>NC_134692.1:36644101-39284101 GCF_050947455.1 Rhinoderma darwinii
AATACATTCTTGGTCAACTATTTTTCAAGCTTCTTTCAATCACTTTACAAATATTATGAAATATACATGGATTGTCCTGAAAGCTTTGGAAAATTTGAAGTGGGATACCCAAATAAGTAGCTGGATTTTTTCATCGATAAATAAATTGTTTCCAGCATGTAGACTGAGATACAGACATGTTCCTTTTTGAAAGTATCCGTCACTTTCCAGGGGCTAAAAACTTATATTTGGAAAAAGGAGTTTTATCATAAAGGACCCCCTCTATGAGCCAGAACGGATAGCTGCTCTGTAAGGGTGGCACCCTCTCTGGTGATCTCGGTCCATCCATTCATTACGTGGTCGGCCAGGGCAGGAGATGTGTATAGCCAGACAGTGTTCCCTCCTGCAATAACAACTGGTTGCCAGTCCTGCGGCAGTCAGCTTAATGGGCTTTTTAAAAAGAAGAAGCAATCAGGCTACAATATTTGCTTGGACTTTCTAATGTATTGTCTGTTAAAATGTTGTCTTTAGGGACCGTGTTAAACCAAATATTCATAAGCCTTAAAGAAGACCTCCAGTGGAAACACAACTTTCCATGTTTGCACCCCCCATCTGACGGTATACCACACTCTACACTTCTTTTATGTATACTTTACTTCCTTTTTGAACTGCTGCCTAGTCTGTGCTTTAAAAGAAGCCTCCATCTTAATTCTTAGATTTCCCCAGCTTTCTCTTCCTCTCTCCTTTGCTATGAACCCCATGATGCTTCAGCACAGCATCACATGACCAACTAATGACTTTACCATTTCTGCAGGCTGGTGGACACTGATTATCATTCTCTCTATAGTCTCCTTAATAAGCTGAGAAACCATAAGTATAGAGACAGGGAGGCTACACTATATTCTTCTACATTATACCTGTATGACTGGAACCTTTTATAAGCATCAGTGGTAGCGGATGATATAAGTTTCTGTCCCCCCTGTTCAAAACTAGTGTGGTATAGGAACTGCTGAAGCCTGTGATGGGTGACGCAGAGATCTCCATAGACTCAAGTAGAGAAAGCGTGTCACCGAGCCTGATTCACACTACTATATTCTTCAGGTCAGCAGGACTGTTCGAGCTGTTACAGTTCACATACAAGTTCATAACTTAGATGTGATCGATAACAGGTAAGATCTTGCGTGTCAGAGATGCAGAGGACCCGCTGACACTGAACCTGTTAGTGCTGGTGACCCATCGGATACAGGATTCAGCGCTAGATACAGCTGCTCTGTATACAGGATACAAAGCCAAAAGTCAAATAAGTTTTCAAAGGTGTACATAGCTTTTAAGAATTCGGCCTTTAGGACAGTGTGAATACTTTTAAGAAAAAAATTTCCATCCCCGTCTTCCAAGAGTCATAACTTTTTTTTATTTTTCGGTTGTCGTAGCCATATGAGGGCTTGTTTTTTGCGAGACAAGTTATATTTTTTAATAGAACCTTTTGGTTCAATGAATGGCCAGTTTATTAGAGACAACTGACCTTTCACGTTTGGAGTTTCCCTGTATGGAAATCAAACACGTGACCCCAGAGTGCAGCATAAATTCAAGTGAGCACGTTTTTCATGGATGAGTTTGTGTGAATCCACATTGGAAAGTTAAAATCGAGTGACCGAGCGACTTAGAATAAATTATGGTCATCGATTCTAGACTAACCGGAGCCAGTGTTTCAGAAACTGACAACTTTGTGGGGGGGTTTTCTTGTTCAACGTTGTCGAGAGTATACCGAGAATGGTGTGATCGAGGGAAAACATCCAGTGAAAGGGGATCCTGCGGACATCAACAACTCCTCTGACCCTTTTCGTTGACGAGGATGTCAAGCATCGAACTGATGAATAGGCACTGCAGTCAGCAAAATTTAAGTCGAATACAACTTGTTCCTTCGCACGGATGGGCTATAACAGCAGCTATCTTGTCTGTATGGGCCAGTCTTCCTTCGACAGAGTTGTTTGAGGGCTTGTTTTTTTCAGGATGACTTGAGGTTTTCATTGGTACATGTTGATCGCTTTTATTCCGTGTTTTGGAAGATGGGATACGCAAACAGCATGTTAAGTAGGGTTCGTGGACCCACTGGGCCGTACCGCCTTGGCGGTATGGCAGCTGGCCAACAGGGCGCAGGTTAAAGTCTATAGTTCGTATAGGGTACCTGTGGCTGCTCGGACAGTAGCAAGGCAGGCTCGGCTGGGACTAGGCAGCAGGCAGTTGTCAGGCGTGGTGAAGCAGGACAGGCGTGGTATACAGCACAGCATGACTTTGGCTCAGCACGGCACTTGACCAGGATAGCACGGGATACAAGGAACAGGAACACATAGAGAAACTAAGGGTACGACAACAACGCTCAGGCATTGAAGCAAGGGGCTGAACCCCTCTTATAGTCCAGGGCACTCATGGGCTGATACTTCATTAAGTCCGGTGCGCGCGCACGCTCGTGCCCGCTCTTGAAGGGGCAGCGCGCGCACCGGACTTAATCCCTACGGGATTCGGCCAAGGTGAGTGGAAGTGAGCGCTGGTGTCTCCTGAGGAGGAGACTGGGGCCAGCGCTCGCCAACCCATGGCTGCAGCCGTCAGGGGAAGAGTGAACCGGACGGTCCACAGCCACGGACATGACACAGCAATTCTAGCATTGTGGGGGTTTTGTTTTTTACGGGGTTCACCATGCAGGTTCAATACCATGATCGTTTTATCGTTACATTTTACAGTTTACTTTTGGGTCATTACACGTGCCATGATACCAGTAAGGCCTCATGCATACGACCGTAGCCATGTGCACGGCCGTGATTTTCGGGTCAGCTGGCGAGCCGCCCCCAAATCGCGGGCCGTGCACATGGCCGCGTCCATTATTTTCTATGAGCCTGGGCCATGCACGGACCGTGGAAACCATGGTCGTGTGCATGGGCCCATAGAAATGAATGGGGCCGCAGTTCTTCCGTAGATTTTCGGGGGAATTGCGGCCGCAAAAGCACGTTCGTGTGCATGGGGCCTTATGTGTAATTTTATCTTTTTTACATAATAAAGCATTATAAATGGGTTGGAGTTTTTGTTTATTTTTTTATTTTTTCTTGTCGTTTTTAAACATTTTTTTTTTCCAGTCCCACTCGGGGACTTCATTATACTATTGCTGATCACTCATATAATACTTACATTGCAGTGTATTATTCCTGTCAACATACCTTTGTGGAGCCCTCGGCTGTCATTGCAACCCATCGGCACGCCTCGTTCGCATCTAGGGGGGTGGTGACAGAGGTAGCCCCCTCCCTCTGTCTAATCACAGATGCCGTTGCTATTGACACATAATCTGTACAATTCCATTGAAAAACAAACAAATATTTTAGGGGGGGTAAATAAAATAAAAAACACACATATAATGTGTTTGCATAAATATGCGCACCCTTAACCTAATACTTTGTTGAATAACCTTTTGACTTTGACAGCATTCAGTCTTTTTGGGTAGAAATCTATCAGCATGGCACATCTTGACTTGGCAATTGTTGCCCACTCTTCCTTGCAAAAGCGCTTCAAATCCGTCAGATTGCGAGGGCATCTCCTGTGTACAGCCCTCTTCGGGTCACCACACAGATTTTCAATGGGATTCAGGTCTTGGCTCTGGCTGGGCCATTCAAAAACTTTGATCTTCTTCTGGTGAAGCCATTCTTTTGATGATTTGGAGGTATGCTGTGGGTCGTTGTCGTGCTGAAAGGTTAAATTGCTCTTTATCTTTAGCTTTTTAGCAGAGGCCTGCAGATTTTGAGCCAATATTGGTTTTTTATTTTTACATTTCTGCACCGCATCTGCTGCATGTGAACATAGTGTATCTTAATGCTCTGTTCACACTGGCGCCAATGCTTCCATTTCTGATGGTTTAGCTTGTAATACGGATGTAGCCATCTTTATCTTAACTGATAACTTGCTGCAGTGTGATATGACACAACAAAAACCATTGAAAAAGTCAAGTTGAAGTTGCTTGGTACTGTGTATTTAATGTGTTAAAAGTCAAGATAAAGATGGCTACACTGTAGATGGAAACAAAAGCTTTAAAGATTTTTTTATTTTTTTTTACTGGTCGAATACTAAATGAAACCAAATGATGGCATAAAAAATCCATTGAAATCAAAGTCGAAGTTAACAGAAATCTTTATCCTTGAAGATGTCTTCTTGTATTTACAAAATAAGTAAAATAAAAAGTCTAAAAGCTTTAGATTACATTAAAAGTGGTTTTCTCCAGTATTATACATTATTAAGCCATCCGTGTGGGATGCCGAACAACCAAACGCAAAGTACTGCTTCTTCACTACAGTACCGATAACGACATCCATATGCATGTGGCTGTGTTTGGTACTGCAGCTCAGCCCATTCAAGTAAATGGACGTCGCTGTATCCGGTACTGTAATGATGTGGATGTAGTGCTCCAGCGATAGGTAGAAGATTTGCGTTCTGGCACCCACCAATTATATCAAAGGGGTTTTCCCCATAATAATTATTTATTACCTATCCGCAGGATAGGGGATAAATAACTGATCGGTGGGAGTCTGACCACTGGGACCACCACAGATGATGAGAATTGGATACTTTGCGGATCCTGGGAGCCACATAGGAATGGAGCGGTAGAGCACGTGCTCGGTTACCACTCCATTGATTTCTATGGTGCTGATGAAGATAGCACTCGGCAGCCCCATAGAAATGAATAGAGTGGTGGTCGAGCATGCCAACTACCGCTACATTCCTATGGGGCTCTTAGGAATCGCACCGTAAGCTCGTGATTGGTGGGGGCCCCATCGGTTGGACCCACACTGATCAGTTATTTCTCACCTATCCTGTGGATACGTGATAAATAATAATTAGTGGAAAACCCCTTTAATGGCTTATTTTAAGGACAGGCAATCAATGTAGAATCCTGGGCGGAAAAAAATAATTCTCCTGATGCTCGTTTTCCATTCCTGTATTCTTGACTACTCTATAGATAAAAGTGAAATAACTGGAAGGCCTCAAATGTCCTATACGCAGATGCGATGATCACAAAGTACTTTCTCCTTCCACAGTCACTGTGAAGAACACATGGATAAACGCACTAAAGCGTAGGCTGCAAAAAAAAACAAAACGTTTCATAGCCGAAGAAAACAACATGTTTCTTGAAGTTTTTTTTTAGAAGTAGGTCATCCTGGATATAATGAACGTCTTCCTGGTCATATAAGCTTTGGAGTGTTTAAAACATTCGTTTACAGCAGAAACGTGATAAATGAACTAGGATCATGATTAAAAGGAAAGTCTTTAGAATTCCATCCAAATATATTGTTACATTGTATTAATGGCCCAGAGTGCTTTAAGTCAGACGTCATTGTTTTAAGCTTTGTTAATGTGTTTGTGTATTTTTTTTACCATTGAAATACTATGACTGCAGCATGTAACGATTGTGCATAAATACCCAGTTAATCATTGACCATCTTTACAATTGCAGAGGTCTGGCAGCAGGCGAAGATAATGGGCAGAGAGGTTACATGCTGACATTCGTCATTGCTTACCTTCGGGTAGGTCGCATCTATTTTCCTCCCCTCTTTGTCTGGTCACCAGTGTGAATATTGACATATTCTGACCCTAAGGAATATTGAGAGCTTTATAAAGGATCCCTTTAAAATTTGCTACACGGCTTTGTCTTTTTTTTCTTCAAGCAGATGCTGTCATTTTCTCTTCCAGCTTTCCCTCTTCCCATAGAATTCAAATAAAGGCATATTAGTTCAGGATGTGCAGATGTTGCTGCGATTGATAGGCGAATGGTCAATGGAGAAGTCAGTGCATTATTCGGTACTTATCCAGTACACAATAAGTAACAGATTCCGAGAGATTTAAAGAACAATTTATTAAAGGGGTTATCCAGGTTGTTTAAATTTTTTACTAATGGCTGCAAAGTTCTGACTAATATTATTCTTGGCATCACGCAAGGAATACAATACATGACCGCTGAGCCGTCTGATTGGCTGCAACAGTTACGTGCTGCCTGCATGTAAACAATGAAGGGGGGGACCGCTGGTGCATCAGCGCTGGAGCGCCAGGGAAGCTATAGTTCAGTACTGGCTGTATTTTTATTTTTTTATTTCAGGACATTTGCAGCATTTAGTAAAAAAAATCAATTAAAAACCCCTTTAATGTCTCGTCACCTGGCTCAGTTTCTACATGTGACTGCAAATTAGAATTCTCGCACACTGATATTAAGGCTAGGGATCCATGGCGACAGAGGGAAACCTTTACTAAAAGTCATGGCTGACTCCATGTTCCTTGGACATATTGTAGGAGAACTTACAATCTCTACAGGGATGAGGGGAGTGACACCGTAGTGCAATGGAGAAGCCACTTGTATAAAAATAACGCTGCATGAGCCAGTGTCTTAGCCAGTATCAGTGCCCAAAAAATGCATAGTGATGCAATGAGGATAGCAGGTTAAATGGGTTGTGACAGGTGCTTATATTGATCACACACACACACACACACACACACACACACACACACACACATTAGGAGGGGTATAGTTTGCCACAAGTATATAGATCTTCTGGTGCGGAGAGTCTGCAAAGCTTCAGGTGTCGCACTTGGGCAAAGCTCCTTTATAGGGGATTTGCACCAGGACATACTCCTTAAACTAAGCTCGTTTATGAGAAGACCAAATGTAAGTGCACCTTCTCATTGGTATCCATTTGAGGCTGCGCGTAATATGCAAAACAGAGTCTTCTCTTGCCCTGACTGGTTGAGAGCAATCCAGAATATTTCTGGAAATATTCAATGGATGCAGCTATATGGTCTGGTCTTGGCCAATCCGGCAGAGAGGGAACTCTATTTTGCTTATTGCACATTAAAAAATGAAGATGGTCTTAAAGGAATCAATCCTGGTATGAGGGCCATGGACTGTGGTTGCAGCTTTCAAAAATTGTCACATGAGTGTCTCTTAAGAAATGAGCGTTGAGGAGAAGCTGTAACGGTAACAAGCAGAGAGCTCCATAGAGTGGATGCAGCACGGGAGAAGTCTTAGAGTAGAGTGAGAGGATGTAATGAGCAATATTGATGGCCATAGGTTAGAAAACATGAGCATACGTTCCAGTACTACCAAATCAATATGTTTCTTAATACTTTAAACGAATGCTTTATAACCTGTAGTTAATATTGGATAGCTGAACCAAAATCCTACCAAGGAAGCATTTGAAATTACCCCATGACCAATAATATTACTCTCGAGTTGAAGATAGTTATCAGCATGATTCTATTATCAGTATAGCACCCGGCAGCAGAAGAGCCTGCAACAAGGGCTAAACACCCAAATACGGTCTTTTGGCCATTTTATGGCCTGTCTATCTGTCATTGAGTTGTTTATGAGAATCTATCCGTGTACAGGTCATGTATGCAGTACAGTATATACACTCCAACATTAAAATTGCAACACCAAGAAGGGTATGGTTATGCAAATCGAGGAAGTGTCACTGAGATCTGCAAATGATAAAATTTTCCAACTCCAATCTGTGGCATGTGGGAAGCATAAAATCCGGATTGAAAGCAGTTTTTTTTAGCCACATGAAACCTCAAAATTCGGATCAAGTGGTGTGGGATGATTGTTGTGCGATGCACAGTCATTGCCACTTGACGAAAAATGAGTGACAGAAACCTTGAACTGAGAGATCTTGGTTTATCACTCCTGCAGATCGCTATGTCAGCACTGTTCAGCGCTGTGTATCCCAGAGGATGGGAGAACAACATACGAGAATGACGGCAAGAGGTGCGCAAAGGCGAACCTCTGCACAGACTCATCATCTGATTGGTGAATGGAGCTTATAGATTCATTCTGTACTGCAAGTAAAATTGGACATCACGTCCCACGCCTAGGGCGGCAACCAGTGTCGACACAAACCATCAGAGCCCAAGTACAGGTGTTCCATTGACTAAACACCCCAGTGGCACGGCCATATCTCCAAAGTGTCCCAGAAGCCGTTTTTCAACAGGACAATGCCAGGCCGCATGTTGCTCATGCTACTGTGAGCAGCCTGCGTGGCCTAAACGTGCTACCATGACCTGCAGCATCTCTGGACTTGTATCCCATCGAGCACACCTGGGACATCATTGGTCGGCAATTGCAAAGGGAGCTGCCAGCAGCCAATCTTGATGATTTGCGTGCCCAAGTGCATTCAGCGCGGCATAACATTCCTCAGACAACCATTAATAGCCTCAGTGATAGCATGCCAAGGCGTGTAGGTGTATTTCTGAGTGTGGCACTGAATAAATCAAGATATTGGATATTGGTATATTTCGTTTTCATGTTTTTTATCATTTGCATATCATTAACATGTCTCTTGATCCTGTGATTTCCACAATTCCAAAACTTTTCCTCCTTGGTGTTACAATTTTAATATAGAGGAGTGTAGTTGCCACAACTTTGTTACCCTCATATTCCGTCTCTATACCACACTTTGTTAGTGTATTTTATCTTGTTGAGTTGTTGAACTGATGCATTATGTTGAATTCGTTCTTCATAAATTTTGTGTATATATTTATAATTTACATTATGTTTGTATTTTGTAGGACCTCGGCATGGATTATTATCTCATAGGGGAGTCATTCGAAACCTCTGTTCCATGGGACAGGTAAGAGTTTTAGCAGCACTAGTTTCGTACTCAGTGTAGTGATATTACAAAGTATATTTAATCAACTTTTTCTTATATTTTTATATATTGTGACTACATGAAATAATACATAGTTTGAGTGGGAATACATTATCTGCAATAGATTGTTGAACATGTGGATCCCATTCCAGAAAAAAATATTCCTTTGTAGTCAATATAGAAGTGGTTCTATGGCAATGAGACGGATTTGGATATAGCAGATTTAGTTTGTCAATTGACAGAGCTGAGTTTGTCATATTGAACTCGGATACCATGACGCGTTATCAGTGGTTTTCAGAGGACTGTAGCTCAAAACGAATGAACTTGTTTTAATCGCTATACACAAAATAATGTATCTCTTCTATTTACTTAATAGACCCAATGTTTGACCCTGGATATGATAAATGTTAGATATTTTTTTTTGTTATTACCGGCATACCGCCATTCTGTAGACAGATTTTATATTAGACCGTGGGATTGAAGAGGTGAACTTAAATAGGCTCTGTCACCACATTATAAGTGCCCTATCTCCTATATGAGATCGGCACTATAATGTAGGTGACAGTAATGCTTTTTACTTTAAAAAAAACGATCTATTTTTACAATTTTATTAGCGATTTTAGATTTATGCTAATGAGTTGCTTAATGCCCAAGTGGGCGTATTTTTACATTGGTAAGCGTCATACACTCCCCTGTACAACACCCACTTGGTCTAATCAGCATCATGCACTCCTCTTCATTCATTTACTCAGCGCATAGGGATCCTGCTAGATCCTTATGTGCTGTCTTATACTAACACATTAACGATACTGAAGTGTTTAGACAGTGAATAGACATTCCACGGGATGTCTATTCACAATCTCTGCACTTCGTTACAGTTTCTATGGTAGTTACAGCAGAGGAAGCGAGATCCCGTTGTAACCTGTCATTTACAGCGAGATCTCGCGAGATCACATTTCCTCTGCTGTAACTACCACAGACAGAGTAACGAAGTGCAGAGATTGTGAATAGACATCCCGTGGAATGTCTATTCACTGTCTAAACACTTCAGTATTGTTAATGTGTTCGTATAAGACAGCACATAAGGATCTAGCAGGATCCCTATGCGCTGAGTAAATGAATGGAGAGGAGTGCATGACGCTGATTGGTCAGCGTCATACACTCCTCTGTACAACGCCCACTTGGTCTATTAAGCAACTCATTAGCATAAATCTAAAATCGCTAATAAAGTGCTGAAAATAGATTGTTTTTTTTAAATAAAAAGCATTACTGTCACCTACATTATAGCGCCGATGTCCTTATATAGGAGATAGGGCACTTATAATGTGGTGACAGAGCCTCTTTAATCTGCTGAAGGAAAAATATCAACATGTTTAACCACTCGAACAGATTTCTGGTCATAAATGCGCAAATAGTCAAGTTCTTCCCGTGAAGCTGATGAGGATAGCGGCATCCATGCCACATTTCTTAATGGGTTATTACAGTTTCAGCAAATGAAGGTTATTGTATAATAAAAAGTTCTACACTTTTACAATAAACTTTCTGTATCAATCCCTCGCCGTTTGAAGATCTCTGCTTGCAGTTATACAAAACCTTTTAGTGGATAAAAGTCTGTCCTGGTCATGTGGTGATCATATAGGTGGCACGTCTCCTTAGGTCCTTAGCCTGGGTTCACATGTTGTGGAAATGCAGCAGATGTGCAGTGGATTTGCCGCAGACTTACCACAAATATGCAGTAAAATCTGCGGTGGATTTTTGTAAGTGCGTGGTGTAGTACAGTACAGTTATCAAAGCTGTGTCTTGTAACAAACCATGCAGCTGTGTGTCCATTACATGATCAGGACGGATTTTTATCCACTGAAAGTAAACAATGAAAATTCCTATTGAATGTCTGCAAGCAGAGATCTCGAAAATTGTGGGGGAAGTGATGCAGAAAGTATATGGTAAACTTGAATTGGAGAGAGCCTAGGCTTTCTTGTACCAGGGAGAGTTCTGGTACCCTAATGTACCATGCATCTGTGTCCGATGAACAGAAGGACAGATTTTCAGCTTTTTATGTAAGCAATGGATGTCTTCATTCACTGACCGCTAGCAGAAATTTAGAAAATGTTGAGTAATTGATTCTCTTTTAGAAGGTTGCAATAAAGGTGTTTTTCTAGTTTTATATAAAGAAAGCTTCATCTGATCTTGGAATCTTCTGTTCTTAAATCAAGGGTGCTAGATCTTTGCCGGAACGTGAAGGAGAGGATTGTTCAAGAGTGTAAAGAAAGAGGTGTGCAGTTCCCTCCCCTCTCCACTTGCAGGTATGTCTACTTGTGATGCTATGTTGGCATCTGGAATACCAGCTATTTAACGCTGATACTGTACCACCTCACGTTTCATGTGCTACTCTGTCTACAGCATCAGCCGACTTTAACTCAAGATGCCTAAAGTTAGCACAATGTTATTGTTTTTGTTTTTTTTGCTTTTTTTTCATTGAATTATTAGCCAGCAAAGTGTAACAAAGTTGTATGGTGATCTTCGGCTTTGTTCACACCTGCGTCAGTGTGTTCCGATATTCTGCTCCATCAGAGGAGCAAACAAGGGAATAACGGAAGCAACGGTTCCGTTACACAGCAGGTGGAATCCATTGACTTTAATAGGCTCTGTCGGCTTTCCGTTGGGGTGTCCGTGATTTTACCAAAGACAATGGCGTAGCATGCTGTGCTATTTTCTTCGGTGATCTCAAACGGATCTGCGTCTAAGGCCTCTAACGGAGCCTTCAACCCAGTTCTGAACGAGGCCTTAAAGAGTAACTGTTGGTTCTCTTGAAATGTCTGTTTTAGTGAATACTTGAATTCCACCGTGAAATAACAATGCTGTAGCATTTTTTTTTTCTTACTATCTTGGCTGTGTCACTACACATAACTCTAATCAATGTTGATAGTGTGAGACTTTATAAGGACGCGCCAGTGACGAGGAATGGTAACACCCAGTTGTCATACGTTTTCAGGAGGAATAACTGAGGAAGGGCAGCGTTATTAGGCTTAACCACACCTATGACGTTATAAAGGTAGTAAGGTCATCACACCCAAATAGTGACTCCGTAACCAATTATTGGCCTTAAGGGAACTCTACATGTGAAATCCCTATACTGGCCCTTTAACCCCTTTCACACCACGATGTGCTATTACGTCCTGGTGCGGCGGGGTTGATGTATGGAGCGCGCTCCATACACTGCGGTTGTCAGCTGTGTTTTACAGCTGACACCTGGGCTTAACCGCCAGGAACAGCGATTGCGCTGTTCCTGGTCGTTTAACCCTTCAAATGCTGTGGTCAGTCGCAACCGTAGCATCTGAGGCATTAAAAAGAGGGGGCCTCCTCGGACACCTCATTGGTGCCCCGCCAACGCGGCCGTGGGCTGCCGATGGTTGTCACGGCAGCCCAGGAGTTTATTGAAGGCTTAACAGAAGCCTGTAAAAATGACAATATACTGCGATACATTAGTAACCAACGATCGCCGGTTTAAGTCCCCTAGGGGGACGAATAGATTGTGTTAAAGCTTTTAGTAGTGAAAAAAATTGTATATTAAATGTTCAAAAGAAAAAAGTCTTTCCCAATTTTGTTCTAAAGTAATGTCAAAAATAAAAAATAAACAAGTTTGATGTTGCTGCATCTGTAAAAGTCAGAACTATTACAATATAACAACTTGCACGGTGAACGGCATAAAAAATGTAAACCGCCAGAATCGCTGTTTATTTGTCAACTGTTTGTCAATCGCTGTTTATTTATTTATAAAAAGTGATCAAAATGTTGTTTGTACCAAAAAATGGTACCAATAAAGACTACAGCTCGTCCCGCAAAAAATAAGCCCTCACACCGTGTTATGTTAAGTTATGGTGCTCAGAATGTGGTGAAACAAAACCAATGAATTCTTTTGAACAAATATCTTTTTCTTTGTAAACGTTCTAAAATATAAGAAAAAACTATATAATTTTGGTATCGCCATAATCGTATTGAGCGCCAAAGTAAAGTTTAAGTTGTCGTTCCTACTGCACGGTGAAAGCCGTAAAAACGAAACCCAAAAAACAATGGAGGTATCGCAGTTTTTTTTTTCGATTTCCCAGTACATTGTATGGTACTTTAAATGGTGCCGATAGAAATGATAACTAATCCCGCCAAAAAAATAAGCCCTCGTGCCACTCTATTGACGAAAAAATAAAAAAGTTATGGCTCTTGGAAGGCGGGGAGGGAAAAACAAAAATGTAACATCAAAAAATGGCTCAGTCCTGACGGTGTTAATGCTCAAAAATTGTTGTCTTATGGGGAATGCAAGTATTTACTTAACCCCTTCCCGACATTTGACGTATCCATACGCCAAAGTCGGGTAGGGGAAGTATGGAGCGGGCTCACGCAGTCGGTGTCGGCTGTATGTTACAGCCGACACTTCAAAGTAACTAGCGGCATGACGCTCGAGCGCGATCCCGCTAGTTTAACTCGTTAAATGCCGCGGTCAATACTGACCGCAGCATTTATATCGTCAGAAAGAGGGGGGCGACCCCCACTAACAGCTCATCGCGCCCCCCGCAACGCAATCGCGGGGGCGGCGATTGTTGGTATGGCTGCCTGGGGGCTTAATGAACGCCCCCAGGTCCGCCATCTTTGTACACCTATTAAGCCTTGCCTCCGGCAGGGCTTAATAGTTGACTGTCAGAATCACGATATACTGCAATACATTAGTATTGCAGTATATCGTGCAAGCGATCTAGCGATGGCTGGTTGTAGTCCCCTAGGGGGACTAATAAAAAAAAAAGTAAAAATAAGTTAAAGTTTTTTTTGGTGTAAAAATAAAATAAATAAAAGTTAAAAAAAAAAAACCTTCTCCCATCCCATCTTCCCCCTAGGGCATAGTAAAAAAATGAATAAATAAACATAATTGGTATTGCTGCGTCCGTAAAAGTCTGAACTATTATAATATATCATTATTTAACCCGCACGGTGAACGCCGTAAAAAAAAAAAAAATTGTAAACGCCAGAATGTCTATTTTTTGGTCACCTAATCTCCCACAAGAAATTAAATAAAAACCGTCGCATTTACACCAAAATGGTATTATTAAAAACTACAGCTTATCCCGCAAAAAAATAAGCCCTCATACCACTTAATCGACGGAAAAAAAAAAAAGTTGTGGCTCTCGGAATTTGGCGACGCAAAATAAATTTTCTTTTTTACACATAGGTTTTATCATTTAAAAGTAGTAAAACATAGAAAAAACTAATATATATTTGGTATCTCCGTAATCGTATTGACCCACAGAATAAAGTTAACATGTTGTTTTAATTGCACAGTGAATTCCGTAAAAACAGCGCATAAAAAACCATGGAGGAATCGCTGTTTTTTTCATTTTCTACCCTACAAATAATTTTTTTTCCCGGTTCCTAGTACATTATACGTCAAAATAAATGGAGCTACGAAAAACTGCAACTCGTCCCGCAAAAATCAAGCCCTCGTAGTACTATATCAACGGAAAAATAAAGACGTTATGGCTTCTGGAATGTGGGGAGGAAAAAACGAAAATGAAAATCTGAAAGTTGTTTACGATGGGAAGGGGTTAAAACAGACATGTGAGGAGAGGTGACGGGTACGCTTTAAGTTCGAAAAAAATAAATAAAATCGTGGCATTGAAATTGCAAATTCACAGTAACATTTCATGGCCAAACCTTTTGGGGAAAAAAAAAATCTTCTTTGACGAACATAATAAAAATAAAGCGTTATTGTGTGGCCGTTAATTCCTACAACCAGTGCTTTATGGGTTTAAAATTGGAAAGGCACACTGGTAGAAAAAGCAGGCGGAAGTTTTATTTTTTGTTTTATACCAACAACGTAACGTTTTTATCTCTCACTGACATGTTATTTTTACTAGAATGAGCTAAATTAAATTGTTAGCAATTTGGCCGTTAAAAACTTCCAAAGCTGTAAACAGAATTGTAGATTTTATTTAGAACTAAAGAAAATAATTGAAGGATGTGGTAAAAAGATGAATAACAGATCTCTTAAAAGCCTCGACATCTGAGGAAATGCCCTTAAAACTTTCTTGGTGGTGCGTTACAAATGTCTTTATTATCTATTCCCGCTACACGGGATAATTGCAGGGCATATATCTTCACGCTGCAATGCTAACAAAAATAAGACCTGGGTTGTAAACCAAATTCCTTAGAAGAAAAATGTCAAACATATTCTCTGCTTTGTCTTCACATGTTTATGGGGAGGCTTGAGGTGATTATCTCTTTTTCTGGAATCCTCGGGCACCATGGAAAGATGTAAATCTTCGTATTGTCCCTGTACAGTGAACCCAGGTTGTTATGGGTCTTATGTAAACTGTATACCTTCAGACTGGTCACACGCAATTGATATACAAGCAGGTTGAGGAAGACTCCCTGGCTCTGTTGCTGAAAGGCGTTTAGTGAACGAGCCCGTGTTGTAACGCTGTATAATACTGGTCTGCAAAATCGGTGCAGTGTTTTATCACAGGTTTTCCTTGTATTACATTTTAATTAAGTAACACTGACCCCTAAGGCTGTGTCCGCATATATCAGTTTTTGTGCACTTGGTGGACCGGTCTGGCCGCCTTAGCTGGACAGAGAAATGCTGCATGCAGCGTCTTTTTTTTTTTTTTTTTGTCTGGTACAGGGAGAAGTGTAGCATCGCAACTGATGCCAAAACGGCTCCCATAGGAAAGCATAGAATCCGTTCTGACATCCGTTTCCCTCCGACGTTTCTGTACCACGCGGGAGACCAACAAAACAGATTTTCCGGACACTGGTAAAGTGAGCTTTTTAAAGGTTTATAGGCTTCTTTAGTCTCGTCTGCAGGGCTGGCAGATCCTTGGCTAAGGATCCTGCAGGATAAATCTTTAGATAAAGTGGCACCAGGGGTGCCTGGCAGCAGTCCCCAGTCATATTATTGTAGTCGGGGAATTAGGACGGATAAGGGTTAGAGCTGACCGTTCTCCTATATCTACAGTTAAAAATTACCCTATAAAAAGATGGATACAGAAATAAACGCACAGATTTCTGACATAGTTGTATTGAAACAGATGGACTTCTGCATAAACAAAGTATCTGTCAAGCTGCCCCTTCACTTTTTCTGACCTGTACAGCATTATTGCTTGTGTCCTAAAAAAAAAAAAAAAAAGGTGGCAAACATTCAAGTTGCCCTCCTATTTCTGCCACTTTTCCACCAGCTACAAGCTAATGTAAGGCTGTATTAAGGGCTTGTTTTACACCAAATTTTTTCAAGTATTTAGAAACGTGCAAAATGTAAGGAGATCTTGCAGAATTTGCAGTATTAAGTATTCTGTAATGTGAACGAACCTCCTCCAGGAACAAAAACCATTACAAATTAGTGTGTATATATCTTCTGCAGAACTCTATATCAAATATTGGGCATCGTAATTAAAAAGGGGGGGTTAAAGGAGGTGTCTGGTTTTTTACCCTGTCGTGGAATTCTAGACCTCAATCAATTAGTCCAGCAAAATATGGAGTGTATTGATGAAGAGGAGGACCACCCAACTGTGCCCACAATGGCATCTTGGTCCTTGTCCCAGGTTTTTTAATAGAGCAAGTAACACAAATTTGTAAATACAGTGTGAGAGAAACACATTTTCTCCTCTATCCAGCAGCTATTCTGTCCCAGAATGCATTCATATTTACTAGCTGACTACATTAGGGCTAAGGGGCTCTTAACGTCTGCATTGTAGGGATGTCTCGATACCAGAATTTGGACTTCGATACCGGTACTGTGTGTAGTATTGCGATTTCGATACCAAAACGATACTTTTCCAACAGTAATAAAAAAAAGAAGTTCTTCCATTTTCTGATGTGAGGCGCGTGGTGTGATGAATTTTGAATGTGCCTCACATTAATAGTAATTAACCACATCGTTTCCCAGTCATAATGGGTTAATGTGTGAGGTACATGATGGGGTAAATTACTATTAAATTACTATTATTGTGAGGCACATGGAGGTTAAATTCATCACAATAAGTGAAAGAAAGCAGTTTTTATTTTATTTCTTTACAGCGTACACATCATAAATGACGCAAAAATACTGAATGTGTATATTTTATGTGTTGAGACTTATTTTAAATTGTAATTTTTTTTGTAAAAAAAGGTGTATGTGTATTTTTTTTAATTTAATCATTTATTTAAACTTTAATGTACTGGCATATATCTAGATTACAGTGCATTAGCCTGTGTACGGATAGTACACAGGCAGTTGTTAGGACATACCTAAGTATGCCCTAACAACAGGAAATATGGTAAGACAGCCCTGCGGTCCTTCAATGGACCCTGGGCTGTCTGCCCATATATGGTATGTCCCTCAATCACGTCACAGGGATTCCTGTGATGCGAACCAAGGAGCATCCCCCCTTCTCATTTTCCCCTGATTGCTGCAGTCCGCTTTGATCGCAGAAATCAGGGGAATAACGGCAGAGAGGAGCGGTTTCTCTGATCTCCGCCATTATAGAGCGGGACTGCGGCTGTGTAATACAGCTATTGCCCCGCTCCTGACATTAAGTGTGCGCGTGGTCAGCATGAGGTGATGCGGCCGGCGCTGCACTAATGAGGGCCGGTACACACACTGAAGACAGAACACGGGGGGTGTTTTGCAGTGCGTCTGCCATGTTCTCTGTCTTCAGTGCCGCCGCGCGTTAGTACAGCGCCGGCCGCATCACATCATCCTGACGGCACACACTTGCCAGGACTCAGGAGCGGGGCAATGGCTGTATCACACAGCCGCAGCCCTGCTCTCATACATTCATGTGTTACTATACTGAGCCATGCGGCCGTACAGCTAAGTATCGAAATACATGAAATAACGGTATCGAACCGTTTGGGGATGCACAGTATCGAAACCGTATCGAAGTTTCGATGCATCATGCGTCCCTACTGCATTGTCACTTTTCGTTGTTCTGCTCCATCAGGGGAACAGAACAAGGGAATGCTGGACGCAACGATTCCTTTGCAACATGGACACTGCCAGCAAAACCCATTGACTTTTTAATGGCTTTTGTTTGCTTTCCGTTGGGGTGTCCAGTCGATTTACCAGAGACAATAACGCAGCACTATTGTTTCTGGTGACTTCTGCCGGATCGGCGACGGAGGCCCCTAACGGAGCCTCCAACGCAGATGTGAACAGTCATTCTATACAATAATCATATTTTTATTTAACTCCTTTCTCCTGCTTGAATCCATTGATATTTTGATTTAAAAAAAACAAACGGTGTGAACTGGGCCTAAAGCTGTAGCCTTACATCATATATCATGTAGCAGAACTACGTATGTTGTTTGGCACAACTCATTGTGGTGATGTATCTGTGCTTTTCCGCATGATGAAGGTAAACTTAAAATAAAATGCTTTATTGACGTGGAATGTGATATTACCAGATGTGTAACTTGACGTTTTTGGGCCCTGATGCAAAATCTGTAGCAGGTACCCTCCACCATCTCGTATTGTACTCTTATGTTGCTTGGTGGCCAATTAAGCCCCTTTAGACTCCAGGATCCAGGCACAACTACAACCACCACACCGCCTATTTGTGCACCCCCGGATATTACACAAATCTGAGACTTGAACAATTCCGTTATAGGGTATGTTCACATGTGGCGGATATGCTGCAGATTTCCGGATTTGCGGGTGGAAAATCTGCAGTGTATTACAGTAGCAACACCGTGGATAAGACTTAAACATGCTGCGGAAAATGTATCCACAGAAATTGACCTGCGGTACAGATTTTTTAATCTGCAGCATGTCAATTTATGTTGTGGATTTTCATTGCGGATTTTACTCCTTTCAGTGAGAGGGGTGAAATCTGTGGTGAAAACCGCAGCAAAAGCTGCATGCGAATTGTGCTGTGAAAAAGCTGCAGATTTTTTGCAAAATCCGCAGGCGTATTTCCAGGGGAATTTTTCATCCTGTGTATATGTACAAGCCCTGTATAACTTTTTTTTTTCCTCCCGCATGTTCCTAGGAGCATGAGAACTTCAAGAATGATTTATTCTGTAAAAACTTTAAACGTGTGCGGGATAAGTAAAATTAGCTCATCTTCTACAGAAGACTGGTGTTAGTGTGCAAATAAATAAAGTTATTTTTAGCAATGCAGTCTCTCCAAATCTACAAACTCCATATACTTTTATGTGGCATTTATGTAAACTGCATGCTGTGACCAGCTCCGTCATCTCTATACTTTTCCTGTTATAGTGAAGTTTTATTCAATATTGTTTTCCTATTTCTTCCATTTCATATTGGCCATTCTAAAAATAGACACCGTGTAATGAAAAGGTCTGTTGTAGAAGACCCCGACTACACACCTCTATTCTGGAGGACGTTCCGCATCCTTTGAAATGATGCTTGTGCCCATTGATTTCAATGGGCACAGAATAATACCTTAACCCCCACCCCTGTCTCATGTGGTCTGGTTTTTGGGGCGCACACAATCATCGGTTATCACCAAAAGGGCTAAAATTCAGAAGAATGGTTGTCATGAAGGACAGTTTATTTTAAGAGACTTGAAACTCTATCAAAGTGATCTAGCTTTCTGTGGTTAACTGGGAAACTACTGATAATTTGAATGTTTAATTCGGTCTACTAAGCCTTTTCCTATAATCAGATCTTCTCGCCTTTCCACAAGAGAGGTGATAAATATCTGATCGGTTGGGGTCCGACCACTGGGACCCCCACCGTTCACGAGCAAGCTTACCTCGCCCCATTGGAATGAAGCTGTAGTGCGCATGCTCGGCCACCGCTCCATTCGTTTCTATGGGCCTGCCGAGTGCTACTTTCGACAGCCCCATAGAAATGAATGAAGCGGTGGTCGAGCATGCGCACTGCCACTCCATTCATATAGGGCACCCAAGAATGGCAAGGTAATCGGTGGGGGTCCCAGTGATCGGACCGCAACCGATCAGATATTTATTATCTATCCTGTGGATAGGTGATAAATATTGGTTATCGGAAAACCGCATTAAGGTGGTTTTATATGGGCAGATATTTTCCTATGTTTACCATCTTTCACCAGCGCCGATAGATAATACAGCTTATTGATTGGCGGTCACTTGCTCCATTCAACAATGATTGGGAGTATTGGGACGCAAGATCGTTCCTACGATAATTTGTCCCTATACACCGATCGTTTGCTCGTCCATCGTCTGATCGCCGTCCTGTTTACATAGGACAATGATCCAGAGCAAATGTTCATACAAACGCTTGTTCACCCAATTATTGGCCTGTGTAAATGAAGTGACAACTGATTATAGGGGTTTAATCAGCAAGGGGGCCGAGGTGGGGCTCTGTCAGAGATGGCATGCTCTATTTACATATAGTTCACCAGATTATGGCTACTATATTGGATGTATAGCGTATACTTCATTTCAACAAACTTGTTTCACCATGCGAAGCGCATTTAAGAGTCCATGAAAACTATCTCAAAGGCAGCCTCCAAATACTACTACTTCGTGAAAAAAAATTCCTTCCTGAACCGAATAAGTCCCTGGATCCATGACTGCCTTAGATTCCTCATCTTGTTTCCAGAAGTGATGGCAATAGTGAATGTATATATTTCTGCATGTATGAGGTAAGCGTTAGCTCTTGCTATACACTTCTTCATTTTACCCATCAGTCTATAACACCCCCTAGATAAGAGATGACTAGACGGCCTGTAGTGTAGACTGTGCATATGCAGCATGAATACAGGGTATGACTTCTGCTCTTTCACGTTTATGAATATGTTTAAACAGCTGGAGTTTAATAGCTACTCTACCATTCAATCTTTCAACAAGAGTAATGCAGCGGGTCAGCAATTCATTTTCGGCTCAGTGGATTCCACAAGCAAGAGAAATACTGAATCCTTTATACTGTGTATATGCTCTGTTAACAGGGATATGAGTATCTCTGTGGATCTGATTTACAAAAGTCAGTGCTTTCAATACTACCTTTTATTTTTGGCCATTGAAGGAGTCGTAGAATATAGTATTCTATTGAGGCTGATAAAATTCATATTTTGAATTCTAAATATAGGAAGTAAGGAAATATTTTACATAGTTGCCTATATAGAGGTTTGTTTTTTGTGTTTTTTTTTGTTTTTTCCAAAAGGTAACTAAACTTTTGACATGTCATAGTGATCTGTTCAAAGTTTTGACGTTGGGGGTCCGATCACTGAGAACCCCAACGATCACTAAAAAGAAGCGGCAGAAATGCTCTGGTGAGCACTGTGCTGCTTCGTTTCTGATGGGCTTTCCTTGGAGCGGTGTACGGGCTCAATAGCAAGTCAGGACATCGCTTGCTCTGCAATCCACGGAAAGCCGATCAGAAACTAAGCTGCATAGTGCTCACCTGAGCCCTTCTGGCACTTCGTTTTAGCGATCGGGGCGGATCTCTGTGCTCTGACCCCCCCCCTCCCCATCAAACCTTCTGATGTGGTTCTGAGACATGTCAAAATTTGTTTTTAAAAGTTTAGTCACTCTTCAAGGAGTTTGCTGTTATTCTCCCCCCCCCCCTTCCTTTTTTAGTGTATGTACTTGTTTACTGCAAAATTCCTGTAGTCTGGATATTCTTAAAGGGCTTTTCCGGAACCAATTTACTCAATCCTATTTAACTGAACATCTAAAATGAATGCAGTTTGTAATATACTTGCGTTAGTATTTCTGTTTCTAACACCCTATTCCAAAGCCGGTCACGTGATGGGTCTTCAACAGTAAAAACAGAACTTTCGGCGCTGTCCTGTACATGACCTATTACTTCCCTTTTCCGGACGGCTCGATGTACGGGTTCGTCATTCCTGATGTCACTATACACTGAGGGAAGGGGTGGACCGGATCCTCTTTCTCAGTCTCTGAGCAGGCGTGGTTGCTACACACCGTGTTCACCACGCATGGCCAAACCTCTGCTTTCACAGCGCCTGCGAGGAAATTAGGCAATGAGCCTTACAGGAAACATCCGACGAGGAAGTATCAGAAGTAAACAAAGCGCAAATCGAGCGCAGCGTGCGTGCAGGAAGTAAAATGAATCAAAGAAAAAGCTGGGCAGCTTTCTTACACTAAACCTAACCAGCATCTCCAATGAAAACAAAATAATTTTTGTATCGGAATCATTCTATTTTGATTTATTTTATTTTTTTTTAAATCTGCACTCCGTGAACTTTGCCATGTTAAACTATGCATTTCCGACTTTTTGGAATAAGACGGCAAAACTTTTTGGAGGAAACAATGGTGTCCACTGCACACTCCTTTCATAAGAGCTTCTCAAGGGGCTAAAATAGTGATGTAAAGTCGTAATGTCCAAGAAGATGACATCATCCACCCAGGTGTAACAATATATCAAGAGTATTTATTCCAAATGCAATGTTTCAATCCACACCAGGGGTCTTTTTCATTCTGTCATCTTCTTCCAAAAAGTCTGTTGTGTTTGGTCTTGAGGGCATTCCTGGACATTACGACTTTGCGTCCCGATTTTAGCCCCTTGAGAGGGAGGCTCTTATGAAAGGAGTGTGCTGTGGACACCGTTATTTTTTTCTGACACTATGGATTTGCTTCTGACCTTCTCTTTGTAAATCTTGTAATGTTTATATGAAGGGAAGTGATTATAAAGTTGGGGCCCAGTGGGTTGTACTAAGCTGTATTTCTACATTTAGACAAACCTTGATAACCTCTGACCTCTGGTGCTATACAACCATAACCGCAAATCCTAACCAGGCTCCTTATTTATTGCTGTGCTTATAGTACAGAACCCTGTGTTCACATCTGCCGTCTGTAAAGTATGAGGTACCATGGAAATAGTCATTGACCTGTATATTTAAATGTAGTTAAAATCCGGATGCGTATTCTTGTTGTGTGTTATGCTTGTGAATTACACTGTACTGGTCATAAACACTAGTGTGGGTTTTACACTTTGAAAAAAACAAATGTATAAAAATATGGCATTGAGTTTACAGAGGTGATCCAAGGTTATAACCGGCTTTGTACCTATCACTGCCAGTGTTACCCGACCAGGATTCTGCAGAACTCTTCTTTTTAGTGGACGCTAGTCTGGGGTAGCCCTAAAAAAGGTAGCAGCAAGAACCACTATTTTTTTAAGATATTCATACAGTCTGGTTATATCACAGTATCCGCCGTAATTTTCACAGAAATCACAGCATAAACCACTGTGTGAATGGACCCTTACAGACCCAGATGCTGTGTATAGGGTAGCCAATGTTCAGCCGGAACATGCCAACTAACACCAATCATACTCCAACCTCAAAGTAGTTTAACCTGGAACCCACAGCACCTTCCGTCCGAAAAATCGCACTACATTGTGGTGCGGTTTTTCAACGGAGTTTCCGATTAGTAAAAAAGCGCTCATACTTACCCCCTGCAGTGATTGGCTGCAGCGGTCACATGGGCTGAAACGTCCTGCCAGGAGGTCGGATTGCAGGAAGGAGGAGAGCGTTTTGGGTCAGTATTATTTTTTTTTTAAAAATTCCCGCAGCTGCGAGTTTTGCGGTGTAATCGCTGCGATTACGCTGCAAAAGTCGCATTGCTTTGCTTTCTGTTGCGGGTTTTGCATCTCCATTGAATTCAATGGGGAAAACCCGGCCTAAGGGTTCCTTGGGATGGAAAAAAAAGTCAGGCACTCCCTCATGATGGAGAGGTTGGAAATCCCTGATATATCTTTGTCAAGTCTTGGCTTTGTCTTGGAGGACTGCTTACGTCAAAGCGGTATGTACAGAAGGATAACTGCATGAGGCTCATTTATTGGCTGTTATAACGGAATAACACATACGTGAATGCCCGGTGTGATCTCTCTACACTTTATAAATGTTACTCCTCCTCTCTTTTAGGGTGACGCAGACCTATGATGCCGGTGCCTGTGTATATTTCTACTTTGCTTTTAATTACAGAGGCATAAGTGACCCTGTTCATGTCTATGAAGAGATCGAGGTAATAAACAATGACTGTTGGCACAAAGTCTTCTGGTAATGTAGTAAATTTATGATGGCTTTGTGTCTTTTTCTACTTACCCTTGTACAAGTTGTTGCATATCTAGTACAGTTTGTTAATCTGTCATTTCCAAGATCAAATCAGCCTCTTTTTACATACTGATACAGTAATGCCATTTTATATTTGTTTTTAAAAATGTATGTATATTGTCACTTTTGGTAAATCTGTAATTATCCTAAAAATAAATGATGTACAGTAGCTGAGAATGGTTGCAGATTACTAGTAAGCAGGTCAAGTGCAGAGACTTTTCGTGCCACTTTGACTAATAGATTAAGGCCTCATGCACACAAACGCGTTTTTGCGTCCACAATTCATCCGCAAAAATGCGGCTGAATTGCGGACCCATTCATTTCTTTGGGCCCATACACAGGACCGTGGTTTCCATGGTCCGTGCATTCGCCGGGAGTCTGGACCCCCAAAAAAATAGGACAAGTCATTTTACAGATGGATTTGCGGTCCAGGCTACTAAAAGTCAATGCATATTTTGTATGTGCACGGTCCGTGATTGCAGATGACACTTCGCGGCCATCTGTGCTGTAATCGCGGACCGTGCACACAGCTACCCTAAGGAATTGCTTTCCTTTTGCTGAGTGATAAGTGAGCTGCCGTTTGACACTGTTTATAGGGGCTCTCTGGGCGACACTGCTTATGGGGGCTCCCTCTGGTGTACTGTTAATAAGCGCACTCCCTGGCTTATACTGACATGTATTATAGCTACCCAAAGCCTACACTTCTGTCACCATGCACAGACCTTAAAATAAGTCTGTCTGCTTATGTATGTATGTATGTATGTATGTATGTATGTGTGTGCCTATCTTTTAAGGCATTAAACATTTACATTTTGGTTTCTAAATCCAACCCTTTGTTTTTTTTATTTTATTTTTTGTACATCGCTGACCTGATGTAATGTATGGTCACTCAACAATTACTAAGTATTAGATGAATATAAAATTATTATTTATAACGCTGTTTCAGACAATGGTCGTTAAATTGGCTCCATAGGTGGAGTTGTGTCTAGCGATGTATGAATTCTGCTGCATTTGCCATGTAAAAATCTGTTTAACGTTATTTCATTTCCTTCTTTCAGTTTGCTGCTAGGGAAGAGATTCTTGCTAATGGTGGGAGCCTTTCACATCACCATGGAGGTAACACATTGTTTTATTATGTTTCAAATGAAAGTGAGGAACTATCGAGAAGCCGATCTAGTTACTGTAATAGTAGCCTGATCATGAGAATGTAAAGCATATCGGTTTCTTTGTTGTTTTTATTTTATTTTTTAAACCAATTGCCGATTCTAAACCTTATGCTGACCCTATGAGCGCTGACAATAAGAAAAATAGTACAGAAAAGGCAATCATCGAGCTGTTTGTTTGGGTTTGAAGAGACCGTCCTCTTGGATATGGCAGCGGTGATGTCAGTAGGGACTGCATGTTACTGCCGTAACCAGTGATTGGCTGCTGTGGTCAGGAGTTGATCATTACTGCGGTCAAATAAGACTGGCGGAAAATTAGGGAGCAACTGGCGTAGCAGTTGCAGGGGATTTGAAAGGTGAGTATGTGCCAATTTTGTTATTTTTAGCCATTCACAGTTATTTAATTAAAAAGATTTTCCCCAAAAGGTCAGAACATCTTTTTAACCCCTTCCCTCTTTAGCCACTTTTGACCTTCCTGACCGAGCCTCATTTTTCAAATCTGACATGTGTCACTTTATGTGGTAATAACTCCGGAATGCTTTCACCTATCCAAGCGATTCTGAGATTGTTTTCTCGTGACACATTGGACTTTATGTTACTGGCAAAATTTGCTCGATATATTCAGTATTTAATTGTGAAAAACACCAAAATTTAGCGGAAAATTGCAAAAATTAGCATTTTTCTCAATTTAAATGTATCTGCTTGTAAGACAGGCAGTTATACCACCCAAAATTGTTGCTAATTAACATCACCCATATGTCTACTTTAGATTGGCATCGTTTTTTGAACATCCTTTTATTTTTCTATGACCTCACAAGGCTTAGAACTTTAGCAGCAATTTCTCACATTTTCAAGAAAATTTCAAAAGGCCATTTTTACAGGGGCCAGTTCAGTTTTGAAGTGGCTTTGAGGGCCTTATATATTAGAAACCCCCAAAACGTCACCCCATTTTAAAAACTTCACCCCTCAAAGTATTCAAAACAGCATTTAGAAAATGTCTTAACCCTTTACACATGTCACAGGAATTAAAGCAATGTAGAGGTGAATTTTACAAATTTCATATTTTTTTGCAGAAATAAATTTTTAGTACAATTTTTTTTATAACACAGAAGGTTTTACCAGAGAAATGCAACTCAATATTTGTTGCCCAGTTTCTGCAGTTTTAGGAAATATCCCACATGTGGCCGTAGCGTGCTACTGGACTGAAGCACCGGCCTCAGAAGCAAAGGAGCACCTGGTGGATTTTGGGGCCTTATTTTTGTTAGAATAAATTTTAGGCACCATGTCAGGTTTGAAGGGCTCTTGCGGTGCCAAAACAGTCAAAATCCCCCAAAAGTGACCCCATCTGGGAAACTACACACCTCAAGGAAATTATCTAGGGGTATAGTGAGCATTTTGACCGCACAGCTTTTTTACAGAAATTATTAGAAGTAGGCCGTGAAAATTAAAATCAACATTTCTTCAAAGAAAATGTAGGTTTAGCGATTTTTTTTCTCATTTTCACAAAGACTAAAGGAGAAAAAGCACCGTAAAATTTGTAAAGCAATTTCTCCCGAGTAAAACAATACCCCACATGTGGTAATAACCGGTTGTTTGGAGACACGGCGAGGCTGAGAAAGGAAAGAGCGCTATTTGGCTTTTGGAGCTCAAGTTTAGCAGGAATGGTTTGTGGAGCCCATGTCACATTTACAAAGCCCCTGAGGGGACAAAACAGTGGAAACCCCCCACAAGTAACCCCATTTTGGAAACTACGCCCATTGAGGAAATTATCTAGGGGTATAGTGAGCTCTTTGACCCCACAGGTTTTTTGCAGAAATTATTGGAAGTAGGCCCTGAAAATAAAAATCAACATTTTTTCAAAGAAAATGTAGGTTTAGCTTATTTTTACTCATTTCCACAAGGACTGAAGGAGAAAAAGCCACAAAATTTGTAAAGCAATTTCTCCCGAGTAAAACAATGCCCCACATGTGGTAATAAACGGCTGTTTGGAGACACGGCTTGGCTTAGAAGGGAAAGAGCGCTATTTGGCTTTTGGAGATCACATTGAGCAGGAATGGTTTGCGGCGGCCATGTCACATTTGCAAAGCCCCTGAGGGGAAAAAACAATGAAAACGCCCAAAAAGTGACACCATTTAGGAAACTACACCTCTTGAGGAATTCATCTAGGGGCGTAGTGAGCATTTTGACCCCACAGATGTTTCATAGAATTTATTAGAATTGGGCAGTGAAAATAAAAACAATCCTTTTTCTTCAATAAGACGTAGCTTTAGCGCAAATTTTTTCATTTTCGCAACAAATAAAGGAAAAAAAGAACCCAACATTTGTAAAGCAATTTCTACCGAGTACGGCAATACCCCATATGTGGTCATAAACTGCTGTTTGGGCACACGGCAGGGCTCAGAAGGGAAGGACCGCCATTTGGAGTGCAGATGTTTCTGGATTGGTTTCTGGGCGCCTGTGGGCCCAAAACAGTGGAAACCCCCCAGAAGTGACCCCATTTTGGAAACTACACCCCTCAATGCATTTACCTACGGGTGTAGTGAGCATGTTAACCCTGCAGGTGTTTTGAAGAAATTAGTGTGAACTCGATGTTGCAGAGTGAAAATGGGATTTTTTCCACAGATATGTGGACAATATGTGGTGCCCAGCTTGTGCCACCATAACGAGACAGCTCTCTAATTATTATGCTGGGTTTCCTGGTTTTAGAAACACCCTACATGTGGCCCTAATCTCTTGCCTGGACAGTCGACCAGGCTCAGGAGTGAAAGCGTACCATGTAAAATTGAGGCCTAATTTGGCGATTTACAAAGTATTGGTTCACAACTGCAGAGGCTCAGATGTGAAATAATAAAAATAAACCCCTGGGAAGTGACCCCACTATGGAAACTGCACCCCTCAAGGCATTTATTAAGGGGTGTAGTGAGCATTTTCACCCCACAGATCTTTTCCATAAATGAATGCGCTGTGGATGGTGCAAATTAAAAATTTATATTTTTCCCTAGATATGCCATTCAGTGGCAAATATGTCGTGCCCAGCTTATGCCACTGGAGACACACACCCCAAAAATTGCTAAAAGGGTTCTCCCGGGTATGACGATGCCATATATGTGGAAGAAAACTGCTGTTTGGGCACGCTGTAGGTTTCAGATGGGAGGAAATGCCATTTGGCTTTTGGAGCGTGGATTTTGCTTGGTAGTAGTTTTGTTTGGAGTCTTACTGGTGTTTCCGTTTATAATGTAGGGCATATGTAAGCCGGGCGGAGTATATAAGGGGCATAGTCAGGTGGTATAATAACGGGGTAAAAAAAAACAATAAAATAATCCATAGATGTGTGTTACGCTGTGAAGCAATCCTTTCCGCACAGGCCGGTGTCGCACTGATAAATGGTGTCATTTCTTATCCCCCTTTTGGTCCACACTCCGCGCCTTTGTAGTTTGGGGAATTTTGCTGGGAAAGTGTTGTCCTGGTATAATACGGGCACCGTCGCTTCCAGCGGATATGTTTGGGCCCTCCCTTTCCTGGTTCCCTAATTTTAGGTCCTTGAAAAATCGCCTCTTCAAACAGAAGAAACGTTCCCCTCGGGCACAACTGCATATTTTTTTATTTCCTGACTTATTGGAGCCATAACTAATTTTATTTTTCATAGACGTAGCGGTATGAGGGCTGGTTTGTTGTGGGACGAGCTGTAGTTTTTATTGGTACCATTTTGGGGTACATGCGACTTTTTGATCACCTTTTATCCTATTTTTTGGGATGCCAGGTAAACAAAAAAACGCAATTCTGGCACAGCTTTTTTCGGTTTTTTTTTATACAGCGTTCACCATGCGTTATAAATTACATGTTAACTTTATTCTGCGGGTCAGTACGATTCCGGCGATACATAATTTATAGAACTTTTTCATGTTTTACAACTTTTTGCACAATAAAATTACTTTTGTAAAAAAGAATGTATTTTTTCTGTCGCCAAGTTGTGAGAACCATAACTTTTTAATTTTTTTGTCGACGGAGGTGTATGAGGGCTTGTTTTTTGCGGGACGAGCTATAGTTTTTATAGGTACCATTTTTGGATACGTGCGACTTTTTGATCACTTTTTATTCTAATATTTGTAGGGCAAAGTGACCAAAAAACAGAAACTCTGGTAACGTTTTTTATGGTTTTTTTTACGCTGTTCACCGCGTGCAATAAATAATATAATATTTTGATACCTCCGGTCGTTACGGTCGTGGCGATACCAAATACATATGGTTTATTATTATTTTTCAATAATAAAGGACTTGATAAGAGTAAAAGGGGGATTGTGTTTTATTTGATTACTTGAAACTTTTACTGTTTTCAAACTTTTATTTTGTGCACTTTTTTTTACACTTTTTTTACACTTTTTCTCAAGTCCCACTAGGGGACTTGAAGGTCCAACGGTCAGATTTTTTTTTTTCTAATACATTGCACTACCTATGTAGTGCAATGTATTAGATCTGTCAGTCATTCACTGACAGCAAGCCGATTAGGCTTCGCCTCCCGGCGGGGCCTAATAGGCTTCCGTAATGGCAGAGCAGGAGACCATTGTGTCTCCTGTTGCCATAACAGCAGTCGCCAGTCCCGATTGCCTGTCAGGGCTGGCGATCTGCTAGTAACCGCTACGATGCAGCAATCGCTTTCGATTGCTGCATCGAAGGGGTTAATGGCAGGGATCGGAGCTAGCTCCGGTTCCTGCCGTTACAGGTGGATGTCAGCTGTACAGTACAGCTGACCTCCACCGCTGATCACGCCGGATCAGCTCCTGACCCGGCGCCATCTTGCCGGCAGCTACGGAAGCCGATCAGGTTCCGCCGCCGGGCGGATCTTGACCGGCTTCGGTGCTAGGCAGACCGGGAGGCCAGTATTAGGCCTCCGGTTGCCATTGCAGCCACCGGAACCCCGGCAATTTCATTACTGGGGTTCTGATGAGCTGCAAACACCTTAAGTGCAGCGATCGCATTTGAGCGCTGCACTTAAGGGGTTAATGGCGGGGATCGAAGCTAATTTCGGTCCCCGCCGTTACAGCCGGATGTCAGCTGTAAGATACAGCTGAGATCCGGTGATGATGGCACCGGCTCAGCTTCTGAGCCGGTCCCAAACATTTGGCGTACATGTACGGCAAGATGCGGGAAGTCAGTACTTTCCATGACGTACATGTACGGCAAATGTCGGGAAGGGGTTAAGGATACAAAGTTCTGTGTTGTAGAATTGGTTATTGTTCAGGTTATTGTTCAGCTTTAATAAACTTATTTTCTTAAAAGAGAACCTGTCACATTGAAAATACAGTCTGATCCGGTGGCCGCATGTTATAGGGCAGGAGGAGCTGAGCAAATTAAAATCTAGTTCTGTAGGAAAACATTCAATAGAACAGATCAGACTGCATTTTCAATGTCCCTTTAAACAATATAATTTATATAAATACACACTATATGATTTTGTATGATAGAAATGTATATCACGGTCAATCCCTTGAATTATCTCCGTTACCTGTAAAATTAGTACGGAGCTCATTGTAACAAAACGCGACTTATTTACTGTAGCAGGTTTCAGTAGATAGGAGATAACCTACATCAATCCATCTTATAGAAGCGGTTTTAGGTGTGTGTGTGTGTGTGTGTGTGTGTGTGTGTGTGTGTGTGTGGTCAAATATATTAGTGATATAGTTGGTCTAGTTATTATTTTTTAACCTCTAGTAAACTGTGCATAATAGGCGACAGGTGGATGTCACTTTAAAGGAATCCAGATAAACAATGGACCTATAACATCATCTGTGTATCATTGAGAGGAGTTTGTAAATGACCCCTACCAAAGTGTTTGGTTTAGTTAACTCAGCCGTTACAAAAACAGTAAGACATTGATCATACAATACGTGCGGGCTTTGTCACATTAACAACGTGCAGTGGTTTATTTTCTTTCTGATATATCGATTTAATCCAGATGTTCTCCTGGGCTCCAGTCAACACGGCACAAACTCCTGGATTGGGTTCTAGAATGGAGTTTAGGTGACTGTTGTAATAGCTCATTTTTTTTATCCGCCATCTGATCGTACTGGAATTGTTCGTGGCACAGAAATACTCGATGGACCGGGATCTTACAAGACTCGACCAATTAGAAAACCTATTCAAGAAAAAAACAAAAATGTAATTGTCAGAAGCATGCGGCTCCTATACCATTGAGGCTGGGACACATACCACCGACAAATGACCCTTCATTGCTTCAAGATTAGAGCTAATCAGGATAGATAAAGTTTTGTTCCTGCCATGTATGGCCAGTCATCAAGAATTCCCATCTATCTCCAATAAGGAGAATGCATTATTATTTTTTAACATCTATCATATTTGTTGCCCTTCTTCAGCTCAGCTGTTTGTCATTCCCATATGGTGTGAATAGAGCAGCAGTGGGCATGCTCAACTGCTGCTTAATTCACTGCTCCTTGCCGTGGTTGTTCAGGGTACCAGCGGTCAGACCCCTACACTTATCGTATCTAGTGGATAGATGAGAAATGTTTTTGGCTGGAGTACCCATATAACACAATTAATATAAATCCCATTGGTTGTACTTGGTAGTACCATTAACAATAAATGGGTTTTCCAGGAATATATGTTGTTGACCTATCCTTAGGCTGTCAGTGTGTGATCGGTGGTGGGTCCAACCCTGTGACCCTCCACCAATCAGTAGAATGGGCACGCTGATCTGCTAGAATGGAGTGGAGTTGCAGTACCGGGCATGGCTGTATGTACAGATGCCCTGTGGTGCTCCTAGTAGCTCTGCTGTTCCGCCCCCCAGGACCACTTTCCATCACACATTGATGGCCTATTGTAAAGATAAACCATCAATGTATAGTACTGGAAAATCCCTTCAGTATTTTTGAGATCAATACCCAGTTTATAGTTGCATAAGAATAAAAGCATTTAGATTGACCAAGTACCACAGGTTTTCTACATCGTGGTGCTCCATCATTATGTAAAGCCACAGCCTACAGGTACTTTGTAACACCCACACTAAGACTATGAACCGTCTATGTCTTGTGGTTGCGTAGGCTTAGATCAGACATTGCTCAGCACAATTTATTTGCATTATTTTACCATTTTCGATGAAGCTTTTCAGAAAGGTTTATCCAGGATGTGAATTTTTTTTAAGGGCTGGAAACAAAATAAATAAACTAAAAAAGCAATACTTAACCATCCTTGCCCCCGGCGATCCAGCGCTGACACTCCAATGGCACTCACGGTGGTTGTTGACATGAACGTAGCATGTAACCGCTGCAGCCAATCAGAGGGCTCATCGGCAATTATGCCAGAAATATGATTGAGCTCCGCTGAGCCCTCTGATTGGCTGCACTGGTTACTGGCTATGTACATCTAAACAACTACTGGGAGTGCCGTCGGAGCAATACCGCTTTTGTGGTTTGTTTTTCATTACCGACCCCTAATATAAAAAAAATAACTCACATCTGGATAACCCCTTTAAATCTATAGGAGATTATAATTACTTTTTTGGCAATTGCTGACCTAAATATATTAGTGTCTTTGGATAGAGGATTTTGTGTTGCCAGCGTCTACCCCCGTGGTCACAATTGAGAACCTAAACCTTTTCTATCTGGCACTGGCAGCTTCATAACAAGCTACTTTGCTATGAGCTTTAGGAGTACGCAGCATGGGACTTGTAGGTCTTTTAGGGAGAAAGGTAAACTTCCCGTGACCCATTTCTAGACTCCTAGTTATCCAAGTGAAAAAATTAAGTGCTGAACTTTATTCCATAAGCGACGTTTCGGCAGATGCAACGGCCTTTCTCAAGCATCTGCCGAAACGTCGCTTAGGGAATAAAGTTCATCACTGGATTTTTTTTCACTTGGAGATCTAGGAGTCCTGCCTATTTTTTTGTAGACTATTACGAGGGATGTAGCCTTTATCCTGAGGCTGGCACTCCCATTTATTGTTCATTCCAGCATGGTGCTGCTCCTGATTTTCTTTGTTGTATAGACTCCTAGTTCTATAGGGCAGAGAATACCTTGACCTTTTTGGTCAAGAATTTTTCTTTCTGAAAAGTTTTTGAACTTTATGTAGAAGTAACTGTTGAACATAAAACAAACCAGACTGGTCTTCTTTAGGACTTGTAGCTTGGCTCATGCACAGAAGGTAATGAAAATTGTATTTGTTTTAACATGTGGCACATGAACTTGCTGCTCTGAATTAAGTAAATGAAATCATCTTTATTTACTGACCTTCAGGACGTGGCCTGACATTCTTTGCCAAGCTTTGGAGTTTCGGCAAGAAAAAGAGGGGGGGGGGGGCAAATATTGATGCGATTTCTCTTGTACTGTGGGTCCTGTAATTGTGATTGATAACAGTTGCTTTCACTATCTAGAAAAAGACAGGCTGGTTTGTCTGCCTACAATCACGCTGTGATAAATGGAGCTATTTTAACTCTGGTTTTGTGTATTAAAGAAAACAGATGTAGTCTAAGACTTGAGGCTATGAGGAAGTATAAATGCTGCTTAACTCCACTTCCCAGCGCTTGTAATTGTAAATGAGAGGCTGGTCAGCTTTCAGTCTTTACTGCGGCGTTCAACTTCTTCGTACATTGAGTGATGGTTTTCAAGATCCTTGCTTGCTGTCATTGAATAGGAACCTCCATTGTTCCTTCCAGTGGATAAATAAAACTCTTTCCTAGTCATGTGATGACCACTCCGGTATAAGACACAGCTCTGATATTTGTGCTGTTACTCTAACCAAGTACCTGTGTGTTCTTCACATGACCAGGGCAGATGTTTATCTACTGGAAATAAGCAATGAAGGTTCCCATTGAGTGACCGCAAGCATAGATCTTGAAAACTGTGAGCGATTGACAGTGTTTTTGAAAAGCGCATACGTTTTCATTATACAATTAATGACCTTTTTTTACTGAAACTGTAATACATCGTTAAAATATTTTTGTATGTACAATGTGTGTTATGTATCACTGCTTGCGAAATATTTAATACAGTCTGGTGCAAGTTTTGAGTTTTTGAACTGTATCTATTGTTAACACTGGAGACGGGTGGGTTTCTTAGGCTGCGTTCACGTTAATTTTCTGTCGGAACGGAGCACTGACTAACACAAACGGAAAACCATAGCTTTCTGTTTCCATCACCATTGATTGAAACCTATGGTTTCCGTTTGTGTCAGTCAGGGCCCCGTTCTGACAGAAAGCTCTGTCGGAACGGAGCCCTGATGCAGATGTGAACGCAGCCTTATCTATGACAGACCTAAAACTACTACATAACACTGTATGTGCATACGAAGTACTGAAAAATTAAAAAAAATGAAAATCCCACAAATCAGAAATAATTACACATTGAGCGTTTTTATCTTTATAGCTACAACATATCCCATAGCAAACACACAGACAGTCCGGTTTCAGACAGCCGTAATCTGGCCACATTTTAATGTCCATGTGAGGGTGCGTTCAGATGTGGGATTGTCGTGGATTTTTTGGTGCCTGTTCCATTACAATTTACAATTGAAAACCCCACCCCCAAGTAGCGGAAACAAATATGTGCAAAATTCAGAGCATGCTGTGTATTTTTACATCCCCAGCATGCACTATATGTAGTGGAAATGTGGATTTTCACTGAAGATTTCACCCTTTGCAATGCAAAGGTTTAAAATTTGAGACAAATCCTCAGTAAAAATCCAGATGCAGATTCGTTGTGGATTTGCAACAAAATCCAAGTCCAAAAATATCCTCCACCTATGAACCCACCCTTACCAGCGCAATACCAGCAGCTCCAGTGTTTTTACTGCACAAGAATTGGATACCAATAAAACAGTCACTCTCTTGTTTTGTTTTTTTTTTTCTCTCTATTGTGTGCTCTGGCTAAAATAATTTTTATTAACATTTTATATTATTAAAATAATTAGCTGTTGATGCAGTGTAGTGAGAAAACATGTGCTCAGTGCAACTTTATATACATGAATTCTTTAACAATTCATGATCAATGAGTGTCCAACATACAGGAATGTTTTTCAGGCTGACCTCATAACTATACAATCCTTTGAAGGTTTACTATGGACTTTGTTGATTTATTATTCACTTCTTGAGTTGCTGTTTTGATCTCCTTATTGGCGCTGGTAATATTTTTGTGCTTAGTTCAAGTGGTGTCAATTCAGTTTAAATGACTTCACAATTGGTGGCTGATGTCTCCTGACATATCCTAAGAAGACCTTTCTAAAAAAAAAATCTTGAACTCTTGAAGAGCATTTTATAGCTGTTGTGTAATTATATGGTATTCCACAGGGGCAATTCCTTGTTAGTCAAGTAGGTAGTGAAATATAATATCCAAAACCGTAAAGATCATCGTTGTTAATGATAAATGTACTGACTATTATATTCGCATTTTCAAAAAGGAATCGGTTACATAGTATATAGTAAAAATTTCTGGCCCTTTGAATTTGGCTAGACCGTAAAAAAAATATTACCTAAATCTTCCCTTTTTCCCTTTCTACCTAATTTTTTTAATTTTTTTTATTGAGCATTATAAAACTTATCAAGCGTCATAAAACTTTTTTAAAATAATTATCTAGAAAGTGAAAAATGCTATGGATATCAAAATTGTCCTGATTTATTTATACTTCACATTGATTACTCGATGCCGTAGATTATTTTTCTTGCAGTTAACTTGCTTTACCAAAAATAAAATTTAAAAAATATGTTTTTTTTAATTGTATACGGGGATACAAAGTTTCCATGAACGTTTTTTTTTTTTTCATTCCAGCTTACTAGTGTAGCCCCATTGAGAAATCTCTTTTGGTAACGGTTCTATGCGGACACGTAGCCTTTGACCCCTGCATGCATTGTTACAGTTGATCTGCGAGTGGTGACCAAGACCTATAATCATTGGCATGTAATCAATGGGTCTGATAATGAATAGGCTCCAAATAAAAGTAATGACCCTGTTTTCTCGAGTGGTTTTTGCCTCAAGAGTTGAATGAAGATGAATGAAGGTATTAGTAATTTGTATTTATTACTGTTGTCCACGCTCATTATCAAAATTAACCCGTTTTTGGACACAGGCTGTGTATTTTCTATAGTTAAAGCCGGGTTTTGCGAACCTTCTTGATAATTTTTGGTAACAAAAAAAGAAAAACCGCCCACCCTCTTTTGTAATATTAAACAACCCTTTTCAAATATTTTAGATTTTTATTTTTTTTATTCTAGTTATGTAATGCATTTGTGTGTATCATGTATATATGTTTTTCTGTTTTCCATTAGGTCCTGTAATATTTTAAATTGTTCTATGATACTTAATTGCAGAGACAGCGATTGTTGGAAGGGGCTGTGATTTGCTTACTGTATGGCCATTTTATATGCGAGCTGCACATGAGCAAAATACTAGTTGCCTTTTTTACATATATATGTTCACGTGGCATTTTTGTGGCGAAATTGTTTTTTAAATAAAACTTAAAGAAAATGTCGCATGTGAACCGAATTCTACAAAAAGCTGCTTTTCCCTGTTTACTAATTTAAATGCACAGTAGAAAAAAAAACCGAAAACTGACTTCTGCTTTGTAAGTTAAAACGTAGTCTTGTTTTTCAAAAACATTGATTTAAAACGAGCAAATATTATTTTTATTTCATTTTTATATTCATTTATTTACTAGATCAACAACATCTATACAAAAGTAACTAGTGCTTTAAATGATCACTAAGCCTTACGCTCCAGAAGTGCTTTTTATATGATGTTATTCACATACAGGTTAATGTTTTTGGAGATTTTGAGAACTGGAGATGTGATAAGTAGGTGTCATGGCAGGGAAGGGGAGTATTAGGGATCCTATTAAAGAACACTAAAGGTATGTTCATATGTGGTGTTTTCAGAAGAAAATATTTTCCTTTTTTATTATCGAAAATATCTGAATTTTTTTTTGCCAGATATTAGTGACAAAAATGCCATGTGTGAACATGCCCGAAAGCATCCCTATAGTCTAAAACTAAGACCCTTTATATTCTAAAGATGAAAGAAAAAAAAGACTAATTATGTATAATGCTTGTATAAAATGAACGGATTGTATTTCTGCTCCGATGTTAATTGCAGCGTTCTGTCCACATTCCATTAGACCGTCGCTCTACTTATCACTTATATTTATCGAGATCCAGGGAAATTTCTGCTGCTTTCCCTTCTTCTCCTTTTTTGTTTCCACTCTGCTAATCAAACGCACATTACATTTATTCTAGTAAAAGTGTAAACCATAGAAAATTTGACAAGATAGATGTGTAAATTATCACTCTGACAGAACTAATGATGCACTCCAAGCACCTTCTGTTTTCCAGCACTTGGCGAGCGACTTCATTAAATATGCAATGGCCGTTTGGTGGCTGCTCGCAAGTTGGTTGTTTTCCTTGTGGAATTGCTGTATTTCCTGAGGTGGATGAGCAGGCAGGCACGTTGGCTGCCGGACACCCCGCTGTGGCTCTGATGTACTCCATCTTGTTTGTGCAGTTGTTTGAAGTATTTTCAGGACAATTGCATCTATAACCACAGGACGTATTCCCTGCAGCTATATTATAGACAGCAGTAAGAGAAAAGCAGGCAGATTATGTTCTGCCTTTTATCTACCTATAATAATTCAGCCTCTGAGAACTAGAAACAATGTATAGACTCATTTATTAAAAGGAAGATTAACATAGAAAACACTGTGACTCGTTTGTATGGGTAACAATGAGCTCAATAAATAATAGATTTATTTGTGTATGTGAATTAGATAGATAGATATTAGATGGATAGATATTAGATGGATAGATATTAGATGGATAGATATTAGATGGATAGATATTAGATGGATAGTTATTAGATGGATAGATATTAGATGGATAGATATTAGATGGATAGATATTAGATGGATAGATATTAGATGGATAGATATTAGATGGATAGATATTAGATGGATAGATATTAGATGGATAGATATTAGATGGATAGATATTAGATGGATAGATATTAGATGGATAGATATTAGATGGATAGATATGAGATGGATAGATATGAGATGGATAGATATGAGATGGATAGATAGATATGAGATAGATAGATAGATAGATAGATAGATAGATATGAGATAGATAGATATGAGATAGATATGAGATAGATAGATAGATAGATAGATATGAGATAGATGGATAGATATGAGATAGATAGATATGAGATAGATATGAGATAGATAGATAGATAGATAGATAGATATGAGATAGATAGATAGATAGATAGATAGATAGATATGAGATAGATAGATATGAGATAGATAGATAGATAGATATGAGATAGATAGATAGATAGATAGATAGATAGATAGATAGATAGATAGATATGAGATAGATAGATAGATATGAGATAGATAGATAGATATGAGATAGATAGATAGATATGAGATAGATAGATAGATATGAGATAGATAGATAGATATGAGATAGATAGATAGATATGAGATAGATAGATAGATATGAGATAGATATTAGATAGATAGATAGATAGATATTAGATAGATAGATAGATAGATAGATATGAGATAGATATGAGATAGATATGAGATAGATATGAGATAGATAGATAGATAGATAGATAGATTTAGATAGATATTAGATAGATAGATTTAGATAGATATTAGATAGATAGATATTAGATAGATATTAGATAGATAGATATTAGATAGATAGATATTAGATAGATATGAGATAGATAGATATGAGATAGATAGATATGAGATAGATAGATATGAGATAGATATGAGATAGATAGATATGAGATAGATAGATAGATATGAGATAGATAGATAGATATGAGATAGATAGATATGAGATAGATAGATAGATAGATAGATAGATAGATAGATAGATAGATATGAGATAGATAGATATGAGATAGATAGATATGAGATAGATAGATAGATATGAGATAGATAGATAGATATGAGATAGATAGATAGATATGAGATAGATAGATAGATATGAGATAGATATTAGATAGATATGAGATAGATAGATAGATATGAGATAGATATTAGATAGATATGAGATAGATAGATAGATATGAGATAGATATGAGATAGATAGATAGATAGATAGATAGATAGATAGATATGAGATAGATAGATAGATATGAGATAGATAGATAGATAGATAGATGGATATGAGATAGATAGATGGATATGAGATAGATGGATATGAGATAGATAGATGGATATGAGATAGATAGATAGATATGAGATAGATAGATAGATATGAGATAGATATGAGATAGATATTAGATAGATATTAGATAGATATGAGATAGATATGAGATAGATATGAGATAGATATGAGATAGATATTAGATAGATATGAGATAGATAGATAGATAGATAGATAGATAGATAGATAGATAGATAGATAGATAGATAGATATGAGATAGATGGATATGAGATAGATGGATATGAGATAGATAGATGGATATGAGATAGATAGATGGATATGAGATAGATAGATAGATATGAGATAGATATTAGATAGATATGAGATAGATAGATAGATATGAGATAGATATGAGATAGATAGATAGATAGATAGATAGATAGATATGAGATAGATAGATAGATATGAGATAGATAGATAGATAGATAGATGGATATGAGATAGATAGATGGATATGAGATAGATGGATATGAGATAGATAGATGGATATGAGATAGATAGATAGATATGAGATAGATAGATAGATATGAGATAGATATGAGATAGATATTAGATAGATATTAGATAGATATGAGATAGATATGAGATAGATATGAGATAGATATGAGATAGATATTAGATAGATATGAGATAGATAGATAGATAGATAGATAGATAGATAGATAGATAGATAGATAGATGGATATGAGATAGATGGATATGAGATAGATGGATATGAGATAGATAGATGGATATGAGATAGATAGATGGATATGAGATAGATAGATAGATATGAGATAGATATTAGATAGATATGAGATAGATAGATAGATATGAGATAGATATGAGATAGATAGATAGATAGATAGATAGATAGATATGAGATAGATAGATAGATATGAGATAGATAGATAGATAGATAGATGGATATGAGATAGATAGATGGATATGAGATAGATGGATATGAGATAGATAGATGGATATGAGATAGATAGATAGATATGAGATAGATAGATAGATATGAGATAGATATGAGATAGATATTAGATAGATATTAGATAGATATGAGATAGATATGAGATAGATATGAGATAGATATTAGATAGATATGAGATAGATAGATAGATAGATAGATAGATAGATAGATAGATAGATAGATAGATATGAGATAGATGGATATGAGATAGATGGATATGAGATAGATAGATGGATATGAGATAGATAGATGGATATGAGATAGATAGATAGATATGAGATAGATAGATAGATAGATGATAGATAGATAGATAGATATGAGATAGATATTAGATAGATATGAGATAGATATTAGATAGATATGAGATAGATAGATAGATAGATAGATAGATATTAGATAGATATGAGATAGATGGATATGAGATAGATGGATATGAGATAGATAGATAGATAGATATGAGATAGATGGATATGAGATAGATAGATGGATATGAGATAGATAGATGGATATGAGATAGATAGATGGATATGAGATAGATAGATATTAGATAGATATTAGATAGATAGATAGATAGATAGATATGAGATAGATAGATAGATAGATATGAGATAGATGGATATGAGATAGATGGATATGAGATAGATGGATATGAGATAGATAGATAGATATGAGATAGATGGATATGAGATAGATGGATATGAGATAGATAGATAGATATGAGATAGATGGATATGAGATAGATGGATATGAGATAGATAAATGGATATGAGATAGATAGATGGATATGAGATAGATAGATAGATAGATAGATAGATAGATAGATATGAGATAGATAGATAGATATGAGATAGCTAGATTTACATCTTTTCTGACGCTTTGCATTTTAAGAGAAAAATTACAGGTAATATTTAGGCTTGTGACCAGACAATAAATGTTCCATGACAGGCCAAAAAGGATTTCAGATTTTACTTTTTGATTTATTCATTATAATAATTATTATATTCATTTGTATATTTGTTTAATAATGAAGGTATTACTAAAAGTCACTGTCGGAAGAAATGGCTTATTTTTTTCTAATATAAAAATATTTTGGAAATAAAAAAAAATTGTTTGGCTGAAATTCCATACGGGTCACACGAATAAGCACAGTTAATAATTCATTGCTAGAGGCCCTCATGTGGCACCTGTTGCTTTGTAGCACAAGTCTCTTACATAAAGAAAATTGGTGTGTGTGTGTGGAAATATATATATATTGTATTCGACTATACATTTATATAAATTTCATTCATTCATCATTAATAGGTGCCCTATTCTAGGCTTTCATAGGAAAGTATATAGTTCTTCAATTGTAGAGAACATTCAGGAAGAAAGCCCAAAGTAAGATAATACCAGCTATGCTACTATAACTTTGTTTTTCCTTTAAGGAATTTCTGCCTTTCTATGGTCATTCTTATACTTCTAGTCTTGTGAAATTCCATATTATGTTGCAGGCCTATTCTTAAAATAAAAAAAACAGATTTAAATTATTAAATGCCAGATTAAAGAGATTTAATTTGTGTGCGCGCGCGGACAATTATTACATAAGCATGCTTTATAGTATGAACAACAATACTGCTATTATATTGCTATAAAGACATTGGGTGAAAATATCAAAAGGTTTACATCCGTTTTCTAAACTGTTAAAAGTGTAAAAAAAAGTTACAAAATTTGGTGCGTACCATAGTTGTGCCGCAAATTACGACTTTTTGCTTCTATCGCCTCTTTGCAAAAGTGTAGATAAAAGGGGCATGGTTTAGTCGAAGGACGACGGGTCCTCTGCCAGAGCGACCAATTTATTATTTATGCCAGAGACTGGCGTAAGTTATAGCACAATTCTACACCAGCTCATAGCAGTCGTAGATTTGCAATTCGGACGCACAGACAGCAAAATATGCGCCAAATATATTATCGTTTGGCGCATTTGCTGCCCACGTATATTAGGTAAGTCGTTTGAATTGTCGTTTGGGTATTAGGTATGTCTTTCAAACGCCAGTTTTAATATATTCACTCATTATTCCAGCTGTTACAGCCTTTACATCAACCTGTCGCTACCTTCGCCTTCATAGTTTTATATACCATTTCTCGATTTGCTTGTTGATTCAGATCTGCTGTATTGTGCAGTGTATACATAATTTTGATGTAACAGACCTGATCTGGCCTGAGGCATAACCTGTATCTCCTATGCAAAATCTGTATCAGGGCCCCCCACAAACCATGTACGACGGTCTTGGTTTACTTTGGTATAGCAATGACATGCCGTACATCCACGTGATTTCTGCAGCCAATCACTGGCCTCGACGGTGATGCTTGCATATACGGCACTAGTGGCAGGAGATTTAACAGGTGAGTGATGATGATTTTTATTTTATAACCTTTCCGGTTGTTAGGCTAATTTTTTTTTAACTCCTGGACAACCTTTTTAAACAGTGAAGGTAAGAAAAATATAGGAAAAAATGAGTTCCGGGTACACCTTTGCCGTCCTAAACAAACATGTCTTGAATGTTACTATGCGGTTGTATCGTTTGTTACTGATGACGGGTTGATGGCTTGAGAACTACTTGAGTTTAACTTCTCCGAACTAATCGCTTTCCATTACTTTAACTGATGCATGGACTATCGGATCGATAGATAGATAGATAGATAGATAGATAGATAGATAGATAGATAGATAGATAGATAGATAGATAGTCCACGCATTAGTTAAAGTAATATGTATAGACCGAGAGAGAGACCGACCGGGACTGCTTGTTGAGGGGACACTGCCACTGAAATATATATTTTTGATTGGCTTCCTCCAACACCGTATACACATGATATATGCTTTTTTTTTTTGTATAAATCTCTGGTTTCTCTAAAGCCCAGGCCTAAGATAAGTCTACCATTGCTGATGTGTCTTGCATGCTAAATGTTAGACCTGAATAACTGATTTTGGACATTTTAGTAGAGAGCACACTTTCCATTGTCTGTTTTGTTACATTAAGGGTATGTTCACACGCAGTGAGCAAAATTGTCTGAAAATACGGAGCTGTTTTCAAGGGAAAACAGCTCCTGATTTTCAGACTTTTTTTGAGCAACTCGCGTTTATCGCTGCGTTTTTGGAGCGGTTTTCAATAGTCTCTATGAGAAAACGGCTCCAAAAACATCCCAACAAGTGTCCTGCACTTCTTTGACGAGCCGTCATTTTACGCGCCGTATTTTGACAGCGACACGTAAAATGACAGCTCGTCTACACAGAACATCGTAAGACCCATTCCAAGCAATGGGCAGATGTTTGCAGACGTGTTGGAGCCGTCTTTTACGTAAAACGCCTCCATTACGTCTGAAAAGAGGTCGTGTGCACATACCCTAAGAATTATGTATAGTTAGGCTGTTTTTTTTAAATTTATTTATGGGGGGTTTTATGCTTCGAACTAACGTTAATATAATGAATATTGTGGCATGTAACATGGAAGTTGACCCCAGTAGCATTGGTGCAGTTACGACTCCTGAAACCACATTTTGTTGCCCTAAGAAAATGACTGATATTAATTTGATTAAATTGACTCTTTGGAGTCCCCTTCTCCTTAGCTGCATGTAAAGCTGAAATATTTTCAATATATCTTGTTCTCATTGAGAGGAAATAATGAGGTTTTAATGACGAATCTTCTTGCCAGATCTGTCCTCTACCCATATCAAGGAATGTTTTTAGTGGCTGTAAACAGAAGTACAGAGGGTCTGTTCATACTGGCGTTCCCTTCTTTCCGTCAGGAGTTCCGTTATTTTTTTATTCCAAGAATTGTGCGGTCCACATTGCCTTAAAAAAAAAAACTAGAACCCCGACGGACCTCATTAAAGGTCAGATGGATCCATCAGGATTCATTAAAAAAACAAATCCAGCATAGCTGTCATGGCTCTCTTAGAAACGAAAGCCGTGACGTGTAATAGACTTAGTTAGTCTTTTAACCCACATTTGCAAAATTAAATATGCAACACTGTAATATGGTAAATTACACCCAAAATAATGCCAATACAAAAGGGTTCCTCTTAGGCGGTGTTCAGTTTGATTAGTTAATTACTCTGCAGTAAAAACAAAAAGACAAAATTGTGGTCCTCACTATTAGTGAATGGGATCCGTCAGGATCCATGATGGCTCCTGTAAAAAAATGGAAGCCATGACACCATTGTGAACAGAGCCCCATAAAGTATAGAGCAGTCAGCAAATGTCATTACAATTAAAAATAGAAAAAAGCTAAATAAATAAAATAGAAATGGATTTTTTCTCAGTTGTGCAGGTTAATGTCATTTGAATAATCATAATCTGAGCTCCATCCATTAAAAAAAACTTTTTTTTTTTTTTTTCTTCTATTATGTATTTTAGTTTTATATGTAAGGGTTTTAATAGTCTTCACCATTCAGGGCCTGAATGTAATCTTCGTGTTAAATGCTATTTGCCCTTCTAAATTGTCTTGAATACACGGGAGATTTTAGTCGGTTATTTGACTTTCTCTTTGCAGCGTGTGTGTATTTTTTTGTTTTTTGTTTTAAACAGATCATTAGATTAAGATTTTAGTTCTTTGGAAATAAATGTGGTTACCATTTCATTATTTGCTAAGCAACCCATAATCCCCGCCTAAGCCTCATCTACATTTTGCAGTTTGCAGAGAAAGCAGGCGATGCTGAATGCAGTCTTCCTTTGGGAATACACCGAACTTAATGAGCTTGATAGTCTGGTGGGCTCAATAAATCAAATAAAGGAAAACATTTCTCATTTCTGAATAAAAGCATTTATCACCCCGTGTTTATTCATTCATGGTCATAAGATTGATTGGCTTCTTGTATCATGAATGTATACTAAAGCATTTATTTTTATTTATTTAATTTTTTTTCCCCTTTTTTATTTTTTTCCTGTCTTCTAGTGGGCAAGTTGCGAAAGCAGTGGCTGAAGGACAGCATTTCACATGTCGGAATTGGAATGCTCCAATCTGTCAAGAATTTTGTTGATCCCAACAATATCTTTGGAAACCGAAACCTTTTATAAAGAAAGCTCTATCTGTAATGTCTTTGCATCAAATGTTTTAATACTGTACAGAGATCAGCGCTGTCCAAGAAGGCGGAAGCCCGAATGAAATATGCGACGAAGTGAGAGAAAACCAAATTCCTTGTGTTGATCCAATGTCCTTTTGTCAGATACAATGTTTAGGAAGACACTTGCTAAGAATTGGACTTGGCAATCTGTATTAGGGAGGGGAAGGGGGGCAGCTGCAGTTTTGCCGACTGCTCTTGACCCTCCAGACATATGTTACATTAACGTGCCCTCGGTTGTCAGGCTTGAAAATTCACTTTGTCTCAGCCAGCCAGAAATGCATAGCATGCTGCCGTTTAGAGCAAATGGCAATTTCTTAAGTTAGTCAAGCAAGACATTGATTTATCCGAATATGTTTTGCTGCACAAGGCCAATTTTTTGAGAGTAAATAGTTCACTTTGTAAGCAAATAAGAGGTTCTGTATAATACTAAAAACACTTGTGCTTCCTAAATGAGATTAAGGCACTAATAACTAAAGAATTGACGTGAATTTAATAATGTAACCATATACTTGGCCGCCATGGTGTAAGTTCTCGAAGTCCCTAATGTTAAACTAAAAGTGTAGTTCTAGATTGTTCTCATGGTGGCGCTGTTTCCAGAGCTTTAGTCTGCGACCATGACTATTGTGAGAATCCTCTTTTTTTTTTTTTATTGGATGTTGATTTTTTTTAGCATAAAGAAAAGGAGAATTGCCATGAACAAAACCTTGTGAGACAGGTGGAAGAAAATAGGTTGGCTATTTTGAGAACAAAGTGAGAGCACATCCCCTCCCTGTACAATACACTTGCTGGCAAATAGGCCGCCTTCTGTACTACCTACTTAGTGATAAAGGCTTTTCATAACAATCTGCAGATAGGATTCACAAAGCGGCTGGTCCTCGTTTCCTTGTCGGAGGGTGGCAGCTGCTCTGTGCAAAGGCTTCCCTTTCGAGAGACAAAGTCTGATGCTTGGAAGTGTTTGCAGAAGCAGCTGTTCTCGCTGCCTCCTATGAGCCTGTCTCCTGGGAAGAACACCGCATTAACATGATCAAGCTTTACGAAAGCTCTCCCTGTGTCTCGGAGGTTTTTGGAGGATCCATTTCTGTTACATAAAATATTTAAGCAGCTTTTGCATTTTTCTTCAGATGGCAAATAAAACTGGAACATACGCCTCCTCACTCACATCACTCAAATTTGGCTTTCCAGAACTCCTTTCAAGGCGTATTCATTCTCGCTCTACTATTTGTGCTATGGGTCTGCGATAATGAGGGCTTTAACCCCTTCACTACTGCAGCGCAGTCAGCCGGTAAAAGACCGATTTAGCCATTAATACTTTTTTGTACACCGATGCTAACATCTTCATATTGTATGTTCACTACAGAATTTGACATAAAATTAATGCTTTCACCCGAGCGGCCTTGCTGTCTTTATTTTTATTCGTTGGTAAAGATTTTATGGCCGCCACTTTATTTATCTTGTTGTATTGAATTTCACGTAAATCGTAGAAGACTCAAGGTTAACAATAAGTGATTTGTTACTATTGTATTCTATTCTATTAACGAGGGCATAGAGCACAGTGATGTCATCGAGCATCATTTCAAGTCCGTTTTTATAGCAAATGTCCGATGCTTCCGTTTTCGTGAGCTGCAGAATTATTTTATATTGGATTGGTTGTAACAGACTTGATTTCAATATAGATATATTTTTTAACACTTATGTCTCCAAGTAATTTTGTAGTGTCTGCATCACAGTGTAATATTGCTAGTGTACATCCTTTCATAGTCTAGAGACGGAGCTAAAGACAGAAAATATGAAATAACTGTAAAATTCCTTTTATCCAGCATCAATAGGTAAACACATTTTCAAATATTCTGGATTATCGAATTCACAGAAAAGTTGGTTAAACATGTAAGCGTAGCGAAGAATAGAGAAAACCACAACATAAAGTGTTAACACAAACTTTGCTGCGATTGCTTTTGTTTTTTGGAATCTCCTAATTGTTTTTCTCTTCTCAGTCCTCTGCATCTGGTCGTGTGAGATTTCAGCTTATCATGCAGTTGATTGAATGTTGGGATGCCCCCTACGTATTAAATTGTCAGCCGATCCTGCCTAAATCGATCTATGTGTGGCCGTCTATACTTTCACCATCCTCTTCTCTTGCTCGTCTGTTTGCTGCAGGACATTGGCCCACATTTATCAATGTATTTGTGTCTTTTTTTTTTTTTTTCTTTGGACATTTTACTCTAAAATAGTGTTTGCTCTGCTATGTGGTATATTTATTAAACATTTGCAACAGAATTTTGTTCCATTTGCGCCATGTACGTCCGTTTGTAAAACTAGTGTGAAAACTGGATGTGGCTCACTGCGCCAGGATTTACACACACTTATAAAATGCTACTTTTTTAAAAAGTTGCAAATTGAGGAATAAAAAAGTTTCATCTCTACTCCACACAGGCCCTGGCGTAGAAAAAGTGGCGTCATTTTAGCAGGTGTGTAAGTTAATAGCATTGATGTATGTTGTGACATCTGGAGATGTAGCAGTCTCACTAGGCACTCTATAGAACTGTTATGTTTAAAGGAACCCGCAATGGTCATGTCTTTGTACAGCAAAACATTTGTGCTGTTACTCCATATTATTTTTAGATTTATGTGTCAATGAAGGAAATCACTGGTACATTAGTCACAAATGAACCGCTGGTCCCTATGTAAGTATTACATCTTGCTTACCCGAGCTTATTCTTTTATATTTTATCCTTTAATTACAGTTTAATTGTATTTCAATTTTTTGTTTTTTCAAGGGTTTTTTTTTAGCCCATGTGCGAAGCTTCCGTTATTTAACATTAAAATTAATGCCCACCCATAAACATTATTTCGTTGTTGTTTTTTTTATTTAAATTGGTCAAAAATTCTGTGATGATTTTCATAAAATATTTTTATATTGGTCAGAGCACCATCATTCTTAAACAGTGCTCCATATTCCCTGTACAGAGAAACGTCAAGAATAAAGTTCTGGGTGTCTGAAGCCACCACTAAGGGGAACTAGAGAGCTGACTGCACACCACTTTATACATTGGTCGCAACAATAAAACCGTATACAGTAAACTCCTAAGCTTCCCCCTAGTGATGACTAAAGACATTTAGAATTGTATTATTTAGCGCTATGGCTGGTTGCAGGGGATTTGGAGCTTTGTACCAGAAACAGAAGGCTCTGACCACCACCCGTCTGGGGTCACGAGAGCGGCGGTCTGTGAGATAAGAGAGTGGGACATGCAGAGACACAGACCTTACCTGCAGTGCAGCTGGTCTTCAAGATGGCGCCTGCTCTCTCCCTGCAAACAGCTGCTCTGTTCTGTGTGACTCTAACCTGCGTCTGCGCAGTACAGAGCCAGAGAGCAAAGTCAATGGAACGGCTCCCGTTTATTGACTCCTATGCACTGTAGCTGCCGTATTCCATCTCTGTATGTGTCGTTAATCGACACATACAGAGATGAAAAACAAAATGGCAGCCCCCATAGTGAAGTAAAAGTTAGAAGAAAGAAAAAAGTAAAACACAAATACACAAATAAATAAAATTAATTTTAATAACATACTAAAAGCAATATTCTATAAAAAAAAATTTTTTCGCGACACCCGTCCTTTAAACACCTTATCCAGTTAGCAATACGAAGTGCTCAATGAGGTGACCAATGTCCGCATACATCCTCCTTTCCCAATGCAGCATCTCCCAGGGAGGGGGTGTAAATGACGCCATTAAAAATGTGTGGAGAGTTTATTATAAGCAAGAAAAGGCCTCCCAATGCACCAGAGGAATTTAACTCTGCATAATTATGTAAATGCTGAGATCCCAGCCCCCAATAATTACTGTTACTCCAAATCGAGCAAATATATCACTCCATAGTCCTAGTAACTTACACTGTACAATAAAAAGAAATTACGTTTGTTAATGTAAAATTCTTTGACTCTAGGTATAGGTGTGCATTGAATTGATTTAATCTGAACATTTTCCAAAATCATATACTTAGTTACACCATCTCAGCTGGAAATTCTCCCTGGAAATTGTTGCACCCTTTAGCAGACTGTAACCATGTAGTATAAACGCTGCGGAATTGTGTGCGGAAATTCCACAGCATTTACAGTAGCCGCAAAGTGGATGAGATTTAGCGGCGTAAATGTTGCTAAATTGACCTGCGATGCAGAATTTAATAACGCAGCATATCAATTTATGCTGTGTTTTTGTTGATTTTCTGTTGCGGGTTTTCCACATTGAATTTGCCACTTTTGTGATGTAATCGCAGCAATTAAAATAATCATACTTACCCAAAACGCCCTGCTTTTTCCTGCAGTCCGGCTTCCTTAGAGGGGGTAAGTATGAGTGCTTTTTTTACGCAGCAAAAATTCTGTCTGAAAGACTGCAAGACAATGGATCTGACCTGGAACAAGGTGCTGTGGGTTCCAGGTCGGATAAGCTGCGTGATTTTAACGCAACGTATCTGACCCGTGGGAACCCGGCCTAAGGCTACGTTCGCGCATAGATGAAATTCTGCAGATTTTCTGTCCGGATTTGCAAACTGCGGTATCCGCAAAGTGGATCATGCTTGAACAAATCTCATCCACACTCTTAGGCCTCATTTACACGAGCGTATTATACGCGCGTGCGACGCGCGTGCTTTTCACGCGTGTCGTACGCACCTATAATAGTCTATGGGGCTGTTTAGACGATGCGTGAATTTTGCGCTGCGTGAGTGCGTTGCGTAAAACTCACGACATGTTCTATATTCTTGCGTTTTTCACGCAACACGCACCCATTGACTTCAATGGGTGCGTGAAAACAACGCATGCCACACTGACGGTCCTGCGTTGCATGCGCGAAAATCACGCAAGAGCTGTCAAACTCCTGAATGTAAACAGAAAAGCACCACGTGCTTTTCTGGTTACAAACATCCAAACGGAGTGTCAAATTCGAGATGAGCGCACCGAACTTCACCGGGTTCGGCCAAACTCGTTTTGACCGAAACCGGTAAAAAATGTTCGGGTACGCGACGTCAGGAGACAGTCACTGTCCACGGTGCTGAAAGCGTTAAACTGGTTCAGCACCATGGACAGTGACTTCCGCTCCGAAAATCCATGAACCTGTAAAAAAAAAAAGACGTTCTGACTTACCGATAACTCCGGTCCGACCTCCCGGGATGACAGTTCAGTCCAAATGACAGCTGCAGCCAATCACAGGCCAAGCACAGGCTGCAGCCAATCACAGGCCAAGCACAGGCTGCAGCCAATCACAGGCCAAGCACAGGCTGCAGCCAATCACAGGCTGCAGCGGTCTCATGGACTGCGGCGTCATCCTGGGAGGTGGGGCCGGATGGCAAGAGAGGGACGCGTCACCAAGGCAACGGCCGGGAGCCCGGACTGGGGGAAGCAGGAAGTTCTTGGTAAGTATGAAAGTCTTTTTATTTTCACAGGTTGGTGTATATTGTGATCGGCATTCACTGTCGAGGGTGCTGAAAGAGTTACTGCCGATCAGTTAGCTCTTTCAGCACCTTGGACAGTGACGGGCCTCGACTACCTCATCTCTATGATGGCGGCTGCGTGAAAATCACGCAGCCGCGCATCATGACACACGGAGCTGTCAAATGCCTTTTGCGCGTTTAAAACGCAACAAGGCTGCGTATACGCAGTGCATACGCCATGCATACGCGCGCAAAACGCAGCGTTTTTTGCGCGCGCAAAACGCATACGCTCGTGTAAATGAGGCCTTATTCACACAAATTCTTAAATCCGCAGCATGTCCACTCCTGCTGCGGAAAGTGCAAAGATTTGTTGCGCAATTTCCCCATTGAATTTAATGGGGAAGTCGAAATCTGCAACAAATCCCAGTTGTTGCAGGTTTTGCTGCGGATTACCCTTGGATCCGCAGCAAAATCCACAGGTCCGGACAAATTAAAATAAATTAAAAAACAGTACAACATATAAAAGAAACACACTATACTCCCCTTCCCATTCTTCTGGCGCTCCCCTAGTAATGCTAGCCTGGTCCCCCACCAGTCTCTGTATTCTGGCCTACAGTGATGTGTCATGTAGATCAGTGCAGCGTTCACATATGGCGACACGTTAATGCTGTAGGCCAGGATAAGGAGACCGGTGGGGGACCAGACTAGCGGTACCATGGGAGCGGCAGAAGATTGTAAGGTGAGTTAACAAATTTCATTTTAGCCCATCTGCAACTGCGAATCTGCACCAAAATCTGCATGATTTACTGCAGTGGCTTTCCCTGTGGCTCAATCCAGGTGGACGTACCCTTAAGAAGTAGAGTGTTTGTCATTGTACTCGTATCAGGAGGTTAGTTGTATACTGGACCTGGGCGAATGTTGTGTATCTAGCGTTTTCAAAGCGTTTGATACTGTTCGCATAAAAGGTTGGTACTTAAAATGAGACTACTGGGACTGGGGGAATATGTGTAATTGGGTTGACAACTGGCTCAGTGATAGAAAACAGAGGGTGGTTATTAATGGTACATCCCAAGAGTGGGTCAGTTACCAGTGGGGTTCTGCAGGGATCATTATCGGGCCCTCTTCTTTTTAATATGTTTATTAATGACCTCGTAGAGGGTTTACAGAGTATAATTTCAATATTTGCAGATACTAAGCTCCGTAAAGTAATCAACACAGAGGAGGATAATATTACAAATGGATTTGGGAAAGCTGGAAGTGTGGGCAGAGGCATGGCAAATTAAATTTTTAATGTGGATAAATGTAAGGTTATGCATTTGGTCCCAGGATACAAATTCTATAAGTGTACATCAAATAGTAAAACACTGTGTAAAAGAATCACTGAAAAAGTCTTGGCAAATACTGGTGGACAGAAAAATTAACTTTAGCAACCAGTGCCAGGCAGCTGCTGCCAAGGCAAATAAAATCATAGGATGCATCAATAGAGGCATAGATGCACGTGAAAAGAATATAGTTTTGCCTCTATACAAATTGCTAGTCAGACCATACATGGAATATTTTGGGCACCTGTGTATAAGAAAGACGTAGCTGAACTAGAACGGGTGCAACAGAGTGCGACCCAGGTAATTAAGGGAATGGGTTGATTGCACTACTGCTAAACCATGACAAGGGGTGCGTTCGCTATGTCTAGAGAAAAAAGTTTTCACAATCATAGATGGGGATTCTTTACTGTAAGAGCAGTGAGACAGTGGAACTCTGCCACAGCATGTTGTGTGCTGGTTCATTGAGCAAGTTAAAGGAGGGCCTAGATGCCTTTCTTGACAAATATATAAAATTTGCGTCAATCGCTCGCTCTCTAATTGCTCAATGGTCAATTCTTCCTGTTTTCAAGCCTCTGTGAACTTGTTTCTGGTCCTGGGAGACTATTGTGTACTTTAGTGAAGCAGGTGGAGATGGCTTTAGTGATATGCTGCAGGTTACAAAAGGAATAGACCCGAGTTACGCAACTTGGACTGGTGCCCATGTGCCTGTAATTACAGCTTCTGCAGAAGCGGTTTACTCACTAAGTGTGTGGCAAATGTTATTCTGTTAATACACACAACAATTAATTTGAATGATAAAGGATTGTTATATAATACATGTTCTACATTGTTGTGTAAACATCTTGTTTGCATTCCTTTGAAATTATACCAGAAACATTAGTAAAACAAATACTAATTATATCATCTTGCTCAGCAGTTGGCCTGCAGAAATCTAGTATTAATGGATAAGTGAATACTAATTAATTCTGCATGCTGCGTGTGATGCAGAGGGAGCAGCAACAAGAATTATAGATCTGAAACATTCAGTTCAGTGGAGCAAGGACAATACTATAAAACTATTTTACTATGAAGCTTATAGGAGTCCCTACTTATCTGATGCTGGACAACACTAACTGGGTTAACCAGAGATCTTCCCATAATCAGACATTCTTAAAGTAAATGTCCACCTTCAACGTCACTTTTTCCTATACACAGCAACAAATTATCTGCATAGACCTAGTTAAGATAAAAAAGTTCTGACTTTCAGCCACCGCTATAGGGAGCTTAGGCACTTCATGCATTCTGTTTATACAATCATCAATTATTATGTTTATTCAAAATCAATAATACAGAATTCTGTAATCCCCTAAACTCCCTCTAGTAGTAACGGCAGATATCCAGAAATGTATATTTTAACATTTGGTCTATTCTGGCGATTTGGAGCTCCAATTGCTATAAAGGATGTATTAAGAAGTTAATCCGCACAGAATTTTGAATCTAAAAATGATATGCTAAAGAAAGAAAGCTTACGTAATGTTTTCCATGTCTAGGTACCAAAGCAGTACAACGAATAGGTCATTCGATTGGACCATTACAACCATTTCTGACTGAGCTCAGGCCAGAAATAACGAGTTGCAGAAGTGAGGAAAAATAAAGCGCTCCTATAAGTCTTCTCATCTAACCGTACCACGAAACTTCGGGTTTGGTCTATCCACCTGTCCAAAGTATCGCAGTTTGCATGAAAGAATGTGACCGATAAATACAGGTCCTTCTCAATGGATCAGAATATCATCAAAAAGTTTATTTATTTCCATAATTTAAAAAAAAAAGTGAAACATATATATATATTATATTGATTTAGTACATCTATTGCCAGCATTTTATTCTTTTAATGTTGAAGATTATGGCGAACAGTTAATGAAAACCCAAAATTTAGTCTCTTAGAATACTGGGTAAAAGTTGAAGATTGTAGACTCATGGTGTGACACTCTAATCAGCTAATCATCACAAAACACCTGCAAAGGTTTCCTAAGCCTTTAAATGGTCTAACAGTGGTTCAGTAGGCTACACAATCATGGGGAAGACTGCTGACTTGACAGTTGTCCAGAAGACCGTCATTGACACCCTCCACAAGGAGGGTAAGCCACAAAAGGAAATTGCTAAAGAAGCTGGCTGTTCACAGAGTGCTGTATCCAAGCATATTAATGGAAAGTTGAGAGGAAGGAAAAAGGGTGGTAGAAAATGGTGCACATCGTCAAGAAAAGGATATTCAAGAATCTGAAGGAGTTTCACAAGGAGTGGACTGCGGCTGGAGTCGGTGCTTCAAGAGCCACCACACCCAGACGTATCCAGGACATGGGCTACAACTGTCGTATTCCTTGTGTCAAGCCACTCATGACCCAGAGACAACGTCAGAAGCGTCTTTCCTGGACTAAGGAGAAAAAGGACTGGTCTGTTGCTCAGTGGTCCAAAGTCCTGTTTTGAGATGAAAGTAAATTTTGTATTTCATTTGGAAATCAAGGTCCCAGAGTCTGGAGGAAGACTAGAGAGGCACTGAATCCAAGTTTATTACTGTCCAGTGTGAAGTTTCCACAGTCAGTGATGGTTTGGGGGCCATGTCATCTGCTGGTGTCCACAGTCAACGTAGCCGTCTACCATGACATTTTCGAGCACTTCATGCTTTCCTCTGCTGACAAGCTTTATGGAGATGCTGATTTCATTTTCCAGCAGGACTTGGCACCTGCCCACACTGCCAAAAGTACCAATACCTGGTGTAATAACCGCAGTATCACTGCGCTTGATTGGCCAGCAAACTCGCCTGACCTTAACCCCATAGAGAATCTATAGGGTGTTGTCAAGAGGAAGATGAGACACCAGATCCAACAATGCAGACGAGCTGAAGGCCGCTATCAAAGCAACCTGGGCTTCCATAACACCTCAACAGTGCCACAGGCTGATCGCCTCTGTGCCACGCCGCATTGATGCAGTAATTCATGAAAAAGGAGCCCCGACCAAGTATTGAGGGCATATACTGTACATACTTTTAAGTAGGCCAACATTTCGGTATTAAAAATCATTTTTGAAATTGGACTTATATGATATTCTAATTTTCTGAGAGACTAAATTTTGGGTTTTCATTAACTTTTAGCCATAATCTTCAACATTAAAAGAAAAAAATGCTGGAAATAGATCACGGTGTGTAATGAATCTATATAATGAGTTTCACTTTTTTAATTTAATTACTGATATAAATTTTACTTTTTGATATTCTAATTCATTGAGAAGGACCTGTGGATGATCAAGAAAAACTGTTAATCGCCCATTTACAATATAACCTATGTTCAGTAAACTTCCTTTTAATCTGGAATGTGATAATCCTGAAAGTCTGACACTGGTTTCCAGCATAAAACTACAATATATTGTATCATTTCACAGGATTAGAAGCACACAATGAGAAAATTCTTCAAAATTGACAATGAAGTGATTTCAGCACATTCCGTGTTGACATTTTATTTTAGGCTCCTGGTCTTCCTGAAGGTTCTCTATCCTTATCTGTACCAGGATCCAGAACATCTGATAATCTAGCATCTATCAGGTGCATGACTTGATGAATGGAATTTTCCTGTATATATTAGTGCAGTACCAATTATGCTGTGCCATGAAATGTTTAAATCTACACGATCTGCAACTGCAAGGATTTGCTTTTTCAGCAGGCAGAAAATGTTTCATTGACGTTTATGGAAGAATGTTGTGGGCATGCTCTGTGGCCCGAGTTGTACTCTATCTGTTGTTACTGGTGAGTTATCTGCCTTCAGCTTTTTAATAGAAATGAATCCTGCCCTCCTGATAATAATGAGCTGACCCTGACCCAAAGGTACACAGCACAAGCTGAAAAGTGATCGGAAGCATCAGTCTATTGAGAGGGCTCAGTGGCCAGTGTGAAAACTGCAATTCTTCAGAAATTTTTCCCACAGAAAATATATATTTTTTTTTAACATAAAATATTGTTTCAAACGTTAGGTCATAGTCTAAGGATACATTTCTTGTAAGAGCATTGTGTAGATGTCAGTGAGTACGGTGGAAATGTTAGTTTAGTGGATTAGAGGAGTACTAATTCCCCAAATCTCATTTTCACTATATGCTGGTGAGTGGCTGTTCTCGGCTGATGGATAAAGGCAAATCCTTTTAGATTTATCATCTCCGTTTTATTGTGAACGACATTATGTGGATTAGGCTTGGAGCAAAACTCTTTTAGGTAAGCTTTAAGACTATGGAGGGAAAAAAAGATAAATTGAGCTTTTCCACATAACATCCATTATAAAGTGTAATGTATGCTGGCTGTGCACAGTCAGACTATTAGATGCATCACAGGATTTTAGTGACATTAAGGACCACAGGAGCCCATAAGCCTCTAAGAGGGTTATTATTTACTGCAGGTAGACTGATCTGTTATCGTGCATGGCTTTTATGTTACAATAACAGATTAAATCAGAAATTAAACGTGCCATTGCTTCCTCTGTCAAAACGATCTCTTTCTTCATGCCTATTAATCTCACTCACAAGCCAGCAGCTATGGATGTCCGTCTTGTTAAAGTTCTCCCTCTGCCTACATTTTCCACTGTGTCCCATACAAGGTGTTAATATGTATCTCTCAAAAGACGGAAGGTGACGGATCTGAAATAAAACTTTCAGAGATGCCAAGGCGATAAATACATTTGGAGAAAAACATTTTATTGCAGGAGAATTCCTTAATATTATCTGATGTACAGAGAAAAAAATGACACACGCGAACAGGTGATAGGGACATTATAAATATGAGCGGGTGAATGGGGGTATAAAATACCTCATTATCATGCATTGCGGAATGTTAGCAGATTCTGTCAGGATTGAGACGCAGAATCTGCTCTTAAATCCTGACAGAATCCTGAATGTGTGAACCTCCGTTCTTTTGTACATTCCCGGTTACTGTTCCTGCTGTCGACTCCTGTCATATGATCCCAACACATGGTTAAATTTTTACTTTCGCCCTTGTACCTCTGTCATCTGACCTTCGGCACTGACCTCTGGCTACAATCTGACTTTGTCTATGCCTGCTTTCTTTAATGCAGTAACTAACAATTCGATACTATCCTGAGGACTGCGACCTGGTGAGTACCCTGTAGCATAGCAAAGCCCATACCTGTGTTGGGGGTGAAGAAAAGCAAAAAAGACTAAGGATGGCCGGGCACACTGACTAAGGAGTGCACTTGTTTTGTCCTATAAAAACAACTGTGACTACCATAGAAAGAAGGGCAAAAAAGATGACAAAATACAGTATATAAAAAAAGTAGCAAAGTTTTATGGACACCAAGAAGACAAACAAGTTAAAAACGTATACCAAAAATACAAACAATCATCCACGAAAAAATACATCGTAAAGTGTGCACAGACCCAAAACTAGATCAGACCTGGCGGATTATATGTGAAGCAGAAAACAGGACCCCACTTCAATCCATATAACCGTTCCTGAAATAGGATAAGACCATATCAAAAATCTGGCATACAATACAATGAGGCACCTACCCAAAGCATCATCCAAATCAAAAAGTCGGTCTAAGTCTGGCAGGGTGAATGAAAGGCTCCCTTAGATTCTGTACACCAGGTTAGGCTATGTTCACACGGGGTATTTTGCCTAGCTTTTTGACGCGGAAACCGCGTCGCAAAACTCGGCAAAAACGGCCCGAGAACGCCTCCCATTGATTTCAATGGGAGGCATCGGCGTCTTTTTCCCGCGAGCAGTAAAACTGCCTCGCGGGAAAAAGAAGCGACATGCCCTATCTTCGGGCGCTTCCGCCTCTGACCTCCCATTGACTTCAATGGGAGGCAGGAGAAAGCGTATTTCTCGCTGTTTTATGCCCGCGGCGCTCAATTGCCGCGGGCGAAAAATGGCGCGATAATCGCCGCGAAAATCGGCGTGCAGGGAGAGGAATATCTGCCTCAAAGTTCCAAACGGAATTTTGAGGCAGATATTCCTCCCCCAAAATATTCCTCCGTGTGAACATAGCCTTATTAATCTGCACCAATTCGAGTAGCACAGAGGGTCAACTATCTGTCCTTGTAACATTATATGATTATTACTGTGTTTTATATATCTGCATTTGGTCACTGAAAATGTGAGATCATTGGTCATATTACTATTTATCTGGCATTGTGAGAATAGTTTCTAGATTAGCAGAAGTAGTAATTTTTTTCTTATGTTTCAGATTAGTTTTACTGAATTTTGGAAGTTATCTTCTTGTGCTTCATACCTGCTAACATCACTAAATAAGGCTTCGTTCACATCTGCGTTGGGTTTCCGTCAGGGAAACCCGTGAACGGAAATCATAGCTTTCCGTTTGCCTTACCATTGATTTCAATGGTAATGCATCCGTTGCTAATGGTTTCCGTTTGTCTCCGTTCCATAAGGTTTCCGTTTTTTTGGCAGAATTAATATTGTTGTCTACTACGCTATTGATTCCCCTGACAGAAAGGTCAGACGGAGACCGTGAACGGAACCCCAATGCAGATGTGAATGAATCCTAAAACTTTCAAAAAAGTTTCTTCTTCTACTCCTACCACCCAAATTTTGGACACATTTCACCCATATTAATCAGAAATCCAGTGAGTACTGGTCCAAAATAAAAACAAACAAACAAACCTCACTCCATTGATCTGTATGTACATATCATCCAGAACACGCGATCACTCTAATGTGTACATTCATTTGGAGATTACAAATATACTTAATTGCACAGTATGAAAATGAGCGAATTGGTTGATTAACTTGTTCTGGTCTATTGCCAGATCCTGTGTTTCTGTAATACAGGAACTACAAATGATGATAGAACGTAACACTGGACATAAACTTTCTAAAACAGCCCCATGCTATTAACACGTTACACCACATGGTTTTCCCACATCCAGAATTCATCAAATCGAATTAAAATATACAAACCATACAAAAGAATAATTATAGTGAAGTTGCCATGCACCCCAGACAAACACAGACAGACTCATTCAAACAGCAATAACTTACATGTAAGAAAAATGTTTAGAAGGATTTAATTATTTAAAGATGCAGTCACTTGCGCTTTTCTTCTGGAAAGTGTTAATGAACAGTTTTGATAAGTAGATAATTCTCAACTCGCCCCAATCCTAGGACGTCTAGGGACTATTGAATAGAAGTAGCTTTTAGAAGTAGTGATGTCCTACCTTGATCGGTTCTAATGTTAAACTGAATTTGCAAATGATCTCTGTACTGAGCTGCATTTGTGCTTGTGCTGTATTTATGTACTGAGCTTAGTTGTGATGCGGTATATATGTACTGAGCTTGGTTCTGGAGTTATATACATCATAAAAACCAAGCTCAATACATATAAACACCACCAAAGAGAAGCTTATAACATATATGCAACTCCAGAACCAAGATCAGTACATATATATAACTCCAGAACCAAGCTCAGCACACATATACAGCACCAGAACCAAGCTCATTACATAAATACAGCACCAGAACAAAGCTCAGTACTTCTATACAGCACCAGAACCAAACTCGGTACATATATACACCAGAACCAAGCTCTGTACATATATACAGCACCGAAACAAAGCTCAGTACATATATTCAGCACCAGAACCACGTTCAGTACATGATTTCAATGGTATAGTGTGTGTGTGTGTGTATATATATATATATATATATATATAACACCAGAACCAAGCTGTTTTGGCCTTAATGAGCAAGCATTACTTTTAGTTTTTTTTCATCCCCCGCATTTCAGGAGTCATAACTTTTTTATTTTTATGTCGACACCATATGAGGGTTTGTTTTTTGCGGTGTTTGTTATATGGCTTATCTTTTATTCATTTTTTTACAGAGGGAATTGAAAAAAAACAGCTATTCCATTATTGTTTTTCGTGTTTCAAGTATACACCATTCACTATGTGGTGTAAGTAACATGTTATCTTTATTTTATCGGACAGTACGATTAAGGCGATACCAAATATATATAGGTTTTTTATGTTTTACTACTTTTGCACAATTAAAACACCTTTTAAACAAAAATTATTTGTTTTTGAATTGCCGCATTCCAAGAGCCGTAATTTTTTATTTTGTCCGATGTAGCCATATGTAGGCTAGTTTTTTTGCGGGACGAGATGTAGTTTTTATTTTGGGGTACATGGGACTTATTTACCTTTTTATTTTTTGGTGGGGGGAATGTAAAAAGCATTTTTGCAGTTTTTTTTTTTTTTGTACGGCGTTCAGACAGTGGTTTAATTAATGAGGTAACTACTATTTGGGTCGTTACGATTGCATTGATAACATATGTGTTTTTTTTTGTTTGTTTTTTACTTCTAGTAAATGAAACCACTTTTTATGGAAAATAATCTTATTGATGTTTTTACTGTAGTCTTTTTTTTAAAACATTTTTAATAAACTTTATTTAATGTTTTCAATTTTTTCTCTTAGACTTTACTATGCGATCTTCTACCAAAGCATTATTACCGGTCAGTGTAAGACTGAAAGGTAATCTATTAGGCCATGCCTCTGGCATGGCCTAATAGACATACAGCCGGGGCAAGCTTCTGAGCCTTTAAGCACCCGGCTGCCATGGCAACCTGTCGGCGATTGCATACGTAGGCCGCCGATCAGTGACTGAGGGCGATCCCTCTGTCAAAAAACTTAAAAGTCGTGATCGCTATTGACCACGGCATTTAAGGGGTTAAACGGCAGAGGAATCCCACGGTGATCGTGCAGGCACAGCTTCTGGCTGCATTTCTATGCCTTGCATGTACATGATTCTGCGCCAAGGGGTTAAGATACCTAAAATATCATCAATGCAATCTATACCAGAAAAATGTTGAGTATTAAGTATTTCCTAAATATATGTAATCTTAGATTGGTTTATTTTCTAGCTATAGCCACTAATGTATTATGAGCTATGTAAACTGAGCATCTAGGGTATTAGAAAAAAAATCCAAAATATTTGTTGATTAAAGGGGTTATTCCATGAAACCCATAAAAAAAAAATGTGCTTTGCTGTCCAGATCTCTGTAGCCCCATCCCCTGCTTCCTGGCGCTTTGTTGAAATCTTGCAATAGTAGTAATTTTACAGCCACCGCTGACTGTCACACAAAGCGGCGCTAAATCTAGTTTTTTTCCCGCTGGTCAGTATAGAAAAATGCTTCAATTCTCTACTAAAAAGGGGAGAAGAGAAAAAGGCAAAGAATCAGCTGCTTTACTGGTAGATCATTTTGCAGTGCAGGGAGCTGGAGGAACGATTTGAGGAAGCTACTGCACATGCCTGTCCACCACAGACGGATGCAGAAGGTGGACAAAGATTTGGGCCACAGCAGAAAAGATAGGGGGCGCTACCAGTGATGCCAATGTAAGTTTCGTTTTTGGTACAAATAAATTTATACACATACTATCTTGGAAATATACTTTATTTTACATGGGAAATTTAATTAAAATCTATATTTTTGGGGAGATAACCACTTTAAAGGCTTTATTTTTTAAATAAAATTGTGCATCAGTGTCATTGGTGCAATTTCCTAAATACACTTTATTAAAAATTATTTTTACTCTTTGAGATACAGCTGCTTTGTATACTGTATACAGAGTTGCTGTATCTTGTACTGAATCCTGTATTTGTCAGGTATGTGGGAATGATGGGTTCAGTGTCATCAGGTCCGTCGTGTCTCTAACACGCAGGATCGAGCTGCTATAGATCACATGTAAGTTCATAACTTAGATGTGATCGATTACAGGTGGATCTTGCATGTCAGAGACGCGGAGCACCCGCTGTCACCGAATCAGTCAGTCCCGCGGACCTGACAGATTCAGGTCATAGCAAACGTGTACACATGTCAAAGGTGTACATAGCCTTTAATAGTCAACCAGACGAAAGCAATTAAGAAGCACATGTTAATTGACCCTCATTCCTCCCATAATATGTGTAATTTGTTTTCTCTTGTATACACATTATATACACATTACCACTGCTCATAAGGTAATATTTATTGCACTATACAAAGGCCGCGCGGCTTCAGATGTTTCTTTTCGGCATAAGCTGGTTAACCGCAGAACATGTGCACTGCAAACACACAGCACCTGTACAAATAGTGTGATAAATATAAGCCGTTTACATAGAGCTAACTACACACTATCTTTGCTTTTGCCTAACTCTTTGCGACTTGTACAACCACTGATTGATGGTGATCATTTAAGAGCTTTATAGTTTAATATGTGGGAAGTGAAACGCTACCACTAACAAATAACAATAGGATTTATCTTATAGAGGTGCCATATTTTCTTTGTCTCTTTAAGAAATATGTATAAGTTGTAACAAAAAGGAAAATAAAAAATTTCCAATGACATTCATGGCTGCCCCACTCCCACTTTTGATTGTTATGCCCACGCAATCAACGATAACTTCAGCCAATTGAACTCGTTTTGTGGAATTTAAAAAGAGCAGAACACCGTATGACTTAAAAAATGTTATGCGTAGGAATAGTGAGGGTGAAATTTATAAAGTTGTGTTTCCTGTGACTCTCTACGACCGTGGACAACAATGGTCAGCTCACACGTTGCGTAAATACTGAGGCTTTTCCGCAACAGAATTTAAAACCGCAAACACAGGCTGCAGCTGCCTCCTAGGATGAAACCGGCTAAATGCTGCAGTTTTCCGCAATGGACATTCCGGACTAAAAACTTCACAGTTTGGTGCGGTTTTTCACCCAGAATTCCCTGCGGTGCACAGGGCGGATATGCTTAATTTTGTTACATAGCGTATCCGCCACGTATGTACTCGGCCTAAGGTATTGATGCATTTGAACATTGTTGACAGACTTTTGTGGATGCCATGGGGAGGAAGATAATCCTTGACCCAATTCAGCCTATTCTTCTACTTGAAGTACAAATGACCAGGCTGATTCTTTTTAGACATAGTAGGAGAAAATGTAATTTAAAGGACAACTCTATCCAGGAGAGTTTAAAGGTAAATAAAGAGCGAAGACATGAACATCCACTGAAGACTGAAGGTCCAAACAGATGGCCGGACATTCTAGAGAAACACTGAAACTAACTTGATACTGCTTATTGATAAGAAGGTCCTTCTTTATGTATATATTTGGGCTTGCATATGTAAAGTGTCTCAGAAGAGGGGGGGGGGGTTTGCTCATAATAACCTGCAAAGTTCCAATAGTAAATTTTATAGAGCAGTTTACAGCATTTATCTATTTTTCAATTGAGCCGCTCCGTGATTTGTGAAGAGCAAGGCAAGCATTCCTTTATACTGCAGATGTACTAGTGCAGCCCTCCATCGAGGTTGATGTTTAATAGATGCACTTACTGCTTTCTGCTCTCTTTAAAGGTATTTCATAATTTAAAATTAACTTTAAAGGTAAGGACGCCTTTGTGATGGAAACAATGATTTTAAGATCTGTGTTAGCAGTTTTCGTAATTATTTTTTTTCTCTGACATTCCTGCATGTAAAGCTGCAAGCTCTGAGCTCAGTGGGCATTACCTGTGAAGCATGCGCTCTCTCGCACGCCCTTCTCTCCGAGCTCTAGTCTGTGTACTTCTAATATTAGGGATCAGCAGTAGATGAACAAGAAGTAAAGGGATGCAGTTGTCAGTCTATACAGAGGTTTTTTTCTGTAACCAAGGTGCAGAAACTGCATCAAACGTTGCACACAAGTCTGCATAGGAGCTGTAAACACTAAAAAGTAAGTTGTTTTTAATCAAGATCATGTGCAAAATCAATTCAATTTTTTTAAGAGGTTTTGGAGCACAGACATGTTATATGATTATTTGAAGATCATAGCATGAAGCATTATGGGAAATTTTGCTCTGTAAATACTGCTAAGAAAAAAACCCACCTAACTTAAAGGGGTTGTCCAGTCCCTAAAAATTTATGGCATATCCTCAGGATAGACCATCAATAGCTGATAGGTCGGGTCTGACTCCCGGCAGCCCTGCCGATCAGCTGTTTTGACGGGGCCACAGCACTCGTAGGGGCCGCAACGCTCGTATGAGTGCAGCTTCCCCATCATTTCTATTTGCTCAATGTGAATCATCGACACAGATGTAGCGGCGATTTACAGGTATCGCAGCCTTCTTCTCCCACTCACTTCAATAGGAGAAGAAGCTGCAATACCTGTGAACCACCGCTAAATGTGTGCCGACGATTCACAGTGAGCAAGTAGAAATGAAGGGGAAGGAGCGCTCGTATGAACGCTGCAGCCCCTTCAAAACAGCTGATCGGGGGTCCCGGAGTTGCACCCCAACCCATCAGCTATTGATGGCCTATCCTGAGGCTAGGCCATCAATTTTTAGGGACTGAACAACTCCTTTAAGTTGTACAACTTTTAAGAAGTGACTGGGAAAGAATGGTCATGTGGCAGTTGTACATCTTCTCAGGTTCACATGTTTTCGATTGGAGTTAAACTGATCCATGACTGTTATAAGACTGTCTATGGTTGCAGTCAACCTCAACTCTTTATTACATCTTTCCTTCTAGTCCAGGTATGTATGGGTGTACTATACCATCCAGTATCCTACTGCAACACAGTCAGCCCATAAGAAACCACATCCTATTCCCTCATGTGTATACGTAGTCGATTAGTGGATGGTGCAGTGCACTTAGTTTGTATGGGGTGAAGTTCACACTCTGCAGGCAGCCCATCCCCCACTAGAACTGTGGCATGTACAAGTATACTATAAGAAAATGGCTAACCAGGTTGCAGTTTATATTACAACACTTTTCATAAATATCAATTTATAATGTAATTTCTCTGAATTGTGTTAAAGAATTGCTCTACTCTCATAGGCACTACTTTTAATCCTACAAATATTGCTCTTAATGCAATTCCTGAATATATTAAATGGGATCCAAAACTGTAACGCCACTTTAATACAGTAAAATAATAATAATTAATCTGAATTATCCAGGTGGCATCAAATATCTTTAGAAGCAGAAAACTAAACTGTGATATTTTCGTCCTGACAAGTACAGTACTTTTATTTACTAGAGCTTAAGGTCTAGTATATGCTCTGTAATAAATCCAGCTGCCATCCCCCGTGTAGCTGGCCAGGTAGGACTGTCATGTCTTGATAAGTGGCCAGCACAGTGTCATTTGTTTTATGATTTGCCACCAAACTCTTTTCAGAAGTCTTAATAGAACTTCAAGACAAAAGAGTCCATCAACGGCCTTCTAAAAGGTAATCCAACACTGTACAAGAAGTGCTGCGAAGTTCCTACGAGACTCCGTGTCTCATCGTTTCTTACCTAGTACCTTATGTATTCCTTTATATACAATATGTTGTCATCATTTTTTATTTAGAACTATTGTATAAAGTGCTTTTGGATAGGACTCATGCACATGGATGCGATATGACTGTGTTTTACAGAGCCGCAATAGGGCACCTATAGAGGTGCAGGGGGTCCACCTGTACCTCCATATGTCTTCAATTTCATACAAAGGCATATGAACTTTTAGAATCCAACAGAAGAAAAAAAATCATGGCAGGCTTAATAAGTGTTCTCCGACCTGTGCCCCTCCATCACATTATCGCAGCATAATGCATTAAACAATGTAAACATATTTGGCATGGCTATGCACATGAAAAGTATAGCATTTATTTTTGGGGTTTATATTCTTGATTGAACGGCCTTCATATTCTAACAGCCTTAGGAAAAATTTTGAAACTTTTATTTTTTTCAGTTTCCGCATATTTTTTCCCCTATATAACCTAATAAAAAGTTAACCATTCTAATTTGAAAAATAAAATTGGGATAAACAAAAAAACATAATTTAGAAAGCAGCTTTCAAAAATATCTAATTTTATCAATGCCTTAAACACCCCCAGTCATGAGAGGGTCTAGGATCTGTAATATGGTCATCTGCCTGAGGTCTTACTATAATTTACAAACTAAAGTAAAAAAGAAAAAACAATTTGGGGAAAGAATTAAATCCTCATCTTCATATTTTGTACAGTATGTTCGGGATGACTGTACTTTTATTGACTTAACGGCTAAAATTATTAAGTTAGTCCTGTGTGCAACCAAAACCCTGTGAAAAGTTAATTTTTGCAGATTGCATCACAAATAGTTCTTAGAGCGTCTTTAAGGATGCTAATGAAAAGAAGCAATTAATCTGTTCAGCCCCAACTCTCCATACATCATATCAAGGACGTTGCTGTGATAAATTGCAAAGTTAATAAATCTTTAGTCTAAAAGCAATGCAAGGAAATCAGGGATATAATTTAATGTCCTGTCATCAAAATGTCTCAGGTAGTATGATTTGTGTACAGGCTTTTATGATCTTGCTGCAACTTTACTGGACACAAGACAGGGTTAAAGTTCTTGAGATACAACATATGAACATCATGTTGGCAAATGACGTTTGCCCCTATATGTCTAGTATGGCCATTCCGCTTACTAAGGGGGTATTCTACTCTCCAGTCTTGGCCTTTTGGTATGTCTTGGTCACGCAGCATTGTTTTTTTTTTTTAATGAGCCAGTCGGTGAGGAGGCATTGCTTGCAAATAATTTGAAGGTTAATAATAATAATAATAATAAGGTTTCAGCGCTAGGTACAGCTGCTCTTTATACAGGATAGAAAGCAGCTGTATCTCAAAAAGTGAAAATAATTTTTAATAAAGTGTTTAGAAAGTTGCACTGATAAACATTTAACTGCAAAAAAACAACCGCAAATCGATTTCAAAGGTGTACATAGCCTTTAAATGATCAAATCCTTGTTACCTGCATCCACCAGTAGGGGGAGCTTACTGTATACTATTCATACATTTAAGTCAATAAGAAAACAGTATGCAGTTAGCTTCTAACCCCCTTCAATTGTCTCTATGGATATGCAGAGGATTTGAAGTATAGTATCAGAAAAACAGAGCTCCGGGTGCTATAAGGATATATTAAAAAATTATTTGGTGCAGCATTTGCCTATCACAATTTTTCAGACTACTGATGAATGATCCCTGATATACAAAATCATTACGACCCAAAACTTTTATATGAGTATAACATTAGAACAAGTCAAATAATCAAAATTGATACCATTATACATAAAATATCATAAAATGTCCAAAATGCTGTCTAATTTTCTTTCTTTTCCTTCTAACTGTAAACTTTTTAAGTCTATAGAGAATGGAACAATCCCTTCTCTTATTAGATACCATTGGTGTGACAATATTTTAAATATCCTGCAGGCAGTTCACCTGTTCTGTTTACAGACCATTCTCCATTGCCCCTATTGCCCCCCCCCCCTCCAACATACCTAACCCGACTCCAGGGTCTGACTGGCCCAATGGGCTCCAAAGGTTCAGCAAAAGACAACCGCATTTCGAGCTGACTTGGAAGCCAATTACTTGCCACTAGGGTCTTTCTCTTATGGCTTGATCCACAAATAATCTGATTAATGATACGTCCTATGTGTGCAATGACAACAACATGGATTGCAATGAGATTAAAAGTGAACATGAAAATTTTCTGTATCGATGGAGAGTCTCACTCAGTCTTATTTCCTCCAGTCCTACTCTGCCTGACGACCTTGGTTTTACCTTGCCCTTCTGTTTCTGCCCTGTCAAGCTTTGTCTCACCTTTTGGATTTCTTTAGCCCCTTTTTCTTTTCTTCTTCCTTTCTCTTGCACTATTTTTCTCCTTGTTTTTTTCTCTCTACTGTGAATATTTTATTTGTATACCTTAAGTGCTCCTTCCCATTTCTATGGCATGATTTACCTTGGGCATACACGATTGAATTATCTATACCCACTTGCCCTTGGTTATAGTTTACATGATTGCTGCTCACAATTTGCTCATATTACGAAGTGTTGATGCTATGTGTTCTTTCTCTGCTGCCGTGTGATTACCAGAAAAAAACTTTCCATGCCATCCTTCTCAGATCAGATTATCTTTCTGAAAATACATTCTGCGAAGAAGCCCTTTATTAATCTTCCAGATTGCTGCTCGCGCCAGTGTATTGCATTTTCAGGCAAGCTAACTCCATAAAACTCAAAACTTTTTTCAGAAAGTTTTGTCGTTTTTTACTTTTTTATAATGTTTTTTTGAAAATGATTCAGTCGACCACCAAGAAGTTCCATCTTTGCATAGCTTTTCATATAGACCACATGGTTTTGTGCAACCATAATAAAGTATATTACAAAGAAAATGAAATCTAATCATATCTTGTAAGTACATTCCAGCATGTTTTAAACAAATATAACTTTGTTATTGCTATATTTCATCTTTCCCACAGAGCAAAGACGTTTTAGTCATTTCATTTCATTACATGTAAGGGTGACAATAGATATAAAACATGTCCATGAATGTCCACAGCATGTTCATATAGAGAAGAATATTAGTTTTGCAGCATTGTATAGGTAGATTCAATATCCCTAATTCACATGGATCTGTCAAGTAGTCCATACTAATCATGTCCAGGTTGCCTCACAAGCTATAGAGTTCCCATGTCGGCTGGTAATAAGGAAAAATGTGTTCAGCTGTAACCGTGGATTGTGTTGGTCAAATCCTTGAGGACTTCTGCACCTGGAGATAATGTGAAATACGTATTTAAATTATATTCCTATTATATTGTATTATGGCTTTTCTATTGTAATATCAGGTTGATTTGGATGGCATTCCCCAAAATGAGCCTAGGAACACAATGGGGTAGATGTGCTAATGCTGTCTAACATTCAGACAGTGTAAACATAGACCAGGCATTGAGAAAATGTCAAATTTATCATTCATTAGTGGCGCATGCTGTATGATAAATTTGACGCATCTTGCTTGACCTGCTATATAGCTTTCTCTTCCTTACACCAGCATTGATTTGGCTTATTTTGCGACAGAATTTTTAAGCAGATTTTTGCCACATTTTTGTTGCACTTTGGCACATTTAAAACCACTTTCCCTTCTCTAGACACTTTTACAATCACCTCCGGTAAATAATCGCATTCTGTTTCTGCTTATCTGGACTCTGGAACAGCTGCAAACTTGATTTACTAGGCCTTATTAGACCTTCTCCACTTACCCACGACTCCTCCGGAGAAACCTCTAGCGGTAGGTTCCGTGAATGGTCAACCATTGCCAGACCCAATTCTCTCCATCACAGAACCTTTGAGGTTACAAGTGGGTGTTCTACACTCTCAACAAATAGCCTTCTATGTTCTGCCTAAGGCTAATAATCCAATCCTGCTGAGACTACCATGGCTTCTTCAACACGCTCCTGTCCTCGACTGGAATTCCGGAGAAATTCTCCAGTGGGGATCCCGATGTCTACACCTCTGTCTGCCTCTGGTTCGTCCTGTCCAACCTCCTGGGGCCTCAGTCATTCCCTGGTCTGCCTCCACAGTGTGCCTGTTATGTGGATGTCTTCAGCAAGAATGAGGCTGAGATCCTGCCTCATCGTCTTTACGACTGTCCAATTGAGTTGCTTCCTGAGACTTCACCTCCTCGTGGACGAGTATATCCTCTCTCTCTGCCTCAAACCCAAGCCATGTCGACATATGTCAAGGAGGACGTCGGGAGGGGGTTTATGAGGAAATCTAGTTCTCCAGCCAGAGCCGGATTCTTCTTTGTGGGAAAAAAAGTTGAATCCCTCCGGCCCTGCATCGATTAGCGTGGTCTGAATAAGATTACCGTAAAAAACAAGTACCCCTTACTGCTGATCTCTGAGCTCTTCAATGAAATCAGTGGAGCCAAGATTTTTACTAAGCTGGATCTTTGTGGGGCTTATAATTTGATATGTATTCGAAAGGGTGATGAGTGGAAAACCGCATTCAACACCAGAGACGGTCAATATGAGTATCAAGTGATACACTTTGGACTATGTAATGTTCATATGTGTTCCAGGAATTTGTGAATGATATATTCAGGGCTCTGTTGTACGTGTACGTGGTGGTGTACCTGGACGACATCTTGGTCTACTCACCTGATCTTACGATAGACCGGAAGCATGTTCGCCAACTACATGCTTCCTGTGGAACAACCTGTATGCCAAACTTGAAAAATGTTTCTTTGAAAATAAATCCTTAACCTTCCTGGGTTATATTGTTTCTGACCAAGGACTCCAGATAGATCCGGAAAAAGTCAAGTCTGTCTTAGGCTGGTCTCGTCCCCACGGTCTCCGTGCCGTACAGAGGTTTTTGGGCTTTGCAAATTTCTACTGTCAATTTATCCCTAACTTTTCTTTGCTTACTGCTCCCATCTCAGCCCTCACCAAGAAAGAAGAAAATGCCAAGAATTGGACCCCCGAAGCCGAAACTCCATTTACTGAGCATAAAAGTTCCTTCATTTCTGCCTCCAGTTTTACATCATCCAGATGTCTCACGACAGTTCTCATTGGAGGTTGACGCCTTGTCCATTGGTGCTGGAGCACTTCTATTCCAAAGGAACTCTAAGGTGAAAGCTGTCACCTGTGGTTTCTTCTCAAAACTCTTCTCAGCTGCGTAAAGAAATATTTCATTGATGATCGGGAGCTCCTGGCTATTAAATTGGCCCTAGAAGAGTGGAGACAACTGTTGGAAGGCGCTGCACACCCTGTTGTCATCTATACTGAACATAAAAACCTCACATACCTACAGTCGGTACGTCTGAATCCATGTCAAGCCAGATTGGTCTCTGTCAAAAATGTCAAACAGCTCTATCCCGTTCATTTGAGACTACTGACCTGGAAGAGGATCCTCCGCACATCATTGACTCCTCACGCATAATATCTGTTTTGCTCCCCTATAAATCAGAGACATTCCTCCAGGGAAAACCTATGTTCCTCTATCAGAACAGAGAAAAATACTCTCCTGGGGTCACAACTCCAAGTTGGCAGTTCATTCCGGCACTCTTAAGACTTGGGACTTTATCTATCTTCACTATTGGTGGCCCACAATGCCCAAAGATGTTGTGGACTATGTCTCCTCGTGTACCAACTGTGCCCAAAATAAAGTTTCTCACTCCAGGCCTGCAAGTGTGCTTCAAATTTTGCCTCTCTCAAACAACCCATGGCAACACATTGCCATGGATTTAAATAAAGATCCACCATCCTCTGATGGCTATACCACTATTTGGGTAACTGTGAATGGTTTATCAAAGATGGCACATTTTGTTCTTCTGTCTGGCCTTCCCTCAGCTCCGTGCCTGGCAAGTCTATTTGTTCAACATATTTTTTGTTTGCACGGATTGCTCCTCCATATCGTGTCTGATCAGGGTATTCAATTAGCATCCAAGTTATAGAGAGCCACGTGTCAGCTTTTGGATGTGAAATTGAACTTTTCATCTGCATACCACCCACAATCCAATGGCCAGGTTGAGAGAATCAATCAAGTACTTTGAAAATTATCTCCGCCATTTTGTGTCTGCTCAACACGACAACTGGGTACATGTCCTTCCATGGGCCGAATTCACGTAAAATAATCACAAGAATGAATCCACCACGGCTTCTCCATTCTTCATCGTTTACAGCCAACACCCACGTGGCCCTCTCCCTACACCTGCTACATCTCCAGAACCTTCAGCGAAAGTTTTCTATGGGAGTTTTCTTCAGATCTGGCAGCAAACCAATTCCGTGATCCTGCAGGCAGTGGGTTGTATAAAGAGATAAGCTGATAAGAAAAGAAGGCCGCCTCCTCAGTTCCTTCCCAGGGATAAGGTTTGGCTATCTTCAAAGAATATCTGCTTGAAAATTCCCTCCTATAAATTTACTCCCAGGTTCCTTGGTCCCTTTGAGCTCTTGCAACAGATCAACTTTGTATCATATAAACTACATTTGCTGGCTACGCTCAAAATTCCCAATTCATTCAAGGTCTCTGTCCTGAAGCCTGTAGTCCTCAACCATTACATCAAGTCTTCTGATTCTTCTACATCTCCTAGGACTGCAGCTGATGTGTTCGAGGTCAAGGAAATTCTGGATGTCAAGAAGGTGGGAAGGAGGATCTTTTTATTTTGTGGACTGGGAAGGGTTTGGTCTTAAAGAGAGATCTTGGGAACCCAAAGAGAACATTGATGCCCCTGAGCTCATCAAAAAATTCCTCTTACACTCTGGGCCTAAGAAAAGGGGGCGTAAGGGGGGGGGGTACTGTAGCGCCAGCGGCCACGGGTCTCGCTCACCCCAGCAGCTGCCAGCTTACCTGTCCTCAGCGCCGGCATCTCTCCGCTCAGAGGCGCTGGCGCACTCTGCTCTCTCCTCCTTCCCCGGCCCATGCCTGTAGGGTGCGCGCGTGCTGGTCCCCGTTCTTAAAGAGCTAGCGTGCGCACCAGGAATATTGCTTCCAGCCTATCCCAGCACACCCTGGGCTTTTTAAGGTACTCTGCCCACTTCCTCAGTGCCAGAGCAATGTTAGTATTAACCCAGTGTTAGTCTGCAAAGGTTCTGTTTCCAGTTCCATGAAACATGTGTCTGTGACTATCCAGCATCCATGTCCAGTCCTGTATCTTGTGTCCTGTGTCCATTTCAAGTGCACTATCCGTGTCCTGTGTCCGTTTCAAGTGCGCTATCCGTGTCCTGTGTCAGTATCAAGTCCAATATTCGTGACCAGTGTCTGTAACCAGTTCAGCTTCCGATAATCCTGTACCAGCCTGCCATCAAGGTACGATATTGACCAGTGACTGTTATATACTTGTCTGGCCAGCAGCTACTTAGTTTCGCGGAGTAGCCCAGTGGGTCCACCGTCCACGTGCCCCGTGGACGTTACATTACTGAAGGGATCTGATACCAATTGTAATACTACATACAATCCTCTCACATAGAGCAATACTATAGCAGAGTGAATAAAGCCTGAGATGTTATAGACTTGTGCTTGTGCATTTTAGCCTGTAATACAGTGCACAAAATGTAGACTGTATTGTGCATCGTATTGTAGCTGCTTACTTCCAATTGAGGCTTTGCTCCATGGATCAATTTCAGTGCTTCTAGGGGAGAACTCTGTCCAATATATTCTTTTTATAGGTAATCCACATTTGTTTACCACCGCATTTTGATATGGTGGTATGTATGGCCCCATTCACATGCAGTAATACCATGTTCTGGAAACCTATATGATACAAATCCAAAATACACATGAGGCCTTACTCAAAATAATATTGCATGCACGCTGCTCTGATTTTGTGCTTGTTATTAAAAAAATATATAAATCAGAAAAGTAAAGCAAGCAGGTTGTTTCTAACTGCTATTATGTAACAAAGCCACCAAAAATGTGCAGGTTGTAATCATCGCCTGATCTGTATGGAATTAGCTAAGTTTATTGTGCGTTACTGGCAGAGAGTGTGCCCTAAAACGGTGCTGTATCATGTTGCCCTCTTTGCCAGGCCTATTTTCCAATGAAGCTTATCTTACCTGGTCACCCACTGTACTCAGAACAGTTGGGGGAAGGTTCCTACTGCAGCAAGCTGCCTCCCAGCTCGAGATTGTTGGGCTATTTATGTATAATTTTTAGATTTAGTTTTCCTTTAAAACCCAATTTTGAATATATAAAGCTGTGTTGAGCATTTCTTGCTTAATAAAAAGTGAATTTACCGTACACCAAACCAATTTAAAACTCTGACCTGTAACTCACATTCTTAATTACAAGAACAATAACTGAATTAGTTTATTAACGTAGTGAGAAGGAGCAGTGACCTCCCTGACAAATGGCAAGGTGGAAATAATTAATCTGGTCAATTAAAAAGAAACAGACAAATTAAGAAGCCAGAGCTGTCAGTGTGGTGCAGTAAGTTAGTGAGCAATGACCTGAGAAAAGTGTGTGTTTATTTAAATCTGCCCCTTTTAAATTCTCTGCAGTTGGAGAGGTGCCTGCTATGTATTGAGGGATGGGGAATGGTAGGTAATCACTGCTGCATGGAAGGCAAGGAAGCAAAGCTTCTTCAAGGGGAACTGATGGGAAAATAGGGTTCTAGGGTTTTTTAATTGAAAAAAAAAAAACCCAATTAATTGTGTTTTGTCTCCACTCTATCCAAACTCCCTGAATGTTTAAAGGGGTTGTCCGTTTTTTGGATAGGAGGGTCTCTTCACAATAAGCTTATCACAAAATGTCCTCGGGACCCTGAGAGATCAGCTGTAATTTATGGAAAAACCTGGCAGTAAATGTTTAATTTCCCTCCAGCGCCACCGCAGAGGAAATTGAGCATTACACAGTGCCCATTAATTTTAATGGGTTGTTTGTGTGATGCAGGACAGGACAGGTCCTCCAGAGCGAGAGACGCTCTTTCTAAACGCTCTCCACTATGGCCATAGGAGATTCCTGCATAGGGAACACCTGCCATTATTTCCTTAATGGGTATATGAAAATGTGTTTTCTAAACTAGACAACCCCTCTAAGAAGGGATAAGTGTGGTGGGCTGTTTATGTAACTCCCACAGAGTATAATGGAGAGAGCCGATCTGAACTCGACCCTATCATCTATACCTCTTAGTGGCTGCCACTAGCCAACTTGTACTGCAAAATTAAGATCAAGTCTCAGGCATATATGGCATATCCCTAATGTTTTTTAAATGCCCCTTTAAGGTGGACGTACACATTAACCCTTTAAGGATCAAAATAATTTGTTTTGTTTAGATTTTTAAGACTACACAACTTTTTGTGACTTGTTTTATTGCAGGACAAGTTGTATATTTTTTTACGTAACATATATAAGGCTCTGTGCACCCCACGTTTTGGCCCCACTTTACATGCTAAATATGTCCATAGGGCTCCATTAGCCTAATGGTGACCAAAAGAGTGTCATTTTGTCCTGGTTGGGAACATGACACATGTGTGCCCGTCTGATCGCTTTGATGTACATGAACTGAAAAAATACAGAAATTATATCTCTTGCTTATGACGTACAACTACGTCATCTTGCAGGAAGGGTTAAATTAATTGCCGATATGTGGAATTTCAGAATATTTATCCTCTTACAGTATTTCACATTTGGACTTTATGCCAAACTTTTTACAAATCAAGAAGTTAATTTGGCAGCTACAACAAACCTAGTGACAAGTATATAAATAATTGACTGCCTGGAAAAAGTGAGTGCCACCCAGAAGCCTGCAGGAAATTTACTTTGGGCTGTGGTACTGAAGCAAAGAAGGATATGTTGGAATAGAGTGCTATGAGTAAAAAAAATATCTGTATTTCTGTACTTGGCAAACAGCACCATGATGAAAAATACAGCAAATAAGCCAAAGTAAACCTGGGTCATGGATCTTGTAGCACCATCCATGTCTGGCATTTACTGCGGACCTTTCTATAACAACTCTAGTTCAGTGTATACCTCTGTATTGTGCAGGAATTATTTATACATGATGTGATTAAATGAAGTCACTCATGTTGCGGCCTCGGCATGGGGTACATGACTGACACTGTTAATATATGTGTAGTGTAACACAGAGATTCAATAAACAGCTGCCACGAAGAATTAGACGCCCAAAAACAGCCCCCTACATTCCTGTTTACAAGAAAATAACGTGTGGGATTTGTTTGGCTGCATTTGTAGTCTACAGTTGGTAACAAGAATTGTATTATCCCACACTGTTACATATCTAGTGACATTCGCATGGTACTACAGGTTTTCTGCTTTCCTGCATTTCCTACAAACCAGCTGATCGATTCTAGCGCCAGGATTTTTGGCCTAAATAAATTCAGCACTAGACCGCAAAGATCGGTACACTTCGGGGGTATATTTCTACTTATAGAGAACAATACATTACATTCAATTGCAAATGTACATAAAATAAACTTTTGTTTACTGTCCCTTTAAAGTTAATGTCGAACATGTCATTTTTAGGTCGAAAGTTCCGTGTTAATTAAAGGATCTGTCTCATAATGAGAAACTCCTCTTATACCGAAGCCAGTCCGGTGAGTCCGGAATCACAAACCCCGGCGATCAGCTGTGGACATCCATTCAAGGAAGTTTTCAGGCAGAACTTATACACGGTGATATGCCTAAGGGGCGGTGCATGACAAAGGGATTTAAAGTGCGCCAAAGAGAAAAATCCTGCACCGCCCCCAGGTCCTGTGCTAGGCATAACACAAGGTATTAATTTTGGCTGAAGTGTTCCTTTAAATGCGTGATTCGGAATAATAATTCATTTCCTATCATTCCCCTATAAGACAAGTCGTGCTGCGGCCCTGTTGTATTATGGCTTTAACACTTTACAGGGCACTTAGTGAGCAAGTTATGGAACGATGGCTGAAGTTAACAAGATGTCACATTCAGGGTCCTCTGAAAACCAAATGCTGTAAAACAGATGTGCCATTTTATTGACATTTAAATGAGTCCATCACTAGTAAGAGGCAGGTTGTTAACTTCCAACCAATATAGTAGCACTAAAGTGGAATGACTTAGCATTTACCACATGCCGCGTCTCATGATTGTTCTGTATAATGACTTGGTTGGAGACAAAAGGTGGAACTCTGAAAAGATATAAAATGTGTATTATAGATTGCGGAGTCATTTCTCTGAGACGGCTGGTGTATATCAGTTTTAACAGTCGTTCTTAGGAATCATTAATATTGGTGTTTATTGATTTTCACATGCACGTTTCTGGGAAATTGGTTCATTTGGAGATTTACACAGTAATCAGTTTGTGAAAACGCGACACCTTTAATAAATTTGAGAAATCCTTTATGAATATTTCCTCTTAAATGCCAATTGTCAAAGTTTCACCTTCTCTGTTCGATGATTTATCAAATCTTTACTTTAACTATACTGCATTGCGGGCTCACAGTAAGTAGAAACCGGCAAAGTTCTTTGCATTTGCTTTATTTGCTATTATGTCATTACTATTCTTTTTTTATTAATAAACACAAATACGGAAGAAACTAAAACTAATATCAATACTATAGGCCTCAAGGATAAAGTCCATGGCGTGATAGCAAACAATTAGATTTCAGCATTTATTTTTCCACAGCAGGTTTGGAAATGTGGTCCGAGTGGATTTTAATGGCTGCACTTACACTTTTCACTGTCTTTTATGCATGATCTTCTACATGTCTGTGGTAAACAGAAAGTGATTTCTAGGTGACCATAGAGGCAGGGTGTGCGACTTCTATGTGGTGCTTTCCCTGCTTTAGATCCCAGACCAGATCCCTAAATGAATCGGACCCCAGACCAGATCCCTCAATTATTTAGACCCCAGAGCAGACCCCTACATTTATCAGACCCCATACCAGATTCCCTAACGTCATTAGACCCCAGAACAGATCTCCTAATTTCATCAGAGCCCAGACCAGATCCCCAAAATGTATCAGACCCCAGAGCAGATCCCCTAGTTAAATCAGACCCCAGAACAGATCCCGTACATGTATAAGATCCGAGAGTAAACCCCCTAAATTCATTAGACCCCTAACCAGATCCCCTAAATTGATCAAACTCCAGAGCTGGGGAAAAAAAATCAGATCCCAGACCCCTGCATATACTTACCCTCCTGGATCCTCTTCATCTCTAGATGCCGCCCTACTAGTTCCTGACGCTGTCCAGTGACTTGACGTTGTTTACACAGGGGCTGTATATGACGGGATTCCAGCCAACTAAACACATTGGTGGGAATAATTTCTTAAGTTGGCTCCTTGATCATAATTTTTTAACCTCAACAGTGTGGGGCACCTACAGATACCCCCATAGAGTACATCAACCTCAGATGTCCCCCAGAATGCCTGACACAACTCCCCCGCACAGGCCTGCTACAGATCCTTCCAGTGTGTAGGCTGGGCGTACAGGACTGGAAATGCTTGTACTGCAGGGGAACCTGGTTCAGTTGCACCATTTGCACAATAGAAAAAACTGAACCCTAACCCTAGCCCTATACATAGACGGCTGAGATACAACACCTGGTACTTTGAGAGAGCTGCAGAATTCAAGGCAAATATAATTCCCCACTATGTTTCCGCAGATCTTTGTAAGTCCCTGTGAGAAAGCCATCAAGGACTTATATGTCATCGCCTATTTATAGGACAGGTAATGAATGCATGATCAATGAGGGTCTGACTTCCAGGACCAAGAGCGCTGCAGCAACTTCATGATGCTGATTTGCAGTGGTTCCTAAGGTTGGACCCCATCGATCAAACACTCTACCCAGAAGACCCCTTTTAATAGAGTAGAGTCTGATGTAAATGGTACCGGTGTTCTGTTGACTACAGAGAAGCAATGGGACATTTTGTCTCCTCTGCAGCCTTATTCCCATTTGTAAAGGCAGCAGTTCCACTAATATCATTATGATAGGAAACTGCTCAGAGTACAATTCCGTAATAAATGTGCCTAAAAACCAGAGCTTCGTTTTAATGACCCCCCAGTGATATTATTGGCTCCTTATTAATGGCTACATTTAATGGAGATTGTTTCATCACACAAAATGCTTTCCTCCCAGGTATGAGGGTAATGAATGCGCTTACATAGTGACGTTAATCACTTCCAGAATTAATAAACATCTCCGGAGTATATGCTAAAACAGAGCAATAATGAAGGGAGATTTTATGTCTCCTAGTGGTCCTTGTTTTGTTATACCTGTGAAGAATGAGCCTTGAAAAACGTAAAAATCACAAGAGTGGAAATGAAACTTTCGATTGTTCTAATGTATTGTGACAAGTGTGTCTTTTTATCGTGATTGTATTATCAGTAAGCGCATTATGATATGGAAGAAGAATATGTTGTGAGGTGATATGTACTGCCTGCAAATATAACTGTGTCCTATAATTTATAGGTATGTCATGTGGACGGCTTGAGGAAATGCAGTATAAAAATATGATGCATCGGAGGCAAAAATGTAGTTGAATTTCCTATTGATACTTCTTGATGAATAATTAATCCTGAGATTGACTATAATTAAAGAGAAACTTTTTCTCTGGTCAGGATAATGGAAAGCTTCCTTCAGATGCATTTTACACAGACAAAGCCTTTCATTAATCATTTCAATGCAAATTAAAGGTACATTGCAACAAAAGATCGAGGAATATTAGTCAGACGTGGTGCATGTACAGTAGATCATAAAATACACACGTGTGTGTGTGTGTGTGTGTATATGCATACATGCCGTGTGTGTGTGTGTGTGTGTGTGTGTGTGTGTGTGTGTGTGTGTGTAGACAGATAGATAGATAGTGGTGCTTGAAAGTTTGTGAACCCGTCAGAATTTTCTGCATAAATTAGTAGATAAAGTCAAACAAATCAAATAAATGAGTCAAAAATAGGACTTGTGTAAAAATCTGATGTAGTTTTAGATCAAATTTGTGCAGAAATACAGAAAATTCTGAAGGGTTCACAAACTTTCAAGCACCACTGTATTTTAAAAAAAAAGTAAACTGCATTTTATGGCATTTTTACATTTGTATTTGGTGGCGATTTATTATTTTGTTTCACTTTGTACATGTATTTTTCTTGCCATTTTAGACGTATTATGGAGGAAAACCACAAAAACAATGCCCTAGAATATGCTGCATTTTGATAAAAATTCCACTGACCCCAAGAAATGCTACAAAGATGTCAAAAATCAAAATCCTGTGTACAGTATGTAAGCTTTCTCACAATTTACTATTAACTAACACCTGGCTGCAATGTTTTTGACCCAAAAAAAGCGGCAAAAAAATGCCACCGAAAACGTATCAGGAATTACATTTTTCTTAAAGGGTTATTCCGACCAATTAAATCATATTTACTATAATCCTTAGTGTGCAAACATCAAGTTTCATCTTTCTCTTCAATCGCTGTCTGCCATGTTCGCTTGCTTTTCTCAGGTACCCAGTAGAGATGTCTATTTTCCGGCCTCTGTCACAGAAGAAATAACTTAAAGGTATGGTATATTGCCAAGATATGCCATCACTGTATGATCAGTGGGGGTTTGACCTCTGGTACCCCCACCATTCCTGAGAATGAAGGGGCTGCAGCGCTGCACCAGCTTAGTTGCTGTGCAGGGAAAACTTAGAGGGGGATGCAGTGCTAAATCACCACTGCATCCCTTCATTTTCAGGATTCGTGGGGGTACCAGAGGTCGGACCCACAATGATCATGCAGTGATGGCATATCTTGGCAATATACCATACCTTTAAAGGGGTTTTCCACTCCCTAGAAATTGATGGCCTATGCTCCGGTTAGGCCATCAATAGCTTATCCCTCCAGGTCCAACTCCCGGGACCCCCCGACCAGCGCCGGTCTTAGGGAGTGTCCGACCTGTGCTGCACCCTCCCAGCATGTAGGGGGCGCCTCTTGGCTCTGCCTCTGCTCTGTACTCTACTCTTATTTACACACACGCAGTAAACAAGAGCCAAGGCAGCGACAGAAGAGGAGGAAGTTTTGCCCACAGCACGTCCTGTAAGAAGCCTGTCAGCAAGGAGAGAGGGTAAGTGTCTGTGTGTGTGTGTGTGTGTGTGTGTGTGTGTGTGTGTGTGCGTGTGTGTGTGTGTATATGTGTCTATATACATATATATGTGTATATACCTCTCTTTGTAAGGCCCCATTCACACGACTGTAGAATTCATCCGTAATTATGGACCGTAATTACGGACGCATTCCTTTCTATGGCCGACGGACACCTTTCCCATATATTTACGGGAAGGTGTCTGTGCCGTAGAAAGGCTCCGCAAAAGATAGGACATATCCTATTTTTTACTTTTTACTGGCCATGCTCCCATACTTTATATGGGAGCACGGGCTGCAAATTTGGGTGGCTGTCTGCGGCCAGCCGTGCCCAAAATCACAAAGCGTGATTACAGGCACGGTCGTGTGCATGGGGCCTAAGTGTGTGTTCAGTATTAAAGTAGAACAAATAAAATAAAGATATCTGTGCTGCCCCCTATATACTATGCAACCCCCTATATACTATACTGTCCCTTAAGGGAAACACCACACTTTCATATATGGTAATGAATAAAACTTAAACAAATTCATGGCAATTAAGTCATGGAAATAATCTTTCTAAAGTGTATATCCAGTTTGGAGATGCACTGCATGAAAAAAATAAATAAATAAATAAATATATATGTCTAAATATCTGCCCTTTATGTATGTACATTATATATGTTACAGTATGTGTGTGTCTATATATATATATATATATATATATATATATATATGGTAAATTTTTTAATTTTTGGTTTGTGAAGGGCAGCAGTAGAGAGTCCCGCACAGGGAACCATTGAAAACCTAGGGCCGGCCCTGCCCCCGCCGATCAGCTGTTTTGAAGAGGGTGCAGTGCTCATACGAGCGCTTCTTCCCCTTCATTTGTACTTGCTCACTGTCGACACAGATGTAGTGAAGATGTAGCAATGGGTGAAGAAGGCTGCAATACTGTGAATCGCAGCTTCATGTGTGTCGACGATTTACAGTGAGCATGTAGAAATGAGTCGGACCCTGAGCAATCCGCTATTGATGGCCTATCCTGAGGATAGGTCATACATTTTTAGGGACTGGAAAACCCCTTTAAGGTATTTTCACGTGGCAGAAGTCTGTTCTTTCTGAATGGGGTTATTATTATTAATAATAATAATAATAATACACATATGGGCAGTAGCAATCTTTTGACCTACCGCCCTTCAGCAGTTGAGCCTCTTCTGTATGAGTCCAAACTTTTTAGACACAAATATCCCCGGCCTGGGAGCTCGTAGTTTCTAAATCTCCTATTAGTTGCTGCAATGGTTAATAATGGTCTAAATATTGGAGTGTTTATCAGCTGAACACATTTTCTGCTATTTAAACATATTTTTGCAATTAGATTTGGCTGCTAAAGTTTGCAACATAGAATCAACTTTGCTTCAGGGACTTTTTGATAAATAGCTTTCCTATATCTTTCTTTATTGCAAAACTTTTACTTTCTTTCCAGTTTTGTTGGACTCCCCCCTTTTTATTTTTTGTTTTACTTTGGCAATCATCTTGCCTCTGGCCTGCTGTTGAATCAACATTTTCTGCAGCACGGTACAAATAACAGACACTGAAAAAATGACAGACTGTAAATTAAGATTGATGTTGTGGGCAATGGAGACACAGAACAGTAGAGCTGGGAGTTTTGGATACCATATTGTCTGGCACTTGAGAAGATATTGTTGGTTTGGTAGGCGCTTACATTAACCGTGTGAGAATACCGGGGGAGGATGGAGTACTCACCACTTCTATTTTCTTACGTAAAATTAGTTTTCTTTTCTTTAGTGTTCTGCTGAGAAATATTTATTTTTGTTCTGGAACAACGGTAATGATCTTGGGGATATTGTACTTTTCCCAGCGTCTTGGATCATCAATAACCAGTGAGTGATTATGAGACTTCAGCTGCAAAGTCACCAGAGGTAATATACTATTATCTAGAAGATGTAAATAGGTTGCAAGTAGTGGTGTGAATGTAAGGTGGTGGCCCCTGGTACAGTATACAGATATACATACAGAGACGTCTTAATGCACATGGCCGTATTATAACTTTTTACACATTTCGATTTGTACAGAGCCGTAATATGCCAACCATAGATGTCTATGGGCCTATGCTGTACCTCCGTATGCCTCTGATTTCATACTGGCACATACAAAGGTTTTTCTCTTTCGGATCCATATAGAATTCAAGAGAAAAAAAAATGGTGTCCTGTGTCACCCGGTGCGGTGTTACTGAGATATTCTCCTTAGAAGCATTGTTTCTAGTACATAATACGGCAGTGAATGGCGCTGTTTATGGAAGAAAGCAGCCATGTTTTTTAAATCTCATATATCTCTCAAGGAGACAGGTTCCCTTTAACCACAGCCCTTTTTTTAGGTTTTTCTGTTTTGCCTTTTCCTCCCTGTTTCAAAAGCCATAATTTTTTTATTTTTCCATCAACTTATGAGAGCTTATTTTTTGCAGACTGAGTTGTAGATTTTTAAAGGCACAAATGAATGTGCAATATGATGTGCTGAGAAACGGAATTTTATTTTTTATTGTGCAGGGTACTGGGAAAAAAACAGCTATTCCTCCATTGTTTTTTGGGATTCATTTTTACAGCGTGCATTGTGAAGAAAAAATGACATGTTAACGTTCTTCTGCGGGTCAATACGTTTATGATGATACCATATTTGTATAGTCTTTTTGTTTTACTACTTTTGCAAAGGAAAAACAATTTGCTAAAAAAAAGTTTCCGACGATGGAGCGGTGTGAGGGCTTGTTTTTTGTCGTTTTTATTGGAACCATTTTTGGTTGCATACAACGTTTTGATCACTTTCGAATCCATTTTTTTCAGGGAGCTAAGGTGACCAAAAAACAGCAATTCTGGCAGTTTTTATTTTTTATGGTGTTTATCCTGCAGATTAAATAATTTTATATTTTAATACTTTTAATTTTTACGGATGCGGCGCTACCAATTATATTTTTTGTATCTTTTACATTACTTTAGGGCACACATGTCAAACATAAGGTCCGTGAGCCAAATCTGGCCGGCCACCTGATTTTATGTGGCCCGCGAGGTCCGCTGCATGTAAGAACCAGAGTCCGCTTTTTACATCACAACAGCAGGTGTTATTTTTCTGCCGTCTGTAGCGTCCAGCAGAAAAAGGACCGTCCAAAAAGGACATGCCCAGTGCTTAGGGAAGAGTAGGTGGCAAGGGGCTGTGTGTGTGGTGCTATGTACAGGGTGCTCAACTGGGGCATTACTACTGTAGGGGGCACTTTTAGTGTGTCGATATCTGTGGAATCATTATTACCATCTAGGGCACTGTGGATGAATATAAATGTAATTACTCCTTAACAGTTAAGCGAGCTGTTACATTTATGCAGTCTTACAATTGGCCATTTAAAAGCCATAATGCTGATGTGGACCTCGGTGAAAATTAGTTTGACACCCTGGAAAATGGAAAAAGCTTTTTTTTTACTTTTAATATTTTAATTTTTTTGCACATTACAAAAAACTTTATTCCCTGGGGGACTTGAACAAACTATTGTTTTATCACTATTACAATAGAATGCGATACCTATGTGTTGCAGTGTATTGTAATTTTTACAGAATCCTATTAAGCCCTGCATAATAGGACCAGAAAGATGGCAGACCTGGGGGCCTTCATTAGGCCCCCAGCTGCCATGATAACAATTGGCAACAACCCTGAAATCATGTCACATGGGGACAGTGGAGTAATAGTGGAGTAATAGATGGGGCTCCCCTCTTTCTTACGGCATCTAAGTGGTAAAATGACCGGGATTGCCGTTATCCATTGCAGTATGCTGAGTATGCCCCTTACTCCCCCTCCCCTACCGACTGTGACGTACAGTTACATCAAATGTCGGGGTTAATATTCATATCAATGTGAAAAGAGTATGTACAAGAAATCTAAATAAGATAAATATGAGATGCTTGTCAGCTATATAACGCCTGCATGATCTACGGTAGCACTTTTCAACAAAATCAGATGTTTTTCTATCTAAAAGATCCCATGATTGTTGGTGGTTTAATTCTTTGGCAGGAACCACTTTCAATTATTCTGCTATTACTCGTTGGATCTCTGCCTGTTCTGGAACATTTCTGCAAATCCTCAAGTGACGGACTCCAGACTTATCTGTTTACAGAGTCATTTGATTAATGCACCTTTACAAAAAGTTTCTTCTCTAAATGAAATAAATTAAGTTAGGATGGAAAAAATATTGTTTTAATAGTAATTCAAGATATTTTATAACCATTACCAATAGGTACTATGTGGATATGTAACTTCATAAGTAATATGATATAAAATATATTAAGAAATTTTATCTGTCTTGCCTAACTTATACAATACAATAGGCCTGCTTCTGTACCCAAATAATACAACTTACTCCAGACATTATAGAAAGCTGTCTTTGGTCACCCGGTCACCCACTCATATACAAGTAACATATTTCTCCTCCCCCTATTAATTCTCCCTGTCAATCTTGTGTATATTGGCCCCTTTTCCTTCTTGGACTACTACACAGAGGTGGAGGAATACCTACTTGATAATCAACATGCATGCAATGGAGATCACACTCTGGCAGCAAACATATAAAATATGGTGTTTTAATATTCCACCTCGGGCACATCACTACATGAAACTTTACACACATAACTGGAAATACATTTTATATATGATCATTATGAATACAAAGATTGATAGACAGAATATCTACTCAGCAATGACCACATCATAAGGAATAATGACCTTCTTTTGCCTTCCAGGTCCAGAAGACATACCCATCGCACTAATGGTTGCACGTTAAAATGTAGGTCTGAACCACTTTGCTAAAGCGTAAATACAAACTATTGAATACGTCATGAAAGCCATGGAATTTTTAATATGCCAACATAAAGAATCAGCCATTTTACACATAAAGAGAAATGTAGTCACAAGGATCTTCTAATATTATTCATGTGAGAAGATCTGATGTGGCTGGATGGTGGATACGAGATTTTTGGGAAAAATGCTCCTTCTGGGAGAATATCTCTATAATTTGGTGCCTTACTAAAGAGCATATAACAATCATGGCACAACTTCCTTTCTAATTTATAAAACCTGTTTAAGAAATAACAACACATAGTGAAGAAACTTTTTGATATGTTGAGAATGGACAGAGGGAGATATAACTGCTCACCTGGGTGAGATGTGTTAATAACAGGCACAACAGTAGCTTTGAGATGTTTAGAACCAGCTGCAGGTCCTCTGTGGCTTGTTGTGCATAAAAGCGTCCGCAGTAAGTAGCATAGATAAAGTTAGAAAAACAAGTCTATCTGTGCGCTGCTGGATGTGGGACATAGACTGGCATCTGTTTAAAAGAATATTTTTATTTCATAGGGCTACGCGTTTCAACACCGACCACTTGCCTGAGGAAGGCACCTGTTCAGTGTTGAAACGCGTAGCCCCATGAAAAAAAAGAACTCTTTGAAACAGATTCCAGTCTATATCCCACATCTAGCAGTGCCCAGATATCCTTGTTTTTCTAACTTTATCTATGCTGTTTCTAATTTATAAGACATAAATATAAACACATGGCAAATAAAACCAAAGTTTAGAGATGATCAAGTTTAAGTAGATAGCATCCACCTAGAAAAGCTCATTCATCAAAACAATAATAATTAAATTTTTTTTTTTATTGATTGTTTCTCACTAGTGTTTTACAGGTGTGTTTTAGCAGTCTTTTTAGGTTTAACTCTATTTACTAGTATGGGCTCCAAGTATATTTGCATAAAAAAAAAAGTCCCATAGAAAATAATATAGCCCTATATTTTTGTTATACTATTTTTACATCTGTTTGCATTCCATAGAAATGGATGATATTTGTCATTTGCATAGAAATAAAAGAGAAAAAAAAAAAAAGATTAACTATTCTAAATACTTTTGTCGATGTTATTGTCTTTTTTTTGTAAAATATTTTTATTTGGTTTCATAATTACAGAAATGAACGAGTAAAGGTATGAATACATGAACGTGATAGACCTACATCAGTAAATGTAGGCATTCGACAATTCAATAAAGTAAGCATGTCCAAGTACATCTATCTCAACATAACATAATGCATAACGAAACAGAGTATAGCATAGTGAAATATCTTAGCAGTATATCCTAGTAGAATACCCTCCCCCTCCCCCTTATGCAGAGGAATCTCCAGATTTCAATTAATCAAGAAAATTCTTGAGATCAGCAATATGAACAGCCACCATTTATTCCTGAAAGGTATTTTATTGCTTTATAGTTTCAATCGATCCAAAGTGTCCGCAAGTTGACTAGTTAAATACCATGTAGTTGGTTGAAAAAGGGATCATTAAATCCTCAATTTCTGGATCTTGGAAATGTTTACAAACCAACGTTTGCAATTTTAGGAAGAATTTTTTGGCTTGCTATTCTGCAACCCTCTCAGATTCCAGTCTGTCCATCTGAATGTAAATTTTCATTTGTTTCATGAGTTCAGACAGTGATGATAAGGATGGATTCACACAAGCATGTTCGGTCCGTAAAGGACGGAACGTATTTCGGCCGCAAGTCCCGGACCGAACACACTGCAGGGAGCCGGGTTCCTAGCATCATTGTTCTATACGACGCTAGGAGTCCCTGCCTCTCCGTGGAACTACTGTCCCATACTGAAAACATGATTACAGTACGGGACAGTTGTCCCGCAGCGAGGCAGGGACTCCTAGCGTCGTACATAACTATGATGTTAGGAGCCCGGCTCCCTGCAGTTCGTACGTTCCGGGACTTGCGGCCGAAATACGTTTCGTCGTTTACGGACCGAACATGCTAGTGTGAATCCAGCCTCAGTAAGGTTGAAGCCAATGGGCAAGTATACATCTTTTAGCCGCTAGTAGCAAGGCATGTAACGCTTTTGGAGCGTGACAAGTATCCGGCATCGAGTGAAACAATAAAGGTAATGGGTTAATGTCTAAGAAAATCTCCAAGGTGTCCGCTATCAATGATGCGATGTCTACCCAGTACTATTTTATATTAGGGCATGTCCACATGCCATGAAGCAAATCAGATTTCGATGTATTACATATCGGGCAAGCTATTAATCTATCTGGAGTGTTTGGATGTTGCAGTATGTTAAAGCCATATATGACCGTATGTATAAATTTGTAATGTGTTTCCTGCCATTGTTAACATATTACAGCTTGGTTAACCTTGTCCCAACCTGCTAGTATCTTGAGCGCCAAGTCAGAGTCTGGAATGTCTTTGTACCAGTGATTGAACATGTTGTCCGAGATGGATTTAGCAGGACCTCCTCTAATACCACTGACTTTTTTTTATCTTTATCAGCAATCAGACAATCTGAAAGATTCTCTGAACATTCGGATGCAATGCCTCGGAGCCTAGGTTTCAGGAAGGACATCAGCTGGCAATATGCCAGATGATGGGAAATAGGAATGTTCAAGTGGATGTCAGTTCCGCGAAGGTCAGGTATATCTTATCAAACACATGAAGTAATTGATGCACCGTGAGGTAATTCCGGGTGTCCCCATAGCGACATAAATTTGGATATACGATGTGGTAAGTGTAGTGACGTTCTATCCATTTTCCATGCCATTATAGGGTCTATAAACAACATCCTCTGTTTAATATGTTTCGGTATGACTGTTAGAGTAGAGCAGTATGTAGCAATGATGATAAGTGTAAGGGTTGCACCATCCCCACTTCCAACTGGAAGTTAGAAAAGAAGCTTGTTTGGTGTATCCAAGCCATTCAGTGACGGAGTATACATGATATGCTATGATCTGCATTTTCCCCATCCCAGACCCAAACCCCCCCCCCCCCCCGAACTTTTCAAAACTTAACACAACACAAAATGCACAGCATGAAACAATCTCTTCTCTCCTGTCAATCATGCTAATGTGCCACTTAATTCCGGCATGGAACAAAATGTTAAGCAAATAACAATAATAATGCATATGCTCCGATTTCCTCTCGCCTATTTTAATCCTTTTTGAAATGTCAGTATTTCCCTATAACTTTCAGAAATTGAACATTGGCATGTTTCCCACACACAGTGGGAATTGTAGTCTGCAATAATCAAATATTAGAACAGGTTTGAAATCATATCATCGGTGCATGTCATGTCTGAATTGCTAAATATAATATTTTACAGGTACCTTCTCCTAACCCACCTGGGTGTGGAATAGTATGAGGATTGCAGCAGCAGAATATCACATATAGGGATGTCTATTAACTATCAGCTAATAACTTATGAGTAATATGCAAAGGATATATATTGTCTCTTAAGCGTCTATTTCCAATAAAGACAGTCAAGTCTGGGATTTTGGAGAGTTGCGGCGGCGCAGTTCCAGAGGTGCAAACCCATTTGCAGAGACCGGCATTTGAGACTCTCTTATTCCGTCGTCCCGAGAGGTCGAGGGGATGTGTCGATCCGATGGACGCAAGATGGCGGCCGCTCGTTCGGGTGAACGAAACACAGTAGAGGTGCCATCTTTATGGAAGACTCGTAGAGTCGCTGGATAAAGAAATGCAAATTTCAATTGTTTTTTGTATAATTCTGAGCAGACTTGTTAGAAAGCTCGGCGTCTCTTGGTGACCAGAAAAGTCACCAAAGTTCAGTAAGCGTTGGCCTTTAAAATCCAGCCCTCCATTTTTGTATTTATAGGCTTTGAATATCGCCATTTTGTCAGAGTAATCTAAGTAATTAACAATGACTTCTCTCAGTCTATTGCGTGATAATGAAGGATCTCTTCGTCATCTTTATTGTCTTGGCGAAGATCGGGACCAATTCTATGGGATCTATCCACTTTGCAAGAGTTTTGTATACCCAATGCGGCAGGTAGATCAATTTCTCAAAGAATTCTTAGATCTTTAGACAGTACTGACTCAGGAAGACCTATAATTCATAAGTTATTTCGTCGTGACCTATTTTCCAGGTCCTCAATACGATCCCATAACCGCTTGTTTTCACATTGGTTGTCATGCATTAGTGATCGATCGTAAGTCATCTATGTCTGAATGGACCTGCTGCAGGGAAGAATCAAGTCATCAGTCTTTCTTCATGCTGCGTCACAGTTTCATGAAGCTTCGATAGCGACGTTGCAACTGTCTTAGTCAGCGATTCCTGCAGGTCCTGCAAAATAAGTGTGGCGACGTTAGTTGCTAATTTCCTGTAATTTATAGGATATTCGTGTTCACGGGTAGATCATCCTGCTCAGGACCTCGGCTTTCCGACTCTGGAGAATCACTGGGCGGGAAAGCTCCGTCCGCCATAATGGGCTGTTTGTCGACTGCCTTGTTAGCTTTAGATTCGGTCCAAGTTTTATCCATTATGCGGATAAATTTGTCCATATACTTCCTTGAAGGTATGGAGGAGTGAGGCGCCCTCTTTGAGCACATTCGGCGGCTTGCAGTAAGGTAAGACAGACAGATAAGTAAAGCGGAGGCTGGAGCGAAGTGGTCGTGCGTCCTCATGCCGGGGCCAGAACCAGAAGTCGTTATCTTTTAAAATGGTTCGTACACACTACAGAGCTGCATGCAAAAAGCTTGAACGAAGGCACACAGAGTATAGTATAAAGCCATAGGTAGTCCGTATACCACTGTAAGGTGCCTCTGTACGGCACCATGTTATGCAGGCATTGCTTCTAGGGGAGAATGTCTCTGTAATGCGGCATCCAATGCATTGGAGCATGTCACAGTTTTCTATTTGTCAAATTCATCTGCTTGCTAGGGTGCCGTATTATGGCTCTGTTTAACTCGGTTCTGTAATCCGGCCATGTGCATGAGCCTTAATGCAGATTTCTACGTGGGGCAATATTGAAATATATCATTTCTCTAATATTAGAGTAACATTCTATAAAAATTATTGATACATATATTATACTGGTTTGTGTTGGTTCACAAATGGGTGATTTTTTTTTCCCGTTCTCCAGGACTATTGAATGATCCCTTAACTAATAACATCCAGTGCTTAATAACCTGAGTATGTGTCATTTAGATAGCTTTGTGCTGTTTCTGCTCCGGTTAATGATGCATAACATATTTCATATCATTCCACCTGGATTTTGTACTACAGTGTGGAGAACTCAGGACCTCAAACATATAATTGTGTAAGTGTAATGTATCATTAATATTTACAGCATTAATGGATATTCATGAAAATGAGAATGTTTATCCGAGCACATATGTGACAGTGATTTACAGTAGAATTATACTGTATTATGTTTTTCATTAGTGAATGACAATTAGAATATGGAGCCGATTTCTGGCAGAAAAGTCCTTTTCCCTGACCTCTGTTTTATTAGGTTATGCTACATTTAAAGACAATGGGAATAGGATGAAGATAAAAAATAGCAGATGTTTTAATTTGATTTATTGAAAGGTATATACACATACCATAAAATGTTACATAATTAACCCCTTCAAGGGCAATTTTTGTTTTCCATAAACCTGCACTGTATAATTTTGTGATTTTTTTTTCCTCATATTTTTGAGACATAGAAATCTGTATTTAAGTGATTAAAGCGAATCGACACCATTTAACACAATATGATGTTTAGGTCTAAAATCCTGTGCTGATTAATTCCTTACTGTACCTTTTATACCAGTCCATGCTTCATTTGCAGATACCGAGCTACAAATCCGCTGCCTAGACATAGAGCTACACGATGACATTCCGGTTGTTTGCAGTCACCACTAGGGGGTGCCCAATGTATGAGTAAGCTCCCTTTAGTGGTAGCGGCAGGTAGACAGAATGTTATTTAACTCTGTCTATACAGGGTTTTTGGAGCTGCGTATAGAAAATAGAGCGTGGACCAATATTAAGATACATTAATATTAATTAGCGCAGAATTTTGGACCTACTTAGATTAAAAAAAGACAATTAAATTATGTTCAAGGACATACACTTTATGATGATCATACGAATGGCTTGTTAAGTCCCCTTATTTATGATAATTATTTTTAGGATTATAATTGGCCCCCAATAATCTTAGACCTTAAAACAGAAAGTATAATAATACTACTAATAATAATAATATAATAAAATAGTCATATCTTACTAATATTACTTACAATAAGGAATCCATCGAGTGGTGCCATAGGCTATGAAAGTGTTGAAGTCACGATTCCCCTATCATAAACTGATAGCTCTCTCTGACACTCATCTAAAAGATCGAAGTAACGAGCGCTCGTCCCCATACTAGTTCCTTGTGAAAGGAGCAAACGAGCGCCGATCAACGAGCTGTCTCGTTGAATGGCGCTTGTTTACGTGATAACACCTCTTTCCTGTCAGCTCTACTCCGCTTTCCCCGACGGATCATGTAGTTTCCGGAGAAAGGATTGTGGTGCTGACAGGAGATGTAGTGGCACTGCGCTTTCCTAGTGCCTCTGCTTCGTTCCAGTGATCAGTCGGGATTACAGTAGTCGGACCCCCCTAGATCAGACAGTGATGACATATCCTACAATATGCCACCAATGTCTGCTGTGAGACAACTACTTGGCTTGGAATAACAGGCTATACCAAGACATGAAGTTCTATACCAACTTTAGATTTGTGACTAGAATAACCAGCAGCTCATATAATAATTCAGTAAAGACTAATCTGACACGTCTACACTCAAAAGCTACAAGAACTCAAGAAGTTTAGCTTTAAGTTTATCTAGATCTATTTTAGGATGTTGTATATTAACCATAATGCTGTACGGTGGGAGCGTCACGCTGTGTCTAGCGGTGGAGACGTGCTTTGCATCCGTTTCTGTGCCATGTTTGGATCCTGTGGGATTAGCAGAGGGTTATGAATGTCTATGCAGCTCATTACCTATAACACTGCAGTTACAACATTCATCTCTGTCCACGAATTCTGATCCCTCCACAACCAAATCACTCAAGTGCTACGAAAACCACTTGCCCTTTTTCACAGATATTTCTCTTCTTGACAGAGAGGTTCTGATACGTGGCCATGTTTATAGCTCTGCTGCAAAATACCAGCTGTCTGACACGCCAGTGACTCTTACAGGAAGGTGCTGCTGTATTCGGCTTGAACTGAAGATTTATTCATGCGCAGAGTTTTAGAACACCAGTGACATTAATATTTATTTGCATGCCTGTTGTTACTTTGGTTTGCTTGCTATTCATGGTGGGTGACTTCACCGCAATAATCTTATACTGGTTGTATTACCTAAATCTTTATAATGCTCATATATGATGTATATGTTTCATGGAGATATTCGGTTTGATATCTAACCCTTTTTTTGCCAAGGGTTTTTGGACATTTGGCACCGGGACAATTTTCACTCTTTTGACATGTACAAGTAAAACCTGAATTATAAAACAAAATTCATACTAAAGACACATAGCACATAGTCAAAATGTCACTCAGAAGATTAAGTCACACAGGCACCTTCATTTAATTTTGTATCAAAATTAAATTTTTCTGTAAACATTACATAAAAATTCATGTTTGTGGCTAAATATGTGACCCAAGCACAAAATTAGACACACATCACCTCTTTAAAAATAATTGTTTACATGAAAATATCTTCACAAGATCAGCAGAATTAAAGAGATCAAGAATCCAAAATGGAAATAAAAAAAATAATAGCGTATAAAAAAAACAAGGATTACACACCTTTAAAACCTGAGTGTCCCCTCACACCCTATATATTTCCTGAAAGCAGATAACCAGACGATTGCAGATGTTATAAACGTGCTGTTTATAGCCATGTCCACATTCGTGTAACTTTGTAACAAATAGAAATAAAAAGAAAAATGTATTAAACTTTACATTTGGTAAAAATGTAATTTCTATATGACCAAAATCTGTTCCATCGGTCAGAAGTTTAGACATTCTTCTTTAGCCATAATTGTTATTGCTATGATTATAGTGTTTAACGTACTTTCTTAGAGAAATAGTCAAAGGACTTTATACTAAAGATCATTTACAAATCATAAAATAACAGTATAAAATGTATAAATGTTATTGATTTTTGTTTGTGTATTTGATGTTTGTGCTTGGTGCGTTTTTACTCGATCCTGCGATCAGGACACTGGTAAATGTCCGGGTCATGCAGTTAATGAATGGCTTCATTAAGCATAAATGGGTGATCAGATGGGTGTTTATCTGCTCATCTTCTCACCCCTTTTCATGAAAACGCAAGAAAAATGGGAAATGTCCTATTTTTTCACGGACCCTTCACATGCTCCTCTGAAACAACGGCCATGTGAACGGCCCCATTAAAATACATGTGTCCGTGTGATGGCTGTTGTTTTAACGGCCGTCACACAAACGAGTTACACGCTCATCTGAATGAGCCCTTACTTTCATGTCTGTGTAAGAATCACAATAGATTTGAACAAACTTAGATAGGTTTTCAGCTTTGGACAAGCCCTTTTTGTTAGAAGGGTCTCTGATAACCTGATCACAGTGTGTCCCACTACCAAAACCCCTAGTGATCAGCTATAATCCTTGGGTGAACTTGGCAGAAAGTGTTCAATTCCCCTGCAGCACCACCACAGGGGAAATAAAGCATTGCAAAGTGCCCAAAGAAATCAATTTTGCACTCTGGCTAATAGACAAGGCCCATCAACATGGGACACCCATTATTAACTTAGAAAACCTTAATAGTATTGTATATATTAAAATGGGTTTTCCTAACTAGACAACACATTTAAGTTATATACATGAACCAGGTGGCTAAGGATAAACCGATCTATAGGAGAGCGCTGCTGCAGTATATAGATTGTAAAAGGACACTCAAAGTCTAAGTAAAATTAAAATGCTAAGATGATATATATATATATATATATCATCAGTGGCGGATTATCATATGGGCGATTCGGGCGGCCGCCCGGGGCCCGAGGCTCCCAGGGGGCCCATGGCAGCCCGAACCGCACATCTTCCAAACCTATTCAGCGCGCTAGCGCTGCTAACTTCCGAAGATGAGGAGGGGAGGAGCAGGGAATTGGCCGGGAAAGGGGTAGGACACGCCTCCCTGACAAGTGCGCCATTGAGTAACAGAACAGCGACGGACGGCTGTTCTGTTACTCCAAAGCTGCAAGAGAAGAGAAGAGCCGGGCGGTCACCGGCGCTGAGGTTAGTTATTCTCCTACCCAACTGGTTCCCGACCGCTGGCTGTATTTTTACGGCCAGCGGTCAGGGATGGGTCCTTAAAACCCGAGCCATAGACTTTCTACGGCTCGGGTTTTAACTTGCTGCCCGCGCGATCGGGCAGCTGAATGTCGGGTCTCCGGCTGTCAGTGACTGCCGGGGACCCTGAGGAGAGGATAGAAGCAGCTTTCGCTGCTTCTGTCTTCTCCGATGTCTTCTTACACAGCGTTCAATGAACGCTGGGTATAGGAATAGAGACAGCAGCAGCGGCGCTGTCTCTATTCCTCCCGGTGATCATGTGACTGGTCACATGATAGCCGGGTGCCGTTAGTGACAGACTGTTGCTGGGTCTAACTAGACCCAGCACAGCCCTATTAGTGACAATAGTCACTATGAGAGGGCTGATTTCCCCTGTAACTGGGGCTGCTGTGCAGCCCCAGTTACAGTGGAAAAACCTGGTGTAAAATAAAGAAAAAATATATATAAAGTTCCCCAAAGGTCTTCTTTGACCTTTGGGGGACAGACCATAGTAATAAAAAAATAGTAAAGTAAAGTGCAAAAAAAAAAGAAATAATAAATACACATAAAATACCCACCCCAAAATAAAAACGTTCCCCCCCCCCGCCAAACATTGTTGTAACGCTAGCGCTGACCCAATTACCCTAATATAGACATGTAATATATTAAAATTTACGGTAAACAATGACGATTACAAATAAAAGGTCTATTTTAGGGTAAAACTGTTATTACCAAAAAAAATAGCTGAAACGTAAAAAAGCTTATTTTTTTACTATTATTTTCAAACTTTATGAATAAAAATTCTAAAATAGCAATTGTCTACGGAAAAAACGTCGTAAAAATCACGTCGTTTTTTTTTTTTTTTTTATAAAAATGTGTGTTTGGTGCAACTTGTAATTCCGTTTTATTAAAAAATATTTTCACTTTTTGAGATACAGCTGCTTTGTATCCTGTATCCGTCAGGTCAGCAGGACTGACGGGATCAGTGAAACGGGCCCTGCGCTAAATTCTAATCTTAGATGTGATAGATTTGAGGTGGATCCTGCGTGTCACTGATCCTGTCAGTCCTGCTGACCTGACGGATACAGGATACAAAGCAGCTGTATCTCAAAAAGTGAAAATATTTTTTAATGAAATCAATCAATCACACACATACTTATATATATATAATTAGAATATAAAGTTTTTAAATGTGTACATAACCTTGTGGCACTATATACAAGGGGGAGCGCTGTGTGCCACTATATACAAGGGGGAGCGCTGTGTGCCACTATATACAAGGGGGAGCGCTGTGTGCCACTATATACAAGGGGGAGCGCTGTGTGCCACTATATACAAGGGGGAGCGCTGTGTGCCACTATATACAAGGGGGAGCGCTGTGTGCCACTATATACAAGGGGGAGCGCTGTGTGCCACTATATACAAGGGGGAGCGCTGTGTGCCACTATATACAAGGGGGAGCGCTGTGTGCCACTATATACAAGGGGGAGCGCTGTGTGCCACTATATACAAGGGGGAGCGCTGTGTGCCACTATATACAAGGGGGAGCGCTGTGTGCCACTATATACAAGGGGGAGCGCTGTGTGCCACTATATACAAGGGGGGGGGCTGTGTAGTGCTATCCACAGTGGTATGTGTGTGGCGCTCTTTATAGGGGGGGCTTTTTGGTGCTATTTACAAGGGGGAGGGCTGTGTGGCGCTCTCTACAGGGGGGCTGTTTGGCACTATCTATAGGGGGCTGTGTGTAACGCTCTCTATGGGGGGGGATGTGTGATATATAGAGGGGGCTGTGTATGGCGATATCTATGGGGGTGTGTAATATCTACAGGGGCTGTGTGTGGCACTATGTACAGGGGGCTGTGTGTATGTGGTGTTTTACAGTGTGTGGTATTATTATATTCAGGCGCAGTGTTTGGTGCTATTATATTTAGGGGTACAGTATGTGGCACCATGATAACTTTATTTTCGTTTATAGGTGTGGAAATGTTGGAAAAGTGAGGAGACGTCTGAGTGGCAAATTCTGCAGAAATGAGTCATGGCCGGGAGAAGTCGTCATGAGCGCTGGACCGGATGGAGAAGAAAAGAGGAAAAAAACTACTAGAATCTGAGACGTCGTCACCTGTGTGTCACTAGATTTATAGAGAATCTGTCACCTCTCCTGACATTTTTATTATAGGAATCCTTGTATTTCACAAAAAGTCTTTCTGCAGTCCAGGACTGATAGACAATTCCCCTTGTCAGGAGGATGTGTCCCTGCACAGTGTGATACTGTCAGTATGTAGGGACACCGCGCTGTGACAAGGGAAATCGTAACACTGTTAATGCTTGCCCAAAAAGGTAGTGTTAAAAATAGTTACGGCGCGGCAGGGCGGCGGTGAGGAAGGGGGGCCCAAGTTTGGGTAACAGCCCAGGGCCCATGGTCTACTTAATCCGCCACTGTATATCATCTATACATATATTTATAAAACATGTGATCAAGTAGCTGCATCTGTAAATTCAGTCTATGGGGTCTCCTGGTGTATCTCCCTAATTGAAGATGAAGTAGTTCATCTAAGATTTGCCTTGGTTCTGGAATAAAGATTTGGTAAGAAAAGGCAAAGCAGTTTGATTTTCATATTCACAACAACAATGTAAATTAAGTCACTATACGCCTTGTTTATATATCTTAAAGGACGTAATTAAGTTAGTGATAAGATTCATTTCTCATCTTAAGCATTAGCTGATTAGTTTTCTAAATTAGTAATCATATTCCTTCACAAACCTTTATATTTCCAGTTAATTATTGCCGAGCATGTCCTGATAGATGACTTTCTTGATTTGCAATGGGGGTTCATTGCAAATCAAAGAAAGCCATCTATCAGGACATGCTCGGCAATAATTAAGCCTTAAATAACTTATAATTGGTTAGTATTTAATTGATATATTACAATCCAATTATGAGGTGGGCCTTAGACCACAAAGGGCCCAGGGGTGAAAATAGTATATGGGACCCTTACTTTCTAATAGTTCATCCCCATAACAATCCTCCAGTAATTGTTAGCTATTGATTGATTGATTGATTAATTGATTCATTCATTCCCTTAAATGTACAGGTGGATGCTAGCAGCTGCTTTTATGGGGGCAGAAGGGCCCTCTTACCTACTGGGTCCTCGTGAAGTTGCACAAATGGCATCTCCGCCCCTGAGTCTCATGTAAATTACACAATTACTAATACAACATAACATTTTATAGCTACTATAGAATTAAGAATTTGGTCTGGATTTAATAAATTAAAACAAATTTAAAGGCAAGTTCATATCTGGTAGGGCAGCCCTTACCTCTTTCTCAGTGTAGACACAATAGCGATACTACCTATAAGACTGGTTTAAAAAATATCACATTTGTACATGTTTTGGTGGTCTTGTGAACCAAAATGTAAAGAGATCAACGACTTCAATGGATGTTTCATGTATTAATTAATTATTTTGTAATATTCACCACAACTTTAGAACAATTGTAGCCTAAATATTTTTCTATGCAGCCACAGCAAACGACAACACAGTTCCATTCCCTTTTATGATTAATATATTTTTTTAATTATATTATTCTTTTGCCTTTTTATTCTTTTATTTATTTTTATTGCGGAACTTTCTTTTCATTGTTTGTTTTGTTAAACTATATTAAATTTTTAGGTCCTATTAATTTTTATTATATTGCATTGGAATACCTATTTATTTAAATGTATTAAAGCCTGTGCATATAAAACGCCCAGGCAGTTGTTAGGACATACTTAAAGTGTAACTAAACTTTTATTAAACTTTTGACATGTCATAGTAACATGTCAGAAGTTTGATCAGTGGGGTCCGGGCACTAAGACCCACACCGATCGCTAAAACGAGTTGAGCGCTGTACTGCTTTCCAAGGAAAGCCGAAGCAAACGGTGTATGGATTCTTAGACTTCCTATTGAGCCTGAACACCACTCGCTCTGCTTTTTGAGGGGAGCCCAGCAAAGCCGATCAGAATCGAAGCGGCACTTCTGTTGCTTCATTTTAGCGATCAGTCTGGGTCTCCGGGGCTCGGACATCCACTGATCGAAACTTCTGACATGTCACTATGACATGTCAAAAGTTTTATGAAAGTTTAGTTACACTTTAATGTATGCCTAAACAGACATTATCTTAGGACAGCCCAGGGCAGTCCCATAAAACTGTCAGGTGAATATAATGCGAGGGCTGACAATGTGGAGATGAAGGAAGCCCCTCCCTTAGCTCATGGCTTAATCGCTATTGATTGCATAATCACCGTATAACTGTTTGGGATCGGTACAGGGCAGGAATGAATTTATGATATAAATACATTATATATATATATATATATATATATATATATATATATATATATATATGCTAAGCTTCCATGTTTACTAAGCTTTGAATACTTTGCAAAGTACACAAATTTGTCAAATTTATAGTCTGTGGGCTGTTACATATCTTCCAATGCTATTTCACTGCCAACCAGTGTTCTCTCCATGAGACTGATGATAATTTGTTATCATGTTGATTTCAGATAGACAAAGAGAACAATGCAATAGAACAACTCTCACATAACTTCCACTGTGTTACTCTTACATTTAAAGCATTGAACTCCGGAGTGATATTCCATCTGTCGCCATAGCCGTGGCCTCTGGCATCATTTTCTTCTTTAATTAACAATCCAAAGGGAAAACTCTTATTTGTATATACATTCAGCCCATTTACCCATAAGCCGGCAGTGAATATGAATGCATTTCCAAACTGAATATTTTGTCCCACAGAGTAATCATGATCATTTCAGTTTACTCCATTACTTATGCCAGTACAAATTTGTAATATTGTAGAAAGCAGGGCATATGGAGTGAGCTAGTACAGCACTTTCTGCTACATTTTCCCCTATATTTTCCCTGCACTGAACTGGCTTGGAAACATAACATTTTGCAGAGACAGATGGAATGCAGTTCGTTCCCAAACCAAATGAATGAATAAATGTACAAACTCCAGGTTGATGTTGGCACAGAAAATTGGACTAGTGATGCTGCTCAGTAATCTCTTAAAGGGAAATTGCAACCTGAAACAAAGTTCAGGTTTGGGTAAAATTCTCATCCCCAAAAGTTGAACTTTGTATCCTTAGTGGCTGTAATGTGAGAACAGAGTTATTTTCTACTTTAGAGCAAAGTTGGCTGTCATCCCTGCCTTAGTTAAAAAAAAATGCTATCTCCGGCGCTCCCACAGAGAATGAATGGAACAGCAGTGCGCATGAGCGACCCGGCGCTCCGTTAAAAAAAAAGAGGGGTACGGGACTTCCGTTTTTGTAAATGGTCGGGGTCCCAGGTGTTGGACACCCACTGATCAGCAAGTTACCCCTAACCCTACAGATAGGGGGTAACTACTTGTAACTGGAATACCCCTGTAAGACAGTTCTAAAAAGATCTCTGCACAATCTAGCAATTTCTATAGAACAGAGGGCAAATTAGATCTTTCAACCTTTTTTCCTCATACTGTTTTTGCGGATGAGAACATCATATGAGGATCCCACCAGAATACTAAATATTGTCGCTCTTGCCAACAACCTTATGATGCTTTATAAGACGAACATACAAATCAGGACTGGCCTTTAGTTCATATTAATTCACTTCTGTGTACATAGCCAACTAAAGATTTTTCTACACAAAGAACCAATTTAATCCCTCAAGCAAACCAGCCGCAGTAGTTTATCTCTCATTGAAGTAGACTGCCATTGCGGTTAGGGCTGGTGATGAACCACTCCAAAATTGGTACTTGGTATATAGTCATTCTGGTGCCAGCTCTTTATACTGGCAATATTCCATAATCTGCAGTAATGTACAGGAGTGTCACTATAAAGACCCCTGAAGTGTTTTCAGTTATGTTGAAGAGATAACGGCAGATCAACAGAGGGCATGTATGAAGACAGTTGGTAAGGTCAAGAGTCCAGGTATGGGGTATAAGACTCTTTTGGTTCTGCTGTTTGGTCTGCCCTCCTTAATACACCTCCTTAACTTTCCATCTGGAAGATAAATGGAACAGCCAAATTGACAGTCCAGTCTAATATTTTAATTTTGGTGTGCTATAAGGCAGGGTGACCACTTCGGACATTCGCTTCTTGTTTGAAATATTCTTCAATGATAAACTGATCATATGTTATCCCGCTGCTGGGACCCAGCGATCAACTGTAATCTGTGGGGGAAACTGCAGCACCATCACAGAGGAAATGGAGCATTGCACAGTTCTCAGTGAAATCAATGGGCTGTCTGTGTAATGCGTGGACGTGCTGTGTCCTCCAGAAACAGATGCATTTGTATGGCTTATATTTCCTGAATTGGGAACGTCCCTCTATTAACTCAGAATTTCCTAATAGGGCATTTGAAAATAGGTTTCCTAAACTAGACAACCCCTTTAAAGAAGACCTGTCACTTGCCCAAAAAACTGCAGCAGACATCTCAGTTAGATTGCAGGCGCGTCACAGATTCTGATACTTTTTATTTTATTCTCTTCTAGCCCCCACCGTTCCTGAGATATCGGGGCCGTTAGTTCTGGTTTCAATGCAAAAAAGGCCTTTGACTGTCAAGTGGGCGGTTACCCCTTATCAAGTGACAGGTGTTACCTGCTCCCTTGACAGTCAAAGGCCTTATTTGCATATCAGGCGCCAAAACTAATGGCACTGATATCTCAGCAACGGTGGAGGCTAGAAGAAAAAAAATTAAAAAGCGTCAGAATCTGTGAGGCGCCTGCATTCTAACCGAGATGTCAGGTCCAGTTTTTTGGGCAGATGACAGATTCTCTTTAAAAATTTCTCATCTGTATAATTATAAATACTCCAGACCAAGCGAAATTCAGTGATTTCTTTTTTATTATTTCTATGAGAAAAAGAACAAATAAAAACAGAGCCATAAATGTCATCTTCAAAACATGCTGTTAAAAAAACAAAACTGAATTTAACAAAGTACAATATAACATAAATGGTGGAGTAGAATCTAGAAAGATACAAACATAGTGGTAAAATCATAACTAGAGATTGTAATATACCATGACCTAAAGTCAGGTTATGTCGGGAAGGAAGGTGCATGTTAGAAGTGCGTGCGTGTGTGCGTGCGCAGAATAGGAATACACACACGTAGATAATCATAATAAAGGTGTACGACATTATAACTATAGAACCAGAACTTGCAATGTCCAACATGCAGAATAGATCATACATTCAAACTCAGACTTGAGGGGCCTTCGTGAACCAAAAAAAACTTGCAAACAAACAGAACCTAAGCTGCATTCATATATCGAGTACTGTAAAATTCCAAAGTGCAACTCTAGCACTGACCTGTGAACATCGAGAACCCATAGCAAAACATATTGGATCTGATTACAATGAAATTCTCACTTAACCTTGTTCTCGTTGCTATTTCTGCAGAAGATTTCAATATAAACTATTCATATAAGTGAAATCATAAGATTTAAGAGAATGCACAGTGGAGGTAGCCAAATTGTGTGCTGACCAAATATTCATAAGAATGATGCCTGGTGTGGAAGGTTACTTGAAAGGAGTAGATATAGTGGATTAAATCAAATTGCATTATCTTTCAGTAGATTATGTCAGGCCTCTGGATTTTACAACTATACGGGAACAGCAAGATTGTTTAAAGATCATACAATCTGTTACCTACTGCAATGGCGACATTTCGTTTGGCTAACCTTAAAATGTAGTCATTTCATTATTTCGCATTGAAATATGGATTATATATTGGTATGAGGAGGAAGCTTATTTTATGGTATTGTAGATAAAAACAGAATACAATATTAGTAGCCTGTGGGCAGTCCATGAATACATTAAATTTTTGTGTACTTTAGCTTTTTTGATAGATGATTGGAGCCTCACATCGTGTAAGAATCGTCTAAGGGAGTTTTATCAGCTTAACAGACAAGAGTTTGGTACATGCTGCTGATCATGCTGGGACTTCCTGCTGGGAAAGAGGCAGAAAGAGCTGCTTCCTTTAGAGTCTACACACAGCTGTTCACATGGCTGCTGTAAAGACCACACACAGTGCAATAAAAAAAAGCCTGATAATTTTGCATTTACAACCCATTTTATTAATATTATATTCTTAGAAGGAAGCGCTTAAATTATTATATTATTATTAATAATAATATTTTATACTATAGCTTATTCTAGTCACCTAGTTCTGCATGATCTGTTTGCTTGGTCTGATAGATTCTCACCTCATGAAGCTTGCTCATTCAATATCAATACTGAGCTACACGAGACACTTTTATGTCTAGCTCAACAAAATGGCTGCCATCACATGTACACAAACAAATTAGGGGAACCTGACTGAAAGGCACCAGATTTGGAAAAAGCAAAATCTAAACTTTAAAAGCAATGGGACTCTATAAACTAATTTTCTAAGCTAGTAGGCACTGCCGGCTGCAGTTGATTATCTCTCGTGAACACTAAAAGTGGCTTTGTTAAGAACTGTCTAATGAACGTCTATACAAATAGCGCAGATCGCAAATAGGAACATATTTCTAGTGTTTATAATGTTAAAAAATGGCAGACATGAGATTCCTTTTCACACACAAATGTGTACCTGAGCTGAACAGTAAGCTTGACAACCTTATCTTTGTCTTCTGCTGTATGTCGTGGGCTAGTTTCCTTTAGTCTTTTTTTTTTTTCTAGTTGTCAACATCTCAGTGCAAAATCCAGAGATTACTTTCCTGGGGATGGTAGATGAGCCTGTACATAAAGTGGAAAAACTATGCAGAGCATTTGATGGTTACAACTTAAAACAAATATGATCGTCACACATTTCTCTTGGACTTTAAATACGAAGTATTGATATGATGTATTACAATATACTGTACATATCTGTAACAAATAAGAAGAATTTCATCCAACAATATAAATAAATAAGATGTGGCACTGGGCAGTTAGAAACGGTGGCACTTTGACCAGTTGTTTGACCAGTGCTGGTTTCCTGTGACAACTTACGGGTGGTAATAATATAGTGGATGATGACAATGTATAGACACATTCATAAAAATACATAATCCTTATATATAGGTTTTGTGTATAAATATATTTACATAGTATAAAAAAAACTGAATCAAGACATGAACCATGCCATAATGAATAATGTAATGCATCCGGTGTTCCTCAACTGCGAAAAAAAAGTGTCACAACTGCAAACAGAATTAAAAAAAAAGTGCTAGATAATTTAAACTATAAGTGCACAGTCTAGGAATACTGTTTATATAACCACTAACTTTTCCCTAGCGGAGTGGATCCAAAATCAACGTATACCTTATTTTAAAAATAATTTTAAAAAATCACTTTTATTGATAGCGAGTTGATCTATAATGCGTTTAAGATCGCATTGTTGGTTGTGATAGCGTCAATAAATTACTAGGTGTACAACAAAATTGGGCTTTCTTAAAGGGTTTGGCTCATCACAGACTTTGGGGGCATATTGCTAGCGTATGTCACCAATGACCAACCACTGTGACACCCACCAATATAAATAAAGTGGCGGCGGCGGCGGCGGCGCTAGGAAAGTGCTATACCGCTAGTATTCTGTCAGAAACACTTGGCTTTATCCTGACTGCTGCATGTACGGATATTATAGTCATGAGGTCACCCAGGACAAAGCCAAGCGAAGTCGACGGATGTCACAGCGGTTGGACATTGGTGACAAATACCCTTTAATAACTATATTGTATATTTTTCATTGCAAACTCGGGATTGTTTTAATACTAACATGAGCAGGACGAATTTGAACAGGGTTAATGTTGTCCTTTCTTGGCATCCGTTGTGCTTCATCTAACATGGAGATGTTAAAATGTATGCTGCTTATTGTTAATAAGGTCAAGTTCTCCTAGAGAGTGGATAGCCTGAAAATGGCTGTTAATTCCCTAGCGCCAGCAACCAATAAGTGGGCACCAACTATCAATAAGTCAGGTTTATACTGCACACTAGGTAAAATACCCGCAGTGTCTATTGGGTTAACATTTGGGAAAGGGTAGTATTTAGCCACTAGTGGGCAGGTATACTTATGTAACAGTACCTTTTATTTTTTTCTCTATTCCTGTTACTAATAGTCGTGTTAGTGTCCATCAATGCAGAGATTCCAATAATTACTGAAAGCAATGCAACTAATGGCACACCTTGAAGGGTTTGTCTGAAATTATGAAATAGGGTCTGCTTTTTTTATAAACAGCGCTAATCTTATTCATGTGTATTGCCTGGTGTCGCAACTCAGCCCCATTTAACCCGGAAGTCAGAAATAGATTGGATACAGTGGAGATCTGTTCTTGGTTTAACTCCAAAAAAGGAACCTGACCTTACAAGGCAATTTGCCCGTAAAAATCGATTTAGACCATTTCACTCTTAAATATTTAAGGGCACTATTTATTCTTAAAACATATCTACGATACTTGGCTGTTGATATAATAAACCTTTACTATGATAAAAAATGATACTACAAAGTCTGTCTTTGATGATGGTTATTTGGAACTATGGCTACAATACAATTCTATATTTTATGATAAATTGTAGGCTTCATTTCTATTAGAAGAGAAAAATACCTCTTATTATGTATTTGTGCTTTACTATTGAATAGAAGTGATACTGTTTTGCAATTAGATGAATTGACAACTTGTAATACAAACCTATATGTGGCCATTTAAATGATCAATGCATTGGTAATGAAGGATGACTGTGGTTACCTACGCTAGATCTTAATGTGTTTGACCAGTTTGACCTATCAAATATTAGGTTCAGTAATCTGCTCGTAGATTGATGTGATGCGTGACCTACTATTGACAAGGTAAAACTGATTTAAAACGAAAGTAACATTAAAAAAAAGCCATAGGCAACAATGAAAAGGAGGTAGACAAAGTTTTGTTTGAAGCTACTCTGACCCATTATAATTTATATAGCTGACAAGTAACAGTCGCTAAATGATTATCGGAATCAAAACACATGACCTTTAAATCATATTCTACATGGGTTGAAAATTTGACTCTATAGCTAAACATTATGTAAGCACGTTGATAACCTGAAACATAAAGTAGAAAAAGAAAATCGTTAATTTGTTTGAAATCATAGAATTTATCTGCATAGTTTGTTTATCTTTGGGCAATCTGGAAATAAGCTGCCATTGGAGTTTTCCCATTCATGTTTGAGGTGGAACGAAAAAAAAAAAGTGATGTGAACCCACCAGAAGCATTGTTTTAAAATAACACACATACAAAGTAAAACAAAACCACACCAGGCAGGCACAACTTCCTTCTGTGTACTTCCATGGGAGATGCAAACACTAAAAAAAACCTATGCGTTATTCATTGTCTGCTTTAGCTTAGCAATGAGTAATTATATTGTGCATTGGAGTCACTGTGCTGTATGGATTAAGCTTAGGTTGAAGTCTATCGTTGTCCCATCCACAATACAGCCGAAGCTAAAATTCTGCAAAGCTTGAATGAGCGCCGTCTGTGGTGCAAGATTTCCAAGTGGCTCCTCGGTATCGCTTCACTATTACCAGTTCCTTCCTCTTATCTTCAATCCACTGAGCTTCCAGGCAAAAGCCAAGCCATGACCATTATCTCTCCATCTATGAAAGCATGGCTGTGGTAACTTAATCAAAAAGCTAAGCTTATGACAGCCTTCTAATGTAACTCTCACGTGTAGCAGCAGCAGCACACTTGCGGGCTTAAGTCTTTAAGAAACACTCTACAGCTGGCTGAGGTGAGGATGCTGGAGTGGGGAAGGAGGTGGTGGATGAAGTGTTTTCTTGCGACACCAGTCTGTTTTTGTGCATTTCTTCCCACTTGGAACGATTTGTGATCACGGAATCCAGCATAGGGGTTAGTTTTCCATTAATTTTCACAAGAGTCTGCAAAGTATAACGAATGACAGAAAAAAGTCAGAAATGATGAACAATAAAAATTATAAGACCTAATAAATCGTTACATACAGATATAACAGTGCTGGATTTATGCTTTTGGAGAACTTTGACTTAAAGGGTAACTAAACATTCAAAAAAATTCTGACATGTCGTCGTGACATGTCAGAAGTTTTGATTGGTGGGGCTCAGAGCACTGAGACCCCCACCAATTGCCAAAACAAAGCGGCAGAAGTGCTTGTGTGAGCGCGCAGTCGCTTAATTTCTGTTCGGCTTTTTCCGGAAAGCCGATGTAGCGGAGTACGGGTTCATAGACTTTCTATTGAGCTCGTACTCCAATACATTGATTTCCAGAAAAAGCCGAACAGAAACAAGAGTCTGAGCGCTCACACAAGCACTTCAGCTGCTTCGTTCTAGCGATTGGTGGGGGTCTCAGTGCTCGGAGCCCCACCAATCAAAACTTCTGACATGTCACTATGACATGTCAGTAGTTTGAACGTTTAGTTACCCTTTAAGATACTATAAAAACTTTACCTGAAGTACTAAGAAAAACCACCGATAACCACAGGGGCTTAACAAGTAACCTTGGGGCCCCATAGCAAGACTTGGAAGGGTCTCCCTCTTCTTAACCGCCCCTATCAACAGTGTGTGTTCAGGAAATGAAAATGTATGATCATACATTTCATTATACATCTTTTCCTCTCTCTTTCAGTGGTCGGCATTCCACTATCTTTGTCTTCCCCTCCATCTCCTTCTCCTCCTTCTGAGTCTACTTTAACAGTAGAGTTGGGCCCCCTTAATTGCTTTATATACTCTGAGATTTTAAGGACATCACAAACTTGAGCGGTTATATAATACACTAATACACCTATAATTTCTGTTATAGTTTATATTTCCACTGGTCAGAAGTCCATTACAGGCAGCATTGAGTCATCCACACTTGGATGTGACTTCAAAGTCTGCGACATGAAGTACATATATTATAAAGATTAAAGTAAAAAATTCCCTCCCAAAATTTAATGGGAGTGACTACTGATCTGATTGCTTTATGCCTTCAGAGGGGCTGCGACTTTTTCAGACCCCTAACCAATATCAGGGGCAGCCATACTACGGATAAAGAAGGTATCCAATGAGGCAGCTCTGTCTGATATTGGTTTGAGTTCCTTATCCGTTGTTTTTGGAAAAGGGAACTGCAAGTTTTTTTTACTTGTAGTAGATATCACCCAGTGTAATCCATGGACGTCTGTGGGTGACCTCTTACAAAAACCACACTAGACAAGACTTTTAGCCTTAGATGTAAACTCCTTTTTAATAGCTGAACATGTCCTGTCAAAAACTAGACCACTCCTTTAAGAATTTACAACACGGGTGTCACTCAAACTGCTCATTCTGACCTACACTTTAACTATTTTAATCTAATTTATTGCTATAATATTTATATGGGTTTTATCAGGTAAAGATTGTTCTACAAATGACATTACATTTCAGCATAATGGTTCTTTAAATATCTTTTTTCTAATTTCCCTGAAATCCTAAATATCTGAAATAATTTCTTTTATTGTGAAATTACATATAGCGTTTTTGATATAAGAGCTTAGATGTGCGCCATGCTCTGAAAAAGTACCCATTCATCTTACCAGATGGAATTTTTATTGTTCATTCAATAACATATTACTGCCTAATTAATGGCGGAGTAATGACTTGATAAATTATCATTAAATACCAGCACAGCGGAAAACTGATGTTAGCCAAAATCACTAAAACCCTTCAAATGTAGAGATACCACAAGTGCCCCAGTTCTTCCAGGGTACACATATACTAATTCAGTGCAGAACAACAAGACATCACTCATGGTCTCCAAGGCTCACTATAAATCATCCATCTACTCGAAATTTAAAAAATAAAAACCACCAACTAGATTTGTCTATTTGAACCATCAAGAAGTAGAATCAATTCTCTTTTTCAATATGTTAATACACACTGCCTATACACACCTGCAACAATTAGTAGACAATTTAAGGAAGATCCTCTCACAGGTTGTTACGCTTAAAGAAAGGGAAGACCCCCGAAACGTTGCCGTCGTGACCTAGACCAAGTTCTAACGGGATATTGACTTAGCGTGGACTCATTTCATAGGCATACAGTGGATATAAAAAGTCTACACCCCTGTTAAAATGCCAGGTGTTTGTAATTTTACAAAATCAGTCCAAGATAAATCATTTCAGAACTTATTCCATCTTTAATGTGACCTATAATCTGTACAATTATATTGAAAAACAAACTGAAATCATTTAGAGGGGGAAAATAAAAGTAACAAAACTACAATAATGTGGTTGCATTAGTATGAACACCCTCTTATAATTGGGGATGTGGTTGTGTTCAGAATTAGCCAATCACATTTAAACTCATGTTAAATAATCGTCAGTACACAGCTGCCATTATTTAAAGAGATTCTGAGTAACCCCATATAATGTTCAGCTGTTCTATTAGGATTTTCCTGACATTTTCTTTGTTGTGTGTGTGACAGCAAAAGCCATGGTCCGTAAAGAGCTTACATCACATCAAAGGGAGCTGATTGTTGAAAGGCATCAGTCAGCAGAAGGGTACCAAAGAATTTCCAAGGCTTTAGATATACCATGGAACGCAGTCATCAAGAAGTGGATTACATTTGGCACAACAGTGACATTACAAAGAACTGGACGTCCCTCAAAACTTGATGAAAAGACAAGATGAAAATTAGTCCGGGAGGCTACCAAGAGACCTACAGCAACATTAAAGGAGCTGCAGGACTATCTGGCAGGTACTGGTTGTGTAGTGCATGTGACAACAATCTCCCATATTATTCATGCCTGGGCTGTGGGGAAGGGTGGCAAGACGGAAGCCTTTTCTAACAAAGAAAACCATCCAAGCCCAGCTATGTTTTGCAAAGACCTACATCAAGTCTTCCAAAAGCATGTAGGAAAATGTGTTCTGGTCTGATGAGACCAAGGTTGAAGTTTTTGGCCATAATTCCAAAAGGTATGTTTGGTGCAAAGCCAACACTGCACAACACCATACCCACAGTGAAGCATGGTGGAGGCAGCTTTATGGTTTGGCGCTGTTTTTCTGCAGCTGGAAATGGGGCATTAGTCAAGGTGGAGGGAATTATGAACAGTTCCAAATATCAGTCAATATTGGTACAAAACCTGCAGGCCTTTGCTAAAAAGCTGAAGATGAAGAGGAATTTCACCTTTCAGCACGACAACGACCCACAGCATACCTCCAAATCAGCAAAACAATGGATTCACCAGAAGAAGATCAACGTTTTGGAATGGCCCAGCCAGAGCCCAGACCTTAATCCCATTGAAAATCTGTGGGGTGACCTGAAGAGGGCTGTACACAGGAGATGCCCTCGCAATCTGACAGATTTGGAGCGCTTTTGCAAGGAAGAGTGGGCAACAATTGCCAAGTCAAGATGTGCCATGCTGATAGACTTCTACCCAAAAAGACTGAATGCTGTCAAAGTCAAAGGGTTATTCAACAAAGTCTTAGTTTAAGGGTGTGCATATTTATGCAACCACATTATTTTTGTTCTTTATTTTTATATTTCCACCCTAAATGATTTCAGTTTGTTTTTCAATACAATTGTACAGATTATAGGGGACACTAAAGGTGGGAGAAGTTCTGAAATGATTCAGCTTAGGGTATGTGCACACGGTAGCAGGCTTTTACAGCTGAAATGACAGACTGTTTTCAGGAGAATACAGCTGCCTCGTTTCAGCCGTAATTTCTCCTCCTCGCATTTTGCGAGGCTTCTCTGACAGCCGTAAATTTTGAGCTGTGCTTCATTGAGTTCAATGAAGTACGGCTCAAATTACGTCTGAAAGAAGTGCCCTGCACTTCTTTTGACGAGGCTGTATTTTTACGCGACGTCGTTTGACAGCTATCAAACGACGACGCGTAAATGACAGGTCGTCTGCACAGTACGTCGGCAAACCCATTCAAATGAATGGGCAGATGTTTGTCGACGTATTGTAGCCCTATTTTCAGACGTAAAACGAGGCATAATACGCCTCGTTTACGTCTGAAAATAGGTCGTGTGAACCCAGCCTCAGACTGATTTTGTAACCTGACAAAAAACTGGCATTTTGACAGGGGTGTGTAGACTTTTTATAGCCACTGTATATTGTGAAATGTATATTAACAGAATGTTTATACCTTTTGAAAATAATATAAAGGTTAAAGCTTACAGCAAGGAATGTCTGTACGTAATATATTATAGAAAGCCAGTGCATACTGTTCCCAACATCTTATAAATGTATTTTGGGGGGATATAAGATAATGAGACTACTGTCCATTATTGAAGTAATAGATGTTCAGGTCATAGACTGTCATGCATCAGCATTTTCTGTGATATATTTAAAATGCTGGTCTTGAACATAATAGGAAGGAGCAGCCAGCAGGTCTCATTGTTTGCTTATATAGGCTTTTTTTGCCCCAATTTAATCCAGATTCGACCTGCAATGCCAGAGACCACGCCGATCGGTGGTACATACAATAGATGGAAGATCCAGCTAATCAGCGTGCACATTTTACAGATAAAACTCCTGTGAATCGGTGCATTACATTGAGGATAATAAATGACAAAAAATGGGCAATGTATTACTGAAGTGCATGTACTAGTTGGCTGTCTAGTAGCGCTTCTCCGTAGTATACTGCTGCATGTCCTGTACTGCTCTCTACCTGTACTGTCAAAGTGATTCATCAGTTTCCAGCATCTCTTCCTGACTTATACACATATAAAGCAAGTCCTTATATATATATATATATATATATATATATATATCAGATGTATTTGCTTATTTTTTCTTTATTTTGTATTCATTTGGGTTGATATTGAGTTGACATGGGGGGCTTCAGAACATAGTCTCCTACAGTTTTCAATGCTATCACTTTCTGATAGTTGGAGTCCCTCTACTGGGACCCCCACTGATCCTGAGAATGAAGGGGTTGCAGCACTGGTTTAGTGCTGAGGCCCATTTACGGCTTTCCGCTGCACAAGGGCGCTACCGGTCACCCGCTGTACAAGGTACTGCAGCACAACCCCCTTTAGTCACACCAGAGCTGCATCCCATTCTCAGGATTGGTGGGGGCACTGGCATCCTAGCAATATCCCATCACTTCCTATGATGGGAAAACCCCTTTAATACAGTAATGTTTTCTACGTAGTCACCTAAGTGGCTAATGACAACGCATCCTGGAAACTGCAGTTCTAGGGTAAGACATTGGTGAGTTGTAGAGGGGCAATTTTCACCCTTTTTCAAAGACCGTTACACTTTCAAGAGCATTTAGATCTGATAAACCATATTTCAGCTATGGGTCATGCATAGGGCGATGATAAAAAAAAAAGTGTAAGGGTGAATCCCCCCTTGCTAAGATTAGCCACATGAAATTCACACTTCTGACAATTGGAGCCTAGAATCTGCCACCTTCTCACCATGTGTTGTAATGTGCTGCTTGTTATGAATGACAGCATGTATTCAGATTCTGGACTCTTACAAGCAGAACTTCGTGTAGCATGTGAAATATCTCAGGTGGACTCATGCTTACATTTTTTTTCATTACGGTTTCAAGTCCCACATTTAATAGTGGCTCCCATTGGGGGGGGGGGGGGGTAGCCATCTATGGTCCTGTTTCTGCTTGGTCTAAGGCTTAAAAGTGAATGTCACGATTGAAAACCATTTTAATAATAATTATAATCTTTGTCACTCCAATATATTCTGCAGCGCTTTACAATCATGGAAGTAAAAAGCAAAATAATTGAAATGAAGAAACAATGAGACAAAAGTAGAGATGTCTCGGTGTATATGAGCTAAATAGGTCTAAAAATCTGTCCTGATTAATTTCTTAATATACCTTTTTTTGGGTTCTGAGCTCTGTTTTTCTGACACAGAGCTACAAATCCTCGGCAGAGACATGAAGTTAAAAGAAACCATTCTGCCTATCTGCAGCCACCACTAGAGGGAGCTTATGAGTTTACTTCAAATTGTCTCATTATTGCGTTCAATGTATAAACAGTATACAGCAAGCTCCCCCAATTTAAGACTGCAGCCAGACATAATTTACTCTACACCATAACTATGCAGGAGATTTGGAGCTCTATACCAGAAAAAACAGAGCTCTGAAAATGCAAAACATTCACTTTAAGATCAGTGGCACCCCTATGACTCCTGTCATGGTAGACATGACTCGTTGTTGTTCTCAAAGTATATGCATCTGTTATCTGGGGAGAAAACAATAAAACTCCAAATCATCTGCCACTTTCTCTAGAACACAGAACGTCCATCGACGCATAATATAATAGTCTTCCATTTTGAATTAATTATGTAAAGTTGCACTCTCTAAAGCAGTCGACCCCTATGTCCATCTCTAAGCCTTGTCTTATTGTTAACTACAAGAACCAGAAACAAATTTTTATAAAACAAACTGTATAAGAAAAATGAGTAGGAAATCGTTGTAATGCTTCTCTAAGAAAATATTGTAAACTAACTCCGGGCCCATGTGACCAACATGAACACAATCAAAAACGACAACCAACATAAATTCTACTGAACACCTGCCCAAGGTCAAATCTTTTAATTTAAATGATAATATTCATACAACCCAGCCTGTTATAATTGAACAATTCAATTGAAACCCCTTGAAGAGGAACGTATAACCAGATAACTATTTTTTTAAATTTTTTATATCAACTACACAAATTAGAATGACCCCTTTTTTGTACCTGAAATCCAATTAAAAACTCATTTGATTACTACATCTCTAACTCTGCTGCACTTATTAAATTTCTGTAATCAATTTTCTTTTATGAAGCTTCTGGGAAATTATCTGAAAAGCAACACATTTTTCTCTTCCTTGGCATGTTCTTGATCATTTACTGAATTATGTTTCTAGCACCTGCCTGGGATCTCAATTAATCCTAGAGTTTACTTCTAAAGCCATTTAAGTTTATTTGAGTTTGGTCCAATCGCTTTCTCCAATACCTCATTCCGAGCCCACGGTTTTCCATTTCATTTTGCCATTTGTTGAGTGGCACGCATATTGATGTATCATTCGTCTTTTTAATGACGTGCCTTATGTATTGTCACCATATTGAGAGATTTTTTTACAGTACAATTTGTCATATGATCCATTAGTAAAATCACAACTTTATACATTTACATTACATGACTTCACAACCTTGCTGCTTGCTATTAACTGAATTTAGGTGGATGAGTTGTGAGATGTTACATAGAAATGTAATAGAACAAAAAGGCTGCCCAGCAAATTGCACATTGGGGGAAGTGTTCTTATTACTAATCTACAGACTGTGATTCGATGGAATTTCTGCCTGATTTATGCCCTTCTTTGCCAGTTACCATCGGCGTACTTAACTAACGTACTGACCACCCTGCAGTATTTGGCAGACAGATATGTTGAACGCTTAGTCTAGTTTTGGTTATGCCTTACATACTAAAAAGCAGTTGGATGGGAGTGTAATAAAAAGTCCTTTAGCCTGGGGTAAATGAAATGACCCATTCCAAATGAAATGACCCATTCAAATTTAGAGAGTGCTCTGGCCTTGAAACAACAATAGGGCAGGCTGCTGACAAACTGAAATCGAATGCTTTTTATTTAGTATATAAACATTAAAGGTGTTATTTGTGATTTTAAAATTAATGACCTCTTCTTCGGATAGGCCATCAATATTAAAGCGGTGTGGGTTAAACTCTCAGGACCGCCGCCGATAAGCTGTTTAATGGGGCCGCTGCCCTAGTTTACATGGATTTCCTTTTTCATTTGTTTTTGCACACGCCGTTACATTTGTAGCGGTTGTACAAGGTATTGCAACACTGTCCCATTCGAGCGCCGCAGCCCCTTCAAACCAAGAGTTGGACCCCCACCGGTCCAAACTGATAGCCTATACAAAGGATAAGCCATCAATTTTAAAATATTAGTTTACCCATTTAAGCAGAGGATAACCTCATTTAGGTTTACATGTATTTTTTTTAACAATGTTAGACACGTTATATTATAAATGAAAAATTATAGTAAGGTAGAATTATTTTAATCCTCTTTAGACATTAGATCTGATGTGTACAGGTGGGCACCCTGGCATCTGCTCTCAAGATGAATATGAACAAGTTGGAATTTTCCTGTTTGATTTTGCCTTTTTTACGCAGATATTAAATGGTTGAAGTGTCTAACAGCTGCTTACCCCTCTTGCCTCCTCTGAGTGCTACAGTCTACAACCATTCCTAGGATAATTGAATTCCTAAGAAATTTGTCCTACTTGAAGATAGGAGAGTAAGGCAGGTAAATCATTGTGGCAGGCCATAGGGGCACTGTAGCTATTACTTGGGGTACTGTAGGAGGCACTGAGGGCACTTTATCTGGTACTCCTCCTTCACTGCTCTCCGAAGTGTCAGCAGCGATGGACCAGTGCTGACGTCATCAGCGCTGGTCCATTAGAGGGCAGTGAAGGAGGAGGAGGGGACATGTCTCAGACCTGAATACTGCACTCTATGTGCAAGTCGGAGATAGTGGCGGCCATAGTTACATAGTTAGTGTAGTTGAAAAAAGACACATGTCCATCAAGTTCAACCAAGGCCATGATGGATGGAAGACAACGAGGACCGAGGATGAGGCAACGGAGACAGAAGAACCAATGGGATGGACACTAGGTAAGTTAAAAATCCTTCTACTATTGCTAGTTTTCCTTTTGTGGGGACTGGAGGGTCGCTTTAAAGAATTAATTTTAATGTACAAACAGTAGTTATGAGACAAATGATATGTAAGTTTCAGGACTGCCTCATTTTGTAATTTTTTTTAATGTATTTTTCAGTTCTGAAAGGTTGGACATAAAGATAGCATAACAATTTGACAGATGGCAAATCTACAGCAAACTTGGCCTGGAGGATAAATGAAGAAATCTTTAAATACAACAAGTCAATGCAAAATCAGAGAATCTATTCACCAAGTTGGACATTCTCCGAGAACAAGGCCCTCCTGTCGCATCAATGGAAAAGATAATTTTTTTTCTCTACTCTAGTTGGGAAGCATGAAATTCTGTGTACACAGCTGTAATGTGAAAATAAATTTAATTTTCCGTATACAGATTACAGATCATAAAATTCTACAATGCTTACAACCGAATATATACTTTCGGTCAGATTGTGTTCAAGCTCCTGTCACCAATTGGGAAAGTACCAAAGAAGAATAAGGCTGGAGCTTCATGATCAATGAATCTCGCCCTTAAATAGATGTAAAATTTCCCTGTGGTAAAAACATAGCAACCTTGTGACTATTGCAAGATATTTAAATTTGCTGACTAATCAATAATAAGTGACTGGACATCCATTATAATTGGGAAGGCTCCGTGTTGTGTAGCTTGACTGCAGTTTAGCCAAGAAGTCTTTTAGCATTTGATGGCTAATTTTATTGGGTTGACTTGTTCTTTACATATAATTTTACAGTGATTGTGCCCTCTGATGGAGCTTTAGTACTAATTAAAGAATTATTCACCTTGTCCTGAATTCTCATATATATCCTTAATATGTGACAAGTCTAAGATATTGAACGGTTCTACACAGCCAACGGGTCATACAGTAAACTATTATCTTTTCTGATTGCAGTGACGATGTCATTAAACGGTTTCTATAGAATTATTTAACATTTAATATACTTTGGCACACATTTACTAACTATGGCATATTTTGCACCAATGAAATTGGAAAGGGTAGTTGTCGAGAATTGCACCTAATGTAATATAAGGTGCGTGCCTCTTAATAAATCTGCTGCATTTAGACATATCTGACTGTTTGGATTTCTCTTTACATCTGCTCTGTGAAGCCGTACATTTGCACCACAAATTTTGTGCTTTTTTTAACCATTGCCAGTCTAAAAGTAAATTTAGGGCCTGTTCACATCACCGTTGCCCTTCCGTTGAGGGGTTCTGTCTGAGGTTTCCGTCAGGTTAACCCTCAACGGAAAGGCAAACTGAAACCTCCGCTTCCAATTCCCTCACCATTGATCTCAATGGTGACGGAAACCTAGCCAATGGTTTCAGTCTGTCACCGTTGTGACAGGGTTCTGTCGTTTTGACGGAATCAATAGCGCAGCCTCTGACGGAACCCCTCAGTGGAAAGCGACGTTGATGTGAACACCGTTATACATCTTGACCACAACCACTTTTCTCACCTGTTTTCTTTTTTGGATTAATTTGGCTCAATTATAAATGCAACTTTTAACCTGTGCACTTTACGCCAAAATCAAGCGTAAACTGAATAATAAATGTGGACCTTTGTGTTTCATTACATTTGCAATTTGCATATTTTTTTTTATTGCTGTCAGTGAATAGTTACTTTTTAAAATTATATATATATATATATATATATATATATATATATGATAATGTGTCCTGACCTAGTCCTAAGTAGTCTAACTCTATCTAATTCACTGTGCACTAAACACAACAGCATAGATCTCTATCTAGTCCTAAGCAATACTTTCTGGTATTACTACCTTAGTAATTCTGCTCCAGCACCCTGCCAGCGGCCTCTTTCGGTTACTATTGCTTCAGTGCTTAGATATAGACCAAGGCCGCATGTAGAGTTTATGCTGCCCTAGGCACTTTTAGTGCTCCTGCCCTATTGCACAATCAGGCTAAGTTAATACATGGCATTGTGGTATGCTGGGCTGGTCACATTCCCCCTATCAAACCCAAATCTCCATGCTGGGCAGGTTTTCTCGAGCCCAAACCCCAATTAAATTCAGGGATTCTAGGTGTACTTAGCCACTAACCCGCCCACTTAAATAATGCTGCCATAAAATACTAATAAGTAATGCCACATCCACATAAATAATGCTGCCATACAGTACTAATGAATAATGCCACCAACCTGTAGACATATAAAAAAAAAAGTCATCGTCTTGTACACATACATAATGCCTTCCTTAGGGTAGTAATAAATACTGACACCACCTTGTACACAAATAATGTCGCCACACACTACAGATTAATAAACCCGCTATATACAGTAAATAGAAAATCTTGTACTAATAAATATCACTGCCATACTGTACAAAGTAAATAAGATTTTAGAATACAACACCCTACAAACATATATATGCGCAAATATACACAAACATCTTCATTACACACAAATATATGATACATTAATATATAATTATACACACACAAATATGAACATTGCATACACACAAATTCCATACAGATATTACAAACACACACAAATGCTTATTACACACACACACACACACACACACACACACACACACACACACACACACACACACACACACACACACAATATATACAAATATTCCACCAACTCACAATGTCTACAGATATTACACACCCATCCCTATTATACACAGATATAACACGCATCATATGAACATATTGCATACACAATATATGCAAACATTACTTTTTCTGAAGAAAGCTGGATCTCTGTGCCATCACCATCAGTATAGCAGTGGAGGTGGGTTCCAGAGTAACTTATGCAAGGGAGTGGGCACATGACACAACTGAGAGTATTATGTGCTGCTGTGGCCTGTTCTGATACACCCCCCCCCCCCTGGTCTCGACTACATAGTTGTCTGTATGTACTGTTAAAGCAGCTAGAGGAGTGCCGCCAAACCGTACTGTATTGAACACAGAAGAGCGGGGATGCAAGGGAGGGATTTAAATCCCATAATCCCCCCCCTTGTGTACCCCATGATTATGCCAAGTAAAAACCGAACTAAAAAAACAACCTCCCAGTCCCCATAAACACTGCATAGAAGTGATGTGCAGACAGTGAAGCTTCTGCAGTGATTCTCCCTCTCATCTCAAGCACTGTGATTAGTGTAGAGGCAGCCAGCAGGGGCCGTCTGCTCCACTTATCAGCAGGGACAATACCCACATCTGCAGCGACAAGCAAGCACTGCTCAGATCCATCCCCAGCCTTCTCTGCTCACATCAGAACGGCTCCCCACAAAACACCAACAAAAAAAATGCCTGAAATAATGTAAAGTCAGGAGGAAGAGGCTTGAAAAAAAAAATTTAAATTGTAGTTTGTTAGGAGCTAGCTGATGCGCCCCCTGCAAAGTGCCACCCTAGGCACTGAACCTTCAGTGCTTGGTAGTAAATAGGGTCAGAGTGAACTATGAACTTTTTTATGTCTACATTGTTAAATGTGGTAGTGTTATCAGAATCATATAATAATATTATTACCTATAACATTATACTAAAATGTGCTTGCGCTTTGTCAGATTTCCCTTACCATATTGATTTTAAAACCTTTTATTTGTGTTTTGTGAGTTCATTTTACAGGCAGCAAATAGGTCCCTAGGATCACAGGACATCATTATGAATTACATGGATAAAGTCCAAATCTAGACATCGGAGAGGCGGACACCTATAGAGGCCAGGACCAGAGCAGCATTTAAATAAGATAAGCATGTGAGAAAATGGGGGAGCTTTGTTCACACGGGGTATTTTGCCGAGTTTTTTGACGCGGAAACCGCGTCGCAAAACTCGGCAAAAACGGCCCGAGAACGCCTCCCATTGATTTCAATGGGAGGCGTAGGCGTCTTTTTCCCGCGAGCAGTAAAACTGCCTCGCGGGAAAAAGAAGCGACATGCCCTATCTTCGGGCGCTTCCGCCTCTGACCTCCCATTGACTTCAATGGGAGGCAGGAGAAAGCGTATTTCTCGCTGTTTTATGCCCGCGGCGCTCAATGGCCGCGGGCGAAAAACGGCGCGATAATTGCCGCGAAAATCGGCGTGCAGGGAGAGGAATATCTGCCTCAAAAAAAAAGTTCCAAACGGAATTTTGAGGCAGATATTCCTCCCCCAAAATACTCCGTGTGAACATAGCCTAAGGGTTTTTACTAAATTGTTTATTCTCATTGTTTATACCCTTTTTAGATATAGTGTTGAGGGGTTAATGGCTATCACTATAATTGTTTTGCCCATTTTTCGGGTGGAATCTTTAACTAATCTAACCAACACATATATTTTTAGAAATACAGGATAGATTAATATGTTCTTTATTACTTTGTTTCAACTGATCCACATATGTTACAAATATTAACCTATTCTACAGAACTTTATTTCAAAATGGAAAGAACACACTGAATCTCGTACAGTTTCAAAATATTACTCATGAGTTCTCATTTCTTTTTGTACTGAAATATGAAAACAATCAATTTGTCTAGTTGAACTTTCAAAAAAGAACAAAATCATCATTAAACTATGAAGCAGTTTAAGAAGCCACATAAATGATAATTACTTCTGGATTTAGCTATGACAAGTTCTCCAAGCTTACGAGAGAGAAATCTTAATGGAATGGCTTCTTAGTGTTCTATATGTCGGCCCCAATATCATGCTTTAGTTAACGCTTACGCTATTATTTTCTTTATTCAGCTTGTCTTTTTAGTTGATATGTCAACAAGATGTCAACCAGAGAGTAGCATGGCAAAATAAGATGAGCTCTCCAAGAAGAATGGACATTTACTTTTACAGGTAAATATTCACATACGTAATAACAGGATGCCTAAAAACTTTATTGTGAGACTTGAAGAAATGTCTTAGCATGAAAAATTGTTTTTACTTGTAGATGCAAATGTCAGATTTATGTTGAACATAACTAGACGTTCACAAACTGTTTTTTTTTTTAAAAAGACCAAAATGTATCATGTATCCACATTTTTTGATATTTAATCCCAATCCCGAATTTTGATTTTGTTTTCAATATTGTTTTATCAAAATGATGTACATACTATCCTCCATGCTTTTCACAGGGTATATGTACTCTTTAGTCTGTAGGAGCAGATCACGACGCAACCGAAAACGTTCCCTAAGGGTATGTTCACGAGCATAGTTTTCAGGCGTATTTCAGGGCATAAAAGCCTCTAAATATGCCTTGAAAAATGCTAGCCAAACGCCTTGAAACATCTGGAAAAACGGCACGTAAAAAGGAGCATCTCACTTCTTTGATGCCGTCAAAGAGCTGTTTTCATTGTGTCTATTGAAAAACTGCTCCAAAAAACAGCTCAAAAAAACGTTTTCAGCTACAAAACAGCTGAAAATCAGAGGCTGTTTTCCCGTGAAAACAGCTCCGTCATTTTCAGCTGTTTTTGAATTTGAGTGCAAACATATCCTTATATTCCCTAATGTTTCCCCTCTCCCTTGTGCCGCAATCTGAAAACAATGAATACTTCCAAAACTATATACACATTCATAAAAGATTAACTGGATAAATTATCCAAAAGCTGGCCAATGCAGATAACTCAAACTCTAAGGCCTCATGCACACGACCGTATTTTTGTCCACCCGTAAATACTGGCGTAAATACGGGTCCTTGGTCACACGTATTCGACTCGTATTGCACCAGTATTTACGGACCCGTGCCCGTAAATACGGGTCCGGTGTCACCCGTATTCCATTCGTATTTACGGGCACGTTTTTGGCTGCAAAATTGCACTGCAGTAATCGGCAGCCCTTCTCTCTATCAGTGCAGGATAGAGAGAAGGGGCAGCCCTTTGCGTAATAAAAGTAAAAGAAATTCATACTTACCCGGCCGTTGTCTTGATGACGCGTCCCTCTCTTGAAATCCAGTCCGACCTCCCTGGATGACGCGGCAGTCCATGTGACCGCTGCAGCCAGTGATTGGCCTGTGATTGGCTGCAGCGGTCACATGGGCTGTAACGTCATCCCAGGAGGCCGGACTGGAGGAAGAAGCAGGGAGTTCTGGGTAAGTATGAACGTCTTTTTTTTTTTTTTTACAGCTTTATCTATATTGTGATCGGTAGTCACAGTCCAGGGTGCTGAAACAGTTACTGCCGATCGTTTAACTCTTTCAGCACCCTGGACAGTGACTATTTACTGACGTCACCTAGCAACGCTCCCGTAATTACGGGTGCACACACACGTAGTCACCCGTAATTACGGGAGCCCCATAGACATAGCTGCCCATGCCGTAATTACGGCCTGAAATAGGACATGTTCTATCTTTTTCAACGGCACGGGCACCTTCCCTTAAGCATACGGGGAGGTACGCGTGGCCTATAGAAGTCTATGGGCCCGTAATTACGGGCCGTAATTATGGGAGTTTTTACGGTCGTGTTCATGCGGCCTAACAGATGGGGCACATGTCAATGTTCTATGTGACTCAGACTCCCATTTATGTATGCAGTTTTTCATCCATTCACAACATGACATCACAATGGATAATCTCATAGATGACCTGAATAAATGTGTCAATTAAAGACATCACTACTAAGATATCACAATAGTAAAGAAAGAGGTCTTAAAATCTTGATTGTTTCTTGACTATGATGATGTCATCAAATTGAACTTGTAAATCTATGTTATCATTGGTGACATTACTGAAAGCACATTAAAGTAACACCTAAGGCAAAATAGTGTTACACCTAGTGTAGGGCTTTTGGGGGCAGTTTGGTGCATGACCAACTAATTCAAAGAACAACAAAGAGAAAATCATTGTGTCAAGCACCGCCCCCATGGACTTTCATTATGCAGAACACGAGGTATCAGAGTGTTCATTTAATATATTAGGCAAGACAAATTATATTTGGGGTCACTGAGGATTATGATGGTAAGCATTTTCCACTATATAAATCATTGGGAAAAAACTTGTATTGTGATAGTACAAATAACATGAATACAATTTCTAGAAGTAACATAGCAAGATGCAATATATTGACCAAACATGCCCATAAATTCCAGGTAACATGTTAAATAATTTCTATACACATATTTCTATATGTATATACATTTTTATTTCAGTAGAACATTTCTACATTGAGGATTGAGAGATACCTCAATATCTACAATACTGGCTGTCTTTTAGGTGATAAATTGGTCTGCATCGCACTCAAGGGTCTGACGGACTCATCCATATATTAGGGAAAGATTAAACTTCCACAGTGCGTGTCCCAGGCAAGAATCTGCATTGTTTTAATTCACAGTCCTGCTGTTTTAACAAGTCGTGCCCAGAAATGTATTGGCCTCTTCCTGAACTTTATTCCGCAATAAAAGTTTGATTTAAGCAGTCAGCCGATGCGCTATGCATACAAAATGAGAGGTGCTATAAGTTCTGCAATGAAACACGAGGCAGTGAAGGAAATTTTGTAAACCACTAATTAATTATTAAATGGACTTTCCTGGTGTTAAATTGAATAAGAGGTTACAATGAAGATTGCTGATGTCAGGGTCAACATGCAGAAATATGTTGTATTAATTTATAAATGCACATAATAAAGTGTTTATAGAAAGAAAAGTAACTTAAGATCTGCATAAAAAAAAATACAGATTTTGTAACTAGATCACAATAAAAAAAAAAAAATGGTTAGCCATAGCCAATTAGTTGTATGTGGCTGCTATAAAATGTATCCAACAATCAGCACTTTGTCATATATGAGATTTTAAAGCAACGGCAGACTTGTTTCAGAAACCAAACAGTCATTGTCTGTTTCAGGTGCATCAGTGACAAAAACTGCGGGCCAAGGTGAACTTACGTTGCTGCCCTTCATCAGTGTATAATGGGCTGAGCCAAGGCCACAACTCTGTTAAATACAGTAGTTGGTGGACATGGCTGTATAGAGTGACGGGTGGCTCTTGAGCAGTGACATGGCATTTTCTCTGGCTCATACCATACCAGACACCATTAGGATGCTTGTGACAGTGCTTAGTACCTTTAACTCATTTTTCTTGTGCCCTTGTTGAGTGACCTAATTCTCACTCTGCTTGCCAACGATTCTTCCTATGGCTGTGTTCACACTATGGATTTGGGGGTTCCATCACTTCTGACTGCAAGAATTTTTTTGCCATCAAAACTAATGGAACCTTGACAAAACCCATACTGATCGTATTATAAGGCAATAGAGTCCGTTGTGTGCCATTTGGATGTGTCGTATGCTGAATCCGGCAGAGATTCATGGCTTCTGTTCTAAAAAAAGAAGCCATGACGCAAATTTGAACATGGCCTAAATCAGTCCTTAAATGGTGGACCGCAATCCTAATCCGAACCGGTTGATGCCAGATATCAGGACCCCACAAACATGCGGTTATAGATGCATTAAAGGAGGGCATTGTCCGCCTGAAACTAAAGAGCCCCTGTTGAGCGGTGAGTATATATTTTTCTTTTTTTTTCAAGCGAGGGAAACTATGAAATATCGTAGGCACGTTGGAGGGGGAAGCAGAAACGGGACAGTTGAGAAATCGAAAAATGGCGGCAGAATCGCCTGATACGAGGGATGTTTAAGGGATGTTAAAAAAAAAAAGTACAGGAATGGCAAGAGTGTGTGGGGGAAATCTCATGAAACTTGCAGGAGGCACACAAAGGGGTGAGTGAAGAAAAAAAATAACTGGAGTGCTTCTTTAATCTTGAGCCTTGCTTGTGATTATGTCTGACTACAATGCCTGAAATATTGTTGCTAGAAACTATGTTGTTCTAGTAAGTAATGTGACTAATAGTAAACAGACATCACAGTATTAAAACTTATCATGAGATTTTGATGCAATCCCTATTTTAAATCTTTAGTGGCACTTAAAGGCCGATTTAGCCTTACTCCAAACTTTTTAAAGCCCCATTCCTAACTAAACCTTTCACAATGCCCACTATCCAGCTGGCGCTAGTCCAACCCTCCTGTTAAAGGGTCAATCTTATATAAGGAAACCTTGTATGTGATGTGTGATATTCCTTGAAGGAACATGGCTATTGCATAGACAGAATCTCTTTGTCATGCACCGCCCCCTCAGGCATAACAGTGTACCGCTTTTGCAGTTTTCCTTTAATGTCACATTATTATTTCCTAGAAAACTGCTCTTTCTTGGTAAGGTTTTGCTGACCAGAGGCAATTGCCATATAATGTGTCAAGAAACTGCATTTACATTTCATGAGTGATCGAACGTTTTAAGGATTAGGTCTTCAAATACAAGCCGACAGAACCTATTCTGCTGAGCATTTATATTGAGCCGCAATCTATGTTCTGCTCCTCTGTTAGTAAAAGCTCTTAAGGAATCTTTTCCAGTGGTATTAATCTCATATCCAGAGCTCCTCTTTCCTGCTTTACCTGGCCGTATCCAGGATTGCCACCGGATTCTAATATGTTTAAGTCTCCTTTGAAGCTGAAGTGTTTCATCCATCATTGTTTTTACGTCCTTTCTGATGCAGTATATTTTGCTATTTGTCTTTCCTGAAAATAGAAAGGCAATATAGCCATCCATTCATCATCTTTTCAATGTGTCTTCCAGTCTGTTTTCTTTGCTGTCTTTTCCATCTTAACTTGTCTGAATTGTTATTCATTTTATCTCTTGTGTGTGCGCATCTCACTTTGTGTCATTTTCATTGCAGAAATGATATTCGCCTTTTTCTGTCACACTGGACTATATTCATGGGAAAGCCGTGTTATTTGAGAGTGTAGTAAAGAGGCTCCAAACTAATATATGTCTTATTTCAAGTAGCTGATATCACCAGAGTTTCCATAATTTTTCAATGTGGTTTCTACATTTATTTTTATTCTTTACATTATATGAGTTCATAACATACGGTAGTTGTGTCAACAAGGAGTACTGGGAATATATAAATGCATATGACCACAATGAGGACATGCGTTATGAGAATTTTTCTTGTTTTCAATTACAGTATTGTTTTCTTTATGAAAAATATATTTCCACCCACAATGGAACTAGACTTGTGTCTTATGGTATGGGTTTATAAAGCATTATGGTGTGCGGTGTAGTTTGAATATTTAGGTGACAGCTTCAAAGTATGTAATATGGCACCACCCGTCACATGCCAATTATATTACTGCTGCCTCCTTATGTGGCACACGGGCCTTAGACCCATGTTCACCCCCTACCACGGAAGATGGCATTATGTGCAGAGGTGCAGAAGTCTACGCATAACCTGGGCCTATAAATGCTAAATTCCAGACTAGTTCATTATGGCACCTATGTTTGTGGTCCGTGAAATAAGATTTCATTTTATGGATTTGAAGATATAAAGGATGTAATATGCATTCAACCTTTTGAATTGTATTTGACTTGTAATCCACTGATAGAAGTTCTTCAGTTTTATTGTTTTACAAAGGAAAACTTTGCACATGTACTTCACAGATAGAGGCCCGTATTAGCTGACTATATACAATGCCAGTACGTACCATCCAAGGTTTGGGTAGAACTTTCGGGCACAGCGGAACCTGATTAGGGGTTCCCTGGAAGTGGCCTTACAACCTTATGTTGGATGATGCCCTGTGTGGGACCTGCTGTATGGTGTTTGGTCATACAGTATACAAATAACCATAGCATACAGTGTCTCAATTATACATACAGTATGGTGTCCAAAATAAAGTGCCATAAGCTGGCCAAAAAAACCTTACAAACAGTGGCTATAGAGTGCCAGCATACAGTGAATAACACATTACCATGCTCAAATAATACTAACATGAGTGATCAAATAACTCCATACATAAAGTAATGTAATGCCAATGGAATATTAAGATTCAAGGTAGTCACAAGCTTCAGAGGTCAGGCCATCTGTAGCGCCTCCTTTAGCAGAGGCCACCAATGCGCACTGTGTGACCACAGACCTGCCCTGAAGACATCAATAGCATGAGCTGTAAATATTACAGCAGGGATACTGTAGTTGTCTTCCCTAATATTCTTACAATTTCCTAATATCTACCTAGTTTGGCCTTCAGGAACCTTTGTGCCTCTCTACAGGTTCACCAGATGGCTTCCTGTAAGTGCACTAAAGTTTATTCCACACATCAAAACAATTTAGAATGGTCCATAATATTCTTTTATATGTGTGTCTGTATATAATATACTATAATATATAATAGACCTATTTGTGGTAGACGGTAATTTTCCTCTTGTATCATTGTGTTGGTTTTTTTTGTATGTTTTTTTTTGTTATAATCAATGTTACGTTATAATATAACATCTCTTGTCCTTTTAGGGTCTGGTTCTGCCAAGTTGCAGTACATTTTAATTAGGTGTCAATGAGTCTAGAGTTTGCCTATAGGGTGAAGCTTCAGTGAGGGCTTTGCGGATCAACAGTGAATGTGATTGGTCAGTGTATATGAGGTCATATGACAAACCAATCAACTGTGGAGATGTAAAGGAAACCTCTAAATATTTTAACAAGACTGGACAGGGCTTTATCCCTAATAAATATTCATGAGGAGCAAAAATAATCCTCACATAGAATACATTGATATTCTGCACTATCATAACATATAAAAGAGCAAAGATCAAAAACTAATATCCAATAGTCTGTGTATATTATGTTTCATAATTGAACTGAAAATATATATTAAAAAAAATATTAAAAGTGACATAATATATCCGCTGAGAAGAAATAAGATGAAGCATTACGTGGCTCTTGCTGTACAATAAAAACACACTTTATAAAACAAAAAAGCACCAAAAAGTCTCTCTCTTTGTAGGAGAAATTACACAGCTTGATAATGTGACATCAGCTTTCCAATTTCTCTGAAGGCATTAACAACACTGACTTCTAGTTCTGCTGCTGTGTTTTCCCTTTAGTTGAGCATCACGCTAATAGCTGCACAGCGTGGTGTAGAGACTGCCGCGGAGAGGAGTCGCTGACATCAATACATTCCCTTAGGAAATCCTAGTAGGCGATGACTCAGGAGAGGATTGTTACTCTCAAACTTGCCTCATCTCAGAATGTGGCCATTTGTGATCTCCCAAATGCTCTGACCTATGTTCTGCCCTCTCAGCAACTAACAAAAACATTTTCTACATTTACTGCAAGCTGTAATGGATTTAAATAAAAGACCAGATACATTTAATTGTGGCGGACTGATTTTCTCAACACTTTACAACAGATATTTATTGTGAATATAATGGCTATTGCAGTAGAGGACTGGACATCTTCAATTTTATAGCATAAAAGATTATGATGGTAATTTTCATTTTAATATACTCATCGATCGATCGATCGATCGATCTCGGGTGATTCTTTCAGTCCCTTTGCCACAGGTGTATAAAATCCAGCACCTTGCCATGTAGTCTGGGTGTACAAACATTTGGGAAATAATGGGTTATTCTAAAGAGATCACTGAATTCCAGCGTGGTCCTGTAATAGGATGTCACTGTTGCAACAAGTCAGTTTGTGGAATATCTAGGAGCGAAGAAATTTCACGATCAACAGTCGCAAGAAATACAGCAGGTTTGGATTTCTTGCGACTCCGCACACGGTCGCGGCAACCTGTGGGTCGCCTATGCAGCCACGTTGACTTTAAGCGGGATGCACCCCTCGATTTTTGGCCACGCGACATGTTAAGTCGACCGTGTAGCCCTAGCCTTAAAAGGCTGCTGATTGACTACTTATTGTAGATTCCTCTTAGAAGAGTAGAGAGTAGTGCAGGACCAACCATAGTAGGAAATCGGTGAGTTGTCTTATAGGGGTACTATGGTCAGCAAATTTGTACATTTATTTCTGGCATGTTTTTATGGGGACTGTTATTGCAGTAACTACTCTGTGGGTATGGCTATAAGTTTGTAACCTTTTTATGGACACTGCTATGTGGCCAACACAATATTTTGATCAACTCTGTGTTGATGTTTGGCCCACACTATGTGACTCTAGTATGGGGATACTATGTTATGGGAACTATTTAGAACAATTTATGCGTCACTAGTTCTGGGCAATAAGGCTGAGAACACAAGACTGCATTAATGTTATATCCAAGGTTGACTATTGAGGTATGGTCATTATAATAAGGGGAGAGTTAGCGTGGGCATACTTTTAAAAAATGTGTTGTCGCACATTTTTTGCATTAGTGCCCCTCCTGGCTACTGAAATGAATAACATTGATTATCTTGTTACAATGGCATCTGTCAAACTGAAGGATATATTAGGCAGCAAGTGAAAAAGTCAGTAATTAACGTTGATATTTTGGCAGCAGGAAAAATGGTCAAATGTAAGGATCTGAATGACTATGCGCCCTTTTACACCGGCCAATTATCGGGCAAACGAGTGTTCACAAAACGCTAGTTCCCGATAATTGTCCTGTGTAAACAGGACAATAATCAGCCGATGAACGAGCATTTGCTGATTGTATCGTCGGCTGATTGTATCATTTAGGTAGCATAAAATATTATCGTGGTCGGCAGCACATCTCCCTGTATAAACTGTGCTGCGGACATGATAAAAATATATGGGGATGAGCGATCGTAGTAACGAGCGTTCGTCCCCATACATAGCTCCTTGTGAAAGGAGCAAAAGAGCGCTGATCAATGAGCTGTCTCGTTGATCGGTGCTTCTTTACAAGGCTCACGTCGGGCCGTGTAATAAGACCCTATGACATGGGCCAAATTGTGGTGACTAGAAGACTGGATCAGAGCATCTCCAAAACAGCAGATCTTGTGGAGTGTTCTTGCTATGCAATGGTTAGTTCCTACCAAAAGTGGTCCAAGGAAGGTCATAGGGTAATGCCACTTGTTTGATTGGTTATAAAAGACAGTGTCACATTTAAAAACTGGAATATTTTTTTATACATGTCTTTATTTCATAACACGGAGCTCCGCAGTATAACATTTACTTACCTCATACAAAGGAAAACAAATATTGTCAATCCATTCTAGCTGTAGTCTAGGAAGCTCGTCTTTTCTATTACGATCAAAAATGGCCTGAAAGAAAAAGAAAACAATCCGCTATAAAGAGTCAGACATATAGGGGGAAATTATTAAGATTTGCGTTTCATATATGAGGCTTAATCTAAAAAATGCTGAAGTAAGATGGGCTTAATTTATTAAAATTTAGTAAATTAGGCGCATCTCCGTGCGGCAGGGCAGAAAATAAAATGTAGCGTTATAATTTAAACCAGTTTTCTGGCATAAATTATAATAGATTTATCGGGCTGCAGTGACCCCACCCCCTACCGCTAAGCACAGCCAACTTTTGTTTCAAAGGTCTTGTAAAAATAGAAAAATCGTAATGTTTTTGCGTAAAAATTGCGACTTTTCTAAGCTAAAAAACTGGCGTAAAGTGTTTAATAAAATCCACCCCATACCTTTTTTTCTTCTAAGTTTACTTCATACTGTTTATACATGGAAATCCATAATAAAAGTGTGTGCAGTAAGCCTCTAAGCCCACTTTAATGTTGGCTGCAGGCAACCTGAGTTTTATTAGTTAACTCCAGGGGTGGAACTACCACTATAGCAGCCATAGCGGCTACTACGAGGCCTACGGCATGAAGGGCCTGCGCCGCCCGGCACATAACTGTTCCTTTAGAGAACATTTATGTGCCAGGCCGGGCAGCACAGGCCCCGTCAGTGATGCCACTACCACCGGGCATTTTTGGCCCAGTGCCCCGGATCATGCCACATTCAATTTTATCTGCATCCTCAGAACACAATTATAATTGAATATTATGGCAGAGCAGTTGGTTGTTGGGGGGGCCAGTCAAAAGTTTGCTATGGGGCCCAATCTTTCCTAGTTACGCCCCTGGATATCTGTATAGCTATGAATGGGATTTGGAGATCTATATCTGAAAAATGAAGCTTTAACGGCTATAAAGATATATTCACAAATTAATTAGCGCAGAATTTTGGACCTAAAAATTACATGATGCAAAAAAATGGCCATTTACTTTAAAGTTTTTAGATGAATGGTAGAATCCAATAGCAATAGTGAGCAATGCTGACTGGGCGATATGTACAAGTCAGAACCAGAGTATTTTAGTAAATTGTGATATGTTCATCGAAAAGCAAGTGTTCACTACCATTTAATTAATTGTATTTAATCTCAGGAATATTCCTGGGAGAGACCTGTGTTCTCAGCTGAGGGCTAAAACCTACACAAATGGACAATGCATCTGCTATGGCTTCATCTATATTTGCGGTCCATTATTTTAACTTCAGTGAAGTCATGTGCAATGTATAGTATATATAAGGCTTCAGGTCTCCATGTGTGGCTAAAAAAACATACTGCTTCAGAATCTCCAAAATAATGTCTTTTTTGAAGTTGTGCTATATGGCCCAGTCATTTCTAGTCCTGCTCCTGATTCATGATATGTCAAAATGAATCAATGACTTTGTGTCCTTGGACTTGAATATCCTTTGGTAAGGTCTTCAGGAGAAGCAACTGCACCCACTGTAGACTACCTGTTGCCAGGCTGACAAAGCACAGTAATTCTTACTTTACGTTTGCTGCTTTTAAAATGTTCAATAGTGACCGCTTTTCTAGTGCTTTTCTGTTTTCATTCATACTTTTTATTGCTGTTGCGCGAATCACGCGCGTCACACGGAAGTGTGCTGCGTGTGATTTTTACGCACCCATTGACTTCAATGGGTGCGTGATGCGCGAACAAAGCACAAATATAGGACATGTCGTGAGTTTTACGCAGCGGACACACGCTGCCTGAAACTCACGGACAGTCTGCACGGCCCCATAGACTAACACAGGCCCGTGCGAGGCGCGTGAAAATCACACGCGTTGCATGGACGTATTACACGTTCGTCTAAATAAGCCCTAACACTGACAGGCAATAATGCTTTGATATACGAAGTATACCAAAGCATTATATCTGCGATCAAAAGATCACCTATTAAATTCCCTAGTGGGACTAATAAAATAAGTAATAAATGTTAAATAAAAATTATTAATAAAGATTAAAGTTAAAAAAATAAAATAAAACCATTTTTTTCCATTAAAAAGCGGTTTTATTTAGTAAAAGTTTAAAAAAAAGAAATAATAGTACATATATATAGTATCGCCAAAGCCGTAATGACCCAAACAATACATTTAACATGTAATTTAAACCGCAAGGTGAACGCTGTAAAAAAAACAAAAAACGCAAAAAACAATGGTGGAATTGCTATTTTTTTCCATTGACCCCCAAAAAGTCATAATAAAAGTTAATCAATAAGTACTATGTACCCCAAAAGAGTACCAATGAAAATTACGTTGCGTCCTGCAAAAAACAAGCCCTCATATCACTACATTGACGGAAAAATAAAAATGTTACGGCTCTTGGAAAGCAAAAATGCAAAAACAAATAATTTTAGTTCAAAAGTGTTTTTATTGTGCCAGTAGTAAAACATGAAAAACCTCTACGTATGTGGTATCGCCATAATCGTACCGACCCGATGAAGAAAGGCAACATGTTATTTACGCCGCACGGTGAATTGCGTAAATTTAAAACTCATAGAACAATGGCAGAATTGCCCCCCAAAAAAATAGTTAAAAAAAGTTAATCAAAAAATTATCTGTACCTCAAAATGGTGGCATTAAAAAACAAAACTGATCCCACAAAAAAAAAGTCCTCATACAGCTATGTCGACGGAAAAATAAAAACATTATAACTGTTTAAAAATGACGATGGAAAAATGAAAAAAATTGCCTGGTCATAAAATAGGCTGGTTACAAAAACAAAAATCTTAAAGCGTACATCCAGCTATAGAATTATTGGCAGATTTCAACAGATTATGTTATTCAACTTCCCACATAACTAGTACAATTTCGATGGCAAATGCAAAATCTGTACAGGGCCTGCCACCTACATGTGCAATTATGGTGTATTTGAGTGGCAGAGGGGCCTTTGGGCCTCCCTAAGGACCAGGGCCCATGTGCAATTGCCACCTCTGAACCCCTAAAGCTACGTCCTTGTACATATTTAGCTCCTATGGATGTCTATCGTGACTTAATATAGATAATTTCCTTTAGCATTGGCCTTGGGCTGTTGACGTTCTGCTATTCATGTGTGAAAGAGAATGGGGCACTGGAGCTCTGTATTTGCCGAATAAAGCTCCAACCCCTAATAAGAATTTTACTGTCATTTTGTCTTCTTACCCTGTGAATGTGAATGTCAGTTTAAGCTCTGTAAATAAGTAAAGCTGTTTTCCCATATGGGATGTTTACTAAGCTCCCTATAACACTTACCGAAGGAGTCAGTTTGAGCTCTGATCGTTCTCGGTCTCCTTGCTCGAAGAATTCATTGGTCACTAATTCGGCCACCTAAAGGTACAACAAATCCGATTATAGACCTCTCCAATTCGGCATTGTTTTGAACCTTTTGCAACACACAAGTTCTCAACTAAAACTATTCACAAGTCTTTGTTCCTGGTGTAGAAACCTTCCGCTGTAAATATGCATGGCTGAATCTGATTCTTCCAGCTCCCGCTATTGATGCTAATCAGTATTCTTTGTATTCATTCATATTACCCGCAGGATGTGATGGCCGAGGAAGACATTTGATTGAATGAATGGAAAGCTCTCAAATTTAAAAACTATGCAGAAACTGATTCATCAATGTCAGTATGTGACAGTGCCTAAGGTAGCCCCATAGTGGAGGAATACAAGCTGTCTGAAAGATGGGGTGGCGGATAGCTGAAAAGATTATAGCACCCTATTTGCTTTGCATTCCTCATGATTTCTTATGAAAGAGTGCAATACTGAGAATAGAAACAACACAAGGATTTTTTTAGTTTTTTTTTAACAAACCAAATGCCCTTCACACTCAAACACATACACTTTGACTTTGTGAGACATTACTAAATCCAGCAGAGGGAAGCAGTTAGATGACATGATGTCATGCCCATAGCATTCACTCATCTGACCTATGTTGGCATCTGTATTTAAAGAGGCCGTGTCCCCTCTCCTGACATCTATTTTAGGAATTACTTGTAATCCCCATTAAATCACAATTCTGTAGCAGTTTTTCTTAGAACTCTGCGTTGTGCTGTTCCTCTGTTATTCCTCCTAGAATTGTATGAATAAATTGACAACTGGGTGTTACCATTCCCCTTGTCAGAGGGTGTGTCCCTACACAGTCTCACTCTTTCAGCACTGATTGGACACTGTTAGTCTGTGTAGGGACACCCCCCCCCCCAACTGGTAACACCCAGTAATGACAGAGGAGCAGCACAATATAGAGTTCTAAGAAAAGATTCTCCAGAATTATTTAATGGGGAATACAATATAGACCTGTCAGGAGAGGTGACAAGTTCCCTTTAAAGGGGATGTTAGTTTTAGACAATCCCATTTTGTTAGAAGGCTCACATGATGATAAGTTGATCATAGAGTGTCCCCCAGTGATCAGATGTAATCTGTGGGGAAACAACATCATAGCAAATGTTTAACTGTAGCGCCACCGCAGGGGAAATTAAGCATTACACAGTTACCATTGAAATCAATGTGTTGTATGTGTAATGCACGGATGTTCTGGGTTATTTAAGACATGCTTTTTGTAACTAGTTTTAGCATTTTCTAATAGATAAGAGTCCAGAATGGGGGACCCCTATTAAAGGAATTTGAAAATGTTTTTTCTAAATGAGACAATTTACTTAAAATTTCTGCTGCCCAGTCACTGTTTGTAAATACACTAAAACATAGTAATTGTACCTGCAAAATGCTTATGCGCCATTACCATAAATTCTTGCTTTATTACTTTTATCGAAGCTGGGTTAGGACTAATAGACAAAGGGAATAGTAATACATGGAAAATAAATTACATTGTTTTCAATTTAAAATCTTCTACGGGGGGTGTCCTAGTTTGCTTATTTGGCAAATATACCCTATAAAAGAGTACCTGTTGATAAAAAAAATACTAGCTTCCAGTTTTAAAGGGGTTTTCTGAGTTATTTAAAAAATTAACCAATGTATGAGGGATGCAAAGAAAAAAAGAGCCATTACTTACCTCACAGATCCTCATCGTTCCAGCACGGTCGCACCGTTCCTCCCCGCCACTGTGTATTGACATAGCTACAGCGATGACGTGCCCGTATACCCATGTGATCGCTGTCGCCAATCACTGCTCTCAGTGGGTATATGGCACAGCATCGCTGAGGCCAGTGCTTCGCTAAAGCAATCACATGGGTATATGGGCACGTCATCGCTGTAGCTATGTCAATACACAGTGGCGGGGAAGAACGGAGTGGCGGTGCTGGAAAGACGAGGATCTGTGAGGTAAGTAATGGCTCTTTTTTTTTTGTATCCCTCCTGCATTGGCCAATTTTTTAAATTACTTGGAAAACCCCTTTAAATGCGGGTCTATTAGCTGTAGGGTGGGTTATTCGATTCTGCCTCCTACACATGGGCTCAGTACAGGCTCTTTGTTGTACACACATGTAAAAAGACACCCATATCATGAGGCCTAGCCGTAAAACATATAATATTCATAACGTGGGCCACCAGGTAACTTCCTTAGACAGTATATAATTGGTTTTCCAGATCACAGAAGTATACCAAAATAATAATAATAATAATACAAAAATGAAAAATCCAGTAACTTTAAGGACTTAATGCCTGACAGATCTGTTACATGATGAGGGGTTGTATTGTATTGAATTGTACTGCCAATTGTACCCCATCCTAAATATCAATATAGTAAGAAAAGTGCGGTACATCAAATGTCTTCCATTGGACATTTGGCTGTGAATTTAATCATCCAAACAGAATTTCATGGTAGTTTGGTATTTTATTATAGTAATGAATGGCATATGAAAACCCCCCATGAATCCCAGTTGGTGATCAATTCATGATTGGACATAAACTCCATAAATTAGTTTGATTCTTTCATGCACACCAGACTGTGAATTTCACTAAAACACAAGTTCATACCATCATGTCCATCAATAACAGCTTTATATTGTAATCCAAGTAATGGAAAAAAAGAACACGGCCATGATGTCTCCCGATGTGGACTGGAAAAAACATTAAGCTCCCCAATATCATTATATGACATTTGCCCTAATGCAATAACGTGTAAAACATAGTTGAAAATGGACAACAGGATATCGAAAAATTATCAAACATGCAAAACATGTTCAGTTACCTTGGATGGCCGTAAACATATATGATTATGGGGAAAAATGACTATTACTGTAAATCTTATGGTGTACAGAATCACAAAGGTTATGTTTTTATGGCGGTGTTTTGTAAGTCATTGCAGCCCTTGTAATATTGTCCCATCAGCATGTTCCTCCTCCTACCCAGCAATAAATCAACACTTGCCTGTCTTGAGATCTCCCATGGTTTGGTTGCAGCTCCAAGGTCACATGCTGTCATCAGCATTGATCTGAAAGAGTGGGGAAGATCAAAGCAAACATACCATGCTAGTGCTTGTTACCTATTACTACTGACTTTGTTGAATTATATTAGTATTTGAGAAAAACTTAATAGACAACAGAAATAATATAATAAATGGTCTTATTATATACATAGGAGTATAAAATGCATAATGTCCACAGAGAAGGGAATTAAAAATGACTCGCTCCTCTTAGCAGAACTTGCAAACAGTGAATTATGAAATTGGAAATAACTCTGAAACTAGATATAATTTTTGTTGCAACAGGCAACTTTTTGGGACAATATGTTATGGACCTTTAAAGGGGTTGTCCATGACCGGACAACTGATGATCTATCCACTGGATAGGTCATCAGTACATGATCCTTGGGGGTCCGATGCTCGGACCCTGCATTGTTAAGCCGCTTTGGCTGCCTCTGGGAACCGGACGTCCATCGCTCCGGTCATGGAATAGCGGCCGAGCTGCAGTACTGCAGCTCTGCTCCTATTCAAGTAAATAGGAGCAGAACTGCAGTTCGGCAGCATGGCCGCTATGCAATGTACGGAGTCAACTGCTTCTGGCTTTGTACATTGGATAATGTGCCATAACATTCAGTGCCCGCAGGCCACCGGATCAGTGGATCGATGTGGGGTTCGGGTGTCGGACTCCCACAGATCATATACTGATGGCCTATCCGGTGGCCATCGAGCGTTCGTCCCCATACATAAGCAATCATTGCTCCTTGTGAAAGGAGCAAACGAGCACCAATCAACGAGCTGTGTTGTTGATCGGTGCCCCCGTTTTCATGGCCGTGTAAATCTTTAAGTATATATCAGCCAGTGTAATTTACATGTATCACTTGAATTGATTGCAGCCTGCTGGTCATTTGTCAGTAATAACCCTTTAGGAATACATGGTAAATAGCTTTAAGATATAAACCGTCTGAATTTCCAGAACATCAAAATATAACTCCGCAGCACATTTTCCTCACCTGAATATGATTCTGTGGTCTTTAACATTCCAGTTGTAGTCTCCTTTACTGACCAGTTCAAAAAACTCATTTCGTCTCCTGAAAAATACAGAACATGGGCAGGTTAATGGGATCAGAGATGTAAAAATAGAAATTGTTATAGGATGTGATGTTACAAGATTTGTTTGCCACTTGCACCTGACAATGTTATCATGACAATTTATCAAGATGGATCAGATTTTGGCTTTAATGTAACATATCGTCCTCCCTGTGGACAAGAAAAGAAATTGTCATTCTTTTTTAGAAAATTGTAAAGTGGTTAACTCATGTATTGCTGGAGGAATTAAATATATCCAACACCAGAACAGAAATACAAAAAGCAATGATTATTGACAATCTCAATAGACGCATAGATTGGGTAATTGTCATTATGGAAGATTAAAGGACAACTTCATGCCAAACTAATATGCCCTTAAAGAGGCTCTGTCACCAGATTTTGCAACCCCTATCTGCTATTGCAGCAGATCGGCGCTGCAATGTAGATTACAGTAACGTTTTTCTTTTTAAAAAACGAGCATTTTTGGCCAAGTTATGACCATTTTTGTATTTATGCAAATGAGGCTTGCAAAAGTCCAAGTGGGCGTGTTTAAAAGTAAAAGTCCAACTGGGCGTGTATTATGTGTGTTACATGTGGGCGTGTTTACTTCTTTTACTAGCTGGGCGTTCTGATGAGAAGTATCATCCGCTTCTCTTCAGAACGCCCAGCTTCTGGCAGTGCAGACACACAGCGTGTTCTCGAGAGATCACGCTGTGTCGTCACTCACTTCCTGCCCCAGGTCCTGCATCGTGTCGGACGAGCGAGGACACATCGGCACCAGAGGCTATAGTTGATTCTGCAGCAGCATCGGCGTTTGCAGTTAAGTCGATGTAGCTACTTACCTGCAAACGCTGATGCTGCTGCAGAATCAAATGTAGCCTCTGGTGCCGATGTGGCCGACTCGATGCAGGACCTGGGGCAGGAAGTGAGTGACGTCACAGCGTGATCTCTCGAGAACACGCTGTGTGTCTGCACTGCCAGAAGCTGGGTGTTCTGAAGAGAAGTGGATGATACTTCTCGTCAGAACGCCCAGCTAGTAAAAGTAGTAAAAACGCCCCGATGTACGCACATAATACACGCCCAGTTGGACTTTTACTTTAAACACGCCCACTTGGACTTTTGCAAGCCTCATTTGCATAAATACAAAAATGGTCATAACTTGGCCAAAAATGCTGTTTTTTTAAAAATAAAAACGTTACTGTAATCTACATTGCAGCGCCTATCTGCTGCAATAGGAGATAGGGGTTGCAAAATCTGGTGACAGAGCCTCTTTAAAATAAGGTTAGGGTGAAGCAGAATGATGGCATCCTGTGACAATAAATCGCAATATAATTAACATATATTAATATACGTCAAATACTGGAAAGAGACACAAAGAAGAGTTAGAATAAGTTAGGCTTAAACTACATGGGGAACATAATCCCCCAAATGACCCTTCCAAAAACTGCCCACAAAAAAAAAAAGTTCTTTAGTTTTCTTTTGGCAAATTTTTAGCAGAGTTTCAAATATGACTATCATTGGACAGAGACTCCTAAAGGAGTTGTCACTCAAGCTTTGCCCTTTAACTTTAGATTTCAATTTAAACTTATTACACTCACTCACTCACAAAGCTGTCCACAGTGCTGCACCACCATACATCTCCTCCCTAATTTCTGTCTACCACCCTACCCGTGCTCTGCGATCTGCCAACGATCTCAGATTAACATCCTCCATAATCTGAACCTCCTGTCTCCAAGACTTTTCTAGTGCTGCACCAGTTCTTTGGAATCCACTTAATTCCCAACATCCACAGTTTTCTAGGCAATCACATTTTTTAAATTGACACCTACCCTTTTCACACCACTATTTCTCAATACGTAACCCCTTCATTCAGCAGTATCCCCCACACTCCTTGCACCTTAATGCACTTGATAATCGGTCATACACAGATACTGGCTAGTGACCGGCTCATGCAACTTTATGTGCACTGTCCCATTTTGTTTTAATAAAAGATGACTGGACCATTGTACAAAACAAGCAGTTTTTACCTCTTGTATGAAACTCCATATCCTAATAGATTGTAAGCTCTTGCGATGAGGGTCCTCACTCCTCTTGTTTGATTTGTTAATTAGTTTTGTCATGTCTAAAATTGTCTGTACATGTTCCCCCTGTATCGTAAAGTGCTGTAGAATATGTTGGCGCTATACAAAGAAAGGTTATTAATATTATTTCTACTACGGAGCTGTACCTGCTGCTGGGTTACCCCACAAATTACAGCAGATCGCTGGGATTCGAGCTGTGGAACATGATGTGATTCATTTATTTTCACGGTCCCCTTCTAACAAAAATTGTACCTAATAGGTGATTGTATCTCCTCCTTAATGCCGTATCCCATGTACGGGTGTGACATAAGCAATATGCCTGAATATACGGCGAAAACACTTTTATAACATGTATATAAATCGTTTTTATAGATGATGGGAAATGTACTAAAAACAAGGCTATTTAACAATTCACCTAACACTGTTTATTAATTTGACGTTAACTTTTCCCCTCTAAATTCACACCATAGTAAATCTTACACATAGTGTTTCATCAGTCACAACACAAGGAGCTTAGATAGACTCATTTGAAGTTTTGTGTTTCCTATTTTACAAAATCAATTATCTGAACTTTTACAAAGCAAAGGCAATTTGTCATTTGCACTTTTATATCACCTGGCTCGGGGTATTCCATTGGTGATAATTTGCAAGTCTAATAATAGCAAGAAAAGGGCACAGGATGACGTATGGAGATGTTAATTGCAAGTGGTGGTTTAAAACTAATGATTTACAATCACTAGTGGTGTAATTAAAAAGAAACGGTTCAGCCAAGTCAGATTTCATGAAACTGGTGGGATTTCGCTTTTATAAATGTTTCGATATTCCTCTATAGTCAAATCTACATAGCTGTATGCAGCTTAAAGAGTATGTACTATAATATAATAATACTGATAAATATTGCTCTACATTTAAAACGTTACACATGTATCTTGAGTCCTGAAGACCGTGTGCACAATAGCAATCCCAATCCCTAACACCTTTAGTCAACTTCAAAAATACATCTCTTCATTTGTCTGGGCAGGTTCCTGCTCTAGAACCCAATTCCTGGTTATGACACTAAAATGGGAGAGGAGGAGGCATGGGACTCACAGACCTGAAACAATAAAATCAGGCTACTTTATTAGATCAAGCCAAATACTAGTGGCCAGACACAACCATCAAACAATGGGCTCAAATAGAAGAATAAGTAATTGCTGGGGGACTGATGTCCCTGCATGGCATATCAAAAACACACAAAACACTGGCATATTATAGACCCCTCAGTATTAAAGCCACTCAAATCGGCTGGAAGAAATATATAGACCTAAAGGCCCTATTACACCGGTGAATTTCGGCCGGTGCAATGAGCGGCGATCAGCTCATTCATCGGCGCTCGTTTGCTCCTTTCACAAGGGGCTATGTATTGGGACGAGTGGTCGATCACTCATCCCTATACATTATTATAATGTCGGCAGCATGTCTCCCTGTTTACACAGGGAGATGTACTGCCGCCGACCATGATATTTCAGTTTTTTAAAACGATACGATCAGCAGATTGACAAGCGTTTGCTCGTTCACCTGCTGATCGCTACCCTGTTTACACAAGGCAAATATCGGCAACGAGCGTTCTATGAATACTTGTCTGCCCGATAATTGCCCAGTGTAAAAGAGCCTTACCTCCAAATAGAGATTTTACTTCTATGTCTACTACCAATAACCTTCATACAAACCCTGGGCCCAGATACCAGTCTCTCCAATTGGTCTAACAATGGGCTAAAAATCATCACATGCTTTCTTTCTCACAATTGTCCTCCAAATACCATCTACCTAAAGGCACTATTACACTGGCTGATAATCGGCCGGTACAGTGAGTGCCAATCAACGAGACATCGTTGATCGGCGCTCGTTTGCTCCTGTCACACGGAGCTATGAATGGGCACGAGCAGTCGTTACTCCCATCACTCGTCCCCATACATTATTATCATGTCGGCAGCGCGTCTCCCTTTTTACACAGGGAGATGTGCTGCCGACAATGATAATATTTTATTTTTTTAAAACGATACGACCAGCAGATGATCGAGCGTTTGTTCATTCATCTGCTGATCACTGCCCTTTTTACACAGGACAATTATCGGGCACAAGCGTTCTATGAACGCTTGTCTGCGCGATAATTGCCCAGTGTAAAATCCCCTTAAATCAGACTTTTTTTTAAAATATCTACAGATCCATCACTCCCTCTCTTCCAACTCTCTGGACAAACCAGTTTTCCCCTGAACAGCCTATTTTTTTTCCACTCAGAAACCACCCACTAAGGAAATATTAACCTTTAACAATGAGTTGACAAGCAATAATGGCGACAACAAATCTAAATACATACAACACTGGGAAATGGACTTGGGATGTTCATATAACCTGGAAAAATGGCAATCAGCTCTTAAATGGAGCAAAAAGGTCACCAAAGGAGTTCACCAATGGGAACTTTCAAGAAGGTGTATATTTTTTTTCTGCAACTGTATTTTTATTGAATGGAGATTTTTCAGTTACAGAAATAGAACAGAAAATAAAAAGACTGACGTAAAAATATAAACAAAAGCATAAACAATAGGTATCACTAAGTGTGTCATAGCAACTATAACCAATAGAATATGCAGAAAGTCACATAAGTATAAGATGGCCAGCATTCTAATCCAGCATAATTAGTGTACATTCGATAGGTAAATAGTAATAGCATATCAGGTGGTATGTAACAGGAGAAATTGAACACGTAATAAGAAGCACAACATGTAACGTAGAAGACAGGCAGACAAGACACAGGACCCAGTATGAAGGGAGGCGAATGGAAGGTTTGGAAAAGTGGATATTGAAATGGCACCTGAACCCAACAAAAAAATAGCAAAAACAAACTCCTCCTACTCTGACTTTTGTTGGAAATGATGGTTTACATGGAACCTACGTCCACGCATGTTGGACATGCCAAAAAATAAACCCCTTCTGGTCCTCCATTTTAAAAACTCTAAATAACCTGCTGTCAACTAACATACCTCCCACACCGGACTTGGAACTATGTTTTCTTTAAACTTATTTACTTCTTCCTCATACAAGAGCAGTGGCATCCCATATTATCTTAGCAGCAAGAAGCTTAATTGACAAATATTTGGAAAACCCAAATCCTCCATCACATGCCCATTGTTCTTTATTATTATTGCCTTTTCGTTTGCTATTATTTACTCAGCAGCCACATATACCTCCCACAACATCCTACATAAATATACCAGAACACCAATCCACTTAAACTTTTGCCATATTTCACTATAATTAATCTAATACCTTCAAGAGATAACACTCTAGAAACGCATGTGCCCACTGTCAATGACCAAACTTTAACTCTTGCCCGCTGATCTCCACGGCCTCCTAAGAGATTTGCTCTCTCCGTTGGCTATTATCTACATTGTACTGATAACTTATGGATACAAAATATAATGCCACTACTGTTATATTTTCTCTTTTATTTCTATTAGAAAAGAAACAATAAAAACTATCTTTTGAAACAAAATACTATACTTTACTAAAAATACATCCATTTAAAAAAAACAAAAAACTGAAAATTTAAAGGAACACCTTTTTTAAAGAAATATTGTGGGACTTGAGTCTACAAAATCTGATTTTTCTGGACACTCTTGTGACTACTTTCTGTGGGCTGAATACTCTGGATTTTAAATCATATTGTACTGGTGGACCCTGGTCCTCTCCTGCCTTCAACTACCAGTAGGAATCACTTTCCTTACGATCCTACATAGTCATAACATTTGCTGGAGGTGGCATTCATTGTACCGTGCTCTTATTTCTCTGTTTCCTTCTCCATCTAATTTTATCTGCTTCCTTTGTTATTCTCCAGTTTTTTGGTATGCGCACTAGAGCTGATATACTTAGCTTACAGGTGGCTCACCTATTTTAATGTGATACTTTTAAGGCTAGGATAGCACTAGAGTCATGGCTTACATTTAAAAAATACAAGACCGTTATGCCAGATCCAATTTTTAGACGGACACTGGCAAACTAGATCTTATTGACTTTAATAAGGTCTGCCAAGGTTTTGATATTTTTTATGGCAAGTATAGCACTGCAGATTGCGCTATTCTTGCTGTCAAAAATACTGTAACGACAAAGGGAAACCTCGACAGACTCATTGAACGCAAATGTGAACTGAGCCTTTGACTAGTGCATTTCTAGATGACATATTCCCTCATTGTTCTATATGACCTAATGATCACTGAATCCCCATTAAACAAAAGTAGATTTTTTTAAGGGAATTGAACATTATTTTACAGTCTGCCTCCCCTTCTTATTTTGCAAAAGATGCCACTGGCATTCAGCATTAACCTCCAATGTGAGTGGAAACATGAACATCTGACAAAATAAATATTTCTGGGACAAGTTCCAAGTGGAATACATAGGTGGTTTTCATATAAAATGGATAGAACATTAATTATGGTTTATACACAGAATTAATCAAGTGAGCAGAATGAAGAAATTAGCAGTAATATCAATAAATGTATGGCTACAGCTTTAAGCTAAACTAACTTGGCACAATACCTTATTAATACATACACTAAAATTGTTCTCAGCGTATAATAGGTTGGAAAATTAATTACTGCTAAGGAAACATGAATGCAAAAAGCAAGAGTTTGTGAAAATACATATAAACATTTAAGAAAACCTAATAGAGACGTAATGTAAAAAGGTTACATTCCCATGTTCACTATGAGTAGAAACACAAGTTATTTATGGCCCTAGTGTGTGTGTATATCTGATGTAGGGACTTTAGAATGAAGGCTCCACTACACAATACTACACGTCCTGGCTACATAACGTATAGCATTAGAGAAAACGGTTTAAAGACATTCGTTTCCCACAATCATAAGTTATAGCATTGACATGTTTTTTTTTTTTTTATAGGCATAAATTAGTCATAGACTTGCCAGGACTTATTACTATGCCTCACCCACAGAGGCTATAAACATGAAATTTTTTGGGCACATCACCCAATGAGCAGATGTTTATGGTGAATGGCAGACCGTCCCTAACATCTACCTTCAGAGGACTCATTGGTGTTTAACCCAATTCTATTGTCCCCCACCCTCAAGATAATTGGCTCATATGAGATCTGGGGCCATTTAGGCCCCATGCACACGACTGTATTTTCATCTACCCCGAAATACTGTCTGTAAATACAGTCCGTATTGCATCCGTATTCTATCCATATATACGGATCTGTAAAAAAAGGGGGAGGATGCAAATGATGACATCAGCATGTTGCATAGCAACGCTTCTGTAAATACGGACGGTATAAGGATGCACATCCGTAGCAGTCCGTATTTACGGAAGCTCCTATAGGCTTCTATGGGAGAGTCCTTGTCGTAATTACGGACAAGTATAGGATAGGTTCTATAATTTTTTCAGCACTGACGCCCATCAGTAAGGCCCCATGTACACGACCGTGCCCATAATCACAGCCCGCGGGCACAGGTGTCTGTCATGTCTATGGCTACCTTAATAGGAAATTTAGCTCCTGAATGGGCTAAAAAAAACAACAACTATTTAACTTCATACATTGCGAAATTCAAAAATAAAAACATCAATTAGAAGTTATTTTCTTTCTAAACTTTGCTAATGGTATTTATACACGGATGGTGAGGGCCACTGTTAAGAACAGAATTTTCAGAAGATATCTGATATATTATTTTATAGTGTTGTCTGGTTTGGACAATATCAGTTCACATGTGAATCCTCCTGCCAGCAGCAGATTGTGGGGACCTAGCTACTCCGAGCTTCACACTCAACTATTATCCATAGGGGAGCCACTATTTAAATGCTTGTATTCTATGCAAAACAAAGCATTACCGGGCACCAATTGAAATCAATTCTTTATAGTGGATGCCTGCGGACATCTAGTACTGAAATCTGTGATGGACACAGATCTTTGTTTTAGATAATAGAGGGGGTGCCCAAATAGGGGAGTCCCCTTGAGTAACACAACCCCTTATAGGGGGTCATCTATAACAGAACTGAATTAGTGCAACAATTGTCAAACTGAAAACTATTCTACATGCCGTATTAGGGCTCATGCACATTGCAATGCCGTGTGCATGGACTTTGTATGGTGTTGATGTATGGTGCCTCCATGAGGCACTGCATTCTCTCCTAGAAGTAATGTGTCTAGAAGAAAATACCTCCGTAACATGGCATGTGATGGAGTATGACCTTATTTCTTTCTCAAAGATTCACAGGGAACATTTGTATAAAATTGGAGACACACAGACGTACAGTGCGGGCACACGGATATCTCAGGGAGCCGTATTATAGATTTATACCACATAGATCCGTTATTCAGATGTGTGCATGATGCCTTAATATTGTATTCCACCCTACATTATATTCATTTTGCTATTTAGATTTTATCTGGTTACTATTCGCTTTTACTTTTGTATTTATTACCAAATCTGATCTTCAGGGTCCCATCTATACGGTGACCAACACATTAAAGCAAGACAAACCGGGTGCAATAATGGAAATTGATTGTGTGTTCAAATTTACAGATCTGGAAAAATATACTGTAAACTAAATAAACTATAGTATAATAACACAACATGTAAAAACCGTCAAGGTTGACCGAATTCTGAAAGAAAGCCTATTTTCCAAGGCATAAAGCCCATCACCTTCAAAGGGAATTCATTTGTGCTGGTTCATCTGTAACAAAGAAGAACTGTGTAACTCAACATGTACAGTATATATGGTACTGGTGCAAACTCCATCTATATATCAAATGATAAAGATTTGGTCACGACAACTTTTGTGGATTAAAGGCACGGGATACTTTAAGGGTCCTTGAACAGCTATTCTCCTTTCTGAATTGGTTTACACTGTAGCCAGTGAACCTGTGCGAGTATCACATTTGTCAAGCCCATCTGGCAGCCTCTGACATTTAAAATGAGCATGGCTCATTTGTACCAAATTGCAAGCAGCCCCTGAACAGCCTCACTTCATACAAAAATGACTAATATGGTGGCGCAAAGTATGTCTCCTGTGCCCTATGTCTAGCCATGTAAACAAGCATTTGTAGTAGTCTTAGCCTGTATGAAGACCTACCAATATAGATGCTTTCTCGTCGTACTTTAAATAAGAAAATCTGATTATGATTGAGATTTATTGATGATTTGTAACCTTTTTGGTCCTAATACATGCTTTAGGTAATGAAGTACTCTAAAACTATGTATTAACATTTTTCTCCAAAGGAGACCATATCTGAGGTGATTAAAGGAATTTCTACGTTTCTTAAACGTCTCTGCTTCTCTGGGACTTCCAATTTTGGTTCCTGAAAACCTGTTATTTGGGAGAATTATTTTACCCAAATTTGGAATCCAATGTTCATAGGGATGATATCTAATGAGAAAACCTTATATCAAATAAATCTCTAAATGTAATTCTTCATTGTTTAATCTGGTTTTTCTTGCAATCACAATATTAAAATATCATTTGAAAAATTTGCCGAAAAGTTAGTTTTCTGTTAATAATGAGGCCAATTTGATGGGGCTGTTTTTTTTTGTTTTATTGTAAGGAAAGAAAAGCAACCCAGAATAAAACCGGTCACAGGTAAAATATGAAAATTATCCATTATTAATACAATGTATTAAAACATTGCAAGAAGTAGCATAAAAACATTACAAATCGTAGTCCCGCATACAGGCTGAGAATCAGAGCAGAAGTCGCTTTGCTCGGCTGTTTCCTTAACTCCCATTCACTTCTATGAGAGTTATGGGAACAGCCGAGCACAGCAAGCTTGACGGTTTTAGGAATTCCTGGCAACCTCTGCACAGATTCTCTGCCTGGATCTATCCATATATCCTGTAGATATGCCATAAATGTCTGAAATGAGAATAACCCTTTAAATATATCATGTGCAAAAACATAAGTCTAGTACTTGCAGTGTATGGAGTGTTTATAGATCTGTTCTATAGCATAATTATCGGTAAAACATACATTCTCTGTATAATTTTGAGTATTATTTAGTCATCAAAGGGTAATAAAAATGTTATCAAGAATATATGATTCATAATCAAACCAAGAGTTTTCTATCCAGTGGCCAAAATCTATAGATACAATATTACACTGCAAATGTTAATATATTTATCACATAATGGGGCTGATGTGTGAAAACTGTTCTAAGGCCCTGTTCACACAGAGTTTTTTGCTGGCAGAAAAATCTGCCTCAAAAATCCTTCAGGAATTTTGAGACAGATTTTGACCAGCCTGCACTCTATTTGCCAAGTTTTCCAGCCGCGGCAATTGAGCACCGTAGGCAAAAAGCGCAGCGAAAACCGCTTTCTCTGCCTAACATTGATGTCAATGGGAGGTCAGAGACAGAAACACCTGAAGAAAGGGCTGCCCGCGGGGGAAAAACGCCTCCGTCTCTCATTGAAATCAATGGGAGGCATGTTCGGACTTTTTTGGTGCAGTTTACGACACTGTTTCCGCATCAAAAACAGTGCCAAAAGACTCTGTGTGAACAAGGCCTAAGAGGCAAATGAGTGATGTTTTACCAGATATCAAAATATAATGGATTAAATCAAGTCTCAAAGATATACACAGTAGGGGTATTACATTAAGTTTTATATTCAAACACGAGGATTGTACTCAGACAATCCAAAAGATTTACTCCGACTAACTGTGCAAATATTCCTATATTTAACAGGAGAATTGATTATCAATCTTTATTCACTTACATTAAAAGAATTATATCTAAACCCTATCAAGGACATACAAAAGTGAATTAAAAAAATAATCCATGGACTCCCTTATTTTAGAAAATATGAATATTATATTTTGAATCCGCTAATTAGCAGATATAACTTATAGAGGAGAGAGGAGAACGTGTTTACTTATGTTTGTTGGTGGAATTAAAGTTAGTACTCCAGTTGTGAGGAATAACAGTCCATTTTAATGACGAGAGGCAGTCCCTATATAATCTAGATATGAAACAAGATATACTAATAGTTGTCTGTTCGTTTAGGTGCAACTGGAGGCATTCCTCCTAGAAGAATTCAGACACCATTTACTATCAATTATTTAAGGCAATGGATACTCTCAATATTGGAAAATGGAGGCATTCCTCCCAGTGTCACTAAACCATCAGTTGTAACAACCTCTTTGAGGCATTCTTCTTAATCCTCCACTCAGGCTAAAATTAACAGTTTCAGCAGACTATCTATGTCTAAAGTGCTAGAGTCATTCCACTTGAATTTATGAACATTGGAGACGTCTTCTACGGTATTCTACGGAATTGATAATCAATTCCCCCGTTGAATATAGGAATATTTGCACAGTGAGTGGGAGTAAATCTTTTGTATTGGGTACAATCCTCGTGTTTGAATATTCTACCAAATATGAGACATACTGGGGCAAACGTATTAATACGGTCTGAGTTTTAAACAACCTACACTTAGACAAGTCAGTCAGAAAATTTATCAAAGTGGGGTATGCAGTTTGATACATTTTGTGCATTTAGCTAGACCCTTATCTCTTCCTTATACCACCTATTAGTTGGCTTAGTTTACGTAAATTTTTTGGGGTAAATTTTTTTCTAATTTTTGGCACAGTGTCACATTTTAAGCCATGCCCCTTTTCTGATACCACTCCCCTTTCCACTAAGCCAAACCCCCATATCAAGCATGTTGAAAAAACAGAATTCTATACGCCTCAATTTGAGCCAGAATTCTGGTGCATTTTGAATAGTAATCTGCCCCACTGTATTTTTTAAAATGGACTCATATTTCACAAAAATACATTTTTAAAATCCAAGTCCGATAGATAAAGTGTTTTAAAGGAGTGAATCTCCAATTTGATAAAGGTTACATTGGTGCAGTCTGACCTAACCTCTATCTACCAGGTCTTATAACTTCTTTAAAGCTGCACTTCTTCCATGACTGCATTACTTTTGACTAGACTGCCAGGTAGATAGTATAGTCTAAAACAATCTCTCTCTTTAACCTTTATTTCATTTTGTATTTGAATGTTATAAGTGATTACATTTTCAATAGGTTAAAGATGCCACGGCTTGATAACATGTATTATAACGCATCTAGAAAAGAGGGGGGGGGGGGGGTAGGATGTCAGACAGTCATGTGATACAGTCAATCATATCGTGGTCTATTATTGTCCTGCCCCTAGGCCATATGTCTAGGAGAGGTTTCCAAAGTATTTTTACACCTCTATATTATATTTGTTCTTGCGGTTTTCATATATTTTTCTGGTTCTTTTTAACTAGCTTTTGCTATTTGGATACTATCAGCAAGGTACTATTGGCAGGTCTATTGTTGTTAATTTGGTCGTTGAGTAATTTAAGTGTCATTTACATCCTGTTGTAAATGGACAGTTCAAATAAATCAGTAATACTTTATCAAGTGCAGTACTGCAAAATGGCAAATTATCATCAAGGATTAGAAATTCATATTTCAAACTGCCAAGATCTGTCAACAGCAGCTAGCCAACTGTTGTCAATTTCCATGTAGCAACAGATTTTTTTTTTTTTTACACCATCCATGCATTCTCATGGGAGGATTCAATTAAGTGGGTGCTCTAACTTTTTTTTTTCGTGTCCTGTTGAGCATTTTTTTTTTTCAGGAAATTTTACTTGAGTCTATAGGGTGTGTGTATATATAAACTGGCACTTCAGAGATGGCTTTGAGTCATCACATTGACTGTGTCACATAAGTGTATATCAGGTCACATTCCCATCAGCTGTCAGATTGTGGAGGAAGCTGCTAACTTTTGTATTCTAAAAGGCCCCACCTCCCAATGAATATTCATACATCAGCCTTTTTGAGAAGAAAACTTTTTCATAGTACAGAATATATGTGCATCTAGTTACAAAGGCCTCTTCTACAGATGAGAATTATCTTTAAAAAAAAAAAAAAAGAAAGGACTCAAGGAAATGTTTCGATTTTATTTTGCTGACAAACTCTGTGATCATCTGACTTTCAAAAATCCATTTGCATGCAATCTAATCACAGACAAAACTCATGACGTGTATGTCACTATACCAAGATCATGGTGTGCTATAACAATATCATTCCAGACAACCTCTTCCCTGAAGCTATGAAATTTATATTCCTCCTTAAACAGTTAACAAGACTTGGAGTGGATTTTAGTGATGGCATTTTTCCTGAACCATAGGCTTGTAAACACAATGGGGAGCCATTAGGATTCATGTAGCTGGGAATCTTGCCCTTAACATTCACACATAAATGGGCTGCTGGCTGCCTGCGCTCATGCCCATCTGTCTAATGGGCATTGTGCCTGATCACAATGTGTGCTCCTGTCTCACTAAGGCACAGAGAAGAATCGAACAATAATGTATCTGAAGGCTGCCTGGAAAATATTCACTGCGCCTCTGCTACTCGGGGGGGGGGGGGGGATTGGGGGTGTAAGAATGTGTGAACACGCTAGAATGTGACAATAGTAAGTATATACCTACCTATCCTATTTTTCTTTTTCATTCGTAAACTATTTTGTTTGACATCTTTCTGCAGAGGAAAGTTATGCGACTCTACAGATATTCTTAATAAACTTCATGTGGAGGTGTGCCTTGGGATACTGCACTAAATCACTGTAGCAAAGTGGTAAAAAACTATGTATTTACTTTTTTATTTAACTTTTTTCTACTAGATTGTCATAAAATAGGCATTGTATTACATTTGCCTTAAAACCTAAAAGAAGAAGCCACAGAGGGAGGAGAAAGGCATATAAAAGCAGGGCCTAGGCATTTTTATGAAGCTCAGGTGACTCTGTGACAAAATGATAGCTTAACAACTACTAAAAATGGTTGCACTAAGGCTATGTTCACACCACATTTTTGCAACCTATTGAAAGGTACTGTTTTTTGTTGGGAAAATTTACCATTAAATCGGGATACTACAGGACACAAAGGTCTTAAACAGGTTACATAGTTAGTACGGTTGAAAAAACCCAAAAAACACATGTCCATCAAGTTCAACCAAGGGATGGAAAAAGGGAAGGGAAACATTTCTACACATTGACATAGGAGCTAATATTTTTTCATTTTAGGAAATCATCTAAGCCTTTTTAAAGCCATCTACTGTCCCTGCTGTGACGGCTCCTGCGGTCTGCTATTCTATAGATTCACAGTTCTCACAGTAAAGAAGGCTTCAGAAAAGAGATCAGCAGCACATCACAGTCCCAGAGAGCATTCACAGGGAGCTTTTAAACAGGAAGGAATTTTTTCAATCGGTGCAGGCAGTGTCGAGTTGCAGCCAGGCAACTCCAAAAACAGGCACAAAGAGGTAGAAAAACCGCAGCACACACGTTATCCAGGTAAAAAAGAGGTGTCTTTTTTTCACCTCTTTTTTTACCTGGATAATGTGTGTGCTGCGGTTTTTCTACCTCTTTGTGCCTAGTAAAGAAGACTTGTGACCTCTGTAGATTGAACCTTTTTTTCTCCAGACGGAGGGAGTGCCCCCTTGTTTTTTGAGGGGGCTTTACGTGGAACAGGATTTCACCAAATTTTTTGTATGTGCCTTATATATATTTATATAAGTTAATCATGTCCCCCCTTAGTCGCCTCTTTTCAAGGCTAAATAGGTTTAATTTTTTAAATCTTTCCTCATAACTTAGATTCTCCATGCCCCTTATTAGCTTTGTTGCTCTTCTTTGTATTTTATCCAACTATTCAACAAGTGACTCCCCCAGTGTAGCTCCCCCTAGGACATATGATGCATGCAGATTGTTGGTACCCAGATGCATAACTTTACATGCATCTACATTAAACCTCATTTGCCAAGTGGATGCCCAAATACTCAGTGTGTCTAAATCGGCTTGAAATTTACGAACATCTTCCATAGACTGAACATTACTACATAGTTTGGTGTCATCTGCAAAAATAGAAATAGTGCTATTAATCCCATCCTCTATATCATTAAAGGGGTTGTCCGAGATTTATTTATTTTTTTACATTTAAAACCACATTGCACATATTTACAATTGTATAATTTACTTACCCGTGCAATCTTGCTTCTGTTCTCTGCTCTGGCTTCTTTCTTCCTTCTGATCACATGAGCTCTGACGTCACCTTTTCAGCCTCCTCCACTGTCGTGTCGTATTCCGATCACATGGTCTCGAACCAGAGACACCTCGGATGGTATACGACGCGTCACTTGTCACGTGGTGTAAATCGGATTGTTCTGCTTCACAGCCCGTAACGCGCATGCGCTGTCACTGCTGTTCTTGCGGTCCCTGCTTTTCTCGAGATAACAGCAGGGGCCGCGCATGCGTGTTACAACAGAACAAGCCGATCTACACCACGTCACAAGTGACGTGTCGTATACCCGGCAAAGAGTTCAAGATCAACAAAGCGGCAGAGCCGGAGCAGAGAGAGACGTCAGTCAAATTCCCGACGGCAGGATCTGGAAACGGGGCCACTTTGGAAAACGTAAGTATATTACAAATGTATTTGCATTTATAACTTACATGCATTAAAGGGGTTTTTGAAAATACGATGGTATCTCAGACAACCCCTTTAATAAATAAGTTGAATAATAGTGGTCCCGGCACTGAACCCTTGGGTCACCACTTATAACCGGGGACCATTCAGAGTAGGAATCATTGCCCACAACTCTCTGGATACGGTCCTTGAGCCAATTCTCAATCCAATTACAAACTATACTTTCTAAACCTATAGGCCTTAATTTACCTATTAGACGTCTATGAGGGACAGTGTCAAATGTCTGTGCAAAGTCCAAAAACACTATATCCACAGCGGCCCCTCTGTCTGGGCTTCTGCTCACCTCTTCATAAAAACAAATCATGTTGGTTTGACAACTTCTGTCCTTAGTGCTGGCTGTCACTTATAATACTATTTTTTGTCACATAATTCTGTATATAGTCCCTCAATGGTCCCTCAAACATTTTTCCCACATTTGATGTTAAGCTAACTGGTTTATAATTACCCAGGGAAGACCTAGAGCCCTTTTTGAAAATAGGCACCACATTTGCCCTGCGCCAGTCCCTTGGCACTATACCAGTCACTAGAGAATCTCTAAATATTATGAAGAGGGGGACAGAAATAACGTAACCCCTTCAGGACTGAGCCTGTTTTGGCCTTCAGGACGAAGCCGATTTTTCAAATCTGACGTGTCACTTTATGTGGTAATAACTCCGGAATGCTTTTACCTATCCAAGCGATTCTGAGATTGTTTTCTCGTGACATATTGTACTTTATGTTAGTGAAAAAATTTGGTTGATAAATTCAATATTTATTTGTAAAAAACACCAAGATTTGGAGAAAATTTGCAAAAATTAGCATTTTTCTAAATTTAAATGTATCTGCTTGTAAAACAGATAGTAATACCACACAAAATAGTTACTAGTTAACATTTCCCATATGTCTACTTTAGTTTGGCATCGTTTTTTGAACATTCTTTTATTTTTCTAGGACGTTACAAGACTTAGAACTTTAGCAGCGATTTCTCATATTTTCAAGAAAATTTCAAAAGGCGATTTTTACAAGGACCAGTTCAGTTCTGAAGTGGCTTTGAGGGCCTTATATATTAGAAAGTCCCCATAAATCACCCCATTTTGAAAACTGCACCCCTCAAAGTATTCAAAACAGCATTCAGAAAGTGTATTAACCCTTTAGGCGTTTCACAGGAATTAAAGCAAAGTAGAGGTGAAAGTTACAAATTTCTTTTTTTTTTTACAAAATTCATTTGTAATACATTTTTTTCTATACCGCAGAAGGTTTTACCCGAGAAATGTAACTTATTATTTATTGCCCAGATTCTGCAGTTTTTAGAAATACCCCACATGTGGCCCTAGTGCGGTCATGGACTGAAACACAGGCCTCAGAAGCAAAGGAGCACCTAGTGGATTTTGGGACCTCCTTTTTTTTTAGCATATATTTTAGGTACCATGTCAGGTTTGAAGAGGTCTTGTGGGGCCAAAACAATAAAGACCCCCAAAAGTGACCTCATTTTGGAAACTACACCCCTCAGGGAATTTATCTAGGGGTATAGTTAGCATTTTGAACCCACAGTTTTTTTGCAAATTTATTTTAATTAGTTTGTGAAGATGAAAATCTACTTTTTTTCTGAAAAAACTTAGAAATTGTTAATTTTTTCAAGGAATAACAGAGAAAAAACACCCCAACATATGTAAAGCAATTTCTCCTGATTATAGCAATACCCCATATGTGGTAATAAACGTCTGTTTGGACCCACAGCAGGACTCAGAAGGGAAGGAGCACCATTTGGATTTTGAAATTCTGATTTTGCTGGAATAGTTTTCAGTGCCATGTCGCGTTTGAAATGCACTGAAGGGAACAAAATAGTGGAAACCATTGGAAAGTGACCCCATTTTAGAAACTACACATCCCCACGGTTGTTTTGCTGAATTCATTGGAATTATTCTGTAAAGGTAACATTTTTTTAAAGGAATAAAGGAGAAAAAGCACCCCAACATTTGTAAAACAATTTCCCCCGATTACGGAAATATGCCATATGTGGTAATAAACTGCTGTTTGGACCCACAGCAAGGTTTAGAAGGGAAGGAGCGCTATTTGGCTTTTGGAGCTCAAATTTAGCTGAAATGGTTTTTGGGTGCCATGTCGCATTTGCAAAGCCCCTGAGAGGCCAATACAGTGAAAACCCCCCAAAAGTGGAAATTACACCACTTAAAGAATCTATCTAGGGATATAGAAGGCATTTAGACCCCACAAGTCTTTTGCAGGATTTATTAGAATTAGGCCGTGAAAATGAATATCAACATTTTTTCCACTAAAATGTTGCATTTTTTTCAATTTCACAAAGGATAAAGGGGGAAAAAGCTGCCCAACATTTGTAAAGCAATTTCTCCCAAGTACGGCAATACCCCACGTGTGGGCATAAATGGTTTTTCATTAGAAAGTAATTAACACTTTCTGGACTGATCCATTATATTCTTTTCCTTTTTAGTTTTTTCCTCCTCGCGTTCCAAGAGCCACAACTTTTTTATTTTTCAGTCAATAGAGCGGTGTGAGGGCTTATTTATTGAGGGACGAGCGTTCGTTTTTATTGGTACCATTTTTTGGTACATACAACTTTTTGAACACTTTTTATTACATTTTTAGGTAGAGCCAAGGTGACCAAAAAAACTGCGATTTTGCCATTTTAAATGCTTTATTTTTCACGTGAGACGCTCCATACATCACCCCCCACACTAATACATGCTATGTTGTGGTGCACGAAGGGGTTAATGCGCAGCGCATGGTGCGGAGTGAAAATTAAAATTTTCCACTCATATGCCATTTTAGTGCACTATATGTTATGCCCAGTTTGTGCCACTGAAGACAAATACCTCATAAAATATTAACCGGGTTCTCCTGGGTATGGCGATGCCATATCTGTGGACGTAAATTGGTGTTTAGGCACGCTGCAGGGCTCAGAAGGGAGGGATGCCATTTGGCTTTTGGGGCGCAGATGTAGCTTGGTAGTTGTTCTGTTTGGGGTTTTACTGGTGTTTCAGTTTATAATGTGGGGGCATATGTTATCTGTGCGGGGTACATCAGGGTATAATAAGAGGGTATAATAATGCAGTAAATAAATAATAATCCGTAGATGTCTGGCCGGTGTCGCACTGATAAATGGCACCCGATCTTATCTGCTTTTGGAACACTCCGCACATTTTGCAGCGCCATATTCTGGGAGCCAGAACTTTTTTATTTTTTCCTCCACCGGAGCTGTGTGAGGGTTTATTCATTGCGGAATAATCTGTAGGTTTTCATTGGTACCATTTTGGGGTACGAGAATTTTTTTTTATCATGTTTTATTCCATTTTTTGGCAAGCAAGGTGACCAAAAACCATCAATTCTGACAATGTTTTTTTATTCGTTTTTTTATGGCCTTCACCCTGGGCTATAAATGACTATTATACTTTATTCTGCGGGTCGATACGATTACAGCGATACCAGATGTATATAATTTTTTTATGTTTTGCAGCGTTTGTGCAATAAAATCACTTATTTATAAAATTAATAAATTTTTGTGTCACCATATTCTGAGAGCCATAAAATTTTTATTTTTCAGTCAAAAAAGCGGTGTAAGGGCTTGTTTTTTGCGGGACGGGATGTAGTTTGTATTGGTACCATTTTGGCGTACATGAGACTTTTTGATCACTTTTTATTGTATATTTTGGGAGGGTTGGTAACCAAAAAATTGTGATTCGGGCACTGTTTTTCGTTTATTTTTTTTGCGGTGTTCACCGTGCGGGAAAAATAATATTACAGTTTTATAGTTGGGGTCGTTACGAACGCGGTGATACCAAATATGTGTACTTTTTTTAACGTGTTCATTTTTTTCCTAGAATAAAAGACTTATTATAGGTAAAAAAGCATTCTTTGTTTATGTCACTTCTAACTTTTATTTTTACACTTTTTAAAAACATTTTTATTATCTTTTTTTTACTTTTTTTACTTAGACTTGCAGCTCTGATCGCTGCTAGAACACATTACACTACACACGTAGTGTAATGTGTTCTAACTGTCATGGTGACGTGACAGTCACACTGACAGGAAGCATCGGAGGACCGGCCGGAGGCTGATCCTCCGAGGCTTCCGTACATGGCAACCCGGAGGTCATTGTCTGGCCTCTGGTTGCCATGATAAGGATCGCCAGCCCCCGCAAATACATGTGGGGGGCTGCCGATCTGCTGTAAACCTCTTCGATGTGGTAATCGCAATCGACCACCGCATCGAAGGGGTTAATTGCCGATTTCAGCGGCGACAGGCCGCTGATCGGCAACGGGGAGAGCAGGGCTGACACCCTGCACAGTTAACCGCCGCTGCGGTGTAGCGCCGTGCGGCGGTTAACTGTTAAAGCGCGGACGTAACTGCACGCCCAGGTGCGCGAAGTTACTGCTCACCTGGACGTGCATTTACGCCAAGGTGCGGGAAGGGGTTAACTAAGCTCTTTAAGAACTCTAGGGTGTAACCCATCTGGTGCCGAGGCCTCGTGCACATTTATTTTATTTAACTTAGCTTGGACTATATCTACATTCAGCCAATTCCGTATATTAATTGATATATTAACAGCACTGGCACCGGCTACATCAAATGCTCTTTCTTCTGTTGTATATACAGAGCTAAAGTACCCATTTAGTAACTCTGCCTTAACCCCTGTGACCAACTCCCCATTACCACTTGTTAGAGGTCCTACATGTTCAGACCTTGGCTTTTTTGCATTTACATGCTTGAAGAATTTTTTGGTATTTGTTTTACTATCCTTGGCCACCTGCCTTTCATTTTGTATTTTTGCTGATTTTATTACTTTTTTGCAGATTTTATTAAGCTCTTTATAATTTGCAGAGGCTACAGATGTACCCTCAGATTAGTATTTTTCAAATGCCCTTATTTTTGTCATGTATTGCACTTTTTACAGAAGGTGTAAGCCATGTGGGGTATAGTCGCTTATACTTGTTACCTATAGAAATACATTTTGCACTATAATTACCCAAAGTAGATTTTAAGATCTCCCATTTATCATTTGTACCATTATTTGACATGAGTTCTGCCCAGTCTATATCCTGAATTGCAGTATATTGATCATCTATATAATGAAGCGCAAACCTACCGTATGCCAGGTTAACCACCACTCAGGGGACGCTCCTGATAATTAGGGAACATTCTAGTCCATATTTGTACTTTATTCTGCCAAAGTTATAGTTGCAAATAAAGTGTACATGTATCTACAACATGGCTGCCCGGATTCTCCAAAAACTTCTTAATGTTACAACATATTTACAATAAGAAAAGTTATCTGTGCTTTTTAATAAGTTTGCGTACAATCTTTCAATGGCGAGAGATGGCAAAAAAGATCTACAGATGGTGTCTTGACTATTTTGCATTAAAGGGGTTGTCCCTGAATGAATGAAAAAAAAAAAAAATCAGCCAAAATATACCCAATGACAATCTCCTAACAAAGCTAGAACCAGCCCTATATCTTAAATGGATCCAGAGTTCTCCCCATTCATTGCTCCAATTGCTCTGCTACATTTTCTTCAGGCTAGCGGCTCAGTGGGCATGTCCTTTGTACTGCAGCTCCTCCCCCACCCTGTCAGAGCTTGTATAGGCAGATCATCCTGTTTCACTTCCTCTGCCACCTCTCTAAGAGAAGCTTTAAAAATACCCCCATTACATGTCTTTTTAGAAGGAGAGCCCAGCCTTATATAACTGAAGTAGAGGGAGAGCCTGCAGCTTACACACAGTGAGAGGATGAGCAGGAGAGGGGAGAGCTCAATGCTGTATGTAAGCAGTGCTGTATGCAGGCTCTTTTCATCTAAGCAAACTGCTGGCTCTCCTGTGTTTCTTATTGTGTGAGTCTCCATCCACACTACAAGCAGTGTTTCCGAATGAAAGCGAATTAAAAATAGGACACAGCTCTGCTGCGCACACTACACACACACAGCTCTGCTGCCTGAGCGCACACACTCAGCTCTACTACACAGACACACACTCAGCTGTACTACACAGACACACACACTCAGCTCTACTACACAGACACACACTCAGCTCTACTACACAGACAGACACACTCAGCTGTACTACACAGACACACACTCAGCTCTGCTACACAGACACACACACACACACACACAGCTCTGCTACACAGACACACACACACACACACACACACACACACACACTCAGCTCTACTACACAGACACACACACTCAGCTCTGCTACACAGACACACACACTCAGCTCTGCTACACAGACACACACACTCAGCTATATGTTAGACCGCCGTTACAATTAACGCAGCGGTGGAAAATTAACATTTTTATCTCCTCTCACCATGAATGTTTGGTGAGAGGAGATCAAGAACTAACCTGAAGGGCCTCCGATGCCCGCGATCGTGCCCCCCTTCTCTTCTCCTCCCGCAGCTGCCGGGAAGAGAAAAAAAATGGCGCCCGCGCATGCGCACACAATCTAATTAAGATTGCGGCGTCGTGCAGTGGGATAGCTCCCACAGAGGTAGCTAAGGGCTTGGAGCACAGTCTGGGGACCGTTGTTTGCGGTCCCCAATAGGGTGATAGATTTTGGGGTGTGTTTCTTAATTCTTATGGTCGCATTACACAGAAATCGGTCTTCAAAGTGATACTTTTATGAAAAAAGTGATTTTTTTTTCACCTGCTATGCATTAAATTTAGCAAAAAACTGTGGGGTCAAAATACTCACTACACCCCTAGATAAATACCTTAAGGGGTCTAGTTTTCCAAATGGGGTAGTTTATGGAGAGTTTCTATCGTTCTGGTAGTTCAAAACCTCTCCAAATATATAGTGGGGCCTAAAACATTTTCAAGCAAAATATGAGTCCTGAAAGCCTCCGGGTGCTCCCTTCCTTTCAAGCCCTGCTGTGTGTCCAGGCAATGCATTAGAGTCACAATGGGGGCATTTTTGAAAACAGGAGAAACAGGGTGATAGATTTTGGGGGATGTTTCTTCATTTTCATGGTCGCTTTACAAAGAAATCGGTCTTCAAAGTGATACTTTTATGAAAAAAGTGAGATTAGATTTTTTTACGCCTGCTTTGCATGAATTCTTACAAAAAAACTGTGGGGTCAAAATACTTACAACGCCCCTTAATAAATACCTTAAGGGGTGTAGTTTGCAAAATGGGGTCACTTGAGGGGATTTCCACCATTCTGACACCTATGAGCCTCTGAAAACCTGGCTTGGTGCAGGAAAACCAAATGTACTTCAAAATGTATACAATTATTACTAAACTTGTAAGTCTTCTAAATTGCTAAAAAATATATATATTTTTTTTCAAAAGTGCTGCCAAAATAGAGTAAAGAGATGGAAATATATATTTAATAAAAAAAATTGTACTGTATGTATGTACATATGTGACATATTGCCGTTAAAAATAGGGAAAAATTATAATTTTTACAAAATTTCTTCAATTTTTCTATTTTTTTATTAATTTACGCAAATCGTATCAGTCTACTTTTACCACTAAAATAAAGTACAACGTGACGAAAAAACAATGTCAGAATTACTTGGATATTCAAAACTTCCGCTGAGTTATTCTCTGATAAAGTCACACATACCAGATTTAACAAATCTGGCTTGGTCATTAAGGCCCAAACAGGCCCGGTCATTAAGGGGTTAAGGTGGAAAGCTTTTAGGGGTTGAATGGGTGTTCAAACATTAGCATTTAGTAATGGAAATAGTATTTTCTTTCAATGAAATCTTTGCAATAAGAAATTATGGTGCAATAGAGTGCAAAAGAAAATAGAGTGCAATATAGAGTAGAATATAAACTGTATACTCAAATATAATTTTCTCATAGTCTCATTCAGAATGTGCTAACCAGGTTAATTCTATGAACTCTCCATACCAGATTGAGGTTATATGCACTGGAATTCTCTTTTGATTATAAAGGGTTTACATTCAGTATCCGTCATATGTTTACCACATAGGGACTCCTGGGATGTTTCCAATCTATTTAAACGTTTCATGATTGATACCAAATGACTTGAATTAAGTCATCATGACATGCGATATTAATGGCAGTGAGAACAGGAATTTGAGCAGATATTTTAAGCCGAAAAAGTGAAATAAACATGCTATTTTAGGAGAAATTGGACTGGAAAAAACAACCGTTGAGATCAGGTAAAAAGCTTTAATATATATATTTTACAGATTGATGACTGAAGTAGACTTCAGTATATCACAGAAAACGACAAGGGTCCCTGGTAGCGAGCAGTATTTACAGCATTTATATCAAAGCAATACAGGATATGTTTAATATAAAACTAATATATTCTAGTGCAGATCAGAAATATATAGTAGCTATGATGTATATTAAAATGAACCTTCACTTTGGAGACACTTCGTTTAAAGTATAGTGCATTGCTTAACTATTATTTTTACATATATATGTATTTACAGGAAATGAGCAATTTAGATGTAAAACAACAACTGACTGGTCTACATGTGAAATTAAAACTTGCCACTAACTGAGGTAAAATATTCTAGTCTGCCTAGACATAGGCAGCATGAGGTGTAACCAAGGGACAGGTTGCAGATCCCTCTGCCAGAGCAGGTTTGAACAATTTTAGCAGTTAGGCACAGCCCAATGGCCCACAGTCATACGATACCCATGCCTTTTGGTCAGTTAAAGCACTCCTCAAAGGGCTTGTCCACAAAAAAAAACATTTATCACCTATCGACAGGATAGGTGATAAATGTATGATCGCTGCGGGTCCGACCGCTGGGTCCCTCAGCGATCACGGGAACGAGGGACCCTTTTCCTCCGTGTATATATATAAATTATGGGAATGGGCTAATTCTATATTTTACAAATGTATAAGTTAATAATTGAATACATGTACTTTCACTTGTATATTTTAGAATGGATTTAAATAATAAATTATACAAAAATATTTTCTCCACTATTACCCAAAAAAAGGATATACAAAATAATGACATTACCCCAACTTTGCAAGTCATTCCGTTTTCAGGTCCAAAATTCTTTCATGATTTGATTTCATAATATATCTTTATAGGGGTTTTAGCTGAGGCTATATTCACATCATGTTGAGGGGCTACGTTCGCTGTATATGGCAGGGAATGCTTCCATAGCCATATGCTCCCATTAACAAGACGTTTGCCAAAAGGGTGTCCTTCTTACATGGGAACCTATGATGTATACATTGTACATAGATGTGATGTGAACAGAGCCTAAGTTGTTCTACTACAAAGCTCCATTCCCCCTTTACAGCCATAAAGTGAAATGATAAAACTCTGGCTGATTGTAGCCACCACTAGGGGGAACTCACAACATATGGATTTATGCAGCTACCATTGAACTAGAATTTAGTGCATGTATGATGTTCACACTTTAAATGATAAAGATTTTGAAACACACTTTAGTAGGACACCATTGAAATATTTTCATCAAAAAAGGACACTAAGGCCTCTATTGTACCTCCATATGCCTCCGCTTTCATACCGATCTGTAGAGAGTTTTCTTGTGTCGGATTTTGTAGAAATCCAAAAAACCAAAAAATTGTGGCATGCTTCATTGGACAACATATATATGGCGGTAGTCGCCCATAAAGGCATTGCTTCTAGGGGAAAATATTTTTATACACACAAAATCTGCCGGAGCCTGTACAACAGTGCATGGAGGCTGTACGGCTCTGTATTAAGGAGAGGTATAGGCTCCGTGCAATGCTTTACAGTCTCTGTGCTCAGGGCTGTGTTGTGTGCTTGAGCCCTAAACCTGAAGTCCAATATACATTTGCTGCACAGTTGTATGCTTGTTACTGGCTGGATATCCAGAAAAGTGCATGCCACCTGATCACCTTTATCTCACTTATCCCCAGGTCTAAGATCCTTCATAGACATTTGCACACCTATGTGTTTATAATTTTAGCGGCTCTATTTATATGCTTCACTTTTAAAATTTTTGTTCTTTAGGTTTTGTGCTCCTTTAAGAGAGGATTACCCTAAAAGCCGCTCATTGCCCCAAAAACAATAATAAAAATAATAAAATACAGCAACCTTGAGTCGTTTATATCAGAGGACAGCAGAGTTCTAATCTATTTCTTTTATTTTTCCAGAACAAACTTATTTTTGTATAGTTGTTTAGGTGTAGGTTGTTATATCTGGGAATATTTTACAGAAATGAATAATCTTGTGCCCACCGAACAACTGAATGATGATTTGACATTGGCATAATCCATGTGTGTAATGTAAAAACCGCTCAAACGACAGACAGGCTGTCTCAGCACATAGCAAATCGCTGCAATTTTCAGACTGAATTTTGAGCTTTTTTCTTCATTACTCTGGCTAATACAAAGATTGCTGGCAGAGAATAGAAGAGGCTTATGTTGTGTGGTTGGGGCGAACGGCAATGTGACACAAATACGTATTACAAATGCCGCTAATAGGATTCAAAGTCATAAGCACAAAACAAAATTAATTTCTCTCATTCAGATTCATGGCATGACGAGGACATTAAGAGCCTCAGAGGCGGATAAATGGTAAGCTGAAGGAAGCATGTAGATCTCACATTAACTAGTGCCTACATTTTCAGCAGAGTCATTGGCATGCACCATCAAGCAAAGTGCAAAGAGATGTGTTTCTCTATACATAAAGTAACCAAGTTAAGTACTTGTTATCCCCTAGAGCACTGGTCTGCAACCTGTAGCCCTCTAGATGTAAAACTACAACTCCTATCATATCCTTGTTAGGACATGCTAGGAGTTGTAGTTTCCTAATAGCTAAAGAGCCACAGGTTTCAGACCCCTGCTCTAGACACAACGTGATATTGAGCAGGTTAGTGCCCACCAGGGGTAAAGATATAGGCGGTGCAAAGGTAGAAGTAACATCCAGTCCCTGGTGCCCAAAGGCCCCTCTGCCAAGTAGAAAGATGCAAGTATTACCAATCGCATGTGGTAGGTAATGGGGGTCTTGATGCAGATTTTGCATAAAGCCCCAAGAGATTTACGTTCGGAACGGTTCACAGGTTGCGGTCAAAATGGATGATTTTAAATAAAAATTTAAAACCACTCCATTTTTGTTAAAATTGCAACAAAATGGCGCAGTTTTGAGCTAAAAACGAATTTTGAACCCAGCCTTACACCTCTGCTCATTACTAAGATATGGTGTAGTACCTCCAGGTGAGTTGTGAATGTGACCAAAGTGCTCATTGACATGAGGACAAGCAGAGAAAGGCTGTATACATTTGATCTGGTGGGACAGACTCTGCAGGACCTCACGTAGCATGCTCAGAGAAAAAGGTGGACTTGTTGCTCAAAGCATCCTATTAGGGTTTTGCTTAAAAAAACAAAACACCTTTTAAACAACATTTCACAGAAAAATTTACCTAAATTTGGACATCTTTGTAAACACTTTGCTTAACTTATCTTATAGTCTATGAATCATTTTCTGCTTAATTTACACCTAAAGTAAAATGTAGAAATTCTACTAGAATCTGTACGGGGTTTACCTGCTCGACATAAACGTTCATGTGACATAATGGCTTATATCCAATTGTGTATCTGTCACATGAGTTCCCACAATGCACTGCTATGTGGTAAGTGGAAACCAGCAGAATGTTGAATTTTGCTTTAGATATGAATGCAGAAGAAAACATCATAAAAAAGTACAAGATAAATAAAGCTAAATATTGGCAAATATATTCAAACTGTTTTGTAGAATTAGAAATTTTACTATTGAAAACAAGGTCCCTTTCTTGTCGGTTTCACACACAGCGTTCTGCTGTGTTTTTATACACATTTTTGTTTTTGGTCAAAAACACTGTGGCCGGGTGTAGTTGATAGTCTATAGTGAAATATGAGAATGCCTACATACATAGGTCTTAATGTATAACACGCTGGAGTAAGATACGAGCTGGCGTAGATTTGCGCTATAATTTCGGCCTGCTTCTGACTTGAATTATAGTAAATTTGTTGGGTTGCGTGTGGCCCCGCCCATTCTGCTAAGCTCTACCCACTTTTAAGAAAAGTGTGTGAGCAATGCAAACAGCAGAAAATTCACGTTTGCATCGAAAATTTCTTGCGCGAATTGTGACTTTGTAACATTTGCAACTTTTCGGCGCCAGAAAACTGGCATAGAATGAGTAATAAATTCCCCCATGGTGTTTGGACTTTTGGCATTTTTGTTGTGTTTTTGGGTATGCTGCATTTTTATTTAAAAGACAGCATATTCTAGTTATTGCGTTTTTTTCTGGCGTTCTTCTCCATAGGTTTCTCTATAGAATTTAAAAAAATAAAAAGATTAAACATAAAAAAAGTGCGAGTGAACAAGGCCTAAGACAGATTTGATCTGCTCAGTGCTGGGAAGAGGCATACTATGGCCTCAGGCACAAAAACAAATGAAGGCAGAAAGTCAATGTTGCTGTCCGTACCCAATCAATAATCAATTCATTTTTAAAAAATGTTACGGAGAAAGTTCAGAAAGCTTTTTAGTCTGCCCTAGTTTTTATAGGTCAGCGCCATGTTACACATATACACTCAGATTGAATGAAGGAGAATGAAGGTACATGCAATGATTATATGGGACATTCTTTGGAGGTCAGTATAGTTACAGACTCCAATATACAAACGGAAATGCTGCAGATTTGCTGCTCAGAAAGTATGTGGAATATGTCACACACGGACCCTATATAACAACTATTTGCTACCACATTCATTGAGAATGATTATCAGTTATCAGAGAGCACTGAAGAGTGGGACTTTGGATGACTGTTACACATTAGTCACAGTTTCAGCAAAAATTTGAAGGTAGCTATGTATAAGAATGGAGAAATATACACAATATAAATAAAAGCAGAATAAAAACAATAACGTGCACTAGTTAGAAAATGGGAAATGTTACAATGTTAAACGAAGAATTACAGACTTTAAAAGGATTGCCCATGAGGTCATATAAAAAATGACTGAAAAGAAGAGAGGTGCCTAAATGTGTTAAAGGCTATGTGTACCAGATGATAATAAATCAAAATTTTGTATATTTCGTTGCTGTAAAATTGAAATTTATGTAGAAAGTGATGCAGGTAATCTGAAGAGTTCGACAAACATAATGTGAAACACACAATTCTGTGTGTGACGTGGGGGCAACCGAAGCAGTCTACAAGTCTTGGACAGAACATAACACTAGCCAGGAATCATGGAATACTTTGGCTGCCCCTACAACAAGCTTCTTGAACTTGCTTATGACCAAGTGCCATTAACTCCAGTCCTGGGCTTTAAACCGGTGCTGTACAATACCCGTGTTTATTGCCTGCTCCCTACAGCTGGGCACCCTACCTGCCCCTACTTGATTTCAGGAACAGGTTTGGAGACAAGACGGAGGTGGTTAATTACTGTTTCTGTCTTCTCTTTTTCAGCATACACCGCATTAAATGAGGGGGAATTTATTAAGACTGGTGCATCAGATATCAGTCTTCATCTAAAACACGCTGAAACAAGATGCGCTCAATTTATTAAGAGGCGCACGTCTTTTATTAAATTCGGTGCATCTCTGGCCGTCTGTGCGCCAGAGAGTGAAATCTAAGCTCCGCCCACATTTTTTATAGAAAAGTGCTGTGCTATTTTTTTGATGTGTCTTTTCGACGACCGCAAACTGGGGTAGAGCGAGTAATAAATCCCCCCCCCCCCCCAAAAAAAAGGCAGCAGCTACCCTATTATCTTCTGAATGTACAAATAAGCCAGTAATTTTTAGAACCAAACTAGCTAAGGCTCTTTAAATTTTACTCGTATGAGGTCAGTCAAAGACTGCTCAGCAGCACCATCTTCTGATGTGAAAAGCTCATACTCGGAATTTGCTACAAGGAAAATGTCAAATTAGGATAAAGAATACACAAATATATATATATATATATACACACACATACATATATTGATTTAGTTAACATTTAAAAAAACCGAAACGCGCATACATACTCAAAATATAGTGTGATGTCCGTGGCGAGAATAGACTGCTTCAGAAGCTGCATGAGGTCGCTGTACTGCTGGGATGACAAGTTGGCAAATATGTTGTGTCCCTGCAATACAAAAGCTACAAAAAATAAATAACTAAAGATACAGGCAAGTATATTGCTGAAAGACATGGTCTATTTATTTATGGAGACATAAGTAACTTATGAATACATTAAAACCAGATAAAATCATTACGTCCACAAAGGTCTGTAGAATTATAGTAGCAATATTCGGCTTAATTTGTAAGGCAAATGTTTGGATGTGACAACCACATTTTGGAGCCGGGAATATAATACCAGGAGTTCTCACTTCCTTTTCTCCTACTCTTTCTTGGCAAGTTATACAAAGTGAACAGGAAAAAGCCTTGCTGCTTCCCTGTAGGTTAAGTCACTAAAACCAGTTTGGTAAACATAGATATATATATATATTATGGGTTTTCCCACCAGACTGGATATTCCAGAGGTGTTTTCAACTTTTGATACATCAGAGACATTTCAAAAGTTTTGACCGGTTGGGGTCCGAGTGCTGACGCCCTACCATTGCTGAAACGAAGGTGCAGAAATGCTCAGCCGAGTGCCCTGCAACTTCAGCTGTGATCAGCGCTCCTTGTCAGGCTGAAAACAGCTCACATAAAATATCTATGAGCCCGACTTCAGCCTAATGAGGAGCCCCGATCACAGCTGAAGATGCAGGGCGCTTGGCTGAGCTCTACTGCAAATGTTCTGATTTGTCTCCTTGACATTAAAAGTAATTATAAATGTACAGATGCTTTTTAAAAGCTGCGTGTGGAGATTATGTCAGCAGGCCACTGTCACAAAACAATGTATTCAGACAGTGAGAAGAATGGTATAACTTCTTGCTCTAAATCTCTATTATTACTAAATGTTTCAGCGCTTTCAATTTTGGTAGTATTTTGCATCAGTATTTAGAAACCAAAACCAGGAGTGGGTCCAAAACACTGAAGAGGTGCAAATCTTTCCGTTATACTTTCTCTGTTTATGTTCCATTAGGTGTGTCCCAATGTTTTGCTTTGTCAGAGGAGCAGAATAGGGGAAGAATGTAAGCAACGGACACCGCTGGTGGCCGGCGGGACCCATTGACTTTAATGGGTTCCATCGGCTTTCCGGTGGGGGTGTCTGTGATTTTACTCACCGGTAATCCCTGCCAGATCTGCAAGGGAGGCCACTAATAGAGCCTCCAACGCAGACGTGAACAGAATTTAAAATAAACCATAAAATCATTGTGGGTTTTTTTTCTCCTGTGGCCCACAATATTGAAACTATATGTTTCAGCACTTAAAATCCATATACAAGCACGCCTCTGGCCATCATTCCGTCTATGTATCTGCAATAGATCTGTACTGCTTCTAGATATTCAAAGTGGGTAGTAACTATATGTCAAAGATGAGACCCTGATCAATAGTGAAATCATGATTGGTTTCGATTTTTAAACTTTATTATTACTATGTATTATTTCATAAAGTTGCAAAACGTCACGTTGCACACATCATTGTTACCAATATTTCAGGTGAGCAGTTTCAGTTCAAGTCAGTAAGTAATAAGCCTGACCAATCAGAAGAATAAGAAACCATTGCATATGTAGTTTCCTTCATAATGTGGTGCATAATTATACTCTATGAAAGGGATTTACGATGTATAGAGATAGATAGATAGATAGATAGATAGATAGATTTTACAGCTAGATAAATAGATATGAGATAAAAGGATAGATATGAGAAAGACCGACACAGATAAGGATAGATAGATAGATAGATAGATAGATAGATAGATAGATAGATAGATAGATAGATAGATATGAGATAGACAGACACAGATAGATAGATAGATAGATAGATAGATAGATAGATAGATAGATAGATAGATAGATATTAGAGCTATATAGAGAAGTAGATATGAGAGAGAGAGAGAGATTTGATAAAAGGATAAATATGAGGAAGACAGACATAGATATACAGACAGATGATAGATAGACAAACTGATAGAGTTTTTCATTTAGTAAGAGGTCATCGGATATCATGATGATTTACTTGTGGTTGCACATAGGATTGCATTATTTTAAGTCAGTTATCACAATGCACAGACAATGAAGTTCCAAAGTGTTCAGTGACAAATTCAGTTTAACTATGTCTGCGCACACACACCTATATTTGCATGTGTATGAACTTCTTAGCCTTTATTCCCAGATTATGTACAGAACATTGCAGGTGTATCATCAGCTTGGTGATCTTTTACCACACTGCATCAATGACCATCAGTAACCGGTGAGACCACTGACCCATTACTGGCTCCTAATGAGTCCCAAGGCTACATTTACAGGATTCATTGCTTCCCAGTAATAAAGCATGCTCTCAATCCTTTTCACCACACATAATGCCTTACAGTCATACAGTAACATTTTAGCTTTAGAACATCATTTAGCAACAAAAAAAATATATTTAGAAAAATCCAATAATAAACAAATGTTGCACAACTGATTGAAGAAAATAAAAAATACCCAAAATTCACTATATCAATCTGCATAGAACTATATAGACGGTGAAGGCATGTCCTCATATAGCAGGTAAAGATTGTGGAAAAGAAAGAGGAATAACTAGTAGGAGATATAAATGTGTGCCAGTCAGCAGCAGGACGGTCTCTCGCAGAAAATAATACTGGGTATCCATGCTTCATAAATCTACTCTGCATCCTCAGAAATAAGCCTTATTCTATGCAATATCATTCCCTCTGCCAATGATGTCACCATAACTCAGCCTCTTCTCTGAGCGATCAAGGCTAGTTGCTTTGACTACTATGCCACCTAGTGGTGGATGCTATGTAATAACAGTTCAATACAAAGTTCTTTTGTTGAGATTCTGCTAGAAAATAATACCGGTCTTAAATAAATAGAACTGCGTTATTATCACTAGATGTAACCATTTACCATCTACATGCTATTATATATCACGTCTGATATTTCACGTGGGTTTCTATACCAAAATCTGCATGAAATCCGCAAACAATCCACCTTCCTGTGAAGACATCAAAGAAATTTACTGCGTGAATTTAAAAGAAGTGACATGTCACTTATTGATGCAGGTTCCCTACAGAAAAGTCAGAAGATTTCCACATGTGGATTTGCCCCAGTGAACGTAGCAAATTCTCGTGTGAATCCGCCGCACATCAAACTGCAGATCCGCAGCAGAAATCCGAAAAAAAACCTTGCATTTCTGCATCAAATCCTTTAGTAAATATGTGTTGGATTTGCCTAAGGCTAAACTAACACAAGTGATCATAGCCAGAGGCGTAGCTAAAGGCTCATGGGCCCGGGTGCAAGAATTCAGCTTGGGCCCCCCTACCACTCCCCAACACCACCATCATCATCAGACCCCTGCGCGCGCCTATGCCCAGACGCCTTGCCCAACAGCCCCCATAGTATAATGCCCCCACACAGTATAATGCCCCATACCGTATAATGCCCCCCCATAATAGCCCCATACCGTATAATGCTCCCCAGACTCAGCTGAGGCAGGCACGATGATGTCGCTACATCCCGCCAGCCTGTGTCGAGCCGCTCAGGGCACAGGGAATGCTGGATCAAGGAGATGTCAGCTCCTTGCTCCAGGATTGAATGGAACCGGGACCTCGGTGAGTGACTCGCGACCTCCCGGAGGTCTTCACACGAACCCCCAGGGGGACGCGACCCACAGTGTAGGGATGTCACCATACCAAAATTTGGACTTCGATACCGATACTTCATTTACTTTGTGAACAGTAATAAAAAAAAAGTTCTTTAGTTTTCTAATGTGAGGCGCGAGGTGTGATGCTGAATTTTGAATGTGCCTCAAATTAATAATAATTAACCCCATAATTTTTCTCAGTCATAATGGGTTAATGTGTGAGGTACATGATGGGGTTAATTATTATTAGGCCGGGTTTACACGAGTGTGTGCGTTTTGCGCATGCAAAAATTGCGGCGTTTTACGTGCGCAAAAGGCACGTAACAGCTCTGTTTGTCATCAGCATATTTAATGCGTGGCTGCGTGATTTTCGCTCAGCCGCCATCATTATGACACTCTGTTTGCCTTCCTTGCATACAGTATTGTACTGTTCATGCCATTGTTTGCACTATAGCTCTCATTGATCATTTATTTATTTAGCTAGCCTGTTTGTATCAGTTTGACAAATACACATTGTCTCTGTCTGTTATTTCACCCATCATGTTTACAGTTCCTCTGCATTTGTTGAACGTCTCCATGTCATGCTTTGTATGACTCATCTTTTAATTCTTGCGATTATGTTTAATAAAGTTTATATTTTTGTATCAGACATGTGCTGTGTTAATTGTACCCTACTCTTTATAGGCTATATGACACTCTGTTTGGATGTGGTGCTTTTCTGTTTTCATTCATCCTTTACAGTGCTGTAGCGCGAATCACGCGTGTCCCACGGAAGTGCTTCCGTGTGACATGCGTGGTTTTCACGCACCCATTGACTGTTGGATTGTGCAGTTTGCGGTGGAGGGAGGAGGGGGGCTGTGATTTAACACCCCTCCCTCTCCACCGCAAACAGCACAATACATTACAAGACATTACATTACATCACAATACATTACATTCCAGACTGCAGCTTACCTGGAGTCCTCTGCACCGACTCTTCCATTCTACTGTCTGGAAGACGTGTCACGTGACAACACGGTCACATGGTACACTATGTGTACCATGTGACTGTAACCAGGAAGTGCTGGCTTGGCACAGAAGATTTCTTTAGGAAGCGTGCTGTATGGCAACGGGGGCCCGTGGGCCCCCCAGTCTTAGGGGCCCGGTCGCAAGTGCGACCGCTGCGACCCCTATAGCTACGCCATAGCCTAAGAGTTTGTTTTTCAGCTACACTGTGCCAAGTATCTACTAAATAAAAGGTGCCATAATCATTGTCTCCCTTTTATAATTTCCGCATTTATATTTGCAGAATCAATTGGTGCAAGGTTATACTATGTTGATCTTTTCAGTACCCGTTTTCTTTAAATCGTTGTAAATATGTAATTGACCATGCTATGAGGGTTTTTAGGGAAAAATCAGTATGCAGGGGACAGATGAGTTACATGGCACCTACCATGTGCAATTTTTTACACGGTCTTCTCAAGTGGCACAGGGTCCTTTGAGCACCTTCAAGAACCAGGGCCTGGTTGCAACTGCTACCTCTGTCCCCCGAATACAGCCTTCTCCTATTCACTTGAATGGGAGAAGGCTGTAATACTGTGAACCATCACTACAAGTGTGTCGGTGATTTACAGTATGGGCAGATAAGGAATGAAGAGGAAGCAGCGCTTGCATGAGCGCCGCGGCCCTTTCAAAACCGCTAATCGGTGGGGGTGCCGGGAGTCGGACCCCGACCGTTCGGATATTGATGGCCTATCCTGGAAAAAGGCCATCAATTTCTTATGACTGGACAACCCCTTTAAATCCAACACCTAGCCATGCAGTCTGCCTTCACAAACATTTGTGAAAGAATGGGTCATTGTAAAGTGCTCACTGAATTCCAGCGTGATCCCGTAATAGGATGCTACTGTTTCAACAAGTCAGTTTGTGAAATTTCTTCCCTCCTAGATATTCCACGATCAACTATGAGTGGTATTATTACAAAGTAGAAGCATTTAGGAACCACAGCAACGTAGCCACGAAGTGCCGACCACATTAAGCTACAGAGTTGGGTCCCCGAGTGTTGAAAGGCATAGTTCATAAAAGTCGCCAACGTTTTAAAGACTCAACTGCAGAGCTCCAAACCTCCTCTGACATTAACATCAGCACAAAAACTGTGCACCAGGAGATTTAGAAAACTGTGCGAAGATCCAGCCAACCAGCATGGGCATTTACTGGTAAAACAACTGTATTACTGAAATGATGCACTGATTGGCTGTCTAGTAGCGCCTCTCTACAGTACAGTACTACCAGTTCCGTACTGCTATCTACCTGCGCCAGGTTGAGTTGCTTCTTTGGACACCAGGTGAGGGCGGCTCCATGTTATTTTTCTGTTACACTGTGTACTGTACAGAAACTCCTGTCATCATAGAAAGTGATTTACACCTTCCAGCAGCTATTATATGTAAGTACTTGCTTTATCTATAGTAGTATCTGCTTCATCTTTTTTTCTAATTTATTTTTTTTCTTTTGACTTTTTAGGGGCTTTGGAACCAATTATTTGTTTTCCATATGGTCTCAAGTCACAATATTGTCCACTTACAATGGAAGCAATTAATATTCTAACTTGAGGGACCACTGTATATTTATATATATATTGTCGTGGCAGGTGGGCTCACACAATTTGATAAAAATGTGCGCTAAGAACCTCACTATTGTAAGTAGATTCAGCAGCAATGCCTATTTATAGGCTGTGTTCACACGGGCCACAAAAAAGGCCATACTCACTAGGTAGGTGGGTGGGTGAAAACCCGTTCCCATCAGGACGCAGACGGGTCAAAGAATGCTGCAGAAGGAGTGTGCATTAAATAGTGATAGCCCCTCCCACTAGTCTTGAGGGGAGTGGCGGACTAAGTGCTCAAAGGTGTGCGATAAATGTGTGTCAGTGTAGTGCTAGGGTGTGAATGGATGGTAAAAAATAAATATGTATGTATATGTATTGTGGTTTTGATATTTATGTCCCATTTTTTCTGTTTGTGTTTTTAAATTAGGAACGAAAAGTTCTGGTTAGGGACTCGCAAGGCACTGGGGACCCTTGACGTTGGGTTGCGAGCTTTGCGTATTTTGGCCAAAATAACAACTAATACCCCATGTTTCATGGATATTTCTTACTACGTATACTACACTTTTTTTCAGGACGCAGCCGGGTCTTATATGCTGGGAGGGCATGATGTGCTGGCGTTTGGTTTGGAATGCAGAGCAGCCCGCTTTAGCTAACACTAGCGGCGTTACAAATAGGCTGTTATTCGGCAAGATACGCCATGCCTGACGACCAGCACATTATCCCTCCACGTATTACACATAGTACTGACACCCCATGTACTATTCACAGCACTGACCCCTATTCATCACATTTATTTTATTTATTTTTATTACATTATTACACAGTTCTGACACTTTCATACATACATATTTATTTTTTACCATCCATTCACACCCTAGCACTACACTGACACACATTTATCGCACACCTTTGAGCACTTAGTCCGCCACTCCCCTCAAGACTAGTGGGAGGGGCTATCACTATTTAATGCACACTCCTTCTGCAGCATTCTTTGACCCGTCTGCGTCCTGATGGGAACGGGTTTTCACCCACCCACCTACCTAGTGAGTATGGCCTTTTTTGTGGTTTTGATATTTATGTCCCATTTTTTCTGTTTGTGTTTTTAAATTAGGAACGAAAAGTTCTGGTTAGGGACTCGCAAGGCACTGGGGACCCTTGACGTTGGGTTGCGAGCTTTGCGTATTTTGGCCAAAATAACAACTAATACCCCATGTTTCATGGATATTTCTTACTACGTATACTACACTTTTTTTCAGGACGCAGCCGGGTCTTATATGCTGGGAGGGCATGATGTGCTGGCGTTTGGTTTGGAATGCAGAGCAGCCCGCTTTAGCTAACACTAGCGGCGTTACAAATAGGCTGTTATTCGGCAAGATACGCCATGCCTGACGACCAGCACATTATCCCTCCACGTATTACACATAGTACTGACACCCCATGTACTATTCACAGCACTGACCCCTATTCATCACATTTATTTTATTTATTTTTATTACATTATTACACAGTTCTGACACTTTCATACATACATATTTATTTTTTACCATCCATTCACACCCTAGCACTACACTGACACACATTTATCGCACACCTTTGAGCACTTAGTCCGCCACTCCCCTCAAGACTAGTGGGAGGGGCTATCACTATTTAATGCACACTCCTTCTGCAGCATTCTTTGACCCGTCTGCGTCCTGATGGGAACGGGTTTTCACCCACCCACCTACCTAGTGAGTATGGCCTTTTTTGTGGTTTTGATATTTATGTCCCATTTTTTCTGTTTGTGTTCACACGGGGCAGATACGCTGCGTAATAGCACGCAGTGTATCCAGCCTGTGCGCCACTGGGAATTTTGGGCGAAAAAGTGCACCAAACTGTGGTGCATTTTTTCCCCCAGAATGTCCACTGCGAAAAACTGCAGCACTTAGCCGGCCTGCATCCTGGGGTGACGTTTCATCCCAGGAGACAGCTGCAGCCTGTGATTGGCTGCAGCGGTGGTCACATGGGGTGAAGCGTCATCCCAGGAGGCCGACCCTTGGACGTCATCCAGGCGCCCTCCTGGGATGAGGTTTCACCCTGTGTGACCGCCGCTACAGCCAATCACAGGCTGTAGCGGCGGTCACATGGGATAAAACATGTGGAACAAAAACTTCTGGGTAAGTATGAGATTTGTTTTTTTTCTGAGTTGCGTTCTTTGTGGCGGAATTGTTGCGAACCTGCCGCAAAAAAATGCAACAACTGTTATTTGTTGCGGGATTTACCTCCCCATTGAATTCAGTGGGGAAATCCCGCAACAAATAAGCAGCGTTTACGCAAATAAAATGGACGTGCTGCGCAATAAAATTCTGCACTGCAGGTCAATTTCTGAGTGGTTGTTCCGCTCAGTATTTACGCAGCGTGTGGATGAGATTTGTTCTATCTCATCCACTTTGCTGCTACTGTATTTGCTGCAGATTTTCTGCAACCTATTCCGTTGCGAAAAAAAACGCAGTATTTACGCAACGTGTGAAGTGACCCAGTTAAGGTGGCATTGGTGTTCACAGAGTGCTGTCGCCAGCCCTCTCACTGGGGGGCTTTTATCAATTATCACTAATATTATTATTATAATATTATATTTCTTGATAAGAAAGCTGCGGTTTGGCTTGGTGAAGTTCATTTTTTTAACACCTACTTTAGTTTACAGCTTATTTTAGAGCATAAAATCAAGTTGAAGCAAAGAACTGTACATTTAATTTACCCCAAAAGTGCTACTTTAATTCTGTTTCACTAGATTAGCTATTGGCACACATCGTAACTAATTCTCATCAGAATCTCAAAGGCCGAATAAAGGATGCTGATGAAATTAAATATATTCTGGATGGAGTAGCTAAGAGTTTTGCCTCTGTGCTGCTGGAAGGAGTTGTGCAAAACAATTAGAATTTCCATGCAGAATTCTACCACCACTGCTGCCAGCTCGCCAATCTGCAATGAAACACAGATGCCACGGTCAATGTCAATTCCAGAGTTTTCGTTTCTTCTTTACTATTTTTGATTCTCAACTAACATTAAGAGTTCAGCTATTATCAAATGTTTTTGCAACCTCATAAATTTTAGGGCCTGTTCACATCAGCGTTAGGTTACGTTGAGGGGTTCCGTCAAAGCTTTCCTTTGGAGAAACCCATTAACGGAAAGGCAAACGGAAACCATAGTTTCCGTTTGCATTACCATTGATTTTAATGGTAATGTTTCCATTGCTAACGGTTTCCGTTTGTCTCTGTTCTATAAGGTTTCCGTTTTTTTTGGTGGAAACAATAGTGCAGTCTACTGACGGAATCCATCAACGGAACCCAACGCTGATGTTTAAGGGGTCTGGGGTTTGTGTGTAGGGCGTCTGGTCTGGGGTCTGTATTTAGGTGGTCTGGGGTCTGTACTTAGGGGGTCTGATCTGGGGTCTGTATTAGTTTAAGGAGTCTGTATTTAGGGGGTCTGTATTAGTTTAAGGGGTCTGGGGTCTGTATTTAGGGGGGGTCTGTATTAGTTTAAGGGGTCTGTATTTAGAGGGTCTGGGGTCTGTATTTAGGGGGTCTGGTCTGGGGTCTATATTTAGGGGGTCTGTATTTGTTTAGTGGGTCTGGTCTAGCATCTGTATTCAAGGGGTCTGGCCTGGGGGTCTCTATTTAGGGGTCTGTATTAGTTTAAGGGATCTGTATTTAGGGGGTCTAATCTGGGGTCTGTATTTAGGGGGTATGCATTTAGGGGGTCTATTAATTTAGTGGGTCTGGTCTGTTGTCTGTATTCAAGGGGTCTGGTCTGTTGTCTGTATTTAGGGGTCTGCTCTGGGGTCTGTATTTAGGAGGTCTGGGTTCTGTATATTTAGGGGGTCTGGTCTGGGGCCTGTATATTTAGGGGGTTTGGTCTGGGCTCTTAGTTTATGGGGGTCTGTATTTAGTGGTCGTGTTCTGTATTAGTTTAGCGAGTTAGGTATGGGGTCTGCATTAGTTTATGGGGTCTGTATTTAGGGGGCCTGGTCTGGGGTCATTATTAGTTTAGGGCGTCAGGTCTGGGGTCTGTCTTTAGAGGTCTCGTCCGAGGTCCATATTTAGGGTGCTTGTTCTGGGGTCTGTATTTGTTTAGGGTGCTTGTTCTGAGGTCTGGTCTGGGGACGGCAAAAGTTTAGAAGGTTTGGGGTCTGTATGCATTCTAATTTATTAGTCTGAGTAAAAGGGGTTGTCCGGGCACATCGATAGGTCATCAGTATGAAAAACCGGTCCGTGCCCGGACAACCCCTTTAATGTATGGTCCTGAGCCTTGGTGTCTGAATTTTTGTGTTTCTATAGAGGCTGGAAATGGCTGCAGAAGCGAGGAGCAAAGATGTTTCATCAGGATGGAGAAGAAAAGAGAACGACTCCTCATCAGAGAAGACGTCACTTGTGAATCACTGGATCTATAGAGGATTTGTCCCCTCTCCTGACAGGCCTGTTGTAGGAAATCCTTGTATTCCACATAAAGTCTTTGTGTACCCAGGACTAATAGACAAATGCGTGTTACCATTCCCATTGTCAGGAGGATGTGTCCCTACACAGTGTTATACTGTTAGCGATGGTTGGAGACTGTCAGTATGTAGGGACACAGCCCTTTGACAAAAGGAATCGTAACACCCATTTGTCAATGCTTGCACAAAAAGGTGGTGTTCACTATAGAAACGGCAGAGCAGCGGTGGGGAAGGGGTGCCCAAGTTTGTGGAACAGCCCAGGGCCTATGGTCTACTTAATCCGCCACTGGTCATAGTTAATTCATTGAAAGAGTTTTAAAGGGGCCTGGATGGCTTTCTTTTCTAATAATTATAAAAGTTATATTTACTAGAATACTGGAGATGGGTGGTTGATCCGGCTTTTGCTTTATGTGGAAGGGAATGGGTTGAACTATATGGACTTATGGTTTTTTTCAGCCTAAGGTCCCTTTTACACTGCGTTTTCTCTGTATGTTTGATGGATTGTTTCTGGTGCATACATCAAACATACCTATAGGGCCGTATACATTGTTCTTTGGGCCTCCGTCCAGCCGTATACATCGGGTATATCATTTTGCTTTTCGAAAGAATAGCGTAGTAGACTAGCGATTCTATCCAGTGGCATCCAGTAAAAAAATTGTATACACTAAACATAGTAGCGTGGTAGCCTATGGCTTTTTAATAACTTTTCATGACGTATCCGTTAAAAGGATGCTATTATAGCCTATGGGTGAAGGATACGTTAAATGGATGCGATATAGTGGCATCCGTAATGGTATCCGTTTGATGGATACGCCATGGTAAGGGTCATGAGAGTTCATGACGTAATTGTTAAACTGATACCATTAAAATCTATAGGTGAAGGGTGCCACTGTTAGGCATTCGTCACAGCCTAAATTTAATGATTGCTTTTCGTGACGCATAAGTCAAACGGAGACCATTAAACGCAGTGTGAAAGGGTCCCTACAAACTTTGTTTCTATATATGTTTTTAGAGTGTGTCGGCTTTTCGGACATGTCTGTTTAGTATATCCTTACAGTATGTTCCCCATGAAATAACAATTCTGGATAATCTTTTGTTAGATTTCAGCATTGTCATATTCCTTTTATTCCTCCAGGAAATCTATGAATAAATGGACAACTAGCTGTTAGCATTCCCCCTGTCAATAGTGTCTTCTTATACAGTATGACACTGTCAGAACTGGATGAACACACCCTATCAATAAGTGCTAACACCCATTTATTAATTTATTCATACATTTCCAGGAGGAATAACAGAAGAATTACACAATGCAGAGATTTAATAAAATATACTGCAGAATTAATATTTTATGGTGAATATAAGTACTTACTAAAACAGACATGTCAGGACAGCTGACAGGTACTCATTAAAAAAACCTGACTGTTCTCAAGATCTGAGCTTGGAGTTCGTAAACTACAATCTACATGAACATTGGTTACAAACCGTACAGAATAACCTGAATTTTCCTATTCTATTCCAATAAAGCTTTCTGCTTTCCAAAAAAAAAACAATTTTAGATACGCCTATTTTAACCTTGCCCCCATAAGAAGAGTCTCAGTGTTGGGTTTCTCCTTCAGGGTATGTTCACACGCTAAACAAAAAACGTCTGTAAATACGGAGCGGTTTTCAAGCGAAAACAGTCCCTGATTTTCAGCTGATTTTAAAGCATCAAGCATTTTTTACGGCCGTTTTTGGAGCTGTTTTTCTATTGAGTCAATGAAAAAAAGCTCCAAAAACAGCTCAAGAAGTGACATGCACTTCTTTTTTAGGGGGCGTTATTTTACATGCCATTTTTACAAAAGGCATGTAAAAAAAACACCCCGTGGGAACGAAACGCCGATTTTCCAATTTAAATCAATGGGCAGATATTTGGAGGCGTTTAGCCTCCGTATTTTCAGCCGTTTTTCTGGGGGTTTACAGCCCGAAAAATGGCTGAAAATAAGCCGGGTGAACATACCCTCAAAGTCACCAAAATAATCGATCCTACAGAAATCATGAGGTCTGGACAGCATTTTATGGTTTTAAGTGAAATTTGTGTCGCCCATTACATAGTGTTGCCCAATATGTTGGTGCTATGAAAGTGAAATATAACCGCAAATAAGCCTTTTGGGTTCAGATTCACCATTTACAACATAGCGAAAAGTAGTTTACAACGTAATGTTCTTAGACTGCTGCAAAATCTAAATCTTTTAAATGCAGGAAAACATTCTGCTGCGGGTTTCTGGTTCATCATGTATTATTTAAATCCTACTTGGCGAACTGAAAAAAAAAAAAACCTTCCTCTAATTCAATGGGAAGAAATTTAATTTGCCAGAAAATATTTACCTTGCCATGTCACTTGTCAAAATTGTTAAAATGGTGTGAGAGAGTACTGCAGGTGTCTATGCATTAAGATGTGTGTGGATATGTACATTACTATTTTTTTGGAGTCTTTGTATAGTGGAGCCCACCATACAAGTTTATCCATACCCTGACTGAGTACCTCACAAATATTTAAAGGGAAACTGACAAAAAAAGTCAGCTTTTTTTTTCACCAGAAACTGTGCCCCCTACTGTCAGTCAGCTGTTTCTAGTGTTGCAATTCAGTCACATGTACTTGAAAAAGGCTGACACAGCCAATGGACAAGAGTGGTGTCGCTATATCGCAGTCTGAGTATGTTTGGGCTGTTTAACAACAAAAGACACTGCCAATAGGTGACAAAGCGGACAAGTGAGATAAATACAGCACTTCAGATCCCAGCTGCCAGGGAGCGGAAAGTGGTGATATGTATATAGCACTGAATAGTGGATTATTCAGAAGGTAAGAAGGTAAATTGATAGTGCTATGTTATTGCAGGGGAATGGACTGTCAGAATTTTTTTTATCCTAGGGCTAGGATCACACATGCGATTTTGATGCAAGTTTTTGGCTCCGTTTTGGACAGAACACAGAAGTGGACACACAAGAAAGGAGTTGCATGAGTCTCGTCTTTATACCTTTCCTTTATTTTGGATCCACTTCTGTCTTTGGTTTAAAATAACTGAGCCAAAAAAAATGCATCAAAAATGCATGTGCGATCCTGCCCTTATGTGCACATTTTCTATCTTCTGAAAGTTTTATAGCGACATGTCAGAAGATTCAAAGCAGATGTAAAAGGTATAAGTTGCGTTGAATACACCTTGATGTTTATTCTATTTATTTCCTGTTCCTTTATAAAGCACCAACATAATCTGCAGCGTTGTACAGACATCACACACATCAATCCCTGTCCCCAATAGGGCTCACAATCGAATTTCCCTATCTCATACACATACACACAAAGGCCAATTTCATATGGAGCCAACTAACTTTGATTTTCTCAAAAACATCACTGATTAACTAGAGTACTGGGGTGCAGAGGTAGCAGTCGCACCCCGGCCCTGGCCCCTACGCCACATGAGTAATATAAATGGCACATGGTAAGTGCGGTGCCCTGTGACAGATTTTGCACTGGGTCCGAGGACCTTTAAATTACGCTTCTGTGTAACAGAGATACAAAATCTTACAGATGACTCAGTGACGTACAGTACTGCTATCTCAGTTTCACCTACTTCCATTGGGTCCTGGTCTCGTAAGATGATTCTACTTGACTGCAGTTGATACACTGACAGAATAAAAAGGTTGAGTCCATATAATAAGAGATATCTGCAGCTAGAGAAGCCTTGAAGTCAGTAGATAGTTTAATAGGTACTTTTATTTAAAAAAAAATATGGCGATGTGATTTCCCAATATGCACCTACGGGGTCTTGCTGCCCCATAAGCTCGCTGGTCCCATGATAACGGTTGCAGTAGAACATTAGGCTTTACATCCAGCTCGTAGGTCCCTAGCTGCTGCCTAGGTCTTTGGCTCCTGCCCAGATGCTGACACCAGTCCAGCACTGACACTTCATTAGGAACGCAGCTCTTCATACTGGGAATACATATCCGATTAGCCGTAAAACACATCATTTCTTTAAGTGTCGGTTTAACACCGCATCCCAACAGACTAATGTATTGTCCTATTAGCTTCTTATTTGTGTGATGCATTGCTCCCACTGCTATCTATGTAAATTCCTACTTTTATCAGCCCGTGGTGGCAGTGTCGCTGTTTTAAATCAATTGGAACATTTGCACTAAACAACTCTCAGCCATTTGATTCCCTGAAGCGGTTTTGCATAAATGGGATGTTCATGAGTCTAAAGCTGAGAATGGAAACAAAAGATTTCTCCTATGATTAAACAGTATGTAATGTGGTAGGAAGTGGAAGACATAATAAGAAATCTACAAATAAAGAAAATATAAAGCTCCTGTACATAATACCATTGCTGAATATTCTAATACAATATTAGAGACCATTGACTTTCAATGCAATCCGAAACTCGTGTTCTTTAAAATACTGACCCCTTGTGGCATTCAGCTGACACTGCCCTTTAAACTGAAATTGATGTCACGAAAAGACCAAAGTGGTCCATCCAGTTTGCCACTTGTTAATTATTTATTATTTTTGTCTTAATATACAGTAGATCTGTGTTTCGACCTGGTTGAGAGTAGACTCGCGGTTTTTTTCCCCTTCGTATGATCCAGGCATTCACTTCTCTTTCAGTAAAATAATACTTATAATCATTAGTCGTGAACTTTCCCCTTGATATATTAAGGCCTCATTGTTTTTGAAGTCACCTTCTTAGGCAGATTCCTTCTATAAACCTTATTTAAAGTGTAACTAAACTTTTATAGTGAAATGCCAGAAGTTTTGATCGGTGGTGGTCCCCACCGATTGTTAAAACAGAGGGGCAGAAACGCACAGGTGAGTGCTGTGCCACTTCATTTCTGATTGGCTTTTTTCCGCTTTCCTTGGAGCGGTGTACGAGCTTAATAAAAAGTCTATGAGTCCGCACAACGCTTACTCGGATTTCCGAGGAAAGCCGATCAGAAACTAAGCATCTGCCACTTAGTTTTAGCGATCATGGGGGTCTCAGTGCTTGGACCCCCACCAATCAAAACTTCTGACATGGCAAAAGTTTTTTTTAAAAGGATGGAAGAAGATTATTTGGTGGCAGTTTTTCACATGTGGATATGTACCTGATCGGCATAGCTGAAGATGGACTTTTAGAATCCTATCCACTGGTGAGGTAATGCTATCCCAGTCCCACATAGACTAGCACTAGCACCACTCAGATGTGGGATTTGCATCCCTGCTAAACTTTAGGCATATTCCCTAGAAATACTTTAATATTGACAAACGTCACAAATATTTCCCACTTTTCCCTGTATGTTAGATTATAACTGGGAGAGATTATAATTGGAGGTCAAGGAGCCCCCTGGGTTGCCACTGTCCTGGGACCTCAAAACTTTAGAGTTAGTTGTTCTGAAGCCTTGTTATGATCCGATATGCAATGCCGTATTCCAACTTCTCTACAATCATGCACCATGCCAGGATACTAAGAATATGCTGTCCTATGCAGAAAAAGCATTGTATCCTGTGCCGTGTCACTACTAAATTGATAGTGCTATACAGTCCCCGGATAAATAGTGCCATACAGTACAATAATACTGTAACATTGCACACATAGTACAGAGTTCCATGCTTTGTCCACATAAACAATGCCTACAGTAACCATTTAGTGCGCACAGTGACACATTTTGCCCAGATAAATAATGCCTACAGTGCCCAGTGTCAGGGGTGTAGCTATAGGGGGTGCAAAGGTAGCAGTCACACATGGACCCTCTACTCCATAAGTAGACAAACCAATGTTAGAAATGGAACATTGATGGTTAGGGCCATGTTACAGATTTAGCATTGGGGCTAAGAAGCTTGAAAAGACCCCTCTGCCCAGTGACCCTATAATTCAGCTACACACTGGCCTCTGTTCCGGTCTCTTCTTCATGCTCCAATGCGGACTCTTTCCTGCACTGTGCAGTGAGAATATTACCGCCCCCTGCTGGAATTATCCAATATAACGAAGATAATATCTTCACTAAAGGGTCAAGCCATTGTCAACAAGTTCTGTGTATTCACATCACAAATAAATAAAAACACAGATAAAAAGTCAACTATTATCTGAAATGCCGAGCTCGCTGACCACTGCAGAAGTGTTTCATGACACTCCTGAGAGACAAACAAGGTATATTTTTTTTCGCATGCTGCATCAGTCTCCGTTCTCCTTTAGTTGTGCTGCCCGACTGGTGGTCTTGATGTTCATACTGATCACCAAATATTTGAAAAGGAAATTTGTCACCAGGACAGACCCCTGTAACTGAGACCATTTAACAGATACCTTATTAAAGGGAACAAAAGCTTTATTCTCTCATGGCAGATCAACCTTAAAGAGGCTCTGTCACCAGATTTTGCAGCCCCTATCTGCTATTGCAGCAGATCGGCGCTGCAATGTAGATTACAGTAACGTTTTTATTTTTAAAAAACTAGCATTTTTGGCCAAGTTATGACCATTTTTGTAGTTATGCAAATGAGGCTTGCAAAAGTCCAAGTGGGTGTGTTTAAAAGTAAAATTCCAAGTGGGCGTGTATTATGTGCGTACATCGGGGCGTTTTTAATACTTTTACTAGCTGGGCGTTCTGACGAGAAGTATCATCCACTTCTCTTCACAACGCCCAGCTTCTGGCAGTGCAGATCTGTGACGTCACTCACAGGTCCTGCATCGTGTCAGACACATCGGCACCAGAGGCTACAGTTGATTCTGCAGCAGCATCAGCGTTTGCAGGTAAGTAGCTACATCGACTTACCTGCTAACGCCGATGCTGCTGCAGAATCATCTGTAGCCTTTGGTGCCGATGTGTCCTCGCTCGTCTGACACGATGCAGGACCTGTGAGTGACGTCACAGCGTGATCTGGCAGAAGCTGGGCGTTCTGAAGAGAAGTGGATGATACTTCTATACACAACGCCCAGCTAGTAAAAGTATTAAAAACGCCCCGATGTACGCACATAATACACGCCCAGTTGGACTTTTACTTTTAAACATACCCACTTGGACTTTTGCAAGCCTCATTTGCATAACTACAAAAATGGTCATAACTTGGCCAAAAATGCTTGTTTTTTAAAAATAAAAACGTTACTGTAATCTACATTGCAGCGCCTATCTGCTGCAATAGCAGATAGGGGCTGCAAAATCTGGTGACAGAGCCTCTTTAAGGCTTTGATGTAATTTGGGAGGTTTTAGCAGTGAAGCCCCTTCACCAATGATTGCTCTGGAGGACCTGTCTCAAATGTGTATTACATTAACGACCTATTGGTTTTAATGGGTGCTGTTGTGTATAATCTTTTGTTCCAGAAGCATCTTTACGTTTTCATATTCCGGAGAGTAAAGGGGGTTTATACTGGGCAACTATCGGGCAGACAAGCGTTCATAGATCGCTCGTTGCCTATAATTGCGCTGTGTAAACAGGGGAACGATCAGCAGATGAATGAGCAAACGCTCGATCATCTGCCAATCGTTTAGTTTTAAAAAAGTAAAATATCATTGTCGGCAGCACATTCCCCTGTGTAAACAGGGAGACGCACTGCCAACATGATGAAAAGGTATGGGGACAAGCGATCGGAGTAACGAGCGCTCGTCACCATCCATAGCGCCGTGTGACAGGAGCAAACGGGCGCCAATCAACGGTGTAAAAGGCCCTTTAGACCTGGAGTTGTGAGGGAGGAACGAGACATTTGCCTAGCCAATCAGATCAGCCAAAATAAGTCTAGTGATAAAGGGGTGACCGCTATCACGGCCAGATCTCCCTCATATCCAGTACTAGCTCTATATATGTGACCTGGGGAGGCCGCATTTCCCCATAACTTGTTTAGTACTGTATGACTGTTTATTAATGCTGTTTATTGAACTGTTTACCCTGTATGTCTGTATTTATAGTCTATTTGTATTATCTACGTCAACGTTAATATGGTAAAATGTACAAATTAATTTAAAACTATGTGAAGTTACATGATGGCATTAACTTTCTAAGCCTAAGGGAAGGGCAAATGTTCAGCCATGGTTCCCTAGAGGTTTCCTCCACAGGGGGTTTCCTCTCCTGAATTCTCAAGGATGACTCTTCGTGAGTCGAGGGTTTCTCATTTTCAGTGTTTTTTTCAGAACTATTGACCTGATTACTGATATAAACACATACATTGTAGACACAACTAAAGAATCACAATTAGAACTGTGGGTGTCCGAGTTGTGATTTTTAATAAAGTTGTCTAAATGTATCAACCAATTAAAGCATTTTGTGTATTTATTTCTCATTATTTGGTTTAATTAATTTTGCTTTAGAGTTCGCGTCCATCATGTATCACAAAGTCGTAAGACCAGACATCTACATCCCACACAGGCTAATCAGTGTGAGTGCCTTTTTGATCCAATGGTTGCCCCTGCCCTGCCAAACAGGACAGCGCAGATACGACAATTAACGCAAGTGTGCACACGGGGCCTAAAAGGCTTACTATCAGGGCCAAGAACATGGCTCAGAAGCTGAGCCTGTGCCATCATCCGCGGGTGTCAGCTGTATATTAAAGCTGACATCCCGCTGTAACGGCCAGGACCGGAGCTAGCCTCCAATCCTACCGATTAACCCCTTAGATGCAGCGATCAAAAGCGATCGCTGCATCTAGGTGGTTAGATCGCACCCAATGGTTGCTAGGACAATGATCGGGACCTGCGGAGGTGCCGATGGTTGCTATGGCAATCGGAGGCCTAACATTGGCCTCCTGGTCTGCCTAGTATGGAAGCCTATTAGGTCCCACCCCCAGGTAAAGTCTAATAGGCTTGCCGTCAGTGAATAAATGATAGCTCTAATACACTGCACTATGTAGATAGTGCAGTATATTAGAATATCGATCAGGGCTTCATGCCTACAAGTCCCCTAGTGGGATAAAAAAAAAAGTTAAGAAAGTTAATAAAAATGTAAAAAAGCTTCAAGGTAAAAAATATAACTGCCTTTTTTCCCATAATAAGTCTTTTTATTATAGGAAAAAACGGAAAACATTTAAGTACACATATTTGGTATCGCCACGTCCGTAATGACCCAAACTATAACGATATCATGTTATTTTCCCTGCACAGTGAAGACCGTAAAAAAATAAAATAAAAAACAATTCGAGATTCTCTGTTTTTTGTTCACTACCCCTCCCAAAACATGGAATAAAAAGTGATCAAAATGTTGCATTGTCCCAAAATTGTATCAATACAAACTACAGCCCGTCCCACAAAAAGAAGCCCTCCCACAGCTTTTTTGACAGAAAAATAAAAACATATGGCTCTCAGAATATGGTGATCTGAAAAATAAATTATTTAAAATTGATTTTATTGTGCAAACGCTGTATAATCTAAAAAAAAACTATATATATGGCATCGCCACAATCATATTGACCCGCAGAATAAAGTAAATATGTCATTTATAGTGCACGGCGTAAAAAAAAAAAGAATAAAAAACATTGTCAGAATTGCTCGTTTGGTCACCTTGCTTGCCAAAAAATGACATAAAAAGTGATAAAAAAAATATGGCGATGCAAAATGTGCAGAGCATTCTAAAAGTGCGACACCGGCCACATATTTGCAATTTATTTATTTACCGCATTATTATACCCTCTTATTATACCCTGGTAAACTCTGCACAGATTACATACGCCCCCACATTGTAAACTGAAATACCAGCAATACCCCAAACAGAACTACTACCAAGCTAAATCTGCGCTCCAAAAGCCAAATGGCGCTCCCTCCCTTCTGAGCCCTACAGTTTGCCCAAACAGCCGTTTACGTCCGCAGAGACCCCACTTAACAGTTTATGAGATATTTGTCTGCAGTGGTACATACTGAGCACCACATATTGGGCACTAAAATTACATATCAGTGGAAAATTGCAATTTTCACTTTGCACCATCCGCTGAGTGTTCATTTCTAATAAATAAATAAAAAACTGTGGGGTCAAAATGCTCACTACACCCCTTAAAAATGGCTTGAGGGGTGCAGTTTCCAAAATAGAGGTCATTACTTGGGGGTTTGTTTTACTATTTGACCTCAGAACCCTGCAATTGTGGGCCAATGCTGTGAAAATCACCAAATTAGACTAAATGCACATGGTGCCCTTCAATTCTGAGCCCTGTCATATGTCCAGGCAAATGATAAATGCCTAATTCTAATAACATCTATGAAACACCTGTGTGGTCAAAATGCTCACTACACCCCTAGATGAATGCCCTGAGAGGTGTAGTTTCCAAAATGGAGTCACTTCTCCAGTGCGTTGCAAATGCGAATGGCACCATTCCAGCAAAATCTGCGCTCCAAAATCCAAATGGTGCTTCTTCCCTTCTGAGCCCTGCCGTGGGTTTAAACAGCAGTTTATTACCATATATGGAGTATTGCCGTAATTGGGAGAAATTGCTTTACCAATGTTGGAGTGCTTTTTCTCTTTTATTCCTTGTAAAAATTTGAAAATTCTATGTTTTTGAGAAAAAAAAGTAGTAGATTTTCATCTTCACAGACTAATTCCAATAAATTCAGCAAAAAAACCTGTGGGGTCAAAATGCTAACTATATCCCTAGATACATTTCCAAAACGGGGTCACTTTGGGGGGGGAGGGTTCCACTGTTTCGGCACCACAAGACATCTTCAAACCGGACATGGTGCCTCAAATATATTCTAAAAAAAGGAGGCCCCAAAATCCACTGGGTGCTCCTTTGCTTCTGAGGCCGGTGCCTCAGTCCATTAGCAAACTAGAGCCACATGTGGGATATTTCCTAAAACTGCAGAATCTGGGCAATAAATATTGAGTTGTGTTCCTCTGGTAAAAGTTTCTGTGTTACAGAAAAAAACGTATTCCAAATTAATTTTGGCAAAAAAAAAAGAAATTTGTAAATTTCACCTCTACTTTGCTTTAATTCCTGTGAAACACCTGAAGGGTTAAAACACTTTTTGAATGCGGTTTTAAATACTTTGAGGGGGCATTTTTTTTTAAAAAATATGGTGTTTAAGGGTTTCAAATATATGGGCCCCTCAAAGTCACTTCAGAACTGAACTGGTCTCTGAAAAAATTTCCTTTTGAAATTTTCTTGGAAATGTGAGACTCCTAAAGTTTCCTCCTAAGCCTTGTAACATCCTAGAAAAATAAAAGGACGTTCGAAAAAAACAATGCAAACATAAAGCAGACATATGAGAAATGTTAATTAGTAACTATTATGGGTGGTATTACTATCTGTTTTACAAATGGATACATTTAAATTTAGAAAAGTCATAATTTCTGCACATTTTCTGTGTAATTTCTGTGTTTTTCACAGATAAGCAATGAATTTATCGACCACATTTTTCCACTACCATAAAGTCCAATATGTCACAAGAAAACAATCTCAGAATCGCTTGGATAGGTAAAAGCATTCCAAAAAGTTAACATAATGACACGTCAGATGGGCCAAAATGAGCGTGGTCCTGAAGGGGTTAAAGCATTGAACTACTGTCTCTAGTTTTACAGTTTCTGGTCTTAGTTACTGAAAATTTGCACGAAAGCAGAACAAAGGTTACACTGTGTTCACACTGAGTATTTTGGGGGAGGAATATCTGCCTCAAAATTCAGTTTGGAACTTTGAGGCAGATATTCCTCTCCCTGCACGCCGATTTTCGGGCCGATTTTCGCGCAGTTTTTCGCCCGTGGCCATTGAGCGCCGCGGGCATAAAACAGCGCAAAATACGCTTTCTCTGCCTCCCATTGAAGTCAATGGGAGGTCAGAGGCGGAAGCGCCCGAAGATAGGGCATGTCGCTTCTTTTTCCCGCGAGGCAGTTTTACTGCTCGCGGGAAAAAGACGCCGACGCCTCCCATTGAAATCAATGGGAGGCGTTCTCGGGCCGTTTCTGCCGAGTTTTGCGACGCGGTTTCCGCGTCAAAAAACTCGGCAAAATACTCCGTGTGAACATAGCATCTGACACAGCAATAATTATTGTTATAGATCCCAGGTTGACGCACAGTAATAGGATCTACCCAGTAAAATTATTGCTTATAGCTGCAACTAAGAATATAGGGCATTAGTGTTAAAGTCCTGGAGAACCTAGAAGAAAGGAGGGAACGACCGTGACAAGTCAATTGTCTGATTTCAAAAGTGATCCTCCCTAAACTAGGAGATGGGACAAGGGGCAATCCATAGAAATGTCACACTGCTCCTACAGAAAAAAATACAAAGTAGTTCTTCAATTCCTCAAACTTCCCCAGGAAAAAGGTGCCATGGCTAAACTCCAGTCTGGCACTTGTTGGTAGCAACCCTGTTTTTAATATAGTCAGCTTCAACCCCTTGGTGACATGTGACGTAACTGTACGTCACAGCCACCATGAGGGAGTATGGAGCGGCTAACGGGCTGAGCCCACCCCATACTCGGCAGGTGTCGGTTTAACTTTTGTTCTTCTGAATTGCCCTAGAAAAAATATAATGTGGACTTGTTCAGCCAACAGCGATCTCTCCTGACTCCCCCATAAACATGCACACAGGACCGGGCATACATGTTTATTTCAATGGGGGAGAGGATGATAACACAGACTTCTGACCGCACCTGTCTCCTGGGGGAACAAACTGTATTCATTACCTTCAGTTCTGGCTGCTTTTTGGCTCTGATCAGTGACAGCAGATTGGCTGCATTATCTAATGGAAGTTTGTCTTATCAGAAGCTACAGTATGTCCAACCCCCATGCTTTACACTGCAGCTCTACAGTAAGCTCACCATGAAGTCCGTGCAGGAAGAGTGGATTCCTAGAACAGCATGAATAAACTACAAAAGGCTAAACAACCAATCGGAAACAATGATTATTGGGTAATTGCAGAACATATACTCAAGCAAATAATTCTCTATTGGGGCAGTCTACTAAATCTTTTACATATAAACATATGTCTCAACAGGAAAATGGTTATGAGGGCTAGGTCACCAGCATGTGCGGATTTAAACCTCCCTTTGTCAGAATAGAAACTCCAAGATAATTATGAAAAACACTAGAAACAGGAGTCATGCACTATTGTAATACAATTTGCCAATGGCATAGAAAAATAATTTTTATTGGACAATACAAAATACATAAAGTTAAAAAAGACTACAAATCTGAAGACTGTACACCTCCCAAGTGATGAGGATGAACCTAAAGGAACCGCTCCTTGTATGGCAGTTGCAGGAGGGAAGAGCTTAACTAACAGATAGCAAATACTAACTAGGACTAAGGCAGAGAATACAAAAAAGTAATACTCGGTATAAAAGTTGGGGTATGCAAATGTAAGTAAGTACCAGCATACATACAGCCAGAGTCACAAAAGTAAACGAAGGTAAATATTGTGAATGGATTCCAAACTGAGCAAAACAGTATGTGCTCTCAAAGAATCCTCACAAAAATAGACAAAGTCTTCCCAGAATATTATCGCCACAAGAAAGGAGCAGGTAAATATGTACAGCACAGCATAGAGTGTTACTAACCCATATGGTTCCTGTAGTTCAGTATCTTCCAGAGTACAGAGAGACCCCAAGGGGTCTCTCTGTACTCTGGAAGATACTGAACTACAGGAACCATATGGGTTAGTAACACTCTATGCTGTGCTGTACATATTTACCTGCTCCTTTCTTGTGGCGATAATATTCTGGGAAGACTTTGTCTATTTTTGTGAGGATTCTTTGAGAGCACATACTGTTTTGCTCAGTTTGGAATCCATTCACAATATTTACCTTCGTTTACTTTTGTGACTCTGGCTGTATGTATGCTGGTACTTACTTACATTTGCATACCCTAACTTTTATACCGAGTATTACTTTTTTGTATTCTCTGCCTTAGTCCTAGTTAGTATTTGCTATCTGTTAGTTAAGCTCTTCCCTCCTGCAACTGCCATACAAGGAGCGGTTCCTTTAGGTTCATCCTCATCACTTGGGAGGTGTACAGTCTTCAGATTTGTAGTCTTTTTTAACTTTATGTATTTTGTATTGTCCAATAAAAATTATTTTTCTATGCCATTGGCAAATTGTATTACAATAGTGCATGACTCCTGTTTCTAGTGTTTTTCATAAATCTTTTACATTCAGGATATAATAAATGGGGCTATTCAGCGATTAGCAATGGTTTTCTGCTACATAGTAAATGTGGTGCGTTAAATGATGGAGTATGGAAAATGTATCATATAAAATTAATGGAGTGCTGGGTACCTTACTTGTTATAGTGACAGCACCATATAGTCGTGCAGTGGATTTTATGTAAATGTGTATTGCTGTAATCTTTTTTTTAAAGTACTCATTAAACAAACCAGAATGATTCACTGATATTACATAATATTCATAAAAATACCAAAATGATTCTATATGGCCAGTTTATATTACACATAAAACATAGAAATGACTCTCGGTCCTACCACAATATGCTTATACAGGGGCGCACATGGGCCCTGTGCATTGTCATAGGCGATTTTATTTTAATATGTAGAAAATGACATTGATATATTAAATATACACATGCCTATTAAGGTTTAGCTTTAATGCCACTAAACTATGACCTTATTTCACGGGTAAATAATCTACAGAGTAAATAAACTGCAAGGGTTTATTCATAAGTGTATTTTATGTAAACTAAATCATCGATCATTACACTGTACTAGATACTGGCAAAGATTACTGCTTTTGTTTTATTTTCAATCTAAAGTGCCATCTAGTGTGCAACTAAGGTAACTGCAAGCAGCATGAAGACAATAGGTATGTTCAGTATTTAAACATTGCCATCTAGTGTACAACTAGGCAACTACCGGTAACATTTTTACAGTAGTTTGTGAGACATTTATGGTATATTCATAGGTTTTGCCATAAATGTTTGAGAGATGATTGGTAGAATGGTGGTGATACCGGATACCCGTCATAAGGTTGAAAGCATACAATTAGGTCAGATGTCTTTTTATGCTGAAGCATTAAAGGGGTTGTCCAGGCACGGAAAACTGATGATCCATGCACAGGATAGGTCATCAGTATATGATCGGTGGGTGTCCGACACCCGAACCCACACCAATCAGCTGCCAGATGTTATGCAGGGTATTGAGTATTCGGAGCAGGAAGCAGTTGGCTTTGTACATTGCATAGCAGCCGTGCTGCAGAATAGCAGCTTTGCTCCTATTTACTTGAATAGGAGCAGAGCTGCAATACTGCAGCTCGGCCGCTATTCTGTGACCAGAGCCAACTGCTTCCGGCATGGACATCCGGTGCCCCAAAGGCAGCCTGAGCAGCTGATCGGTGCGGGGTCCGGGTGTCGGACCCCCACCATTTATATACTGATGACCTATCCTGTGGATAGGTCATCAGTTGCCCGTGCCTGGACAACCTCTTTAATATTACCCTTCTCTAGAAGTAAGAAGCCTCGCCCAAACCCTGAAAATCATCCCTAGAACATTACCCCTCCACCAAATTTCACAATAGGCAGTATGCATTCTGGTAGGTAGCATTCTCCTGGCATCCGCCGAGCCCAGATTTATCCATCAGACTGCCAGATAGTGTAACATGATTCAGCACTGCAGAGACCACGTTTTCACTGCGGCGGTTCCAGTGGCGGCGTGCTTCACACCACTCCAGCCGACACTTGGCATTGTGCATGGTGATCTAGGACTTTTGTGCAGTTGCTCGACCATGGAAAACCATTTCATAAAGCTCCCGATGCACAGTTCTTGTGCTGATGTCACTTCTAAAGGCAAGAACTCTGTAGTGATTAAAACAGCAGAGTATAGGGGATTTTTGCATGCCACGCACTTTACCACTCGGCTCTGTGAGTTTGCGTGGTCTACCACTGTGGCTGAGCTGTTGTGACTCCAAGATGCTTCCACTTCACAATAATAACACAGGTGACTGGGGCAGATATAGCAGACCAAATATTTCACAAACTGAAACGTGGCAAAGTTGGCATCCTCTGACAGTGCCACGTTTAAAGTCACTGAGCTCTTCAATGCGACCCATACTACTAGCAAAGCTTATTTATGGGGATTGCATGGCTGTGTGCTTGATTTTTTTTACACCTGTTTGCAATGGGTGTGGATGAAATACCTGAACTCAATAATTAGGAGGGTGTTCACATACTTTTGTACATCGTGCAGTATACATTGTCAAATAAACGGAGAAGTAGGAAAAATAAATACAAGATGCTTTACTGCCATCTGGTGGATCAGAGGTGGAAAGCATTTGTGGATTGTTCAGATGTAGACACAAATTGAATATGTGAAAATGTAAATGTATCAGATAAACCCAATTTTACGTACTGAAAGAAAAACGAGGCTCTGTTCAACCATCTTAATATTATACAAATAGATTAAAAAAAATACATCTCTCATCTGAGCAGCATCTGAAATCTCTATTAGAGGTTGTAACCAGTAATTCATTCTCTCCTGGTCTCGTCATCATATGTGAAAAAGATTGATTTGTGTATATCAAAGCTGAAAGGGAACCTATGCCTTGTATGATATAGCTTGAAGACTGTTCCTATACTTCCTGCCTACATAGAATTTGAAGCACTAGAGGTATCCCATGTGAGTGATCATCGGTTTGGCTTCATAATCCATCAGATCATCAGTGTAAAGAATGAATTCCTCTAAGATTTCCTGTAATATGGAGCATTTCTTCATTTTTGATACACTGGTTGCATGCCCATCAGTGTCCAGCTCTTTTACCGAAGTCTCTCATTATAAGCAGTAATGGCATCAGCACCCAGAAAAGCTGACAGCATTTAAGGGACTCCTGTGCTTGGGGAACAATCAGCTCCTCAGTGCCAATATGATGAAGCAGTTCCATTAGGCATGGTGAGGGAACAGGCCGGCCACGGTGGCGGGAGACCTCAGAGGCGTCCAGCAGCAGAGCCAGTCAGAAGCAGCAGAGCCAGTTAGAAGCAGCAGAGTGGTGAGTGACTGTGGTAGGGAGGTACTGAAGATGATGCCTGTCAGTGTTCTGTCCAGCCAGCAGCAGAGCCAGTCACTGAAGACTATGCCGGTCTGTGTTCTGTCCAGCCAGCAGCAGCTTAAGTGCAATGATTTTTTTTAATTTGCCTCCCACTACTACCCCATAGTTGCCAACATTTGAAAATGTTTTCCACTTAGGGTGTGGCATCTTTGATGGGTGTGTTTTATAGAGACGTGGCTTATCTGGTTGGTGTGGCTAGTGGCCATGACTTTCTACCCAGGATTTCTGCATACAAATATAAAAACAAAAATGTCTGAACAAGTTTGGCTGACAAATACTATGGTGGCCAGTATCCTTTTTGTTATCCGATTGTTTACAGGCAGGTGATGTCTCATTTTATCACTAGGGCTAGGCGATATGTGCTGGCCACTACTGGCAGTGTAAAAACCAGCGTAGATAGTGCCACACTCAGTGCACCTTGTAGATGGTACTCCATGCTGCCCCCCAGTAGATATTGTCACATACTGCTTCCTGCAGATATTTCCACGGACTGCTTCCTGCAGCTAATGTCACAGTGCCCCCTGTAGTTAGCGCCACATCGCCCCCTGTAGATTATGCCATAGTGCCCCCTGCAGATACTGCCACACATCTCCTTTTTAGATAGGACCACAGTGCCCTCTGCAGGTAATACCACAGTGCCCTCTGTAGATACTGCCACAGTGCCCTCTGTAGATACTGCCACAGTGCCCTCTGTAGATACTGCCTCACAGTCCACTTGTAGATGATCCCACACAGCCCCCTGTAGATGCCACACAGCCCCCCTGTAGATGATGCCAAATGGCCCCCCCTGTAGATGATGCCAAACGGCCACCCCTGTTATATGGACAGTGACGTTGGGGCTCCCTCTATGAGCGGAATCACTAGCCAGAGCATCGGCAACGCTCTGGCTGGGGATTCCGCACCTGGAGAAGTGAATGGCAGAGCAGGAAACTGATAGTTTCCTGCTCTGCCATAGTATTCAATTGTATCTGCGTCCGGAGGACGTAGATACAATTGAATGCGACAGTTGCCGGGGCACATCCCAGAACAGTAATTTGCCGGGACTGTCTCTGTAAATTCGGGACAGTTCTGGCAAATTCAGGACTGTTGGCTTATATGCTGCCCCACAGAGCTGCTGCCAGCCACTGTCAACCTACTGTGCCCCCTGCCTCTCCGCAGAGCCTCTTCCAGGTCACATATGCCCTCTTTGCCCACTCCTCCTTCCACTTAATGTCTACCCCTTTTCCCCCGACAGAGCCCCTGCCTACCTACTGTCTCTGCCCTGCCTGCCCTTCAGCCCCTGACATGGTTCGTTCTCCTGCCCCCACAGAGCCCTGTTTCCTAGTGTCTCCCTTGTCCCTTGACAGAGCTCCTGCCACCCTCTATCACCGACAAAGGCCCTGCCAGGTTTTATCTCATCCCTGTCCTAACTAAATACCCCCAACAGAGCCTGCCCCATGCTCCCCCCACAGAGCACCTGCCATCTTGTATCATTTACTCCCACAGAGCCTCTGCCAACATGTAATGGAGGAGGGGGGCAAGACTCCTCAGCTGTATGGGGCCCAAAAATTCCTGACGGCAGGCCTGCCGGGAGACATTACACATCCAACGTCATTTTACATAGGATGCATAGGCGTTTGAGATCTCTTGGAGTTCTCGTATAGAAGTTTCTGTATCTCATAATTAGTTCAATGCAGAATTCTCTTGCATGTGCTACCTTCTCTCCATTGAGGGGTTGGAATTAGTAGAAGTCTCATCTGCTGGATCCACACAAATCTGAAAAGTGTTTTTTTCCGGACAATCCATTTAATTTAACAACGATAATAGTGTGACGTTGTGTTTTCTTAGACTACACATAATATTACCAGAAATGTAATGTAATCCCAGATCCCTGAATGCTGGCTGGTTCACAAGTTCATGACTGGGGCAAATACAACTTACAATTTATTTCTATGAAACGTGTCCCAACTTCCCAATTATCTGTGTACCTCGCTCTGAAGAATCATGACAGCATGGTTAAAATGATGATGCTCCAAGGTGGCAGACGTTCCGTAGAGCTGAGACAGAGCCGAGCCACTTCTGAAAGTAAAAAGAGAATATCAGCACAATGACACTTGTCACCATGTCATGTAAAGTCAGTATCCCACTGAATACATCAATCTAGATGAGAAGTAGAAGTGACGGGGATGACTCAGTGTTCACTGACCTTGCAAAGAAAAGAATACAATATCTGAACTATGACATCAACATACCGATACAAAATGTCGCATGATGAGAACAAATATTATTTTTTAACAAAAAATTCCAGTAGATTACAATGGCATTTGTACAGTCAATTTATAGTGTATCTCTTTAATGTTTGTACAGCTTAATGACACGCGTCTAAAGAGAGTGTTACGGATGCGGTGGAAGTTGTCTCAACCTTGTGATAGGAGCATAATACATTTATGGGGATGTTCATACCAAGACAGATGAAAATCATTTTCAATACTCTTACATTGGCTGAAAAACAAGCCTAAAGTCTAAACTATATTGGTAGTTTAAAACTAGGATGACAATTACAGTATAATACATTACAAACCACCCTAGTGCACCCTAGAACCACCCTACCCTATAAGAGCACCTGCCTAAAGGGGGAAAGCCGACCACCAACCTGTCCCTGCGAGCCCCTATTATAGCCCTGTATATTTAATTAGAACTTAAATGTTGGGTCTAAAATAGTAAGAGGGGAGAGATGGAGTACAACCAAAAGTCCGCAAATACCCAAAGATGCAGGGTTTAGAACCTATGTATTGGTTTTTAATTGTATTAATTTTGTATTTATTGATATTCAATTGCTATTTTGGGCGTTTTAGGATTTATTGTACTGTAATGGTCATCCTAGTTAAGGAGGACCTGTCACCTCTTCTGACAGGTCTTTTTTAGTAGATACTTGAATTTCCAATGAAACAACAGTTCTGATATGCCTACCAAAATAGAGAAAATCCCATTTCAAATCTTGAATGACTTTCTTCCAGATCTAGACATAAACAGCTGGATAAACGCAGGCGTAACATATATAGATGATCTATATGTGGAAAATAATCTCTGTTGCTTCTCTGACTTATCATTCAGATACAAACTAGATAAAACTCAATTCTACAAATTTCTGCAGATAAGAACGATTATGAGAGAGATTCCATATCCATTACTCTCCCTACCTATGCCGGCTTCTACGTACTTAAATAACCAATTAAAAACAATTAAAGGTATTCACACGTTTTATCAGATTGGTTCCCAATCACTTACCTTTGAAAATCAAATACATATATCTAAATGGCATAGAGATCTGAACGGCCAATTTTCAAGAGACCAGTGGTTAAGAGCGTTCTCCATCTCTCAAGTCCTCTTCCTGTACTAATCATCAAGAATTATATTATAAAATATTCTATAGATGGTATCTCACTCCGTATAAACTTTCCAGAATATATAGTGATGCATCGCCCCAATGTTGGAGAGGTTGTAACCATTTGGGATCCATACTTCACATATTTTGGGAATGTCCTTTATTATTAATCTTTTGGCAATCTATTAGCGCACTACTAAATGAGATTACAACTCAAAATATCAACCTCACGCCGGAACTTGGGTTACTACGGCTTGGAATTGAGGTTATTCCCAAACAATTCCAAATTGTAATATGTCATATATTAATATCTGCCACATCAGCTGTAGCGTTCAGATGGAAAACATGTAACGTCCCGCAGGGCTGCCATCAGGAATTTCTGGGCCCCATACTGCCAATGAGTCTGGGCCCCCGCCCCCCTCGTTATTAGGAGGGGGGGTGAAATGTAAAGGGGCGGGAGGTAGGGCACATTAAAAAGAAAACTCTTTGGAGGAGCAGGGCAGAGACAGGAGGTGGGTGTCGGAGGGCAAAGGGGAGAAACTAAGTGCCAGGGCTGGGAGAACTGAAGGTAGCAGTGGTAGCCAGGGGGGAGACGCAACCTCACAGGGGCTCTGTGGAGTGACAAGGAAGAGACAAGAGACAGCGGCTCTGTGGGGGGCAAAAAGGGAAAGTGAGTGTGTGTGTATGTGTGTGTGTGTGTGTGTGTGTGTGTGTGTATGTAGAATCTGTCAGGGTGTAGGAGGGCAATATAAACAAAAATCATTGCACTGAAGCCCTATACACAGCAGAGTCACTCACCAAAATGTAGTCCCTAAGATCTCCCACCGCCACGGGCATGTCTGGATGATGCTTTTGCATTCTCTTCACACGCTGCACACACGTTATCTGTGTGTAGCGCTATCTACAGGGGGCTGTGTGTGGCGCTATCTGCAGGGGTGGGTGAGGCGCTATCTACAGGGGGGGTGTGTGGCGCTATCTACAGGGTGGGTGTGGCGCTATCTACATGGGATTGTGTGGCGCTATCTACATGGGATTGTGTGGTGCTATCTACAGGGGGCAGTGTGTGACACTATCTACAGGGGAGTGTGTGTGTGGCGCTATCTACAGGGGGTATGTTCGGCGCTGACTACAGGGGAGTGTGTGGCACTCTCTACAGGGGATTCCAGTCCAGGAGGAGACCCTGACCTCACTGTCCATATATGGACAGTGACCTCAGGGGCTACCTCTAGGAGAGAAATCCCCGACCAGAGTGTCGGCAACTCTCTGGCTGGGGATTTCGCTCCTGGATGGGTGAATGGCAGAGCAGGAAGCTGATACTTTCCTGCTCTGCCATAGTATTCAATTGTATCTGCATCCTGTGGACGCAGATACAATTGAATATGGCAGTGGCTGAGACACGTCTGGGACAGTAATTTGCCGGGACTGCCTCTTTAGATTCAGGACAGTCCCTGCAAATTCAGGACTGTTGCTAACTATGCCTCCGGTATAAGCTTTCTCCCCCTACCCAGGTATACTCTCTCCTTCCTCTACCCCTCCCCATGTATAATTTCTCCCCTCCCTTCAGATATCATCACTTTTGACCCAATTATTACCCCCCCCCCCCCATTGTATAATGCCTCCTCCAGTGGAGGGATGTCACGATACCAGAATTTAGACTTCGGTACCGATGCTTTGTGTAGTATTGCGATTTCGATAACAAAGCGATACTTTGCCAACAGTAATAAAAAAAAAAAACAGTTCTTCCATTTCTTATGTGAGGCGCGAGGTGTGATGGTAAATTTAACCTCCATGTGCCTCACATTAATAGTAATTAACCCCATCATGTTCCTCAATTATAAAGGGTTAATGTGTAAGGTACATGATGGGGTTAATTACTATTAATGTGAGGCACATGGAGGTTCAAAATTCATAATACCTCGTGCCTCACATTAATAAGTGAAAGAAGTTTTTATTTTATTTTTTACAACGTACACATCATAAATGATGCAAAAAAATTGTTGTGCAGGTTATTACAGCCGCGCCAATAATGAATGTGTATATTTTATGTATTGAGACTAATTTTAATGTGTTTTGTAAAAAAGGTGTATGTGTATTTTTTTTTTAATTTAACATTACTTTATGTTTTTACTTTCTTTTTGAAACTTTAATGTACTGGTATATATCTATATACGGATAGTACACAGGCAGTTGTTAGGACAGACCTGAGTATGCCCTAACAGGAAATATGGTAAGACAGCCCTGGGGTCCTTCATTGGACCTTGGGCTGTCTGCCCATATATGGTATGTCCCTCAATCGCGTCACAGGGATTCCTGTGACGTGATCCAAGGGGCATCCCCCCTTCTTATTTTCCCCTGAATGCTGCAGTCAGCTTTGATCGCAGCATTCAGGGGAATAGCGGCGGAGATGAGAGGTTTCTTTGATCTCTGCCTTTATAGAGTGGGACTGCGGCTGTGTAATACAACCATTGCCCCGCCCCGCACGCGGTCAGCACGAGGTGATGCGGGCGGCGCTGCACTAATGAGCGGCGGTTCAGGCACTGAAGACAGAACATGTGGGGGTGTTTTGTAGTGCGCCCGCCATGTTCTGTTTTCAGTGCCGCCGCTCGTTAGTGCAGCGCTGGCCGCATCACATAATCCTGGCGGCGCGCACATGTCAGGACTCCGGAGCAGGGCCGTGACTGTGTTACACAGCCGCAGCTCCGCTCTCATACATTCATGTATTACAATATTGAGCTGTGCGGCCGCACAGCTTAGTATCGAAATACATGAAATAACGGGATTGAACCGTTTGGGGGTGCACGGTATCGAAACCGTATCGAAGTTTTGATGCATCGTGCATCCCTACTCAAGTGCCATCCTCCCTCCATTATTATCTCCTTCCCACTCTAGCATCATTTCCCTCCCTACCCAATGCCATCTCCCTGCCCCATTATCATCTCCCTGCCCCCATTATCATCTCCCTGCCCCCATTATCATCTCCCTGCCCCATTATCATCTCCCTGCCCTCATTATCATCTCCCTGCCCCATTATCATCTCCCTGACCCCATTATCATCTCCCTGCCCCCATTATCATCTCCCTGACCCCATTATCATCTCCCTGCCCCCATTATCTTCTCCCTGCCCCCATTATCATCTCCCTGCCCCCATTATCATCTCCCTGCCCCATTATCATCTCCCTGCCCCATTATCATCTCCCTGCCCCATTATCATCTCCCTGACCCCATTATCATCTCCCTGCCCCCATTATCATCTCCCTGCCCCATTATCATCTCCCTGCCCCATTATCATCTCCCTGCCCCCATTATCATCTCCCTGCCCCCATTATCATCTCCCTGCCCCCATTATCATCTCCCTGCCCCATTATCATCTCCCTGCCCCCATTATCATCTCCCTGCCCCCATTATCATCTCCCTGCCCCCATTATCATCTCCCTGCCCCATTATCATCTCCCTGCCCCCATTATCATCTCCCTGCCCCATTATCATCTCCCTGCCCCATTATCATCTCCCTGCCCCCATTATCATCTCCCTGCCCCCATTATCTTCTCCCTGCCCCCATTATCATCTCCCTGCCCCCATTATCATCTCCCTGCCCCATTATCATCTCCCTGCCCCCATTATCATCTCCCTGCCCCCATTATCATCTCCCTGCCCCATTATCATCTCCCTGCCCCCATTATCATTTCCCTGCCCCCATTATCATCTCCCTGCCCCCATTATCATCTCCCTGCCCCATTATCATCTCCCTGCCACCATTATCATCTAACTCTACCCCCTCCCCATAGAAAGCACGTCTGTATTGGTTCACACTGCAGCATAGGATTGTATCATTCAGCTCCACGACGGCTCTTTTCTCCTGTCCTGTGTAAACAGAGGGAGAAGACAGGTTTATTGTCACATGTTACACAGGACGGGAGATAAGAGCCGCAGAGCTGATACAATCCTATGCTGCAGTGTTAACATAATACAGAGGTGGGGAAGATATTTACTTTCTATGGGGGCAGGAGGAGATTTTTTCAGGAGGCTCCGGGCAGCAGAAGCGGGACACAGACATAACTTAGTACTCACTGTGTCTGAAGAAGAAGACGACGACTGCTGCTGCTGCTGGACGTATCCTCCGAGGCTGAGCTCATAACTCCACCCCTTGTCTCCTCCCCACACGCTGTCACACTGTTGCGGAGGAGGAGGGGCAGGCACATCTCACTCTCCAGCGGGCCCTTACGATTTTATTCTGATGTAATGAACGGGCCCCTCCTTCGTGATGGGACCTGTTCCTTTCACCGAAATGAAATCGTAAGAGTCACACTGCCGTGAGTATATTAATTCCAGCGGCAGAGTGCGGGCCCCTTTTTTTAAAATTTATGCCCGGGCCCCTCACTGCAGTACCCCCAGTCCCCCCCTGATGGCGGCCCTGACGTCCCGACCATCACAGACATCATTAAAAAAGTCAATACAAACTATCAATATGAATATATTTATGCCCGTAGCATACATAGACATGACCGGTTCTGTAAAGATTGGATGTGCGGGAATAATTCTGTATATGCCGTACCTCTCCCTTTCTAGTGGGAGCTCATACGTTGTCTGTTGTATACATTTTATTTTTTCTTTATGACCTGTATACGTTCTTCACAACATTTATTTTATTTACCTTTTATTACCCATATTATTTTGAATCCCATTTTCTCAAAATGTTAAAACTTATAGGAATTAACGATTTAATTATTATTTGAGACTAACTATTTACTTCTACCTGCGAGTAGAACTGTTATACACATATATTTTCTGATGTCTCAACTGTTTAATAAAGACATATTGAAACAGAAACAACAGTTCTGGAACATATTTTCTTAGAATTCTGCATTGTGCCATTCCTCTGTTATTCCTCCTAGAAAGGTATGAATAAATTGACAACTGGGTGTTACCATTCCCCTTGTCAAAGGGGCATATCCCTACATTGTCTCACTGAGCATGGATTTAACATTATCAGTCTGTGTAGTGATACACCCCCAACTGGTAACACCCAGTTCTCAATTTACTCATATATTTCTAGGAGGAATATCAGAGGAACAGCACAACACAAAAGTTCTACAAAAGATGCTCCAGATTTGTTATTTCATGGGGAATACAATTATTTGCTAAAACAGACATGTCAGGAGAGGAGACAGGTCCCCTTTACGGATTGCTTTTTTTTTTTAAATTAAATATACGTTATATTATAAATTGCCATTATCGTGTAGATCAGTGGTCTCTGTCTGTGAATCTCTGTACAATATTACCTCTGGCTACAATCTGGCCCACTAAAGCCTTTGAATCTGTTTGGTTCCGTGAATTATTTTGATATGTGGGATTGAAAACGAATAAGATGCTTATAGTGTGCAGAAGGATATGTATATAGTGATATAGGGTAGAGCTAAAAGACAGCGATTTGCTTTAAGTAACAGGGGTCAGTTCAGTGTAGGAAACCCCTTTATTACCTCAACTTCTTATAAAACATATAATATCTGCTCTAACCCTTTAATGACCGCGCACTGTTTTTGACGGCAGGCGGTGCAACTCCCAAATCTACATCGACTTCTTTTGGTGTTTCTGTGGAAAAGACTAATGTCAGCGCCCATTCTCTATGCAGGATCTATTACTAACAGCACCTGTTCTTAGAAAAGCCTCTTGAGTATGGCCGGGATCGTTGGGACCGTTTAACCAGTTGATCGCTGCAGTCCGTGACTGTAGAATGATCAAAGGGTACTCCCCCCTTTGATCGCCTCATGATCAGAGATGGGGGAACGCTCTGCAGTCAGTTCTGTAAGCCTGTTGTTATGGCACACTACTATTGCCATTGTCAGCCAGCGTCAAAGACACAGAAGATAATGTATTAGCATACAGAAGTATAAAAACCAGTTGTAAAATAGTTATTCCGTAATGGGTTAAAAAAAAAAAAAAAAAGTGAATAAAAAAAGTGACAAAAAACCTACACATATTGGGTATCCACAGAATCGTAATAACTCAATTTATTTATTTGCAAGGTTATTTAGTCTAAAATATGAAAAGTGTAAAAATAAATAATAATAATTCAGAAAATCCCTTTTTTTTCTATATGCATCCCAAAAAATTTATTAAATAAATAGTAATTTATATGTACCCCCAAACTGGGTTGAAAAAACTCCAACATTTCACGTGCATAAAACAAAGCTTCATACAGCCACGTCAATGGAAAAAGTAAAAATTTATGGCTACTGAAATTTGGAGAGGCAAAAACGGACAAAATTCAGCTGGTCATTAAGGACCTTTCAGGCCTGGTCATTAATGGGTTAAAAAAGGATTAGATCACATTTAGTTAACATTCTTTACTAGAAAGTAGAGAGGAAAAACATCAACAAGTTCTTCTTTTAAAAGGTTAACTGTGTTGTGCTTGTACATGAGTGCGACCATTTGTCATGTTCTCCCCCGATCTCCCCCTAATTCTGCTCCTGTGTGATGGTGGTTGAGCAATGCTGAGTTTCTGGCCAAACTCGAATACTACAGCAGTGTAGACAATAATTGGGTCAAGGGCTGACGGCAGAAATGGTTAAAATGTGGCAGTGGAAAAACTAAGGAATGTAATTATGAAATGGAGAATTGTTGTGAGGGGGTGGGGAATAGGATTGGACTGTCACAAGAGATTTATGTGCCTTACTGTTTCACTTTTGGATCTCAGCCTATGATGACAAGATGGGTTTTCATTCTCCAGAAATGAGTTTAAGAGGAAACAAATAGACTAAGTCTTCCGGGAGGGCGTCCTGAAAAGCTGCACCATCCTGATCTTTAATCAGCATGGCAGCTGTAATATGGTGGGGGCGTCCTGAGGAGGACACTGGTGGCAAAATGACCAGCGTTCAGGTCTCCCCACAGCATTGTGTAAAATACTCTGCAACCTGTCTGTTTGGGTCCTCGGGTGTCGTGACCCTTGTGATAATATATTTACACCATATTTACTCCAGTGAAGAATATTAGCGAACACAAGGGCACAGATTTATCAAAACTACTACAAAGGAAAAGTGTAATAGTTGGCATTGGGAAATGGTAGAAACAACATGGTTGATTGCTATGGGCACTTTGGCCATTTTTCCCTTGCTTCTGGTCTTAATAAATCTCCCCCACTGCGTTCCTCACCTGCACATTATAGACTTTGCACATGGAGTCAAAAGGAAGAGGAGATGGGGGAAACAAGTCTTCATGAGGCATTATATCAGAAGTGAACAACATGTAGCCTACAGGCAGCATGCGACCAGTGATGCTGTCTATGTGGCCCCAACCATCATCATGCTTGTCGGTGTCCCAAAAGTTCAAAAAGACAAGTGCATTTCTCGAAACCAAATAACGGAATGCTGTCACTAGACAGCAGCTCCGTTCTCTATGTCCTGCACTGATCAAAGATATCAGTGCAGGTCTTGGAAGGCACTGTCGTGGGTGCACTGTGAGGCTGGCACTGTTATGGGGGCACTATGGAGCGGTTTGAGTTCTATTTTAAACAATTCGAGTAAAACTGATGCTGTTTGTTGCCTAGTGTAGGTCTAAGGCGCCAGTGGATGACTGGTATTCTCTATTTAAATCCCTGTGTCATGCAATCTCCCTTCAGACCCTGCACTAGGCATAATGCAGTGATCTTACAAGAGTATTACCATCTGGGACATTTAGAACATATACCCTGATCTTTTGTTGTGTACCCCAGTGGGGAGACGATGAAGCTACTCTGTCTATTGTAGTTTATGGGAGTTACAAAATGCTCTGTTTTCTCAAAAGAACCCCCACCTGTGAGAGGGAGCGTCCTCCATGTAATGTGATCCAACAGCTCTAGTGGCCGTTTTGGAAATGTGGAGCCATGGAGACGAGCAGGACGCTCTGTGCGGAGTTGTGAGCCGCCGGCAGCACGGACTGTAGACCGTCCGCGCCTTATTGAGAAGCAAGAAGGGTAATACAAGTCATTTAGAAAAACGATTATTGCGCACACTCCTGCACTATAATAATTTTTCGAAATAACGTAAGTATAATTGGAGATACGCTTTAAGGCATATACTGTCAATAGGTCATTAAGAACGTAGATAAGGATAGCTCTTCATGTTTTATTGTGGCCCTTGGCAGCGGTACCATTTTACAATGTGGCCCACAGACCAGATAAGGTAATGCACTCCTGCATTTAATAGTTTCGTGATCTGGAAAAGTGCATTCTGGTACCATGTTTGAGTTAGCAGTTGAACCATGCGAATATCTAAGTTTATAATGAAAAGTCACAGCAACATTCTTGACATTAATGTGTCTATGTGAGCAGCAGTAATCAGCCCTTGAATTTAAGACGTCTGCTTAGACAAGGGAAAATACAGTTGACAGCATGAAATAAAAGTAATCCCGCAATTACAGCAAGAAGAGGTGTTGCATCATTTCCCATAATGTGTCTACACAGCAGTAGATGTTCATGGAGCATAAAAATGAATATTCCTATATATAAATCTACACGTCAATGAATAGAATGCAAGGATTTGCTAATTAAATTCTGCACAGTGTAACAATGGGTGAACTTACTTGGCCTGGAAGGCATTATTGGTTCCTCTGTGGTCAAGATCATGGCATAGACACCCCACGAGCACAGCCAGTATTTCAATGTCAGTCAGAATTTCCTGGAACCCTGCTGTCTGCAGATTAAAAATAAATAAGACTGTAACTCTTACATGCAGTAAACCTTAGAAATCTCAGCTGATGCGGGTAAAATATCTTTATCTTTTTTCTTCCTAGTTCGACTTTTTTCCCCCCATAAATATAGTCACAAAGCAGATGTATACAATACAATAATGTAATATTAATAAAAGCAATACTGTTTAGTCATAATTTCTTTGTAGGCTTATGACCAGTATTTGTCTTCTCTCAGATGTCCCCTATTATGCCATATTTGTCACAATTAATGTTTTTTGATCTTTAAAGGAATGTTCCAGACAAAACGGATACATTTTTGTCATGCCTAGAATAGGGCCTGAGGGGGCGGTGCATGACACAGGGATTCAAATAATACCAAAGTAATACTCGTTGCACACGACCGAGTGCCACTCAAGCCGTTTTTCATGGCATTCGAGGGGCACCCAATAGGTTAGTAAAAACAGACCTGACTTTCCAAACCTTGGAAAGATAGGACACGTGTTCTCTTTCCACGGATCACAGGCGGGAGGGACCGTGTCACACACAGTCCTGTGCATGAGGCATTAGAAGTTCTGTATCAAGCACCCCCTCCTCCGGTCCTGTAAAAGGCATATTACAGTCTAGGGTGCTGCTTTAAACAAAATATAATATTAGAGAACCTGAGTAATCACATAACACAGTTTTTTAATTATTAATGTATGTGAAAAACTAACTTCCCCTTTAAATGGAATTAAAACATTTAACAGCAAAAATTGCATCAGGTCTCTATTGGGTTTAAGTCAAGACTATGACGAGACAGATCCATAACTTCAATATTGTTTCTTCACAACCATTCAGCAATTAGAATGTTTTTAGTAACAGCGCAAAAAAAATATTGTTTCTTGAGCAATAAAGATTGCATTACACACTCTACTCACCATAACATACCCCCAAAAACATGTCACTATGATGTGCCCTACCAGCACCCTACCTAAGCGAAGAACCTGCTCTGAAAAGAGACCAACTTTCATCCTATCCCTGTTAAACCATAATACAACCCTACCTAGAATCTCAGGTGGGGAAAATGCCAGTTTATAAGGATACTCGTTACAGGATGGAAGGAAGAAAGGGGTAAAGACCCCAGACTACAGATGAAATGCACATAAAACATCATTTCAATATAAGAATATATATAAAATGCTCATAAAAACTGTGATGAGAATAAATTAAAACCGCAAGCGAGGATTGAAAATGACTCCAAAAAAATTAGCCAAACAGGTCTCCAGCACTGTGCAAGCGTGATAAAGTGTGACATTACCATAGGGAACTCTTGGATTTCATAGGAATCGCTTGGACATACTTTTCACAGAGATACAAGACAAGCTAAACACCATATAGTGACAATGAATATGTATGTTGGAGCTACAACAAAAAATGCTTTGGGAATATGCAGAACATACTTCTCATGTAGAACCAGATGTTATATGGAGTTACATGATATTTTTAATTGTCTTTCTTGACATTGCATTTATGGTTTGTAGACGGTTATTGTATCCATGTTGGTATCTATCTTTGCTATTGATTGTAATAAATGTTGTTTTTTTTTAGAATTCATTTATATCTAAGGGAGTAAATAATGTCCATTTCATAGATTTTTCATCTGCCGCCTAAGGAGTATATGCAATACAGGTTCCAGTCCATGATGGGAAATTGTATACGTAGTGTCCAGGGCCTGTAAGACAATGATAGTCTTTGGTGGCCAAAAGGTTATACAGTGCTCAGTCATTGGTGGTGAGTAGCACATTACTTTTTTATAGCACTGTACTAGATGTATCACTCTTTTGAGATGCATCAGGGACAAACACAGACAGTTGAGGGCCCCCGTGCAAGAACAGTATATGGGCCCATTTATCTCCAATATCCAATCATAAATCACCCCCTTATGTCTCCCGTACAATCCCCCAGTAATTGCTAGCCATACAATTCATTAGCTCAAGCATAAATTCAATCTAATAGACAGAGAAAACATGCTTTTACGTGACAGTGGCCCCCTTACCTACTGGGCACCTGTGCAGCTGCACAGGTTGCACCAAGGGTTGTCAATCCCAAGTTGCATTATATTTACCACGCCACTTCTACACTCGACATCCAAGTTTGGTCACGAGAGATATAAGCTATGACTGAAATAGCATAGACAAACATTATTCCATGGAAACCACTATTACAGTGTATTGGTGTAACTGTTGCCGAATTATTAGGCGTTAGTACTACTAATATGTTGAAGGGGTTTTCCCACAAACATAAATGATCACCTATCCGCAGGATAGGTGCTAATTTTCTGATCGCTGGGGACTCCACCGCTGGGACCCCATCGATCGTTAGAACGGAGGTCCAAACCCACGTTCCTCCTCACCGCTCGACCGCAGTGAGAAGGGCACTGAATGGAGCAGCGATCGAGCATTCACAGTCTACGCGAGTGGCTTGTTTATCAATATTATTAGCATATTATTAGGTCACACATGTGGATCTTGACAAAGATTTTGCTGTTGATTTTACCCTATGCATTGCAAAGGGTGATATCCGGTGTGAAAATCTGCAACATGCTCATTCTGTTGGGAAAATCCGCAGCATGCAGTATTGTACTGTAAATTGCAGCAAATCCGCTAGGTTTGTACCCTGTATTAGTGCTTGTGTATTATTTACATTACTTTTACTATTTGGTCATTTATGAAGACATAATAAATATAGAGGTTAATATACTTAAAGGGGTTTTCCAATCAGGGACATTTATGGCATATCCACAGGATATGTCATAAATGCCAAATAGAGGCAGGTCCCACCTCTGGGACCCGCACCGATCTCTAGAACGGGGTTCTCTAAACCGTGTTCTACCTCTCTGTGCTCTGGCTGACTCGTGTGATTCCCGACCATGAAGAAGAAAACAGTGTAACTCGCTGAGCTACGCTGTTTCCGTAAGGCCTATAGAACTGAATGGTGGTTACGAAAACAGCGTAACTCTCATTCTATGCGGTTTCCGTGGATATGCCATAATTGTCCCTGATTGGAAAACCCTTTTAAACATGTTCCTTCTGTATCTGCTGCAGTCCATTGTTAAGAAGCAAATTACTGCATTCTTATTGTACTTCATCTCACGCCCAGCCAAGTTTAAGTGAAATAGAAATAAATATATATGATATTTTTTTTCGTCAACACTGCAGGATAATAGTTTTAATAGAATGGACTTATGTCTTTTTTCAACCATCTTATAATGTATTTTGGAGTGCTGTGGAATCGTGGGTTCAGTGTTAAAGTAAGCAGCTCACCACAAATATATACAATAAAGTTAAAGTAAAATGAAAAATGTTTTAACTACTGAACAATAACCATAAAAAGAGACAAACATGAAAGTGAAGCATAAATCGGTGTTTTGCAGCTACACATCTGACACATGTTCATTAGCATTCACTAGAGAGAATAAATATGTTTTTGTATATCATTTCACTACGTAGCAAAATAACTGCTTTTCTCTCTGAATTTTCTTGGCTTATTCCTTTATGTATTCAAATCTGAGGGAATAAAAAGGATAATTAAAGCCTTTCCTTACCTATGGCATAATGCGTAAAAGTAGGTTATCACCATATCATGCAATTCATTTCTGCAGACGGGAATGACCTTCATAACTCACTTTAAGATCCTTCACTCATGAATTATAACTCATTCTTATTCTCGTTTCCACTCCTGCAATATCCATTTCTCCTCAGGTTTCTTCTCTGAGCTTCTTTAAAGTGAGTGGATTATATATCATGCAAGTAAAACATGTTTATTGTACTGATTTCAATAAGACGTCTCAGACTGCACATTAACTGGACAACAGTCAAGGGCTTTTCATCTTCTCCATCCCAGAGCCTTGAAAGGCAAAAGTTTTGGTTCTTCACCTTGGTCTAGTGACAGCTACTTTCATTCTTCTACATAATTATATAGAGGTTTTTCAGGAATATACATTGGTGACCTACCCTTAGGATTATCTATAATGTGTGATCATGGAGGTCCGAATAGCAGAACGAAGGGGCCACAGCATCTTTTCAAATGAATGGGGCTGAGCTGCAGTACCAGACACAGCCACATGTACTGTTGCGCTGCTGTGCCTGGATAAATATTGAAGAGACCCCTTTTTTCTGCTGATAGCGTATTAGACCCCACTCATCACATTGATGACTTTTTTGTAAGGATAGGCCATCAGTGTATATTCCTAAAAAAAACACCTGTAAAACCATATATTGGTCTTTCTTCACACGGGCATAGTACAGCTCTGTGTGAGAGACTTTTTAATGCCAAAAACAGAATCAAATCCCATTATTGGAGATCAGGAAAACTTTTCCAGAACAAAATTCAAAAATTTTTGGTACTAAATATACAACATTTCAGTGGAGTATTATTAGGCCTATGTGAATAAAACTTAGGGCGGATTCAGACGAATGTGATTTTCGTCCGTGCAGCCCGTGTGGTATTCACGCGGGTCGCACGGACCTAAACAAGTCTATGGGGCAGTGCAGACAGTGCGTGAGTTTTGCGCAGCGTGAGTCCGCTGCGTAAAACTCACGACATGTTCTATATTTAGGCGTATTTCGCGCATCACGCACCCATTGAAGTCAATTGACTTCAATGGGTGCGTGAAAATCACGCATGCCCCACGGAAGCACTTCCGTGGCACAAGCGTTATTCGCGCATCAGCAGTAAAAGAATGAATGTAAACAGAAAAGCACCACGTGCTTTTCTGTTTACAAACATCCAAACGGAGTGTCATAATGATGGTGGCTGCGCGAAAAGCACCCAGCTGCGCATCCATATGAACAGGACACACGGAGCTGACACGCTGCTGCCACGCGCGCAAAACGCTCACGTTCGTCTGAATTCGCCCTTACTGTATGTAATTTTTACAATTAACCACACCTAAAACACTTAAAGGGAAGGTGTCATGAAATTTATTTATTTTTTATCATATTGCTTTTAATATAATAATAACATACATTTTATTTATTTATATTCTTGTGTTCTACTTATTACTTTGTTCTACTTTTTACTTCTCTATGGGGGCTGCCATTTTATTTTCATCTCTGTATGTGTCGATTAACGACACATACAGAGATGGAATACGGCACATACAACCCCATAGTGTATGTGAACGGGAGCCGTTCCATTCACTGCAGCGTACGCCGTCTGTGTGGGAACGGCGCATAACACAGAAAAAAACTAAGCTCGTTGTATCTAATCCTCCTACACTGTGCAGTCGCTCAGAAAATGGCGGCACACAGTGTAGGAGGTTTGAAGATTCAAACCCTTCCTTCTTCTGGCACTAGCCAGAATAAGGGAGGGGGGATTGTGTGAGGACACTAGAGAGTGTGTCTACCCCAAATTTGCTTTACCACATTGCTTTACCACATTGAACATGCTGCAATTTTGGGAACTGCTCCCTCTAATGGCCAGCACATGGAAATGTTATAAGTTAGAATCTAATTTATAATATTTCCTGACTTGTGAAAAAATTAAAAAAATTAAAACAATGTGTAATCACTCAAATAATAGTCTAACAAAAAAAAATAATAATAATAATTTCTAGCGACACATTCCCTTTAAAAGAACCAATCATGTGGTGGAATACAAAAGCTGAAAGCAATATTTCCTATGCTGTAGGATATGAAATGAATAATGATGTATGACAAGTGATAAAATAAATGATTCAGCTGTATAATTCTTAAAAGTGGTGTCAGATGTTAGTTGGATAATCCATTAAGACACATTGACACTGTAATATTGTCTGATGTATCTACCAGCATCTCCTAATGGATTCTTATGGAACATCTGCCAGGCTAAGAAAAGAACCAGCGGCAGCAACAAAATAACATGGTTTGTAAGGCCAAAAAAAGACATGTCTATCCAGTTCAGCCTATTATCCTGCAATGTTTATCCAGAAGAAGGCATATTATTACACTCAAGAAATACATCCAGACCCCTTTTTTCAACTCTTAATTAATTCACCACAACTTCCTCTGGCAGAGACTTACTAGTCTCACTGCTCTTACAGTAAAGAATCCTCCTCTAGGTTTGTGTAGAAACTTTCCAGAAGTAAAGCTTACTGATAAGTATAGACAAACTAACAATGCTCTTTATTATGAAGGTAGTAATAATATAGTCAATAAGCCAAAGACTAAACACCACCTGGTTAAAACGGAAGGTATTTATATGCTCACTACTATCTTATATCTACACAATAAGGAAATTAATGTTCATGCTGGGATAGTAGGAGAATATATACATATTGTTTCTTTTTTGCCCCATGTGACCAACTATGCATTCAGATCCACTGGTGTATTGCACAGATGCAGCCTAAGTATAGAGTCAGACTTACATACAACCTTTTCTGGTTGATTAGTCTTTATAAGTTTAAGATACAGAAGCCATGGCTCTTTGGAGGTAGGACTTGGGAAGTTTTCATCCAAGGTGGGCAGCAAGGTTAGTAGGGCATTTTGGTTCCTTTTAGCCCTTCTCACTTTGCTACCTATCTGAATTAATATTGGCAACTGCTGTGTTGTCTGTATGGCAGATGGGACTGCTTCAGAGTGATATTTCTGACCTAAGGTCCTGCTGCATAGACATGGGCTGGGAGAACACTGAACACAATGCTTTCGCCATTTACATACATGTCTTTGATGATGACCATTTAAGCCTGAATTATCATTGAGCGGGATAAAGTTGGCACAACAGAACTCATGCCACACTTTTCTCTTATCACTCACTGCCATATTAATCAGAGTTCTGTAAAAATATGAATGTAGGGGTCAAAAAAATATACTCTGTAATTATGCAACCTTGTAAACATTACTTTTTGTACTCTTGGTCCAATAATAAAGTTAAATGACAGCCTCCATATTTTTTATATACGATCGCTGACATTTGTAACATGATAACCATTTGTCAACCTGCCAAAGCACTCATGAAGTGTGAAAGAGCTGCACAACTACTTAGCAATTGACAAATCAATGCAAACTCCTCCAGAGCCTTGTAAGTTTTACAGCCTCCTTGCAAGCTCCAGTCCTGACGTGAGAGGCGAGGGTGGAAGAGGAGCCAGACATGTGTAATTATGCCTTGATCCGTTAGTCACCATCCCATGTCAAATTGTTTTTACACCTGTCAAATGATCATTGTTTCTGCCAGGCTGAGTCAGCGACTCTGTTATTGAGTGGTCCCAGGAACGAGCCATGGGGATTAATATTTTATGATGGCTGCATAGATATTTTATGCCCTCTGCACATCTCAGCTATCTCTACTTGTCTGTTCTGCAGCAGATTCTAGTAAATCAGCAGATACTAGTACCCAATGACTGTAAACCAGGAGGAGACAACAATTCATGAAGAACACAGATGATAATTCATCTCCCAAACAGATGTTTCTTTATTTCTTATGTATGAGGCTATGCAGGAAACTATTCCTTAGCTGGCTTTTTTTGGCCAACATCATGTATACGCAGAGGCCCTTGTTGTCTACATCATTGCGGACAAATTACAGAATTGTAAAACTTCTATAATTCTTCATGCATATAAATCCGAAATCCCAATTATTATCAATTACATTTATCACTTTAACTATTCTATTCCCGGGTATTATACAGCATTATTTTTGGGATCCTTTAAGGTGATTATCTAAAATCATCTGTGGAAGATAATAAAAGATTTGTGTCTTGTACGGTAGAATGGGGGCAGCTTTTAGTGCAGCTAAGGAGACTGAATATGACCCTAAGTTTATGTTCACACGGCATAAGTTTGCGGCAGAAAAATACGAGGCTGTTTTCAAGAGAAGATAGCCTCTGAATCCAGGCATTTTTGGAGCTGGTTTTCAAAGTGTTTTTGATTTTTGCAAGCACTTTTAAAGTGTATTTTGAGGCGTATTTTAAGGTGTAATTTGTGGCAAATTTTCAAAGCATTTTTTGTAGTGTCGATGTGAAATCCGGTTGTAAAACATTTGGAGAAGTGATGTCACTTCCTTCTTACGAGGAGTTTTTTTTAATTCAGCTGCATAAAAGCATGCCTAATATGAACAACAGTGTATTTCCAATTGAAATCAATAGGAAACTGTTTGTAGTAAGTGTATTTTGGAGTGTGATATCAATGCTTTAGGCTCCAAAATGCACCTGAAAATAAGCCGTGTGAAAGTCTAAAAACAATAATTATTAACTTGATAAAAATAAGGATAAGCTCCGGATAGTAAAGCACATTAAGGCTTGATTTACACGAGCGTGTGCGTTTTGCACACGCAAAAAACGCGGCGTTTTGCATGCGCAAAAGGCACTTAACAGCTGCGTATGTCATCAGTGTATGATGCGCAGCTGCGAGATTTTCTCGCAGCCGCCATCATTTTGACACTCCGTTTGGATGTTTGTAAACAGAAAAGCACGTGGTGCTTTTCTGTTTACATTCAGAGAATGACAGCTGTTGCGCGAACCACGCAGTTCGCACGGAAGTGCTTTCGTGCGAACTGCGTGGTTTTCACGCACCCATTGACTTGGGTGCGTGATGCGCGAAAAACGGGGAAATATAGAACATGTCGTGAGTTTTACGCAGCGGACTCACGCTGCGCAAAACTCACGGACTGTCTGCACTGGCCCATAGACTTGTATAGGTCCGTGCGACCCGCGTGAAAAGCACGCGCGTCGCACGGACGTATATCACGGTCATGTAAATGATGCCTAAAAGATAGAAACATATTGCTGATGTTTCTTATAATTAAGTGGGTAGGAAACTAATCACATATATATTTGAACCAAATAATATAATATTTTAAGTAGAATTTAGCTTCCTCAGGGCAATATATATATATATATATATATATATATATATATATATTCATTCATGCCAGGACCCTTGTGATGTGGCTGTTATCTCACTGAACAGCCTTCTAGAGGTAGCAGAGCTGATTTTTATGTTTTGCATCCATGTGCAATGATATAATGTGTTTTCTGAGGTTTTCCATAGAGGAGCAAGTAGATCTACGAAATTGCTTTAGATCGGTCAGTTATCACGATGCAAAAAAGGAACAGTTTCGTGGCAAATAAAACTCTGGTATGTCTTGTATATATTACAGTATTCCCTAGGTAGTTAATATGCAAATATAATAACACCTTGGCGCATAATCACGTACATGCACGGCCTGGAAAGGCAACCATTAGTGCAATCCGCCGTGCATGTCTGTGATGGTCATCGTGCGAGCACAGAAGCTGTACCTGCACAATGACCGTGGTAGCCCAGCTGTGAATGACCCCTCCAATCCCAGCCGTTTAACCCTAATAGCGACTGCAGCATTTAAGTGGTCTGACCGAGGGAGGGGGCTCCCTCTGTCGCCAATCGGCGGCCTGTAAGTGCGATCGCCGGCCACCGATGGGTTACCATAGCAGCCAGGGGCCTAACAAAGGCCCCCAGGCTGGCAATATGCCTATTATGTTGTGCCAGAGGCATGGCCAAATAGATTGCCTGTCAGTTTTAGGGTATGCTCACACGGCGGGGGTCCGTAACGGCTGAAATTACGGGGATGTTTCAGCCTGAAAACATCCCCGTAATTTCAGCCGTACCGGCATGTGCAGGCGCTTGAACGCCGCGTCAATTACGGCCGTAATTAGTGCTGCTATTCATTGGAGTCAATGAATAGCGGCTCCAATTACGGCCAAAGAAGTGACAGGTCACTTCTTCTACGTGGGCGTCTATTTACGCGCCGTCATTTGACAGCGGCGCGTAAATATACGCCTCGTGTGAACAGACAAACGTCTGCCCATTGCTTTCAATGGGCAGATGTTTGTCAGCGCTATTGAGGCGCTATTTTCAGACGTAATTCGGGGCAAAAACGCCCGAATTACGTCCGTAAATAGGCCGTGTGAACATACCCTTACACTGATAGGCAATAATGCTTTGGTATATTCAGGGTACCAAAGCATTATATCTGCGATCAGAAGATCACATTTTAAAGTCCTCTAGTGGGACTAAAAAAAATTGTTAAAAAAGTTTATGAAAAAAAGAATACAGTAAAAATTAAAATAAAACCACTTGCACATATCTGGTATCGCCGCTATCGTAACAATAGTAGAAAAAAAGTGAAGTCCTTAAGTTTACAGCTGTAGTAGAAGTCGGGTGCACAGCATTTTAACAGATGGATTCTAAAGATGGAAACTTAAAGGAGCGTCTCAGTAAGTCTGGGTGATGCTGATTGATGTAACTTATGTAGCTTCGAGTGATGTGCCAAGAAGTGGAGACTAAATAAATCCTCAATAGAGTTATCATCCACCGGGATGCTCCTGACGCTGATTAATTCCGGCATGCCCCAACTGCAACGTGTTTTTTGCTTCCATCAACACAAGACTGAGTTAAGATAAACTCTGGGATATCACAAAGATTATAACATATGGAGTTGCCAGGTCCTTCAAATGGCGATAAGACAACATTCACATAGTGCCAATGTCGGATCCATATGTCGTTACGCTACAAATGTGAGACGAGTAGAACATAAAAAACATACATTCACATATGCATACAAACTATTTTGATCAATCGGTAGACAGACAGACACAGAGAGAAAGACAGTCAGAACGATAAGGACCTCCACACATACACATACATACTTACCTGTTCTTCAAATTACTTCATAATTTCACTTACCTTCTGCGATGCTGAGAAATTTGGGAATTTACAGGCACCACAGGCGTAACTTGACGCTATTGGGCCCTAATGCAAGATCTGTAAGGGTATGTTCACACGCAGTGAGCAAAAACGTTTCAAAATACTGAGCTGTTTTCAAGGGAAAACAGCTCCTGATTTTCAGACGTTTTTTAAGCCACTCGCGACTTTCGCAGCGTTTTTCGCTGCATTTTTTACGGCCTTTTTTGGAGCTTTTTTCGCTAGAGTCAATGAAAAACGGCTCCAAAAACGTCCCAAGAAGTGACCTACACTACTTTTTCGCGGCCGTTTTTTTTACGCGTAAAAAACGCCACGAAAAACGCTCCGTCGGAACAGAACGCTGTTTTCCCATTGAAATCAATGGGCAGATGTTTGGAGGCATTCTGCTCCAGATTTTTCGGCCGTTTACGGTCGGAAAAACGTCCGAAAATAGGCCGTGTGAACATACCCTAACAGGGCGCTAAGCTATTATGTGCCATTTATAATGCTGGTGCTTTTTTATGGCGCAGAGGAGCCTTTCAGGCTCCTTTAGGCACCAGGGCCGGGGTGTGACTGCTACCTCTGCAAAAGTCATTCTATACAATTTATTACAACTCCATCAACGATCAGAATCAAAATTAACTTAAAGAAAACCTTTCACCTGCCCATAAATGTGTAGCTGAGTGCAGCATGTAATAGGCAGGGCTTCAAACTGTCTCACGTAAAATTATTTTTCTGTGGGGCGTTTCTATCTAACTAAATGGCAAGGGGGCGTTATACTCTTCGCTCTGACACTGTCCAATAAGCTACGGACAGTGTCAGGGCGGCTTGTGCTGTGTTCCCTCCCGCGAGAACACACACAGACTGGTGGTTCTGCAGAGATCGTGCGCGCGCCCTAACGCATGCGCGCACGGCCGCTCCCAACGATAATCCCGCCACCACGGAACGAGGAGAAGAGACGAGGAGAACAAGAAGAGACGAGGAGGAGAAGATCTACTTACATCCAGGTTTCTGCAGAACCATCAGTCTGTGTGTGTTCACACTGTCCGATTGACCGCAGCATTTGAGGGGTTAAACAGACTATTCCTAGCCTGTTAGTCCCGGGTGTGAGCTGTAAAACACAGATGACACCTGCAGCATATGGAGTGTGCTCAGCGCGTAAGCGCGCTCCATACATGTGATATTACGTCATGGTGCGTGAAGGGGTTAAAAGTGTCTAGTAAGGTGCAAACATCAAAACTGTGCCAAAATACACCAAAAGTTGGACCATTTTACGACACATTCTAGACACTGACACAGTAGTAAATCTGCGCCATTGTGTTAGAACGTAGACATTCACTTTGAAGGACATTCAAATTCTTCTCATCTTCACTATGTGTATACACAAAAATAAAATGTGTTAACTTTCATATCAATTTCCTTTTAGTAATCCGTCTCAAAAATACCTTAGTCAGATAAAACAGTCACAGTCTAAATTACTGAAGTATTGTTTTCAGTTTATAAAGTTTAATGTAGTAATTACCAGATTTTTGTCAGTCACAATAATTAATAACTACAAAAATTAACAGCCCCAAGACAATAATTCAGGTCGCCAGTACTTACAGTTAACATGGCAAACATCAGCTGGCACACATTGAAGGCATGCCGCCAATTGTGATACAGAACCATTCGATAATTCTTCCTTATTGTCAGAAGCCACCTGCACAAGGTCTAAAAAAACAGAAGGTGCGGGAAGAGCGATGTAGTTACAGCTGTCTGTGGTGGAAGATCTCATTACTAGTAGACAAAAGACCTCATGCCACATAGAAGAGGTGGCGCAGCAGATGTTTACCTCGTAATCAATTTTAAACTTCTGAACCATTCCCAATTCCATAAACATTCTCAGTGCTGCCGTAATCATCTCATCAACGTCCAAAGAGAAGTCATCAAAATGGATGTCATCGATAGAAAGTTCTGACACCAAGGGGATGTTGGCTGCCTTGAATGATAGAGAAGACAGTTATATTTTACTATACGCTACGAATCGATACATTTTATTTTTCATTTTTTCTATGAATGCTTCTTTGATATTAGCATATTTTAGCAGTCCAGTTTTAGCATATATTTCAACATTTCATTAAAACAAAATATATTTTACAAACAGAAATATTATCGTTCTAAAATTCAGAACAAGAAAATTCAAAAAGCTACACAATACACAACATATACAGTGCATTCGGAAAGTCTTCAGACCCTTTCAATTTCTTTACATTTTGTTATGTTGGGGCTTTGTACTAAAATAAAAAAAAATCATGTTTTTCCCCATCATTCTGCCCTCAATACCCCATAATGACAAAGTGAAAACAGAATGTTAGTAAGCTTTACTAAATTTATTGAAAAGGAAAAACTAAAATATTCAGACCCTTTACTCAGTACTTAGTTGAAGCACCTTTGGCAGTGAAAACAGCATCCAGTCTTCTTGGGTATGATGCCACAAGGTTTGCACACCCGGATTTGGAGATTTTCTTCCATTCTTCTCTGTAGATCCTCTCAAGCCCTGTCAGGTTGGATGGGGACCATCGGTGGACAGCCATTTTCAGGTCTCTCCAGAGATGTTTGATTGAGTCCAAGTCAGAACTCTGGCTGGGCCGGGCCACTCAAGAACATTCAAAGAGTTGGCCTTAAGCCACTCCTGTGTTGTCTTAGTTGTGTACGTAGGGTCATTGCTTTGTTGGAAGGTGAACCTTCTGCCTAGTCTGAGGTCCAGATCACCCTGGATCAGGTTTTGACTAAGAATATGTCTGTACTTTGCTCCATTCATCTTTCCCTCAACCCAGACCATTCTCCCTGTCCCAGCTGCTGAAAAACACCCCCAGAGCATGATGATGCTGCCACCACCATGCTTCACTGTAGGGATGGTACTGTACAGGTGATGAGCAGTGCCTGGTTTCCTCCAGATGTAATGCTTACAATTGAGGCCAAAAAGTTAAATCTTGGTTTCATCAGACCACAGAATCTTGTTTCTCCCAGTCTGAGAGTCCTTTAGGTGCTTTTTTGCAAACTCCAGACGGGCTTTCATGTATCTTTTACTGAGGAGAGGCTTCTTTCTAGCCACTTTGCCATAAAGCCGAGATTGGTGGGGTGCTGCAGTGATGGTTGACCTTCTGGAAGTTTCTCCAATGTACTCACAGGGTCTTTGGGTTCTTGGTCACCTCTCTTACTAAGGCCCTTCCCGTCCTATTACTTAGTTTGGTGGGGCGGCCAGCTCTAGGAAGAGTTCTAGTTATTCCAAACTTCTTCCATTTAAGAGTTATGGAGGCCACTGTGTTCTTGGGAACTTTCAGTGCAGTGGAAATATTTTTGTACTCTTCTCCAGATTTGTGACTCCACGCAATCCTGTCTCTGAGCTCTACAGGCAGTTTTTTTTCTCCTCATGGCTTGGTTTTTCTCTGAATTAAATTGTCAGATGTGAGAACTTATATAGCCAGGGGGGGGGGGGGGGGGGGGGTGTCTTTCCAAATCATGTCCAAATCAAATGAATTTACCACAGGTGGACTCCAATTAAGGTGTAGAAACATTTGAAAGATGATCTAGCGAAGTGGGTGGCCCCCAGAGCTAAAATTCAAGAGTCGTAGCAAAGAGTCTGAATACTTATGCTTCAACTAGGGATACAAGTAGTATCTGTTTATAAATGTAATATTAGGAGTTATTGTACATAAATGTATTTTTTTATGGTCCCAAAATCCAGAACCATGATATGGTATCCAGACTTTTCATTTGGAAATCTCACTCCTCCCTCCTCCCTGACTGGCATGTTAAAAAAAAAAAAAAAGGTAAGCATTAGGTTAAGGTATCATGGTATCATTGTGATTCATGCGCCTGCAACTTTGCATAAATTGCAACAACAAAAAACAACATTGCAACTTTTCTTCCTGATAAAAAACCTTAAAGCCGCATGTGAAGCATGGGTTAACCATGGAGGATACAGAACCAGAATTCCATTTGAAGCCCTAGCTTAAATATAATGATTTTCCCAAGACCAGAACAGTCCAATGTTTATTCAATACTGGAAAGAACATATGATAACACCATATCTGCAGAACATGAAGCATAAAAATGCAATTTTTCATAGTAAGTTCTTGGTCTATTGTTGTTAAACTGCGTAGCCATAATGACTAGGATTAGACTATAAATTTTACGCAGGTCTGATAGAGAAGTAATGTATCATGAACTCACCTGTCCCCTTTCCTACCACGCCCCTCCATGGATGCTGTGCGGCGGGTGCGTCTGACCAATCTGCTGGCTGGCAGATCGGAATGCTCGGCCAGCGGCCCAATCGGTGAGCTTGGTGCTCTATTTAAACCCTGGCTATGCTTTAGTAGTTGCTAGTTATTATATTGAATCCTAGTTTGTGTACCATTGAGTATATTACTATTGACCTGGCTACCCATGACTAACCTTCTGTTTAACCCATTGTTGCCTGAATTGTATTTTGACCCTGGACTGATCGGAGATTTTGTTTGCCTGCCATCTTTTCTCTTGTAGTACTTCTTGGTTTTGATCTAGCTCTGTCCCTGTTCTTGAGTTTTGGGTATTGTTTGGCTTTGACGTCTTATCTGCTGACTACCTAGTATTGACCCCTGGCTTTTTGTTACTTCTTGGTTTAACTGTTCGCTCCACCAGTCAGCGGCTATTGCATGGTGGAGCCATACTAAAGCGTTACACAATATTTGGGGCAGAACAGACGTACCTACTATTGCTTTAACCTCTTGTTATATGTCAAGACCCAACACATTATCTCACATTTCATTACATCACTTCTCTCTTCCTTTGGTTAAACAGAATGAAGCCGACCAAGTTCATGATGAGCTGCCTGGTTTTGCAGAGGAATAAATTTCATCTACTGCATGAGGCTCTGTTCACTTGTGCATTTCAGCATTCTGTTGTGGACTCCATTGAGGTTTCCGTCACTTTTAATGGCAAGAATAGCCCAGCATGCAGCACTATTTTTGCCAAAATGATTCAAGTTTTAACTAAATCCTGATGGACCACAGTGTAAGTTATTGAAGCCTGTCAGGTGTACAATGCGTCCGCCCTACCAACACAGTGTTTTTATCTGAGGTAAAGCCCAGTTTGGGCTTGAAACGTGTTCCCTTCCCTGAGGAACAGTACGGCAGAGAGTACTAGCGAATCACTCTTTTATCCAGCCCTCCATCATGGATTTAATTGTAAACAGAAAAATAGAGCGGATGTGAACACAGCTTTAACCTTGTAAAAAGTAACAGGCATCAACCAATAAGCCAGATTAACCACATTTTCTGTATTGTACATTCATAGAGAACAACTGGGTACTTGGGTCAGATCTACATTAAGATGCTAAAATGAAATATGCAAATGTATTCAAATATGATTTCCTTTGTGTTCAAAGTCAATCATTATTTCCAAAATCTCTAGAATGAGGTCAACAAATTTCTGATCTTACTTTTGCAAGACCGATTGCTTCTTTAGTGGATGTGAATTTTGTGCTATAATGTAAGCCAGCAGAAGGAACTCATACATTGTTACATACATTCATACATTGTTACATACACTCATACATTGCTACATACATTCATACATTGTTACATACATTCAAAAATTGTTACATACACTCATACATTGTTACATACATTCATACATTGTTACATACATTCATACATTGTTACATACACTCATACATTGTTACATACATTCATACATTGTTACATACACTCATACATTGCTACATACATTGTTACATACATTCATACATTGTTACATACATTCATACATTGTTACATACACTCATACATTGCTACATACATTGTTACATACATTCATACATTGTTACATACATTCATACATTGTTTGCTCTGCTCTATTTCTTTCCATGAAGTTAAAGAAAGGTTTTCAAGACAAACAATTTTGAAGCACATCAGAATGAAAAATAGTGCATGCTTTAAATGACCCTATAACTATAACATATGCGGGCAGCAAATCACAGTAAAATTGCAGTGCATGTGCGAATTTGAAGAAATCTTGCAACAATCCCCCCCAAAAAAAACATGTCTTTTTTTTTTTTGCTTTGATCACAAAGCTGCTTGCATCTTTCCCATAGGGAGACATTGGAGTGGCATGTGGGTCACAGTAATGCCACAATTTTACAGCGAATCTCAAACAGCTCTGTCTGTGTCACCATGGAAAGGTAGCACTAATATATATAGTCTATGAAGGTACTATCATATATGTACTACAGTTAGAAATATATATATATGCACTTTGAGTGGTAATAATATATATGCACTATGGGTGGTACCATTATATATGCACTTTTAGTGGTAAAATTAAATATGCACTATTGGTGGTACTAATATATAGGCACCTTAAGCGGTAATAGGTATGCACTATAGGAGGTACTAATATATATGCACTTTGAGTGGTAATATTATATATGCACTATGGGTGGTATATATATATATATATATATATATATATATATATATACAGTGAAGGAAATAAGTATTTGATCCCTTGCTGATTTTGTAAGTTTGTCCACTGTCAAAGACATGAACAGTCTAGAATTTTTAGGCTAGGTTAATTTTACCAGTGAGAGATAGATTATATTTAAAAAAAAAAACAGAAAATCACATAGTCAAAATTATACATATTTATTTGCATTGTGCACAGAGAAATAAGTATTTGATCCCTTTGGCAAACAAGACTTAATACTTGGTGGCAAAACCCTTGTTGGCAAGCACAGCAGTCAGACATTTTTTGTAGTTGATGATGAGGTTTGCACACATGTTAGATGGTATTTTGGCCCACTCCTCTTTGCAGATCATCTGTAAATCATTAAGATTTCGAGGCTGTCGCTTGGCAACTCGGATCTTCTGCTCCCTCCATAAGTTTTCGATGGGATTAAGCTCTGGAGACTGTCTAGGCCACTCCATGACCTTAATGTGCTTCTTTTTGAGCCACTCCTTTGTTGCCTTGGCTGTATGTATCGGGTCATTGTCGTGCTTGAAGACCCAGCCACGAGCCATTTTTAATGTCCTGGTGGAGGGAAGGAGGTTGTCACTCAGGATTTGACGGTACATGGCTCCATCCATTCTCCCATTGATGCGGTGAAGTAGTCCTGTGCCCTTAGAAGAGAAACACCCCCAAAACATAATGTTTCCACCTCCATGCTTGACAGTGGGGACGGTGTTCTTTGGGTCATAGGCAGCATTTCTCTTCCTCCAAACACGGCGAGTTGAGTTAATGCAAAGAGCTCAATTTTAGTCTCATCTGACCACAGCACCTTCTCCCAATCACTCTCAGAATAATCCAGATGTTCATTTGCAAACTTCAGACGGGCCTGTACATGTGCCTTCTTGAGCAGGGGGACCTTGCGGGCACTGCAGGATTTTAATCCATTACGGCGTAATGTGTTACCAGTGGTTTTCTTGGTGACTGTGGTCCCAACTGCCTTGAGATCATTAACAAGTTCCCCCCGTGTAGTTTTCGGCTGAGCTCTCACCTTCCTCAGGATCAAGGATACCCCACGAGGTGAGATTTTGCATGGAGCCCCAGATCGATGTCGATTGACAGTCATTTTGTATGTCTTCCATTTTCTTACTATTGCACCAACAGTTGTCTCCTTCTCACCCAGCGTCTTACTTATGGTTTTGTAGCCCATTCCAGCCTTGTGCAGGTCTATGATCTTGTCCCTGACATCCTTAGAAAGCTCTTTGGACTTGCCCATGTTGTAGAGGTTATAGTCAGACTGATTAATAGAGTCTGTGGACAGGAGTCTTTTATACAGGTGACCATGTAAGACAGCTGTCTTTAATGCAGGCACCAAGTTGATTTGGAGCGTGTAACTGGTCTGGAGGAGGCTGAACTCTTAATGGTTGGTAGGGGATCAAATACTTATTTCTCTGTGCACAATGCAAATAAATATATATAATTTTGACTATGTGATTTTCTTTTTTTTTTTTATATAAAATCTAGCTCTCACTGGTTAAATTAACCTAGCCTAAAAATTCTAGACTGTTCATGACTTTGACAGTGGGCAAACTTACAAAATCAGCAAGGGATCAAATACTTATTTCCTTTACTGTATATATGCACTTTTGAGTGGTAATATTATATATGCACTGCAGCAAGTACTATCAAATGTACTAGGGTTTGTATTGTATAAACACTAAGGCTACATTCGCACAAGCGTATCACGCTTGAATCTGGTCCGTGTGTGTTTTGTTATGCATCAGTGTACTTTGCGAGTGGCATGCGTTATTCACGCACTCGCAAAGCACATCTTTTTTTATTTTTCTATTTTCACTTGAATTCATGTGCATCTGTGTGCGGTGCATGGTTTTCGCGCACCTATTGACTTCAATAGGCGCGTAGGTGCGTGAAAACGCACCAATATAGGACATGCAGTGAGTTTTACGCAACAGACTCTCGCTGCGTGAAAACTCCTGCATGTGTGAACAGCCCCATTGAAATGAATGGATCCGAGTGCTGCGCGTGATTTCCCTGCGCAGCACACGGACGTTATTCACGTTCGTCTGAATGAGCCCTAAGTTTAATATCATTTACAAAAAATAATAGTGAACTCCGGGATATACACTTCTTTATTCCTGCTTCATTTCTTTCATAGAGCAAGCATGTCACCCTGTGGTGGATTATTTGTATTATTTTTACCTCACATCTCACAGTAAAGAACAAGGAACAGAAATAACAGATGTTTGTCAAGCAAAATTACCTGAGATCATGCCAAAGAGATATCAATCAAAGGGGTTTCTGTATTCAGGGTAGTACATCTACATGTGCCAAGGTACCAGCAATAAAATATAATATTTGTATCATTGCTTCTCATCACATTTACTTTGTACAAATAAAATGTCACAGCAAACCAAACAACAGAAGGCGGGAGATCTCTATTTCAATATACGTTTATAGAAATAAACTTGCCATGCTGAATACATAAATAACACAGCAGTTGAAACATAAGGTGTATCTGTCAGGTAAACAACAAATCACAGACAGGCGTTGTATGACATTGCAGAATCACATTAAATACACAAATACACCCTTATCCAAATGTGCCTGGAGGAGACCCAGGACTTATGACAGCTATAGATTTTTTGGCCAAAAATGAAAATGTTTATACCCGAAAACTGCTGTACAATGCCAAATAGTATTTCCCCACAAATGCCTACGCAATACTGCCATTCAGTGCCCAAATAATGCTGCAATAGAATGGCTAAATAACCAATAATATATCCAGATAGTGCAGATACTGCCATATGTTTCCCATGCAATTATGTCTTTTAGTGCCCATATAAGACTACCATTCAGGGTCCAAATAATACCACGATGTAATACCTAAATAGGGGTTAAAGGTAAATTCCCTGGTGTTCTATGGCAATGCCTGGTCCCTGGTGGTACAAAGCAGTGAAGATTTACATGCTCCATTCTCAGGCTGGTCTTGGGGGGTCCAGTCCTTGGGTGCCCCCTAGGAAAAGGTGGCTCTGAGGAATTGCCCAGTTTCTTGCCTTCTGACAGGAATGAGTTCCCAACAGATCTAAAACATGTTCTATAAATAAACTGTCTTTATTTATAGAACATATATCGGGGGATCCCCTGGTGGGCCCTGGCTTCGGAACAATAATGGTTTCTAATAATCCAGCAGAATACAATCCCATTCGGAGGTGACTTTGGAGCCAGTCACTTGCCACTAGGGTCTATTTTTATGGGATGATTCAGTAATAACATATTAGACTTTGTTATGTCCTGTGTGATTACAACGCAATAAGAAGTGAATGTGCACATGTTTTTTATAGATGGAGGTTGGGCCCTAAGGATCTCCTCTAGTGGGCTCAAGGAACCCGAGTCTGACACTGTTTTATGTGTATATACAGTGAACATATAGCATAATGGCCTGAGTGATAAGCTCGTTATGCAGAGTGATAGCAGGCATAATATACTAATGGTGGCCAACGATATTATAACATCTCATGTCTATGGGGCCTGGCAAGTCCTTGCCTAAGGTCTGCTGTCAGCGGAAACATAGATTAGACAGGTTTTACATGCCAGATCCTATTGCCTCCCCTGAGATACTACTGGCAGCCACTCATTATCCTAAGGATCTATAGACTTGTTAGTTTAAATTGACTGTGTATATTGACGAAGAATTGTCCATTCAGGTAGTAGGTGCATATGTATCTGTGTTTTATATGTAGATTTTTAAATCATGAGGGCATCTTTCTTAAAATGGCCAACAGGGGGCCCTATTTTACTTGCTGCCATGGGCCCATTTTCTTTAAAAACTACCCTGCTGGTCAGTCTGATTCAACATCCCAAAGATTTGTTTTTTTACAAACAATACTTCAGATTACACATACAAAGGAGAAAGCGTTTTCACCTCCTAAAAAGTGGTCAAGTCTATGAGGTCAGGCCAATGATGGCTTATCATGGCTTAGAAGACACACAGATGTTTCACTGTTTGTCGGTGTTGCTGAGACTCTTGGCCTTAGGCCTTAGACCTACACTAGCCATAATATTGCTGACGCTGTTGAAGCCACTGAAAACGCAATTCTTCCTAAAGAGGTAATACACCTAAATTTATATTTAAAACAACCTAAACATGGCAGGAGAATATAGAACATTTTTGGATCATAGACTGCCGAAATTCCTTGCCCTTTCTTTACCCTCGGATCAGAAATAATTTGGTCTCTTGCTCTGAGTATTCGGAGACAGACTGGTTGCTATGTATATATTATCAGACAATCCATATTGAAAGCTGTAGCCATTAGACAGTGTATAGCAACCAGATTGTCATTATAGCTCAAGGCTCTGTTTTCACTGTGCTGACAGCAGAGAAGGGAAAAAAGGTCATGCCATTCCCATCATAGTCTATATGGCTAAACAGATTTTCCCAAAAATACATTAATGTAAAGACCTGGTATGACAGTGGCACAACAAGATTAGGCTCTGTTTACATAAGCGTTACGGCTTTTGTTCCTGATGGAGCCATAACAGCTTTACAGACGCGATTTCAAACGGATCCCAATTAATCTTGACAGATCCCATTGACATTCGCCAGGATTACATTTTTATTTTGACAGCAAGAATAGTGCTGTAGACAACGCCATTCTCGCTTCAAAAAGCAACAGAGCCTTAACCACTACAAATATCCCTTACAAATTTCCATTATTTCTTATGAGAGAAAAACGTAGCAAAAAGATGATGATAATTTTAATCAATGGTTTCGTGGTTGTGTACATGTTGCAATTTTCAACTAAATGCCAGCAGGCAGAGGAAGCCCTATTTCCCAACTACCATATAACAAGACACATAAATAAAATTCTTTATTGTGCTATATAAAGCAAACTCAAAAACCACACATATGGGTTGGTACGAACCTAGTCTGGACATCAATTACAAATAGATATTCCATACTCCTGTGCACTTCACAAATTGTGCCACTATCTTCTCTAGCGGCATGCATTGACTATTCTAACCCTATATGTGTGGTTCATGAGTTTGCTTAAAGAGGCTCTGTCACCAGATTCTCAAATCCCTATCTCCTATTGCATGGGATCGGCGCTGCAATGTAAATAACAGTAACATTTTTTTTATTTTTTTTTAAACGTTCAATTTTGGCCAAGTTATGAGCAATTTTATATATATGCAAATGAGGTTTGAAATGGACAACTGGGCGTTTTTTTTTCGTTATGTCCAACTGGGCGTGTATTGTTTTTTTAACTGGGCGTGTTTACGTGTATGACGCTGACCAATCAGTGACCAGTCAGCATCATACACTCATCTACATTGATTTACACAGCAGCGATGTGCAGCCACATAATCAGAGATTAACGTTAATCACGTGTCCTGATAATGAATACACATGATCATCCAGCCTGGACGTCATGTGTATTCAGAATCCTGACACTTCTGAATCTTTTCTGTGAGATTCCAGCAAGCCACGCGTAATCTCGCGAGATTACGGAGGTAAACGAGATTTCGTTTCCCTTGCTGGAAATCTCAAAGAAAAGAGTCAGAAGTGTCAGGATTCTGAATACACATGACGTCCAGGCTGGATTTCATGTGTATTCATTATCAGGACACTTGATTAACGTTAATCTCTGTGTATGTGGCTGCAGATCGCTGCTGTGTAAATGAATGGAGAGGAGTGTATGACACTGACTGGTCACTGATTGGTCAGCGTCATACACGTTCACACACCCAGTTAAAAACACAATACACCTTCAGTTGGACATAACGAAAAAAAAAAACGCCCAGTTGTCCATTTCAAAGCTCATTTGCATATATATAAAATAGCTCATAACTTGGCCAAAAATCAACGTTTTAAAAAAAACAAAAGACGTTACTGTTATCTACATTGCAGCGCCGATCACATGCAATAGGAGATAGGGGTTTGAGAATCTGGTGACAGAGCCTCTTTAATATAGCACAATAAAGAATTTTATTTTTGTGTCTTGTTATATGGTAGTTGGGAAATAGGGCTTCCTCTGCCTGCTGGCATTTAGTTGATAGTTATTACGTTGTGCCCGCCAACTACCAAGGGTCCCTTTTCTGTATTTGCTTGCATACTGCAATATTGTCAAAGCTTTTTGTAGTTGCTACAAAAGCAATACAATGTAGCCTCTATCTCTTAAATTAATATTTGAAGGGCAAGAAAAATATAGTGGTAACAATGTGAAATATTTGAAACATTTAACCCCTTTCCGCTCTGCGCCATATTATTATGGTGAAGTGATTATGTGGGCACAGGAAACAACAAATAGCTCAACTCCAGCTGTAATAGCCATTTTACCATGGCACCTAAGTGTTTTGATAAAGGGAGGGGACTCCCTCTGCCAGCCCATTAGCATCCCCACAACCACAACATAATCCTAGAGAGAAGATGGATTGCCATGGCAGGTAGGGGCCTAGCAAGGGCTACTAGGTCTACTATTACTATATGCCTACAAAGGAGCGCCTAATAATACAATAGTATTGCAATGTCCTATTCAAGTGATCGGAGAATTGCAGATTCAAATTCCCTATTGGGAGTAAAAAATAAAATAAAAATTACACCTCTTTTGCAATGAAAAATGCTTATATAAAAACATAAAAAATACATATTTAGTATTGCCCCAATATCGTATGGCCAATGGCGTAAAAATTTGTTCCCAAAAAACGAATGCGGATTTGCTGTATTTTTTTTTTATTTCCCTCCAAAAAATAATAAAAAAGTTAATAATTGTATGTACCTCAAAATAGTGCCATTGACAACTATAACTTATACTGTAAAAATAAATGAATAAATAAATAAAAAATCCCACGTAGAGCTAGAACAATAAGGATGTTAAGGCCCTCAGAATGTGACGAGACAAAAAAAACTAAAAAATTGTTTTTCCCATAAAACATGCTTTGGCGATGAAAGAAAAAAAAAAAAAATGAAGACTCAAAATAGGCTGCTTTCCTAAAGGGTTAAATCACACGCGGCTTTATTGCGTTACATAACTGCACACCATGGGTTTTCATGGCTGAGATTTTAATGTGCTTGGCCTGAGCCACGGCTACACATGTTACCAGGGGCCGAGCAGCTGCCGGAAGGCTTGTAGGGTCACAATATAACTCTGAACTACTCCAAAGTTAGCAAAATGAAAGACAATAGGGATGGTAAGTAATGATTCATTTCACCTCATGCCGTGACTGATGCGATGTTCTCTGTATTCGCAGTTTCCAATTTGCTTGTGTTCTTGTAACATTCTTAAGCCCTGGAGCAAGTATTTGTTTAGATACTGCAATTGTAATGAAAAGTGAAATTCCCAATAAAACAGCGGTATGCTTTAGAAGAGAATGCTATTCCGTTTCTGCTCTAACATTAACAGCACGTAAGTCATTTTTTGCTCAAGTGCGGGTTTCATGCTTCGCCTTTTTAAGTTGAGTCAGAACCCTATTGTGTGTACATAAAATGTTCTTGACTTCTGGTACAACAGCTTGGTTTACTGTACAGTAATACAACAATACAAAAATAAGTAACTATACACGGCAGGAAATTGTTACTAGCGCTTTCTTTCTATAAAGTCATCTTGAACTTTTGTTACATTCTAAACCTGCTCTTTTTGTATATACGGCAAGAACATGTATTATGAAACATCAGCGGCTCACGATCTGTATATAAAGGAGATTAAGGACCATGCTGATGATGGTGCGAGCGGCTGTATGTTGCAAGAAAGGCTGATCAGCATGAGAGGTTAATAATCTGCCATAACAATAATCCCATATTTAAGTATGTGAAGAGCTAAATATGGAAAAGCACACCTCCCAACAGTCACGTTTTTGGCAGGAGAGTCCTGTGAAATGACGCAAATGACCCCCAAAGTGGGTGTTTCTAAAGTTCTGTAGGGGTTCCTGGGTGGATTTGAGGCAAGGCTTAAAAAATATTGTGTTTAAAATGTAGGGGAGGTATGTGGAAAAGTATGTTTATTTTTTAGAAAACCGTAGACCTTTATAAAATTTGTAATGTGGTTGTTATTTGACAGAGATTGGTTAGGGGGGTACTGGCTTTGGAGTGCATTTTACTATTAAAGTCCCCAGAAAAAAGCAATTTGTGGCCGGAGGCCCATAAGCATGACGAAACACATATTCAATTTAATAAACTACTATAATAGACCCCAGTGGCAAAGCCATTGGCTAGAAAAGTCAACTCCAAATGGGGTTGTCTTCTGCTGAACCTTTTGTTATATTGCTGTGTCAGAGCCTGGGCCCACAGGAGGATCTTCTTGTACTCTTGTGGGTCAGCCCGACCCTGACCCTTTTTTACTATGAGGGTGTCTGGGTAATTTTCACACTTCAGACACAAATAAAACACAAAAAAAAAGAACACGCTGGCCTTCAAGTCCACAGTCAAGGCCACAAGTCCACAGAAGCATGCAGAAATAAATATGTGCTTTAGGCCCCCTTCCTTACAGAGGCTCATTTCCCCCAGTATATGCTTGGAATGTATTAAATTATTTAATATATATATATATATATATATATATATATATATATATATATATATATATATGCTTCATTTTTGCATATAGAGCTGATGTGATTTGCCAAAAAGCTCCAGTTTTGTCTCATCTGTCCAAACGATATTCTCCCAGAAGCTTTGCGGCTTGTCAATATGCATTTTGCCAAATTCCAGCATCGCTTTTTTTTATCATCCGCTCTATATGTTCACAGATGCAAAAGTGTAGAATACAAAGAAAAGACAATTGTACCTACTGTGAAACATGGAGGAGGCTCGTTATGTTTTGGGGCTGCTTTGCTGTATCTGGCACAGGGTGCCTACACAGCATTGGACTATTGTGAAGTGGCTTCTATGAGCCTTGCTCTAAATCCTATTGAAAATCTGTGGAAGGAAGTGAAACCTTCAGTCTGGATGTCTTAGTGACATGTCAGACGTTTTGATCGGTGGGGGCCCGATCACTGAGACCCCCACCAATCGCTAGAACGAAGCAGCTGAAACGCTCGTGTGAACGCTCAACCGCTTCGTGTCTGTTCGGCTTTTTCCGGAAATAAAAGTATCGTGTGCGAACTCAATAGAAAGTCTATGAGCCCGTACTCCGATACATCGGCTTTCCGGAAAAAGCCGAACAGAAACTATGACATGTCAGAAGTTTGTCAAACGTTTAGCTACGCTTTAAGGGTACCATCATTTTTTTCCAGGGCAGTTTCATTTTTTTTGTTTTTTCATTAATTTTCTGCTGAGCCACAATTCAAAAGCAATGTCTGATTTATATTAGTTGGTTTTCAGTAAATTAAAATGTATTATTACTTTTGTTAGTCTCAAGTTATTTCAGCGACCATTGTGGGTTTTCCTTTCTTTAACAGAAGGGCACCAACAATTTTGTCCACGATAGAGATTAACTATATATATATATATACACATAAAAATAAATATAACATTTTTAGTTTTTGTGGGGGGGGGGGGGGTGTTTCTATCCTCTCATTTGGCCTCATTCTTTCTGTGAGTTGATGATTGTAATATGTTTATTGCTTATGGCTTGATAAGTAATTGAATAAATAATATACAAAGCTCAAAACATTGACCTTGAGTTGGAGACCTACCATACAGGCAGATATGGACCTATAAATACTCAGGGCAGATCAGAAACTGGTAAATGAGGGAAAGGTATTTCAGTGCCACATTTCAGCGCTAGTATTGGCAACACTGTGGGTGACTGCATTGGTGATAATGATGTTGAAGTGAAGGGGGCAGGAACAGAAATTTGATAGTTGTACACATGGGCGTGAAGGGTTGCGGTAGTGCAGGCTAGAAGTGTTTTTTGCTTCCCTGCACCAGATGGAAGAACCCAATTTTGCTCTCAACCCCCCCCCCTCATCTCCCTCCTGCATATGCGGAGTTAGCATTTGTTATGTTACTGAATCTGCTCCTATAAGGTTTTATTCACACAGTGCAGATTTGCGGCGGATTTTGCTAGTATTTTTTAAGCCAAAACCAGGAACAGAAACTAAAACAGAATAAATATATAAAGTAAGGCCTTATAGGTCTGCTCTGCTGGATCCAATTCAGGTTTTGTCTTAAAAAATTCATGCAAATCTGCACTATATGAACAAGGCCTAAATGTAAAAATAAGCCTTTTCGGAGGGTAACAGAAAAAAAAAAGTGGGGGAGTCACTGGATACTAGAGTGCATACAGGATGCTACACTGCTAGGTTGTCATTAAGAGAGTTCATTTAGAGATATAACACATTTTGGGGCTGTAATAAGCCCTGTGTAAAGCCACTACACACTCAAAGTATATAAACCACATCAAAGTGCACAATAGTTTTGCATACATTTATGTGTATATCCATGATTACAAAGACCTAGTGCAATATAAATAAAGACAATTAGAATTTTTAGCTATCGAGGGAAAGTTGCTTCTACACGCCACAATTTTTCAAACCACCAACGAACAATTGGTGGTATGAAAAATCGTGGCCAAGGATCTGATCCACAATCCATCATAACAACTCCTCCTTGTTGGGTGAGGTGCGTCATTCCTGCCTGCCGATAACTATTGAGAGGGTCGTGCCCTAGCCAACATTTTGTGTAAAATATAATTTTACATTTAGCGCCCCTAAATTTATTATGCTTCTAAATTCCAATTGGTCCTAGCAACTACAATACATGAATTTAAGGATCAGATTCTAATTTTTCTGATGTCCTTTGCCAACTTTACCATTTTTTCTTTTGAATTCTAATTAATATAACCTAGGACACCTCGGGTGTTGTATAGTTGCCTCGGGCAGCCCGCATTCTACATATGCCTCTCCACACCCGATGTAAGATTAGGCGGGAGAGCTAAGGGAAAGTGACACTTATTTTCTAGCAGTTATTAGAGGGGCGGCCAGACCATTGGTGCAACCTGTGCAGCTGTATAGGGGCCCAGTAGGTAAGGGGCCCACTATCACCTTAAAGCGACCTTCTTCTGTCTGTTAGATTGCATGTAAGTGCCTGAGATGATGAATTTAATGGCTAACAATTACTGATGGATTGTTAGGGAGACATAAGGGGTGATTTATGATGAAATATTGGAGAGCAAGGGGCCCATATACTGTTTTTACACAGGGGCCCTCAACCTTCTGTGTCCACCACTGGTCTATAGGCATCTGAATGCCAGATAGGTCCATGGCACAAAAACACAGGTTAAGCCCCTCTTCTAGGATGAAAATGGTTGTGTTTCTTGGAATCCCCATTAGAGGGCGACAAAATACAGTGCTTGAACATAATGCTCCAGTAAATCTGCTAAGAAATAATTCTTTAGATCTCACATGCTATCCCGCTCACCCAGAAGAGAGAAATATGTGCTGAGCATGTGAAAAATAAGTGCATCCCCAGAGATAAAACATTTTATGAGACTAATCAGTGTGCCTACTATGATGCTAAATGATCCTAAAAATAAGCTACAATTGTTGGTGTGTGCCAGTCACAGATTGTGCCCCCTTAAGTGCCCAAGCCACCCTTTAAGTGCTTCAGCTGTCCTTAATCAATCCCTGACACAAATGCCCCCATCAGTGCCTGCGACAAATGCCCCCATCAATGCATTACACAAATATCTTTATCACTGCTTGCCACAAATGCCTCTGTCAGTGTCTGCCACAGACGCTCCTAGATCCCAAAACCAGGTCTAATGAAGAAAATTGGTACTAAACCACCAACATTTTTACATTTGGAGTACACTTCACCGTCCATGGAAATTGCTGCATAGGGTTAAGTGCAACTAAAGGCAAATGACAAAGGGCTACACAAGTTTTCAGCTAAATACTGAATCTTTCAGTTTCACACAATTTCAAACAACATATTGCTCCCTCCCGGCAGGACATGACCCTGTAGGAATAAGGGTATGATCACACACAGCATATTTTTTTTTGCAGAGATGGCTGAAACCGTCCCATTGATATGAATAGGTTTTCCGGAAATCTATGCAAATGCTGCGTAAAAAAAAAAATCTATTGGATTTCTGCGACTAACCTCCGCTTGTAAATATTTTCTTACAGGGTTTAATGCTACACTACCTAGGAGTCTCTTGTCCGTGTTGTATTTTAAAAACAATTCATATTTTAAAAACTTTTCGTAGGAAAGCCCAAAAAATATAAGGATAAAATACTTTGCACACAAACTAGAATGCAGTTACACTGAAAAACCATTAGAGGAAGCTCAGGTGCTTCTTCATAGCATGTCAATGAACTGTGAAGATTTTCATCCTATTAATATTAATAATAATAATTTAAAAAAAACCCTCTTACATGTGTTTTAAACGTATTTCCATACAGGTTTTATTTATCTTCTGAGCTCTTAAACAAATGAAAAAAACAATAGCTGGGGAGCTGTAACAGCAGATTTTTTATATTACTTTTTTGGCTGCATAAGAATAATCTAGTAATTTTAAATCTAGTCCTGTGTAAAACCAAAGATAACAGTAAACTCTGAATTTACTTCTTTCTCCGTCACATCAAAACAAGACGGACTATCAGCTCACTGAAGGATCAGGTTACAGCTGCCCATAGAGGTCTATGGAGAGGGGAGCAGACGAGGGAGAAGAAGCAGAGTGAGACAGAGGCAGAGACACACACACAGGCACTGTAGCAGCTTCTAGTAAGCGTTATATCACAATCCAGTGCTGGATTCACAACTACATGACTCAGTCCTTCTACCGTATATGATGTCCTCCATGCTGCTGCAGCTTCCTAGAAAGTGTTATATGTTACCCCAGTGCTGGATTCTCAGCTACACTGCTCATTACTGCTGTATAATCTCCATGTTGCCGCAGCTTCTATATATGTGATAGACAGAGATAAGAGCGCAGGATGTTCTCTTCTCTATGTGTGCCATGTGTAGAAGACATGATAACAGTTAGGCTCCACCCACTAGCTCAGAAAAAACTGAGAATTAGAGATAAAGCCTGTAGGGGGAAAAACTGCTAAAAAGTGTAGGTATGCTCCAAAGTGATTGTCATGACATTTTAATATGTTAAATGAGCTTTAGGCTTCATAAGTATGGCTGTATTATGGTACTGTAAAACTTTCTAGTTGTACAAAGCTGTAGTAGGGCACCCATAGATTTCTATGTGGCCTATTGTTCTTTCGTATGAATCCGAATCAAAGAATCTAACTAATAAAACAAATTGTGGCATGCTCCATGAGATTCAGTATTACAGAGCTATTCTCCTCCAATAAAATTGCTTCTAGAGGTGAATATTTAAAAAAAAACAAAAAAAAACCTCTGCTGTACAGAGCACTATACAGAGTGCCTACTACTCTCTAGTATGAAGCTATAAGGACTCCATGTGTTTCTGTTCAGCCTCCTGCGCTTGGCTCAGCCGTGTGCATGAGGACTTACACGCTTGCAACGTTACATAGAGGAATGCTGAAGGTCACGTAGAATCACATTTCTGGCCAGGATCAAGACCAGTAGTGGATGACTGGCTCACCATGGGCGCTCACAATGCGACTCCTGACTTTCATATGTGTACAGTATAGTGTCTACAATACACAGCTGTATTTGTATGTTCTGCTGCCTTGCCACAAGCTTTGCTGTCCTCTGCAAATCTTTAATTCCTTAGAACCAGGAGGTAATTTTTTTAATGATCATATTGGTGTTTTTTTTGGAGCATAACTTAAAAGATTTTTTCTACTATATATATTTATAACCTATCTGCCATGAATGTTCAATTTGTCGAAGTTTGATTGCTGGAAACCCTACCAATCCTCCCACAGGAGTCCAGTGTAGCCCACTTACAGCGAAGAGGTGAAGACACCTCCATCATGGTGTGAAAAATATGTGGACATGACTTGTTACCTGTCACATGATCATGAATGGTGGTAAGATCTAGGGCAGGGGTCTCAAGCACGTGGCTCGCGGGCCGCTTGAGGCCCCTGGGGCTGTCATCTGCGGCCTGCGGGACACAGAGCCGCTAGTATAGGCTCTGCTCCGAGACTCTGGAATTCCCTGACATCGCTGTCCACATATGAACAGCGATGTCTGGGGCTTCCCTAGAGCCGGAGTCCTGTGCAGAGCGCTAGTATAGGCTATGCTCCAGGACTCTGTGGAATTCCCTGACATCGCTGTCCATATATGGACAGTGTGTCAGGGTCTTCCCCAGAGCAGAGTCCCAGGCAGAGCGCTAGTATCGGCTCTGCTCCGGGACTCTGTGGAATTCTCTGACATCGGTGTCCATGTTTGGACACACGATGTCTGGGGCTTCCCCAGAGCCGGAGTCCCGGGCAGAGCGCTAGTATCGGCTCTGCTCTGGGACTCTGGGGAAGCCTCTGACATCGCTGTCCATACATCGACAATGATGTCAGGGGCTTCCCCAGAGCCGGAGTCCCAGTGATGTCAGGAGCACGGCTGGAGTCCCAGGAAGAGCCTACTAGCGCTCTGCCCGGGACTCCAGCTCTGGGGTTGCCCCTGACATCTCTGTCCATATATGGACAGTGATGTCAGGAGCAGAGCTGGAATCCCAGGCAGAGTGCTAGAAGTGGCTCTGCTCCGGGACTCCAGCTCTGGGCAAGCCCCTGACATCACTGTCCATATATGGACACTGATGTTAAAGGCTTCCCCAGAGTTCCGGCGCAGAGCCTATACTAGTGCTCTGCTCCGGGACTCCGGCTCTGGGGTTGCCCCTGATATCACATTCCGGTCCAGGAGGATCCCCTGACGTCACTGTGTATGGACAGTGACGTCAGGGGCTCCAACAGTAGAGGAATCCCAGCCAAAGTGTCGGCAACGCTCTGGCTGGGGATTCCACTCCTAGAGGGAGCCCCAATGAAGCTATCTACTTGGGGTGTGTGTGGCATTATCTGCAGAGGGCACTGCGGCAGCATCCGCGGAGGGCACTGCGGCAGCATCCGCGGAGGGCACTGCGGCAGCATCCGCGGAGGGCACTGCGGCAGCATCCGCGGAGGGCACTGCGGCAGCATCCGCGGAGGGCACTGTATTATTATTATAGTAATATAGTGTTATAGTAGTTCAAATAATTAATTGATTAACAATAATTTTGTATTGTATCAAATTTGAAAGTAATGCGGCCCGTCAACTTCCCATTTTTTCTATATGTGGCAAACTGACCTGGCCAAGTTTGAGACCCCTGGTCTAGAGGGTGGCCTGGGCATGTGCCACAGTGCTGGCTGACAGGGTATACTTTGCCCTAGACTGGGTATTAGGATATGGGGCTAGGGCAGCAAACTGAACCTTTGCCCTGGGTGAAGAAAACCATAGGTATGGCTCTACTTCTTGACCTAATAGTATACACAGCTGAGGGTTTGTTACAATATGTCCAGTCTAGGTAATCCCCAGATTAACAAAGCTGATACATCTTTCATACTGTACACTAATATACTGTAGCAAGCTAATAGAACAAAAGAGATTTGTGCTGCTAATATATTTCGCTCATTGCCTTGACTGGATGTGTGGTTGCATCCAAGTTTTCAGCCCTGGATGTAAACAATATTTCTGTTCATTGACAACAAACAGATAAGCCTCTGTTTTCATCACGTTCTAGAACTACGTCGGAGGTACACTCAGGTAGATCTCCAGATTTATACCTCCAACAGAAGGCTGGGAAGTATCCCACTGTATAGTAATTCAATAGCATACTGTAATGACGGGGGTGGGGAGACAGACAAGTGAGCCCTAATCTACCCGCCACTCAGTCCCTGCTTACTTGCAACGACCCGCCCTAGGCGACGGGGTACAACTGGGCGACGGTCCCTACACTCAATAAGTGCATGACAGACAAACAGACAAGGGTACACAGAGCTAGGGGGAGAAAGGGACAGTTGCCCACAGCAACACCGTGAGCAACAAGAGAAGTGAACAAGCCGAGTCAAACCAGGAGTGTACGAGGTACCAAACGCAGAGCAGGAGAGTAGTCAGCAAGCCGGGGTCAATATGAAGCAAGGACAATAGTACAAGAAGCTGCAGCAGGGCCAGGAAACCAAACGAGAAGAAATCACAAGCAAGGAGGAACAGGAAAGGCAGGTATAAATAGACAGAGGGCGGGAGCTAGCTCCGTCTGGCCAGGCTGTGATAGGTTCTCCCACTCCTAAGCCTGCCACCCTGAGTGGTGGAAGATGGAGTCAGTCTCACAGACATAGAAGCAGGTGCAGACTGATTATCTATGGTCGTTAACCCCGAAGCTGTGCCTGGCAGATCCTTTACACATACGTTGCTAGGAGGCGCTCATAAAAATAAAAAAAGAGTATACCGTGTGGTATACGTTTTGTAAATGTATCCATAATTATAGAATACTGTAGTCTACTACTCTATTCTTTACAGCAAAGGAAAAGAGTAAACCAATGTTTTCCGGCCCAGCGTATGCCAGAAGGACACTTTGCCAGGTTAATGGGAGCCTATGGATACGTATGGCGTATAAGCCAGGGGCTTTCCCGGCGAATATGGCGAACGCAGGGCTCTAACAATGTTAAAATAGTCTAACTTGTACACTACAAGGATTTGAAACTATATAAGAAATTTGCATGACTTTTTATTAAATAATTATAAAAGAGACATTCCCTTTCTATAAACCCCTTCAGGGGCATATGCCCATCATAGAGGGTGGAGTCTTGCTTTGGCAGACTTGGCCTGTCTATGTATTATACCATAGGAATTCATGTAATATCTAATTTCCCCTGCAGCAACAGCTGAACATCACACTGGCTTTCACATTAAAGGGGTTGTCTGTAATAAGACGACCCCTTTAAGCTTTATTCACATAAATTATCAAATTTTTCTTAAAAAGCAAACAAACACCAAAACTCTACAATAAACAGAAAATATAAATATATAATGCTGGTTACCACCAATCTAATCCATATTGTACACAGTACAATTTTACAGCATTGCATTGCACACAGTAGTATCAACCACTAAAAATATAAAAATAATATAATAATAATAATACAGTGTATCATTATTTTTTATGCATTCATGAATTTGCTGGTAGGACACAAACAGACTAAATCCTTAATATAACTCAGCATAATACAATTCAAACCCCTCGATTCAATACAACAGTTATCACTGTTCTGCAGTTTGCGGGCACGGATTCTGAAACGATTGGTGCACAGGTCAGCAAGCCTATAAATTTCACTGTTCTGGTTTCGCTCTAGCAGATTAATTCAGTAATCAGAATTTGTCCTTGAAATACCTTGTTTTTCTTTTCTTACTCTATTGGCCGTTGTTGTTTTACAATCTACAGATCTGTAAATCTACTTTATCAACCCCAGCTACAGAATATGCTGCTATAGGATCACTCGCATAATATTTTATATGTCCATACTAATGAAAGTAAATTACAAATGACCATTACAGCAGAATAAGGTCAAACGCCACTCTTAAACGAATGCAGAAAATGTGCTAATAAAGAATTAAAATAATATATTTGGTGCATCTTTGGCTGTCCGTGCAAGAGAAAAGCAAATCTACGCCATGACTTCCACCAGTTTCTGCCGTGATAAATCTGTCGTACCAAAGGAGACCCGGCCTCTTTTGACTAAGCCCCATCCCTTTTCTTTTTTTTTGAAACAAAAGTTTTTTATTGAGAAAATAAGAAAACATCTGATGTACATACATTCCACTTTACCAGAGTATATCGGGACATCCCCCGCTGACAGTCATATATGAAGATCATACTTATAAAAGTCAAGGATGTTCAAAGCATACTTAAATATACATCTTAGGCCCATATAAAGTTGTAACATGAACAGTCAATGATATATAAAGGACTAAGAACATATGTACTCCTTTAGTAATATATTTGTTTTACTCGGATTTTGATACTAAATAAAATAATAGATAAATTAAAAATAAAAAAAAAATAAAAAAGAAAACAGAAACCATCTAGGTCAAACTAAACAGAATTAACTAAAAACAGAACCAAAAAATAACACTAAACCTTACTCACAGGATCATACATTTGTAAGGAGAAATGTTTTATGTGTGAAGAGCATCAACAAAGTAACGAGAATCAGTCCATTTATCCCACTGAAGACACTGGGTCTCTAGGGTTCTCTGCTGATAAATCGAACGTTCCATAATACAATTTAAATTCACACATTGAATCACCTCCCTCATCGTAGGAGTGGAGGTCTTCTTCCAATACCTAGCAATTAATATTCTTGCTGAGCACAACACATGAAAGATTACGGTCTTATCATGTGTATGAAAGTCGCCTAATCCCACATTAAGTAATGCCAACTCCGGAGTACATTCTAGCGGAAAATGTAGGACATTGGTTAATAGTTTATCTATTTTCTTCCAAAACGTCCTAAGAGCTGAACAAAACCAAAAAATATGCTTAAGAGTACCAATTTCCTTACAACACCTCCAGCACATATTAGAGGAGTTGGGGTAAATGAGAGATAGGCGGTGAGGTGTCAAATACCACCTGTATAATACCTTCCTAGAGGCTTCTAAATGGTGAGTGGAGTTGGATAGTTGAGAGGCCAGGGAGAAAGTAGCTTCCCAGTCTACACTACCCGTGGGCAATGCAAGATCCTTTTCCCATTTGTCAACGAATAGAAGGTTAGATTTGTTCAACACTTCCAAAATGGCCTGATAGGCTTTGGACACCCCTTTTGCTCTTCTATCCGGCTGGTGAAAGTATATTTCGTAAAGGTGTTTTAAGGGGAGAAGGAGTATCACTCATTCCCAACAAAAAGTGACGAACTCTAACGTATTTGTAAAATTCTGTAATTGGCAAATGGTACTTAGTAGATAGCTCCGCAAAGGTAAGAAGAAGACCTTCACTCCACACGTCTCCCACCCTCTCAATGCCCTCCAATTCCCACATTGACAGGTTCATATCAGGTAACAAGTATGAGAGATTCTTAATGGATAACTCTGCTACCCTTAGTGGAACTAGGCCTCTTTTTACTACCATCATTTTCCATGAAGCAAAAGCAGCCTTGGTAGTTAACATAGTTGGGGTGGGAGTGGACTGTTTAAGTGCCATAGCCCATAGGTATGAATCTAAGGAGCTAACATTTTCCCGTTCTTTTTCTATGAGAACCCAATGCAAGGACTGTGTAGGGTGCATCCATTGTCTAACCTGATCTAAAATGCAGGCGTGATAGTACGCTGTAATATGAGGGAAGCCTAAACCGCCTTGAGCGATTGGTAGGTAAAGAACCTGAGCCGCGACTCTGGCCCTTTGTTTTTTCCATACATATTTCACCAGTAAATTTTGTAATTTATGTAAATATGAGGTAGGGATCCAGATGGGCAAATTCCTAAACAGGTAGAGAATTTTAGGTAAAATCATCATTTTCAGTGCTGCAATACGCCCTACCCACGAAACCTCAAATTTAAGGAATTCCTCTAGCTCGCTGGATAACTGGCTCAGTAGCGGGGGGTAGTTAAGAGCATACATCTGAGAGGCTGGGAAAGATAATTTAATCCCTAAATAATTCAGCCCTCGAGTCGACCATTGAAAGGAGTACAAAGATTGCAAGTTCTGAACCACCGAATCTGATAAGCCCATGTTCATAATTTGTGACTTATTTTCATTTAGTTTGTAATAAGAGACAGCACTGAACGTGCTCAAACTATTCATAATGTGTGGAAGGGAGGTGCAGGGGTCTGTCAGAATCATAAGAACATCATCAGCGAATAGACCTATTTTGTGTTCTGTTCGCCCTGCTTTTACCCCTCTGATTTCTGTGTTTGATCTTATGACCTCCGCCAAAGGCTCCATCACCAGAGTAAAAATCAGCGGGGAAAGCGGACACCCCTGACGCGTGCCATTAGTGATAAGAAATGGGGAAGATTGATACCCCGAGGTCAACACCGTAGCGGAAGGATGAGTGTATAGAGCCATAATGATGTCTCGAGCTTTCCCCACTATGCCAAATTTGGTAAGAACAGCCTCCAGGTAACCCCAATGCACCCGATCAAACGCCTTCTCCGCATCCAAAGATAAAAGCAGAGAAGGCGTCCGACTTCTCCCCACCCAGTCGATGAGGTCTACAAACCTTCTCGTCCCATCTACCGAAGATCTCTGCCTAATAAATCCGACCTGATCTTGATGTATCAATTGAGGAAGTATCAAAGCCAATCTCGTGGCTAAGATTTTGGAGTACAACTTTAAATCTGTATTTAGTAGGCTAATGGGACGAAAGTTCTGCGGCCTGTCCGCAGTCTTGCCCGGTTTAGGTAATGTTATAACTGTAGCTCGGAGCATTTCTGGAGGCATTTGACCCGTTGTGTGAATATGCGTGAATAAAGCTAAAAGCTGGGGGCCTAGAATAGCTCGGAATTTTTTAAAATAGTCATTAGTAAGCCCATCAGGCCCTGGAGATTTTTGGGACTTCAGGGAACTTATAGCATCTCCAATTTCTGTCAGTTGGAAAGGTTGGGATAAGGTTTCCAGCTGATCTGGCGTGACACACGGTAGCGCTACAGAGTCTAAAAATCCTGTAATGCCCAACGAGGAAGGTTGGGGAACCCCTGGATCCTGTTTTAAATTATAGAGAGAGGAGTAATATTGTGCGATAGAGTTCGCAATATCCTGTGGATTAAATAAAATCTCGTTTTGTTGGTTGTAAAGGAAGGGAATTCTAGATTTACAGTCTTGACGTTTTAGTTGTTGCGCTAAAAGAGTTCCCGCCCTATTACTGTGCCTGTAATACTTGACTTTCAGCCGTCTTAAAGCTTTATCGTATTTGTATAAGTCTAATTGGTGCAATTGTGTATGGAGATGTCCAATCTCTCGGGCTCTTCCTGTATCAAATGTCCCTTTATTTACCTGCGTAAGTCGGATAATATCTTCTAATAATTGAATTCTTTTAGCTTCCCTAATCTTTTTGTCCCTAGCTGCTAAACTAAGGAAGTGCCCTCTCATATAGGCTTTATGGGCACACCAAACCATTGTGGGAGATACCTCCGGGGATACATTAAATTGAAAAAACTCTTCTAGGTTAGTTACATGAGCGTCTTGGTATTTAGGGGAATTTAAGATAAAGTGATTAATCCGCCAGGGGAATGAAGGGGGTTTATTAAAATTTTCAGAGATTGAAATCGAAATAGGGGCGTGATCAGACCACGTAATGGGTCCAATTTGAGAGGAAGAGACCTTGTCAAACAAATACCTATCCACAAATACCATATCGATTCTCGAATATGTGCCATGAGGGTGTGAAAAGAATGTGAAATCCTTCTCATTTGAATGTTGCAAGCGCCAAACATCCACCAGACCCTCCTCTGACACAGTTTTGAATAATTCCGAGGGAGAATGCACCGCTCCCAGTGTTGTAGTGTCTAAAGACGGCCACATAACTTTATTGTAGTCTCCTGCTATTATAAGATGCCCTTTTTGAATCTGATGAATCTTTCTAAAAAGTCTATTAAAGAATCGGATCTGATGAGTGTTTGGCGCATATACATTGACAATAGTATACTGTACATTATTCAAATGGCACACTAGAATGATATACCGGCCTCCAGGATCAATATGGATATGATCCTGTACAAATGCAACTGCGTGATTAATTATAATAGCCACACCTCTTTTCTTTGCAACTGCCGGGGCTGTACATATGTGGGGAAAATGCTTGTGTTTTAAACGAAATGTGTCTGCCTGATTTAAGTGTGTCTCTTGTACACATAACACCGATGCCTGCAATTTCTTAGCTTCAGCCCATAACATGGAGCGTTTGAAAGGGCTATTTAACCCTTTCGTGTTCAGGGAGGAAAATTTAAGTACCATATTGACGGTTAAAATGTACTTGCGTAAAGGCCCCTTTCACACGGTGTAACAACCCCATCTGTAATTTCAAACTAGTTATGAGATCTAGTATCTTATGACCTGTGAGTGTGAGTGTGAGTATGAGTAACTGAACCACCGGATCCAACCCGCGGATCCTTAAACAAACAACTAAACATAGCAATCCAGGTCCTATCTGACAAGCAGATAGTACAACCCCAGAAGGGAGGGAAATCTGCATCAACACTAGCAGACATGACCCTACCCTAGGCCATATCAACGAGCTCATCCCCTCAAAACAAAAAGCACAAAGCTTAAAACTCATCCAATACTGGCATAGAATAACTGCCTCCACAGAGGCTACTTATACATGAACAATGCATTCCAGCAGTGTAAGCAATAACAGAGGATTTAAATGGAAACCCCCCCTGGAGGTTAAGATAAAGAAGACCGACGATGGCGCACTTCGCGCCATTCCTCCTCAAGGCGGTGAAACTTTGTAGCTGGGTTGACAGCTCGGAGCCGTGGAGAAGATCCCCCTTTTGGTAGTCCCCCAGATTCTAAATTCCACTTGGTGATGAGTGCCGCGGCTTTAGCCGGAGTGTCCGCAACATGCCTTGAATCTTTGTATGAGATAACCAATTTAACAGGAAACCCCCATTTATAGGGTATCTGGCAGTCCCGTAAGACACGTGTTGTGGGGCCAAATTCTTTCCTGCGAAGTAATGTAGCTGCTGAAAGATCAGCAAATAGCTGTATATTTTTAAATCTCTCAGGTAGGGAGGTTGAGGTTCTCGCTGCCAGGAGAAGCTTATCTTTGAAATGGTAAAAGTGTATCCGGGCAATCACATCTCTTGGTGTCGATGCCGGCAGGGATTTAGGTTTAGGGATACGATGCGCCCTATCCACCAGCAAATCTCCCTGCGGCGTCTCCGGCAACAGGGCCACAAATAGATCCATTAGATATTCCATCAGTTGAGCATTTGTTATATCTTCAGGAATACCCCTAAAGCGCACATTATTTCGACGTGATCTGTCCTCCAAATCCGAAATTTTACACGACAATGCTTCCACTTGTTCTTCCAAACAGATATTAGAGTCCACCAAATCATTATGGGCCACAGAGTATTCTGATAACTTAGTTTCAATGTGAGAGGTTCTATCCCCCAAGGCCATGAAATCTTTTTGTAAATCATGGAATGCATGCTGAATGGACTGCTGTATAGAAGCATGAAAATCGTGCAGCATGAGTTTAAGTGCAGATTCAGTCACTGGTTTATCAGCCCCTGTGCTGTGTAACATCTCAGACGCCATGTTTAGCACATGGTCTGAAGGAGATTTATCAGTACTCACTGTTGGGGAAGATGGCGGCCTGGAGGAGAACAGTCCAGCTTGAGGCCCGGTATGTAGCAATGCAGGGTCCGAAGATCGAGGAAAGCAGGGTGAGGAGACTGCGAGGCCTGCGCCTCTAGCAGCCCCAGAAGATCTGCGGTCAGCTACATGCTCCTCTGACCTCTCTGAAGACGGCGATCCGGCGCCATTTTGGGACCTCGCCGCCGGGAAGAAGTCTGTCATCTTTGCAGCGGCCGGTTTCTTGCGAATCCTTCCCATCTTGACAAGGTAAGTATCCTTACGGTGTCCGGTTAACGGTGCTGTTATTTAAAATCACGGATGAGCCCTGTGAGAGCTGATGTTAGCCGATTATAGCCTAGGAGCTAGGGAGCTGGAACAACACACGTCCTACTCCATGCGCTTGCGGCCACGCCCCCCAGCCCCATCCCTTTTCTTACCACTTACGGAAAGTGGCAAGAAAAGTAAAAATGTGCAAATCGTAGCTATGGCAAGTGCCAAAATTTGCGTCTTTTTTTTTTACGACAGAAAAATTGCGTAAATCTGCTGATATACTTCTCTCATACAATGCAAGTGGAGAGGAAAAAGCCGCACTCACCCGGTCTGACGTAGAAAAGTCTTTAATGCTTGTAAAAAGGTGGGGGGACGAAGACAGTGTCAGGCAACAGCCGTTTCGCGTACAACTCTTTCTCAAGCCCTCCCCAATACAGTTCAAACATGATGTGAGCGCAGTATCGCTAGTTATTTACAAAATCATACAACTTTTAATGTAGACTATGGTGTCTGTGTGTGTGTGTATGTATATATATATATATATATATATATATATATATATATATATGTTTGTGACAGCGTCATACAGCTAACACAGACACCATGCCCAGTGAAACCTCAGTGTTACGGCCCCTTAGTCTAGTATAGACTCATTAGCATACTAAGAAAATGGCTCATAACTCGGAAAGTAAAAAAAACATACAAATTACACTGACATGATCATTGTGCCAGCCCCTATGACAGGTGGGGAATTGGGATTTACTGAACTGGTGACAGGTCCTCTTTAAGTAGTTAGCAAATGTTCACCGAAATAAGTTTAGAGGTTTGGCTGATCTTGGAGCTTTGAAAAGTTTAGAAAGATACATATTCCTAATATTTTAAGGAGTTTCTGTGACCTGGGGAATTAGAGAATGAGTTTTCCTCCTCACACAGGCCCTACATGTATGATAATAAAAGAACAGTAACCCGATACAGATAATACGAGGTCAGGAACGAACATTTCAGCAGCTCCCAGCTCGGCTATCCAGACAATCACATAACCTCAAACATAAACTAATTAGAAGAAATGTTCTTTCTGCCTATGAAGATACTGACAAGAAAGCCGAACCACTTCACATTGAAACTGCGTAATGAATCCCCAAAAGACATTACCGCCAAATGATTTTACTAGTGCAGGTCTCCTGATGATCTGTATACTACACAATGTTAGATGATGTAACATGTCATTGTGACATACAGCACAGTAGTCTTGTATTGTCCGAAGTATAATACATATTTAATCAATTCTTCACTGGAGTAAAAAACTTCAAATTTATTAAGAGGCGCAAGCCTCCTAATAAATTTTCTGCACCTTTGGCTGCCAGCATTTGAAATCTACGTTCGTTATGAGCAGATATAGATTTGCGCTATAATTTACGCAAATATACAGTGTAAATTAGAGTAAATATGTCGGACCAATGGTGGCCGTGGCCCCGCCCCCTTACCTAAACTCACCCACTTTTAGCACATTCTAGCGCAAATATGTTGTGCGCAAATATGTTGTGCGCCAAAATTAGAGAATTTTTAAAGTGACGTAAAATGTTTTAATCAATTCTCCCCATAGTGGCATAGCAAATTAACAGAATTTACGCAATGTGGGAGCTTTTCTGGTCAGCACTGGAAGATGGTCAGAACTAAATTTCAATGTAGATAACAGAACCTTAAAAAAAGGTGGGAAATCATTAGACATGTGTATTGGTATTGAGCTGATGTCGGGTTGTTCCTATATTCCATCTTATTTTTACATATTGCACTAAATAGTATACAAAAATAATAAAAAAACAGAAAGGCCTGCGCTGTCTGCCTGTTAGGGCACATTATGCTAAAGGCAATCCTACTTAGGCAGTGAGCAGGACCGGCGTTAGGGGGGGGCAAACTGTGCAATTGCCTGGGGCCCCCGTCCTTTCAGGGCCCCCTGCCCACTCTAGCAGCCATGGTAGCCGCTACGGGGCCTGCGGCATAAGTGTGCACGGACCACCCGGCACATAACATTTATTGGCCGGACGGCACGGACCCGTTCATGCCCGGTGGCAGTAGCTAGCACCGGGGCAACACTGTACTTTTTAGGTACATTGTCACCCACCCCATGAAGTATGTAAAGGGAGAAAACCGGGGTTGGCTTGGCCCATCAGAGTACCAGAGGATACCTTATTGATGATATGTCCTGTGTACAATGCACAGGTTCTGTATAGATGAAGGGTGGGCACTTATTTCCTCTGGCGGGGGAGGCAAGGAAATCTAGTTCAACGCTGGAGAAAATTGGGTCATTCTCTTCATTACATCCTGACGTCTTGATATTTAATTTTTCTTTTTTTTGCCAGTATTTCACATAAACCCACAATATTACAAATCACGGTTTTAGGAGACACCTGCTTTCTTGTGGAAAAATGTGAAATATATGCAACCGATTCTTTACAGTTATTTTTTACATGATTGGAGCCAATGCCACAGAGATATCAGTCATAAGGGATACATTTTTTAAATCAAACATTTTTCTAATGTACATTATTCATTATTTTGCATTTCACAATTCTCCTTTGTGATGTCTGCCCTACAAATGGGAAGATATCACATGGTAATACATAATGCATTAGGGTCATTAAATATTGATATGTCTTGCACCGCTCTTATTGCACATTTAGGTTAACATTTTACACATCAACAATGATCGTCAGTCTAGAACACGGAGTTGATATTTCACAGTAGCTTGTGTTCTTGTTTATATAGCAATAATCACAGCATTAGCGGAATGTAATACAACTATGACTGTAAAAAATACTGCCGGGTCATGTCCTATTAATTGGGGGATCATAATATTATCAGATATTACTAATATGCAATGGAGAAAGTGTAGGGTTTCATGACCTTGCAGAATGTTTACAGCCTCACGTCACCAGCATTTTTCCTATTGAACTCTACTCACCCCTCGCTGGCCGCTGCTGTCAAATGTTCACTGCCGTTCTCCCCTCCCCTAAACTCCTCCTCCGTCCAGAAATAGCAGTCTGCAAACATTTTGCGCCTTTTATGGTAACAATCTGGCAGTTTCGTTCATTCCTCTTCTTATGCCTGCCCACTGCTGAAAACTGGCCCGCCCTGAATGCCGAAATGTCGTCTAAGATAGCACGCATGTACCCGTCATGTCTGGTCCGACACCCTTCCCTGCTTCGTCCGGGCCTCAAATCTAGTTACTGCAAATGCGCCGATATGGTGTCCCGTTGAACAGGATATTGATGCGCAAGCGCGAGTTTACGTAAGGGAAACGGAAGCTTAGGTTTCCATTTGCCTTTCCGTTGAGGGGTTAACCCGACAGAAACCTCTGATGGAACCCCTCAATGGAAGGGCAACGCTGATGTGAACAGGTCTTTAGGATGGGTTCACACCTGCATCAGTGTTTCCATTGTCCTGCATTGTCAGAGGAGTAGAACAACGAAAATACTGGAAGCGCTGGTACCATTGTATGGTGGACACCACCAGCGGCCGACAGAAACTATTTAGTGGGTTCCATCAGGTTCCCGTCGGGGTGTCTGTGTTTTTACAAGATGCTGCGCTATTTATCCTGATATTTTCACCGGATCAGCGACGGAGGCCCTCAACAGAGTCTCCAACGCAGATGTGAACGAGGCCTTAGTTATATGAAGAAACCCCAACACCACAGTGCAAAATATGTTTATTGTATCATTCTGTAAGGATTAGAAAAACATGGCTGTTTTCTTCCACAAACCGTGCTCTATCTATCCACAGGTTATATGTGGTATCTCAATCCTATTCACTTCAACTGAGCTGTGCTGCAATACAAGACACAACACATGGACAGGTGTGGCGCTGGTTCCGGAAGAAAGAAGCCATGTTTTTTTTTAATCCTGGTCAACCACTTTAATGAAATACAAAGAAAAATAGCATTTTGATAGCAGATACTCTTTTACATCTTGCTTATTAAGAATATATAGGAAAATTAATATGATAAAAAAGTCAACTTTTCTACTATAAAGACTTACAATAAATCTCAAGCTTTTTATTCAAGGATAAGATATTATCTAGAGAAGGACCTCTATTCATACCAGGGGTATGCAGCAGCCTGACAGAATGTGCATGTACAAGTGGGACTACGTCACTGATCATTCCTGTGCTATAGAAGGACTGAGACTACTTAATGAGCTCTTCCTCTGGGAGCCTAATTCACCCACGCAGGCAAGCAGCCAATGTGACCAAGCGGTGGAGGTGAAAGCCTTAAACATTAACGAGCAACATTAGACTGTGGCAGATCTGATAAAATGAACGAACATCTCATACCATCCGCCCAGTGCAAAACACAGAGATATTTTTAACTCCATACAGTATTGACTAATTACATCATTGTCTCTTCCCTGTAGTAAGGCAACATCAGAATGAACTGGCATCTGAAAACAAATACTTTCTCCATTCTTATAACACTAACTGAAGAAAATACATACCAGTCTTCCGAATACATCTTGCACCTAATTGCGGCTAGTCCATAAAATAGCAGACAGGATGTAAATGTGACAAATAGACATGAATACTACTTAACTAAAGCTGCTCATTCATAGTCGGTAAATGTTAGATCCCCAAATTGTTGTGATCCACCTACAATTTAACGTGTATAGGGGCTTCCAGACTGTTTCCCGATGGCAGATATGAGAAACTGTGATTGGGCATGTTGGATTTTCTTAGGTTATATGGACAACAGAGGCGAATTCCCCACTTGGGACTCAAATCTATTATAGATAGATAATAGATCGATCTATAGATATGAGATATATATGAGATAGATATATATATATAAATATATGAGATAGATAGATCTATAAAACATGCATAACAAATGATCTGTCTACCAGATGTGCCCCTAGAAGGCTGTTTAATGACGATGGCTTAATTGAACAGAGGGAAACTGTAAAGGTAGCATAAGGTTTCCAATATGTAGATTATGCCATTTATTTTCTATACAGTTTTCTCTTGTAAGCTTTACAAATTCAATTTGATTTCAATAGCAGGTATGAACAAATTAAACAAACTGAAAAACTACCTAAAATGAAAAACAACAACCACAACAGCAACAAAATACAACAACAAGACTCGCTTGTAAATATATGTTCATAAGCTGCTGCTAGAACTGTCATTCATCTTTTACAAACTCAGGAGTGACAAATCTGCCTAGTTATACAGTAATATTGGTGCCATAGGGATAACTTGAAGCTTCTGTGCCTCAATGCAAAATCTGTAACAGCGCCCCCCATTTTACATGTGCCAATATTGCTGTCTTCTTACCAGGGCTTGACTGCGATTGCTACCTCAGCCACTCCTATAGCTATGCCCTTGATTTGAGTGGAGATTTATCACTACAGGTCCTTCTCAATGAATTATAATATCATCAAAAAGTTAATTTATTTCAGTAATTCAATTCAAAAAGGCAAACTCATATATTATATAGATTCATTACACACAGAGAGAGCTATTTCCAGCATTTTGTCTTTTAATGTTGAAGATTATGGCTAACAGTTGATGAAAACCCAAAATTTAGTCTCTCAGAAATTTAGAATATTGGGTAAAAGTTGAAGATTGTAGAGTCATGGTGTCACACTCTAATCAGCTAATCAACACAAAACACCTGCAAAGGTTTCCTAAGCCTTTAAATGGTCCAACAGTCTGGTTCAGTAGGATACACAATCATGGGGAAGACTGCTGACTTGACAGTTGTCCAGAAGGCAGTCATTGACACCCTCCACAAGGAGGGTAAGCCACAAACAGGACATTGTTAAAGAAGCTGGATGTTCACAGAGTGCTGTATCCAAGCATATTAATGGAAAGTGGAGAGGAAGGAAAAAGTGTGGTAGAAAAAGTTGCACAAGCAACAGGGATAACCACAGCCTTGAAAGGATTGTCAAGAAAAGGCCATTCAAGAATCTGGGGGAAATTCACATGGAGTGGACTGCGGCTGGAGTCGGTGCTTCAAGACCCACCACACACAGACGTTTCCAGGACATGGGCTACAACTGTCGCATTCCTTGTGTCAAGCCACTCATGACCCAGAGACAACGTCAGAAGTGCATTTCCTGGACTAAGGAGAAAAAGGACAAGTCTGTTGCTCAGTGGTCCAAAGTCCTGTTTTCAGATGAAAGTAAATTTTTCCATTCATTTGGAAATCAAGGTCCCAGAGTCTGGAGGAAGAGTGGAGAAGCACTCAATTCAAGTTGCTTGTGGTCCAGTGTGAAGTTTCCTCAGTCAGTGATGGTTTTGGGAGCCATGTTATCTGCTGGTGTTAGTCCACTGTGTTATATCAAGTCCAGAGTCAACGCAGCCGTCTACCAGCAAATTTTCGAGCACTTCATGCTTCCCTCTGCTGACAAGCTTTATGGAGATGCAAATTTCATTTTTCAGCAGGACTTGGCACCTGCCCACACTACCAAAAGTACCAATGCCTGGTTTAATAACCACAGTATCAATGTGCTTAATTGGCCAGGAAACTCGCCCGACCTAAACCCCATAGAGAATCTATGGGGTATTGTCAAGAGGAAGATGAGAGACACCAGACCCAACAATACAGATGAGCTGAAGGCCGATATCAAAGCAACCTGGGCTTCCATAACACCTCAGCAGTGCCACAGGCTGATCACCTCCATGCCACGCCGCATTGATAACACCTCAGCAGTGCCACAGGCTGATCGCCTCCATGCCACGCCGCATTGATGCAGAAATTCATGAAAAAGGAGCCCCGACCAAGTATTGAGGGCAGATACTGTACATACTTTTCAGTAGGCCAACATTTCGGTTTTAAAAATTATTTTTGAAATTGGGCTTATATAATATTCAAATTTTCTGTGAGACTAAATTTTGGGTTTTCATTAACTGTTACCATAATCATCAACATTAAAAGAAAAAAATGTTGGAAATAGATCACTCTGTGTGTAATGAATCTATACAATATATGAGTTTCACTTTGAATTTAATTACTGAAATAAATTAACTAATTAATTGAGAAGGACCTGTATATAACTACCCCTCTGGTATCTGTAATGATGGTCTCATTAGTTATCACCCTGAATTTGTATAAATAGATATGATCAAGAAAAAACAAATGGCAGAGCACAGTTTAAGGATTTTAAATTAAGGGAAATGCTCTTTAATAGACATGGATGTATTGTTAGAACCATGGACAGAAAATATGCAAATCACAAAAACTTGCATGTTAAAAATATAATTCATTTGAAGCCATTACTGAGGAATGACCAGGTTGTCGATTTCTAATGCAGAAAACAATAGTGCATTAAAAAAACAAAGAAAATCTGTTGAACAGTGCTATAGTACAGGTTTTGTATGAGACCCTAATAGAGCGCCTATAACCTGCCATAGGTCCAGTCTGTACCACTGTGTGCGTCATGGATTTATATTATTTGAAACCGTGAGAAAACAAAATTGTGACATGTTACATTGCATGCTGTATTATGGAGGTATATCTCCTTAGGAGAATTGCTTCTAGAGGAGAGTGTGATGCCTTTAGAAGACACCGCGCATTGGCTCATTAAACTCCATGACCCGCCGTACAGAATCTGTGCACGTGGCAATGGAGTCCAGTACACACACATTGATACCTAGGAGTACACGACTGATCGAATGCCATACATTTAAAAGCATCTCTGTCCAAAAGTAAAACCTTAAATGTATTCGTCATCATCAATCATCATCTTTATTATAACAATTAGGCCGGATTCACACGAGCGTGTTCGATCCGTGATATAAGGACCAAATGCCGGCAGTATTTCTTGGACCGAACACACTGCAGGGAGCCGGGCTCCTATCGTCATAGTAATCATGTAATTATGTTTTCAGTACGGGACAGTTTTCCGCAGCGAGGCAGGGACTCCTAGCATCATAGATAACTACGACAAAAGGAGCTCGGCTCCCTGCAGTGTGTTCAGTCCGGGAAACACTGCCGGCATACGGTCTGTATATCATGGACCAAACACGCTCATGTGAATCCGGCCTTATAATGACCTTTTATTTATTTTTTTAAATGCCTTTTTTATTACTTTCCAGAACTCCACTTCTCCTTCCCTTGTTACTAAAGTTTCCCTCAAAGAATCACTGCCTTTTTTGTATTCTTAAATTTAGCAAAACTGTCATGCATAGCAAAACTAAATTCTTTTGTTCAGGGTTCTCCATTTACTGATGGAGCAGTAGGGATTAAGAATTGCCTGCAGATAAGCCGAAAGCATAGAGATAACTAGATGCAATCTTAGACAGGTTAAAATTGCGCTGGGATTTCATGAATACTTCAAGGATAGAACAAGAAAGAAAAGTAAAGAAAAGAAGAAGAAAAAAGAACAGAAACTTTACAAACTTACAAGAAGTATGAATTGTCTTTTGCATTCTCTAGAAAATAATGTATTTGCCATTACGTTTACAGTGGGTCTCACGTAAAACAAAAAAAAATATATAAAAGGTCAAGGCCTAATATATAATATAATACAATTACACATGATATTGTTTTAGAACTGAATTCCACTAGTCGATGATTGCTGCGTCCATATTACTCTATTTGTCCCCAGGAGAAGACGGTAGTCTAAACAATCCGAGGCTTATACTATGACGATGCCTCACCATTACAGACACTTCATGAGCCTAGTACAGAATAAGAGTGAGTGCACACTCATTTGACGTATAAAACATGCAACAGGAAAGCGGAAGGACAGATGTGAAGGTTTATAGAGCCGGTGCTTTTTACTGTTAAAAGTGGATGTTCAGTGCAGTCAATAAAGTTTCATTTTCAAGTACACATAAAATTTACAATATACAGTACTGCTATGTATTGCTTACCGACTGCTGAAATAACCCAAGTCTTATTTACCACTGGTCACCATTTCAAACACCTGCCCTACATAATTTATTATGCATGATGGAGGTGTGGGTATGACACACAGCCGGGTAAGGCAGTCAACAATGCTGGGACCACTGACCTCCTGAGTGAATCGATTCTACACAAATAGAATTCGGTCCGAATTTTCTCCAAGGTTCATTGAATTCCAAAACTTTTGCGGCACCATTTTACAGATTAGAAAAAGGATCACATGACCTCTGGCAGGCTTCCCTATAATGCCTTGTAGGCAGCTTAACCCAAAATGCAATGCGGTTAACCCACCCTCTACCCATATATGTTTCTGTCACTTTGACAATATATGTTGACTTGGCGTTAAAGAGCTTAAAAGGGAGTCAGACAAGTTTTCAGGGCAATCGGGGCCCTTTTGCGACAAATTTGTTTGGGAAATTCGCTCATCTACTTCTGGTCTACTCGCATGACAAGACTGATATCCCACATCTTGAAAATGGGGTACCCCCAATAAGTAAAAGTTGGCCAGATAGTATGTATACAAAATGATGTCCTTCATTAAAAATCATATAGTAGTAAGGCTTTAGTCAGTTATTAGAAATGCAGCTTGAAGCTCCTAGGGCAATGTAACACTTGCCTTATGCTGCTAAACTTTGCACATTATACAATATAAAAGCTGAACAACAATTGACGGACATGTATAGCTTACCTTAAATTTATCAACTTCCGCTTTCGAACATGTTGCATGATAAGAAAGAACCTGTGTAAAGAAAATGATAAAAAAAATTACATTTAAAATAATCTCATAAGTATCTCAACAACCTGGCAACCACTAACTAATTATATTAGCTATGTTTTCTTGCTCTATATGGACTTTAAGAATTTAAGAGATTGACCAACTACATGGAACACAATCACACTTTGTTATAACTGTAATACACGCTTGCTGTACAGATGTAGCCATCTTTATCTTGGCTTTTAACACATTAAATAAACAATGGCTAGATATCTTACCTTGACGTTTTCAATGACTTTTGTTGTGTGATATCACGCTGCAACAAGTTATCAGAATCAAGTAAAAGATGGCTACATCTGTAAGTGTTGTACATACAATCAGTGTTCTGTGTATATATGACAATTAGTATTTGTCACCTTATAATGGAAAAAAACAGGGTCTGAAACATGTATATGGTAGCATTAACGCATAGGCTGTAAATGATAATGTCCCATAATTTTTGCTTACGCGTTTCAGACGTATCACAAGTCGCCATGAGTAAGGACGTACGATACATCTTAAACGCGTAGGCTACTTGTCGATGCATTCACCCCCATGTGCAGTTTGGATTTTAAATGCTGACAATAAAGTTTGAAGGCGATTTCTTTTTTAAATTACGCTGGATCCAAGTTTTCTTTTCCCTGCCTGTTACCTCATCGTGTGCCGCCACGAGTATCCGCGTGCAGATTGGATTCGCAGACTCGGATCGGTGAGCTGGAGGATTCCCCCCGCTGTTTTTTTTCTTGTTTACACGTTGCAAAATATTATCCTTATTGGCAGCACATCTCCCTGTGTAAACAGGGAGACGCGCTGCCGACATGATAAAATTGTATGGGGACGAGCGATCGGAGTAACGAGCTGTGAAAGGAGCGCCGATCAACGAGCTGTCTTGTTGATCGGCGCTCATTGCACCGCCCAAAATGTGCCGGTGTAAAAGTACCTTTACATTTCACCTATTATTGTTTCATTCATGTGATTAGATGTGATCATAGAAGTGAGGGGCCTCACACCAAAGTGGCTTATGATGCAGGGTAATGCCATCTTGGACAGAAGAGCCTGCTACTCCTTTGCCTTCCATGATCTATAGATCGATTCCACACTGTCTTGTTTCCTAACATTGTAGTGGAGATGGGAGTTTTTCACAGGTTCTCACAACCCAATAGTAAAGGAGATCAGGTCAATCTTGGATTAGCCCCCTCCCTCCAGGGACTCTATAGCAGCTGCATGGGCTGCACCAATGTTTTATATGCTTTTGGTTGATATGGCTTTAAGTTTTATATAATTTCTCTTGTGAGTGAGAAGTCATCCCGATTCCAGAGGTCAAACATTATGGCAATAATTGCTTTTAATATAGCAAATACAGTCTTTGGTTGACGTGTGAATTCATGTGAGTTCAAAAGTATGAATAGCACCTTGTAATATTTCTTTCCTTCACAGAAACTCGCTAATGGTCATTTAGATACATATAACAAGAAGCTTTCTTATTCTTTCCTAATAGGGCCATTAGGATTAAGTCAAGAAATCCGATCTTATTTCAAGAAAAACATTTTTCTAATGATCACCTGTCATGATTTTAAAACATGCTGTTTTAAGTTAAAAGTCACTTTGTGAAATCCACATAATTACAATACTTCTTTTCTATGTGTCTGCTCCATAAATTCAGTTTAGCAACAGAAACGGTACAGTTTTCGTGGTTGCCTAGGGCAAATAAGAGCAAACTTTAATGTGATATCAGACAGTTGGGTGCTGAAAGCGTAATCACCCTTTATTAGAGCCTTCCAGACAGATGTAATCCCTCAGGAAAAACTGAAGAAGATATAAAAAGCACATTCAAAAATATAGCTTGTAACAATATATTCTTCATGAATTTATAAACCATGAGAGCCATTCATACATATAGGGTCAAGTGTCATACTGAACAATAATTCCTGGGTAACAGGCAGGTAAACAGTGGAAGGGACAGTTTTCACTTCCCTTTTTGGAGGCTAAGAAAAATTAGAATATCGCCCTCCAAAAAGCATCACGGATTTCGGACCACAAAAATCGCATTTAGGGGCAGTGCTTTTTATTGTTGTCTTTCTATAAACAATGTATTAAATATACAGCACCAAAGGTCTGCCATATAGGTCAGTAACTGCAACATTAATATCCATATATATATATATATGACATCATATTTACTAACAATGTAGCTTAAAGGGGTTGCTACACCAATACAACCGCTGCCTACACGCCGTATTAGGGAATATGGACTACATAGATGAGGGTACCATGCTCAAGACCCACTATCTACCAGAATAGAGATATGCTCAATAAAAAGCATCACCCACTCAGGTGGTGCTTGCACTCCCATGCATTACATGGACTTCCATTAATTTGGCAAGGGAAATGTATAGCCAAAAACGTCTTACCCCAGTGATAACAGCTGATTGCTGGGGGTTAGAGAAAATGGCTTCTTTTTAAAATGTGATTATCTTAGACAACCCCTTTAATTATCCCTAAAAATTGCTTCTCCTTTAAATATCACAGTTTATACAACAATACAATCTACATAAAGTTGATCAAATTAATAAAAACATTGCCTTATACTTGTGGTCCTGATTTCGAGCCTGTACTATAGCTCAGGGCCAGACATACCATATTGGCAACTTGTCAGTGTGCCCATAAGATATGGGGGTCCACTATCACCTTAAAGCAGCTTCCTACTGTCTATTAGTTAGCATGTAAAGGAATGATGAATTTCATGGCTTTAGAGAAAGAGAAAGAGATAGAGAGCGAGAGAGAGCGAGAGCGAGAAACAAGAGAGCGAGTGAGAGCGTGAGAGATAGAGATATAGAGAGAGAGAAAAAAAGAAAATGCTTCATTTCACCAGAGGTGGAGCTGATGGGGAATGAAACACTGGGTTCCCAACACAGACAACAACTAATAACAGGGGCCTTAACACCAGGATAACCTGTAATCATCTTATTGATAGGGAGAAGTTCTGACTAAAAGCTATCGTCCAAAGCAGAAAACCCCTTTAAGAGGCAGAAGAAATAAAGAGATGAGGAGGGGAAAGATAGAAGAAGTGAGGTGATGAAGTTAAAGGCGGAAAAGAGAATGAATAGAAGATATGAGCAGAGAAGATGAAGACCAGAGACCATGAAGAATAAAGAAGGTTAAGAACACAGATAGGATGCGCGGTTGAGTGGGTTGTGCACCGAGTTGATCTGCATCTGATGAGGTGGAGGTCAGGGGCTTTATCATCTAAGTATAATATATTATCAGTTATCTAAAGAGTATTTTTACATACAAACCTAAAAAGTTTTACTCACATCAAGAGCCACGGATTGCTTTGCCCATGACTTCTTTACTTGATCATACATTATGGTGTTGTTAATTCCAAGGCCACAAAATATAACAAAAGCCTAAATCAACAAGAGATTAAGAAACATTGAATATATATTACATCTTTACCTAAAATGCAGACATGGAAATGTTATCCTTATACAGCATTACTCTGCTAGCCCGAGTTTTCTGAAATACAATTCTACCTTTATACGTCCATATTCTTAGAGGAGTTATATATAGAGATGAGCGAATAGATTCTAAAGCAATCGAATTTGGTCCAAATTTCCAAAATATTTCAGATTCGGCGAAATCCTAAACTTTTGGGTTTTGCCTTGCACGAATCTGCAAAATGGTGGCCACCGGACAGCATCCCACTTGCGATTCGCAGAGAATTTATTTGGACCGAATCAAATGAAACCACCAATTTAATATATAGGAAATTCCCTAATTTCTAATTATATAGCTTCTCACTTGGACTGATATGATAATCAGGCCAACACGCACTACATCCCATGAGGTTCGGCAGAGGACAACCCTACTTTCAGAGCAGAAGCTGCACATTTTTTGGGGGTCAATTCCCAATTGTTATGGACTTATAAATGTAATTTATACATAGTCATAAGATGTCTAATGGGTCAAAGAATTCTGTTTGATTTCATTTCGGTTTGTGGGTATAATTAGGCAATGTAGAATATATGAATACATATACTATAACAGCGCTGGTTCACACATGGTCCAGTAGATTTGATAGCAGCATGGTTATTAACATTTAAGTAATTTGGCGCTCCTTGTTATTTATTTATTTTTGTAGACCTGCATGTGTGGCAACGCACGGAAAGTGAGAAAAAAACTTTCCATTACAATTCATAGAATGTTTTCATGTTCTGGATTTTCAGCTGCAGCCATCAGAAAGTGCGAATGTTTCCGTAGTCTCATATGCAGAGCAAGGTAACGTTTGTTGCTTACTTCTGGTTCCTTCTCACCTCAAACAGTCTTTGATCAGCATCATCAAAGGGCTTTCCATCCAATCTGTTCAATACTTGTGCTACACCTGAAAATATACATAAAGTGTGGACTGCTGAAGACAAATTCATAGAAATAAACATATTCAGTTGGGTGTAGATTCCTCTATATACACAAATAGTGCTATGCTGTCACATAAGTCTATCTGTGCTACTGCTTAGCTATCCGGCTGGCTAAACAACAAGCGTAAGGTCTTCTGCATTTTCTTATTCAAGGCTGCTGTTTGAGCATGTACCTGTCTGTTCATAGGATATCCAAGATTTAATATTCATCCTATGATTACAACAAAGAGTACAGGAATTTATAAGCAGAATCGGCATACTTTGCTGTATCTGTATCTCTCATAGACTTGTATGGAGCAAGCATGTATACAGCACCCATCGCTCCATACATTTTATCTCAACCACAGGAGGAGGAACAGAGCATGGGGGTCTCCTTTTCTAAAAATCGTTGAGGATCCCAGCAGTTGGATCCCCACTATCACCTATACTGTGATTAGGTGATCATTTTTATCGTGGGAAAAGCCCTTTATGATTTCTCAAACTAGATGTTTTGCATTATGGAATGTACCTCTCGTTGAAATTTTTTTGACAATTTTTTCAGTACATAATTAAAAGTCGCTGCTCCATTTCTTTAGTGCAGAGCCCTGATCCCCCTTTCACCACAGACACTTAGAAAAAAGTTAATGGTGTTCACCCACCACTAGAGGTACAATTTGTATACTTTTGAATACATCTCCTATTGAGGTCAGTAGAAGCTATAAAAACAGTATACGGATCCACCCTTCTAGTGGTGGCTGCAGAGGTTTTCTGCAAATAAATGTCTGGGGGAATAGGGAATCAGTGCTTTGTAGAAAAATAAAGTTTCTAAAAAAATATATATAAAACAGGAGGACTATTTTTAATTTAAAATTATACAGTATGCTTACTGCAGTCCTATGTAAAATTACAAAATACACATCACAATAGACAATAAGTCAACCCTGCTACATAACCTTGCCAACTCAAACTATCTGGTAATACCTGAAATGACAGGCTGAATGTGTGTTATTTTGCTGATTAGTTCATTATAATGAATCATTTCATTGCACTTTGAGTGCCAAGATGTATAAACCCTCATTTCATTTATATAAATGACCAACCTCTTGACGTAAATTGTTGAAGAATCTCCTCTTATCTAGAACACTTACCAATTATCTGATGATTACTATTCCATATTGGAACACACAACACAGATCTGATATGAAACCCGGAGAACTGGTCAGCCTAGGACAATGCAAAAAGGAAGACTTGAGTAAACAGCACAGTTCTCCTCTTCACTTTATAGAAACATTTCATATCACATTCGGGACCTTTTAAGATGCAGCCTGTATTACCAGTATCACTCTATTCTTTTGTGTAGTGACTCATCCTCTGCCTCTTATCTTAAGCTACAAGCGTCGGATTCATGGAACGTGAAGAAACTCTAATGCGTGCAATTACACAGAAGTGGGGAACGTGGCAGTGTTACATAGGTTTTAGGCGATCTAGAGCCTTTTGCTTTTTTCACAAGGAATTGTTATTTCCAATTTAAGGCAGTCCTATGTCTAACCTTTCTTTTTACATGAAAATTCTGATCTACCGGCGCACTAAGGACAACCATATTATCACAAATGCCAGACCACTGGAAATGCATCAATCAACTGTGTTGCACTACTGATGGTTAAAACTCAAGACTGAGCAGAAAGGATCTTATTAGGAGGAGGAAGAATGTAGAAGAGAATTACCTATGTCTTTTTTGCTCTGCCTGCACCTGATGCACCCCAACTGCAGAGCCTTGTGTCAAAGAAGTCAACGCTGATGGACTCATCTTCTCATGTCCATTGAGGCATTGCAATTGATGCTTGCCAGCCCATAAGTGACTCTGTTAATTCTGCATTGGGACTATTTTGTAGCATTTGAATATGGATTACAGGAATTGCGATGCTTTCGCTAAGTATTATTATTATCCTTAATGGAAAGGTGGATACAAGAGAGTAGTGAAAAATTGGAAGCAGACAACCAGGAGACCAAGGTAAGGAGAAAAAGACACGGGGGACGGATTGGAAATCAAAGTAATCAAACTTTTAATGTCCTGAACGCTAATGCTACTGGAGGTGGTCGTAGTGAAGTGTGAAATTCCAAGTTTTGCTCTGGGGTTCCTTGTTATGTGTGCTCATCTAGTTTTATCAGAATCTCTACTTTTAGCTGAAATAATATTCCATTAATAACTAGCATGGTTATGAGGTTTAGTTCTTTGAGGTTGTCCTGAAAATCTGTCAACAGTTCACAGGTAGTTTGAATGTACTCCAGACCAGTGTCTGCTATAGAATATCATATCTGCTATAAAATCTGTGTCTATCAATTCTCAGGGCAATGGCAGAGAATTGATAGTTCCCCATAGCTAGTTTTATATGGATAATCCTTCTACTAAGTGCGGCAATTCTGGAGGTTTAGTAGGTTGTATACAGCAGAGAAAATTGTATTAAAGAGGAGAAGATTACCCACAAATCTGCAGGAGAGGAGTATAGATCACAAACACAATCAGCGTCCGTGTCTGTATCAGCAGAGGGAAGAAGAGATCCCATCAGATTGTTCTATAGAAGGGGAAATCAGTACAGGGCTAAAGCTGTGCTGATACATGACAACTAGTGAAGGCAGCAGCATCCTGAACACATAGAGCTCACATCCAGTATGTGGGGACTCAACCACGTGCGAAAAGTCTGAAACTAGGAGTTCGTATATGTAAAAATAAATTTTTACATTTCAAAGGTGTCCGTAGCCTATAGGTCTTAAATTAATGTCTATGCAGGGGATTTAGAGCTCTGTTTTACAAAAACTGAGCTCTGACTGCTATATATTTATATAAGATATTACTCAGCACAGAATTTTTTAACCCATTTAAGTTAACAAAAAAAATAAATAATATTTTATTCAAGTGTAGAAATTCACTGTAAGACAAGGCTCACAAAATCAATGTCACTGTCAGAAATGCAAGGGAAGCTTAATATTATTGACAGCTCTAATGTTTTGCTGTGTGAATGAGAAAGCCACCAGAGTAGTCCTAACTGGAATAGGTGAAATTTACTTTTTACAAATATATCAATGGACATACATAGAAGTCACTTTCATTCAATTTAAAAGTTCTCCTGTGCTTCAGCTTTTGCTAGCAACGGGATTCACATCTAAAATGCGTCCGTTGAAATAATTTGCTCTGACATCTTATCACAGGCGAAACAAAGTTCTAGGGGGCATTTTTGAAGAACAATGCTTTTTTCTTAACTATTTATTTTGTGGTATGATAAATATTTTACAATCCAGCTGAAAGGAACAGTATGACATTCAATGTAAATAAAATGCCCTTCAAGCAAATCTCAACCAAACTTTAGGTCAAACTATCTATTAGGTAACCATCCACTGGATGCCATAATAATGCTTCCGGGATACAATCCTTGGGGACTCCATCAAGCACAAGTGCACTCAATAAGTCTATGAACCGCTGAATTGGTGCAGGACTAAAATGTATCTTTATTTATACTCTGCTGAGTTACTTGGTAATTTTCCCATGTAAACAATCAATTCATGTGTGATAAATAGTTTTTTCCAAGAAACTATGACCTAAGTAGGGAACTGTTGGCACTTCATAGGCTGCGGATATCATAGTCTCATTATGTATTGTAAGGATACACACTACTGGCTTCACAGACCTGACCCATTTCAAAAAATATTTGTAAATAGTATTTTTGCTGTTTTGCCATTTTTGCCTTTTCATCTATTTCTTAACTTTAAGCAGAGGAGGATTAAAAAAAAAAAGTACTACAAAAAGAAAGAGCTCATGTATTTAATGATCATAAAAAAATACATAACTGAAAATGAATAGTGGATCAAAAAAATTATTAAACCAGATTAAGGGTGAGTTCACACGTAGAGTAAATACTGCGGATTTTCCGCAACTGATTGTGTTGCGGAAAATCCACAGCATAATACAGTAGCAGCAAAGCACGCTGTGTAAATGCTGAGTGGAGAAAATGCTCAGAAATTGTCCTGCGGTGCAGTTTTTTAATCCGCAGCATGTCAATTGTATTTGCGGAATCGCTGCTTTTGTGTTGCAGGTTTTCCCCATTCAATTCAATGGGGAGGTAAAACCGGCAAATACCAGATATTGCGTAAGACGAAACTCAGAAAAAAAAAAACTTACCCAGAATTTTGTGCTTTCATCCCATGTGACCGCTGCAGCCAATCACAGGCTGCAGCGGTCACATGGGATAAAGAGTCATCCCCGGAGGACAGTCTGCAGGACGTCACACCGTAAGTATGGTATTTTTTATTTATTTTTACGTGCAGTTTTCCAGAATTCCCTGCGGCCGCAAGAGTTGATAAACTGTGTACCTTTACGCATCGTATCCGCCCTGTGTGAACTTAGCCGAAAACAAATGTCTTGTATCACCACTACAAGTGTGTGAGCAATAAAAGAATTGAAGGGGAAGCAGCTCGCACAGGCGCTGCAGCATCTTCAAAACAGCTGATCAGCTAGGGTGCCGGGAGTAGTACCCCGACTGATCAGATACTGATAGCCTTTCCTGAGGATAGGTCATCAATTTTTTTGGCCACAAGAGACTTTAACTTGACTTTTTCAATGGCTTTTGCTGTGTGATATCACGTAGCAGCAAGTTATCAGAGTCAAGTTAAACTTGGCTACATCTGTACTAGGGCACTACCACTATACACAGATTAAAATTACTACATAATGTACAAAAGTGGGAAAAGGAGGAATGGGATTATAATCACTTGTGAAAGTGGGTGTAGATTTTCCATTAAATCAATGTTGTTAGATTAATTTGATGTTATGTAGAAGACAGGCCCACAAGGTTCAGGATGAAAACGGAACATTTTTGTGACATAGATCCTGAAAATAATTATTGCCCTTTAAAACCTATAAATCGCATATTATTCTTTTTCTTGTGAAAATTATGCAGAGCGACATATTGGCACAGGCTTAAGCAGTATGTGAGACCGAGATGAGACAGCAGAATTAACTCCTTCCCAATGAAGGGCTGACTTAGCATATCTTGAAGGGTAGTATCCACAGCTCCAGAAAATGTCATATGCTGTTTGCCTTCCCGACATTACCTTTGGGCAAACTCTAATTACCACTGACATCCATTTTCTCAGTTTCACTAAAATTGCTCCTATAGACCTGTACAAAATAATATTTTCTCAATCAACATTATGTAAATCGCCTGTTTTGTAACTCTCCTTATTGCTGTTGATTATTGTAGATTTTGGTTTGTTCCTAGCCCATGAAGTACTTGTATTTAACTAAGTTATTAATACATGGTAAAAGTTGAGTGGTTGTCATTGAAGGTAACTAACTTGAAGAACTGCAAGGTGTGTTTCACATGCAAGTCATCTTTCTGCCACCAGATGGCGATGTGCTAAAATTGCTCACAAGATCTTCAGTTGTCAGCAAAGATGGCGTCTACTGGACCTGAGTATTTCATACTGCCTTTCAGACTATTATAAAGTCAAACTAGATAAATTACTAAAGTAGTACTACAGTGTAGAGACGACATGGTGTAAAATAAATTTTATTTATTTTTCTCACTCCTTACCAGTCGCACATATTTTCACTGTAAACATACCAGAAAAGGCTTTAGAGCAGACATGGGCAAACTACGGCCCGCGGGCCACATACGGCCCGTTAGGCTTTTTAATCCGGCCCGCCGAACTTGTCCAAATTATAGTAAAAACCTCCTTTTTTTTCCCCTTTCCCTGCAATGCCCACGTTTTCCCAATAGATGGCGCACTCAAAACACATTGACCGTTGTTAATGGGGCGCGTATTTCTCTTTATTTCACTTTAATTTTCACTTCGTTTCACGTCACCATTAAGCCCTTCTGTGAAAATGAGCGGACCAAAGAGAAGGAAAGTGGACAGCGAATGCCGAGTGTTTAATAAGGAGTGGACAACAAAATACTTCTTCACTGAAGTCCGATCAACGGCTGTATGTCTGATATGCCAAGAAGATGTTGCGGTTTTCAAAGAGTACAATATCAGCCGTCACTTTGCCACGAAGCATGCAAACTATGCTAGCAAGCAGTCAACACAAGAACGGGCGGCTACTGCTCAGAGGTTGGCAGCTAATTTACAGAGTCAACAGAACTTTTTTCACCGACAAACTGCAATTCAAGAGTCAAGTACCAAGGCAAGTTATTTGCTGGCATTCAAATTAGCAAAGGCTAGCAAGCCTTTCTCCGAAGGCGAGTTTTTGAAAGAGTGCATGGTAGAGACAGCAGGTCTCTTGTGTCCGGAGAGCAAAGCCAAGTTTGAAAAAATCAGTTTAGCACGCAGGACAGTGACTCGCCGCGTGGAACTGATTGACGAAGATATAGTCAGCGAGTTAAACAAAAAGGCGGAGTCCTTTAAGTTATATTCACTAGCACTGGATGAAAGTAACGACATAAAAGACACTGCTCAGCTCCTAATTTTTATCCGAGGGATTAACGACAGTTTTGAGATAACGGAGGAGCTTTTGAGCATGGAATCACTGAAAGGGAAAACGCGAGGAGAGGACTTATATGAACAGGTGTCTGCTGTCATCGAGAGAATGAAGCTACCTTGGAGTAAACTTGCCAATGTCACCACGGATGGATCGCCAAATTTAACTGGAAAAAACATCGGGCTGCTGAAAAGAATCCAGGATAAAGTGAAAGAAGAAAACCCTGACCAGGATGTTATTTTACTTCACTGCATCATTCATCAGGAGTCTCTGTGTAAGTCTGTATTGCAGCTTAATCACGTCGTGGATCCAGTTGTAAAACTTGTTAACTTCATACGAGCAAGGGGACTTAAAGAGGCTCTGTCACCAGATTTTGCAGCCCCTATCTGCTATTGCAGCAGATCGGCACTGCAATGTAGATTACAGTAACGTTTTTATTTTTAAAAAACAAGCATTTTTGGCCAAGTTATGACCATTTTCGTATTTATGCAAATGAGGCTTGCAAAAGTACAACTGGGCGTGTTGAAAAGTAAAAGTACAACTGGGCGTGTATTATGTGCGTACATCGGGGCGTGTTTACTACTTTTACTAGCTGGGCGTTGTGTATAGAAGTGTCATCCACTTCTCTTCACAACGCCCAGCTTCTGGCAGTGCAGCACTGTGACGTCACTCACAGGTCCTGCATCGTGTCGGCACCAGAGGCTACACTTGATTCTGCAGCAGCATCGGCATTTGCAGGTAAGTAGCTACATCGACTTACCTGCAAACGCCGATGCTGCTGCAGAATCATCTGTAGCCTCTGGTGCCGACACGATGCAGGACCTGTGAGTGACGACACAGCGTGATCTCTCGAGAACACGCTGTGTCTGCACTGCCAGAAGCTGGGCGTTGTGAAGAGAAGTGGATGACACTTCTATACACAACGCCCAGCTAGTAAAAGTAGTAAACACGCCCCGATGTACGCACATAATACACGCCCAGTTGTACTTTTACTTTTCAACACGCCCAGTTGTACTTTTGCAAGCCTCATTTGCATAAATACGAAAATGGTCATAACTTGGCCAAAAATGCTCGTTTTTTAAAAATAAAAACGTTACTGTAATCTACATTGCAGCGCCGATCTGCTGCAATAGCAGATAGGGGTTGCAAAATCTGGTGACAGAGCCTCTTTAATCATCGTCAGTTCATTACGTTCCTGGAAGAAACTAATGCGGATCACCAGGACCTACTTTACCACTCTCGCGTCCGCTGGTTAAGTTTGGGGAAAGTGTTTCAACGAGTCTGGGAGCTCAAAGACGAGATTCGCTCATTTTTTAATTTAATGGGGAAATCCGAAGAATTCCCCGAGCTGAGCGACACAAACTGGCTTTGTGACTTTGCGTTTGCTGTGGACATATTTTCACACATGAATGAGCTGAACGTGAAGCTACAGGGGAAAGATCAGTTTGCGCACGACATGTACACAAATGTGAGAGCCTTCAAATCCAAGCTGGTTTTATTCTCCAGGCAAATGTCAAACAAATCTTTCGCACATTTCCCCACACTAGCCGTGCAGAAAGAGGCCGCCCGAAATGCGAAGAAATACTGCAAATCACTGGACGATCTGCACAGAGAATTTTGCCGTCGGTTCTGTGATTTTGAAAAAATTGACAAGTCACTTCAACTGGTGTCCTGTCCCCTGTCACAAGACCCCGAATCAGCACCGCAGGAGCTGCAATTGGAACTGATCGATCTTCAGTCTGACTCCGTCTCAAAGGAGAAGTTCAAGTCTCTTAAACTGAATGACTTTTACGCTTCACTTAACGAGACCGCGTTTCCAAACCTCCGGAGGACGGCGCAAAAGATGCTGGTGTTGTTTGGCTCGACCTACGTGTGTGAGCAGACGTTTAGCGTCATGAAAATCAACAAAGCCCATCACAGATCCAAGTTAACTGACCAACACCTCAGATCTGTCCTGAGAATTGCCACAACAAAACTAACTCCAGACTTTGATGCACTGGCAAAAAAGGGAGACCAACAACACTGTTCCCACTGAAATGGTGAGTTTTTCTGCTGTGTTATGAAAAAATGCATATGGAAAGTTTGGAAGTGCGTCTTTTAATTAAGAGCAATGCGCATTTACGCACAGCAGCGGTACAGTAGCTTAATTAACACGCCGCACATCGCTCTTAATTTAAATTTTCAGCTGCAGGTAGGATATTTAATACAGCCTATGTCTGTGTGCTTGGCAACGATACACGTGTACTGTTTGCGCGTGAAGGCGAGGGTGTCCGTGGCGAGTTTGTAGAGCGCGCGGTCAGGACAATCCATCCATGATTTTGCGGAGTTTAACACAAGTAGATATTATTGAGCTTGAGTATTTCGTTGTGTAATAATATGTTTTGAATGTTGAAAGTGATTCCATTTTTCAATAAATGTTGATTTCTTTAACTTTGCACCTTCGATTGAAACTTATTAAAAACAGACGCAATCTTGATAAATCACAGTGCGTATGTTATTTTAATCTATTTACATTTCCTCCTCCCAGTATCTGCGAAATAGTATGTAAATGCCATATCTTGCATATTCCTTGAGACAAATTTATTAACTGATAAGGGCTATTTTTCACATTTGAAAGACAGTTAATAAATTGGGTTGTAGTGTTCTTACTGTGCTATGAGGTTTGCACACACTACATTTAATGCTTTAGTATATCCGGCCCAAACACTCCCTCCAAATGCTCCTGGCCCGGCCCCTCTGTCAAATTTTAGAACCCATTGTGGCCCGCAAGTCAAAAAGTTTGCCCACCCCTGCTTTAGAGGCACAGGACGGAGACAGTATATAGACACACACAGTCACTGTGACTCTACTATGGAGCCATATCCACTCTGAAAACTTACGAAATTCTTCTACTCTAGGAGCAATGCTGTTAGGGGCGAATATTTCCGTAAAACAACATCTGATGGATGATTTATTTTTATTTTTTTCTGTCCGATTTATACAGTATGTGACAGAAAATACCTCCGTATGAAATTGGAAGCATATGGAGGCACCATAGCACCCCATAGTAATCTATAGGTTATAAGGAGTGATAATACATTCATGTGCAAGAACCTTAACAACGATTACAACAGCTAAAAGTTCAATTTTAAGTTGGTCTACATACATGGTTTTCACCCAGTTCAAGGTTCCCTCAGTTCTTACCTCCATTAAAAAGTTTTAAGAACATTATTTGGCCCATCAATCCACTTACCTCTGCATCAAAGCGAGGGTCCTGATAGGCATCACTTATGTTTACTGGAAGACCCGTGGAAGCAACTAATTCAGCGATGCTGTTATTTATTAACCAGTCAGAATATGAGGATTTCTCCAAACTGTCTTTAAAACTGTAAAAGAAAAACAGGAACAGGAAAAACTATTGTAATAAAAAAGTAATTCAAGAAATATATGCAAAAACAAGTCTCATATATTTACAAAGGAAGCAATTCTATGTTGCTGGCGCCTGTAAAATCCAGTCTGAATTCAGTATTTTGGTCAGTATTCTGCATCAGTATTTGTGAGCCAAAACCAGGAGCTACACAGAGAAAAGCTACGCATCTTTCCAGTAGAGTTTTTCTGTGTATTTTCCATTATTGGTTTACAAATTTTGACCAAAATACTCAAGTTTGAGTAAGGGCCAGTTCACACTGAGTTTTTTGGCACTGATTTTGATGCGGAAACCACGTTGGAATTAGTGCCAAAAAATGCCTGAAAGCGCCTCCTATTGATTTCAATGGGAGGCGGAGGCGTTTTTTTTTTCACGGTGGCATTTAGGAAAAAAACCTGTCTCTGACCTCCCATTGAAATCAATGGGAGACAGAGAAAGCGTTTTTCGCTGCGTTTTTTTGCCTGCAGCCCTCAATGGCCGCGAGAGAAAAACTCCACGAAATACGGCTCGAAAACCAATCTGTAAGTAAGAGTTACCAGCTATACATTTGGTGTTGCTAAATACTTGTAACAATGCCCTCACATCTTACTAAAGTGCTAAAAAGAGCATGACTAAATTCGAGCAAACTGTCTTGTAGTGTTATGGCAAATGCATTGACTGTGGAGTGGTGTTACAAAGCCCTAGAGCAGGCTACACATCCGTCAATCCTACAAATTTGGACATAGCATTGTTCATGCAATGTATCTGTGCAGGTTATTAAACTATCCCCTACAGGCTCCCTTCACACAAAGCGTATTCAGTAAAAACACTGCGTTATTTGTGACTGTTTTTTCTTCAGCAAAAAACCCAGTGGCCAAACTGCGATTTTTTTTTTTAGCCAGTCTGTTGTGCTTTTCTCCCATAAACCTCCATGGTTTTTTCTTTTTTTTGCCTGATCATAAAAACGCATGTGTAAAGGTGTAAATGCATCTTGCATTTTTTTATGGTGTTTTTTCAGGATAATTGTGCATAGACACATCCCTCTCTCCCATAATGCTCCACAACACAGGACGATTTCCGCTTTCCAAAGAAAAGGAAAATGCATCTAAGGCTCTGTTCACATCTGCGTTGACACACGGAGCTGTTAAGTGTCTTTTGCGCACGCAAAATGGCGCGTTTTTTTGCGTTGCGCAAAACGCACACGCTCGGCCTTAAGTGTTATGCAAATTTGTTCTTAATGCCCAAGTGGGCGTTTTTTTTACTCTTGACTAAGTGGGCGTAGTAAAGTTATTCACTACTACGCCCGCTTGGTCAAGAGTGAAAAAACGTCCACTTGGGCATTAACAACAAATTTGCATAACACTTAAAATGCTTATAAGGCCTTATTCACACGAACGTGTTATACGTCCGTGCTACGAGCGTGAGTTTCACGCGCGTCGCACGGACCTTACATAGTGAATGGGGCCATTCAGACTGTCAGTGATTTTCACGCAGCGTATGTGCGCTGCGTAAAACTCACGACATGTCCTATACTTGCCCGTGTCTCGCGCAGCACGCACCCATTGAAGTCAATGGGTGCCACGCGTGATTCGAGCAACAGCAGTAAAAAGAATGAATGAAAACAGAAAAGCACCTCGTGCTTTTCTGTTTGTAAACATAAAAACAGAGTGTCATAATGATGCCGGCTGCGCGAAAATCACGCAGCCACGCACCATATGCAGATGACACACGGAGCTTTTGTGCGCGCAAAACTGACACGCTCGTGTGAATAAGGCCTAACTTTGTCAAAAACAAATGTGTTTGTTTGTTTTTTTTAAAAACACATTACGGAGTTGCAGAGTTGCTGTTGAATTCCGCTGCGGACAGTCCACAGTGGAATTCTGCAGCAGCCGTTTTTTACATTCGTTTCTATACATTTTTAAGAAACTTTGTTCAGAAGTTGCGGAACATAACGGTGCAGAAATTAGGCTGCGGTGCAGAATTTTCCCTCCGCAGCATGCTGATTATGTTGCGGAGTAGCAGCGGAATTTCACTGCGTATTTCAGCCTTTGCAATGCAAAAACTGAAATCTGTGGCAAGTCCGCTGTGATATCTGCAACATCTGAATTACCTGTCAAATATGTAAATGTTAGTGCAGATTCGTTGCGTAATTGCCCAAATCTGAACCAACATTTGCAGCTGAAAAATTCTGCCACGTGTGAACGTGGCCTTATTATGTCAGAGTCTCGGCCCACTAGAGGGTCCTCTGGTGGGCTAGTCTGAGCGTGCTTCTAGCCAGAGAACTTTATTTGATCTCTCACACATACCCAGTTCTTTAAGAATACTCAGTACAACATATTCTGGAAGTACTTAGCAGTTTGACAGAACAAAAACATATAAATATTTTATAAGTTCTTTACAGTTTTGTAATGGAAATCAATGAGCGCTCACATTTTGTGTAACATCATGAAAAACAAAGCAGAGAAGCGCTTTTCAGATACAGGAGAATTTACAATGTGTTTACAATGAAATGTAGAAATATATTGTTCTGAAAAGCTGTGCACATTGCTATTACGTCTAATATATTAGTGGTAAACGCTTCTTGGTTTAACCGCATTCATCTGATCAGTTAATAATGAGAGTGAGGGGACCCTGACAGGATTGTACACAGGAAAACTAGGGCCCCATAGAAAAACATTCTGCTCTGATTAATGTCATAATATATCTTTATATGAGTTGCAGCTCTGTTTTTCCTGCACCGACCTCCAAATCCCCTGCTTCCTTTCATAGCCTGATAAAGGTAAATGATAACATTCTGGCTGTTTGCAGCTACCACTAGGGGGAGTGCACTTCATACAGATTCATACAGCACCCATTAAACTCATTGGAAGCTGTATAAATTTGCATGCTGCGAGATCCCCCTAGTGGTGGTTGCAGGTAAACAACATTTTATCTTGAAGGAAAGCGGGGCCCCATAGCAGTGGGGTGGTCTGCATCTATGGTAGGTATGGCACTGCACACTGAAACTGATTTATATGTTGTACCTTTTCATAATTTATGAGTAGTAACACACCTAGTAATACACTAATATGTCCACTAATTTTGACATGATACGTTATAGGGCATGTATTGTCCTACTACCTAACCAATACACCAGATGCATCCAGCTGTCACTTACCTTTCACATCTGTGAAATAGCAGAAAGACCTGTACATGCATGTTTATTGGGAGAGCCTAGAAATACGAATATTAGGGTACATAATACAGACAGACAGGTTTTTGCAGAACCAGGACTGAAGCACTTCTATATTTAAAACTTTATACAATTTTCCAATATACTTTCTGTATTAATGCTTCACGGTTTTCAAGATCTCTGCTTGTTGTCATTCAGTTGGAACATTCATTGTTTACTTCCAGTAGATACAATTCTGTCCATGGTCATGTGATGGACACAAGGGTCACACAGCTCGTTAGAAGAAACAGCTCTGATACACAAAGGGTATGTTCACACGGCAGCCTCCGTTATGGCTGAAATTACGGAGCTGTTTTCAGGAGAAAACAGCTCCGGAATTTCAGACGTAATGGCAAGTGCAGGCGCTTTTCGCTGCGTCCATTACGGATGTAATTGGAGCGGTTTTTCCATGGAGTCAAGGGAAAACGGCTCTGATTACGTCTCAAGAAGTGACAGATACTTCTTTGACGCGGGCGTCTTTTTTACGCGCCGTCTTGACAGCGGCACGTAAAAAAAATGACCGTCGTCACAGAACATCGTAAAACCCATTCAAATGAATGGGCAGATGTTTGCTGCCACTTTGGAGCCGTATTTTCGGACGTAATTCGGGGCTAAAACGCCCGAATTACGTCCGTAAATAGGGTGTGTGAACCCAGCCATACTGTAGCGAGCCCTGCACGGGTGTGTCCATCACATGTCCATGGACAGAATTGTATCCACTGGAATAAACGATGAATGTGCCTACTGAATAACAACAAGCAGAGATATTGAAAACCGTGAGAAATTAATACAGAAATGAAATTTTTGGATAATTGTTTAACTTTTAATTATACAAAAAATAACATTTGTTTCCTGAAACCAGACATCCCATTTAACAGAGCCTGTTATAATGCAAACTAGTACAATACATTTATTAAATATTTCATGGAACCAATAGGGCTTACCTGTTCTCTGCATCAGCACTGCATTTAGGAGAAAGCAGCTCAAATGATTTGGTAAATTTCACCACCTAGAATAAAACAGAACATGATTACTAATATTATATAACTATTGTATCCACAGTTATAGCAAACAATTTCAATACAGACCACTGCGGTATTGTTGAGCTTGCTCCCTCAAGTATGACTCTCAAAAAGTAGCTTAAGTTTTCTCCTCCTGATTTTATTCTTTCAAATGGACATACCAGGTCACACCATTCTGCAAGTATAGCAAAGTTCTTGAACATTCCTTAAAGGGTAACTAAACGTTCAACAAACTTCTGACATGTTATAGTGACATGTCAGAAGTTTAGATTGGTGGGGTCCGAGCACTGAGACCCCCACCAATCGCTAAAAGGAAGCTGCCGAAGTGCTCGGGTGAGTGCTCAAGTGCTTAGTTTCTGTTCGGCTTTTTCCTGAAATCAATGTAGCGGTGTACAGACTCAATAGAAAGTCTATGAGCCCGTACTCCACTACATCGGCTTTCCGGAAAAAGCCGAGCAGAGACGAAGCGGCTGAGCGCTCACATGAGCACTTCTGCTGCTTCGTTTTAGCGATTGGTGGGGGTCTCAGTGATCGGGCACCACCAATCAAGAATTCTGACATGTCACTATGACATGTCAGAAGTTTGTTGAACGTTTAGTTACCCTTTAAAGTTGCATGCTTCAGTAAACGGCTGAAAGTACGGATCAAACTAATCATGGTAATATTCTGTAGATTTAACAGTGACCGCCCTTTTACACGGGACAATGCTTGGGCATCATGTTTTATGCGGGCATTAAAATGATCAGTTGTCGAGTTCACAGCTCAGGGATGTGCTTCCGACAATATTGATATTGTATATAGTATGCCAAACAATGGCATTTACGATCGTTTGGGCACATATAGTACCAATGATTGCTATATTGTGCTAGTCAGTGGTGTAACTACTGCTATAGCAGCCATAGCGGTTTCTATGGGGCCCACAGCATGAGGGGCCCTGTACCATCAGCCATCACGGTCCCCCCATGCCCGGAGGCTCCACTATCAGCCGCTATGGCTGCTACAGTGGTAGCGACGCCACATTCAATAGTGTCTGTGTCCTTCGGATGCAGATACTATTGAACACTATGACAGAGCAGGGAGGTATCTCCCTGCATTGCCATAGGCTATTGTACACAGTGGCGTAGCTCTAGGGGTCGCAACAGTCGCAATTGTGACTAAGCCTGGGGGGCCCATAGGGCCCCTGTAGCCACACAGCGCTAAAGGCGCTGTTCCCACTTTCTGAATGCTGGAGAATCGGTTCCTTGCTCCAGCATTCACTCTGTCGTGAGCGGCTTGGCGCAGGCAGACGCGATGTTATGACGTCATCGCGCCTGTCTGCGCCGAGTCACTCACAGCACAGACCAGAGGAGAAGGATCCCCTACCCGTCGTGGGAACGGGGATAGGTAAGTAATTATGTTATTACTTTTCTATTAGGCACTATGGGGCATTATACTGGGCAGGTAAGGGTGGCTGATATCATGGTTGCTATAGGAGCATTTTACTATATGGGCGCATTATACTGTGGGGACAGCTATGAGGGGTATTATACTGTATGGGAGGCATTATACTGTGGGGGCAGCTATGGGGGACATTATACTGTGGGGACAGTTATGGGTGGCATTATACTGTGGGGTACAGCTATGAGGGGGAATTATACGCTATGGGTGGCATTATACTGTGGGGGCAGCTATGGGGGTATATGCTGCATGGAGGCAGCTATGGGGCATTATGCTGTATGTGGGAATTTGTTTGGGCATTGTACTGTATGGGGGCATCTGTGTGGGTATTATACTGTATGGGAGCATCTGTGTGGGCATTATACTGTATGGGAGCATCTGTATGGGCATTATACTGTATGGGAGCATCTGTGTGGGCATTATACAGTATGGGAGCATCTGTGTGGGCATTATACTGTATGGAACATCTGTGTGGGCATTATACTGTATGGAACATCTGTGTGGGCATTATACTGTATGGAACATCTGTGTGGGCATTATACTGTATGGGGGCATCTATGGGTCAGTATACTGTATGATGGCTTTATACTGTATGGGGGCAGCTATGGGGGCATTATACTGTGGGGGGGGCACTATGGGTGCATGATACTGTGTGGGCTGAACCGCATGTGTATGGGTGAGGAATGGGTGGGATTAGAGGCGTGGCTTAAAAGAAAAAAATTGCCTCTGCGCGCCGCAACGATTGTCCCTCTTTGCGATACTTGAAAGTATAGCACCGTTTACAGGGTGGGCTGTATAGCACCGTCTAAGAGGGGGGGTGGGGGCTGTATAGCACTGTCTACAGGGAGGGCTGTATAGCACTGTCTACAAGGGGGGCTGTATAGCACTGTCTACAGGAGGGGGCTGTATAGCACTGTCTACAGGAGGGGGCTGTATAGCACTGTCTACAGGAGGGGGCTGTATAGCACTGTCTACAGGAGGGGGTTGTATAGCACTGTCTACAGGAGGGGGCTGTATAGCACTGTCTACAGGAGGGGGCTGTATAGCACTGTCTACAGGAGGGGGCTGTATAGCACGGTCTACAGGAGGGGGCTGTATAGCACTGTCTACAGGAGGGGGCTGTATAGCACTGTCTACAAGAGGGGGCTGTATAGCACTGTCTACAGGAGGGGGCTGTATAGCACTGTCTACAGGAGGGGGCTGTATAGCACTGGCTACAGGAGGGGGCTGTATAGCACTGGCTACAGGAGGGGGCTGTATAGCACTGGCTACAGGAGGGGGCTGTATAGCACGGTCTACAGGAGGGGGTTGTATAGCACTGTCTACAGGAGGGGGCTGTATAGCACTGTCTACAGGAGGGGGCTGTATAGCACTGTCTACAGGAGGGGGCTGTATAGCACTGTCTACAGGAGGGGGTTGCATAGCACTGTCTACAGGAGGGGGCTGCATAGCACTGTCTACAGGAGGGGGCTGTATAGCACTGTCTACAGGAGGGGGCTGTATAGCACTGTCTACAGGGAGGGCTGTATAGCACTGTCTACAGGGGGGGCTGTATAGCACTGTCTACAGGAGGGGGCTGTATAGCACTGTCTACAGGAGGGGGCTGTATAGCACTGTCTACAGGAGGGGGCTGTATAGCACTGTCTACAGGAGGGGGCTATATAGCACGGTCTACAGGAGGGGGTTGTATAGCACTGTCTACAGGAGGGGGCTGTATAGCACTGTCTACAGGAGGGGGCTGTATAGCACTGTCTACAGGAGGGGGCTGTATAGCACTGTCTACAGGAGGGGGCTGTATAGCACTGTCTACAGGAGGGGGCTGTATAGCACTGTCTACAGGAGGGGGCTGTATAGCACGGTCTACAGGAGGGGGTTGTATAGCACTGTCTACAGGAGGGGGCTGTATAGCACTGTCTACAGGAGGGGGCTGTATAGCACTGTCTACAGGAGGGGGCTGTATAGCACTGTCTACAGGAGGGGGCTGTATAGCACTGTCTACAGGAGGGGGCTGTATAGCACTGTCTACAGGAGGGGGCTGTATAACACTGTCTACAGGAGGGGGCTGTATAGCACTGTCTACAGGAGGGGGCTGTATAGCACTGTCTACAGGAGGGGGCTGTATGGAACTATTTACAGGAGGGCACTATCTGCAAGGGTGGGCTGTGTGTGGCACCCACGGGAGGGAGACCTAGTAAAAAGTTTGCTATGGGGCCCAGTGTTTCCTAGTTATGCCCCTGGTGCTAGTTACAGTTTGAAAATCTGCCATTGTAAAAGGACCCTAAGGCTTTGTTCACATCTGTACACTGTATCCAAATGGTGCTCAACAAACCTATTGAATAATTATTTAATGAGGACTACATGCGTCACATTGTATAAGCAGTGCTGGAGTGATGAGGGAGCCGGATGGGAATGGCAGAGCAGAAAGGGGATTATATATATATTTTTTAATGTAAGTATTTTTGTATATCAATTGTGGGGTGCAAAGGGGCAGTCTAATGTGGGAGGACAAGGTAGGGGCCCAGCACGGACCTCTACCTTGCTACTCCCTATTTAGTGAAATCTTCGCCAGCTAGGTGGTGACACAGATTTCCACTATAATTTACAGCAGTTTTCTGGCGTGAATCATACTAAATTTGTCACGCCCCCTTTCCCCGAGGCCCCAAGGGTGGCGGAAAAAGGCCAAAAATTTCAATTGTCTCTGCAAATTATGGCCACAGATGTCCATAATTGCAGAAGTGTTGCTATGTGACGGCAGGGGATTCCCCAAGAAAATGGCACCTGAGTGATCATGTGACCTTTTCATGAAGTTAGGACATGTTGGTGCATCATTTGTAGCCCCCCTTTATTTGCAGATCTATAAATACAGATGCACTACAGACCATATTTACAGACAGCGTGCCAGATATGCGGGTGACTTGTGGATGACTATCCATATTTGCAGACAGTAAAAAACGCTACGGTTGCATGCATGAGGCCTTAGCAAGAGGTACAGATGTGTCCTTTCTTACCCTTGTATCCTGTGGTGCGAGATGACCCGGTTTGAAAATAAAACCTGATTTTCTGATGCTAAGTGTGTCTATGTGTGGCCACCCAGTGGTTGTGATTTGACTTGCATCCTGTCAAGAGTTTTGCTAGCATGTCGCGATATTGTATTGAATTTGTTTGATGAGAAATTGGAGTCTTTAACCAAATTTAAGCAAAGGTGAACACATCTGTAAGTCCTGAGACCGGCTGAATACCTCAACCCTTACCATGTGAAAGGGGGGAGCTCTAGGTAAAATTGTGCCATCCAGTTACTTATATAAAGGAAAAATGGCACAAAGAAAACAGTTGCTTGCTTTGTATAGTAGCAATTCTTCACAATTGTATAATATATTAGATGCATTAATCATAAATGATATTGAGCTTGGAAGAAAACTCACTGGTGATTCAATGTCCTCTAGAAGCAGCACAGAGCAGCGTTCACACTTCAGCAACGTCTGAGCCCGATGCATAATTTTCTTGACAACTTTCTCCAGGTCTGTTTGTTCCTCAAACAGGTCATTCACCACCTCCAGCAAAGCCTGCATGACATGATGAAATGTCTCACTGAAACTGATGGAACAATATTAAGGTCTTAATGTAAATGAATTACACATTGCATTGTTCTATTTTTGTGGCTGTCACCATGAATTAACGTTTTCTAATGTCTAATAAGCATATCCCATTCTCTTGTTTATTGCAGAAGATCACGTCTGTTTCACATGCAAAACGCCCCGTGCCTCATTTATGTCATAGATTGTCACTGGAATTAATCAATAAATTGCTTTGCCAGAATTACATGGCCATGAAATATGCAACTTGATCTAAATTTCTTCCAATTTCTATTACAATTCATGGTTTAGTAAAAAAAAAATAATAGTCTCAGTAAGACTTCATTCACATCTGCGTCAGGGCTCCGTTCCGACTGAGCTTTTCGTCAGAATGGAGCCCTGACTGACACAAACGGAAACCATAGTTTTCCATTTCCATCACCATTGACTTCAAAGGTGACGATCCGTGCCAATGGTTTCCATTTGTCTCCGTTGTGCAAGGGTTCCATCGTTTTAACGGAATGAATACCGCAGTCGACTATGCTATTGATTCCGTCAAAACAACGGAACCCTTGCTCAACAGAGACAAATGGAGACCATTGTCACCGGATCCGTCACCATTGAAATCAATGGTGATGGAAATGGAAACCTATGGAAACCAGGGCTCCATTCTGACAGAAAGCTCCGACAGAACGGAGCCCTGACGCAGATGTGAACATAGCCTAAGGGAGACATCCCTACAAAGTGTGAGGTATGTACAGATTTTACAGTGCATGCATGCATCACTATTGATTTATTACACTGGAAGAAGTAACCGAGGGTTGCGTCTCCACTGACTTGCAGATATAGGTGAAAATGTGGATTTACAGGACACATTTCCACGACAATCCAGTAGTTTCAGCATTAAGGGGTAAAAGAAAATATTCAATTTGAAAATGTATTATTTTTCTTTCTTGATGTATGGAAAGAAACTTCATTTTCCCAAGTGCCTATACAATTTTGAGCTTTTAAGGTGCACTCACACGTGACATTTTTGCTTGTATTTTTTCGCTCTGGAAAACTACATTTTATGTCGAAGGGAAATTATATTCCGCAATTTAGACAGATTTCTCTAGTTCTTGCGTTGCAGAATATTTTTTCTATAGGCATACATTGAAAGTTTTTTGCAGTGGAAATACAAAGCAAGTACGCCAGTGACTGCAACCTTAAAGGGAACCTTCTAGTAGGTTTGGTGCCACTAAACCACCGTAAACCATTATGCAGCTTGGATTTAGTGTTCCAAACCTGCCTACCTCAAAAAGTAATCCGGGTAAGGAGTCCGGTGGCTTCGGACTCCTGAAGCCAAGGACAATACAAAAGAGTCCAGCCGCATCTGACTCCATGAAGCAAAGGACAATTCATTTTCTTTCACTGCGCAATGAGCATGCGCCCGATTTCCTGCTCCCTGTCTTATCTGAGGTTTTGGGGTCTTCATATTTTTCTCTGTCTAATTTGTAATTTAGTTTACTAATTATTCCCTCAACATTTGTTTTTGAGGTAGGCAGGTTTGGAATACTAAACTTTAGGTGCAAAACGGCATACTGATGGTTTTAGTGGCTCCAAACCTACTGACAGGTTCCCTTTAAGTACCGGTGTCATATTATTTTGGAGCCAACTATGATCCACCATGCTCTTTTGTGGCATATGATTATTATTATTAGCTAGACACTCACCCTGCTCCTGTCATACTCTTTTCTTGAGGCAGCAAAAATTTGTGCATTGGATATGGCAATGCCACAGAATGGAAGGTACATCTGCATAACCTATCAAAGACAAACAGAATAACATAACATTTTCTACTACATACAGATATGACTGCTAAATATGAACATGCTGAAAAACAAAATAATTTCGAATGAGTTTCTAACATTTTGTTTCTCTCACGTTGCCTCCGCCAGTACTTACAATCCCATACATGATACAAAGCAGGACACTGGGACAAGTATTGAGACATGGAAACTTTTTATTCTTCCTGAACTGTCACCAGTAGTGATACCTGTGGTTATTAGCACTTTGCACAGTTGGGGCCCAATGGGAATTATAGTTATCATGATTAGATCATTTTAAGCTGGTCATTGAGAATTGCTCAAAGAAGTCTGAAATGTAAATTGAAACCAAAAATATTCTTGAAATTCTAAATACCAGACAAACAAGTAGTAACACAGGTTGGGTAGTAAGACTCAGCAAGAGCCTCTCTTTCTCCACAACACTGCTCAACCTACCTGGATGGACCAAGTTATCTTATAGAGAATCTAGAGATAAGAAAGTACGCCCTTAATTCATAATAGGAAAAAGGAACAATAATCCTCTTATAGTAGAATAGTCGTGACAAGCATAAAATCAGAAAACAATAACTAATAATTAATTGAAGAGAAGTTTAACATTTGGCAGCTTAATAAAAAAAAATTGGCACCAGATTTTCTAGAATATATTTTTGGAACCAGGATTTCTTTAATGTTCTGAGAGTATCCACATTTTTCTGAGGATCTTTTACTTTCTTTATTTTTCTAAATTCCAGTAAAACCCAAAAAATGTATACCCACTCAGGCCTCAACTATTCTCTTCTTTATTCTTCTTTCCAAGTTCCCTCCCTGACCACAACATAGCATTTCTTCTGGTGAGAGAATGAGGAAAGGAGAGTGAGAAAGGAAGTTTCATCTCTTCATAAGTTACAAATTCTCCGATGTAAAACACCATTCACACTAACAGACTTCTACTTCTATCAGGGGAATGATCTCAACTGATACAAATATATACAATAATTACTCAAGGAGGTAAAAGACATCCCCCGTCCAAAAGTTATGCCCCCTTCCGTTATCACTTTTCTATCAGCCCTAATCGTCTTCAACTTTCCTTTACAAATGACAATTGATTATGTTGCTAGCTATAACCAAAGAAAATATTCTCTTCTTACACTTACAAGCGAAGTGTAATTTCTCAGCTATTAGGGCATGCTAGGGCCATGTTCACACACTGAGGATTCTGTTAGGATTTCGGCGCGGATTCCACCAGCAATGCATGATAATGGGGTATTTTATATCTCATTCACACACTCCATAATAAATATTCTGCTATGCCAAATCTGTGCCATGTGAACATGGCCCTTTAGAAACACGTGGATGGAGGTAAGGATATCTAAAATATCTGTTTAGGCTTCCTTGGGTTAGGAAGCCACTGGGTACCATGTTGCTTTATACTGCAGAGCAAATAACATAAGCCGCGTTCATATCTGCATTTTGTGTTTCCATTGTCTGCTCCGTTGTAGGAGCAGAACAGTGAAAATACCAGAAATTTGGAATCCGTTGCATGACAGAAACCATCGGCACCCAACGGAATCTATTGTCTTTAATGGGTTCCATCAGGTCTCCGTCATGGTTTCCGTCACTTTGCCGGTCATAATATTTTTGTCTTTCAAAAACAATGGAATCTGTGACGGAAGCCCCTAACGGAGTCTTCAACGCAAATGTGAAAGCCCCATATTGGGGCAGGGCACTGTAGATAAATGAAGGTGTTCTGCACACAAATTGCTGCCACAGGACTTAGTTTTTGTATTGTCAAGAAGTAGAATATATTAAGGCATGATGTAAATAAAATGTTTTAAAAAAGTAATATAACAACCACCCTGACTTTCTGGAAGTAAGGTGAACGGCCCATTGCTTCTTCTCAATATACCAGACCCTGTATGACTCATCTTCCTTCTTTCTCACTCATAACTGTTTTATCTGTCAACTTCAACTTTACCCATTAAGTTTATGTTTCTTTATTATTTAGGTCTGTCATTTTCATAAGGATGTATGTTCTGAAAAATGTGGTGAACAATGATGCAAATTTATAGGCACAGATGTTGTTTACGAGCAAAGGGAACAACTCCCTGAGGCTGGTAAACTGAAAAGGAAAAAAACTGGGCCACAAGATGTTACCAAGGTCCCTTATCTCAAGCGATAAAGTATGCTACAAGTGAGTACTTTTATTTATATTCATATTGAGGAAGCCAGAACAGCACATGAGAGCTCTGTAGATTATAATTTTGTAAAGTGGAGACTCTGTGGTTTTTACATTGCTTAACGCTTTTTTTGACTACAGGTAACTGAATCACTGTCATCTGACAGCCTCTCCTTTCTCTATTGACTGGACAGAAGGACAAAGGAATTATTTTATTATATAGTATAAGCTTAATAGAGTGATTACATTAGTAGTTATCAGTTCCTGGAAGAGGGAATAAAGCTGCTATAAACCAAGGAGATCAGGACTACTGGACCATCAAAGACTAAATACTAACACTAGTGTCACTTATCAAGACACATTATACACGGTATACACATTAGACGAACCAGCCGACCATCTAATGTCTATAAGGGGGGCCTGACTTTCCTCCGAGCCGTAGCCACTCCAACTCCTCTATCGTCACAAAATTCAACTATGTTTTTTCTAATGGTGAAATAAAAGCTTTTTTTTTTCTCGTTTTTTTTTTTACACTTAAAAACATGTGCTGCAGTACTTTCTGAAATTTGTGACTTGATTTTTAGGTGTGTGTGCATTCTACCTACAAGGGTGTGAAATTGCTGCCATTAGAAAAAATATTTTGATGTCAATACTGTATGTGTCTGTGCATGTAGTAGGTTCCATCATTCCACCAGACATTAAATTAAAGTTAGGGTTCGTTCACATCTGTCTTGTAGTTGTTCTGCTCCATCATAGGAGCAGAACAATAAAAATACCGGGACAGCTGGATCTGTGGCATGACGGAAACCAACAGCGCTCGACGGAACCCATTAACTTTAATGAATTCTGTTGAGTTTGAATCATGGTGTCCGTCGTTTTGCTAGACAAAATAGCGCTGAATGCTGTGATATTTTGTCCATCAAAAATTACAAAATCTGTAACAGGGGATACCAACAGAACCTTAAAGAGGTTCTGTTATTTAGAAAAAATAAATAAAATTAAAATATCCTGTTAGGGTTCTTTGAGTTAAGAGTTCTGGTCCTTCCCCTATTAGCAGGAGCAGAGCGTGGCTACATATCCCTCTTCCTGGAGTACCCAGCACATCCGTGAATTAAACATACCATTGATTTCAATGGGCACCATGTAACACTTAAAAGCTATATACACCTTTGTAAGCTATTTTTTTTAAATGAATATATTTAATGTTTTTAAGCAACTTTCAAAATCACTTTTATGCACTTTTTTTTTTAAACTTTTTAAGATATTGCTACTATATATTTTATATACAGAGAAGCTGTATCGTTCTGTCTCAGCCGATTCCGTCAGATCAGCTGAACTGGCGGCTCGGCTGAAATAGGGATCTGCGTGCTTCCGAAACACTTTCTGCACTTTCTGCATTTTACACAAATCACGGCGCCATTTTGCTTCAGCTGTGCAGAAATCGTGGCAAAATACGTGTTGAACACAACATATGACCAAAGTCATAAGCATTGCTGCAGTTTGTTCTCTATATTCTACTACAAAACAACAAAACAGATGAAACTGAACACTAAGTAGATGGTCAGTTAGAATTCTGCTTGTCACTAGGTCTCCCAGCATCCGCTGTGCTGCACAGTCTCTGGTCCGGCCATGGCAAGAAGAGTGAACAGTGAACAACTGCTCTTAGATCTCCTGCCACCAGCAGGACAATTATGTCCTACTGATATATTATACAGAACAAAAGGATTACTGTATGTGTGTAATGTCCTAATGAATGGAAAGTTACCTAAAATTGGGATTTCCCTTTAAATTATGCTAAATGATAGTTTTGCACATATGAAAATGTTCTGTTTTGAGAACTCACTTACTGTGCGGAGGTTATAAAAAAACAGTCCTCATGTACATACATGCATTTAAGGTCTTTGTTTCTAACATCCATAAGCCTGGAGAACGATAAAAGCATAATGTTGAGAAAACACACAGAGAGAAATGTATTCATACTGTTCTTCCAATTTCTTTTCTGTTGAAGAAAGCAAGTACCCCATAAATGGTAAAAAAGAAAAGCTAATTTCAGAGCTTGATCCCCTAAGGAAATACTGCAGGATGATTTATTATGAAGGCACAGTCCAAAGTGCTTTTTTGTTCCATGGTGCACAGAAATTGGTGTATTGTTCTACTATTCAAAAACAAATTGGTGTTTTTTAGTGAGAGTAACGATAGTAACAGCCATTGGTTTGGGGAGAGATGCTAAATATCATCTGCCTCTGATCGCTGATCGTACTTAGAAGCAAATACACCCGTGGAAACTGGACACGCAAGTAACCACTAGACAAGTAGGGACGTTATTAAAACCACGGGGACAGCAATTTTATCACGACACAACCAAGGAATGCTTGAACCATTGGGTCAACATGGATAGTCAACGTATCTGCAGTGTTAGATAATTCGATAATCACTTATAAAATTAAATATCTCGGTCAGCAGGGAGAAAACGAAAACATTGATTCATTATGAAAGGAATATTGCATGTTAGGTTACCAGAGACCGGACACTGAATTACCGAGTAAATTGCATTGCTCACTGGGTCAGAAAGGATGCTGTAAACACTATTGGGCCATAAGAGACAGAATTATCTATACAACTAGATAACTAGTGGCAGAGCTCAATACCACTGCAGTACCAGGTACCGAACACTGCGAGATTCAGCCACCAGAAATTGAGTACTATTCCAAATGTCATCGAGTCACTAAAGTAGTGGAACACCTGAAACACGGCAATTTTTCTTTATTAATGATATACTTTTGTGCAAATACAAAAAGCAAAAAAGATAACAGATAAAATGACATCTGCAGTTAGCTAACAATATAACACCCCACCCCTTATTCCCTACCCCTTAATACCTGCGAGAAAGGAGAAGAAAAAAAAGTTGAGGAGTGATGGAAAAATTATTTAGCCAAGGATCCAATAAACTTTTAAAGATCAGATCTTTACCCTTTAAGAAATTTAATTTATATTCCTGATTGAAAATGAAGAGAGTTTTTTGTTCCCATGTTTTAACACCAGGGGTTTGGTCAGCGTAGCCAGTATATGGGTTTCCACTAGCCAAAATCATTACAGGTGAAGCTACTGGGCTGGGCTCATTACTAAGCCATAAAAACTCTGCACTTAGGGTAGAGGACCAGAGCCTGGGAATCCACACAAGGATAGTGTGGAAAGCCTGATCCAAGGAATACTGTACTCATGATTTATTATAGGTGAGAGAACTTGCTGTTTAGTTAGATAATTTATGCAAATACACAAGTGGTATAATCAACATAAGATAATACAGCCATTGATGAATCTTATATATCCTATAATATTATATACAACTACTGTACTGTACAAGGCTTCATTCTACACTGAATTGGCACTTTATTAGAGACATTTGCCCTTTCATGATTGGAGCTTCCCTGTATGGATATTAGACACGTGACCCCGAAGTGCAGCATAAAACCAAGTAAGCAAATTTTCCGGGATAATTCTCAGTGTGAAGACTGGAAAAAACTAGCGATTATAGCAACTTCGAACAAGGCATAGTCATCGGTGCTAGACTAGCCAGGGCCAATATTTCAAAAACTGTAAACCTTCTGGGGTTTTCCTGTGCAACGGTGTCCAGAGTAAACCGAAAATGGTGTGATCAAGGAAAAACAATGAAATCTTTATGACAAGGTTTATGATCACAGTTCACTTTTGACTTGATATTGAATGAAAGGTGTTGTCCAGGATATATATAATTTTTCTATTTAGCCCTTTTATTCTTCAAGTATGGATAGGGGTTGCAGGTGTCTTAAGGCTTTTTTTTTTTTTTTACACGGGCCGATGATTGCACCGTATGAAGATTTCCAGCGATCTGCTGTCAAACAAACAAACAAACACTCGTTTGTCGGCTGATCGGATCTTTTATGCGGGCATTAGAATCATTGCTGTAAACCGGGATGTGCTGCCGACAATGAGGAAACTGTATGTGCCAGAACTATCAAACTAATATGCAGGTTGTTTGTAACCTGCATATTTTCCATCTTTTCTTCCCCTTTGTCTCTCATTGTACTGAGTGTACGAGGTCTTTTTGATGTGGAGTTGGAAGAACAGTGCTGTGTTGAATAAAACAGTCCAACTGAACAAGTGACAGGACCAACTCTAAATAATACTTGTGTTTATGGTAAAAGAAGTTTAAAAGGACATATAAATTTGAAGTTTGAGTTCTCACAAACTTTAGACCATTGGTCTCTCCAACCTGTGGCTCTCCAGCTGTTGTGAAACTACAATTCTCAGCAAGTCCTGACAGGATGCGGCTTTCCCAGGATGTCCTCACAGCCAGCGTCTCTCAGAGCACGTTAGGAGTTGTAGTTGGAGAGTCACAGGTTGGAGCGTGTAGTGTTTGTTTATGCAGTTGTTTCCATTCTGTATGTTTCATTTGTGTAGCGTTTCTTTCTTGACCATCATTATTATAAACAAGCAAATAAGATACCATGCAATGTATATTATATATAATATATATATTATACGATACAATTATTATATTCCTTATTCACAACAAATATACATTATTCTGAATTTAAATCTTATTTAATGTATGTATATAATTAATTTCCTGATTTTTTTTGTTTACATCTTACAAATATATATATATATATATATATATATATATATATATATATATATACACATACACACACATTATATTTTCTGTGAATATTTGTGAAATAACAGTGTTTTCCTAGAATTTGAAGCTATTAAAAAACACAATAGAGAAGCGGAGGGTATAATACATTGTAGTTTCCTATAGTATGATCACTCAAAGAAGCAATGATAATGTGTGTGGGCTGCACTGGAAGTAAGCCACAACTTTTCCAGGCAGTACTATGTCTTGTGAACTGCTGACACACGCCTACGCACATTTCTGCAAAATGAAATACATGGTTTGAAATATAATCTCCTGCATCTAATGATGTACAGTATGTGGCATTCATATGTTAACAGGCCCAGTGGAGATTCTCTGTGAGCATGAGGTGTATGAGATATATCATGTTTTGAGCATCTTAATTACACTACCCAGCAATGTCTTATAGACATTACATATCTAAAACTGTTTGTATACCTTTGGCTAAAGCTACTGTATGTTTTACAACATGATGGACTTCATGAAACATCTGGACAGTGCACCCAAAAATGCATTAAAAAAGTGTAGATAAGCAAGTGCTAGCATTCCTTAGTCTTATCTCCGGATAGGTGAGGTTGGGTTCCAGAGCAGGGGAGGACATACCATTGGTGCAACCTGTGCAGCTGCACAGGGGCCCAGTAGGTAAGGGGCCCACTGTAACCTTATATCAACCTTCTTCTGTTAGTTTGCATGTAAATGCCTGAGATGATGAATTTCATGGCTAACAATTACTAATGGATTGTTGGAGAGACGTAAGGGGGCGATCTAGAATGTCATATTGGAGAGCAAGGGGCCCATATACTGTTCTTGCACAGGGGCCCTCAGCTGTCTGTGTCCACCACTGTTCCAGGGGTAGAACCCCACCTATCAGATACTTGGAATAACCTGTGAATTTGGAACCATTTTATAGGTGACTCGTCGCTCATTGTCGATTTACGTCTCTCTACCAATACACTGCAGAATCTAAAAATATAAATATGCTGTACCATAGCAAACAAGTCTGAATTAGGCTTTTAAATTCAGTATATGCCGTAGCTTTATCTATCTATCTATCTATCTATCTATCTATCTATCTATCTATCTATCTATCTATCTATCTATCTATCTATCTATCTATCTATCTATCTATCAATCTATCTACAGATGTAGCCATCTTTATGATTTAATTTGTTAAAAGTCATGATACAGTAGTGCCAAGAAACTTTGTGGACTTTTTAAATGGCTTTTCAATGGCTTTTGTTGTGTGATATCACGTCGCAGCAAAGTATCAGTCAAGATAAAGATGGCTACATCTGGATCTATCGCATATCATTTCTATCTATCTTTATAGAAGGAACATCTAACAACTACTTGCTGTACAAGTGAAGTGTGTCTTGTTCTCTCCTTTGTCAGCTCTGTGCTTCTCAGCCCCTGCAGATTCTGCCAGAGCGATTCTCTAACTTCTACTCGTGATGACTTTGAAGTTGTACTTTTCTTTGCGTGACAGTCTTCCCTGTTTTCATTAGAAGAACCTTAATGTGAATTTTCAAACACTTGCATTACTTTTTCATTTAATTTCATTCCCTATAGGCTTGCATTATTCTTTCACCAAAATTATGTTTAATATTTAGATACACTAAAGTGTTTTAATGCATATTAATCTAAAGTCTTAGACATGAGACACTACTGAAATAATAGGTACTGCACACACTCAGAGAAATATGGTCTTAGTTTCTTGTTAGGCATTAACCTTGAGGGGCAATTTTTTAAATATATATATATATATATATATATATATATATATATATCTATATCTATATCTATATATACAGTGAAGGAAATAAGTATTTGATCCCTTGCTAATTTTGTAAGTTTGCCCACTGTCAAAGTCATGAACAGTCTAGAATTTTTTAGGCTAGGTTAATTTTACCAGTGAGAGATAGATTTTATATATAAAAAAAAAAAGAAGAAAATCACATAGTCAAAATTATATATATTTATTTGCATTGTGCACAGAGAAATAAGTATTTGATCCCCTACCAACCATTAAAGAGGCTCTGTCACCAGATATTACAACCCCTATCTGCTATTGCAGCAGATAGGCGCTGCAATGTAGATTACAGTAACGTTTTTATTTTTAAAAAACGAGCATTTTTGGCCAAGTTATGGCCATTTTTGTATTTATGCAAATGAGGCTTGCAAAAGTACAATTGGGCGTGTTGAAAAGTAAAAGTACAACTGGGCGTGTATTATGTGCGTACATCGGGGCGTGTTTACTACTTTTACTAGCTGGGCGTTCTGACGAATAGTATCATCCACTTCTCTTCAGAACGCCCAGCTTCTGGCAGATCACGCTGTGACATCACTTCCCCAGGTCCTGCACCGTGTCAGACGAACGAGGACACATCGGCACCAGAGGCTACAGATGATTCTGCAGCAGCATCGGCGTTTGCAGGTAAGTCGATGTAGCTACTTACCTGCAAACGCTGATGCTGCTGCAGAATCAACTGTAGCCTCTGGTGCCGATGTGTCCTCGCTCGTCTGACACGATGCAGGACCTGGGGAAGTGACGTCACAGCGTGATCTGCCAGAAGCTGGGCGTTCTGAAGAGAAGTGGATGATACTTCTCGTCAGAACGCCCAGCTAGTAAAAGAAGTAAAAACGCCCCGATGTACGCACATAATACACGCCCAGTTGTACTTTTACTTTTCAACACGCCCAGTTGTACTTTTGCAAGCCTCATTTGCATAAATACAAAAATGGTCATAACTTGGCCAAAAATGCTCGTTTTTTAAAAATAAAAACGTTACTGTAATCTACATTGCAGCGCCTATCTGCTGCAATAGCAGATAGGGGTTGCAAAATCTGGTGACAGAGCCGAGTTCAGCCTCCTCCAGACCAGTTACACGCACCAACTTGGTGCCTGCATTAAAGACAGCTGTCTTAAATGGTCACCTGTATAAAAGACTCCTGTCCACAGACTCAATTAATCAGTCTGACTCTAACCTCTACAACATGGGCAAGACCAAAGAGCTTTCTAGGGATGTCAGAGACAAGATCATAGACCTGCACAAGACTGGAATGGGCTACAAAACCATAAGTAAGACGCTGGGTGAGAAGGAGACAACTGTTGGTGCAATAATAAGAAAATGGAAGACATACAAAATGACTGTCAATCGACATCGATCTGGGGCTCCATGCAAAATCTCACCTCGTGGGGTATCCTTGATCCTGAGGAAGGTGAGAGCTCAGCCGAAAACTACACGGGGGGAACTTGTTAATGATCTCAAGGCAGCTGTGACCACAGTCACCAAGAAAACCATTGGTAACACATTACGCCGTAATGGATTAAAATCCTGCAGTGCCCGCAAGGTCCCCCTGCTCAAGAAGGCACATGTACAGGCCCGTCTGAAGTTTGCAAATGAACATCTGGATGATTCTGAGAGTGATTGGGAGAAGGTGCTGTGGTCAGATGAGACTAAAATTGAGCTCTTTGGCATTAACTCAACTACGCCGTGTTTGGAGGAAGAGAAATGCTGCCTATGACCCAAAGAACACCGTCCCCACTGTCAAGCATGGAGGTGGAAACATTATGTTTTGGGGGTGTTTCTCTGCTAAGGGCACAGGACTACTTCACAGCATCAATGGGAGAATGGATGGAGCCATGTACCGTCAAATCCTGAGTGACAACCTCCTTCCCTCCACCAGGACATTAAAAATAGCTCGTGGCTGGGTCTTCCAGCACGACAATGACCGGAAACATACAGCCAAGGCAACAAAGGAGTGGCTCAAAAAGAAGCACATTAAGGTCATGGAGTGGCCTAGCCAGTCTCCAGACCTTAATCCCATCGAAAACTTATGGAGGGAGCTGAAGATCCGAGTTGCCAAGCGACAGTCTCGAAATCTTAATGATTTACAGATGATCTGCAAAGAGGAGTGGGCCAAAATTCCATCTAACGTGTGCAAACCTCATCATCAGCTACAAAAACATCTGACTGCTGTGATTGCCAACAAGGGTTTTGCCACCAAGTATTAAGTCTTGTTTGCCAAAGGGATCAAATACTCATTTCTCTGTGCACAATGCAAATAAATATATATAATTTTGACTATGTGATTTTCTTTTTTTTTTTTTTAGATAATCTATCTCTCACTGGTAAAATTAACCTAGCCTAAAAATTCTAGACTGTTCATGACTTTGACAGTGGTCAAACTTACAAAATCAGCAAGGGATCAAATACTTATTTCCTTCACTGTATATGTCAGTGTGTTTGGTGTAACTTTTTAATTAGTTTTACTTCATGAGACACTGCTGCTCTGTATTCTACATACAGAACAGCTCTATCATTCGCTATTACCAGAATCCATCAGTCCCGCAGACCTAACAGCCAGGTTCAGTATCAGCGGGTCCTGCATGTCTCTCACGCGCAGACTCCAACTGTAATCTATCACATCTAAGTTATGAACTTAGATGGTATAGGGAAGAAAAAGAGAGACAACTCCTAGGAGAGGCGCTCCTGTGTCCGTGGTATATATATCTCTGCATGCTTCAAACAGGTGAAGACGACTCAGGGAAGATAAAATTGCGATGTTTATTCTCGTTGGTAAATCCCCTAAGGAGCACCCCTCCTACTTATTCTTCCCTATACCAGATTTACCACCGGCTGAAGTCGTCCCTATACGCACATCCGATGTTCCGCTCCTGAGGCTTCGCACACTGGATTCTTCGTTCATTGCAGTGATTTGCTGCTAAATGCTTTACAATTGAGTTGTGCCGACAATCCTGCACAACCTGAGTAAGGTGAGTGCATCACCACCATTCTTTATGACATTTGCTCACTACAGAGCCTGACGTTATTTACCTTAGAGGAGTGCCTATTCACTGAAAAATATTTTCACTGAACCCGTCAGTCTCACGAACCTGACGGGTACAGGATTCAGCGTAAGATACAGTTGCTCTGTTTGCAGAATACAGAGCAGCTTTATCTCAAAAAGTAAAAATATATTTTAATAAAAACGAATTATAAAGTTAAATTAAACACACTGACTGACGCGTTTATTAAAAAAACAAATTTCCATCAAAGGTTTACATAGCCTTTAAGCTTCAAAGTAATGAAGACAATTCAAGGGGATACAACAAAATATGACCCAGGACTGAACTGAGAGTGTTCTGGGTCACCAAGCAATGAAGGTCCTGGGCCTCTTACCATACCTTTTTAATATGGTGGCATTTATGTCTTCCAGTTATACTAATATTTCATACAGATGTGTCAATCCTTACACAGTCATGATAAAAATTCAATACAATATTGTGCCCTTCTGTAAAAAAAAATTATTTTAACATGGTGGTCTATGTGCGATGGATCACCAACGGATAGCATCCGTCAGCGGCATCTGTCACAGCCATATAGTAAAAAAAATGTATGTGTTAAACGTATACTTTCTTTTAACTTTCTTTTAACATGGGAGTCTATGGACATCGGATGGCCGATGGTTGCCTCTGATAAATGCCATGTTAAAAACGTATACGTTTAAAGTATGCATTTATTACTGGATAGCTGTGACGTACACGTTTTTTTTAACATGGGACTCTATGGGTCATGGGTGGCAGACAGATCGCATCCGTTAGAGGTATCATTCGGAGGCATCCTTCGTAGGTATACGTTTTATACATTGCAACATGCAAATTCTTGATAGACGAGCAATACAGACATGAATGAATTAAAAAATGTATTATTCGTTCCATATGGATTCCATTATACCCTTGCCTTAAGGCAGTTTCCCAACCTTTTCAGACTTGAGCCACCCCAGGAAAAAAAAATTATTCTCAGGGCACAAAACTACAAAAAATGGCTAAAAACAAGCACTACACTCTTAGGGTATGTTCACACCACGTTTTTTTGTAAGGCAGAAACTAAAAATCTGCCTCCAAATTCCTTTAGGTATTTTGAGGCAGATTTTGAATTGACAGCGTTGTTTGACTTTTTTTTTTTTTGCTGTGTTTTTTGCCCACATTTTTTTTAAGCCGTTGAAGTGAATGCAAAAACCGCAGACAAAAAAGCACCAAACAAGCGCCACAGGTATTTCCTGCCTCCTATTAATTTCAATGGGAGGTCAGAGGCGGAAACCACTCGAAGACCATCAGCCCCCCACTCACAGTAATGACCATCAGCCCCCAACTCACAGTAAAATGACCATCAGCCCCCCACTCACAGTAAAATGACCATCAGCCCGCAACTCACAGTAAAATGACCATCAGCCCGCAACTCACAGTAAAATGACCATCAGCCCCCCACTCACAGTAAAATTACCATCAGCCCCCCATTCACAGTAAAATGACCATCAGCCCCCCACTCACAGTAAAATGACCATCAGCCCCCCACTCACAGTAAAATGACCATCAGCCCCCACTCAGTAAAAAGACCATCAGCCCCCCACTCACAGTAAAATGACCATCAGCCCCCCACTCACAGTAAAATTACCATCAGCCCCCCACTCACAATATAATGACCCCTCAGTAAAGAGACCATAAGCCCCCTCCAGTAAAGTGACCATCAGCCTCAGCCCCCCCCCAGTAAAATGACCATCAGCCCCCTCCAGTAAAGCCACCATCAACTCAGTCCCCCCCCACCTAAAATGACCATCTGCCCCTCTAGTAAAGTGACCATCACAGAGAGAAAGTGTGCTTACTCCTGGGAAAGGAATAAATAAGGAGGTATAAGAACAACTCCCAGCATGTCCAGGCTATTATGTGATATCAAAGGACATTACAGGGAGGAGATATAAGAGGAGAGAACTACAACTTCCAGCATGTCCAGACTGTTATTATGGGATATCAGAGGACATTACAGGGAGGAGGTATAAGAGGAGAGGACTACAACTTCCGGCATTCCCCTGGCTGCATTTCTCACACAACTGCTAACAAACTAAAGGAAAAAAAAGACTTACCCTGCACAACGTTAATGGCTCCTCTCCCTCTGTCAGGCTTCTAGTGGAAAGCCGTGGGCGGTATTCGTAACAGACGTCCGCTCATCACGTCTGCTACAACGTCGGAGGCGGAGCTTGTAGCAAAAAAAAAATTTTTTTTTTTGTAACTTTTTTTTTTTTTTTGCAGTGGATGAGCGGAGTGCCGCGGCACCCCGGGACGGTTCTCGCGGCACCCCGGTTGGAAACCACTGCCTTAAGGTCTTGTGCCTCACTGCATGACATTGAGGGCTGTTACCAATTTTAAATATAATCTTGCCTATTGTTTCCAATAGGACTTAGCCTGTACTACCACATACACCATGTCCATTGCTCTGAGCAACCCCTTATTCTAATGAGTGAACAAGTCTCTGGTCGTTCAAGCTAAAGTCAGTTGGAATAAACCACCTCGCAACAAAGTCCTTGGGCAAATAGAGTCAAGGCCGCCATTAGACCCCATGCAGTGAAATAGTCATGTTCCTCTATAACGTCTTAGTATTGTGCCACTTCACCTGCTGTTGGCTTTTTCGGCTTCTCCTCAGTAAACTCCGAACTCGGTAACTATGTGGAACCAGTATAACTCCTTATGTGGTGTGCTCCCCCTAGTGGTGTCTGTTGGCAGACAGAATTTTATACTTTTGTTCCAGCTGTGTGGTTGCTTATCTGTTAGGGATCTGCCAGGTACTACGTCTAGGTATACTCCTGGGATTAATCAATCCACACCTGAGGCCAGACCTGTTCGACTGACACCCTCTCCCACCAACCAGGGTGGCAGGCTCAGGAGTGGGAGAGCCTATCGCGGCCTGGTCAGTCGGAGTTAGCTCCGCCCCCTGTCCTTTATTACCTGCTGTGTTCTCCTCCTCAGTGCTTGTAATTCTTTTGGATTCCTGGCCCCACTGCTGCTTGCTCCAGCCTGCTTCTGCCGTGCTTCTGCCTTGCTGCTGTTCTGCTTAACCTGCTTTGCTTTGCCTCCGGCTTGCTTCCTCCTCCGTGCTCTCTTGGGTATACTCCACCTTATCCTGGTCCTGACTACTCATTCACCGCTCCGTTTCCTCGCGGCGTTCCGTGGGCTACTGCCCCTTCCCTTGCGTGTTCCCTGTTTGTTTTCCCGTGCACTTAGACAGCGTAGGGACCGCCGCCCAGTTGTACCCCGTCGCCTAGGGCGGGTCGTTGCAAGTAGGCAGGGACAGGGCGGTGGGTAGATTAGGGCTCACTTTCCCTTCACCTCCTTCCTGTCATTACATTATCCTGAACAGTGAGCTAGCAGGTAGGCCATTATTTGACCAGGCCCCTGACAGCATTACCACCCCTACTGCCCTGAGGGTGACTCCGAAATAGATGACCAATGTCTAAGAGAAAAGGTGCTGCTACAGCTGAATAGCGTGATCAGCATTTCCCCTGAATATCTAAGTTCCTGAAGCTTTACAAAAAGCACTTTAGTGCCCAATAAACCTGAACTTTGTACAAATGTAATATAATGCACGTTATATTAACAGTTCTTGAATATCAGTGGAGTGTAACTTACTGATCTATTTAACAACATATTAAGAGTATAAGTACTTTGTGCTGAGTATTTCCTCATTGAAGGCTTCAGGAAATACTTCTGCTAATAAACTTGTCCTTGACTTCAATGAAGCATGTAACTTTGAGAAGAGTTTCAAGAGATCTGAATCAAATAATTGTTGCCATAACAATATAGATAATACAAAGAGGCAGGAAACAGTTCCCAGTGCGCTGAAGAAGGTTATAAACGGAGTCATTTATTGTTTAGCATTGATGAAAATCGTGTTTTCTGTTTTTCATTCATAAGGCAACGGCAGTTTGTAATAATGACGTCTGATATGTTCTCAAATTAACACTAAACCTTGAGCATGGAAATTGACAGATATAACACCTAAAGGTCGAATATACTGCTACGTGTTACCTTGACATTCCAATGCATTAGTGTAAAAAAAAAAATACAAAAAATTGTGAAACTGTCATCAGTCACGTCTTTGATAGAAAGATTTTTTTTGCGCCCAGCATTGCCAGATCTACATCTCAGGAGCATGTAGGCACAAAATGCTCTCCTGTAAGATTCTGATCAACCATTGTAAAAATAATAAAGACAGGACCGGCACTCCATGGTACCCAAACTTTTACTAGAAATGCCCGAGATCAGTATAAGTAATAGTTCTACTATCAGTGCTTGTAACATACTGTTATATTATAGGTATAAAAGTACTGAATGGCGACTATTATACAATCCCTACTACAAAAACTACAATCCAGATGTGAACCTGAGTATCAGGTACCATTCACACAGGGCTGCCCATAGACACGGGCCTCTTGTGTAGAATGGAAAATCCAGCCCAGTGTCTCAAGACGTCCCCTTTTTGCGTCCTACAGTGGCTGAGGTTGATAAAGAAATGAAATTATATATATGTATATATGAAGGGTCCTAACTCTATTATCCCGTTTTCAGCCCATAGGTAGGTTGTATTCACTAATGTAATTATACTTACAACATTACACCCAATTTATTGTTGTTTTTTTAATTCTTCCTATGAATATTGTTTAAGTGCTGCCTTTCAAGCAGTTAACCATCTACAGGTATATGTAAGATAAATAGTATTGATAAAAGAAGCTTTTTTTTTTACTAGGGTAAAATGCATTAAAATAATCTCATTTATGTTTACAGTGCTTATTGGCTAGTTGGTAACTACTACTACTATATCAGCTTATTTACCATTGAATGAGATTAATAATGCATAAAAAGTTCCATCAAGTGTATTAAATCATAAAAACATGATACAGATAGTGATACATGCAAAAACATCCATGTCATCATCTCAAGATTTAAAGAGGCTCTGTCACCAGTTTCATACTTCTCTATCTCCTACCTAATCTAATAAACGCTTTGATGTAGATAACTACTGTTTTTTTGTGGGATTTTTTTAAAATTTTTATTATTGACAAAGTTCTGATCATTTTTAGATTTATGTGAATTTTTTCTAAATGCCTAATTGGGCGTTTTTTGGTCATTTCATTGTAAAGAAAAGTGTATGATGCTGACCAATCAGCGTCATACACTTCTCTTCATTCATGCCCAGCTTTATTCACAGCCCAGCATGATCTCCACTAGAATCGCGAGATCACGCTGTGATGTCACTTGCTCCTGCAGTTCCTTCACCGGAGTGACGGGAGAATGACCAGACATTGCCTCCAGCCGTGCTAGGACTGCTGCTGAGGAGGATAATCGTTTGCATATTTGACAGGTAATTCAGACGTGGCGGATATCACAACTGACTTGACGCAGATTTTAGCCTTTGCATTGCAAAGGCTGAATTTCGCAGTGAGATTCCGCTGGTTTTCCGTTTTCCGCAACAGACTGTGCATGGTGTGGAGTGAAAATTCTGCATCGCAGCCTCAATTCCGCACTATTATTTTCTGCAATGTCTGAACTAAATTACCTAAAAATCTATAAAAACCAATGGAAAAAAAGGCTGCTGCTGTTCTGATGCTCCTTAGTGGATTGAAAAAGCATCTAAAAAGGTCGCTCTTCTTTTTATAGGATAGTAAGTTACATAGAGCATTCCTCAAAATCTTCTTGTCTTTCCGTCTGGCAAGTCAGTCAAGATAAACTTGGCTACATCTGCAAAGTATGAATTAGGATTACAATTTTGTGTGTGTAAAGTGTGAAATGCTCCTATATTTTTATACCCTCAACTCTTCATGTTGAATAGTATGCAGCCATACTTCCCCACTGCCATGATAGCTTGTACACTGATATGCTTAATAGTGACAGTATGTTCACACGCTTAGCAAAAAACATCTGAGAATATGGAGCTGTTTTGAAGGGAAAACAGCTCCTGATTTTCAGCCGTTTTTTAATCAACGCACGTTTTTTTACGCCCATTTTTGGAGCTGTTTTTCTATAGAGTCAATGAAAACGGCTCAAGAAGTGACCTGCACTTATTTTTCGCAGGTGTTTTTTAATGCGGCCGTTTTTCAAAATGGTCCTGTAAAAAAATACTTTGTCGGCACGGAACGCCGTTTTTCCCATTTCCCAATGGGCAGATGTTAGGAGGCATTCTGCTTCTGATCTTTCAGCCGTTTTTCGGCAGGTTTACGGCCCAAAAAACGGCTGAAAATAACACGTGTGAAGATACCATAGAGAAGAGTTTGCACATGAACAGCTACAGTGAAGGAAATAAGTATTTGATCCCTTGCTGATTTTGTAAGTTTGCCCGCTGTCAAAGACATGAACAGTCTAGAATTTTTAGGCTAGGTTAATTTTACCAGTGAGAGATAGATTATATGAAAAAAAAAAACAGAAAATCACATTGTCAAAATTATATATATTTATTTGCATTGTGCACAGAGAAATAAGTATTTGATCCCTTTGGTAAACAAGGCTTAATACTTGGTGGCAAAACCCTTGTTGGCAAGCACAGCAGTCAGACGTTTTTTTGTAGTTGATGATGGGGTTTGCACACATGTTAGATGGAATTTTGTCCCACTCCTCTTTACAGATCATCTGTAAATCATTAAGATTTCGAGGCTGTCGCTTGGCAACTCAGATCTTCAGCTCCCTCCATAAGTTCTCGATGGGATTAAGGTCTGGAGACTGGCTAGGCCACTCCATGACCTTAATGTGCTTCTTTTTGAGCCACTCCTTTGTTGCCTTGGCTGTATGTTTCGGGTCATTGTCGTGCTGAAAGACCCAGCCACGAGCCATTTTTAATGTCCTGGTGGAGGGAAGGAGGTTGTCACTCAGGATTTGATGGTACATGACTCCAGCCATTCTCCCATTGATGCGGTGAAGTAGTCCTGTGCCCTTAGCAGAGAAACACCCCCAAAACATAATGTTTCCACCTCCATACTTGACAGTGGGGACGGTGTTCTTTGGGTCATAGGCAGCATTTCTCTTCCTCCAAACACGGCGAGTTGAGTTAATGCCAAAGAGCTCAATTTTAGTCTCATCTGACCACATCACCTTCTCCCAATCACTCTCAGAATCATCCAGATGTTCATTTGCAAACTTCAGACGGGCCTGTACATGTGCCTTCTTGAGCAGGGGGACCCTGCGGGCACTGCAGGATTTTAATCCATTACGGCGTAATGTGTTACCAATGGTTTTCTTGGTGACTGTGGTCCCAGCTGCCTTGAGATCATTAACAAGTTCCCCCCGTGTAGTTTTCGGCTGAGCTCTCACCTTCCTCAGGATCAAGGATACCCCACGAGGTGAGATTTTGCATGGAGCCCCAGATCGATGTCGATTGACAGTCATTTTGTATGTCTTCCATTTTCTTACTATTGCACCAACAGTTGTCTCCTTCTCACCCAGCGTCTTACTTATGGTTTTGTAGCCCATTCCAGCCTTGTGCAGGTCTATGATCTTGTCCCTGACATCCTTAGAAAGCTCTTTGGTCTTGCCCATGTTGTAGAGGTTAGAGTCAGACTGATTAATTGAGTCTATGGACAGGAGTCTTTTATACAGGTGACCATTTAAGACAGCTGTCTTTAATGCAGGTACCAAGTTGATTTGGAGCGTGTAACTGGTCTGGAGGAGGCTGAACTCTTAATGGTTGGTAGGGGATCAAATACTTATTTCTCTGTGCACAATGCAAATAAATATATATAATTTTGACTATGTGATTTTCTTTATTTTTTTTTATATAATCTATCTCTCACTGGTAAAATTAACCTAGCCTAAAAATTCTAGACAGTTCATGACTTTGACAGTGGGCAAACTTACAAAATCAGCAAGGGATCAAATACTTATTTCCTCCACTGTATGTGATATAAAATGAGCTTTTGGACTTTGTGTTTACTGATTGACAATCATGCAAAAGCCATATAGTTCTTTCCATAAACCAAGCAATATAAGATTATATTTGTCCTTTTCTGTGAAAATCTATTCTAAATCATCAGCGATACAAATGCCAGACATACTCCATTACAGAGACAAGAGAGAGAAAAGCAACTGTTAGATAAGAGCTGTGCTGTGCACATAGCATGAGCGAGCTGACGATGACACTTAGTTACAGGCTGTTGATTCTGCAGTACAGTTAGGTCAGACTTATTAAATTGACCTGCGGTGAGGAATTTAAATCTACAGCATGTCAATTTATGCTGCGTTTTTTGTTGCTTTTCCCCTTTGAATTCAATGGGGATGCAAAACCCGCAACAGAAACCCAAGTGTTGCGACTTTTGTGGCGGAAGCCCAAGAGAGCACTGCAATCAATCACAGGGTGCAGCGATCACACAGGCTTTAGCGTCATCCAGGAAGGCCAGACTGAACAGCCACAGAGGGACGCGTCACCATGACAACGGCCTTGGTAATTATGGTGTTTTTATTTTTTATTACTACGCTGCTTACCGCAGCGGAAATTCTGTACGAGAAACTGCACCACAATGTTGGGTACGCTGCATGGTTTTAACGCAGCGTATCCCACCAGTGGGAACCCGGCCTAATTGGGTGTCCTACGATAGAAATGATACCATTGTAACAATACAGAATTTCTGTATATACTCGATAGTTGGCTCCATAACCAGTATGATAAATGTGTCTTGTACTGAATTATTAACCTCCCCATTATTAAATAATAATAATTAAAAAAAAACAAAAAAAACATGTACCAATACATGTGGATTGATCATTGATTCAGAAATTGTAACAATTATCCCTAATGCTCAGATATAGTATAATATGGTCAAATTCTGTTCAGAATATTTAGTTTATACAACATTTATGTTCAGGAAACAAGATCTGTCCTTGGATAATATCCAGTAGTGCCCAGGTGCAAATGCTCAGTGAATTACGTCCAGCCCCCTACAAATTCAGCTCTAGCATTACAGGATCACAACAGTGTAAATGATATAGGTATTATGTATCACCATTATAATATCACTGCATGCAATATTACAAATACTAACGTTCTCCTAACAGAACTTTGCCAAGATGCTTATTTTCTTCGTAGGGAACTTTAACTTGTCACAGCTCTTTGTCTCAGCTACATTTTTTCCATTTCAAGATTATATGATTTTCTTTTCTAACAGAAACCTACATATTCGAAGTATAATTAAAGGATTTACATGTTATTTCTCTTGTACGTCCTGCATAAAATTATATAGAGACTGAGTATTAAAAAAATTCCAAACAAAATAAGCAGCACCAAACCGTGAATTTTTTGGGTGATTTTGGCACACAATATAACAAAGCAGTAAGCTTTCCCTGCTACTTACGACTTTAATTAGATTTTTTTCATCAATCCCTGGCATCACCTTGAACGTATTTCTATTAGGCTAAATTTAATTTCCCAAGCTATATTTTTCAGCTTGCCCATAAATCCAGCATTATATTTAAAAACCTTACAATATTAGTATAAAATCCTGTGCTTAACTTTTGAGCATTTACTGGAGAAGTAGAAGGTTCATAGGATTTTCCCGTTAGGGTCTACACAGGGTATAATACTACTACCACATTGCTATGGGTAACGTCTAATACTGCAGTTTGAGTAGAATTAGGTGTTTTCCGAGCGCTCACTTCACTCCACCTTTCCGCTCAATATACAGGCAAAGAAAGCACAATGCAAAAACATTTTCCGGAAGCTAAGAACCTTTAAACGTTTTTATTTTACTCACAAAGGTGTATGCATAAACTGCAAATCTAAAAACAACCATGAGATACACCAAGATACTCCTGCCCGACTTCAGTGTTGCTAATTCCACTTCTTTTCGTAAAGTGATTTTGCACTAAACACGACTTGTTAAATTACTTTGTAATTAGGATATGTGCACACACAAAATCAAAACCGTCTGAAAATATGGAGCTGTTTTCAAGGGAAAACAGCTCCCGATTTTCAGATGTTTTTTAAGTCACTCCCGATTTTCGCTGCGTTTTTACGCCCATTTTTGGAGAAGTTTTTCTATAGAGTCAATGAAAAACGGCTCCAAAAACGTCCCAAGAAGTGACTGCTTTTTCGCGGGCGTCTTTTTACGTGCCGTTTTTGAAAAAAAGAGGTGTAAAAAAATCCCCGTCGGAACAGAACGCCGTATTTCCCATTGAACTCAATGGTCAGATGTTTGTAGGCGTTCTGCTTCCCATTTTTCTGCCATTTTTCGAGACGTTTACGGCTTACTCTTCTCAAATATTGAGTCCACCAGCTTCGGGACCAGTGTTACTCTATGGACCTTGTTCCTTTATCCTGGTGCAGAAATTCACCATACAACAGAACGGGGAAAATCTCTTAGCCACAGATAAACAAATGCACAACCTCTGCTTCTATGGGAAAGTGACAGTTTGATTAACAGAGCATTATCCAATCCTCAGGGCTCTGGATTTGTTTGTGCTTATTGTAAAGATGAGGACACTTTCTGCCGTAGGTTAAATTAGATTTGAAAACAAATATATGAGAGATCCATTAAACAGTTGCCAAGCAAGGGCTGTGTAGCTGCTCTGACATAAAAAGATCTATGGAAAACTTGTCCTGAGTACCTGAGGGGCTGTTTTGTCACTTTAAGAGATTAAAAAAACAATTTGATACCTTGGAAGCAGTAGCTACAATATTCCTTTAGGAAGCTTTTGGCTAAATGTTCCGCTTCATAGTAAACATGGTTTTACATTATATAAATAAATAAATATATATATATAAATAAATAAATATATATATATATATATATATATATATATACACACACACACACACACACACGCATATATAGATTTATATTTCAGCTCATGCATCGATCTTCCATTGCCAGAAAAATAATGCAACTTTGTCTGAAAATATCACATATGAAAAAGTGCACCGTATTAATGTATACATACAGTCAATCAGTCAACCGATCAATTAAATAAATCACTAGCAGTTTACTTCTCCTTTTACCCACCTTCTACCTGATCACTATCACCACGGCTTGAGGGGGCCCGTGCCACCAGCCGACACGCCCCCCCCCCATATGCCCGGTGGCGCCGCTAGCAGCCATTATGGCTGCTACAGCAGTAGCACCGCTACTATGGGGCCCGCGCCGCCGAGCCTACAACAAGTATGGGCCGGGCGACACAGGCCCTCTGATGCCTGTAGGCGTCGCTAGCACCAGAGGGGGCCCCGGTGCTAGCAACAGCCAAATACATGCACTAGCGCTGAATGGCCGGGCATGCTCTATGCCCGACCATTCAGCGCCTTACAATGACGCTGATTGGCTAGCGGCGCGATTACGTCTTCGCGCCGCTTCCATGCTTGAAAGGCCCTGATTGACGGGGCAAGTCATTCTGCTCCGCCAATCAGCGTCATTGGACGACGCTCGTTCAGCTCCTGCAGATCTGCATTGCCAGCGAACAGGAACGGGATCATGTGAGTATGTAAAGTTTTTTTGTTTTTTTTTTCTCATAAAACTGTTAATGGCATTATCTATAGTGGGGGCTCTATCTACAGGAGGGTCGTCTATATGTGGGCCACCATATACGGGGGAGTGTATATGTGGGGATGTGAGCCACTATATACATGGGGTCTATATGTGGGGCACTATATACAGGGGGAGCTATATGTGAGACACTATACAGGGGTGGGCTATATGTAGAGCACTATCTATAGGGGAGCTATTTTTTAGGGCACTTTCTATAGGGGTGGGCTATATGTGGGACACTATATACAGGGGTGGGTTACCTGTGGGGCACTAGCAACAGGGTGGCTATATGTAGGGCATTGTCTACAGAGGTGGGCTATACATGAAGCACTACCTATATGGGAAGCTATATGTAGGGCAGCACGGTGTCTATGGGGGCACTATCTACAGGGGGCACGGTTTGTGTGTGACAGTGTATGGTACTATTATAATCAGGGACACAGTGTATGGCGCTATTATAGTTAGAGGTGCAAGAGGTGTTGAGAATTTTGATTTTGTTTATAGGTGCAGAAATGTTTTAAAAGTGAGAAGCTGAAGACATCTGAGCGGAAAACTGCAGAAATGGGTCATGGCCGGTAGAAATCCATCATAGATGTCTGGACCGGAGGGAGAAGAAAAGAACTAGAATCTGAGACGTCACCGGTGAGTCACTTAAAGGGAACCTGTCACCAGCATTTCACCTATTAAACCAGCAGTACCTGGTGGTAGTGGGTGAAAAATCATTTCTATATAACCTATAATTGTCTTCTTAGTCGGCTCTGTAGCTTTAGTATTCAGTTTTTTAGTATTCCCACACCGTATGCTAATGAGCAGAAAAGAGTCAGATCTTCATTTGAAAAGAGTCAAATCTTCGTTTGGAAAGTGTCATATCTTCATTCCTCAAGTCTTTCCAAGGTTACTTCGCCTCCTTAGTTTTGATTGACAGCTCCTCGCCTTCCCCCAGCACACAAAATCCTGCGCTTGTGCATTGATGTCCTCTTTTGGTGTGTGCGCACAAAGGGACACCGCATAATTACGATAAAAGGCGCAAAACGTTTGCAGACCGATATTTACAGTCGGAAGAGGAGTTTAGGAGAGGGAATAACGGCAATTAACTTTTTATAGCAGCGGCCAGCTAGGGAGAAGTAAAGTTCAATAGGTGAAATGCTGGTGACAGGTTCCCTTTAATGTAAATGTTTATTCTGCCTCTAATCAGCACTGTAGTCACAGTATTATCTGCAGCGAGATGATTATGATATGATTTTTTTTGTGAAACAGCATCTCCCAGCATATCCTCAGCATTGTTCGGGCCATGCTGGGAGCTGTAGTTTTATGCCGTACAAACCTATACGGCAGGGGTTGCACTAAATTGAGCTGTATTTGTCCTGGTGTTGTATATATGTACTGATCTTGGTTCTGATGCTGTATGTAAGTACTGAGCTTGGTTCTGGAGCTGTATATATACGTATGAGATTAGTTTTGGTTCTGTGTATATATGTACAGAGCTTGGTTCTGGGGATGTATTTATGTACTGAGGTTGGTTCTGGTACTGTATTTATGTACTGAGGTTTGTTCTGGTGCTGTATATATGTACTGAGGTTGGTTCTAGTGCTGTATTTATGTACTGTGGTTGGTTCTAGTGCTGTATTTATGTACTGAGCTTGGTTCTGGTGCTGTATTTATGTACTTAGCTTGGTTCTAGCGCTGTATTTATGTACTGATCTTGGTTGTGGTACTGTATTTATGTACTGAGCTTGGTTGTGGTACCGTATATATGTCAGAGCTTGGTGGTTCTGGATCTGTAGTTTATATAGGATATATTTATAATAACAAAATTGCAGGGCAGATGGAATTGTTCTCAATTCATTGTATATTTAATGGGAATCTATCAGGTAGTTTTAACCCTTTGAACCGCCACCATGCGGTAATACATGACCTGACAATATTTCCAAACATTCCCTTGTATGTTTTTTTCAGATGCAGCAAAATTATTAAAATCCACTTTTAAAATGACGCACACTATATGCTAATTACTCATTAGAGGGTCATGGGGCAGTGCCGGTATCCTGAAGAGTCACATAGTCCTGCCTCCAAACCCACCTTTCCATGTTTGTGTGACATCTCCCTGGCTGATACAACTTTCTCGGATGCGCCATTGCCTCGTGGCACTATACACAAGGGGGGGGGGCTGAGTGGCACTATATACAAAGTGGGTCTGTGTGGCACTATACACAAGGGGGATCTGTGTGGCACTATACACAAGGGGGAGCTGTGTGGCACAATACACAAGGGGGAGCTGTGTGGCACTATACACATGGGGGAACTGTATGGCACTATTTACAAGGGGGAGGGCTGTGGCTCAATCTACAGGGGTCTGTGTGTGGCACTTTCTACTAAAGTGGTGGGGGCTGTGCTGCACTTTCTACTAAGGGGGGGCTGTGTGGTACTATATACAGTGGGAGCTGTATAGCGCTATATACAGTGGGGGCTTTATGGCAATATCTACAGGGGGGCCGTATGGCACTATCTACAAGGGGGAGGTGGGGGCGCTATTTACAAATGGGGTATGACACTGTCTATAGGCGGGGCTATATAGCACTGTCTACAGGGGGGCTGTATGGCACATTCTAGATCATAGAATACATACAGACCCAGACCTTCTAAACTATTGCAGTCCCCAGACCAGACCCCCCTAAACAAATACAGACCCCAGAACAAGCAGACCTCAGACAGGACCCCTAAATACAGAACCCATAAACTAATACAAACCCCAGACCCCTAAATACAGACCCCCAGACCTCAAACTAATACAGACCCCATAAATACAAACCCCAGACCCCTAAATACAGACGCCAAACCTGACCCCCTACACTAATAATGACCCCAGACCTGACTCCCTTACGTAATACAGACCCCAGATTAGACCCCTAATCTAATAGACCCCAGACCAGACCCCTAAATAAAGACACCTTAACTAACACAGACCCTAGACCAGGCCCCCTAAATACAGACCCCATAAATACAGACCCCCAGACCTCAAACTAATACAGACCCCAGACCCCCTAAATACGGACCCCAAACTAATACAGACTCTCAGACCTGACCCCCTACACTAATAATGACCTCAGACCTTACTCCCTTAAGTAATACAGACCCCAGATCAGACCCCCTAATCTAATATAGACCCCAGACCAGACTCTTAAATACAGACACCTAAATAAAGACCCCTAAACTAATACAGACACTAGACCAGGCCCCCTAAATAGACCCCATAAACTAATAGACCCCAGACGTCAAACTAATACAGACCCCCTAAATACAGACCCCAGACCCCTTAAACTAATACAGACACCAAAGTTCCTAAACACAGACCAGACCCCCTAAATACAGTCCCCAAACCAGACCCCCTAAATACACACCGCTTAAACAAATCCATCCCCTTATACTTACATAGCAGCTCACCTCAGCCTTTTCTGTGGAGTCTTGCTGCTGCTGCTCATGGTGCTGCGGTCATGGGACCAGCAGGTCTCTAAACAGTAGTAAAAACTTCAGAGATTAGGTCATGTGACCTTATGTCTAAAGGTCCTTTTGCAGGACATATACAATGCCGTTACATCGCGGTTTTTGCCGCGATTTGCGGCAAAAACACGACAAAACTACATTGTACTTTGGGCGGCCATGGGCCCCCCGGAAGCCTCGGGCCCAGGGCGGCCACCCAAAACGCCCTATCATGATCCGCCATTGTATAGTAGCTCTTCTGTGGGATAGGATTAGACGAGCTAGCCTTCGCTCCCCACGTGCATCAATGAACCTTGGGTGCACATGACCCTGTCGCCTGTCCCCCGATGTCCTTTTTTGGACCACTTTTGTTAGGTACTAATCACTGTATACCGGGATCACCCCACAAACTTTTAGTTTTGGAGATGTCAGAGGCGTAGCTAGGGGGGGGGCAGGCGGGGCATGTGCCCCGGGCGCAACTTAGAGGGGGGCACCAGCGCCACCTCCTCCTGCACTATAATTGTACCTGCGTCTAAAGGACACAGGTACAATTAGAAGCAATGAATGTCCGGGTACGTTCCGTGCCCGGCCATTCAGCTATTTTCTACGAGTGAAGCGGTATCGCACTTCCGTTTGCTGGAAGGCGCTGACTGACAGGGAAAGTCATTCTGCCCAGCCAATCAGCGCCTTTCATAGACACTTCGTTCAACCCCAGGAGACCTGAGCAGAAGAGAGCAGGTCTCCATTGCTGGTGGCCGGCGTGGGAGCGGGATTAAGGTGAGTTTGAATAGTTTGTTATTTTATTGTAATAAAAAAGTGTGTGGCTTTATCTATAGGGGGGGGCTTTATCTACGGGGGGCTATATACTGAGGTGGGCTATCTATGGAGCACTATATACAGGGGTGGGCTATCTGTGGAGCACTATATACAGGGGTGAACTATATGTGGAGCACTATACACAGTGGTGGACTATATGTGGAGCACTATATACAAGGGTGGGCTATATCTACAGGGAGGCTATATACAGGGCTGGGCTATCGATGGAGCACTATAGGGGGAGCTATTTGAGACATCACCGGTGAGTCAGTAATATAGTCACTGTATGATCTGCAGCGAGATGATGGGTGGTATGATTATGATATGATCTATTTTTTGTGAAACCGCATCTCCACGCATATACTCACCATTGTTCGGCCCATGCTGGGAGCTGTAGTTTTACGCCATACATACCTATATGGCAGGGGTTGCACTAAATTGAGCTGTATTTGTGCTGGTGTTGTATTTATGTACTGAGTTTTGTTCTAGTGCTGTATATATGTACTGAGCTTAGTTCTGGTGTTGTGTATAGAACTATATTGCTTGTAAAATGTACAAATGTTTTTATGCTCGAGTTACATAAAAATAAATGTGGAAAAGAGATGACATGTCATTGATTGGTAGAGAAAACAAACACGGCGAGGGGGAAGGAGATGTCGGGAAAGAGGTTGGGGGGGCGCCAAACTGAATCTTTGCCCCGGGTGCTGGAGAACCTAGCTTCGTTTCTGGAGATGTTCTGACCCAGTTGTATAACCATCACAATTTGTCCCTTGTCAAAGTCACTCAGATACTTATACTTGTCCATTTTTCCTGCTACCAACAAATCAACTTCGAGAACTGACTGATAAATATATCCCACCCCTTGTCAGGTGCCATTGTCAGGGGATAATCAATGTTATTTACCTCAGAATGTCTGTCTTTCTATAACTTTATATGGCACGCTCTGCTCTTTGCTATGCACAAAGTTATCACTATTTTTGGCCCTTGTGGACACAGTATAGCACTGAGCAGACTCTGTGTACTAGTATGTGGGCAACATGTGGGACTCTCTGGGAACAGTTTGGTACTATATTGCACTATAAAGCGCTGGCGCTACATGGCCACTGATTAGCCCTATATAGACAAACTATGGCGCTATACGTGTATCATTGTTACACTATCTGCAGGGTCCTTTACAGGGTTGGACAAGGCTCACCAGAGTACCAGTGGATTCCTCGGTGGTCCATGGCTCTGACACAATAATAGGCTTCAATAATCCAGCAGCAGACAAACCTCACTTTAGTACCAATTACTTGCCACTAGGGTCTATATTTTATAGGATGATTTAGTAATAACTTATTAGATCTTATTGAGGACATGCCCTGTGTGTGCAATGATAACAGCAAAGATTACAATGCAATTAAAATGTTAATCAGTGTGTTTGGTGAAACTTTATAATTAGTTTTTATTAAAAATAATTTTTACTTTTTGAGATACAGCTGCTCTGTACTCTGCATACAGGGAAGCTGTATTGTTCGCTAAGACCTAAATCGTCAGTCCCACAGACATGACGGGTTCAGTGTCAGTCAGTCAGTCCCGCGAACCTGACGGGAACAGGATTTAGTGAACGATACAGCTGCTCTGTATACAGAATACAAAGTAGATGTATCTCAAAAAGTAAAAACAATTTTTAATAAAAGCTAATTATAAAGTGGCACCAGTCACCACCAATCACATTAATTGACATTTTAATTTAAAAAAATACCTTTCAATACATGGCAGAAGCACAAAAAGTTGATATAAGTCTATTGCTAAACCTCACATGTTAGAAACAATATTACACAGAGTGAATTTTTTTCCTCATGTTTGAAATCACAGCAGGTGTATTCTCAAGGAGAGACTAAGTAGCAGTTGTTTAGGAAGAGAAAGATGCAGAAAAGCTACCAGGGCCCAAGGCAAGGTAGGGTGCTGTGTGTGCCTCCCTCCAACACACAGAAATAAGTTAGAAGTGTTCTTGTTTGTACAGTGCTTGCAGATTGCTGTCAGGGAATAAGTAGAAAATACTTTTGAGATGTAACACTCGGTCTATATTCTGCTATGCTTTACCACACAAGTAATTAAAGCAATTGTTATGGAACCAGAGCTGTAAATTCTGCAGTCAATTCCAGAATGGAAAGAAAAATTGCAGCTAAATACAATGCGCAACAACATAGAAATGCAATTGATATTTTCAAAAACCACTTGAGAGTAGGGATGGATTACAACTTTTTTCAGTAATTCTATGCCAGTTATCTGGTGTATAAAAAAGCACAAATGCACCAAAATTCGGAATCAGCGCAAAAAAAATTGACTTTTGGGGCAGGGCACATGGCCCAACAAACTTACTAAAATTTTCTACTAAAATTAGCAGAAATTCTAGTGATTTCCATTTCTGGCACAGGGACAGACCGAGATGGCGTTAAAAAATTAGGCACAGCTTACTCCAATGTATTTTGCTTTTCAACTGGCATACGAAACGCCAGTCTAAGTAAATATTCCCCTATATGTGCTGTATGTAAATAGCGATGACCAGAAATAAATCAGAGGGAAAAAAACAAAACCTGTCTCCCATTTTCAATGTGGCTCTGTCACCAGATTTTGCAACCCCTATCTGCTATTGCAGCAGATCGGCGCTGCAATGTAGATTACAGTAACGTTTTTATTTAAAAAAAACGAGCATTTTTGGCCAAGTTATGACCATTTTTTTATTTATGCAAATGAGGCTTGCAAAAGTCCAAGTGGGCGTGTTTAAAGTAAAAGTCCAACTGGGCGTGTATTATGTGTGTTACATCTGGGCGTGTTTACTACTTTTACTAGCTGGGCGTTCTGACGAGAAGTATCATCCACTTCTCTTCAGAACGCCCAGCTTCTGGCAGTGCAGACACACAGCGTGTTCTCGAGAGATCACGCTGTGACGTCACTCACTTCCTGCCCCAGGTCCTGCATCGTGTCGGCCACATCGGCACCAGAGGCTACAGTTGATTCTGCAGCAGCATCAGCGTTTGCAGGTAAGTAGCTACATCGACTCACCTGCAAACGCCGATGCTGCTGCAGAATCAACTGTAGCCTCTGGTGCCGATGTGTTCTCGCTCGTCCGACACGATGCAGGACCTGGGGCAGGAAGTGAGTGACGTCACAGCGTGATTTCTCGAGAACACAATGTGTGTCTGCACTGCCAGAAGCTGGGCGTTCTGAAGAGAAGTGGATGATACTTCTCGTCAGAACGCCCAGCTAGTAAAAGTAGTAAAAACGCCCCGATGTACGCACATAATACACGCCCAGTTGGACTTTTACTTTAAACACGCCCATTTGGACTTTTGCAAGCCTCATTTGCATAAATACAAAAATGGTCATAACTTGGCCAAAAATGCTTGTTTTTTAAAAATAAAAACGTTACTGTAATCTACATTGCAGCGCCTATCTGCTGCAATAGCAGATAGGGGTTGCAAAATCTGGTGACAGAGCCTCTTTAACATAACATTGGGAATACCAGGGTATTCCAACCATTTCATTATTTAATTTTATTAATACAAAAAAAAAAAACTGTACAATCAGGACAGCCACAAATATTTAAAATTTCACATTACACTTGCAGACTATAAACTGGCACACTATAGCTGTTCATGGGATCTCAAGGAAATTAAGGACATTTGGGGTTTCCGCTCCATAATAAAAATAAAAATCAGCTCAATATGGTATAACAAAAGTATTTGTACTCCCCTTCAAATACCCCACCACTCTCATGCCAGTGATTCCTTGGTCTTCCGCTGATCTTTGTTTATTGGCGATAACATGTAGTCTTGATATGTAGCGTCAGGGAGGTTGACAGTGATTGGCTTCAACGGTCACATGTCTAGGATACTCACCATTGCTGGTGCTGGGTGAATAAAGACTGGCAAGGAAGCCAAGGGAACAGTCAACGCGGTAGCAGCAGGGGATTTGAAAGGTTAGTAGAACTCCTTTTGACTGTTCTATCTTTTCTGTTATATTTTTCATACAGTATAATTCCTTTATTCTGGCAAAAGTAAAAACTCTTTTTGCTTATTGAAATACAGCTTCCTTGTATCCTGTATACATAGCAGCTGTATCTAGCGCTGAAACCTGTATCCGTCGGTCATCATAACTTAGATGTGATCAATTACAGATGGATCCTGCGTGTCAGGGACCCTTCAGTGCTGCTGACCTGATGGATTCAGTTCTCAGCGCTAGACACATCTGCTCTGTATACGGGATACAAAGCAGCTGTATCTCAAAAAGTAAAAATCATTTTTAATATAAAGTGTTTAGAAAGTTGCACCAGACATACTGATAGAGATTTTTGTTAATAAAAAAATAATAATAAAAAGAAAAAAATTTATTATTTATAATTCATTTATTATTGTAGGATAGGTGCAAAACTAGTAGCAATGCAATTAAATTAGAATTTCAGAAAATAAGAACTTTCTCCTTGACTGTTGGTATTGTGGAGGAATATGTTTATCATAGAACTAGGTATAATTTTTTTTTATAGAGATGGGAAAACCAAGAACAATAACAAATATACTAATGTATGTTAAAAAAACTAATTTTTAAAATGACTCTACATTTTAACACCATGGGAGACCAACCTTAAACAGTTCAGGACCGGGCTATTTTGAGCCTTCAGGACCAGACACCGTTGAGCCATTTTTAGCACGCGTTAGTTAAATGGCTATAACTTTTTTATTTGTTGGGCTAGCGACGTGATTTTTGTGATGTTTTTTTTCCGTAGACAATGCAGGTTTCATTTTTTTTATTATTTTTATACACATCCTTTTAATATAATAGTAAAAAAAATAAGCTTATTTACTTTTCAGCTATTTTTTTTTGGGTAACATAGTTTTATCCTAAAATATTTGTGATAGTCATTGTCTACCGTATATTTTAATATATTAGGGTAATTGGGTCAGGGCTAGCGTTACGACAATGATTGACAGGGGGGAACGTTGTTTTGGGGTGGGTATTTTATGTGTATTTATTATAAAAAATGTTTGCACTTTACTTTACTTTTATTTTTTTATTACTATGGTCTGTCGCTCAAAGGTCAAAAAAGACCATTGGGGGACTTTATATATTTTTCTTCTTTTTACACCATGCTTATTCCACTGTAACTGGCGCTGCACAGCAGCCCCAGTTACAGGGGAAATCAGCCCTCGCATAGTGATTATTGTCACTAATAGGGCTCTGCTGGGTCTAGTAAGACCCAGCAGCAGTCTGCCACTAACAGCACCCTGGCGATCATGTGACTAGTCACATGATCACCAGGACCAATAGGGACAGCGGCGCGGCCGCTGCCTCTATTCCTATACACAGCGCTCATTGAGCGCTGTGTAAAAGAAATCGGAGAATACAGAAGCAGAAAAAGCTGCCTCTTTCTTGTCCTCAGGGTCCCAAGTTAAATCCCGCGCCGTAAATAGTCTATGGTGCGGGTTTTAAGGACCCTGACCGCTGGCTGTAAATACACAGCCAGTGGTCGGGAACCAGTTAAGAGCAAACAAACTGGGGTAAAGGGGGTTTTACACTGGCCGATTATTGTGCAGACGAGCGCTCGTACAACGCTCGTTGCCGATAATTGCCCTGTGTAAATAGGGCAGCGATCAACAGATGAACAAGCAAATGCTCGATCATCTTCTGATCGAATCGTTTTAAAAAAGAGAAATATTATCGTTGTCTGCAGAACGTCTCCCTGTGTAAAACAGGGAGATGCGCCGCCGACATGATAATGGATGGGGACGAGTGACAGGAGCAAACGAGTGGCGATTAACGATGTCTCGTTGATCGGCGTTCGCTGCACCGGCCGATTGTCGGCCAGTGTAAAAGACCCTTAAGATACAACAAATTTATTAAGGGTTGAACGCCTCCTAATACATTGGTCACAAATTTGGCTGTCCATGCGCCACTGAGTGAATGTAATGGCACGGTCACGGACCGTCGGCTTCTCTCAACTGACAGCGACCGCAGACGCACTGTCCTATATTGAATTCTAAGCTGTTTAATGTTCCCTACCCAATCCCAACACAGCTTGTAATATAAAAAAGGGCTCTGCCCTCTTTCCCCTTGCCTGAGCGTTGTTGTTGTCTACCCATTTTAGTTAAGCAAATGGTCCCTTATTTGTTTCCTCTTCCCAGTGTTCCTGTATCCTGCTTCCCGAATCCTGTATCCCATAACTGTGTTTGTTCCTGAGCTGAAGTCTAGTGTTGGAGTCGTGTTTGTGTCATCTGCCACGTCCGCTGTCATCTGCCACGCCAAGTATCAGCTGCCACACCAAGCATCATCTGTGCCACAAATCATCTGTGCCAAAATATCTGCTACACTTTGTGTCTGTCTGGACTCTCATACAGATACTCTTATGCTTAGACATTCCGTTGACTATTGTTTGGTCAGCTGCCACTCCGCTACGACGGAGCAGCCTAGTGGGTCTACATACCCCAGAATCGTGACAGTGAACTTTACGCCAGCCAGTTGCTGGCCTAGATTTCCGCAATAATTTAAGCCACTTTCTGGCATAAAAGTATAGTAAATGCGTTGGGACACTATACCCATTTTATAAAGCGATGGCATATCGTTAGAACATGCCATCACTTTATGATTGGTGGAGGTATGACCTCTCGGACCCACACCGAACTTGCGAATGAAATGGCTTAGCGCTGCGTCCTTAAGGGGTTAATATTGTTTATCTAGTAGATTCCAGACAGCCTCCTTCATATAAATCAAATATTTAAAAATCAAAACATCAAGTAAACACAAATGTTTTGGTAAATCTCAATAAACCGGAATTATTTTTTGCATATGTCGCATCTTAGGGTGTGTTCACATCAGCGTTAGCTTTTGCTGAGGGATTCCGTCTGAGGTATCCGTCGGGTTAACCCCTCAGCGGAAAGTCAAATAGAAACCTCAGCTTCCGTTTCCCTCACCATTGAACTCAATGGTGATGGAAACCTAGAAATGGTTTCTGTCGGTCACCGTTGTGACAGGGTTCCGACGTTTTGGACGAAATCAATAGCACAGTTGACTGCTCTTTTGATTCCATCCAAAACTACGGAACCCTGTCGCAACGGTGACCAACGGAAACCATTAACAACGTTTCCATCACCATTGAGATAAATGGTGAGGGAAACAGAAGCTAATGTTTGCCTTTCCGTTGAGGGGTTAGCCTGACAGAAAGCTCCGATGGAACCCCTCAAAGGAAGGGCAACGCTGATGTGAACAGGCCCTTAGTGTCTAATTTATTTAAAGCTGTCAATTACCTTCTGAGAATGTAACAATTACCGTAATTATGATAAATGCTGTTATAGGGCTGGCTACGGCCGGCGGTCACTTGTTGTATATAGTATATACAAGAAACAAACACATCAGCTTATACACAGAACTGTTCAGTCTAAATATAGAATGTGGAACACTTTTTCAGCTTAATGGTTTTCCGCTCCAGTTTGTCCTGAAATACTAAGCATCGTTTCATTTCATTGGTTCATGCAGCACAATTGAATGTTTTTTTTCCCCAGATATATAAATAATGCTAACAAGTCGGATACTATTAGAAAAACGAATTGTGAATTATAATGGTTTTATAAAAACTTTTGTTATACAATGATACAAAAATGTTGTTTGATTTATATAATAATTACTGTATGTTTATAGATTTAGAATATTCACTATATATTGTCAGGTGCTATCATAAACATGTATTCTTACCCTATATTTGCTCTCTAAAATAGTTTCTGTCAAGACAATTTGAATTACCACTGGGCCACTGGGGAGGGGGAATTAGTAGCTCATAGATTGTAAGCAGTTGCGAGCAGGGTCCTCACTCCTGTTTGATTTGTTATTTAGTTTGTCACTATGTAAAGTCTGATTGATTCAGCGCCTTTCAACTACGCAAACCGCGTGATGTTATGCGCTGCTTGCGTCGTTGAAAGGCTTTGATTGGCAGGCTGCCTTGCCCTGCCATTCAAAGATGCAAGGGGAGCAACAACATCATCACGTCGCTTGCGTCATTGAAAGGCGCTGATTGGCAAGGCAGAATGCCATTGAGTGCCTTTTAATGACGCATGCAGAACGATAATGCCATCGCGTCGCTTGCATCGTTCAGCCCCAGCAAACCTGCTCAGAAGAGAGCAGGCCTGCGTTGCAAGGGGACGGCACAGGAACGAGATCCCGTGAGTATGTTACGTTTTTTTTTCTTTTAATAGTGTGAGAGGCTATATGTGGGGCACCATCTACGGGGGGGGGGGGCTATATGTGTGGCGCTATCAACAGGGGGGCCACTAACTTCAGGGGTCTCGATGTGGAGCATGGTGTACAGGGGGCTCTTTGTGGGACACAGTCTACAGGGGGCTCTACGGGGGGCACTATCTACAGGGGGCACTGTGTGTGTGGGGCACTATCTACAGGGGGCACTGTGTGTGTGTGTGTGTGTGTGTGTGTGTGTGTGTGTGTGTGTGTGTGTGTGTGGGACACAGTGTATGGTGCTGTTATAATCAGGAACACAGTGTATGGTGCTATGATAATTAGAGGTGCAGTGAATGGCACGATTATATTTAGGGACGTAGTGTGTGGCACCATGAGAATTTTATCTTTTATAGGTGCAGAAATGTTTGAAAGGTGAGAAACTGAAGATATCTGAGCGGCAAACTGCAGAAATGGGCTGTGGCTGGGAGAAGTCATCATAGAGGTCTGGACCAGATGAAGAAGAAAAGAGAAAAAGAACAACTTGATTCTGAGATGTCATCTGTTAGTTGCTTCATGTAAATGTTTATTCTGCATCTAATCAGTATTGTAGTGACTGTATGATCTGCAGCGAGATGATGAGTGGTATGATTTTTTTTGTGAAGCTGTTTTAGCTGTAGTTTCACGCCGTACAAACCTATGCGGCAGGAGTTGCACTAAATTGAGCTGTATTTGTGCTGTTGCTGTATTTATGTACTAAACTTGGTTCTGGTGTTGTATATGTGTATTGAACTTGGTTCTGGTGCTGTATTTATGTACTGAGCTTGATTCTGGTGTTGTATATGGTTATTGAGCTTGGATCTGTTGCTGTATATATGTATTGAGCGTGGTTCTGGAGCTGTAATTATATATATATATATTTATAATAATATAATAATGGTTTCAATTCATTGTATATTTAATGGGAACCTGTCAGGTAGTTTTAACCCCTTGAACCGCCACCATGCGGTAATACATGACCTGACAATATTTGTAAACATTCCCTTGTAAGTTTTTTTCAGATGCAGCAAAGCCTATAAAATCAACTTTTAAACCAGCACACACTATAGGCTAATCATTAAAGGGTAATGGCACGGTGCCGTTATCCTGAAGAGTCACATAGTCCTGCCTCCAAACCCACCTTTACATGCTTGATTGACATCCCCCTGGCCGTTATACATTACTACCAGTCTCCTCCAACTTTCTCGGATGCGCCATTGCCTTGTACTACTTGAGCACGCACCATGCAGCAAGGTGTACTCAGCCCGGCTTCATTGCTGCACCGCGCATGCCAAGGGAGTACAAGGCAACAGCACATCCACAAGAGTTGGAGGAGGCTGCTAGTGATGTAGAACAGCCAGGGGGATGTCAATTAACATCTAGGGGTTGGGGGCGCCATTTCAATTTCAGCCTCAGTCAGCAGAAAATCTAAAAACGGCTCTGGTACCTGGTAAAAGTAATAGCTTTATAAAGCCCTGTATTCAATAAACATACACAGGAGTTAAAGCGATTAGTTCCCCATCCCAACGGTTCAGCTGCAATGGATTATGTCTTGACAAATACTACTGTGATTTATGTACAGTAACTCCCAGAAGACGATACCCAGTGCATTGGTGCCCAAAAAAGGGAAACAAAATTCCCCTACTTCCCTCTCCACCTTTGATTAATAAACACTTTGGTTTAGGATGATTTTGGGTTAATATCTAATATTCCTGGAAGTCTAGGGTGGTTAAATGATTAACACTTAATTTAAAATAATAATATAATTATATTGTTTATTATTACGTGGTCTAGAATGCTAAAAGTATTAATAGTGGTGCTCTAGGGCAGGAAAGTGTACTTCTGTAAAGGATCTGCCAGACACAGCTTCTGTGTCGACGCCCATGGGTAATTTGTCTGCACCTGCTCCTAAGTCTGAGAAAGTGACTCCATCTTCTACCACTCAGGCTGGCAGGCTTAGGAGTGGGAGAGCCTATCACAGCCTGGCCAGACGGAGCTAGCTCCCGCCCTCTGTCTATTTATACCTGCATTTCCTGCTCCTCCTTTGCGTGTGATTCTCCTGTTTCCTGGCTCTGCTGCTGCTTGAACTATTTGTCCCTGCTTCATATTGACCCTGGCTTACTGACTACTCTCCTGCTCTGCGTTTGGTACCTCATACACTCCTGGTTTGACTCGTATCGTTCACTACTCTCCTGCTCTGCGTTTGATACCTCGTACACTCCTGGTTTGACTCGGCTCGTTCACTACTCTTGTTGCTCACGGTGTTTCCGTTGGCAACTGCCCCATTTCCCTTAGCTTCTGTGTACCCTTGTCTGTTTGTCTGTCGTGCACTTATTGAGCGTAGGGACCGTCGCCCAGTTATACGCCGTCGGCTAGGACGGGCCGTTGCAAGTAGGCAGGGACTGAGTGGCGGGTAGATTAGGGCTCACCTGTCTGTCTCCCTTCCCCGTCATTACAACTTTTAATTTAATTTTGTTTGCTCTAAATAGGTCCAGAATTCTGTATAAGGGTCAGAGCTCTATTTTCTGATACGGAGCTCCAAATTCGCTACTCCAAATTTGTCAGCCTGCAATTGCCACTAAGGGGAGCTCACTACATAGAAATTTATACAGATTTAATTGAACTCAATAATAAATGAAAATGCAGAAAGATTTTTTTTTTATATATAAAAGGGTTTTCACACTAAGAGCATTTATCACCTATCCACGTGTAAGTGAAACTCTGTTGACATTTTTTTTTTTTAGAATCGCTGAAAAATAAGCAGCATTTGAATGCTGTAATATTGGAAGATGTTTTACACAAGTAAGATTTTACCAGTCCACACACGTAGTTTAGTTCTGTTATTCATTTTTCAATGTTCTCCCACAAATACATTAGGTTAAAATAGCAATACTTCATAATACTTTAGAATTTTCTAATATAATTCAGCACAGTTTACCATTTCACATCTGTTTGCTTCATCCGCCTGGAGAAGTAGAAATGCGCAACGTTTGTTCCATATAGGATTTAATTTACTGAACTTCAAATATGCGAGCATTAAACTGCATCTCTCAGGTTTATAATACATCAACTTAAAGCTGAATATATAAAAAATGAGAGAAATTCCAAAAAGTTTATTTTAAAAAAGTTGGTCTTTGTGTGAAGGTGGTTCTGCATAGATGTGCTCCATATTTCTATACAGTGCTCTCTGAAGTTACAAAATTAACCTCTTTCCACACCTTCCACTACAGTGCCGTAAATGCACAGCGCAGGGATGTCACAAAGCGAGCACGGATTACCAGCACCACAATCAAAAACAACTCTGATACTAGCTGTTTAACCCCTAGATGCAGCAGTCTCCCTCTGTCACCCCACTGGTACCCCCGCAGTGCAACACACACAAAAAAAAAGTTCAAAGTAGAAAAACACACCCCTTTTGCCCATAAACGTGCTGAAATTAAGCACAATTCTAAAAACATGAAAATATAAAATTAGATATTTGTACGGTATCAAAATTATTACGACCTGTAAAATAAAATAATTTTTTTATAATCATGCATTTTGTTGCATTGCAACCTGGAATTAAAATTGATTTTTACTGTGATTTTATGTAATGGACCAGACAAAATAGTCCAAATTGTTGTAGTGGCGTTTATAAAAAAAAAATAAAAAAAAAATTGAGTGCATATGTATTCCTTCCTTTGCTGTGAAACCCCTAAATAAGGTCTGGTCAAACTGATTAACTTCAGATGTCCCGTAATTAGTGTAATAAGGTCCCCCAGTGTGAAAAGTGTCAAACTATCAGTCACATGATGTCAGTATAAATACACCTGTTCTAAAAGGTCCCTGACTCTGCAACACCACTAAGCAACATGAGACCAAGGAGGTCTCCAAACAGGTCAGAGACAAAGATGTGGGAAAGTATAGATCAGGGTTAGGTTATAAAAAAAAAAAAGCACCCCAAACTTTCAACATCTACGGAGCACCATTAAATCCATTATAGCACAATGAAAAAATATGGCACAACTACAAAGCTGACAAGGGAAGGACGCCACCAAAACATAGACGGGGCAAGGAGCCCATTAATCAGAGATTCAACAGACACCAACGAAAACACTGAAGGAGCTCCAAAGATCCACAGCGGAGATGGAAGTATCTGTCCATAGGACCACTATAAGCCGTATACTAGACAGAGTAGGGCTTTATGATAAAGTGGCCAGAAAAAGAAAAACATAAGAAAACTTGTATTTGAGTTCACCAAACTACATGTGGCAGACTCCCAAGCACATTGAAGAAGGTTCTCTGGTCAGATGAGACTAAAATGTTACTTTTTGCACATCATGGGAAATACTACAGTATATGCGGTGCAAATCCAACACTTCACATCACCCCAAGAACACCATTCCCACAGTAAAGCATGGTGGTGGCAGCATCATGCTGTGGGGATGCTTGTGGAATAGCCTAGTCAAAGCCCAGACCTCACTCCAATTGAGAATCTGTAGCACAACTTGAAGATTTCTGTGCGCGCACCGCACACGCACATGCACACACACACACACACACACACACGCGCGCACACGCACACACATCCCAGTGGGTAGATGTGCTAAACAAATAGAGACTAAATCCGAGAGACTTACATCTGTAATTGCAACAAAAAGGTGCTCCACCAAGTATTGCCTTTCAGGGGGTGAATACTTATGCATATTAAAGTTCTCTGTTTTTTGCACCTTCAAGGTGGTAGGCATGTTGTGTAAATCAAATGGTACAAACCCTCCACAAATGTATATTAATTTACGGTTGTAAAGCAAAACAGGAAAAACTCCAAGGTGGGTGAAAGCTTTTCCAAGGCACTGTAGTTTCAAGTTACGATGGCCCAGAAAGACCATTGTAAGTTGAAAATATAATAACCAGGCCATTTTAAAGGTGAAAATGTTGTAACCTGAGGCCATTGTACCTTGAGGGATCACTGTATAACCCTTGGATATATTTTTTCCCACTTTCACGCAAACATTCACTTCATTCATAACACGTGTGTGATATTTCTGTCAGACGGTTAGGGTATGTTCACACGGCAGCGTCCATAACGGCCGAAATTACAGGGCTGTTTCCAGGAAAAAACAGACCCCGTCATTTCAGCCGTAACGGCATGTGCAGGCGCTTGAACGCCGCGTCCATTACGGACGTAACTGGAGCTGGTTTTCCATGGAGTCCATGGAAAACGGCTCCATTTACATCTGAAGAAGTGACATGACACTTCTTTGGCGCGGGCGTCTATTTACGCGCCGTCTTTTGACAGCGACGCGTAAATATACGCAGATGTTCGTCAACGCTATCGAGGCGCATTTTCGGACGTATTTCGAGGCGTAAAACGCCCGAATTACGTCCGTAAATAAGCCGTGTGAACATACCCTTACCATAACGTCAGATCTGGCATACGTTGTAGAAGACTTGTTCTATAGCATGAACATACTGACATTGTAAGCAATGGCATTTCATTTACAATCTGCCAAATAAGCGTTCTACTGTAGGTGTATTTTGTTCTGACAGATCCGTTCACACACTTATCATACTTGTAGGAAGATTGATCTATTAGCTTTGCATGTTAGTTATTCTTAATTGCAATGCTTTATGTTCTTTACTTCAATGATTCATTTTTAACAGTCATTAAAACGATAAATCTTCCCTTAATGCTATATTAACAAACATCAATCTAATATAGCAAAAAAATTACACAAATTCTTTAAGACCAAAACAGTTGTACACACTATTTAAAAGCACCCATAAAAACACAAAGTACATAAAATAGTACAGCAAAAGGACAGTGTATTACTGTAAGGCAGAACATGTATGGAGGTGACAACAACGGTTCAAGTCATAATATATCATATCATACCCTGCATGTGTATATATCCAATATATGCACATACTTTCTCCACATAGAGCGAAGGTATCAAGTAATCAATGTCTTTGGTAATCACTGTCTAGAATTAGACCATACATGAAATGGAACCTCACCCACCATAAGCCATAGTAACTGGCTGTACACTGTCCAACGTTTTTAACAGTTGTATGGAAACATATAGCACTTTCCAGAGATGTAACTTGAAGCTCCTGGGCCCGAATGCAAAATCTGTAGCAGGGCCCACACCTATCGTGTTCCATTTATAATACTGATGTTGGGCCCTTGAGCCCAATCAAGCACCAGGCCCGGGTGAGACTTCTCTGCACCTACTATAGCTACGCCCCTGCTTAAATTAAATACATGTACAGTATTATAATATAGCTGAGTGTGTAATAATTTTCTCATCTCATTTGTGTAGAAGTATTATCCAGTAAAAAGAAACGGACAACTGTGAAAAGGAAATAATTTCATTGATGTTTACTAGGCCTCATGTATTATCATACTGTACACTGTAGGCCTGTGCCTGTAAGGTGGTAGATGGTATGGCCTTTCCTGTGCCTCTTAGTAACGTCAGGAAGATACAGTAGTTCAGCAAAAATAATTAAAATTAACAAAAGGGATTTCAACGAGCAGCACCATCATGGCAACTTTTTGAGAACGCTGGGGTAGATTTACTAATACGGTCTTAAATTTAGCCGGCTTAGAATTAGAATAGCCTACCTCCCAACATTTGAATTCGGAAAAGAGGGACATTTTAAGTCACGCCCCCTAACCACGCCCAATACCCCGCATAAACACATCAAATCACAGCCAGATCCATCTGCAAATAACACGCGTACATTCTCACTGCGGATCTCTAGACTGGATATCACCAATATTATGGATCCGGTTATATCGTCTTTGTGTTACTTTTCCTATCTTGGGTATAACATTTGCTCATCACAGCGGCAGCAGCAGGACAAACCAAAAGGCTGAGAATAGCTCCAGATACAGCCCCCTGTAAATAGCTCCACCCCCAGCCCCCCTGTAGATAGCTCCACACACAGCCCCTGTAGATAGCGCCACACACAGCCCCTTGTATATAGCTCCACACACAGCCCCCCTGTACATAGTGTCAGATGCAGCCCCCAATAGATAGTGCCACACACAGTCCCCCTGTAGATAGCGCCAGATACAGCCCCCCTGTAGATAGTGCCAGACACAGCCCCCCTGTAGATCGCGCCAGACACAGCCCCCCTGTAGATCGCGCCAGACACAGCCCCCCTGTGCATAGCGCCAGATACAGCCCTCCTGTACATAGCGTCAGATACAGCCCCCTGTACATAGCGCCACACACAGCCCCCCCCCTGTAGATAGCTCCACACACAGCACCCCTGTAGATAGCTCCACACACAGTCCCCCTGTAGGTGCCACATTGCCGCCAGAGCAGAGAGCGGTAGAGATAGGCTTTATTCTCACAACAGGGTCCGAGTATCAGCCGATAAAAATGGCAGTTTTTCCCGGCCGTTTTGCATCCATTCCGATTCTGTTCCGGGCCGTGTTGCCGTTTTTAACGGCTGATTTTGACCCGTTTTGCGTCCGTTTTTTTCCCTGTTCATTTTAAAATCGGATGAATTTCATTTAAATTTGTTGCCACACACAGCCCTCTGTAGATAATGCCACAGCCCCCCTGGTAGGTAATGCCACACAGCCCCCTGTAGGTAATGCCACACAGCCCCCTGCAGGTAATGCCACACAGCCCCCTGTAGGTAATGCCACACAGCCCCCTGCAGGTAATGCCACACAGCCCCTTGCAGGTAATGCCACACAGCCCCCTGCAGGTTGCACCCATCCCCCCCTTCCAGGAGAAGTCACTAACTTTAATGTCGATATATGGACAGTGTAGTCACTGACTTCTCCTGGAGAGGAATCCCCAGCCACAGGGCCGGGGATTCCACTTCAGACGTGAGTGACGTCACTGTGTCCATATATGGACATTGTGGTCACTCACTTCTTCTGTAGCGGAATCCCCGTCCACAGGGTCGGGGATTCCGCTTCAGAACTGAGTGACATCGCTGTGTCCATATATGGACAGTGTAGTCACTCACTTCTCCTGTAGCGGAATCCCCAATCCCCGGCCGGGAATTGGGGATTCTGAATCCTACAGGGAGCAAAAAAAGACCCTCCTCCTCCTCACATGATCTCTGCACTGTGAGGAGGAGGAGGAGATAGAGCGCGAGCGACGGAAGACACGGCCGTCACTCGGGACACATTCCGGTGATGGCCGTGTATTACCCGGCCCCATAGACTTCTATGGGAGCCGGGTAAACGGCCGAAAATAGGGCATGTCCCATTTTTTGACGGCCAGGTTTCCCGAGCCGTCAAAAGGTTAGCTTACTATAGAATACTACTTGCACCAAAATCTTAGCTCAATTTGGCACATCTTAAGCCACACACCCTTATTGGTCAGTAGCACATTCAGACGTGTTGAGATCCGCTGCGGACAGTCAGCAGTGGAATTCTGCAGCTATCGTTTTTTTAATTCGTTTCTATAAATCTCTAGGTAACTTAGGTCAGACGTTGCGGAAAACAGTGCAGAGTTTAGGCTGCAGTGCAGAATTTTCACTCCGCAGCATGCACATCCTGTTGCGGAGAAGTAGTGTAATTTTACAGCGGATTTCAGCCTCTGCAATGCAAAGGCTGAAATCTGCGGCAAATGTCCGCTGTGATATCCGCAATGTCTGAATTACCTGTCAAATATGAAAATGTTGCTGCAGATTCATTGCAAATTTGCAGCAGAAAAATTCTGCCACGCCTTAGCATGCCCTTAAACACTTTTTAGGTGTGGCACACAGTTTGTGCACCAAAATTCTGTCTCAATTTGATTAGTAAATCTTCCCCACTGTGTCTAAGGCCTGATTTACACGAGCGTGTGCGTTTTGCGCGCGCAAAAAACGCTGCGTTTTGCGCGCGCAAAATGCACTTGGCAGCTCCGTGTGTCATCCGTGTATGATGCGCGGCTGCGTGATTTTCGCGCAGCCGCCATCATAGAGATGAGGCTAGTCGACGCCCGTCACTGTCCAAGGTGCTGAAAGAGCTAACTGATCGGCAGTAACTCTTTCAGCACCCTCGACAGTGAATGCCGAACACAATATACACCAACCTGTGAATAAAAAAAGACTTTCATACTTACCAAGAACTTCCTGCTTCCCCCAGTCCGGGCTCCCGGCCGTTGCCTTGGTGACGCGTCCCACTCTTGTCATCCGGCCCCACCTCCCAGGATGACGCCGCAGTCCATGAGACCGCTGCAGCCTGTGATTGGCTGCAGCCTGTGCTTGGCCTGTGATTGGCTGCAGCTGTCACTTGGACTTAACTGTCATCCCGGGAGGTCGGACCGGAGTTATCGGTAAGTCAGAACGTCTTTTTTTTTTTACAGGTTCATGGATTTTCGGAGCGGAAGTCACTGTCCATGGTGCTGAACCAGTTTAACGCTTTCAGCACCGTGGACAGTGACTGTCTCCTGACGTCGCGTACCCGAACATTTTTTACCGGTTTCGGTCAAAACGAGTTTGGCCGAACCCGGTGAAGTTCGGTGCGCTCATCTCGAATTTGACACTCCGTTTGGATGTTTGTAAACAGAAAAGCACGTGGTGCTTTTCTGTTTACATTCAGGAGTTTGACAGCTCTTGCGCGAATCACGCAGTTCGCACGGAAGTGCTTCCGTGCGGCATGCATGGTTTTCACGCACCCATTGACTTCAATGGGTGCGTGAGTGCGCGAAAAACGCACGATTATAGAACATGTCGTGAGTTTTTTTCTGCGCACACGCGCTGAGCGCAATTCACGCATCGTCTAAACTGTCCCATTGACTAATATAGGTGCGTACGACATGCGTGCAAAGCACGCGCGTCGCACGCGCGTATATTACGTTCGTGTAAATGAGGCCTAACAGTGCGACCCCAAGTGCATTGGGGTGCATTCTTGAATTAAACTGCTTTAGGGCTTGTCCACACGTAACAAATTTGCTGCAGAAAATTTCCGCAGCGTTTACACAACAACTAGCAGACAATCCGCTGCGAAAAATCTGCACCATTTCATGCGTTTTTTTACTGCGGAATACAGTGTGGATTTTTGGCGGCGTTTTTTTGGTGCGTTTTTTCACGGACTGTGTGATGGTGATATTTCTTCTTCCTATGATGTCATTTCCACCCCCTGTAAGGGTATGTTCACACGCACTGTATTCAGATGTAATTTGGGCATTTTAGGCCTCGAATTACGCCTGAAAAAACGGCTCGAATACGCCTACAAACATCTACCCATTGCTTTCAATGGGTTTTACGATGTTCTGTTCCCACGAGGTGTAATTTTACGCGTCGCTGTCAAAAGACGGAGCGTAAAATTACGCCTGCGTCAAAGAAGTGCAGGATACATCTTGGGACATTTTTGGAGCAGTTTTTCATTGACTCCAATGAAGAACAGCTCCAATTACGTCCGTAAAAGACGCCGCGAAGACCTCTCCCAACTGTTTACCAATAACTTTGCCCCTTTACTAGGCAAATTCCGCACTGATCTCGCCTCCTGGCATAAAAAGGAATTCTCCTGCTTTGGCCGTATTAATATTATTAAAATGTCACTCCTCCCCAAGTTGTTGTATCTCCTGCAGACGATCCCTATCTCCATCCCCTCTTCTTATTGGCTGCGTATCCAACAGTGCTTTGGATCCTTCATCTGGCCAGCGGGTCGGCCCCGCCTGAGTAGGGAAATTCTTATTTGCTCCAGGGTCGCAGGTGGGGTTGGTCTGCCGGACTGTCGTCTTTATTATTTGGCGTCGACTCATGCTCGTGTTCACGACTTTTTTCATAATCATGATTCTAAACTCTGGGTTCAATTGGCCCAACAGCTCTGTGCCCGGACCCTATCTACCTTGCCATGGACCCTGCCTGGGAACAGATCGAGACCAGACTCCTTTGTTGTTTTTCATACCCTCATGGCTCTACGCTCTTCTGGGATAGGGGGTTCGCTCGTGGACCCACTGGGGCCATTGACCCCTGTTACCGACAACCCAGCATTTCCTGCTGGGGAGGCGCGTCTCTCCTTCTTAGGCAGGTCTTCCACTAATCCCATGTATTTCACTCAGGTTCTATCCAATTCTTCTTTGCTCCTATTAACTACTATCTGCCCGGCTGAAATGCCCTCACCGCGTCAAAAATTTCAATGCTCCCAGTTAAAACATTTCTATAGTGCAACTAAACGCCAGGCTCACCTTCATTGCCCACTTACTGACTTTGAAAATGTGTGTGTTTCCACCCGGCCCCCTTCACATGCCATCTCAACACTATATAAATTACTCCTAATCCAGAAATCTCCTCACCTCACATCCTTCTGCAAGGCTTGGGAGGCTGAATTGGACATGACATTTACTGACGCACAGTGGAGGCGATCTTTTCATCTGTCCCAAAAAGCCTCGATTGCCATACGAGTCCAGGAAACCAGCTACAAAATTATCTCTAGGTGGTATCGGGTCCCTTCTGCTCTACATAAATGGTACCCATCTATACCTGACACATGTTGGCGCTGTGGGTCGGCGGGGAATCCATGTCTCATATTTGGTAGAGTTGCCCCTCCCTACGGAATTTTTGGGAGACGATTCTTAAAATCATACTGGAAGTTTCGGGGGTCTCGGTTCCTAGCTCCCCCGAGGTGGCCCTTTTATTTATGTTCCCTATGCCACTACCCATCTACAAGCGCTCCCTAATTAGGCACCTCCTTCAGGCTGCTAAATCGGTTATTCCCCGCAAGGGGAGGGTGGCGGTTCCTCCACTCTTGCATGATTGGTTTCAGGAGGTTGCCTGATACAACGTATGGAACACCTCCTGGCTCAATCCCCGGCTGCCTCTGCACGATATACAGATATGTGGTCTCCATGGCTTCAGTTTCTCTCCTCTCCCACCTACCGCACTGTAGTGGCCTGAGGCTCAGTGCCCATCCCTCCCCACGAGATTTAGTCTGTGAGGGGACTGCGTGCGAGTGTGCAGGGGATTGCTGGTTTGCTCGGCTCTCTCAGGTATTTATTAAGTGCATAGCTGCCTTTTCTTACTTTTATGTATCCATGATTATCCGGAGCTGAAGTCCGGGCTCACCACAAACTACCCTGGTCCCTTCCCTGCCTTGTTTGTCTCCTATTCTGTTTTCTCCCTTTCTTTCTTGTGTCTATTTTGAGTGGTTATTTGCTTCCTGTGATGGTGCTCACATGCTATGGCCATAGCGTTTCAGGATGTACAGGAAGTTGACTTATCACACATTGTTTTGTTTTTCTTCACCGCTTCCTTTTCAATCATACTCCTTCCCGTTATGATGCCCAGATGGCTGTTGTAGTGTGTGCTCTTCATGGGTTGTGATGTTTACCCTTCTCTTTGGGCTGCGCCCTATTTGTCATGTTCTTTTTATTATGGGGACACATTTTCTCTGTATGTTTTTGTAAGTGTTTGTATTAAAACGAATGAAAAACGTTGAATTGGAAAAAGAAAAAAACGCAGCGAAAAACGCGAGTACATGCAAAAACGTCTGAAATTGATGACCTGTTTTCTCCTGAAAACAGCTCCATAATTTCAGACGTATTTTGCGTTGCCGTGTGAACATACCCTTAAAGCCAATGGAGAACAACAGAAACAAAAATACAAAGGATGTGCTTTCTCCAGTAAATCCTACAAAGCATGTCGTTTTCAGATGCAAAATGGCACTTACTTCTTCTATTATGGATGAAAATGTTAGTTAGATGACTAAAACAAGAGAGTCAAGATTTACTGACGGTTAGAAACTTGCCTGGTGAAACTGCTTAACAAGGCGCGAGGTTGATTAAACTCGTTAGTAAAGCTACAAGCTCAGCACTTTTACCACAGGATGCATTGTAATAGGCACTATATATGATCGCTTACACTTTTTCCACAGGGAAATGGACTTGATGATAAGAAAAGCTGTCAGAACATCTCCAACTGACAATTTAAGGATAATAAAGTCAGAAGGGCAATAAAGGCTGCTCCTACTTCACATTACCCACAAAAATGTAGTACATATTAAATTCTGAACAAAATTTTATCATACATTTTGTCCCCACAATTGTAATGATATTACTAAGGGCTTGTTCACATCCGCGTTGAACTTTCATTTGGATTTCCGTTTAAATGTTCTGCCGGAGGAACAGATGAACGAAAAGAAAAAAATGGAAATTGTTTTCGTTTGCAATACAATTGATTTCAATAGTATTTTTTTGTTGCAGTTTGCATCCGTACCGTTAGGTTTCAGTTTTTTTCCACGGATACAATAGCGTAGTCTGCTGAATCAAACTGAAGCACAAAAAATACCATTGAAAATCAATGGTATTGCAAACGGAAACGATAATTCCCATTTGTCTTTCCTTTCATCTAACGGAACAGATGAACGGAAATCCAAATGGAAGTTGAGAATGGAAGTTCAACACTGATGTGAACAAGCCCTAATTTGGATGGAATTTTAGAATGTGAAAATGTCCCAGCACTTAAATGGGAAGTTATCACTCAACCCAGACCATACGTCTGTGACAAGCGGTCATCCTTGAATTTGACACCAGCAATTCATGCTGGCTTGTGCAGGCCATAGAATTATGGACTAGTGAGTGCTCAAGCAGATGGGCGTATCATAGCTCCATGCATGAGCCGTATATATAGTTCCAAGGGCAAAAGGCTTGGATCCTTTCTCAAAGCTTGCTTGCCGCTAAATATCTGGCTCGTATATGCAAACCCACAGAAGGATGAATTCATACAAAAGTTTTGGCGTGTTTTTTCTAGGTGTTTTTTTTTATGTCAAAAACACTGTGGCCAGATGTTGCTTTATATTCTATAGTGAAATATATGGTTTGTGGCAACTTTAGGCTCAGTGGTGTTTTTTTTTCAGTTTTTTTTTAAAAAGTAGTATGTTCTGGCATTTTCCTCTCTGTAAGGACGGATACGCCGCGTAAAAACCACGCAGCGCATCCGACCTGGAACCCCCAGGACATTCCGTCCAAAAACTGCAGGTTGTGGAGCGTTTTTCAGACGGAATTTCCGCTGCGGAAAGCAGCAGTAAAAACCTCTCATACTTGCGTAGGTCGTTATGGTGATGCGTCCCTCCATTGCAGTCCAGTCCAGCCTCCCTGGAAGACGCTGCAGCCCATGTGACCACTGCAGCCCATGTGACCGCTGCAGCCTGTGATTGGCTGCAGTGGCGGTCACATGAGATGTAACGTCATCCTAGGAGGCCATATATGACATATCATCCCATGTGTCCACCGCTGCAGCCTGTGTTTGGCTGCAATGGTAACATGGAATGAAACATCATCCCAAAGGGGCTGGACTGCAGGAATGAGGAACTTTCTGGGAAAGTATGATTTTTTTCTTCTTTTCCAGAGTTGCGATTTTTGTTGCATAATTGCTGTGAATGCGCCGCAGAAGTCGCAGCACTGGGCTTTCTGTTGCAGGTTTTGCATCCCCATTGAATTCAATGGGGAAAACCCACAACAGAAAATAAACAAAAACACAGCAAAAACACTTGTAAAAAATGCAATGAAAAATGCTTGAAATTCATGGCATTTTATAAAATCATTGATAAATGCTGTACAAAATAGCACATTAAAGAGGCTCTGTTATCAAATTATAAGTGCCCTATCTCCTATATAAGATCGGCGCTGTAATGTAGGTGACAGTAATGCTTTTTATTTAGAAGAACGTTCTATTTGAAACCACTTTATGAGCTAATGAGTTTCTTAATGCCCAAGTGGGCGTGTGTTTTACTTTAGACCAAGTGGGCGTTGTACAGAGGAGTGTATGACGCTGACCAACCAGTGACCAATCAGCGTCATACACTTCTCTCCATTCATTTACACTGCACTAGCGATATAGTTATATTGTTATGTGCAGCCACATACACAAACACTAACATTACTGTAGTGTCCTGATAATGAATATACATCACTACCAGCCTGGACGTGATGTTTATTCAGAATCCTGACACTTCTGAATCTTTTCTGTGAGATTCTAGCAAGGCAAGCGTAATCTCGTTTGAAATGACAGGTTACATCATAATCTCGCGAGATTACGCTTACCTTGCTGGAATCTCACAGAAAAGATTCAGAAGTGTCAGGATTCTGAATAAACATCACGTCCAGGCTGGTAGTGATGTATATTCATTATCAGGACACTAAAGTAATGTTAGTGTTTGTGTATGTAGCTGCACATAACGCTATAGCTATATCGCTAGTGCAGTGTAAATGAATGGAGAGAAGTGCATGACGCTGATTGGTCAGCGTCATACACTCCTCTGTACAACGCCCACTTGGTCTAACGTAGAAACACGCCCACTTGGGCATTAAGAAACTCATTAGCATAAAGCTAAAAATCTCTCATAAAGTGGTTTAAAATAGATCATTTTTCGAAATAAAAAGCATTACTGTAACCTACATTACAGCGCCGATCTCCTTATGTAGGAGATAGGGCACTTATAATGTGGTGACAGAGTCTCTTTAAAGAGGCCTAAAACATGTATGACTTTGGTGTGAGTGCTATATTTTCTATTAAAAGTGCATGTGCTGCAGTATGCTCAATTTGTCTCCTGATGAATGCAATCAGTAACCACCAAAGAAGTCAAACAGAGCAAAACAAAATCCATACAGAAACAATTTGACAAGCCATGCAGAGCTCAATCAGTAATCGCACACACGTCTAGATCCATATCAGTACCTTATGTTTATATGGTCTTATAGTGCTGCAGTTTTTGATGCTTTTTTTGCGTCCAAACCAAGATTGGGGCCACAAAGTACTGCAATAAAAATTCCATACGGCTGGTATCACACACAGAATTTTGCTGCATTTTATATGGCGTTTTTAACAGCGTTCTATACAAGTTTTTGTGGTGATTTCTTTTGAGCAGCCAGATGTTACATTTAAGTCCATAGTAAAATGCAGCATGCTCTGGGTATGGAGTTTCTTCTGGTGTGGTTATCCCATAATCTTCTCTATAGGACTTCAAAAACGACACAAAAAAAAGCATGTACAAAATAAAATATTGCCACAAAAAATGCCATTGAAAACCCAATACAAAAACGCATGTTACATTTTAATAACGGGTTTTAAATGTGTTGTTTTCATTCATTTTAAAATGCCAGAAAATATCTGTATGTGAATGAAGCCAAAAGGGCTTTTGCCACTAAGATTATTTATCACATATCTACAGCCAGTCCAAATCTGCCTGTAAAAACGCCATTATTTTTCTTTTCTTGGGTATTTTTGTCATTTTTATGGTCTAAAAGGTGAACAGACACCACAAAAATGCCACAACAGGAGCATGCTGCATGACCACATCTTAAAAACATTTGAATATTTTACGCAAAAAAAATTAAAATTGTGCACATAAAAAAAAAAGATAAGAAAATTTTTTGTATGAAATACTCTTAGAGCTTGTCTACACGTAACAGAATGGCTGCAGAAAATTTCAGCAGCAATTCCATTGAAAATAGCAGACTTTCCGCTGTTGCAAAATCGCACTATTTCCTGCATTTTTGACTGCAGAAAATGGTGCGGATTTTGCTGCGTTTTTTTCAATGTTGAGAGATGGTGACATCTCCTCTGAAAAACGCAGCAATTCTGTCCACTTTCCGCAGCAGAAATTCATTTATTAAATCTCACCCACTTTGCTGCTACTGTATTCTGCTGCATTTTTTCTGTCTACCATTAGACGGAAAAAAACTAAGCAATTCCGCTACGTGTGGACGAGCCCCTAGACTGCCATGTACAGGTAAACCGAGACAAAAAGTCCCAGATGCCAAATTCCTTTTTGGTGATGTCTGCCAATTTGTAAGCTTTAACAAACTTTCCATAAGGAAAAAAACCATCTAAACACATATTATGCAAAACACTGCAATTGGCATGGTCCAGAGAAATACATAGTCATACAAAAGCCGCATGTACACGTGACTTTCGTGCAGCTGTTGCTAGATAAATATATAACTTAACAGTAAATCTATAACTAAAAAGGTGCACACAACTCAGTTGAAAATTACACTGTTGCTAAAGAAGTCCAAATAAAGGTCAAAATGTCACTATGTACTCCTGTCAATCATTGACCAGCATCTTCACATGGTCATTCTACAATTGAGATCTGAGGCATCATGCTCTAATTAGTTTAACACGCTTACTATAGATTAACAATGTATCTTATTAGACATTCCATGCAATTATTAAAATGACTGTCAAATAAACCAAAAAGATTTACAGTAATGTTTAAAATGTCTTGGAAAAACTCCTATAACGAGAGGAAATTTCATTAGTAACAATTTAGGACAGATGATGTACAGTATATCCCAACAACCATATCTGGATAGAAATACATAAGAACCTCCACTTTATCAATCTCACTTCTTCTACAATCAATGGTCATTACAATTAAAATTATCCTATTGGCTTTATTTCTATTTCTAGCCAATTCCTAATCCACATTTTACCATCTCTCTATCAATAATCCCTGAACATTTCACCCAATCTTTCCTTTTTAGGAAGTGAAGAGTTAATTGATTCCTTTATGAATTTAGATGACGCCTTTCTCTCAATGTATGGCTAATAACTGATCGCATGTCACCTCTGGAAACCTCTTGTTTTTGTAAACCTTTGGTTTATAAAGCTGTACATAGAAGATTTATACGTTTGCACATTATTTTCTACTGCATTGTCACTATCTATAGAATTAGACAGTGGTTCCTTACTTACAACTGACAACTGTGCTTCCTTGTGTTTTTTTTTAATTTTTATATTTTTATTTATTTATGGTACATTCAATCACTTCTAGCTGTTCTCTGCAACTCTTTCTATTAATCCACGGCCCATCATCTCTCAAGAAACCATCCCATCTAGTATAACTGAGGATGCTCCTGCTTGGGCTTTCTCGCTTTCTATGTTATTTTCTCTAGGTTCTTCACTAAACGTTTCCCTGCATAGTTTTCTAACAATATCTGCTGCTGTTTTACCCCCACCCTAAACCTTTCATGGCGTGTCCCTTCATCTTGGCTGGCCAGCACTTTGGGCACACGTACAGTAGCTCCAGATGTCCCCATGCGCTCTGCTAAATATTTTAGTCTGTCAAATGGGAGTTCCCTATGCACTCTGCTAAATCCTGGCCTACTAAACCCTTCAACCTACATTTAGACTGTCATTAGGGGTTCCCTTTGCACGCTGCTAAATCTTTTAGTCTGTCATAGGGGTGTTATCCTATGCACTCTGCTAAATATTTTAGTCTGTCATTAGGATAACCACGTATCTGATCTGTTTAACCCTAAACAGCAGCCAAATAATTATCAACAAGTTACGTTAACCTAATTAACCTACTTTGTGAAAAGGGATGAGTATGATTCATAATGGTCTAACTGTCTTAGGGGCCCTTGGATATTCTATAAACTTTCTAGTTACAGAGATGTTACTTAATAATCAGCAACTCATTCAGATTGGGCATCTGAGTATTAGCCCACATACATACTCTTACTTCCGGCAGGTGCGCCTCCTATGGGTCACAGTCTGGATGCTCGAAAGTCCTAGCAATCACTTGGGCGAGGATGGTTACCTGTTACTTCTGCAAGGATCAATTTGCAACCTGATCTTAATACAGACTAAACCCAGGGGCCAGAGGGAACACTTCGGACAGGCCATTTAGTGTTCTCTGTATTTGGTTAAGTTTCTGTGGGACTTGGGATCAGAAAACAAATGCTCCCTTATCTCAGCCGCTCACAGATACACTCATAGATTCATGTCTACTCACACACCTATTCCTATAACACATACAACATCTCATAGACAAATGGTGTTCATGGTTACTAATTAGTCAAATGAGACAATACCTGGACGGCAGCTAAAACAAGAGAGAAGTGCACAGTAAGAACAACATTTCTTACTCACCGGTTTTGTGTGCAGTTGTCCGTTATCTTAGCTGTCATCCACCTTCGAATGTCGCCTTCGATCTGTGTTGAGATCCCGGATAAGAGCCCCCAAGTAATGCCGCTGCAGAATTTACTTTGTTAACTTTGGACATTATCTGCATTTGTCTATGAGTTCCAAAATAATGAATGCTCTCTCAATGGTGGATCTGAGAGAGGCCGGCCGGAGAGAGACCATGACACGCAGCGTCAGTGTTCAAACAGTCTCTGCCCCCAGGGGGCGTATCCATCTTTATTTATAAGAAAATGAGAGTAGGCATTAGCCTTTAACTTGCAGACGTAAACATTCTACATTTTGTATCATACAGAATCCCCATCTCCTCTTTAGTATATATATTTAGCCATAAGAAATACAATGTCATCACGTTTTCTCATGTTGCCTTTGTAACAGCTGAAATGCAAAGCCATAAACCAAATCACTTAGAATAGAATAGCCATTCCCCCTGTAGGCTGTTGTATCAGCAGATCTGTGAGCTTCAGTGACAACTCTCCATAGCAGTACGTATTGAGCACTTTTAGGTTCACACATATAAAGATATTAAAATATTTTTGACAGTATCTTAAAATCAGGCACATGCAACTGCCATGCAATTTTCTTGCAAATACCCCAGAACAAAATATCTAGAAGAAAGACATAGAATAGAAATGTTTTCCACACTATGAATGCGCATGAGCTGGACATCTATGGTCTGTGACTTCTTGGCAAGAAATTATGACCTGAATATTCAACCCATCTCTTGTACTATCCTTGTCTGCCGCCTGCCTTGACCTATTGCTGCCATACCCGTTACGACGCCTGCCTTGACCTATTGCTGCCATACCTGTTACGCCGCCTGCCGCCTGTCTTGACCTATTGCTGCCATACCCTTTACGCCGCCTGCTGCCTGTCCTGACTTCTGCCTAGCCATCCGACCGCCTCTACCCGCTGTGCCAAGCGTTGCCTGGGCTCCAAGCACCATCTCCCAGACGACACAGAGGATCAACGAACAAACCGGTGAGAACCGTTATACCCATACAAGCATGCACATACCCTAAGGCAGATGCTCTACATCAGGGGTCTCAAACTCGGCGGGGTAAGTGGGCCGCATATAGAAAAAATGTGAAGTGGTCGGGCCGCATTACTTTCAAATTTGATACAATACAAAATTATTGTTAATTAATTAGTTATTTACATAGTTACATAGTTAGTACGGCTGAAAAAAGACACATGTCCATCAAGTTCAACCAAGGGACGGGAAATGGGAAGGAAAAAATTTCTACACATAGGAGCTAATACTTTTTTGTTCTAGGAAATTATCTAACCCTTTTTTAAAGCCATCTACTGTCCCTGCTATGACCAGCTATTCCATAGATTCACAGTTCTCACAGTAAAGAAGGCTTGTCGCCTCTGCAGGTTGAACCTTTTTTTCTCGACGGAGGGAGTTCCCCCTTGTTTTTTGAGGGGGTTTTACATGGAACAGGATTTCACCATATTTTTTGTATGTGCCATTAATATATTTATATAAATTAATCATGTCCCCCCTTAGTCGTCTTTTTTCAAGGCTAAATAGGTTTAATTCTTTTAATCTTTCCTCATAACTTAAATTCTCCATGCCCCTAATTAGCTTCGTTGCTCTTCTTTGTATTTTTTCCAACTCCAGGGCATCCTTTCTATGAACTGGAGCCCAGAACTGAACTGCATATTCTAGATGAGGCCTCACTAATGCTTTGTAAAGTGGCAATATTACATCCCTGTCCCACGAGTCCATGCCTCTTTTAATACACGACAATATCCTGCTGGCCTTTGAAGCAGCTGATTGACATTGCATGCTGTTATTTAGTTTATGATCTACAAGTACACCCAGATCCTTCTCAACAAGTGAATCCGCCAGTGTAGCTCCCCCTAGGACATATGATGCATGCAGATTGTTGGTACCCAGATGCATAACTATACATTTATCTACATTAAACTTCATCTGCCAAGTGGATGCCCAAACACTTAGTTTGTTTAAATCTGCTTGCAATTCACGAACATCTTCCATAGATTGAACTATATTACATAGCTTGGTGTCATCTGCAAAAATAGAAATAAAGTTATTAATCCCATCCTCTATATCATTAATAAATAAGTTGAATAAATGTGGTCCCAGCACTGAACCCTGGGGTACACCACTTATTACCGGGGACCATTCAGAGTAGGAATCATTGACCACAACTCTCTGGATACGGTCCTTGAGCCAATTCTCAATCCAATTACAAACTATATTTTCTAAACCTATAGTCCTTAATTTACCCATTAGACGTCTATGGGGGACAGTGTCAAATGCCTTTGCAAAGTCCAAAAACACTAAATCCACAGCGGCCCCTCTGTCTAGGCTTCTGCTCACCTCTTCATAAAAACAGATTAGGTGAGTTTGACAACTTCTGTCCTTAGTAAAACCGTGCTGGCTGTCACTTATAATACTATTTTTTGTCACATAATCCTGTATATACCGCTAGGTTTAAAATTTGAGAGATTTCTCCACGTGCTTATTTCAACAATCCAGTTTTCCAGTTTAAGTGTTGCTAAATGCAGTCCGGCGGCTCAGTTAGCACACATGTCAAGATTGGGCAGCCCCTTTTTAGATAGTGCCACAGTGCCCTGTGTAGATGCTGCCACAGCAGTGCCCTGTGTAGATGCTGCCACAGCAGTGCCCTGTGTAGATGCTGCCACAGAAGTGCCCTCTGTAGATGCTGCCACAGCAGTGCCCTCTGTAGATGCTGCCACAGCAGTGCCCTCTGTAGATGCTGCCACAGCAGTGCCCTCTGTAGATGCTGCCACAGCAGTGCCCACTGTAGATGCTGCCACAGCAGTGCCCTCTGTAGATGCTGCCACCGCAGTGCCCCCTGTAGATGCTGCCACAGCAGTGCCCCCTGTAGATGCTGCCACAGCAGTGCCCTCCGCAGATGCTGCCACAGCAGTGCCCTCCGCAGATGCTACCACAGTGATGTCAGGGGCTTGCCCAGAGCTGGAGTTCCGGAGCAGAGCCACTTCTAGCACTCTGCCTGGGATTCCAGCTCTGCTCCTGACATCACTGTCCATATATGGACCAGAGAGGTCAGGGGCAACCCCAGAGATGGAGTCACGGGCAGAGCGCTAGTAGGCTCTTCCTGGGACTCCAGCTGTGCTCCTGACATCACTGGGACTCCTGCTCTGGGGAAGACCCTGACACACTCTCCATATATGGGCAGCGATGTCAGGGAATTCCACAGAGTCCCGGAGCAGAGCCTGTACTAGCGCTCTGCCCGGGACTCCGCTCTGGGGAAGACCCTGACACACTGTCCATATATGGGCAGCGATGTCAGGGAATTCCACAGAGTCCCGGAGCAGAGCCTGTACTAGCGCTCTGTCCTGGACTCCGCTCTGGGGAAGACCCTGACACACTGTCCATATATGGGCAGCGATGTCAAGGAATTCCACAGAGTCCCGGAGCAGAGCCTGTACTAGCGCCCTGCCCGGGACTCCGCTTTGGGGAAGACCCTGACACACTGTCCATATATGGGCAGCGATGTCAGGGAATTTCGCAGAGTCCCGGAGTAGAGCCTGTACTAGCGCTCTGCCCGGGACTCCGGCTCTGGGGAAGCCCCAGACATCGCTGTTCATATGTGGACAGCGATGTCAGGGAATTCCAGAGTCTCGGAGCAGAGCCGATACTAGCGGCTCTGTATCCCGCAGGCCGCAGATGACAGCCCCAGGGGCCGCATGCGGCCCACGGGCCGCGTGCTTGAGACCCCTGCTCTATATAGTGAAATATTGCTGGTGGGGTATCTTATTTTTCCTTTTGAAGACCATAAGTTAATACTTTAATTTTCTTGTTTTAGTCTTTGACTTATTCTTACCAAGAGAAATCCTGTAAACGTCAAAATGTTACACAAATCATTATAGAGGCACTAATTCCATATATGACGTTGTTATGATCACGAAGGCACAGAATGCTATTTGCTTTGTAGGACTAACATTTTCATATTGGTCGGAGGTTGCAGACTGCAGATATCTGAAAAATTTCTTTCTGCTCTATATATTTCCCCAGAAGAATGCACTGTGTGAGCTACATAAGGGTGAGCCAAGGGTATGTGCATCTGCTTTCTCCACATTCTCTATGATAAAAATTTATCATGAGAAATTATAACAAACACTTCTGCAGACATGCAGAGAGTAACTATAATTTACATGACTTATCCGTGTCATGCATTCTGCACAGTTAATCCAGAGTCTGGGCCACATTTTTGTACCACAATTTGTTAATCTAACATTGTTGTGGTAAATTAACTAAATTTGGGCATTTTCTTATTGTACAAGTAATGGAAAAAAATTTTTATTCTAGTTAAAGTGTAATTTTTTTGTCCGTTATGTTGTTACTAAAAAATTAAAGAATAAAACCAAACAAAAGAGAAACATGTAAGGCTTTGTTCACATCAGCGTCAGGGCTCCAATCATGGGTTCTGTCTGAGCTTTCCTTCAGGAGAACCTATGAACGGAACCCTGACTGAAACAAACGGAAGCCATAGGTTCCCGTTTGCATCACCATTGATTATAATGGTGACGGATCCGGTGCTAATGGTTTCCGTTTGCCATCGTTGTTTAAGGGTTCCATCGTTTTGGCAGAATGAATAGCGCGGTCGACTACGTTATTGATTCAGTCAAAAATGAAACCTTGCACAGCGGTGACGAATGGAAACCATTTGCACCGGATCCGTCACCATTGATATTTGCATGAAATCCACGTGAAATTCCGAGTCTTATTGACTTCAATGGCAAATCCGTGTTCCTGTGCAGACCTAGAGGAAATTTTCTACGTGGATTTAAACTCTGAGTCTATGAGTGACCATCCCATTAAATGAGCCTAAACCACGTGCGGAACCTCAGATTTCTGCCACAGCTCCTGCAGTAAATACTGGTCGGATTTGCTTATCACCTATGGACCCGTGTGAACATAGCCTAAGATTTAAAAAAAGGAGAAACGTGTTAGGACACAAGTGGAATGTAGAGAAATCATTTCAATACAAAATTAATTGCAAACAAATTTAAGAAAAAATGTCAATAAAGATCAAACCATCAATGTCTTTTTAATCTTTCCATATGGCAAAAAGTGTTCTTTTGATGCCAGTTGTGTGACAGTAACAATACCACAGATTTTATAGAATTTGATCCATATTAACAGAAATGGTACACAGATGTGAATTTTGTGCAAGGACTTTATATTGGTGTGCATTATGCATTATATATGTATAATATTTAAACTATTTTAGAACACAGATTCCATCAAAATCCATTTTCGTTTAATTGAAATTCAGATCTCTTGCCTAACTCTTTGACAAAAAAAAGTGTTAAAAACATGACAAGAAAGTAAATTCAAAGCAGTCACAGGTCAGGTGACCCATGGTGATATAAAACTTTATTTGAAGACTAAAACTAACAAAACATGAGGGCAGCTTCGCCAAGAAAGATTTATTTGTTCACACGGTGGAAAATTCACACGGATTCAGACGCATTTTCAGTGTGAAATCAATGTATCGGAGTACGGACTCAATAGAAAGTTTATGAGCCCAAATTTTGCAACATCGGCTTTCCGTAAAAAGCCGAACAGAAATTAAGAGGCTGAGCGCTCACACGAGCACTTCTGCCGCTTTGTTTTAGTGATTGGTGATGGTCTGAGTGCTCGGACCCCCAACAATACAAAATTCTGACATGTCACTATGACATGTCAGAAGTTTCTTGAGCATTTAGTTACCCTTTAACTTCATGATATAAAAATAAATCAATGTTTATGGTTTATCTTACTATGACGGAAAAGGCAGATAATCCCCGGTGACATAAATATTTAATTAAAGGTAGACATAGAAATCCATTTGCCACTTTCCTTCCTAAAGATTATAACACAGGAAATACTCTTCAAAACTATTTATATTAAATAGTCAAACTTTCATTTTTGTTTGCCAGCAACAAATTGAGATTCTGTTTGGTGTCACACAGGCCACATCTGTAAAGTCTAGTAGGTTAAATAAGAAATTTCCCAAAAATTCTTGTAGCATGGCCCCATTGGATCCACTTCTCACCTATAGGACCTTTTCCCTTAGACTTTTGTTTGGTCGATCAAAATTCTATAGGTCCGAGGGTGTCAAGGTCTGAAAGCGAAGCAGGTTTGGACTCCAGCAGCTGAAGCAACCTTGAAGAATGGTATTACGAAGCAGCGATAGTCAAGTAATAGACCCAAGTTTGGAAAACAAATAAGCAGCAACATTTTGGAGAGCAAGGCAGCACAAAGCACAATAATCTGCCGGGAAGTGCAATGGCAAGGTTATATATGGGGTCATATGAAGGGGTTAAACAAGTCAGGAACAAGTAACTTGGTCATTATGAGACCTAGGTAAAACTGGACAGAGACAATGGAAAGAGAGATGTCCAGTTATTAACTTAGATGTGATTGATAACAGCTGGATACTGAATGTCAGAGACACACATCACCGAAGCTGTCAGTCTGCTGACCTGATGGATTTGGATTTCAGCGCAATATACAGCTTCTATGTATTCAGGGTATATAAAAGGTGTATCTCAAAAACAAAATGTAAAAAAAAATATATAATTCAATGACAAAGTTGCATTAAACACTATAATACATTTTTTTTTAAAAATTAACAATTTTATTTTTTTACTAAAACAAAGTGGTCAAAGGTTTCCATATCCTTTAAGTAATTTGTGCCCTTTGGAGATGTTACATATTTGTGGGTACAAGTAGCAGAGCAAATTAAAAGTAAAAAGAGACCAGTACTATAAACACGATAGTTTGGGGGCCCTGTTGCGAACTTTTGCCTTAATGGGGTTCTCCCAGCATATTATATTGATGGCCTATTCTTAGGATAGGCAATTAATATCAGATCAGTGGGGGTCCAACTCCCAGTACCCCCTCCAATCAGCTGACTGAAGGGGCCACAGCGTTAGTCGCCGTGGCCTCTTCAGTGTTTGCCAGACACAGCATGGCACACATCTGTAACGGCTGTTCCTGGGATTGAAGCTCAGTCCCATTCAATTGCAATCCCAGGCACAGCCACTATGGATGTGTACACATCCATAGCGGCTGTGCCTGTAAACTGGGAAAAGGCTGTGGCGACGAACACCACGGACATATCAATCAGCTGATTGGTGGGTGTGCCGGGATTCGGACCCCCACCGATCTCATATTGATGACCTATCCTAAGGATAGGCCATCAATATAAAATACGAACCCTTTTAAGTTACACCTTGTGTCCAATACAGTGGTCGATACAGTGTATTGTCGCCAATACAGTTTTCAGTCAAAAGGATCCATCAAATAAAAGACAATAAAATAATCATAGGATGTTCCACTGCTAGGATGCGCAGTGATCAGCTGTAATATTTGGGGGAACTAGACAGCAAGCGTTGAATTTCCCTGCAGCACCCCTGAAGGGGTATTGAAGCATTACAAATGAAGAATTAGATAGTGCCCATTGAAACCATGAATCGCTGCAGTGATGTTAGCGGCAACTACCTCTATTTAGAGTACTTACATTTTTGTCAACTGATGAAGTCTGGAATGTACGTGCTTTGTGTTTAGAAAATGGAATGACACCAAGTAAATCATGCAAGATTTACATAGTCTCAAATTATTTTAGTGACACTGACAATGTTTGACATTTTCGAGAATAAGATAGAAGACCATTGGACCAAATTGTCCCATTTACACATTAGCCATAACGGGTTAAGTCTGGAATAGATCATTAGTGAAATTCACACCACACATGTTATAATAGTTATAATTAGAATATCTGCAAACTTCATGTAAAAGTAACTTTCTAATATAACCAATTAAGCGTGCATGAAATTTAAGAATGTGTGTAGGTCCAATGCATGCACAATATATAATACAGAATTCTCCTCCATTAATATGACATCCATAAAAAAAAAATGAACAAAAAAACAAACAAAACCTAACTCTAAGCCTAGATTAGCCATGCAATTGATAGAGATTACACTTCGTTTATGAAGCATGGAAAGCCCCCTATCCATATAACACGACGCACCTTTGCGGTCCTTCTTATTACAACGGTTTTAATGTTTGTGTTGTCAAAGTGCAATGAGAAAAGTTTACACGCCTTTATTATTTTTTTATTATCTTCAGTCCTCTAATGAGCCAACAATATTAGGTTCTAACCTAATTTCTTTTAATGTGGTTGTAATGAGATCTGTTTCATTTCAACATGGAATTTATTTTCACTCTATCTGTAATAACATTTTCGTAACAAGGACAGCGTCTGACAGGTACTTCAAGGAAAGGACATGACTTTAAAATTAAATCTCCTCTAAAACATTTCAAAGCCACTTATGAATATATTTCATGTAAATGATGTTACCATATCGTTCCAATAAAATGTAAATTTATTTTGTACAATTATAACCAATAAGTATCAGATTTGTAAAATAAAAGTAGAATGTGCATTGACATAAGTATCGGTTTCAAATTATAAACTGGAATTTGTTATATGTAGAGTCCTGGATGTGGCATAATGATGTTAGCAATTTTGTACCAATATTTCCCTTCCCCATGACACTATGGGGCAATTTATTCAGGCTGGTTTTTCATAATCCAGTTGTAATAGCAAGAAAAGTTGGTGTAGACTGCAACACATTTATTTAGAGGCAAAAGCCTCTTAATAAATGTGTTGAATGTTACGGTCGGGTCGTGCACCATGCGTTCGCCTCTGTCGGACATAAAATAAAAAAACTGACATACTTACCTTAGCGCTCCTTTTCTCCCCTCTGACCCCCTCATCACTCCAGTGCCGTTCATACAAGGTCCCGAAGCCGAGCAGCGTCAGGGCCTTAGATGCGATGCAGCACTATCATCATCAATGCCCCATCACATACAACATCCTGACGCTGCCTGGCTTCATTACGTTTACGCCTAACGGGTAAATTAAGGTCTATAGGTTTAGAAAGTAAAGTTTGTAATTGGATTGAAAATTGGCTCAAGGACCATATCCAGAGAGTTGTGGTCAATGATTCCTACTCTGAATGGTCCCTGGTTATGAGTGGTGGACCCCAGGGTTCAGTGCTGGGACCACTATTATTCAACTTATTGATTAATGATATAGAGGATGGAATAAATAGTATTATTTCTATTTTTGCAGATGACACCAAGCTATGTAGTAATGTTCAGTCTATGGAAGATGTTCATAAATTACAAGCTGATTTGGACACACTAAGTGTTTGGGCATCCACTTGGCAAATGAGGTTTAATGTAGATAAATGTAAAGTTATGGATCTGGGTACCAACAATCTGCATGCATCATATGTCCTAGAGGGAGCTAAACTGCGAACGTTTGCAATTTAATTCTTTGTTTTTTTTTCTACAATTTAACTATGTCCCTCTATTTTGAGTTTGATGTGTTTTCTGACCATCACTTAAAGGTTATGTAAACCCTTGGAGGACAATTTTTTTAATAAAAAGGTCAGTCAGTGGGTTTGGTGTAACTTTCTAAATAGTTTTTATTAAAAATTATTTTTACTTTTTGAGATACAGCTGCTTTGTATCCTCTATCAGGTCCTCGGGACTGACGGATTCAGGCCATAGCAAACGATACTGCTGCTCTGTATAGAGAATACAGAGCAGCTATATCTCAAAAAGGAAAACAAATTTATAATAAAAACTATTTAGAAAGTTGCACTAATCACACTAACTAACCTTTTTATTTAAAAAAAACCATTGCCCTCCAAAAGGTGTACATAGCCTTTAAAGTCAAATGTTGCTCATAAGGTACGAAAGGTTGTGAACCTCTGACTTGGGGTAAGGTTGTACATTACTGTATACCAATAAATTGAAAAAGAGATGTTATCTATGTTTTTCTCCATTATTGATTATGTTACTGTCCTATGAGTCATCTATTAGAAATATGTTTTGCAATTTTTTTCATGGAAAATAACAGAACAGATTAAAATTACATAATTAACAAAGTAAAAAACACATAGAAGTGAGTGGGGCGCCTTACGGACATCGCTCTAATCGATCGAGGACACTTCAGGTAAAGATGCTAGTGTGAGTTCTACAAAATTGGAGTTGGAAGGTCGCAGTTTGTCATATCAATATTACTATTATATTTCAATGGAACTTTGTGCCATATTTATGTTCAATATCTACTAATGTGGTGTCAAATACACAAGAAGAGTGGATACAGCCATCTTGCTTGGTTGAGAATAATAGAGCTGGAAAGAAAGGCAAAATGATAGAGCAATACAGTGCAAGACGTCCTGACCTGGTAATCTGATGCAGCTGTGTAAATCCGGTCACATGTGATATATATATACTGCGCTGCAATTAGTTCACATGCATGCTGCATGCCTGCAATTTTTACAATGCAAACATGTATCTGAACTAAATGCAAAGCAGCACCAGAGAATACTGCAATTAAGAATAAAGTTATTACATTTCTAATAGTCTTAGACTGTTGTCTGTGGTAATGAAATTGTAGAATTCTGCAGAAAGGGATGATGAGGCAGGTGCACTGACTAAGGCCTTATTCACATGAGCGTTGAATACATCCGTATGACGGCCGTTAAAACAACGGGCCTATGTAATTCAATGGGGCCGTTCAGACGGCCGTTGATTCAACGGAGCGTGTGAAGGGTCTATGAAATAATCGGACATAGACTGTAGTCCATGGGGGATGCGTGAAAACGCGTCCCGAAGGGGTACAGCACGGCTGCACCTCAGATGTGAAAAACTGCAGTTGCCCTCATATGTAACTTTTCCTGCACTGCACTAATTGCTTAAACAAAAGTACCCATGAAAGTGTTCAAGATGATTACAAATGTTATCATAAAGTAACAGTAAAATAAAAAAAATAATAACTGCAGTTTTTCACGGCCGAGGTTTGCAACGTTCGTGTAAATCTAGCCTTATGGTTATGAGTACAATACAGCTTTCTGAGTCAGAATATCCACAATAATTACCAGTATTCCCAATTTATTCCTGTACAGATGTAATGACAACACACAATCAAACTTTAGAGAGACAAATTCCTATATACAGAGCCATGCAAAGATGGATGCAGAAAAGTAAAAAAATATGGTGTTGTATCTATGTATGTAGTTATATTCTGGAGTTCCTGGGCTTGGTTCATATTGCTTTGTACGCACTCCCACTTTGTTCCTGTATTACTCGGCATCAGAAGAGGCCCAAGGTCTGTGGGGATAGGGGGTTTGGTGTCCTCATATGTAACTTTTCTTGTACTGCACTAATTGTTAAGCAAATGTACCGATGAAAGGGTTCAAGATTATCACAAATCTTATCATAAAGTAACAGTAAAATTAAAAAATAATAATTATATATATATATATACACACACACACACACACACACACACACACACATACACACACACACACACACCACACACACACACATAAACTCTATAACGAAAGTAAGGAATAAAGGGTAACTAAGCCCTTGAAAAACCATTGACATGTCGTAGTGACATGTCAGAAGTTTTGATCGGTGGGGTCTGAGCACAGAGATCCCACTGATCACTAAAATGAAGCAGCAGAAGCGCTCGGGTAAGCGTTGTGCCGCTTCATTTCTGATCTGCTTTCCTCGAAAAGCCGAACGAGCGGTGTACGTGCTCAGAACAACACCGATTAAAAAACTTGTGACATGTCACTATGACAAGTCAAAAGTTTTTTAAAAGTTTAGTAGTTTCCAGGTAAGAGCTGAATATAACAACCGAGAAGAGATATTTTGAAGCTGATCTGTCACATTAATATACTGCTTTAGGTAAGGGCAGCATATTACAGAAACAGGTCCTTTCTCCTAAAATATTGTGCCGTTTGGCTATAAGGAGAGATCAAAGATTACAGCCACCAGCCTCTCCCCGCCCTCCTCACAGGCATTGATAGCTGGCTGCTTTATATCTGCATACACAGCAGCCCGTCGAGAGGGACGGGGGAGATGGCCGAAGAGCTCTCATTGAGACATCAGACTCCTAATACAAAGTCTGATGTATTCTTTGCTCGCTATATTTTTGGATTAGGAGAATAGACCTGTCCCCGCCCTTACCTTAGTAATATATTGAGGTGACAGATCTGCTTTAGGGCTTGTTTAGACAAACGTGTAATACGTCCGTGCAACGCGCGTGATTTTCACGTGTCGTACGGACCTATGTTAGTCTATGGAGCAGTGCAGACAGTCCGTGATTTTTGCGCAACATGAGTCCATTGCGTAAAACTCACGACATGTCCTATATTTCTGCGTTGTTCGCGCATCACGCACCCATTGAAGTCAAGGGGTGCGTGAAAATCACGCATGCCACACGGAAGCACTTCCATGGGATTCGCGCAACAGCTGTCAAACTATGAATGTAAACAGAAAAGCACCACGTGCTTTTCTGTTTACAAAGATCCAAACGGAGTATCATAATGTTGGCGGCTGCGCGAAAAATCACGCAGCCGCGCATCATACGGGGATGACACATGGAGCTGTTAAGTGCCTTTTGCGCACGCAAAACGCAGCGTTTTTTTGCGTGCACAAAACGCACACGCTCATGTAAACCCGGCCTTAAAGACATAAAAACATTCATTCTGCTACCCTTGAGTATCTCTTCTTTTGTGCCACAATGTTAAATTGTATTTTTCTGCATTACTTTACCTGTGTTTATGTATTGTTCCATTTTCAGGACAGGCATAACTAAATGCATCTACATTTTTTCACTATAGTCCACAATTGTCAACATGTTTTTTGCTTTTGTTTTTTTTCTCATTGTTTTCAGATGATAGTATAGGTTGTTTTTTTGTCCCAATGTACAGCTACTGGGAAACCATAGACTTCAGTTCAGCTAGGTGGCCAGTGGCAGATACATATAAATGTAATTTAAGTGTAAGGGCACGTTCACACGTGGTGGACAATTTCCACTGCAGATTTTGCTGCGGATTCGCTGGAAAATCTGCAATGGCTTTGCGGCAAAATCTGCATATGTAACATGAAGATTTCAATTAAGCAGCAGATTTGCTGCAGGTTTAAGACTATAGAAAGCCTATAAGGAAAAATACGACCTTTTGGCATGAAAATGTAAAAGCAAATTTTATTAAACAGCATCATTAAAAGTATACAAGCGTACATGAATATAAAATGTAACGAGTAATGTTCAGAAAAAAAAGGAGAAAGAAGAGACGCGGTGGGTGGAATGGGTATAGAGACTGTCTCAAGGTCCTACATACAAGGCTTATTACAATGCAGTAAATCTATGTATTAATGCATCCCAACATAAGTGAATAAAAGAAATGGCAATAGTCAACACATGACATGCTTCATAGGTACAGATACATTATATGGTAAATAAGCACATATAGTTACTCCTGATAGATAGAGAGATACATACATATTACAAAAATGGAATAAATACCAGCGCCAAGGAAGGACCGGATTCACACAACACCGCCATGCACCAGACGCGCGTTTCGCTGTAGCTTCGTCAGGGAGTGGCGTCAAACAGAAATTTACCCCATTTAAATATCCCACCCTGCTCCCATTTACCTTCAAAGACCAGGCTATTAATCAAGACTAACCAGAAGTAATGCAGCATAGAAAAACCTTTGCATTAGATGGAATGCATACAAGACCTTCAGAGATAGACACAAAGACACCAAGGCTGTGATTGGCTCAAGGACTATGCATTGCAAAGGGTGAAATCTGCGGCGTAAATCTGTTGCTTCTCCGCAACACAATGACAATACTGCGGAATGTAAATTCCACTTCGTAGCGTCTGCACAAACTAAAATAAAAATCGAAATTATAGTCTGCAGCAGAAATCCGCAACCAGTCTGCCATAGTTGAGCATACCCTAAAGGTATCAAGTTGGCAATTTTATGTAGCTGGTTCAAATTCTGATTAGATATTGAAGGCTTGGGAGTGTCAAGCGGTAAGCAAACTGATCTCTCCCCCATCATGAAACTAAAGAAAAAAAAAATTATTTCCTCCCACTACCTACTAGATTGCATGTAAGATAGTGTTAGAGGGGTTATGCGGGGACTAAAAGTATTAAGTGTGTACTCACTACAGTATGTGAGTACACTCGCTAATATATACATTCTGGTACCCCATGGTGAAAGTCTAGTTGCACAGCCCTTTTTGATGACTATACGACTCGTCATGTGAACAATCCGCTCTACTCCATGTAAAAGCTGGAGCAGTAGTACAGCGAGTACATGGAGTACAGCGGAATCGGTCACATGACGAAAAGTTGTGTCGTCATCAAAGAAGGCTGTGCAACTAGACTTCCGGTCCTCCGGCAGCACTATGAAAATCTATCACAGCATCATATAGATCACTGGTGAACCTGAGCCAACCTACGATCAACATCTAAAGATGGGTTGAGAAGCTTATATACAAACTTGTAATAAAGATTTGCTGAAGGCATTCAATAGAAGTTAATCTGTTTGGTTTATCAAATAAAAAAATTGGTTAATACAATAATTAAATTTAGTTTCAGAGTATTTGTGAAAGCTAATGATAGATAGAATCTCTTTGGCAAATGCTGGAGTTTTACTTTTACAGATTTTAATGGATGTACTACCTTGCGTTATGCTGTGGGGTTGCTTTTTACCGGCAGAGGTTGGACAACTGGTCAGGATTGAAGGGAAGATGGATGGCAGTAGATAGAGGGCAATTCTTGAGGAAAACCTGTTTCAATCTGTCATAGATTTGAGACTGGGACGGAGATTTACCTTCCAGCAGGACAATGGCCCTAAACATACTGCTAAAGCTACACTGGAGAGGTTAAAGGGGAAACCTGTAAATGTCTTGAAATAACAGTCAAAGTCCAGACCTCAATCCAATTGAGAATCTGTAGCACGACTTGAAGATGTCTGTACGCCAACGCACAACCCATCTAACGTGAAGGACTTGGAGAAGTTTTGTTCGAAGAATGGGCAAAAATCCCAGTGTGTAGATGTGCTAAACTAATAGAGACCAACCCCAAGAGACTTACATCTGTAATTGCAGCAAAAAGGTGCTCCACAAAATATTGACTTATTCACATTAAATTCTGTGTTTCTTGTCTTAATTTTTGGGTCACAGTAAAAAATATTTTGCACTTTAAAAGTGGTAGACATGTCGTATAAATCAAATGGTGCAAACACCCAAAAAAATCTATTTTAATTAAAAGTTGTAATGCAACAAAGCAGGAAAAAAAACACCAAGGAAGGTTGAATACTTTAACAAGGTACATACAGAAGGACATATGACCGTTGCTTTGTAGACAAGTATATACGGATATTGCAGAGAATATTTTAAGAATGTCTTATTCATCAAAACTAACAGAGAAACAAGCGTTGTTGCCCATAGCAGCTTTCATTTTTACAGGAGCAGTTTAGAAATTTGAAGCCGAGTTCTGACTGGTTGCTATGGGCTACACAGATATTCTTTCTGCTAGACAGTTTTAATAAATGAGGCCCAAAGTGTATTTTGTAGTTTTCCATAGGACAGAAGGTAACACATACATGGGTTGAATAAAGACAAACGTTTATCAAGTTCAACATCTCTAAGATCAAACTTTTTGGTCCAGACAAAAGGGAAAACAAAAACGCCCTGTCTGCGTGTATTGGGTCCGTGCGGGCCGCGTGGTTTTCACGCGCCACGCACAGACCAATACAAGTCTATGGGACAGTACAGACAGTCCGTGCTTTTTGCGCGTTTGTCAGCTGCGCAAAAAGCGCGACATGCTCAATATCTCCGCGTATTTCACGCATCACGCACCCATTGAAGTCAATGGGTGCGTGAAAACCACGCAGGTCGCACGGAAGCACTTCCGTGCGAACCGACTGAAACAGCGCACCAGCTGTCAAAAGGATGAATGTAAACAGAAAAGCACCACGTGCTTTTCTGTTTCCAAACATCCAAACGGAGTGTCTTTGAGATGAGCGAACCCGGACAACCGAATCGAACTTCACCGGGTTCGGCCGAACTCGTTTTGGCCGAACCCGGCAAAAAAATTTCCGGTACACGACGTCAGGAGATAGTCACTGTCCAGGGTGCTGAAAGAGTTAAACTGTTTCAGCACCATGGACAGTGACTTCCGATCCCAATATACATGAACCTGTAAAAAAAAAAAACGAAGTTCTGACTTACCGATAACTCTCGGCTTCTTCCTCCAGTCTGACCTCCCGGGATGACAATTCAGTCCAAGTGACAGCTCCAGCCAATCACAGGCCAAGCACAGGCTGCAGCGGTCACATAGACTGCCGCGTCATCCAGGAAGGTGGGGCCCGATGTCAAGAGAGGCGCGTCACCAAGGACGCGTCACCAAGGCAACGGCCAGGAGGGAAGTTCTCGGTAAGTACGAACTTTTTCTTTATTTTTAACAGGTTTCTAGATATTGTGTTCGGCATTCACTGTCGAGGGTGCTGAAAGAGTTACTGCCGATCAGTTAGCTCTTTCAGCACCTTGGACAGTGACGGGCGTCGACTAGCCTCATCTCTATGATGGCGGCTGCGCGAAAATCACGCAACCCCGCATCATACACGGATGACACACGCAGCTGTCAAGTGGTTTTTGCGCGCGCAAAACGCCGCGTTTTTTGCGCGCGCAAAAACGCAACGTTCGTCTGAATCTGCCCTAGCTTGTTTGGCTCACAAATGAACCCCATAATAATAGAGAAATACATATGCGCCATTCACTTAGTCATCATCGTCTAAATATGGATTTCCGCTCTGCCAGCGACTATCTACATTTAAACATACCAAGGAGGATCATCGTATTTTAAGCTGTGCTGTAGGCTATTTCAGTAAGCAGTATAATAAGGTTATAGTTGTAGTCTTTGCTGGCTGTGAAACAATTAATCCACTTGATAAACAAGAACTCGGTGTTCAGCCATTTGGAAACCTCTGGATTGTATTCAATGTTCTCTTCCATAGTAACAACCAGATTCTCACAATTTTTTGGAGGTCATTCTAGAAAGAGTGGAATTAATTTACAGCGGAAACTTTCTATGTCACCTTCATAGTCATAAATGAAATTTACAGATGTGGGATTTTGCAATTCACTTTTTAAGATTTGTTTCAGCATAAATGATCTCGCTGACAAACAATTGACCCTTTTTTAAAGATAATTTAAACAAGTCACCCAATACAGCCTGTTTTAGCTCTGGGTCCTCTACAAATAGTTGTACTACTAAAGCAGCATAAAAATCTATGCACCATAAAGGACTCTTAAAAGGTAACTAAACGTTCAAAACACTTTTGACATGTCATAGTGACATGTCAGAAGTTTTGATTGTTGAGAGTTCCGAGCACTGAGACCCCCACTGATCACTAAAACAGAGCGGCGGCGGCACTCGGGTGAGCCAAGCGAGCGGTGTACGGGCTTAATAGAAAGACTGAGACCATACACCGCTCGCTCGGTTTTACGAGGTAAGCCAATCATAAACTAAGCAGCACAGCGCTCACCAGAACGCTTCTGCCGCTTTGTTTTAGTGATTGCTGGGGGGTCTCCGTGCTCGGACCCCGTGGCAAAAGCTTTTTTAAAGTTTAGTTAGCCTTTAAAGTTTAGGAGTTGTCTTCATGAGACAGTCCCTTAAAAAGTGCCAAAGGGAACTTTTACAGCATAAAGTGCTACTTTGTAAAATGATGCGATTACTTTTGTGAATATAACTTGTTCGTATATAATATCATATTCTACAGATGGCGAGCAGATGGGTCATTCCTAATACTGTATATGCAGCCCGCCTCATTCTTTTTACACTACTGCAAACATTAAATTTTGCTATTGTTGGTTGAGATATTAAGTTGAGTTTCAAAGGATGGAGATTATATGTATTTAAACATTGGTTCATTACACAACCCTTTTTTAAATGGTCTTAATGTATGAATTCTGAGATATCTATGAGAGGAACAATTTGTATGAACTATGTGTTTGATGTGCACAAAACTCTATGGAATAAAATCTTGTAGATCTTAGAAGCCATGCACACCATTCCAGAAGCAAGTTTGAAAAGCCAATCACAGGCTGTAGCAACGGTCACATGCATGGGATGAAACGTCATCCCAGGAGGCCGGCCTGGATGATGTCAGAGGGCCGGCCTCCTGGGATGCATTTCATCCCATGTGACTGCCCCTGCAGCTAATCACAGGCTGCAGCGGTATCCTTGGATCAAATGTCATACCAGGAGGCTGGCCTGCTAAATGCTGCAGTTTTCTGCAGAGCACATTCCGGGCGAAAAACTGCACCACAGTTTGGTACGGTTTTTCACCCGGAATTCCCTGTGGCCACCGGGGTGCATACCGGATACCGCGGCCCAGTACCAAATGATCCCTGACCCAGTATTAGTCCGTGGCCCGGTGGTTGGGGACCACTGGTATAGAGCATACAGAACAGCTGTATCTCCAAAAGTAAAGCAAATTTGTATTAAAATTAATTAAGAAGTTACAGCATTGTGAGAAACTAGACATGGACCGCACAATCCACAGTATATACGTTGATCTGAGCCGCTAGGCATAATTTAGAAACATGAACATGAGGTTCTTTGTAAACATTTTGATCAAACTGTATAAGCCCACTTGCAGGAGCGGTGCTGCGGTGGCGGTAGCCGCCATGCGGTGCTGCAACCGCTAGAGTAGGGACCCACTTTAAAGAGGTCGCCGTGAAGTGGCAAGTGGGCTTATACAGCAACTTTGCAGCATCCAGGGTCTGATCTGATGGCATATCGGAATCGTCACTTTGCAATCAGTACGATTACATTTCCTCTGAACAAAAAGACGTTGTGGAAGAATGTTTTATGCTTTTATACATGGGGCCTATTCTGTCCTAGCTTTATTTTGTGATGTGTCTGACATATATACAGTATCATTGCTTACAATGCTAAGGTCGCAGACACCAACTGGTCAATTAGTGATAACTCAAAATATATGGAAACCTCTTTGGCAACAACAATAGCAAAAATGATCATTCAGACGGAATAAGAAAATGGCTGCAAAAAAGACACAAGCCCAAAAATTAAAAGGAGTTTTCCAGCCAATAAAAATTGATGGCCTATCCTCAGGATAGACTCCCGGGACCGATCAGCTGTTTTTAAGGGGCCGCAGCACTCGTACAACCGCTGCTTCCCCTTAATTTTTTCTTGCTCACTGTGAATCTTCGACACACATTTAGCGGCGATTCACAGTCTTGCAGCCTTTTCTCCCATTCACTTCGATGGGAGAAAAGGCTGCAATACCTGTAAATGCGTGTCGAAGATTCACAGTAAGCTAAAAGAAATGAAGGGGAAGCAGTGCTTGTACGAGCGATGTAGCCCCTTCAAAATAGCTGATCGGCTGATTCCTGGGAGTCAGGCCCTGACATATCAACTATTGATGGCCTACCCTCAGGACAGGTCATACATTTATACTGGCTGGAAAACCCCTTTAAGCAATTCTAGAATAATCACTTTCTACACTAATAGTGCCTCTTGCATTTTCCTATATATCATGGAACACAATTCAGAAAAACGTTTTTGTTAGGCATATAACATTTTGATACGTTGTATTCATTAATATAGAAATTAAAAATATACATATTAATAAAAGTAGGTTAACCTTTAATCCCTCAATACTCAGGCTATTTGGGGCCTTAAAGGGTTTGTCCGTTACTTTCAGTCGATAAAATTCTGTCCTTGATCATGTGATGGAACCACAGGTGCACAACTTGTTACAGTATGTGTATCAGAACTGTGTCTTCTATGAATCCCAGCACCTGTGTGTCCATCTCATGACCATGGACAGAATTATATCCTCTGTTAGTAAACAATCAATGTTCCTATTGAATAAGAACAAGCAGAGAGCTTGAAAACCGTGAGGAATTAATACAGAAATAAATAGGAAAATAGTATAACTTTTAATTATACAAAAAATACCAATTTGCTGAAACCATACAACCGTTTTAACTATTTCACTTCCAAGGACATATGTAATAAGTCATGACTTTAGACGCTTGAAACTTTAAACTCTGGACTTTACCTAGAATATAAGAGCTAAAGCTTTAGTGTGTCTGTCAACAAACCATCGACTGTCTCCCATAGCAACCAGCAGTAATCTGAATGCAGCTATATGTCTATAACATAGGTTATAACTCATGATCAGTACAAGCTACCCTATCTGTCTATCTAATCTATTTATCATATCTATCTATTTATCTATCTATCTATCTATCTATCTATCTATCTATCTATCTATCTATCTATCTATCTATCTATCTATCTATCTATCTATCTATCTATCTATCTATCTTAAGCGGCTTAGGTGACATTGGTGTTTGCAGAGTGCTGTCACCATTTTCTTGTGTGCTGTATAAATTTGCAGACACAGGCGTTCTTGCACCTGCATACACGTTTTGTTTCATTTTGTTGGAATGTGCCTATCAATCCTTTGTGTTGTTAATGTGATTCATATATGTGGGGTTAGTAACTGCCTCCATTTTTGATCTTGCACTCCTCCCTTTCTGCCCTGGGTGATGTTAATTAGTTTAATGCTGGTTCCTAGAGAAGTTTGAAGTTCGGTTCGGCTGGTTCCGCGAATTTCACGAAAAAGTTCGATTCGTACCGAACTAGTTCTGACCGAACCTGTAATTTCTGTGCGCCGAGCAAGGTACTGTCCAGGGTGCTGAAAAAGTTAATGGGCTGCACTAACTCTTTCAGTAACCTTGACAGTGCATGCTCGGCGCGCGGAAAATAAAATTTTAATGCAATAAAAAAAATAAAAAAATACGTTCATACTTACATTCCTCCTGTCCGGCCTCCAGCGATGACGTTTCATCCATGTCGCCGCTGCAGCCAATCACAGGCTGTAGTGGCGGTCACGCACGTCAGGATGACGTCAGAAGGCCGGCTTCCAGGGATGACGCTTCATCCCACGTGACCGCCTCTGCAGCCAATCACAGGCTGCAGCGGCCTTTGCAGCCAATCACAGGCTGCAGCGGCCTCTGCAGCCAATCACAGGCTGTCGCGTCAGGAAAGAAGGTTGGACTGGAGGAAGAAGAGGGACTCGTCACCAAGACAACGACCGGGTACGTATGAAATGCTTTTTATTTTATTTTTAATCAGCAGCCTCTTTTCTCTATCAGTGATTGATAGAGACAAGTGGCTGCCGATTAGTATAATATTTTTGTAATGTTTTTTCTGCCCGCCCGGGTTCGGTCAAAACGTGTTCGGCCGAACCCGGTGAAGTTCGGATTCGCTGCGAACCGAACTTTTCGCGATGTTCGGACCGAAACCGGGTTCGGTTGTCCCGGTTCGCTCATCTCTACTGGTTCTGCATATTTATTTATTTATATTTAGCGGCTTAGGTGACATTGGTGTTCACAGTGTGCTCTATCTCTCTATCTATCTTTCTATCTATCCATCTATTACCATCAAGGTAAAATGGCATTTAAAAGGCTGTTACTTTATGTATACAATTGATTATATATTATGAAAAAACATATTTGCCTTATGATAATTAATAGTCCAAAGCTAGTTCAATGCGTTTAAGCAGAATTAGGTGGATATAATTAAATCTAAAATAATTAGTATCATAAAACCATGATAAGTGAAGAATGGAATGAGAAACAATTAGCTAGCCCAACCAACACATCCATAGCAAGCAACAGTTATGGAAAGATTTTATTTCTAGGTTATTCTATTGCACATGCAGAAAGACTCGTAGCGCAGATCTAGAGACGACCTCTATCAAACTAAGGAGGGGTTTTTTTAATTTATTTTTTTAAACACTGGACTACATTGCGTTGTGTTATATTAACATGGTACCATCTGCTGGTAGAAAAATGAAATGCAATATATTGGATTTTAAATATACCTAATTATTTTGAAGATGTTTTACCACAAAACTTTGTAGCACATTACAGGCAGGTCAAAGTGTATGCTCAGCTAAGGATAGGAAAGAATTACTAGTTCAGCGAGGGGAGTAGATGTGTGTCCCAGTTTCCTATGTTAACAGTCATAATTACAAATTATGTTCTATGGAGCACAGGAAGATAAGCGACTGGCAGACACATCTGGCACTACTTATCTTTCTAGAAACATTGGAAATATTCTACTTTTCCCACCAGCCAATGGTCTGGCACCTCCATAGAAAATAGATTGTTGGTAATCCACTAAAAATATTGATTGTCTAGTCCATTTAAAAGAATACTCCTCTAGTACCTGAACAGGTGGTACATGACATACCTTTCATGTTCTTTGAAATCCTGTGTCATGCACTGCCCTGTCAGGCCCTTCACTAAGTATAACACAGAGCATTCGTTTTTCCTGGAGTGTTCCTTTAAGTCTATGGGAAAAGAAGTGGGCCCCTACATTTGATTTGAAGGTTTGGATGGTGGGAGAAATGTTGGGGTAGTGAATCCCAGAGAATGAGGGATGGGCGGGAGAAATCTTGGAAGGTTTCATGAGATTAGAACAGAGTTGTATGGAGGGGACAGATTGTGGATAGCCTTGTATGTCATTGTCTGTAATTTGAATTGTATTCGCTGGGTGGTGGGTAGCCAGAGAAGGGACTGGCAGGAGAGGCAGTATAAGAATGAGGGGAGAGGAGGATTAACTTGGTAGGGGAGTAGAGAATGGATTGGAAGGTTGCAGTAGTGTTAGAGGGAAGACCAGAGAGGACGGTATTGCAGTAATCTAGGCGGGTTAGGGTTTGACACAAAAAAAAAATTCTTTTTTTTATAATAAATTAATCTATGTTAATAAACCAAAGAAAGCACATATTTCTGAATTAGCAAAGAACTTTTTTTTTTTTTTGCAAAGTTGCATTTAGGAGGGAAAAGCTATAATTGTCCTTTATGTAATAAAATCTTTAACCACAGAGTTCAATAAGCTTCTTAACAGTCAGTATAATGACTGTGATAATAATAGTAGGTCTGGATGTCCATAAAACACACCAAATAATAAGGGATTGCTTGCAAACCTAGAAAGACTGGATTTGCATCTCACCACTGGACCAGGTCAACAGACCATACTTGCTCACTCAGTGTTTTCCAACCTTAAAACTATGGGGGAACCCCTGAACAATTTTTCAACTACTCCTATTATTTCTACTCTAAAGAGGCTCTGTCACCACATTATAAGTGCCCTATCTCCTACATAATCTGATTGGCGCTGTAATGTAGATAAGTGTTTTTTATTTTGAAAAACGATCATTTTTGACCAACTTATGAGCAATTTTAGATTTATGCTAATTACTTTAATGCCCCACTGGGCGTTTTTTAACTTTTGACCAAGTGGGCGTTGCAAACAGGAGTGTATGACGCTGACCAATCAGCGTCATACACTTCTCTCCATTCATGGCCATTTGTACTCAGCACAGCTTGATCATGGTATGCTTTCACATACACCCACATTAACTTTACTGAAGTGTCTTGAGAGTGAATAGACATCACCTCCAGCCAGGACGCGATGTCTATTCACAATCCCAACACTTCGGTAAAGTTTGTGTGAGACTTAATCGCTGCACAGCATGATCTCGCGAGATCATGCTATGAATGACAGCACAGCGAGATCATGCAATTAAGTAAAATTGGCTTTTGCCTTCCTCATGATCTACATTGAAGGATAACAGGCTGAACTAGTTGGACTTGTGTCTTTTTTTCATAATTACATACAGCACTATTTTACTTTGTATAATCTGCTTTGATTGGTTCATACAATAAGACGTTAGAAATGGTTGCCAGCAAAAGTAACATGTACCCAATTACTTCACAGTACATGACGACAACGAGCTACAAATATCAACACCAAAATATTTTTCTGCTTCATCCACATCTCATAGTCCTGCCAAACGCTTCTCAGAATGACCTAGTACTACCCTGTGGTGTTCAGCTTATCGCATCTAGACAAGCAGTTAATGAAATAAAACAGAATCTCACTGAAGACCAGAATGTTCACTGGCTCATAGATAGCACAACAGACAGATGGGAAATAAAAGCATACGTCCACTAAAAGGTCTTACTTACAAAAAGTGTTCTTGATGAGGTTGACCTTTCGAGGTCCGCTCTACTTGGATTCTCTAGCAACATTTACTTGACCTTTCTTACAGTATATTGTCTTCTTGTATTGTATGTTTAGCTGAAGAAACTGTACGTGGTATATACTCTTTTCTATGTTACTTGTCTCCAGGTAACCTTAATAAAAAATATTCTGCAAATTAAGTTTATTGTAATGAACATTCCTACTCATATGTATCATTGTATTATAAGGATAGATTCCATAATACCGCTGGTAAGAGTATATAGAGTGTACTTCAAGTTATCAGGGGGCATAAAAAACAGTTAAAGAGGAGCGGTCGCCTCACCTAACTTGTGTGTTTTAGTAAATAAATGTATTCCCCATGAAATAACAATTTTAAAACCTCTTTTCTTATAACTCTACGTTGGGCTGGTCCTCTGTTATTCCTCCTAGGAATGTTTGACAACTGGGTGTAACCAGTTTGAGGTGTGTCCCTATGCAGACTGACAATGTATTATCAGTGTTACCAGAGTGAGACTAGGTAGGGATACAGCCCTTTAAACCGGGAATGGTAATACCCAATTGTCAATTCGTTCATAAATTTCTAGGTGGAATAACAGAGGAACGGCACAATGCAAAGTAAATATGTTCAAGAATTGTTATTTCATGTGAAATACAAGTATTTACAAAAATATACATGTCAGGAGAGATGACAGGTCCTCTTTAAGTAACAATTTCAGTCCTGCTACTTGTATATCAGAGAGAGGAAGACTTTTCTTTAATAAGAGTTTCCTTTATTGTATTTAGGATTGACTAGTGTTTCAAAAAGGATTTATGGCCTCCACAATAAAAAATACTTAAGGGAATTGTTTGAGAATAGAAAAACATAGTTACATCGTTAGTACTGTTGAAAAAAGACACATGTCCATCAAGTTTCACCAAGGGATGGGAAAAGGGAAGGGAAAAATTTCTACACATAGGAGCTGATATTTTTTTGTTTTAGGAAATTATCTAAGTCTTTTTTAAAGCCATCTACTGTCCCTGCTGTGACGGCTCCTGCGGTGACTATTCCATAGATTCACAGTTCTTACAGTAAAGAAGACTTGTCGCCTCTGCAGATTGAACCTTTTTTTCTCCAGACGGAGGGAGTGCCCCCTTGTTTTTTGAGGGGGTTTTACATGAAACGGGTTTTCACCATATTTTTTGTATTTCTATAAGTTAATCATGTCCCCCTTAGTCGTCTTTTTTCAAGGCTAAATTGGTTTAATTCTTTTAATCTTTCCTCATAACTTAGATTCTCCATGCCCCTTATTAGCTTCGTTGCTCTTCTTTGTATTTTTTCTAACTCCAGGACATCCTTTCTATGAACTGGAGCCCAGAACTGAACTGCATATTCTAGATGAGGCCTCACTAATGCTTTGTAAAGTGGTAATATTACACCCCTGTCCCGTGAGTCCATGCCTCTTTTAATACACGACAATATCTTGCTGGCCTTTGAAGCAGCTGATTGACATTGCATGCTGTTATTCAGTTTATGATCTACAAGTACACCCAGATCCTTCTCAACAAGTGACTCCCCAAGTGTAGCTCCCTTTAGGACATATGATGCATGCAGGTTGTTCGTACCCAGATGCATAACTTTACATTTATCTACATTAAACCCCATTTGCCAAGTGGACGCCCAAACACTTAGTGTGTCCAAATCAGCTTGCAGTTTATGAACATCTTCTATAGACTAAACTATACTACATAGCTTGGTGTCATCTGCAAAAATATAAATAGTGCTATTAACACCATCCTCTATATCATTAATAAATAAGTTGAATAATAGTGGTCCCAGTACGGAACTCTGGGGTACACCACTTATACATATGTGGTCATACTGCAATAAAGATTTTTTTTACAACCATATTATAAATGTGGTAGATCAGGAATTCTTTGACAAAAATCATTCACATCAGGCAACCATAAAAAATGGTGGAAAAAAACACAGAAGCGTGAGCTTGACATTACACATTGTAGTCATTTCTTTAGGATTAAGTTACTAGCAGACAGCAAGTTTCAAGTTTGAAAAACTAAACTTTATCTATTCAAGAACTACTGTATTTCTCATTTCTCTCCCACAGACAAGATTGTTTTCTTCCTCTGAGAAAAAAACATACAAGCAATCTAAGAGAGTCTCAGGACTGATGTGGAGAAGGAGCTGGAGACACGGAGATGTGAAGCGCATGATTTTAAATTCACAAGTAATGTAATATTTTCAGCAGTTTGTATAAAATTGTGGGGGAGGAAAACGATCAAAGCATTAAAGTGTGATGGTTAGATTATTCAGGCTTCCAATAAAATAATATTGTGACAGTAGTACATTGAGATTTATTGTGATTGGAAATTACACACTGTCCTTATGCAGATTTGTTTCTCTGAATTCATGACCAGTAATAAGAGTTAAAAATATAGAAAACAAAAGTCCAAAATTGGACCCACTAAAACTATATACAGTCAATTACTGCAATGAATGCTGGGAAATTATGTTAGGCTGATAACAACCTAAACATTAAAAAGTAAACCTTGTATTTTCGGCTGTCATTGTATTTCAGGCCCTTCGTGGCAATGTAATTTTGCCATCAGTAAAGGGTTACTGAACTATGTTGCTATATTGTTGTCGTCTTCTTTATCCCTCTACTAGGTTCTTTACCCCTCTACTAGGTGGCACTTGTGCAGTGGTGAATCCGGACACTGTTTAGCAATATTAGGAGTAGATATGCTACGATACGCTACATAGGAGAAGAGGGTGGTTAATCCGGCCAGAGTCACGTTGCATACACATTGCTTCCTGTTGAGTTTATTGACCGTTTTGATAAGGTAAGGCAAGGTGCTTGCTTTGTTTACATCTGAATTTAGGGCGCCGGGATGTTCTGCCCAGACGCCATTTTAAGGCTGCATGTACCATTCTGTAACAGAACGATGGAGGACGCATGTCGCACATTAACGGGCCTGGGGGTAGCGCTTAGTGTATAAAACAATGGTGAGATGGCCAAAACTTTGTTCAGTGTTGGGAGGAAGTTATCGTGGCCTGGGCTCTGCGTTACCTCAAAGAGAAGGCGAGGTGTTTCTGCAAGTGGGGAAGTGGAAATAGCTGCTGAGGAAATGGAAGGAAAGTGACTGACAGTGAAGAGATTGAACGGAGGTGAGTATGTTGGACTGATGAGGACCGTACTATGTCAGTATCTATAGTTGGGTCTGGAGTGGTGACAGGTTCTTAGAGAGAGCATGGGTGGTATGTACGGATAGCTGGGCAGGTAGTGGTGAAGGGTATGTGAAAGTGAAATGTGACCCAGGACAGTCAGAGAGATGTATCGGTCGGTGTCCAACATTAGTGAAAGACTTTGGGTATGTGCACACGATAACTGCATTTACATCTGAAATTACGGAGCTGTTTTCAGGAGAAAACAGCTCCTGAATTTCAGACGTAATTGCATGTACTCGCGTTTTGCGGGGCGTCCATTACGGACGTATATTGGAGCTGTTCTTCATTGATTCAATGAAAAACGGCTCCAATTACATTCCAAGAAGTGTCCTGCATTTCTTTGATGAGGCTGTTATTTTACGCGCCGTCTTTTGACAGCGACGCGTAAAATGACAGGTCGTCGGCACAGTACATCGGCAAACCCATTGAAATGAATGGGCAGATGTTTGCCGACGTATTGGAGCCGTGTTTTCAGGCGTAATTCGAGGCGTAAAACGCCTCCATTACGCCTGAAAATAGGTCGTGTGAACCCAGCCTTAGGGCATGTTCACACGCTTAACAGAAAATGTCTGAAAATACGAAGCTGTTTTCAAGGGAAAACAGCCCCTGATTTTCAGACGTTTTTTGAGCAACTCGCGTTTTTCGCTGCGTTTTCACTACATTTTTTGGAGCTGTTTTCATTGGAGTCTATGAGAAAACGGCTCCAAAAACGTCTCAAGAAGTGTCCTGCACTTCTTTTGACGAGGCTGTAATTTTACGTGCCGTTTTTTGACAGCGACGCCTAAAACGACAGGTCGTCGACACAGTACATCGTAAAGCCCATTGAAAAGTAATGGGCAGATGTTTGCCGACGTATTGGAGACGTTTTTTCAGACGTAACTCGAGGCGTAAAACGCCTCCATTACGTCTGAAAATAGGTCGTGTGAACCCAGCCTAAGGGTTGAGAATCTGTCCATTATGACACTTGCAGAGACTTTTACAGAGCAGCCACCATCTCGAGGGTCACTAGGCCTGATGTAATGCAGACAGCAGTCACCATCTTGAGGCCTACTATGTCCAAAACAGATCTCCCTTGTACCAAAGAGGGGTGCGTATGACCCTGTAACTGCTGATCATACAGACAAGCCAGCCATCTTGCCAGCCTTAGCCATAACTAAAATGTGCTTAAGTAAAAGAGAATCAGTTGGCACTGCTGGGACCAGTGCTGGACATTCGGCAGTATACTGCCCACAGAGGCGCAACAGGGACTGCAGTATAAGTCTAGGGAGGTGCTGGGCTTCATAGGTAAGACCATATGTAACACAACGCAAGTAGAGAGACAAAAAGCCGCACTCACCTGGTCTGACGTAGAAAATTCTTTAATCCTTGGTCACTCAAATGCTTGAGAAAGCGTTGTACGCGAAATGGCTGTTGCCTGACACGGTCTTAGTCTTCCCCCTACTCCTTTTTTCAAGCATTAAAGAATTTTCTACGTCTGACCAGGTGAGTGCGGCTTTTTGCGCTCTACTTGTATTGTGAGCCATAATTAAGTTTGTGCCTTCCAAAGTGGGATTAAAAACTTCAGCTGTGTTTAGATTAGGGAGTTTATGGAAACATAACCCCAAACCCCAGTGTTCAGATGAAGCAATGGCAGCCATTAAAGTGAAGGTCCCCCTTTGATTCAATGTATGTTTGGTGGTGATCCGACCACAGTGATCCCCACTGAGCGCTAAAATGAGATGGCAGTGGCGCAAGGAAAAAGCTGTGATACTTTGTCTCCTGTCGACTATGCTCAACTTTCTCTAGAGGCGGCACGGTCAGCTGATGTTGTATATGTCCGACCATGGATCTGAGTGGAGTCACTAGTTTTCTAGCAATGCTGCCACTTCTAATGATGAGCGAGGGTCAGATCCCTGCTGATCAGACATTGATGGCATATCCTTGCGATTTACCAATAGTGTCTCATTTCCCTTCATGATGTCTCTACACAGTTTGTCATATCTCAATGTCGTTTTTTTGCTAAAAAAACAAAATGGTTGGGAATCAAAATAAATTAGTTAATTTCTAAATTAAATAATTCATTATTTATCTTGTACTGAATCTGAGCTACAGGCTGTATTAAAGTCTGAAGCTTAATTCACAGTTCTCAGGCTCCCAGCATTCCTTGCTGATTTCTAGTCTGCACAATGCTTTCTCTAGTGATTTGAACGCTAAAAATTGTGGACTTTACACCAGGCACTGTACAGTAATCTAATAGAAAGTTAAATAACTCTCCCATTGCATTAGAGGAGTTTGGCAAAATTAGCCCAGTAGTGGTATGTGCGCATTTTCATGACAGGTTTCCAGCGTCTGGATGTAAATAATAAATGCTTCCATTCACTAACTGCAAGCAGAGATCTAAAAATTAAATCACAAAGTATAAAAGAATGTTGAGTAACTTTTCCTTATGCTATGAAAAAGTTTTGACACTATATCCTACTCGGTATAGCTGCCTACAGATGAATTGATTTGTCCTCCAATCCAACAGGGACACTAGGCAATAAAGGAGAAGACATTGAAAGATACTGGAACCATGGTAATTATTTTTCAGGTGGAAAATCATTCCAATTGTTCCATTGCTGGACATCTATTTTTTTCTCATCTGACAGCCAATTAAATACTACGATTGTATCGTTTATCAGCAAGGACTAGGAAGAAAGTTCTAAACTTGTTCCAAAAATCTCCAACCATAGGGAATGACTATTCAGTACCATAAGGGTATGTGCACACAACCTCTTTTCAGATGTTTTTGACTCTGTGTGTGAACATACCATAACAATTATTGGTGGTCGTTTACAAATTTTCAATGTCTGTTACTGTATGTCTATGGTGTGCTTCAGTGGCATGTACATAATATTAATATAATCATTAGGCTTCTCACGTTGAGTATTTGATGAGGATTTAGGCACAAATTCTGTGCCTGAATTTTTATCAAATCCGCTGACATTCCGCATCCAATGCAATTGCAGGGGGTTTTTGTAGCTAGAAACAGACGCGGATTTCATTCTTTGCACAGAAATAAATGAAATCCGCAGTGAAAATCTGTGGCATTTCCGCAACAGATTAGGCATGTTGCAGAATTTAAAATCTGCAGCGTGCCCAGAATCCCCTGTGGATTTTCAAATCCAGCAAATGCTGCAGATTTTCAGCACACTTCCGATGCAAAGACTGAATTAGCTATTACCACACCAAAATCCTTAAGGCTGGGTTCACACGACCTATTTTCAGACGTAAACGAGGCGTATTATGCCTCGTTTTACGTCTGAAAATAGGGCTACAATACGTCGGCAAACATCTGCCCATTCATTTGAATGGGTTTGCCGACGTACTGTGCAGACAACCTGTAATTTACGCGTCGTCGTTTGACAGCTGTCAAACGACGACGCGTAAATGGACTGCCTCGGCAAAGAAGTGCAGGGCACTTCTTTGCCACGTAATTTGAGCTGTTCTTCATTGAACTCAATGAAGCAGAGCTCAAGATTTACGAGCGTCTCAGACGCCTCGCAAAATGCGAGGAGGAGCATTTACGTGTGAAACGAGGCAGCTGTTTTCTCTTGAAAACAGTCTGTCTTTTCACACGTAAATGACAGCTAGCGTGTGCACATACCCTAAAGGGAAGGTGTCATGAAATTATTATTTTTTTTTTATAATATTGCTTTTAGTATGATATTAAAATAAATTTTATTTGTGTTCTACTTTTTATTTTTTTTCTTACTTTTACTTCTCTATGGAGGCTGCCATTTTTTTTTCCATCTCTGTATTTGTCGATTAACGATACGCACAGAGATGAAATACGGCACATACAACTCCATAGAGAAAGCGAACGGGAGCCATTCCACACAGACCAAAACTAAGCTCGTTCGCAGAGCGAAATCCGGCGCCATTTTCTTGTGGACCGGAAGCCGCTGCCGGACAGTAAGATGACGACTTCCGGACGCGGCTTCTGGCCATATGTTCAAGGAAGCGAAGGTGCAAGGCATAGGAGCGGAGGCGGCAGGAGCAGGTAATTTATGTTCGTGTATGTCATGTGTGTATTATGTTCGTGTATGTTCGTGTTATACTGTCTGCTGAGCACTGCATCTAATCCTCCTACACTGTGCAGTCGCTCAAAAAATAGCGGCACACAGTGTAGGACGTTTGAAGATTCAAACCCCTCCTTCTCCTGGGACTAGCCAGAATAAGTGAGGGGGGATTGTGTGAGGACACTAAAGCGAGTGTGTCTAACTCAAATTTGCAGCATAAAGCAATGAGGTTGCTTTACCACATTGACGATGCTGCAATTTTGGGACTGGTCCCTCTAGTGCCCAGCACATGGAAATATTATAAATTAGAATCTAATTTATAATATTTCCTGACTTGTGAAAAAATTAAAACAATGTGTAATCATTCAAATAATAATTGTTTAAGTAAAAAAAATAAAAAAAAATTCTAGCGACACATTCCATTTAAGTTACACATGCAAATTTTATTGTGAAGTTTGGTGCGGATTTTCAGGCCGGTTATACAGCTTAATTTTTACACTTTATGTGTGAAACTAGCCTTAGGGTATGTGCACACGTAGAGTTTTCAGACGTTTTTCGGGCAGTAGACGTCCCGAAAAACGGCTGAAAAATTGGAAGCAGAACGCCTCCAAACATCTGCCCATTGATTTCAATGGGAAATACTGCGGTCTGTTCCAACGGGGCATTATTTACGCAGCCATTTTTCATTCACTCTATAGAAAAACAGCTCCAAAAAAGGCCGTAAAAAAAGCTGCAAAAAACGCGAGTTGCTCAAAAAACTTCTGAAAATCAGGAGCTGTTTTCACTTGAAAACAGCTCCGTATTTTCAGATGTTTTTGAGTTTGTGTGTGCACATACCCTAACAGTTATCCTATCCAGTCTGATACTTAAAAGACCATGTAAACCTTTAAAAGTGATTTTAATTTTTTTTATTTATTTTTAAATGTAAATAAAAATGTCAGTCAGTGTGTTTGGTGCATCTTTCAAATTAGTTTTTATTCAAAATAATTTTTACTTTTAGAGATACAGCTGCTCTGTATGATGTATAGAGCAGCTGTATCTTACACTGAATCCTGTACCCAGAGACACACAGGAAAAGTAAAAATTATTTTTAATAAAAAAAACTAATTAGAGAATTTTACCATACACACAGACTTTTTTTTAATTTATTTTTTAAAATCACTTTCGAAGGTGTACATAGTCTTTAACAAATATCTTTACGTCTATGGCAAGATTAACTGATTTCTCCCTGAAAAATCTGATTGCCACACAAGAGATTTTGTTAATGGCAAAATGAGAAATGATTATTGAATAATATAGAAGGAAGGCATCAATTGAAACCTTATCTGCAATGCAACTGTTATTGCCTTAGGAAAGAATTGCTGCCAGCCCATGGACTGCTTGGAAGGGACTAAGCTAATGACAATGGCTCAAAATTATTGGTGAATTGTTAAAGGCTATGTACACCTTTAACATAGTTTGTTTTTTTTTGTTTTTAAATAAAATTGTGCAGTTTGATTGGTGCAACTTCCTAAATACATTTTATTAAAAATCGCTACTTTTTGAGATACGTAGCCTTTAAAGAGACATAAGGGCTGGGTATTCTTTGATGAGCTAATGGAGAGTAAGGGGGCCGCATACTGCTCTTGGACGGGGGTCCTCTGCTGTCTATGTACAACCCTGAGTACGTATAACCATCTGTTTAGCCTGTTAATGTTGGATGATTTGCAGGTATGGTGAGATAGATAGATAGATAGATAGATAGATAGATAGATAGATAGATAGATAGATAGATAGATAGATAGATAGATAGATAGATAGATAGATAGATAGATAGATAAATTCAGCTCCGCAACATCTGTATATACGTTTTTGCATAAAAATAGTAGTAATAGATACAAAAAATAAAACCTTCACTTAGCTGCAAATAATTTTTCCAAAAATAAAGTAGATTTTGTTTTAGGAAAACAATACAACTAAGCGCTTGATCTGCACAGTTGTCACATATTTTACACTGAAATGATCACAAATGGCTGTAGGTGTGTTCAGATTCTGTCTCACAAACGTCAGTCGTAGTCAAGGATACAAGACAATGTAACCATCACGCTGATCATATCGGGTGAACTCACTTTCTAATACTTTGAAGTATCATTGCAGAGCACACTGTTCCCTCTAAACTGCGTGCTCTGTCAATGACAGAGTTAAATATTCCACACTGTGCCGACAGGCAGAGCTGTCATTGGGCTCCTTTACCTCATTAGAATGTTGTTTTAACTCTTTCCTTTCCAGAGCGCACAGTTTAGGGCAAGTACAGACGCAGTAGAAGAAATCTGCCGAATATGTGGCAAAATCCACATGTGTTATGTACATGCGGGTATTGCAGTGGAACGTGATGTGGATTCACTGCAGATTTCACCCCATAGATTGAAAGTGTAGAATCTGCAATGAAATTCTGCTGCTTTTCTGCAACACAATAAGCATCGTGCAGATTTAAAAATCCGCGGCATGCTCACATCTCCGCGCTGATTGGCTGCAGTAGTCACATGCTGCCTGCATATAAACAATCACCGGGAGGCACACCGGAACGGCAGCACTGGATCACCAGGGAAAAGGATAGGCGAGTACTGCTTGTTTTTTATTTCAGGATATTTGCAGCCATTACTAAAAAAGTTTATGAACCCGGATAACCCCTTTAATCCTATTGTGCGATGTACATGCCGTTTTAAAAACCTGGATAGCTCTTTTAAAGAGTAACTAAACTTTCAACAAACTTTGGACCCCCACCAATCAAAACTTCTGACATGTCTGAAGTTTTTTGAAACTTTAGTTACACTTTAAGTATTGTTATAATCTATTTATAATGTGACTCTTATGTAGCCCACAGGATGACCATGTTGATATTTTTCTTTTTGTATTATATTTTTATATGTCTATAAAAGGTTTCTTAAGCAACAAGGATTTTTGGAACACCTGACAAACTGATATTACAGTTAAATTCCATGTTTCCATCACCCAGTTGCCCAGAAACCTTGCAAGTTCCAGCACAGGTAATTTACTTTTCACAGGAGGCGTAACTTGAATCTTCCAGGCCCCAATCCAAAATCTGAAACTGCTCCCACCTACCAAGTACCATTTATAATTATGGGACTTAGGGGACAGAGGGGCCATTGGGTTCAGACAAGAGTCCATTTGCTACTGCTACCCCAGCACCCCCTATAGCTACGTCCCTGTCTGATATTCCAGCATGGGACCTCTCCTTGGCATTAGCTGATATGGAGGATCATTGGTACAAGATAATCAGCAAGTTTGCGGTAACATGGACGTCATCATTCAAGAGTCAGCACGAGGACATTGAGCAGATCAGCATGCAGTAATCATTGTCAGCATGGAATCTAGGGCACAGGTCGATAACATCTAGGTCCTAATTGTCAGGTTAATAAATGCATTCAGCAGTGGGAATATTTCTATCCAAGTACAGGAACTCTGAGCATGAACCAAGTACATATTCATTCCATAATTCACAATTCCAATCATCCGGCTCCATGGTGGTTCTGCGCATCCCAGATTATTGGAACTTAAATGTATATCATAAAAAAATTCATATTTGTAACCAACTGTACTTGTGCATTATTATAAATTAATGAATTACCATTAGTGCATACCTCATTTTATTCTCCTGGGATTATAGATGGAATATTTATCTGCTGCATTGAGGTGTCAATATATTCAAGCTACACCCTGTTTTAGGCCTCGTGCACACTTCCTTCATCGTTTTAGCGGCCATTTTTGACGGATCAGTGTGCAAGTTTTAGCGGCCGTGTGGTTTCCGTGTGCACTCCGTGTTTCCGTTTCCGAGCATGGTACTGTCCAGGGTGCTGAAAGAGCAGGATTGTTCAGCGCTAGTCACTGTACAGGGTGCTGAAAGAGTTAATGGGCTGCACTGATCGGCGGTAACTCTTTCAGCACCTTGGACAGTGACTAGCACTGAAAAATGAACATGCTCGGCGCTCGCAAAATACAATTTTAAAGAAATAAAAAATAAAAAAATAAGTTCATACTTACCCAGAACTCCCTGCATTTTCCTCCTGTCCGGCCTTCTGCGATGACGTTTCATCCCATGTCACCGCTGCAGCCAATCACAGGCTGTAGTGGCGGTCACACCGGACTGGATGACGTCAGAAGGCCGGCCTCCAGGGATGACGCTTCATCCCACGTGACCGCCTCTGCAGCCAATCACAGGCTGCAGCGGCCACATGGACTGCCACGTCATACAGAAAGATCGGACTGGAGGAAGAAGAGGGACTCGTCACTAAGACAACGACCGGGGGACGTATGAACTGCTTTTTAGTTTATTTTTATCAGCAGCCTCTTCTCCCTATCAGTGCTGGATAGAGAGAAGTGGCTGCCGATTAGTGTAATATCTCTAATGTACTTCTGCCCGCAACGGCTCCTTCACACAAGTACGGCACACGGATGCCTTCCGTGTGCCTTCAGTTTTTTTGACGGCCCCATTGACTTGCATGGGCCTCACAGTCACGGAATCTCGGACCAAAGTAGGATATGCGCTACTTTTGTTGGAACGGAGCAACGGGACCGTCAAAAAAACTGAAGTGTGCATGGCCCCATTGAAATGAATGGGTCAGGGTGCTAGCCATCAGAAAAACCGCTAGCACCCTGAAGAAAAAGACTGAAGTGGGCATGAAGCCTTAGTTCCAGCTTGCCTGTATTTCAATGCCAATAAACGCTACTGGCCTGATAAAGAATTAGTTGATGGACGTAGGGACAAGCAGATTTTTGATACTAGAGATTCTCTCATTTATCAGAGGCCCTTTGGTTAATAAAAGCTGAAACCTGATTGGTTGCCACAAAAAACGACTCCACTCTTATTTGCACAAGCTTTTTACATCTCCCCCAAGTTGATCATTTACAACCATGGAGTCTTCTTTGCAGTCACAGTTTGCATGCTAAGATCATAATGATAAATGTAGTCCCCAAGAAAATAAAGAGGGTATAGCAGATTACATACATTTTCTTAACAATAGAATATATTTCCATAGGACAGAATTACATTTTACACTCAGCAATACTGTGTCGCATCATTATCTGACGGATCCTACAAAAAAAAAAAAATCACTGTGTGTATATGTACTCTTGGCCTTCTCATTATTAAAAAGGTCATTTAATAATTATAGATTTTCTTAACCTTGGAGATTATAAATGTAAAAAATGGTAGAAAAATATGTGATAATTAAGGACTGACCTTATTTTCCCAACTTTGCTGTGTATTTCATAAAAGTAACGACATTTACATGTTAGGGAAAAATATAGCGGTCTGCTATATAATTACTATTGTCCATATATAGTTCCCAGATGTACTCTATGCATTGTCAGTGAAAGCATATGCCTCATACCTCATATTTGACTCAAAAACAAAAAGGCAAAATGTATTAGATCATTAGGAAATGTAAGAAATTCAGCAGAACTGGTCATTATCGAATCAATATTACACTTCACAATCTATAAAATAATGGCACAGTCTACGCAAGCCAACAGGCCAATTGTATACACTGGGAATGCCTCTGACGACAATTACCTTTGTCATTCAATCACCTGTGTCATGCTCTACCAATGAATAATACTTTGTCAAACTGAACATGAAAATAACAAATCTGAGCCCATTCTCCAGAGCAAGAAGATCTTACACCACAAAGCTTCTTGTACCATTTGTGAATCAATAGAATCGGTCAATTCCTTCTACTAATGGCCCCAGAGTTTCCATTTTTTACAGAAATGTGCTGTAAGAACGATGAGAATAACACAAAGTGAGGTTTTATTATTCAGGCGTATCAAGGCAAACAACAGAAATGGAAAAGCGACCATTCTGCAGACCTTAGTAAACCATAAACTTAATGCACAACCCACATAATGATTACCTGCTCATTTATAGGGGATGTTAGATAACCTCTATTCATTTAATCTATCAGGACATGTGGTTGTAAAAAAGGGAGACCTAATCTAGGGACTCTATTAGCTGGAGTGCGGATCAGTTATAAAGTGGCCCTTCCTCTAAAGGTCTTCTCCAAGTGATAACAGCTGATTGCGGGGTGTATTCTGCTATTAGCTTATTATCAGGGACCTGTATTGTGCTAAATCGACAACTCCTTTAATAACAAATTATTTAGAACAACATTTTATAAAGATGCTTTAAAAGCAGTGAATACCAGACATGTATACAGATGTATAGAAAATGTAACTATAAAGATCAAATGTGATTCCATCCATTTCTTAAATAAACTTACATAAAAAACAAGGATGCCTGAGAATCAATAACGTAGGATCCAATGGACTTTTAAATACATGTATGTGCCTTATATCATATGTTATAAGGTATTAATGTTTGTATCCCTTAAGCAAGAACAAATTCCTAATTTTGGGATTTTCATAAGCTCCCTTGATGAATTTAAAATAATTGTAACTGTAGCAGGTTTAGGGTCTATCCATTGAGTTGATAAATTTTTGCCGCCATTAGTATTGTATGTACAGGGTGGGCCATTTATATGGATACACCTAAATAAAATGGGAATGGTTGGTGATATTAACTTCCTGTTTATGGCACATTAGTATATGGGAGGGGGGAAACTTTTCAAGCTGGGTGTTGACCATGGCGGCCATTTTGAAGTCCGCCATTTTGTATACAACTTTAGTTTTTTCAATGTGAAGAGGGTCATGTGACACATCAAACTTATCGAGAATTTCACAAGAAAAACAATGGTGTGCTTGGTTTTAACGTTACTTTATTCTTTCATGAGTTATTTACACGTTTCTGACCACTTATAAAATGTGTTCAAAGTGCTGCCCATTGTGTTGGATTGTCAATGCAACCCTCTTCTCCCACTCTTCACACACTGATAGCAACACCGCAGAAGAAATGCCTCCCGATCTGACCCCCTTAGACTTTTATCTTTGGGGTCATCTGAAGGCAATTGTCTATGCTGTGAAGATACGAGATGTGCAGCAACTGAAACTACGGATACTGGAAGCCTGTGCTAGCATTTCTTCTGCAGTGTTGCTATCAGTGTGTGAAGAGTGGGAGAAGAGGGTTGCATTGACAATCCAACACAATGGGCAGCACTTTGAACACATTTTATAAGTGGTCATAAACTTGTAAATAACTCATGAAAGAATAAATTAATGTTAAAACCAAGCACACCATTGTTTTTCTTGTGAAATTCTCGATGAGTTTGATGTGTCACATGACCCTCTTCCCATTGAAAAAACTAAAGTTGGATACAAAATGGCCGACTTCAAAATGGCCCCCATGGTCAACACCCAGCTTGAAAAGTTTCCCCCCTCCCATATACTAATGTGCCACAAACAGGAAGTTAATATCACCAACCATTCCCATTTTATTTAGGTGTATCCATATAAATGGCCCACCCTGTACTATAGCTGGTATGTGTGAAATCCTAGACCCCAGAAACATATGAATAAAATAATAATGGAACAAAAATAACCATCTGTGTGAAAAAATAAATAAATTAGCGTGTGAAAGTCCATCCTACTTTTTCGTCATCCTCCGTAAATGGGGCTCCTCCAGGGGTCTTGTTTATGCCTTGAGCCACTCCGATAATTTCCCCATCACTATTCTGTATTGGCATACACAGCAAAGACTTTGTCTTATAGCCAGTTAGTTTGTCTATTTCATCACTGAATCGTCTGTCCTACAAGAGAGAAGAATATGAATGAAGAAATTGCACAAGATTTTAACATATCCATATTAAAGAAAATAGCTATTGTAAATTTTATAATGTGAAATACATATTTCCAAACCCGCTTATTATTAAATATAAAAAATACCAGTAAATAGAAAAATTTAGCAGGTGTATTAAATAGTGAGGCTGGAGTCACAAATGGCAGGGAGCCATACACCTTCAGCACCTAAAAAAGATGTACAATAAGGCTAGAGATACACAGCGATTTTGATTGTGGAACATCAAGTGTTAGGCAGATGTGACTTTTTTTGTGACCTTTGAAAAAAAGGCATTTCATAAAAAAACAAAGAAACAAAGACAACCACTATTGTGACATCATCCCAATAGGAAATTCTCTATTAATAAACACAAACACTATTGTGAAATACAATTGTGGCCTCAATAGAATAAAGCCAGGAATAAAGACAAAACTATTGTGAAATCATCATAACAGAATACAGCCAACAGATAAAACCATGGGAAAATAACGCACACTATTGTAACATCATCACAATACAACATAACCAAGGAATACAGACCAACAATATTGTGACATCACAATTGAATTTGGTTTAGAAATAAAGGCAAACACAATAATGACATCATCACAATGTAACTTTGCCTAGGAATAAAAACAAAACACTATCATGGCATCATTAAAATAGAACACAGCCATAGAATAAACACAGACACTATTGTGAAACATCACAATGGAACCCAGACTTAGAATAGAAACAACAAATATTGCCCCATCATAACAGTCGAGATCTTCCTAGGAAGAAAGTCAAACTATTGTGACAACACAATTGTTTGTGTCTCTTTACCTTGTACCTCGCTGTATGCGCTCTACAAAATTCTCTTTACCTATGCACATTGCATTGGCTGACTTTTTTAACATGTCTCTCTACCTGTATCCAGCACTTTACATTATAATGCCATTGGCATATTACATTTATACATTTGACAAAATCAAGACACAGCCAGTGTGGTTACTATACATGTGTCATAGATAAGCGCACACATCCATATTTATGGGTGTTCATGCCCTGGTCATATGATATCTTGTCCTGCACAGGTTGACGCCTCTCTTCATTGTGTGACTCATCTTTTTTAATGTGTTTGTATCGATTCATTAATAAAATATAGATTTTTTTTTATATTCATCATCTTTGTGCTAGTATTGATCTTCCCTTTGTTTAGGTTTTCCTATTTCGTTTGTGGTCAATGCACCAAGTTTTACTTGGTTTCATATGGGGGATGTCTCTAAGTGATATAGATGTGGAATAATTGGGTTTTGAACATGTATTATCATATAATACACTATATCACCACACATAGAGCCATATCCTGTAGCCCCTCATGTGTACAATTGGTTACAAACATTAGAATAGAACACAACCAAAGAATACAGAGAAAAAGTATTGTAAAATCTTCACATGGAACTATGGGAAGGAAGAAAAAAAACTATTGAGACATTATCACAATAAACCACAGTCAAGGTGTACAGAAAAACTCTAATGTGACATTATCACAATAGAAGACAGCTAAGAAATAAAGACAAACAATATTGTGATATTAGAATGGAACTATGCATAGGAATAAAAAGACAACCCCGCTTGTGACATCACAATAGAACACTGCCACTGAATACAGATAAACACTAGTGTGACATCACAATGAAACACAGCAAAGATATAAAGACAAACACAAGCATTACAATAGAATACAGCCAAGGTATACAAATATACATTACTAAGACATCATAATTTAAAGCAGACAAGGAATACAGACAAACACTATAGTGACATTAGCACATTAGAACACAGTCAAGGAAAAACAACAAACACTATTGTGATATCATCAAAATAGAACGAACTCAAGGTATAAGACAACACTATTGTGACATTATCACAATGGAAATCTGCCAAGGTATAAAGACAAACATTATTTCTGATATCAACACAATGGAACACAGCAAAGGGATAATAACAAACACGATTGTCACATCACCACAATAGAATACAGCGAAGCTATACAGATAAAACACTATTAAGACATCATCAAAATTTAATGCAGTCAAGGAATACAGACAAGCACTAATGTGTTATCATAAAATAGAACAAAGCCAAGGAATTACGACTAACACTATTTTAACATAATCATAATTTAACGCATACCAGGAACAAAGAGATACACTATTGGGACATCACAATAAAACACAGCAATGTGAATACAGAGAAACACTATTTAGACCTCATCACAATAGAACACAGCCAAGGAATAAGGACAAACACTATAGTGTACAACATATGTACAACAATAACTATCTCACTGTCAGACCACGCTAGGTAGAATATTCAGTATTTAAATTCCAGAAAATGATAAAGCAACAAATAAATAAAGAGCAAGTTCAACACTTTACCATGCAAGATTCCCATGAAATAGCTACTGTATATCTAATGTCCTGTTTATTTTGAAAACTAATATTGGCAATGATTTGAAATGTAACCTTTTTATTCTGCTTTTTAATACTTCTGCTTGGACTATATAAACTATATGAAATAAAAAATAATACATAGATGACAGTGGAGGGGGATTACTAATTGGACTGATGTGCACCTAGAAGTGACACAGACATAAATAAACTGTATGTCTATCTGTCATGAGTATGAGAGACCCAATTACAAGGTTTCCAGAGATAGAAGTGGTGGCACATCTCTGAAGGAACTAGATGGACACATCAAATTCCTCAGATTTTCTTGTATGCTTTCTGCAATGCAGTTAATTTGCTCAACAAATCTATTACAAGTAGCGCCGGAAAACAAGATAACAGGCCGCATTATCATCATCATCATCATCATCATCATCGTCATTCATTGATTTTCTGCATGGTCCTTTATATCTTTTTATCTTGAATGTAAAATTACATAAAATTAATTCTGATCCAACAAAGGAAGGTAAGGACTAATATTATCATTATCAATCTATTATTTGTGTGCGTTTTACTACCAGCACCCACAGGGTTTCAAAATTAATGGTTCATAAGGATTCACATATGCACAAGCAGAGAAACATCAAGAGAAATCATCCTATAGACATAATCTGTCCAGTTAATAGCTCAACAGGTTCATCCACTAGCCTAGAGGCCCATAATTCTCACAGCGGAAGTCACATGTAAATACTTGTTGCGTCAGTAATAGGAAGATTTTGCTAGACCTATCTCTATGGAAAATCACATCACAGTACCACATGTAAAAACTCAAAATTACGGTTTTAGCTGCAGATTTAACGCTACAGTGTTGCCCATTAAAGTCAATAGGGAAACCTGTGTCGAAACTGAAAACATATGTCATATAACCGCCACCAATAGGGCATGCTGCTGCTTTCAAGAAAATCACAGAATGCCCTGAAAATGTTAAACTAAACTTTGCAAAATATTACGGCACCAGACACACTGCAAATCCACCCTTACACTTTATATTGTTTTGGCTTAAAAAAAAAAAAAAAAAAAAAAAGGATAAAAAATTGTACTGTGTGATCTTGACCTATTAGCCAAAACCAAGAGCTCCATGGTGGACCCTGTCCAGTCATAAGCAGCCATGAAGTGCTGCTGTATGGACATGGATAGACTTCTGTGCTTTGCTCTTAATGGCTGAAAATCCTTATGAATTATGCTTAGGGGGAATAATATCAATTGACATTAAAGTTGGCCAGGGGTTTACAATTCCTTTAAGATAGTGAGATATATTTATTAGTAGCCACCAATCATAATCACTTGTAACGATAACAAATGTCAACGACAGTCCTTTGACCCACAGCTGATACTGTACAGATAACTGATTGGCTGGGATATCTGATGTGATCCTGCATTGGATACAGATGTAGCAAACCTTATCTTGACTGATAAGTTATCAGCGTAAATTATCACACTGCAACAAGTTATCACTCAATTTAAAATCATTGAAAAAGTCAACTTAAAGGGAATGTGTTGCTAGAAAAAAATTTTTTTTTTTTTTAGTTAAACAATTAGTGTATAGGTGATTAAACATTGTTCTAATTTTTTTTAGTTTTTTCACGAGTCAGGAAATATTATAAATTAGATTCTAATTTATAATATTTCCCAGTGCTGGTCACTAGATGGAGCAATTCCCAAAATTGCAGCATTGCATGTGGTAAAGCAACCACATTGCTTTATGCTGCAAAATTTGGGAAAACTCACTCGCTCTAGTGAGCTCACAGAATCCCCCCTCCTTTATCCTGGCTAGTGCCGGGAGAAACGAGGGGATTGAACGGTCAAACCTCCTACACTGTGTGTCGCCATTTTTTGAGCTAACACACAGTGTAGTAGGTTTACATACACTAGTAAACACACAGTAAAACACTTACATACAGAGAAATCACTTACCTGCTTCAGTCGCCGCCGCTCCCTCCGGTCCGTCCTCTCCGTCTGCTACCGCCGCTCCAAGTGCACAAGTCCGGAAGCCGCGACCAGAAGTAGTAATCTTACTGTCCGGCCGTGACTTCCGGTCTACAGTTCAACTTGGACTGTGTGGGAGCGGCGCATGCGCCGTTCCCACACAGACGGCGTACACCATAGTGGATGGAACAGGCCCCGTTCGCATTCACTATGGGACTGTAGCTGCCGTATTCCATGTCTGTATGTGTCGTTAATCGACACATACAGAAATGGAAAAAAAAATGGCAGCCCCCATAGGGAAGAAAAAGTAAAAAAATAAAAAAACGTAAAACACAAACACACAAATAAATATAAAAGTTTTTAATAAAGCACTAAAATCAAACTGATGTAAAAACATTTTTTTTCGTGACACTGTTCCTTTAAAGTTTCTTGCCACTGTGTATTTAATGTGTTAAAAGTCAAGTTAAAGATAGCTACATCTGTATTATACAAGAAGGAACTTGTCTCGTAGATAGACTGCTTCTCACTTTACTTTTAGTATTCTGGATAAACTTCATAGGAAAGCAACACTCAAAATTTGGTTTGACATACAGTATAAATTTGGTCCTCTGGGTCAACAAAGGTAAGGGATAATTATTTTTTGTTTTTAACGCTCCACAACATCCTTTCTTTCCTTGGTTGAGCTGAATATACACATGGTTTTTTCAACCTTACTGTAACGTAGGGTTCGTGGATCCACTGGGCCATACCGACCTTGGCGGTATGGCAGCTGGCCAACAGGGCGCAGGTCACAGTCTATAGTTAGTATAGGGTACCTGTGGCATCTCGAACAGTAGCAAGGCAGGCTCGGCTGGGACTAGGCAGCGGGTAGACGTCAGACGTGGAGTAGCAGGACAGCTGTGGAATACAGCACAGCACGACTATAGCACAGCACGGCACTTGACCAGGATAGCACGGGATACAGGATACAGGAAACACTGGGAACTGGGAAACACTGGGAGCCCATTTGCTTAGACAAACTAGGATACGACAAACAACGCTCAGGCATCGAAGCAAGGGGCTGGGCCCCTCTTCTAGTCCAGGGCACTCATGGGCTGATTACATATCAAAGTCCGGTGCACGCGCTGCCCCTTTAAGAGCGGGCACGAGCGTGTGCACGCACCCTACAGGTCCCGGCCGAGGTGAGTGGAAGTGAGCGCTGGCGTCTCCTGAGGAGGAGACTGGGGCCTGAGCTCGCAGACCCATGGCTGCGGCCATCAGGAGGAGAGTGAACCTGACGGCCCGCAGCCATGGACATGACACTTACTATATCTTGTCCACTATATGACTGTCTCCTGTAAAAAGGTCTTGTAAGCCTAAGTTCACACTACCGTTAAGCTCCGTTGAGCTCTCTTCCGTCAAAGGAATAGACGAACGAGAGTCCAAACGAAAAAGCATCACTTCAGTTAGAATTACTATTGATTTCAATGGTAATTGTTTTGTCGCAGATGCATTGTTTGCTAGGTTTCCGTTTTTTTACGGTAGTGTGAAAGGAGCCGAAGTGTTACATGTTTTAATAAAGGTATTTATTCCATTTTTAACAACCTCTCAACAACTTATTAAATACTTCTCCTTTTTCTTAGTGAGTCAGTCGATCATACAGAATCTGGAGTCTCTGTTTGAAGGATTTTGAATTCCACCTCTCTCCTTTCTCAGTGGTCCAACACATATACGTTAATTTAAAATACTTTAAAATTACAAATAACCAACAGGTTTTCAAAAAGACCGCCACATGACCAGGGACACAGAAAGAAATCGAATTAATATTAAATGCATTTTGCAGTTAAGAAAAAAAAAAAAAAGAAAAAAAAAGCCCATATTCACCTTTTTATTCCTCTGAAGATTTAGTTACGACTGTTTCTATGGTCTCTATTCACATTGCTGAAGTGATGATTAACCGTTCCGACACGTAAACACTGATGCCAGTCACTGGCCGCAGTGGTCACATCCCGTGCATGCTGACATCACCTGCTGTCACACACTGACATGCTATCCAGTGATTGGCTGTAGCAGTCACTTGTTAGTATGACAAATAATCACTGCAGCAATATAGACAGAGACCGGCGGGGACCCCGGGAAATCTATTTATTCATAAACAAATAATATTTATACTATTATATTATTATAAGATCATTTATGTGCATCTGTGCGTGAGATGATTTCATTACACATCTATATACACTACCGTTCAAAAGTTTGGGGTCACCCAGACAATTTTGTGTTTTCCATGAAAACTCACTCTTATATTTATCAAATGAGTTGCGAAATGACTAGAAAATATAGTCAAGACATTGACAAGGTTAGAAATAATGATTTTTATTTGAAATAATAATTTTCTCCTTCAAACTTTGCTTTCGTCAAAGAATGCTCCATTTGCAGCAATTACAGCATTGCAGACCTTTGGCATTCTAGCTGTTAATTTGCTGAGGTAATCGGGAGAAATTTCACCCCATGCTTCCAGAAGGCCCTCCCACAAGTTGGATTGGCTTGATGGGCACTTCTTGCGTACCATACAGTCAAGCTGCTCCCACAACAGCTCTATGGGGTTGGGATCTGGTGACTGCGCTGGCCACTCCATTATAGATAGAATACCAGCTGCCTGCTTCTTCCCTAAATAGTTCTTGCATAATTTGGAGGTGTGCTTTGGGTCATTGTCCTGTTGTAGGATGAAATAGGCTCCAATCAAGCGCTGTCCACAGGGTATGGCATGGCGTTGCAAAATGGAGTGGTAGCCTTCCTTATTCAAAATCCATTTTACCTTGTACAAATCTCCCACTTTACCAGCACCAAAGCAACCCCAGACCATCACATTACCTCCACCATGCTTGACAGATGGCGTCAGGCACTCTTCCAGCATCTTTTCAGTTGTTCTGCGTCTCACAAATGTTCTTCTGTGTGATCCAAACACCTCAAACTTCGATTCGTCTGTCCATAACACTTTTTTCCAATCTTCCTCTGTCCAATGTCTGTGTGCTTTTGCCCATATTAATCTTTTCCTTTTATTAGCAAGTCTCAGATATGGCTTTTTCTTTGCCACTCTGCCCTGAAGGCCAGCATCCCGGAGTCACCTCTTCACTGTAGACGTTGACACTGGCGTTTTGCGGGTACTATTTAATGAAGTTGCCAGTTGAGGACCTGTGAGGCGTCTATTTCTCAAACTAGAGACTCCAATATACTAGTCTTGTTGCTCAGTTGTGCAGCGGGGCCTCCCACTTCTCTTTCTACTCTGGTTAGAGCCTGTGTGTGCTGTCCTCTGAAGGGAGTAGTACACACCATTGTAGGAAATCTTCAGTTTCTTGGCAATTTCTCGCATGGAATAGCCTTCATTTCTAAGAACAAGAATAGACTGTCGAGTTTCACATGAAAGCTCTCTTTTTGTAGCCATTTTGAGAGTTTAATCGAACCCACAAATGTAATGCACCAGATTCTCAACTAGCTCAAAGGAAGGTCAGTTTTATAGCTACTCTAAACAGCAAAACTGTTTACAGCGGTGCTAACATAATTGCACAAGGGTTTTCAAGTGTTTTCTAATCATCCATTAGCCTTCTAACACAGTTAGCAAACACAATGTACCATTAGAACACTGGAAAGATGGTTGCTGGAAATGGGCCTCTATACCCCTATGTAGATATTGCATTAAAAACCAGACGTTTGCAGCTAGAATAGTCATTTAGCACATTAACAATGTATAGAGTGTATTTCTGATTAATTTAATGTTATCTTCATTGAAAAAAACTGTGCTTTTCTTTCAAAAATAAGGAAATTTCTAAGTGACCCTAAACTTTTGAACGCTAGTGTATATCATATCTGTCTGTGTAAATATAGAGGGTGTAGAAGTTGCAGTCGCACCTGGGCCCAGATGCCTGAGGGGGCCCTACAACCCTTCTGCCACAAAAGAGAATCACAGTGCTATAAATGTGATAATTATGGGGGTCCTGTTATACAGGAGCTTAAAGCTTTATCTCTCTATCTCTGTTATATATATATATGTCCTATCTCTCACTCTCACACTGGCGTAGCTATAGGGGTCGCAGCGGTCGCAATTGCGACCGGGCTCCGAAGCCAGGGGGGCCCACAGCCCCCCGCACCACATCAATAAAAAGTTACTAAAGTAACTCGGCCCGCGGGCTCCTGTTACTATAGTAACAGACTGTACTTACCTTCCTGCTTCCGGATCGCAGCGGAGGTCCTGACGTCAGGCGCTGTGCGCAGCGCATGACGTCACAGCGCTATGTGCCGCGCACAACATCGAGAGGACAGAACTTCCGCCGCGGCTGAAGAGGAAGGTAAGATTAGTAGCCCTGACTGGCGGCGTCCGACTCCCGGGACCCGCCAATCAGCTGTTTTGAAGGGGCCGCAGCACTCGTACGAGAGCTACTTCCCCTTCATTCCGGTCACACTGTGAATCGGTGTCGGCGATTCACAGTGTGAGCGAGTAGTGAAATGAAGGGGAAGCAGCTGTCGTACGAGTGCTGCGGCCCCTTCAAAACAGCTGATTGGCGGGTCCCGGGAGACGGACCCTGACACATCAGCTATTGATGGCCTATCCTGAGGATAGGCCATCAATGTTTAGGGACTGCACAACCCCTTTAAGCCTACGATGTAGCAGGCTTAGAGGGCCCATTAGACAGGATCACAGATTGTGTGATCCTGTCTGCTGGGCCCTGTATCTAAGTCAATCACATGGTAGGCTTAGATACATGGCCCATGTTTGATCCTGTCTGCACACAGTAACCATACACTGTATAAGATTACTGTCTGCTGGACCTTGCATCTAAGCCTACCTTGTGGTAGGCTTAGATACAGGGTCCCACAGACAGTATCACACATGCGCCCTGTATCTAAGCCTAACACATGTGTTACTAATCGTTTTTTTTGTGTGTTTTCTTACAGGTTCGGTCGTTGGACTACGTCGGATTCCAGGACTACTTCGATGACTGCTTTTTTTTTATTATCAATAAAATGGTTAATGAGGGTTGTGTGTGTTTTTTTATTTCAATTAAATATTTTTTCTATGTCTTTGTGTTTTTTTTTAAACTATATTACTACCGCCTTAGTAATGGCCGCCAGCTGGTTGGCAGCATCCATTGCTAAGGCGGGGCTTAGTGTTAGCCGGTGCAGAGGCTAACACTAACCCCCTTTATTACCCCGGTACCCACCTCCACCAGGGGTGCTGGGAAGAGCCGGGTACCATCCAGTACTTGACCATCTGTAGTGATAGTCGGCCACTGGGGCGGCCGCAGGCTGGTAGTATCAGGAGGGGAAAGGCCAGATACAGTGGCCCTTCCCACCCTGGTAATGCTAGGCTGCTGCTGCTTTATTGTATCTGGCTGGTTATGAAAAATGGGGGGACCCCACGTCATTTTAAAAAAATAATTGGAAAGAACGATGTCGGGTCCCCCCCCAATTTTCATAACCAGCCAGATACAACACAGCAGCAGCAGGCAGCATTACCAGGGTGGTAGGTGCCACTGTTTTTGGCCTTCCCCAGCCTAATACTACCAGCCTGCAGCAACCCCGGTGCCTGCCCGTCACTACGGATGGTCGGGTACTGGTTCGTACCCGGCTCTTCCCAGTACCCTTGGTGGCGGTGGGGACCGGGGTAATAATGGGGGTTTGTGTTAGCCTCTGCACCTGCTAACATTAAGCCCCGCCTTAGTAATGGAGGTTGTCAATCAGCCAGCGGCCATTACTAAGGCGGTGATAATAACGTTTAAAAAGATACAAGCACATAGAAAAAATATTTTATTGAAATAAAAAAACACAACCCTCATTAACAATTTTATTGAGAATAAAAAAAACGCCGTCATTGAAGTCCTCGTATCCGAAGTCCAACAACCGAACCTGTAAAAAAACACAAACACACAAAAATAATCAGTAACACATAAAGAAGCAAAATTATTATTCTTACCTTTCCTCGGTCCAGCGCTGGAGCCGCAATGTCAGCGAGCTGAGTACTGTATCTAATCCAATCATGTGTGATACTGTCTGCTGAGTCACTGTATCTAATCCGATCATGTGTGATACTGTCTGCTGGGCCTTATATCTAATCCAATCATGTGTGATACGGTCTGCTGAGCCACTGTATCTAATCCTTTCATGTGTGATACTGCCTTCTGAGCAACTGTATCTAAACCTATCATGTGTGATACTGTATGCTGAGCCACTGTATCTAATCCTATCATGTGTGATACTGTCTGCTGAGCCACTGTATCTAATCCGATCATGTGTGATACTGTCTGCTGAGCCAATGTATCTAATCCAATCGTGTGATACTGTCTGCTCGGCCCTATATCTAATCCAATCATGTGTGATACTGTCTGCTGAGCCACTGTATCTAATCCAATCATGTGTGATACTGTCTGCTGAGCTACTGTATCTAATCCGATCATGTGTAATACTGTCTGCTGAGCCAATGTATCTAATCCTATCATGAGTGATACTGTCTGCTGAGCCACTGTATCTAATCCTATCATGTGTGATACTGTCTGCTCAGCCACTGTAGCTAATCCTATCATGTGTGATACAGTCTGCTCAGCCACTGTATCTAATCCTATCATGTGTGATACTGTCTGCTGAGCCAATGTATCTAATCCTATCCATAGTTTATAGGGTCGTAGTGCTATAGATATGGTGTCTCATATACACACATTCTTTTTGGGCGGACACATATGTATTGAGCTATTTCCCCTGACATTTTAAGACCTTAGTGACGCCCCTGGCTGCTAGTGCTGCATTGTTGGGTCACTTAGGAGACCCAGCGATGCAACTGAAAGCTGCGGACCGTCGGCCATGAGAAGTTTGTGGGGGGGGGGGGCCCAATAAGAACTTTTGCATCGGGGCCCATGAGCCTTTAGCTACGCCCCTGCACTCTCTATATCTATAGGCTGTTTTACACCGGCCAATAATCGGCCGAAGCAGCGAGCGCCGTTCAACGAGACATCGTTGATCGGCGTTCGTTTGCTCCTGTCACACGGAGCTATGGATGGGGACGAGCGGTCGTTACTCCCATCTCTCGTCCCCATAAATTATGTCAGCAGCGTGTCTCCTTGTTCACACAGGGGGGGGGGGGGGGATGTGCTGCCGACAACAATAATATTTTACTTTTTTAAAACGATATGACCAGCAGATGATCGAGCCTTTGCTCGTTCATCTACTGATCACTGCCCTGTTTACACAGGGCAACGAGCGTTCTATGGACTCTTGACTGCCCGATAATCACCCAGTGTAAAACCCCCTTATCTTTCTCTATCTCTCTCTCTCTCTCTTTCTATCTATCCTAACATTTTCCTTCTGCCTAAGGAACTTTTAATCATGTTCTTTTTTAGACTTGTTTTCTTACCTTTATTAGCATCTTAATAATATACTCTACACAAGATTGCTGATATTCATCAAAAACGTGGAGGAGTTTACTCTATATTCCCAGTTTGATAATTACAGTGTTCAGTCTCACGAGTGCTCTGTAGGCGAGACATTTCATAATGCATTAATTTCTCAATCTAAATTTGATCATCATTAGATTAGCCGTTCATTATCAAAATTATCTTTTTGAAGAAAAATAAAATAAAATCACTTCCCAAAAAGTTGCCAGTTAGGGAGATATATTTACCTCACATGCTCAGAAAACATTTATTTTTCAAGAACAACTATTTTTCTCAATAGACTTTTATTCTACAGTGGACATTAAACCGAGTATGTTACAAAGTATGGAGCCTGCTAAAGGTAAGCTGATATCTGTGTGCTCTTTTTAGTGTAATGTCTTCTAGTAACAATAATTAATAGGGAAATGTGTTTTGAAGCAAAGGCAAATGTACAGCACTGTGGCAATACAACAATTGAGAATTAAAGAATATACAGATGTAGTAAAGTTTAAATCAGTGACTGCAGCTAAACTGAATTACTAGAGGAGTATTCCAGTAATAACAAATTATCACCTATCCACTAGATCTGCTAGATCGGTGGGGGGAGTCCAACCGCTGAGACAACTGCCGATTAGCAGAAGGGGGTTTGGTGTCCCCCGTTCATGCCAGTTGCAAACCCGCTACCAAGAATTTAATGGAGCTGTGGGAGAGTATGCACCCTGCCTTTCCATTGAAAGTCTATGGAAACAGTCGAGCACGGAGCACATGCTCGACTGCCTGTCCATCCAATTCCTCCTGGCAGTGTTTTTTGATGCTGGGGAAGAATGTGGGACACGTTCTGGCGATCAGTTGGGCAACTAGCGGTCAGACCAACACCGATCTAGCAGTTATCACTTATTTGGTGGATAGGTGGTAATTTGTTATAACTGGAATACCCCTTTAAACAGGGTCTGAGAAACTCTGAACTCTTCCCACAACAGAAGCTGAAGCTGCTGCTCTGTATCTCCCCCATGCAACTCTGCTTGTTTAGATAAGCTGCTCTGTATAAGCACATCGGACGGAGAACTGATTTCTATTAAAGAAGGGCCGAATGATTATAAAACTACAAACTAATAAACCGCTAGAGGACCCTCAGGCCGCATGTATACAAGCGTATTACAGTGCCTATACACTTCTATGGGGCTCTACGTTACCTTTTTATGCCTGCAATTTCATATGGAGGCATACAAATGTTTTCTTCTGAAATTGTGCCATGCCACTCTATGCAATGCTACTAGGCAGTGTTTCTAGGGGAGATCTCGGTTATACAGCACCATATGGCTACACAAGGAGATTAACTTACAGGGGTTCTCTGCCTTGGACATCTCCTACTTGTTAGAATGGTACTTTGACAGTAAGCAGATCACAAAGTGTCCTCCTGCTGGTACCCCCGCAGTCAGTTGTATTCTGTGCTGAAACCTTAATAGGTTGTCTGTGTAATGAATGACAGGACACGTCCTCCAGATGCTCTTTGTGACCTTTCTTCACTCTGACCAGGAGATGAGGATCCTGAACAGATAAATTCCCTCTATTAACACAGAATTCCCTAATGGGGTATATGAAAATATAAGAAAGAACTTGTTTTTTTCTAAACTGGACAACTCCTTTAAGGAAGTGGTCGAAAAATTACTGCGGATTCTAGGAGCCAGTTTTATAAGAAATCACATAGACATCTATAAAAAATTTTAAAAAAAAACAAAAAACACAACTCAAAAAGTTAGGCATTGGCAGCAAATCCCTACCTGGCTCCCGAAATTTGTCCAACCCTGGTTAAAAGGCAAATACCAACATATTCTCTTTATTTAAGGTACAGATGTTTCCTTCCTTACCTTTTCTCAGATCTAAACATATCCTGAGATGTGTGGCGCAAGAGGACAAGCCTTGAAAGAAAACTTGACTTTGCGATACTCTGTCACGAGATGTCTATGCTATATGTGACTGTGTGCGCCTCCCCAGTGGTTGTGATGTGAAATGCAGTCTGTCGAAGGTTTTGCTAGCATGTCACAATATTGTATTAAATTTGTTTTATGAGAAACTGGAGTTCTTAACCAAATTCAAACAAAGTCAAGGGTGGACATATCTAGATTTCTATAATGCACAAGTTGATACCTTATTTAAGACTTCCCAATATTCTATAGAACCCAGTTACATAGTTACATAGTTAGTACGGTTGAAAAAAAAAAGACACATGTCCATCAAGTTCAACCAAGAGATGGGAAAAGGGAAGGTAAAAATTTCTACACATAGGAGCTAATATTTTTTTGCTCCTATGTGTAGAAATTTTTACCTTACCAGTTCTCTAGATTAATCTACCACTATATCCCATGTAGTTACTAAAGTGCCCCTGCCTGCTGCCAAATTTTAGTTTTAACTACATTTTCCCAATAAAAGAATTGTATGACTGAAATTATACTTGGTTGATACCCGTAGAAGTGGCATTCTGAAAAGCTGCATACAATTTTCATTCTCCTAGTTTTGTATTGTTAATCTCAAATCTGATTTCAGACAGTCCTTGTAATCACTTTTTTATGCTGCCTCTTTGACGTAATATACTGTTTACTTAAGGAGATTTGTAAGAGCCAAAACTTGGCACAGAGTATTTATGTGCTAGAAATATAACCGAATATTTGTTAATTTCCACAAATGCAATTAAAATGGAAATATGCAATATATCTCCAAACACTGCAATGTTTTCCAGTTTTATATAAGTATAGCTTAAAGAGGCTCTGTCACCAGATTTTGCAACCCCTATCTGCTATTGCAGCAGATCGGCGCTGCAATTTAGATTACAGTAACGTTTTTATTTTTTAAAAATGAGCATTTTTGGCCAAGTTATGACCATTTTCGTATTTATGCAAATGAGGCTTGCAAAAGTAGAACTGGGCGTGTTTAAAGTAAAAGTACAACTGGGCGTGTATTATGTGCGTACATCGGGGCGTGTTTACTTCTTTTACTAGCTGGGCGCTCTGACGAGAAGTATCATCCACTTCTCTTCAGAACGCCCAGCTTCTGGCAGTGCAGATCTGTGACGTCACTCACAGGTCCTGCATCGTGTCGGCACCAGAGGCTACAGTTGATTCTGCAGCAGCATCAGCATTTGTAGGTAAGTAGCTACATCGACTTACCTGCAAACGCCGATGCTGCTGCAGAATCATCTGTAGCCTCTGGTGCCGATGTGTCCTCGCTCGTCTGACACGATGCAGGACCTGTGAGTGACGTCACAGCGTGATCTCTCGAGAACACGCTGTGTCTGCACTGCCAGAAGCTGGGCGTTGTGAAGAGAAGTGGATGATACTTCTCATCAGAGCGCCCAGCTAGTAAAAGTAGTAAACACGCCCCGATGTACGCACATAATACACGCCCACTTGGACTTTTACTTTAAACACGCCCAGTTGTACTTTTGCAAGCCTCATTTGCATAAATACGAAAATAGTCATAACTTGGCCAAAAATGCTAGTTTTTTAAAAATAAAAACGTTACTGTAATCTACATTGCAGCACCTATCTGCTGCAATAGCAGATAGGGGTTGCAAAATCTGGTGACAGAGCCTCTTTAAAGGGGTTGTCCACTATCAGACAACCCATGACCTATCCACGGGATAGGTGATCAGTACATGATCTGTGGGGGCCCAACACCCAGATCCCGCACCGTTAAGCCACTCCGGCTGCTTCTGGGCACCGGACGTCCATGCCGGAATCAGTTGGCTCCGGTCACAGAATAGCGACCGAGCTGCAGTACGGCAGCATGGCCGCTATGCAATATATGGAGCCGAGTGCTTCCGGCTCCGTACATTGCATACTATGCAATGACATCCGGTACCCACAGGCAACCAGAGCAGCTGATCGGTGTGGGGTCCGGTGTCGGACCCGCACCGATGCGCTATTGATTCCATCAAAAACAACTAAACCCTGTCACAACGGCTATAAACGGAAACCTTTAGCAATGTTTCTGTCACCATTGATTTCAATGGTGAGGGAAACGGAAGCTTAGGTTTCCGTTTGCCTTTCCATTGAGCCTTGAGGTGTTAACCCGACAGAAACCTCAGAGGGAAAACCTCAGCGGAAAGGAACGGTAATGTGAACACAGCCTTATTAGGCAATAATGCCCGGTCATATGCCGCAGTCTTTTTTTAAAAGAATAGTCTTCATGAGACAACCCCTTTAAAGATTTACTAAAGATCAGACCAACATTGCTTACTGGGAGCCAGGACCATAGAAAGTCACCACTGATGTCATACAAGCCCACCAAAAAACATCTCAAGGTGCATAAGTTACCTTGATGACATCATTCTCATTGCACTCACTGCCATTGCTGGACTTTACTTTCTTTTAACATTTGTTAATTCAAAGAGAAATCTCAACAGATTAATATTTATAATAGGTTTACAATAATTTTGTTATTGATGAACTTTTAATAATATGATTCCTGCAAAGTTTTAATTTCTTACATAAAAAATGAATAGAACATGTACTTTAGGGCACTGGATAAGATTATATTTCACACTAGTTTCTGAAAAGTTGCACTTGGTCTACATGACCTGAGCTTTTCTTGTAAAATATCACTCGGCACCACATGATTCTTTATAGCGTCAGACTGGCAAATGTAACTCTTTACAAGGCACAATTTCTTTTCTTTCTGTATATGCAATAGACGACTTAATTTATATTCTGCATCTCTTTGTTTCACATGACACTTGGCCCATCATAAGGTTTTAAATCCTCAATTTAAATATGCAGCGGTATAGCAGCGGTCACGGTTGAGATAGCCCCCCCACTCATCACAATAACGGTGATAGGGCTGCTTGTTGCGGAGGAAAAACAAGAACTACTTTATGTGCACTATTACTTTTGGGGTGTTGATTCAGTGAAGTGGCTATGAACCAGGTGATCACAAAGATTCTTATCCTTCTAGAGGTGACCCCCATGGTAAAGAGCAGTGGCATCCACAAGATCCTTATCAGCAGTGAGCATCCCCCAAAGATTTTGAAGAATACCCTTCATTTCTTTGTTTCTAATAAAATGTGCCCACCAAATGAATGGGTTGGGGCCCCTTTACCTCTTTTTAATTTTTGGGACTAGAAGATCAGTTCTGTTCTGCGATAATGCATGACAAATGAACCCATCATAATAGTAGCTTTGGAACCGATCTCATTGAAATGCTAGTGTAGTTCTTTTGACTGATCAATGAAATCCTTAAGGTTTGAGCAGTTTCTCCAGAATTTCAAATATTGGCCCTCAGGGATTCCTCATTTAAGAGGAACTAGAAGATGACTGTTCCATAATGACAGGCTGTTTGTGACCGTGGACTTTCAGAAAGTGTCATCATTTTCAGTCTTTGTGATCAAAATATCGAAAAAATTAATGGACTTCTCCAGTATGTCAAATGTAAAAAATAAACTCCTGAATAATAACCTGCTTGGTCTAACAAACTCATTGAATCGCAATGCCAAGTACACCCAAGGAATCAAAATATTATCAATATACATTGCCCATAAGATAATGGAAGAGTTATAGGATTCAAAGTCGTCTGTAAAGACCGCCTGGTCCGCCAACCACTACAGGCACAAATTTGCGTAGCTTGGGGCACAGGGACTGTCCATGGCAGGCCCCTGAGCTGGTAAGAGAGGTGCCCCACAAAGAATAAAATATTCCTAAAAATAATTAATTCTAGTAATTTGAGGACAAATTCATTGTGTGCTCTATACTGTACTCTCCTAGTCTCAAGGAAACACCGTACAGCCCCACATCTAAGTTTGTGTGATATGGAGCTGTATATCGCCTCCACATCGAGACTGGCAAGGAGGGCATAATGCAGCAATACAACCCCAGCCAGTTTCTTGAAGATATCTGTGGTGTCTCATAAAAGTGGAGAGGTCCGAGTCTATATTGTCGACATACACACTGATGTTCTGAGACAGGTTATTCACGCCTGACACAATCGACCGACCTTTGAGTGACAAAAGACCTTTATGCGCCTTCGGCAAACTATAAAACGTCAGGGTTTGTGGATGTTTTATACTCAGAAATTCCAAGTTATGTTTGGTAATAAGTCCAGGTTCTTGGATAGCAAACATTTACATAAAAACTCATTTAGTATAGATGTATTTTTTTAATGCAATTTGAGGGGCAGTTTTTAATGGAGCTTTTTTTTTAGCCAAAGTCAGGAGTATAAAGTCCTACTTTTATACTTCCCATTCCTTTTGAATGAACTTCTCACTTTTGCTCAAAAAACGACACCTCAAACTGCGATTCCAGCCTAAGGGTATGTTCACACGGCGGGGGTCCGTAACGGCTGAAATTACGGGGATGTTTCAGCCTGAAAACATCCCCGTAATTTCAGCCGTACCGGCATGTGCAGGCGCTTGAACGCCGCGTCAATTACGGCCGTAATTAGCGCTGCTATTCATTGGAGTCAATGAATAGCGGCTCCAATTACGGCCAAAGAAGTGACAGGTCACTTCTTCTACGCGGGCGTTTACTTACGCGCCGTCATTTGACAGCGGCGCGTAAATATACGCCTCGTGTGAACAGACAAACGTCTGCCCATTGCTTTCAATGGGCAGATGTTTGTCAGCGCTATTGAGGCGCTATTTTCAGACGTAATTCGGGGCAAAAACGCCCGAATTACATCCGTAAATAGGCCGTGTGAACATACCCTTACACTTGCAGTTTTTCATGCCGTTTTATTTGTATCCAATGGCAATTATAGATCTGAAGCAACGATAAAAGGGAAGGACTTATACTTCCTCTCTGTTTTGTATGCACTTCTGTGTTTTGCTAAAAAAAAAAAACTGCATGTCTGAATCCAGCCTTAGGTCCCATTTGTCCAATTCTGTAGTCAAATTAAAAGAGGTCTAAGGCCAGAATCACACACAGAGTTTTGATGCAGTATTTGGCAAAAAAAAAGTTAAACAAAAACGAGAATTGGATCCAAAAGTAAGAAAAATGTATAAAGAAAAGACTGATGCATCTCCTTTCTTTTGTTTCCACTCCTGTATTTGGCTAAAAAAAAAATCTGCACCAAAAACTGCATTAAAACTGCCTGTGTGATCCTAGCTTTAGTCAGTCACAACTCTGCTGAAAGCCGTGTCTGAGGAAAATGCGGGTCAACGAAAGTCAATAATCAACATCTGACTGCCTTTCCAACACATCCCATAATGGCCGTCTTAATTTACAGAAAACTATTATTCGATGCAAAGGTCAGGGCGAGTGCCTGTATACCGGCTTTATATAGCAGTGTATATGATCAACTTGAGTCTCTTTTCTTTTTCATCTACATATGGTCAGGGCTCTCTCACGGTTTAGTTTGTTATAAAAAAAAAAAAGAACAAGAATTATAGTTTAATTTAATTCCCTTTATGCCAAAGCTCTGTACAATACACTTTACATACTATATATTTATATATACTATATATAGTGTTATACAACATAATAATAATAATAATAAAAAAAATCACTTTTAAGTAAGAATACAACATCAGAAACGTTATCATACTTAATTTCTTAAACTATATTAGACCTCGCTTCTTTAGACCTCAGTTTGTTCCCAAAAGGTTTACGAATATGTTGCTTCTTTGCCGAGCTGGTTAGGAGGCCTCAGCATAAATAAGATACGGAGTTTCTAGTATCTGGCCATTTCCCTAATAGAGCTTATAAACAAGATAAATGATTTTTAATAATGCAGTCTCCTTCTAGTGGCATCTAACCAGGGTTCAATTCAGATCAATAACCAAAGAAGCATTTCAAAGAACAGCGCAATCATTACAGTTTCTTCCTGCGTCAAGTGTTTTGGAAGCACAGTGGATTAATCGAGACACATGGTAAATCAAGAGCATTGATCCCATCAACGCAATGCTTGTTACTTTTGCTCATTACATATGAGTAACAATTCTATCAATTCTGTTACAAGCTCAATATGGTCATGCAGTAAAGTCTGTAGAGAAACTCTGCAATTACTTTTGCAGCCTACATGCTCGCTTAAATGGTCACTAAACTTTAAAAAAAATTACACTTAAAAGGAATACTCCACCAAATGCTTATACACTGTTTTATGCCTAGTGCAGGGCTTAAAGGGACAGTTCATGACTTCTATCTTTGGTGAACATTAAATCATTTCATGCACCGCCCCCTCGGACCCTGAACTTGGCATAACAGTTTTTCCTTGGTTGTTCCTGCTTTCCCTTGAATCTTTTCTGTCCCATACTGAAATCTTTACTGTGAGAAATATATAAAGAATTATTCTGTATTTGTCAAGAAGAAAAGCCCTTTTCCCCCTCCTCCTTCTTACAAAGCTGTCTCTGACTGAAAGGCAACTGGCTATGGTAGGAGCCCTCCCCCACTGGGCTCCCTGTAATAGAAGTCCAGAAATGTTACACCTATGCTTATTGTCAGGCGAAAATGGAAGGGATCAGGCGTCAATTAACCCGTGTTCTCTGCAAGATTTCTACAAGACTGTTTGTTTGAGGAGCGAAGGGTGTAACGAATGCCTAAAAGTGGTGTCACTCAAAGGCTACTTAAGTATAATGGTGAATGTTAAATGTATACGTCAGGACACTTTTCATGACGTATAGGCTAAACAGACATTATAGCCTATGAGTGATAGATGCCATTGTTAGGCATCTGTCACAGGAATTAGTCACCCATAGACTATTATGGTATACGTTTAACGTAAACGTCAAGAAACGCTATTGAAAAGCCCATGACATACACATTAAATAGATGCCTGTGATGTATGCCAAAAACTTGAATGCTGTGTGGGATGGCATAGTGTAGTCTATGCAGTGTAGTGTGCTTATATATATGACCTCCATCGGGCTACTGGAGCCCTATAAACACTTCTAGCATGTACGGTTAGAGCTTTACCGACGTACACCCAAGACGTAGGAAAAAAATTATATTAACAGGACCTTATTGCTATGATCTACAACATCCCATCAACTATAGGAGCCAATGGTTTAGTCGGAATAGACCCAGTATTTAATTTGAACTACTTAACCCTTTTCTGATATTCATATTTTAATTGCAAAATATTAATTAACAAAGGCAGAGCTTGGTTTACCCCTATATTAACCCCTTAATGACCGGGCCTGAAAAGGTCTTAATGACCAGCTACATTTTTCCGTTTTTACCTCTCTGCATTTCAGCAGCCATAACTTTTTTATTTTTTCATTGACGTGGCCGTATGAGGCCTTGTTTTATGGGGAATAAATTGTATTTTTTTTTCACAGTTTGGAGGTAGAAAAATATATTTTTACATGGTGAATATAAGAAAAATAGTTTTTCTTGTTTTTTTTTTATCCCATTCATGTTTCGAACTAAATAACCTTTTAGATTAATTCTTCAGGTTAATACGGTCGTTTAGATACCTAATATGTATATTCTATGGAAGAATAGATCCGCACGTACAGTACCCAACAAAGCAAGGTAAGATGGCAGAAAGAGATAAAGACATGCACCATTCTATCTCAGCTTGCATGCGGCAGGCGAACTTCTCACCTGGTTACTTGTGGCGAACATGTCCCTCTCAAAACTGTTCTCTTTAGGATTTGGTGTAAAAAGAAGTATAATACTTTATGTAAATTACCAGAGTCCTGAGATGTCCAACAGCGTCCTACACATGCTCAGGGAACAGATCAAGCTAAGGCCAGTACACCTGGACTCATCTCAGGACTCTTCCCTTGTAATTTACATAGTACTATATAAAATTTAGGTACAGAGGATAATAAAGTTTAACTTGACACTTAACGCGTCAAAGACACACTTGCAGAAAACTTTAACTTCACTTTTTCAATGGCTTTCCTTGTGTTATGAGTCAATTTAAAAGTTTGTAGTATCACAGAGTGGGAACTCTTCATAAAACATAACCTTTATTCATTATCAAGATTAAAATACTCTGGGTAATTCTTTTGAATACAAATACCCCTGACATAACCAGGGTTGAATCAAATAAACAATACACAATAATCACCAGCAGTATCCAGAAAATGATATCTAGATGGCGTGGTACCATACACCACCTATTGAAAAACTCTGGGGATACAAACATTTCTATCACACAGAATTAGTGTAATTTCTAAGCACCAAATATTGCATAAAATAATCACAATACTGACACTTCATAACCGTCCCAATGCATTTCCCCAGCCTAGTTGGTTCATCAGGGGACAATACTGGACAGTATGTGTGTAATTAGAGACCTATAATAGTATAGATAAATATATAATAAATATTTGCTTGTATCGGCACATTTGTGCCAGATTACAACTCGAGACTCCTGGGAGTAGAGATGACAATTGGTTGAAGAAGGAACAGGTGGATGAAGATGATCCATTTTACAATAAGTGCTGGTTTGTAGAAGCTGTAGATGGAGGCTTGGCATTCCACATGGTCTGTGATGACTTCCTGGGGAGGTGATTAGAACATTACAGGTCACCGCAGTTTGGTTCATACACCCCGGCGGCCTACGTTGGTAGCCGCACATGGTGGCTGAGACACCGAGTATATAAAGGCAATGGCCTGCCCATTCCAACATGACTTTCGGCTAACTCTAGACCGCATTGTCAACTAGGACCACCTGGTCCAAAGTTCTTAGCCGCACTATTGGTTAATATCACAGAGACTCGACCCTTGTCATAAATTGTATCTGTTTCTACTCCGTCTCCAAGATCTCCTATGCCCTCTTTCAAAATGGTGTCACAAACAGAATAAACCACAGATAATACCTCCAAGGGACTACTTCAAATGATGACGAGGTTGCATAAGGAAGACAAAAGTGGCTAGCGAGTTGTGCCAAATAAATGATGTCTATTTGTGCCATTTTGATAACTCTTAAATGTATACATCCTATGACTCTATTGGTAAATCTCCCCCATTGCACTTCATTGTGTTGCAGTACTCATCAGGCTTTACCCGATTTTCATTTCAGGAAGAAGATGTAGGAGAATCCTAGATTTAGCAAAATAATAATTATTCATCAAACAAGCAAGAAATAGATTTGCATTTATATCTTGCAACATCTGCAATTGGACAACAGCAAACAGGATCATGCGCAGTACACGGCTTATTAACAATGTAGAGGGCCACAGAACGGTTAACAATGATAGGTTCTGCTAGAGCGGACAACTCGATGGAGCAACCTGGGCTAAATGTGTAAAAAATCAGCAGAGTGAGCATTTAAGCGAGTCCAGATGCATTGGTGCACTCTTAGGGTATGTTCACACGCCCTATTTATGGACGTAATTCAGGCGTTTTACGCCTCGAATTACGTCCGAAAATACGGCTCCAAACCGCCGGCAAGCATCTGCCCATTGAAATCAATGGGGTTATGATGTTCTGTGCACACAGGTTTTTTTTTACGCGCCGCTGTCAAAAGACGGCGCGTAAAAAGACGCCCGTGTCAAAGAAGTGCATGTCACTTCGAGACGTAATTGGAGAAGTTTTTCATTGACTCCATTGAAAAACAGCTCCAATTACGTCCGTAAAAGACGCCGCGAAAAATGGGAGTACGAGCAATTAAGTCTGAAATTCAGGAGCTGTTTTCGCAATATAAGGAGATATATTACAGTAATTAGTCAAAGGTCTTGTGTGGACAAATTTGAAAGGACATTCATTGATTTGGAAAGCTCAGATGTCCATTTCCACTCTACTAATTGAATTTTTGTTGCAATTGTCAGAGTGTGTTTTATGTTTTCTGTAAAAAAAAAAAGACTGTTACTACATGTCAACTACCGTACTTGTGTGTGTGTTTTAGGTGCCTGTTTAACTGATTTTTATGTTGTCCATTTAATTAAATAGGGAAAGACACGACAAAAACACGACACTTCGCTGTAAAATCCCCAAAAACACATGGGAATTTATCATTGGTATTAAAAAGCCTCAAATTGTGCCGAACGCCATATTTGCTCAATAATTTGCAACTTTTTACTATTTTATGCTGTTGTCACCACGTTTATAAAAAAAAAAATAGGGAGTGGAGCGAAAAGGGGCAGAGCCACCCGACGCCTGAGAAATGTCTTTTAACTTACACCAGAAATGAGATTAGCTTACATATAAAACCTACGCCTGCTCGCAGATGGGGTAAATTTCACTTTCTGGCATGTAGACAGTACAAAATGCAACTAATTTATTAACCGCTGTGCGCCTCTTAATAGTAGGGGCAGATTTACTTATACTAGGATATTGCTGAGTAGAATGCAATTTTAGTGTTGTGTGCGCCATATCCCTTAGCACACAGCGATTGAGGAATATGATACAGTTACTGACCTACGACAGGCACAACCATGCAAAAAGTGGAGGAATTGTAAATATATATATATATATATATATATATATATATACACACACATACTGTACACACTATAAGTAGGTACAACAGGTGGCTTGAAAAGTATGCCCCCTTTTTACAAGAAAAAAAATACATGGAACATTTTTAAAAAGTGACCACAAAACACCCTTTGTGAACCCAGTCTTTTCTTAGAACTCTACATCGTGCCATTCCTCTGTTATTCCTCCTAGAAAATTATGACTCAATTAACGACTGGGTGTTACCAGTTGAGGGTGTGTCACTACACAGACTGACAATGTCCAATCACTGCTGACAGAGTGAGACTGTGTAGGGACTCATGCAGTTGTTAATTTATTTATACAGTTCTAAGAGCAATAACAGTTGAACGGCCCAATGTAGAGTTGGAAGAAAATAGGTTGAAAAATTGTTATTTCATGGGCAGTGGCGTAACTACCGCCGTAGCAGCAGTAGCGGCTGCTACGGGGCCCGCGGCATGAGGGGGCCCGTGTCGCCCGCCGGCACGGGCCCCCACCATGGCCGCAGGCTCCGCTAGCAGCCGCTATGGCTGCTGCAGCGGGACGCCACTGATCACTACGGCAGAGCAGGGAGGTATCTCCCCGCTCTGCCATTAAACAAAAGACATGTATCCCCTCTCCACAGGACAGGGGATACATGTGTGATCGCTGGCAGCGTTAGGGAGAACGGGGGACTGAAAGTCCCCTGAAGTTCTCCATCACAAACCTCGGACTTCCGGGTTCTGTGTCGGCTTTTCCGCAGAAATGAATGGAGCGTCAGTCGCGCTTGTGCGCATGCGTGAGCAGCGCTCCTTTCATTTTTATTGAGCTGCCGACACAGACGCCGGAAGTCAGAGGTTAGTGATGGAGAACTTCAGGGGACTTTCAGTCCCCCGTTCTCCCTATCAATGCCGGCGATCACACATGTATCCCCTATCCTATGGATAGGGGATGCATGTTATTTGTAGGACACAACAACACTGTAGGTCGCATTTTTTTTTGGACGGGACGCTGTATGGCGTTCCCTGCAGGGGGGGTGCGCTGTATGGCGTTCCCTGCAGGGGGGGGGGCACTGTATGGCGTTCCCTGCAGGGGGGGGGGCGCTGTATGGCGTTCCCTGCAGGGGGGGGCGCTGTATGGCGTTCCCTGCAGGGGGGGGCGCTGTATGGCATTCCCTGCAGGGGGGGGGCGCTGTAAGGCATTCCCTGCAGGGGGGGGGGGTGCTGTATGGCGTTCCCTGCAGGGGGGGGGGGCGCTGTATGGCGTTCCCTGCAGGGGGGGCTGTATGGCGTTCTCTACAGGGGGGCTGTATGGCGTTCTCTACAGTGGGGGCTTTATGGCGTTAGCGCCATACAGTCCCCCCTGTAGAGAACGCCACACAGTCCCCCCTGTAGATGACGCCACACAGTCCCCCCTGTAGATGACGCCACACAGTCCCCCTGTAGATAACGCCACACAGTCCCTCCTGTAGATAACGCCACACAGTCCCCCCTGTAGATAACGCCATACAGTCCCCCCTGTAGATAATGGAATACAGCCCTCCCCCTGTAGATAACGCCAAACAGTCCCCCCTGTAGATAACGCCATACAGTCCCCCCTGTAGATAACGCCATACAGCCCCCCCTGTAGATAACGCCAAACAGTCCCCCCTGTAGATAACGCCACACAGTCCCCCCCTGTAGATAACGCCATACAGTCCCCCCTGTAGATAATGGAATACAGCCCTCCCCCTGTAGATAACGCCAAACAGTCCCCCCTGTAGATAACGCCATACAGTCCCCCCTGTAGATAACGCCATACAGCCCCCCTGTAGATAACGTCATACAGTCCCCCCTCTGTAGATATCTACAAAGGGGGCTGTATGGCGTTATCTACAGGGGGGGCTGTATGGCGTTATCTACAGGGGGGCTGTATGGCGTTATCTACAGGGGGGCTGTATGGCGTTATCTACAGGGGGGGCTGTAAAAAAGGCACTATCTACAAGGGGGGGGTTGTGTGACTCCCAGGGGGGGGGGGGCCCCAGTCAAAAGTTTGCTATGGGGCCCAGTCTTTCCTAGTTACGCCCCTGTTCATGGGGAATACAAGTATTTACTAAAATAGACATGTCAAGAGAGGTGACAGGTCCTCTCTAAAGAGCCATTCAGGAGGAATTCAGGGTTAACAGCTAACTCTTTAAATAATTTAGAAATAAACTCTTAAAGTGGAGCTGTCGTCTCTCCTGACGTGTCTGTTTTGATAAAGAATTGTATTTTCCATGAAACAACAATTCTGGAACGTATTTTCATAGAAATGGGAGTTCCTCTGTTATTCCCCCAAACTTATGAACAATTGACGACCGGGGTGTTACAAGTTGGGCTGTGTGAGAGGTGCGGACAGAGTGAGACTACGTAGGGACACACCTCTTTGACAAGGGGAATTGTAACACCCAGTTGTCAATTTATTCAAAACTTTCTTGGAGAAATAACAGAGGAACGGCACAACACAGAGTTCTAAGAAAAGATGTTCCAGAATTGTTATTTCATGGGAAATGCAAGTATTTACTAAAATAGACATGTCAGAAGAGTTAACAGGCCCGGTCTAATTTTTTTTCCATTAAAAATAAGGGCATGTTCAGACATGGCAGAGTTTTCCCGCTGCAAATTCATGGCAAATACGAAACAAATCTACAGCAAGATTTGCATATTTCACAGGTAATTCAGACGTTGCGGATATCACAGCGGACTTGCCGCAGATTTCAGCCTTTGCACAATCTGCAGTGAAAATCCGCTGATTCTCCGCTGGTGGCCGTGCATGCTGCGGAATAAAAATTCTGCACTGTAGCCTAAATTCCGCACTGTTATTTGTAAGTTACCTAAAAAGGTATTGAATACTGTGGAAAAAACGGCTGCTGCAGATTTCCACTGTGGACTATCCGCAGCGGAATTCAACAGCAATTCCGCCACGTCTGAACATGCCCTTACTGCTTCCAAACAGAGATGTAGCTATAGGTAGTGCATAAGTAGCAGTCACACCCGGGCCCTAGTGCTTGAGGGATAACAAAGGCCCCTCTACAATAAAATAAGACACCAGTATTATAAATGGCTTAGTAGGTAGGGGAACCTGTTATCAATTTTGCATTGGGGCCTAGGAGCATAGGGACCCACACATGTACTGTTGCGGATTTCCCGCCGCGTATCCACACTTGCCTCGAACAGTCTTCCGCTGTGTATTATCTGCCTGCAAATCTTGATGGAAAGTCTGCAACATATCCGCTACGTGTTTCCAGATCTACTCTGTTCTATACTTTCTGGAAATAACGCTTTCAGCCTAGAATTTACAAAGTAAAGCCAGAATCATTGATTCCCTTAAAATGGATATTTATCCAAGAAATGGCTGTGCAGCGGACTTCTTGTCCTCTGGGATTTACAGCCGCAGGGTGATGATTGCAGAAAACTAATGAATATTACACTCAAACAATTATCAGTTAGCCTTGGCAGTTACTTGTTACAGTTCATGCACTAATGGAAAATGTAACTACACAACAGCAGGGTAACTGGATCATAAATAATTTACATATCACCTTCAGCAACCAAACAAGTCTCTGAGCTGTTCTATTCTGCTACTATTGAATTTAACATGTTAAACTATTAGAACTATAGAGAAGCGAAAAGTAACAGCGACCATATGGTTAATTTTTAATGTCCTAGACATATGTGAGACCAGCATTCAATATAATTACCACTTTCAATACTCAAAGTTCTATTGCTGAACTGTATAAGAGATGATTTATGTGATATTGTAAACACATTCTTAATAAGGGAACAATTGGAAACACAAAAATAGGATCCAGTATCATTTTAACATATTAGAGGCTATTTGAGCATAGGGTTTCAACAGTGGAGCTTTAATTCGATATTTAAAGCTTTAAAAAGCCTTTACCGATGACTAGATGACCGCCATTTGCTTCACAGTCCTATGACATAGTGGGTCACTCTTTAAAGGGAAATTCCGACCAAAAAGAAAGTTTGTGATGTGTTCCATTAACCCCTTGGCACCTTCCGATGTACAGTTACGTCAAATATGCACTACCCCAAGATGGCGTGGGCTCAAAAGCGAAGGCCGCACCATACACAGCAGACGCCGGCCGTTTAAACCAGCTGACACCTGTCTGCAATAGCCAGGATCGGAGATAACGCTTTAGCAACATCTCAGCAGTTAGACAGAGGGAAGGGGACAATCGGGTGCCATTGCACAAATATATAAAAAAAATAATAAAAGAGTTAAAAAAAAAAAAAGAATATTCCAATCTTTCACCAAAAATTACGTAAGCAATATAAAAACAAACATAATTGGTATTGCTGCGTCCGTAAAAGTCCCTAGGATAGGCCATCAAATTCTTATGACTAGACAACCCCTTTAAGGCAATTTTATAATGATGAATCCACCCCACTGTGTATATGCAGTTATAAGAGCTGTTATATTTGTGGCTCAGAGAGAGACAAAAAAGCATAAACACATTTTATAAAAGACAATAATAATGCGGCCCCAATTACAGTTTATTTGATTATGATGTTCCTGTAAACACTGAATACACGTGTGTCAAAAAGACAAAGAGCGGAAGGTAGACAGAGCTGCATCTGTCTTTATTATTTAGATAGCAATAAAGATATCATACAATAAATTGCAAACAGAAAAACAAAACAAAAAAATAACAACTTTACTACCACTTTTAAAAAGCAGTTTTGCTCCAAGGCAAATGTCCCAATGTCCTCACAGTATCTGATATAAGTAATGCTGCACAGACAAGACATTTTAATGGGTTCATAAAAAAGCTCAAGATAATAGAGCGGAAGGCAATAATTGATAAAGATCAGGTGCCTGTAATTCGTCACAGCATCTCCCTGTTCTAGAAATGGCTTTTGTGTGACTTGTAATTTGTGTCTTGGTATAAATGTATCTTTTAAAGAAATAGTGAAATCAATGTCAATTTGCAAAAATAATATATTATAATCATTATCCTGTCATTATTTTTCATTTATAGCCATTGCTCTGTTTGAACATTAAAGTAAACCTTCGGCAAGAAGACCATGGATCCATACGGGGAAACTAACTTGTAAGATTTACACTCCCCCCCCCTCTTTCTCCTTCCCCTTCCCAACCATATAAACGATGTCACTATGTAATATCTCTCCGACAACTCCGTTCTCCACTACCTTTTCCCATGCTGCACATGTCCAGTTAAATACGTAATTTTCTTTAATAATACTGCCCGTTCCTGCAATGGGAACCAGCAGACACTTCTCCTAAAAATTGAAGTGGGGGTGAGGTGTTAGTGTTGGCAGGGTGTCAATCCTATGCCCTAGCAGTACTTTTGTAGTATTGTAAGTAACTCCGAGAGCTTGGTCACTTCTGGTAGCAGAGCTTATTTCTGCTTATTCATACACCTTATCCAATTCATTTGATAGCGTGCTAACAGAAGGATTATCAAAACTTCTCGATTACTGGATAGGCATAAAAAAGTATATAAAACTTACTAGAAAACCTACTAGCTACTAGCACTTTCACTTCTAATGCCAGAATTAGTACAGATATAGACTAAATGTAAGTATAAAGTTGGACATAGACATAAAACAGCTATTGCCCCATTAATGTGCCCAATCAGATTGGCAGAACAAGCATGTTATATATATGGCGAAAGAAGTCATGGTGTCACCAAATACAGAGATTGTCAGTGATTACAGTCCGACACCAAAAACCTTGTGTGTATGGCCAGCTTTAGACAGATCCTATTGAAAAAGAAGACTGATACAAGAAACTGTACTTTTTAATCATTCCGGTCAACAGCCCTCATTCCTGACGTCAAATTTTCAGCCCTAGAAATATTACATGAAGCTACTCGCTTCTAGGATTTTACAGGGGAAAAGCATGCAGGGCTGTCTTCTAGATAAAACCCTAAACCCCATTGGTGGCTAGTGATTCTAGGATTTCCGTCACTGTCCAAACAATCATTGAACAGACACTTATACAGCATGTGCCCCTATAGACAGCTGCTGCAAAGAGCGTCACTTTGGAAGACTTGGCGTATTCATGTATTACATGGTCATCCATTCACATGAATAGGGTTCTCCTAGCAATAACAGACAATCGCTGGGGGTTCTAGCACTTGAACCCCTGCAATCACATTTTTGCTGTAATGGGTCAACCCATGTAAAGGCTATGTACACTTTGAGGCTGCTTTTTTTTTTATGTTTTATTTAATTTTGAACAATATTTAAATCGGATTTTAATAACAATTTTTTTTACTTATCCCATATACATATAAGTTGTATCTTGCTGTCAAAACCGAATCCGTCAGGTCAGCGGTACTGATGGCTGTGGTGAACGCTATTATCGGTCACATCTATGTTCATCATTTAAGAGACACGCAGGACCTATGTTCACCGAAGCCGTCAGACCCGCCGACCTGACGAATTCGGCTTTGACTGCAAGATACAGCTTCTGTATACAGAATGCATAGAAGCTGTATCTCAAAATGTAAAAAAAAAATGTAAAAAATGTATTCAAAAGTTGTTTAAAATGAAATAAAACATTGATTTATAAAACAAAATGCCTTCAAAAGTTTATATAGCCTTTAAAATATTATTTGAATTTACTGTCCATTTAAAGCAGATGAACCAAGTATATCCTAACCAGAGGAAAAGGGAAATAATGCATTTTGGGTGAAGTTAAGTTTTTGACTTTGGGTACCTGTCTTATGTATGTTTACTTTATGGGTCCCAACTACCCTGAAAGAGATCAGAGGGAGACATGCAAAATAAGGCAACTTTTTGGATTTAGTGGGTCATCAAAGTCTTTTCTATATATTTTTTCTACTACCTGTTGGGAACCAACAGTTAAAGCAATTAGTATTTCTGCAGCTCCGAGGAGTACCTGTATCCACTGCTTTAAGAAGGTTTCTGCAGTTTCAGAGACAGCTGGCTGCCTGCCAGTCTCTGTAGTGTATGAGTCACGGATAGCAGGGGAGATGGGAAAAGAGAAATCCCAGAATAAAGGGACCTGCTGGAATGTCATACAGCTTGGGTGGATCAATTTGTTCTGCCAGGCTGTGTCTGTGGATTTCATCTAACACATTGAGATTATCAGCTGGAATTATTTAAATAGAATTGTCCTAAAAAAGTTTAATTTTGCTAAGGGGGACCCAACACAACTTGGCGCGAACCCTCTTTTTCATGGGTAATGTGGATCTATACAGGGCACTGCAACATTAACAAACAAGGGGGAACTAAATGGAGAATGGGAAAGGGGAACAAGCAAGTATTAGTTGATTCTGCTATGAAAAAGTTTTTTGCATAGAGAAAATGAGAGTAAATAATATTTTGGTTTTCATATTACCTATACTTTTTAATAAAGCCCCAAAAAAATATCGAGATGTAAACCTGTCAGACGTGTATTAATTTTTTTTCAATAAATAAAAAACAAACAAAAACAAAACACAATTTTGACATATGTCTCCCCCATAAAGGTCTGTTTATACTGCGCAGTATATTTCCAGACACCTTGTTTTTAGCTACAGACGTATACTGCCAATTGTATGGACACTTTGGCTTTAGATATGCCACCAACATTCATGAGACATCTCAATGTTATGTATATTGCTACATGGTAGCTAGGCAGGCCAGAACGGTCAACTATTATGAAACCCAACTCAACCCAATTTAACATAGGAGCATGAAAGACCGGAAAAAAATAATTATTGCTACACAATATCCAGTGGATTAAACAGGGATTTAGAATAAATTACAAAAGGTACGTACAAGTTATCCTTTACCCGTTTTTCCATGACTAGTTAAAGGGGTTGTCCATTTTTTATTTATAGAGTAGGAAATCATATTTAAAATTCTGCTCACATGCCTTTCTTATACCAGTGCAGTTGCCTCTATCTAGAAATTAAAAAAAAATAATGGGATAGCCCAAAGATTAGTAGATAGTAATGCATCCATAGCCCAAATTAATGGACTAAACATGGCGTCAGTCATGTGACCCACCACCACACATCATGTGATCCCCTTGCATCTAGGTGACGCTGTCCAGGTATCTAACAGGTGAATAATAGTTTATGGAGCACCAAACATAAAGTATTTCTACCTACAGCAACATCTCATCATTCTCTGTGTAGGGGGAGCTCTTACATTGTTCTCCCTGTCTCTATGTGTTGTGTGTGTATATTTTTTTTAAACAATTAACAACATCACCCAGAGACAGAGACCATTTTTATACATCATCTAGTGACAGGCAGCCATGTAATACACGCACAGTGAAGTAGTTGTTCACCATTATTACACCATTAGACCTATTCAGGTAGTGCATGGATGGGTCCTCAACACATGAATATCATATAACCCTGTTACTAACTGGATGTTAGGGGTCAGATGATGGGACAGGGGCCTACTGCACTGGTATAAGAAAGGTATGGGAGCAGAATTTCTAATACATGTATATTAGAAAACTGTAAGATTTCCTACTATATGAATTAATTAATAAATAAAATAAAAAGCAGACAACCCCTTTAAAGAGCCTCTGTCACCAGATTATAAATTCCCTATCTCGTACATAATCTGATCGGCGCTGTAATGTAGATCACAGTGGTTTTTATTTTGAAAAATGATAATTTTTTAGCAAGTTATGAGCAATTTTAGATTTATGCTAATTAGTTCCTTAATGACCAATGGGGCATGTTTTTACTTTTTACCAACTGGGCGTTGTACAGAGGAGTGTATGACGCTGACCAATCAGTGACCAATCAGTGTCATGCACTTCTCATTGTTCCAGCCCATTTTTACAGTGTGATTGTGCAGTGAAAGAAGCTGGGCTGGAACAATGAGAAGTGCAGGACACTGATTGGTCACCCTCATACACTCCTCTGTACAACGCCCAGTTGGTCATTAAGAAACTAATTAGCATTAATCTAAAATTGCTCATAACTTGCTCAAAAATGATCGTTTTTTAAAATAAAAACCACTGCTGTTATCTACATTACAGCGCCGATCACATTATGTAGGAGATGGAGCACTTATAAACTGGTGACAGAGCCTCTTTAAGAGAAAGTCAAAACTAATTCCATCATTACTAGAATTTACCACAGAATAAAAATGTTTGGAAGCGGCTAACAAAACAACAATTCCATGCATACAGAACTTAATTATTTTTCAAACTAATTGCTTCTAAAATACTTGCCACACGAAAACTAACAGCCTGACTACATAATTGGAGGATAAGAGTTGCCCGCTGTTGCTGTGTATAAGAGCAAGCAATTCTCCGCAGGGAGCTTTCCACTGCTGCCTGTGCTGTCACAGTGCATGCTAACGTTTACCAGTCCTGAAATAAAAAGAGTTGAAAGTCATGTCAATCTGAAACACTAGCACGGAAGAAAGAAAAGTATGTTTTTCTTTGAATGCTATTAACATTTCCTAATACTACTTTGTATTTACATACTACATTGAAGTTTGCAAGAACTAATACCTTAACAGATTGTATCAACAGATTTTTCTAGGCTGCGAAACTGGTGATTCAGGCTTGGATTGTCTCCCATTCTGGTTTTTTTATGCTCATAGCAGATATTTAGCACAAGGAAAAAGTCATTTCCAGAATTGGGTACGGAAGCCCTAATGTTACAAAGTGAAAAGATGGAGACCTGTTTTTTTAGAACTGTACATTCTCAGCATGATTGTAAAGGCCCTTTTACACTGGGCGATTATCGTGCAGACAAACGTTCATATAAAGGGGGTTTTACACAGGACAATTATCGGGCAGACGAGCATTAATATAACACTCGTTGACGATAATTGCCCTGTGTAAACAGGAAAACGATCAGCAGATGAACGAGCAAACGCTCGATCATCTGCTGGTCGTATAATTTAAAAAAAGTTAAAGATTATCGTTGTCGGCAGCACATCACCCTGTGTAAACAGGGAGACGCGCTGCCGACATGATAATAATGGATGGGGATGAGCGATCGGAGTAACGAGCGCTCATCCCCATCCATGGCTCTGTGTGACAGGAGCAAACGAGCGCCGATCAACGATGTCTTGTTGATCGGCGCCTGCTGCACCGGCCTATTGTCGGCCGGTGTAAAAGGGCCTTAAACCAATTAAAGTCTATTTATATCAAGGACATCTTAACTACTTGAATGGTGGTGTGATTCAGTATTGTCATTTTTATTGTTTGTCTCAGATTTTACATGATCAGGAGTAACTGTTGTATATTCTATTACATAGTACAGAAGAGCAGCATGATCAATGTAAAACATATATGACATAAACCAAAGCATAACTTCAAAGATAATATAAGAACTTTGAAAAATCCTTGCAGGGACAAGCTTTTTTGTTTTTGTTTTTTTCACTACGACATACTAGTACAGCTGTCTAAGCAAACATCTTTGGGACTAGGCTATAAAAATAAATTATGATGCAATCTGTTGAAGCTGACCAGGGGTGTAATTAGAAATTATAAGGAGTCAATAAACAATCCGAGAAAAGAAAAAAGTGGTAACCGCATGACTTTTCCATACTCAAAACATTGAATCAATTAAGTAAAGACACTGGGGTAGATTTATTAATAATGGCTTAAAGATATATAGCCTAAAACTGGAAGTGCAAGGCTAAAGATGTGCCAAATTTTTCTATTTATTTGTTAGATTTTTTTTGCATCTTGGCACATGTTAGACGTCTTACCCTTCTTTACATCACCAATTGGATGGTATACTTTTGACCAGTATTTTGCAAAGCTGGCACATGCCAGAGAAAAATCTGGTGCATTTCACAACTCAACAAATCCATAGCCATATTCTAAGTATGCAACCTGACATGGTTAGCATGTTGAAAATCAATGCTCTTTCTGGCACATGCATTAATAAATTTGGCCAACAATATACGCGCCAAGAAAATAGGTGCATGAACTGCCGAAACCTGGTGCGAAAGAACAGTGAATCTGCCCCACTATGTCAGAATTAGCCGGACAACCATCTATGTGAAGACTCTAAAGCAGCAAATAATTAGGCCTTTTTTAATTACGATTATTTAGAGAGTTGCTTAATTTTGCATTTAGGAAGCAAATGAACAATAAATAAAAAAAAAAATAGAATGCAAATCCCTTAAACTCTACTCTGCACAGGTAATTAGTAAAGTCAGTAATAGTCCCCCATCTTAATGGCAGTAAACTTAACAGAGTAATATAGTAATAACCATCAGTTATTTATTTATTAGAAACAAGTAACACTCAAAGGAAATTAGACTATAGGAGACTAGATAATCTTATCTTAAACCAACCCAAATAAAACATAATTAAAAAGTAATGCATACAATACAGTTGCCTTATTCATAGTGGTCTTCCAACCATATCTTCTATCGTGTTGATAATTGGGACATGGGGTTATTTCTTTATAAATGCTGCAATACTATTGAAATTCCCCATATAGGTTTACAATATTTAATATAGTATATGGGCACATTAATGGGGACATTCCTAGAATACCAGCTTCGGACATGTACTCAAACATATCATACAGGTCTGAGAACAACACCAATGTCCTGCATGAGATGATCCCAGTACTTGCTCTCGACTAGAAAATATTTGTATCCATGCACCATTTGGAGTTATACAAACCTGCAAGTGTTCCCCATCTCTCCTTTAGGGTAAGTTCACACTGATTTTTTTGATGCGGAAACAGCCAAAAATGCCTCCCAGGAACGCTGTTTTTTTCCCATTCCATCCCACAAAAACGTTTTTTCAATTTCCCATTACATTATATGGTACAATAAATGGTGGCATTAGAAACAACGGCTCAGCCCGCAAAAAACAAAATCGACATGAACATAAAAAAAGTGACTCTTGGAATGCAGCACTGGAAAAACTGTTTCTCCAAAGGGTTAAAAACAATTGGATTTATGAAAAACAATAAGAGGTCTCTTGCATAGTATTTAACAACTCCCATTGTTTTCAATGGAGTGGTACCTGAACATGACCCACTCATTCAGTGCCTTGACATTACTGCAGGGGGAAATGCCAGACATCAATACAGACCCACGCAGAGCCTGGCACCGATGTCAGGGCAAACATTAGTTAGGTGGGTCCAGCGGGGCGAAAGAGGAGATATAAGGGGAAGATTTGGCACAATGAGAGGAGAGTGCGGTTAGACCGCATGTAGTGCTGTAGGACCCTGTAACACTGTAGGCACATTGAAACTAATTCAAACTAAGTGGCTGGTGTAACCTCGCAAGTTACGCTAAGGTGGGGCAGGCTATGGTAACCTCCCTATGGCAGAAGGAGAGTCCCTGTGACCCATAGCGGCATTGTAGACCAGGCAAAAGCCATCAGTCACTTTGGGCATAGTCCTACCTTGGTGGACCAGCTGGCGTATCTCATGGTCCCAAACCCCAGTAAGGATCAGCTGTTACATCTTCTACCTCTTATATGTAGTATTCCAAAATAATGCATTCAAGTAAAGTACTGCACTGTTGTGTTAATAAAGGTCACTGTTCAACTGTACTGCATATTATTCACCCTAAGTCCTATAATGGGAGCCCCGTTACAGGGCTATGTTGACATTTATTTAGACCACAGCGGGTCCCTTTCTGTAACTGGTGGATGTCCCAGCACATAAACCCACATTAATGCTATCTACTGACATGTCTCAATAACATTTCAGAAGATAGATAAAAGTGGAGTACAGTATAGAACAAAAATAAAACAGAAAATATCTACTTCATGTAATTTAACTGTTTATATTAAAACCATTTACATTTTTTTGTACTAGCTGCAGTTTTTGTGAAGTTTTTTTCACGTGGCTTTTAGCCAAAAGACAAAGTGGATCAATTCATAATTATGTCTAAAGACAACATTGATGACACTTCTGCAACAAAATATTTTGAATGAAAAATGTGTATATGGCTTTCCTGCTTAACAAATACATAGATTTCCAAAAATAGTAAACTTATGCGCTAAATAAATCACTATGGTGTGAGCGGCTTTGGGAGCAGAAGGAGAAAGTTGTTTGTCCCACAGCTGTGTCCTATGTGTGCAGCTGTTTGGGGAGACTCTTACACTGCATAGGACGTCGCTGTGGGATAAACTAATTTCTCTTGCTGCTACCAGCGTTTTTGACAGCCAACCAAAGTAGCAGACATTTAACAAACAAGATATTACAACGTATGAGAAATAATTGTGTTCACGCTGTTAGGCTATGTTCACACGGAGTATTTTGCAGGAGGAATATCTGCCGCAAAGTTCCGTTTGGAAGATTGAGGCACATTTTCCTCTCCCTGCACGCCGATTTTCGCTGAGTTTTTCGCGGCGTTTTTCGCCCACGGCCATTGAGCGCCGCGGGCATAAAACACAGCGAAATACGCTTTCTCTGCCTCCCATTGAAGTCAATGGGAGGTCAGAGGCGGAAGCGCCCGAAGATAGGGCATGTCGCTTCTTTTACCCGTGAGGCAGTTTTACTGCTCGCGGGAAAAAGACGCCGACGCCTCCCATTGAAATCAATGGGAGGCATTTTCGGGCCGTTTTTGCCGAGTTTCCGCGTCCAAAAACTCTGCAAAATACTCCGTGTGAACATAGCCTAAAATAGAAATTTAATTTTATTTGCTTAGCATTTTGTATAGAACCATATACCCCTGTAAAATCGATCTGGCCAGTCCCCCGCCCCCCCCCCCCCCATTTGTAAAAACAAAAACATTTTAAAGATACCCTATAATTAAGTTCTCTCTTTATCATTGTGAAGGGGCAGCCACCTTCCTAGACAAATCCAGGAGGATAAAATGTCCATCATTAATTGCACCACAATTAGGGCTTATTCAGATGAACGTGGGGAAGCTCGGACCGAAGAAATAAACTACAGTTTTTCACATTCACGTTGCCCCCGTGAGGGTCCCGTTTTCACAGATTCCCATAGACTTGAGTCTATGGAGGGATCCGTGAAAACGGAAGAAAATGTTCTATTTTTTAACGGATTTTTGTAGCACATGTTCTATATTTCAACGGACCCTTCACACGGTCCGTTGAAACGGCCGTGTGAACGGCCCCATTGAAATACATGCGTCCGTGTAACGGCTGTCATTTTAACGGCCATCACGCGGATGTATTCTACATTCATCTGAATAAGGCCTTACTGTTGTAGATAGGTTGGTGACTATGTTGCTCTCCATAAGAGCAGGAAGATAAAGCACGGCCACGCTCTGTAGCACCTGTTGCTAGCTAACAAACTGAACATATATATCAATATAAATAATGATTGAAGGAGCACTCCACATAATTTTTTTTATTGCACCCTCCCATTTGTACATTGGTGTTTCAGTGGGGTTCTGTGTGCAAAAATACTTACCGATCCACACATCTTTTATTTTCCAGTTCCAGCGCAGCTCACGTGATCTTCCCTCTGACTTGAAGGATCTCAGGCTCTCAATGCATTCCTATGGGAGCCAGAACGAGGCACCATAGAGAGCCTTACTTTTCTGAAAATCAGAGATTCCAGACCAAGTCAGAATGAAGATCACTTAAGCGGCACTGGACCAAAAAAACAACAAGATGTGGAGATCAGTAAGGATCAGTGCACACAGCACCCCACTAAAACACCAATGTATAAATGGAGGGTGCCATAAAAAAATTAAGTGGAGTACTTCTTTAATATGCGAGTCTGAAGTAGGGACATGACTAAACAGGTTGCCGAGGTTGCAGTCGGACTTCAGTTATCATGTTTGAGTTGGCCTAAAGGTTCCTTTGCCACATAAGAGGACACCAGTACTTCAAATAGCACATGATAGTTGTGAGGCCCTGTTACAGATCTTATATCATGGCCCTCAGAGATTCAACTTAAACCTCTGGTTTGAAGGACTCCTTATTGAACACTTACAAATGAAAGTATTTTGCAGGAGTATCCATTTAAAGTCCCCTACCAGATTACCCTAGAAATTACAGGATTCAGCAGAGTGAATATTTATCACATCATGTACACACATCAACCAGAACATTAAAACCACCTGCCTAAACCGGATTAGGTCCCCTCCCACCTAAGATGTTAGCAGCTGATCCTTTAAGTCCTGTAAGTCGTGAGGTGGGGTTTCCATGGATCGGAATTCTATTTTCAGGCCATCCCACAGATTCTTGATCGGATTGAGGTCTGGAGAACTTGAAGGCCAAGTCAACACCTTGAGCTCTTTGTCATGTTCCTCAAACCATTCCTGAACAATTTTTGCAGTGTGGTAGTGTGCATTATCCTGCTCAAAGAGACCACTGCCATTATGAAGGGATGTATTTTGGCTGTAATCGGCTCTGACCCAGTTGCCTAGCCGTCACAATTTGGCCCTTGTCAAAGTCGCTCAAATCCTTATGTCTGCCAATTTCCTGCTTCTAACACATCAACTTCGAGAACTGACTGATCACTTGCTGCCTACCATCTCACACCCCTTGACAGGCGCCATTGTAGTGAGATAATCAAAATTATTCACTTCACCAGTCAGTGGTTTTAAAGTTATAGATGAACGGTGTAGGTAATGGGTGTCCTGCCACAGGATATGAGAACCTTCATCCATCTTCAAGTAAATCTCTGCATTGTAGGAATTCAGGTACTCTGTGTTGCATTTCATGGTTTAGAACTCAACTCAGATCTTGGCAAAGTTAATTTTCAGTCCTTCGAGCAGTGCTAAAATCAATTCATCACTACAAGGTCAGGAAATTGGCATTACCAACCCAATATATACTGTACACTGATTAATGTTGATTGCAATCTCTAGAGTTGCTCTAGTCACAGCATATTTTTGTTGAGAGGCAGCTGTTGGTATGGTATCATAGGCTACTTATTTCTACATCCACCATGGGCAATATTTACAGTCTTCCAATGGATAATCAATACAGGACATTTCAAGGACAATTATGGAGGAATTGAAAAACAAGATGACAAACTCCTATGAAACAGAGAAATGAGTAGAGAAGCAGAACATGGAACTCCACACTAGCAGGAGCCATATCTCAGCAAACAAATGTTCTGAATCATCCCTGTATTGTCTTTGTTCAAGTACCGAAATTGATTCCAGCTTAAATACTCAAGCAGCTGTGAAAAATCCCTGGAAGACAGTTTTTTTAAGAAAGAACTTCATAGCTTCACAATAATCTCTGTTGGAATTTATCATGATATCTTGCATTACATAGAGATCTAGACACATCTAGTGTTTAGACGTATTTGTCACGGCGCGGGGTGTGGACCCACTGGGCCCTACCGCGTAGTAGGGTAGCAGCTGTCCAACAAGGTACAAAACAATGTCTATAGTTCAGAACGGGTACCTGAGGCAATGTAGACAGTAGCGGAAGCAGGACTTGACTTTCACAGTGTGTGGCACCGTGGATGCAGCGGAAGACACGACTCGACTTTCTCAGTAGATACGATAGCACGGATACAGGGTACAGGCAGCAGGAACGGGTAACACTGGGAGACCATTTGCAAGACAAACTTGGGTATACAACAAATCTCAGGCGAGCAACAAGTGGGCAGAGCCCCTTTTTATAGTACAGCAGCCATTTGGGCTAATTATTGATTGGTGACAGCTGGACGCGTACTGGCCCTTTAAGGCTGTGCGCTCCCTGCGGGAAACAGTCCGAGGACCCGGAAGAGAGTGCCGGCGTCTCCCTGGAGGGAGCGGAAACAGAAGAGAGATGTCCATGGCCGGGACTGTCAGAGGGTAAGTCTGAACGACGGCCACTGGCCATAGACGTTACAGTATTTTATTCGAAGACTGATGCTACAAAGCGAAGAAACTTTATGGATTCAATAAGGCACCCTTCCGAAGACTGGTGTTTTATATGCCAGTCTTAGCTTAAAGCCCGCTGGAGTAAGACGATTCAAATTCACTAAGAGGCGCACACCTGTTAATTAATTTGTTTGCGTCTTTGGTTTTTCATTCACCACAATTTGTCACAGTGCGACCGCAACTAAGAAAAAAAATAAAATTAACTCACCTCACCGCTTCTCTCCGGATCCCCTCAGGCTCCTACTAGGATTGCATACCAGGTCACTGTGCATACAAGGTCCTGGCGCTGGGCAGCATCACGTCCTTTGTACTGTATCACATATAAAGTTCAAGCGCTGCCTTGTGTCAGGAGATGAGGTTAGTATGTATATATATTATAAAACGGGACCTTCCAGTCAGTCTTGTAGCCAAACAATCAGGCAGAAACTGGCAGATTTAGGGTATTTTCAGGAGAAAACAGCACCGTAATTTCAGCCGTAATGGCATGTGCAGGCGCTTTTCGCTGCGTCCATTACAGATGTAATTGGAGCTGTTTTTCCATGGAGTCCATGGAAAACGGCTCCATTTAGGTCTGAAGAAGTGACAGGCACTTCTTTGACGCGGGCGTCTTTTTTACGCGCCGCCTTTTGACAGCGGCGCGTAAAAAAAATGACCGTCGGCACAGAACATCGTAAAGCCCATTCAAATGAATGGGCAGATGTTTGCCAACGCTTTTGAGCCGCATTTTCGGACGTAATTCGGAGCTAAAACGCCCGAATTACGTCCGTAAATAGTGTGTGTGAACCTAGCCTTACAGGTACAGTTGTCCAGAGTTTATTGTGCACAGTCACAAACCGCAATGTAAACAGGCTTGCTGTAGCAGGAAATGTAGAAAATAAAATGTCCTTAGTTTCAGGATAAACATACAACTCAAGTTCAGTGCTTCTCACCAAGCTTTGGAGGTTCAGTCCAAATGTGCTTGCTCTTTGCACCCTGGTAAATTCAGGCTTTGCACTCCCAGTCTGGACTTTCTACAACACTCCACACTGCTCTCTGGTCGTCTTCTTTATTAGTCTCTCTGGACACACCTGGACTCCAGGTTCAGGTAGACAACACCCGGCATGGAGTATGAAGCGACCTTCTTTCATGTTCAATCACCCATAAAACCAGGACCAAACTCCAGTCACTTACATTACTGAGACAAGAAGCCTCAATGACCCACATCTGCCATTCACTCACTGATTGTTTACAATATATGTGTATATATATATAAATATATATATATATATTATGCTATTGTCCTTTTGGGGGGGGGGGGATTACTCTGATCGGGGGGGGGGGGGGCGTAGGGCCAAGGCCTCATCCTGTACCGCCTTGTGGCCTACACAGTTAAATTTACACCAGCTCATAGCTTTGCGCCATAATTTACGGCAGTTTCTAGTACAAATTATGAGAAATTTGTCGGGTTGTGGGTAAACCCACCATCCTTTTACTAAGCCATGTGGTGTAAAACGAGAAAAAGGTTGCACATTTTTACGCAAGACAGCCGCCAAAACATGCAACATTTTTGGGCAGAATACTGGCACAGAGTGATCAATATATTCCCCACAATATTGGAGGTTCATTAATAAATTTGCACCAGTTTTTTCAAAAAGTCGCAGATTGTGGCACATGTCAGTTTTGCATACAAATTTGCCTAATTCTTTTCTATATTACGCTGCTCTCGCTGCTTTTCTAGTAGTCAGGACTTAGTGAGAGGGGCCGCCCGCGGCACAACAGATTTGATATAATTTACGACAGAAATTGGCATAAATGATAGCTGGAAGTCTACACCAGCTCATAGCTGACGAAGATTTCCGTTTGTGACATGCACCTCTTAATAAATTTAGCGCATCTTACTCAAACAGGCTTTTGTTTAGGACTGGCGTTTGAAATGCCAGTCTTAGTAAATTCCGCCAAATTTGTCCAGAACCTGCCAGTTGATAAATGCATATAAGAACAGTCGACCGAGGAATTTGTTCTATCACTATGACAGCCTGAAAGACTATGGGGCAGATTTATCAAAATTGTCTAACAGTAAAACTGTCCTGGTTGCCCATAGCAACTAATAGTCCAGATATAATTTTTTTCAGGGCAGGTTAAAAAATTAAAGCTGAGCTCTGATTGGTTGCTACCGGCAACTAGGACAGTTTTATTAATAGACCGTTTTGATAAATCTTAAATCTGGCCCGATGGCTTAAAATACTGAGGTGTTTGAGCCATTCTCAGGTACAGTTTGTAAATATGAAAGGTTTAACTCTATGAACATATATGTATTTAAAACTAACTATGTAACCACGTATTAACCCCTAGGCGCACCACGACGCAACTGTACATCCGGGTGATCAGTGTCTTAGCGCACGAGGACGTGCAGTTACTGCGCGGTTCCCGGTGTACACTGTGGGTAACATTGTGCACCGGGAATTGGGAGACCAGCTGTCCCCAATTAACCCCTTAAATGCGGCGATCGATTGCAATCACCGCATTTTAGGGGTTTCTAGCACAACGGCAGACCTTACAATGAAATCACGAGGTTTGCCGATGGCTAGCATAACGACTGGAAGTCAAACAATGGCCTCTGTGTCTGCCATGTACGGAAGCCCATTAAGACCAGCCTTCTAATAGGCTTCCTGTCAGAGTGACAGGAAGTCACTGTGTCGTTCCTGATGCACAGTGTCGGTGACAGTGACGGTAACAGTGTGCATCGGGAACTGGGAGGTCAGCTGTCCATGACAGCTGACATTCCAATGTTGCCGATCAGCGGCTCATCGCCGCTGATTTAGGCAATTAACCCATTAACCGCTTTAGGACACAGCCTGTTTTGGCCTTGTGGCACAGCTGATTTTTTTAGATCTGACGTGTAAATTTATGTGGTAATAACTTGGCAACGCTTTTACCTATCCAAGCGATTCTGAGAATGTTTTCTGGTGACATATTGTACTTTATGTTAGTGGAAAAATTTGGTCAATAAATTCAATATTTATTAGTGAAAAACACCAAAATGTAGAGAAAATTTTCAAAAATGTGCCTTTTTCTAAATGTAAATGTATCTGCTTGTAAAACAGATAGTAATACCACACAAAAAAAGTCACTAGTTAACATTTCTCATATGTCTACTTTATGTTTGCATAGTTTTTTGAACGTCCTTTTATTTTTCTAGGATGTTACAAGGTTTAGAACTTTAGCAGCAATTTCTCACATTTTCAAGAAAATTTCAAAAGGCTATTTTTACAGGGACTATTTCAGTTGTGAAGTGGCTTTTAGGGTCTTATATATTAGAAACCTCCAATAAATCACCCCATTTTGAAAACGGCACCCCTCAAAGTGTTCAAAACAGAAAGTTTATTAACCCTTTAGGTGTTTCACAGGAAATAAAGCTAAGTAGAGGGGGAATTTACAAGTAAAATTTATTTTGCCGAAATTCATTTGTAATACATTTTTTTCTGTACCACAGAAGGTTTTACCAGAGAAACGCAATCAATATTTATATTTATATTCAATATTTATTGCCCAGATTCTGCAGTTTTTAGAAATATCCCACATGTGGCCCTATTGTCCTAATGGACCGAAACACCAGCCTCAGAAGCAAAAGAGCACCTACAGGATTTTGGGGCCTGCTTTTTTTTAGATTATATTTAAGGCACCATGTCAGGTTTGAAGAGGTCTTGTGGTGCCAGAACAGTGGAAACTCCCCAAAAGTGACCCCATTTTTGATCTACACCCCTCAAGGAATTTATCTAGGGGTATAGTTAGCATTCTGACCCTACAGATATTTTACTATATTTATTAGAGTTAGTCTGTGAAAATGAAAATCTACTTTATTTTTCTTAAAAAACATAGAAATTTGTAATATTTACAAGGAATAAACAATAAAATGCACCCCTATATTTGTAAAGCATCTTCTCCTGATTATAGAAATGCCCCATATGTGGTAATAAACTTCTGTTTGGACCCACGGCAGGGCTCAGAATGGAAGGAACGCCATTTGGATTTGGAGTGCAGATTTTGCTGGAATGGTTTTCAGTGCCATGTCACGTTTGCAACGCCCTAGAGGGTACCAAAACAGTGGAAACCCCCCAAAAGTGACCCCATTTGGGAAACTACACCCCTCAAGGAATTTTTCATGGCATTTTGACACCACAAGTTTTGTGCAGAATTTAGTGGGATTAGGTTGTGAAAATGAATATCAACATTTTTGTCCACTAAAATGTTGCATTTTTTTCATTTTCACAAGGGATAAAGGAGAAAAAGCACCCCAACATTTGTAACGCAATCTCTCCTGAGTATGACAATACCCCACATGTGGTGATAATTGTTTTTTTTTTATTAGAAATTAATCTTTGCAGGACTGATCCTTTTTTGCTTTTCCATTTTCGTTTTTCACTCCCCGCCTTCCAAACGCCATAACCTTTTTATTTTTCCATCAATAGAGCGGCGTTAGGGCTTATTTTTTGCAGGAAGAGTTGTAGTTTCTATTGACGCCATTTAGAGTACCATATAATGTACTGGGAAACTGAAAATAAAATTCTTTGCGGGGTGAAATTGGAAAAAAAACTGTGATTCCTCCATTGGTTTTTGGGTTTAGTTTTTACCACTTTCACCGAGCGGTAAAAAAGACAACTTAACTTTATTTTGTGGGTCAATACGATTATGGTGATACCAAATGTATATAGTTTTTTTTTATATTTTACTGCTTTTACAAAGAAAAAACTATTTGTTAAAAAAATAAAATAAAATTTTGTATCAACACATTCTGAGAGCCATGACTTTTTTATTTTTTGGTCGATTGAGCGGTGTGAGCGCTTATTTTTGGCGGGACGAGCTGTAGTTTTTATTGGTACCATTTTTTGGTACATACAACTTTTTGATCACTTTTTATTACATTTTATTTAGAGCTAAGGTGACCAAAAAACAGTGATTTTGGTGTTTTCAATTCTTTATTTCTTACGGCGTTCATTATGTCATTATGCGCTATAAATGACAATTTTACTTTATTCTGCGGGTCAGTACGATTACGGCGATACCATATGTTTATAGTTTTTTTTAATGTTTTGCAGCGTTTATAAAATAATTTATTTTCTGTGTCACCATACTCTGAGAGCCATAACTTTTTTATTTTTCAGTCAAAAAAGCTGTGTAAGGGCTTGTTTGTTGCAGGCCTGGTATAGATACTATTTTGGGGTACATGTGAATTTTTAATTAATTTTTATATATTTTGTATGGGGTGGTGACCAAAAAATAGTGATTCTGGCATAGTTTTTTGTTTATTTTGTTTGCGGTGTTCAAAAAACCCTTTTATTTTTACAGTTTTGGGAAAACATTTTTATTAACCTTTTTTTTTTACTTTTTACTTTTACTTTAATTTATTTTTTATTTACCTGCAGCCCTGATCACTGCTAGAATACCTAGTAGTGTAATGTATTCCAACTGTCAGTGTGACGTCACAGTCACTCTGACAGTAAGTCTATGAGGACAAGCCAGAGGCTAGTCCTCATAGGCTTCCATACATGGCAGACCCTGAGGTCTTTGTCTGGCCTCCGGATGCCATCACAACCATCGGCAACCACCACAATTGCATGGGGGCTGCCGATGTGCTACAAACCCTCTAAATGCGGTGATCGCAATCGATCGCCGCATTTAAGGGGGTCTCATTGAGACTACCCCTTTTTCAATTGAGGACAGCACTGCTTCTGAAACCCCTGGCAAACATCTTATAGCGCTAGGGGAATCATTAATCACATAGCTTTTAATGTAATCGTGTGGACAGACCAGTTCTTTGGCTCTCCCCTCTGGCTAATAGAGGGGGTCCCAAGTCCCTCTATGACATCCATATACCCAAATATAGCATATGAAAAGGCGTTGTTATGGTAAGATAATCCATTTAATGTCCTTTAAGAATTTGATAATGAAAAGGTTCCATTAGTAAGAGGTTTGAAGAAGGATATTATCAAAGTCATATAGGAAAACTAAAATAGATTAAAAGAGACATGGCGCCACATAGTGCAAATAAAGCGAGGTAAAACACGGGAGCAAACTTGTGGTAAAAGAATGCTCACCTTGAATTGTGGACACTGGTAGGTGTCACAAAAGTAATGAAGCTGCTGCCAGGTCCATGCACAAAACAAACGGAGTTTGTTGTCGAAATATAACCAATGAAGACGCCGGTCCGGCATTGAAACGCGTAGCCTCTGATTGTTACAATTAAATACTTTCTCTTCATGCCTGTCTAAGTCTTCACATTGTTCATTATAGCAGCGCCGGTGGTCCTTTTTTACTCTATCAAGTTATGCTAGGAAAACTGTGACATTGAGCGGACCTCTACAATAGAGTTGTCGACGCTCAAGCTTGTTTAATGTACTGATGTTCTGAAACCAACATTTTAAAAGACAGATTGTCCTCAAATGTTTGTGACCTTCATTGGGTAAAGTGTCATTGCAAAGAACTGACATTAGAAGAATATCAAACAGTAAAATGTTTCTCTCTTCTCAATTGGCAATACATCTTTATAACCTTTATGGTCAAATGCTTGAAATATTTGCCAAAACATTATCGGCCCAAGGACCCATCCGATTTAATAACACGGGTCTAAATCAGACGTGTTAATCTTCAATCTTGCGCGTTCCACAATAACATTATGTTAAGACTGAATACTGTCTTCAGATTTTTTTTTTACAGCTCTGGAAATGACTTTATCATGAGGACATTATTACCGCTATACGGTTAAGCTATGTAGGATGGATTCAGTCATTCCAAAAACTCAATAAACTTAGTTTTATGTAAAGCATCCACTTAATTATACTTATAAATCAGGTCTATTGTTATTTAAATTGTTTATTGACTATAATTCTTTGCAGTATATATTTCCATCTACAATTCAATTACTACAGTATTGCATGGTGTACAACCTCATAAAAACTGTAGGTTCATTTTAGCACAGCTATATATAGTGAATTGATTTATCTATTTTTTCAACACAGCTCTTGCATGTCCTCATAAAAGTTCACATCTAAAATAACAAGGAACACAATTAGTTCTTGTTAACGTAAGGTAAAACAGAAGTTACTAGTAGAATAAAAGTTATGAATATAAATTACATTTTCGTTAATGAGAACATTTTAAATATGTTTGATGTCAACCTGGAGTGATTACACTCACTTTAGGATTAATAGTTGCTTGGGCCGACGCTAAAGATTAAAGGGGACCCTTCAAACCCCCTTCAAACACCAGTACCTTTCAGTAGCAGTTGACCTAAATAGTAAATTTTTGTAAAATTGCCAATGCACCTGTGTAATCCACCGTTTTAGTTTTACTACCCGCTTTGTAAATGAACTTTCCACGTCACCAGGGCTGCTCTCTCCATGATGTAACCCAGGCTCCATGCCATTGATTGACAACAATGCCGGCTCCCCTCGTCCTACAAATCTCGCTGCAAATCCTGCGGCGGATGGGATCCGATGAGATAACGCCAGGTGACTTTGCCATGCCGCTAACCCGGCGCATGCGCATTCCCACAGTGAATCTACAGACTTGTGGGCATTACTTTGCAAATGCGCCGGATAGTACACTGAATGTGTAGTTGGCAGGGGGCCAGCTGTCAATCATGCAAGTGGAGGTAAAGATTAACTGTGACTGTCAGGAAAACGCCAGACTCAACTCTAGCTGGGAAACGCCCAGCTGACTCATCTCTCCTCATTACCATACAGCACAGGAAAACTTTGGGGACATATTGTAGAGGCACTTTTAGACACGATTTGGGATCTGGGGCACATGGTTTTTTAAACACTATAAGACTATATACTTGGTTTGGGGAATTAAATCTTGATAACAGGATCCCTTTAAATTATTTCCAACAATCAACATTTATCACCTATCCACAGAATAGGTGATAGATTTTATATTAATTGGGGCCCAATAATCACTATTACAGGGGATCTGAGTCCCCATTCCTCCTTACCATCACAACTGGTGAGCAAGACCTTGTGCTGGTGCTTGTCTTTTTCCAGAACTCCCATAGAGTTGTATAGAGCTGCAGCGTACATGCATGACTGCTTCTCCATACAAACTAATGAGGAGATACATGGGATTCTGGACTCCCATACTAGCAATCGGTGGGTATTTCCAGCAGTGGGGCTTCCAATGATGTAACATTTATCATTGTGGATGTTGATTGTATGAAAATCCCTTTAGACCAAATAGAATGGTGAAATAGAAAATGATAAATATTCAGCGAAAGTAGTTAAGAAAAAGTAGAGAGTAGAACTGAAATGTTTTTTGTTTCCCCTTAGGAAAGGTAAATTTGATTATGTTCCCTATTTTTATCAGTCTTTAATCTCTAGTTGGTCATACCTTAAGGTGGCAGGTACAGCAAAACTTATAGAACATTAGATCACAAGAATATTCATAAAACTAGGAGATGAATGTGTCAAGTTTATTTCAGGCTCTACCTATTTGTCTCAATGCTAACTATGTTACTAAAATGCCAACTCCCGTTACAAACACTGAGAAAGAGCTATTGGAGCATGAACATGTACCATAGAAGTAGATTTGAACATTCTCAAAAGTAAAGATGTTTTTTCTGACATGTCGAAAACTTATATTGGTGGGGGTCCTTGAGTTGGCAAATATGGTATTGGTAACCTCTGCCCCGGATCAGCCCTGAGTGGTGAAATTCCATAAATTCAAATGTCTGGCATTTATTTTTTGGCATGACAAAATGGTCTATGCATTTGCAAAGTGCCATGATACCTTCATTTAGGGAAACTGTCTAAAAATGTCTGATAGAAAAGCATGAGTTTGGTTCCATTGATACTGGAATAACTGGAAATAAGAAAATATATTAATAAAATTCCAGTAGATTGTGAATAAGGTGTTTTAAAGTAAAGGAATTACAAAGTAATTTATGTTAACAATACAAATTCAATGTTGGGTGGATATTGAAATATTGCAACAATTCCAAACTAATATCTACTCAAACAGGTAATGTCATATAATGGAAACTGGGCCTAGGAATTTTCCATTTTCATATAGACTAGCATTTTATTTGAATATTTTGAAAAATTCCAACTTGTGGAATGACTGCTGTGTAGACTATTACAAAAAATACTACAGTAACTGAACTGTCTGAAAGGGAAACCCAGGTCTATGTGATGGGTGCGGGATTTGTGGATGAACACATCATGGATCATTTGAGAACACTGAGAAGACATTTATATGATCGTATGAAAAGATAAAGTAGATTTTCCTAGACAGGAATATAAACTGGGCTTGTATGGGTGCATTTCTAAGCAGACCATCTTGTAAGTATACCCAATATTAACACTTCGTTGATGAATATCCCCATGTAAACTATGTACTCAATAAGGAATATATTGGAAGAAAAATATCTCCCTACTGTTGCAGAAATATATCCATTATACATTGAAGCTACTATGTAGCAAAGAGAGACCCCATCACATGAGATACCATCAGATGCTTCTACATTACATTGATGGCAACAGATATCTGCGGTCATACTGGATTATGCATTAATACTCGAAGATCTAGACAATCTCTAAAAGTTACATACCAGGGATAAAGAGGCATCAGCAGAAAAATCCATTGTCTAGGTCATTGCTGAATGCATGTCTGGCATGATACAGTGAGAATGGACATGAATACGAACTGATCTTGTCTGTCACCTCTTTCTGTGGCCTGATATCAAGTTCATGGATCTTTTAGCCTAAATATGAGTACAGTATATGGCTGTGCAGGAAGTATATGGCTGTTCAGGAGCAGATAGTGACATGTGTGAGCTTTGTATTTTTCTTTTAACCCAAATAATGTTTTGTTTTTTTTACATTTTTCCACATTGGAGCTGATATCTTTCTATTATGATGGGAAAAATTAGCAAAACTGGAAAAAATATACATTTCTCAATATTTTCTTCTGTTCGAAGGTAGCTGGTTCCGTCAATAATATTTACCCCAAAAGTTAATCTACTAATTTTCCTGTGTAGAAGATGCCAAATATATGCGCATCGTCTAACGTGTGACGCTGGTATAGCGCTACATAGCCCCTATTTTAGTTTTAGATGAGTGCTCTGTCCAATAGTTTTACAGACATGGATATTATATTTAAATTTGCATTCACAGTATGGGGTTAAGCTGTCAAAATTACACCCCAAACTAGTTGGTGGCATTGTGCACAGAAAAGAGCAGTGCCATCGAACATCGCACGTAAAATGGTGGTGGGAAAGGCACCATTAGCACATTAATTTGGTGGAGAGGGCAGGAAGGGGTTAATATACTTGTGAAAGCAAAACCTAGTATACTATTGGATTGTATAGTATACTATTTGGTGCATAATACCTGAAGTGTCTCAAATGAGTTAAATTATGAATATTTATTAAAAAAAATAATTTTTTAACCCGTTGGAGTTTTTTCCATTTTCGTTTTTCTATTGTCCAGTCCAAGAGTCAGAACTTTTTTTATTTTTCAGTCGACATATGAGTGCTTATTTTTTTGCAGGACGAGTTGTAATTCGTCCCTTTTTTCTTTAGACAGTGAGGATTGTACTGACCTTACCAAAAATTCATACATCTCTCGAAGAGACCCACATGACTAAGGAGTAAATACTTTTATAATAATTCCAAAATATCTTCACGGTATCCTCAGATTTTACAACTACATCTCCTTCACTATTAATTATGGATGTTATATGCTGATTATAACAATATTTGCTGATCTCTTTCCTGGTGGACCAAGTTCCACGCCCCAACTATAATTTATAAATGTAAGATTGCTGATGGCCCCACCATGAGACTTCCACCAATCTCTTATCTAAACCAACACTCATAATATTATTGAAATCCCCAATTACTATTAGTGCCACATCCCTCTTATCACTCCAAACTTTGGACAGTCTATATAACACCCCCTAAAAAAAGTTTGGTGATATATAGACCGACGCTGTAACGCGTAACGCTGTAACAAAAACAAACTTACCTTCCTTCACTATCAGACCCCGTTGTTATAACATCAGTCGGAATTTTCTTATGTACGAGTATTAAGACTCCTCTAAAATAAGAGCTAAAAAAAAGCGTGAAAACCTAACCCCACCTATCCTTTCATAACTGTCTGTACCGTTTCTCTAGTCAAATGGATTTCCTGCAAGCAAATTACAGCTGGCACATCGTTTTTAATTAAGTTTAAAATTACCAATCTCTTACGTTTTTTAGCTAAATATTCCTAATATTCCTTATAGCTAAATAATCCTAATATTCCAGGAAAAGATTTTAATTTACATTGATCCCATTTACATACCAAATGCATAACAAAAAAAAAGAGAGACAAATGCAACTTTCTTTTTTGTATTTTAACCGCATAGTCCAGGAAAATCATCACCTAAGAGTCATTACACATTAGCGCATCTTCACTTCTGGTTTTCTGAATAATGATATCCCTATCTTTAGCGGAAAGTGGTTTAACCAACAATGAACATGACGGACATCCTGGGGCTCTTGGTGTAAAGAGCGCTTTACCTGGAACTGTTCAGTCAAGCTTTCTGTACCAACAATTTTTTCAAACCATTTCATCACAAATTTAGCAGATCCTCTCCTTCAACCTTCTCTGGAAGGCCTACGATTCTAAAATTGCTCCTTCTAGATTTATTTTCAAGATCCAATACCTTATCCGTTGGTTATCTTTAATCTGCCTTAACATACACTCCTCAACATTGAAATTGCAACACCAAAAAGTTTTGGAAATGGGGAAATCACAGGATCGATAGACATGTTAATGATATGCAAATGGCAACAAAATATTCCAAACATCTTGATTTATTCAGTATCGAGTATGAAATACAGAAATATACGCACTTACATGCTTTTGCATGCTATCAATAAGACTATTAATGGTTGTCTTAGAAATGTTATGCCAAGCTGAATGCACTTGGGCATGCAGAACATCAAGATTGGCTGCTTGCAGCTCTCTTTGCAATTGCCGACCAATGATGTCCCAGATGTGCTCGATGGAAGACAAGTCCGGAGTCGCTGCAGGCCATGGTAGCACATTTAGTTCACGCAGGCTGCTCACAGTAGCACGAACAACATGCGGCCTGGCGTTGTCCTGTTGAAATACGCCTTCTGGGACACTTTGGAGAAATGGCCATGCCACTGGTTCCACAACCAAATCAATGTAACGCAGAGCCATTAGTGTAGCTGAAATGAACACTGGAGGGGTCCGGCTACTGTACATTATGCCCCCCCACACCATAATCCCAGGAGTGGGACCGGTGTGATGTTTACTTGTGAAGGCCTCTTCATTGCATTGCCCATGTGGTTTCCAGACCAATCTCCGGCTATCATTGTGACTGAGACAAATGCGGGACTCATCGCTGAAGAGTATAGACCTCCATTCCATCCTCCATTGCGTCTTGCTGCACCATGATAGACTTTAAAAGTGGTGACGTATGGTCAATGGAACACCTGTTGCTCGACTTCTGGCTCGTAGCCCAATGTCGTGCAAATACCTTCTGATATTTTGTGCCAACACTGGTTGCTGCCCTAGGCTTGGGATGTGACGTCCAATATCACTTGAAGTACAGAATGGATCTCTATGCGCCATTCTTCCAATCAGAAAATCCATCCGTACAGAGTTTCTTCTCCGCGCACCTCTTGATGTCATTCCCGTTTTTTGTTGTTCTCCCAAACTCGGGACACGCAATATTGAACAGTGCTGACATCTCGGCCTAGGCATGTAGTGATCTGCCGGAGTGATAAACCAAGATATCTTAGATCAAGGATTCTGTCAGTTTGCGACAAGTGGCGATAACTGGCACGTCAACAAACAGGAGACATCGCTCAATTATCCCACACCACTTGATCTGATTTTTGAGGTTGCATGTGGCTAAAAAACTTTGCTTTCATTCTGGCTTTTATGCCCCTCCCAGGTGCTACAGATTGGAGCTAGGTGCTTGAAATGTTATAATTTGCAGATCTTAGCGACACCTGCTACTTCCTTGATTTGCATAACAATACAGCTCGTTCTTCTTGGTGTTGCAATTTCAATGTTGAGGAGTGTACTGCTGTTTAAGTGTTCTACACCACTTATGCTATTTTCAGCCTCATCCAGTCGTTCTTTGATCTTATTCAAGGTCAGTTCACGCTTAACCTCACCAATTTATTTTAACACTTCATTAACTTCCTTTAAAGCATTGTAATATTTGTCCTGATGGGTTATCTTTTACACTTTTTTTCACTCGGGTTCCATCCGCCATACTCCCAATCTATGATTCCGAAGATCTTGATTAACAATATTATCCATCTCAACCGTTATATGTACTCCTCTCTCCTATTCTCTCTTTTCCCTTTCCAATGGGCACAGATGTTTTATAGTATTTTTCCATTTTTTTCTTTCTTTCTTCTTTCCATCTTATGCCTCTCTGAGGCGGGATACCATTACATTAGAGAGCCTTACCTTGGTAGCGCCTTTATTTGCTCTTGTCATTTTCATAATAATTTTCAGATACGGGGATCACGATTCACCACGATTATTTCGCTGTAGTTTGTTACTGCCCTTTAAATACCAGAATCTCACTCTCAGTTAATACAGAAGTCACACATCAATTTATCCTAATTCATCCAAAGGAGAATAATATTCCTGCAATATATTGTTTCTTAACTACAAGAGCCATACTCTTAGTGTATCACAAATTGTCACTCAATTACCACTCCATGAGTATTACTTAAACAGTATCACTGCAGTTTGTTGGTACCCCCTAGGTACAAGAGTCTCACTCTTAGTTATTATAAGAGTCACACATTCAGTTTAGCATAGTTCATCCAATAAATAAAAGTATTCCTGCGCTTTACCGCTGTTATTTCCTAAATGCAGAAGAGACACTTTTAATGTATCACAGTTTGTCACTCAATTATCACTCCACGATTAATATTGAAATAATGTCACTGCGGTTTGTTGCTAGCCCCTAAGTATAGAAGTCAAACTCTCAGTTATTACAAGAGTCTCATATTCAATTTGTCAAAGTTTATCCAATAAAGTATAATATTCTTGCGGTTTACTGCAGCTGCTTCCTAAATGCAGGAGCCACACTCTTAGTGGGGAACTTATGCAGCCTTCCACGCAAGGATTCTGGCATAGAGAAGTAGCAATTTGAGCAAAAACTTGCTTTTTGCGACTTTTCAATTATTTTTTTACGCCGCCTCTGTGGGATCCGGGTCAATGTACTCAAATTTACACCAAAAAACTGGCATAAGTTATAGCGCAAATCTACGCCTGCTCCTCGGTGGTGTAGATTTGATGTTCTGGCACACGGATGGCCAGAGATGCAGCTAATTAATTAAAACGCCTCTTGATAAATTAGGTGCATCTTACTCCAATTTACTGTTGAATACGACTGCCGTATGAAACATCAGTCTTAATAAATTGATATCTTAGTGTAAAACAGATTGTCACTCAATTATAACTCCACGAGTATTACTAGAATAATGTCTCTGTGGTTTATTGCTGCCCCCCCTAAGTATAGAAGTCACACTCTCAGTTATTACAGGAGTCTCCCATTAAATTTGTCATAGTTCATCCAATAGAGAATGATATTCGAGCTACTGTTATAATATTCCGATACTGTTTCTTAAATGCAAGGGCCGCTCTCTCAGTGTATAACAGTCACTCAATTATCACTATATGAGCATTACTTATATATTATATCTATAGCGTAACACATCGCTGTTACGGTGATATCATATTTATTGAAGATAAAGATTTATTCGTAACCTATATTAACCATGTAAAGAAGTACTTTGACCCCTAAACCTAATAACTGGTTGTGCCACACTTGGCTGTAACAGCTGCAATCAAACGTTTGTAATAACGTGATGAGTCTTTTACATCGCTGTGGAGGAATTTTGGCCCATTCTGCTTTGCAGAATTGTTTAATTTAGCTACATTGGAGGGTTTTCGAGCATGAACTGCCCGTTTAAATTCTTGCTACTGCATGTCAATGGAATTCCAGTCAGGACTTTGACTCAGCCACTCCAAAATCTTAATTTTGTTTCTTTTGATCCATTCAGAAGTGAACTTGCTTGGGTGCTTTGGATCATTGTCCTGCTGCATAACCCAAATGCGCTTGAGCTTTAGTTCATAAACTGACGGGTGGACATTCTCCTTCATGGTTTCTTGTTAGAGAGAATTCATGGTTCCATCAATCATGACAAGTTGTCCAGATCCTGCAGAAGCAAAGCAGCCCCAGACCATCATACTACCACCACCATGTTTGACTGTTGTTCTGATGTTCTTATGGTAGAATGCAGTTTTAGCTTTACGCCAGATGTAACGAGACCCATGTCTTCCAAAATGTTCCACCTTTGACTCATCCTCATCAGAGCCTTTGCAATGACTTTGTAACCAGACCAGTAGATTTCAATGACTATGACTATGTATTTGAATCTCTTTAGTACGTGGCATTATATTCTACTTTTTGAGACCTTCGAGTCTGGTTCACATAGCCAGACAGCTTCTATGTAATTGATGTTTAGATTCAACAGGTCTGGCAGTAATCATGCCTGGCCTTGACTAGTGAACTTGAACTAAATTGTCAATTGAATTTGGTTAACTAATTCATAAAGTAGCTAAGGCCCCATGCACACGACCGTAAAAACACCCGTAATTACGGGCCCATAGACATCTATTGGCCATGGGTACCTTCCTTTGCTTACGGGAAGGTGCCCGTGCCATTGAAAAACATAGAACATGTCCTATTTTTTTATTTTACGTAAACTTTATAATACTTTATAATGGAAGCACGGCCCGTAAAAATGGCCGGCTGCCCGTGGCCAGCCGTGCCCGTAATTACAGGTCGTAATTACGGGCACGATCATGTGCATGAGGCCTAAGGGGGCAATTACTTTTTCACATAGGGCCAGATAGAAATGAACAGCATTTTTTATTCAAAACATGATATCATCAATCAAAAACAGCATTTTGTGTTTACTTGAGTTATCTTTGTCTAATATTAAAAGTAGTTTGATGATCTAAAAAAAACATTCAATTGCGACAAATATGTAAAAAGAGAAGAAATTGGGAGGGGGCAGAAACTTTTTCACAGCACGGTACATATTTGCACCATATTGCCAGGAAATAGGAAACTGTCAGCCAAGTAAGCAGGAAGAAAAAGAATTCCCCCCAAACCGTATATAAATATAGCACATATAAAACATGCTTCATTTTTATTACAAAATATTGTCTACTGCAGCTTTAAAAAATGACCCCATTATTCTTATTACAGGATAGCAGCTTGTAAGAAATCATCTGTTCCTTGGTCTATTACTTAACATTAAACGGTCCGGAGCCGTCTTCTGACGCACAACCTGCAGCCTGCTTTGTGAATTATATCTCTTAAAATTGGCATCTGCCTTCCATAATCATTCCCTTATGTAAGCACTAGCATTTACCTCTGGACACCTGCCTCACAGTTATTCTGCTTTCTGTTTCTTGACCCTATATGCCGTTTTTGGCTATTCTTCCTGGTTTTCATCCAAGTGAGCCCTGTTGGTTTGGTCACAGTTTCATGTTTGGTTTTGTTCTTGGCTCCTGCAATCATCTTATTATCATTTCTGATCACCCAACAAAACCGTAGCTCATGTCACTAGACTGCGGTCTTGGTGCATCAGATCGTCACCTTGGCCTCAGCTCTTTTAGGTTTACATATTTTATTGATGCTTTTCCTGATTAGTTAGTCTCTACACAACTGATTCTAACTTCAAGAACTTTGACCAGCAAGTGGCACAATACGAGAGTTGGACTGGGGTTCCTTGAACCCACCAGCAGAATTTGTATCCACTTTTAATTGAAATGTAGACATTGTTGTTATTATTACACACACAGCACATATCAATAAGGTCTAATAGTTTTTTTTTGTGAAATAACTCATAAGAAACATACTTGTGACAAGTAATTAACCCCAAAGTCAGCTCCAAATGGTGTTGTCTTCTGCTGGATTTTTGGGACCCATAAATGTGTTAGAACCTGGGTCCACCTGAGGCCAGTCCGGGCCTTCACCAATCCAAGGCTATTTAGTTTCCAAAGGCACCTTGGTAAAGGCTAGTCACTTGTCCAGACTGAACTTCGTAGGAGGACGTGCCAATCAGTATTCTTTCAATTTTATATAGTAGGAGGACTAAATTACTTTGTCCCTATTACGTTTTCTGGTTCTAGTGGCAAAACCTTGACTCACCAATAAATGAAAAGAAGAGATCCTTTATTATGTAAAGCATATTTTTACAGCTTCTTTAATGTAGACAAGTCTGCTAGTGAAACTTTCTGAGCTTCTTATATAATAGAGGCTCTTCAGGACCCCTTATGCTCCATGGCATGCTGGTGACTGTAACATTTACACCCCCTATAGCTAAGCTACTGATTCCGGCACAGACAGCCGGTGCCTGGAGGCAGCTGGAACAGCTGATCAGTGCAGGGTCCGGGTGTCGGACCCCCATCGATCATATACTGATGACCTATGCTGTGGGTAGGTCATCAGTATAAAAAAACACCCTGTGCCGGGGAAACCTCTTTAATCTGTAATATTAAATATTTTAACAAATGACAAGTTACCATAATTGAATACAATGACTGGCACACGCTACATAAAGGTAAGTTTAAATATTCCTAAATCCATTCACTATTACAGTACACTATTATTCTTACAGGATATTAAAAAAAGTAGATCAATAATGCCCACGTTCTATTAATCAATTGATATAGTGAGATCCATCATGTATTGCCACAATGTTCTACAGAACAGGTTTTCAAAGTAAAAAAAAAATCTAAATATAAATACGTAAACCTCTTTTTGCTTGTTTTCATGGCCTTATTCTGCCATTTCAATCTATTCCTGGGAATGTTAATCAAGGCTCAGTACAACGAGAAGGAGCAATATTAAAAATAGGCATTGTGCCTCTCAAAGCAATGAAAAACAGAAGACCCAAAGAAAAGAGCATGTTAAATCTAATTATGAATAATCTGGAGGTATAAAAGATGCTTAAAAAGTAATATATCAAAAACATTACCTTAAAAATAAAGAGAATATATATATATATATTTTTAAAAAGTACTTTTTACTATTATGTTTTTGGGTATTTTTTATTGATTCCTAGGACACAGGACCGATACTTCTTTAGAAAAAGTAGTATTAGGGCACCCTCACACTTTTAAAAATATAAAAATATAATATGCATAAAAATATATGGATCAAATACGAATGCACAATACAAATTGTTCTTTTCACAAATTGTTCCGTTTTTGTTTCTGTATTTTATGAGTTGTCCATTTTTCAACCGTATTAGCTCAGCTTTTTGTTAAAGGATTAACAATCTTTTTGCTGTTTATAATGTTGTTTAAATACGGATGTACAAAAACTGAACAAATAGGCACAGTGAACTATGCAAAAATTAAACACGTTTTTAAAATCAACTAATTGACTACTATAGGCTAAAAACAGTACCAATACAGATCCGAAAAAAATACACGTATAAAAAAAATGGAAATGTGAATAAAGCCGATTTAACGTATTGCCATTGTTTCTTTCAATTAACAGAACTGGAATGAATACAGATACAATATATGGAAGTGTAAATGAGCACTTATATTGAGGTTTATTCCCTGAAAGAAATAGTAGATGCGAATACAAACCTCTATATAATGCTTTCTTGTTCATGAACGCACAACTCTTTTGATTATTTTATATATATATTATATATATATATATATACATATATATGTGTGTATATATATATATATATATATATATATATATATTCAAACATATTGCACACTAAGCCCTCACCCACATGACCATATTAAAGCGCAGTATAACCTCTGAGCCGTAACAGGCCAGCCATAGACTTCTGCAAGGCTCTACTGTATCTCTGTATTCCTCTGATTCATATGTAATCCAGCAGAAAAAAAAATTGGAGCATGCTCCATCAGATGATGTATCACAGAGCTACACTCCCTTAGCAGCATTTCTTCTATGGGAGAATAACCTCGTATTATGGTGCCAAATGAAGCACCATACGGAGCACCATACGGTGGCACATGGCCGCCTATTGATCACTAGCACGAAGACGCATGGGACTCTGTGTTTCTTCGTACAGCCTATTATATATTGCTCTGCGCTGTTCACAAGGCCTTCTACCTATTAACGTGTAATATATTTTATTTTAATATAACAATTTAGAAAATCCTGTTTTATTATTTGGCAGTTATTTTGCTTGCGGTTGCTAAATAGCAGGGATTAACTTCCTGCTTCTATTTGTCAATGGGCCATCGGTATCCAAATTGTCTCGTAAACATATTGGCCTGTTTGCCAATTGGCACATAGTAACCAGTACAAACAAAGATTATATATCCTAGATTGCACTGGAAATAAAGGACCTGATTGATTGCTTTGGGCAATAAGGCAATGTTTAACACTAGACAGTTTTGATATATATTGAGTGATGCATTGAATAAAAAAAGGCAGTCTACCATATTGCCCAAAAATGTCAGAGATGTCAACCTAAGAAGGTCAAATAGAGTGATCACTTAGCAGCTTGCATGGTGGGCACTATTTTGGTAGGCATATCTAAATATGATTGTGTGTTCCCAAATAATACCATTGTACTGTAATCTCAATTTAGACATCAGATTCTCTCTGAATTTTTGTAGAAAAATTGGCATAAATTCTTATATGAATATCAAAGATAATCACTGATAGGGTTGTTCAAATAGTTGCATCAACTAACATTATGTCCAAGTATTGAACTAATGCAAACTTGAAATGTTGTTAAATGAAAGTGAATAACCCAGATCCCACAATCTATTATTCCACACCATATATATACCTAATGTATTCCTTTAAAGAAGCACTGGCAATTTTTTTTGCACATGTCATGCTAACTCACAAGCAATATTCTAGCAGTGTCATTTGTTTCTTCCCGGCTCAGTTGCATCTATACATTTTAAATCCTTTCATTATGGACACCTGTGTCATGTTATCTCAGTTTAACCCCTAAAATAGACCATGCTCTCAAGAGGTCATGTCTCCTGTGTGGCAGACTTCCTGTAAACTACAGGATTACATCATCACTGATCAAATCCCTTCTGGCAGCTCCGAGACCTCCAGCCCCCCCCCCCCCAGCTCCACCCTTCTTGTTCCACTGTATTTACCCCGTGTATAGAGTGCTGCTGAAGAGATAATGTCTGCCCTATCTAGTGTAGCAGAAGTGATATAATAGGGGAGTCCATACAATGATTAGCTGCAGAGTTATAAAACTCCCCTGACTAACACTGACTGACTGTCTATACTATCTGTGGGTGCTGTTTGCAAAGAGTCCAGTGTATTCCTATGCGATGCTGCTCCTCACTGTCTCCCGTGTAAAAACTGACATGGAGAAACACATCACAATAAGGAGACAGGCCGAGGAGCATAGAATACACTAAGACTCTGTAGTGTAAGTTATGGGACAGAAGTTTCTATGTTACTGATGTATCACTTGCTGCAAAGCAAGTGGAGTGTGAAGAGACTCCGCAACCTCTGCATAGCCAGAAGCATCATGGGAAATGTAGGCTGCATTAGGGGAACCATATTAGAGGGGTAGAAGAAACTAAGATGGCAGACAACTCATAAATGGCACATTAACTAAAACATGTATACACAAGGTATACATAGGAGCCTCTACATTATTCTTTAATAAAAGCCTATGCTCCACTATATAGGTAAAAATAAACCTGGAGTGCTTCTTTAAGGATGTTCTTGCACCACCTCCATTCCTTTTTCACATTATACTGATGATCAAACAGATCCTTAAATGACATATCACACACCTGCATCATCATTAGTAACAGTGACAAAATCATCCTGTGCTTTTCTATTAATTTTTAAAGTGCTGTATTATGCACTCTTAACAATGATCTGAAAGGAACATCTGTTGCCTGTCTGCGCACATCGCTCAGAGCCTCATTAAGTCTGTTTGTTTTAAACTTGTTGGGTCTTCTCCTGTTTAAATACTATGCAGGCTCCGTACAGCGCGCAGGTAGCAGATGAAAATGGCAGGCAAGTCAACAACCTTAATGCAAGCATACAACAATCTTCTCAAATGGCAATCAATCACAAGACGCTTTTGTCTTGCAGGGCTGTTGATTGTGAAGCGTTATGCTTATCAAGTCATTCATACCTCTGCCCTGCCTGGTGTATACAATACAAGGCCATTTTCATCCATAACGGGGAGCATTTATGTTACTGAAGTGAAAGAAAATCACTTCGAATTCTGAAGATTCAATTTTTTTCAGGGCAGGTTAAAAAATTAAAGCTGAGCTCTGATTGGTTGCTACCGGCAACTAGGACAGTTTTATTAATAGACCGTTTTGATAAATCTTAAATCTGGCCCGATGGCTTAAAATACTGAGGTGTTTGAGCCATTCTCAGGTACAGTTTGTAAATATGAAAGGTTTAACTCTATGAACATATATGTATTTAAAACTAACTATGTAACCACGTATTAACCCCTAGGCGCACCACGACGCAACTGTACATCCGGGTGATCAGTGTCTTAGCGCACGAGGACGTGCAGTTACTGCGCGGTTCCCGGTGTACACTGTGGGTAACATTGTGCACCGGGAATTGGGAGACCAGCTGTCCCCAATTAACCCCTTAAATGCGGCGATCGATTGCAATCACCGCATTTTAGGGGTTTCTAGCACAACGGCAGACCTTACAATGAAATCACGAGGTTTGCCGATGGCTAGCATAACGACTGGAAGTCAAACAATGGCCTCTGTGTCTGCCATGTACGGAAGCCCATTAAGACCAGCCTTCTAATAGGCTTCCTGTCAGAGTGACAGGAAGTCACTGTGTCGTTCCTGATGCACAGTGTCGGTGACAGTGACGGTAACAGTGTGCATCGGGAACTGGGAGGTCAGCTGTCCATGACAGCTGACATTCCAATGTTGCCGATCAGCGGCTCATCGCCGCTGATTTAGGCAATTAACCCATTAACCGCTTTAGGACACAGCCTGTTTTGGCCTTGTGGCACAGCTGATTTTTTTAGATCTGACGTGTAAATTTATGTGGTAATAACTTGGCAACGCTTTTACCTATCCAAGCGATTCTGAGAATGTTTTCTGGTGACATATTGTACTTTATGTTAGTGGAAAAATTTGGTCAATAAATTCAATATTTATTAGTGAAAAACACCAAAATGTAGAGAAAATTTTCAAAAATGTGCCTTTTTCTAAATGTAAATGTATCTGCTTGTAAAACAGATAGTAATACCACACAAAAAAAGTCACTAGTTAACATTTCTCATATGTCTACTTTATGTTTGCATAGTTTTTTGAACGTCCTTTTATTTTTCTAGGATGTTACAAGGTTTAGAACTTTAGCAGCAATTTCTCACATTTTCAAGAAAATTTCAAAAGGCTATTTTTACAGGGACTATTTCAGTTGTGAAGTGGCTTTTAGGGTCTTATATATTAGAAACCTCCAATAAATCACCCCATTTTGAAAACGGCACCCCTCAAAGTGTTCAAAACAGAAAGTTTATTAACCCTTTAGGTGTTTCACAGGAAATAAAGCTAAGTAGAGGGGGAATTTACAAGTAAAATTTATTTTGCCGAAATTCATTTGTAATACATTTTTTTCTGTACCACAGAAGGTTTTACCAGAGAAACGCAATCAATATTTATATTTATATTCAATATTTATTGCCCAGATTCTGCAGTTTTTAGAAATATCCCACATGTGGCCCTATTGTCCTAATGGACCGAAACACCAGCCTCAGAAGCAAAAGAGCACCTACAGGATTTTGGGGCCTGCTTTTTTTTAGATTATATTTAAGGCACCATGTCAGGTTTGAAGAGGTCTTGTGGTGCCAGAACAGTGGAAACTCCCCAAAAGTGACCCCATTTTTGATCTACACCCCTCAAGGAATTTATCTAGGGGTATAGTTAGCATTCTGACCCTACAGATATTTTACTATATTTATTAGAGTTAGTCTGTGAAAATGAAAATCTACTTTATTTTTCTTAAAAAACATAGAAATTTGTAATATTTACAAGGAATAAACAATAAAATGCACCCCTATATTTGTAAAGCATCTTCTCCTGATTATAGAAATGCCCCATATGTGGTAATAAACTTCTGTTTGGACCCACGGCAGGGCTCAGAATGGAAGGAACGCCATTTGGATTTGGAGTGCAGATTTTGCTGGAATGGTTTTCAGTGCCATGTCACGTTTGCAACGCCCTAGAGGGTACCAAAACAGTGGAAACCCCCCAAAAGTGACCCCATTTGGGAAACTACACCCCTCAAGGAATTTTTCATGGCATTTTGACACCACAAGTTTTGTGCAGAATTTAGTGGGATTAGGTTGTGAAAATGAATATCAACATTTTTGTCCACTAAAATGTTGCATTTTTTTCATTTTCACAAGGGATAAAGGAGAAAAAGCACCCCAACATTTGTAACGCAATCTCTCCTGAGTATGACAATACCCCACATGTGGTGATAATTGTTTTTTTTTTATTAGAAATTAATCTTTGCAGGACTGATCCTTTTTTGCTTTTCCATTTTCGTTTTTCACTCCCCGCCTTCCAAACGCCATAACCTTTTTATTTTTCCATCAATAGAGCGGCGTTAGGGCTTATTTTTTGCAGGAAGAGTTGTAGTTTCTATTGACGCCATTTAGAGTACCATATAATGTACTGGGAAACTGAAAATAAAATTCTTTGCGGGGTGAAATTGGAAAAAAAACTGTGATTCCTCCATTGGTTTTTGGGTTTAGTTTTTACCACTTTCACCGAGCGGTAAAAAAGACAACTTAACTTTATTTTGTGGGTCAATACGATTATGGTGATACCAAATGTATATAGTTTTTTTTTATATTTTACTGCTTTTACAAAGAAAAAACTATTTGTTAAAAAAATAAAATAAAATTTTGTATCAACACATTCTGAGAGCCATGACTTTTTTATTTTTTGGTCGATTGAGCGGTGTGAGCGCTTATTTTTGGCGGGACGAGCTGTAGTTTTTATTGGTACCATTTTTTGGTACATACAACTTTTTGATCACTTTTTATTACATTTTATTTAGAGCTAAGGTGACCAAAAAACAGTGATTTTGGTGTTTTCAATTCTTTATTTCTTACGGCGTTCATTATGTCATTATGCGCTATAAATGACAATTTTACTTTATTCTGCGGGTCAGTACGATTACGGCGATACCATATGTTTATAGTTTTTTTTAATGTTTTGCAGCGTTTATAAAATAATTTATTTTCTGTGTCACCATACTCTGAGAGCCATAACTTTTTTATTTTTCAGTCAAAAAAGCTGTGTAAGGGCTTGTTTGTTGCAGGCCTGGCTGTAGTGTTTATAGATACTATTTTGGGGTACATGTGAATTTTTAATTAATTTTTATATATTTTGTATGGGGTGGTGACCAAAAAATAGTGATTCTGGCATAGTTTTTTGTTTATTTTGTTTGCGGTGTTCAAAAAACCCTTTTATTTTTACAGTTTTGGGAAAACATTTTTATTAACCTTTTTTTTTTTTACTTTTTACTTTTACTTTAATTTATTTTTTATTTACCTGCAGCCCTGATCACTGCTAGAATACCTAGTAGTGTAATGTATTCCAACTGTCAGTGTGACGTCACAGTCACTCTGACAGTAAGTCTATGAGGACAAGCCAGAGGCTAGTCCTCATAGGCTTCCATACATGGCAGACCCTGAGGTCTTTGTCTGGCCTCCGGATGCCATCACAACCATCGGCAACCACCACAATTGCATGGGGGCTGCCGATGTGCTACAAACCCTCTAAATGCGGTGATCGCAATCGATCGCCGCATTTAAGGGGGTCTCATTGAGACTACCCCTTTTTCAATTGAGGACAGCACTGCTTCTGAAACCCCTGGCAAACATCTTATAGCGCTAGGGGAATCATTAATCACATAGCTTTTAATGTAATCGTGTGGACAGACCAGTTCTTTGGCTCTCCCCTCTGGCTAATAGAGGGGGTCCCAAGTCCCTCTATGACATCCATATACCCAAATATAGCATATGAAAAGGCGTTGTTATGGTAAGATAATCCATTTAATGTCCTTTAAGAATTTGATAATGAAAAGGTTCCATTAGTAAGAGGTTTGAAGAAGGATATTATCAAAGTCATATAGGAAAACTAAAATAGATTAAAAGAGACATGGCGCCACATAGTGCAAATAAAGCGAGGTAAAACACGGGAGCAAACTTGTGGTAAAAGAATGCTCACCTTGAATTGTGGACACTGGTAGGTGTCACAAAAGTAATGAAGCTGCTGCCAGGTCCATGCACAAAACAAACGGAGTTTGTTGTCGAAATATAACCAATGAAGACGCCGGTCCGGCATTGAAACGCGTAGCCTCTGATTGTTACAATTAAATACTTTCTCTTCATGCCTGTCTAAGTCTTCACATTGTTCATTATAGCAGCGCCGGTGGTCCTTTTTTACTCTATCAAGTTATGCTAGGAAAACTGTGACATTGAGCGGACCTCTACAATAGAGTTGTCGACGCTCAAGCTTGTTTAATGTACTGATGTTCTGAAACCAACATTTTAAAAGACAGATTGTCCTCAAATGTTTGTGACCTTCATTGGGTAAAGTGTCATTGCAAAGAACTGACATTAGAAGAATATCAAACAGTAAAATGTTTCTCTCTTCTCAATTGGCAATACATCTTTATAACCTTTATGGTCAAATGCTTGAAATATTTGCCAAAACATTATCGGCCCAAGGACCCATCCGATTTAATAACACGGGTCTAAATCAGACGTGTTAATCTTCAATCTTGCGCGTTCCACAATAACATTATGTTAAGACTGAATACTGTCTTCAGATTTTTTTTTTACAGCTCTGGAAATGACTTTATCATGAGGACATTATTACCTCTATACGGTTAAGCTATGTAGGATGGATTCAGTCATTCCAAAAACTCAATAAACTTAGTTTTATGTAAAGCATCCACTTAATTATACTTATAAATCAGGTCTATTGTTATTTAAATTGTTTATTGACTATAATTCTTTGCAGTATATATTTCCATCTACAATTCAATTACTACAGTATTGCATGGTGTACAACCTCATAAAAACTGTAGGTTCATTTTAGCACAGCTATATATAGTGAATTGATTTATCTATTTTTTCAACACAGCTCTTGCATGTCCTCATAAAAGTTCACATCTAAAATAACAAGGAACACAATTAGTTCTTGTTAACGTAAGGTAAAACAGAAGTTACTAGTAGAATAAAAGTTATGAATATAAATTACATTTTCGTTAATGAGAACATTTTAAATATGTTTGATGTCAACCTGGAGTGATTACACTCACTTTAGGATTAATAGTTGCTTGGGCCGACGCTAAAGATTAAAGGGGACCCTTCAAACCCCCTTCAAACACCAGTACCTTTCAGTAGCAGTTGACCTAAATAGTAAATTTTTGTAAAATTGCCAATGCACCTGTGTAATCCACCGTTTTAGTTTTACTACCCGCTTTGTAAATGAACTTTCCACGTCACCAGGGCTGCTCTCTCCATGATGTAACCCAGGCTCCATGCCATTGATTGACAACAATGCCGGCTCCCCTCGTCCTACAAATCTCGCTGCAAATCCTGCGGCGGATGGGATCCGATGAGATAACGCCAGGTGACTTTGCCATGCCGCTAACCCGGCGCATGCGCATTCCCACAGTGAATCTACAGACTTGTGGGCATTACTTTGCAAATGCGCCGGATAGTACACTGAATGTGTAGTTGGCAGGGGGCCAGCTGTCAATCATGCAAGTGGAGGTAAAGATTAACTGTGACTGTCAGGAAAACGCCAGACTCAACTCTAGCTGGGAAACGCCCAGCTGACTCATCTCTCCTCATTACCATACAGCACAGGAAAACTTTGGGGACATATTGTAGAGGCACTTTTAGACACGATTTGGGATCTGGGGCACATGGTTTTTTAAACACTATAAGACTATATACTTGGTTTGGGGAATTAAATCTTGATAACAGGATCCCTTTAAATTATTTCCAACAATCAACATTTATCACCTATCCACAGAATAGGTGATAGATTTTATATTAATTGGGGCCCAATAATCACTATTACAGGGGATCTGAGTCCCCATTCCTCCTTACCATCACAACTGGTGAGCAAGACCTTGTGCTGGTGCTTGTCTTTTTCCAGAACTCCCATAGAGTTGTATAGAGCTGCAGCGTACATGCATGACTGCTTCTCCATACAAACTAATGAGGAGATACATGGGATTCTGGACTCCCATACTAGCAATCGGTGGGTATTTCCAGCAGTGGGGCTTCCAATGATGTAACATTTATCATTGTGGATGTTGATTGTATGAAAATCCCTTTAGACCAAATAGAATGGTGAAATAGAAAATGATAAATATTCAGGGAAAGTAGTTAAGAAAAAGTAGAGAGTAGAACTGAAATGTTTTTTGTTTCCCCTTAGGAAAGGTAAATTTGATTATGTTCCCTATTTTTATCAGTCTTTAATCTCTAGTTGGTCATACCTTAAGGTGGCAGGTACAGCAAAACTTATAGAACATTAGATCACAAGAATATTCATAAAACTAGGAGATGAATGTGTCAAGTTTATTTCAGGCTCTACCTATTTGTCTCAATGCTAACTATGTTACTAAAATGCCAACTCCCGTTACAAACACTGAGAAAGAGCTATTGGAGCATGAACATGTACCATAGAAGTAGATTTGAACATTCTCAAAAGTAAAGATGTTTTTTCTGACATGTCGAAAACTTATATTGGTGGGGGTCCTTGAGTTGGCAAATATGGTATTGGTAACCTCTGCCCCGGATCAGCCCTGAGTGGTGAAATTCCATAAATTCAAATGTCTGGCATTTATTTTTTGGCATGACAAAATGGTCTATGCATTTGCAAAGTGCCATGATACCTTCATTTAGGGAAACTGTCTAAAAATGTCTGATAGAAAAGCATGAGTTTGGTTCCATTGATACTGGAATAACTGGAAATAAGAAAATATATTAATAAAATTCCAGTAGATTGTGAATAAGGTGTTTTAAAGTAAAGGAATTACAAAGTAATTTATGTTAACAATACAAATTCAATGTTGGGTGGATATTGAAATATTGCAACAATTCCAAACTAATATCTACTCAAACAGGTAATGTCATATAATGGAAACTGGGCCTAGGAATTTTCCATTTTCATATAGACTAGCATTTTATTTGAATATTTTGAAAAATTCCAACTTGTGGAATGACTGCTGTGTAGACTATTACAAAAAATACTACAGTAACTGAACTGTCTGAAAGGGAAACCCAGGTCTATGTGATGGGTGCGGGATTTGTGGATGAACACATCATGGATCATTTGAGAACACTGAGAAGACATTTATATGATCGTATGAAAAGATAAAGTAGATTTTCCTAGACAGGAATATAAACTGGGCTTGTATGGGTGCATTTCTAAGCAGACCATCTTGTAAGTATACCCAATATTAACACTTCGTTGATGAATATCCCCATGTAAACTATGTACTCAATAAGGAATATATTGGAAGAAAAATATCTCCCTACTGTTGCAGAAATATATCCATTATACATTGAAGCTACTATGTAGCAAAGAGAGACCCCATCACATGAGATACCATCAGATGCTTCTACATTACATTGATGGCAACAGATATCTGCGGTCATACTGGATTATGCATTAATACTCGAAGATCTAGACAATCTCTAAAAGTTACATACCAGGGATAAAGAGGCATCAGCAGAAAAATCCATTGTCTAGGTCATTGCTGAATGCATGTCTGGCATGATACAGTGAGAATGGACATGAATACGAACTGATCTTGTCTGTCACCTCTTTCTGTGGCCTGATATCAAGTTCATGGATCTTTTAGCCTAAATATGAGTACAGTATATGGCTGTGCAGGAAGTATATGGCTGTTCAGGAGCAGATAGTGACATGTGTGAGCTTTGTATTTTTCTTTTAACCCAAATAATGTTTTGTTTTTTTTACATTTTTCCACATTGGAGCTGATATCTTTCTATTATGATGGGAAAAATTAGCAAAACTGGAAAAAATATACATTTCTCAATATTTTCTTATTCTGTTCGAAGGTAGCTGGTTCCGTCAATAATATTTACCCCAAAAGTTAATCTACTAATTTTCCTGTGTAGAAGATGCCAAATATATGCGCATCGTCTAACGTGTGACGCTGGTATAGCGCTACATAGCCCCTATTTTAGTTTTAGATGAGTGCTCTGTCCAATAGTTTTACAGACATGGATATTATATTTAAATTTGCATTCACAGTATGGGGTTAAGCTGTCAAAATTACACCCCAAACTAGTTGGTGGCATTGTGCACAGAAAAGAGCAGTGCCATCGAACATCGCACGTAAAATGGTGGTGGGAAAGGCACCATTAGCACATTAATTTGGTGGAGAGGGCAGGAAGGGGTTAATATACTTGTGAAAGCAAAACCTAGTATACTATTGGATTGTATAGTATACTATTTGGTGCATAATACCTGAAGTGTCTCAAATGAGTTAAATTATGAATATTTATTAAAAAAAATAATTTTTTAACCCGTTGGAGTTTTTTCCATTTTCGTTTTTCTATTGTCCAGTCCAAGAGTCAGAACTTTTTTTATTTTTCAGTCGACATATGAGTGCTTATTTTTTTGCAGGACGAGTTGTAATTCGTCCCTTTTTTCTTTAGACAGTGAGGATTGTACTGACCTTACCAAAAATTCATACATCTCTCGAAGAGACCCACATGACTAAGGAGTAAATACTTTTATAATAATTCCAAAATATCTTCACGGTATCCTCAGATTTTACAACTACATCTCCTTCACTATTAATTATGGATGTTATATGCTGATTATAACAATATTTGCTGATCTCTTTCCTGGTGGACCAAGTTCCACGCCCCAACTATAATTTATAAATGTAAGATTGCTGATGGCCCCACCATGAGACTTCCACCAATCTCTTATCTAAACCAACACTCATAATATTATTGAAATCCCCAATTACTATTAGTGCCACATCCCTCTTATCACTCCAAACTTTGGACAGTCTATATAACACCCCCTAAAAAAAGTTTGGTGATATATAGACCGACGCTGTAACGCGTAACGCTGTAACAAAAACAAACTTACCTTCCTTCACTATCAGACCCCGTTGTTATAACATCAGTCGGAATTTTCTTATGTACGAGTATTAAGACTCCTCTAAAATAAGAGCTAAAAAAAAGCGTGAAAACCTAACCCCACCTATCCTTTCATAACTGTCTGTACCGTTTCTCTAGTCAAATGGATTTCCTGCAAGCAAATTACAGCTGGCACATCGTTTTTAATTAAGTTTAAAATTACCAATCTCTTACGTTTTTTAGCTAAATATTCCTAATATTCCTTATAGCTAAATAATCCTAATATTCCAGGAAAAGATTTTAATTTACATTGATCCCATTTACATACCAAATGCATAACAAAAAAAAAGAGAGACAAATGCAACTTTCTTTTTTGTATTTTAACCGCATAGTCCAGGAAAATCATCACCTAAGAGTCATTACACATTAGCGCATCTTCACTTCTGGTTTTCTGAATAATGATATCCCTATCTTTAGCGGAAAGTGGTTTAACCAACAATGAACATGACGGACATCCTGGGGCTCTTGGTGTAAAGAGCGCTTTACCTGGAACTGTTCAGTCAAGCTTTCTGTACCAACAATTTTTTCAAACCATTTCATCACAAATTTAGCAGATCCTCTCCTTCAACCTTCTCTGGAAGGCCTACGATTCTAAAATTGCTCCTTCTAGATTTATTTTCAAGATCCAATACCTTATCCGTTGGTTATCTTTAATCTGCCTTAACATACACTCCTCAACATTGAAATTGCAACACCAAAAAGTTTTGGAAATGGGGAAATCACAGGATCGATAGACATGTTAATGATATGCAAATGGCAACAAAATATTCCAAACATCTTGATTTATTCAGTATCGAGTATGAAATACAGAAATATACGCACTTACATGCTTTTGCATGCTATCAATAAGACTATTAATGGTTGTCTTAGAAATGTTATGCCAAGCTGAATGCACTTGGGCATGCAGAACATCAAGATTGGCTGCTTGCAGCTCTCTTTGCAATTGCCGACCAATGATGTCCCAGATGTGCTCGATGGAAGACAAGTCCGGAGTCGCTGCAGGCCATGGTAGCACATTTAGTTCACGCAGGCTGCTCACAGTAGCACGAACAACATGCGGCCTGGCGTTGTCCTGTTGAAATACGCCTTCTGGGACACTTTGGAGAAATGGCCATGCCACTGGTTCCACAACCAAATCAATGTAACGCAGAGCCATTAGTGTAGCTGAAATGAACACTGGAGGGGTCCGGCTACTGTACATTATGCCCCCCCACACCATAATCCCAGGAGTGGGACCGGTGTGATGTTTACTTGTGAAGGCCTCTTCATTGCATTGCCCATGTGGTTTCCAGACCAATCTCCGGCTATCATTGTGACTGAGACAAATGCGGGACTCATCGCTGAAGAGTATAGACCTCCATTCCATCCTCCATTGCGTCTTGCTGCACCATGATAGACTTTAAAAGTGGTGACGTATGGTCAATGGAACACCTGTTGCTCGACTTCTGGCTCGTAGCCCAATGTCGTGCAAATACCTTCTGATATTTTGTGCCAACACTGGTTGCTGCCCTAGGCTTGGGATGTGACGTCCAATATCACTTGAAGTACAGAATGGATCTCTATGCGCCATTCTTCCAATCAGAAAATCCATCCGTACAGAGTTTCTTCTCCGCGCACCTCTTGATGTCATTCCCGTTTTTTGTTGTTCTCCCAAACTCGGGACACGCAATATTGAACAGTGCTGACATCTCGGCCTAGGCATGTAGTGATCTGCCGGAGTGATAAACCAAGATATCTTAGATCAAGGATTCTGTCAGTTTGCGACAAGTGGCGATAACTGGCACGTCAACAAACAGGAGACATCGCTCAATTATCCCACACCACTTGATCTGATTTTTGAGGTTGCATGTGGCTAAAAAACTTTGCTTTCATTCTGGCTTTTATGCCCCTCCCAGGTGCTACAGATTGGAGCTAGGTGCTTGAAATGTTATAATTTGCAGATCTTAGCGACACCTGCTACTTCCTTGATTTGCATAACAATACAGCTCGTTCTTCTTGGTGTTGCAATTTCAATGTTGAGGAGTGTACTGCTGTTTAAGTGTTCTACACCACTTATGCTATTTTCAGCCTCATCCAGTCGTTCTTTGATCTTATTCAAGGTCAGTTCACGCTTAACCTCACCAATTTATTTTAACACTTCATTAACTTCCTTTAAAGCATTGTAATATTTGTCCTGATGGGTTATCTTTTACACTTTTTTTCACTCGGGTTCCATCCGCCATACTCCCAATCTATGATTCCGAAGATCTTGATTAACAATATTATCCATCTCAACCGTTATATGTACTCCTCTCTCCTATTCTCTCTTTTCCCTTTCCAATGGGCACAGATGTTTTATAGTATTTTTCCATTTTTTTCTTTCTTTCTTCTTTCCATCTTATGCCTCTCTGAGGCGGGATACCATTACATTAGAGAGCCTTACCTTGGTAGCGCCTTTATTTGCTCTTGTCATTTTCATAATAATTTTCAGATACGGGGATCACGATTCACCACGATTATTTCGCTGTAGTTTGTTACTGCCCTTTAAATACCAGAATCTCACTCTCAGTTAATACAGAAGTCACACATCAATTTATCCTAATTCATCCAAAGGAGAATAATATTCCTGCAATATATTGTTTCTTAACTACAAGAGCCATACTCTTAGTGTATCACAAATTGTCACTCAATTACCACTCCATGAGTATTACTTAAACAGTATCACTGCAGTTTGTTGGTACCCCCTAGGTACAAGAGTCTCAATCTTAGTTATTATAAGAGTCACACATTCAGTTTAGCATAGTTCATCCAATAAATAAAAGTATTCCTGCGCTTTACCGCTGTTATTTCCTAAATGCAGAAGAGACACTTTTAATGTATCACAGTTTGTCACTCAATTATCACTCCACGATTAATATTGAAATAATGTCACTGCGGTTTGTTGCTAGCCCCTAAGTATAGAAGTCAAACTCTCAGTTATTACAAGAGTCTCATATTCAATTTGTCAAAGTTTATCCAATAAAGTATAATATTCTTGCGGTTTACTGCAGCTGCTTCCTAAATGCAGGAGCCACACTCTTAGTGGGGAACTTATGCAGCCTTCCACGCAAGGATTCTGGCATAGAGAAGTAGCAATTTGAGCAAAAACTTGCTTTTTGCGACTTTTCAATTATTTTTTTACGCCGCCTCTGTGGGATCCGGGTCAATGTACTCAAATTTACACCAAAAAACTGGCATAAGTTATAGCGCAAATCTACGCCTGCTCCTCGGTGGTGTAGATTTGATGTTCTGGCACACGGATGGCCAGAGATGCAGCTAATTAATTAAAACGCCTCTTGATAAATTAGGTGCATCTTACTCCAATTTACTGTTGAATACGACTGCCGTATGAAACATCAGTCTTAATAAATTGATATCTTAGTGTAAAACAGATTGTCACTCAATTATAACTCCACGAGTATTACTAGAATAATGTCTCTGTGGTTTATTGCTGCCCCCCCTAAGTATAGAAGTCACACTCTCAGTTATTACAGGAGTCTCCCATTAAATTTGTCATAGTTCATCCAATAGAGAATGATATTCGAGCTACTGTTATAATATTCCGATACTGTTTCTTAAATGCAAGGGCCGCTCTCTCAGTGTATAACAGTCACTCAATTATCACTATATGAGCATTACTTATATATTATATCTATAGCGTAACACATCGCTGTTACGGTGATATCATATTTATTGAAGATAAAGATTTATTCGTAACCTATATTAACCATGTAAAGAAGTACTTTGACCCCTAAACCTAATAACTGGTTGTGCCACACTTGGCTGTAACAGCTGCAATCAAACGTTTGTAATAACGTGATGAGTCTTTTACATCGCTGTGGAGGAATTTTGGCCCATTCTGCTTTGCAGAATTGTTTAATTTAGCTACATTGGAGGGTTTTCGAGCATGAACTGCCCGTTTAAATTCTTGCTACTGCATGTCAATGGAATTCCAGTCAGGACTTTGACTCAGCCACTCCAAAATCTTAATTTTGTTTCTTTTGATCCATTCAGAAGTGAACTTGCTTGGGTGCTTTGGATCATTGTCCTGCTGCATAACCCAAATGCGCTTGAGCTTTAGTTCATAAACTGACGGGTGGACATTCTCCTTCATGGTTTCTTGTTAGAGAGAATTCATGGTTCCATCAATCATGACAAGTTGTCCAGATCCTGCAGAAGCAAAGCAGCCCCAGACCATCATACTACCACCACCATGTTTGACTGTTGTTCTGATGTTCTTATGGTAGAATGCAGTTTTAGCTTTACGCCAGATGTAACGAGACCCATGTCTTCCAAAATGTTCCACCTTTGACTCATCCTCATCAGAGCCTTTGCAATGACTTTGTAACCAGACCAGTAGATTTCAATGACTATGACTATGTATTTGAATCTCTTTAGTACGTGGCATTATATTCTACTTTTTGAGACCTTCGAGTCTGGTTCACATAGCCAGACAGCTTCTATGTAATTGATGTTTAGATTCAACAGGTCTGGCAGTAATCATGCCTGGCCTTGACTAGTGAACTTGAACTAAATTGTCAATTGAATTTGGTTAACTAATTCATAAAGTAGCTAAGGCCCCATGCACACGACCGTAAAAACACCCGTAATTACGGGCCCATAGACATCTATTGGCCATGGGTACCTTCCTTTGCTTACGGGAAGGTGCCCGTGCCATTGAAAAACATAGAACATGTCCTATTTTTTTATTTTACGTAAACTTTATAATACTTTATAATGGAAGCACGGCCCGTAAAAATGGCCGGCTGCCCGTGGCCAGCCGTGCCCGTAATTACAGGTCGTAATTACGGGCACGATCATGTGCATGAGGCCTAAGGGGGCAATTACTTTTTCACATAGGGCCAGATAGAAATGAACAGCATTTTTTATTCAAAACATGATATCATCAATCAAAAACAGCATTTTGTGTTTACTTGAGTTATCTTTGTCTAATATTAAAAGTAGTTTGATGATCTAAAAAAAACATTCAATTGCGACAAATATGTAAAAAGAGAAGAAATTGGGAGGGGGCAGAAACTTTTTCACAGCACGGTACATATTTGCACCATATTGCCAGGAAATAGGAAACTGTCAGCCAAGTAAGCAGGAAGAAAAAGAATTCCCCCCAAACCGTATATAAATATAGCACATATAAAACATGCTTCATTTTTATTACAAAATATTGTCTACTGCAGCTTTAAAAAATGACCCCATTATTCTTATTACAGGATAGCAGCTTGTAAGAAATCATCTGTTCCTTGGTCTATTACTTAACATTAAACGGTCCGGAGCCGTCTTCTGACGCACAACCTGCAGCCTGCTTTGTGAATTATATCTCTTAAAATTGGCATCTGCCTTCCATAATCATTCCCTTATGTAAGCACTAGCATTTACCTCTGGACACCTGCCTCACAGTTATTCTGCTTTCTGTTTCTTGACCCTATATGCCGTTTTTGGCTATTCTTCCTGGTTTTCATCCAAGTGAGCCCTGTTGGTTTGGTCACAGTTTCATGTTTGGTTTTGTTCTTGGCTCCTGCAATCATCTTATTATCATTTCTGATCACCCAACAAAACCGTAGCTCATGTCACTAGACTGCGGTCTTGGTGCATCAGATCGTCACCTTGGCCTCAGCTCTTTTAGGTTTACATATTTTATTGATGCTTTTCCTGATTAGTTAGTCTCTACACAACTGATTCTAACTTCAAGAACTTTGACCAGCAAGTGGCACAATACGAGAGTTGGACTGGGGTTCCTTGAACCCACCAGCAGAATTTGTATCCACTTTTAATTGAAATGTAGACATTGTTGTTATTATTACACACACAGCACATATCAATAAGGTCTAATAGTTTTTTTTTGTGAAATAACTCATAAGAAACATACTTGTGACAAGTAATTAACCCCAAAGTCAGCTCCAAATGGTGTTGTCTTCTGCTGGATTTTTGGGACCCATAAATGTGTTAGAACCTGGGTCCACCTGAGGCCAGTCCGGGCCTTCACCAATCCAAGGCTATTTAGTTTCCAAAGGCACCTTGGTAAAGGCTAGTCACTTGTCCAGACTGAACTTCGTAGGAGGACGTGCCAATCAGTATTCTTTCAATTTTATATAGTAGGAGGACTAAATTACTTTGTCCCTATTACGTTTTCTGGTTCTAGTGGCAAAACCTTGACTCACCAATAAATGAAAAGAAGAGATCCTTTATTATGTAAAGCATATTTTTACAGCTTCTTTAATGTAGACAAGTCTGCTAGTGAAACTTTCTGAGCTTCTTATATAATAGAGGCTCTTCAGGACCCCTTATGCTCCATGGCATGCTGGTGACTGTAACATTTACACCCCCTATAGCTAAGCTACTGATTCCGGCACAGACAGCCGGTGCCTGGAGGCAGCTGGAACAGCTGATCAGTGCAGGGTCCGGGTGTCGGACCCCCATCGATCATATACTGATGACCTATGCTGTGGGTAGGTCATCAGTATAAAAAAACACCCTGTGCCGGGGAAACCTCTTTAATCTGTAATATTAAATATTTTAACAAATGACAAGTTACCATAATTGAATACAATGACTGGCACACGCTACATAAAGGTAAGTTTAAATATTCCTAAATCCATTCACTATTACAGTACACTATTATTCTTACAGGATATTAAAAAAAGTAGATCAATAATGCCCACGTTCTATTAATCAATTGATATAGTGAGATCCATCATGTATTGCCACAATGTTCTACAGAACAGGTTTTCAAAGTAAAAAAAAAATCTAAATATAAATACGTAAACCTCTTTTTGCTTGTTTTCATGGCCTTATTCTGCCATTTCAATCTATTCCTGGGAATGTTAATCAAGGCTCAGTACAACGAGAAGGAGCAATATTAAAAATAGGCATTGTGCCTCTCAAAGCAATGAAAAACAGAAGACCCAAAGAAAAGAGCATGTTAAATCTAATTATGAATAATCTGGAGGTATAAAAGATGCTTAAAAAGTAATATATCAAAAACATTACCTTAAAAATAAAGAGAATATATATATATATATTTTTAAAAAGTACTTTTTACTATTATGTTTTTGGGTATTTTTTATTGATTCCTAGGACACAGGACCGATACTTCTTTAGAAAAAGTAGTATTAGGGCACCCTCACACTTTTAAAAATATAAAAATATAATATGCATAAAAATATATGGATCAAATACGAATGCACAATACAAATTGTTCTTTTCACAAATTGTTCCGTTTTTGTTTCTGTATTTTATGAGTTGTCCATTTTTCAACCGTATTAGCTCAGCTTTTTGTTAAAGGATTAACAATCTTTTTGCTGTTTATAATGTTGTTTAAATACGGATGTACAAAAACTGAACAAATAGGCACAGTGAACTATGCAAAAATTAAACACGTTTTTAAAATCAACTAATTGACTACTATAGGCTAAAAACAGTACCAATACAGATCCGAAAAAAATACACGTATAAAAAAAATGGAAATGTGAATAAAGCCGATTTAACGTATTGCCATTGTTTCTTTCAATTAACAGAACTGGAATGAATACAGATACAATATATGGAAGTGTAAATGAGCACTTATATTGAGGTTTATTCCCTGAAAGAAATAGTAGATGCGAATACAAACCTCTATATAATGCTTTCTTGTTCATGAACGCACAACTCTTTTGATTATTTTATATATATATTATATATATATATATATACATATATATGTGTGTATATATATATATATATATATATATATATATATATATTCAAACATATTGCACACTAAGCCCTCACCCACATGACCATATTAAAGCGCAGTATAACCTCTGAGCCGTAACAGGCCAGCCATAGACTTCTGCAAGGCTCTACTGTATCTCTGTATTCCTCTGATTCATATGTAATCCAGCAGAAAAAAAAATTGGAGCATGCTCCATCAGATGATGTATCACAGAGCTACACTCCCTTAGCAGCATTTCTTCTATGGGAGAATAACCTCGTATTATGGTGCCAAATGAAGCACCATACGGAGCACCATACGGTGGCACATGGCCGCCTATTGATCACTAGCACGAAGACGCATGGGACTCTGTGTTTCTTCGTACAGCCTATTATATATTGCTCTGCGCTGTTCACAAGGCCTTCTACCTATTAACGTGTAATATATTTTATTTTAATATAACAATTTAGAAAATCCTGTTTTATTATTTGGCAGTTATTTTGCTTGCGGTTGCTAAATAGCAGGGATTAACTTCCTGCTTCTATTTGTCAATGGGCCATCGGTATCCAAATTGTCTCGTAAACATATTGGCCTGTTTGCCAATTGGCACATAGTAACCAGTACAAACAAAGATTATATATCCTAGATTGCACTGGAAATAAAGGACCTGATTGATTGCTTTGGGCAATAAGGCAATGTTTAACACTAGACAGTTTTGATATATATTGAGTGATGCATTGAATAAAAAAAGGCAGTCTACCATATTGCCCAAAAATGTCAGAGATGTCAACCTAAGAAGGTCAAATAGAGTGATCACTTAGCAGCTTGCATGGTGGGCACTATTTTGGTAGGCATATCTAAATATGATTGTGTGTTCCCAAATAATACCATTGTACTGTAATCTCAATTTAGACATCAGATTCTCTCTGAATTTTTGTAGAAAAATTGGCATAAATTCTTATATGAATATCAAAGATAATCACTGATAGGGTTGTTCAAATAGTTGCATCAACTAACATTATGTCCAAGTATTGAACTAATGCAAACTTGAAATGTTGTTAAATGAAAGTGAATAACCCAGATCCCACAATCTATTATTCCACACCATATATATACCTAATGTATTCCTTTAAAGAAGCACTGGCAATTTTTTTTGCACATGTCATGCTAACTCACAAGCAATATTCTAGCAGTGTCATTTGTTTCTTCCCGGCTCAGTTGCATCTATACATTTTAAATCCTTTCATTATGGACACCTGTGTCATGTTATCTCAGTTTAACCCCTAAAATAGACCATGCTCTCAAGAGGTCATGTCTCCTGTGTGGCAGACTTCCTGTAAACTACAGGATTACATCATCACTGATCAAATCCCTTCTGGCAGCTCCGAGACCTCCAGCCCCCCCCCCCCCCCAGCTCCACCCTTCTTGTTCCACTGTATTTACCCCGTGTATAGAGTGCTGCTGAAGAGATAATGTCTGCCCTATCTAGTGTAGCAGAAGTGATATAATAGGGGAGTCCATACAATGATTAGCTGCAGAGTTATAAAACTCCCCTGACTAACACTGACTGACTGTCTATACTATCTGTGGGTGCTGTTTGCAAAGAGTCCAGTGTATTCCTATGCGATGCTGCTCCTCACTGTCTCCCGTGTAAAAACTGACATGGAGAAACACATCACAATAAGGAGACAGGCCGAGGAGCATAGAATACACTAAGACTCTGTAGTGTAAGTTATGGGACAGAAGTTTCTATGTTACTGATGTATCACTTGCTGCAAAGCAAGTGGAGTGTGAAGAGACTCCGCAACCTCTGCATAGCCAGAAGCATCATGGGAAATGTAGGCTGCATTAGGGGAACCATATTAGAGGGGTAGAAGAAACTAAGATGGCAGACAACTCATAAATGGCACATTAACTAAAACATGTATACACAAGGTATACATAGGAGCCTCTACATTATTCTTTAATAAAAGCCTATGCTCCACTATATAGGTAAAAATAAACCTGGAGTGCTTCTTTAAGGATGTTCTTGCACCACCTCCATTCCTTTTTCACATTATACTGATGATCAAACAGATCCTTAAATGACATATCACACACCTGCATCATCATTAGTAACAGTGACAAAATCATCCTGTGCTTTTCTATTAATTTTTAAAGTGCTGTATTATGCACTCTTAACAATGATCTGAAAGGAACATCTGTTGCCTGTCTGCGCACATCGCTCAGAGCCTCATTAAGTCTGTTTGTTTTAAACTTGTTGGGTCTTCTCCTGTTTAAATACTATGCAGGCTCCGTACAGCGCGCAGGTAGCAGATGAAAATGGCAGGCAAGTCAACAACCTTAATGCAAGCATACAACAATCTTCTCAAATGGCAATCAATCACAAGACGCTTTTGTCTTGCAGGGCTGTTGATTGTGAAGCGTTATGCTTATCAAGTCATTCATACCTCTGCCCTGCCTGGTGTATACAATACAAGGCCATTTTCATCCATAACGGGGAGCATTTATGTTACTGAAGTGAAAGAAAATCACTTCGAATTCTGAAGATTCAATTCTTCAAAAAAAATATTGTACTTGACTTAAGTATTATTTACAAGAATAAACATCTATCCATTGCTGGAAAAGTTCACTTACGGAATGGGAATGGTAGTTACACTCGGCAGCCTACACACTAATGATACATAAGAAATGATATGGGACAAAAGACAAACTTGAAGAAAAAAGACTAGGTTATGTTATTTTAAAAAGGAACACAGCTAATAAAAATCATGATTGTGGACATCCAAAATAAGAGTAATTGATTTAGTGGCTAGTTTATTCTGAGCATCTTTTGTCCATCCCCATACTTTGTAGTGTGCAGCATTGTACTCTATGTTAGGAGGCTGAGAGATCTAACTTGATCTTTGATTGGAATGATCTTTTATGGTATGCACAGTTGCTTGTCTTTTGGCCTGTGCGAGTCTGACAACCCCCTATCCAGCTTCAACATCCAAAAGCCGTTTACCACCATTGTGTTGTCCCTGTTTTTTGTCTTAGGCACCACCCTCTAAAAACTTTTACATCTGCTGATCTCCAACAATTCACAAATCCAGCAGTTTTCCTTGAGCTCGCACCTTTACTTAATTTACAAACATTTACTTATTATGGCTTGTACTAAACACTAATAGTTGCTGAAAGCTTTCACATTCACCTTTTTATACCTCTCAGTAATCTGATCTTACCTGATTTCATAACAAAATTTGGCGCATCTCAGGGAGTCCTAAAGACAAAAAGTGAAATTTTCACCTGCTATGCTTTATTTTCTGGAGCTAGAATAAAGCATTCAAGACTTCTTTTTCAAATGTTTTGCTTCTCATTTCACCCCTTTCCATAGGCACCATTTAGGAAATATTGATGTCATATAGGGGGGTCCCCAAGCTCATCTCTTTTCTATTAGCCGGAGAAAAAGCTAAAAAAAGAACAGATCCTGTTTTAGTAGACTCAGCCTGGCCACGTATTACATGATTGCTCATTCATTTGATCATTCACAATGTAATACTAAATCAGCCCCTTCAGGGGAATGTGTGGCTGCCCACGACTCCCCCTGATCGCCTGGGTTTCAGCATCTGGACTTGTGTCAATCAGCTCATCACCGGAGCATCCTCCTACAGAGAAGGTATTGTCTTGTTGAGACAACCCATTTGAGTTTGTTGGAAGCAGACCAATTACCCTTACTTGCCACAAAAAAAGCTGATTTTCATTCTGTTAGAGATATTTATTTCCCCTGTGCATTTTAATAAACTACAGACAATGTTCCCATGTGACCTGAAGCCAATATTAATTTAATACCATGTCTCGTAGACCACAATTCTGAAACAATGGTAATGACTGGTATATACTTGCACTGCTTGATCCTACTGTATGTAATTTTAATAAATTAATCCATGTAAATAGCTGTTTTATTATTAAAGAATCACAAATAATTACACAAGCGTTTATTTCTCCAGGCAATTCTATACTTTTTTTATCGATATGTTACTATCTCACTGCATTAGTTCCCAAAGGAACTAAAACATATTTGAGACAAGTACCAATGAGTTGGGCTTATGTTCCTGTCACACTTAACTGTTATCCAAAAATAATAATTTTTGATTGTATTTCAGGGGAAGAAGAGAAAACATCCCTCAGGCACTTCTTAAACTCTGGATGGTACTCGTTTAAATCTATTGTGGAGCTCTGCTCTGAGGCTGGAGCTATACTGTCTGCATCTATTGTAGCCATAATCCTGTGTCACATTTTACAGTCAGCAAGTCAGATGCAAGTCTGCTGTGTCACAATGAGAAAAAGTTGTTACAAAGTATCTGTCTAGAACTCTAGGCAATCTTTGTGAGCTAAACTTAGCAGCAGTAAAAAAAACACTCTTCTGTCCTGAACTCCAGGCTAATGTGTCTTACCTACAGTGATACATTGTAACAAACTGCAGCTGTGTGAGCAGAGCGAGTTTTCAGATTCTGATATAAACAATGGCTGAGATTTAAAATATAGAGGAATTGAAAGACAAATTATATTTGACCGTTGAATAAACTTTTCACTATACAATTATTAAAAGGGTTTTCATATCTGGTAGTGACCCCCCCCCCCCCCCCCACACACACACACACACTATGAGCCATAATAGAGAGGTGCTGCAAATAGATCGCATGCTCTAAACAACCATGTATGATTATAATGGACACTGTGTCCTCTGTAGTGGCCATGTAGAGTTTCCCCCAGTTATAACATCTGAAGCAGGCAGCCCTCCGGGGATCAGTTGATCACAAGAGACAGCTTCAACCTAAGAAGTTATCAAGATGGGTAAACCTCTGAGTTTACATAAAACTGGAAAACCTGTTTAAAGCCAATTCTCCAAGGGCACTATATAACCTATAAATATGGCTAGTTGCACATGGGCGTATTGCACCCGTCTGAAATTGGTACAGCACTTGAAGAACATAGTCAAAATGTACGTCCTATTGCCATCTCTGTCTTTAAGGGTTGTAGACCACCTGGAGAGGTGGTGTGATGGGTGAAGGGCAAGGGATGATTTTTTTTTTTTTTGTATAACCAAATTCAATGAACATTTTTTTAGTATCTAACTATTCATTGTAAACATTTGCAAATACGCAAAAACAATAATAATAAAAAAAATAAAAAAAAACTGCAACCATTCCAGTGTCGTGAAATGAATCTAGATACAGAAATACAGGAATATACTGAATACTTAAAAGAGGATGGATGGAAATTTTTAAAGGATTCCCCAGCAGTATAAAATAGAATACAAAAATATTGTATTATGGCGCAAGTCACTTGAATGGGGCTAGGTTTTTCACAGAACATGCAGCAGTCGCTATTGAGCTCGGCATCTAAGGGGTTAAATGGGCAAAATCAAAGTACTTTTTGATTCTGGCCGTTGCAGTGGGGTGTCGGCTTGAACACACAGCCGACACCTGCTAAGTATGGAGTGCACTCAGACTGTGAGCACGCTCCATGCTTCCCCTTAATGCTTGTCACATTGATGTACGTGACATTGTGTTAAGGGGTTAAGGGGCCGGGCGCATGTCAGCCGTTTCCGCCACTCCCATAGAATGCTACGCCATTCAATCTCCTCTTCACTTCCAGTCATGCCGGTAAGGTGGAACATAGGAATCTGGACTCCAATTCTAGTGATTGTGTGGGTTCCATTGCTGGGGTCCCTAGTGATAAAACATTTAGGCCCCATACACACGACCATATTTTCATCCATCCGTAAATACGTATCCGTAGTCATCCGCAACCTGTCCACATATACGGAACGGTGTCCGCAAATACGGTCCGTATTGCATCCATAATGCATCTGTATATACGGATCCGCAAAAAGAAGAAAACCACAAATGATGTGAAACATCTGCAAACCTGGCGTCGCCTAGCAACGCTTCTGTAATTACAGATGGCTACGGGTGCACATCCGTAGCTGTGCGTAATTACGGAAGCACCCATAGACTTATTTGGGGAATCCATGCCATAATTACGTACAAGAATAGTACATGTTCTATATTTTCTACGGAATGGACACCCATCCGTAAATATAGGGAAAGTTGTCCATAGCCCATAGAAATCAATGGGTCCGTAATTACGGCCTGTAATTCCGGATGAAAAATATGGTCGTGTGCATGGGGCATTATTAGCTATCTTGTGGATAGGTAATAGATGTATTTGGTGGGAAGCAATTGCTTTATATATTTCAAGCAGATCGGTCAGATATTTCTGCTTCCCTGTCTTAGGGCAGCATAAAGATGTGACAGACATGCTAAAAGTTATAAGGCCTCATGCACATGACCGTAGCAATGTGCACAGCCGTGATTTTCAGGTCGGCCGGCCGCGAATTGTCACCCGCGAGCCTCCCGCAAATCGCGGGCCGCGCATATGGCCGCGTGCATTTTTTTCTATGAGCCTGGACCCCAAAACACGGCCGTAATAAGTAATGTCCTTTCCTTCTGTGGTCCAGGCTCCTGGGCCATGCACGGACCGTGGAAACCACGGTCGTGTGCATGGGCCCATTGAAATGAACGGGGGAATTGCGGCCGCAAAAGCACCTTAAGCATTTAGAGCTTATACTTGCAGCGCTGGCCAAGTTCTAAATACCCAATAACTACAATAGGTGACAGCACTGCCATTTCAGCATGTCTGTCACTTCTGTATGCTGCCCTCAGACAGGGCAAAAATGCAAAAGACTAAAAAACTTCTGTTTTGATAGCATCATGAGAAAAAAAATGCTATTACATCTTCTAAATTGAATTACATTATGATTACAAATATACTGCCTATTCTTTAGAGAAGATTATATTGCTATTCAATCATGTTTGGAATATTGACTTGGTTAAATCAGTCTTTTATTGTTTTTACTATAATGTAATCAATGGAGGAGCTGGGTCAATCTTATGAATATCTAATAAACATGTTAAAAGACTGTACAGGTGTACGAAAGATAATAACTAATAGTGGTTATAGACGAAGCGGTTTTCAAAATGGTCATACAATGAAAAATTATCATTACCAATAATCGTCTATACTATTAAAATGATTAGTAGTGGTTAATCAGAATTGTAGGTCTTCACATTCTAATTTAGAACTATTGTTTTGCCTCCTGTAGAAACCCTGAGCTGTAAACAGCCGTAATACATTGCCAATAGAAGTATATGGGCCCATACTGTACCTACATGTACCTCCAATTTCATATCACATTCATAAGGAATTATGGCATACTTCATCGGATGCCGTATTACGGAGATATTCTCCCCTAGCATTGCTTCTAAGGGTCCTATTAGACAGGCAGATATTCTTTCATGAACGAGTGATAATTTAGCGAGTTGTTTACGTTCAAAACAGACGGTCTATTACATGTGACGATAATTGCTTAAGATTTTTGCTGTTCAGTGGTTACTCCGATCGTTCCTCGTTCGACAACTACTCATCTCTGAACTGCTAACGACTGGAATATTTCTGATTTAGACGAGGGGATGTGGCGGCGACAAACGATAATCTTTCAAGCAGGTAGATGTGGCCGATCCAAGGAAACCCAACGATTTATCGTTCATCATTCGATCGTTGCATGCTATTACACATGGCGATTATCTCTTACATTCGAACAACCATACAAAAATTTGTACGATAATCGCTCCATCTAATAGAGCTTTAAGGGATTTTTATTCCCATTGTTTATATAGCACAGTACACAGGGCCGTATTTGCCACTAGGCACTGGGGATGCAGTGCCTAGGGCATCCAGCGGGGGGAGGCGGCTGCAGAATCTAGGAATTTTTTTTTTGTTTTGTTTTTCGAGTTGAACTTTTGACCTGACCGACCAGCGGTCAGGTCACTCACAGGGCAGGGGGAGGGGGTGCGCTTCTCCTGCACTCCTCAGACTGTAATCCACGCTCTCTGTTATTGGAATGGCAGGAGCTGCTCACGTGAGTAGCTCTGGCCAATCCGAGAACAGTGGGCGTGTCTTCGACTCAGTCTAAGGGCTTATTTAGACGAACGTGTAATACGTCCGTGCAACGCGCATGATTTTCACGCGCCTCACACGGACCTATGTTAGTCAATGGTTTTCATGCAGCGTATGTTCGCTGCGTGAAACACACGACATGTCCTATATTTGTGCATTGTTCACGCATCACGCACCCATTGAAGTCAATGGGTGCGTGAAAATCACTCGCAGCACACGGAAGTACTTCTGTGTGACGCGCATGATTCGCGCAACAGCAGTCAAAACTATGATTGAAAACAGAAAAGCACCACGTGCTTTTCTGTTTACAAACATACAGAGTGTCATAATGATGGTGGCTGCGCAAAAATCACGTTGAGTTAAGCACCTGTTGCACGCGCAAAACGCACACGCTCGTGTAAATCCAGCCTAAGAAGCACTGTGGGCAACGGACGGAAGTGCAGGAGGGTGCCACACTAGGTCAGGTATGTATAAATCATATACTGTCATGTACCACTGCAGTGTTTCCCAACCGGGGTGCCGTGAGAACCATCTAGGGATGTCACGACACTCCTCTGAGCCACTGCCAGGCCGTGCTTTCTCTACTGAGATGTTCAGTTCAAACCTGGTGAATTGATGCCGGAAGTCATGTCGTTTTCCTAATATTAATGGAGTGCTGATACAGCCCCATGTGATTGAGGGCTTGCTGTTCGTGACAGCGTGATATCAAGTGCATGGGCGCAAGGGGCTGGCTCATTGCATATCGCTGAAGTCCCCGAGTAGACCATCAGCTAGCGTTCTGCCCGGGACTCTCGCACTGCTCTTGACATCACTTATAAACAGTGACATCTGGAGTTTCCTATCACTGGAGTCCCCGAGTAGAGAATCAGCTGATACTCTGCCCGTGATTTCACCACTGCTCCCAACGCTACTGTCACTGTCCATATTAGGACAGTGACGTCGGCTGATGGTCTGCTCGGGGACTCCAGCAATAGGCAATGTGCCGCCCCTTTCAGTCATGGTTTGATAACACGCTGACACAAAAAGCACAGGAAGCAAGCCCTCAGACCCATGTCAGCACGTCATCAATATTAGAAAAACAACAGGACTTCCGGCACCAATTCACTGGGTTTGAACTGTATCAGTACAGAATTAAAAATGAAAGTACATTAGTAACAGACTTCTTTTCACAATAAAATACAAATCCAAAGCAATTTTGGTCCCCGGATAACCCCTTTAACTGTCACGGACCCAGGAAGGCAAGTACGTATGATAATTGTTTTGCTGTTTTTTACAGGTTCGGTTGTTGGGCTACTTCGGATTCGAGGACTACTTAGATGACGGCATTTTTATTTTCAATAAAATGGTTAACGAGGGTTATGTGGGGTTTTATTTCAATAAAATATTTTTTATGTGTTGGAGCTTTTTTTTAAAAATTATTACTACTGCCTTAGTAATGGCTGCTGTCTGATAGACAGCGTCCATTACTAAGGCAGTACCCACCGCCACCAGGGGTACCGGGAAGAGAAGGGTACGATCCAGTACCCGACCATCTGAAGTGCTGGATGGGTGCCGGGGAGGCTGCAGGCTGGTACTATCAGGCTTGGAAAACCTAAAAGATGTGTCCCTGTCACCCTGGTAATGCTAGCCTGCTGCTGCTATGTTTTATCTGGCTGGTCATGAAAAATGGGGGGGGGAGGGGTCCCACATTGTATTTTTTTAAATAAATAAATAAGTGAAAAAAGCATTACCAGGGTGAAAAAGCCACTTTTTTGGTCTTTCCCAGCCTAATACCAGCCTGCGGCTGCCCCACTATCCTACCATGACTTCAAATGGTCGGTTACTGGATCATACCTGGCTCTTCCCTACACCCCTGGTGGCGGTGGAACGGAGTAATCAATCAGAGAGCGGCCATTTCTAAGGCAGTAGTAATAAAGTTAAAAAGAAACATAGAAAAAATATTTACTGAAATAAAAAAAACACACCACTCATGTTAACCATTTTATTGAAAATAAAAAACACCGTAATCTAAGTAGTCCTCGAATCTGAAGTAGTCTAACAACCGAAACTGTAGAAAAAGACAAACCAACACCAAAAAAATCATTAGTAACACATAAAAGAGCAAAGCAATTATCATACTTACATTTCCAGGGTCCAGCGCTGGAGCCGCAATGTCAGCGAGCTACACTGTTTCCATAACTGCGAGAGTTATAGGGGGGCTTAGCAGTAAAAGTGCCTAGGGCAGCACCAACTCTAAATACAGCCCTGGCTGCTGTACAGACCTCTGTGCCCATACCTCAGCCATGGGCCCTTATTCAGTAATCACTCCATGTACTTGGGGATCAGTAATAATACTTCCCTGTGACACATAATGAACATACTTTGATTCCAAGCTTACAAGTATGTCCAAAATCATATTGTGGCAAACAATCATTTTATTATAGGAAAATTGGTTATTGCTCAACTTTATAAACAATGTTGGACTGTTACATCTAAGTCCAGCTAGCGTCATAGGCGAACGACTGTTTTGGGTGGCATCGCCTTCTCTTTACTAAAAAAACATCCTGTTTATTCATGTACGGGCGAGCAGTACAGTATGAAATAAAAAGTCTAATACTGCCAAAAGAAGTAGGTGGTTTTGTATAAAAGCCAAGAACGCCTGGTATCTCAATCTAGAGGGAATCCTGAGGTTTAAGAATAAGCAGAATGGAAGACATAGGGAGTCATTTATAAAAAGTGTCGTTTCCATGTCATGGGTACAGAAAAATGAAGCAAATTTGCAATAGTGCCTAAAAATGTCACACAACACCGCTACAGCTGTAGTACACTTTTATGTACTTGGAAATGTCAGTGCTTTTTTATAAATTTTTCACAGAATATGTTTTTCTATTTTATGTTAAGAGACACAAGTATTTTTATGCAAATAGCGCATATCAAAGATCAAATTGGGCCCCTATGGTGCCATCCAGGCTAGAAGGGCTCGGTGCTTGTGTTCCATCAATACCCTTTCGATGACCGATGGGCAAATTCCCCACCATCTTGCTTACTAAAAATGTTATTCCTCTGTAGAGGGAAGTCCTGCACAGGTTCTTACCATCCAATAGCAATGGTGCTAGGACCAACAAGGGCAGGGCCCCCTCTTTCCAAGGGCCCCATACTTGCAACCAGGTCTGCCCATATGGAATGTTCACCCTTGTTTAAAAAGAATCAATTACAACAATTCCCACAAGCTTTGTACATGTGCCCCTTAATGGAAGGAAATGCAAGAAAATTGATATATGTAGTCACAAGCTGGTTATACATAGCGCAATAGTCAGGCCATGAATTGCATAGGGCACAGGAAATTATAAAGCACTATTGCGTGGACGCACTTTGGGTATTATTATGTATAGTGCATTTGCTATAATAAAGCTCTGTGCTTGTCCTACAGATCTGTCAGCAGACTACAGATTACACAAAATTGTTCAACAGACTAAGGATGCGTTAACATAATAATCCATTCTGCTGCCGGGAGAGCAGGGTATTTCTGAAATTCCATAGAACTTTGATATTTATTTTCAGAACACTCATACTAGCACAGTAGTAACATGATGAGTCAGGTTAAAAGTAGATATAAGTCCATCTAGTTCAACCTATTAGGTTTGTGTCATGATGCAGTTCTGTTGCTCCAGACAGGAAGACCGTGTAATCTGCGCTACTCTACTTGGTAGAAAAATCGGAAATCTGACAGTATCTTGACATTATAAGTCAGTAGGATTTGTCAGGATCCAAAGGGATTCATTGGAAAATCTAGGAGCATAGCTATGGGGAGTGCAGAGGTAGAAGTCACACACGGGCCTTTGTGCCTGAGGGGGTCCAATGGTGGGGGCATAAGCTGGGGTGCGATTCAAATTTTTAACAACAGGTACCCTGTTTTGCGGACAAAGATATACGCGTGGGGGGGTCGCTGTGTTTTGCGGTGTATCGCGCCATGAAAAATTATTATAATAATATAAATGACGATATTCCAAATATGCCCTATATTAAAGTGGACTCTAAATAAAGAAATTCCCTGTCCAGAATGTTTTAGGGTGGATTTCCACATTATGTATATATTTTACATAAGAATACCTACTTACCTACCCACCGATGCTCATTATATTAAACTCACCCATTACGTACAGACCTATATGCGCACATTCAATATCCTAAGCGTGCTCAGCCCATTTAGTTAGGCTGTGGACTGTGAAAAGGGTGGAGGACAGTGCGGCGTGCGCAGTAAGCCGCGACAACTCTCCCGGCTAATGCACAGATACGGTGCAAGGAGGAAGCTCAGTATATATAAACAGCTCCAGAACCAAGCTCAGTACATATAAACAGCTCCAGAACCAAGCTCATTACATATATACAACACCAGAACCTAGCTCAGTACATATATACAGCACCAGAACAAAGCTCAGTACATATATACAACACCAGAATAAAGCCCAGTACATATATACAACACCAGAACAAAGCTCATACATATATACAGCACCAGAACAAAGCTCAATATACACTACCGTTCAAAAGTTTAGGGTCACTTAGAAATTTCCTTATTTTTGAAAGAAAAGCACAGTTTTTTTCAATGAAGATAACATTAAATTAATCAGAAATACACTCTATACATTGTTAATGTGCTAAATGACTATTCTAGCTGCAAACGTCTTGTTTTTAATGCAATATCTACATAGGTGTATAGAGGCCCATTTCCAGCAACCATCACTCCAGTGTTCTAATGGTACATTGTGTTTGCTAACTGTGTTAGAAGGCTAATGGATGATTAGAAAACACTTGAAAACCCTTGTGCAATTATGTTAGCACCGCTGTAAACAGTTTTGCTGTTTAGAGGAGCTATAAAACTGACCTTCCTTTGAGCTAGTTGAGAATCTGGAGCATTACATTTGTGGGTTCGATTAAACTCTCAAAATGGCTAGAAAAAGAGAGCTTTCATGTGAAACTCGACAGTCTATTCTTTTTCTTAGAAATGAAGGCTATTCCATGCGAGAAATTGCCAAGAAACTGAAGATTTCCTACAACGGTGTGTACTACTCCCTTCAGAGGACAGCACACACAGGCTCTAACCAGACTAGAAAGAGAAGTGTGAGGCCCCGCTGCACAACTGAGCAACAAGACAAGTACATTAAAGTCTCTAGTTTGAGAAATAGTCGCCTCACAGGTCCTCAACTGGCAGTGTCAACGTCTACAGTGAAGACGCGACTCCGGGATGCTGGCCTTCAGGGCAGAGTTGCAAAGAAAAAGCCATATCTGAGACTGGCTAATAAAAGGAAAAGATTAATATGGGCAAAAGCACACAGACATTGGACAGAGGAAGATTGGAAAAAAGTGTTATGGACAGACGAATCGACGTTTGAGGTGTTTGGATCACACAGAAGAACATTTGTGAGACGCAGAACAACTGAAAAGATGCTGGAAGAGTGCCTGACGCCATCTGTCAAGCATGCTGGAGGTAATGTGATGGCTGGGGTTGATTTGGTGCTGGTAAAGTGGGAGATTTGTACAAGGTAAAAGGAAGTTTGAATAAGGAAGGCTATCACTCCATTTTGCAACGCCATGCCATACCCTGTGGACAGCGCTTGATTGTAGCCAATTTCATCCTACAACAGGACAATGACCCAAAGCACACCTCCAAATTATGCAAGAACTATTTCGGGAGGAAGCAGGCAGCTGGTATTCTATCTGTAATGGAGTGGCCAGCGCAGTCACCAGATCTCAACCTAATAGAGCTGTTGTGGGAGCAGCTTGACCGTATGGTACGCAAGAAGTGCCCATCAAGCCAATCCAACTTATGGGAGGGCCTTCTGGAAGCATGGGGTGAAATTTCTCCCGATTAACTCAGCAAATTAACAGCTAGAATGCCAAAGGTCGGCAATGCTGTAATTGCTGCAAATGGAGCATTCTTTGACGAAAGCAAAGTTTGAAGGAGAAAATTATTATTTCAAATAAAAATCATTATTTCTAACCTTGTCAATGTCTTGACTATATTTTCTAGTCATTTTGCAACTCATTTGATAAATATAAGTGTGAGTTTTCAAGGAAAACACAAAATTGTCTGGGTGACCCCAAACTTTTGAACGGTAGTGTGTATATATATATATATATATATATATATATACACAGCACCAGAACAAAGCTCATTACAAACATACAACACCAGAACTAAGCTCAGTACATATATACAACACCAGAGCTCAGTACATATAAAGTGCACCAGAACCAAGCTCAGCATATAAATACAGCACCAGAGCCAAGCTCAGTACATACATACAACACCAGAGCAAAACTCAGTACATATATACAGCACCAGAACAGTGCTCAGAACATATAAATTGCACCAGAACCAAGCTCAGCATATAAATACAGCCCCAGAGCCAAGCTCAGTACATATATACAGTACCAAGCCCAGCACATAAATACAGCACCAGAACTAAGCTCAGTGCATATATACAGCACCACAACAAAGCTCAGTACATATATATAACACCAGAACAAAGCTCAGTACATATATACAGCACCAGAACAAAGCTCATACATATATACAGCATCAGAACCAAGCTCAGTACATATATACTCATCAGAACCAAGCTGAGTACATAAATACAGTACAAAAAAACAAGCTCAGTACTGTATTTATGTAATGAGCTTTGTTTTGGTGTATATGTATACTGAGCTTGGTTTTGGAGTATATATGTACTGAGCTTGGTTCTGGTGTTGTATTTATGTACTGAGCTGTGTTCTGGTGTTGTATATATGTACTGAACTTTGTTCTGGTGATGTATATATGTAGTGAACTTTGTTCTGGTGATATATATATATAGAGTGAACTTTGTTCTGGTGTTGTATATATGTACTGAACTTGGTTCTGGTGTTATATATATGTTCTGAGCTTCCCTTTGGTGCTGTATATATGTATTGAGCTTGGTTGTTATGATATATATATATATATATATATATATATAACTCCAGGACCAAGCTCGGTACATAAATTCAGCACAAGCACAAAAGTAGATCAGTACAGAGATCATTTGTGAATTCTGTTTAACCTTTCCCCTGCCATATAACTTTGTACGGCATAAAACTACAGCTCCCAGTATAGCCAGAACGATGGTAAGGCTATGCTGGGAGTTGTTGTTTCACAAAAAAAGAATCATAGTACTGATCAGTCACAGAGAGAATAAACATTTAAATTTAGTGACACACCGGTGATGACTTCTTAGATTGGAGACCTTCTTTTTCTCTTTTCTTTGGTTCTCTATGATGACTTCTCCTGGTCACGACCCAAATTCTCATGGTGCCGCACTCTATGCTCCTAAATATAATAGTATCATACACTGTGCTCCTAAATATAATAGTATCATACACTGTGCCCTGAATATAATAGTATCATACACTGTGCCTCCGAATATAATAGTATCATACACTGTGCCCCCGAACATAACAGTGCTACAAACTGTGCTGAATATAATAGTACTATACACTGTATCCATGAATAAAATTGTGTCAAACACTGTAAAGCAATGCACCACACACAGTGCCCTTTGAAGATAGTGCCCCTCATAGAGTCCCCTGTAGATAAGGGCCTTTTACACCTACTGATATTCGGCGGGTGCGAGTGCCGTTCAACGATACATCGTTGATCGGCTCTCGTTTGCTCCTATCACACGGAGCTATGGATGGGGATGAGCGGTCGTTACTCCGATCGCTCATCCCTATACATTATTATCATGTCGGCAGTGCATCTCCCTGTTTACACAAGGAGATGTGCTGCCGACAATGATATTTCACTTTTTTTTTAATTATACGACCAGCAGATGATTGAGCGTTCGCTCGTTCATCTGCTGATTGCTGCCCTGTTTACACAGGGCAATTATCAGCAACGAGTGTTATATGAACGCTGGTCTGCACGATAGTTGCACAGTGTAAAACCCCCTATAGTGGCTCTCATAGAGCCCCCTGTAGATAATACTCCCCATAGTGTCCTCTGTAGATAGTGCGACCCATAGAGCCCCCTGTAGATAGTGCCTCTCATAGTGTCCTCTGTAGATTAGCGTTCCCTGTAGATAGGGCCCCCTGTGGCGTTGTTATTATTATTGTTCCCTGTAGTTAGTGCCCCCTATATAGTCCTCCCCTGTAGTTAGTGCCCCCTATATAGTCCTCCCCTGTAGTTAGTCCCCCTATATATTCCTCCCCTGTAGTTAGTGCCCCCTATATAGTCCTCCCCTGTAGTTAGTGCCCCCTATATAGTCCTTCTCAGTAGTTAGTGCCCCCTATATAGTTCTCCCCTGTAGTTAGTGCCCCCTATATATTCCTCCCCTGTGGTTAGTGCCACCTACATAGTCCTCCCCTGCAGTTAGTGTCCCTATATAGTCCTTCCCTGTAGTTAGTACTCCCTATATAGTCTTGCCCTGTAGTTAGTACTCCCTATAGAGTCTTCCCCTGTAGTTATTTTCCCCTATATAGTCCTCCGCTGTAGTTATTGTCCCCTATAGTTAAGGCCCCCAACACTGCACACAGTAAAAGGAAAAAAACATGACATGCTTACCTGTCACGTTGCCGCGCCATCCTCCAGTGATGCCAGTCCTCCTCCAGCGGAACGACGCAGTGGCGCAATGATGTCATCGTGCCGACTGCACCATCACTAAGGCCCCGAACTAAGGTGAACTCAATTGTATCCGCAACCGGTTCCAGCTTTCCCCTTCACCCCGGTTCTGCGAACCAGCTGTAATTTTAACAACCGGTTCGGGGGCACCGGGGCGAACAGGCCAGATCCCACCCCTGGGCATAAGGATACACATAGTAGCTAAATGGTCCTGGTGCAGAATTTGCATTGGGACCCCTGAGCTTCAAGTTCCTCCTTTGGCATAACAGAGTCAAATGGATCTGTCATATTTGTCATGGATGCTGTAAAAACAGAAGGCATGATACCAGTGGGAAAAGAGCCTTATCCTGCAGGGTTACATTCCCTTGGCTAAAGTGCACAATTTCCTTACTAAAATTACACTATAGTCTTTTATTTATTTTCATTATTTTGTTAAGTGAAAGGCAATTGCAAATCCTATTCTGGCTTTTCAACCAACAAGCCAAATCCACGTCACTGTCTACCTTACAAACAATATTATCATCAAAGACCATGCAGATACACTCTACACAAATTCCGATTTTGTATGGCTACTCCATCATAACTAGCCACTCCAAAATATGATATTCACCCCCTTCTTTAGTTTTCATACCAAAAGGAAAAGCAAACAAAACAAACGATAAAGCTGAAAAAGAAGAGGAACAAAGGAAAGCCCATCCATTCTCCCAAAAGATGTACTTCCCCACCTAACAAAGACTGATCTAACTAAATTCCAAAAAAAGAGTCAAGACTTTACATGACCAAAATGGTAAAATGGTACATGTAAAATGGTTCCCTCTTCCTCTCCGCACCTCCATCACATACTAGAAACTGTTGGGGTCATCCTATGCAGTTTCGATGGGACACTATATCAACATTTGAGTAACTTATATCCCAGTTCCTGAATAGCGAGCACTTACAGAGGAATTGTGAACCTGTTTATAGATTTGCTCATGTTGCTCCTCTGACAGAGACTTGCTATTTTTGCAATTCCCTAATATAATCTTAAAGAGGCTCTGTCACCAGATTTTGCAGCCCCTATCTGCTATTGCAGCAGATCGGCGCTGCAATGTAGATTACAGTAACGTTTTTATTTTTTAAAAACTAGCATTTTTGGCCAAGTTATGACCATTTTTGTAGTTATGCAAATGAGGCGTGCAAAAGTCCAAGTGGGTGTGTTTAAAAGTAAAAGTCCAACTGGGCGTGTATTATGTGCGTACATCGGGGCGTTTTTAATACTTTTACTAGCTGGGCGCTCTGATGAGAAGTATCATCCACTTCTCTTCAGAACGCCCAGCTTCTGGCAGTGCAGACACAGCGTGTTCTCGAGAGATCACGCTGTGATGTCACTCACAGGTCCTGCATCGTGTCAGACGAGCGAGGACACCGGCACCAGAGGCTTCAGTTGATTCTGCAGCAGCATCGGCGTTAGCAGTTAAGTCGATGTAGCTACTTACCTGCAAACGCCGATGCTGCTGCAGAATCAACTGTAGACTCTGGTGCCGATGTGTCCTCGCTCGTCTGACACGATGCAGGACCTGTGAGTGACATCACAGCGTGATCTCTCGAGAACACGCTGTGTCTGCACTGCCAGAAGCTGGGCGTTCTGAGGAGAAGTGGATGATACTTCTCATCAGAGCGCCCAGCTAGTAAAAGTATTAAAAACGCCCCGATGTACGCACATAATACACGCCCAGTTGTACTTTTACTTTTAAACACACCCACTTGGACTTTTGCAAGCCTCATTTGCATAACTACAAAAATGGTCATAACTTGGCCAAAAATGCTTGTTTTTTAAAAATAAATAAAAACGTTACTGTAATCTACATTGCAGCGCCTATCTACTGCAATATCAGATAGGGGTTGCAAAATCTGGTGACAGAGCCTCTTTAAGGCCAGGATCACACACACAGCTTTGATACAGTTTTTGGTGCCATTTTTTAATTTGTTTTTTCAGCCAAAGGCAGAAGTGGATCTAAAAGAAAGGAAAGGTACAAAGAAAAGACTGACACATCTCCTTTGTGTCCACTCCTGTGTTTGACTCAAAAAACTGATCCAGAAACTGCATCTAAACTGTGTGTGATCCTGGCCCAATGTGGAAATTGAGAATGTACAAAAACGTTCTTGTGTAATATGTTCAGCTGAATTACCTTGCCGGTAATGGCCATACATGCTACTCGGAGATGCTGTCTTACCGCAGGTGTAAATATTAGGGAAAAAATTTATTTTATTAACATAATCCTAAAAAATATATATATATAAAAGAAAGAGCCCAGCCTCAGACTGATAATTCCTAGGAATGCACTTTTTTAATATAGTAGATTTTTATTTTTTTTCGCTGTTGCAATGTTTTTCAATAATTTATGATTTTACTGAGCACATCACGCAATATGAGGGAGGTTTACACATATAAAATTGAGATAATAAAATTTAGGTCCTCTGACCACCAACAAGGGCTCATGCAAATGGCCGTATTATGGCTGCACATTGAAAAGCTCTGTGATACAGCACCCATAGCTTGCTTTTGGCCCATACTATACCCCATGTTTAAATGGAGACATAGGTTATTTTTCTTACAGATTCATATGGAACCCATAAATAAAAACTTGAGGCATGTTTCATCACATGCCGTATTACAGACGTATCGGGTGCCATACAGAGACACCATACGGCAGCACACAAAGTGCCTTCCGGTCCGTAGGAAAACCGTAAGGATACCAAAATTCCACTTAGGGTCCATGCACTCAGTTTTGCTGTGTTAGTGAGCCTTAAAGCTCCAAATTCACACTTACAAAAAATATATTTATTTATTTATTTACATTTATTTTATTTTTTATTGTGAATTGCACTCTCTCTATTACTTGATGGAACATTTGCAACACAAGCTTAAACACAATCCATGCTTCAATAAATGGTCTGCAGACAGTGCAAATACTTTCTGGCTACACTGCAAGTCACGAAGCAGATGACACCTCTACAGTATGTAAGCCGTGAAGCAGCACCGAAGAACAGCGGGTCAGTGAATTGGTAATGAGACTTCTGATCAGCTCGGTATGCTTCGCCAAAAGCAGCACCAACAAAATAATAAAACTGCATTCTGAATCAAAGAGAAATTCTCCTAAAATAAAAAATCACCAAAATATAAAGAAATATATGATCTTCTCAGTCAAGTTTCCAAAATTTCTATTCAAAGATTAATAGATTAATTATATCTGTTTCCGGAAAAAGCTGGGTGATAATAATAATATGGTGGCCATTAGAGATTCTCCAGAGTTTTCCGCTTTCCCATTCTGGCAATTCTGCCTAATTATGCAGCTATACAGTAGTGTGAGATTTATATCTGAATGTCTATACAATTTTTGCCATTCAGGACTCTAGGAAAGTTGAATTACAACCTATGTGAGAGCGGTAATAGCAGCCTTATTGTCACCCAGAAGCAGATGTGAGAATTTATATGTGATTTAATGTGGTGTAGAATTATGCACAGTGAATCTGTAAGACACAATGCTCTGAACTTAACAGAACATTAATAATATAGATCAATGTAAAAATAATAACACAAAATTAAAATAACAGCAAAACAACAATGCAAAGTAATACACTACAAAGATAAGCATCTGCTCAGATACTATGGAATATGGCAATGGGAAACCAGGCCATATCTCCATCAAGTCATCAGAGGATTTCATGTAATCAGTTCATTTTAATGTAGTGCTGTGTAATTTTATGAGCCGGCCTGATATTTCCCAGTACACTATGGTGATCAGTGGGATTAAAGTGTGCAGTAATCTTATTCTTGTAGCCCAGATAACCGAGAGCCCATAAACATTAGGTCATCAGACAACTAGACAGATAAGAGACACTATGATTTTAGTAGACAGGAAGATAGCTGGACAGATGGAACAAGAAGACCAACACCAAGTTAAGGGTCATCTGTCTAATGAATAGAAAGGTTGGGATACAAAGTTGTCAACCAAGCTGGATGGTGAAGAGGGAGCCTGTTTGGGAGCTCTGCTGTACACCACTCATTTTCCATAAAATGCTTATGAGTGATTGACAGATATAATTCCCAAGGGTTTCAGCAGAAGCTGGAGTCATTAGATCCTGCATGAGGAATCAGTACCTTTGACAGTCCAGAAATACAACACCTCATTTAGTGAGATTACTACATTGTTCCTTAGCAGTCACTCCAGCAAATGACGTCCACTCAACCCCACACCCAGCAGTGACAGCTTATAGTGTGGCATTAGGTGAGGAATATTGACCTACCTGGTAAGCATCTGGGATATTGACTGTTTCTCCATGTTCTGCCACATAACCTATGATACCTTTTCCCCAGGGTACCTGCACCTCATTGGAGTTGCCCATGCTGCAGGAAGGTAATAGAGTGGTACCTGCGTGCACATCAAAGAATTTTGACACCAAACTCTTTTTGTTGGCCGAACCTTCAACCAAGAAGAGGGAACATCTGTCAGCATCCACCATGATGCACACAAAGATCAAGATCTTGTAGCAAAGACTGGTGAGGTTTAGCTCATTTGATATGTCCTTCACTAATTCCAGGAAGAATTCCCTCTCATTGTGCTCCTTCAGGTAGTACTTATAGTCAATGGCAGTAGATGGATATTGGGGGATGTTGACCCTGGACTCCAGCAGGGCGCTGAGGATGTGGGCAGTGCTGGGTGGTAAGGAGCTGGCCTTCCTGAGTAAGGCTCTTCTCCTCATGCTGGTCAAGGGTTCCTGGGCTCTGGAGTTGACATGCTCATCATAGGTCCTGTTGACATGAATGGCCTTAGATCGTGCAAAACTTTTCCTTAGCTCCTTCTGAGATGCTCTCCTCTGCAACCCATCTCCTCGGTTACTCCAACACTCTTTACTCTTTTCATCAGTACTTGAATTAGAAGCTGTTTTGGACATCTGGTTCCTCTTCAGAAACTTCTCCACCATGTAGTGCTTCCCTTTCCTGATGAGATAATCCTCAAAAAGATCTGGATGGCTGTCCAAGAAACTTTCCACTTTGGAGAAGTCCAACTCTGGCTCTGACATCTCTGCAATGTCACCTCTGACTTTTCCAAATGTAATTTCAATAAGGTAGTCTTCAAGTTTGCAAAAGCATCTTGTGTGGAATGTCTGTGGTCTTTAAATGCACCTGCTACTTCCCAGTCAATCCCTTGTACTCTGTCTTCTTGGGGATTCCCTCTCTCGGACTTCATGCAATTATTACAGTGTTATATAACTAATATTTGCCAATGTCCTTCTCATGCATCATCATCATCATCATCATCATCATCATGTATAGTGCATGTGAAAGAATAAAGCTTTGTGCACTAGCAGTCTATAATCCCAGGAAGCCCAGACGTGTTCTCCCTGTGCTTTGCAAAAGATGTACTGAAGCAGCAGATTGCTCCTGTAGGTGTCAACCAGCAGCCATAGAACCTCCCAGTGATGCAAATAGCTCCGGGTGGAGTGTCAGTGCAGGAAGAGGTTAATGTTAACCCTTTTGCTGCTGTCTCCTGCTTGTGTGATGTGAGTAAAAGCAGAACAGGAGCTATACAAGCAGCTGGAACATAAGAGCTCCCCCTAGTGGCAGCTTCCCTGAACTGTCAAAATAGTTGAGGCTGAAGCTGAAGTCATGTATTTTCATTCTTCTACAGTATCTTCAGTGAAACATCAGTTATTCGTAGAATCTGTACAGTAATTTTCATCACACATATTTACTTGTGCAAAAGTTAAAAAAAAATAACATTGTTACGATTAGAAAAATATTTATGGATACTTAAAAGTTTATTGTCAATTTATTATGAGCTAAAGTAAAGAATACTTGAAATCATAACACCACAGAGAAATCACCACATCTGTCGGCTGAATGTCGTATTGGACTAGTGCTGGGGGAAGGTATGGTAGGTGGAATGGTCTGTTACATGTATTGGAAGGTTGCTGGGATTGAGCGTCGCGGGCAAAAAATGCAGCGAAAAATGCTTTCACTGCCTCCCATTAATGTCAATGGTAGGTCAGAGATGGAAACGGCCGAAGAAGGGGCATGTCGCTTCTTTTTCCCGAGAGCGTTTTTTTCCGCTCACGGGAAAAAAAAAACTCTGCCTCCCATTAAGATCATTTCGGCAGTTTTTTGCTGTGGTTATCGATGCGGTTTCCGCGGCAAAGAAACTATGTGTGAACAGGGACTAACAAGGGGCATCCTCTATGTCTAAAGGAAAGAAGGTTTCTACACCAACTTCACCAACATAGAAGAGGATTCTTTACTGTAAGGGTATGTTCACACACAAAATGAAAAATGGCTGTAAAATACGGAGCTGTATTCAAGGGAAAAACAGCCTCTGATTTTCAGCTGTTTTTTAAGCATCAAACGTTTTTTTATGCGTTTTTTGCGGCTATTTTTGGAGCTCTTTTTCTATTGAAACAATGAGAAACTACTCCAAAAATGGCTCAAGAAGTGACATGCACTTTTTATGGGGCGTTATTTTACACGCCGTTTTTTCACTGTATGAATGGGAATTCCTAATCCACTATTATTTTATATGTATCATGTGGCTGGTGCAGTTATTTATATGTAATGGAATAGTGTGCCGAAGAAACGCTGTATAAGTTAAGAAACGCTGTATAAGTTATCACGCAGCGTAAATACTGCGGATTTTCCGCAATGGATCTAGTTGCGGAAAATCTGCAGCATACTACAGTACCAGCAAAGAACAGCGGTCACATGGGATGAAACGTCATCCAAGGGCTGCAAAACGTCTTGACGTCAGGACGTCAGAGGGACGCGTCACCATGGTAAGTATCCATTTTTTTTTTTTTCCTGTGCAGTTTTTCTCAGCAGACAATCTGGACAAAAAAAATAAATAAATTGGTGCAGTTTTTCAGCTGGAATTCCTCGCGGCGCACAGGGCGGATTCGCTGTGTTTTTACGCAGCGTATCCGCCCTGTGTGATCATAGTCTAAATGTCCTTTGTGAGTTAAAGCTGTAACTTCAGCATTCTTCAAACTGAACCCAAATTTCTGGAGGAATATCTTAAGCAATGTTTACGGTGTCCACCACCTCCCCACCACTGCCCGCCCGCCTCACTTTCTCTGTGTGAACTTTGTATATTTTAGTATTGTTTATATTATATTATTTGTATATTATAGTGTTACTTTTTTGGCATATACTGTCCTTTATATAATGCTTAACCAGATATTAAAAATATGATTTTTCTCTATATACTGATTCAGACACAAGAAAATAATATAAGACGTGCCTGACCCATTTTACAGTCTAATTATCCTCCGCCTGATGTCATTGTCATTAACCAGAACAGAACTCACTACATGTTGCATGTCTGGGGGGCAATCTTTTTGCATCCTTAATTGGAGAATTCAGAAGTTTTATGTATTCCATCATTTGATCTGTTTCATCTGAGTATCACAAAGCAGAGTACTTTGGATAGTTATCTGTTCTGTAGAATTAGATTTACAGATTATACCGTATGAAGTAGAGAAAATGCCAATAAAGACTTTCACAAGATGTCAGAATTGTAATATGTACAGACAGAGTAGATTGTTTTTGTACTTCATCATAACATGTATCATATACATTTTAATGAAAATAAATTAATAATCTAGGAATTAAGCATAGATCGGATGTACACCATTAAAGAGATACCTTTTATTTAACAAATCAATGTTTTATGTGATTTGAAACAACTTTTAAATTGAATTATTTTTTTTAAAAAAAAATACATTTTAAGATACAGCTTCTATGTATCCTGTATACATAGAGGCTGCATCATTCCATCAATGTCAATTCCGTCAGTACAGCTGAACTGCTGGCTCGGATGAGAGTTTCTCCTTTGTGTCTCTAAGCTGTTATCGATCTCACCTAGGTTCATAAACTTATATAGGATCATTATTAGCTGGACATGCAGGACTTAACCCCTTTAGGACACAGCCTGTTTTGGCCTTGTGGACACAGATGATTTTTTCAAATCTGACATGTGTCACTTCATGTGGTAATAACTCCGGAACGCTTTTACCTATCCAAGCGATTCTGAGATTGTTTTCTCGTGACATATTGTACTTTAGGTTAGTGAAAAAATTTGGTCGATAAATTAAATATTTATTTGTGAAAAACGTCAAATTTTAGCAAAAATTTGCAAAAATTAGCATTTTTCTAAATTTAAATATATTTGCTTGTGAAACAGATAGTAATACCACACAAAATAGTTACTAGTTAACATCCCCCATATGTCTACTTTATGTTTGCATCATTTTTTTTCACGTACTTTTATTTTTCTAGGACGTTACGAGGCTTAGAACTTTAGCAGCAATTTCTCATATTTTCAATAAAATTTCAAAAGGCTATTGTAATGGCAGGAAGGAGGTGAAGGGGAAGTGAGCCCTAATCTACCCACCGCCCTGTCCCTGCCTACTTGCAACGACCCGCCCTAGGCGACGAGGTACAACTGGGCGGCGGTCCCTACGCTGGCTAAGTGCACGGGAAGACAAACAGGGAACACGCAAGGGAAGGGGCAGTAGCCACGGAACGCCACGAGGAAACGGGGCGGCGAACGAACAGTCAGGACCAGGACGAAGTGAGTACACCCGAGCGGGCACGGAGACAGAAGCAAGCCAGGGGCAAAGCAAAGCAGGTCGAGCAGAACTGCAGCAAGGCAGAAGCACGGCAGAAGCAGGCTGGAGCAAGCAGCAGTGGGGCCAGGAATCCAAAAGAATTACAAGCACTGAGGGAGAGCACAGGGCAGGTAATAAAGGGCAGGGGGCGGAGCTAACTCCGACAGACCAGGCCGCGATAGGCTCTCCCACTCCTGAGCCTGCCACCCTGGTTGGTGGGAGATGGTGTCAGTCGAACAGGTCTGGCCTCCGGTGTGGATTGATTAATCCCAGGAGTATAGCTAGATGAAGTACCTGGCAGATCCCTAACAGTACTCCCCCTTTTATGAGGGGCCACCGGACCCTTACTAAGGGGACCCGGTTTAGTGGGGAAGAGGAGGTGGAACCTCCTGATCAATACCCCAGCGTGAACATCACGGGCAGGTACCCAAGTCCTCTCCTCCGGCCCGTATCCTCTCCAATGGACCAGGTACTGGAGGGAGCCATGGACCATCCTACTGTCCATAATCCTGGCCACCTCGAATTCCACCCCATCAGGGGTGAGAACGGGAACAGGAGGTATCCTCGAGGGGGACCAGGACGGGGAGCAGCGTTTAAGGAGGGAGGCATGGAAGACGTCATGTATGCGAAAGGATGGGGGGAGCTCCAGACGGAAGGATACAGGGTTGAGGACTTCAATGATCTTATAAGGTCCAATAAATCGGGGAGCAAACTTCCTGGACGGGACCTTAAGGCGCAAGTTCCTGGACGACAACCAGACCAAATCCCCGACGACAAACCGGGGGTTAGCAGAACGTCTACTATCCGCTTGAATCTTTTGTGCGCTCTGGGACGCCTCTAGGTTCTTCTGAACCTGGGCCCAGACAGTGCACAGTTCCCGATGAACCTCCTCTACCTCAGGATTATTGGAACAACCAGGGGAGACGGAGGAGAACCTTGGGTTAAACCCGAAATTACAGAAAAACGGGGAGACCCCTGACGAGTTACTGACCCGGTTATTCAGGGAAAATTCAGCAAGGGGAAGGAATGAGACCCAATCGAATTGACAGTCAGAGATGAAACACCTTAAATATTGTTCCAGGGATTGGTTGGTCCTTTCCGTTTGGCCATTAGTTTCGGGATGGAAGGCGGAGGAGAAGGACAGATCAATCTCCAACTTTTTACAAAAAGCTCTCCAAAATAAGGAAACAAATTGTACCCCTCTGTCAGAAACGATATTGACTGGGGCCCCATGGAGACGCAGGATGTGTTTCACAAACAAAGAAGCTAACGTCTTGGCGTTCGGTAGCTTCTTAAGGGGCACAAAGTGGCACATCTTGCTGAAGCGGTCGACTACCACCCACACCACCGACTTGCCCTGAGATGGAGGCAAATCGGTGATAAAATCCATGGAGATATGGGTCCAAGGTCTCTGGGGGATGGGCAAGGAACGTAGTAGGCCCGCAGGTCGGGACCTAGGGGTTTTGGACCTAGCGCAAACCTCACAAGCGGCGACGTAAGCCCTAACATCTTTAGGCAACCCAGGCCACCAATAGTTTCTGGTAATGAGGTGTTTGGTGCCCAAGATGCCAGGATGACCAGATAGAGCGGAGTCATGGTTTTCCCTGAGTACCCTCAGCCGGTATTGCAGGGGAACAAACAGTTTGTCCCCAGGGACGTTCCCGGGAGCTGCACCCTGATCAGCCGCGATATCAGAAGCTAAATCAGAATCCGTGGCAGAGACGATTATACCAGGGGGTAAAATACAAACAGGATCCTTCTCGGAAGGAGGATTGGCCATGAAACTACGTGACAGAGCGTCAGCCTTAATATTCTTGGACCCAGCCCTATAGGTAACCAAGAAATTAAATCTGGTAAAGAATAGTGCCCACCGAGCTTGTCTAGGATTAAGCCTCCGGGCCGATTCTAGGAAAACCAGATTCTTGTGATCCGTAAGGACCGTTACCTGGTGTCTGGCCCCCTCCAGGAAGTGCCGCCACTCCTCAAAAGCCCATTTAATGGCTAGAAGTTCGCGGTTGCCAATATCATAGTTACTCTCCGTGGGCGAAAACTTCCTAGAAAAGTAAGCACAGGGGCGGAGATGGGTGAGGGAGCTGGTACCCTGGGACAAGACGGCCCCCACTCCCACCTCGGAAGCGTCAACCTCCACAATAAATGGCTCCTCTTGGTTGGGCTGAATCAGCACGGGGGCCGAGATAAAGCACTTCTTGAGAGTCTCAAAGGCCTGGACGGCCTCAGGGGGCCAATGGAGGACATCGGCACCCTTGCGGGTAAGGTCCGTAAGAGGCTTAGCGACGACCGAGAAGTTGGCAATAAATCTCCTGTAATAGTTGGCGAACCCTAAAAAACACTGTAACGCCTTAAGGGAGGCAGGTTGGACCCATTCCGCCACAGCTTGAACCTTGGCAGGGTCCATGCGGAATTCATGAGGAGTGAGGATTTGCCCTAAAAATGGTATCTCCTGTACCCCAAAGACACATTTTTCAGTCTTAGCAAACAGATTATTCTCCCGAAGGACCTGGAGCACCTTCCTGACATGCTCCACGTGGGAGGACCAGTCCTTGGAAAACACCAGTATGTCATCAAGGTACACAACAAGAAAATTACCCAGGTACTCTCTCAGGATTTCATTAATAAAATTCTGGAAGACAGCAGGGGCATTACACAACCCAAAGGGCATGACCAGGTATTCGAAATGACCCTCGGGTGTGTTGAACGCAGTTTTCCACTCATCCCCCTCTTTGATGCGGATAAGGTTATATGCCCCCCGTAGATCGAACTTAGAAAACCATTGGGCTCCCTGAACCTGATTAAAAAGATCCGGAATCAAAGGAAGTGGGTACTGGTTCCTTACGGTGACTTTATTCAGGTTACGATAATCAATGCACGGCCTAAGACCACCATCCTTCTTCCCCACGAAGAAGAAGCCAGCACCTACAGGAGAAGTCGAGGGGCGAATGAAACCCTTGGCCAGGCATTCTTGGATATACACCCTCATCGCTTCACGTTCAGGACATGAAAGATTAAATATCCTACCCTTAGGAAGCTTGGCACCAGGCACCAAATCGATAGCGCAATCGTAATCTCTATGGGGGGGCAACACCTCGGAGGCCTCCTTAGAAAACACATCGGCGAAGTCCTGAACAAACTCAGGAAGCGTGTTTACCTCCTCCCGGGGAGAAATAGAGTTAACAGAAAGACATGACATAAGACATTCATTACCCCATTTGGTGAGATCCCCAGTATTCCAATCAAATGTGGGATTATGCAACTGCAACCAGGGAAGGCCTAAAACCAGATCAGACGATAATCCCTGCATCACCAGTACAGAGCACTGCTCCAAATGCATGGAGCCAACCAGGAGTTCAAAAACAGGAGTATGCTGAGTAAAATAACCATTAGCAAGGGGGGTTGAGTCGATTCCTACTACAGGGATAGGATAAGGTAAATCAATACAAGGCATCTTTAGAGACATAGCAAATTCCACAGACATGATATTAGCAGATGAGCCAGAATCCACGAAAGCACTGCCCGTGGCAGACCGGCCAGCAAACGAGACCTGAAAGGGAAGCAAAATTTTATTGCGTTTCACATTAACGGGAAATACCTGTGCGCCCAAGTGACCTCCCCGATGATCACTTAGGCGCGGAAGTTTTCCGGCTTCTTATTCTTGCGCCTGGGACAGGTGTTCAGTAGATGCTTGTCGTCCCCACAGTAGAAGCAGAGACCATTCATTCTGCGAAACTCCCTACGTTGTCGAGGGGACATGGAGGCCCCGAGTTGCATAGGTACCTCCGAGTCCTCCGTGGAGGGGCGAGGAGACGGGACCTCGGGGGGGATCGCAGAAAAGTCAGAGGGGAGCACACTGAAGCGTTCTAGCTGACGTTCCCTGAGACGTCGGTCAAGTCGTACTGCTAGGGCCATAACCTGGTCAAGGGAGTCAGGCGAGGGGTAGCTAACCAGCAGATCCTTCAGGGCGTCAGATAATCCTAACCTAAACTGGCACCTTAGGGCCGGATCGTTCCACTGAGAAGCTACGCACCACTTCCTAAAATCAGAACAGTATTCCTCAACCGGTCTCCTACCCTGACGTAAGGTCACCAGCTGACTCTCGGCTAAAGCAGTCCTGTCAGTCTCGTCGTAAATGAGTCCGAGGGCAGAGAAAAAACGATCAACAGAGGAAAGTTCAGGGGCGTCAGGAGCCAAGGAGAAGGCCCACTCTTGGGGCCCTTCCTGGAGTCGGGATATGATGATACCCACCCGCTGGTTCGCGGAACCTGAGGAGTGGGGCTTTAGGCGGAAATACAGTCTGCAACTCTCCCGGAAGGAGAGAAACGTCTTACGGTCCCCTGAAAACCGGTCAGGTAGCTTGAGGTCAGGTTCTAGAGGTGAGGTGAGGGGTACTACTAAAGCAGCGTCACCCTGATTGACCCTTTGGGCCAGGGCCTGGACCTGTAGGGAGAGGCCCTGCATCTGCTGGGTCAGGGTCTCAAGGGGGTCCATGATAGCGTCAGCGTAGGAGAAATGGTAGAGTAGGTAAAGGCTTGTAATTATGTAATGGCAGGAAGGAGGTGAAGGGGAAGTGAGCCCTAATCTACCCACCGCCCTGTCCCTGCCTACTTGCAACGACCCGCCCTAGGCGACGAGGTACAACTGGGCGGCGGTCCCTACGCTGGCTAAGTGCACGGGAAGACAAACAGGGAACACGCAAGGGAAGGGGCAGTAGCCACGGAACGCCACGAGGAAACGGGGCGGCGAACGAACAGTCAGGACCAGGACGAAGTGAGTACACCCGAGCGGGCACGGAGACAGAAGCAAGCCAGGGGCAAAGCAAAGCAGGTCGAGCAGAACTGCAGCAAGGCAGAAGCACGGCAGAAGCAGGCTGGAGCAAGCAGCAGTGGGGCCAGGAATCCAAAAGAATTACAAGCACTGAGGGAGAGCACAGGGCAGGTAATAAAGGGCAGGGGGCGGAGCTAACTCCGACAGACCAGGCCGCGATAGGCTCTCCCACTCCTGAGCCTGCCACCCTGGTTGGTGGGAGATGGTGTCAGTCGAACAGGTCTGGCCTCAGGTGTGGATTGATTAATCCCAGGAGTATAGCTAGATGAAGTACCTGGCAGATCCCTAACAGCTATTTTTTCAGGGACCAGTTCAGTTCTGAAGTGGCTTTGAGGGCATTATATATTAGATTGTCCCCATAAATCACCCCATTTTGAAAACTGTACCCCTCAAGGTATTCAAAACCACATTCAGAAAATATTTTAACCCTTTAGGCGTTTCACAGGAATTAAGGCAAAGTAGAGGGGAAATTTACAAATTTCATTTTTTTTGCCGAAATTCATTTGTAATAAAAAAAAATCTGTAACACAGAAGGTTTTACCAGAGAAACGCAACTCAATATTTATTGCCCAGATTCTGCAGATTTTAGAAATATCCAACATGTGGCCCTAGTGTCCTAATGGACTGAAACACAGGCCTCAGAAGCAAAGGAGCACCTAGTGGATTTTGGGGCCTCCTTTTTTTAGAATATATTTTAGGCACCGTGTCAGGTTTGAGGAGGTCTTGTGGTACCTAAACAGTTGAAACCCCCCCAAAGTGACCCCATTTTGGAAACTACACCCCTCAAGGCATTTTTCTAGTGGTATAGTTAGCATATTGAACCCACAGTATTTTTGCAGAATTTAGTGGAATTAGTCTGTGAAGATGAAAATCACCTATTTTTCTGTGGAAACATAGATTTTTTTCATTTTTACAAGGAATAAAGGAGAAAATGCACCCCAACATTTGTAAAGCAATTTCTCCCGATTATGGCAATACTCCATATGTGGTCGTAAACTGATGTTTGGACCCACAGCAGGGCTCAGAAGGGAGGGAGCGCCTTTTGGATTTTGGAGCGCAGATTTTGCTGGATTGGTTTTCAGTGCCATGTCGGGTTTGCAACGCCCCGGAGGGACCAAAACAGTGGAAACCCCCCAAAAGTGACCCCATTTTGGAATCTACACCCCTCAAGGAATTTTTCTAGGGGTATAGTGAGCATTTTGGCCCCTCAGGATCTTTTTTAGAGCTAAGGTGACCAAAAAACAGCGATTTTGGCGCTTTAAATTCTTTATTTATTACAGCGTTCACCGTGCGCAATAAATTACATTTTAATTTATTCTGCCGGTCGGTACGACTACGCCGATACCATATGTGTATAGTTTATTTTAAGTTTTGCAGCGTTTGCACAATAAAATTACGTTTCTATAAAATAATATATTTTCTGGGACACGCTATTCTGAGCCGTAACTTTTTTATTTTTTCGTCAAAAAAGCTGTGGGAGGTCTTGTTTTTTGCGGGACGGGTTGTAGTTTTTATTGGTACCATTTTGGGGTAAATGCGACTTTTTGATCACTTTTTATTCTATATCTTGGGAGGGGTGGTGACCAAAAAATAGCGATGCTGACAGTTTTCCGTTTATTTTGTTTGCGGCGTTCACCGTGCGGAAAAATTAACATTATAGTTTCATAGATTGGGTCGTTACGAACGCGGCGATACCAAATATGTGTACTTTTTTTTAACGTTTTCATTTTTTCCCTATAATAAATGACTTATTATAGGAAAACAAAACCTTTTATTTTTACACTTTTATAAAACATTTTTATTAACTTTTTTTTACTTTTTACACTTTACATTTTTGTTTAACTTTTTTTTTACTTTTTACACTTTCTTTTTTTGACCTGCAGCTCTGATCGCTGCTAGAATACATTACACTACCTAGGTAGTGTAACGTATTCCAATTGTCAGTGTGACGTCACAGTCACTCTGACAGTTGGTCTACGAGGATCAGCAGAGGCTGATCCTCATAGGCTGACATACATGGCAGACCTGGGGGCCGTTGTCTGGCCCCCGGGTGCCATCACAAGCATCAGAAGCCCCCACGATTGCATGGGGGCTGCTGATGCGCTACAAACCCGCTACATGCGGAGATCGCAATCGAGCCCCGCATGTAACGGGTTAATTGCCGAAATCAGCGGCGATGAGCCGCTGATCGGCAACACTGGAGAGTGTCAGCTCTCGGGGACAGCTGATCTCCAAGTTCCCGATGCACACTGTCGCCGACAGTGTGCATCGGGAACGACACAGTGACTTCCTGTCACTCTGACAGGAAGCCTATCAGGACCAGCCGAAGGTTGGTCCTGATGGGCTTCCGTCCATGGCAGACCCGGAAGCCATTGTTTGGCTTCCGTTTGCCATACTAACTATCGGCAGACCCCGCGATTTCGGACAGGGGTCTGCCGATATGTTAGAAACCCCTAAAATTCGGCGATTGCACCCGATCGCCGAATTTAAGGGGTTAATGCGCCGAAATCAGCGGCAAAGGACCGCTGGCCGGCAAGAGGGGAGTGTCAGCTGTCGGCGACAGCTGACGTCCCGGTTCCCGGTGCACACTGTCGCCGACAGTGTGCACCGGGATTAACTCAGTAACTGTACGTCCTCGTGCGGGAAGTAACCTCCCGCGAGGACGGACAGTTACGTCCTGGTGCGGATAGGGGTTAAGGAACTTTTACACTGGGCAATTATCGAGCAGACAAGTGTTATTAGAACGCTCGTAAACAGGGCAGCGACCAGCAGATGAACAAGCATTCTAAATATCCATTCAGTATATGGAGCTAGTCACACATTCTCTATGTTTGGTCGTTTGCTTTAGCAAAGTTTACTAAACATTTTCTGCCCATAAGGAAAAGGAATAAATGTGTTCTGTACTGACCATGAAAGTGAAAAAGAAGAGTATACATGAAATTAAATAAGGCCATTGATAGGTATTAGTACTGTTACGGTATGTTCATAGAGAGCTGATACACTGCGTAAAAGCACACAGCGTTGTGCGCCGTAGGGAATTCAGACCGAAAAATAGCACTAAATTGTGGTGTAGTTTTTCGGCCAGCATGTCCACTGCGGAAAACTGCACATAAAAAAACCCAGTTTCATACTTATGTAGCCATGGCAAAGCGTTCCTCCTCCGATAAGTTTCAGGCTGCAGTGGTCACATGGGATGAAATGTCCTCCGAGAAGGCCGGCTTGGATGAAAAAACACAGCATTCTGGGTAACTATAAGATTATTATTTTTTCTGTGTTGCGTTTTTTGTGGCGGAATCCCTGCTTTTCCGGCGCAAAAAAATGCAACATCCTCTATTTGTTGCCTGTTATACCTCCCCATTGTATTCAATGGGGAAAACCTGCAACAAGTAAGCAATGATTACGCAAATACAGTTGACATGCTGCGGATTAAAAAGCCACACCACAGGTACATTTCTGAGCGTTTTTTCCTGCTCAGTATTTACCCAGCGCGTGGATAAGATTTCTTCTTCTGTATTATGCCGTGGATTTTCCGCAACAAAACTGTGGTACTTACAGCATAGCAAGCGTAATCTCGCGAGATCACGCTGTAAATGACAGGATACAGTGAGATTATAAGCCCTTATAGTGCATGTGATATGCCTAAATAGCTCTGGTGCATTAATCTGCATATCGTAGACCAAACCATGTGGTGCAGTTGAACCCACATCTTTAGATATCTTAATATTAAGATATCTAAAGATGTGGGTTCAACTGTAAAACATTTTTTTTAAATAAAAGTCAGTCATAAAAATTGTTAAATACAAAATACATTGATTTAATGAAAAAAAATGACATTCAAAAGTGTACATAGCCTTAAACACTACATTGAATTTAGTATATATTTAAATATAAATAAGTCTATATGGCCACAAATTTGTCAAATAAATAAAAAAAGACTTTCCAATATACCTAATGTAACAACTTGCAGGTAGGTGGACCCACTGGGCCACTCCAACGTAACGGAGCAGCTGCTGATCAACAGAGTCTGTGAGAGTCAGTAATGCAAAAGTACCTGGAAGGTCAGAAGTGGGTGAATGCCATACAGTCAGGGGGAAGCGGCCTGTGCTGGATGATGACATGAGGCTAGGGCTCCGGACTGGAGTAGTGCAGTCGTCTCGGACACTGGACCTGGCTAGGACACCGGAATGGAGTAGTGCAGTCATCTCAGACACTCGGTATGGCACGGGCACCGGACACAGATGGTAAACTCGACTCGGACACTCGACTTGGCACTGGAACTAAACACGGTTACTGGAAGACAGTATAACAGGATACAGCTAAGGAACTATTTGCAGGACAAACATGGGTAGACACAACATTGCTCAGGCAAGGAATGAATGGGCAGAGTTCCTTATTCCTTATATTGTTCCTGGTATGCTGGGATAGGTTGTGGAGATTTTCTTGGTATGCGCACTGGCCCTTTAAGAGTGGGGGTAAGCGCGGGTGCGCGCACCCTACGGGGATCAGCGGGAGTGGATATCAGTGGGAGGAGACGCCGGCAGGAGCTCAATGGTCTGTGGTCGCGACCGCTGGTGAGTATAGAATGCCGGTGGTCTGCGACCGCGGCCATTACACCTCATTTAAAATACTTCTCTTCGTTCTGGGCTGTATTCAAACTCTTGAATTGTCGATTGTTGCTTTGTATATTTTGTAACAAAAACAGGATAAATCTTAATAAAACACCTTTTTTCCTCCTCGGAACATAGGCTGCACTTATCATCCAAGCTCTCTGCCACTTCTAACAACCTTACTTACAATGAGTATCACCTATGGAAAAAGTACTATCTTCTCATTACTGAATGAGTCCTTGATCTTACAGTAGCTAGAGGCCTGAGCTCATTTGTGGTTTCGATTTAGTGGTATTTAATGTTTATTGGAAAACCTAAGCAGGACTCTGGACAGAAAGAAGAAATTATTCCATGAATAAGACACTTAGCTACTGTATTCTTTAATAATTTATGGAGATGAAGCTAGTCAATACTCCACTAAGCAAGGTAATTCTTCATCAACGTCTCTTGACTAAGAAACTGAGAATGTGGTACTTTATAACGTAATAAAAGCTACAGCAAAACCCATACATCTGTTTCTTTATTGTTGTCTAAGGCTGATCATACAGTTTTCTTGTTCACAGTTCATGTTCCTGCGGTTGGTATCCGAATAAATCACATCTTCTCTGACATTGGACTGCCTCCTCTGTGTAGTCAAGGCATCTATTTTGTATACATACCTGATTTGTCAGGGTCTTTGACATCATAAAGACACTGGTTTAGTATCAAAGGTCTTGAGTAATATTTATAATGTACTGTTAGTAAAGAATTGATAGGCTTAATTCTCAGGACTATTGGTTTAGCTCATAAAACGGATGTGTTTATTGGGTATATATAGCAGGTCCGCGGTAAGTGAATGGTACTGGGTAACATTTCCAGCGTAACAAAATACAATGACACCAGTGGAATGATTATCGGACAAGGTCATTTGTTAATGTAAACTGTCACCTTGAATTTTCCCTATCATTGACTATATATCAGATCATACCCTGAGCTGCTCAATATGCACTGTTCAGCCATAACATTAAAACTTCCAGCCTAATATTGTATAGGCCCCCCCTCCATGCCAGCAAAACAGCTTTGACCCATTAAGACATTGTAGCGTCCATAGCCGCCGGCTGTCGGGTCTACTCACCTCCTGACGCCCGCAGCCATGGATCTGTGAGCGCTGGTCCCCATCTCCTTCCCAGGAGACGCCAGCGCTCACTTCCGCTCTGGTCCACTGTGTCCCATAGGGTGCACATGAAGAAAATCATCATCATCAACGCACATGATTTCCTGGACTATAAGAAGGACCCAGCCCTTCTGATCTTTGCCTGAGCGTTGTTAGTAATTCCCAAGTCTGTCTTGAAAATGGTCCCTTAGTGTTTCCCGTTCCAGTTGTTACCCGTGCCGTTACCTGTTCCTGTATCCCGTGCTGTGTTCTTGCTCCTGTGCCTAGTAAATGGAGTCGTGTCTACTGCACCTGTGTCATCCGCCACGTCCTGTGTCATCGGCCAGGTCCAGAGGGATTCGCACGTCTGGCGCAACCTGCGGCACCTGCTGTCATCCGCCACGTCTGACGTTACCTGCTGCACCCATCTCCATGCCAGAGCTGCGGCCACTGTCTGGACTATCCAGGTACCCTTGTGCGGGACTTTGTATTGCTGGGGTTCCCTGTTGTTTGGCCAGCTGCCTCGGCGGTGCGGCCTAGTGTGTCCACATACCCACACAGCATGACAATACGCTCAGGCCGTGGACGCCGCTTGCCAACCTGAGACATTGATGACACAAGTCATGCTGGCCGAGATGCAAGACCTCCAGTCACGGCAAGACCAACTCCTCCTGTCGGTGAACGCCATTGCCCATCAGCTGGTTGCTCCAACCACAGTCGTCACCACACCCATTCCTGCTGTTCCTCCTACTACACTTCCTGAATGTACCAGTGCCGATCCCCTGTGCTTCTTGCCGCTACCTCCACGCTATGATGGAGACCCGAGGACCTGCAGGGGATTTTTGAATCAGTGCCTGATCCACTTCAGACTACATGCCAGGTTCTTCCATTCTGATGACATCAGGATCGCCTTCATCATCTCTCTCCTAAATGGCAAAGCCCTGGCATGGGCAAATCCTCTGTGGGAACATCAAGGACCATAGACCCGTGACTTGCAGTTCTTCTTACGGTCCTTCCGCTTGATCTTTGAGGAACCTGGGAGAGTTTCTTCGGCTGCTGCATCTCTGCTGATCCTACACCAGGGAGAACTCTCCGTGGGCAGGTATGCCATTCAGTTCCGTATCCTGGCTGCTGAGTGGCCACGTCCTCAAGGTCCATACAGCGTTTCCTGGGATTCACCAATTTCTACCGGCAGTTTATCCCAAACTTCTCATCACTGACATCTCCCATTTCTACCCTTACCAAGAGGGGTGTGAACGCCAAGGTGTGGACCCCAGAGGCAGAGTCCGCATTTATTAGTCTCAAAAAAGCTTTCACTTCATTGTGCTCCACTACCGTCCCACTGACAAGAATGTGAGGGCCGATGTCTAGGTCATTTGAGACGGATGACACGGTGGAGTCCCTTCAAAGTATCATAGACCCGTCCTGCATTGTCACTGCCAATCATTTGCAGGTTACAGACATCCCTCCGGGGAGGACTTTTGTTCGGTTGGCAGACAGGAGTAGAATTCTCCGATAGGGACACAGTTCTAAACTGGCTGGGCACCCTGGTGCTCGTATAACCTGAGACCTGATTGTTTGTCACTTCTGGTGGCCCACGCTGCCCAAGGATGTTGTGGACTTTGTCTCTTCTTGCACGGTGTGTGCTTCTAACAAGGTTACTCTCGCCAAGCCTGCCGGCCTGCTTCAACCTCTGCCTGTACCCAATGCCCCCTGGCAGCACATTGCGATGGACTTTGTCACTGACCTTCCTCCCTCAGCAGGATGCAACACTGTCTGGGTGGTGGTGGACCAGTTCTCGAAGATCGCACATTTTATCCCACTGACCAGCCTACCTTCTGCTCCCCAACTGGCGAATCTCTTCATTCAGCACATCTTCCGCTTGCATTGCTTGCCCCTTCACATTGTGTCCGATCGGGGGGTTCAGCTTACCTAAACATTTTGGAGGGCTCTCTGTAAACTCCTGTATGTGAGATTGGACTTTTCCTCAGCCTATCACCCCCAGTCCAATGGGCCATTAGAGAGGATCAACCAGATCATGGAGAATTATCTCCGTCACTTCATCTTCTTACAGCATGATTACTGGGTACAGCTTCTTCCATGGGCCGAGTTCTCGTACAACAACCACACAAGCAAGTCCACCACTTCCACTCCGTTTTACATTGTATACAGTCAACATCCTAGAGTCCCTCTTCCAGTGTCTACTACTTCTCAGGCGCCCGCTGCTGAGTTTTCATTTGGGGACTTTCTGCAAATCTGGCAATAGACCCGGTCCTCTATTTTGCTGGCTGTCGATCGCATGAAGCAAAAAAGCGAATACAAAGAGAAAAGAGCCGCCTCAGTATTTTCCAGGTACAAAAGTCTGGCTGTCCTCACGGAACATTCGTTTGAAGGTGCCTTCATGCAAGTTTGCTCCTAGGTTCCTCGGTCCCTTTGAGATTCTGCAACACATTAACCCTGTCTCCTATAAGCTGCAGCTGCCTCCTACCCTCAGGATGCACAACTCCTTTCATGTGTTCCTCCTGAAACCAGTGGTCCTGAACCGCTACAGCAAGACTTCCAGTTCCACAATTGCTCCCAGCGGTTCTTCTGATGTGTTCGAGGTTAGGCAGATCCTGGACTAAAAGAGGGTAGGAGGAAGGACTTTCTATTTGGTGAACTGGAAAGGGTTTGGTCCTGAGGAGAGGTCCTGGGAGCCGGAGGAGAACCTTGATGCCCCTGCTCTCATTAAGAAGTTCCTCTCTCGCTCTGGTCCCAAAAAGAGGGGGCGTAAAAGGGGGGATACTGTAGCATCCATGGCCGCGGGCAGTCGGGTCTACTCACCTCCTGACGCCCGCAGCCATGGATCTGTGAGCGCTGGTCCCCATCTCCTTCCCAGGAGACGCCAGCGCTCACTTCTGCTCCGGTCCGCTGTGTCCTGTAGGGTGCGCGCGCACGCTCGTGCCTGCTCTTAAAAGGCCAACGCGCACACATGAAGAAAATCATCATCATCAACACACATGATTTCCCCAGCCCTTCTGATCTTTTCCTGAGCATTGTTAGTAATTCCCAAGTCTGGTTTGCAAATGGTCCCTTAGTGTTTCCCGCTCCAGTTGTTACCCGTGCCCTGTTACCTGTTCCTGTATCCCGTCCTGTGTTCTTGTTCCTGTGCCTACTAGTTGGAGTCGTGTCTACTGCACCTGTGTCATACGCCACGTCCTGTGTCATCTGCCACGTCCAGAGGGATTCGACACGTCTGGCGCAACCTGCGGCACCTGCTGTCATCCGCCACGCCTGGCGTTACCTGCTGCACCCATCTCCATCTGTGCCAGAGCTGCGGCCACTGTCTGGACTATCCAGGTACCCTTGTGCGGGACTTTGTATAGCTGGGGTTTCCTGTTGTTTGGTCAGCTGCCTCCCTGCTACGGCGGTGCGGCCTAGTGGGTTCATATACCCACGCACCGTGACAGACATGGACTCCACAAGACCTCTGAAAGTGTCCTGTGGTATCTGGCACCAAGACGTTACAGCAGATTTTAGGTCTTGTAAGTTGCGAGGTGGGGCATTTATGGATAGGACTTTTTTTTGCAGCACATGCCACAGATGCTCGTTGGATTGAGATCTGGGGCATTTGGAGACCAAGTCAAAACCTTGAACTCCTTGTCATATTCTTGAAACTATCCTTGAAAATTTTTTGCCGCGTGGCAGGGCGCATTATCGCATTATTTTGCTAAAAAAGGCCACTGCCATTAGGGAATACCGTTGCCAAGGGGTGCACTTGAACTGCAACAATGTTTAGTTAGGTGGTACGTCTAAAGGAATACATAAGTATTGCAGTGTTTAGCATGAGTGATCCATAGATCGAATGGTAAAGTCCCCTAGGAAGAGTAAAAAAAAAGTTAAAAGAAGGTTTAATATCATTTTCAAATGTAAAAAAAAAAAAAACTTTTTTAAAAAAATGATATAAGCAATAAAAAAAAACATAATTAGTATTGACACGTCCAAACTATTAAAAAAGTCCAAACTATTACAATTTTACGTTATTTAATTTGCTGGGTGAACGCTGTGGGGAAAAAATGAACAATGCAAGCATTGTTGTTTTTTGGTCACCACGCATTTGGAATAAAAAGTGATTAAAAAGTTGTTTGTACCCAAAAATTGGACCAATAAAAAGTACAAAATACAAGCCCTCTCCCCCCCCCCCCCCTCCATCGGCGAAGTTATGGATCTCAGAATATGGCGACATGAAACAAATTTTTATTTTAACAAATTGCTTTCTCTTTGTAAAGTGACATGTCAGAAGTTTTGATTGGTGGGGGTCCGAGCAATAAATGTATAGGAGTATGGACTCAATAGAAAGTCTATGAGCCATACTCTGATACATCGCCTTTCCAGAAAAAGCCGAACAGACACGAAGCGGCTGAGCGCTCACACGAGTGCTTCTGCCGCTTCGTTTTAGCGATTGGTGGGGGTCTCAGTGCTCGATTATTTTATTATTTGATTATTTTAGGGGGATTGGTCTTCTTCACCATCCGAACGTATTCCTTATTAATGTAGACATAATATATTTTTATCACTTTTTTTATTATATTTGTTTATTTAGTTAAATATGTAATAGATTTTTTTATACCACAACCATGATTTATACATTTACACAAATGCAATGACGACACATGAAAAATGAAAACTTTCTCTGTTACAAGAGCTAGAGTTTGCAGTAATAATAACCACGAAGCAATAATCACAAACTCTTGGGACCACATTAGTTTGTCCTGTCTTCTTTAAAAATTACTGTCGTTTTAATTGTCTTTAAAAAGAAAAAACAATTGTATCAATGCAAACCTTGAATTTTTAATATGTTGCCGCATTCCAATGTAAATATTTGTATTATCTGAATCATTAATTCATAAATGTTTTATAGTCACTGGAAGCAAAATGATTATAATTAGAACATACAACACAAACGTCTTCAAGAAGCTAGAAATGTAAATTTGCAGAGACGCCAATTTTGTCAAGTCAAAAATAACTGGGGGAATTAATTACTAGAGGGAAATAAGAAAGGCCCTTCTATCAGAGAAGTTCCATGAATAACAATGAATAAATATTCATTTGCTGAACATACACTGCATAATAATTCTGTGGAAGATAACAGCTGTAACTAGAGATGAGCGAACTTTTCAAAAGTTCGGTTCGGCTAGTTCGCCGAATTTCACAAAAAAGTTCGATTCGGACCGAACTAGTTCGGACCGAACCTGTCACTTCCGTGCGCCGAGCATGCTACTGTCCAGGGTGCTGATAGAGTTAATGGGCTGCACTAACTCTTTCAGCAACCTTGACAGTACATGCTTGGCGCGCGGAAAATAAAATTTTAATGTAATAAAAAATTAAAAATAATATGTTCGTACTTACTTTCCTCCTGTCCGGCCTCCAGCGATGACGTTTCATCCCTTTCGCCGCTGCAGCCAATCACAGGCTGTAGTGGCGGTCACGCACGTCAGGATGACGCTTCATCCCACGTGACCGCCTCTGCAGCCAATCACAGGCTGCAGCGGCGACATGGATGAAACGTCATCGCTGGAGGCCGGACAGGAGGAAAGTAAGTATGAACGTATTATTATTTTTTTTGGGCATGTATGTATGTTGTCATGTATGTATGTATATATGTGCATGTATGTTTGCATGTATGTTGGCATGTATGTATATATGTTCATGTTTGTATGTATATTTGCATGTATATATTTGCATGTATGTATGTATGTTTGCATGCGTGTATGTTTGCATGTATGTATGTTGTCATGTATGTATGTATGTTGGCATGTATGTATATATGTGCATGTGTGTATGTATATTTGCATGTATATATTTGCATGTATGTATGTTTGCATGAATGTATGTATGTATGTATGTTTGCATTTATGTATGTTTGCATGTATGTATGTATGTTTGCATGCATGTATGTTGTCATGTATGTATATATGTGCATGTATGTTTGCATGTATGTTGGCATGTATGTATATATGTGCATGTTTGTATATATATTTGCATGTATATATTTGCATGTATGTATGTTTGCATTTATGTATGTTTGCATGAATGTATGTTTGCATGTATGTATGTATGTTGTCATGTATGTATGTATGTATATATGTGCATGTATGTTGGCATGTATGTATATATGTGCATGTTTGTATGTATATTTGCATGTATATATTTGCATGTATGTATGTATGTATGTATGTTGTCATGTATGTATGTTTGCATGTTTTTATTTTTGCATGTATGTTTGCATGTATGTTTATATATATGTGCATGTATGTAATTATGTTTGCATGTATTTATGTTTGCATGTATATTTGTGCATGCTTGTATATATGTATGCATGTATCTTTGCTTGTTTGTATGTATGTATGTTTTCGTGTGTGTATGCATGTATGTATGATAGTTTGCATGTATGTATGTATATATGTGTGTATGTTTGCATGTATATATGTGCATGCTTGTATGTTTGTATATATGTATGTATGTATGTTTGTATATATGTATGTTTGCATGTATGTTTGTTTGTATATATGTCTGTATGGCCATGTATGATACTGTCTGCTGCCGCCCTGTATCTAAGTCAACTTCGCGGCAGGCTTCTATACATGGTATAACAGTCCGTATCACACATTAAACTGAATCTAAGCCTACGACATGTTTTATTTCATTTTTTTTTTTTTTTTACAGGTTTGGTGTTTGGACTACGTCGGTTTCGAGGACTACTTCGATGACTGTTTTTTTTTCTACAATAAAATGGTTAATGAGGGTTGTGTTGGGGGTGCTTTATTTCAATAAAATATTTTATCTATATCTTTGTCTTTTTCTTTTCAAATTTTATTACTACCACTTTAGTAATGGCCGCTGTCTGAGTGACAACATCCATTACTAAGGCGAGGCTTAGTGTTAGCCGGTGCAGAGGCTAACACTAAGCACCATTATTACCCCGGTACCCACCACCACCATGGGTGCCGGGAAGAGCCAGGTACGATCCAGTACCTGACCATCTGTTGTGATGGTCGGGCTCTGGGGCGGCCGCAGGCTGGTATTATGAGGCTGGGAAGGGCCAAAAACAGTGGACCTTCCCACCCTTGTAATGCTAGGCTGCTGCTGCTGTGTTATATCTGGCTGATTATAAAAGTGGGGGGGACCCCACGTCATTTTTTTTAATTATTATTATTTTTTTTATTTTTTTTTAAAAAGACATGGGGTTCCACCCAATTTATCATAACCAGCCACATACAACACAGTGTTATTAGCCTGGGAATGGACAAAACCAGTGGCCCTTCCCTCCCATGTAATGCCAGACTGCTGCGGCCTTGTATATGGCTGGTTATTAAAAATGTGGGGGACCCAACATCTTGTTAAATTTGTTAAATTAAAAAAGAAAAACGACGTGGGGTCCCCCCCATTTTTATAACCAGCCCGATACAACACAGCAGCAGCAGCCTAGCATTACAAGGGTGGGAAGGTCCACTGTTTTTGGCCCTTCCCAGCCTCATAATACCAGCCTACGGCCGCCCCAGTACCCGACCATCACAATAGATGGTCGGGTACTGGATCGTACCAAGCTCTTCCCGGCACCCCTGAAGGTGGTGGGTACCGGGGTAATAATGGGTGGTTAGTGCTAGCCTCTGCACCGGCTAACACTAAGTACCGCCTTAATAATGGACGCTGTCAATCAGCCAACTGCCATTATCTAGGCACTAATAAAGTTTAAAAAAAAACACAAAGACAATTTTTTTTTATTGAAATAAGAAATCCCCAACAAAACCCTCGTTAAACATTTTATTAAAATTTGAAAAAACGTAGATCTACGCAGTAGTCCAACGAATCGAAGATGTAGTCCAATCGGTACATAAAAATCTGCAACAACATAAAAAAACAGTTATCAATGTGAACAATACCAATACTTCTACTCACCTACACACATATATACACGCACACACAAACAAACAACCATACACAAACACACACATATACACAAACACACATATACACAAATACACACATAAACAAACACACCCATATATACACAAACACACACACACATAAACACACACCCATATACACACATATACACAAACACACAAATATACAAAAACACACACACACAAACATCTACACACAAACATATACACAAATACACCCATATATACACACACATATACACAAACACATATACACAAACACACCCATATATACACAAACACACTCATAAACACACACCCATATACATACATATACACAAACACACACATATACAAAAACACACACACACAAACATCTACACACAAACATATACACATACACCCATATATACACACAAATATACACAAACACACCCATATATACACAAACACACATAAACACACATATACACAAACACACATATAAAAACAAAAACAGACAAAGACACATACCCAAACACACACACTGTTTCTTTTAAATGCTGCTGGGGAACCCGCTCGATCCACTATATAAGGCTGCGCTATAGTGCAGCATTTAAAAGAAACAGGATCCTGTCCTGTCCATAGAGTGTAAGGCAGCACAGAGTATTTCAGGAGATGAGCGTGCAGATTCAGTGCTGCTGTGAACTCTGCTCTTACCATTACGTAGCTCTCAGTCTGTTACCTCTCCTCCACTCCTGTCCTCAAGAACACCTTCACATGATTGGCAAGTCACCACGTAATGGTAAGAGCAGAGTTCACAGCAGCACAGAGTATTTCAGGAGATGAGCGTGCGGATCTTGTGAGGGGTGGTGACTTGCCAATCATGTGAAGGTGTTATTGAGGACAGGAGTGGAGGAGAGGTAACAGACTGAGCTACGTAATGGTAAGAGCAGAGTTCACAACAGCACAGAATCTGCACGCTCCTCTCCTGAAATATTCTGTGCTGCTGTGAACTCTGCTCTTACCATTATGTAGCTCTCAGTCTGTTACCTCTCCTCCACTCCTGTCCTCAAGAACACCTTCACATGATTGGCAAGTCACCACGTAATGGTAAGAGCAGAGTTCACAGCAGCACAGAGTATTTCAGGAGATGAGCATGCGGATCTTGTGCGGGGTGGTGACTTGCCAATCATGTGAAGGTGTTATTGAGGACAGGAGTGGAGGAGAGGTAACAGACTGAGCTACGTAATGGTAAGAGCAGAGTTCACAGCAGCACAGAATCTGCACGCTCCTCTCCTGAAATATTCTGTGCTGCTGTGAACTCTGCTCTTACCATTACGTAGCTCTCAGTCTGTTACCTCTCCTCCACTCCTGTCCTCAAGAACACCTTCACATGATTGGCAAGTCACCACCGCGCACAAGATCCGCACGCTCATCTCCTGAAATACTCTGTGCTGCTGTGAACTCTGCTCTTACCGTTACGTGGTGACTTGCCAATCATGAAGGTGTTATTGAGGACAGTAGTGGAGGAGAGGTAACAGACTGAGAGCTAACAGACTGAGAGCTACGTAATGGTAAGAGCAGAGTTCACAGCAGCACTGAATCTGCACGCTCATCTCCTGAAATACTCTGTGCTGCCTTAAACTCTGTGGACAGGTCAGGATCCTGTTTCTTTTAAATGCTGCACTGTAGCGCAGCTGTAAAGGATCTGCCAGGCACAGCTTCGGGGTTAACTCCCAGAACTAATCAGTCAGCACCTGAAAATACATCCCTGAGACTGACTCCTGCTTCCACCATTCAGGCTGGCAGGCTTAGGAGTGGGAGAGCCTATCGTAACCTGGCCAGACTCAGCTAGCTCCCGCCCTCGGCCTATTTAAGCCTGCACTTCCTGTCCCTCGGTGCTTGTGATTCTTTCCTTGTGGTTTCCTGGCCCAGCTACAGCTCCTGCTATTTTTGATCCTGCTCCATACAGACCCTGGCTTACCGACTACTCTTCTGCTTTTCGTTTTGTACCTCGCACACTCCTGGCTTGACTCGGCTCGTTCACCACTCTGGTTGCTCACGGTGTTGCCGTGGGCAACGGCCCCTTTTCCTTGCTTGTGTTCCTTTGTATGTTTGTCGTGTTTGTCGTGCACTTACTGAGCGCAGGGACCGCCGCCCAGTTGTACCCCGTCGCCTAGGGCGGGTCGTTGCAAGTAGGCAGGGACAGAGTGGCGGGTAGATTAGGGCTCACTTGTCCGTCTCCCTACCCCCTGCCATTACAGCAGCCTTATATAGTGGATCGAGCGAGTTCCCTAGCAGCATTTAAAAGAAACAGGATCCTGACCTGTCCACAGAGATTAAGGCAGCACACAGTATTTCAGGAGATGAGCACGGCCGGTCACAGGCAGCCGGTCGTTTTTCCGAGTCGTGCTCCCATTATGCACACGACCGTAAAAACACCCGTTATTGCGGGTCGTAATTACGACCCGCAATAACGGGCTCATAGACTTCTGTTACCCACGGGTACCTTCCCGTTTTCTCACGGGAAGGTGCCCGTGCCTTTAAAAAAATAGAACATGTTCTATTTTTCTATTTTACGGGCCGTGCTGCTATAATTAGGGTATGTTCACACGACAGCGTCCGTAACGGCTGAAATTACGGGGATGTTTCCGCCTGAAAACATCCCCGTAATTTCAGCCGTAACGGCATGTGCAGGCGCTTGAACGCCGCGTCCATTACGGACGTAATTGGCGCTGCTATTCATTGGAGTCAGTGAATAACGGCTCCAATTACGGCCAAAGAAGTGACCGGTCACTTCTTTGACGCGGGCGTCTATTTACGCGCCGTCATTTGACAGCGGCGCGTAAACATACGCCTCGTGTGAACAGACAAACGTCTGCCCATTGCTTTCAGTGGGCAGATGTTTGTCAGCGCTATCGAGGCGCTATTTTCGGGCGTAATTCGGGGGCAAAAACGCCCGAATTACGTCCGTAATTAGTGCGTGTGAACACACCCTTAGGGTATGTTCACACGCACTAATTACGGACTTAATTTGGGCGTTTTTGCCCCGAATTACGCCCGAAAATAGCGCCTCGATAGCGAGTTGAGTTTATGCCAAAGAGCTCAATTTTAGTCTCATCTGACCACAGCACCTTCTCTCAATCATTCTCAGAATCATCCAGATGTTCATTTGCAAACTTCAGACGGGCCTGTACATGTGCCTTCTTGAGCAGGGGGGACCTTGCGGGCACTGCAGGATTTTAATCCATTACGGCGTAATGTGTTACCAATGGTTTTCTTGGTGACTGTGGTCCCAGCTGCCTTGAGATCATTAACAAGTTCCCCCCGTGTAGTTTTCGGCTGAGCTCTCACCTTCCTCAGGATCAAGGATACCCCACGAGGTGAGATTTTGCATGGAGCCCCAGATCGATGTCCATTTTGTATGTCTTCCATTTTCTTACTATTGCACCAACAGTTGTCTCCTTCTCACCCAGCGTCTTACTTATGGTTTTGTAGCCCATTCCAGCCTTGTGCAGGTCTATGATCTTGTCCCTGACATCCTTAGAAAGCTCTTTGGTCTTGCCCATGTTGTAGAGATTTGGAGCGTGTAACTGGTCTGGAGGAGGCTGAACTCTTAATGTTTAGTGGGGGATCAAATACTTATTTCTCTGTGCACAATGTAAATAAATATATATAATTTTGACTATGTGATTTTCTTTATTTTTTTATATATAATCTATCTCTCACTGGTAAAATTAACCTAGCCTAAAAATTCTAGACTGTACCATGGGCCCAGGGCTGTTGACACAACTTGGGCCTCCTAGTTCCCCCTCACACGCAATTCAACCCCCCCAACTCGCTGACACTGTACTCGTCAGTGCCACTGACCTGACGGATACAGATTTTAGCACTAGATACAGCTGCTCTGTATTCAGGATATAAAGCAGCTGTATCTAAAAATTTATTTTTAATAAGTATTTAGAAAGGTTGCACCAAACACCATACACTATTTTATTTTTTAAAAAAAACTTTTTGAAATGTTTACATAGCCTTTAACACATCAAATAAAATCAAATTGTAACACCTCTTTTTAAAGGGTAAGTAAATGTTCACTCCTGGGATGTTGTTTCACCCCATGTGACCGCTGCAGCCAATCACAGGCAGTAGCGGTCTCCTGGGATGACGTGTCATCCCAGCAGGCCGGCTAATTCTGCAGTTTTCCGCAGCGGACATCCCGAATTTGGTGCGTTTTTTCACTCTGAATCCCCTGCGTCCACTGGGGTGGATACGCTGTGTACCTTTATGCAGCGTATCTGCCCCATGTGAACTTACCCTTATACCTTTCTTAATCTTCAATATAGTATTTCATATTTTAAACACCTTTAGCAGTTTTGTTTTTCTTTTTTTCTTCTGGTCATTGAACTAGCACATTTGTGAAGACAATGATGTTGATGTTTAGGTGCAGTGAGGGGGCTACAAACGATCTAATATTCATTGACTAAGATTTCTTACCATTGAATTTCTACTATATTTTGCACAATGCTACCGGTACAGCTTACATTAGTGAGAATTATCCAGAGTACATGCCAAGCAGCTGAGCCCAGGGCACGTATAGCACACGGCTACTTTGGCAGCAGGATACACAGACAGGCTTCTTAGCTCTTGGCTGTACCGGTGGGGTTACAGCATTACAAACTGCAACAACAGCTCTGAGCATGTGTGTCATGACAAGTCCTGGCAAAAGGTTTCATCCTGAGAAAAGCATTTTAATTGGAACAAATGTTTTAAGCTAACAACCCTCTAGTTCCAATAGACAGATTGGCAACGGGATCTGTATCAGCAAATCATTTCATAACAACAGAACATCCCTCATATTGAATTGCAGCGCTCATTCAGGAAGCCAGGGCCCTATATCTGCCAGTCTTCGGAAAAATACAAATCATGGAAATTAGTTATAGCAAAGCAAATACAAAAGCAATGTAGAATTACTCTAATATGATTACCATTGAAGAATCTCTTTTTATCCCAAAACGTAATTCAATATAATTGAACAGTCTTACTGTATGGTAAAAGCTTATGCAGTATGAATGTTACCCACATTGTCGTTTCCCCCAGGCTAAAATGGCAGCATCCGATAGACTAGAGCACGAGATGGACTCAAAGCGGATTCACTTCTCTTGCCCCCACACAGTGAGGAGGAATAAAGACCTCCTAGCCTGAGAGGAACCTCAAGAAAATCCACTAAAATTAGTAGAGCCACTGGCCAAAAGTTCATAGTCTTGGGACTAGGAAACAGGCCTTAAGATTTGTTGACGGCATCTATGTAATAAGTGAAAAATTTGTAATAATAAAGAGATAACATAACCATTTAAGAATAAGAAAGTTATGTCCTTGGTATGAGAAAGATATGCTCAGTATGAGCTTCACAAACTTTTTTTTAGACCATCTCAGTTTGCTGGTCGCCTTAGAGCTGATCAGTGATGGAAGCCCCAAGATTAGCTGATATTGGACGGAAGCATTACTAGGTGCCCAATTAATAGGCATACATTGCTTACACTGTAAATTATGTAACTCTTGGCTCTAGGTATTTGAGTCCACAGCAGAGAAGCCCTGTCTCTAAAGGACCTCTCAGACGTGCCAATGATTAGGTGAATGAGCATGGTCACTAGTCAGCAGAACATGCATGAGGACGATGTATAGTAACGATCGTCCATCCTCATACTAAATTATAATTGGTCAGTTTGAATGGATCAAACGAGCGCCGATCGATGAGCTGTATTGCCAATCGATGCTCATTTTAAAGGTGTAACACCACCTTATGCTGCATGTGCCCGAGCAGGCCTGAGGAAAGCCAAAAAGAAGAACCAGCTCGGAGGACTCGGCTCAGCCATTTGTTACACGGTTGCTAATTCCTTTGAATGGCCAGCATATAATACTACATTTCCCCCACAACATCCACTGCAGTGTAAGTATGTGGCAGTTTTATTGCGGATTTGTGGTGCGGAATCTGCATCACAAATCCACAGCAATTTATAGTAGTGGAAAAAATCTGCAGTGAAAGAAGAGCGTGCTCCAGATTTTCAAATCCTCAGCATGCTCAGTTTGTTGCTGAGAAGAAGCAAAATTTCAAGGCAGATTTAAGCCTTTGCAAAGCGGAAAATCCACTACTAAATCCACAACAAAATCTGCATGTTTATACGCAGATTGTGATGCAGATTTCCCACAAAATCTGCGGCAAAATCCTCAGCGTTAAACAAGTCCTAAGGGTTTAAGGGCACATACAGACGTGGCGGAATTGCTGTTGAATTCGGCTGCGGACAGTTTTTTTACATTGGTTTCTATACATTTTTAGGTAACTTAGTTCAGACATTGCGGAAAATAACTGTGCAGAATTTAGGCTGCGGTGCAGAAATTTCACTCCGCAGCATGCACATTATGTTGCGGAGAAGCAGCAGAATTTCACTGCGGATTTCAGCCTTTGCAATGCACAAACTGAAATCTGCGGCAAGGCCGCCATGATATCCTCAACGTGTCAAATATGCACACGTTGCTGCAGATTCGTTGCATAATTGCCGCGAATCTGCACCATCATTTGCAGCGGTAAAACTCTGCCACATCTGAACGTGCCCTAAGGGATTCGACTCACCGTGTTCAGTTGGCAGCCGGGGCTGCTTTCTTGACATAAGGGGTTGTCTTTAAATTAAAAAAAAAAAGTGAAAAATAAATAAATAGTGAAATGAGTCGCTACCAGACAACACGCTGGTGTCTGGTTTGGACCTCATATAAGTCTGAATATACAATGTCATTAATGTTTGCTTGTTAAGTACGACTGCATTTGTTGGGATAAGTTACGTGGCGAATGACAATGGCAGAGTTATCATGTGAAATGAGAGACACTTCGGAGGAAACCACATTTTCATATATAAATGCATCTTGCAGATGTGTAAAGAAAGGAACATAATGAAACAGCTGCTGTCCTTACCAACGAGTGGAGCTGAGCAAATCGTAGGAATTATAGAACCAATTAAGGAGGCTTTAATTAACCTGTCAAAACCAGATAAATTAGCAGACGGCTTTTCTTTTGCGTCACCAATATGAAACGCTTGTTTGATTTTCACTAGTTACGATAATATAAATCCTCATCTTTTCCCCATACTGTTCTCTCACATGGTGTATTACATTCCTGTGAAGCAGCAACTAATTTAAAGAGAAGTGTAGTTACTATCTATTGTGTACCAAATAAAAGCAGAAGAATTTCCCTCAGTACTAGTAAGAAATAACCAGTATAAAAGGGAAAGAGAACCTGTCACCTCTCCACACATGTCTGTTTTAGTAAATACTTATATTTCCTGTGAAATAACGATTCTGGAGCATCTTTTCTTAGGCTGGGTTCACACGACCTATTTTCAGACGTAAACGAGGCATATTATGCCTCGTTTTACGTCTGAAAATAGGGCTACAATACGTCGGCAAACATCTGCCCATTCATTTGAATGGGTTTGCCGACGTACTGTGCAGACAACCTGTCATTTACGCGTCGTCGTTTGACAGCTGTCAAACGACGACGCGTAAAAATACAGCCTCGTCAAAAGAAGTGCAGGACACTTCTTTCAGACGTAATTTGAGCCGTTCTTCATTGAACTCAATGAAGCACAGCTCAAAATTTACGGCTGTCAGAGAAGCCTTGCAAAATGCGAGGAGGAGCATTTACGTCTGAAACGAGGCAGCTGTTTTCTCCTGACAACAGTCTGTCATTTCAGCCGTAAAAGCCTGCTACCGTGTGCACATACCCTAAGGGTATGTTCACACGCTTAACAAAAAACGTCTGAAAATTACAGAGCTGATTTCAGAGAAAACAACCTCTGAGAATGAAATTTGGAGCTTCTTTTGAGGCTTCTTTTCAGAAGTTTTTTGAGGCGTTTTTCATAGTGTTCAATGGAAAAACAGCTCCAAAAAACGCCTCAAGAAGTGACATGCTAAGGCTGGGTTCACACTACCTATTTTCAGACGTAAACGAGGCGTATTATGCCTCGTTTTACGTCTGAAAATAGGGCTACAATACGTCGCCAAACATCTGCCCATTTATTTGAATGGGTGTGCCGACGTACTGTGCCGACGACCTGTCATTTACGCGTCGTCGTTTGACAGCTGTCAAACGACGACGCGTAAAATGACTGCCTCGGCAAAGAAGTGCAGGACACTTCTTTGCAACGTAATTTGAGCCGTTCTTCATTGAAGTCAATGAAGAGCAGCTCAAGATTATGGGCGTCAAAGAAACCTCGCAAAATGCGAAGAGGAGCTTTTACGCCTGAAACGACGCAGCTGTTTTCTCCTGAAAACAGTCTGTCATTTCAGACGTAAAAGACAGTTCTCGTGTGCACATACCCTACTTCTTTTTACGGAGCGTCTTTTTACGCTCCGTTTTTTGACAGTGAAGCTTAAAATAAAGGCTCGTGGGAACAGAACATCGTAATTCCCATTAAAAGCAATGGGCAGATGTTTGTAGGCGTATTAGGGGCGTTTTTTCAGGCGTAATTCGAGGAGTAAAACGCCTCCATTACGTCTGAAAAGAGGTCGTGTGAACCCAGCCCTAGGCTGGGTTCACACGAGCACATTAACGTCCGTAATGGACGGACGTATTTCGGCCGGAAGTCCCGGACCGAACTCAGTGCAGGGAGCCGGGCTCCTAGCATCATAGTTATGTACGATGCTAGGAGTCCCTGCCTCTCCGTGGAACTACTGTCCCGTACTGAAAACATGATTACAGTACGGGACAGTTGTCCTGCAGAGAGGCAGGGACTCCTAGCATCGTACATAACTATGATGCTAGGAGCCCGGCTCCCTGCACTGAGTTCGGTCCAGGACTTCCGGACGAAATACGTCCGTCCATTACGGACGTTAATGTGCTCGTGTGAACCCAGCCTTAGAACTCAATGTTGTACCATTCCTCTGTTATTCCTCCTGCAAATTTATGAATACATGGACAACTGGGTGTGGTCAGTTGAGGGTGTGTCCCTACATATTCTGACACTGCCCAATCAGCACTTACTGTCTCAGACTGTGTAGGAACACACCCCTTTGACTATGGAAATGGAATCACCTATTCATAAATTTCTTGGAGGAATAACAGAGGAATGGCACAAAAAAGATGCTCGGGAATTGTGTTATTTTCTTTTTTTAAATACAAATATTCACTAAAACAGATATGTCAGGAGAGGTCTTCTAAGTGAAACAGACTTTTTACATGTGTCCAGGGCTTTTTATATGAAGGAGCAGGACATAACCTGCCGCAAGTAGACTACGTCTCCCTACAGATATAATGAGAGACAGATCTGCCAAGGGAAAATACCTGTGAATGGAGAAAGCCAGAGTGGCCATGTCCTGCCAGCAGCCCCAGACGGATCTAAGGGTATGTGCACACACACTAATTACGTCCGTAATATACGGACGTATTTCGGCAGCAAGTTCCGGACCGAACTCAGTGCAGGGAGCCGGGCTCCTAGCATCATAGTTATGTACGATGCTAGGAGTCCCTGCCTCGCTGCAGGACAACTGTCCCGTACTGAAAACATGATTACAGAACGGGACAGTTGTCCTGCAGAGAGGCAGGGACTCCTAGCATCGTACATAACTATGATGCTAGGAGCCCGGCTCCCTGCACTGAGTTCGGTCCGGAACTTAGGGCCGAAATACGTCCGTATATTACGGACGTAATTAGTGTGTGTGCACATACCCTAAAGATAAAGGGAGAAGTAGGAGTCAGAAGCTGCAAAGAGCTGTTTGGCACTGTTATGTGTTATGTGAACACGATGGAGGTTGCAGCGTGGTCAGAGGAGACTAATTTTTTCCCATTGACATCTGAGTTTTCTAAAAGATAACTTGGCAGATATTTTAGATCAGCTTGACAGAAAGCCTTAGAAAGCTAGAAAATAAAATACAGCTTGACTCTTGACTCGCTAGTCTACAGGGACAAAGTAAGGGTATGTTCACACGACTTTCAGGCGAAAACAGCTCCTGATTTTCAGACGTTTTTGTAGCAACTCGTGTTTTTTGCAGCGTATTTTATGGACGGTATTGGAACTGTTTTTCAATGGAGTCAATGAAAAACGGCTCCAAAAACGTCCCAAGAAGTGACATGCACTTCTTTTTCGCGGGCGTCTTTTTACGCGCCGTCTTTTGACAGTGACGCGTAAAATAACACCTCGTGGGAACAGAACATCATAAAACCCATTGAAAGCAATGGCCAGATGTTTGTAGACGTAATGGAGCCGTTTTTTCAGGCGTAATTCAAGGCGTAAAACGTCCGAATTACATCTGAAAACAGTGCGTGTGAACATACCCTAAGGCTTCGTTCACACCTGCGTCAGGGCTCCGTTCATGGGTTCCGTCTGTGCTTTCCGTCAGGGGAACCCAGGATATTTCACCGATATATATTGAGAGAGGAGAAGAAAACACACAGACACGCTGAAATGTTCAAAATGCTTCTCTGAAGGATTTATTACCAAACTCAAACTGTTAAACTGAAATTCAGAAGGGGTGTAGGCTTGAGGTTCTCACGCCTTCCGCTCCCAGTTGAACTCTTCCTGTGGAGAACAAGCTTTTTCATTGTATAAACATTAATTGATCTTAATCAAATAATTAATTTGAAGAAAAACATTAACAAATAACATCTTTACATCAAACGTTGACTTTGAGCAATAACTAGAAGTGATACATGCAAACTGATTTTTCTTCTTTATATATATATATATTTATATATATATATATATATATATATATATACACACACACACACAAACACTGCACAGAATTTTCCTTTCACAATAACAACGACAAAAAACAAATAACTAAAAATGTTTTCAAATGGGAATATTCCACTTCTGTACCTTTTATCTGACGCATGACTCTAATAGTCCAATGCTAAGGCTGGTCAAGAACTTTACATAAAACTTAACTTCAGTATTTAATATTCCCACAACACTTCTTAAATACAATTATTAAACAAACTAACTTTGGGATAACATCTGGAGAACTGCTGATATCTTATTGTACAAACATCAGTTCAATACTTGGGATAACATTGTTCCCCTGTCACTTACACACAACGTCTGAAGTGGGGAAAATACAGGCCGGGCTTCAGGCCCCCCTGAGAACAGGTCTACACACATGAGCACATTGTCATACACTTCTACCTCGGGTAGTTGTATGTTCTGCAGTCGCTGGGACTGTTAATCTGGCCGGGCTGCACTTTTTACAGGTACCTTTGCTGTTTTACCTATGTCATGCCGTGCGCACATCATGCCGGCTGCTACAAACCTAGTGGTGGCATTATTGTATCCAGGGACAAGCCAATTTACTGATACCTGGCTGCATATACCCTTGTTGTCAGTTCTGTTTTCTCTTGCTCTCTCAATTGGCTTACCCAATGATCCAATAAAGTTCCTACTACCAATGGGCCCATAATTGTGGGCGATGCCAAAAGCGTACCTAGAGTTAGTGTAAATGTCGGCCGTCTTACCTTCTGCCAGGTTACAAGCCTCAGCGAGCACCTCCAGCTCCGCTCCTTGAGATGAACAAGAAGGTGAGAGTGGTTTCTGGGTAATTTACCTTGTGCCTCGTATCCTGTTCTACACATGCTGTATATGATAAAGTATGTCTACATTACAAATTTACATTGGAAACCCATGTCACATATAGATAGAACATTTCAAAAGGGTGGAGTTTTATTGTTCCACATTCATCTGATAATCCAGAACACTTGTAAATCCCACCCACCAGGTCCTGTAAATACCTGATTAATACAAAAACAAACAAAATATGTTACTGAAATCTGGCATAAAATCAACAATATTCAAAAACATTTTTTTGTTTTGCCTTCTCCCCATCTAAATCTGTAAAGACTCATCTGTGAGTGACGTCACCTCTGCCTCCTGTGTAAATTCGCTGGAGGGGGATGGTCTCTTACACAATACCTCATATTGGGTGGAGACTACAGCACAGCTTACCCAGTGCCATATTCACCATTCTGGAAGGATCTGGAACCATCTACACAGAAAAACCTCAAAATGTAGGTTACTGTCATACACATTTAATCTGGGTTACTCCTTGAAGCTCATACACATTTTGTAGATCTCCTAGAACCAAATTCATTAATTCAAAACAAAATAAAACACAAAACAAAACTACCTGATCAGTCCCTTCAACATTCCCTCCTATTTGGACTCTGCGAAAGTAATGTAGCAGGGTTCAAAACTACATATCAACATAATAAAATTAGGCACTCTATCGGGGGGGCACTAGCTTAACCCCCTGTAATACACAACAGCCTGGAACAAAAAAGATTACTTTCTCCTGACAAAAATACATTTTATCTTTAAAATGACCTGCAACCATTTACCTGTAAAACATCTCACATTTTCAAAAATAACATTTAGGCAGCACCATAGCACGTGCCTCATGTGTGAAAACAAAAACAAGACAAATGTAATTAGTTATTCAATAACACAGAAAATAATATATCTGGTAATATTAATTACTGCAAACCAATAAGCTGTACATAAAAATAAGGAACAGAGGCGGCACATACATTTTCAAAACCCTGTGTCTCACAATATCTGTATTTTAATTCATTTGAATCAACATCAAAACATTCCAACATTAAATCTTATCACATTATAACACATTAATCTGCAGTATAGCTTTTATCTTTTTACAAACAGATCCAGCCGGCTGTAATATTTTTCTCGCTTGGTGTAGTTACAGACGACTACGCGTGCGCGAAGATAAGACACGTTGCATAAAAAATGAAAAAAGTGGAACTGATTTTAACCCCATACACAAAACACTAACATTTTTAGACATTACTGCTGTTAAAAATAGGAAACATACAATATAGTTCTGCTTTTATTGTGGCCATTAGTTTCAAACTTCAGACATGTTACATTACACACATCACACAGATGTCTCATCACATCACACATGTTACATTACACACATCACACAGATGTCACATCACATTACATATGTATCACACATCACACAGATGTCTCATCACACCTGTTCACATTACACTCCCCCCGTTCTGACCCACGTTAGTCACTGCAATGTACCTGGCTGCTCCGTTTTCTTCACTCTTCCAATGAAAATTTACACCTGTATTTAAATTGTTCTTTCTCACATCATCTTACTTGTAACTACCTGTAATCACCTGATCACATGCAAACATCCTTCTTACGGCTGCCAGCCTCTTCAACAATTTTTTTCAGTGTGTTATTTTGCCTTCACATACTTTATAATTAAAGCCCCAGCTCCTTTTGCTCATTCTAATGTTGGCCGGGACCAGTGCCCCAAAGCATCTTTGTCCAACTTCCTCCTGACCCCATGGTCGGAGAGCAGTAGCGTGATTTCCGGTAAATCCCCCACCTCCAGGCAAACAGGCACGCCACGTTTGCCGACAGATATCTCAGACCAGTCTATCTCCTAGACTGTCTTACCAATACGATATCAAAAGTCGTTCCTCCAGACATTCTAGCAGTAGGATCCTCTGATCCCTCACTGTATTGAACATCAAGAACAGACAAAATGCTGCCAATCAACAATTACAAGAGCAAATTCTTCAACACAATCGACATTCATGAACCTCCATTGATTCAAGCAGGAGTTGGTAACACTTCACTTATGCAGAACACTTGCTGCCGGGGTGTGTCTTTCGGTTCATACAGCCTGTGATGTAACATATATCCCAAACTCTTTCCTCTAGCACTTTGCAATGGTTTCACATGCAAATTATATTTGGTAACATATATATATTATCCTCCCCGCTCAGCCGTTCACTTTGTGGGTTGTAGTTTAGTGGGCTGTTATGTATGTTGGTGATAATTTCTTTACGGGCTATGGGTCTGATCCAATACCAATGTTCTTCACTGTAATTACTACTACGACACAGGTGGCACCTGGGATAAGTGTCAGGGTCATTCATTGAATACAGGATGTTATATTACAACGGTATTCAATCCAGCGGTCTGATGTTATACTACTACAGACTTAATTACTTGGATGTTATTTTACATCAAAGTGTATATGCCGGATTATCATGTGCCAGTCTGGCAATGCATACAACTGGTTTATGGACCCTTACACACAATATCACTGGCTGGCAATGCGTTAGGAAAATATAAATGATATTCTAATACAGTATTCAAAGTTTTCCCTGTTGCACTGGGTAATAGTATTGAGTGCAAATTCAATATAGACACAATTGCTTCTCCTTGCACTGGATTCTGCATTATCAGGACTTAACCATTGAAGCCCCTGTGGTACTACATGATATTACTCACAACTATCTCACCTACAAACAGTCAATACCTCCCAACTATAATCCCAGACAAACGGGTAACAGAACAACTATTCCTCCTCAACAATTTTACACAACTAAATAACAAATGACGCTACAACAAAGCAGCAAGCAGAAGTTTTGTTTTTTCCTCACAGTCCAGACTTCAATCTTTTCATTTCAAATACTTCACATGTGAGTTACGACTTCTCTCTGCCATGCGCTACGTCACTGCATTCCAAAGGCGGAGGTCTTACAATTTTCCTGGTTAACAATATAATTGCTGGCAAAAATTCTCTCATGTCTTTCATATCAACAGTTTAAGATCACGTACACACCTGCAATCCTTCATCACACAAAAAGCTTCAACATACCTTTTTGGATCCATCTTTCAACCTGCTCTGACTAAGGAGTCTCGTCCATAAAGAAGTGACATCTAACAGCTAGATTCCAAGGCTTACGCAATACATGTGTGAATGGTGTAAGAATAAGCTCCTTACCTACCGCGTTTTTTTGTAATTCACAGATGCAAAGCCAGACCTCTCCAGTGACAGCTTATCAGACGTGCAATCTTCCCGGGTTTCGGCACCATTACTGTCGTGGAAATCCATCGCTCAAAATATATTAGACTGAAATTTATACGAGTCCCAACAGACTCTCAAGGCCAGACTCCATTAGTCAGTATCCTAATTAGGATATTTCACCGATATATATCGAGAGAGGAGAAGTAAACGCACAGACACGGTGAAATGTTCAAAATGCTCCTCTGAAGGATTTATTACCAAACTCAAACTGTTAAACTGAAATTCAGAAGGGGTGTAGGCTTGAGGTAAACCAATCAGAGACAATATAACAATATTTGTTATTCAGTAAAAAGCATACAATAAAATACATCATTATAATTCTTCACACATTATGTTTACAAGTGTCTTATCTCTCTCTTGGACAGAATATTCTCGTGGAGATGGGGGAGACCTTCCCTCACGCATACTTGCCATCCTCCCATCTCACTCCCTGTCCATCTTCGCATGGGAACCAAGGTCAAAGATAAAACATACGAAATCAACATTACTTGTATTAAAGGAACAATGACTTTTCTATTCACTACAAAAGAACCAAGATGGGAACTCCAGACAAGATGGCTGCTGCACGAAACGAAATCATTTAAACATTATCATCACTTTCACATAATACATATCTTAGTAATTCGGCATCCTGCTTGATAATTCACAATGTAATTTCATACAGAGAATATAAGCAAATAAATCATCCTTCACACCATGAACGGAATCCAAACTGAAACAAACGGAAACCATAGGTTCTGTAGTTTTGACGGAATCAATACCATAGTCGACTGCGCTATTCATTCCGTCAAAACAACGGAACCTTAAACAAAGGTGAGACGGAAACCATTTGCACCGGATCCGTCACCATTAAAATCAATGGTGATGAAACCTATGGTTTCCATTTGATTCTGTTTGCATTCCGTTCATGAGTTCTCCTGACGCAAATCTCAAACGGAACCCATGAAAGGAGTCCCGACGCAGATGTGAACGAAGCCTTAATGTGTTATAGCCAAATTTATAGACATTTTGATATATTACAAGTAAGCAAAATGATGAAACTATTGTTTCGTCGTACAGTACATAATGTACAATGTACAATTCCTTTATAATGTATACGGAAGAACGATACCCTTAGGCTGGGTTCACATGAGCATGTTACGTCCGTAAAGGACGGAGCGTATTTCGGCCGCAAGTCCCGGACCGAACACACTGCAGGGAGGCGGGCTCCTAGCATCATAGTTATGTACGATGCTAGGAGTCCCTGCCTCTCCGCCAAGCCTATAAGTTTTTTTTGCGCATACCTTATTTTTCAAGTACAGAATAGCGTAGCAGACTCCGCTTTTCATTACTTTCAAAAAACAGTATCCCAACGTAAACCATGACAAACATAGACCAAACGGATGCTATTTTGGTCCTCGCTTGACCCATTATAGTCTATGTATACGCCGGGCTATATGTTTCAATACATTTTTAGTGTTTAAAAACGTATACGCTCGGCGGATAGCACAAACGCAATGTGAATGGGGCTTAGGGGTAAAAACAAATAAGTTAAAAATCACATTGAAATCAATGGTATTTTTAATTGCATCCGTTAGCATCTCTTTGCGTCCGTTATGTTAGTCATCCTTTCTTTTTTGACAGAGATAAAAGTGCAGAGTACAGGACATTTACTCAGTTCAAAAAAATGGATGTCTAACGGATGGGTTATTTTTATCATTGGTGTCAATGTAAATCGGATACACTGTCCGTAGCAGAAACACGCTCCCTTGCCAGTTTGGCATACAAAGTACAAGACTGATCTCTCACAAGAGCTGAAGAGATGAGAACGCGCATGCGCGCTCTCCTCTCCACAGCTCTTACACTGTCCGTAGCAGTGACACGCCCAGTAACGGATCATCATTAGGGCGGTTCGGGTGGCCGCCCGGGGCCCAAGGCTCCCAGGGGGCCTATGGCCGCCCGAACCCCCTCATGCCCGGTGGCATCGCTAGCACCGGAGGGAGCCCCGGTGCCAGGGCTGCACCTGTCATGAGGTGAGGTGAGCTTCTGTCCTACTTGGCAGCCGTGGTCGGTGCTGAAACTCCCCCTCCAGCCCCCCTTCCCTGCTCTACACATCTCTCCTCCTGCTGCTAGCAGTCGGGACATGGGGGAGGGGAGACTGTCTGCGGGCTCTGTGTCGGGTGTGAGAAGGAGAAACGCTGTGTGAAGACTCCCACCACATCAACCTGCTGAATGCCCTTCACAAATATCCTACATAAAAGGTAAGTGCATGTGTGTTTTCAATGTGTACTTTATATGTGTATAATGTGCATACTCATGTGTGTCTGTGATGTGTACATGTGTATGTGTGTGTGTGTGTGTGTGTGTGTGTGTGTGTGTGTGTGTGTGTGTGTGTGTGTGTGTGTGTATATATAGTGTGGGTATGTATGTGTATGTATATATATATATATATATATATATATATATATATATATATTTCTGCAGCAATTCCGCAGAAACTAGCAGATATTCCGCTGCAGAAAAAAAGCATCATTTCCTGCATTTTTGCTGCAGAAAATTGTGCGTATTTTGCAGCGTTTTTCTCAATGTTGGGAGATGGTGACGTCTCCTCTGAGAAAACGCAGCAATTCTGTCCACTTTCTGCTGCAGTACGAAAAATACGCCCCGCAGGGCAAAATGTCTGGTCGGAAATTTTACGCAGCGTCTGGATGAGATTTGGTAAATCTCACTCACTTTGCCACTACTGTATTCTGCGTATTTTCCGGGCGGAAAATACGCAGCAATTCCGTTAAGTGTGGACAAGCCCTAATACAGTAGCAGCAGAGTAGATTAGATGTGAACAATTCTCATCCACACGCTGCGTAAATAAGTGGGGAAAAAAAGCTCAGAAATTGACCTGCAGTGCGTTTTTTTATTCCGTAGCACGTCAATTGTATTTGCGTAAACGCTGCTCATTTGTTTCGGGTTTTCCCCATTTAATTCAATGGGGAGGTAAAACCCGCAACAGATAGCAGATTTTATGTAAATACCCAATTTAGAAAAAATAAAAATCTTATACTTGCCCAGAATTTAGTTTCTTCGTCCGGGCCGGCCTCCTGGGATTACGTTTCACCCCATGTGACCGCTGCAGCCAATCACAGACTGCAGCAGTCATATGGGATAAAATGTCATCCCAGGGCTGCACTGTAGCGACACTGTGTAGCACTATATACAAGGGGGGGAGTGCTGTGTGACATTATATATAAGGAAGGGAGCGCTGTGTGACACTATATATAAGGAAGGGAGCTCTGTGTGGCACTATATACAAGGGGGAGTGCTGTGTGGCTCTAACTATAGGGGGCTGTGTGCACTGGCGTAGCTATAGGGGTCGCAGCGGTTGCAATTGCGACCGGGCCCCGAAGCCAGGGGGGCCCACGGCCCCCCGCACCACATCAATAAAAAGTTACTATAGTAACTCGGGCCGCGGGCCCCTGTTACTATAGTAACATACTTTACTTACCTTCCTGGTTCCGGATCGCAGCGGAGGTCCTGACGTCAAGCGCTGTGCGCAGCGCATGACGTCACAGCGCTATGCGCCGCGCACAGCATCGAGACAGCAGAACTCCCGCCGCGGCCGAAGAGAAAGGTAAGGTTAGCCCTTACTGGCGGGGTCCGACTCCCGGGACCCGCCAATCAGCTGTTTTGAAGGGGCCGCAGCACTCGTACGAGAGCTGCTCCCCTTCATTCCTGTCACTTCATTCCGGTCACACTGTGAATCCGTGTCGGCGATTCACAGTGTGAGCGAGTAGTGAAATGAAGGGGAGCAGCTCTCGTACGAGTGCTGCGGCCCCTTCAAAACAGCTGATTTGCGGGTCCCGAGAGACACATCAGCTATTGATGGCCTATCCTGAGGATAGGCCATCAATGTTTAGGGACTGTACAACCCCTAAGCCTACGATGTAGCAGGCTTAGGGGGCCCATGAGACAGGATCACAGATTGTGTGATCCTGTCTGCTGGGCCCTGTATCTAAGCCAATCACATGGTAGGCTTAGATACATGGCCCATGCGTGATCCTGTCTGCTGGGCCCTGTATCTAAGCCAATCACATGGTAGGCTTAGATACATGGCCCATGCGTGATCCTGTCTGCTGGGCCCTGTATCTAAGCCAATCACATGGTAGGCTTAGATACATGGTCCATGCGTGATCCTGTCTGCTGGGCCCCGTATCTAAGCCAATCACATGGTAGGCTTAGATACATGGCCCATGTGTGATCCTGTCTGATGGGCCCTGTATATAAGCCAATCACATGGTAGGCTTAGATACATGGCCCATGTGTGATCCTGTCTGCTGGGCCCTGTATATAAGCCAATCACATGGTAGGCTTAGATACATGGCCCATGCGTGATGCGGTCTGCTGGGCCCTGTATATAAGCCAATCACATGGTAGGTTTAGATACATGGCCCATGTGTGATACTGTCTGCTGGGCCCTGTATATAAGCCTACCACACTGTAGGTTTAGCTACAGGGCCCCAGCACACAGTAATCTTATACTGTATAAGATTACAGTCTGCTGGACCCTGTATCTAAGCCTACCTTGTGGTAGGCTTAGATACAGGGTCCCACAGACAGTATCACACATAAACCCTGTATCTAAGCCTAACACGTGTTACTAATCGTTTTTCTTGTGTGTTTTCTTACAGGTTCAGTCGTTGGACTACGTCGGATTCCAGGACTACTTCGATGACAGCTTTTTTTTTATTATCAATAAAATGGTTAATGAGGGCTGTGTGGGTTTTTTTTTATTTCAATAAAATATTTTTTCTATGTCTTTGTGGTTTTTTTTTAAACTATATTACTACCGCCTTAGTAATGGCCGCCGGCTGATTGACAGCATCCATTGCTAAGGCGGGGCTTAGTGTTAGCCGATGCAGAGGCTAACACTAACCCCCTTTATTACCCCGGTACCCAGCGCCACCAGGGGTGCTGGGAAGAGCCGGGTACGATCCGGTACCTGACCATCTGTAGAGACGGTCGGCCACTGGGGTGGCCGCAGGCTGGTATTATCAGGAGGGGAAAGGCCAAAAACAGTGGCCCTTCCTACCCTGGTGATGCTAGGCTGCTGCTGCTTTATTGTATCTGACTGGTTATGAAAAATGGGGGGGACCCCATGTCATTAAAAAAAACCAAAAAATTATTGGAAAGAACGATGTGGGGTCCCCCCCCCCCCCCCAATTTTCATAACCAGCCAGATACAACACAGCAGCAGCAGGCAGCATTACAAGGGTGGGAAGGGCCACTGTTTTTGGCCTTCCCCAGCCTAATACTACCAGCCTGCGGCCACCCCGGTGCCTGCCCATCACTACAGATGGTCGGGTACTGGTTCGTACCCGGCTCTTCCCAGCACCCCTGGTGGCGGTGGGTACCGGGGTAATAATGGGGGTTAGTGTAGCCTCTGCACCGGCTAACATTAAGCCCCGCCTTAGTAATGGAGGTTGTCAATCAGCCAGCGGCCATTACTAAGGCGGTGATAATAAAGTTTAAAAAGATACAAGCACATAGAAAAAATATTTTATTGAAATAAAAAAACACAACCCTCATTAACCATTTTATTGAGAATAAAAAAAACGCCGTCATTGAAGTCCTCGTATCCTAAGTCCAACAACCGAACCTGTAAAAAAAACACAAACACACAAAAATAATCAGTAACACATAAAGAAGCAAAATTATTATTCTTACCTATCCTGGGTCCAGCGCTGGAGACGCAATGTCAGCGAGCTGGGCCCTGTATCTAATCCAATCATGTGTGATACTGTCTGCTGGGCCCTGTATCTAATCGTATCATGTGTGATACTGTCTGCTGGGCCCTATATCTAATCCTATCATGTGTGATACTGTCTGCTGAGCCCTATATCTAATCCAATCATGTGTGATACTGTCTGCTGAGCCACTGTATCTAATCCTATCATGTGTGATACTGCCTTCTGAGCCACTGTATCTAATCCTATCATGTGTGGTACTGTCTGCTGAGCCATCATGTGTGATACTGTCTGCTGAGCTGTGTATCTAATCATATCCATAGTGTATAGGGTCGTAGTGCTATAGATATGCTATGCTGTCTCATATACACACTTTTTTTTGGGCGGACACATATGTATTGGGGCTATTTCCCTGACATTTTAAGCCCTTAGGGTATGTTCACACGGCAGCGTCTGTTACGGCTGAAATTACGGTGCTGTTTTCAGGAGAAAACAGCACCGTAATTTAAGCCATAATGGCATTTGCAGGCGTCTTTCGCTGCGTCCATTACGGACGTAATTGGAGCTGTTTTTCTATGGAGTCCATGGAAAACGGCTCCATTTACGTCTGAAGAAGTGACAGGCACTTCTTTGACGCGGGCGTCTTTTTTACGCGCCGCCTTCTGACAGCGGCGCGTAAAAAAAAATGACCGTCGGCACAGAACATCGTAAGACCCATTCAAATGAATGGGCAGATGTTTGCCAACGCTTTTGAGCCGCATTTTCGGATGTAATTCAATGCTAAAACGCCCGAATTACGTCCGTAAATGGGGTGTGTGAACCCAGCCTTAGTGACGCCCCGGCTGCTAGTGCTGCATTGTTGGGTCACTTAGGAGACCCAGCGATGCAGCTGAAAGCTGCGGACCGTCGGCCATGAAAAGTTTGCGGGGGGGGGCCCAGTAAGAATTTTTGCATCGGGGCCCATGAGCCTTTAGCTACGCCCCTGGCTGTCTGGCTCTATCTATAGAGGGCTGTGTGGCACTGTCTACATGGGGGGTTGGCGCTATCTACAGGGCGCAATGTGTATGTGGTGCTTTACTTTACAGTGTGTGACACAATTATATTCAGGGGCGCAGTGCATGGTGATATTATATTTAAGGGCTGCAGAAATGGGTCATGGCCAGGAGAAGTCGTCATGAGCTCTGGACCGGATGGAGAAGTAAAGAGGAAAAAAAAACTACTACCATCTGAGACGTCGTCTCCTGTGAGTCACTGGATTTGTAGAGAATCTGTCCCCTCTCCTGACATGTTTATTATAGGAAATCCTTATATTCCACATAATGTCTTTGTGCAGTCCAGGACAGATAGAAAAATTGGTGTTATCATTCCCCTTGTCAGGAGGATGTGTCCCTGCACAGTGTGATACTGTCAGTATGTAGGGACACAGCCCTGTGAAAGGGGAATCGTAACACCCATTTGTTAATGCTTGTGCAAAAAGATAGTGTTAGCAATAGTTACGACGCGGCAGGGTGGTGGTGGGGAAGGTGGGCGCAAGTTTGGGAAACAGCCCAGGGCCCATGGTCTTCTTAATCCGCCACTGGACATGCCCATGTACTTCCATACCTTTTTTTTTTTTTTCTGACATGTACTGTTTATTTAATATTTACATTTGTTGCTGTATGTTGCAGCTTTTGGTATGGCTTTTTAGAGCAGGACTTCTCAAACTTTTTTCTACTTGAGCCTCCACAGCTAGAACATGGGGATGCCAAAATTACCATTTACCTTGAATTTGTCCCCTGAAACCAGTAGAACATTTAAAAAAAGCACAAAAGAAGTCAATTATGTTGCTAAACCAGAGATTGCCGCAGCCAGAGAAAGGATTTAACTGCTTATAATAACTACTGCGAAAACTTTCTCCTCAGCCGCGCCTCTACAAGAACTAGGGGGCGCCCCACTGTTGAGGCTCGGCTCATAGTTTAAAAAAGCACTGTGGTAAAAAAACCATGTATTAAGTGAGGTTAGAAAAGCAATATTTGTATACTTTGCAAGTGCCATATGTTTGCAGAATTTAAATTGTGCCATGACACATGCCCACTCGCCATCCATGCTGGAACATATTGTTCTGAAAATTTGTGAATTGCGAGGACTGACATTATATTTGAATCGTGACAAAATCCAGGGAAGCCAACTAACGCATTTAGAAACTTTGAATTACCATCACAGGCCATCTGCACATTCATTGAATAGTGATGCAGAGAATGTCTTTTTATACAAATTGAAGTGACAGCAGAGAGGGAAAATATCTACATATCTTCGAATCAATGAACTAACTAAAGGATATACAGCCCATTACATTATAAAGCCTCTACACATATTCTGGGATGTACCAGTGGTGGACACATACAGCTGAGGGCCCCTGTGCAAAAACAGTATATGGGCCCCTTGCTCTCCAATATCTCATCATAGATTTCCCCCTTACTTCTCTCCAACAATTCATCAGGAATTGTCAGCCCTAAAATTCATCATCTCAGGAATCTACATGCAGTCTAAGAGACAGAAGAGGTTGCTATAAGGTGACAGAGGGCCCATTACCTACTAGGCCCCTGTGCAGCTTCACAGGTTGTACCAATGGTATGTCCGCCCCGGGATGTACTAACAAAGCTTAAGTCTCTATGACATCTCTTATATTTACAGCAGTCTATATTTTTTGATATTTGCAAAAAAGAATTCTCTACATACACGACTTACCTGAACGACCTGACCTGTGTGGTAAAAAAATCAAAAGTAATAAACAAATATCATATAAAAGGGAATAAAGGTGTTAATAGCTTGGGGCACCCAAAGATAGGAAGATGCTTCAGCAACAATGACCCCTAAAATCATGATTCCCACAACGCTGGCAGAAAAAAATTAACAATATCGCTAGGGACATGCTGGTGTTTTAGGTATCCAGACATCCTGTTCCACCCTTAGGCCCCATGCATATGGCCGTGCACATAATCACGGCCTCCCGCCGACGGCCACCCGCTTTTTCGAGCCGTGCTCCCATACAAAGTAAAACATGTAAAACATGAAAAAACGGACATGGTCCATAATTCCCGGTACAGTTCTACGGCACGGACACCCATCCGTAGGTCAATAGAACTGAATGGCGCCGTAATTACAGACGAACTTACGGTCGCGTGCATGGGGCCTTAAGGCCCTTTTACACCGGCCGACACTTGGCTGGTGCAGCAAGCGCCGATCAACGAGACATCTGACATGTCTATTTTAGTAAATACTTGTATTCCCCATATTACAATTTTGGAGCATCTTTTATTAGATCTCTGCGTTGTGCTGTTTGCTGTGTTCACATCTGGGTTGGAGGCTCCATCAGGTCAAAAATGGCGGACAAAATAGTACAGCATTGAGCAATATTACGTGTGGTAAAATGACCAACTCCATGAAGGAAACCCAACAGACTTCATTAGAGTCAGTTTAGTCCATCGGGGCGCGGTTGGTGTCCATCATGCAACAGATTCGTCACTTCGTTGTTCTCTTCCTATGACGGAGCAGAACAACAGAAATGAAAAATGTAGATATGAACAGAGCCTTACTCTGTTGTTCCTCCTGTCAATAAATTGACAACTGGATGCTTCCATTTGGGTGTGTGTGCCTACACAGTCTGATACTGTCCAATCAATGCTGACAGTATCACACATTTACAGGAGGAATAACAAGGGAACGGCACAGTGCAAAATTCTAAGAAAAGATGCTCCAACACTGTTATTTCATGGGATGGCAAATATTTACCAAAACAGACATTTCAGGAGAGCTGACATATCCTATTTAAGCTGGCGAAGCTCATCAAACCATGTATTTATGAAATTCACTTTGTGCATTGAGGAGTTAAGCTGGGCAGCACGGTGGCTCAGTGGTTAGCTCTGTTGCCTTGCAGCACTGGGGTCCTGGGGTCAAATCCAACCAAGGCCATCAACTGCATGGAGTTTGTATGTTCTCTGTGGGTTTCCTCCAGGTACTCCTACTTCCTCCCACACCCCAAAAACATACCAATAGGGAATTTAGATTGTGAGCCCCAATGGGGACAGTAAAAGAGGAACTCTGTACAGCACTGCATAATATGTTGGCACTATATAAGTAACTGAAATAAATAAATAGCTGGAACAGGTAAAGGCCTTCCTCAAACCATTATCACAAAGTTGGTAGCATACTATTGTCCAAAATGTCTTTGTGTACTGTAACATTATCCTTCACTGGAAGTAAGGGGCCTAGTCCAACCCCTGAAGCACATCACCAAATTTTACAGCAAGCCTCATGTATTCTGGTAGCGTACTCCTGGCATCCACCAAACCCATATTCATCCATCAGATTGCCAGATAGTGAAACGTAAGTCATGACTCAAAGAAGTTTCCACCGCTCCAGTCCAGTGGCGGAATCATTGCTTTAATTTTTTTAAAAATTACATGAAAACAAATAGCTACCTCAAAAGTACCCCTCTGACCCCTAATCTCAAGGGATAGCGCAAAGTCCAAGCCCAACTGGATCCATCCAAAACAGCCTGTCGAAAAAAGGAAGAAAATCACTCGACCAAAGAACCACTCGACCATCGGTAACTTAAATGATGAAGTCAATGGGTGCGTGAAAACCGCGCACGGCACACGGACGCACTTCCATGTGCCGCGCGTGATGCGCGCTACAGTAGTCAAAACTATGAATGAAAACAGAAAAGCACCACGTGCTTTTCTGTTTACAAACATAAAAACAGTGTCATAATGATGGCAGCTGCCGAAAATCACGCAGCCACGCACCATATGCTGATGACACACGGAGCTTTGAGGACCTTTTGCGCATTCAAAACGCCGCATTTTTTGCGCGCGCAAAACGCACACGCTCGTGTGAATCCGGCCTAAGACGGCACTTTAATATAGAAGTCTCTTTATCTCAGTAGATTGTTGTTGTCCACGCCATGTTACCTAGCAACCATTGCAGATGTCACTGGTTAATCAATAATATAATCTTTTTTCATTAATGAAATCAAATTCAGATTTGTGTATATTGAATTAATGTAGATATTAGTTTCATTTAGAATCCATTAATGAAACACATTTATTGCAAGTGAAGAGACAGCAGGTGGAATGGGAAAATGGATCTCTATCCTGTAAAACTGTCAGTGACATCAAAAAGGCTCAAGTTGTGGCGTAGTCTGCAGAGGAACACAGAACGAGCACGTCATTGGGATCATCATTGATCTAAATGTCAGATTATTTCTGCTTTTAAAGGTATCATACAGATGGGCAGATTAATGTAACAATCCGAATGTCTGATTCGAGAGCAAATATAGTTGTCACGTACAATTGTAACATCCGTACTACTAATATGCCTGTAATGATTGATACAATTAATTATTTAACAACCCAGCTTGCAGCCATAGGAAAGCAGTAGGTAGTGTTTTGTTAAATATGGCAAAATATGCCGTTTTTACAGGTAGCAGTTTTATGACTGTGAAATACCGCAGTGCTCACATATGTAATGGGAAAATACGTTACATTAGGAGTGAGATTTTGAAGCAGTTGGAGATCATGTTGCTTTTTATTTAAACCTTCCTATACTCTAGAATGGCTAACGCAGGTCAAAAGGGGATGCTCAGTCTAAACGAACCCATTTCATGGTTTCACGTTAAGTTGATAACATGATCTACTAACTGGTCTTTTCATTTTGGACAATCACTTTCAATGACACAGGTCTCCTGGGATCTAGCCGGTCAGGTGCTCCTCCTTCTAAGACCACCACTTTTGTTGGTATACGTTCACATTGGCATATGTTCACATGTAAATCAATGGGTGTCCATGCAATGCATGGATGCCAATGGACACCCAGACCGAGAGCCACTCTTTGAAGCAGCTCGCTGCTCTAGAAAAAAAGAGCAGTTGCCCTCTATTACTTCCATGAGCCATAATTAAAGCTATGGAAGGAGACAGACCCCTTAAAGGGATTGTCCCACTATTAAATATCATATGCATTGTATAGATTATAAAAAATAAACAATATTTTCCATTTACATGCTGTTAAAAAAAAATGGCGCGACCTGGCAAGGGCTCTGTGGGAACGGGGGCCAGGGGGAGACAGTAGATGGGCAGAGGCTCTGGCAGGGTAAAAAGGAGACAAAAGATAGAGCTCTGTGGGATGAGGGGTCGGGAAGGAACATATTGGAAGGGCGCTGTAGGGGGTGGAGGGGGTTCAGGCAAAGTAGCATTGGCAGGAGGGGGGGGCAAGGTGGAGAGGGCAAACCTGACGAAGGGGTTCTGTGGAGGGGCAGAAGGGAGACAGTGGGTGGTAAGGACTCTGTGGACGGGCAGCGGAGAGACAGTGGGTGGTAGGGGCTCCGTGGAGGGGCAGCGCGGAGACAGTGGGTGGCAGGGGTTTTGTAGAGGAGCAGTGGGTAGAAAGTGGATGGCAGGGGCTCTGTGGGGAAGTAGGGGGATACACATTAAAAAAAATCATTGCACTGAAGCTACTGCTGTCTGTACAGAACATAGATGGGCATCATCTTCAGTACCTCCTTCCTAGTCACTCACCCCTCTGCTGTTTCTGATTGGCAACTTTTGTTGGCTCCGAGATCTCCCACCACCATGGCCTGCCTGGCAGAAGTCGCCTCCTCCTCCACACATGCACGTCACAGCGCTGTAAGGAAGAGAGAGCTTAGAAGGAGAGGAGGCCTCCCCCACGTCGCCCACTGAAACACAGACATGAAGCACTTTATAATTTTACTTTGGGAAAATAATAGTCCCCATTACTTTGCAGGGCCAGTTCCTTTCCCCATAGTAAAATTATATTGCGGCAGCAAACCCCTTTTGTCCTACTTGTGGCCAAAGCCTTGACTGGAGTACTAGCTGTACTGTCCTGATGGTGGCCCTGAGTAGCATTGCAGTATAGCTGAGGAGACTTGTTCTGCAGGGGAAGTGAGAAGGAACTATATCTTGAGCTGCCGGGGGCTGTCCCCCAGAAGCACAGATTAGCAGTATCACCAAGGGGGACACATAAAAAATATTCTTATTTGCTAGAAATGCTGCAAATTACTTTAACACAGCTATTAATAGCATTTCAGGAATTTTGCTATCAAAATGATTCATGGATAACCCCTTTAAGCGTGTATGGGTAAAGGGTCAACTCTAATATGTAACACAGGGTACTCCGTCTCACTGATCAATACTCAAAGCGTTTTTGCAATAAGGCGCATAGTTCAGCAAACGGTAACAGAACAGTGGTTGCTGTGTTAAAATTGTGTAGTTATTATGCACAACCTACAGAGTCTTTTACAATATCATTAGTTCCTGTGACATTTATATTACTAGGTCCAGGTTTATAATAAATATTTCAGATGCTACCAGCTTTAGTAATGTGACCAGCAACAAATTTAACATTGCCTGTTTATTGCATTTGGAGTAAAATGCACCCACCTGCCCTATTACCGATCTACTCTTCTTAATCACTGTTCAATAATTCAGCAATATTATGGTGGTGATAGGGGGCTGGTTTATTTCTACTTAAAGGCTAAAACGATTTATCTCTGCATTACAGACCAGCTTGTTATATGTGGCCTAGTGTCTGTTGTGGTTGCAGAAATTATCTGCAATGGAATTAATTACTAATTTTCTAAAATACTTCTGGTAATAGTCAGTTACCAGCCTTGTATATTTGAGATGGATAAAGGCCTGTTCACATCAGCGTTGGCTTTCCGTTCAAGGGTTCCGTCTGAGGTTTCCTTCATGGAACCCCTCAACGGAAAGTCAAACGGAAACCTTAGCTTCCGTTTGCATCACCATTGATATCAATGGTGACGGAAACATTGCTAATGGTTTCCGTTTTTTTGACGGAATCAATAGCGCAGTCGACTGAACGGAAAGCGAATGCTGACGTGGACCGGCCCTAAGCAGTATTTGGATAAGATCCATCATATGGGTTCTCAGACAACGGAACCGTTTTACAATTAGCAGCAGGACTGCTAGTAATCAATGATTTATGTTATCTCTGTGTTGGGGCGTTGCTAGACAGTGTCTTTGGCCTGAGTCTGGATTTGGTCATCATTTAGCTTTGGCTGGTTAATTAGCGCCGAGTACTTTTCTTGGGTATATATATATATATATATATACTTCAGGCCTGGATTACTCAGGTGCTGGTTATACTGCTTCTGGAATGTGCTGCACGCTTTCCATATTCTAGTTGGTGACTTTGTTCTTGTCTATGTGTTTGTTTGTACTGTGGGACCGCTTGGCCCTCTGAGAGATGTAGTTTTGTGTGTATCCTGGGATCAGTAGTTCCACAGGTTTGTTTGCCTTTCCTGTGTGTTAGGTCAGCTGCCAAACTGTTGTCTAACGTCTAATGCAGATGACCGTGTTTGGTTTGTAATATACGCTCCATACTTCGACCCAATTTCCCAGACCAAACACACAGTGCTTCACAGTACAGATGAATAATGACCCAAAACATACAGCAAAAGCAACCCAAGAGCTTCTCAAGGCAAAGATTTGCAATATTCTTCAAATCAATCACCGGACCTCAACCCAATTGAGCATGCTTCTCACTTAGGGTATGTTCACACGGCTTATTTTCGGACGTTTTTCAGACCTTAAAATTAGAAGTATATCGCCTCCAAACATCTGCCCATTTAAAAAAAAACAGCTCCAAAACGGACATAAAAAACACGAGTGGCTTAAAAAACATCTGAAAATCACGAGCTATTTTCCCTTGAAAACAGCTCCGTATTTTCGGAAGTTTTTGATTTTGTGTGTGCACATACTTACTGAAGACAAAACTGAAGGTAGAAAGACCCGCAAATAAGCGGCAACTATAGGCGGCTTCAGTAACGGCAAATCATCTCAAGAGAGAAAACTCAGCATTTGGTGATGTCCATGGCTTCCGGACTTCAGGCAGTCATTGACTGCATACGATTTGCATCCAAGTATTAACTATATTTATAATTATGTTGGTTTTTCCAATTACTTTTACACTAGTTAAAATGGAGTAACTATGTAAACAATGTCTGCAATTCCTAAACTGTTAATAAAATATTGTTAAACTCCTTGAATTGAAGCTGAAAGTCTACAAATTAATCCCATCTTATTGCTTTGTTTCAAACCCGTTTTATTGGTGTACGGAGGCTAAATGATGAAAATTGTGTCCAAATACTTCCAGACCTGACTATTTATGTATCCTGGTTGATTAACCACATGTGAGGTCAATAAAAAATGATCCACATGTATAATCCAATAAATTGACCGGATTCCTGTCATAAATGTATTTATCTATGACTATTATATAGGCTTGTGTTAGCAATAATCTAGCCATGAAATGATGTCCCTTTATCAGATTTATTCACTTGGCGTGAATATTAAAGGCTTTGTCAAAGAGCTACTGAACAAAGATACAGGTACTCAAATGTCTTATAAACCACACGATTTCTGCCATGAATTTCTTGTAATAAGGCATTCTACGTTTTCCCATCATCCTCATGAGGATCTGCGGCACATCAAAATACACATCTGGAGCAGAAATCCGAAATAAGCCTCAAATTTCTGTTGCGGATCCGGTGGTAAATATGTGTCGGATTTGCCTCTAACTAACAAAAAAGTCTCAGTGGTTAGTAATGTTGACTTGCAGCACTGGGATGGTCCGAATTCAACCAAGGTGGAGGTTGTATGTTCCCTTGGTTTTTATGTGTGTTTCCTTCTGATACTCTGCTTCCTCCTACATTCCAAAACAGGCCAATTAACCTATCAGTATTAGGCAAGAATCACACACACAGTTTTGATGCAGTTTTTGGCTCAGTTTTTATTTAGCCAAAGCCAAAATGGCTCCAAAACGAAGAAAAGGTATAAAAAAAAAGAAAAAAAAAGAAAAAATGTTTACAAAAATGGAGCAAAAAACTGCCTGTGTGATCCTGGCTACTTATTAAGAATATGACCCCGAGTATGTGCGTGTCTGAGAAATAGAGTGTGAGCCCAACAGGGGACAGGGACTGAATAGTGACCATCACTGTTGGTGCTAAATAAGCCACACAAAAATAAACACACACACACACACACACACTCCAACAGAGATTTAATTTGTTATATTACCATTGAAATGCGACATAAAATAAAAGTTTTATAAATATATAATCAGTTGATGACAGATTCCCTTTAAGTATTCCTTCAAACACACGGCATTAACCTTAATGTAGTTTCTGAATGTTTGCCACACGCGTTTGTTTTGGTTTTCTTAGGCTCTACCAGGGGTGGAGTCTAAAAAATAGGAGAAGTTGAAGATCTCCTTACTTTAGAATCCAAACCTAAGAAAAATAAAAAAAGCTAGAGACAAACATGGCACCTAGCTGTGTGATCCCTAACACAGGGCCAACACAGCTATGCATCATGGTTCCCCGCTAATATTCGTCAGTCTGCTAGATGAACGTCACGACCTTCACAATGATATGATTCACAAAGTTGGACTTTTCATGGCTTGTAAGGGAATCCCTGCAGCTAAAGTCATCACTCGCAAGTTGCTTTCTTTAAATAAGCAATTAGATCTAAGCGCTCATTTTTCTTTTTAATGCCAGCAAAAATCATTTTGGTTCCTGGAATAAACTTCTTTGGGTTCTCCAGATATTCATACAGAGTATCCTCTCCCCAAACAATACCTGTGAAAACACAAGAGAACATAACGTCAAGGCAAACTCTAGTGGAGACCGGAATATCTACTGGAATTATTAATAGGGGAGCACACGTCAATAACATAGGACTCCACGTACTCTTACAGTGTAAGTACCTGGATTTCTACAATTGAAAATTGAACATCCAACTTTCAACATAATTTTCTAAATCGGTCTAAAATGTAGCAATGATTCATTTCTTAATATATCTTTACAGCGATCAGAGCTCAGTTTTTGTAATATCGAGCTCGAAATCCCCTGCATTGCCATATAATCAAATTCTGGCTGCCTGCTGCAACCACTAGGGGGGGCGGGGGGCACAGGAGCTTGCTGAATTCATCTATACATTGATCTCAATAATAAAACAGTGCAGTGAGCTCCCCCAAGTGGTGGCTATAGGCAGCCAAAAGTTTATCATTCTAAGCGATGTTCACACATCATGGTTTTGCCTATGGATTTTTCAAAAAATCTGGGGCACAAATCCACAGCTGACACTCGAGATTTCTACCACAGGCCATTCAAATGAGATAATCTGCAGCTTCTCAGCGTGGAATCCGCGGCAATAATGAACGTGCTGCAGATTTTAAATCCTCAATGTTTATTATTTGACGCAGATATTTTCCTGAGTGTATCAATGGGTATAAAATAGATTGTGTCAGGATTTAGACGGGGAAGTCCATGCTGGGGATTCGGAGCTCTGTATCAGACAAAGACCCAACTGTTATATTATAAAACTAATCAGAACAGAATCTTGGACCGGAAAATGACATGATGCTAAAACGTGGACAATCACTTTCACTGCAGGGACAATTTTCACACTTTTGAAAAACACAATTTTGAAGAAAAAAAACCCCACAAACCTGAATGAGAAGATAAAAGAAATAAATTTGAAAGCTAAGATTCAGGCATTTACTATGATACCAAGATATTAGATATTATTTATTGCATACAGCCTCGGCAGTGGAAGGGTTTAAAGGGGAATTCCACTTTTAGTTCCCCGTCTCAAATCAAGGATCAATGCTCTGAAAAAGAGGTTTTAGTGCTCAGCAATTCTATCAAACCCCTTTAAAAAAAAAAAAAAAAAAAGTTCCTTACAAACACGCTAAACGTGTTAATAGGGCTCCATTAGCCTGACGGAGGCAAAAAAAGGTGCTCTTTTAGCCTCGGTCAGGCTGGTATACGTCTGTGTACCTTTTTTTTGAAGGATAGAATAGCGTAGCAGACTACACTATTCCATCCTGAGGTATTCCGCAAAAAAGAGAGCGGTGTACTTTTTTAAACATGGGAGCCTATGTGTAGCAAATGTAACTGTATGGCATCCAGCACCGGTATAGGTTATTAAATGTATCTAAGAACCTCCTGTTAGTACTTATAAATTTTGCTGAGCCGCAATAGATCAAGTATAGCAAGTGGATGTGCGGTCCATGTTTTCTACTCTCCCTTGTGGATATAGACTAAATGTTTACCTCGCGGAGCTTCCCAGGGTCTGGACTCCCAAGGAACTGCATCAGGCACAGCTCGGCCCGGGCATTCCGGCCCTGGGGAAGCTCCTGTCCTCACTGTTCATATATAGACAGTGCCGTCAAGGGCTTCTCCAGTCCCGGAGTCTCCGGCCAGAGCGCTTCCAATGCTATGGCCGGGGACTCCCGCATCACATAGCTACTGACATTACGGTCTATATATGGACAGTAATGTCAGGAGCTTCACCGGACACAACGCGCCAGGTAGCACTCTGCCCGGGGGTTCGGGCTACGTATCCCTCTGTATACCTATACAGTGGGAAACGATGCCACATTTCGTCGGAGGTATATACTGGGACTTCATTGCTTGAGGTGAGCACCACGCTTACAAGCCTACTGGTCAGACATTTCCATAACCTGGAACATCTGGCACAGCGCTTCTTTAGAAGCATCTGCCACATGCGGTAAGATGCCTATGTAATCAATGGTGCTTTCAAACAACACAATAGGAGTTTGGGTATATCTAAATGGCAAGGCCGCTATTGTTACAAAATCTTCCTGCAATGACAGGACAGGGAATAACCAGCTCATAACGAGCATTCATTCGTATCTCACCTTTGCTTTTGTTTGCATCTGTGTAAGAAAATCCGGGAGCCTGGCCTGTTTTACGACCAAATAGTCCCCATAAATTTGGTCCTGTCTTATGCTTTCCACTCTTTTCAACGGTGTGGCATTGCGCACACTTCTGAACAAAAATCTTCTTTCCTTTTTCTACATCTCCCATCCTGAACTCAGCCTGCGGACTGGAAAGATACAAAGACTACCATTAAGAAAGAGAAAATGGCATCAGCTGGTGAAATCACTGTAACTCCTCTACAGAAGATTATTCGGATTGGCCAACCATTATCAAACGTGTATAGTTTATTTTATATTTTCACAATAAATGCATGTTTTATGTAGAAAAAAAAGTCATTTGTGTCTTGCTGTATTTCAAGAGCCATAAAGTTTTTATTGCGTCTACGTAGCCAAAAGAGGGCTTGTTTTTTTGTGACAAGGTGTAGTTTTTATTAGCACCATTTTGGGGTACATCTGTAGCGTCCATGGCCGCGGACCATCGGGATTACTCACCCCCGACTGCCACAGATCTGTGAGCGCTGGCCCGCATCTCCTCCCCAGGAGCTCACTTCCGCTCTGTTCTGCAGTGTCCCGTAGGGTGCGCGCGCGTACATGAAAATAATCAGCAATTAACCCATGATCACCCTGGACTATAAAAAGGGCTCTGCCCTTTCACTCATTGCCTGGGCGTTGTTGTGTCTACCCAGGTTAGTCTTAGCAAATGGTCCCTTAGTGTTATCCTGTTCCCGTGCCCTGATACCTGTATCCTGTGCTATTTCTCTTCCTGTGCCTTAACCTGTTGGGAGTCGTGTTTTGCCACCGGTCACGCCTGCTGATATACACCACGTCTAGTGTCTACAAGTTCACCTGCGCCGAGCCTCCATTACTGTCTGGACTATTAAAGGTACTATTGCTTTAGGACTGTTATTTGGCCAGCTGCTGCTCCGCTACGACAGTGCGGCCTAGTGGGTCCACATACCCACGGATCGTGACAACATCTAATTTATTGATTGACTTTCATTAAGAAAAAAAAATTTAATTATATATTTTACACACACAAATATAGCCCGCACCATCACTATGACATAGTACGGCAGTCACAGGGTGGGAATGGGTTACAGGGGTGTTCTTGGATGGACAGATACTCTACACTATTGGGTCTATTCTACTCCCCCCCCCCCCCCTGATGTAGCCTCACTGGGAGGAAGCGATAAGCGTGGGGCCGTTTTTCCTTACACCACAGTCTACTTAGGTCATGTATCACTTTTGCTCATTTATAATGACTGCAATATACTAAGTTCGATGGTGCTATACGAGCACTATTAGAGAGGTTTATCAGTCTTTGCCTTTATTGCTCTATATTTGAGTGGTTATAGCTTCTCTGTACTGGGGCACACTTACTATTTTGTACCTTTAGATTTGTTGTAACTATTTGGCTCTGCAGTTGTTTATTCTGCAGGTTAATAAATTATATTCAATAATTGTATATGTTATTTGAACTCTGTTAGGCTCTATTCACATGACAGGGTCCGAGTGTCAGCCGATAAAAACTGCAGTTTTGGTCAGTATTTATCAGCCGTTTTGCATCCGTTTCGGGCCGTGTTTCCATTTTTAACGGCCGATTCTGACCCTCAGTTTTTTTCCCCCGGTCTGTTTTAAAAACTGATGAATTTCATTTGTAAATTTTTTTTGCCACACACTTCCCTCTGTAGATAATGCCACACACTGCCCTCTGTAGATATTGCCACACAGCCCCCTCTAAGTAGTGCCACACAGCCCCCTTGTACATAGCAGCCCCGTAGATGGCCACCCCTGTAGATGGCACCCTCCCCTTCCTGCAGATAGCGCCACGGTTGGGGACAGCTCCAGGAGAAGTCCCTGACTTCACTGTCCATATATGGACAGTGACATCATCTATGGTGTGAATAGCCCCATTTGGGATCTATTGTTCCTACAGCGGCCATGTGACGGACGTTTTTTTAACGGCCGGGAATCCCTGTTGTGTGAATATCTTATCAGGGATTTGTTTCTGTGGTCTTATATTACAGGGTTACTGGTCTTACTCCTTTTTTTAACTTTTGTGCATAGTATATAATAAAGTTTGGTTCTCTATTTTTCATAATCTATATTTTGTGTGCGCTATTTTGCTCAAATGCTTCTTCTCTTTCTGTGACGGACAGAATTTTTTCTTTTTTTTCTTTTGCAGCTCTCACTTGCAAGTAAATTTACCAATGCATTTGCATCAGTTTTGCCGGTCCAAAACCCATTTTTATGAAGCAGCTGTGCTAACGCACCATGTGACAGATTACGTTTTTTGCTACGTTTTTTAATGCGGAAAAATGAAAGCAAGATTTTTCCGCACCGTGTTGAGGAATATATTGTATCACTACTTACACAGACTTGTGCACACAGCTGCCACTTCTCTATCTATATATATACACATACACACCTATATCACCACTATGCTCCTCCATTGTCCACAGGTGGTGTGTAGTATTGCAGCTTAGCCCTATTCACTTCAATGGAGTAGAGTTGCAATACCAGACAATTCATGGTGCTGTTTCTTTAAGAAGGCAGCCATGTTTTTCTAATCCTGTACAAACCCTTTAATTGCAGAGTTCTGCCAGAAAAAGGGCAAGATATAAGTATTTCAATGAAAGCTTTTTGAGCAGTGAGCCCATTTGTAGGTGATTACACAGACTTGTGCACCACATGCATGTGCAAAGTGGTCATGTGACTGCATAAATGTGACATCACTTGGACAATCTAGTTGCAGCCGTATCGTTAAGGCTCTGTTCACACTGCGTTTGCAGTGTACATCAAAGGTATACGTTGGGAAGCCTGTATAAGCAAACAGTGACATGCGTTGCCCATAGGTTCTCATTATAGAAAAACATATACATGTATACGGCCCAACAGACTCGTTTTTTTTTATACAATTTAAAAAAACGAATGCCAATGTATGCCTGCCCGGCAGATGCCAGGAGGACACTCTTTTGGCATCTGTCAGGCCTATAGGGCCCTATAGATACATTCAGCGTATGCACCGGGTGTGCATTACCCCAAAATCGACTGCAAGCGCAATGTGAACATAGCCTTATTACATATGTTGTGCACAGCAGAGACCGACTATAGATCAGGTTTTTTGGATTTCGTGTCTTTTTTTTTTTTAATGTCTCGTGCAGATGTGGAGCGGTGTCGCTATACTTGTCATTATATAAGGTAAAATGAATGCAATATCATTCGCCTCCTCCTCTCACTACCATTCATGTTTTTAATCGCCATGAACCCCCCTCTACCCTGTCTCACCGGACTTTTCGGTAACTTGGCAGCGCCCACCGGTGAGTGCTTTGGCTTTTCGAACGACCACCACACGAAGGACTTATCACATAACCCCTGCAATTCTTAGCCAATCAGCAGACAGCAAAGACCGCGGTGACGTCACTGCAGCTATTGCGAAGGACGCCACGCCCATTCACGCGATACCTCTCCAATGATACGGTATCGGCAGAGTCGATGTGGTGGGCGGAGCCTCATTGAATGTTGCCTTATATAGAAGGCTCGTGAGCTATCCGGATTTCGGAAGCTTTACGCAATAGTGCAGTGAATTGTGTGACAGATGAGGTGTGAGCTGCTACCATAATTAGTCGAGGTTGTTATCGCAATAAAGCTTTATTAAAGTGCTTCCCAAGTGACGTCAGCAATGTCTGTAACATATTCTTTAAAATGTATCACGCGCTCTATTACTAGACAGGCACAAACTGCACTTTCTATCTGCCCACCAAATGGGAGTTTGGGGAACAAATCAGTGGGTGCAGTAGCATCTGATATTTATACTATGTCTATCTACGAACTCTGATGCTTGTAATGCTGCCGCCAGTAGCTAGAGGTCGCTGTTCCTGCGTAGCCCAGTCGGATCTATGCCGCCCTATACGGAACAGGAACTACGTCAGCGGAAGAGGCGGAGATCATTGTGTGGTACATTTGTGGTGCAGTGCTCGCAGTAACGGTAACAATGGAGGACAGCAGCGGATTTCGCCCATCTGCCGGGAATTTGGACGATCCCCCTAACAGCCGAGTGTTCCTAGTGGTCAGTAAATCGCTGACGGAGGAGACGATCCGGGAGAGATTCGTGGAGTTTGGAGACATCCAGGATATCTGGGTGGTGAAGGACCGACACACGAAGGAGTCGAAAGGCATTGCCTTCGTGAAATACGCTAAATCTTCTCAGGCGTGCCGGGCTATGGAGCAGATGCACGGCTGCTGCCTCAGTGACAACAGCAAGCCCATCAAGGTGCGACTATCCCTGCACACAGCGAACAATGGGCCTGTGTGCAGACGACGTTATCATGTCAACCAATCAGATCACTGCTTTCATTTTCCGATCTGCGCTAGAGAAATATCTGCTGAAATCTGATTGGTTGAGTGTTTTTATTTCTCTGTGTTCTAATTTCTCTAGGCTGTAAACAACCAATCAGGTTCCAGCTCTTCTTTTCTAGAACTGCTTTTCAAATACAAGCAATTATCTGATTGGTTCCTTTTAAGACCCTTTTTCTTCGAATCACTCGGATATTTGCTTTTCATTTGAATTGACCTGAATAGCAGTTCCTAGCAAAGCTGATGTGGGGCCCTGTACTTTACTAAGAACTGCAACCCCTTTGTTCTAGGCATTGGTGGGGTTAAATTTTGTAATGTGTTTTACGTTTTTAAAAGACTGTCACCAGATTATAAGTGGCCTATCCTGTACATAATGTGATTGGCGCTGTAATGTAGATGAGTTTTTTATTTAGAAAAACAATCGTTTTTGACGAAGTTATGACCTATATTAGCTTTATGCTAATGAGTTTCATCACTATGTGCAGCCACATGTACACACTGTAACGTTACTACAGTGTCCTGACAATGAATAGACATTACCTCCAGCCAGGACGGGATGTGTATTCAGAATCCTGTCACTTCTGTAGCGTCTCTGTGATATTTACAGCAAGGCAAGCTTAATCTCGCGAGATTACGATGTAACCAGTCAATTCAAACGAGATTACGCTTGCCTTGCTGTAAATATCACAGAGACGCTACAGAAGTGACAGGATTCTGAATAAACATCACTTCCTGGCTGGAGGTAATGTATATTCACTGTCGGGACACTGCAGTAACGTTATAGTGTGTTTGTGGCTGCACAGAACGATAAAGCTATATCGCTATCTGCAATGTAAATGAATGGGGAGAAGTGTATGACGCTGGTTGGTCACTGATTGGTCAGCGTCATACACTTCTCTCCACAACGCCTACTTGGTCAAAAAGTAAAACACGCCCAGTTGTCCATTAAGAAAGTCATTAGCATAAATCTAATATAGGTCATAACTCCGACAAAAATGATAGTTTTTCTAAATAAAAAACACTGTTGTAATCTACATTACAGCGCCGATCACATCATGTACAAGATAGGCCACTTATAATGTGGTGACAGAGCCTCTTTAATGTTTGGGTACCATTTCCCCCTGATCGCCTCTAGTCACCATCCCTCTAATGTTTACATCCTGGTGCAATGATGTGGTCATGTGATGTCCTGGGCCATATTTCATTGTGTCAGGATGTAAACAGAGTAGCAGGGACTGAATAATGCCAGGGAACTAGTATGTTGCAAAGCTTATTTTTTTGGAAGAGATTTCAGGTTGTTTTTCTTCTGCTTGCCGATGTAAGAATAAGGAGGTGTTCTCTTCTAATAGGTAGCAATTGTTGCACTTTCTTTAACAACGACCTATATTTTAGGTATTTATTGCTCAGTCACGAGGATCCACAAGTCACAGAGAAGTGGAGGATGAAGAGTTGACGAGGATCTTTGTAATGATCCCTAAATCGTATACAGAAGAGGATATCAAGAACAAGTTTAAGGTACAAGTTTATTTATGCTGCGATTACTCATATATATATCAGCGGATTGCGTAAGCAGGATTTGTATGCGATACAGATCCAATGTTCTGCAGGGAAATCCAAAATTGCCACAGAAGCCATCAGCAGAGTACGGGTGCTATTTAGTGTAGTCTGTATTGCCAATGAACTTTTGACATGGGCTGTAGTGACCAGATAAATCCAGCATCCATCGTTGTAATAAAAAAATTTGTATACATGTCCCTTAGCAGTCCTATCTACAAGGGAACCAGCCCAGCTACAATGTAATCTGTCACAACCCGAACTGGTCTGATTCTAAGAACTATCCACGAGTATTTACAGACTAATGGCAATAAGAGGGACCAGCGATAATGTATTGGATCCATCAAGCTGAATGGTCACTGTGAATACAGAAATCCAGAAGGCAGAAACGTTCTAAACCAGACGTTTTTGTGTTTGAATATGCACTACGTGGACATCTCACAAACTTTTTCATTGCTCCAAAATCCAGTGATGACGTGCTTTACGCCACTCAGACCACAATTGACCTTGTGCATGGTGATCTAGGACTTGTGTGCAGCTTCTCAGCCACAGAAACCCATTTCATTAAAGGGGTTGTCCGAGCACAGGGTGTTTCTTCATACTAACGACCTATCCACAGGCTTCTGGGCACCAGATGTTACGCAGTGGTCTGTGCCGGAAACAGACGGCACCGGTCACGATATAGCATCTGTGCTGCAGCTCTGCTCCTATTAAAGTGAATTGGCGTAGAGCTGCAGTAACTTGTGGATAGGTCTTCAGTATGAAAAACCACCCCCTGCTTGGACGACCCCTTTAAGGACATTAAGTTCTCGTGCTGATGCCCCTTCCGGAGGTAGTTTGGAAATCCTGTAGTGAGCGATGCAACAAAGGATAGGTGATTTTTAGCTCTTGACATGGAGTTGGTTTGGTCTACCATTTTGTTTCTGAGCTGTTACTCCTAGAAGCTTGGACTTTATAGTAATAGCACTTCGAGTTGATCAGGGCTGATCTAACAGATCAGAAATGTCACAAATTTACTTGTAGCAAAGGTGGCATCATATGACAGTGCCATGAGTGTGTATAAATCTGCAGAGTGAAATGCGTTCCACTCCTCATACATTTGTAGCCTCTGGGCCGCTGTCAACTAGCAGTTCTAGAGGATTTGACCGCTAGTGAACGATGTCCAAAAGTCCAACTTCGTTTCAAACTATGAATTAAGAAGCGCATCCTGCATATTGGGATTTCAGGTATAATACCGACAAGTTCAGCCATCAGCCGTTCAAGGGCCAGGCCTTTTTGTAGGTTGAAGCATTAATCCTGAGAGATTGGATACTGATAACAAGAATTTAGGGGGTTCAGCTAAATGTTTTCATGTGCTTTTAAGAATGGTCAGTCATTGTTTGCGTTTTAATAAATTTTTGATGTCACACACTTATAATTTTCCCTCTTTTACCAGGAATATGGACAAGTAGAATACTGTTCAATTATTAAGAATAAAACCACAGGGGAAAGTAAAGGATTGGCCTATGTGCGATTCCAGAAGCCTTCCCATGCTGCCTTGGCAATTGAAAATTGTGACAGAAGTAAGTGCGGCTTTGTGGTTGTATTTTGCTTTCCACCGATATTAAGAAGCTGGATTATTGTTTGTTAATCATTTACATTACAGCATCACTTTCCTTGGCGCTTCACAACGTGGAATAAATCAAAGGTCAACAGAAATGCTGTACGAGGAGAACCGGAAATAGGAAATTGTATTACACAAATAGATTTTTCATAATTTTCGAAAATTTCTCTTATCTAAGTTCTCTGGATTGGTGGGGGTCCCAGCGTTTGGACCCCCAGTGAACAGACGTTTATTACCTATCCTATTGATAGGTGGTAAATAATCATAATAATAAAACAACGGCTTCCGTGGGGTGTCGTTGGATTCCACCATCCAACAGATCCGGTGCTTCTGGTAGTTTCGTTGCTCTGCTCCTATGATAGAGCAAAACCACAGAACCCGGAGCACCGATGTGAACGTAGCCTAAGCTGTAAGATTTATTAGGTATGTACAGAATTTCAGTCTCTGGATGTAAACGAAAATGCCATTCACTGACGGCAAGCAGAGTTCTTGAAAATGTTGAGGAAGGGAAAAGCATGTAAGAAAGTTGACATTTTTTTCGTTATATATTTTAGGACTTCTTTAAAGTTTTACAAATGGCATTTAAAAGCCTCTTCTGACCTAGAGCAGTTATTTATTCATGGACTGATAATTGCACTCGTTATTGGGTCCGTATAATAATTGTAGACCTTCTGGAAGTGTTTTGTATTCTGTATAATTTCAGCAAACTGCGTCAGAATAACATTTTGCTGCTTCTGGGTTCTTTATAGGATACCTGATGCTTCTAGTATTACAGACGCGTTTATCTCACACAATTCATTCTCGTCTGGCAGATTATACTTACCAGAATAGTTTTTGTAACGAGCTTCAAAGTGGATCTGTTAACTGAGTATGTTGTACCAGGTAAAGCCTAGTTAACTGGCAGAAAAAAAATCAGACTTGCCAGCAGCGTTTTTTTGCCCGTGTTTTTTTTTCTCCATTTTAATCCGTTGAAATTGACACACAAACCGCAAACAAAAAAAAACGCTCTAACTGAGCACCACATGGTTTATTCTGCCTCCCGTTGATTTTAATGGGAGGTCAGAAGAGGAAACCTCTCAAAGGAAGAGCTTGCCGCTTTTTTTTTTTTTCAGTGAGCGAGCTCTGCCTTCTAGTGAAATCATTATGGGTGCGTTTTGGCCTGTTTTGCGCTGATTCAGATGTGGTTTCTGCGTCAAAATCAGCATAAAAAAAACTCATTGTGAACTGACCCTAAGAGCAGCATATTACAGGGACAGGTCCGTTCTCCATATTCGCCAAAGCGGTGCGAAAAAAAATATTGTCCCATTTGACTAATAGGAGCAATCAAAAATACACTGGACTTATCGGTATTAGTCCGATGTATTCACAAGGAGCAGGATTCCCTCGGCGGTGGGTGAAGGGCTGCAGATGCACCCCAGTCAGCCGTCAATCACTATAAAGATGGCGGGGTGGGGGGTGGGCAGGTAAGGCGAGGGAGTGCTCTCTCTGAGTCTGGTGTATTCTTTCATCACTGCTATTTACCAAATGGAGCTGTCCCTGTAATATGCGGTCCTTATCCAGGGCAGGAAACTCCGCTCACAGATCAGCTTTGATATTACAAAAAATTGGTAATGGGTGTCGGTGTTTAGTAAGGCTTGTTAATGCATCAGTTTGTGTACACGTAGCCTTCATTGTACTTATCTGAGTGTCCCGTCCCATAACTAGTCCAATGCCTTCCTTCCGTGTGATCGGGCAGGCTGATTCTGATTGTGTCATGCATCAGCCTGCCGTATGTTGGACGATCGAGGCGGCACATAATCAGATTTGGATTCCCAATGGCCTAGCAGAGGGGTAAGGCGAGTCATATGCCTGTCTGTATGTTCAGCGGGAATATTTAAAACTGTTTCCGCTGAACGTGGTGAGAATTTTTCCTTGGTAACGCATATTTTGCCCTACGATTGTAAGATATAAGCATGAATTAAAATCTACAATATTATGTCTTAGGTTACAAAGCAATCCTGGCAGAACCGAGAAACAAAGGTGCCACATCAGAAGCACTGGATTACCACGGTTCATCTCGGCAGCAAGAGGCACCACTGCACGACCCTGCAGCTTCCATGTATCCGTACGGTCAGTTTGGTTAGTAGTGCCTTATAATTGTTAAGATAATAGTGCAGAAGTTTACAGTACAACTCCTTTATTCTGATATTCCGCGGCTGGCATTTCTTCCTGCACAGAACTGCCTGAGTGACTGAAAATGGAAGACTGGTCGTGTATAGGGTGTCATGTTGTGTTAACTTTGTTTTGATGTTGGTTGCATATTAATTTTCCTGCATGTCCGGGAAAAAATAAATAAATTATAATTTGTGTCACAATAAAGTTCTTTATCTGTAGATAGACGCTAGTGCACGCCGGGTAGGTGCAGTGGCAGAGACAATCATACAACACCCGAGAAGTCCTGTGCGCGGGTACAATAAAAAGACCCAGCAGCTATCGTATGTAAGATCAGATGGGAGAGTGACGTTCCATTGATACTTTATATATAGCAGTGTAGAAGTGACCATGTTAAACCAGTTTTCTATTTTTCCCTGTACACCGGTATTTCAAAAGGTGAACCCCCTTTGAGATAGTTTGCGTCGAGTAATAAAAATAGCTCAGAATTACGGGCCTTTTTTGCCCGGAGTTACTAGAGTTTACGTTTTCTCTAAATTTTTTCACTTGATATTTGTGATGTTACCTTGTGTAAAGGGGTTATTCACATCTCATAATTAAAAGCATATCCACAGGCTATGCCAGAAGTGTCCTACCTCTCCCACCCCGCATCTATCTTCTGAACATGGGTCCCTGCAACCAGGTGGAGAATCAATGGAGATGTGGCTGGGAATTACAGAAATAGCGGAGCTCGCTGTGCTCCGTTGTTTCCATAACTCCCACGGAAGTAAATAGAAGTTCTGTAATCACCAGCCGACTCTCCGTTAACTCTCTGCCTGGATGCCGCGGTTGCATCAGCAGGCAGGATGGAGTGGGGGTGGACCCCGTTCAGGAGATTTGGGACCCACGTCTATCAGACATTTTATGACCTATCTTGTGGGTATGCCATAAATGTCTAAGATTGGAATACCCCTTTAATTTGTGTTGAAATGCAATAAAACTTGATAAAGATTAGTCTGTACAGGCTGGTAGAAGTCCAAATGTTTGAGGTGGTCAAATGCTAGATAATGCACAGAAAAGCTTGCAAAATAAAAAAAATACTGAACTCTTTTTTTTTTTTTTTCACCGAAGAACAATATGACTATTCCGCTCACGACAAGGGTGCAGATGCACGAAACCAGGAAAGTGTGTCCAAACGATTAACCGTTGTGTCACGAGTACCATTGGTCCAGGACCAGATGTACGGTTTATTCGATCTTATTCCAGGACTAGAGTTTTGTGAGGTCCAGCGGGATATGTATGCAACGTATGGTAAGACTTTATTTTTTTTTCCTTATTTTTCTTTATTTTAGCTTTATATTGCATTTTAAAATCCTAGTTGTTGAAACTGTACAGCTTTTGGATGGTTGTAGTAGTAAAGCTATGAATTAATAATCCATAGCTTTCTTTTTTGTAGTCCCTGATGGCATAACCATAGAGGTCACAGGGATTGCAACTGCGACCAGACCATTATGTGCTGCTGCCACAACGTGCAAGGCTAATTAGGCCCAGCAGTGACAGGGCCATGAGGCCCTGCATGGGACTTCTATTTGAAACTGATAGGATCATTTTCTAGGGATGGTAAATGTCTCCGTAAACCATCAGATATTGAATTATCCAAACCACTCCTTCCATTGGATTGGAATTATAAAGCAGACCCCATTTGGATCACCAGGGATTGCGACTCTCAAATGGACCATCAGATAAAGAGAAGCTGACTGGTACCACTTACTTCATGGAATTGTATGCTGACAGTACCCACTCGGTATCGGACACTGACTGAACCACTGACCAACCAGGATCAGACGATGACTGTGCCAGTGGCCAGGACGCGGATACTGACTGCATCACTTACCGCCATTGACTATACAACTGAAGAACCAGGTTCTGGATGATACTCGTGACTATACTGCTGACTACCAGAGACCAGATGTATGCCAATAATCACTTGATACCGAGCAATGACTATACCACTGACCATCAGAGATAGGATGCTGGCTGTACTACTGACCAGATACTGCATGTACCACTTCACAGCAAGGAATGGACAATGAATGCTCTTCTGTCCACAAGGCACTGCTACGCTGACTGTACCACTCACCACAAGGGAACATATAATCACTGTATCGCTGATCACCGGGTACCAAAGGCTGTTCAACCACCTCGGACTAGGTATTGATTTTACTACTGACCTCCGGGTAGTGGACATTGACTATACTGCTGACCACCAAGAACTGGATGCTGGTTGTACTCTTTACCACCAGGAACCAAACACTGACTATGCCACTAACTACCAGGTACCAGATGCTGACTGTACCACTTATCACCAGGCACTAGATGCTTAATGTTCCATTTACCACCAGGGACCTGATGCATAATGTGCCACTAACCACCAGGGGTTGAACGCTAGCTGACCACTAGGGACAACATCATGAATATCGCAGCAAATATCTGCCATTGCCACGTGGTAAGTACGCTGCAGCAGAGATGTTTCTGGCTTTGACACAACTGATTATGTCCTCACGCCATTGACATCCATTTCAATATACCGCATAAAAGCTTCACGTGTGGCAGTGCGGGATGTCACCGCCTTGGAGCAGAGCAATTAAAGTTACAGTGCAAGAAAATCAAATGTCTTGAGGTATGTTGATTATAGCATGCACTAAAGTATTGGTTGAAGAAGCCTTTCTGCATTGAAAGGGTAAACAAGACACAGAAAAAAAATATAAGAATACCAGTTTTTCTTTGTTTAATGGCATTTTTTTTTCTTTTGTGTAGCTCACGCTGTAGTGCAGTATCAGAATATCGCATCTGCAATCTATGCCAAATACAAGCTACATGGATTTGAATATCCCCCAGGAAATCGTCTTGGTGTCAGTTATCTAAGTGACGGAGGTGATGGCACAGAGTGAGTATATTCATGAAACACCATTCTGGGCTTTTCCCTACAAGGCACGGTCTGTGTCGCATGCGATGCGGCCTTCCAGTGCAATAAGGTGGTCAAGAGTGAGACTCGCCCCTCAGGGAAGATTCCCCATTAAAGTAGCTAAACGTTAGACAAACCTCTGACGTCATAGCGACACGTCAGAAGATTTTATTGGTGGAGGTCCGAGCACCGAGACCCCCACCAATCGCTAAAACTAAGTGGCAGAAGTGCTCGTGTGAGCGCTCAGTCGCTTCCTTTCTTTTCGGCCTTTTCCGGATATCAATGTATCGGAGTACAGGCTCAATGGAAGGTCTATGAGCCCGTACTCTGATACACCGGCTTTCCGGAAAAAGCCGCACAGAAACGAAGCGGCTGAGGGCTTACACCAGCGCTTCTGCCGCTTAGTTTTAGAGGTTTGGGGGGGGGGGTCTCTGTGCTCAGACCCCCACCAATCAAAAGTTTTGACATGTCAGAAGTTTGTCTAACGTTTACGTTTAGTTACCCTTTAACTGCTACCTGATGTCTATATGTATTTTTCTTTTTAAACTCTAAATTGGTCCAATTTTGTGCTGAATAATTTCCTAATATATCTTATAGCTGTCAAAGCTGAGTTTTTCTGATACAGAACTCCAAATCCCTGCAGACAGTTTTTATCATTCAAGCTTGTCTGCCTTCGGCCACCACAAGAGGGAGCTTGTTGCATCATGTTTATACTCGGTACTCCATAATAGAGCGGTATGCAGTCCGGTCCCTATAGTGGTGACTACAGGCAGACAGAATTTTATCTCTGCATTACAAATTAATCTGTGTTTTAAGCTTTTCTTCTACTTTATTAATTTTTTTATTTTTTCCCCCTAGACTTCTTAAAAAAATGGCTTCCAACATGGTGGCTGCTCAGGTAAATTCAGTGGTTTGGGGTCCCCAGGTTGCACAACAATACCCACCAACAGGGTCTGTAAGTATTTAACTCCATATCCTATTTAGATAAAACCAAAAGGGCTTTTATGTCAACGTGACACTTTAGCAGCAAAATAATTTATTTTACATCTTCGTTTTTCGGTAAATATAATTTACGTTGTGTTTTCAGTTCCTCACCATCTAAAAGATCACTGCTTGCTATTAGTGAATAGAAACTTTTCAAATCAGAGGCTTAAAATCCATCATGACCTACCTGCTTTAGGCTATGTTCACACGGAGTATTTTGGGGGAGGAATATCTGCCTCAAAATTCCGTTTGGAACTTTGAGGCAGATATTCCTCTCCCTGCACGCCGATTTTCGCGGCAATTATCGCGCCGTTTTTCGCCCGCGGGCATAAAACAGCGAGAAATACGCTTTCCCCTGCCTCCCATTGAAGTCAATGGGAGGTCGGCGGCGGAAGCGCCCGAAGATAGGGCATGTCGCTTCTTTTTCCCGCGAGGCAGTTTTACTGCTCGCGGGAAAAAGACGCCGACTCCTCCCATTGAAATCAATGGGAGGCGTTCTCGGGCCGTTTCTGCCGAGTTTTGCGACGCAGTTTCCGCGTCAAAAAACTCAGCAAAATACCCAGTGTGAACATAGCCTTAGACGGGTACAATGTAACAAACTGCAGCACTTTGTTCACATCTGTATTCTGGTTTACACTTATAACCCATCTGTTTTAGACACAATGCTGTATTCATTGTGTGACGCATACCACCAATGCCCAACGGACCCTATTGACTTCTAATAATGTCTGTCTGGTACCGTCCTGATGGCCATCATTTTGACAGGAAAAACACGCTGCCTCCAGCGCAGATGTGAACAGTGTCTTGCGAGGGTTGATGATTGATCCACATAAGAGCCATTTATATTTGGCAAAGCCGAGATCAGATCCCGTTTGAGTTAAGCAGAGGAGCCTTTCTTTTTTGGAGAGGCTTCCTAGCTCTCATCTAATGGGACCTTATTCTGTCTGTGACTGACCGCATATGGCTGACACACAGTTCATACGGCTGTGTGACTGAATCCTATGCAATCTGTGAGCACAGCCTTCTTTCCTGTCCTGGACGGTCAGGTTCATAGGTCTTACCTTCATGAATTGATTGTAACAAACTGCAGCTGTGTAAGCAGGACTAATTCATGATGGGTTTTTAGCCTTAAGGCAAACAGTAAGGCCTCATTCACACGACCGTAGTGTTTTTTTTTACGGTCTGCAAATACGGACCCGTAGTCCTCCGCATACTTGGCACGCCGCCTGTAGTGCATCCGTATTTATGGATCCGCAAAAAAAGGGCAGCTACAGATGTCCCAACCCCTTGAAAAAGTCACATGATCTCTCAGGCGCCATTTTCTTGGGGAAGCCCTTCCGTTACATAGCACCACATCCGCAATTACGGACAGCTATGGAAACACATCTGTAACAGTCTGCATTTTTGCACTTCTATAGGCGAGTGCATGCCGCAATTGCGGACAGGCAGAGGACGTGTTCTATATTTTGTGGATCATTTCTACGGCCTGGACACACATCCGTAAATATATATGGAAAGGTGTCCGTGGCCAATAGAAATGAATGGGTCCGCAGATTATCCGTAATTATGGATCTATAATTACGCATAAAACTACGGTTGTGTGCATAGGGTCGAAGGAAAAATCCAGAAAATGAGGACTGAAAAGTAATACGACTTTCAAATATAATTTGCTTCCTTAGACAATAATTAAGCTTTATTACAAGACCCTCACAGCCAGATTATATCCTCTACAAATTATAGCTACACATTTTCATTAAATTTGAGTCCAAATTAAATCCTAATGGTGTCCACGCTGTCATACCTAATTTTCTATATGTTTTATGGTTGCCTTATAGGGGAGGATTATTATTCATTTTAAGTGTCTTAATATTTTAAAAGTTCTTGCTCCAAATGGGGGTCCTGAGTTGTGGGGACAAGTTTTGTTCTTCATTTAATTTTATTCTGTAAATAGCGTTTGCTTTTTTTGTTTTTTTTATGTTCGTCATCTAAAAATAAAATCTATATGTAAGACCTAATGCACACGACTGCGCAGTATTTATGGTCAGTAAATACTGCACGAACGGGCTCCTGGTGATTTTGTATAGGAGCACGGTTCGTAAATGCAGGTTATTTTCTACAGCCGGGACACACCCATAAATATACGGGATTTGTCCGTCGCCGATTAGAAATGAATGTCAGTATTTTATCCGCGATTACGTATCTGTAATTGCGGATAAAAAGTACGGTAGTGTGCATGAGGCCTAATCCAATATCAGTCTGGTCCTATAGGTACCATCTTATTAATATTTGCAGAGAGTCCCTATGAATTCTTTATTAAGAGTTATATCCAGTTGTGTGGAGGCCGTATCTTCCCTATTCTTTTGTAATAAGCTTTTTGTAGTCAGCTCCCGTCTTATTATCATCAGTAGCTGCTTTTTCTTTCCGCCGTCAAATATTTAAATGTCACCAATTGTTTTCAAAACGTCCAATAATGACAGCGTAACCTTTTTACAGAGATTATTCTATTTGGTGAGAAATCCGCTCTAGAAAATAAACCGCACTTGCCCAGGCTGGACATGGCGCGCTGATTTTCTTGATTAGACTGCAGTAAACACATAAGGCATGCGAGGCGTGCTATTAGATGGTGACTGCAGTAAACACAAGGCATGCGAGTCGTGCTATTAGATGGTGACTGCAGTATACACATAAGGCATGCGAGGCGTGCTATTAGATGGTGACTGCAGTATACACATAAGGCATGCGAGGCGTGCTATTAGATGGTGACTGCAGTATACACATAAGGCATGCGAGGCGTGCTATTAGATGGTGACTGCAGTAAACACACAAGGCATGCGAGGCGTGCTATTAGATGGTGACTGCAGTATACACATAAGGCATGCGAGGCGTGCTATTAGATGGTGACTGCAGTATACACATAAGGCATGCGAGGCGTGCTATTAGATGGTGACTGCAGTATACACAAGGCATGCGAGGCGTGCTATTAGATGGTGACTGCAGTATACACATAAGGCATGCGAGGTGTGCTATTAGATGGTGACTGCTGTATACACAAGGCATGCGAGGCGTGCTATTAGATGGTGACTGCAGTATACACATAAGGCATGCGAGGCGTGCTATTAGATGGTGACTGCAGTATACACATAAGGCATGCGAGGCGTGCTATTAGATGGTGACTGCAGTATACACATAAGGCATGCGAGGCGTGCTATTAGATGGTGACTGCAGTATACACATAAGGCATGCGAGGCGTGCTATTAGATGGTGACTGCAGTATACACATAAGGCATGCGAGGCGTGCTATTAGATGGTGACTGCAGTATACACACAAGGCATGCGAGGCGTGCTATTAGATGGTGACTGCAGTATACACACAAGGCATGCGAGGCGTGCTATTAGATGGTGACTGCAGTATACACATAAGGCATGCGAGGCGTGCTATTAGATGGTGACTGCAGTATACACATAAGGCATGCGAGGTGTGCTATTAGATGGTGACTGCTGTATACACATAAGGCATGCGAGGCGTGCTATTAGATGGTGACTGCAGTAAACACACAAGGCATGCGAGGCGTGCTATTAGATGGTGACTGCTGTATACACATAAGGCATGCGAGGTGTGCTATTAGATGGTGACTGCAGTAAACACACAAGGCATGTGAGGCGTGCTATTAGATGGTGACTGCAGTATACACAAGGCATGAGAGGCGTGCTATTAGATGGTGACTGCAGTATACACATAAGGCATGCGAGGTGTGCTATTAGATGGTGACTGTAGTATACACAAGGCATGCGAGGTGTGCTATTAGATGGTGACTGTAGTATACACAAGGCATGCGAGGTGTGCTATTAGATGGTGACTGCAGTATACACATAAGGCATGCGAGGCGTGCTATTAGATGGTGACTGCAGTATACACAAGGCATGCGAGGCGTGCTATTAGATGGTGACTGCAGTATACACATAAGGCATGCGAGGCGTGCTATTAGATGGTGACTGCAGTATACACATAAGGCATGCGAGGCGTGCTATTAGATGGTGACTGCAGTATACACAAGGCATGCGAGGCGTGCTATTAGATGGTGACTGCAGTATACACATAAGGCATGCGAGGCGTGCTATTAGATGGTGACTGCAGTATACACATAAGGCATGCGAGGTGTGCTATTAGATGGTGACTGCAGTATACACAAGGCATGCGAGGTGTGCTATTAGATGGTGACTGCAGTATACACATAAGGCATGCGAGGCGTGCTATTAGATGGTGACTGCAGTATACACAAGGCATGCGAGGCGTGCTATTAGATGGTGACTGCAGTATACACATAAGGCATGCGAGGCGTGCTATTAGATGGTGACTGCAGTATACACAAGGCATGTGAGGCGTGCTATTAGATGGTGACTGCAGTATACACATAAGGCATGAGAGGCGTGCTATTAGATGGTGACTGCAGTAAACACACAAGGCATGCGAGGCGTGCTATTAGATGGTGACTGCAGTATACACAAGGCATGCGAGGCGTGCTATTAGATGGTGACTGCAGTATACACAAGGCATGCGAGGCGTGCTATTAGATGGTGACTGCAGTAAACACACAAGGCATGCGAGGCGTGCTATTAGATGGTGACTGCTGTATACACATAAGGCATGCGAGGCGTGCTATTAGATGGTGACTGCAGTATACACAAGGCATGCGAGGCGTGCTATTAGATGGTGACTGCAGTAAACACATAAGGCATGCGAGGCGTGCTATTAGATGGTGACTGCAGTATACACAAGGCATGTGAGGCGTGCTATTAGATGGTGACTGCAGTATACACATAAGGCATGAGAGGCGTGCTATTAGATGGTGACTGCAGTATACACATAAGGCATGCGAGGCGTGCTATTAGATGGTGACTGCAGTATACACAAGGCATGCGAGGCGTGCTATTAGATGGTGACTGCAGTAAACACACAAGGCATGCGAGGCGTGCTATTAGATGGTGACTGCAGTATACACATAAGGCATGCGAGGCGTGCTATTAGATGGTGACTGCCGTAAACACACAAGGCATGCGAGGCGTGCTATTAGATGGTGACTGCAGTATACACATAAGGCATGCGAGGCGTGCTATTAGATGGTGACTGCAGTATACACATAAGGCATGCGAGGCGTGCTATTAGATGGTGACTGCAGTATACACATAAGGCATGCGAGGCGTGCTATTAGATGGTGACTGCAGTATACACATAAGGCATGCGAGGCGTGCTATTAGATGGTGACTGCAGTATACACATAAGGCATGCGAGGTGTGCTATTAGATGGTGACTGCAGTATACACAAGGCATGCGAGGTGTGCTATTAGATGGTGACTGCAGTATACACATAAGGCATGTGAGGCGTGCTATTAGATGGTGACTGCAGTATACACATAAGGCATGCGAGGCGTGCTATTAGATGGTGACTGCAGTATACACATAAGGCATGCGAGGCGTGCTATTAGATGGTGACTGCTGTATACACATAAGGCATGCGAGGCGTGCTATTAGATGGTGACTGCAGTATACACATAAGGCATGCGAGGCGTGCTATTAGATGGTGACTGCAGTATACACATAAGGCATGCGAGGCGTGCTATTAGATGGTGACTGCTGTATACACATAAGGCATGCGAGGCGTGCTATTAGATGGTGACTGCAGTATACACATAAGGCATGCGAGGCGTGCTATTAGATGGTGACTGCAGTATACACATAAGGCATGCGAGGCGTGCTATTAGATGGTGACTGCAGTATACACATAAGGCATGCGAGGCGTGCTATTAGATGGTGACTGCAGTATACACATAAGGCATGCGAGGCGTGCTATTAGATGGTGACTGCAGTAAACACACAAGGCATGCGAGGCGTGCTATTAGATGGTGACTGCAGTATACACAAGGCATGCGAGGCGTGCTATTAGATGGTGACTGCAGTATACACAAGGCATGCGAGGCGTGCTATTAGATGGTGACTGCAGTATACACATAAGGCATGCGAGGCGTGCTATTAGATGGTGACTGCAGTATACACATAAGGCATGCGAGGCGTGCTATTAGATGGTGACTGCAGTATACACATGAGGCGTGCTATTAGATGGTGACTGCAGTATACACAAGGCATGCGAGGCGTGCTATTAGATGGTGACTGCAGTATACACAAGGCATGCGAGGTGTGCTATTAGATGGTGACTGCAGTATACACAAGGCATGCGAGGCGTGCTATTAGATGGTGACTGCAGTATACACAAGGCATGCTATTAGATGGTGACTGCAGTATACACATAAGGCATGCGAGGCATGCTATTAGATGGTGACTGCAGTATACACATAAGGCATGCGAGGCGTGCTATTAGATGGTGACTGCAGTATACACATGAGGCGTGCTATTAGATGGTGACTGCAGTATACACAAGGCATGCGAGGCGTGCTATTAGATGGTGACTGCAGTATACACAAGGCATGCGAGGTGTGCTATTAGATGGTGACTGCAGTATACACAAGGCATGCGAGGCGTGCTATTAGATGGTGACTGCAGTATACACAAGGCATGCTATTAGATGGTGACTGCAGTATACACATAAGGCATGCGAGGCGTGCTATTAGATGGTGACTGCAGTATACACAAGGCATGTGAGGCGTGCTATTAGATGGTGACTGCAGTATACACAAGGCATGCGAGGCGTGCTATTAGATGGTGACTGCAGTATACACAAGGCATGCGAGGCGTGCTATTAGATGGTGACTGCAGTAAACACAAGGCATGCGAGGCGTGCTATTAGATGGTGACTGCAGTATACACAAGGCATGCGAGGCGTGCTATTAGATGGTGACTGCAGTATACACAAGGCATGCGAGGCGTGCTATTAGATGGTGACTGCAGTATACACATAAGGCATGCGAGGCGTGCTATTAGATGGTGACTGCAGTATACACAAGGCATGCGAGTCGTGCTATTAGATGGTGACTGCTGTATACACATAAGGCATGCGAGGCGTGCTATTAGATGGTGACTGCAGTATACACATAAGGCATGCGAGGCGTGCTATTAGATGGTGACTGCAGTATACACATAAGGCATGCGAGGCGTGCTATTAGATGGTGACTGCAGTATACACATAAGGCATGCGAGGCGTGCTATTAGATGGTGACTGCAGTAAACACATAAGGCATGCGAGGTGTGCTATTAGATGGTGACTGCAGTATACACATAAGGCATGCGAGGCGTGCTATTAGATGGTGACTGCAGTATACACATAAGGCATGCGAGGCGTGCTATTAGATGGTGACTGCAGTAAACACATAAGGCATGCGAGGCGTGCTATTAGATGGTGACTGTAGTATACACAAGGCATGCGAGGCGTGCTATTAGATGGTGACTGCAGTATACACATAAGGCATGCGAGGCGTGCTATTAGATGGTGACTGCAGTATACACAAGGCATGCGAGGCGTGCTATTAGATGGTGACTGCAGTATACACATAAGGCATGCGAGGCGTGCTATTAGATGGTGACTGCAGTATACACATAAGGCATGCGAGTCGTGCTATTAGATGGTGACTGCTGTATACACATAAGGCATGCGAGGCGTGCTATTAGATGGTGACTGCTGTATACACATAAGGCATGTGAGGCGTGCTATTAGATGGTGACTGCAGTATACACAAGGCATGCGAGGCGTGCTATTAGATGGTGACTGCAGTAAACACACAAGGCATGCGAGGCGTGCTATTAGATGGTGACTGCTGTATACACATAAGGCATGCGAGGCGTGCTATTAGATGGTGACTGCTGTATACACATAAGGCATGCGAGGTGTGCTATTAGATGGTGACTGCAGTATACACAAGGCATGCGAGGCGTGCTATTAGATGGTGACTGCAGTAAACACAAGGCATGCGAGGCGTGCTATTAGATGGTGACTGCAGTATACACAAGGCATGCGAGGCGTGCTATTAGATGGTGACTGCAGTATACACAAGGCATGCGAGGCGTGCTATTAGATGGTGACTGCAGTATACACATAAGGCATGCGAGGCGTGCTATTAGATGGTGACTGCAGTATACACAAGGCATGCGAGGCGTTCTATTAGATGGTGACTGCAGTATACACATAAGGCATGCGAGGCGTGCTATTAGATGGTGACTGCTGTATACACATAAGGCATGCGAGGCGTGCTATTAGATGGTGACTGCAGTATACACAAGGCATGCGAGGCGTGCTATTAGATGGTGACTGCAGTATACACATAAGGCATGCGAGGCGTGCTATTAGATGGTGACTGCAGTATACACATAAGGCATGCGAGGCGTGCTATTAGATGGTGACTGCAGTATACACATAAGGCATGCGAGGCGTGCTATTAGATGGTGACTGCAGTATACACATAAGGCATGTGAGGCGTGCTATTAGATGGTGACTGCAGTATACACATAAGGCATGCGAGGCGTGCTATTAGATGGTGACTGCAGTATACACATAAGGCATGCGAGGCGTGCTATTAGATGGTGACTGCAGTAAACACAAGGCATGCGAGGCGTGCTATTAGATGGTGACTGCAGTAAACACACAAGGCATGCGAGGCGTGCTATTAGATGGTGACTGCAGTATACACATAAGGCATGCGAGGTGTGCTATTAGATGGTGACTGTAGTATACACAAGGCATGCGAGGTGTGCTATTAGATGGTGACTGTAGTATACACAAGGCATGCGAGGTGTGCTATTAGATGGTGACTGCAGTATACACATAAGGCATGCGAGGCGTGCTATTAGATGGTGACTGCAGTATACACATAAGGCATGCGAGGCGTGCTATTAGATGGTGACTGCAGTATACACAAGGCATGCGAGGCGTGCTATTAGATGGTGACTGCAGTATACACAAGGCATGCGAGGTGTGCTATTAGATGGTGACTGCAGTATACACAAGGCATGCGAGGCGTGCTATTAGATGGTGACTGCAGTATACACAAGGCATGCGAGGCGTGCTATTAGATGGTGACTGCAGTATACACATAAGGCATGCGAGGCGTGCTATTAGATGGTGACTGCAGTATACACAAGGCATGTGAGGCGTGCTATTAGATGGTGACTGCAGTATACACATAAGGCATGAGAGGCGTGCTATTAGATGGTGACTGCAGTAAACACACAAGGCATGCGAGGCGTGCTATTAGATGGTGACTGCAGTATACACAAGGCATGCGAGGCGTGCTATTAGATGGTGACTGCAGTATACACAAGGCATGCGAGGCGTGCTATTAGATGGTGACTGCTGTATACACATAAGGCATGCGAGGCGTGCTATTAGATGGTGACTGCTGTATACACATAAGGCATGCGAGGCGTGCTATTAGATGGTGACTGCAGTATACACAAGGCATGCGAGGCGTGCTATTAGATGGTGACTGCAGTAAACACATAAGGCATGCGAGGCGTGCTATTAGATGGTGACTGCAGTATACACAAGGCATGTGAGGCGTGCTATTAGATGGTGACTGCAGTATACACATAAGGCATGAGAGGCGTGCTATTAGATGGTGACTGCAGTATACACATAAGGCATGCGAGGCGTGCTATTAGATGGTGACTGCAGTATACACAAGGCATGCGAGGCGTGCTATTAGATGGTGACTGCAGTAAACACACAAGGCATGCGAGGCGTGCTATTAGATGGTGACTGCAGTATACACAAGGCATGCTATTAGATGGTGACTGCAGTATACACATAAGGCATGCGAGGCGTGCTATTAGATGGTGACTGCAGTATACACAAGGCATGTGAGGCGTGCTATTAGATGGTGACTGCAGTATACACATAAGGCATGCGAGGCGTGCTATTAGATGGTGACTGCAGTATACACATAAGGCATGCGAGGCGTGCTATTAGATGGTGACTGCAGTAAACACACAAGGCATGCGAGGCGTGCTCTTAGATGGTGACTGCAGTATACACATAAGGCATGCGAGGCGTGCTATTAGATGGTGACTGCAGTATACACAAGGCATGCGAGGCGTGCTATTAGATGGTGACTGCAGTATACACAAGGCATGCGAGGCGTGCTATTAGATGGTGACTGCAGTATACACATAAGGCATGCGAGGTGTGCTATTAGATGGTGACTGCAGTATACACAAGGCATGCGAGGTGTGCTATTAGATGGTGACTGCAGTATACACATAAGGCATGCGAGGCGTGCTATTAGATGGTGACTGCAGTATACACATAAGGCATGCGAGGCGTGCTATTAGATGGTGACTGCAGTAAACACATAAGGCATGCGAGGCGTGCTATTAGATGGTGACTGCAGTATACACATAAGGCATGCGAGGCGTGCTATTAGATGGTGACTGCAGTATACACATAAGGCATGCGAGTCGTGCTATTAGATGGTGACTGCTGTATACACATAAGGCATGCGAGGCGTGCTATTAGATGGTGACTGCTGTATACACATAAGGCATGTGAGGCGTGCTATTAGATGGTGACTGCAGTATACACAAGGCATGCGAGGCGTGCTATTAGATGGTGACTGCAGTAAACACACAAGGCATGCGAGGCGTGCTATTAGATGGTGACTGCTGTATACACATAAGGCATGCGAGGCGTGCTATTAGATGGTGACTGCAGTATACACAAGGCATGCGAGGCGTGCTATTAGATGGTGACTGCAGTAAACACAAGGCATGCGAGGCGTGCTATTAGATGGTGACTGCAGTATACACAAGGCATGCGAGGCGTGCTATTAGATGGTGACTGCAGTATACACATAAGGCATGCGAGGTGTGCTATTAGATGGTGACTGCAGTATACACACAAGGCATGCGAGGCGTGCTATTAGATGGTGACTGCAGTAAACACATAAGGCATGCGAGGCGTGCTATTAGATGGTGACTGCAGTATACACATAAGGCATGCGAGGCGTGCTATTAGATGGTGACTGCAGTATACACAAGGCATGCGAGGCGTGCTATTAGATGGTGACTGCAGTATACACATAAGGCATGCGAGGCGTGCTATTAGATGGTGACTGCAGTATACACAAGGCATGCGAGGCGTGCTATTAGATGGTGACTGCAGTATACACATAAGGCATGCGAGGCGTGCTATTAGATGGTGACTGCTGTATACACATAAGGCATGCGAGGCGTGCTATTAGATGGTGACTGCAGTATACACATAAGGCATGCGAGGCGTGCTATTAGATGGTGACTGCAGTATACACATAAGGCATGCGAGGCGTGCTATTAGATGGTGACTGCAGTATACACATAAGGCATGCGAGGCGTGCTATTAGATGGTGACTGCAGTATACACATAAGGCATGCGAGGCGTGCTATTAGATGGTGACTGCAGTATACACATAAGGCATGCGAGGCGTGCTATTAGATGGTGACTGCAGTATACACATAAGGCATGCGAGGCGTGCTATTAGATGGTGACTGCAGTATACACACAAGGCATGCGAGGCGTGCTATTAGATGGTGACTGCAGTATACACAAGGCATGCGAGGCGTGCTATTAGATGGTGACTGCAGTATACACATAAGGCATGCGAGGCGTGCTATTAGATGGTGACTGCAGTAAACACAAGGCATGCGAGGCGTGCTATTAGATGGTGACTGCAGTAAACACACAAGGCATGCGAGGCGTGCTATTAGATGGTGACTTGTATCTCCTGTATAATAAAGCAATGCAGAAGTCCAAACACTTCAGAATATGCCGAGCTTTTCCTCGCTGTATGGGAGGTGCAATACAGAACTGCTGTATATAAAGTATTGGTTATGTAATCCTTTCCACTAAAATACCTCACACTGGTTTTTACCCACATTTGTAAAAAAAATAAATTTTCTTTATGTAACAAAAGGCAAAACCAGTTTCTAATAAATGCTGCTCACCTGTCATGAAAGAAGTAGTCTTGCTATTTGTTTATCTCATCTCTGATTTTAAGGGGTATTCCCATCTCTGACATTTATGGCCTATCCACAGGGGAGCTCGGCTGTTGCTGTAATCCCGCCACCCCTCCATTGAGACTCCACATGGATGCGGCCACCTACAAGATGGGGACCGGGTCAGGGGACCCCCCATTTACATGGTAGCTGTGGGTTCCAGAGATGGGACCCGCATCTATCAGATGTTTATGGGCTTTCCTGTGGATATGCCATAAATGTCCAAGAGGGGGCATAGCCCTTTAAATCAGTTTTTTCTGCTGCTTGTACCTTCTGCATCATGGAAGTAGGAGTCACATATTTACATCCTCCATAGATTTCCGTGCCTGCCCATGCATGGAAACACTCGTGGTGTAAGTGCATAAGGGGCAAGATTTACTGCACCCACAGTGCTCTTGAAGAAAACCAGCTATATTTAATGCAGAGGTGGTATTAACAAACGACAAGTGAGCAACATTTATTAGTCTGAGGCCAAACCCTTTCAGGAAAAACGGGTCCCTCCTGCTGGTCATCTACCGCTATAAAAACCCAACGTATACAGTAAGAATAAATAAAAGAAAAAGCAGTCCCCTTGTACTCCCTGCTCCCGCACTGGGGACTCTACCACCATCTTCCGCTGTGTGGGAATAGTCTGACACCAGCATTTTGTTGTATGAAGGCGATCACTTTGATCTGCTGAAACCGACGCGGTTCCTTGTGGTCACCTTCACTGGTTGATGGGCGTGCATCTCTATAGGGTTAAAGTGTTTGAAGCACATTTTTCGTTTTTTCCTTTCCCGGTTTGACATGGTTGCTTAGTGTTTCAGTATTCAGTGGGGTTTTCATGGTGTATCTGTTTTGTCTGCAGACCTATGATCGAGCGTATACCTCCCCCGTTGCCTCTCCGCTTCAGACAGACGCTACAATTCCAGCATACAAAAAGAAGGTGCCCAGTGATGCACACTGCAAGGAGAGACTGTTCATCGTCTTCAACCCCCACCCATTAAGCGTGGATGTGATGGAGGATGTATTCTGGTATGGCTCACTGTCCGCAATACTACCTGTTACTGACTTTTATGCAAGGATTAGGGAATCCAATACTCGCATAGTGTTTGCTTGCTTTTTTGCATGTATGTGTAGTCAGATCCAGGGCTTTGCTTCACTCATTTTTCTGCACATGTTCACAATTTCTGCAGCATTACATCAGTGATTTCATCAGGACAGAAGCTGGCAGCGGAATACGAGAGGAGCTTTATAGTAGCTGCTTTCCTTTGTGGATGTTATTCACACATAGACTAGTTGAGCGCTAAGGGTATGTTCACACAACCTATTTTCAGACGTAATTCAGGCGTTTTACGCTTTGAATTACGCTTGAAAAAACGGCTCCATTACGTCTGCAAACATCTACCCATTGCCTGCAATGGATCTTACGATGTTCTGTTCAGACGAGGTGTCATTTTACGCGTCGCTGTCAAGACGGTGCGTAAAAATATGCACGCTTCTTTGGACGTATTTGGAACCGTTTTTCATTGACTCCATTGAAAAACAGCTCCACTTGCGTCCGTAATGGACGCCGCGAAAAACGCGAGTACTTGCAAAAATGTCTGAAAATCAGGAGCTGTTTTCGCCTGAAAACAGCTCCGTATTTTCAGACTTATTTTGCGTTTGCATGTGAACATACCCTGAGGGTATGGGGAGGTGAAAGGTTCTCTTTAAAGGGAATGTCACTAGAATTTTTTTTTTTTACTTTTTTTTTTTTTTTAGTGAAACAATTATTGTTTAAGTGATTACACATTGTTTTCATTTTTTTCACAAGTCAGGAAATATTATAAATTAGATTCTAATTTATAACATTTCCATGTGCTGGCCACTAGAGGGAGCAGTTCCCAAAATTGCAGCATGGTCACTGTGGTCATTGCTTTATGCTGCAAATTTGGGGTAGACACACTCGCTCTAGTGTCCTCACACAATCCCCCCTCCCTTATCCTGGCTAGTGCCAGGAGAAGGAGGGGTTTGAATCTTCAAACCTCCTACACTGTGTGCCGCCATTTTCTGAGCGACTTCACAGTGTAGGAGGATTAAATACAGTGCTCAGCAGACAGCATAACACAAACATAATACACACATCACATACACGAACATAAATTACCTGCTCCTGCCGCCTCCGCTCCTATTCCTTGCGCCTTCGCTTCGTTGAACATATGGCCGGAAGCCGCGGCCGGAAGTCGTCATCTTACTGTCTGACAGCGGCTTCCAGTCCACATGAAAATGGTGCCGGATTTCGATCTGCGAATGAGCTTCGTTTTGGTCTGTGTGGGAGCGGCGCATGCCCCGTTCCCACACAGACGGCGTACGCTTCAGAGAATGGCTCCCGTTCGCATTCTCTATGGGGTTGTATGTGCCGTATTCCATCTCTGTATGTGTTGTTAATCTACACATACAGAGATTAAAAAAATATGGCAGCCCCCATAGAGAAGTAAAAGTAAGAAGAAAGTAAAAAGTAGAACACGAGAATATAAATAAATAAAATTTATGTTAATATCATAAAATAAATATGATAAAAAAAATAATAAAATTCATGACACCTTCCCTTTAAGACTATATGTTATCATTGCTCTTTGCTAAAGGGAATAATAATTATTTTTCTCTGTTGCAGTCGTTTTGGGAATCTGATAGAGGTTTACATTGTTCCGGGGAAAAACGTTGGCTATGCTAGATATGCAGAAGTGTTCAGTGCGAATGAGGCCATAACTGCTCTACATGGCAAGATGGTTAACGGCGTGAAGCTGAAAGTCATGCAAGCAGATTCTCCAAAAGATGAGTCCAATAAGAGACAAAGAACATACTGAAATAAAAAAAATCTCAGGTAAGTACCATAGTGCCCATTCTGGAGCCGTATGCCCTCGCTCCATAGTAACTGACTCCAGGCCAGATTCATTGTGATTAAATCTAGTGCTTTCAATAATGGAATAATAATATGTGGCAGAAGAGGTGACCATTTTACTACTACTTTTATTAGTAAATATTTAGGATGAAGAGCTCGGCTCCCCTTGTATGCGGTTCTAATGGCCCATTTTCATTCATCCATCACCTCTCTGCCACATGTTAAAGCTTTTATATTCTATATAGTACTAAACCAGTAAGAAATAGCCTTTGGCAGGTTGAAGCACATACTCTTCACTCTTTGTGCTGTACATTGTTAGTGCATATACTTGCTTGTGGCTCTCTGCGGAGCTCCTTCCGTAGAAATCAATTTGTCAACCTACCCCACCTCTCTTGGACCTGTAAATCCCATACAGTATGCATTGTTATTATGGGTATATATAACGGTATTTCTTTAGAAGAAGGGAATCCATAGATATGGTGACGGTATTGCTTGATGGCATGCATTTTACTTGGATACTGGTATACTGTGTGCAGAACATCAATCTATGCTATTGGGAAATCAAGGATCAAAGGGGTTTTCTGGTCATGGGGCAGGTTTTCATTATATGATCGGTGGGGGTCCAACACCCGGACCACGCACCAATCAGCAATTCAGGCATCGGGAGCTATACCGTGTTCATAGCTGGAAGCAGATGGCTCCGATCACTGTATAGCGGCCATGCTGGGTTACTGCAGCTCTGCTCTTTAATTGAATAGGAGCAGTACTGCAGCGTGGCCCGATACAGTGACCGGGAGCCTTCTGCTTCCAGCTCCGAACACTGTATAACTCCCGGTGCCGGAGGCAGCCTGAACAACCGGTCGTTGCGGGGTCTGGGTGTCGGACCCCCACCGATCATATAACCTATCCTGTTTATACGTCCTCTATAAAAAAAAAAAACGCCCCATGACCAGAAAACCCCTTTAAAGAGGTATCCTGTCAGACATATATGGCACATCAGATGGAAATGCCATAAATGATTTGATTCGTTTATGCACGACCTAGGGGACACCTTGATTCCAGTTCCCTATCCTCACCGGGGAGATCCATTATAGTGAACGGGAGAGACCGAAACCGTCAAGGGATCGCATGTTTCCTTTTCATGGCCACCTAACTGCCACGAATGGGGATCTAGATATGTGGGGAGTCCCAAACCAATCTGACATTTGTCATATCAAATCAATGAGCCATAAACTAATTGGGGGGGGAGCGCTACTGTGCATGTACTTGCCAAAAACCAAAATTTGGTGAGTACACTTCCTTTCCATATAAAAACACATTGCATACTAGAAATGAAATGGGGAATGTTTATATTAGTCTTTTCCTTTTTTTTTTTTTCTGCCTTACACACTTAACCATAGAAACCCCGTTAAATATTGATTATTGTGTACTGCGTGATGTGCTAGTGCTGTGACTGTGACATTAGGAATAGCGAGAACATCTTTATTTCTGTCCTTCCGAAAAGTAAACAATTGCAGGCCTCCTGTTCGCAGAGCTTCAGCTCCCGTGCGGCCCTCTCATACACTCAGTAGTTTATGCTCATGGCTTCAGCTTGGCAGAATTATTTTACATTGCTGGCATTTCCTCCTGGGCACTTGTTACCAGCCAGTAATTTGAAGCATTTGTTTGCCCGGCTTGCAGGTTGAAAATGTAGTGTCATGTTCCGATTCTCAACATTGTACCCTAATTAGTAGATTGCCATCTTCGGAGGCCCCTCGCCTACCTGCGTTTATCAATGTCTCAGCTCTTACAGGTCGCTTGCTACTTTCTGGGCAGTAATTTACGGTCAGTGCCTCGCCGTGCAGAGCGTTGGCCTCCTTTCTAGCTACATGATAACATTGTGTTTGTGGATTGCGGTAATTTGCAGACTTGGCATATACTAATATTGCATCATTAGTACTGTGCAAATGAGTGCTTTGTGCTTAACCCCTTAATATTTGAGGAATATTAGACCTTATTGACCATACTCTGTTTTAAAGGGGTATTCCCGTCTTATAAAGTGGTGACATATTAATTGTGAGAATGAAGGGGCCGTATTGCTAATTTAGTGCTTCACCCCCTTCTAAATTTTCCCTGCGGAGCGCTGCTACTGTCCACCCAGCTGTGCAGGGAACTGTAACCGGCCCCATTCACTTAAATGTATCTGTGCTGCAGTTCCCTGAACAGTGGTGGCCGGGGCTCTGCTGTGCGGTAACTACAGTTCAATTCACATTTATTCTCCCAGAGCTCAGACCCCCATTGATCATAAAGAGATTGCATATCCTGTCATCACTTTACAAGATGAAAATACCCCTTTAGTGATGAGTAAGCAAAATGTTAATGATTTTAAATCTAGATATTAGCGCTCCATAGATATAAAACATAATGAAAGATATTTTTTCCCACTATGTGAAGTGTTGGCGTATTGCTTAGGATATGCCATCGCTTCTTGATCGGTGAGGGATCCAACTGCAAGGACCCCATGATAAACTTCAGGATGAAGGGTCTACAGACTAGCTCAGGGCTGCTGCTCCTTCACAGGTTTTTGCTGCACAGGGACGATCCCATCCACCCACTGTGCAGGGAACTGCAACACAACCCTATTCAATTCAGATTCAGATATGCCATAAATGTCAGATAGATGCGCGTCCCACCTCTGGGACCTGCACCCATCTCTAGAATGGGGCCCCCTAAACCCTGTTCTACTTTTCTGTGTTCTCGCTGAACTACGCTGTTTCCGTAACTCCCATAGAAGTGAATGGCAGTTACGGAAACGCTCTTCAGTAACTGGAAAACCCCTTTAAAGGGAAAAAGCAGAAGGGATTTCTGCCCCCCCCCCCCTTTTTTTATTTATTAACCATTTTGAATAGAAATACAATCCAAAGCAACCATACAATCCCCACCTGCCCTGAACTCGTGCTGATCTACCCGGAGAGTCCAGCTCCACTAGAACATGTGAGTCTCTGGAGAAGGGTGATCCAGCAGCAGGGCAACTATGTGGTGTTTCATAGGAAGACTACAAAGTTATAAACGCAAGAAACACATTTCCGTCAAGATCTTAGGGCTAGTTCACACTGGAATTTTGCATGGCGGGTCCCACTGCAAATTCCGCTGCAGAACTATTCTTGCCGTCGGCAGGAAGCTTCCCCTCTCCTGTTGACATTACAACAAAAAAAGCATACGAGGCAGAATTTTGCCGCAAAATTTCCTCCGTGTGAACATACCCTTACGGTACACTTGTACAGACACACAAATTTAGACTCGATACAACAAACACTACATAGCCATCTCATCAGGGGCATGACAACAGGAAGAGCCAGCAGCCAGTTCAATCCCGCCACCCCTACAATCTTCGAGAAACTCGATCTACAAGTAGCGTCCTAGGCGCTAGCCCCGGAGTATCAAGTCATGGGGCCCAGAGGTCTTTACATTTTTTTAAGATGGAGTTTAAACTTAGTGATAATTTGGTAGAACTTAGAAAAACATGTATATCAGAAGAGAGTCAGACCAGTCCAGGAGGGTCAGAATCCTTCCAATGTGAAGCTGTCCGCTTCTGAGCCTAATACAGGAGTCACAGGATCGCTAGCCGTTTGCTCTCCCTAGGATTTCTGCCCCTTAGTTACATGGGATCAATGTTTGTCCCAAAGATCAGACCCACCCGCTGATCATAATGTCATGGTATCAATATCCCATAACATTCTAAGATGGGATGGGAATACCCCTTTACCTTTTGTAGTTAATTCCTAACTTTTTGCTCCTTTTGTGGCTCCGCTGCTCCCCACCATTTCTGACCCGCCTGTGTTTTAGCCGCAGGGCAACTATTTTTAGCTGTAGTGAGCACTGATTTTAATTATTTCTGCTGTAGAAGTGTGTCTCTGTGTCTGATGAATGTATTTATTACATAGACTTTATTACATTAGACCGGCTGCCTTTTTTTTTTGCCAGACAGACTTGAATGAGAGGAGAGATCTCTGTGATCCCCTGCTTATTAGCGCTCTGCGTTATCTTGGCACATTATTGGCTGTACGTCGCATTCTTTCCTCTTCTTTATTTTCTGATTAGTTTTTAAAGGGTAGACTCCGACACATCCCGGTTGAGCAGAATACATGATTATGCGGTATACAATTCTAGTGCATTCTTCTGGCTGTTCCTCCAGACACCATCAAGAACAGCATGAGGTTTTCTTATTGGCTATTATTGCAGCGTAGCCTCCGTTTTTCCGATGCTCTTTACACTGATGGGGGTGCAGCAAGAACACATTTCGTTCCGTCTGACAGGTTGTTGTGATTCACACTGTGGGTACGAGAAGAGCATCGAGAGGCCAGATGTTGTTTCATCCTTCTCGGTGAGGCTTGCAGAAATGACGTGATGGGATTAATAAGATCACACCGTATGCCGGTTCACTGAGAAATTCCTGAAATTATTTGTCTTCTGGCTGAATATTCAGTGAACCTTTTCTATCCACATAAGTAGCCGCAGATCAACACCCATTAATGACACTACATACAAGTCTAGTTAATTTCCGTATATTTAGATGAACACACTGGCAACCATTCTGGGCACTACGGTGCTTTCCACCCACCATCGGTTACCTGTGGAGGAGGCAGAGATGGCTGAGAAACCACTAAATTGAATGACTGCTTTGAGAGTTTGGGATCATTTTGGTTTTTCAGGGGTAAATGCTCCCCATGAAACAGACACCGGGGTAAAAATGTTTTACCGTTCCCATATAATGTATGGCAACCTTTTTTTCTGACTTCTTAGTTGTGGTGTAATCAGCCTATTTTCCGCCCACACCTCTCCCTGTCGTTCTGACCTAACGCAATGGAAGCTTTGTGAGCTGGAGGTGTGACTGCTCGGTGCAGCATAACAAGTCTGAATCTGTCTCTAAATGGAAATAGAATCCGCTAGTAATATAAAATCTGCACCAGTCATTGTAGCGAAGAGGTTTATAATCCCATCTTAAAGTCACCAATGTGACCATTCTGTAAGAATTCATACGTGCCAGGAGGGGGTTGCACAGGAAAAATAAAAATGTGGTGTTTTTGGTTTTGTTATTTTAGAAGAACAGAATCTCTGCGATAACGTTTAGTCTCACAGTGCTAATCTTGGGACTTATTGTTCATAAGTACATGGATAGGCAAATGTGATATCCACCTATATCTGAAAGTTGACCTGAGAATCCAGACTTTTCATAAACTTTATGGACACGGCTCATGCACAGAGCCACATTAACTCCATAGAGGTGCCACCATGTAGTGCCTCTATGGGACTCCGGTTTTCCCCCTAGAAGCAGTGCTTTTAGGGAAGAATAATTCTCTCGAAACCTATGTGCCTATCTAGAAAATCAGAGGCCCACGGCAGGCTATGGTCACCATATTTTGGACCCCTGCAACAAGGACTGTAGTTCATCATTGTGCGTCAGGGCTTTCTATATATCTCACTAGACGAGTATATTTTAGCTTTGTATTCCGGTTTGTATGTGTATTTACAGCTTATAGATGTATCTCATTTTTTATCTACAGGGTGGGTCATTTATATGGATTCACCTAAATAAAATGGGAATGGTTGGTGATATTAACTTCCTGTTTATGGCACATTAGTATATGGGAGGGGGGAAACTTTTCAAGCTGGGTGTTGACCATGGCGGCCATTTTGAAGTCGGCCATTTTGTATCCAACTTTAGTTTTTTCAATGGGAAGAGGGTCATGTGACACATCAAACTTATCGAGAATTTCACAAGAAAAACAATGATGTGCTTAGTTTTAACGTTACTTTATTCTTTCATGAGTTATTTACAAGTTTCTGACCACTTATAAAATGTGTTCAAAGTGCTCCCCATTGTGTTGGATTGTCAATGCAACCCTCTTCTCCCACTCTTCACACACTGATAGCAACACCACAGAAGAAATGCTAGCACAGGCTTCCAGTATCCGTAGTTTCAGTTGCTGCACATCTCGTATCTTCACAGCATAGACAATTGCCTTCAGATGACCCCAAATATAAAAGTCTAAGGGGGTCAGATCGGGAGACCTAGGGGGCCATTCAACTGGGCCACGACGACCAATCCACTTTCCAGGAAACTGTTCATCTAGGAATGCTCGGACCTGACACCCATAATGACATAAATAACTCATGAAAGAATAAAGTAACGTTAAAACCAAGCACACCATTGTTTTTCTTGTGACATTCTCGATAAGTTTAATGTGTCACATGACCCTCTTCCCATTGAAAAAACTAAAGTTGGATACAAAATGGCCGACTTCAAAATGGCCACCATGGTCAACACCCAGCTTGAAAAGTTCCCCCCCTCCCATATACTAATGTGCCACAAACAGGACGTTAATATCACCAACCATTCCCATTCTATTTAGGTGTATCAATATAAATGGCCCACCCTGTATATATCCCACCAGGAAGTAAGGGGGGGGGGGGGGGCTGGACTTGCACAGTTTAAAGATTATCACCTGACAGCCTGTGTGATACTTATTACAGCGGATCTGATGTTATTGATTATTTTACTGTAATAACTTATTATTTGAGTCATTTTTGAGATGTATATACCCCTAATATGCGGCTCATGTGCAGGACGTAGTAACCTGCAGAGCTAGTTGAGCTGTGTTTGTTCTTTAGTGGATTTTGTCCAGTTAGTAAGACTTGGAGAGGAAGATATTCAGCTGCAGTGAGATGCCAGCCCATGTACAGTATGCCCAGACTTTAAAGGGGATTGCCAGGAACAAACTTTGGTGGCCTAACCCAATGACCCCCAGTACCTGCACCGCAGCCCCTTCCCTGCAGTTTATAACACTGTGCTGCTCCTGTTTATACAGCTGTGTCTGGTAAAGCCACTTCACCTGAATGGGATGAGCAGCTGTACCAGACTTGGCCACAAGAACACGGACTGCACTCCCAAGTGCCATAACCCCTACATTAGGCTAATAATTGGGGTCCCTGAGGTTCAGATCACCAGTAACACATTGATGGCATATACTAAGAATCTTGGAAAATCTCTTAAGGGTAATTAAACGTTCAACAAACTTCTGACGTGTCAGAAGTTTTGATTGGTGGGGGTCTCAGTGCTCGGACCCCCCCCCCCCACACAAATTGCTAAAACGATGCAGCAGAGGCGTTCGTGTGACCGCTGAGCCGCTTAGTTTCAGTTCGGCTTTTTCCGGAAATCAATGTAGCGGTGTACAGGCTCAATAGAAAGTCTGTGAGCCCGTACTCCGCTACATCGGCTTTCCAGAAACGAAGCGGCTGAGCGCTCACACGAGCACTTCTGCTGCTTCGTCTTAGCGATTGGTTGGGGTCTCAGTGCTCGGACCCCCACCAATCAAAACTTCTGACATGTCACTATGACATTTCAGAAGTTTAAAAAGGTAGACGATATCTTAAAGTGTAACTAAATGTTCAAAGTCTTGTTTCTGAAATTTGCATCTTACATGTACTAATTTGTAAAAAGTGTAAACCTGGACGCCGAGCTTCGAATCTGGGGGTGAAAACTTCCACAATTCTGCATTTATTAGCACCTTGCTTCAAGGAATAACCTCTTTAAAAGAAGACCTGTCAACTCTCCTGACGTGAATGTATTTAGTAGATGCTTGTATTCCCCAAGAAATAACAGTGCTGGAGCATCTTTTAGAACACTGCACTGTGCCGTTCCTCAGTTATTCCTCCTGGAACTGTATGATTGACAACTGGGTGTTCACATTCACCTTCAATGCGGTGTGTCCTTGCATATGTCAGTGTGTAGGGACACACCCCTTTGACAAAGGGAATGGTAACACCCATTTGTCAATTTATTCATACATTTCCAGGAGCAATAACAGGAGTGGCACAACACATAGTCCACTTTAATGCCCAAAATTCATGTATTTTTGGTGAAATATATCCTAGAGTGGGAAGAAGACAGAGTTCCCCACAGCAGAGCTTTCTTCTCCTCTCTCTGCAGTCAGTTATTGTTTGTCGTCCTTGGTTGATGATTTTGATTGACGTTTATTGAGATAACTGTTTTCATAATTGTATTGTGCTCTTTCTACAGAACAGAGACTAAGTTATGACATGACCCTCACCTGACTGACTGAAACGTGACAGGAGACAGCTTTTATGTACTGGTTTAGGAAACATTTGTTCATGGTCTATTCACAGACTAAAAACCTAATACTGTATGTTTTAAGATGATTTTTAAAAAAAAATAAAAATGCATAAAATACAGCGCATATTCAACAGTTTTTCTTTTTTTTTCTTTTTATGTGTGTATACTGTTGATATATGCAATGAATAAAAAATAAAGTGCTGTTTATACGTGTTGCGTTTTTATTCCTTGCCATTTCTGTATGTGTATAAGCACTGTTCACATTTCATAATTTAGAAGAATAATTAACGTATGATAACCTGGTCCTAGAAGTAGAAGACTGAAGAGAAGTAATCGGAAATTCCTCTTAATAAATAAAAAAATTGACAGAATATTTTTTGTACTATTCTGTGTCCTGATAATCCAACACCAGATAATCCAACACCACTGTTAAGGCTAAAAAAATAACGCACCACGTGAACCCAACCCAGTCAAGTGTCTGTCACCCATGATAGGCTCATAGTACGGTGCCTCTGTGGGTGCACGTCGACTGGAGAAATGTCTTTCTGTATTTTTTTGTGTACACACACCCTCTATATAAAACTGCATTGATAGCTTTCAGCAAAGCATAAATATTCAGGTGAAGCATTTGTGAGTCTTGATATAAAATTGGTATTTGCCATTAACTAATCTTGGGCTACTTCTAACCAGTTGGCCTTTTGAAGACTCTGGATGCTCTTTTGGTGGGTATTTTTTATTTTATTTTTTTGAACAATCCTTGTCTATCCAGCACTCGGTATAAAAGTTAAATGGTTTATTCGGTCATGTTAAAACAAAAGATTAAAACAAAAATCCTGGGACCACGCTTATGCGTTTCAGATCGCTAGGGTCCTTAGTCATAGCATAGTTGAAGCTATAACTAAGGACCCTAGCGGTCTGAAACGCGTAAGCGTGGTCCCGGGATTTTTGTTTTAATCTTTTGTTTTAACATGACCGAATAAACCATTTAACTTTTATACCGAGTGCTGGATAGACCAGGATTGTTCACTTCCATTACCTTGTATACCTGTTGTCGACAAAGGACTGCGTTGGGGGTATTTTCAAGCACCTGCAGCATTTGAATGTAATCGACTTGCATCATATAACGCATTGGAAACGTGGGGAACGAACTTTCTGTAATACATTCTTTCTTTTTCTATTTATTTGTTTTTAATGAAATGCATTTATTTTGTGTTTTAAAAAGAAATTTAGTCATTTACTTTTTATTAAAAAAAATTAAAATATGCACCGTTTCACTTCTGCAGCTTCTATGTTTCGCAGTGCATAGAAGCTGTTTTGGGTAGAATCTTTCAGTGAGCTGCTCTGACAGCTCGTTCTGCAGCTGCTTATCTCCTGAGTGATCTTGTAAGCACAGTTCTGATCAAGTCAAAGTAGACATACCCCTTGCAGACTGCAAAAACTGTCTACTAGAATCCAGTGCACAGGCTGCTGTAATCACAGGACTTTATTAACTAACAAGTTCTCTCTACAGGTACTGACAGCTTGCAATTCCCTGTTTAAGTAAGATATATTAGCCTATTTCTCACTTCTTTCTCCCTGCTGGTGCAGAAGCAGGCACAGTTTTCTTATATTATGTCCCATATTGAAATAAATTTAGTATGTAGCCTTCAAGTAAATTCTTCACAAAAGAAAGTGGTGGATCCAAAAGGAAGGCAAGGTATAAAGAAAACTGATGCATCGCCTTTCTTTTTTTTGTCTATTCCTGTTTGGCACAAAAAAAAAAAACTAACAAAAATTTCAGCAAAAACTGTATGTGTGTGATCTTGGCCTATAGCACAACTATTTAATTTAAAGCAGGCGTCTCGAACTCGGCCGGGTAAATGGGATGCACATAGAAAAAATGTCAAGTGGACGGTCTGCATTACCTTCAAATTTGATACAATACAAAATTATTGTTAATCAATTTAGTTATTTGAAACACTATAACAATACTACATTCCTATAATAATGCAGCTATTGTAACGGAAGTTTGCGCATTTACTCCACGTGCTTATTTTAACAACCCAGCTTAAGTGTCACTAAATGCAGTCTGGCTGCTCAGTTGGCAGTGTTTGACAGACACAAGAATATGGAGATTGGGCAGCCCCTTTTTAGATACTGCCACATTGCCCTCTAGATACTGGCACCCACGATAATGCCACGGTACCTGCTGTAGATAGTGTAACACACACACACACCCACCCGCCCAACCCCCCCCCCAATTTGGCTCCCTCTAGGAGTGGAATCCCCAGCCAGAGCGTTGCTGACACTTAGGCCAGGGATTCCTCTGCTGGAGCCCCTGACGTCTCTGTTCATAGACAGTGATGTCAGGGGATCCTCTGGGACCATAATGTAATGTCGGGCAGAGCCGGAGCCCAAGAGCAGAGCACTAGTATAGGCTCTGCTATGGAACTCTGGGGAAGCCCCTGACATCGCTGTCCATATATGGACAGGGATGTCTGGGGCAGAACGCTATTAGCGCTCTTCCTGGGACTCCAGCTCTGCTCCTGACAATGTATGGACCGTGATGTTGAGGGCTTCCCCAGCCGGAAACCTGGAGTAGAGCGCTAGTATAAGCTCTGCTCTAGGAGAGCCCCTGACATCACTGTCCATATATGGACAATGAAGCCAGGGACTTCGTCATTCGCCGGCACACTCCTTCGGCCTGCTTTCTCCTCTCCCTATGGATCTACGGTGCCCCGCGGGCCACAGTTGACAGCCTCAGGGATCGCATGTGGGCCTCGTGTTTGAGACCCCTGATTTAAAAGGAATCATTGTCCACCTTTATTCTGCCCTCTTTGATTTCAGTGTTGTGGGACTTATAAGCTGCTCTTAACCCCGCTCTACCTGTAAGGCTAGGTTCACACGGGCGTGGCGCAGCTTGGACGTGGAAAACGTTACTTTTTCACGTCCGAGGTGCATCCGTGCTCTGCGGGATGTGATATCCCGCATCCCCCATAGATTGGAGTCTAGGGAGGGATGTGTGACGTGTGGATAAAATAGGACATGTCCTATTTTCTCATGGAACCTTCACACGGTCGATTGAAACAACGGCTGTGTGAACGGCCACATTGAATTATATAGGTCCGTGTGACGGCCGTTTCAATGGCCGTCACACGGACATTTAAGACGTTCGTATGAATAAGGCCTGAGAAGAAAACTGTCAATCTGTGGTAGGAGAGCGAGGTTAGTAGCAGCTTTTGACTATCCCTGTCTCCTTTCTCACAATGCAATGTGAGGGCTGCAGTGAACAAACTAAGGCTTCGTTCACATCTGCGCTAAAGCAACGTTCTGTCAGCTTTCCGTCGGAACGGAGCCCTGACAGACACAAATGGAAACCGTAGGTTTCCTATTTCAATGGTGATGGATCTAGTGCCAATGGTTTCCGTTTGTCTCCGTTGTGCGAGTGTTCCGTCGCAGTTGACTATGCTATGGATCCCGTGAAGGCTCCATGAGAAAATAGGGCATGAAACGGAAACCTCCGCCGGAACTGCACCCTAGCGCAGATGTAAACGAAGCCTTAGGCCTCATGCACACGACCGTAGCCCGACCGTAGCCGTGTGCACGCCCGTGATTTTCGTGTCGGCCGGCTGCGGACTGTCAGCGGACTGTCAGCCGCAAGCCGCCCGCACATGCACATGGCCGGGCCATTGTTTTCAATGAGCCCGGACCGCAACTCCGGACCATAATAGGACATGTCCGTACTTTCTGCGGTCCGGGTTCCCGGGCCGTGCACGGACCGCAAAAACTACGGTCGTGTGCACGGCCCCATAGAAAAGAATGGGTCCGCAATTCTCCCGTGGATTTGCGGGGGAATTGCGGACGCAAAAACACGGTCGTGTGCATGAGGCCTTAGCTTTACAACAAACTTCGCAACAGTCAGACAGAAGTTTCACAATACTGAAATCTGCCGCCCGGTGACTACCTTATGCTGCCCTCAGAGTGCAGCAGAAAGGTGGTGACAGATTCTCTTTAGTGCAGTATATAAGGGGATTACTTGAGGTACACTAAGAAAAATAAACATTGGGAAAACTTTTTTGATCTAATCTTAGTTTTGGCTTAAAAACAAAATAACAAACCAGAATTGTCTGCCTACTATTGCTGAAGCCTTGAATACGAGTTCAGCTCTTATACCATGTCTGCCCTTCGCTCTTATTAGGTTTAAGGGTATGTTCACACGGTTTATTTTCGGCCGTTTTTCCGGCCGAAAAATCTGAAGCAGAACATCTGCCCATTGATTTTAATGGGAAAAAACTATTTGAAAAACAGCCGCGTAAAAAAACGACTTGCGAAAAAGAAGTGCAGGTGACTTCTTGGGATGTTTTTGGAGACGTTTTTCATAGACTATTTAAAAGAATGCCAAAAATGGGCGTAAAAAAACGTCGCCAAAAACGCGAGTGGCTTAAAAAACGTCTGAAAATCAGGAGCTGTTTTCCCTTTGAAAACAGCTCTGTATTTTCACACGGTTTTGGTTAGGCGTGTGAACATACCCTTACACATATATTTTTGCATTTATTTGCTAGGTGGTGGCTTGTACCTTATGTAATTATGAACCTTCGTAGATGATTCATTCAAGACTGCAGAATGAAGATTGTCTCGTGAATTGGGACAAGAACTTACATTTATTTGCTTACAAGTCTGTGCTAATGTCAGACAGTTAAATCTCTGGAATCTGATACTACTCGTGACTTGTAGATAATGTCATGGTACATTAAATGACAGAAATATCAATGCTGTTTAGCTAAAGAGAGATCATATCACATCACATCACTTGTAAGCTGTGGAGCTTGCAATGCAGACAGTGATATCCTGAAGTGGAATTATCCTATGAGCACATTGCTGAATGATCGGGCATAAGTGACTACTGGTAATAATTCACTACAAGCAGTTTGACCATGTTAAGATCAACAGACCAGGATGAAACTCAGGATTTGTCCACATTATTGACGTAGACCCTAACTTATTTACACGCACACACCCCACCTCCCTATACATATCCATCTCGTGAGATCGATTTGATTTAGGTCCTGATTAGAAACTTTTGCGGATCAGTCTCGGCCATTCAATTCATTGGTCTGTTACAACTACGGACCGCACGCGCAAGCTAACCGTGTGCGGTTCGTGTTTTGCGGATCTGTGATTTGCGGCAGTATAAAGTGCCACTGATGTGTGCTTGAGGCCTAAATGCTGCAATTTTCCACAGTGGACATTCCGGATGAAAAACTGCACCACAGGTTTTTCATCCGTAATTCTCTGCGGCCACCGGGGCAGATATGCTGTGTACCTTTTACGCCGCGTATCCACCCCGTGTTAACTTAGCCCTATATTGCGTTTGTGGGCTGAGATCATTGGAGGTCAGGTTCCCTGGAAGTATATAACAAGGTGGACAATGAATAATGGGTATACTGGCACGTTGTAGATCAACAGCATTCATATATTAATACAGATATTTTTAGGTTCAGCTAACACACGATAAATGATAACAGAGATAGTAGCTCGTTCCCATGACGGTGATTAATCTTCTGATAACAACACTGTAAACCGTGACTCATTACCGTAAAATTATGATATTTTTAATTTTCCAATTTTTCTTTATTAAAATGCACACTGTCAAAAGAAAACCCTACAATATAGTCATAGTAGGCATTAAAGTGATCTGCTCAGTGCGCAGTATTGAAATTGCAGAGAATATTTACCAGTGAAAGATATAGATAATGGTTTTCTTTTAGAAGATCAAAAATGTACAGGTTGGAAATATACCATTATATAATATGATCTAAAAAGAAAACTATCCTAAAAGATCAATGAGATCAGCCGGGGATTTGTCCAGTATCCAACTCATAAAAGCTGTGTGTCCTATACATTAAAGAGGCTCTATCACCAGATTCTCAAATCCCTATCTACTATTGCATGTGATCGGCGCTGCAATGTAGAGAACAGTAACGTTTGTTTGTTTTTTTTAAACGATAATTTTTGGCCAAGTTATGAGCTATTTTATATTTATGCAAATGAGCTTTGAAATGGACAACTGGGCGTTTTTTTTTTTCGTTATGTCCAACTGGGCGTGTATTGTGTTTTTAACTGGGCGTGTTTACGTGTATGACGCTGACCAATCAGTGACCAGTCAGTATCATACACTCATCTACATTCATTTACACAGCAGCGATGTGCAGCCACATAAACAGAGATTAACGTTAATCAAGTGTCCTGATAATGAATACACATGAAATCCAGCCTGGACGTCATGTGTACTCAGAATCCTGACACTTCTGACTCTTTTCTGTGAGATTCCCGCAAGCCACGCGTAATCTCGCGAGATTACGGAGGTAAACGAGATTTAGTTTCCCTTGCTGGAAATCTCAAAGGAAAGAGTCAGAAGTGTCAGGATTCTGAGTACACATGACGTCCAGGCTGGATTTCATGTGTATTCATTATCAGGACACTTGATTAACGTTAATCTCTGTGTATGCGGCTGCACATCGCTGCTATGGAGAGGAGTGTATGACGCTGACTGGTCACTGATTGGTCAGCGTCATACACGTAAACGCCCAGTTAAAAACACAATACACGCCCAGTTGGACATAACGAAAAAAAAACGCCCAGTTGTCCATATCAAAGCTCATTTGCATATATATAAAATAGCTCATAACTTGGCCAAAAATGAACGTATTTAAAAAAAACAAAAACGTTACTGTTCTCTACATTGCAGCGCCGATCACATGCAATAGGAGATAGGGATTTGAGAATCTGGTGACAGAGCCTCTTTAAATATACAGGTTATAAGGGCGCACATGATCAGTGAAATGCTGAGAGAAACTCCGTTCCAACCTGTCTCACAAATGGGAACTGTGTGGGTTGGCGGAAGAGGGAAAAACAATACAATAATAACAGCGACATTATAATGTACATGCAGAGATGTGTCCAAAAGTTTAAAATACTGCAGACAAAGTACCAAGTGATATATTCAGAGTGAGTGACCGCACATTCTCATGTCCATGGATGGTTGGGTCCAAAACTGGCCCTCTCTTGGGATCTGTGGGAGTCCAAGCAGCAGAACCCCATAGATTCCAAGAGAGGGACAGTTTTTGGTCCCAACCATTCATGAAGATGAGGTTGAACATGTGAGGACCCTCTCCATTGGCCGAGCAAAAGCAATCAGCACTTTTGGTAACTTCCTTTGACTTCGATGGGGAATGAACATCCATATGTACTGAGGATAAATTGAGGTCCTACACATGAGAATTTCATTGATATCTGCCTCCACTTCATATTTGGTAGAGGAATTTAGTTGATGATAACCTTTTGAAGAGACACTCCCCATAACGACCAGTGACTTTCCATGGTAGATATTCTCTAGACTGCCAGCTCCCCTATTACAAGCCGAGGTGTTGTAATATAACTGTTAATCTCTCTGTCCAGAGAACATTATACATATAAATGGTTTCATTCTGTTTAAACTTTATGCAAATTAATTTAGAATCTAGTAGTGCCGAGACAGAAATTGTCACTGCATCCGCCCAATACCTTAAGAGACCATAGCCCTCCAACCACATAAGAAAGCAGGATTCTAAAAAAAGTGGTTCTATTATAATGTAATGGTGATAGACAGAGCTATATTACCGTACAAATAATTATATTTTAAAATGTATATCCTGTAAATAAATATATATACACTACCGTTCAAAAGTTTAGGGTCACTTAGAAATTTCCTTATTTTTGAAAGAAAAGGACAGTTTTTTTCAATGAAGATAACATTAAATTAATCAGAAATACACTCTATCCATTGTTAATGTGCTAAATGACTATTCTAGCTGCAAACGTCTGATTTTTAATGCAATATCTACATAGGTGTATAGAGGCCCATTTCCAGCAACCATCACTCCAGTGTTCTAATGGTACATTGTGTTTGATAACTGTGTTAGAAGGCTAATGGATGATTAGAAAACACTTGAAAACCCTTGTGCAATTATGTTAGCACCGCTGTAAACAGTTTTGCTGTTTAGAGGAGCTATAAAACTAACCTTCCTTTGAGCTAGTTGAGAATCTGGAGCATTACATTTGTGGGTTCGGTTAAACTCTCAAAATGGCTAGAAAAAGAGTTTCTTTCATGTGAAGCTCGACAGTCTATTCTTGTACTTAGAAATGAAGGCTATTCCATGCGATAAATTGCCAAGAAACTGAAGATTTCCTACAACGGTGTGTACTACTCCCTTCAGAGGACAGCACAAACAGGCTCTAACCAGAGTAGAAAGAGAAGTGGGAGGCCCCGCTGCACAACTGAGCAACAAGACAAGTACATTAGAGTCTCTAGTTTGAGAAATAGGTTAAGAATTTGTACTCGGCACACCTTGCTTGTGTTACAAAAATATATTTTTATTTTTATTATGGATGCCAGAGGCTGTATGTGCGACGTCGACGTTTCGGTCAGACAGACCTTCGTCGGGCACTGAGCCGTGCTGGGGACTGGATCGGTACAAAATGATGCGTGTATAGCGCTGCTGTGGTCAGTAACCGGCGGCTTACCGCTTACTCGCACATACAGCCTCTGGCATCCATAATAAAAATAAAAATATATTTTTGTAACACAAGCAAGGTGTGCCGAGTACAAATTCTTAACCTATACCCGGGTTGGGACCCTACCTCGAGCACCCAAAGAAACCAGTGCCATCTGAACACAACCATATAGTTTGAGAAATAGACGCCTCACAGGTCCTCAACTGGCAGCTTCATTAAATAGTACCCGCAAAACGCCAGTGTCAACGTCTACAGTGAAGAGGCGACTCCGGGATGCTGGCCTTCAGGGCAGAGTGGCAAAGAAAAAGCCATATCTGAGACTGGCTAATAAAAGGAAAAGATTAATATGGGCAAAAGCACACAGACATTGGACAGAGGAAGATTGGAAAAAAGTGTTATGGACAGACGAATGGAAGTTTGAGGTGTTTGGATCACACAGAAGAACATATGTAAGACGCAGAACAACTGAAAAGATGCTGGAAGAGTGCCTGACGCCATCTGTCAAGCATGGTGGAAGTAATGTGATGGTCTGGGGTTGCTTTGGTGCTGGTAAAGTGGGAGATTTGTACAAGGTAAAAGGGATTTTGATTATGGAAGGCTATCACTCCATTTTGCAACGCCATGCCATACCCTGTGGACAGCGCTTGATTGGAGCCAATTTCATCCTACAACAGGACAATGACCCAAAGCACACCTCCAAATTATGCAAGAACTATTTAGGGAAGAAGCAGGCTCCTGGTATTCTATCTGTAATGGAGTGGCCAGCGCAGTCACCAGATTTCAACCCCATAGAGCTGTTGTGGGAGCAGCTTGACCGTATGGTACGCAAGAAGTGCCCATCAAGCCAATCCAACTTGTGGGAGGGGCTTCTGGAAGCATGGGGTGAAATTTCTCCCGATTACCTCAGCAAATTAACAGCTAGAATGCCAAAGGTCTGCAATGCTGTAATTGCTGCAAATGGAGCATTCCAAGACGAAAGCAAAGTTTGAAGGAGAAAATTATTATTTGAAATAGAAATCATTATTTCTAACCTTGTTAATGTCTTGACTATATTTTCTAGTCATTTTGCAACTCATTTGATAAATATAAGTGTGAGTTTTCATGGAAAGCACAAAATTGTTTGGGTGACCACAAACTTTTGAACGGTAGTATGTATATATATATATATATATATATATATATATATATATATATATATATATATACATACACACACTCCTCAACATTGAAATTGCAGCACCAAGAAGGAAAAGTTTTGGATCTATGGAAATCACAGGATCGACAGACATGTTAATGAAATGCAAATGATAAAAAAATGGGAAAAATATATTCCAAACAACCTGATTTATTCAGTATCGCACAGAAATACACGCACTTACGCGCCTTGGCATGGTATCAATGAGGTTATTAATGGTTCTCTGAGGAATGTTATGCCGCGCTGAATGCACTTCGACACGCAAATCAAAAAAATTGTCTGCTGGCAGCTCCCTTTGCAATTGCCGACCAATGACGTCCCAGATGTGCTCAATGGGAGACAAGTCCAGAGATGCTGCAGACCATGGTAGCACGTTTAGGCCACGCAGGCTGCTCACAGTAGCACGAGCAACGTTCGACCTGGCGTTCAGTTGAAAAACGGCTTCTGGGACACTTTGGAGATATGGCCGTGCCACTGGTTCCACGACCAAATCAATGTAATGCCGAGCTGTTAGTGTACCTAAAATGAAGACTAGAGGGCTCCGGCTACCGTACATTATGCCACCCTACACCATAATCCCGGAAGTAGGACAGGTGTAACGTTCCTTTATGAAGACCTCTTCATGGTTTGTCTCTGTGCACCTCTTGCTGTCATTACATTCGTTGTTCTCCCATCCTCTGGGACATGCAAAGTTGAACAGGGCTAGGCGTGTAGCGATCTGCCAGAGTGTTAAACCAATGGTCTCTCAGTTCAAGGATTCTGTCCCCCTCAGTTTGCGACAAGTGGTGATAACTGGAACGTCAACGAACAGGAGGCATCGCACAATTATCACACACACCACTTGATCAGATTTTTGAGGTTTCATGTGACTACAAAACTTTGCTTTCAATTTGGCTTTTATGCCTCTCCCACATGCCACAGATTGGAGCGAGGTGCTTGAAAATTTGATCTTTTGCAGATTTTAGTGACACCTGCTACTTCCTCGATTTGCATAACCTAATGGCTTGCCCTTTTTGGTGTTGCAATTTCAATGTTAAGGAGTGTGTATGTATATATATATATATATATATATATATATATACACATACAATAATATGTGAAGTTATTGGGGGTTAGGTAGAGAGTCCAAGATATTCAAGCTATGCCCCTGCTACAATCTTGCTTTTCGTATTTCTGTCACCAGGTGGCACCATGTTAATATGGAGCAGTTCTACCTAATAACCCAATTGTAGTTTATTGCCTACATAAATAGCAGGTGCCAGCTGACGGGATGTCCAATAAACCATTTATTTCGCCCTTAACTATCCAATGACTACAAAAGGCATTAGATTTCTAAAAAGGGAGCAACAAACACGCAGATCTTTCTGTATTTCTGTTTCCTCTTAGCTCTAAATTAGATTCTAAAAGGCAAAATGGGTTTAAATCTGGTGCTTCAGTTGTTAAAAGTCTGGTGTGCCGGTAAATATTTTCATGTCAGTGGCTATTATAATAAAATTGACCTGATTCAATAGCAATCTGCTAATCAAGTCTAATGTTGACTGCCTCCATGATTGAATGCGTTTTAAAGGAAAGTAGATATTTTTACAGTACTTTTTTTGCTATAAGTGCCCCTTAAATATCGCTGATAGGACCCCAGCAATGAGATGCAATTTGCCAGAAAACCTAGCAGCAAATATAGCGTCAACATAGGGGAAATAAAGCGTTACATAATGGCCATTGAAATCATGGTGGTCATTGAAATAGAGGGGAGTCTCTATCATGGGACCTCTATTTACGCCCTCTATTAATTTAGAACAAAATAAATAAAGAGGTTTTCCCAACTCAGACATTTGTGACATATCTACAGGATATGCCATAAATGTCTGATAGATGCGGGTCCCACTTCTGGGACCCACACTTATGTTAAGAAGGGGGGTACAGACGATGAGGGGAGTGGTGGCTACGCATGTTACGGAAACAGCCAAGCAGCCCAGAAGTGGGAACCGTTGGGAATACCCCTTTGAGGTGAAAGTCATAACTGTGACGATTCTTGATGGAAAGACCTAATAACTGAGCTCTGTCCATAGAAAAAGACAAAAATGTGTTCCCCCACAATCAACATTGGCCTGTTCAATAAATACATCTATAAGACAATGGAAATAAAAGAAGCCGTCAATCTTGAGCGGTATTTTACCAAATTAATCGTGAAATGTGTATATGTAGTTATTTACGCCTACACCACAATTAATAGGCAACAAATCAACTGTAGGCTCAGCCGGCAGACTTTACATTCATAAACCTGTCAATAATTCATTGTTAGACCCACATGTAACGTCTGTAAATCTTTACTATAGTTGTTTGCAATATAAGCTGGCAAAGTCAGATGGATAATACTTAATAATATTGCACTCACTACGTGAATATTGCAACCTATTGGACTGGCACTGTTATAGGGAGCTCTGTGTGGGAGACAATGTTGTGGGGGCATGGTGTGGTTGTCACTGTTTTAGGGAGGCTGACACTGTTATGAGAGGCATTGTGTGACTGGCACTGTTGAGGGGGGAATGACTGATCTCCTTGGACACACAGAGGAGAATTCTTTATGTATTTCTCAAAGTTTTGATTGGGATATGAGACAGAACAGGTTGAAGGTGAAGAAGGATATTAAAGAGCCTCTTTCACCACATTATAAGTGGCCTATCTTCTACATAATGTGATCACTATGTGCAGCCACATACACACACTATAACGTTACTCAAGTGTCCTGAGAGTTAATTTACATCACCTCCAGCCAGGACGCGATGTCTATTCAGAATCCTGACACTTCACTAACGTTTGTGTGTGATTTACCTCACAGCACATCGAGATCACGCTGGGCTGTCATTTACAGCGTAATCTTGCGGGATAACGCTTGCCTGCCTGTAAATCTCACTCAAACGTTAGCAGAGTTTTTAGTAGTAGGGGTCGCTGTAAAGGATCTGCCAGGCACAGCTTCGGGGTTAACTCCCAGAACTAATCAGTCAGCACCTGAGAATACATCCCTGAGACTGACTCCTGCTTCCACCATTCAGGCTGGCAGGCTTAGGAGTGGGAGAGCCTATCGTAACCTGGCCAGACTCAGCTAGCTCCCGCCCTCGGTCTATTTAAGCCTGCCCTTCCTGTCCCTCGGTGCTTGTGATTCTTTCCTTGTGGTTTCCTGGCCCAGCTACAGCTCCTGCTATTTTTGATCCTGCTCCATACAGACCCTGGCTTACCGACTACGCTTCTGCTTTTCGTTTTGTACCTCGCACACTCCTGGCTTGACTCGGCTCGTTCACCACTCTGGTTGCTCACGGTGTTGCCGTGGGCAACGGCCCCTTTTCCTTGCTTGTGTTCCTTTGTATGTTTGTCGTGTTTGTCGTGCACTTACTGAGCGCAGGGACCGCCGCCCAGTTGTACCCCGTCGCCTAGGGCGGGTCGTTGCAAGTAGGCAGGGACAGAGTGGCGGGTAGATTAGGGCTCACTTGTCCGTCTCCCTACCCCCTGCCATTACATAATCACAAGCCCATACCTAGTCTACCCCTGGTCCCTGACACCACTATGGATCCCCGTGAGACCCTGGCTCAGCAAATGCAGGGTCTCTCCCTACAGGTCCAGGCCCTGGCTCAGAGGGTCAACCAGCCTGATGCTACCCTGGTAGTTCCCCTCACCGCACCTCTTGAACCCCACCTCAAGTTGCCCGACCGGTTCTCAGGGGACCGGAGGGCTTTTCTCTCCTTTCGGGAGAGTTGTAGGTTTTACTTTAGTTTAAAGCCTCATTCCTCAGGTTCTGAGAGCCAGCGGGTGGGTATAATTATGTCCCGGCTCCAGGAAGGGCCCCAAGAGTGGGCCTTCTCCTTGGCTCCTGACGCCCCTGAACTTTCCTCCGTTGATTGTTTCTTTTCTGCTCTCGGACTTATTTATGACGAGACTGACAGGACTGCCTTTGCCGAGAGTCAGCTGGTGACCTTAAGTCAGGGTAAGAGACCTGTTGAGGAGTATTGCTCTGACTTTCGGAAGTGGTGCGTAGCTTGTCGGTGGAATGACCCTGCCTTAAGGTGCCAGTTTAGGTTGGGTCTGTCGAACGCCCTGAAAGACCTGCTAGTTAGCTATCCCTCTTCTGACTCCCTAGACCAGGTTATGGCTTTAGCGGTACGACTTGACCGACGTCTCAGGGAACGACAACGTGAACGTTTATGTGTTTTCTCCTCCGACTCCCCCATGATGCCTCCCGAAGCTCCGTTGCTTCGTTCCTCCCCGAAAGATTCAGAGATACCTATGCAACTTGGGGCCTCCGTGTCCCCCCAACAACGTAGAGAATTCCGCAGGAAGAATGGTCTCTGCTTCTACTGTGGGGACGACAAGCATCAAGTGAACAACTGTCCTAAGCGTAAGATTGCAGCCAGAGAACTTCCGCGTCTAAGTGATCATCGGGGAGGTCACTTGGGCGCACAGGTATTTCCCGTAAATATGAAACGTACTAAGATCTTGCTTCCCTTTCAGGTCTCTTTTGGTGGTAGGTCTGCTACCGGCAGTGCCTTCGTGGATTCAGGGTCCTCTACTAATATCATGTCTGTGGAATTTGCTATGTCCCTTGCTATGCCTCTGATTGATTTGCCTAAACCTGTCCCGGTAGTGGGTATCGACTCCACTCCTCTTGCCAATGGTTATTTTACACAGCATACCCCTGTTTTTGAACTCCTTGTTGGCTCCATGCATTTGGAGCAATGCTCTGTACTGTTGATGCAGGGATTATCGTACGATTTGGTTCTAGGTCTTCCCTGGTTGCAGTTGCATAATCCCACGTTTGACTGGAATACTGGGGAGCTAACCAAATGGGGTAATGAATGTTGTACGTCATGTTTTTCTGTTAATTCTATTTCTCCCCCTAAGGAGGCGAATACGCTACCCGAGTTTGTTCAGGACTTCGCTGATGTTTTCTCTAGGGAGGCCTCCGAAGTGTTACCTCCTCATAGAGAATACGATTGCGCTATCGAATTGGTACCAGGAGCTAAGCTTCCTAAGGGTAGGATATTTAATCTTTCTTGTCCCGAACGTGAAGCTATGAGAGTGTATATCCAGGAATCCCTGGCCAAGGGTTACATTCGTCCCTCTTCTTCTCTGGTAGGTGCTGGCTTCTTCTTCGTGGGGAAGAAGGATGGTGGTCTTAGGCCATGCATTGACTACCGTAGCCTGAATAAGGTCACGGTAAGGAACCAGTATCCCCTTCCTTTGATTCCTGATCTCTTTAATCAGGTTCAGGGGGCCCAATGGTTTTCTAAATTGGATCTATGGGGGGCGTATAACCTTATTCGCATCAAAGAGGGGGATGAGTGGAAGACTGCGTTTAACACGCCCGAAGGCCATTTCGAATACCTCGTCATGCCCTTTGGGTTGTGTAATGCCCCTGCGGTCTTCCAGAATTTCATAAATGAGATTTTGAGAAATTACCTGGGGATTTTTCTGGTAGTGTACCTTGATGACATACTGGTGTTTTCCAAGGACTGGTCCTCCCACATTGAGCATGTCAGGAAGGTGCTCCAGGTCCTTCGGGAAAACAAACTGTTTGCCAAAACCGAAAAATGTGTGTTTGGGGTACAGGAGATTCCATTTTTGGGTCAAATCCTCACTCCTCATGAATTCCGCATGGACCCCGCCAAGGTTCAGGCTGTGGCGGAATGGGTCCAACCTGCCTCCCTGAAGGCGTTACAGTGTTTTTTGGGGTTCGCTATATTATTACAGGAGATTTATTGCTAACTTCTCGGTCATCGCTAAGCCCCTTACGAACCTCACTCGCAAAGTTGCTGATCTCCTCCACTGGCCTCCTGAGGCTGTCCAGGCTTTTGAGGTCCTTAAGAAGTGCTTTGTCTCGGCCCCGGTGCTGGTTCAGCCCAACCAAATGGAGCCATTTATCGTGGAAGTTGACGCATCTGAGGTGGGAGTGGGGGCTGTCTTGTCCCAGGGTACCAGGTCCCTCACCCATCTCCGCCCCTGTGCCTACTTCTCCTGGAAGTTTTCGCCAACTGAAAGTAACTATGATATTGGCAACTGCGAACTCTTAGCCATTAAATGGGCATTCGAAGAGTGGCGCCACTTCCTGGAGGGGGCTAGGCACCAGGTAACGGTCCTTACCGACCACAAGAATCTGGTTTTCCTAGAATCTGCCCGGAGGCTAAACCCGAGACAAGCTCGATGGGCGTTATTTTTTACCAGATTAAATTTTTTGGTTACCTATAGGGCTGGGTCTAAAAATATAAAGGCTGATGCACTGTCGCGTAGCTTCATGGCCAGCCCTCCTTCGGAGGAAGATCCTGCTTGTATTTTGCCTCCCGGTATAATCATTTCTTCTATTGATTCTGATTTAGTCTCTGAAATTGCAGCTAATCAAGGTTCAGCTCCCGGGAACCTTCCTGAGGACAAGCTGTTTGTTCCCCTGCAATACCGGCTAAGGGTACTTAGGGAAAATCATGACTCCGCACTATCTGGTCATCCAGGCATCCTGGGTACCAAACACCTCATTGCCAGAAACTATTGGTGGCCTGGGTTGCCTAAAGACGTTAAGACCTACGTCGCCGCTTGTGAGGTTTGTGCTAGGTCCAAGACTCCCAGGTCCCGACCAGCGGGCTTACGTTCGTTGCCCATTCCCCAGAGACCTTGGACACATATCTCCATGGATTTTATCACCGATTTGCCTCCATCCCAAGGCAAGTCGGTGGTGTGGGTGGTGGTGGACCGCTTCAGTAAGATGTGCCACTTTGTGCCCCTCAAGAAACTACCCAACGCCAAAACGTTGGCTACCTTGTTTGTCAAACACATCCTGCGTCTCCATGGGGTCCCTGTCAATATTGTTTCGGACAGAGGGGTACAATTTGTTTCATTGTTTTGCAGAGCCTTCTGTATGAAGTTGGGGATTGATCTGTCCTTCTCCTCTGCCTTCCATCCTGAAACCAATGGCCAAACGGAGAGGACTAATCAATCTCTAGAACAATACTTAAGGTGTTTTGTCTCTGACTGTCAATTTGATTGGGTCTCTTTCATTCCCCTCGCCGAATTTTCCCTTAATAACCGGGTCAGTAACTCATCAGGGGTCTCTCCTTTTTTTTGTAATTTTGGGTTTAATCCACGGTTCTCCTCCGTTTCACCTGGTAGTTCCAACAATCCCGAGGTAGAGGTCGTTCATCGGGAACTGTGCACAGTCTGGGCCCAGGTTCAGAAAAACCTAGAGGTGTCCCAGAGCGTACAAAAAACTCAGGCTGATAAAAAAACGTTCTGCTAACCCCCTGTTTATGGTCGGGGATCTGGTGTGGTTGTCGTCTAGGAACTTGCGTCTCAAGGTTCCGTCCAAGAAGTTTGCTCCCCCTTTTATTGGGCCATATAAGGTCATTGAGGTCCTCAATCCTGTCTCCTTCCGGCTGGAGTTGCCCCCGTCTTTTCGGATACACGACGTGTTTCATGCCTCCCTCCTCAAACGCTGCTCCCTGTCCTTGGCTCCCTCGAGGAGACCTCCTGTTCCCGTCCTCACCCCTGAGGGGGTGGAATTCGAGGTGGCCAGGATTGTGGACAGCAAGATGGTCCAAGGCTCCCTCCAGTACCTGGTCCATTGGAGAGGATACGGGCCCGAGGAGAGGACTTGGGTACCCGCCCGGGATGTTCACGCTGGGGTATTGGTCAGGAGGTTCCACCTGCGTTTCCCCAGTAAGCCAGGTCCACTTAGAAAGGGTCCGGTGGCCCCTCATAATAGGGGGGGTACTGTAAAGGATCTGCCAGGCACAGCCTCGGGGTTAACTCCCAGAACTAATCAGTCAGCACCTGAGAATACATCCCTGAGACTGACTCCTGCTTCCACCATTCAGGCTGGCAGGCTTAGGAGTGGGAGAGCCTATCGTAACCTGGCCAGACTCAGCTAGCTCCCGCCCTCGGTCTATTTAAGCCTGCCCTTCCTGTCCCTCGGTGCTTGTGATTCTTTCCTTGTGCTTTCCTGGCCCAGCTACAGCTCCTGCTATTTTTGATCCTGCTCCATACAGACCCTGGCTTACCGACTACTCTTCTGCTTTTCGTTTTGTACCTCGCACACTCCTGGCTTGACTCGGCTCGTTCACCACTCTGGTTGCTCACGGTGTTGCCGTGGGCAACGGCCCCTTTTCCTTGCTTGTGTTCCTTTGTATGTTTGTCGTGTTTGTCGTGCACTTACTGAGCGCAGGGACCGCCGCCCAGTTGTACCCCGTCGCCTAGGGCGGATCGTTGCAAGTAGACAGGGACAGAGTGGCGGGTAGATTAGGGCTCACTTGTCCTTCTCCCTACCCCCTGCCATTACAGTCGCACTGTAGATCTCAGTGACTTCAAACGTGGCACTGTCATAGGATGCCACCCATGCCAAAGGCAAAGAATGGCCAGTCGTGAGTATCACAATGGGATACAGGAATTGGACAAGCTAGCTTTATAGCAACCCCACAGACCACGTAAAGAGCATATTAATGTTTTACACTTTTAGGGGCATAAACGAGGGATTATGGGTATAAAACCTCCCACTTGTGCCCTCAGTCCTGGCTGCAGCGCACAGCTCCTCGGACTGTTGTACATACTGTCTATATGTAATGCTGTCTGCCATCTGCTGGTAAAAGGTAAACATTACTTGGGAGCTTCCCAAATTTCACCAGCAGATGGCAGTCAGCATTACATAAAGACAGCAGTCAGGTCAGAGGGGAAGGGGAAGGGAGTTTTCCAGCATCTTTACTTCACTGCTGGCTGGTGTAGTCCTGTCTTGCTGGGTCCACCTCCCTCTCTTTGAAGCTCCCAAAAACTTCTACTGCTTTAACCTGCCTGCCCACCTTCTCCAATTGTCTACAACACCTGACTGGAAAGTGCCGTTGGCTGCTGCCTCCCCACAGTTACAGACAAAATTGTGCAGGGGACCAGCAGCAAGTGCCACACCACTGTTTCTGGCTGCATGTTTATGGCGCAATGGTCCAGTACTACCTAATTGTGCCGCCCCCTTCTCAATGCTGCAGGTGCCCATCTCACTGCGCCTCAAGGGTACACATCATCTTGCTCCTGGGCTACAAGCATTGTCATTTTTTAGGAGTTCTACATGCTCAAAACTTGTGGATGAGAGACCCCGATAAAAACAGTCAACTGTTGTTGTTTACATAGTTTTTCTATATCATTTGTATTGTTTCTCTAAACCAGACAATGCCTTAACCCCCTTCCCCCTGCTTGCATTCTGGGCCCTAATGTCCAAGCCATTTTTTACATTTTTCCATTGTCACATTCGAAGAGCTGTAACTTTTTTATTTTTGCGTCGGCATACCTGTATGAGGTCTTGTTTTTTGCGGGACGACTTGCAGTTTTTATTGGTACCATTTGAGAGTAGATGCGACCTTCTGATCACTTTTTATCACATTTTTTTTAAGTCAGGATTAACAGAAAACAGCAATTTTTCCATTGTTTTTTATTTTATTTTTTACGGTGTTCACAGTGCGGGTTAAATAATGTAACAGCTTTATAGTCGGGGTCGTTACGGACGCGGCGATACCAAATATGTGTAACTTTATTGCTTTATTGTAGTTTTTTTTAATAGTAAAGCAGTTTGTAAGGGGAAAAAGTGGGTTTTTCATTTTTTTTTTCACTTTTTTTTTTTATTAACTTTCTTAAACTTTTTTTACTAGTCCCACTAGGGGACTTCACTATCCTCCGATCGCTATTATAATACACTGCAATACTTTTGTATTGCAGTGTATTACTGCCTGTCCGTTTAAAACATATTTTTTTTTATAGATAATATTGCTTTTAGTATGATATTAAAATACATTTTATTTATTTGTGTTCTTGTGTTCTACTTTGTACTTTTTTCTTACTTTTACTTCTCTATGGGGGCTGCCATTTTTTTTTCATCTCTGTATGTGTTGATTAACGACAAATATAGAGATGGAATACGGCACATACAACCCCATAGAGAATGCGAACGGGAGCCGTTCCATTCACTGCAACGTACGCCGCTCCCACACAGACCAAAACGAAGCACGTTCGCAGGGCGAAATCCGGCGCCATTTTCATGTGGACCGGAAGCCACGGCCGGAGAGTAAGATGACGACTTCCTTCAAGGAAGCGAAGGCGCAAGGAATAAGAGCAGAGGCGGCAGCGGCGGCAGGAGCAGGTAAGTTATGTTTGTGTATGTGATGTGTGTATTATGTTCGTGTGATATTGTCTGCTGAGCCCTGTATCTAATCCTCCTACACTGTGCAGTCACTCAGAAAATGGCGGCACACAGTGTAGGAGGTTTGACGATTCAAACCCTTCCTTCTCCTGGCACTAGCTAGAATAAGGGAGGGGCCATTGTGTAAGGACACTAGAGCAATGAGGTTGCTTTACCGCATTGACCATGCTGCAATTTTGGGAACTGCTCCCTCTAGTGCCCAGCACACGGAAATGTTATAAATTAGACTACAATTTATAATATTGGAAAATTAAGCATTACGCAGTGCCCATTCATATCAATGCATTGTCAGCCTAGAGCTACAGATCCATTTTCCTAGTAGCCAAAATTGTACAAAAAAGTGTTGTGCCATTTGTCTAATAGGATTGCTGAAAGAATACAGCGTGCTGATAGTTATAAGTCTGGTGTTTTCATGAGGGGAGCGCACCCCAACCTCTCCTTACCCCTCTCTGCCGTGACTAACAGGCTGCTGTATATGCATGTATACACAGCTGTCTGTCAGTCACCGGCCTGAGGGGCATATTAGGCTGACAGAGCCGCTTAAAATGTCTGAAACTTTTTGACAATACGCTCTAATTGCAATTCATACTTATAGTCCCACTTGCCTACATAACCAAATACACAAACTATATATGTACATGCAAAACAGTGGTCAAGTACTTAGCTCCAGGTTTACATTTACATACACACACAGGCACACACGCAAGCAGACACCTGCATACATACACAGATATACAGACACATACTACTATATATATATATATATATATACATATATGCACACATGTGTACACACATTTACCATTCAGCCATAACATTAAAACCAGCTGCTCAATTTTGTATAGATCCCATTTGTGCCGCCAATACAGCACTGACCTATCGAGGTTTCGACTACACAAGACCTCTGAAGGTGTCCGGTGGTATCCAAGATGTGAGCGTCAACACCTTGAACGCTTTGTCATGTTCCTCAAACCATACCTGAACAATTTTTGCAGTGTGGCAGGGGCATTATCCTGATGAAAGAGGCCACTGCCATTAGGGAATACAGTTGTCATGAAGGGGTGTACTAGGACTGCAGCAATGTTTAGGCAGATGGTACTTGTCACGGTAATACCTACATGACATGCCAGGACCCAAGGTTCCCCAGTAGAAAATTGCCCAGACCATCACACTGCCTCTACCAGCTTACCTTTTTCCCATAGTGCATCCTGGTGCCATCTATTCCTCAGGTAAGGGACGCACACGTACCCCGCCATACGTATGATGTAATGTAAAAGACAATGTGTCGATGCATGCATGTTCCTTGCCCCATTTTTCAGCTCCGCTCTGCACTGACCCAATTGGAGGGGTCAATGGATATTGAACACGAGAGTAGTGCACCATTTCACTGTTATCCCAAGGGATAAGAAAGGCTAGGTAAATCGCTGATGTCACGATGTAAGGATAATAAACACAGCGAAGTACAGGGAGAATGTACCCAGGAATAATATTAACCAGAAATTATTACTGCACTTATAGCACAAGTATAATACACATAGTGATGTCCCAGTACCAAGATAATGTACATAATGATGACACGGCTAAAGAATCATCCACTAAGTGAGGTCATACATAGCACAGACATAATACAAGTAGTGCTCAGTAATAATGCAAAAGTCATGTCACAGTCATATGCATAGCACAAGGGCACAGTACACTGCAATGTCACAGTACGGAGATAATGCACACAGTCAAGTCACCGCTAGAGGATAATGCACATCAGGAGCATTCATTGAATCTCAACACAGCTAACCCACGCTGAAGAGTGTAGCAAATTACCATTGGGTTAATAAACAGCATAATGGCACTGTACAAGGGTAATACACACAGTGAGTTCTTAGCACAAGAATATTGCAGACAGTGATGCCGCGTGACATATTACAGGAATAATAAAAATGCGATCGCAAGGTACAATTATACGGCAGATAGTTAGCGCAAGGATAAGGCTCTATTCACATGTGTGTCAGTGGTTCCATTAGGGGCTACAGCCACAGATTCCATTGTTTTTGCCAGACAAAAAAAAAGTTGTTTTGTCTGGAAAACTTACGGACACCCTGACGGAAACCAAACAGAACCCATTAAAGTCAACGGGTTCCGTCAGGCGCGATTTGTTTCTTTCATGCGACGGATCCGGCAGCTCCGGTTTTTCGTTGTTCTGCTCCTATGACGGAGCAGAACAATAGAAAATCTGAATGCAGATGTGATGAGAGCCTAATACACACAATTCAGAGCAGCTAATGAATAATATACACAGTGGAGTCACAAGCATAATGTACATGCTGATGTCATCATAAAGGCATAATACACATAGTGACATCACAGTGCAGGGAAAAAAAACATTACTGTCACAATAGAGATACTGCGCCACAGCAATGGACTAATGAACACAGTCATGTAACAGTGGAAACAGTGATGGGTTAATGTACACAGTAATATCACAGCACAAGGATAAATACACGTAGTGACATTACAGTGTAGGGAGAATGCATACAGTGATGTCACAGCAGTGGAGGGACCATCCACATCATAGCCCTTATAATAATACTGCCATTGTGTAAAACCAGTGTGAACATAATCTAGGGGAAATGAAGCGACAACTGCTAGAATCAGACTTTTTGTGTCTAGTTTTATAGCTCTCCCTTTAATTACTTACAAAGTAATTAAAGAGGCTCTGTCACAAGATTTTGCAACCCCTATCTGCTATTGCAGCAGATCGGCGCTGCAATGTAGATTACAGTAACGTTTTTATTTTTAAAAAACGAGCATTTTTGGCCAAGTTATGACCATTTTCGTATTTAGGCAAATGAGGCTTGCAAAAGTACAACTGGGCGTGTTTAAAAGTAAAAGTCCAACTGGGCGTGTATTATGTGCGTACATCGGGGCGTGTTTACTACTTTTACTAGCTGGGCGTTCTGATGAGAAGTATCATCCACTTCTCTTCAGAACGCCCAGCTTCTGGCAGTGCAGATCTGTGACGTCACTCACAGGTCCTGCATCGTGTCGGCACCAGAGGCTACAGTTGATTCTGCAGCAGCATCAGCATTTGCAGGTAAGTAGCTACATCGACTTACCTGCAAACGCCGATGCTGCTGCAGAACCATCTGTAGCCTCTGGTGCCGATGTGTCCTCGCTGGTCCGACACGATGCAGGACCTGTGAGTGACGTCACAGCGTGATCTCTCGAGAACACGGCTGTGTCTGCACTGCCAGAAGCTGGGCGTTGTGAAGAGAAGTGGATGATACTTCTCGTCAGAACGCCCAGCTAGTAAAAGTAGTAAACACGCCCCGATGTACGCACATAATACACGCCCAGTTGTACTTTTACTTTTCAACACGCCCAGTTGTACTTTTGCAAGCCTCATTTGCATAAATACGAAAATGGTCATAACTTGGCCAAAAATGCTCGTTTTTTAAAAATAAAAACGTTACTGTAATCTACATTGCAGCGCCGATCTGCTGCAATAGCAGATAGGGGTTGCAAAATCTGGTGACAGAGCCTCTTTAAATAAAATTAGAAGTAAAAGAAAATTAAATGCACTTCCAACCCATCCATAGCCTAGCCTCAAGCTTAATATTATAAACCCCCTCTACCCAGGCGATTCACAGCATGTCTATGGGTGGCACTTGCACTGTCTCCGTGCTGTGCTTAATAAGTGCAGCACATTGTATGATCATAGGTACTATGATGTCATTTATTTGAGTATGGGTATTGGGCTTAGAGACATTGCAAAGTGGAAGCATTTAGGAACCACAGCAACTCAGTCACGAACTGGCAGACCATGTAAAGTAACAGACCAGGGTCGCCGGGTGCTGTGGCGCATAGTGCATTAAAGTCGCCAATGCTCTGCTGCAGGGGCGTAACTAGGAAAGACTGGGCCCCATAGAAAAATTTTGACTGGTGCCCCCCTTCCCCTGGGTGTCACACAACCCCCCCTGTAGATAACGCCATACAGCCCCCCCTGTAGATAACGCCATACAGCCCCCCTGTAGGTAACGCCATACAGCCCCCCCTGTAGGTAACGCCATACAGCCCCCCCTGTAGGTAACGCCATACAGCCCCCCCTGTAGGTAACACCATACAGCCCCCCTGTAGGTAACGCCATACAGCCCCCTGTAGGTAACGCCATACAGCCCCCCCTGCAGGTATCGCCATACAGCCCCCCTGTAGATAGCGCTATACAGCCACCCCTGTAGGTAACGCCATACAGCCCCCCTGTAGGTAACGCTATACAGCCCCCCCTGTAGATAGCGCTATACAGCCCCCCTTGTAGGTAACGCCATACAGCCCCCCTGTAGGTAACGCCATACAGCCCCCCCTGTAGGTAACACCATACAGCCCCCCCTGTAGGTAACGCCATACAGCCCCCTGTAGGTAACGCTATACAGCCCCCTGTAGGTAGCGCTATACAGCCCCCCCTGTAGGTAACGCCATACAGCCCCCCCTGTAGGATAACGCCATACAGCCCCCCATGTAGGTAACGCTATACAGCCCCCCTGTAGATAACGCCATACAGCCCCCCCTGTAGGTAACGGCATACAGCCCCCCTGTAGGTAACGGCATACAGCCCCCCTGTAGGTAACGGCATACGGACCCCCCTGTAGGTAACGGCATACAGCCCCCCCTGTAGGTAACCGCATACAGCCCCCCCTGTATGTAACTGCATACAGCCCCCCTGTAGGTAACCCTATACAGCCCCCCCTGTAGGTAACGCCATGCAGCCCCAATCCCCCCAAAAAATCCGACCTATAGTGTATCCTACAAAAGACATGTATCCCCTATCCACAGGATAGGGGATACATGTGTGATCGCTGGCAGCGATAGGGAGAACGGGGGACCGAAAGTCCCCCGAAGTTCTCCTATACAAACCTCTGACTTCCGGAGTCTGCGCAGCTCAATAAAAATGAAAGGAGCGCTGGTCACGCATGCGCACAAGCGCGACCGGCGCTCCATTCATTTCTACGGAGCTGCCGACAAAGACCCCGGAAGTCCGAGCTTTCTCATGGAGAACTTCAGGGGACTTTCGGTCCCCCGTTCTCCCTATCGCTGCCAGCGATCACACATGTATCCTGTCCTGTGGATAGGGGATACATGTCTTTTGTAGGAACAACCCCTTTAATAGCAGAGCAGGGAGATACCTCCCTGCTCTGCCATAGTGTTCAGTGGCGTCGCGCTGTAGCAGCCATAGTGGCAGCTAGCGGAGCCTCCGGCCATGGTGGGGGCCGGTGCCGGCGGGCGACACGGGCCCCCTCATGCCGCGGGCCCCGTAGCAGCCGCTACGGCTGCTACAGCGGTAGTTACGCCACTGCTCTGCTGACTAAATAACTGCAGTTACAAACCTCCTCTGATATTAACATCCGCACAAAAACTGCGCCTGGAGCTTCATGGCATTGGATTCCATGGTTGACCAGCTGCATGTAAGCCTTACATCACCAAGCACAATGCCAAGCGTCGGAGGGAGTGGTGTAAAGCCGCCGCCACTGGACTATGGAGCAGTGGAAACATGTTCTGTTGAGTGATGAATCACGTGTCTCTATCTGGCAGTCTGATGGATGAGTCTGGGTTTGGCAGATGGCAGCAGAATGTTACCTGCCTGACTGCATTGTGCCAAGTGTAGAGTTTGGTGGAGGACGGATAATGGTATGGGGTTGTTTTTCAGGGGTTGGCCTCGGCCCCTTAAATCCAGTAAAGGGAAATCTTAATGCTTCAGCACACAAGACATTTTAGACAATTGTATACTTGCAACATTTTGGGGAATAGTTTGGGGTTCGTCCCTTTTCTGTTTCAGCATGACTGTGCCCCAGTGCACAAAGCAATGTCCATAAAGACATGGTTGGGTGAGTTTGGTGTGGAAGAACTTGACTGGCGCACACAGAGCCCTGACCTCAACCCCATCCAACACCTTTGGGATGAACTAGAATGGAAATTACGTGCCCGGCCCTCTCATCCGATATCAGTGTCTGACCTCACAAATGCTCGTCCGGATGAATGGGCAAAAATTCACAGAGACACGCTCCAAAATCTCATAGAAATCCTTCACAGAGGAGTGGAAGCTGTTTGAGCTGCAAAATGGGACCAACTCCATATTAATGTCTACGGATTTAGAATGGGGTGTCATAAAAGTTCCTGCAGGTCTCCCAATACTTTTGTTTATATATATGTATATATATATGGAAGTAAACATGACACTAGTAGACACATTTCTTAGACACTATTTTAGTGTCACCTTATCTAATAGAAAATTTGCCATACCAATGGTGTGTATAGGTGTATATCTAGTCCTGTCATGAAAAGCACATAAAAATCATTCTAGCCTCACAAATGACCCAAATTATCATTAAGAATCAAACATCTTGTTGTCGTTTCCTAGTTACACTGCTCAGACACTGCATATAATACAGAGCAGTATATAGATGATGTGTATGTATGAAGCGATACAGATGCAGCACACTGTATACTCTCTATGTACACATGTAGAACATGCAGTGGTCTGTGCTGATGATGAGGACTGCGCCTGCTGTGGTCCTGGTTGTACTGATGATGAGCCATCCAGTTCCATGTGTGCTCCACTCTCCAGCTTTTCCTCCTTGCTCTGCTCTCCCTATAGGATTGCCCATGCCTCTCACTGCAGGGAGGGGCGATCGGTTACCCGGCTAGGAACTGCAGAGAGAGGGGCTCAAAATTACAGAGAAGATTGTGCATGAGCACAGACTGGACCCCTGCCAAAAGGATCAGTGTATTTTAGCAGCAGCAGACTGATGCAGTGCATGAGATCCAGTGCAGAGCAGTGATCATCCCCAGCGCCCTTGACAGTACAGTGTGAGGCTTTGCTGCAGGTGACAGATCTGGAGCTGTCTGGCTGCTCTGAGCATTTTCCTCTGCTGCATCACTATCTATGGTAAGTGTATATCATCTGATGGCCCCTTATTGTGTCCAGTCCAGTGTCATGAATACAATGTATCAGTTCTGCATGTTGCAATTGCTGATTATTCTCAGACTACAGAACCCTATTGCTTAGGACTCCAGATCAATGTAAGTGATGATCATTATAAAGTGTGTTCCTACTGCAGTCTCCCTACCAATACAAGAAATGAGGGTTTGCATTAGAATCAGATCCCAGTTGTTATCTGAAAAGTTCATCATTGTGCATAAGGTTAGCAGAGGGGTAAACTTCACACTTGGGTCACCCAGTTTGTTACAATCAGTATTTTATGCAATGCAGTCAGACATTCATTTCACTCTGCTGCATGACAGCTCATAAGTAATGGAACCTAATGGAATGAATTTGGCTGGGTGCATGCTCCTGGAGTTGTGTGATCCCACACAGATGATGTCATTGGTGTTTCCCAATGCCATGGAATGAGCACTGTGTGTGCTATAGATGACGTCATTTCTTAAAAAATGTTACATACAGATAGCAATGGTATCAGCTTATGTTTTGTACTTGTTACATTGTTTTATTAAATAGGTTTTATGTATTTATTTTATTTGAGCAGAAAAAGTGCAGTTCAAGGTGATGTTATTATAAGCTAGGAAAAGTTTGGTATACATAAATGCAGAAATGAGTGACGGGTGATCGAAATTTAGTGGATGTAGTACAATATATAACACAAATCTGAATCTATCTGTCTATAGCAAATAATTCAATACTTAGAAAGTATGTCGAAAGAGTTCTACGTTGTGTTTATACCACCACTAACATAATCTGCACATCAGTTATACAAATTTGCCCCAGTAAATAACACATTGTTTTTACTATAGTCTAACTTTTCCTTTTTTCTCTTAATTTTGATTAATGTTCAGTATATGTGTCTTTATTGCTATTTGCAGCATGTACGTTGACACAAGTCAGGTTAAAGATGCTGTTACAACTTTTTGGAGCAGGGCTGGTCTATTGAAGGATGTGGAGGGGCACTTGCCTACAGGAACATCCTCCCCCTGTGATATTAGAGCCGGCATTGAGACGTTTTTTTGAGTTCCTTTAGTGCTGTAAATGGTCAGGATAAGGTTTATACATAAGGCCTGCTCCCCTAACTACTGCTGTATACGTTTCCTATCACTTTAAATATGAAGCTTGTCGTACAGTATCATAGGTGACTGTATCCCCTTTTCAGGTCGCTCTTTATACCGTTATTGGGATCCCCTTCTATGTGCCAGGACGGAGAACCACTCTGGCGGACCAAGCGCATCCATGCTTTACATGCCATGTAATTCGACAATTCCACTGCAATAACCGCTGCAGAGGAAATGTATGCCTAGATGGGGCTTCCCCCTCCATGACAACAGCTGATCGCCAGGGGTCTGATCCTGCTTCTTCCTTTTTCTATATAAAGGGGTTGCTTTCGAGAGACAACCCCTTAAAATCTGATACGTTCCTCTACAGGGGTGGACATACCACATTAGCAGCCACGCTTGTAGTCAAGGGCATCATCTGGTCCCTTAGTGGATACTAAGGGTAGAAAAAGTTATGAATGCTTAAAAAACTGCACTGTGCAAACCTGAATTTAAGGCCAGGATCACACACACAGTTTTGATGCAGTTTTTGGCAGTTGTTTTTTTTTTAGCCAAAATCAGAAGTGGACACAAAAGAAAGGAGATGCATCAGTCTTTTCTTTATACCTTTCCTTCCTTTTTGGATCCACTTCTGGCTTTGGCTAAAAAATTTGAGCCAAAAACTTTTCAAAACTATGTGTGTAAAAGTTCTTGAAATCTGTCTACCTGATTTCACATAAGGGAGCTAATGATTTTCAAGGGTCTTAATAACTAGTGGAATGCAATCTACTAGAGAAATTGATACATTAGAAAGAAATTAGCTAGGGAGCCGTAAGGCCCAATTCATACTTTGCATTTTAATTTGCTAGAAAAGGATCTAAAAAAGAGGAGACTAATAAATCATTCAACTAAATGGGAAGTAGGCGCCACTCTTGCTTTGGAAAAAATTGTGCAAAAAAAACTTGCATCAAAGCTGTAATATGTGTAGTGGGCCTAAAGGAGGTAATCTCTGACCAGCTCAATTATAGGCAAATTGGCCGTGAAAGTCTGAGGAACCAACATGCTGTTTTTATACAGGGGCCCCCTACTCTCTGTGTAGTTATATTGACGTTACCACATTGAAGATCCATGTGCATCAAGTCTGTACAGAGGCAGAGACAGTCCCTGCAGCTCCTTACTACAGAGTTGTAGATTCTTCATGTGGTTGAGTATGTAGGGGAGAGTACCTCCATTACAAAATCAGATGAAGTTGTAGGCATATAGAGGTATAGTAGGGCCCATACACCTATGGAGGCCGAATTATTCAGATGTTGTAATAATACATCATTCTGCACTATTTTGTCCAGAATTTTCAGAGTCTGTAACGGATCCTCCGATGCAAATGTGAACACAGCCTTAAGGCTTCTTGCACACGGCCATAGCTGTGTGTACGGTCCGTGATTACGTCACGTACGGGTCGCAGAGTGTCATCCGCGGGCCGTCCGCAATCACAGACAATGCACACAGAAAATATGCATTCATTTCAATGAGTCCGTACTGCAAATGCGGACCATATAATGACATGTCCTATTATTTTACCACTCTGGGCAATGCAAAACCCAAGGTCGTGTGCATTGGCCTATGGGAAAGCATGCATTCTATACTATCCGCAATTCCAGATAGTATATAGCCGCAAAACTGCAGTCGTGTGCATGACGCCTAAGTTTGCCATATTTGCTGAAAACTCGCACATAAAGGATTGTCTTATTTTATTAATGGGGAAAATCTATTTTTGTAAGGATTCGCAGTGACGTAGTGATAAGCTTTGCTGTATGTCAGCCACATGTTCAGTACTGACAGAGCACAATCTTCATGGAGCATATATGTTCTCCTGGTTTTAATAGAACCGAGAAAGACACAAACTCTGTGTAGATATTGCCCAGGTCAGTGCTCTACAGTCCGAAATATAATAGTTCTCGTTCAGCTTATAATGAAATTGTGCCTTGTGCGTGTTTGATAAAGGAATATTCGCTTTTAAGCTTAGCTTAGGAGGGGACTAATGTGAATAAACACGTTTTCTGCATAGTGCAAACATAACCATATCACCTCAGTAGGTGATGGACTACATCCGAGAACTCAACAGTGTCTCTTAATAGTTTTATCTATTGCTTCACATGACAACTTATTAAAGAGTCAATTTATGACTTCTAATGTAGTAAGTGCAGATATCCTATAACTACATTTATATTATGTAGCCATAGTTATTGTCATGTCCATACTACCTGTGACTCTAGCGCTGTACATGTACAGTGTGACCGCTAGATTCAAGTGACTGTAACGTCCTAGGGCGCTATAATCTATAGGAGCTATAAGTCACGTGACTGCTATGGACGAGATGTTACCCTAGGCTGCATTGCTTACATGCAACTGCAGGGTTTTACCAGAGGCACAGGAATTGGGGGGGGTGCAGGTTGCATTTTTTTAATCAGTGCATATTGGTAAGTCAGAGCAGGTTAATAAAGCTGCTCATTGAAGAAAAAAAACAACATAGACCTAAGTATTGTAATCCTGGAAATCCATTTTGATTTTAAAAAAAATTCTCATCTGCGAGCACTCCCAGTTTCAATGTTCTTTTTTCTCTGCATTTCTTTAGCAATTGGTCCATAATAAATGGACCGCATATGGCTGCCGTTTTTTTCACGCACCCATAGATTTCAATGGGTGAGTCTAGTCAGCAAAAATGGACCAGAAAAGGGCATGCTGTGAACTTCTTTGAACGGACACACCCTCTGCGGAAAAAAAAATGGATGTGTGAATAGCCACACTGAATCGCAATGGTCAGCACATTGACGAGAAATACGTTTGTGTGAATAAGGCTTTATACTGTATTCATATCGCATGGAATAGGATGAACATTTACAATAAAGACACATGGTGATGGCGCAAGTCTATAATTTGTTTTCCTTCTCTAAGGGTATGTTCACACGCTTCACAAAAAACGGCTGAAAATAAGGAGCTGTTTTCAAGGGAAATAGCGTTTTTTTTACGGCCATTTTTGGAGCTGTTTTTCTATTAAGTCAATTAAAAACTGCTCCAAAATGAGGCGTAAAAAAACGTTGTATTTCCCATTGAAATCAATGGGCAGATGTTTGTAGGCGTTCTGCTTCCAATTTTTCGCCGTTTTTCTGGATGTTTTCGCCCAAAAAAACGGCTGAAAATAGCCCGTGTGAACATACCCTAATAATAGAACAAATCTCAAGAGCTAGGTCAGTCCAGGCAGTTCTTGCTTCTATGATTAACTGTACTTTTTGAGAGGTCTGAATGGCACCCAAAGTCTATAGTATTTTATCCTCACTGTATTGGTCCCTCGTACAAATCTCCTCTGATTTACAGCGCATCAAAATTAAGCCGTGAAGATCTTGCAATGGTTGATATAATTATACAATGGAGCATTTGTCATCGTCACACAGGTGTGACGGAACTTTAGTGCTCTCAAATCCGGTATTACCGGGGTGCTGTATGTGATTTTATAGCTCTGTGTTTTATTTCTATTCTTTCTATCAACACCTATGAGTGTGCGCCACCCATTACTGAAGACAATTACCATACTAAACAGACCTGACAGGTTACTAGTTTAATGTACTATTTTTACTTAGGTGTTGGCCAGCCCTTTAATTCCGTCAACCACAGCTGCCCCTGTGAGCTGCCACCTTGAATTCCTTTATCGTGTTCCTTTATGTTCTGACTTCGACATACCTGTATTACCTTACATTACATATTCATTCTCTTTGTCTGTGCAAGGATATTGGTTTTGTAAAGAGCTGCAGATGTCATAGAACATCTTGTTAGGCCTTCAGACATAAATCCGGTATCCTCTGAGGCTGCAATTACTTGTCGGATGTCTTAGGCCAACTTATCATGGAGCCTCGAGTTTTCCTGCCGTCAAGTGTCGTACGTACAGTACGCAACGTCAATCTTCTGTGACCAGACATCTTTAATACTTTGTCGTTCAGTGCAGATATGATGGAACTCAAGTGTTGTACAACAGCTAAAACTTTCTTGACCTCTTCAGTTGGACAGTTTGCAGCATACGTTTGGCTTCTTTGATGCACTATTACACTCCGGTCATTATTGAGAAATATGTGGTTTGCTTCTATACGGTTACTGTGTTTTTATACACAGTGAATTTGCTGTGTTTCTTTAGCAGCATAAAGGCCCACCGAGTCTGTTTTATGTGACACTGTATTGTGTTATGTGAGGCACTATCATCTCTTCTGGAAGACATTTTCTTGGGAAGAATACGTCTATAATGTGATGGAACATTTGACGATTGGTTTTATACAGAATCCGTGAGAAAGACCCTGATTACTATGTATACAATTAGAGGCATATGGAGGTACAGTAGCAGTCTATGGTCATGGTATTACAGATCTGTACATCAACTTTGGCCATATGCATGCCCTTATCTTAATCCAGTGGCCACATTGCTCTGCAGTTTGTTGGTCTTAAGCTGGCTATACATTAGTGGTTTCGGGTGGCCATCTTCTGAAAGACTTGTCGTTCATGGTCGGTCTGTGAAGGTTGTTGTTTTGGGCAAAAATTACCAATCGCTGATCGATCTCTGTCGTGATCTGGGGCCTGGTATGGGATACTATTGGTGGGTAGTAGATCTGTTGTTTGGCACAATCGCCTTTCCACCATCTGTATCCTACAACAACCGAAAAAATCCAACGTGGCAGATCAACTTTTCCACAGATTTCAGACCCTCAGTTCTCTGTCATTCTTGTTTGTCACAAAAATCCACGACAGTCGACAGGAAATGGTCTAAATTGTCTTCCAAAATCTCTAGTGTTTAGACTGTGAAGACTTTGTAGCATTTTTATACGGCACTGCATATGGTGACCATTCTAGAACGCATCCCCAGAACCCTAAGCTACATCTCTACAAATATATAGCATACACATAAAAATACACTAATGCCATCTGTATTATTGGTTCTACTGATGTTCCCAAACAGGTAGACAGTCTGTTAAAAACAGTCATGCCGAGTCAGTGGCTTGGCAGGGGACACCTGTTCTTTGGATCGGTTGGGGTCCTTATCCTGTGGATAGTCAAGTTGTTCTGGTGGAATAACCCCTGTAATAATATCACATAAAGGATGGAAGAGATATTTATCTAACTTGCCACCTTTTTAGCCCCAGAAACACCTGGAGTGGTACAGAACAATTACTGTACAAGTCCTGTAAAAAGGCCGTATCACAAATATATATATGATAGCATATCATCTTACACTGACCAAGGTTGCCACTGGACATATAATTTTAGTTTTACATCTTGCATGACTCCCTACATAAAAGTACAGTTTGGTCCCACTGGTCAGCACAAGGGTTAATTATGGCTATGAAAGTATAAGTTTACATTGAGCACTCTTTTTCAGCTTTTTATATATATATATATATATATATATATATATATATATATATATATAATTTATCTACATAAAAAGTGGAGTTATTTTGCAAATACATTTCATCAGTTATCTTGTAAAGTTCTGCTAGCAACTCTGCTCAATTCTCCCAGCATATCCCTCACTCCATGGAAGCATTATGCCCTTTTGGTCAAGTTGAAACAACATTTGGGGGCCGTCTGGCAGTCTCATTAGACGTTCGGTTGTTGTCTGGTGCCCTTGAAAGTTGAGAAAAATTGAATTCCTTTCGCACGACAAGTTACAGATGTATATGGGCCCTTGGGCGAGTCACAGTCCCCCCCCACCCCTGTTTATTCCTTCCTTGGCTTGACAAGTGTAGATACTTTTTTTTACCAGATCACCATGGGCCTCCGAAGCCCAATGGGCTCTGGCATCTGCCGGGTTTACTTGGCCCTGCCTATTTTCACCTTTTAAAGGAATTGTCTGGTTTCAGCAAATTAATTTATTTGTATAATTAAAAGTTATCCAATTCTCCAATATACTTTCTGTATTAATTCTCTTCAGTTTTCAAGATCTCTGCTTGGTTGTTTTTCACTAGGAACTTTCATTGTTTACTTCCAGTGGATAAAAATCTGTCTATATCATGTGATGGACACACAGGTGTTAGGCTCGTTACAGTTACTGTATGTGTATCAGAGCTGTGTCTTCTAACGATCTCCGCTCCTGTGTGTCTGTTACATGACCATGGACAGAATATTATCCACTGGAAGTAAACAATGAATGTTCCTACTGAATAACAACAAGCAGAGATCTTGAAAACTGTGAGGTAATAATACAGAAAGTGTATTGGAGAATTGGTAATTATACAAAAAATAATATGTTTGCTGAAACAGAACAAGCCTGGAAGGGAATGGGCAGAGGTGAAGTTTCGAGGGATGCTATTAGGCAGGTGGGTATTTGTGCCATAACTCGTTAAATATGCCCATGTCGGTGTATTATTTTCTTAATAGAACTCTTTAATAACTAAAATAAGAATACATTTAAATTGATTCGTTTAACTTCTGCGGCCCTTCACTTAGCACAGAGCCAGGTCTAAAGCTTGGCTTAGACGTGAGATTTTTGTTGGGGGAATACACCAATAGTCTTGCGTCTATGGGGACTATTCCTTGGTGTCTTCTGTCATAAGAAAATGCTCAGACTGGCTGGATTGAAACTGTTTTGGCCCTCCTGTTTCCTCCCGGATAGTTGCCATTAGCTGTGTCTAACAGACACCTATCTAATTCCATGGAAACAACATTCCCTTTAGGTCCAGTAGTTGCAATATACATTAGGTTGTTGGCTGGTCCCATTGATTGCAACCTTTTTTGTATGGCCTGCCGATTTTAAAAAAAAATAAAAAATCAAAGATGAAGGACCGTGTGCCATGCAAACATGAAAGTCATATAAGACCAACTGTTACCACGTATGTGACATTAACCAATTATTCAGTTAATTAAACTTACATTTCAGTGTGACCCTTGTCCTTGACTTTCTTTGCAAAGATGATCCATTTGTGGTGCATACGAGGTGACTGAACACCAGCTTGGGGGGGGGGAGGTGCAGATAGGAGAGACCGCAGCTACTGAACACCAGCTAGAGGGAACTGCACACAAGAGAGACCATGGCTACTAATACCAGTTTGTGAGTGCTGCACACAGGAGAAAGAGCAACTACTGAACACTAGGAGGAAGGGGGGTGCACAAAGGAGAGACCGCGGCTACTAAACAACAACTTGGGGGGTGCACATAGGAGAAAGAGCTTCCAACTTTTACTGACTTTTTTTCTTTTACACAGTGGTTGCTGAACACCATGCGATGAGTGCTTGCCAAGTGTTCAGCAGTGACACACACAATGAAGCGCCGCTCTCTCTCCCGGCGTTCAGCGACGCCAGGCACACAACTGTGCTGGACACCGGGAGAGGAAAGTGTGCCAATAAACCATGCTCCACATGCAGGCTGTGGCACCGGTGCCACTGGTTGCTGGCCTATTGCCAGGAAAATTCCAGAAATATATGGGCCCTTGAGTGACAGTCACATTGGCCTCCTGCTCATCCCACCTTTTGGCTTGACCAGTGTAGAGCATGTTTACACAGATGCCAGGGCCTATGGTGATCTGTCAAGACTAGCCTGGTATTGATGCCAACCCGCCTATTGAAGGGAAGTGGCAGAAGTGAAGTTTAGAAGGGTTTTATTATGCAACTGGTTGAAGATGGCAATGTTGGTGTGTTCTTTTCCTACTGAGCACATGATGCATTTTTGTTTTCACTAAAAGGGTTTCTGGAATATAGAAAAGAGTTTGTTAAATATACTGCACATAAATTCGATCTCAGGAGTATTTCCAAGAAGGGTGTGAAGTGGAGAGTTTGTAGATAAATAGATTTATATTCTGTAGGATGGCAGATTTGCAGCAGTGTAAATTCATCCAGTTATAATGCAGATGTTTGACCTAATCTGTATTCAAACACTAGACAGATGTACAGTATTACAGATGCAGAAGATGAATACATAAATGGATACAGCCTCATACAGTATTTGCCTACTTGCTAATGAGATACTCCTCTAGGAATATAAACGTAACATCGAATATAGAGTGTGTGTGTGTGTGTGTGTGTGTGTTAGATATATATATATCTATCTATCTATCTCTATCTCTATCTATCTCCTATCTATCTGGTCAAGGATACTAATTGTTAATCTCTGAACAGGTATTGAGAATACATTTTAAATATTTTTCAATAAGTACACCAAAAAGTTTCAATATCATATTCTTTTTGAGCAGCTGTGGTCTTAATTATTTTGAATGGCCAATGCTTACAAAGTTATCTTCGTTGTGGGCTGCTCGGCTGATTCAAAGCTTCTGTTCTATTACGTCTCCACAGTTCTTGTTGAATCCAGCTTCGCTATAATGTCTGAAGGAAGGATGAGGTAGTCTGATGTTTCTGATGCGTCAGAGCATCTGCAAAATTGCAGGTCTAATGGAGTGTTCCTGGTATGCAGCGGTTAGTACAGTAAACACCAAAAGAGGTTCAAGAAGGGACAACTAGTGAATCGGCGACAGGTTCATGGGTGCCCAAGGCTCATTGATGCACGTGGGGAGCGAAGGCTAGCCTGCCTGCTCTGATCCCACAGAAGAGCTACTGTAGCACACAATGCTGAAAAAATAAATGCTGGCTATGAAAGGAAGGCGTCCGATTCGTAACCTGCAGCAATAGAAGAAGGTGGCCTGGTCTGATGAATCACGTCTTCTTTTACATCATGTGGACGGCTTGCTGCGTCGCTTACCTGGTGTAGAGATGGCAAGAAGACAAGCTGGCGGAGGCAGTTTAATGCTCTGTGCAATGTTCTGGGAAACCTTGGGTCCTGACAATCATTTGGATGTTACTGTGGCACGTACCACCTACCTAAACATTGTTGCTGACCTCTTTTTATTAGAGTAATGTGCTCTGCTACATCTTGTGGCATCCTGTTTAAAAGGGACTAGTTGTTCTGTATGCCGGTCAGGTCATTTCTGGTTGATATTGGTCAGTTCAACCACATGCTTCTATATGTATTTCAATGATTCCAACTCCTTCTTGTGAAACAGCAGTGATATTTTATGTGCCCACAGTCTAGGTGTGGTCAAGGAACATTCTAAAATACCATTTTATTTTTTTTACTTAAATCCTCTACATATTTTTCTCCCTGTTTCTGACTGTTTTAAACGTTGAACATCAGTAGTTTTTCCTACTTTCTTTTCAGTTTTGGATAGATTCCAGCCTCCCCATTCTGGCTCATTTGTACCATAGTTCTGTTCAGTCTTTTTGGAATAGATTTGTTCACAAAGTTTCCAGACATGACATGATGTACAGTCTTTTATTCCTAAACGGGGCTTACATAAACCTTTCCTTTGCCTTGCTTGGCTGTGAACACTGAAATGTATGACCTACTGCAGTCTTTACATAAACCACCTTCTTTTATGTTGTGTGGGGTTTTTTTTTCTAGCAGGCATAAACCAATTACTTCTTTGTAGCTGACTTTGGATACACTTGACCCCAATGCTTGGTGTATGTGTTTTCAATGTAATTCATCCTGTTCTAGCGTTGCACGAAATACTGCAGTATGTCGCAGATTGACAACCTCCGTGATTTTGATGGTTGAATTAAAGGGTAGATTTACCTACAAGAATATATTTAGAAAATGCATTAATAGCATTTCCTTTAAAAAAAATGTTTTACATTTTTACTTCTGCGGCATTGCTCATAAGCAGAATACAGGTTGCTGTTTATAGCAGCCTGTAATCTAGACTTGATGTACGAATAGATACTTTTGTAAAACTGTAGAAAACATTGATGGCCTAACTTTATAATAGTCCATCCATGTTCGATTGGTAAGGCTCCGACCCCCGCCAATCGGCAGAAAGTAGGGGTTGTGGTACATTTTAATTGAGCGACTCTTCCCCCTTCGTTATTGACACATACAAGTGTGGCTGTGTCTGGTACTGCAGCTCTGCCCGATTTCACTTGAATGAAGTGAACATGGTGCTCTAACGCTTTCGTTCTGTTGATTGGCGGAGGTCCTGGGGGTCGGACCATGACCTTCAAACATTAATGGCGTATCCTAATGATAGGTAAAGCTACGCTGTTAGCTTGGCTAATTTGCACCCAGATTAGTCTAATGTTGTCCGATATTCTTTATTCTCTACTTTATTACAGTTTTATCTGGTGTTTTTGTCTGTTTTCTATATGCTTAAAGTGGATCTGTCAGTTTAATATGCTACCCTAAGTAAGGGCAGCATATTACATCTACAAATCTGTACTACTAGTAGCCAAAGCGGCACAAAAAATGTTTGTGCCGTTTGGCTTATAGGAGTGCAGAAATAATATGGCAGACTCCTAGTCATGAGCCAGCTATATTAATCATGAGAACGATCCCGACGCCCCTCTCCTCAATGATTGACAGACTTCTGTGTATGCATGTATACAGAGCAGCCTGTCAATCGCCGGCCTAAGGTGGGGGGGGGGCAGGGGGTTCGCTCCCTTTATGAATACGTTGTACGGAGCACTAGGAGTCCGATCTATTCTTTCAGTGATCCAATTAGCCAAATGGAACAACTTTTTGGGTGTTTTTTGTGTACCGTTTTGGCTACTAAGAGTATGGGCCTGTAGCTGTAATATGCTGCCTTACATAGGGTAGCAAATAAGCTGAAAGATCCGCCTTAGACCTCAAGCACACTTCAGTGATTTTCTTCAGTGTGCTATCCGTTTTGTTTTAAAGGATAGCACACGGACCCATTAATTTCTATGGGGCTATGCACACTTCCGTTATTTTCGCCGATCCATGTGTCCGTTCCGCAAATTATACAACCGGTCATATTCGTGTCCGTTTTTATGCGGAATAGTCTCGCCCATTCCATTCATTGGTCTGTTAAAACTACGGACCGCATACTGAATCCATCCGTGTGCGGTCAGTGTTTTGCAGATCCGTGATTTGCAGACATATAAAGTGCCACGGATGTGTGCTTGAGGCCTTAAAATGAAGGTATGGTCATGGCATTGCAGCCGAGCGCTACATTCGAGCAATGCACCTCTGAGAAAAATGGAGATCCAAGCTTAATATATAAATAATTTTAATCAGTGCAGAATTGTGGACCTATTTGGGTTAAAAAACCTAAAGTGGTATTTAAGGGTGGACTTTCACTCGTACTGGTCACCAGTGCCATTGTTACAGGTCAAGGAACATCGATCATAATGATATGGGCACTTTCCTCGGCCATTGGCTTATAATTGATAGTCTCTATCCGTGGGGATAGGGAGAAGCTGCAATTATGGGATTGTGGGTGGACAAGCTCCCAATTCATGAATAAAGGGATTCCTAAGAACACTTTTTCGGCCAATTATTGACTTGTCTAAAAAAAGCAGCGATCAGCCGACAAACGAGCAAACGCTTGTTTGTCAGCTGATCCCATTGTTTCTGCAGGCTATAAAACCATCGTTGTTGGCTTCACATCTTCCCTTGTAAACAGATGTGCTGCTGACAATGCCGCAAACTGATAGGGATTTAACGATCATATTAACGTTTGTTTGTCCCTTACAGTATAGCATCGGCCCATGTAAAAGGGCCTCTTAACACGTGCCGATCGACTTGTTATATCGGCGCTAGTTATGGACAGAAATCTGCCCATGTTTACTTACCTTAAGGACCACTTTACTTGCCAATTCACACTAAGACAAATATTATTGAAGCCATCGGCGTACAATTGACAAGACAATAGAGGTAAGAAATGAAGTACAGGCTGTTTTATGTCTGCCTGTGTCTGCTGTCCATTGACATACTGCAAGGTACCATAAATAGCAGACTGTATTCTTCTGTCTATTTTTACTCTACGTTTTAGGTTTTTACTTTTAAATGGAAAAAGTCTTTAGTATTATCTCTAGGATTATTTCCTGTTTAGCAGTTGAAAGAGCTCAATTACTGTCACTGCAACTTAAACCCAAGACATCTACAATCCATTTCCAGGAATAAATCCTGATGACGCAATGAGCATTTCAAGTCGATAAAAGCATTAACTCTCTATGCTGCCAACACAATATTGCCGATGCCGCTATGTGGGTCTGCAATTGTGTTGAGCCTAAATTAACCCCTTCCCACCCTTTACCTCGTAAGTTAACGGGCTAAGGGACTGGTCCTTTTGCCTGCAGCTCCTTCATTTGCGTGTGGTCTTTGATAGTACTGTTCGCAGTGCCATTGGCAGGATCGGGCTGTCACACTGACACGCCAATCCTGTATTGTGACAGGGAACTAAAATAGCTCCCCATCACACAAAATCCTTAAAACAGCGCTCGTATTAAGTGTGGTGTTCCCGAATGCAGAAGCCGCAGTGGTTGCTAGGGAACCCCGTGACATCAGTAATGGTCACAAGGACTTCCTGTGTAGAGGGGCTTGGAGATATGCAGAGAAGACGCAATCTGTGTCTTCCATGCATGTCTGGCTATACAGATCACTGATAAGTCATCTAATGGGCTGTCATTTATCAGTGATCTTTGGTCACTGATTGGTCAGCATCATACACTTCTCTCCACAATGCTCACTTGGTCAAAAGCTAAAAAACGCCCAGTTGGGCATTAAGAAAGTCATTAGCATAAATCTAAAATAGGTCATAACTTGGTCAAAATTGATAGTTTTTCTAAATAAAAAACACTGCTGTTATCTACATTACAGCGCAGATCACATTATGTAGAAGATAGGGCACTTATAATGTGGTGACAGAGCCTCTTTAATGCGTTAAAAGTCAAGATAAAGATGGCTACATCTGTATGTGGGGTGGCCCTACTCTTTATCCTGCACTCGGCTTGACAAGCATAGTGTACGGGTACCCAGTTGGCCCTAGCAAGTTTTCTTGACGCTTAGGCTGGATTCACATGAGCATGTTCGGTCCATAAAAGGACAGAACGTATTTCGGCCGCAAGTACCGGACCGAACACCGTGCAGGGAGCCGGGCTCCTAGCATCATAGTTATGTACAACGCTAGGAGTCCCTGCCTCTCCATGGAACTGCTGTCCCGTACTGAAAACATGATTACAGTACGGGACAGTTGTCCGGCAGGGACTCCTAGCGTCATACATATCTATGATGCTAGGAGCCCGGCTCCCTGCAGTACGTTTACGGACCGAACATGCTCGTGTGAATCCAGCCTTAGAAGATCCCTATGCCTGATCCCATTTCTTGTAGACCGGCAGACTGCTTACTTATTCTCTGCTCGACAGGTGCATATTACTAGGAAGACTTTGGTTAAAATATAGAAAAAGATGCTAGCAATACTTCAGTCACCGAATAGCAAGAAACACCGTCAGTCTCCACAGGAGCGCAGAGATCCAGCTGGGTCCCCCTCTGGCGGGGGCGCATGGTGCTAAGCAACAGCCTGTACTTATTTGGGCCACTGCCTAGCAAACCCTACACAATAAAACAATTTATTCTGGTCCATGAAGGATTCCCTACACTGTTAGAGGATGTCTAGTCTTGAGACTCCCTCTTCATCTGCAATTTGTTTTAAGCTGTCCCAGCTACTGCGGAACCTCTTAAACCAAAATGCATCTACTGCAAAACCACCTTATGAAGACAAACAAGAGCTTTCTGTCATTTAACCTCTGATTGACATGAACCTCATTCTCCTTCAAAAAGAGGTTCTGCAGCAGCTGATGTATTATAGGGCATACTATAAGGTCTTCTGCCATTTGATTTTATATCGTTATGTAACACCTCAATGACATCTCATATTCTTACAATTTACAGTAGGTTTTACCCATTTATCTACACCAATATTATGTAGTCTATTAATTCACTGGGAGATAATGAGATTACTAAGGCAGAAGGACTGTGATGAACATAAATTGCATTCTCATGCGTGCTGCCTGTAGATGAGCATAGATGACATGTTCACTTGAAATATAAATATTTTATTCACGTAAGTGTTTTGTTAGTTACCTCCGTGTTTTCCCCGGCGTTACAGCACTGACATTAGCTGAACTTCAATATTTCAGGACAATACATGTAACAAAGTAAAATGCTGAGAGAAAATATTACAGCTGACATAGTACATTCCATGTGAACAAACCGAATGAATCACTGTAATTTTTTTTTTTTTTAAAGTAAATATTGTAGCAAATCATCTAATTACTCTACAATCAAAAGCAGAAACCAAGGGCTCTTTTACACGGGACAATTATCGGGCAAATGAGCGTTTACAGAAAGCTCGTTCCCGATCATTGCCCTGTGTAAACACTCGTTCATCGGCTGATCGTATCGTTTCTGCAGCCTAAGGATCCTCTTACATGGTCCCTTGTGGGCCGCGTAAACGAGCGCCGATCAACTAAACGGCTCGTTAATAGCCGTTCGTTTGCTCCTTTCACAAGGAGCTATGTATGGGGACAAGCGCTCATACTACGATTGCTCGTCCCCATACACAGGTAGTTATGCCGCCGACAACGATAATATTTTCAGCTGCATGAGCGAGCGTTTGCTCGTTCATCGGCTGATCGTTGCTCTGTTTACACAGGGCAATGATCGGGAACGAGCGTTCTGTGATTGCTTGTTTGCCCGATAATTGACCTGTGTAAAAGGGCCATTATCGTTGTCGGCAGCACATTTCCACGTGTAAACAAGGAGACGTGCTACTGACGTGATAGTAATGTATGGGAACGAGCGATCGTAGTAACGGGCTCTTGTCGCCCCTTACATAGCTCCTCGTGAAATGAGAAAACGAGCGCTCTTTGTTTCCCTGCAATTTTAGGTAAACCAGTGACTAGGAGTAAATGTATTTTTTACTGTAGTTCTGAACTGTTCATGTCAAAGCTTGTCTAGCAAATAATGGGAAAATATTAGGGACCCTGCAGACATCTGTCATTTAATATATAGCAGTGACTGGGAGCGAGGGCTCATTGTGACAAGTTCACCATCACTGCTTGACTGAAATTGAATCAGGTACTACAGGGAAAACACAGTCCGCTCCTGTCCTGCAATGTTATCCCCCTCTTAAGAAGTATTATTATAAGAGCTCATTTACACGGCCGTTTTACGGCTCTGTAATAGCTCCAAGTTATGCAGAGCCATAATACGCCACCCATCACTGTGCCTCCCATATACCCCCGTTTTCAGGTTTTTCTGTCTGGCTCCTCACAAATCCAACAGAAAAATAATTGTGGCATGCTCAATCGGCAGCCATATGTATGGAGGTATTCTCCCTTAGATGCATTGTTTTCCTTACATATGGCACCCAATGGAACATGTTACCGCAGCACATGAAGGCCGTACAGATCTGTATAACATTAATAGAATTGTAACAAATTCAGAATACTGTAGCATGACATTTTGTGGACTCCATAGGGCTACCATAAGGGCTACTTCACACAGCAGGTTTCCTTAGTTTGGAGCCATATAACTTCCATACACTGCCGGACAGGCTCCGTTGGACTCTGTGTGTAGTGAGATATTTTATTCTAGAATCAATGCTTTTAGGGGAGAATACTTCCGTACATACAGTGTCGAATGGAAAATAATGAGATTTATTTTTTTTCTTGGATTTGTATGGAATCTGACAAATTTTACTTCTGATTGCCTCCGTATGAAATCGGTAGCATATGGAGATAAGGTAGAGGGCTCATGCACATTTATGGCAGGACTATTTCAGGTCTGTACAAAATGGAGCCATAATTCAGCCATGTACGTGAGCCCTAATGCAGATCTCTGCCTGTCTGAATATTTTTGGGAACTAATGCTGCTGGTGTGGTGGCATGAAAATCCTTGTTTTTCAATACAAACTTTCTGCTGCATTAAACATTCACTTTTTTAGCTGGAAGCCATAGCAAGAGATGTTCAGTTCTTGAAAGCTTCATGTCATTTCTTTATGAAGTCTTGAGTTGCTGCAAGCCATGAGGGTACTTTAGAACATAAGTGCGGAGTGGCCTGATATATGGTATTAATCCGTTATTTTGCCTGAATTTTACATGTGGCTATGGACCATTTTAGCTTTCATAGTGATTGTCACCCAGCTTTCCCAGACTCCAGCACAGCAAACCTGCCTAGTTATACAGTGATATGTTCTTGTAGTGCTGCATAAACTTTCCATCAGAACGGAGCCCAGACTGAAACAAACGGAAACCATAGGTAGACGACTACGCTATTCATTTAATCAAAACGACTAAATCCTTGTACAACTGAGACAAATGGAAACCATTTGCACCAGATCCATCACCATTGAAATCAATGGTGATTGAAACGGAAACCTATGGTTTCGGTCAGGGCTCCATTCTGATGGAAATCTCAGACCGAACGTCAGAAAGGAGCCGACGCAGATGTGAACAAAGCCTTAAAGGGGTTTTCTAGGGAGACATAATTTTTGCGGCGGGCAGTGCACGAGCACTGAATGAAGGAACACGAAGAAAATGGGGCGGGCATTGAAGCATAATCAAAGAAAGAACGGGGTGGGCACTGAGCAGTCTGTGGAAAAAAATGGAAACGCCTCAAACCCGGGTATACGTCAGTCATGGGTTTGAGGCATCCTTTTGGTACACCCCTCTACATTGCTCGCGCCGTTCATTCTCTGTTTATGCTTCAATGACGGACCTGTGTCGTTACTCAGTGACACATCGACACAGGCCTGTCTGCATAATAACGCTCGTCCACGAGCGGGTGTCGAAGAAAAGAAACAATATGATGGAACGCAGACCTTCTGGCCGGCCAGAGGTGGGGGGGGGGGAGATTAGGAAGAAATGCGTTCTGATTTTTGACAAAATGCATATTAGGAAGTTTATTAAATGTTGTATCCCTGGAAAACCCCTTGTAATTTCAGTCGTGGAATAAAAATGCCAAATGCACTAAAAAAAACAAATGCAAACTGTTTAATCACAGCTTCACGTTAATTTATTTCTGAGTTAGAATTATTACCATACATGTCTTTGTAGCCGATGTGCTCTACATTTGTTCCCAGTTTGTTTTCTGCTACAATTTATTTTCACTTAAAACAAATATATGCCGTGATGTCTGTAATGACAGCAAAATTCGTTTGTGCTCAGAAAGGCTATTTGCAGTTGATAAAGCATTAGCACTTAATATCTTGATTTATTTTGACTTTCAGATTGAAGCACTCCATCACAGATTGTGTGCGCAATTAGAAAACGGATTTCCTTTTTTTTCTCCATCTACCTGCGCAAAAGCAAATAAATAGGTTTAACACTTTCCTGTTCATAGTTATAAACAGCAGGTGAAGTTGAGATGTTTATTAACTTGAATAATCTATAGTGACCGTGTACTATTGTGTACATGGGGACTCTATTAATACAGCTGAACCCCTCGAATACAAGAAGTAAAATTTCCAGTTAATGTTCACACGGAGTATTTTGCAGGAGGAATATCTGCCTCAAAATTCAGTTTGGAAGTTTGAGGCAGATTTTCCTCTCCCTGCACGCCGATTTTCGCTGAGTTTTTCGCTGCGTTTTTCGCCCGCGGCCATTGAGCGCCGCGGGCATAAAACACCGCGAAATACGCTTTGTCTGCCTCCCATTGAAGTCAATGGGAGGTCAGAGGCGGAAGCGCCCGAAGATAGGACATGTCGCTTCTTTTTCCCGCGAGGCAGTTTTACTGCTCGCGGGAAAAAGACGCCGACGCCTCCCATTGAAATCAATGGGAGGCATTTTCGGGCCGTTTTTGACTAGTTTTGCGACGCGGTTTCCGTGTCAAAAAACTCGGCAAAATACTCCGTGTGAACATAAGGCTGGGTTAACACTGAGTTTTTTGCAGGAAGAAAATCTGCCTCAAAATTCAGTTTGGAATTTTGGGTCAGATTTTCCTCTGCCTGCACGCCGATTTTCTTGGCGTTTTTCGTTCGCGGCCATTGAGCGCCGCGGGCATAAAATGCAGCGAAATACGCTTTCAATGCCTCCCATTGATGTCAGTGGAAGGTCAGAGGCGTAAACGCCCAAAGGTAGGGCATGTAGGGAAAAAAACGCCTCCGCCTCCCATTGAAATCAATTGGAACGATTTCCCCTACCCTGTTGCGTTAGTACGCTCCTACACACTGCTTGAATCAATGTTGAGCCTGTTGTAATCACAGGACTTTATTAAAGGGGTATTACCATTATAGACATCCATGGCATATCCGTCTCTGGCAACCACATCTATTTCCAAAATTGCGGTCACAATGCGGTGCACTTTCTAATAGGTTTTTAGGTGAATTACTGGGAGTACGTGGTAAATGCTGTTATGCCTCTATCTCCCATCATCATTTCAAGGGGATATATCACTGCACTATTCTTTCACTTTAACTATGACTTTAATTTAACAAGCAACATATAATTATGACATTTTTGAAGTTATAATATACAAAAATGGCAACCATACTCTGCGAACACTAATGCCACCTAAACACTATAAATAAATAAATATGCAATGCTGCTAAATCAACTTACAATAGGTAGGTTCTTAGCGCACAATTTGATCAAATTGTGTGAGCCCATCTGCCACGACAAGGCGACATCTATGAGAAAAGTCAGAAAACAAGATACAAACAAAATTAACAAAGAAATAAAGTGATTAGAATTAAAGTTTCTAATGGATAAGAAGCACATTAGGTGACTAACTTAAAAAAAGTGAGGTTCTTAGCGCACATTTTGATCAAATTGTGTGAGCCCACCTGCCACATCAAGGCAACCTCTATGAGGTGGGTCCCTACGCTGTTCGTACCTCCAGGACTGGGACTAAGCCTACATATACCTGGGGATGGTAGGAACCAGCATTCAACTAATTAAAATCACACAGGCCAGAATGGGAGGAGTGCAAGATCAAAAATGGAGGCAGTCACCAACTCCACATATATGCAATACATAAAAATCCAAAAAGTTTGATCAGCACATTCCAGCAAAATGAAACAAAACATGTATACCGGTGCAGGGAAGCCTAAGACTGCATGGCAATACAATATACAAAAATGGCAACAGCACTCTGCAAACACTAATGCCACCTAAACACTATAAATAAATAAATATGCATTGCTGCTGAATCTAATTATAATAGTGAGGTTCTTAGCGCACATTTTGATCAAATTGTGTGAGCCCATCTGCCACGACAAGGTGACCTCTGAGGTGGGATCCACCTCATAGAGGACGACTTGTTGGGGCAGGTGGACTCACACAGTTTGATCAAAATGTGCGCTAAGAACCTCACTTTTTTTAGTTGGTCATCTAACGTGCTGCTTATCCATTATAAGCTTTAATGCTAATCCCTTTATTTCTTTCTTTGTTACTTTTGCTTTCATCTTGTTTTCTGACCGTTTTCCCCTACATGTCATATACGCTTACTGCAGTGCATAATGATGTATAATTTATGATGTATAATAGACCCATGTTTATCCTGATACCATTTATGATTCTCTATTGTAGAGGCCCCCAACTTTTTATACCTTGTATGCCATAGTGTACCCTGAGTAGTGGCCATGATCCACATTCAGCTCAATTCTAGAAATGTTGGCGAGTCATAGTGAGCGCAGAGAAACAAGAAAACATGACACTGCAATCCTTTGCAGATAAATATTTTAGTGTGCAATTTGGCTTCCAACATGTCAACAAGCCCAGGGAGCCTCAGGCTTTCAGTCATTACCTCTACATGTCTAAAGAAAGTAGGTATTATGTCTTCCAACTTGGCACTGTCTTGGAGTTTAGGATATTTCTGCAATATTATCGATATGGATGTCGTATGGTTACCAGTGCATAACTCAAGTTGCCTATCACAAGACACACAATTGGCGAGTCATGAGCCACAGGTTAGGGAACACTTCTCCCGTTCCAGCCATTTTGGTGTATTATTTATTGTAAATCTCCTAAAGATAAGTCTTTTTGATTATAGAGCGCACAATGCTCCCTTCACGTATGTCTTCTCTTAGAAGAATACATGATATACAGTAGGCATTGAAGGTCAGGTGTTCCTGATTAAAACTGTGGTCATCTCTCAGATGTGACCATTCTTTTTTTACCTGTGTATTTTTACATATTTCAGCCAAAGATCATACATAACCTGTGTATAATATTGGTATAAAATAGCGGAAAGCAGTGTTCTAACCTGTGATTCAGAAGCCTGTGGCTCTCAAGCTGTTGGCAGCTCCAGATACTATTGTGACCTAGTGGCACCAGGGATGTCATAGCATTACTAGAACTTGGTACCAGGGTCAAAACCATATCCTCGGCAGTTTTGACCTGGCAGACCATTTTAAACCTTTAATGGCCGGCCTATTCTGGCCTTTAAAGGCTATGTATACCTTTTGCAAAAGGTGTAAAAAAAAATTTGAAGAAAAATGTGTGTGTGTGTTTGGTGCAACTTTCTAATTACTTTTTTTTTTTTTTTTTTATATTTTTGACTTTTTTAGATACAGCTGCTTTGTATCCTGTATACAGAGCAGCTGTATCTTGCACTGATAACTGAATCCGTCAGTTCAGCAGCACTGACCGGTTCATTGTCAATGGGTCCTGCGTGACTGACACGCAAAATTGAGTTGTTACTGATCACATCTAAGTTCATAAATTCGATATGATCGATAACAGGTGGATTCTGCGTGTCAGAGACACGCAGGACCCGCTTTCACTGAACCTGTCCGTGCCGCTGACCTGAGGGATACAGGATTCAGTACTAGATACAGCTGCTCTGTATACAGGATACAAAGCAGCTGTATCTCAAAAAGTAAAAATAATTTTTAATAAAGTAATTAGAAAGTTGCTCCAAACACACTGAAACACATTTTTATTCAAAAGAGAAAACAAACGTTTTTAAAGGCATACATAGCCTTTATAAGGCCTCCTTCACACATAGATGTGTTCTGGTGTTTGAAACTGCATGAAATAATGCATGTTAATGCCAGTGTTTTGTAAAATGTAACCACAACATTTTTTTATGGCGTTTTTGGTGGCGTTTTCTTATTTAGTGTTATTTTGTACATTCTTTTTCTGGTGTTTTTGGAAGTCCTATAGAGAAGCCTTAGGGAAAAAGGCTTAAAAAAATTCCATACCCAGAGCATGCTGCCTCTGGAAAAAACCGCCACTGACCACAAAATTGTCTCAGAAACGCCACAATGTAGAAAGCAGTGTATGTAGTGCTTTTGATATTTTATTATAGACTTGTGACATCCGTATACACCATTAAAAACGCACATGGGACTTATTAATCAACTTTTTTTTAATTAATTAATTTTTTGGGTGGGATGACAAAAAAGCTACTTCTTTGTCATCTTTTCGCACCATTTTAACACGTGAACTTTATTGTTTGGGTCGTTACGATCGCTGCGATACTATATATGTGTACTGGTATTTTAGTTTTACACTCGTTCAAAACAAAACCACTTTTTATTGAAAAAATAGTTTTAGCTTAATTTTTTCTACTGTGCACACTTAATAAATGTGAAATTAATGTTATAGTTTCTTTACTCCAACTAGGAGACTTTACTATACAATCTTCTGATTACTTCGATTCATTCTTTGGTATACCGAAGCATACACCCATGACAGGCCTGCATTCGCAGACTACAGTGCCCTCTCCCTCTGTAATCTATCCTGACCGTTAGAGCACGTTCCCGGCTGTCATCAAGCATTCTATGCTCAGTAAAAAGTCGTATGCATCGGAATAAGGCCCCTTAGTGATAGACGTAAAAAGGCGTATGGGCGGTTTCCCCCTTTTCATAGTCCATGTGACTTCCTGTCATGTTTGAAAGGGGTTTGCAACCTACATAGGGTTGGTGACCTCTGGTGGAAGGTAAAGTATACGGACATCCCTGTAAATTCTGAAAATTACGTTCGTTACCTATCAAGACCGCAGTGTAACTGAAATCCTTTTTGGATTATTTTTTTCATTTTATAAAGCCTTTTTTTTTCGCAATAGAGCTTAGCTGGCCTTTGGGTTGCAATGGTTCAAGGACTTGAGCAAATCTGGAAACACTTGAGAATAATACACCTCACATCACCTTGTCACCATGAGAACAGTGGGCAGCATGACCTTGGGCAGCTAGTAAAAATTTTACCAAGAAATGCCAGTCAGTACAGTCAGTTCTTGTCAATAGTAGATATATTTTTATCCTCACTGCCTATTATTTTTTAATATCTGGAGTACAAAGTCTGAATGCATTAGAGAATTTTGAATGTTGTCTGCAGTGCCTACGTTACCTGTTCTGTGTCGAAGACCTGCCGTGAAATGCGTTGGTGTGCCTATGTCACAAATGAGTGGGAGTCCAGGAATTCTATATTGCTGCTTAACATTTTAAGTGTTTTTAAGGGAATGTTCTTTCCATTGTCTATTAGGTTTCTGGTAACGTGTGATCGGTAATTACTGATTCATTTTAAGTGATGATGACCGAGAACATTCTGTACAGAAGTGTGAAACACGTATGGACTCTATAATTTGTTGGTTAACGCAAAATTGCTTGTACGCAGTGGGTAGTTTAGGGCTGATATTAGTCTAAAGTTTCTGTCACATATGTAAATTTTTTTTTTTTCATCTGATCATTTTGAGAACATGAAGAATCATTGAGACGTCATCACATTTTATTCTTATCGTTTAAACGCAACATTCGCGTTTCACCTGTGTTATGCAGGACATGTAAAGTAGACCAATACATGCTTGCAGTTCAGATCCCTCTTAATACTCATGTCTGTCGGACTAAGCACCAATAGAAGCAACATTTCAATTCCAGTTACACCAGTCGTGCCGTAAACATTCGTTGAACGGTGAAGAACTTTTAAAAAGCATGTTTTCATTAAAGTGTCTACCTTTTGCAACCAAATTTCGTTTATTGCTCAAATGCATCTAAAATAAAAATAAAAACTGCAACTTTGCAAATATAATTGATTTAACCATTTCTACTGTTTTGCATCTACAGCGCCTACGCAGAATTATGTGTCTCCATATTTCCAGACTACAGACATACCCTGTGAAGTGGGATCCTACTGTCATAGACCCTTCTTTCTGTCCCCTATTTATTACTAAATTTCTAAATGTGTGTTTATTAAGTAGAGGACAGAGAGTCACACATGACTGCAAGATCAGACTACACATGGTTTGTTTGTAGTCTGTAATTGTGGAGACACGTAAGTCTGCATAGGAGCTGTATACACAAAACACTCCTCCTCCTTTCTGAGCACAAGCAGCACAGACGCCCATTCCTCACACTCCTGCAACCGATTGAAAAGATCCATCAGTAGACAGATCCCTTTGCACGGTCTCCTAAACATCCTTGTCACTGTGCTGCTCGTATTTTATTTAGTAGGCGATCTGCAGCAGAGACTTGCTGTTATCTGCAACAGTTTTATACATGAGGTAAACTTAAATGCCAGAAGTGAACTAACTCTACTTGCCCAACACCAGCGTCTGACCTCATTAATGCTCTTGTGGTGGAATGGACGCAAATCTGTGCAGCCATGTTTTAAAATGTAGTGGAGAACCTTCCCAAAATAGTGGGGGAGGCTGGACGCCATATTCATTCAAATTAAAAGGGTATTTCCATCTTACACATTTATGGCATATCCGCAGGATATGCCATAAATGAGTGATAGGTGCGGGCCCTACTTGATTCCCACTGCCTGTTGCCCACTTTCACCGATGAAGTCTATGGGAATTACAGACAGAGTTGATATGCCATAAATGTGTAAAATGGGAATGCTCCTTTTAACGTTCGATAAATGTAGAATATAATACTGTGGACAAAAAGTGTCTCAGTGTTGCTCAATCAGATATCACTTAATTTTTCCAGTTCAGGTTAGAAAATGACAGATGTGATCTGATTGATTGCTATGAACAACATTGTCACTTTTTGTCTGAACTAATTCTTATGTATCGGACCGAAAGTATATTTTATGAAGACATGGACTAATCTTCCAGTTACATATCTCCCAACCGTCCCTGATTCAGAGGGACAGTCCCGGATTCAGGGCGGTGTCCCGCTGTCCCAGGCAGCCGGTGGTATATCCCGGTTTCAACTGTATCTGCGTTTTCAGGACGCAGATACAGTTGAATCCTATTCTGAAGCAGAGAATCGTCAGCTCCCTGCCCCAGCATTCAACTATGGAGTCCCGGGCCAGAGCAATGCAAGCTCTCTGGCCGGAGACTCCTGTCTTGGGAAAGCCCCTGATGTCACTGTCTATATATGTACAGTGACGTCAGTGGCTCCTCCAGCAGCGGAATCCCCGGCCAGAGCGTTAAAGCCCCTAACATCCCTGTCCAAATATGGACAGTGACGTTAGGGGAACCTCCTGGAGCGGGATCCTTGGCCAGAGCGTTGCCAACGTTCTGGCCAGGGATTCCCCTCCTCGAAAAGCCCCTGGCGTCACTGTCCTTATATGGACCGTGATGTCTGGGGCTTTTCCTGAAGTGGAGTCCCCAGACTGAGCATTGCAAACGCTCTGGTCTGGGATTCCGCTCCTGGTGAAGCCCATTGCATCACTATCCATCTATGGACAGTGACATCAGGGGCTCCTCCTGGAGCGGATTCCCTGGCCTAAACGTAGCCGATGCTCGGGCTGGGGTTTCCGATTCTAGAGGGAGCCCCGATGGAGCGATCTTCAAGGGGGTTTTGCCACTATATAAATTGACACTGTGGAACTATATGGGCACCATCAACATGGGCACTGTGTCCACTCACACTTTATATGTGGGCACTGTGGTACCATATGGGCACTGTGACACTATCTACGTGGGCACTGTGGCACTATGTGGGCACCATCTACATGGGCACTGTGGCACTATGTGGGCACTAGTGGTATGGGCACTGGCACCATCTATGTGGGCACGATCTACAGTGGGCACTATCTACAGGACATTGTGTCACTATGGAGCATTATACTGTTTGGGGGCATCTGTGTGGGCATTATACTACATGAAGGAAGCTATGGGGGCGTTATGCTGTATGGGGACAGCTATGGGGATTATACTGTGGGGGGGGCATCTGTGTTGGCATTATACTGTATGGGGTCATCTGTGTTAGCTTTATACTGTATGGGTGCATCTATGCGGGTATTATACTGTGCGGGGGCAGCTATAGTGGCATTATACTGTGTGGGGAACAGCTATAGTGGCATTATACTGTGGGGAGGCACTATGGGAGCATGATACTGTATGGGCTGAACCGGGTGTGTATGTGCAGTGTTAGAGGCATGGTTTAAAAGGTTGTCCATCTTTCGAATACTTGAAAGTTGGGAGGTATGCAGTTACATATTTATCACTTCCTCACATTAAAAGTACACACAGGTTTCATTATTTCAATAGGACTGCAATAAATTGAGTATATCAGTACCCACATAAGATCCAGTGTTTTGTTTTTTCATATTTTATGTTTTCCTCATCTATTCTAAGATCTCATCTTATTTTAGTTCCTGCCATGATGATCAATGTCTTCAATGCTCTGGTATTGCAGAGTCAAATGTTATGATTTGCTGTATATAAGTGGAAGTTCACGATTTATAGGCTCTCAATATCTTTTCATTTGAAACTTTGCTTGGCTCAGTGTGTTATTAATGGTTGAGGACATTTTTGCAATTTGTATTATCTTACTGAAGTTTTATATGTTTTCCCCTGTTGCATAAGGGTGGATTCACACGCAGCAGATTTTGTTGCAGAAATTTTCTACAACTAAAAGTCTGATCCATGAGCGGAAAGGGTGGGGGTTTTGGGTACGGGGAGGGTGTTCCTTTGTGTGTATGTTCATGTACTTGTTGAAAAAAAAAAAAGTCCACTTCATTCATCTGAATGGAACTTGATGATGAAATTCATGCACTTTCTGCAGAAACCACTCTAGTCAGATGAATAGACCGGATTCATACAGTTACACGCAACAAAATCTACTGCGTATAACTGCAGCCTAATATTCTATTTGCTCCTGCTAATTCCCACAACCGCTGTTTAGGTGCCAGATTTAGGTGCCAGTTTAGGTACCATCGAAGTGTCAGACTTTTAGGTAAATTCCGGTTAATCTGGCATCGTACTATTTTTTACATTTTTGTTAGATTACCAGGATTTCCTGTATATATCTAGAAATGAGTAAACCGGTTCGCTACCTAAATATATTTAATATGGCGTTAATAAATAAAGAATACTATAGTTTAAAGGGGTTGTCTCATGGTGTCCGGCTTCTATTATTATTATTTATTTATTTCAGTTACTTATATAGCGCCAACAGAGGTCCTCTTTTTTACTGTCCCCATTGGAGCTCACAATCTAAATTCCCTATTTGGTATGTTTTTGGGGTGTGGGAGGAAACCTGAGTACCCGGAGGAAAACCACACAAACACAGGGAGAACATACAAACTCCATGCAGATGTTGTCCTTCGTTGGATTTGAACCCAGGACCCCAGTGCTGCAAGGCAATAGTGCTAACCACTGAGCCACCGTATCACGGGGAGAAGCCTTGTTTGGCCAGACGTTTGCCCTGCATCGTATACGGCCGGACCTGAACTGTAGCATTACGTGGTGGCCATTCATGTTTTTTTTTGTTTTTTGTTTTTTTTAAATAGCTCCATAGTAAAGGGTTCATCATAGAACCCCAGTTCACATAAGATTTCTGCCGACAAGGAGCTGGGTCCACCAATCTTTGTAGCGGCTCTTCACTTTGGCTAATAGAAGGCGAACCCTTAGCTATTACACCCATATTCCGTAATAAAAGCATATGAATAGGGGATGTCTAAAGCACTATGTATCATTCTTCCTTACTACTGGTTTGGAAACTACAGACCCTGTTGATAGTCTCTTTTATCGCTGTTTGGACCTTCTGGGGGTTGCAATTCTTCAATAGTCTTGCATTAAAGCTGCCGTGTGTTTATAGTTTAAGTACAGAGGACTACACACTATTTAGCAGTCATTTTAATGTCGGACTCCAAATACGATTATAAATTGGATTTTGAAATTTCGCCTAATTTATAGTGAACGCAGCATTTTGAGATTTTGCCTAAGTGTTTCCATAAAAATATGCATTTGCTTGTGGAAATGCTGATCTTTGCCTATCGTGGCCTTCTATACAGATTACACTGGTAGTCTAGATCTATACAATTCCATCAAACTGAATTGAGCTGTGGGAATTAGTTTCTTTTTATAAAGTGCTCTGGGCTTTACAGAACGACAATCCACATCCTGAACGAGCAAAATGACGTCCAAATAAAACTGCAATTCTAATATCTCCGTGCGATGTTTAGGAACAGTGTCCGACTGTGAGCAGCACAAATCTGCTAATGTCTCTCTAACAATAGGCTAAATCTACACGATTCAATGCTGGAATGACATAATAAACTATATTAAACTATAACAAACTATATTAATGCTTTAGTGATGTCCATAATCCTTAGTGAGTTGAGAGGACTAATATTGCTGCACCCAGAAAAATGTCTGTCTCCGGAGGGTAAGCATTGGTGCTCTTTTGTGACAGAAAAGTGTAAAGAATATAAAAATAATCGTATTACTTGCCTAACCTACGTTTCCTCTGATGTGATATAATCCATAACACATCTGTAATGGGATCACTAGTTGAGCAATTCCCCATAGTGCAAGTTATGGAATTGCTTTCTAAGCGATTCCCCAAAGGCAGCTGGAGACCGTCACTACTCTGATCAGCAGAAACTAAGGCTATGCTATGGTTTTCACCAGAGCCCACCGGAAGGCAGGTTGGATTTGGATGCATAGAACCCATGTTGCAATAACAGAATACAGTGTTGGATAGGGGGTGCAATGCAGGCAATACCAGAATGGAGACCATACAGACAGAGGATAAACCGCAAACAGAGTACACAACCAGGATAGACACTAAGTCCAAATCAGAAAGCAGAAGAATACCAGGAGTTGCAGAGGTCAAAACCAGCCAAGAGCAGAATGTCCAAATCAGTGAGCAAAAGGGTAATCTACAGGCAAAGCCGAGGTCCAGTTCCAATAAGCCAAATAGTCAGGTGATAAATTGCGTAGCCAGGAGCTTGATCAAAAACTTGCATACACAAAGAAATTCACAAGCAATAATGAAAGAACTGGCCAGACTTAAATATTCCACCGTAGAATCTGATCGGAAGAAGACAGGGAACTGAGATTGGCTCTACAACTCAAACCAGAGCCACCCAGAAGCTAGGCTAGTAGTCATGACAATCTTAAAGAGACCAGCTTTTCCTAACCAGATCTGCATGTAGGATTGCATTTGTGATATCTCTGATTACCACTGATTTACAGAATTAATAGGTTCCATAAAGGTATATGTCCGCCTTCGCAACCTTTTTTTCCTTATTGTTCCAATGCATCTAAAATTAAAGAAAATTAAGGAACTTTGCAAATAGTCTTAAATAGAAAATTGTTTAGTGTCTACAGCTCCTAGCAAACCTATCTGTCTCCTTGGTAACAGACTACAAACAAACCATGTGTAATCTTATCCTTCAGTCATATTGCCATCCATCTGTATCCTACTTCTGCATACATGCCAAACATATGTTCATAAGGAGTAGGAGACAGATGGAAGAGAGTGTGACTGCAAGATCAGACTACACAGGGTTTGCTTGTAGTCTGTTTAATAGAGAGACATAGTTCTGCATTGGAGCTGCAGACACAAAACAATAGGAGACTTTTAATTAAGACCATTTGCAAAGTTGCGAAACAAAGAAAAAAATGTTTAAAAAAAAAATGCTTGGAGTGCTGACTTAACAAATGTGTAACAATTACACAAAAAGAAGAGGAAAGACAAATGCTATTAGAGACACACCTCCAAAACAATTAAAATTAATTTATTACAATATACATAAAAAAGTACAATCAGCACAGCAGTACTCTAAAAGGGAATTTTTTTTTTTTTTTTAAAACAATTAAAATCGAAGAAAAAAAGGAGATCACATGTCCCTGGCCTGAATAAATGCCAAAGGGACCCCCACTTTTGCCCTATAAGAACTTAAACAGGAGAAATGTCACTTGAAAGAAAGGACACCCGGAAAAAATCTGCATTTAAATGGACTGCATTCTATATTTGACATTGCATTTTCAAAGACAATGCAAATAAATAAAGACCCTGTGCAGGATAGGAAAAGATGTGATTACCACACCATGCTGGTGGAATTAAAGGCCGGGTCCTGTGAGGGCAAGAGTGGGGCTGAGACCCCACGCATATCACCATTGGTACGGCTTCATCAGGGGTAACTCTCTTTGGACAAAATGCTGTATTTTATATCCCTAATGGTACAATATCCTAAATGGATACATAGAATTGGCAAAGGAATGCAACTATTGGTGGCTGTGATGTACATGGACAAGACTCCCCTCAGCCCAAAGGACTCCATGCCTGGTTTACAAAAAGCACTCCATCCCGCACACAATTTAGGTGCCAAATCTAAACAGCAATCAGGAAGTTAGACAGTCACATGGAATACACACTGCCCCACTTCCGGTTTCAGGAATAATTCGATAAAGAACCTGTGGGAGGAAGTCCCATTACAGCGTGATCTCGCGAGATCACGCTGTGCAGTGAAAGAAGCTGGGCTTGAATGAAGAGAAGTGTATGACGCTGATTGGTAAGCGTCATACACTTCTCTTTACAACGCCCACTTGGTAAAAAGTTAAAAAACACCCAGTTGGTCATTCAGGAACTAATTAGCATAAATCTAAAATTGTTCATAACTTGCTCAAAAATGATCGTTTAAAAAAATCAAAAACACAACTGTTATCTACATTACAGCGCCGATCAGATTAGGTAGATAGGGCACTTATAAACTGGTGACGGAGCCTCTTTAAAGGCAGATCTGCCATCAAAATATGCTGTCCTGTTTAAAGGCAGCATATTATAATGATAGGTCTACTTTTGGTCTGAGTCTGGTTTATTCTGGCCCCCTCCCCTCACCAATGGTGGACAGCCACTGATGGACGCTGTGTAATTATACAGGTACATCAATCATTTGGTGGGGGGTGGGCAGTGGAGCACCATGTTGATGAATACAGCAGATTCATAACGGAGTCCGCCTTATCCTTTCTTATAAAAAAAACATACTGCATGGTATGCTTTTTTTTGTGGCATTACAACATATTTGAAAGAGTTGTCGACTACACTTTTTGTAATACAGTTGAATAAAAAAAAGGTGTGTCGACTTAAACCGGATAAACCTTTTTTTTTTTTTTTTTTTAAAGCTTCGGCTATTAAATTCTATGGACAACACAACCTATAGACCAGGAGCGCGTTTCCCAACAAATACACTAAGCATAGATCCCAGAAGTGATGGGAATTCAGCCTGCAGGGCTCATTGAAAACAGCTTTTTGGACACCGTGCCCAGTTGTTGTGCAAAATCAAAAATCCAGGCCCAGGAAAAGACATGAAGCAATACTGGGAGACTGGGCCCACCGGAGGGATCTACCGGTCCTCTGGTGGGACAGTCCAACAGTGCACAAGGTATAAAACCTAAAAATCCTAATTTTAAAATCAAACCAAAAAATTATTTAAGTGTGATGACCAATATTTCCCCCTTCCCCCTCAAATACGCACACCCACAAGAGAGCAGGAATCGACATATGTCGAGTTTTTTTTTTGTGCCATCCTAAGGGCTCATTCACACGAGCGTGAATCACGTTGCTGTGCGTTGAAACAAAGCGCCGCACGCAGCCCCGTTGATTTCAATGTGGCTATTCACACATGCATTTTCACACAGCAAGTGTCCATTGCGTGAAACTCACTGCATGTCCTATATTGGTATAGTGCTTGCTCATAGATTCCATCACATTTGACAAAAAATAGTGGTTCATGCAGTGCTATTCTTTCTTTTAAAACGACGGACATCGCTATGGAAACCCAACAGGCCCCATTATAAGTCAATGAGGCCCGTTAGTCGCCGTAGGTGTTCTGTGGTCTTTATCACAGCTTGAATTAGGTTTTTATGCTCCTATGATGGAACCGTAAGACGGAATTCACAACGCAGGTACACAATTGACTGGACAAAATATTATTTGATTAACAGTTTTACATATACTGTTGCTTTTTCAATTATTTTTTATAATAATTCCATTATTATTACATTGTATCTAAGTTTATTTTAATACTACAGATAAACACAATGGTGATCTCTTGTTGTTTACCTAAAATGCAGGGATTTAGATCTCTAATCTTTTGAATTAGGTTTATTACCTTTATGGTATTCTTGCTCTTTAGATTTAAAATCCAAAGCCAAATTCTGCGTTACTGCTCTGGGAATTCTACAAATAGCAGCATGAAGAGGGCTTGAAAATTCTGTTAGATGTATCTAGCTCTAAGAGATTAGGTTTGGGATGATGATTGCCTGTGCCTGATACATTACACTTTTGCTTCAATGTTTTTGAAGGAAACTACTATATATACTAGTCCTTCTCAATGAATTAGAACATCATCAAAATGTTAATTTATTTCAGTAATTCAATTCAAAAAGTGACTCATATATTATATAGATTCTTTACACACACAATGATCTATTTCCAGCATTTTTTCTTTTAATGTTTATTATTGGTAACCGTTAATGAAAACCCAAAATTTCTCCGAAAATTTGAATATTATATAAGCCCAATTTCAAAAATGATTTTTAATACCGAAATGTTGGCCTACTGAAAAGTATGTACAGTATATGCCCTCAATACTTGGTCGGGGCTCCTTTTGCATGAATTACTGCATCAATGCGGCGTGGCATGGAGGTGATCAGCCTGTGGCACTGCTGAAGTGTTATGGAAGCCCAGGTTGCTTTGATGGTGGCCTTCTGCTCGTCTGCATTGTTGGGTCTGGTGTCCCTCATCTTCCTCTTGACAACACCCTATAGATTCTCTATGGGGTTTGTCAGGCGAGTTTGATGGCCAATCAAGCGCATTTATACTGAGGTTATTACACCAGGTATTGGTACTTGTGGCAGTGTGGGCAGGTGCCAAGTCCTGCTGGAAAATGAAATCCGCATCTCCATAAAGCCTGTCAGCAGAGGGAAGCATGAAGTGCTCGAAAATTGGCCAGTATTAAAAATCATTTTTGAAATTGGGTTTATATAATATTCTAATTTTCTGAGACACTAAATTTTGGTTTTCATTAACTTTTAGCCATAATCATCAACGTTAAAAGAAAATGCTGGAAATAGATCACTCTGTGTGTAATGAATCTATATAATATGAGTTTCACTTTTTGAATTGAATTACTGAAATTAACTTATTGAGGATATTCTAATTCATTGAGAAGGACTAGTGTGTGTGTGTGTGTGTGTGTGTGTGTGTGTGTGTGTGTTTTAGTAAATCATTATATTCCCCTTAAAATAACAATTCTGGAGCATCATTTCTTAGAACTCTATGTTGTGCCGTTCCTCTGTTATTCCTCCTGTAGATTTATTAATAAATTGACAACTGGGTGTCATCAGTTGGGGGGGTGTCCCTACACAGACCATCTCCAATCAGTGCTTACAGCGATGCCTTATTCACACGAACGTGTCCGTTTTGCGCACGCAAAAAACGCGGCATTTTGCGCGTGCAAAAGTTCAGTGTGGCATCTGTATATGGTGCGTGGCTGTGTGATTTTCGCGCAGCCAGCATCATTATGACACTCTGTTTTTATGTTACGACACAGTAAAGAAGGAGGGGCTTTTATGTTTCCCTTCACTTCTTTACCTACTGTAGCGCGAATCACGTGCGTCACCCGGAAGTGCTTCCGTGTGCCGTGCGCGATTTGCACTCACCCACCCATTGACTTCAATAGGTGCATGCTGCGTGAAACACGGGCAAGAATAGGACATATCGTGAGTTTTACGCAGCGACATACGCTGCGTGAAAATCACGACCTGTCAGAATGGCCCCATTGACTTACATAAGTTCGTGCGACGAGCGTGATTTCCACGCGTGTAGCACGGACGTAATACACGTTCGTGTGAATAAGGCCTGACACTGTGTAGGGACACACCCTTTTGAGTACAGGAATGGTAACACCCCACCCAGTTGTCAATTTATTTATACATTTGTAGGAGAAATAACAAAGCAACGGTACAACGTAGAGGTTTAATAAAATATATTCTAAAATTGTTATATCATGGGGAATAAAAGTATTTACTAAAACAGTCATGTCTAGAGAGTTGACCGATCCTCTTAAACCGATTTTGCATCTGTCATACCTCTTATTGAAATTTAAAAAGGAGGTTATTTAAAAAAATATGTCGGCACTCCTTATAATAACCATATAAAGAAACTAATACGATGGAAAGGCACTATACAGGGGTGTAATTCTTGGGCATAAATGCAGAATCTGCAAAGGGTCCCTAACTATCATGTGCCATTTATAATACTAGTGTCCTCTTGTGTGGCAGAGGGACTGCTACCTCTACACCCTCTATTTTTATGTCCCTGGTACCAATAATTCAGTTTTTGTTTATTTTTGGGTTTTTTTCCCCCCTGGTTTTCCAGATAAGACCTCCCATAGCCAGGATGAATTGGCCAGGAGCTACTAATTTCAGCAAAAACAATTGTTTCTAATCTATCTTGTGCTCTCATGTGGTTTGATGCTTCACTTGTCCATGCTATTGGTACATTCAGTAATTGGTTGCACAGAAGCAAGATTGCTGTTACCTGCCAGTGAGTGGCATAGGCAATGCTTCATTTCATTTTATAAGATTTATTTACATTTAACGGCAACTGTTGGCATACATAAAAGAGATTTTACAGTCATTGAAAAAAAGCAGGATTTGAGTTAAAATAACAAATAATTTTCTCCCTTACTGCTCCCATGTCAACAGTTCCATCGTCGCACCCCTCACCCCCCGGGGGCTTTAATCTGTTGTCCTTACTGGAGTGACCGTGAAAAATCAAGCGTTGGCAAATTTGTGGTTGCAATTCTTGACTGGCCACTCATCTACCGCAATGTGTGGCCTCACCCTAAGGTGTTAAATTGATGAATATAGTATTCCATAGTACAATGTTATAATATATTATTAATCCATAAATGGTGATGGTCTGGAGAGTTAGGGTATGTCCTCACGTAGCGTAAACCCTTCGGATTTTCTGAAACGGATTTAATTTCGGAAAATCCACAGCGTATTACAGTAGCCGCAGAGTGGATGAGATTTGAACAAATATCATCCACATGCGTAAATGAGAAGTGGAAAAAACACACAGAAATTGACCTGCGGCGTGGTTATTTAATCTGCACCATGTCAGCTGTATTTGCGTAATCGCTGCTTTTTTGTTGCAGGTTTTCCCCATTGAATTCAATTGGGAGGTAAAACCCGTAAGAAGTGCTGCAAAAACTGCAACGAAAAAAAAACAGATTATACTTACCCATAACAGTCTGATTCTGTGTCCAGTCCGGCCTCCACGGATGACGTTTCATTCCATGTGATTGCTGCAGCAGTCAGATAGGATGAAATATCATCCCAGGAGGCCGGGCTGCAGAACCTCAGAGGGATTTGTCCTCATGACTATGGGTAATTATAGGCCTTTATTTTTTTTCTGATGTTTTCCACAGAGGACATTCCGGCCGAAAAACTATACCACAATTTGGTGCGTCTTTTTTTTGCTGGAATTCCCTGCGGGGACCAGGAGGGATACTCTGTGTACTTTTATGCATCATATCAGCCCTTTGTGAACATACCCTAAGGCTAGATTCACATGGGAAATTCGCATCTCTGACGTGAAAAACTGGCGTTTTTCACATCCGAGGTGCATCCGTGCTCTGCGGGATGCTATATCACGCTTCCCCCATAGACTAGAGTCTATGGAGGGATGTGTGAAGCGTAAAAAAATAGGACATGTCCTATTTTCTCACGGACCCTTCACACGGTCCGTTGAAATAACGGCCGTGTTAACGGCCACATAGAATTATATAGGTCAGTGTGACAGCCGTTGTTTCAACGGCCGTCGCACGGACGTTTAACACGTTCGTGTGAATAAGGCCTTAGTCAAAGTTTTCCTATGCCATCTTAACTATATGCAAGTACTTTACAAAACATTTTTAAGTCTTAAGATGTGAATCCTAATAAGCAAGATTCTTATGTAATCGCCAGCTCAAACAAGCACACCACTGCAGTAGAAAAAAAGTAGAGCACTCCATTACCATAGTATGCAGACTGATATAAAAATCTATTCTGCCCAGGGAGAAGCCATCCGTGACTGAAGAAATTTATATTCACTATCCGCAAATGCTTTTGAGCTTCTTAATGGGCCCAAGGCTTCTGAAATCCTACCATTAAAATGAATAGTTTTTGAAAACCATTTTGACTCTCACACTGAGGGACATTTCTTAATACGGTCTTAAAGATAGACACTATAAAACTAGACCAGACAGGCAGAAACTGCACCAAATTTAGCACCTGGACTCCCACCAATTTAAACTTCTGCTATTTCTCTATGACATATCAAAAGTTTTGTGAAAGGCGACACAACTTCAACTATGTGATGCTTGGCGCCTTCAACATCCCTCTGATAAAGACTTTAGCCTCTACTCTAACCCGCATGGCACCTACAGTCGCTTAGACTACATCCTCCTCCAACATCATGCCCCCCCCCCTGGGCGGTTTCCACGTCCATAGGCAACATATTATGGTTGGATCATGCCCCGATGTTTTGTACCCTACACCTTCCCTTTCTCACTAAAGGTCCCTGGTCTTGGAGACTTAACGAGTCCCTTCTTCTTGATGGGGTCTGTGGTACTGAGCTGTTACAAATGGTTGAACACTTCATGTCCGACCACGCCCATGATACCACTTCTCCCATGATGCAGTGGGAGGCGCTCAAATGTGTGCTCCGTGGGGTCCTCATTAAACACGGCACACGCCTTAAAAGAGAACGGGCCCACTCCCTGAAACTCGCCCTCCAAAAAATTAGCTCCCTTGAATTGGCCCACAAACGTGCGCTTTCTCTCCCACTCCTACGGGAGTTTCAGAGCGCCCGCCAAGAGGCTAGACGTCTGTTAGACTCGGCCCAGCAGCGTGCCCTCCAAGTTTTGTAGGAGTACGTTTTATGAGTTTGGTAACAAAAGCGGACGCATGTTGGCCAGGGCGTTAAAGGCTCAGTTGGCCCAATCCCATATACTAAACATTAAATCCCCTTCTGGCCATGTAGTCCACGCGACCCCCGAGATTGCGGATTGTTTTCACACCTTTTACTCTGATCGCTATAACCTTCGACCCTCTGCTGGCTCTTCATCCCCGGATCAAGCCTCTCTCCCCTCTCCCTTCACGCCCTTATCTGGTGCGGTGGCTTAGGAGATGGATGCTGATTTTACCTTGCCGGAGCTCCTCGCAGTTATGAAGGATCTTCCGGGGGGAGGAGGAGTCCAGGACCGGATGGATATACTGTCAAATTCTATAAGACATTGACAGACGGTCTGGCGCCGCTTCTTCTCCACGCCTTTCATTCTATTTCCCCTGCAGTCGTGTTCCCCACGAGTTCAACCTTGGCTCATATTACAGTCATCCCTAAACCGGGTAAGGACCCGCAGCTCTGCTCCAGCTATCGCCCCATCTCCTTACTCAAAGTGGATTTAAAAATCTATGCCAAACTGTTTGCTAACAGACTAGATAAACACCTTTCCCATTTAATTCATCCGGATCAGGTGGGTTTTGTGCCTGGCCGGGAGGCGCGTGATAATACCCTGAAAACCCTAGATATTATTCATCATACCCAGTCCTATCACATCCCCCTCATGATCCTGTCCCTGGATGCCGAAAAGGCATTCGATAGAATATCCTGGCCCGCCCTTCACCAGACTCTCCAACAAATAGGCCTAGGTCCTTCCTTTATATGTAAAATTATGGCCCTCTATCATTCCCCATCTGCCCAAATAAAAATAAACCGCTCCCTCTCTGCGCCCTTTGCTATTCATAATGGTACCAGACAGGGTTGCCCTCTCTCCCCATTGCTGTACGTCCTCGTCATGGAACATCTCATGGCCACCACCCGGAGCAGCTCGGATATTAAGGGTATTCTCATAGGTGGAATGGAATATAAGTGCTCCGCATTTGCTGATGACCTTTTGTTCTATCTTACGAACCCGCATGTATCTCTCCCATCGTTGATGTCCGAGCTGTCCCGTTTTGGATCATGGTCCAACTTTAAGATCAACTTCTCCAACTCCGAGGCTTTGAATGTATCTCTTTCGCCCTCGACACTATCACTCCTCAAAAGTAATTTCACGTTTTCCTGGCCTTCTATCGGTATCACGTATTTAGGAGTGTGTATAAGTTCTGACCTCTCCCAACTGTTTACTAATAACTTTGCCCCTTTACTAGGCAAATTCTGCACTAATCTCGCCTCATGGCATAAAAAGGAATTCTCCTGGTTTGGCCATATTAATATCATTAAAATGTCACTCCTCCCCAAGTTGCTGTATCTCCTGCAGACGATCCCCATCTCCATCCCCTCTTATTGGCTGCGTATCCAACAGTGCTTTGGATCCTTCATCTGGACAACGGTTCGTCCCCGCCTGAGTAGGACAATTCTTACTAGCTCCAGGGACGTGGGTGGGGTTGGTCTGCTGGACTGTCGTCTTTATTATTTGGCGTCAACTCATGCTCGTATTCTCGACTTTTTTCATAACCATGATTCTAAACTCTGGGTTCAATTAGCCCAACGGCTCTGTGCCCGTACCCTATCTACCTTGCCATGGACCCTGCCTAGGAACAGACCGAGACCCGACTCCTTTGTTGTTTCTCATACCCTCCTGGCGCTACGCTCTTCTGGGATAGGGGGTTCGCTCATGGACCCACTGGGGCCACTGACCCCTGTTACCGACAACCCAGCATTTCCTGCTGGGGAGGCGTGTCTCCCTTTCTTAGGCAGGTCTTCCACTAATCCCATGTATTTCACTCAGGTCCTATCTGATTCTTCTTTGCTCCCATTAACTACTATCTGCCTGGCTGAAACGCCCTCACCGCGTCTCATATTTCAATACTCCCAGTTAAAACATTTCTATAGTGCTACTAAACGCCAGGCTCCCCTTCATCGCCCACTTACTGACTTTTGAAAGTTTGTGTGTTTCCACCCGGCACCCTGCACATACCATCTCCACATCCTATAAATTACTCCTAATCCAGCGATCTCCTCACCTCCCATCCTTCTGCAAGGCTTGGGAGGCTGAATTGAACATGACATTTACTGATGCACAGTGGAGGCGAGCTTTTCACCTGTCCCAGAAAGCCTTGATTGCCATACGAGCCCAGGAAACCAGCTACAAAATTATCTCTAGGTGGTATCGGGTCCCTTCTGCCCTACATAAATGGTACCCGTCTGTACCTGACACATGTTGGTGCTGTGGGGCGGCGGGGGGATCCATGTCTCATATTTGGTGGAATTGCCCCTCCCTACGGAATTTTTGGGAGGCGATTCTTAAAATCATACTGGAGGTCTCGGGGATTTAGGTTCCTAGCTCCCCCGAGGCGGCCATTTTATTTATGTTCCCTATGCCACTACCCATCTACAACCGCTCCCTAATTAGGAACCTCCTTCAGGCTGCCAAATCGGTTATTCTACCCTGGTCTCTTCCCTGCCTTGTTTGTCTCCTATTTTGTTTTTCCCTTTCTTTCTTGCGTCTATTTTGAGGGGTTATTTGCTTCCTGTGATGGTGCTCACATGCTATGGCCATAGCGTTTCAGGATGTACGGGAAGTTGACATATCGCATCCTGTTTTGTTTTTCTCACCACTTCCTTTTCAGTAATACTCCTTCCCGTTATGTTGCCCAGATGGCTGTTGTAGTGTGTGCTCTTCATGGGTTGTGATGTTTACCCTTCTGTTTGGGCTGCGCCCTATTTGTCATGTTCCTTTTATTATGGTGACACATTTTCTCTGTATGTTTTTGTTGGTGTTTGTATTAAAACCAATAAAAAACTTTGAATTGGAAAAAAAAAAAAAAGTTGTGTGAAAGTGCAATAACTGTTTAATGCAAATAATGTATTAAATTGGTGTTGGGTGAATAGAGCCTTAATACAGACAAATCTGGTATTCCTAAAACTATTATACCCAGTACAATAAATGTAGCCAACTTTTATTTTTTGTTCTTCTTGATGCATATAAAAAGATTGGAGAAAACCATATCGGAATCTGTTTTTTGGTTGTTTGTTTTTTTGCATTGGGTCATATGGGCTGGGGTTGTGCAGTTGGGACAGTTGTAATGTTTGTTAATAGGAATGTGTCATCACCAAATCAGGTTTTTATGTTTAAACATTTTTTATTTTTAAGCCTTTTTTGGTGCTTTTTCTTTTCTATGTCATTTATCTATATTAAAAAATAATCCTTGGTCTCCCAGGGACCCCGGGGAATCATCTCTGCTTTATATACTCACCTTTTTGGGGACTAAATTGGAGTACACAATTTGCAGCTAAAGATAAGTTTGAGGTCTTTCTAGTTTTTCCTCAAAGGGTTTAGAGGAAACCCTTGCATGACCATTATGTCTCCCCTTCAGTAAACAACCATATGACTCAACTGTATTTTGTACATCTATTCTACCTGTCTCCAATATGCCTCCATAAAATGGGGAGAATCCTGCATACTAGATGCCAGGGATACAGGGGTCTCAAGCACGCGGGCCGCATGCGGCCCCTGGGGCTGTCATCTGCGGCCCGCAGGACACAGAGCCGCTAGTATCGGCTCTGCTCCGAGACTCTGGAATTCCCTGACATTGCTGTCCACATATGAACAGCGATGTCTGGGGCTTCCCCAGAGCCGGAGTCCCGGGCAGAGCGTTATTATCGGCTCTGCTCCGGGTCTCTGGGGAAGCCTCTGACATCGCTGTCCATACATCGACAATGATGTCAGGGGCTTGCCCAGAGCAGGAGTCCCAGTGATGTCAGGAGCACAGCTGGAGTCCCAGGAAGAGCCTACTAGCGCTCTGCCTGGGACTCCAGCTCTGGGCAAGCCCCTGACATCACTGGGGCAGCCTCTACAGAGGACACTGGGGCAGCCTCTACAGAGGACACTGGGGCAGCCTCTACAGAGGGCACTGGGGCAGCCTCTACAGAGGACACTGGGGCAGCCTCTACAGAGGGCACTGTGGCAGCCTCTACAGAGGGCACTGTGGCAGCCTCTACAGAGGGCACTGTGGCAGCCTCTACAGAGGGCACTGTGGCAGCCTCTACAGAGGGCACTGTGGCAGCCTCTACAGAGGGCACTGTGGCAGCCTCTACAGAGGGCACTGTGGCAGCCTCTACAGAGGGCACTGTGGCAGCCTCTACAGAGGGCACTGTGGCGTTATCTACAAGTGGGTGACAGTATCTGAAGAGGACACTGGTATTATCTAGGGGTGTGTTGCATTATCTACAGAGGGCACTGTGGCTTTATCTACAGAGGGCACTGTGGCTTTATCTACAGAGGGCACTGTGGCCTTATCTACAGAGGGCACTGTGGCCTTATCTACAGAGGGCACTGTGGCCTTATCTACAGAGGGCACTGTGGCCTTATCTACAGAGGGCACTGTGGCCTTATCTACAGAGGGCACTGTGGCCTTATCTACAGAGGGCACTGTGGCCTTATCTACAGAGGGCACTGTGGCCTTATCTACAGAGGGCACTGTGGCCTTATCTACAGAGGGCACTGTGGCCTTATCTACAGAGGGCACTGTGGCCTTATCTACAGAGGGCACTGTGGCCTTATCTACAGAGGGCACTGTGGCCTTATCTACAGAGGGCACTGTGGCCTTATCTAGGGGTGTGTTGCATTATCCACAGAGTGCACTGCGGCAGCATCCACAGAGGGCACTGCGACACTATCTAAAAAGGGGCTGCCCAATCTTGACATGTGTGCTAACTGAGCCGCCGGACTGCATTTAGCGACACTTAAACTGGAAAGCTGGATTGTTGAAATAAGCACGTGGAGAAATATCTCAAATTTTAAACCTAGCGCTATTATTCTAGTAATGTAGTATTATTATTCTAGTAATCTAGTGTTATAGTAGTTCAAATAACTAATTGATTAACAATAATTTTGTATTGTATAAAAATTTGAAAGTAATGCGGCCCGTCAACTTCCCATTTTTTCTATATGCGGCCCACTTACCCGGCCGAGTTTGAGACCCCTGCTCTAGACCACACTCTAATTTCTGGCATATGGCTTGAGATTGCCTCTATATTAGCTCATTCTGAGCTGTAGTGACTTCCATGTTGACATCTCTCCTTAGGGTCCCGGTACCAACTACTCCGGGATTTGCCTCCTGGACGAGTCGATGTGGCCACGTCATACCCGGATGTTTGTTATGGAAACATTATTCTTTGCTAGGAAAGCCATAGCACTTAGGTGGAAGGGCGATAAACCTCTGACCTTGAGACAATGGAGGAGATTAGTTAACCCCTTAGTGACCACTAATACGCCTTTTCACGTGATTCACTAATGGGCTTTAGGCTAGGCTGACGCCTTTTCACGTCAGCCTAGTCTAAGTCCTGCATGGGTCTCCCGTGCAGGCTGGTGCCGGGGCTCTGCTGTCTGATGACAGCTGAGCTCCTGCTCCAACGCCGCGACCGCGGCATTTAACTTTGTTTACAGAGGGAGTGCGCTCCCTCTGTCACCCATCGGCGGCCCGCGAATGAAATCGCGGGTCTCCGATGGGGTGTCATGGCAGCCGGGGGCTTGATAAAAGCCCCCAGGTCTGCCCTGGACATATTCCTGTTAGGACGCACCGGAGGCACGTCCTAACAGATTGCCTGTCAGATTTACACTGACAGGCAATAATGCTCTGGTATACGAAGTTATCAAAATAAGTTATCAAAGTGAAATAAAAATTATTAATAAAAAGTACAGTAAAAAAATAAATCCATTTTTTTCCATAAAAAGTGGTTTTATTTAGTAAAAGTGTACACATATGTGGTATGGCCGCGACCGTAATGACTCCATTAATAAAGTTAATATGTAATTTAAACCGCAAAGTGAACACCGTAAAAAAAAAACGCAAAAAACTATGGCGAAAGTGCAATTTTTTTCCATTGCCCCCCAAAAAAGTCATAATAAAAATGAATCAATAAGTCCCATGTACCCCAAAACAGTACCATTCAAAACTACGTCTTGTCCCGCAGAAAACAAGCCCAAAAGATCACTACATTGATGGAAAAATAAAAAAATTACGGCTCTTGGAAAGCGACGATGCAAAAACAAATAATTTTAGTTCAAAAGTGTTTTTATTGTGCAAAAGTCGTAAAACAAAAAAAACCTCTACATATGTGGTATCGCCGTAATCGTACCGACTCATAGAATAAAGGTAACATGTTATTTACGTCGCATAGTGAACGGCGTCAATTTAAAAACGCATAGAACAATGGCGGAATTTCAGTTTTTTTTATAATCCCCCCCCCAAAAAGGTTAATAAAAGTTAATATAAAAATTATATGTACCCAAAAATGGTGCTATTAAAAAGCACAACTAATCCCGCAAAAAACAAGTCCTCATACAGCTATGTAGACGAAAAAATAAAAAGGTTATAGCTCTTTGAATGCGACTATAGAAAAACGAATAAAATAGCTTGGTCATTAAGGCCTAAAATGGGCTGGTCACTAAGGGGTTAACGCAATACTTCCTTATGAAAAAGTGGTATACCACCATAGAGGTTGTCCCCAAAAATTCTCAAAAGTGTGGTATAAGTCCCCATTAGCCCTTTCTTAACCCAGGTCGTTGAGAGCTGGATTTGCATCTTCTCTTGGAGGGCCCCAGTGAGCATGTCCCTAGGATATTTGGAGAACCCCAACACTGTACATAACCCTTGGTTAACTGATTTATAAGACCTAGTTTACACAGTTTTTCGCAGGCAGAAAAAATCTACTCCAAGATTCCTTCAGGAATTTTGAGGTAAATTTTTAGTTGTCAGCGTTTCTGGATGCTTTTTTTTTTTCCGCATTTTTTGACAGCGACTGCTGAATCAAATGTAGAAACTGCAGGCAAAACCCGCTGTCAAAAGCTCAAAACGAGCGTTGTGGTTTTTTTCTGCCTCCCATTGTTCAACGGGAGGTCAGAGGAGGAAACCGCTTGAAGAAAGAGGATGCCACTCTTTTCAGTCTTAAAAAAAAAAAAAGACAATTTTTCAAAACCTTTTCTAGGCTTCGATTGACCAGCACAGTCCCAATGATACAAGTGTGTGGTGCCTAGTTATTCATGAAGCTTCTGTTTGAATATCCACTGGGCAGCTCAAGTCTTTACTGGGTTAAATGGTTGTTTGTACTGTGTCCTTGCAGAGCTGAAGTCTCAGGTTTGCTTCTAACTACGGCAACATCTACTTGGAACTGATATGTTATGCTGTTTGCGTGGATTTTCTCCCACTTCCCAAAACATCTGTGATAAATGAAGTTTTGGGAAACAAAAACTGAAGTATATCATTAGTGGCTGTAACTAATGTAAAGCGCTTAGTAGAAAGAGATCGTAGAGATACATACAAATGACCAGAATTTGCATTTCAGAAATACAGTATGTCAAAGGTGTTTTACACGATTTTGCACTGATGGTCTATTCAATGTTGTTGAACAGGATTAGAAAAACATGGCTGCTTTTTTCCAAAAATAGCAACACACTTGTCCATGGATTGTTTCTGGTATTGCAGCTCATCTACATTGGAGTAAATGGTGGTGAGCTTCAATACCACCACACAAATTCTGGACAGGTGTGGCATTGTTTTTGGAAGAAAGAAGCCATGTTTTTCAAATCCTGTGCAACCCCTGTAAGATTGGCCATCAATCTATGATCGTAGTGGGTCCCACCTCAATCGGCCCTCAATCGGCAGAAAGAAGGGGCAGCGGCAATGTAATTGGCAGCCTGTGGCATAAATAAAATAAAGGAAAGACATGGGATTCAAGGCAGCAGTTTTATTGTACTCTGAGGCACATACCTTGAACAGGTTTTCTTCAAATCTGTTAGGCTAGGTTCACACGACCACATTAACGTCCGTAATGGACGGACGTATTTCGGCCGGAAGTCCCGGACTGAACTCAGTGCAGGGAGCCTGGCTCCTAGCATCATAGTTATGTACGACGCTAGGAGTCCCTGCCTCTCCGTGGAACTACTGTCCCGTACTGAAAACATGATTACAGTACGGGACAGTTGTCCTGCAGAGAGGCAGGGACTCCTAGTGTCGTATATCACTATGATGCTAGGAGCCCGGCTCCCTGCACTGAGTTCGGTCCGGGACTTCCGGCCGAAATACGTCCGTCCATTACGGACGTTAATGTGGTCGTGTGAACCCAGCCTTAAAGTAACTGCTGACCTGTAAAATATGCATAATGCGAGAATACTGTAATTCCAACTTAAAAACGAACTTGTCCTACTGCCCATTTATTTAACTGCTTAACAATAAATTCATTACAAGCTAAATTTTGAGTAGTGGAAGTAATATCTGTTTGTGGTGTTGCATAGTCCACATTGGAGCTGAGGCAATTACTCAAACCTCTACCCAATACAGTAATATTCCGAAGTTTCAGCACCCTCGAAACGTCTGAGGTGACTGATGATTTGTAATTCCCAATTTTTGGACACACACACACACACACACACACACACACACACACACACACTCTCCCCCCCCCCCAAAGTCAAGATAAGGATTGCTACATCTGTTCATGTATTTATATTATGGTTTGTACAGATGTTTCACTCTTTATTTTGACTCTTAACGTATTAAATACACGGTGGCAAGAAACTTTAACTTTAAATTTTTTTTCATTACTTTTCAATGACTTTTGTTGTGTGATATCACGCTGCCGCAACTTATCAGTCAAGATAAACTGTGCTACATCTGTACCTTGAGACCCACTGGAATTCTCGGCAGTTATGACCGTCTTATTGCCCACTGCCGGTGAAGAATCTGTCTGGCATTGCCAAACAATCCAGTAATTAATCATGAGGCTATATTTGTTGCTTGACAGATTGATAGGTTTTCCGGACTGTTGGTTTACCAGGTTAATGGAATAATTGTTACATACTTTACTGAAATTGCCTAAAACAATCAAATGCTACATCTATTAACAATTTTCATCCAAAAACTAATAACAAAAGAAACAACTAAAAAGAAAAGTTTGTTCTGAAGTGCCAAATATCGTAATTGTGCAGCAGTGCAAAGCCAGAAATATATATATATATATATATATATATATATATATATATATATATATACACACAGCGCTAATTGTAGTGTAAGTACCTGGAATATTAGAATGCCGCAGAAGTCAAGTGCCAGTTAGGGGTTTTGACTATAGTGCCATGTACTATTATGTTATTGGTGTACCAAGGGGGCCCAAGAACCACATATGCCCCCAAGCTCCTGGCTGGTGTAAGGCATTAACAAATGATTCAGTGGCACCTTTTAGGGTATGTTCACACGTAGTTTTTTGCCAAGGAGAATAAAAATCTGCTTTAAAACTTCTTCAGGATTTTCGAGGCAGATTTTGAAATGCAAGCGGTTTTTTTAACTTTTTTATTTTTTATTTTATTTTTTCATTAAGCAAATGCAAAACCGTGTCAAACTCTACAAACGAACAGCGCAGTTTTTTTCTGCCTCCAATCGATTTCAATTAAACCGTTCCGAGAGAAGGCATGACACGTTTTTTAACTTTTTTTTTTTTTCTGTGAGCTGTCAAAAATCGCCGGGGGAAAAAAAAACACCCCTACCTCCCATTGAAATTGGCGCATTTTGTGGAGCTGATGGCCGTGCTAAAATTATATATATAATTTATATATATATACTGATAGCGGTGTTGCGATCAGTGTGTGAAGAGTGGGAGAAGAGGGTTGCATTGACAATCCAACACAATGGGCAGCACTTTGAACACATTTTATAAGTGGTCAGAAACGTGTAAATAACTCATGAAAGAATAAAGTAACGTTAAAACCAAGCACACCATTGTTTTTCTTGTGAAATTCTCGATAAGTTTGATGTCACATGACCCTCTTCCCATTGAAAAAACTAAAGTTGGATACAAAATGGCCGCCATGGTCAACACCCAGCTTGAAAAGTTTCCCCCCTCCCATATACTAATGTGCCACAAACAGGAAGTTAATATCACCAACCATTCCCATTTTATTTAGGTGTATCCATATAAATGGCCCACCCTGTATATATAATTATTTTTTTTTATCTTATATATTTATTTTTTTTACTATTATTCTACCCTGGGATCAATAAACATGTAAAGAGGCTGATGTATCAATAGTGCCAATTTATATAATTTTTCCCGCTTGCAGTGTTTATAGATTTGGCACAATAGTAACTGATTAAAATATTTACAGCCTGTTTTTCAGGTCTGACCTCTAATAGGTGTGTATCATTTTTTTTTTTTTTTTTTTTTATTGTGCATTAAAAAATGTATCGCATCAGGTGCAATGGGATAGACACAACCCATTCATTAAACTGAATTGAAATATGTCAGATCTGTCATCAGTTGTTCAATAACATGACCTCCTTTATTAAACATGTCACATCCAGGGAAGGCTTGTCACCAATCTAATCATTCTCTTTCATATTTGGCTGCTGATTCTAAGAATGTAAGCCAAGTCATATTGTGTCTGTTTTTTGTAGTAGTATTTAGTAAATTTCAGGAAAATGTGGATGGGCACATGCCAAGCAACGTTGCATGACCATATTATCCAATAGATCAATATACATACATATACGCGCACACACTATCCAGCAGCACTAGCGGCATGTGGGTGCAAACCCTGGGGAACCGACCAATGTCCCGTATATATAGAAACAAAAATAATCAGCCAACACTCCGTAGAATTTCAAGCCTTGAGAAAGGCTCCGGAGATAGGAGCTGAAACGTTGCACTAGGGCAATAAAGTACCCCACTTTGTTTCACTGAAATTCTACGGAGTGCTGCCTGATTATTTTTGAATATATACTATAGATGGATATAGAAGGTAGAAAAAAGCAGCACTTAAAAGGTACAGAGTAAATGGTGCTATGCGTACTTTACCTTCATCCACACAGTCCTTTAGATAGAGCAACAAAGAAATGATCGCAGCACTCCAGAAGTAGTTGCAAAAACGAAAGTGTTTTATTTAACCCATGAAAAGATTGCAACGTTTCAGTCCTCTCAGCAGGACCTTTCTCACACAGAGATAGATAGATAGATAGATAGATAGATAGATAGATAGATAGATAGATATAGATATATATATATATAGTGTGTATATAATCTCAATCAATGACTGGACAGCATTTTCTTAAGCTTCCTGCACTATTTGAACTTTTGAGATACAGCTTCTTTGTATCCTGTATACAGAGCAGCTGTGTCGTGCGCTGTAACTTGTATCCGTCAGGTTCGCAGGTTCAATGACAGCGGGTCTCGCATGTCTCTGACACGCAGGTTTGAGCTATCGATCACATCTAATTTAATAACTTGTGTTGTGCTAGATTACAGGTGGATCCTGCCTGTCAGAGGCACGGAGGACCCGCTTTCACTGAACCCGTAGGGGCCGCTGACCTGACAGATTCAGGCCTTAAAGAGGCTCTGTCACCAGATTTTGCAACCCCTATCTGCTATTGCAGCAGATAGGCGCTGCAATGTAGATTACAGTAACGTTTTTATTTTAAAAAAACGAGCATTTTTGGCCAAGTTATGACCATTTTTGTAGTTATGCAAATGAGGCTTGCAAAAGTCCAAGTGGGTGTGTTTAAAAGTAAAAGTCCAAGTGGGTGTGTATTATGTGCGTACATCGGGGCGTTTTTAATACTTTCACTAGCTGGGCGCTCTGATGAGAAGTAACATCCTCTTCTCTTCAGAACGCCCAGCTTGTGACAGTGCAGATCTGTGACGTCACTCACAGGTTCTGCATCGTGACGGCCACATCGGCACCAGAGACTACAGTTGATTCTGCAGCAGCATCAGCGTTTACAGGTAAGTCGATCTTACCTGCAAACGCTGATGTTGCTGCAGAATCAACTGTAGCCTCTGCTGCCGATGTGGCCGTCACGATGCAGGACCTGTGAGTGACGTCACAGATCTGCACTGTCACAAGCTGGGCGTTCTGAAGAGAAGAGGATGTTACTTCTCTTCACAGCGCCCAGCTAGTAAAAGTATTAAAAACGCCCCGATGTACGCACATAATACACGCCCACTTGGACTTTTACTTTTAAACACACCCACTTGGACTTTTGCAAGCCTCATTTGCATAATTACAAAAATGGTCATAACTTGGCCAAAAATGCTCGTTTTTTAAAAATAAAAACGTTACTGTAATCTACATTGCAGCGCCTATCTGCTGCAATAGCAGATAGGGGTTGCAAAATCTGGTGACAGAGCCTCTTTAAGCACACGATACAGCGGCTCTGATACAGGATACAACGCAGTTGTATCTCAAAAAGTTATTTTTTTTAAATAAAATGTATTTTAAAAGTTCCGCTAATACATGTTTTTATTAAAAAAACAAAAAACATTTGGGCAGCTGAATGTCTGGTACCTGGCAGTCAGTGGCTGCTGGGGAACCTTAAGAGAAGACAGAAGCAGCTTTCACTGGTTTTGTCTTCTCTGGTCGCATCTACACAGCTCAATGAGCGCTGTGTATAGAATAGAGGCAGTGGCAGCCATTATGTTTAATCACTCAGTGCTTATTGAGTCTACAATGGAGAGGTTGAATGGTTCTCCCTACACACTGCGCTCGACAGGTACAATTTTCTAGATATATCACAAACTGTGATTGGCAGTTTCATTTATTTTTTATGTCAAGTCCCCCCGGTGCTGTTAGATCAGAATGATTTCAAATTATGGGTGATCGTTTGGTAACATAAGCAGCGTGCTGCCACACATTTGAAACTACCTATTTTATTGCTGACTAAAAATAGTTGTTTGGATGGTTTGTCCTTTACTTTCCTGTGCCTGGATCGACTTGGAGCCAGAATGTTCTTTAAGGTTGGGGCTCTCCTATATGTTACTAGAGGTTTCGGAGGAAGAATTGATTTTAAGCATGGGTCATGTTCTAAGGCATGCCAGTGTTTACACAGGCTTTCTTTCGGTTTTTTTTGTGTGCTGAATTGTAAGGGTATGTTCACACGGCTTATTTTCGGCCGTTTTTCGGGTCGTAAATAGCCAAAAAAATCACCAAAAAATCGAAAGCAGAACGCCTCCAAACACCTGCCCATTGATTTAAATGTGAAAAACTCGGTTCTGTTCTGACGGGCCGTTTTTTTACGCGCCCGTTTTTGGAACCGTTTTTCATTGACTAGAAAAACAGCTCTAAAAACGGCCATAAAAAATGCCACAAAAAACGCGACTTTGAATAAAAAACAGCTGAAAATCAGGTGCGGTTTTCCCTTGAAAACAGCTCCGTATTTTCAAGACTTTTTTAATTTTGTGTGCACATACCCTAAGTGGTAAAATGAAACGCCATGATAAGCCATGACTAAGGACCCAGCAGGGGTCTGAAACGCGTAGGCTACCGCCTATTTTCTCATCACTCTCTGAACTTTGGACATTACCTGCCCGTCACTATTATTTTTCTGTTCATTGTTTTTAGTAAAGTAATATTAAAACTTGGAAGAAGTTTCCCGTTTTTAAACAGATTCACTACTCTCAGCGCTGGTTCCAACTTTCTTTTTCTGGTAGAATGAAAGTTAGTGTGGTACAACATGGTTGCGATATATTCCACATCATTCAAACTTAAAGAGGCTCTGTCACCAGATTATAAGCGCCCTATCTCCTACATAATGTGATCGGCGCTGTAATGTAGATAACAGCAGTGGTTTTTATTTTGAAAAACGATCATTTTTGAACAAGTTATGAATTTTAGATTTATGCTAATTTAGTTTCTTAATGACCAACTGGGCGTGTTTTTACTTTTTGACCAAGTGGGCATTGTGAAGAGAAGTGTATGACGCTGACCAATCAGTGACCAATCAGCGTCATACACTTCTCATTGTTCCAGCCCATTGTTCCAGTGTGATTGTGCAGTGAAAGAAGCTGGGCTGGAACAATGAGAAGTGTATGACGCTGATTAGTCACTAACTGGTCAGCGTCATACACTCTGTACAACGCCCAGTTGGTAAAAATAAAAACACGCCCAGTTGTCTATTAAGAAACTCATTAGCATAAACCTAAAATTGCTCATAACTTGCTAAAAAATTATCGTTTTTCAAAATAAAAACCACTGCTGTTATCTACATTCCAGCGCCGATCAGATTATGTAGGAGATAGGGCACTTATAATCTGGTGACAGAGCCTCTTTAACAGAATTTAAGAGATTTTTACTTTAAGACGAGAATGGTAGAGCGTCAAGTGGGAAATCTCTGTGAACATTCTGCATTGTACAAAATGGATTTTCAGTTCTGCGTCCAGGGGCTTTGGGTATAAACACTTGATCTAACACAATCATTTTGAAAACAAAGTCTCTTGCATTTCTTGTATTTGTAACATGAGTAATCCAGATTTGGATTTATTTCCTGCTCAAGGCTTGGCTATAACAGAAATGCAGTAAATAAACGTTCTTTCTTCCGATATATACACTGTATAACAACTTTGCCTATTACTCTTGCCGTTTTTTGTTTCAGAATGTAAATATTAAAGCCTCTGAGACAATTTTGTGCCAACAGTAAAGAGCGAACGTTAAATTTATGTAGAACGATCCGTAAATAGTTCCACACAGTGCTATAAAGTGTTTATGAAGGCACAATTCAACTTTACTTAACTGAGATGTTTAGAATTCATTTCGACACAGGCAAGGCACTGTGTGAAATTTATTTTTGTGCTTTCAAACTCCTTATATTGCACTGGCACGGAGAGATTGATCCCATAATATTTCCTAGACATAGGTACTTGATATTGGGAGCTATTCCAAAGTTTTAAATTAAGGCCTTTTTTGGACTCAAAACCTTGAACGCCTTGGCCATACCTCCCAACATTCAAGTATAGCAAAGATGGACAACCGATGCGGCGCACGTAGCGTGGCAAATGGTTTCCTTTTAAGCCACGCCTCTAATTCCACCAAGTCCCCGCCCATACACCCGATTCAGCCCACACAGAATCATTCTCCCATAGTGCCTCCCACTCAGTATAATGCCAAGTAGCTACACAGACACACACACAGACACACACACACACACACACACACAGACAGACACACACTATAATAACCCCTAGCTGCCACCATACAGTATAAAGCCAACACAAATGCCCCCATGCAGTATAATGCCCACACAGATGCCCCCATGTAGTATAATGCCCCCTTAGCTGCCTCTAGTACCAGTGCCCACATAGATAATGCCCACGTAGATAGTGCCACAATGCCCATGTGGATAGTGCCCCACCCCCCTTGAAGATGGCGTCTTTGGGACTCCCTCTAGGAACGGAATCCCCAGCCAGAGCATTGACCATGCTGTGACCGGGGATTCCGCTCCAGACAGTGACGTCAAGGGCTGACTGTTCCCTGCTTCAGCATGAAGTTCAACTTTATCTGCGTCCTGGGGACACGGATACAATTGAGACCGGGACATAACCCCAGCCGCGACAGCGGGACACCACCCGGGATCCGTTCTTTGTTAATGCTATGTTACTATAATCTACTAATTTTATTTGAAGGTGTTCCTCAGGAGTTAAGAATAGATCTAATTCCTTGCTGGAACTTTGTAATGCGCTTTCCTTGTCAATGTGTTGCAAAGAGGAATTGCCTTTCCCCAGGCTGGAGCCTGATTGCTTCCTAGCTCCTCCCCTCACATGATATCCCAGCCAGTAGGGCTTATGTATATGCATGGCAAAAATCATGGCCTAACTTAACCTCTTATATATTGTCCTTTAAAGGGGACCTGCAGTCAAGTGCCCCCAGGCTTAAGCACCCTGGGGGCTTCCATACATTTCAATTTAAGGGAATTACACTGGCTATCTTTTGTTGCATACTCACATATTCTTATTTGGTATGACAATGTAAACACCCTCCATGTATGTGGATAATTTCACTATTATTATAATGAGACTTTTTCTCCATCGCTTCAAAGTGAATGTCCACCTTTCAACATTGTCGTTTTCAGGTAAAACAAATTCTGTGTTGATTTTTTTTTTTCTTCATACATTCAGACTTTCTTTTTTTTATACAGAGCCTGAAATTCCCTGCATTGACATAGCATTTAAAACAGGGCTCTTCAGCTGTTGTGAAATTACAACTCCCAGCATGCCCTAGCAGCCGCAGTCAGTGTGTGCTGGGAATTGTAGTTTTACAACAGCTGGAGAGCCACAGGTTGGAGATCACATTCTAGCTGCCTGCAGCCACCAATAGAGGGAGCATACTGCATACTGATTTATAACCGCATGCAGTGATCCTAAGTTCCCATAAGTTCATGTTGGCAGCATAATTATTCATTTTGATGAGCCGTGTAGTACATCAGATCTAGGTACAGAAAAGCAGTACATTTCTAATTACGAAGTCTGAATCTTGCTTAGCGTTGACATTTAAGTGTAAAGTCTGTGTGGGTGTCTAGCATCTTCACAGATGTGACTGCTCTTTTCAGACACTTATTTTGCTTTATTTGTAATCTTATAAAATGTCTATTGGTTGTATTTGATTTGACCAGTTCAAGTAAAGAAATATTAGCTTATCTTTTTTTGACAAGCTCTTTCCTCCAATTTACTTGCTGAACTGATGATAGCCGCTTCAGGGTTTTTTCCATCAACAAATCCACTGCACTTGACTGCAATTGTTTTACCCGCAATTTATAGTACTTCTCACTAGGCATAAAGCGAAGCAACTTAATTACTATAGAATTTAATGTTATGCTTAATGATATCTTAACTGTACATCCAAACTGTGGGATAAGGCCGGGTTCCCACGGGCAGGACACGCTGTGTAAAAACTGTGCAGTGTATCCGACCTGGAACCTGCAGCACCGTCCGTCCGAAAAACTGCACCACATTGTGGTGCGTTTTTTTTTTTAAACTGAATTTCCGCTGCAGTAATCATTGCCGTTCATACATACCCCCTCCCTCTTCTCTTCGCGTAGTCCAGCCTCCTAGGATGGCATTGCAGGCCATGTGACCCTGTGATTGGCTGCAGCCGTCACATGGGATGAAAACGTCATCCTAGGAGGCTGGACTGCAGGAAGAAGGAGAGCGTTCTGGGTAAGTATGATTTTTGTTTTTCCCGGGTCGCGATTTTTGCGCCATAGTCGCGATTCTGCTGCAAAAGTCGCAACACTTGGCTTTGTGTCGTGGGTTTTGCATCCCAATCAATTCAATGGGGAAAACCCGCAACAGAAAAACAACAAAAACGCAGCATAAAGTAACATGCTGCAGAATTAAATTACGCACCGCAGGTCAATTTATTAACGTTTACACTGCATTTTTTTCCGCAGCGTGGGCATGAGATTCTCTAAATCTCATACACTTTGCTGCTACTGTAAATGCTGCGTAATGTCCATGAAGAATTCCATTTAGGAAATTCTGCTGCGTTTACACTACGTGGGAACCCGGCCTAACAGAGGACTACTGATACTTACTGCTCCTTTTAGTATTTATTAATCTGAGATTTTTAATATTCGATCTATTTATCGATAGATATGTTTCACGTTCATGTTGTATAATGTAATTATACAACAAGCAATTGTGTAATTGTTTTTTTTGTTGTTTTTTTTAACTTGGTGTATCTTTATACTGTAAAATATTTTAGAGGCTGAAATATATAGTCTTTGTAATATTATGCTGCTACCCAAGGGGGCTGATATTGGAATTAAAAATAAAGTGAACCTTTGACTCCAAACATAATATTAAGTAGCTCTGCCACAAAAGAGTTAAACCTCACATAATTAAAAGGACATTTTACATTTCTAAAATTTAAAACCAGCCCAGAATATAAATTGGTTGAAGAACCAGGTCCCAATTAATTTAAGAGTGAAAGGTTTTCTGTTCTAGGTGATGAATTCCAGCCCGTAGACTACAGATGTCTGTGCAGTGTTGTCCTAGTGTAATTAGGATTCATGTAATATGTATAGACCAGATACTTTGGCATCTCCCTGTAATATTATTTTTTATTCTACTGCATAATTCTTAAGTGGCTATTATACATGTCATGTAAAGAAACAGTCTCCCTACTGGGATTTCCGGCACTGTGTGCAGAAGGACAAAAATTAGCTGAATTTTATCATAATATTCGAATGGAAGGTATGGTGAAAAACTAAAAATTTCTATGTCTACTATATTCATATATAGATGCAGAAACCGCTAAACTTGCTCGCCTTGTCTGTTTCTGTCACTCTCTATAGACCTTTGCAGAAACGCCAACCATCTCCTCCCAATTTGGCCCTGCTTTAGGCACAGCGAAAATAACATAGAGTTTGCAATATATAATGAGATCTGCTCTGCTGTCCCTGCCTAAGGCCTCATGCACACGACTGTAAAAACACCCGTTATTACGGGTCATAATTACGACCCGAAATAACGGGCCCATAGACTTCTGTTGGCCAAGGGTACCTTCCCGTTTTCTCACGGGAAGGTGCCCGTGCCGTTGAAAAAGATAGAACATGTTCTATTTTTTTCTTTTACGGGCCGTTCTACTATACTTTATAATGGGAGCACGGCTCGGAATAACGGCCGGCTGCCCGTGGCCGGCCGTGCCCGGCCATGCTCGTAATTACGAGTTGTAATTACGAGCACGGTCGTGTGCATGGGGCCTTACTCTTTATTGTAAAAATATGGGCCCTATACGTATATGTGATTACAGTAAAGTGCTTGTCAGGTTAGGCTATGGCTGGGCGATTTTGGCAAAAAAATAAAACTAGATTTTTTTTCTTCAACCCTATGGCCGATTTTCGATTTTGAATCTCTATTTTTTTGTTACTGTGAAATAAACTGCAAAAAATACCAGTAGATAATTTAATAAATTATTTTCTTTATATAAATACATTTTTAACATATATTACTATAAAAATAGTACAAAACTTCACAACTTTTAACCTCTGCAATTACTATTTTAGCAGAAATACAATTGGAAGAATGTATATCTAATTGATTAGAATTTCTGTGTTCCCCAGCAGGGAACCAGTTAACAGAATCTATAATCCATTATGAACTGCATGCACTAAAATCCCTCTCTGCCCGACGCCACCTCAGCTGGCCTCCGACATTGCAGACGAGAGCAGTCTAAATTGCAGCAGGTCGTTTGTCATCCATTTTCCATCTGTTTTTCATGGCCATTAAAAAACCGATGGATTTAGTTTGTCAGGTTTTGTTTTTTGTCCCAACCCCCTGAAAACACCACAGTGCCCATGTAGATAGTGCTGCAATGTCCCTTTAAATAGTGCCACAGTGCCCACTGTAGATAGTGCCACTGTACCCACTGTAGATAGTGCCTGCATAGTGCCACAGTGCCCACTGTAGATAGTGCCACAGTGCCATATATGGACAGTGATGTAAGGGGCACCCTCTAAGAGCGGAATCTCCTGCCAGAGCGTCGGCAATGCTCTGGCCGGGGATTATGCTTCAGGAGTAGCTCTTGACGTCACTGTCCATATATGGACTGTGACGTCAAGGGCTTTCCCAAGACAGAAATCCCCGGCCAGAGATCTTGTTATGCTCTGGCTGAGGACTCCGCTTTTATAGGGAGCCCCTGAAGTCACTGTCCATATATGGATCGTGACGACAGGCTCCTGCTGGAGTGGAATCCCTGGCCAGAGTTTGCCGACGCTGTGGCAGGGGTTTCCGCTCTTACAGGGAGCCCCTGATGTCACTGTCCATATATGGACAGAGACTTCATGGACTCCCTCTAGGTCCGGAATCCTCGGCCAAAGCTTCGGCAACACTCTGGCCGGCGATTCCATTCCTAAAGGGAGCTACAGTCGTGCTATCTACAGGGGGTGGTGGTGCTATCTTCAGTCGGGTGTGGCACTATACTAGGAATCCCTGTTTCCCCATGGAACTGCTGTTCCATACTGTATCATTTTGTTCAATACAGAATAGCAGTTCCATGAGGATGCAGGGACTCCTAACACCATACATGACTGATGCCAGGAGTCCCATTCACATGTACCATTGTCAGGCCAAGAAATTTGACCGACACCCGGACCGTTTTTAACGGCCCGATCACAGTCGCGTGAAACGGTAGAGGCAGAGGCGGGACAGTAGAGGGAGCAGATGAGGCGATGGGGCGCAGCTTCTCAGACGTGGCAGACCAGGCAGGTGACGAGGTGCTGAGGCAAAGCTTTCTCCTGCAGCACGGCGCATTAAAAAACAGAATAGTCAGAGGCCTTGAGGGCGAATTAATCGAATGATTTTGATCGCTCAGCCCTGGGTCAGGCTATTTATTCCATTCTTTAATTAATCTCTGTTATCTTTAGTGGAAAAAATAACAAAGCTGCTGTGAACCAATAAAATAAACTTTCGGATAGCACAGGAGGATACAAGAGATTAATGACAACTGGACACCGTATTGTTTGGTTGTTGAAAAACAAAATAAGGGTCACAAATGTTATAAAATTACACTACTAATCTCTTCAATCCCCCACCGATCCAGCAAAACTGCTCCAGTGGTCCCCTGCCAGTCTTTGTTTGCAAGCTGCCAGCCATATCTGCACATGACTAGTGCAGTCAATTAGTGGCCTCAGTGGTCACATGCCGTACTTGCTTGCATCATCCAGGGGTGATCGTACTGGACGTGACTGCTGCAGCGGTAATGTGCAGCTACAGTACTTCATTGCTGGAAGCTTGTAAATAAGGACCATTGCTGTATTGGCAGTGGATTGAACAGGTGAGTAGTGTTTCTTTTGTTGTTTTTTTAACATTTGCAGCTTTTTTTTTTTGGGTCCAGAGGCCATTTGCAATGTGGAAAGTCGCAAAAAGTTATTGCCATGTTTAATGAAGGTTAGAGCAATTGGATTGGAGCAAGTATGTGAAGGTTGATCATAATGAGAATGTTAATTTAGCTCCAAAAGCATGATCATTTTTGGCTTGTGTTAAAAATGTGCAACAGATTAATGCTACTACTGGACTCACACTTTGCAGATTTTGCACATATTGTTTTAAGCCAAAACCAGGAACGGAACCTAAACAGAAGACCTTTTATAAAGATCATCTGCTCTCCTGGATCCAATCTGGATTTGGCTTAAAAATGCATGAAGAATCTGCAGCAAATCTGCACTGTGGGAACAAGGCCTTAGAAGTCTGTTGCTTAATTCTAAAGCAGTGCTGCAGTGCATAGGATAATCTTGCCATACTTGAAAAGCTTTACACCTCCTTACCTGAAGAATGTATGCATGACTAGTCAAGTAGTACTGGCTAATTTTCTGTTTATATCCATTTATCTCTGTGATTAAATGCATAAAATAATAACTACTACCAAAAAAAAAACCATTTGACCATTTATATGATTTATTTGTCATTTTTTTTTTCTTTGTTTTTATAAAGGAGATGGCAGTAAGAAAATAGATACACTGCATTAATAGACATACATCAATTTCTGTCTTTCATTTCAATAAGTAACCATTCTTTTTAATGCACAATCTTTTAGTTGTGTAACATTTATTAGCTGTTCCTGTTTTATAGGCATAGTTGTTTTTCTCTGTTTAATCTTGTTGTTACTGAGCATGAAGCAGTCGGTATTCCTGGCATGACTTGAAGTCCAATGCCCGCTATTTAATCCATCTGCCTGTGTTTCTGCGTAGATGACCTAAATGTCCCAAAGGAGCACTATTTGTGCTGGCAATTGCATATCCACAATTAAGGTGCTTCGTTCTTGAGCAGGGGCCTGGGGATACAAGCTTGAGAGATGAAAAGATCTTTTCTTTGGATAGAAGTTAAGTAAATGGAAGCTTCACTTTTATAGGAAATCACAGAACAAACAACGAAGCAGACATGACTCTAGCTGTTCATGTTTTTTTTTTTTTAGAATTTGATATTTTTACTTACATTATTTGTAGCTTACATTACTTTGATGTTAATAAAATAGTTTAAAGGGATTTTCCCACGAACTAAAATCCAGTTAAATGTGTCCATAAATAGCATTTACACATTTGTTCAATTACATGTTATTTTCTAAAATGTACTGTTATAAAGATATATTATTACCATGCCTCCGTCAACTCTGTTGTGTTACTGGTTGCCCTTGGATCCAACCATAACCAATTCCGCTGGCTGTGGTAGGGAAAAAGACACATCCCGACCATAGTATGGCTTTGTGGTCGCTTTCAATGTTCTCATGAAGGCGCTTTATTTCGTTTGCACTCGGGAACTTCCGATTATTCCCGAGTGCTTGGTTTGATTACAAGCCTGTAGTTGCTACTGCGCATGCTCAGCAGTAGCACTGTCCGAATCCACACCTGCACTCCCTTCATTTTACTGTGCTATCCTGTGATTGGACCAAGGATCAAGCTTTTATTGCGCACGTAAGATGATCACAAATGCTCAAGGGATTTACCAACATGTTGCAAATCCTTGATCAACTAATCCTCCCCTTTTCTCATTGAAAAGGGAAAGATTGGACCCCAGATGCGTAGCCATTGCAGTGGAGCAGGGACAGACTGATTTGATCTTGGCATTAAAGGTTGTGATCCTACAAAACCACTATAGCCATGGCACACTTTTTAATAAGATTCAATTGAGGAGCACTTATCGCATGGATTTCTTTATTTTATTTTTAACTTTTTGCAGGCCCATCACGTAAACTAGGAAAGGAGCGCTTTAAGTGACTAAGGGGCTATTTTCCCTTAAATTGACCACCGTGCTTTTGCCCCAATCATCAGTCTTCCCCTACACGGGTTAGTTCTGAGTTTAGTGAGATGTGTCACCAACAGTTGTGATGGTAAAACATCACCCAGTTTATGACCAGCTGTAGCTTAGAATAAATACCCTTGAATTATCCAACCATGTTGGATAGATAGTGCCTGACATTTTCCCATCTGACTTTTGTGAAAGGTTAAAAAAGGGTCATAACTTGAATGTTGGCATATTTATTTCATAAAGGGTTTCCCTCTAGAATATCCTGGGAACCAGGCACGGTAATTATGGTAATAAAGATAGCTTGGATAGTTTGTTAAAAAACCTTTGTTGAACTAGCTAGATAAATATTTAATACTGTCTGTCTCCATCATCTGTTAATAGCTTTCAAAGTCATTTTTCCTTAATGACATATTTTAATTTAATTGCTGTTCTCTTTAAGGTCGGATCAAGGCAATTGTCATTGGGAAGAAAAGGGGCTTTATTTGAACTGATAATTTAGTATTCTATCCACTTAAAGGGTTTTTCCGGTAAGATAAAGTTTTTTTTAAACTCCCGTCATGATGTGTTGTGTTAGAAAGTCTATCTGATGTTTTTCTGTCTCTCATATGTCGCCTGTACCTCATTAATCAGTCCGCTCGATACCGTTTTATTCTGGTTACCGGCAAAACTGAGGGGAACGTCAAGCACGTGTCGCATGGCCGGCCTTAGACCTCCATTTAATGGATGCCTGTGATGGATCCCATATAGTGGCATCAATCACCCATAGGCTACCATGTTAAAAAAAAATTGTATTAGTTTAACATATCCTTTTTTTTTTTTACCTGGACTTAGTGGAATTTAAATAGCGTAGTTTTACTACACTATTCCTTAAAGGGAACCCGTCACCAGCATTTCACCTATTGAACTTTACTTATCCCTCACTGGCCGCTGCTATAAAAATTTTATTGCCGTTATCCCCTCTCCTAAACTCCTCCTCCGACTGTAAATAACGGTCTGCAAACATGTTGCGCCTTTTATTGTAATAATTCGGTGTCCCGTTGTACGCTCACCCCAGAAGAGGACATCAATGCACAAGTGCGGGATTTTATGTGCTGGGGGAATGTGAGGAGCTGTCAATCAAAAGTAAAGAGGCGAGGTAAACTCGGAAAGACTTGAGGAATGAAGATATGACTCTTTTCAAAAAAAGATTTGACTCTTTTCAAACAAATATATGACTCTCTTATGCTCATTTGCATACGGTGTGGGAACACTCAAAAACTGAATACTAAAGCTACAGAGCCGACTAAGAAGACAATTTTAGGTTAAATGGAAAAGATATTTCACCCACTACCCCCTGGTATTGCTAGTTTAATCAGTAAAATGCTGGTGACAGGTTCCCTTTAACTTTTTTTATGGTATAGGGGGCCAAAAGTACGTCGGGAGCTTTTCTGATGTACACACTAAACGTTAACAAAAGATGCGAACAAGGCCTAATCCGCAAGTTATTACTTAAGGGGTTATTCCAGTTAGAGGAAGTCTGTTTAATATCCTCCTATTAAAAAAAGTTATAAAACTTTGTATTAGACAGTTATTGAAGTTTTTCAATGGTTCTATAAAAAAAAAAATTCACCTTACCAGTTTAACTAGTCTTCTGCGTACTTTTTGTTTACCTAGGCGCGTTGCTATTGCTGGTTGAGCATGTGCGATACGTTTCTCCTATATCCTATTGAGTGTATAAGAGCACCGTGAACGCGCTTTGTCTTGAGCATGCGCGCTTCCCTGAATGCGACTGCTTGCAATTTCAATGAATCGCATATATGCAAAGGCTTTTCACGCACCAATCGGCCTCCAGGCCAGTTAGCAGCCGATTGGATTCACCTAGACCGCTCTAGCACGCTAACCCGCGCTAACCAACGCATTGAACATGCGCACACAGTGCAATTATTAGATTTGACTTTTTTTTTTCCCTACCGAATACAGAATAACTCATTTTAAATTAAAGCCAGCCAGGCAATCAGCTGACCGCCAAGTGATTGGCGTCCCTTGAGATCAGCTACTACCACCTTAGGGAAGCTGCAGGGGAAATTCAGCTGTATGCTTACATGCCAGCAATTCAAATGTATGACAGACCATGTAATATATGGACAGGTTGGGTCCGCCAGAGCCCCTATTTGTAAAAAGCTCTCCCCTCTGGGTCACAGATCCCCCAACTTTGCCCTGGGACCCCCCTCTGACGTTCATATGCCATAATAGGGTATATGAAAAAGGCTTTTCTTCATGTAAATTAATCAGGATAAAATCTGACACATAAAAGACTGTACTGCCCCCCCTAGTCCATTCATATCAACTTGCACATTTTCCCACCATGGCTAGTTAGCCCCTTACCCGCCCGCTTTAAATTCTGATGTTCCGTCTTAGGTTCATTTCTCTTCCTTTATCTTGAATTTCTAATTGTTGCTGGTATCTGATTTGGAAGCTCTCTGTATCATGAGCATAATCTGTCGGCTGGGGATAATGGGTATAAATGAAAGGAGTTTTATCTGGACAGAGTATAGGAATAGGGCTTTCATTGGCATAGGGATGATTTGTGATGGTGGAGTATGGCAGAGAGTGGAGAAAGGAAGAGGCTTCTGTGGCTGGCAAATTGATATGAGAACGGGGGCATCTATGGTTGACACATATAGGGCAATCTGTGGTTTGCCTCTTATGGAGAAATTTTGAGTCCACTTACAATGTATCATATGGAAAATATTCTGTAGCGAGAATATCCTCTAATCGTGAGGAGGTAACTATATCTATTTTTAATTACACAGTTTTACATACGCAGCAGTTCATTCTTTTTTTATGACTTGTAACTGTAGGGAACATCCCAGTTATAAACCCCCAAATATACATTATAAATGTAAATTCTATACAAATTGTACGTTAAATATAAAGCAGAATAACTCCGATAATATAAGCCAATAATACGGACCGCTCTATAAAGACTATCATAGGACACCGTCCTAAAACCGCATGTGGTCTGCTGACAGATTTGTAGGGAAGCAGTAGAGAATTTGGAAAACATTGACTGCTATAGGGATGCACCAGTGGCGTAACTACGGCAGTTGCGGCTGCTACGGGGCCCGCGGCATGAGGGGGCCCGTGTTGCCCGCCGGCACGGGCCCCCACCATGGCCGGAGGCTCTGCTAGCAGCTGCTACAGTGCGACGCCTCTTAACACTACGGCAGAGCAGGGAGGTATCTCCCCACTCTGCCATTAAACAAAAGACATGTATCCCCTATCCACAGGAGAGGGGATACATGTGTGATCGCTGGCACTGGTAGGGAGAACGGGGGACTGAAGTTCTCCATCACAAACCTCAGACTTCCGGGGTCTGTGTCGGCAGCTTCGTAGAAATAAATGGAGCACCGGTCGTGCTTGTGCGCATGCGTGACCAGCGCTCCTTTCATTTTTATTGAGCTGCGCAGACGCCGGAAGTCAGGGGGGGGGGTCTGTAAAGCGTTCCCTACAGGGGGGTCTGTATGGCGTTCCCTACAGGGTGGGGCTGACTGTATGGCGTTCCCTACAGGGTGGGGCTGACTGTATGGCGTTCCCTACAGGGGGACGAACGACTGTATGGCGTTCCCTACAGGGGGGACGACGACTGTATGGCGTTCCCTACAGGGGGGACGACGACTGTATGGCATTCCCTACAGGGGGGAACGACTGTATGGCGTTCCCTACAGGGGGGGGGAACGACTGTATGGCGTTCCCTACAGGGGGGGAACGATTGTATGGCGTTCCCTACTCGGGGGGCTGTATGGCGTTCCCTACTCGGGGGGCTGTATGGCGTTCCCTACAGGGGGGGCTGTATGGCGTTCCCTACAGGGAGGGGCTGTATGGCGTTCCCTACAGGGGGGGCTATATGGCTTTCTCTACAGGGGGGGCTGTATGGTGTTCTCTACAGTAGGGTCCATTCAGCCCTGTAGATAGCGCCATACAGCGTCCCCTCTGTAGATAACGCCATACAGCCCCCCCTGTAGGGAACGCCATACAGCCCCCCCTGTAGGGAACGCCATACAGCCCCCCCTGTAGGGAACGCCATACAGCCCCCCCTGTAGGGAACGCCATACAGCCCCCCTGTAGGGAACGCCATACAGCCCCCCTGTAGGGAACGCCATACAGCCCCCCTGTAGGGAACGCCATACATCCCCCCCCTGTAGGGAACGCCATACATCCCCCCCCCCCTGTAGGGAACGCCATACATCCCCCCCCTGTAGGGAACGCCATACATCCCCCCCTCTGTAGGGAACGCCATACAGCCCCCTCTGTAGAGAACGCCATACAGCCCCCTCTGTAGATAACTCCATACAGCCCCCCCCCCCCCGTAGATAGCGCCATACAGCCCCCTCTGTAGATATCTACAAAGGGGGCTGTATGGCGTTTTCTACAGAGGGGGCTGTATGGCGCGATCTACGGGGGGGGGGGGGCTGTATGGCGCTATCTACAGAGGGGGCTGTATGGCGTTCTCTACAGAGGGGGCTGTATGGCGTTCTCTAGAGGGGGGGCTGTATGGCGTTCTCTACAGGGGGGGCTGTATGGCGCTATCTACAGGGGGGGCTGTATGGCGCTATCTACAGGGGGGGCTGTATGGCGCTATCTACAGAGGGGGCTGTATGGCGCTATCTACAGAGTGGGCTGTATGGCGTTATCTACAGGGGGCTGTAAAAAAGGCACTATCTACAAGGGGGGCGGGTTTGTGTGACACCCAGGGGAGGGAGGGGCCCCAGTCAAAAGTTTGCTATGGGGCCCAGTCTTTCCTAGTTACGCCCCTGGGATGCACGATGCATAGAAAATTCTATACCATTTCGATGCTGTGCGGGGGACAACGGTTCGATACTGTCAATTTATGTATTTCGATACGAAGATGTGCGGCCGTACAGCTTAGTAGTGAAATTAATGGAGAACATGGTGTGCGCGCACTGTACAGCGTCTGCAATGTTTTCTTCCTTCAGTGACTGGCCCGCTCGTCTTTAGTGCCGGCCACGTCACATTAGGAGGGAGGAACGCTCCTCCCTCCTCTCTCTACTGTTACCAATGATAATCGGAGTATGTGAGAAGGGGGAGGGAGGGGAATGTCCCGAGCGGCACATGCAGGGAGTTCCTGATGACGTCCATGTGTGTAGCTCGCGCCGTTAGTGTGGAATCAGGACCGCGCTGCAGTGTATCGACAGGCCAGTCCCAGGCAGGTGTTAGTTAGAACAGGGCAAAAGTTTGAAATAAAAGCACTAGTAGGTTTTGCAGCCACCATTGAGGAACATTTGGGTTAATGTCACCCACATTAATCCCAATGTTGCCATTATGTGAGGGAAATGAGGAAGTCACTTATTAATGTGAGGCACATGGTGTTCTGAATTTTATTACCTCCATGTGCCTCACATTAATTGTAATTAACCCCATCATGTACCTCACATTAACCCAATGTTGTCCATTATGACTGTGAGCGAGGTACCTGATGGGATCTCTCACTATAATGGGCAACATTGGGTTAATATGTGAGGGACATGATGGGGTTAATTACGATTAGGCCTTATTCACATCGCTGTGTTTGGTCCGTGATATACGGACTGTATGTCGGCTGTATTTCCAGGACCGACTATTGCCTGGAACTGGTCTGTCGATACACTGCAGCGCGGTCCTGATTCCACACTAGCGGCGTGAGCGACACAGGCACGTCATCAGGAATCCACTGCCTGTACCGCTAGCGACATTCCCCTGCCTCCCCCTTCTCTCATCATTTCCCTCACAGATGTTGCCCATTATAATCATTATAGTAAGGGATCCTATCAAGTACCTCGCTCACAGTCATAATGGGCAACATTGGGTTAATGTGTGAGGTACATGATGGGGTTAATTACTATTATTGTGAGGCATATGGAGGTTCAAAATTGATAACACCGTGTGCCTCACATCAGAAAACGGAAGGACATTTTTGTGGGTTTTTCAAGTATCATCTTGGTATCGGGTATCGGTATCGAAGTCCAAATTCTGGTATCGTGACAACCCTAGACTTCTATATAGAATGATTTGGGTAATAATAATATATTAGGGAATTTTTATTTAACCAAAATTAATGGAGCTTCACCAAATGTATGCCAAAAAGTATGCCAACATTTTTAACATGTTTCAAGGGGATACAAATATTGGTTTGATTTCCTAGCACTACGTCATTATAGATGGGAGAATTGGGTATTCTACATTCTACCAGCTGTTCTCATGCCAACTTCTACAAGGGCATTTGGCATTCCTCTTAAGTGCCTCGCTGTATCCTACACCCCATCTGTGCACAGTGACATGGCAGGGGAAAGGGCTCACTGACCCGGTGAATCTTGGATGTGTTACTTGATCTTTTCCACCTGGCTAAGTATAGAATCATTTCAGAGGACAAAGCCGCGTCGTGCTGTCAGTTTATACCATTGACCTAATGCTTCAGTAATTCTGTGAAAAACATAATGAATCCGTTTTTTTTTTTCCAACCCATTACTGTGAAAATATATATTAATGCATAGCACATATTAATTGTATTTATCCAGGTTGATGAGTCATGGTAAATGTCATATTGTATTACTATTGTAACTACAGTTGGACCACACATACACTTTTAAAAGGATACTTGGGTAAAAACTGGATTTTCTCAGTGTATTTATTTTATTAGTCCTTCGGACTCCCTAATGATTTAATTTCTACCAGCTCTGAGGTTATTGGCAATGCCAAAGTACGTTTGGGCGGCTGTCTAGTAACAGGTGCTACTAGCAGCGGGTGACAATATTTGATTCTATACCCCTGTCGTGATTGAGCAGTCACTTAGGATAGAGATAAAGTACTGGTAGCCTGTATTGATATGCACTAGTTACATTTATCCTCCGCTGCATTTCACAGGAGTGGTCGCTACTCCAAAGTATGAGATTTTAAAAAAAATGTATTTGTTTTTACTGCTGCTTTTGGGTTAAAGAGGAAGTTGGTGATACAAGTGATACATTGTTGCCATGCTGGATAGTTTTCTTTATCAAGCAAACCTGTTGTATGTAGTAAAATCATGTTGGCGCTCATGTACACAAGTGTATTCAGAATGAGTACCAGTTCCATGTGATTAGGGATCCTGAAGTTGGTGCTAATGTTATCCTATAGAGTCTGATTAAAAGAAATTGGACCGTATTCTCCCCTTATGACATTCATACAAACAGCAATACAAAATGATGGATACTAAGAAGCCGTGTGATATAAGGAACAATCCCCTATAAAAGAGTACCTATCCCTTCCTTTGTAGGTAAATCCTGCATATTTTGAGACATTGCTTGATTTTATATAATAGTGTGTATATTGATGTCAAATAATAAGATGGGAAGTTTTATAAAATCTACTTTATCCATGTTTCCATGTTCTCCCAGGTGAATCTAGTGTGTCTGCTGCTTACTTGATGTTCATTTATTTTGGACCATAAAGGGGTCTAACTTTTTCTTGTTAATCTGGTATTGGAAGCCTTTGAATAACGTATATAATTTCAGACAGACCCCTTTTAATTAGGGCATCTGTAAGTTGTCATAACAATGCTAGACTAGTAGTCTGAATTGCATCAAAATAGCAGCCCACCAAAGTGAGGTAATTACACCGTCCAAGCAGTGCTGATAGTATTGGACCAGCGGTCCCCAACCTTTTTTTAACCAAGGACCAGTTTCATGCAAGACCATTTTTCCACGGATCGGTGGTGGTGGTGGGGGGTGGATTTGGGTTGGTGTTTTGGGTCCGTTCACACGTTGCGTAAATACTGCAAGCAGTGTATTAAAATAGAACAAATCTCATCCACACGCTGCGTAAATAGTGAGCGGAAAAACCACACAGAAATTGACATGCGGTGCATAGTTTTATTCCGCAGCATGTCAATTGTATTTGCGTAAACGCTGCTTATTTGTTGTGGGTTTTCCCCCATTTGAATTCAATGTGAAGGTAAAACATGCATCAAATTGCAGTTGTTGCGTTTATTGTGGCGGAATCGCAGCAACAAAACATATCTATACTTACACAGAAGTCTGTTTCTTCCTCCAGGCCGGCCTCCTGGGATGCTACTTCATCCCATGTGACCGCCGCTGCAGCCAATCACAGGCTGTAACAGTCTTCTGGGGTAAAACATCATCCCAAGAGGCCGACCTGCTAGCAAGCCGGCTGAATGCTCAGCAGCGGATATTCCAGGTGAAAAACTGCACCACAATTTGGTGCGTTTTTTTTGTCCGGAATTTCCTATGGCCACCGGGGCGGATACCAGATACCCTGTACCAAATGATCCACAGCCCGGTATTGGACTGCGGCCTGGTTGTTGGGGATTACTGTATAGGGACACACCTCGTTGACAAGGGGTATGATAACGCCCATTTGTCAATTTATTTCTACATTTCCAGGAGGAGTAACGGGGGAAGGGCAAAAAAAAAAAAAAAAAGATGATACAAAATTATTTTTTAACCCCTTCCCGCTCCTTGACGTACTATTACGTCATGGCAGCTGTATCGTTCGCGCTCCATGCCGTAAGGGTATGTTCACACGGCGGGGGTCCGTAACGGCTGAAATTACGGGGATGTTTCAGGCTGAAAACATCCCCGTAATTTCAGCCGTACCGGCATGTGCAGGCGCTTGAACGGCGCGTCAATTACGGGCGTAATTAGCGCTGCTATTCATTGGAGTCAATGAATAACGGCTCTAATTACGGCCAAAGAAGTGACAGGTCACTTCTTTGACGCGGGCGTCTATTTACGCGCCGTCTTTTGACAGCGGCGCGTAAATATACGCCTCGTGTGAACAGACAAACGTCTGCCCATTGCTTTCAATGGGCAGATGTTTGTCAACGCTATGGAGGCGCTATTTTCGGGCGTAATTCGGGTCAAAAACGCCCGATTTACGTCCGTAAATAGGCCGTGTGAACATACCCTAATAGTACGTCTCGGGAGTAACGGCCGTTTCGGCCGTCCTCCCGACACATACAGGAGCTGTGACGCTGCTGTCTTGTTCAGCAGCTGTCACAGCTCCTACAGCGGGGACCGATCGCTGTGTCCCCGCTGATTAACCCCTTAAAAGCCGCGTTCTATAGAGATCGCGGCTTTTTAGGGGTTAAGCTGCCATCGCCGGCCTGCTACGCGATAGCGGCCGGCGATGGTGACTATGGCAACCGGACACCAAACAATGGCGTCCGGCTATGCCATAGACGGAAGCCTAGTGGGTCCTGACAACGTCAGGACCCACTATGCTTGCTGTCAGTGAGTAGCTGACAGTTCTAATACACTGCACTACGCATGTAGTGCAGTGTATTAGAATAGCGATCAGGGCCTCCTGCCCTCATGTCCCCTAGTGGGACAAAGTAATAAAGTAAAAAAAAAGTTAAAAAAAGATGTGTAAAAATAAGAAAATAAAAGTTTTAAAAGTAATAAAAGTAAAAGTCCCACTTTTTCCCTTATCAGGCCTTTATTATTAATAAAAATATATAAACAAACAAATAAACTATACATAATTGGTATCGCCGCGTCCGTAACGGCCTGAACTACAAAATTATTTTGTTATTTATCCCGCACGGTGAACGCCGTAAAAAAAAATATTAATAAACCGTACCACAATCACAATTGTTTGGTCACTTCACCTCCCAAAAAATGGAATAAAAAGAGATCAAAAAGTCGCATGTACCTAAAAATGGTACTGATGGAAAATACAGTTCGTTACGCAAAAAATAAGTCCTCGCACGGCTTTATTGATTGAAAAATAAAAACGTTATGGCTCTTAGAATAAGGTAACACAAAAAGTGAATGATTGTTTATAAAACGTATTTTATTGTGCAAACGCCATAAGACATAAAAAAAACTATAAACATCTGGTATCGCCGTGATCGTATCGCCCCGCAGAATAAAGTTAATATATCATTTATAGCGCACGGTGAACGCTGTAAAAAAAAAAGTATACAAAAACAATAGTAGAATTGCTGTTTATTAGTCACCACGCCACCTAAAAATGGAATAAAAACTGATCAAAAAGCCGCATGCACCCCATGAAAACTACAATGGATTCCTCAAGGGGTCTAGTTTCCAAATTGGGGTCACTTTTGGGGGGTTTCCAATGTTTTGGCACCACAAGACCTCTTCAAACCGGACATGGTGCCTAATAAAAAAGAGGGCTCAAAATCCGCTAGGTGCTCCTTTGCTTCGGAGGCCGGTGCTTCAGTCCATTACCGCCCGAGGGCCACATGTGGGATATTTCTCTAAACTGCAGAATCTGGGCAATAAGTATTGAGTTGCGTTTCTCTGATAAATCCTTTTGTGTTATAAAAAAAATGGTATAAAAAGAGTAAATTTCACCTCTACTTTGCTCTAAATTTCTGTGAAACACCTAAAGGGTTCATAAACTTTCTAAATGCTGTTGTGAATACTTTGAGGGGTCTAGTTTCTAAAATGGGGTGTTTGATAGGGGTTTCTAATATATGGGCCCCTCAAAGCAACTTCAGAAATGAACTGGAACCTAAAAAAATAAATAAATGAGGCAATACTTCGCTTCTTACATTATACTGATAATGAGCCGTGCCCACTCCGAGATGACCCCAGTTTTGACCGTTTGTATAAACGGAGACCCCTATTAGACCGTTTCAGTGCCCGGTTTTCCCAAGCATACACCCCCGAGAAGTGTTTTTCTATTGATGAGTCCCTGGTACATTTTAAAGGGAGGGTTCAATTCCGCCAGTACCTGCCAGGTAAGAGGGCAAGGTATGGCGTGAAGATGTATAAGCTGTGCGAGAGTGCATCAGGGTATACCTACAGGTTTAGGATATATGAAGGAAAGGCCACCCCCAAACCAGACTGCATCCTGGACTACAATAGGTACATGGGAGGGATGGACTTGTCAAATCAAGTCCTGAAGCCCTACAGCGCCATGCGGTGTGGTATAAGAAGCTGGCCGGGCACATCATACAGAAGGCTTTGTACAATGCGTATGTGCTACGTCGATGTGCAGGCCAGAGGGGAACTTTCCTGGAATTTCAAGATCTAATCTTTAGGGACCAGGAAGGGGGGGCGCATCGTACCAGGGCAACACTTTCCAGGAGAAGGTCCCCAAACCGGTGGAAAGGGAAAGAGTCAAAAGAGGTGCAGAGTCTGCTATAAGAGGGGGATAAGGAAGAACACAATATACCAATGTGACACGTGTCCCGAAAAACCAGGGCTCTGTATAAAAGATTGTTTTAAAATGTATCATACATCCCTTGATTTTCAATTTACCCTGATGCACTCCGCACAGCTTACCCCCCTCATCTTTCCCTTCTGAGCCCCGCCGTATGCCCAGGCAGCTGATAACAGCCACATGTAGGGTATTGTCGTACCCAGGAGAACCCACATTACAATTTAAGGGGTGTATATCTCCGGTGGCGCATGCTGGGCACACTATATTGGACACTGAAATGGCATATACATATATAAAATTGCAAATCTCACACTGCACCATCTGCTGCGCATTATCTTTTACACAGTACCTGTGGGGTCAAAATGCTCACTACACCTCTAGATGAATGTCTTAAGGGGTGTAGTTTTTAAAATGGGGTCACTTCTCAGGGGTTTCAACTGTACTGGTACCTCAGGGGCTTCTGCACACATGACTTAGCACCAGAAAAGCTCCAGTAGGCCAAATGGTGGTCCTTTCCTTCTGAGCCCTCCCATGGGCCCAAAGGGCAGTTTATCACCACAAATGGGGTATTGCCGCACTAAGGACAAATTGGGCAACAAAATGGGGTATGTTGTTCCCTGTGAAAATAAGAAATTTTGATCAAAAATGACATCTTATTGGAAAAAATATAATTTTTTTCATTTCACAGCCCAATTCAAATAGGTGCTGTGAAAAACCTGTGCGGTCAAAATGATAACAAAAACCATAAATGAATTCCTTGAGGGGTGTAGTTTCCAAAATGGGGTCACTTCTGGTGGGTTTCCATTGCTTTGATACCTCTGGGGCTCTGCAAATGCGACATGGCACCCGAAAACCAATCCAGCAAAATCTGGACTCCAACAAACACATAGCGCTCCTTTCCTTCTGAGCCCTCCCATGGGCCCAAACGGCAGTTTATCACCACAAATGGGGTATTGCCGCACTAAGGACAAATTGGGCAACAAAATGGGGTATGTTGTTCCCTGTGAAAATAAGAAAATTTGATCAAAAATGACATTTTATTGGAAAAAATATCATTTTTTTCATTTCACAGCCCAATTCAAATAGGTGCTGTGAAAAAACTGTGCGGTCAAAATGATAACAAAAACCATAAATGAATTCCTTGAGGGGTGTAGTTTCCAAAATGGGGTCACTTCTGGTGGGTTTCCATTGCTTTGATACCTCTGGGGCTCTGCAAATGCGACATGGCACCCGAAAACCAATCCAGCAAAATCTGGACTCCAACAAACACATAGCGCTCCTTTCCTTCTGAGCCCTCCCATGGGCCCAAACGGCAGTTTATCACCACAAATAGGGTATTGCCGCACTAAGGACAAATTGGGCAACAAAATGGGGTATGTTGTTCCCTGTGAAAATAAGAAAATTTGATCAAAAATGACATTTTATTGGAAAAAATATCATTTTTTTCATTTCACAGCCCAATTCAAATAGGTGCTGTGAAAAAACTGTGCGGTCAAAATGATAACAAAAACCATAAATGAATTCCTTGAGGGGTGTAATTTCCAAAATGGGGTCACTTCTGGTGGGTTTCCATTGTTTTGATACCTCAACGCCTCTTCAAACCTGGCATGCTGCCTAAAATATATTCTAATAAAAAAGAGGCCTCAAAATGCACTAGGTGCTTCTTTGCTTCTAGGGCTTGTGTTTTAGTCCACGAGCGCAGTAGGGCCACATGTGGGACATTTCTAAAAACTGCAGAATCTGGACAATACATATTTAGTAGTGTTTCTCTGGTAAAACCTTCTCTGTTACTAAAAAAAAATTGAATAAAATTGAAATTCAGCAGAAAAAATGAAATTTGCAAATTTAATTTCCACTTTGCTTTAATTCCTGTGAAATGCCTGAAGGGTTAAAAAAACTTTCTATATGCTGTTTTGAATACTTTGAGGGGTCTAGTTTTTAAAATGGGGTGTTTTATGGGGGTTTCTAATACATAGGCCCCTCAAATCCACTTCAGAACTGAACTGGCACCTTCAAAAAAAGGCTTTTGAAATTTTCTTAAGAATATGAGAAATTGCTGTTTATGTTCTAAGCCTTGTAACGTCCAAGAAAAATAAAAGAATGTTCAAAAAACGATGCCAATCTAAAGTAGACATATGGAAAATGTGAACTAGTAACTATTTTGGGTGGTATAACCGTCTGTTTTTCAAGCAGATGCCTTTAAATTCTGAAAAATGCTATTTTTTGTAAATTTTCTCTAAATTTTGCAATTTTTCACAAATAAAGACTGAATATATCGACCAAATTTTACCACGAACATGAAGCCCAAAGTGTCACGAGAAAACAATCTCAGAATCGCTTGGATAGGTTTAAGCATTCCGACGTTATTACCACATAAAGTGAAATATGTCAGATTTGAAAAATGGGCTCTGAGCCTTAAGGCCCAAACTAGGCTGCGTCCTTAAGGGGTTAATGAGGGATATAAGTATTTATAAAAACAGACATGTAGGAGAGCTGTCAGGTCCTCTTTAAGTAAATCTGATTTACGTTTAAGTTGTATGGATATTTACCATGTACACATTATTATTCTATTGCTGGTAATGTTGTTTTCTCATCATAGACAATAGCCTAGAATGTAAAATGTTAGCTGCAAGGGAAATATTTCTAGAAATATATATTTTTTTTACTTTGGCTTGTTTTTCTGTTCTCACTTCAGGTAATTTTCATTTCTGTATGCAAAGAAAGCTCAAGCCTCCTATTCTTAGTCTTCCTGCACACAATGCCTGCAATGGATTTACCTTTGTTATTTGAATTTGTAGGCGTTCTTATGGTTTGAGAACTTTCAATGTGTCCTGCGGCTACTTTATGCTTTAACTAGATTCGGTATAAGTACCACTAGAGCATTAATATCTTTTTTGTGCAGCAATTTTTTTGTTATCTGTGGTATAAAAATACATAAATGTAATTCTATTTTCATACTTTCACACTTTGTATTTTTTGTGCTACATAGTCTTTGAAAATATTCTCCTCTGCTCTTTCCAAATTTATTACACTTGTTCCCGTAATCTGCAGGTCCCGGCCCTCTACATGAATCTCAGCCGTCAATTGAGAGGTCATGTAGTGGGTACCAGTATAATGATTTTGTAGCTGCAGGAGACCATGTGGGACAGTGGTACCTTGAACCCACCAGTGGAAATAATTTTGAGGGTCCACTGTCAAGCTGTATAGAACATGTGCATATTCACGATTAATTGAATCGTAAACATTGTTGTCATCGTGCACACACAGGTGATATAATGATTACAGAATAATAGGTTATAAGTGATTGGCTGCTAAACCGCTTTAAGGCCCTTTTACACGGACCAATGAACGGGCAAACGATCGCTCATATGAACACTCGTTCCCGGTCATTGTCCTTTGTAAACCAGGCAACGATCAGCCGATGAAAGAGGAAACGCACATTCATCAGCTGATCGTATCGTTTATTCAACACAAAATACTATCGTTGTCGGCAGCACATCTCCTGTGTAAACAGGGAGATGTGCTGCCGACATTATGGAAATGCATGGGGATGAGCGATCAGAGTAACGACCGCTCGTCCCATACATTACTGATCATAGCTCCCCGTGAAAGAAGCAAATGAGCTCTGATCAACAAGCTGCCTCTTTAATCCGTGCTACTTCTTACGGCCCAAATTGGCTGGTGTAAAAGGACCCTTAAATAAGGTTGTCTTCTGCCGGACCTTTGGGGTTCTGTTATTCTAGGTGCCCATTGTTTCAGAACTTGAGCCCACTGAAGGATTATCTGGTGCTCTGGTGGTCCAGTCCGACCCTGATGCCAGAGTTTACACAAAATGGGAGGAATTGCAATCATGGGATGTAAGTTTAAGCACCGATTAATCCTAATAAATATATATATATACACTACTGTTCAAAAGTTTAGGGTCACTTAGAAATTTCCTTATTTTTGAAAGAAAAGCACAGTTTTTTTCACTGAAGATAACATTAAATTAATCAGAAATACACTCGATACATTGTTAATGTGCTAAATGACTATTCTAGCTGCAAACCTCTGGTTTTTAATGCAATATCTACATAGGTGTATAGAGGCCCGTTTCCAGCAACCATCACTCCAGTGTTCTAATGGTACATTGTGTTTGCTAACTGTGTTAGAAGGCAAATGGATGATTAGAAAACACTTGAAAACCCTTGTGCAATTATGTTAGCACCACTGTAAACCGTTTTGCTGTTTAGAAGAGCTATAAAACTGACCTTCCTTTGAGATAGTTGAGAATCTGGAGCATTACATTTGTGGGTTCGATTAAACTCTCAAAATGGCTAGAAAAAGAGAGCTTTCATGTGAAACTCGACAATCTATTCTTGTTCTTAGAAATGAAGGCTATTCCATGCGAGAAATTTCCAAGAAACTGAAGATTTCCTACAACGGTGTGTACTACTCCCTTCAGACGACAGCACAAACAGGCTCTAACCAGAGTAGAAATAGAAGTGGGAGGCCCCGCTGCACAACTGAGAAACAAGACAAGTACATTAGAGTCTCTAGTTTGAGAAATAGACGCCTCACAGGTCCTCAACTGGCAGCTTCATTAAATAGTACCCGCAAAACGCCAGTGTCAACGTCTACAGTGAAGAGGCGACTCCGGGATGCTGGCCTTCAGGGCAGAGTGGCAAAGAAAAAGCCATATCTGAGACTGGCTAATAAAAGGAAAAGATTAATATGGGCAAAAGCACACAGACATTGGACAGAGGAAGATTGGAAAAAAGTGTTATGGACAGACGAATCGAAATTTGAGGTGATTGGATCACACAGAAGAACATTTGTGAGACGCAGAACAACTGAAAAGATGCTGGAAGAGTGCCTGACGCCATCTGTCAAGCATGGTGGAGGTAATGTGATGGTCTGGGGTTGCTTTGGTGCTGGTAAAGTGGGAGATTTGTACAAGGTAAAAGGGATTTTGAATAAGGAAGGCTATCACTCCATTTTGCAACGCCATGCCATACCCTGTGGACAGCGCTTGATTGGAGCCAATTTCATCCTACAACAGGACAATGCCCCAAAGCACACCTCCAAATTATGCAAGAACTATTTAGGAAAGAAGCAGGCAGCTGGTATTCTATCTGTAATGGAGTGGCCAGCGCAGTCACCAGATCTCAACCCCATAGAGCTGTTGTGGGAGCAGCTTGACCGTATGGTACGCAAGAAGTGCCCATCAAGCCAATCCAACTTGTGGGAGGGGCTTCTGGAAGTATGGGGTGAAATTTCTCCCGATTACCTCAGCAAATTAACAGCTAGAATGCCAAAGGCTGTAATTGCTGCAAATGGAGCATTCTTTGACGAAAGCAAAGTTTGAAGGAGAAAATTATTATTTCAAATAAAAATCATTATTTCTAACCTTGTCAATGTCTTGACTATATTTTCTAGTGATTTTGCAACTCATTTGATAAATATAAGTGTGAGTTTTCATGGAAAACACAAAATTGTCTGGGTGACCCCAAACTTTTGAACGGTAGTGTGTGTGTGTGTATGTGTATGTGTATATGTATGTATATATATATATATATATATATATACATATATATATATATACACATACACATACACATACACATATACACACACACATACACATATACACACACACATACATGGGGTGCATAAGTAAGTATTCAGGAGGAGATTTTTCAAACAGTAGAATTACAATTTTGTGAGGCAATTTTGAATGAAGAAACACAAGGAGACGGCATTATTAGAAAAATAACTTGGTCCGGTGAAGCCAACTTCCAACTTTTAGTTGCTGTAGACACAACTGTGTTTATTACTCAACAGAAACACTTGCAACAATTGAAGAACAGTTGAATCACCCTGGGGTTACAGTTTGGTCGGCCTTTTCATGTAAAGGGGTAATTGGACCCATCTTCTACAATACAACGGTTACCTCAGAGCTGTACCGTAACTTGCTCCAAGAGAACGTAATACCATAATTGCAGTTGGAGCATGAAAATGAAGACTTCTATTTTCAGCAAAATGGAGCCCCTCCTCACTATGCTTTAGCGGTGCGTCATTTTCTTGAAGAAAAATGAACCAATAGGTGGATAGATAGACGAGGTCCAGTTGAATGGCCACCACGGTCACCAGACTTTTTTCTTTTGGGGAGTTATCAAAGATAAGGTACATACAAGAAAAGCATGCACGGTTAATAAAATGATTCAGTTCATAAAAGAAGTGTGCCAAGAAATGAATGGCAATAAAGAACTTTGTACCAAAGTATGAGTGTAAAAACTAGAATACAGCAATGTGTAAATAGTGAGGGCGCCAATTAGGCGGAACTCACACAACAGGGTTTCCCGGCCGGGTGACGGCCGTTCATAAATCGGCCGTCACCCGGCTGCATTAGGAACAATAGACCCCTAATGGGGCTATTCACATGACCGATTTTTTGACGGGCCGGGAAAACCGTCCGTCAAAAAATGGGACATGCCCTATTTTCGGCCGGGTATCTGGCCGCCCGGCTCCCATAGAAGTCTATGGGGCCGGGTAATACACGGCCATCACCGGAATGTGTCCCGAGTGATGGCCGGGTCTACTGTCGCTCGCGCACTCTCTCTTCTCCTCCTCCTCACAGTGTAGAGTGCATGTGAGGAGGAGGAGGAGGGTCTTTTTTTGCTCCCTGTAGGAGTTGGAATCCCCAATCCCCGGCCGGGGATTGGGGATTCCGCTACAGGAGAAGTGCGTGACTTCACTGTCCATATATGGACACAGCGAAGTCACTCACTTCTGCAGTGGAATCCCCGACTCTATGGCTGGGGATTCCGCTACAGGAGAAGTGCGTGACTACACTGTCCATATATGGACACAGCGAAGTCACTCACTTCTGCAGCAGAATCCCCAACTCTATTGCCGGGGATTCCGCTACAGGAGAAGTGAGTGACTACACTGTCAATATATGGACACAGCGATGTCACTCACTTCTGCAGCGGAATCCCCGACTCTATGGCCGGGGTTTCCGCTACAGGAGAAGTGGGTGACTACACTGTCCATATATGGACACAGTGACCTCACTCACTTCTGAAGCGGAATTCCCGACCTGTGGCAGGGAATTCATCTCCAGGAGAAGTCAGTGACTACACTGTCCATATACAGGGGGCTGTGTGGCATCACCTACAGGGGGCTGTGTGGCATCGCCTACAGGGGGCTGGGTGGCTTCACCTACAGAGAGCTGGGTGGCATCGCCTACAGGGGGCTGGGTGGCATCGCCTACAGGGGGCTGGGTGGCATCGCCTACAGGGGCCTGGGTGGCATCACATACAGGTGGCTGTGTGGCATCACCTACTGGTGGCTGTGTGGCATCACCTACAGGTGGCTGTGTGGCATCACCTACAGGTGGCTGTGTGGCATCACCTACAGGTGGCTGTGTGGCATCACCTACAGGGGGCTGCGTGGCATCACCTACAGGGGGCTGTGTGGCATCACCTACAGGGGGCTGTGTGGCATTACATACAGGGAGCTGTGTGGCATTACCTACAGGGGGCAGGGTGGCATTACCTACAGGGGGCAGGGTGGCATTACCTGCAGGGGGCTGTGTGGCATTACCTACAGGGGGCTGTGTGGCATTACCTACAGGGAGCTGTGTGGCATTACCAACAGGGGGCTGGGTGGCATTATCTACAAAGGGCTGTGTGTGGCAACAAATTGAAATGAAATTCATCCGATTAAAATACGGTCAGGGAAAATAACAGATGCAAACCGGGTCCAAATCGGCCGGGAAAATCGCCAAAAAACGGGGCAGGGTGGCATCGCCTGCAGGAGGCTGGGTGGCATCGCCTGCAGGGGGCTGGGTGGCATCGCCTACAGGGGGCTGGGTGGCATCGCCTACAGGGGGCTGGGTGGCATCGCCTACAGGGGGCTGGGTGGCATCGCCTACAGGGGGCTGGGTGGCATCGCCTACAGGGGGCTGGGTGGCATCGCCTACAGGGGGCTGGGTGGCATCGCCTACAGGGGGCTGGGTGGCATCGCCTACAGGTGGCTGTGTGGCATCGCCTACAGGTGGTTGTGTGGCATCGCCTACAGGGGGCTGTGTGACATCGCCTACAGGGGGCTCTGTGGCATCGCCTACAGGGGGCGTGTGGCATCACCTACAGGGGGCTGTGTGGCATTACCTACAGGGGGCTGTGTGGCATTACCTGCAGGGGGCTGGGTGGCATTACCTACAGGGGGCTGTGTGGCATTACCTACAGGGGGCTGTGTGGCATTACCTACAGGGGACTTGGTGGCATTACCTACAGGGGGCTGTGTGGCATTACCAACAGGGGGCTGGGTGGCATTACCAACAGGGGGCTGGGTGGCATTATCTACAAAGGGCTGTGTGTGGCAACAAATTGAAATGAAATTCATCCGATTAAAATACAGTCAGGGAAAAAAACGGATGCAAATCGGGTCCAAATCGGCCGGTAAAAACGGCAACACGGCCCAGAACGGAGTCGGAACGGATGCAAACCGGATGCAAATCGGCCGGGAAAAACGGCCGATTTTCCCGGCCGACACTCGGACCCTGTCGTGTGAATGGGGCCTTAGAGTATATAAGAGATTGTACTTAATTGTTTTGTTGTTCTATAAAATACTATTTGAACTGTATAATTATTATTATACTATTTGCCTATTAATTAAACTGTATGCCTACTTATACTTGTAATTCTGTCATGATGTTTTATTTAAATTTTATTGTATACTTTCAGCTGTGGCCAACAGTAGACTAGGCTGATATAGTGAACCACTGGTGTTGAATATGTAGCGAAGCAAAGGGTGCTATTTATATTCCCAAAATAATTCCGTCCTAATAATGGCATGCTATTGATCCGACCAAAAAATGTGCTCTGTTATTAATTTATATTTCACGATGATTCCTGGACCTTTTGCACCGGTAAAGATTTGTGGTTTTATACCATGTTCAAAGCCAACTGTGGCAGTGATGAAAAGATATGTGTAAGGCAGATGTGCCTGCGGAGAAGTAAACTGCACGCCAATGTCTGCAATACATCAGAGGAAACCGAGCCAGCGCGCTGATTTACTGCCAAGGATAGATCTCATTACTGTATATTTTACTTTGCATAAGCAAAACCGTTTAAGGAAAATAGAGCCAATTAAGTGTTACAGAGGTACACTACATGGACAAAAGTATTGGGACACCTACACATAACACTTACAGGAGCTTTTAACTACAAAGCGGGGACACACTCCATATTAATGCCTACGGATTTAGAATAGGATGTCCTAAAACAGCTTCCACTTTTCTGGGAAGGCTTTCTACATGATTTTGTAGTGTGCCTGTGGGAATTTTTGCCCATTCATCCAGAACAGCATTTGTTATGTCAGACACTGATGTTGGACGAGAGGGTCTGGCTCGCAATCTCCGTTCTAGCTCATTCCATAGGTGTTGGATGGGATTGAGGTTAGGGCTCTGTGTGGGCCAGTCAAGTTCTTCCACACCAAACTCACAAAACCATGCATTTATAGACCTTGCTTTGTGCACTTGGGCACAGTCATGCTGGAACAGAAAAGAGCCGAACCCCAAACTCTTCCCACAAAGTTGGAAGCATATAATTGTCCAAAATAGCTTGGTGTGCTGGAGCATTAAGATTTTCCTTCCCTTGAACTAAGGAGCTTAGTCCAATCACTGAAAGGCTGAAGGACCTGTGGGTGACCTCATCGTTCCCACCCAGCTTCTTTCACTGCAGACATACAGCATGACGTCACCCACAGGTCCTTCAACCTTGGCGTCAGATGAGAGAAGACACATCGGCTCCAGGCGTCCAAGAGGGTACAGTTGAATCTGCAGCAGCATCACCGTGTGCAGGTAAGCATAGTAAACTCCCTAGAGACGAGCATATTACCCTATCGGGCACCTGGAGCCGATGTATCTTCTCTCGTCCGACGCCAAGGTTGAAGGACCTGTGGGTTACATCACGCTGTGTGTCTGCAGTGAAAGAAGCTGGGTGGGAACAATGAGAAGTGTATGACGCTGATTTGTCAGCGCCATACACTTCTATTCACAACGCCCAGTTGGTAAAACCAGTAAACACGCCCAGTTGGTAAAAACACAATACACGCCCAGTTGGTAAAACGAGAAAACACGCCCAGTTGTCCATTGAAAAGCTAATTTTCATAAATCTAAAATTGCTCATAACTTGGGCAAAAATGAAAGTTTAAAAAAACAAAAAACAACTTTGCTGTTATCTACATTGCAGCGCCGATCACATTCAATAGGAGATAGGGATTTTATAATCTGGTGACAGAGCCTCTTTAAATATAGCAAGAATTAAGGTTCTAAATGCAGAGGAGGATGTAAGCTTGGAAACTTTGCTAATAGAGTTACATAATTCTCCCCCTGTTTTGAGGATTTTTATGCCAAGTAATATGTGTAAGAGAAAACAAACCACACAGTTTATTAAAAAAGAAGTGATGGGTAAATGTTTTTACATAATATGCATATTCTTATACAACATCTTTTGTTATTAAAGTGAAGTTCCACCCTTTCGGATCCGGTTTATCTTCTATATTAGGGAATTGTAAGGCTTGAAATCTACTGGGTAACACAGGAACAGATGTGGTGAATGTTGAAGGTTTAGACGTTTGGCAGCAATGGTAGAAAATATAGTTGATATCCCAAAGGTAAAATTTGGAGGATCAAGATGGTGGGTGTGTGATAGTCTATGGTTATTTATTGTCCTCTGACATCTGCGCTCTGAAGCTCATCAACAGAAAAAAATGTATACAGCTATGTTAGACTTCATTGACACTTGCATTGTGGTTTCTGATCTTTCGGACCCCAGGCTAGACCCAAAAATTTATTGTGAACCCAAACCAGTCCTCATAGTTTAGACCTATAAATTAATTCAGAACACAGATCAGACCCTTTAATTCAGACCCCAGATCAGGCCCCTAAATTAGGCAGACCAGTCCCATCAGACACACAAATTATCAGACCCCAGATCAGACAAAAAACAAAAGGGGAATTTACTTCTCCACACTCCCAGGTTCTTTGGTTTTCAGGGCCTGGCACATAAGGTCCTAACGCTGTCCAGCATCCGTATGTTGTATGCGGCGGAAGCACAGGGGAACTGAGGGAACCCTAGACTAAGGGGTCGGGTCACAACTGGGACCGCTGCAACCCATACAGTAGCAGCACTAGTGCCTATAAGAAAGTAGCACCCTATAGTTTAAGTGGAAAAAAGTTTACCTGTGGTTACTCTGCTGCGTTGTGGTGTCTGTAGTAAACCGGAGACAGAAGGGAATGTTAATGCTTCTCCTGGGTGGTGAGGGCTTAAACTAAAGTTAGGAAACTGCAGTATGGATTATTTACACTGTCGAATGATGACTTTTTATCTAAACTGCTTTCTAAGGCCCCATGCACCCGACCGTAAAAATTACGGACCCATTCAGTTCTATTGGCCGCGGACACCTTTCCGTATCGCTACGGATGTGTGTCCATGCCGTAGAAATGTTTAGAAAATTATGGAACATGTCTGTTCTTCTGCATTTTACGGGCCGTGCTCCCATACTTTGTATGGGCGCACGGACCGAAAATGCAGGCGGCCATCGGCGGCCGGCCGTACCTGCAATCACGGGCCGTGATTACGGGCACGGCCGTGTGCATGGGGCCTAAATATGAGAAATTGTTCTATGTGTTCATCAGAGACATTTTCTGCACGTGTATTTTTCAAAGGATGCAGTTTCACGCAGCATTTTTCCCATAGAAGGCCTGTCTTCAGTGCTTCTACGTGGAAATACAATGGAGCAGATTTACTAATACTGTCTAAGTTTTGAATAGCGTAAACTTGGACAAATCAGTCAGAAAATGTGCCAAATTGATCAAAGTGGTGCATTGCTGAATGATAAATTTGGCACATCTAGCCAGACATGCTAGACCTTTTTCTCTTCCTTATGCCACCTTTTAGTTGGCTTAGTTTATGCTTGATATTTGCTGCAAAATTTAGCCGTATTTTTGTCAGTGTCCTATTTTAAGCTACGCCCACTTTCCACAAAATCACGTCTCTTTCCTGCTAAGCCACGCCCTGTCAAGCTTGCTCAAATGTGTCTAAAACAGTTCATATATGCAGGATTTTGAATTGTACATCTGCTTCATTGTGTGATGAGTAGGGATGCAAGAAGCATCGAAACTTCGATACTGTTTCGATACCGTGCACCCTCAAACGGTTCGATACCGTTATTTCATGTATTTCGATACTAAGCTATGCGGCCGCACAGCTTAACATTGTAACACATGAATGTATGAGAGTGGGGCTGTGGTTGTGCAATACAGCCATTGCACCGCTCCGGAGTCCTCACAAGTGCACGCGGTCAGCATGAGGTGATGAGGCCGGTGTTGACTAATGATTTCCGGCACTGAAGACAGAACATTGCGGCACATTACAAAACACCCTCATGTTCTGTCTTTAGTGCCTGCGCCGCCGCTCATTAGTGCAGTGCCGGCCGCATCACCTCAAGCTGGCGGTGCACTTATTGTCAGTAGCAGGGCAATGGCTGTAGTCCCGCTTTAATGGCGTCGATCAGAGAAACCTCTAATCTCTGCCGTTATTCCCTTTGAAAGCTGCTATCAGAGCTGACCGCTGCATTCAAGGGGTAAATGAGAAGGGGGATGCCCTTTGGATCGCGTCACAGGGAATCCCTGTGACGGATCGAGGGCCATACCATATGTGGGCAGACAGCCCAGGGTCCATTGAAGGACGCCATGGCTGTCTGACCATATTTCCTGTTGTTAGGACATACGTAAGTATGCCCTAACAACTGCCTGTGTACAATCAGTACACAGGCTAAAGTATTGGCATATAGATATGCCAGTACATTAAAGTTTAAAGAGGCTCTGTCACCACATTATAAGTGCCCTATCTCCTACATAATACGATCAGCGCTGTTATGTAGATAACAGTGGTTTTTATTTTGAAAAACGATCATTTTTGAACAAGTTATGAACAATTTTAGATTTATGCTAATTCGTTTCTTAATGCCCAACTGGGCGTGTTTTTACTTTTGACCAAGTGGGTGTTGTATAGAGGAGTGTATGACGCTGACCAATCAGTGACCAATCAGTGACCAATCAGCGTCATATACTTCTCATTGTTCCATCCCAGCTTCTTTCACTGCTCAATCACACTGTGCTGCGGCTCATGCTGGGCTGGAACAATGAGAAGTGTATGGGACGGATTGGTCACTGATTGGTCCGCGTCATACACTCCTCTATACAACGCCCACTTGGTCAAAAGTAAAAATACGCCCAGTTGGGCATTAAGAAACTAATTCGCATAAATCTAAAATTGCTCATAACTTGCTCAAAAATGACAGTTTTTCAAAATAAAAACCACTGCTGTTATCTACATTACAGCGCCGATCACATTATGTAGGAGATAGGGCACTTATAATGTGGTGACAGAGCCTCTAAGATTAAAAAGTTAAAAAAAATGAATGTTAAAATAAAAAAACACATTTTTTTTCATTAAAATAAGTCTCAATACATAAATCATACACATATTCGGTATTGTCGCGACCGTAATAAATTTTATAGCGTCATTCATGTTTACGCTGTTGGAAAATAAAATCAAAACTGCTTTCTTTCACTTATTAATGTGAGGCACGAGGTGTTATGAATTTTGAACCTCCATGTGCCTCACATTAAGGGGGGATTTACACGAGCGTGTGCGTTTTGCGCACGCAAAAAACGGGGCCTTTTGCGTGCGCAAAAGGCACTTAACAGCTCCGTGTGGCATCACATATGATGCGCGGCTGCGTGATTTTCACGCAGCCGCCATCATTATGACACTCCGTTTGGATGTTTGTAAACAGAAAAGCACGTGGTGCTTTTCTGTTTGCAAACATAGTTTTGACTGCTGTTGCGCGAATCACGCGCGTCCCACGGAAGTGCTTCCGTGTGGTGCGCGTGATTTTCACGCACCCATTGACTTCAATGGGTGCGTGATGCGCGAAAAACCCAGAAATATAGGACCTGTCGTGAGTTTTACGCAGCGGACTCACGCTACGCAAAAATTACTGACAGTCTGCACTGCCCCATAGACTAATATAGGTCCGTGCGACGCGCGTGAAAAACACGCGCGTTGCACGGACGTATATCACGTTCGTGTAAATCCGCCCTAATAGTTATTAAACCCAACATGTTCCTCACACATTAACCCAATGTTGTCCATTATGACTGAGGAACATGATGGGGTTAATTACTAATACTGTGAGGCACATGGAGGTTCAAAATTAATAATACCACGTGCCTCACATCAGAAAATGGAAGAACTGTTTTTTTTAATTATTATTGTTGGCAAAAGTATCGTTTTGGTATCGAATATCGCAATACTATATGAAGTATCGGTATCGAAGTCCAAATTCTGGTATCGTGACATCCCTAGTCATAAGGCATCTATACAGGACCATACTGGGCACAACAAGGGTGCACAATATGGTTCCATATTGAATTTGTGTTTTGCATTGTGGACTGAAATTAGCGGACTGACATGTTGTTCATAAGCGGTAAACTCATGGAGTAGATTGTCCTGTGTGACTCGCTTGAGGAATTGTTCTTGTAATGTTCTATTTTGTGTGCTTTTTATGAAACTTATTCCGGGGAACATTTTTGGCAGTAGAAGAGTTGAACTTTACTGGTACAAGGCCCCGCAACATCTGTTCTGTGGTCCACTTGTGTAATTGGAGATAAGACTGTGCCAACTATAAGCGGTGATAATGGCTATGTTGAGTCACTCTAGGCTGTATACAGAATGCCATTTTGCTGCACAATGGTAGGGTGATTTCTTTCCATAGGAATGCAGTATACATCACATCTGCCAGTGCCAGCTTGCTAGTCATGATCGATACAGATTTGTTTTAAAAAAAATGTTAATGCTTAATATTTTGCTTAAGATTTAAGTTCTCTTTGTGCAGCAATCCTTATCAGCTCGTGTCCTTTTTATGCTTTGTACACTGACTTCCTGTTCTACATTTGTTGGAAGAACAGGAAGGCAATGGAGAATGACGATAAGTGTCTACATAAGCCTGTAAGGGTAGTGCTGGGGTTAAACTATGAAAGAAGCACTAACCTCAAAAATAGATATTTTATTGTTTGCATTTAGGAAAGAAATTAAAGGCTATGTACACCTTTTTGAAAGCGACTTTTAAAAAAAAAATGTTTTAATATATCCTGTATACATAGAAGCTGTATCGTTGTGTCAAAGCCTTTTCCGTCAGTTCAGCTGAACTGACTGCTCGACTGCAAGGTGGTCCTGCGTGTTCATGAACTTAGATGGGATCGTTATTAGCTGGATCCTGTGTGCCTGAGACATGCAGGACCACCTTTCAGCCGAGCCGTCAGTTTAGCTGAACTGACGCAATCGGCTTTGACATTACGATACGTATTCTATGTATACGAGATACATAGCAGCTGTATCTTAAAAATATTTTTTAATAAAAGTCAATTTAAAAGTGGTTTCAAATCACATAAAACATTGATTTATTAAAAACAATGTTTGCTTTCAAAAGTGTACATTTCCGTCAAATACTGTCTGACTTATAAACTGTGATTTGGACAAATACATTACTGAGAGAGACATTCAATTTGTTTACCAGTCTGCAGTTATTAATAGTTCCCAGAGATTCCTTATGCTCCCTCCAAAAAATGACAAGAAAGTGTATATGTTGCATGTTTTTATTTTTAATTACTCAAGCACAACAAACCTTAAAGAAGACCTATCACCAGGAATACCCTCTGTTTTATTTAAAAAATCAGTAGCCCCCCAAAAATGAATGCTTCTCTAAATACAACTCATCAAAAAAATTAGAGCAGCTATATATCATTTTATAAGATGGAAATAACCCTATAATATCCTTAAAAAAAGATTAAAGGGGTTGTCTCACGAAAACGACACCTGTCCATATTGATGGGCCCAAGTTCTTATGTAATTATGGGCCCCTACAATGACGGGGCCTTTTAGGTCCATCAGAAGACAGACCCATTTGAAGCTGTGTTTTGAAGACCATCCATTGCTGCTTAGGACTATTTTTATGGGTTTATTCACAAATCATCCATTAGACTTTATTAATGATATGACTTGTGTGGTTCACAGTGCAGTTAAAAGTGGACCTGCACATGTTCTGTATGGGTTGACAGTGGGCCCTCAGAATCATTTCCTCTGCTGGGCTCAAGTTACCACAGTAAAATGCTGAATGGGGAACCTTGATTGTAGGAATCGGTCGTGTGATGGGGCAGGTCTTGTTACAAGGGAGAGTTGTGATAACCGTACTGTAACTATTATGAGCATTTCACTGTGAGATTGGCGGATTTTCATTCCATGGAAGTACACACTGAACGTTCCCATTCCGTGGCGGACATCTTGAAAACCATGAAAAATTAATGTAGAAAGTATATTTGGAAATGGCATAACTTTCATTCTACAACAAATGATATTTATTTGTTTAAACCGTAATACCCCTTTTAAATATCATTCTTGTGAATTCTATGATTGAGTACTTTTATTGTTTATTTGAACTTTTACTTGCATTATTATGTGACTCTTCATTTTGTATCCCTTTTGTTTTATGTTTTACCCACTTATCTCTTATGCAATCTGAACATTTGTAAAATTGTAAGTTTCCATTGAAAAGTTCACCTTCAATTTATAACATAGACACAACAGTTCTCCTTAGGAATGCTTATTCATGTTTGTACGTTGTATGAAAGTTACATGTATGATACTAAGTATGTTTATTTGGTTTATCTTTCAGCGTTTATCATGTGATGAATTAAATCTGTTTTATGAGAGAGGACCTTTTTGTTATACTGCATGATCTACATACAAAGGATTGATATGGTTTTGCTGCCACCTTAGTACTATCAGGATCTATATTTGAAGATGAGTTCAGAAGAGAAAGGCATATCGCCAGCTCACAGAATATCAACGCCAACGCACAAAAGTGCCTCCTCTTCCTCCTCTTCCCAGAGAGATAGCCGACAGGTAAGAATCATTTATTCTAATAGCATCTGCAGTAAAGACCCAGTTTGTCATCTCTCCTCTTGCTTCTCTTTACAGAGTGAATTTTCTATTTCATATGTTGCCTCGATTTTTATAAAGAAGTAGGCTGCACATTTTTGCATTTTCTATTACATTTGTCTAAAAATTTGTACAATTTACTCTTAATTTTAGAAACACATTGGATATTTTATATACTTTGTCCCATTTTCTACGTGGGTTTTTAAATTATTTTTATTCGATTTGATGTTGCGGCCAGCTGTTCATTTCCTCCGCAACAGCTGCATCAGGGAAAATGTAGTATTACATGGCAGTCAGTCAGATGAATGGCCATCCATTAAATACATAGACAGCTTGGAGCCACTGCTTGCTCTGGCTAATAGAGAGGGTCCCAAGATGACCTGCCAGGGGTTATCCCTAATATTTTTTTGAAAACGTAATAAAAAGTTACGTAAAAAAAAAAGTCATCCCAACTTATTACCGATCGCCAGGATATGGGTTGTGTTTGATCGCTAGTCCCACGTGCTGCAGCTCCATTCATTCTTAATGCGACTGCTGGAGATAGCCAAGTATATTGCTTGGCTATGTTCGGTAGTCCCACAGAGAATGAATGGAGCGGCAGTGAACATTCGTGAACACCACTCTTTTCCGGGGACCCTGCTCTCTTGATTACTGGAGGTCCAAATGCATGAATGCCCAATGCAAATATTAGGTAATCATTAGGTCTTCAGCCTATTTAAATGTTCATGTGTTACTAGGCATCAGGCATTCATGTGTTAGGCGACCCTGTGTGTTCGTGTAGGTCGTGAATATAAGAAAATCCATGATAAAATTTGTCAACAGCTGCTAGCCGTCTGACCATTTCCTGCTAGCTATAAAAAAAATTCTACTCCATAAAGTTAAAGTTGGCTGAAAATAAGTTAAAATAGCATAAAACACAATAAATATATATTACAGAGATGCCAGATTTTACATTTGCGGACTATATAGATATCTGAATGATGACCATTAATGGTTAAACTATTGGGTGCCCCAGTGTATCCACTATACATACTCTAAACATACTAAAATTATAACTTATTTTGATTCGGTTCCAATTGTGCTCTCACTGTACGTATCCCAGTTACAAATCGTTGCAAACTACTGCTTACTTGCTAAGTGGGTGAAATGGCCACCGGATTTTCCAACGAGATCTTTGCTTTGGCTAATATGCCAAGGCAAGGAATCCCGTTCTGTTTCTTTTTTCTCAACCACTTAGGCAAATTAGTGGTAGCAGGGTACAGCCCCAAACTGTAGTTCAGGGGTTGCATAGTGGATGTGCTGGACCTCTGTTGTTCATCTTTGTTTTTTTTTTTTTTTTGTTTTTTTTAAATGTCCATAAATCTACGGTCTATGCTAAGGGGACAAAGAGGTAGGGAAAAATGGGGGAGAAGGGATCCTCCAGCTCACCAGTCCATTAGAATGCATATTAGATGGGCACAGATCCTCGTGGTGACACATTTATTGGTAGACTCAAAAAGGAAAAGATCTGGAACCAGCGCTTTATAATAAAAAGAAATCTTCCAACTTTTTCATTTCTTTAAAAAAATTTCAGCTGCAAATGGGGTTGGTAGCAAAACAGCCTACGCAATTCAGACGTAGTCCACGTTTTTACTACAGGCCATGAGTAAGGACGTGTAATACTAGAAAAAACAGAGAAGATCCAGCGATATGTGGTATGAATCGGAAAAACTCAATTTCCACTTTATTCAGATGCAAGCAAACACAGCTTAGAAAAAACACCAGGAGAAATGACAAGGTGGTGAGTTATGGCAGTAAAAAAGCCTACGCGTTTCAAGCACTGGCTGTGCTCTTAATCATGGCTAGATCAAGACTTGTAATACGTCTGAAACACGTAGGCTAACTGTTTTGCGACCGACCCCATTTGCAGGTGGAATTTTTTTTAAAGAAATACATTTAAAGTTGGAAGACTTCTTCTTTTTATTATAAAGCGCTGGTTCCAGATCTTTTCCTTTTTGCTTATGCCAAGGGGGTAATAAGAAATCCTAAATCCCTAGAGCCAAACTTGGAATGGGGTCCAACACCACCATGACCACCTTCAAACTCAAGTGTATATAGATATGAAACATTTAGGAATATTTTGGTCTTCTGTGTCGGTTCCTAACTTCCATAGTCCAACAGATCTGCATTCATTTTATCACTACCTTTCTAGTCCTTCTGCTCACTTCATCATCCATAGTGATCACTACCAGGATCCAGAAACTCTCTAGAATAAGCGGCACAACCTTTTTTCAATGACCTCTTATCTACTGGTATTCGATAACTGATGTTACACGTGGAATATAAGTAAAGTAATTCTGTAACAAAATCCTCATGGTAGATACAGTATTACGGCAAAAAAAATGGTGTTTGGTGTAAAGATGCAGCAAAAAGCATTGTAAAAGAACTGCTCAGTAGTAAAGCTTACATCATCTTAGGTTACACATCATTGGAATTGCTGAGAAAGGTAAATGTAATTCACCCTACAAATTTGTTGAATCATAGAGCTGTTTCCTCTGCACTAAATCAGGAGCAGCTCAGCGCCTCTAGCGTCAATTGTTAACCTTTTAAATGCTGCTAGAGGCCAATATTACAGTCCTATTATTATAGCTTGCTTATTTATAACCCAAGTATGTAATTCAACTTGAGATATTGGGGATATATGCCCCAATGACAGTTAGCTTTTATGTATAATACATGGGTTGGTTATTTGGTGAACTGTTCCCACACCTTGACACCGCATGGTAAAAAGTAGGTTAAAGTTGGTGAAAAAATCTACTTACTTTTTCTGCCCCCACTGACATTACCCTGGGATGGACCTTGCTGCATTTAAAAAGATGGAAGTGCAAATGTAATTCTTAGAGCTGACAATGATCCCAGGCTCCTTTTACCATTGTGACCCCCACCAAACACTAGAATGAAGTAGTAGTGGCGTTTGGACAGTGCCGTGTCACTTTTATCCCGTTTGCGCCACTCCGCTTTTACCAGAGTCTGTATAGTCGACCATTGACTATATAATGGGCCAACCTTGTGGTTTACAGAAAATGCAGAATGGAACTGATTTGGGACAAATTGGTGGGGCACCGCCCTCAAGCCACTTAAATCTGCGGCGTTCACAGTGGTTGGTCCCCCACCAATTGAACTTTGATGGTATATCTTAGCGATATATTATCAATGTCTATGCATACATACATACATACATACATACATACTGTGGCTAAAACACTTTTTCACTGTTTTACACGGGTGTATTCGGTCTGTAAAATGTGGTCCGTATGTCGGCAATATTGACCGGACCAAACATAGTTCAGGGAGGCGGGCTCCTAACATCATAGTTATCTATGATGCTAGGGGTCTCTGCCTCCCCACGGGAATGCTTTCCGTATTCCGTATTCCGACAGGGGGCATGGACTCCTAGCATCATAGATAACTATGATGTTTGGTCCGGAAAATATTGCCGACATACGGACCACATTTTACGAACTGAATACGCCCATGTGAAACCGGCCTTATAGCAAGGTGTAAACTTCTCTTTGTTGCCCTGCCTCTGATGTGGAACAGGCATTCAAAATGACACCAATGGTGCTGCATAAATGTTACCAACACCTCCTCCCCCTTTAGTACATTTGGCATGTACCCCTGTTTAATGTACACTGTATAGAGCAAATTTATTAGAGGGACACTGATGCTAGAACATAATTCTCTCCCGGCAGAAGTATCATCAAAACTTTGGCAGATGGTCTTTTCAATTTAAATATTTGACATGTGCATAATGACAGCAGAATGCAGCAATACTCCTCAATGCAGATTTTTAATTACTGTTATAATTTGCCAATAATTAAATTTTGTATCGAGCTATTGCCATGTTTTTGGTTGGCAGATAGAAACTGGCAGCAATGGAATTCTTTCTGTAACTCCGCTCTTTATTGTTTGCTGAGACTGTCCAATCGTGATGCTATAGCGAACTCAGGCGCAGACTGCATTTTCTGATATGTGCAGCCATTAATCTAAATGCTTCAATTATCAGTTTGTTAGGACCATTCATCGTGTTTAGTGCTGCGTAAGGGAAATAGTTCTTGTAAGTGTAGTTTGTGGGGGAAAAAAAGGTTGTACAAATGGCAGAAAAAGAGATGGTGCTTTTAAAGTGACATGGTCACCAAGACAGAACTTGTGGGTGCAACTGGGTCCCCTGAGCTATTGCCTAGAGTTGACTCTGATATAATGTTATTGCAGCTAATGTAATTGTATTATAAGACATTAGTTGCAGTGCCGCTGACCTGATGGATACAGGTTTCAGCCCTAGATACAGCTGCCCTGTATACAGGGTACAAAGCCGCTGTATCTCAAAAAGTAAAAATTATTTTTAATGAAAAGTATTTAGAACGTTGCACCAAACACACTGATGGACATTTTTATTAATAAAAATGTCTTTCAAAGGTGTACATAGCCTTTAAAGATAACCTTTCACCTCCCCATACATGTGCATCTGAGTGCAGCATGTAATGGGGACGGCTGCACAAACCCTGGTGCACTTTAAAAAAAATTTATACCTTATTTAGATATCGGTGCCGTTATATTTGGCGCCCGATATTTAAATAACCCCCTGAACGGTCAATGGGGCGTGCACTGGCAAGGGGGTGTGTTACTATGGCTGTGACACTGTCCAATCAGGTAAGGACAGTGCCACAGCAAGAGCGAGGAGAGAGTGTGCACTCTTCAGCTTTGAAGATCAGTCTTTTCACCCGAACTGGCATGGGGGCGTGTCACTGCTACGGACAGTGTAAGAGCTGAGGAGCGCCTGCACTGTCCGTAGCAGAGACACCCCCCCCCCCCCTTGCCAGTTCGACAGACAATACAAGACTGATGAGCTGAAGAGAGGAGAGCACGCTCTCCTCTCCACAGCTCTTACACTACCCGTAGCAGAGACACGCCCCCTTGCCAGTTCGACAGAAGACTAATCTTGAAAGCTGAAGAGTGAGAATGCGAGCGTGCGTGCGCACACTCTCTCTCCTCGCCCTTGCTGTAACACTGTCCATATCTGATTGGACAGTGTCACAGCCATAGTAACACGCCCCCTTGCCAGTACACGCCACGTTGACAGTTCAGGGGGTTATTTAAATATCGGGTGCCAAATATAACGGCACCAATATCGAAATAACGGAGGGAGGTATAAAAAAAAAAAAAGTAAAGTGCCCCAGGGTTTGTTCATCCCTCCCCATTACATGCTGCACTCAGCTGCACATGTATGGGGAGGTGAAAGGTTCTCTTTAAGGGGGGATTCACACGAGCGTGTATTCGGTCCGTGCGGGCCGCGTGGTTTTCACGCGGCACGCATGGACCAATACAAGTCTATGGGGCAGTACAGACTGTCCGTGCTTTTTGCGCAGCGTTTGTCTGCTGCGCAAAAAGCGCGACAGGTTCAATAACTCTGCGTATTTCGCGCATCACGCACCCATTGAAGTCAATGGGTGCGTGAAAACCACGCAGGTTGCACGGAAGCTCTTCCGTGCGAACCGACTGAAACAGCGCACCAGCTGTCAAAAGGATGAATGAAAACAGAAAAGCACCACGTTCTTTTCTGTTTCCGAACATCCAAACGGAGTGTCTTTGCGATGAGCGAAGCCGGACAAGCGAACCGAACTTCACCGGGTTCGGCCGAACTCGGCAAAAAAATTATCGGTACGCGACGTCAGGAGATAGTCACTGTCCATGGTGCTGAAAGAGTTAAACTGTTTCAGCACCATGGACAGTGACTTCCGATCCCAATATACATGAACCTGTAGAAAAAAAAAGTTCTGACTTACCGATAACTCCCGGCGTCTTCCTCCAGTCTGACCTCCCGGGATGACAATTCAGTCCAAGTGACAGCTCCAGCCAATCACAGGCCAAGCACAGGCTGCAGCGGTCACATGGACTGGCGCGTCATCCAGGGAGGTGGGGCCCGATGTCGAGAGGCGCGTCACCAAGGACGCGTCACCAAGGACGCGTCACCAAGGCAACGGCCGGGAAGTTCTCGGTAAGTACGAACTTTTTCTTTTTTTTCCACAGGTTTTTCGATATTGTGTTCGGCATTCACTGTCGAGGGTGCTGAAAGAGTTGGCTCTTTCAGCACCTTGGACAGTGACGGCCGTCGACTAGCCTCATCTCTATGATGGCGGCTGCGCGAAAATCACGCAGCCGCGCATCAGACACGGATGACACACGCAGCTGTCAAATGGTTTTTGCGCGCGCAAAACGCAGCGTTGTTTGCGCGCGCAAAAACGCAACGTCCGTCTGTATCTGCCCTAAGTCTGAGAAGAAAGGATGCTGGAAATTTCTGTCTCCCCTAATGCACATCTAAACAAGAGGTTCTGGTCAAAACATTAAATAACGGGGTTGCAATTTGGGCAGTTCCATATTATTTTCTTTAAAGTGGCATCAAAGTATGGCTTCTATAGAGCGGCACACCTTTATAGATTTAAAAAAACACTGCTAAAATGAATTGTAAATAGTTAAATGTTGTACCTGCTGCATGCAAATAAGGTATTATGCTAATAGAGGAGCACAGAGTTCATATGGCAATCCCTGGTTTATTTGCTTTGACTAAACCCTGGGTTAATTCAAATTGTGCATGCTATGTTTGTATGTTTGTCAACTCTATATGTTTATATATTCCATGTTGCTTTAGTTAAGTCTGTGATAAAAATATAAAGTCATAGAATTTTATTCAATACAGCAGTATATGATGTAAATTATATATTTAGATTCCTCGTCCCTTGTTTGGTAATGCTCCAGGGCTGTGAAGAGGGTGTGTCCTGTTCTTTCCACCTATTGGAGCCGTTCTGTCAACCAGATTTTAGGAAGCCTCCATCCTTACAGAATACACGTAATGTAAATGAAATTGACTTCTTGTACGTAGACTTCCTGCTGGACTTGTGCCAATCTAGACAGGATGAGTGGCAGTGTAAAGCATGGAGGGAGAACAGAGCTACGTTTTTAGTCACTCATCATACGTGTGCTCTGAGGAAAAAGAGCCAAAAATCAACGATACAGCCTACACTGAAGAAGATAGGAAGTCACTTTTATATAACGTTTTAAGAGCAAAACTGGAGGACGTTTATTTTAACTCATCGTCTACAGAACCAAAGGACCAAATTACATCCGGGTGTTACCATTCCTGTGGTCAAAGGGGTGTGTGTCTACACACTCTGTCCAATCACTGTTGAAAGTGGCAGACATAGGGACACACCCCCCAAATGGTAAAACCCAATTAATTCATAAATTTCTAGGAAGAATAACAGAGGAATGGCACAACGTAGAGTTCTAAGAAAAGCTGCTCCAGAATTGTTATATTTTAGGGAATACAATTATCTACTAAAACAGACATGTCTGGAGAGCTGATAGGTCCTCTTTAACATAATGTGTCCTCAGTGGTGCGTGTCATATATAACATACAGATCACAAAACATGGCCTGCTTGGACACAGTTTAGTGTCCACACATACAAGCTGGCAGAATCCATGACACTAATACACCCCCGTGTGCACCCACGCCAAGGTGCCTAATAAATAACCAATGATCCAGGAGCCAGAGGACCAGACAGCTAGTCAACTGTGATGACGTCATCATAACGTCTGTGGACTTCAGTCCAATCACGGATTGCTTGTAGATGGGTTGGGTCGTTGCATCTCAAGTAAAAACTGTGTAGTGTAGCTATGAACTCATGAATTGACAATGAAAAGGCAAAAGCAGAATTAACACGTCCTCCGGCTTTTATTGAGCTAGGCACTGGGGAACTAGAAGAACCGGTCACACACCAACTACCCTCGTAGTATAGTACTGACATGTTCCAAAATTAACAAAGAGACACCAAGTTATCAGGGGGTAAGATTAGCATAATATCCTCCAAACTTTTTCTCATTAGAAGGGCTGTCCCAGAAAAAAAAACTGCTTCCAATCCTGACTTGGTCCCAGGTATCCAGTGGAGAGGTGGCTTCACATGTGTAGTCACTCTCCATGGCACTGAATTGGATTTGGGAGTCTGAGTCCGAGCACTGTGGGATTTCATAATTGTCATTCATTTTAATGGAGATCAATTAATACATTTAATTTAAACAGGGAAAATTAATGCCACATATAATGGCTGTATGCTGGTTATTAAAACCATTCATACCTGAAAGTTCGGTCTCTATGGTTTTATATTATTTATTTTAACAATTTATTTTTTTATGAGCAAGACATGTATTAATGAATGAATATCCCTATTACCAGAAGAGCAAGCACTTTCCATCTACTTTGGCAAGATATGCCAGACAGTTTAGGATGACCAGGATATCTTCCACGTTATCATTTGGCATAAACATAGTTACCATCTTGCTCATGAAATTGTAGATCATTAAAGGAGGAAAGTTCCAGCAGTTCTCTCCTTCATGATCCCATGGGTGTTGAGTAGGTATTCTGTAAAGTAGGGATGCACTGTGGGGTCATAGCCGAACTTTTTCAACTAATTATAGCGTAACTCTACGCCAGCTGGTGTAGATTTCCCTTTCTAGCGCACAGATCGCCAGGTATGCGCTTAATTTATTAATAGACGTGCACCTCTAAATGAATTAGGCGCATCTTACTCCAGTGCTCTTTAGATTAAGACTGGTGTACCGGCTTAATAAAAATCCAATTGTGACTATACGCTGGATATAGAGACTAGAGGGAAAACTAATGATAACATAAGCAGGAAGCATAGTTATAACTAAAATAATTACTACTCTCTGTATTAATCATATAGAAGCCACAAAAAATACTCCATTAAGGTGGCATTTGTCCCCGTTGAAACAAAAAAAGATGTACCCAGAATACTTGGGCATGTGTTGGAAAAAATGTAATGTAATAGCAAACTTAAAACATATGTGGTGGGATTTTCCCAAAATTAATCATTTTTGGAAAGAGGTTTTTACTCTTATATCCCAAATTTGTAGGCAAGTTATAGCACCTTCACCTGAGTTGGGGATTTTGAATATATTTTTTTAAAGTATTCCTTTAGAGTGCCGATGGATAGCTAATCAGATCTTAATTGCTGCAAGATCATTAATAGCCTCAAACTGGAAAGGACATAAAAATATGACTATTCAGATGGTAATTGCCAAAGTGAATCAATGCTATACCTATGAAGCGTGTTTACCGGATAGTGGAATACAAAATTTTCAACAAACTGTTAGAAAATGGTCTGGATGGCTACTCCTGATGGACTCAGACTCCGAGTCAGGAAATAACTGATATGTTTTACCATGTATAGTGTAATTATGGTCTTCTTTATCTATTTATTTTCTTTCTTTTTCTTTCCTTTCTTTTCTTTTCTTTTTCTTTTCTTTTCTTTTCTTTTCTTTTTCTTTCTTTCTTTATTTCTTTCTTTCTTCCTTCCTCTCTCTTCCTCTCTCTTCCTCTTTCTCCTTCTTTTTTTTTTCTCTCTTTTTTTCTGGGAGGGTCTTGATGTGGGGTTAGAGGAGATATTTCATAGCATTATTATGCTATTGTAATGGATCTAAAATGTTTTGGAATATAGTAAATATGACTAAAATTACAGTGCTCCAGCACTGGTTTAAAAAAAGAAATAAATAAAATAAAGGAAGAACTAGTACAATCTGCTTACTGATATAAATAAGAGTGTATTGTATTAATGTGACTGCTACTGGAGAGGAGTATAATTTGCACATTGGTCTAATCATTATTAGACTCTAATGTATCCCAATGTTCTCGAACTTGAAAAGGATTGTAAGAAATTTGTTTACTGTGAGGAAGCAAAGTAAAAGCTATTACGTTTCAAAGACTACTACTATTATTATAAGTTCTTCATTAAAGATAAGGTGTAATACAGTTGGAGTCATCTGATTCTCATTGTCTACGACTACAACCCTTTATTGATCCTCTACCACAGTACTAGAACTGGACATGTGGTCACTTTCTCCTCTATATTGGCCACTTGGTATCCATAAAGAGGTTTACATTGTGGAAAGATAGCACAAAGAATCCTGTGGTCCAGCCGATATTACAAATGATTACAAATGATTTGCGGATATTGTGGAACTTTTTCAGGATCTAGGGCGGGAGACCGTCTGCTGTTTTTTCATTTAATCTTTAGTGACCAGATGTGGCAGTGAGTCCCTCTGCCATTTTTCATCTTTGTTGTCCTTTTAACTTCTTTGTCACCTTGCAGAGGAGAGACTTCGAGCTCTTCTCTTATAGTCTCTAAGTGTATGTCCCAGCTCCAGGATCCTCTGCATTAGATCCATCACCTTACATAGTTCAGCATTTTCATTTTGCAGATGTTCAGCTTCAGCAGTTAAGGCATCTATGTCTTCAGTCTTAAGAATATCAAGGTCATTGTCTATGGTGTTATTTTCATAAGCTCCTGAAGACATCCACTCAATATCTGGTATTTCTCCTTCCCTGATCTTTTTTGGGGCGATGAGTGACAGTCAGGTGGATGACTGGATACCAGTTTTCTTTGCTGCGTGGTATATTTTTTCTTGTCATTTCTCTAGCTGAGCCTTTTTCCTTCATGTCGGGCAATTTTCTCAAATTGTCCTTTATCGTAGAACTTGAAGAAATATTTTGCCATTGTGCGGACGCAATGGACAAGCGATGGTCACAGAAAGTGTTAGACTCCATATGCTCTGAAGATTTATCCTCCAGCTATTGCTTGAACTGATCACTTTTCACACCTGAGATGTTGGCTTTTATTGTCCGCATACGATGGGTCAGCTCAATCTCTTTCCCCATGGCATCTACAGTGCGACCCTGGTATTCCAGAATAGGAGGAATGGGTTTCAAGCTCTACTGGTTTTTCAGCTCCTCTTTCGGAGGGGGAATTTTCATGGCTTGAAGGTTGTCCAAACCGAATATGTTTGTAGTTCCAGTGAGAGTTGTGCTTGAAGTGGAGCTGCTTTCCTAGCCTTTTCAATGGCATCGTTGATGAAAGTGGCAACTTGGGAAGACTAGATAGCATTCCCTCATTGGGAATACATGGCATGTGTGGAAGAAACGTAAGGCAACGCAGGAGGAGTGCCCAATCTCAGCTGTTTTTTTCTCTCCTCTGTCTGGTTGTGACTTCCATCATCTGCCTAATCTTCAGTTTGGTCAGAATATCTGGGCTCTTAGAAGGGGACCCAGGGATCACTTCTGGTTCTGCTACTTCTTCAAAGCACGGGGTCAACTTTTTCTTTGAATTAGAAGAATCTATTGCAAGTTCTGGATAATCCCCAAACACTTCCTTAATTTCCCTCTACCTGCTTTTGTGGCTGCTCGATCTGGAGAGTTGGGAGCCTGACTTTCCATGACAGCATCATAAAGCTTGACCATAAAATGCAGCGTGGAGTCATCTAGAAAGGGCTACAAACCATCTGCAGCCTTCTTCCCGACAAAGTTTTGGGGAACTGTGACTACACTCTTGAGAACCCGAGCGCTTCTTTTACAGCTTTCTCTATCCATGGCTTTAGATCATCGCGTTCCCGCCTTTATGTTTACACGGTGAAGGATGCTCTAATCCCACAGCGCCTTTCCGCAGATGTGGCTTCCCCCCTTGTTTGCTGTGATTACCGCACTGAGACTAACGGAGACTAAACGTCAGACCGGATCTGGAAGCAGAGTGAGAATGCAGCCTGGCACACTTACAATGTCTCCATGGTTATGTAAGGTTTAAGAAACTCAGAATGCTCCTTTTGCTGTTAGAGACTTTGGGTAAAAAGGATTCTTGCACCATAGAGTGTGATGGCATATTGCTATGATATACCATCACTTTCTGATTAGTGGTGTCTAACTGTCAAGATCCTCACAATCCTAAGAATGAAGAGACTGCAGCATTTGCTAAATGTTGCTGCTCCTTCCGTTTTTCCCTTACTTGAATGGAGCTTTGCTTCAGTTCCCTGCACAGCAGGTGGCCGAGAGTGCTACTGTGAATGTGAAATGCTGAAGGGACCTAGTTCCCAGGATCAGCGGGGGTCCCAGAGGTTGGATACCCACTGATCATAATGTTGTGGTGTATATATTAGCGATATGCCATAACATTACAAGACTTTACAGTCTTGTAGTGTTATGGCATATCGCTAATATGTACACCACAATAATCACCTCTATAATAAAAAAAATGCAAAGTGCTTCTTTAATACCGGCCCTTCGTAACTGTGTTGATCCAGAATAACGTATAAACAAAACCACAGCAAATGAGATGTGATTTTGAGTTCATGGTGAGCAGGCAGGGTCGATTCCCTAAACCCGTTATCCTATGTGCTTCATTTACTTATTTTTAGTAGCAAGATATACAATAAAAGAGGTGATGCAAGCCATTCTTCTCAATGTGCATACATAAACAGCTGACCATACCGCACATGAACACAACCGTAATACTTCGAAGAGATCTCTATTAGATATGTCCACATCAATTTAAAGACTCGAGAATCTGAAGTTGACATAGGAAATCTGATGTTGCATAGTGAGTTTTTCTTAATTTCCCAACAGACCATCTTAATAGGGGCACTGTCTTCTATTAGGACCAATAATTCATGGTTTAACGGGAGAGGTTTTGATAGGAGGTCCTATTTATGCACTTGTACCGCTGCATCTTCTCCACATGTTGTGTACATCAGTAACATATGTTTGTGACCTTACATTGTGCACTAACCTTCTGTTCCCTCTGAATTGATATACTAGAATGTAGGTTTTGTCCTCTTAGGATGGTCACTGTTGATTATTTCTGATATGTTATTTCATGGGTATTCTGAAGCAATATGTGTGACATTAATTGCCCAGGAAGCTTAAGGTGAAAAATTACTTTTCTAAAAACAGAGCGAAGTAATGGATTTATTTAATGGACATTCCCATAAGTTTTTTTTTTTTTTTTTGGCATATCCACAGGATTTGCCCGGAATGTATGATAGGCGCCTGACCCAGAGGTATCCACATGCCTGCAGGCAGCGGCCAGCAGCCCCCTCGCTAGACTGGGCAGGGGTTGGGGGACCCTCACCTATCAGACATTCATGGCATATACTTTGGATTTGCCATAAATGTCTGAGATGGAAATACTACCCCTTCAATTTTTGGGTCCCAGTTGAATGTATTGTTTGTTTACAAAGTAGTTTGTTACAAGAATTTCTAGTACTTTCAGTCTTAGGAGTGTAAAAAGCAAACATGGGGACCCATAGCAAAGCTTGGAATGGGGCCGAACACCACCATGATCGCCTTCAGCAGCAACTGAGGTCATAATATAAGCAGCCTATAACTAGCCCATTTTTATAACCAGCCAAATACAACATAGCAGCAGCCTAGCATTACCAGGGTGGGAAAGGCCACAGTTTTTGGGCTTTCCCAGCCTTATAATACCAGCCTGTGGCTGCTATAGTGCCCCTCCATCACTACAGATGGTCGTGTACTGGATCATACCCGGCTCTTCCCTGTACCCCTGGTGGCAGTGGGTACCGGGGTAATAATAGGGGTTAGTGTTCGCCTTTTCATGGCTAACATTAAGCCCCGCCTTAGTAATGGACGTTGTCAATCACCCAGCAGCCATTACTAAGGCGGTAGTAATAAAGCTTAGAAAAATACAGACATAGAAAAAAATATTTTATTGAAATAAAAAAATCCCACACAACTCTCATTAACCATTTTATTGAGAATAAAAAAAACGTCGTTATCGAAGTAGTCCTCGAATCCGACGTAGTCCAACAACCGAACTTGTAAAAAAACACAAACATACAAAAATAATTAGTAACGCATAAAAAAGCGAAACAATTCTTATACTTAAATTTCCTGGATCCAGCGCTAGAGTCTCAATGTCAGCGAGCTGGGCCCTATATCTAATTCTATCATGTGTGATAGTGTCTGCTGAGCCAATGGATCTAATCCTATCCATAGCTATAGGGTCATAGTGCTATAGATATGCTGTTTCCTATTTACACATATACATACACGGGGGGTATATGTATTGGGGCTATTTTTCCTGAAGTTTAAAGACCTTAGTGACGTCCCTGGCTGCTGGTTTTGCATCGTTGTCACTTAGGAGACCCAGCAATGCAGCGGAGAGCTGCGGGCCGTCAGCCATGAGAAGTTTGGGGGGGCCTAAGAAGAACCTTTGCATCGAAGCCCATGAGCCTTTAGCTACACCCCTGCCTAGGTCTATCTTATGAACATCTATTTTCGGAATACTACTTTAATAAACTAGTGCATCTATTTTCCATTACATGCAAAAGCTACAAATCACTTATTATATTTCTTGAAAACTGTGTGTTGGCATTGCATTGTTCAACTCCTTACTCCTTCTCAACATATCCACTATGTATAAAGGATTGGATTTTCATAATTTCTCAGCTCTCAACTATGAGTCATTTCCTTCATCGAGAAAGTATCAAGAGCAAGTATCTAGAACTAAACAATGTAAGACGTGAAATAGTCAGTCAAGGCGCCTATGTTAACGGAGAATCAGCAGTTTGACTGGAATATAAATTAAGTCTTTTTAATACATGTCCTGGTATTCTGGGATGGATTTCTCAAATAGAAATTACAAACCGCAGTAATCTTGGCTGATGGCAATGACCTGTAGATACATAATAACTGGGAGTTGAAACCTTTGAAACCATTAATATCTGAGTAGTGGGGTTCAACTATTAGGACCCCCTTGTCACAAGAATGGGGAAGTCTGGTGAAGAGTTTGCTGCCAATCCTTTTACTGTTGTCTGAAACCAAGCCAGAACTGACCAAGTGTAAAGGAAAAAGTCAAAGAGACTGCTATCAGGGGAGTAGCTATAGGGGGCTGCAGAGGTAGCCATCGCACCCAGACTCTGGTGCCTGAGGGGACCCAAAGGCTACTGTGCCACATAAGAAGACACCAGTATTATGAATGGCACGTGGTATGTGGGGGGGGGCCTGTTAAAGATTTTGCATTTGGGAGCAGGAGCTTCAGGTTATGCCTCATGCTTCACCTTGCTCTGTATCTCCTTTTTTTTATATATATAGGTATCAATGGGGTTGCAGTGGTTAAACCGTCGCAAATCAGACGGTGTCATATCCTAACAAAATGCCAAGTTTGTTGTGGGAAAACCGCATTAAGATACCTTTTGGACATTAACATTTTAAGTCACAATTAATTTTCTGCCTATAGATAATGCAACGGTAAAGAGTACCCGATATAATCTTGTGCTGTGTAGTAGTACCTTTGTGTGATAACATCCGTGTTTTTTGTTTGGTTTTTTTTCTATCAGGAAGGAGACAGCTGGGAAATCATAGAGGGACTGAAGATAGGACAGACAAGTGTCCAGAAACCTGAAAAACATGAAGGATTCATGCTAAAGAAAAGAAAATGGCCACTGAAAGGATGGCATAAAGTAAGTGCCTGGACTTATTGTATCAATTATACAAGAATTAGAAATGTTAAAATTTGCAACAGTCATGGCATTAATGCCGAACCAAAACTGTATAGCCAACATCTGCAACCGACAGGTACACCACATCCAGGAGTTCAGCGGGGGTTAATAAAATTATAGGCTTAAAAGTAACGAAGTTCTGCTTTGTGTATATTATATGTGCGGTTCCTGATTTGTTCTGCTGATCCGTCTATAGTTTGCTTCCTTTTTCCTTAAGATTGGAGGTATCATATGCAGACACCCAATCCACAGTTCTGGCATTACCTTTACATCATTAAGACATCAGCATCCAAGCACTTAAAGAGGCTCTGTCACCACATTATAAGTGCCCTATCTCCTATATAAGGAGATCGGCGCTGTAATGTAGGTGACAGCAGAGTTTTTTATTTAAAAAAAGATCTATTTTCACAACGTTAGGAGCGATTTTGGTTTATGCTAATGAGCTTTCTTAATGCCCAAGTGGGCGTATTTTTACTTTCGACCAAGTGGGCATTGTACAGAGGAGTGTATGACGCTGACCAATCGGCATCATGCACTCCTCTCCATTCATTTACACTGCACGAGCGATATAGATATATCACTATGTGCAGCTACATACACAAGCCCTAACATTTCTAGTGTCCTGATAATGAATACACATGACCATCCAGCCTGGACGTCATGTGTACTCAGAATCCTGATACTTCTGAATCTTTTTTGTGAGATTCCGGCAAGTGAAACGAAATCTCGCGAGATTATGGAGGTAAACGAGATTTCGTTTTACTTGCCGGAATCTCACAAAAAAGATTCAGAAGTGTCAGGATTCTGAATACACATGACGTCCAGGCTGGATGGTCATGTGTATTCATTATCAGGACACTGTAGTAATGTTAGTGTTTGTGTATGTAGCTGCACATAGTGATATAACTATATCGCTAGTGCAGTGTAAATGAATGGAGAGGAGTGCATGATGCCGATTGGTCAGCGTCATACACTCCTCTGTACAACGCCCACTTGGTTGAAAGTAAAAATACGCCCACTTGGGCATTAAGAAAGCTCATTAGCATAAACCAAAATCGCTCCTAACGTTGTGAAAATAGATCGTTTTTTTAAATAAAAAGCACTGCTGTCACCTACATTACAGCGCCGATCTCCTTATATAGGAGATAAGGCACTTATAATGTGGTGACAGAGTCTCTTTAAAGCAATTTATTCCATCTTCTTGCTTGACTATAAAATAATGATTTAGCTTATTAAAGAGGGGCCCATCACCTCTCCTGACATGTCTATTTTAGTACATACAGTATTGAGCAAAAGTTTTAGGCAGTTGTGGAAAAACTCTGCAAAATAAGAATGTTTTCAAAAATATAAGTGTTAATAGTTTGTGTTTGCATTTTGTACATTGCTAAAAAAAAAAAAAAAAAGTGAAAGAACAGAGAAGAAATCTAGATCAAATCAATATTTGGTGTGACCACCCTTTACTTTCAAAACAGTATCAATTCTTCTAGGAACACTAGCACACCGTTTTTGAAGGAACTCTGCAGGGAGGTTGCTCCAAACATTTAGGAGAACTAACCCCAGGTCTTCTGTAGATATAGGCTTCCTCAAATCCTTTTGTCTCCATGTAATCCCAGAAAAACTCGATGATGTTGAGATCAGGGCTCTGTGGGGGCCATATCATCACTTCCAGGGCTCCTTGTTCTTCTTTACGCTGAAGATAGTTCTTAATGACATTGAGTGTATGTTTGGGTTCGTTGTACTGCTGCAGAATAAATTTGGAGCCAATCAGACGCCTCCCTGATGGTATTGCATGATGGATGATTATCTGCCTGTATTTCTCAGCATTGAGGACACCATTAATTCTCACCAATTCCAAAACTCCTTTGCAGAAATGCAGCCCCAAACTTGCAAGAAATCTCTACCATGCTTCACTGTTGCCTGCAGACACTCATTATTGTACTGCTCTCCAGCCTTTCGGCGAACAAACTGCCTTCTGTTACAGCCAAATATTTAACATTTTGACTTATCAGTCCAGAGCACCTGCTGCTATTTTTCTGCACCCCAGTTGCTATGTTTTCGTTCATAGTTGAGTCACTTGGCATTGTTTCCACATCGTAGGTATAGCTTTTTGACTGCAATTCTTCCATGAAGACCACTTCTGGCCAGACTTCTCCGAACAGTAGATGGGTGTGCCTGGGTCCCACTGCTTTCTGACAGTTCTGAGCTGATGGCACTACTGGACATCTTCCGGTTTTTTAATCCACCTACATATGAAAATGATGATCATTGTATATCTATAACTACATTGTGTCTTGTTGCTGTGCTCAGTCTTGCCATGGTAGACCTGTGACATGAAACTGTCTTCCACAACCTCACCTTTGTAGCAGAGTTTGGCTGTTCCTTACAAAGTTTTAAGCCTCCTACACAGCTGTTTCCGTTAGTTATTGACTATGTATCAACTTACATATGGAAATGATGATAATTATCACCTGTTTGGTGTAATTGGTTAATCAAACACCTGACTATAACCCTATATACAGTGAAGGAAATAAGTATTTGATCCCTTGCTGATTTTGTAAGTTTGCCCACTGTCAAAGACATGAACAGTCTAGAATTTTTAGGCTAGGTTAATTTTACCAGTGAGAGATAGATTATATATAAAAAAAAAAAAAAGAAGAAAATCACAGTCAAAATTATATATATTTATTTGCATTGTGCACAGAGAAATACGTATTTGATCCCCTACCAACCATTAAGAGTTCAGCCTCCTCCAGACCAGTTACACGCTCCAAATCAACTTGGTGCCTGCATTAAAGAAAGCTGTCTTACATGGTCACCTGTGTAAAGACTCCTGTCCACAGACTCAATTAATCAGTCTGACTCTAACCTCTACAACATGGGCAAGACCAAAGAGCTTTCTAAGGATGTCAGGGACAAGATCATAGACCTGCACAAGGCTGGCATGGGCTACAAAACCATAAGTAAGACGCTGGGTGAGAAGGAGTCAACTGTTGGTGCAATAGTAAGAAAATGGAAGACATACAAAATGACTGTCAATCGACATCGATCTGGGGTTCCATGCAAAATCTCACCTCGTGGGGTATCCTTGAACCTGAGGAAGGTGAGAGCTCAGCCGAAAACTACACGGGGGGAACTTGTTAATCATCTCAAGGCAGCTGGGACCACAGTCACCAAGAAAACCATTGGTAACACATTACGCCGTAATGGATTAAAATCCTGCAGTGCCCGCAAGGTCCCCCTGCTCAAGAAGGCACATGTACAGGCCCGTCTGAAGTTTGCAAATGAACATCTGGATGATTCTGAGAGTGATTGGGAGAAGGTGCTGTGGTCAGATGAGACTAAAATTGAGCTCACGGCATTAACTCAATTCGCCGTGTTTGGAGGAAGAGAAATGCTGCCTATGACCCAAAGAACACCGTCCCCATTGTCAAGCATGGAGGTGGAAACATTATGTTTTGGGGGAGTTTCTCTGCTAAGGGCACAGGACTACTTCACCGCATCAATGGGAGAATGGATGGAGCCATGTACCGTCAAATCCTGAGTGACAAACTCCTTCCCTCCACCAGGACATTAAAAATGGCTCGTGGCTGGGTCTTCCAGCACGACAATGACCCGAAAACATCCAGCCAAGGCAACAAAGGAGTGGCTAAAAAGAAGCACATTAAGGTCATGGAGTGGCCTAGCCAGTCTCCAGACCTTAATCCCATCGAAAACTTATAGAGGGAGCTGAAGATCCGAGTTGCCAAGCGACAGCCTCGAAATCTTAATGATTTACAGATGATCTGCAAAGAGGAGTGGGCCAAAATTCCATCTAACATGTGTGCAAACCTCATCATGAACTACAAAAAATGTCTGACTGCTGTGCTTGCCAACAAGGGTTTTGCCACCAAGTATTAAGTCTTGTTTGCCAAAGGGATCAAATACTTATTTCTCTGTGCACAATGCAAATAAATATATATAATTTTGACTATGTGATTTTCTTGTTTTTTTTTAATATAATCTAACTCTAGACTGTTCATGTCTTTGACAGTGGGCAAACTTACAAAATCAGCGAGGGATCAAATACTTATTTCCTTCACTGTGTGTGTGTGTGTGTGTGTGTGTGTGTGTGTGTGTATATATATATATATGTCATTTAAAAATAATGATGGCCCAAACAAGGTGTAAACCTAGCCTTATACTGTATTTTATTATTCCATTTCCTTTACATTATTTATATTTTATTACAGAGATTTTTCGTCTTAGAAAATGGTATATTGAAGTATTCCAAATCCCCTATTGATGTAAGTACTTTAGTTGGTATTTAATACTGAATACTTGATATTTCATTATCATTAGTTAAACGCTTTGGTTTTATTAGGGGTCTTTCCCATCTTTGATATATATGGCATATCCGCAGGATGACCGATAGAAGCGGGTACGATAGATATGCGTCTCAGCACTTGGACCCACACCTATCTCTAGAACGGGGCCCCTAAGTTACGAGTTGGCTGAAAGTATGGAAACAGCCGAGTTTGCTGAGCTACACTGTTTCTGTATCTTCCATAGAGGTAAACAGGATTTACTAGAGTTATGGAAATAGCGTAGCTCGTAGTGCTACGCTTTTTCTGTAACTCCCATTCACTTCTATGGGAGTTACAGAAACAGCGTAGCTCAGCTGTTTCCGTACTTCTGGCCACCACCTAACTCAGTGGTCGGAGCCCATTGACTGCTGGAGAAAGTGGGACGAGGTTCAGGGTTCTCCGTATCAGTTATAGGTGCTGATCCGAGAGTTGGAACCCGCATCTATTGGACATTTGATGGGAATACTGCTTTAATTTTGTCCACAAGATGCAGATGGACTAGCATCTGACAGAAAGCCTAATTTACTGAAGAAACTTTAAAAGAGCTTTGAAGATGAAGATCTGTGGATGGAAATACTACAGAAAAAGTCTGGTTATCCCTCCATAGTGAGGGGAATTGTTAAGTTCCTGGCTTAGCTCACAACATCTGTAAAGTTCTACTCAGCAGAAAGCAATAGAGGATTTTAGTACCATGTGTTCTGTACATGGAAATTACAGACAAATAACTTTTTTCTTTAAAAAAAATCTTTTTATTAATTTTTCATAAATTAAAAACCATGTACAAACAAAATAATTTTTGTAGTTAAATCGTACAGACAGCCTAATAAGTTGGTGAGCGCCTCATAGCAAAGTGAAATAAAGAAAACGTGCAAATCTGCTGCGACTGCAAAGCAAATGCAAAAAAACATAAACATACAGCAGCACTCTGTGGGTACTTCAAAATATGCAAACACTAAATATTTGAATTACTATACTATAAAGAGTGTCTGTCAGCTCTGCTGACATATCTGTGTTAGTAAATACATGTAGTTCCCATGAAATAACAATACTGGTACATATTTTCTTAGAACAATTGTGCTGTTTCTCTGTTGTTCCTCTTAGAAATTTATAAATAAATTGTCAACTGGGTGTTACTATTTGCCTTGTCAAAGGGGTTTGTCCCTACACAGTCGAACTCTGTCTGCACTGATTGGACAACCCCCAACTGGAAACACCCACTTGTCAATTTATTAATTTATTTCTAGGAGGAATAACAGAGTAATAACACAACATACAGTTCTAAGAAAAGATGCTCCAGAATTGTTATTTCATGGGAATACAATTATTTACTAAAACAGACATGTCAGGAGAGGTGACAGGTCCTCTTTAAGTAAACACGGGCATTCACTGTGAAATAAGTGCTATAGTTTTTGTTCTTAGAACTCTGGTTTTGCTGTTTTTATGTTCCTATGTTATTCCTCCTGGAAATTTAAGAAAAAATTGAATGCTGGGCATTACTATTCCCCTCGTCAAAGGGGTGTGTCCCTATACAGACTCACTCTCTCAGCACTGATTGGACAGGAAAACCTTTCTTTTGCACTTATTTAAAACAGCCATGGACAGGTAGAATTAAACAACTAAAACAGAAACCGTCTTACATTCACCAATTATGCAATATTGATGTCCCAATGTTTTCTATATTCATGGAACTGCGTAATAGATGTTACTATGGTGTATGCTGTTCCTATTACGAATCGTATTATTGTTACTTATTGTACCCTGTCCAATGTTCGTGGACAATTGTTCTTATATTTGTTTTGAAAAAGAAAAACTATTGAAATCCTAAAACGGAGGCAGTCGTCTTTCCATCTTTACAGTTTATACATAGAATTACCGTGAGCAAAAAGTTGATTAAAGCTGGACATACATATTGGATTGAGTTTTACCTCAATGCAATCATATGTTTAATGGTTTGTAAGTAAAATCCCACCATCAAAATGACAGTCTGAATTCGCAGATCAAGGACATGGTTTAAAATATAAATGTAGTTTTAAAAAAAAAAAAAGAAGTACTGTGCAAAGTGGCGAACGATCAGTCATAATCGGCAAATCCCAATTAAATACACACCGTTTTAGCCGCTGATCAGCTGAAAAAAATCCAACATGACCTATGACCTTTTTTATGATTTGTGTAAAATTTACTGGGATTAAAATTATGGATCAAAATGGCCAATAGTGCCCCTTTTGTCTGACTTTCAACTAGTGTGAAATGCCAGCTTAACCTTATAAATGTATTTCATTACTTATCTGGCACTGATCATCAAGTTACAGCCTGTACTATAGTCCAAGAACTGCATCACATTACTGCTGGTTCTCATTGGAAATAGTGGATATGCTTGTCAACACACACATCCCTGACAGGTTAGCAGAGCTCTTATCACGTATTATTTTTTTCTAAATTTATTTACTGTACAATGCCTGTCATAAAAACTTCACTTCTCCAAATCATCAGAGTAGACATTGAGCAAGTAAGAAATACTGAGAGAGTTCAGCTCTGAAGCCTGGGGAATTGTTAATGCAGCTCTGGACTATAATACAGACTGTAACTCAGGATCAATATAATATTACTAATGAAATGTATTTGCAAAGTTACACATGTAAAATTATTTTTAAAGGTGGACAAGAAGTCTATAACCGTTGTTATAATTTTGCTTTGTGAATATTTTCACTTTTATAAATAATTGAAATACTATCAAAGTTCTGTGATGTTTCCTTTAGACTCAGAAAGGGAAAGTCCATGGGAGTATTGATGTTGGGTTGTCTGTTATGTCCATCAAGAAAAAGGCTCGAAGGATAGATCTGGACACTGAGGAGAACATTTATCATCTTAAGGTTTGTTTTAAAATCACGTGTCTCTAACTTAAAGGGGTTCTCTATGTATAATTAAATAAAATAACTGAGCACTAGACCTGTTTGATTTTCTAGTATAAAGACTACACCCGCACCCATGTCTAGTCCCACATATATATATATTTTAATATTTTTTTTCAAGGCCAGCTTTTACAGTATAGCAGCTTGGTGTCATGTTCCATTCACACACTACAGTAGCTTAGTATGATCATCTCCTCACTTAACATATATATGGATTAATAGGTCTGCACGCATAAACAGAATTAGGTTTTTCAATATTATGTCAATATCAACAAACACTTTCACCCTTAAACCATTACAACCTTTTTTTCTCTGTAGGTGAAATCTCAGGATACTTTTGATGCTTGGGTGTCAAAGTTGCGCCACCATAGACTTTACCGGCAGAATGAAATAGTGCGGTCACCAAGAGATGCCAGCTTCCACATGTTTCCATCCACGTCAACAACTGAGTCCTCACCAGCAGCTAATATAACCGTGCCAGAAGGAAAGGTACACACATCTAATATTTTTCATAAAGATGTTTTTCTTTTTTTTAAATTCACAAATAAAGTTTATTGTAAAACATCAGAAGTAAATACAGAGCATACAAAGCAATATAAAGCAAGCAGGGTATCTGTTAATTTTACACTCCTTGAATATTTAAGATCCAGCGTGTAGAGTCAATCGCTACCTAATGTATAATACAAAGGGTTAACCAGTTAACTAAAACTCTAACAGTTTCCACATGTAGAGATGCATAAAAAATAGAACAGAAACATGTGAGGTAATATTCAGCAGAAGATCAGGATTTATATCCATACCACGTTGAAAGTAGAGGTCCATAGTGTATAATGTATACATGGAATGTAAGAGGGGCCAACTGGACATGGGTCAAATATGAGCCATGTCCGTGGAAGCAAACAGATTAAGGGCTCGGGGGCGAATCCAAGTTTCTGTGTTGGGGGAGCAGACAGTAGCAGGAGATTGCAGCCATCTATCCCAAATTTTGGTGAATCTGAGAGGACAGTTTCTACGTTAGAATAACCATTTTTTGTGGGGTAACATACTACCAACTAGAGACAGCCATTCCACAAATGTAGGTGCATGACCGGACAACCAAGTTTTGGCTAACAGCCTTTTGGCATAATATAATGTCTCCACAATAAATGTATGGATATGACGGGAGTCATATTCCGCAGGGTCAGGAGTGAATAGACAGGTCTTGGAGCACAGCGGGACAGGGGATCCCATCTCATTGTTCAGAAATTTGATAACTTGATCCCAGAACCCGGCTATCTTAGGGCAGGACCACACTAAATGATAAAAGGAGCCCGAGTTAAGTCAACATTTAGAGAAATTCGTCAGGGTAGTCGGGACGAAAGCGATGTAATCTAGAGGTGGTATAATACGCCCTATGCAGTATGTATGTAAAATTGTGTGTGTCGCTCATTATAGTTAGATGACACAAATTTAGGGGAAGAGACGGCTCTGTCCCACTCATCCTCGGTCAGCAGCCCGACATCACCTTCCCATTTTGCCTTCAGAGCAATGAGCAGAGATTCTCCAAACTCGCCGGAAAATAGGCTATAAAGTTGGGAAATCAAGTGTTTAACTGGGGGAGAGAGCAGAAAGCTAGGAAGTGGGAAGCTTTGGTACATTATTTCCCCGGAGCCCAGCTGAGTCTCAAGTGCATGTTTGACCCTCAAATAGGAAAACATTTGGGAGGAGGGGAGCATGAATTCCTCCTGCAGCTCTGGAAATGTCTTAATACCAGAGTCAGAGTACATGTGTGAAAGATACCAAATGCCATTCCTATGCCAGGGGATATCAAAGGAAAGCTGCAGTAATTTTGGGAGAGTTTTGCAGTGTCATAGAGGTGTGTGCCTAGTGATGCCAGTGGAGTAGAACATGCGCTGGGACACATGAGGAGGCAAAGGTCTTAGCGGCATCCAGGGAGACTACGACACGAGCGCCAACATCCTCATGAGTGGACTGAAAATTTGTGAACAACCGGCGAAGGTTAATGGCCGTGGCTTTGCCAGGCATAAAGCCCGTCTGGTCCGGATGTATCAAAGACCGTATAACCGTATTAAGTCGTCTAGCAAGAAGTTTCACCATGATTTTAATGTCAGTCTGGAGGAGCGAGATGGGGCAGTAGGAATCACATATATTATAGAGTTTTTACCCGGTTTAGGCAATACTACTATAGTTGCCTTCCTCATTGAACTGGGCACTTCTCCAGAGTCCAAACCCGCCTGGTAAACATCCAAGAGACGTGTAGCCATAAAATCAGTATGGGCCCTGTAAAAGTCAATAGGCAGGCAGTCACTACCGGGTGATTTAAATGTCTGGAAAGAGGCCATGGACTCCAGAATCTACTGTACAGTAATGGGGCTGTCTAAATATTCCCTGTGGGTAGGCAATAGCGAGGGAATGGTTATCTGCTCTAGATAGTCAGCGATTTCTGTGGAAGAGGCAGAGATGTGTGAGGAATATAATGTTTCATAATAAGAGCAAAAGGAGAACAAAATTACCTGTGGGTCAGAGGATTGGCTACCATCTGGAACCTCGAGCAGTAATATCACAGGGGGTTCCCTATCACCCTTTGCTATACAGGCTAAAAGTTTACCAAATTTTTCACCGTGTTCGTAATATGATTGCTTGGAAAATGTTTTTTTTCTGAGCCTTATTCAAAGAGGTATGATACAACGGACCCTGCAAAGCCATTCCGATTTATAATCCTTGGTCGCATCTTTGATATGCTGGAATTCGGCCGCCAAAGCATCCTTGGCCATTTGGAGTTCGTTATGTGCCAAACCTCTTTTCAAGTCATTAATTGCCACAGAAAGTGACCCACGTGCAAATGCCTTGAAGGAGTCCCACACGACTAAAGGAGAAGCGTTGCCGTCATTGTCAAGAAAAAACTGATGCCACTTAGCCTGGAGATAGTCAGATGGGGGGAGAATTTTCAGCCAGAAGGGGTTTAATCGCCAGCGATTTTATTTTTATTTTTTTGGGGGTATATTTGGGAGTCTAATACGTAAACGGCCAGGGGAGTGATCCAAAACAGACCTGGAAAGATACTCCACAGAGTCCACAGTCGTCAGGAGGGAAGTGTGTACTAGCATTAAGGCAATACGGATAAAGCCTCAAATTGAGGAGTAAAGCAAGAATATTGTCGTGTAAGAGGGTTTATGGTTCTCCAGGCATCTGTAATATTGAATTCTAAAAGGAGAGAATGAAGGAAGGAGGGAGCCGGAGATACAAGATCTTGACCAAGGCAGGGGAACTTGTCTAAATGCTTATCCCACGTGGAATTAAAATCACCCAGCCAGATATTCGACACAGATGGGTGGCTGGTTATAAACGAGAGGATGGCATTACAAGTGGCAAGGGAAAAGGGAGGAGGAACATAAACCGAGAATTGAGGAGGAGGAACATAAACCCCTATCAGGAGAAATGATTTATGATAAAGGAGGCAGTGTATCAGGACAAATTTACCACTCGGGTCCGAGGACATATCTACCAGGTGAAAGTGGATAGAGCATTTTATCAATATTGAGACACCCCTGGCCAAATTAGTGAATGTGGAATGGTATGTCCAACCAATCCAGGGTCTATTTAGAAGACTGATCCTGTCATCCATCATGAGGGTCTCCTGAAGGCATATAATATCACAGTCACGCTTTTGTAAATACCGAAACACAAGGGCTCTTTTAATGCGATCGTTAAGACCTTTCACATTCCATGTTAAAAAGGACACAAAGTCAGGAGACATGGTAAAGGGTAGGAGTGCAAACCTGGGCCCAGCCGTTCAGGACGGACCAGTATATGAACAGCATAATATACCCGAGACCTGGAAAAATTAGAAGTGTGATATGCATTGTGGAAACAAACATGTAAAAAAATACACAGGTGGAAACAAATCCCCTCCCCCCACCCTACTATCATGCACGCAGGCATGAAGTCTTGGATCCCTGAAACCAAAAGTAGTCGTAAAAACAGTGGCACAAACTACACCTTTCAAGTAGCATATGAAAGGAGGGTGCAAGGGCGCAACCCCCCCCCCCCCAGTAGAAAAAGGATACTGAAGTATGAAGGTGTCGTCCATACGGTGAAGGATTGTTCCACATTTCCTTCACAGAATGACAGAGACTAGAAATGTTCTAGAGGTTTGGAACCGCGGGACAGTAGAGATACACAGCTACAAACGTCTGTAATTGGACATCTAGATGATGAGGAGAACCAGCTTGACCACAAGGACGAGTTTCCAGCCAGTCGAGAACTTCCTGAGGAGTGGTGAAGAAATGTGATCTGCCAGAACATTCAGCCGAGCAGGGTACATACATCACTTAAGATCAAGTTCTTTGAGCTTCTTCTTGGCAGTGAGGAATAAAGCTCTTTTCTTCTGCCCCTCAATGGAGAAATCGGGGTAAACGGAGATCTGTGAGTTGGCATACGGAATTGATCCTTTTTCTCTGGTGAGTTTAAAGAGAACATTTCACCTGCCCATACATATGCAGCTGAGTGCAGCATGTAATGGGCACAGCTGCACAAACACTTGGGCACTTTGCATTTTTTCTACCCGCCTCCGTTATTTAGATATCGGTGCCATTATATTTGGCGCCCGATATTTAAATAACCCCCTGAACTATCAATGGAGTGTGTAATGGCAAGGGGGCGTGCAACATGGCTGTGGCACTGTCCAATCTGCTACAGACCGTGTCACAGCAAGAGCTGGAGAGAGTAGAGGGTGTGCGCACGCATGCTCTCACTCTTCAGCTCTCGGCAGACAAGAACAAGATGGATCTCTCGCGAGAGATCACACATTCTTGTACTTGTCTACCAAAATGGCAAGGGGGCGTGTAATGGCAAGGGGGGCGTATCACTGCTACAGACCATGCAAGAGCTGGAGAGGAGAGTGCACATGTGCGCTCTCCTCACTCCAGCTCTTAAACTGTCCATAGCAGTGACACTCCCCCTTGCCATTTCGGCAGACAAGTACAGGATGTGTGATCAGTCTTGTACTTGTCTGCTGAGAGCTGAAGAGAGCGAGCGTGCGCGCGCACATGCTCTCTTCTCTCCAGCTCTTGCTGTAATACTGTCTGTAGCTGATTGGTCAGTGTCACTGCCATGTTACACGCCCCCTTGCCATTACACGCCCCATTGACAGTTCAGGGGGTTATTTAAATATCGGGTTCCAAATAACGGAGAAGGATAGGAAAAAAAAAAAGTAAAGTGCCCCAGAGTTTGTGCAGCCCTGCCCATTACATGCTGCACATGTATGGGCAGGTTAAAGGTTCTCGTCAAGGATAGTGTCCCTGTCCCGGTAGTCGAGGAGTTTTGCAATAAACGTTTGTGGCGGAGGTTTGGACAGAATACGGTGCGCCCTCCCTTTTTCCCGGGAGTGTTCTTTTCCACTTTTTATTTTAATGGGAGGCGTTTTTTGGCGCGGTTTCCGCGACAAAAACAGCGCCAAAAATCTCTGTGTGAACAGGGCCTTACTCGGTTTTCAATATTCATAACCAATCATTGCTCCATGTAAAAGAAGCAAACAAGCACCGATCAACGATCTGTCTGGTTGATTGGCGATCGTTTACACAGCCCACGGCCGTGTAATAGGACCCTTACTTTTTCTGCCAGCATGTGGATGTTTACTCAATGTGCTCAATAAATGACATGAACAGTACAACTGTTTGTGTGTTGTTAGTTTAGTTAGATTGTGTGTCTATAATTGTGACTTAAAATGTGGTCTGTTTGTTATCTATCAGTAATCAGCACAAACATCCAGGCAATTCCAAAGGGTCCACTTACTTTTTCTTTCAACTGTGTGATTTTCTGGATTAGGGTAACATGGTTTTCACTTGTTAAGAACGGAGATCTTGTTAAGCCTCCTCTACCCTACACTTGATAATTACGCCTTGTATTAGTTTGTTTTAAGATATTGTATACTCAGGTTGACTTTGTCCCTTGGGATCTAGCGTATTAACTAAAAAAAAAATATCATCCTAAATGAATTCAAAAAGCAGCAGCAACATCTTCCAAGCAGATAAGACTGTTTTCCAAAAATATTATACTTGGTGTATAAAATGAGCTGTATCTTTGCAATACTTTCAAATAAATAAGAAATGTAGAAGAAATTCTCCAGGCTGGAAGGCTCGAAGCCGAGACTGTAGATGAGTGCACTTATTAGGCCACTCTGTTCCCATCATCTGTCAGTCTTACATTTGATTTTCATAAGAGCGTTTGAATTGTGTTTTCCATGATTAATTCTATATTCGGAAAGCGCTTTATACCTTTTATAGCAGCCGTCTCACTGGAGACAGTGACTCAAGCTGGAAATGCATTTATAAAGTATTGAGGTCATTTTGGACAACTTTAAAATATCAGGTCAAATTATAGAACTTTATGGCACCAGTCATTTTTAAATATGTGGTCACATTTGAAAGGTTCAGTCACTTATTAGTTGCTTCTTAGGGACGAAAATATCATGAATGAATAATAAGAAAACAGATTGTGTTCTCCAGAGGATATTTTGCTTAAAGTGAAACTCCACTGTGGACTAATTTTGAAAAATATATTTAGGGATAGCAAAAATTTCAATTGCATAATATAATCCCTATTTTGTTATTTTAGGAGCATTCCCACACGTGGGGCTGGGGGGACATTTAAAACTACTCAGGCCTGTTTTCGGCATTCAGGACTAAGCTATTTTGTAGTGCCTCATTACAACAGTCATAACTTTTTTATTTTCTCCTCGGCGTAGCTGTATGTGGGTTGGATTTTGCGGGACATGTTGTAGTTTTTATTACCACCATTTTGGGATACATATGGAATAACTTTTAATAATTCTTTTGTGGGGGGAATGGAAATAAAACTGCAATTATACCTCTATCTTTTGCTGGGGTTTTTTAGGCTATCTTTTTTTTATGTTGTGCAGTATAAATAATATTTTAACTTTATTCTATCAGTCGTTATGATTGCAACAATACCTTATTTTTTTTCTTATTCTTAGTTTTGGCATTTAAAAAAAAATACAAAATTTATTTTTTTAATGAGACTTTTGTTTATTAAACTTTATTGAACTTTAATAAAAAAAATGTCTTTGCCAAACTAGGGGACCTGAAGCTGCGATCGTTTGAATGTTAATATAATGCTTTAGAATACTTAGTATTCGAATTGCCTGTTATACTGACAGAGAATATATTAGACAATACCTCTAGCAGCCTGAGGGGCCTTTGTTTGGCCTCCGGCTGCCATGGTAACCCATCGGCACCCTGCAATCATGTCGCTGAGTGCTGATGGGCTGCCAGAGAAAGCCCCATCCCTCTGTCAAGCACCTTAGACGCTGTGATCATTATTGACTACGGCGTCTATGGGGTTATGGCAAATCTTAAAAAATTATATTCTCCATTGACGCTCTAGATTATTATCCATTCTGATTCACTGTGAATTTCAAACCCGACCAGGGGAGTAACTATATGAGATTCAGAGGGCCCTGAAGACGAACGTGGCCCAATAGGCCCGTCTGCCCCATAAGAGGAAACTAGTATGACTTTTCAGGGCCCAGGAGGCTCAAATTATGCCTCTTAAGCTGACAAATCTTTTCCACCATCTCAAGTGAACCTCCGTGATGCGCTGAAATAAATAGTTCCGTTGTGGTTTACTGTACATGACCTTGGGTATAATATTGCAATTATGATTTAGCCAATAACCAGTCATTGAATGAACAGCATCGTTAATAAGTAAATTATTATTCATGTTGTAGCGTTAAAGAAGAGATTTGTTAATTTAAAAGGTTATGCAACTGAAAACCCATCAGTATGAGTCAGTGGTAAATATAAATGAGATCTGGATTGACAGACGATGTGTAAAATATTAATAAGCTGCTGTAATGTGGGGGTGGGTGGTCAGTAGCTGGTTTGCTCGGAGTAGTGACCTTGATGGTTTTAGACCTTTTGTTACCGTTCTCATAGGAAAATAAGTTTTCCAGTTCTCGATTTTAGTTTCTAATAAGTAAGCGTATATTCACGCTTAAAAAAAAGCCTGGATGAAACCATTTTAGGCATGATCTGAATCAATGAAACTAGTTTAAAAAGTACAATATAATCTCCTGATAAAGATTATACATTTTCCAGGGTTCAGAGGCAGAATCCTATCTGTCTATTTAGATGTGTTTTTTCATCAGCAAGAGTCTCTGGAGGGAGCATAGCGTAAACTTGTCACAATGAATATAAATGTTCTGAAATGTCATATGATACTAGAGTAGTGACCGCAAATGTCCACTTTAAAGGCTATGTACACCTTTTGAATTTTTTTTATTTTTTTTATATAAAAATGTCTATCAGTGTGTTTTGGTGCAACTTTCTAAATACTTTTTATTAAAAATTATTTTTACTTTTTGAGATACAGCTTCTCTCTATACAGGATACAAAGCAGATGTATCTAGCACTGAAACATGTATCAGTCAGGTCAGCAGGACTGATCGAGCGGTTACTGATCACATCAAAGTTCATAAGTTAGATGTGATCGATAACAGGTGGATCCTGCATTTCAGAGACACACAGGACCTGCTGTCACTGAACCAGTCAGTGCTGCTGACCTGACGGATTCAGTATATATAAAACAGGGAAGAGGAGGAGGTGCAGCTACAGTATCTTTACATCAGTGTACATTTCTGTGTGTGTGAGAGACTCATTTTGTGAGAGAGGGAGGAAAGAGCAAAATTCGCCAGAAATCTGGCAAACCTCGCACGCCAAATTTTTGATGTGTTACAGACACTTTTTATGTCTCCTACAAGAGTTTTGAAGAGTGTCTAGAAAAAGGGGCTTGGCTTAAAGAAGTTGTAAAATGCACCAGATTATTAGTGGCGTATGTCATTGTTTTGGCGCAAAATATTGGTGTTAAGTACTTCAGCCAAGAGGTGGCGTAATAAAGAGAAGTGTCAAACATGTCTAATGAGCTGTTCCGGATCTTCAACAGGGGCCCCTAACGGAGCCTCCAACGCAGATGTGAACAGCCCCTAACTTTAGGAGAGTAATACATTTTGCCACATTGTGTTTAGTTTCATGTATTATTATTTGCATTGTATAAAATTATATTGTATTATTTATTTTCTCCAATAGGTTCCACAGAATAATTTCTTGTGGCAGTCCCCTATCCCATGCAGTAACAGTCTACCAGCCACATGTACTACCGGTCAGAGTAAGGTTGTGGCATGGTTACAGGACTCGGAGGAAATGGACAAATGTGCAGAAGGTAAATGGTGCAGTTCGGATTCACAGGACACGCACAATAGTGATATACCAGTAGTTAGTCTATCAATTTTATCTCTGAATAGTAACATTTTTGGTAGTCATTAATTTTGCTTTATGGAAAATACAGCTCTGAGGTAAATTGTGCTTTCACAGATAACAGAAAGGAATTACCGACATTAATATTTCTTTTGTCTTTGGACAGTCTTTCCTATTTTTAGTCTTCCATTACAACAATATCATTTATACCAAATCCGAATCCAGATTTGATATGTCAGACAATAATGAAATTATCTTTTTCCGGTTCTGTGTTCTCTTCATAGCGCTTAACATAGTAGGAATGTAAATGGAAGACTTGGCAGTAGCCGTTGAATAATCCTCAAAATAGGACACTGTACAATTCTTCTAATTTCAGTGATTTGTCTATGGGACAATATGTACATTATTTACCAGCTAGATGCAATGTGTGGTGTTTTCTTCTTCTTTTATGTATACGCAGGAAATATGACTTTGTTTGGTTTGATAAATATATATTTTGTGTTTGCCAGATCTGTCTCAGTGTCAGTCCAACCTGATTGAACTTAGCAAGCTGCTTCATAACCTCGAAATGCTGCAAAGGACTCAGTCAGCGCCCAATTTCATTGACATGCAGGTACAGTCAAAGCTATCATAATGGAGTCTATTCAGCTGGAAAGGATATGAAATCCCCCTAATAAATGACTCTCATAGCTGTATACTAATAAAGTAAACTGCCTGGAAGAATGAGATGTATACTGATGGTATACCAATTATAGCACAAACACAAGTGAACTTAGAAAGTTGAATTTAGTCTTGGCACCATGAGTCTGGGGATAGACTGGGTATAAGAGCTTGGATTCACTATTTTATATACAATTGAATTGTCCAGTTATTCCCCGCTTAGTATCAGTTGGACAAAAAGGGACACGTAGAGAGGCTCATTGTGTGAAAGATCCATCTTTTTCATGTATGTATTTACTTCTCAGCAGTTTACCATTTACACGTTACCCCACATTACCCTCTTTATATAAAAAACTTTAATACACATTAATATAAATTTCCTATTGGCATGTCTGTAAATAATATTTTTATTAACTTTACATTCTGATGTCAGAACCTGATGATTATACAGAGATGACTACGAGAAAGGAGATGCCCACAGCACTCACCCGATCCAATGCCAATCTGGAGGATGAGCAAATTCAAAGTCTAAAAATCCCATTTCAGACCTCCATATCCATTAAAAACTCTACCACAGCATCCATGTGGCAAAAATTCAGGTGTTTTTAATAACGGGTTATTGAGTTGTGTTAATAAACTCCTGCATTGTTGCCAAATGGAAGCTGCCCTAAAGTTTTCATTGTATACAGAGATGAGTGGTGCTACATAGGCACTGCTTATCTCTTCCCATAGAAGAGGTCTATCACTAATAGCTTTTGTAGGAAGTTCATTCTCCCGTGTTTTCTCTTCCAAAGTAAATTCTGTAGCAGCTGAAATGTATATTATAATGAATAATTTACCTCTTAGGCTATGTTCACACGGGGTATGTTGCCGAGTTTTTTGACGCGGAAACCGCGTCGCAAAACTCGGCAGAAACGGCCCGAGAACGCCTCCCATTGATTTCAATGGGAGGCGTCGGCGTCTTTTTCCCGCGAGCAGTAAAACTGCCTCGCGGGAAAAAGAAGCGACATGCCCTATCTTCGGGCGCTTCCGCCTCCGACCTCCCATTGACTTCAATGGGAGGCAGGAGAAAGCGTATTTCTCGCTGTTTTATGCCCGCGGCGCTCAATGGCCGCGGGCGAAAAACGGCGCGATAATTGCCGCGAAAATCGGCGTGCAGGGAGAGGAATATCTGCCTCAAAGTTCCAAACAGAATTTTGAGGCAGATATTCCTCCCCCAAAATACTCCGTGTGAACATAGCCTTATTTTTATTTGGTCACAGCGCTTCTCAGTAACTTCTTATATAATTTAAAGTAAGGGGGACATCATCCCATATATAAACTCCAGATAGGAATAAATATTGAAACTTGCAGGATGGGGGCTAATATGAGTTATGGAAGCAGATAGATTCTTTCTGAAGCAATAAAGTGGATTTATTAATTCAGATCCATTGATCAGATCCAAAGCAACTGCCAGAATTTTAAGAACTGCCAGTTCCAGTATTAGTTCAAGATCTAGGAGAATTATTTTTTTTGTGTACCATGTCTGATTTTCATTGAGTAGTTGTAACCTTCTTGCCGTAGTAGAGTAACATACAGTAAAAGAGCGAAAGTCGAGCAATTGGAGTACGAGCTCAATAGAAAGTCTATGAGCCCATACAAAGCTCAATTGACTTTCTGAGAATCTAAGCGGCGAGCTATCTTCCATGGGATTAATGCCAGAAAGTCAAGAAATAGGTCTGCCCCCATAATGAGTACTTGACTATGGGATATGTACAATCTCCTAGTTGTTGGCTAACTTCTGAATCATAAAAAAGCTGCATCCTCCATTATTCACTCTTATTATATGTAGTATACAATGATGTTTCAGCTCACTGAGACTTCACAAAACTTATTATACCTATAAAACAAGTATGAAAGTTGAGCCTTCATACCAACAGAAGGTTTGGTAAGAGTCCATTGAGAGGTTGATCATCACATCAGTGGCCATACAGAATCTCTTTATATAGTGTGTTATCTTTTGATAGTAAATATTGGCATTACGCATAACAAAATGAATGAAGCCTAAGTAATAATGACAAGTCAACAACGGCTTCATTATTGATTTTTGGGTTAATGTTTGTCCTGTTGACTACAAAGCTGAAGACTGCATTACAGCAGGTTGCTATAAAGATTCGGGTCTGCCAAGTATAATTGTGTATGTATCTTTTATGGTGAATAAGCGAGTTGCCGACTCAAGTCTAAACTGTATAGTATAAGTGCATGTTGCATTCATCTGAGTAATGTACGCTCCATAAGCTGTATACAAGAATTCCAATTTTAAGGCTATAGAGATCAAAGGTCGGCAGTGCAAATTAATGCATTAGCCAATACCCTATTTTACAGACTGAGTGTTGATTTGATTTCTGTATATTTTATAGATTTTTAATTTTATTATTGATGAAATAAATAGTAATACTAAGCCCCAAATGTCAAAAAGTGGAACTTTTTTTTTTAAACTCTTTTTTAGTTAGTTATGCAGCACTTTTTCACTGTTCCTCTATAAAGGGGCAGCACCGCACCTGGGCATAGAGCTCCTCATTCTCCTGACCATCTTTTTGGTCTTGTCTAACATATAGTTCTTTTCTTTTTTGGTGCCACAATGCAATATGTTGCGACAGTAAACAGCTTTCTTCCTTTTTTGACCCTGTCCATTATAATGTGTTGAATTGTATGTTGCTTATATGTTCTATTAATACATGCTTGTGTCTTTCTTTCATATCTGAAGAGCCCCTCGTAAAAAGAACCTTTCACTATGACATACTTCAAATTGTAAAAACAGTGTGATACCCTGATAGTGATATTATAGTGGATACAATTACATCCACTAAACAGCGCGCCCCCTAATGTGTCAAACAGGAAGGGTTAAAAACTTAGGATGGTATATCTCATGGACCTTTTTCAGCCAGTCAGCAGCTCTGAAAATGATTGGATTGCATCACATGATCCTTCTCCAAGCTGCTGACTGGCTGAGAGGAATCCTGTGTGACTCTACAGAATCGGGAAATGCTCTCTTTTAGGCCCCCGTTTTCCACTTTGGGCCTATTTAGGGACATTGCGTCAGTGGGGATCTGAGACCTGAGAACCCCACCGATATCTCAACTAAACGAGTCTTACCACTCTTTTCGATTGACATACACTCACAAACTCAACATGGAAACCTAGTGTAGACTTCAGCCTCTCCATTGAAATCACTGAAAGTTTGGAAACCCTGTACTCTAACTCATATGTTTCAGTAACACCCACTGATTTCAGTAGAGAAAACCATCTCTTCTTTAAAATAACTCCCATCCCATCAGAGCATAAGTGGGGTCCCAGACCCAAACATTTTGGACTTTCTGATGCATCTCAATGATCTGTCCGAATTGACCCCCCCCCTCCCACATCTTAATAACATTAGTAGCCAGTTTTAGTATCTTGATACTAGTAACCAACATGCTGAATAAAGTATATGGCAACATTCATTTCTACATCAAGTAATAGTCAGATCAGCAATTACCTATAAAGCACTGTGATTTTCATCATTTTGTATATGTTAAATTTGGTTTTATCTGGTCTTTTTGTTCCACTAGTGATCACAATCAATATTATGCTTATGAGTTACCATGTATACGTAAGAAAATAAAATGTTACTGTAGACACTGTTTACTTACCGATCCTGACTGTCATGAACCGCCGGCAAACACATCACTCTCGCAGTCACTCCTCTTGCACAGTGTTGGTGTGGTGCAGTTGGACACTCACTGTACCTTCAGAACACCAATTATTAATTGCCCGATCTGTATAGTTTAGTCGATATATGAAAGGGACACCAAATCTATAGTCTGTCATCTACGTTTGCTTTGCTTTCGCTAACACAATCTATTGTTGTATGTAAGTAGCTATTTCATTGGACTGTAGTATCCTCTAGTGGGATTAATGTCAGGAAATATGTGGATCCCCATAATCCGTATGTTATCTCACATATCTCTAGTTAAAAAAAAAAAACACAAAAAAACAACTATATATAAATATATGCATATGCTAGGCGTACTGGCCCTTTAAATCCCAAAGGGGTATTGTCACATCGTAGTAGTTCTAAATTACACTTCATGATGAGTGTGAAAAATGGGAGACTTATCAGATGATCATTCATTCCAAAAATCAGTAAATACAATTCTGGGTATGGTTTGTTGTTCTTTATGTATTGCTTATACTTGAAAACATTTCTTTAACACGCAGCAGTCTTTGTGTCCATTTACATACAGCACTAGGAAAGTAGATGCATAAACCGCACTTGTTACTTCTTTACTAATATACCTTGTCAGCATGTGTTGTCCTGCTTGTGTCTCTGAATTTAACAGCTTTCTGTTGCTTTTAATGGTTTGTGCAATTCAGGCTAACTGTGTAGATATGTCAAAGAAAGACAAGCGCACGGCGAGGAGGTGGAGGACAAAAAGTGTCAGCAAAGATGCAAAAATACAACTGCAGGTATAACATTAATGCATGCAATTTCTTGCTTGAACTTTTCTGCTTTGTTTTGTTGCTGTGCATTTTCCCCCAATCTGTGAAAAAATTTGTCACATTGGTATACAGTTAGTAGGATCAGGAAGGCTGTAATGGCCAATTCCCAGCCCCCCAGGATGGCATGTCTGCACCCGTACATATACTAACGTAGCTTTATTACAGTACTTGCTGGTGTTGGGTCAAATTTATTAGACTCATAGAAAGTCAATTTAAAATGATTATGTTAATATACAGTCTAGCATCTGTGATCCAGAGTCTACATAGGGTTTTAGGCCTCATTTACACGAGCGTAATATACGCGCGTGCTTTTCACGCGTGTCGTACGCACCTATATTACTCTATGGGGCAGTGCAGACAATGCGTGAATTTTGCGCAGCGCGAGTGCGTTGCGTAAAACTCACAACATGTTCTATAATCGTGCATTTTTCGCGCATCACGCACCCATTGAAGTCAATGGGTGCGTGAAAACCACGCATGCCGCACGGAAGCACTTCCGTGCGAACTGCGTGATTCGCGCAAGAGCTATCAAAAGGATGAATGTAAACAGAAAAGCACCACGTGCTTTTCTGTTTACAAACATCCAAACGGAGTGTCAAATTAGAGATGAGCGCACCGAACTTCACCGGGTTCGGCCGAACTCGTTTTGACCGAACCCGGCAAAAAAATTTCCGGTACGCGACGTCAGGAGACAGTCACTGTCCACGGTGCTGAAAGAGTTAAAATGGTTCAGCACCCTGGACAGTGACTTCCGATCCCAATATACATGAACGTGTAAAAAAAAAAAGAAGTTCTGACTTACCGATAACTCCCGGCTTCTTCCTCCAGTCTGACCTCCCGGGATGACAATTCAGTCCAAGTGACAGCTGCAGCCAATCACAGGCCAAGCACAGGCTGCAGCCAATCACAGGCTGCAGTGGTCACATGGACTGCCGCGTCATCCAGGGAGGTGGGGCTGGATGACCAGAGAGGGACGCGTCACCAAGGCAACGGCCGGGAGACAGGACTGGAGGAAGCAGGCAGTTCTTGGTAAGTATGAACATCTTTTTTTTTATTCACAGGTTGGTGTATATTGTGATCGGAATTCACTGTCGAGGGTGCTGAAAGAGTTACTGCCGATCAGTTAACTCTTTCAGCACCCTGGACAGTGACTGACGTCGACTAGCCTCATCTCTATGATGGCGGCTGCGCGAAAATCACGCAGCCGCGCATCATACACTGATGACACACGGAGCTGTCAAGTGCCTTTTGCGCACGCCAAACGCTGCGTTTTTTTGGCCTGCACAAAACGCACACGCTCGTGTAAATGAGGCCTTAAAGAAACACTAAATATAGAAAATATACACAAAGTTTATCCAGCACCTTTTCCCGTAATATTATCTTTTCCTTTGATCCTAATCTGTCTTATAAGTAAAATTGTAAGAAATATATCCTAGAATGAGTAATTTTCTCCTTCTCACAAGCCTCAGATCAGATCGGTCTCTGGCTACAAGACAGCCAGGTGCAGCAGGAGCTCTCCCCCATTGCTCTTCTGAAATATGAGAACAAGCACCCTAAGCTCTGCTCCTTAGCATAATCTTACCGTCTGCTGTCTGCCAGAAACCTGCAGGAGTGATGCTGCTTATTGATGATATCTGGGTAGTAACAGGCATTTTTTTTCTTCTATATTGCCGATTCAGGAAACCCAGTTTCATATACCCTATTAGGTAATTCTGAGTTAATAGAGGGGGGGTCCTCATCCTTTAGGTAAAGTGAAAAACAGCTACTAAGAACATCTTTCCCTCTGGTGGACCTGTCCAATCCTGCATTACAGAGTTTCTCCTGTGATGGCGCTGCAGCGAAATTGAACAATTACAACCAGGTGTGTCCACAGATTACAGCTGATCGCTGGGGGTCTCAGCAAGGGGACACTTTATCATGAACGTATTGGTTCTTTGAGAGCCATGAAGCTGCATCTGGCCCTCAACCTTCCCTTTGCAGTTCTGCACCTATTTTCACGCTGTCAGATGTCCGTGGTAACAAGCAGCCAGGAGAAGACTGCCTCTCTATGTTGTGTTGTGACAATAGTCAGATAAGTCCCTGCCATAACATAATGATATTACCCCAGGGTTCAGACATGGTAGAGTTTTTCTGCCACAGATGATGCTGGGAATCCAAGTTACATGTGGATTTTGCATGAGATTTTGCTGTGGAATGGCTTTGAATTTTCACTTTGCATTACAAAGGGTGAAATGCGCAGTGAAAATTCACGACATTTACGCTACATAATGGGAATGCTGCAGATTTTAAAATCTGCAGGAATCCTCATTAATCTGCATGGATTTTTTCCGCTGCATTGGATAGTTTTAAAAATCCAATACACATGCACTGTACTGTAAATTGTTGGGTATTTTCGATTGGGAATTGTTTATTGTGCTGCAGCAATGACATCATGCGGAAAGCCGAGCACTTGGTGTATGGGCTCAATAGAAAGTCTATGGGCCCGTACACCAACTGCTTGGCTTTCCGAAAAAAGGCCAATCAGATACTAAGCGGCTCAGCGCTCAACCGTTTTAGCAATCTGTGGGGGTTTCAGTGCTCGGACCCCCACCGATCAAAACTTCTGACATGTCACTATGACCTAGATATTGTAAGTGGGGAAGAGGGGGGGGGGAGGAGGACCTCCAGCTCACCATTCGTTGTGTTTGGGAACAGACAGCGCCCGGATTCCCGAAAGGCCAGCGGCAAACAACAGGAGAAAAAAGTGAACTACAATGGCATGCATGAATAAGGACACGAGACGTGTCAGAAACGCGTAGGCACATTCCAACAAGGAAAACTTTGATCCTTTACCCATCACTCATCTCTGTACTCTCCACATCGCAGAACTATTCTATTTAGTTCTTTTTACTGTTATATCAATAAAATTGGAGCAGGAGTTCCTTTTTACTTTCACCCAGCGCTGGATTGGACCTGTCAGAAGTTTTTAAAAAGTTTTTTAAAAGTTTAGTTACCCTTTTAATGATGCGGTATACAACAAAAATAGCTGATGCTTGGCAATGTCGACTCTATTTTAAAGAGAATTTAACTTTGTTCTACTCACTCTAGATGTCATTTTGTACATGCAAAGTGTCACCTAGCTGTTATCCAGACTATAAATAATATATCAGGTCCCAGTAAATATCACTGGGGCTTGCAGACAAAATACGATTTGACAGCCGTTTATAACACATTCCCTAAAATAGAACTTGTGAAGAAACTTACGAAGCTTTGATGAGGGTCCCTGGTGAGATCCAGGACTTCCCAGCTCATTCACATTCTGCTCAGCAAATTTTGTCAAATGGCCTGAAAAATCCTTTACAGGCATCAGGAGATGGCAGGTCCCACAAGGAGCTCTCTAGTGCTAAATGCATTACTTACACTACTCCTTCTGTTAGACACTTGAAGCCATATTTCATAGTGCAAACAAAGCACAATGCCAGAGGTGTGGCCCCAATGCAAAATCTGCATGTGTCCCCTACCTATCACGTACTGTTTATAGAAGAAAAGAAAGATGCCTCCAGCTCACCTTTTATGTGTGGACTTTTGTTTTGTAGTCCTTGCGCACGGGTCTTCGTGACGGCACACGATCAGTCAATTGTAAATAGGAAAAAAGGTAGATCCAGCGCTGTTGTATTTAAAAAGAAACTATTTCCGAGTTTTATTTATATCTGTTTAAAATTAGGATCAATGAAAAAATAGATAGTTGTGTCCTGTAATGCCAAGAGTATAGATATTGGGTAGATGGCCTACGCGTTTCGAACGCCGCCTGCGTTCTTAATCATGGCTTGTGACACACAAGCCACACTGAAATAGTTTCTTTTTAAATACAACCGCGCTGGATCTACCTTTTTCCCTATTTACAACGTACTGTTTATAATTGTGTCTTCCCGTGTGGCAGACTCGCCCTTCGGCTCTTTCAGACACCAGGGACCAGATGGAGCTGCTACCTCTGCTAGCCGTATAACTATGCCCATAGTGATCAATCAGATTATAGATGTTGAAATATAAAAACAATAACCTGATTGGTTGCTACAAAAACTCCTCTAGTTTTCCTGTTCTCTAGTTTTTAATAATTTGGCAAAAGCCTTTAGTGTAGATATATGAGTAAAATAGAATATAAGTGCATATCAACAGTCCCATCACAAATGCCCCTAAAAATAGGTTTATTCCACATTTTGGGATAGTAGATGGAGCAATATGTAATATGACACCTTAATATGTGTAAGGAAAGGATTTTGTGGTCATGGGTTTTACATAAGTATGATTATTTGTTGGCCAAACTTAATTATAACACAAATTTGAATAAAAATTCCACCAGATCCAAATTTTTTGAATTACAACAAATATTTGGTGTTTAGAGCCCATGTGCGGTTCCAGCATACCAGGTAGACGGATAAGTCCGATATATTCGTTAAAATTGGCCCCACACAGTGCGGTCCTTTTTTAGCCAAAATAAAGAGATGTCTAAATTCCTTCTTTTTACTTTTCCTTCCTTCATGATCCAATCTTGGCTTTGACTAAAAGATAAAAATGCATGAAAAACGACACCAAACTGCCCTGTATTAACCGGTCCACAGCAAAAACAGGGGACTCATTTTTGGGATATGTTAAGGAAAAGAATACAATACAAGGAAAACTATATTTCTGGACATTCTACCCCAACTGAGACTTACAAAATGAAAGGTAATGGAGTATTTTGCACAAATGAAAGTGGAAAGAGGTTAGTTGGCGAGAATTGTGCCACTCAATAACTCTTTTTTTATGATTTTATAAAGAAATAAGAGTTTACAATTTTTGTGTTCAAATAACAAAGTAGATGAATCCGCCTGGATTATGAAATGACTAAAATTCAATATACTTGGGAATGGCAGGCTTCCTAATGAGGAGCATTGATACTGATAAATGGATGAATGAGGCTAAGGAGGTTTTCCCTGAGCATCACACCTGCATTTCGTAAGCTAACACGCGTCTACAAAGATCATATACGTGCTTGGTGAATGGTACAAATATTGGATACCTACTTGAAAAATAGTATAGTACCAAGAGGTTTGAGAATTAGTTTACAGCCTCCTGCTAGGGTTAGAACTGCAGCATTACTGACTAAATGGGAGAAGGAATCTATCGCATCCTCTTTGATGTTTATGAATATCTTACTTGATCAGGAATTTATTTTAGTCACTAATAAATACACAAATCCTCAAAGAAAACATCGAAATGGTTAAAAAGTTCGAAGCTACGCTGACTTTGAGAGAAAGGAACTGGTGTTGCAGCAAGCTGTAGAAAAATTCACTGCACATGTTAAAGAAAGAAAGCACTCTCAATATCGTCGAGACTGTTTGGATTTTAAAGAGGGTGGAATCTTTGAATTTAACAGAAAAGATCAGGTTGGTCATGACCTAGAGACGGAGTTATTCTCCTCTGACTATGACAGTGATTCCCGTCGTGTCAATCACAGATGGGGTTATCAGGGTAGATCTCGTTATCCCAATGTTAATGCCAGAGGGAGAAGTAGAGGCAAATGTGGGTCTAGTTCTTCCAACAGGGGTGATTTTTTTTTTTAGCCCAAGGCCCACAAGTGTTGGACTATTTGCTGCGGGGACGCAAGGAAAACTAGTGAAGGACACCCACGATGATGAACTACAAGTACTACATTTGTCCCAGAAAATACTATCGGAGGGTGAACTGCGATTTATTGAAACAGGGGCTTTCGTTTGTACCCACCCCATCCTTTGACCTGTTTTCATGGGTGAAGGATTTGCAATTGTTTGGGCGTAAGCGCAAGTGGAAAAAATTCTTCAAGTTGAATGATAGACGCAGATGTGTTGAACTGGGTTTGGAGGAGGAGGATATGCCACTTTTGAGAACAATGGGTGGATTGTTGGATGAGGGCAATAGGATACCAGGTGAACGTCAATTCACCAGTTTGACCCTCCCTTCGACAAAAAAATCCTCCAATAAATGACAATACACCTATTGATACATTCCTTAAAGTAGTCATTGACCAATTGACTCATCTATATTCTAGTGGCAAAGTGAATAACATCACACCTGAAGAGGTGGAGAGTCTGAGGCTCCTTGAGAAGGATGAATCTATTGTGATTAAGACATCCGATAAGGGTGGTAACGTGGTCATCATGGATCGCCAGGCGTATTTATCTATGTGCCTCGCGATACTTGACGATCGTAGTTGTTATGAAACTTTGTCTAATAACCCAGTTAAGTCTTACAAAGCTGAATTAAACAGGTTGTTGATGTCTGCAAGATCTGAAGGTCTCATTGACCAGAGGGAGTTCAATTTTCTATTTCCAGAGCTTCCTGTTATGGCAACATTCTATAGCTTACCCAAGGTTCATAAAGGCTTAGTACCACTTAAAGGGCGGCCTGTTGTAGCAGGCATTGATAATATCACACAAAATGCTATCTTATATGTTGATAGTATCCTCCGTCCATTTGTGGTGACACTTCCATCCTATGTCAGAGATACAATGGATGTCCTTAAACAGTTTAGAGGTTGCACAGCTTGATGATGATGATGATGTACTCTTGGGTAGTTGGGACGTGGAGGCCCTCTATAGCAGTATACCGCATGAAAGTGTTGTGTTTCAGTGAAATATTTCCTCAAATCTAGAGGTACAAATTGAAGTAACTTCATGACAAACTCATTATGGCTTGTATACGGACAAGCCATAATGAGTTTGTCATGAAGTTACATCAATTTGTTTTGGGATGGAACTCCTTCACGTTTGACGGTAAGTTTTTCCACCAGCTCAGGGGAGAGGCAATGGGCAGTCCATGTGCCCCAACCTTTGCCAATCTCTACCTGGGCTGGTGGGAGAGAGAAATTGGCTTTCAGGAGGCTATGGAACTTTGGACCTTAAGTATGATCTTCTGGCTTAGGTTCATTGACGATATTTTAATACTGTGGAATGGTTCACAAGCTAAATTCAATGAATGAGTACAAATATTGAATGTCAATGACCTTTTGGTTTATTTTTTAACTCGGAAAGACACAAGGACAAGATTACATTCTTAGATCTGCTAATAAGCAAGTCAGTGTCAGGAAGAGTAAATACACAAATTCATAGAAAACCGACAGCCACCAATACCTTTTTAAGGTGGGACAGCTGGCATCCAAAATCCCTTTTAGAAAGGAATTCCAAAGGGTTAATATTTGCAAGCCCGTAGAAACTGTACAAGTCTGTCTGACTATCCGAATGCAGCCTCGGACTTGAAAACGAGGTTTGGTCCAAGGGGATACCCAGATAGGGTTCTCAAAAATACATACCAACATGCCTTATCAATGGATAGGAATGAACTTCTTAACCAGTTTAGGACCGGGCTATTTTGATCCTTCAGGACCTGACACCGTTTAGCCATTTTTAGCACGCGTTAGTTAAATGGCTATAACTTTTTTATTTGTTGGGCTAGCGACGTGATTTTTGCAATGTTTTTTCCATAGACAATGCAGGTTTCTTCTTTTTTTTTTTTATTATTTTTACACACATCCTTTTTGCTATTTTAGAATTTTTAGGCTTAAGGTTTGAAAATAACAGTAAAAAAATAAGCTTTTTTTTTTTAACTTTTCAGCTATTTTATTTTTTTGTACTAACATAGTTTTACCCTAAAATAGACCTTTAATTTGTGATAGTCATTGTCTACCGTAAATTTTAATATGTTACAGGGGAAATCAGCCCTCTCATAGTGACTATTGTCACTAATAGGGCTGTGCTGGGTCTAGTAAGTAAAACCTGCGCCGTAAATAGTCTATGGCGTGGGTTTTAAGGATCCTGACTGCTGCCCGTAAATGCACAGCCAGCGGTCGGGAACCAGTTAATCCAAGGATGAGAATGAGGGGACCGACCTTAGAATCATAGGGACCTATGATTCACAACATATAAAAGTGAGAGAGGTCATTCAGACATTTTGGGGTATTTTAAATGCCAACCCTGATTTAGGGAGACTTTTGAGTGATAGGCCAGCAATAACCTACCGTAGAGGACGTAACTTAAAGGACAGACTGGTTCAGAGCCACATGAAACCAGTTTCTCATTCAACATGGTTGTCTAAGCCCCCAATGGGTATATACAGTTGTGGTGCTCGTAAGGCCTGTAGATCAATCTCAATAAGTAAGTCATATATGAGCACTACATCAGGTTGTTCTTACAAAAATTATGATTTCATCAATTGTAAGACCCAAGGTGTGATATACTTGATGACTTGCAGCTGTGGAATCCAATATGTGAGTAAAACCATTCGCGAGTTTCGCAGACGAATTAGGGACCACGTTAATGATACTGAAAAACGAGCTGATACCCGAATCTCACACCACCTTTGTGAGCAACATCAGGGGAATACTGATCATTTGAGATTTCAAGGCATTGAAAGGGTGCATCCTCATCCCAGAGGTGGTGACTGGGATAAACGTATTCTCCAACAGGAAGCAGGATGGATATTTCTGCTTCAGACTGTTAAACCTGGGGGTTTAAATGAAAACCTCTCTTACATGTCTTTTATGAGGGAGTTGTATTTACATGGTGGGACCAGTCTGTCCCATTTATAATACTTTGTCCTATGGCTGATGGCATACTGAAATGTATTTCAATATGTTCGCCGACGGTTACTGATATATTTATAGTGGCTAGTTTTGTGTATCTGTATTTTTTAATGCTTTATTACTATATGACCTCTCACCAATGTCAGTATACATTGTTTTCCTTCTATATAGTACGCCTCTATTTGGGTTTGCAGCTGCTTGAAGGATCCCATGGTAACATGACGCTAGGCGTCGTTCAATATGCTCCGTGAGGATAGATCTGGACGAGCTCCTGAGAGGGCGGAGCGTCTGATGACGTGGCGCCCTCTGATTGGTGGTTTGAGGTAATCGTCTAGCCTCTGGATGGGCAGGGCTAAAGGCTTAAATAGCCGGTGTTCCATCGCATCCGATGCAGTCAGATACCAGAACCGTGCTGTTAGAGTAAAGTTCTAGTAGACACAGGGCGGCTTGATAATATTGCACGGGAAATCGATCTGCTAATCTGCCCTGTTTCGTTATACACCTTTGAAGAAACGTCCTATACAAACGAAGGACGCAGAAGCGCGTTAGGTGTTTAAATTCATTCAGTGTGGATGCACACTCTCGTCTTGGGTGTACAATCTGTCAAGTGTGAATGCGCACTACTGCTATAGGTGCTGCGCTGTTATCTATGAGTGTGAATGCACACTACCCCTACGTGCTGGTGCTCATTTCAGTGTGAATGCACACTTTGCTATTTAGTCCAGGTAGGGACAGGTATATATTTTTAGCTAGGAGTCTGTGGGAATGCTACAATAATTGAACTTTAGGTGGATTACTAATCAATATTGGTACCCTTATCTAGCTTCTACCTACCTGGTTAGCCTGGTATCTTTATGAATATATTGGCTAGTCTAGCCCTTTTCAAGGATTTAATATTAAAATTTGTCTTTTTAAGCGTTCTTTTCCAGGCAGATTTATCTACTCTCAATAACTCTGGTGCATTTGGAAATGTCAGAGTTTTTTTGAATTTTTGTTTACCCATGCTAAGGGCATGTGAATTTTTTTTACGCCTTTTTAATCTTTTTGATTAAATGAGTCTAAAAGTACATTTATCGCTTGGCCGCACCCACATCTCTCACCTGTTTACTTTTTTAAAAAAGAGAATACAAATGTCGCAAATTTCTCACCATTTTAGAAGCACATTTTTAACCTGTGCAATTGCCAACAAAATCTGGTGTAAACTGAATGATAAATGTGGGCCGTTGACTGCAGAAGAGTACAATACGAAAGCCCCACTGGTACCGGAAAAAATTGTAATAATATAATTGGGTAGATGAAGAAATAAAATCTCAAAGTACTCTGGTAGGGGGTAAACAAGACCTTTTTGTTTCCTTTTATCTTACCACCTCATAGCCTTGTTCACACATTACGGTTATCTGCAATTGTTGCATGATTTATTCTTTTTCTTTTTGTTTTACTCTATGCCCCAAAATTTCACCATGTGAAAGTACCAACTAATCATCCTGTGTGGTTGCTTATCAAGCTCTACTCCATAGTCATGGTTTCTCACCTTGCACTGATTAGAGCGAAGAAGCATGAAACCCCCGTGTTCAGCGTGTATTCACCCCTTATTTTTTGAATCTCAAGTAATCACATGGAAAGTTATATACTGGAGTTCAACATCTTTCCATGAAGGGATTTTCAGTTCTTTCTACCATAACTTTGTTGATACAATGTTACTATTGTGTATATTTTCTAAATCCATACGGGGTCCACTTTTACCCCCATATGTGTGCAGTGAGTGATTTAAAGGGGTTGTCCGGTTTCAGCAAATGAATGTTATTTTTTTTTGTATAACAAAGTTATATCATTTTCCAATATAATTTCTGTATTCATTCTTCACAGTTTTCAAGATCTCTGCTTGTTATTCTGTAGGAACATTCATTGTTTACTTCCAGTATAAAAAATTGTCCATGGTCATGTGATTGACACACAGGTGCTGGGATCGTTAGAAGACACCGCTCTGATACGCATACTGCAACTGTAACGAGCTGTGCACCTGTGTGTCCATCACATGACTATAGACAGAATTGAGTCCACTGGAAGTAAACCATGAATGTTTATTGTACAAAGTCATTCATTAGCTGAAACTGGACAAGCTCCAGACGATAACATTTATCACCTATCTGCAAAGGTTCCCTTTTCCTCCTCACCAGCAATTCCGCAGTGAGGGAGAGTTGTATGGAGCAGTGGTTGAGCATGTGCGCTGCCGCACCGCACATATAGGAGATACAGAACCAAGCTGTATGGCTGCTTTCAACACCTCCTTCCACAATCCTTTAGACTTACTGGTGACTCTGATGGCTTTTAGGTAAAGGATTTTATTTTTAATGTATTGGTTTGTAAAATATATAGCAAAGGTCTGTCATACTTTTTCTTTTTGTTTCTTTATGGATTCGTCCGTATACATCCATCTTCCACTGTGCGTCCACTAGCAGTCCAGTTTTTTTGTGGGTTGATATTCCTCATTCCCTGGGAAATGTGGGTCAACATTGATGGGTGAACTAATGTCCAGTAGATCGCTATCTCTTTTTGATCCATTCACTTTCATAGACCGTTCCATTGAAATAGTGCAGGAACGCTGAGCTATTTTGCTGCTTTCTCTGGAGAGGTCATACAGAAAAAAGGGAAATTGTATGGCTGGTGCTAATGTGCAGCTACACAGAACTTTTATAAATGGGAAGTTTCTCAAAAGGAAAGAAAGCATTTGAAAACGTACGTCAATGTGGGAATATGGCTCATGATTTTTCCCTTTTTTTTTTTTATTATTATTATAATTTATTTTTTTAAATGGAGCAACATCTGGCACTAGTCATTGATTTGGTTTGATTTGTCCTGACATGTTGCAGACTCAATAGATATAAAAAAAATATATCAATGTAAAATTCAGAGGTGGACTCATGCCAGAACAGTATAGAGGTCCCTTGGACGAATGAGCGTTAGTATGAATACTTGTTTCTGATCATTGCCCCATGTAAACATGGCAGCAATCAGCCGAAAAACCTGCAAACGCTCATTTGTTGGTTAATCGCATCTTTTATTCGGCTAACAAAATGATCGCTTGTTGGCGGAACATCTCTGTGTAAAGGTGGTGCAGACAGGATGCAAACTGGATGGGGATGAATGATTGTGTTAACGATCGTTTGCACCATACTCCAGATCGTCACTCGATATAAATGGAGCAATCCAGCGTTGGTCGACATGTTATCGCGTTGATCTGCAAAACCCGTGGAAAAGTCAATATGATGATAAAATATGAATGGGATTTCTGCATTATGCTTTCCTTTGCAGTGTAGGTCAGAGAAGCCGTAAAATATTTACCAAGGTCACATAAGACACATATAATATGCAGGTTGCGTAGATTGGCGTAGTCTTGTGATATTGACCAATGCTCCATAATGAACCATTTTAATAGTCTATTTTTCCTAGGTACCTCTCAGCGCTTCAATGTCCCCGGTTCGACTGCACGCCTCCAACCCTAACCTCTATGCAGATGTCGAGTTCCAAAACCCTCCATGTCCAGTAACTGATGCCCTGGAGTTTGCATCTGACTATACCAAGCTGCAGGAAGAATTTTGCTTATTAGCACAGAAAGGTACATTGGGAGAGAACAGAAGATAATTGTTATGTTCTGTAGCCAAGTGTAATAAAATATGCATTATATGTAATAAAAAGAAGATTCTCGGTTTAAACAAACACCAAAATGGGCATCAATTTAAAAGGTTTTAATTATATTTTAAATGTTTTAATTATTAGACAAGCAGTAAGAGCTGTCAACAGATGCTCCATTAAAGGAGTCCTCTTCTGTTAACAAATGGGTCTACAGAGACTGGAGTTCAGATCTGTACACTTTATACTCTGAGCAGGGGCTTGTGGGGGAGAGCAGCTGCCCAAGTCCTGTTACATGCTTCTTTAATGTGTTTTTGAAGATTGGCACAAAGATCTGCTTTTTTTCCCAGTAACCGCGCCATTCTTGTCGATGGGTTGTGTCCGGTATTACAGCTAAGCCCTATTCACTCATTTATAATGTTTATCTGATACGTATTATACAATGAAATTGCGTTTTATCTGCTAAATATTTTTTTCCTGCCCACTGGTGTGGGTAACAAATTTGCTTCATTCATAGGATACACGCTGCCATAACGACACCTGTATTTCATTGATGTTGGCACCAGGGAGCCATAGGGAATTTGATTTCTTCACTATTTCCCTGCTCTAATATTTGGTCACTCATCTTTCAGAATCAGGGAATGATTCTGATGATAATTCTATTTTAGGGGATTTGTAATAATGCAGTTCCCAAATATATTATGTGAAGTGGCTTCACTTCTGATCTTCTGACCTTCATTCAGGAGGTGCACTGAACTTCTTATTACTATCAGTCATTTCTACATATGATTTAGATCTTCAGCAGAGACTTGTAGAGCATGTGTCATACGATACTGACCAAACATTTTGGAAAAAGATACCCATTTTGTTACCCATGGCCAAGGTGGCATACAGTTGATGTTCAAGTGCAGGCAATGTGGCCACACACCAGGACAACCTGCCTCTTGATTCAAGTTGGCCTGACAGCAGTATCACTATCAAATTGCCCACAGCTTTGTATATCGGGCTATATACTGTATCAGCTCATTCCAACAAACAGCTTATGTCGCTGTGTTACACTGTCCCTACTGTCAGAAGCACCGTGAAGAATAGACTAAGGCTCTATTCACAACGTCCTCTGGTCGATGTATTCGCCAGTATAAGCTCCAGTGGGCTGCAACAGACTCTACTGTATAGGCATATAGTGGGATATTTAACCCATAGGGTCCCATCGTAAAAAAGTGTACCGCGTGGTATACATTTTTTTTTTTTTACTGTATCCAGTTGTGGGTAATAGCATAGTCTTCTACGCTATTCCATACTTTTTCTTCAATATACCGATCTGTAGACCCTCTTTTAGCCTCTGTCGGTATAATGAAGCCCAATGGATACAATTAGCATGTACATCGGGAGGATTTTCCCAGTGTACACGCTAAGCATACATTACAAACGTAATGTGAACAATGCCTTAGTTTGTATACTTGAATATAATAGATTCCAGCACTTTAGTCTGCTGACAGCTGCTTATGTACAATCATTCGCTTAAAAAAAACATTTTGAGCCCAAATCAAATTTTTTTTATATTTTTTTGGGGTAGAGTGCCTCTCCCTCCTCCAACCCTGCCCTCCGTTTTAGTTCCAAAGCCTCCTTATGAAGATATAGGGCCTTTATGAGGACTAACCCAAAACTATTCCCACACTGCCTGGGCACATCTAATATGATTGTGTCATGCTCCACCCCCTCTCACTCTGCAGTATAACATACAGACACTATTGATGTTCTTAAATGAAAGTCTAGAGTATCGTGGCCCTGTAACTAGTTTATTTTGAATATTTGTTTATATGAGTACACCTTGTTTTTTGTTTTTTTTTGCTATTTTCAGTTCACTCTCTCCTGAAATCTGCCTATAACACAATTGCTATTGAGAAGGAAAAAATGAAGCAGATGGTTTCTGAACAGGATTACAGCAGCCACAATACACAGATTGCACGCCTTAGACAGTCACTTTCTCAGGTACGTTTTATCTTGAGTTACAAGACACCTTTCCACATCAGCGCTGTAGAAACTAATTAGTAAGACCCCGTCTGAACATCAGCCATATGCTGAGCGCTAAAGATGTCATTATTCAGTTTTAAATTAAATATTGGGATCTGTGCAGGTTGAAAGTCTAAGCATACTCATACAGTCTTTAAAGGGACGCCAACGCTAAAATCTTCTTGCCATTTATTGTGCAGTTGAATGCAATCTATTGTTTAAAACCCTGAAACGCATAGCAGTTCTATTTGTAAAAATTCTATATCTATTCTCATACAACATTTTTTTTTATTTTTATAAAAATATGTATCCATTGCTGGTATATCTCATTGTCTGGAGGTATAGAGCTGCAGGAGGTGTTGGGAGCCTTACCAGGGCACTGAAGCAGAACAGTTCCAGCTCTATGTGTGTGGAAGGTGTCAGTAATAAAAGAAGCAACAATTATTCTCTGCAAGTGGTAAGGCAGAGCAATAAAGGCAGCGGCTATGGCTTAGGCGTTTTTCAAACATGGCAGATTTGCGCGGATCTTACATGAATTATTTAAGCTGGTTGGACCCTAACCAGAATATGGGCCTGTTCACATCTGCATTCGGGTTTTTGTTATTCTGCTCCGTCAGAGGAGCAGAACAATGAAAATACCAGAAGCGCTGGTTCCGTTGATAAACTGAGACAACCGGTACCCGATGGAACCCATTGACTTTAATGGGTTCCATTGGAGTGTCCATGGTTTTACCGGAAACAATAGCGCAGCTTGCTGACAGTATAGAGGAGAGGCTTGATCCAATTCTTGCTTTGGCCTTAAACAAAAAAATGCAAAAACCGCACTTAATCTCCAGTTAGTGATCAAGGCCTTAGTCGTCTGGTTGTTCGTCCAGGACAGAATGGCTAATCACAATATTACTGCTACGATCACACAAAACCATTACGTATTTTGCTTAACTCAAATATTTGAGAATGCTAAAGAAAACTGATCAGGATAAATTACACCAAGAGACTTTTGCTTAGATAAGTATTATAGGTCTTGCTATCCGATTCAAATATATTTTTTTAATCATTTTGGGATTTTATCTTGTAGGCCTTGAACCACAACTCTGAGTTGAGAAGTCGACTTAACAGAATACATACTGAATCTGTCATCTCTGACCAGGTTGTCAGTGTCAACATTATTGGAAGTCCGGATGAGGTTGTTATCTTGTTCACTATATTAATTTTCTTACATTTTAGGACAATGTAGTCTCCCTACTAGGAGCTTCTCCTAAATTAGTTAGCAAAAAACAGTTTTGTGTAGTTTATCGTAGAGTGGAAAATGTATCAGATTTTTAACCAGAAGTTTTAATTGATTTTATATTTTTTACTGTCTCGCTCTCGAGAATATACCGACTTTCTTGTTCCTCACTCATGTAATAGAAAGAAGTAATGTACATGGCTCTTGTGCTTTATTTCCGGTGTTCTTTTTATAAGATTCTGGGCCTTTGCAGCTGAGTCCGAGAGGAGTTAATGTGCTGTACATAGTTCTTGGTTCTTCCATGAAGATAGTAATTTAGAAATGTAGCATTTCTTTCAAGGACAAAAAATAGTTACGCAGTGGAGAGGCGTTTGTTAATCAGTTGGAGTATGTAAAGTTTTAGGTACCATAATTTATTTCCAGAATACGTTGAATCTGAAAACACAGTTCACAGAAACTAATTTGCAGGTAAGATGGAAATGATGGTTAAAAAAAATTTCCCAAAGTTTCCTATTTTAATTATTCATAAGGGAGTCTTTCAGAATTCCTAATGAATTTTTTATATTCTTGTAATTTGTTAAGCGGTGCTCAAATATATTCAGGCTGCTGCTTAGTAACAGTAGATTGACCCACAGGTGATCAGGACTTGTCACCTGTTAAGTAAAAGGACAGGCATCCTTAATATATGCTACTAGCACTTCCAGTCCTTGTTCTGGATTACCTGGAAAATATTTATTTTGTAGTTTTTATTATTATGGGAGTGGTGGTGGAGAAAGCCCAGGGAAGGGACCTGCAGAGGACTTTCTTTCAGATGTTCCAATCATAGTAAGTGAAGGCAAATTGCCCTCATTTGCGGATTGTGGGGGTAAGACTGCTGGATGAGAAGGGGCTGGGCCATGGGCCACTTCGTCCTATGGATTGGTGAGGACCTCTGTGGTCAGACCCCCACTGATTAGTCGGAAGTGATGGCATATACTAATAATATATTCTAGAAAAAACTCAATCATATAAAGCCTAACTGAATATCTGGAAATTTAGTTTTAACTCTAGTTAAGCCCAATCTAAGCCCTACTTCCCTTCATACTATTGGTTTTCCAGGAACTTGTAATATTAGGGTGTTTGTATGTTAGAGGTGACATGCAAGAAACAAGATGATCACCAATTAGTTTAATACCCTGACTAAAAAAGTGGTGTTTCTTCAAGGTCAACCGCATTTGCGGAGCCATAAACTGGCACCACATGTGTTAGACCACCTGACTTTGACTTCGAATGAGCATGAAAATTGGTTTGTCTGCAATCATACTTGAAATTTCACAGAAATATAAAAATAAGAACTCCTAAGTGTCACTATGGTGCAACCACACACCCATTTAATGTACTGATAATGTGGAGGAAGAAAGAGACGGGATTCATTATTTTTGTATTGCCATATTGTTTATCCATTCTCTCTTTAGAATAAATGGTTGCATTTTTTAATTTCTGCTCAGACTATTTTTTACTATAACTTTGTTAAACAATCTGCACGTAGTCTAGATGCCGAAAGTAATAAAATTCTTTATATAGTAAACTTTGTCTATGAGAAAAATAATTGTAAGGGTTTGGGTCATTTTATAAGGGTAATTCTATTTCCAATAGCCGTTTACAGTGGTTTGTCCCTAAGCAATATTGTTACCCTAATTGCAATATTATTGTTACTGTGATTTTCTCTGATACTAATTGGTTTACTAGAAGAAAGCTGCCTGGGAGATCCTGACGAGAAATGCCCTACAGTAATTAGTCTCCATCATTATCTTTACAATTAGCCAGATTGCCTTTGAACAAGTAATGAACTTTAGCATTGTATTCTCTGACAAACATTGAACAATATATGTTGAATAGTTGGAATTTCACTCATATACATTTCATTCATAATTTTTGCCATCATTCCTCACAGCCAGGTATTATTTATGATGCTCTAGGGAAAACCAGAGGCGTAACGTCCTGCAAAATATAAACTATCACATACCATTTATCCAACTAGTGACCTCTTATGTAGCAGTAGGGCCATTAAGCCCACTTAGGCACAAGGGCCCAAGTGCAACTACTACTTACCCTATAGCTACGCCCCTATTGAAGACACCTTTAAATAAAGGCAACTAGATGTCCAGTTAAAGGGATTATCTCACCAAGACGACCCATTTTTAAATAAAAGCTGGGCACCGCTTCTCCAAGCCTTAGCAATCATTGATATTACTGCCTGGGGAAGCCGCTTCTTCTGCGACGGTGGAATTGTAGCATTACATATAGGTCATTCTAATAAACGGAGTAATGCATGGACAGGCCGGGTCGGCCAGAGTGGGTACCCTCTTTGAGGGTGTCTTTATGGGGCAACTCCTTTATTGGATTAACAAAGTAGCTTGGTCTCTCTTGAAACTTCCTGATATATTGCAGCCTATTTCGGATCTTTAGGAAGTCAATAGCAGGAGGTATTGTACCGATTATTTTAGAGTTATTTGGTTATCTTACAGGTACCCTAATATAATGGTGTCTTCTCAAACAGATTATTTCAAAGAACTTTTGCCTAAGGAGACTTTTACTGATGGCTTATTAAAATGCTCCTTCAAATTTAAACTCCAATTAATTTTAAAATATGTGACATTCAGTAATTAGTCGGCTTCTCCTTCTACCCTTTTGTATAAGATATTTCTGTACACATTGTAAAATGTTTTCTCTCTGGATTGTGTAGTTGCTATGACAGTAGGTTGAGACTTATATTATTGAGTTCAAACCTTATCTTATTGACCTAATGTTTTTTTTTTGAGATTTCAGAATTTTCATTTTGTCTTCAGATAATTAAATGTTAAATAATTGTCCAGAAACGTGTTTGAGCACCGTTAGAGTGGCCTCTAATGGGCAGCTAATACTCACGGACCACATCCTTTTCTTTTTACGGCTATATTCATTGCCTTTTGGGGTTCAGTTAACCGTTCCGTCACTTTTGACGGCAAGAATAGAACAGCATGCAGCTCGATTCTTTCCATCCAAATGATATAGATCTTGATGGGACCATGACGGACCCCATTGGAAGTCAATAAGGTCCATTGGGCGCCATTTGGATCGTTCGTGCGATAGACAGCGGCATGTCTTTCATTATAACGGAAGCCATGATGCAGATGTGAACAGAGCCTGTAAAAATGATAGTACAGAATAACACTAGATGTTCTGTCTGTTTCTTTGCTTAGTTTGGTCAGTACTGACTATTCAAGTATTTTATAGTATGCTTTTATATACATAAAAGTAATGGATGACTTTTTTTTTTTTTTTTACATGTGCTTTCACAGTAGACGTTTTGACTGTGCACTTAAAATACTCCTAGCCCTGACAGCCCATATGTATTTCTTGTTCCCACTGCAGCCTGGAGAGAAAATCCATGTCAATCTGCCTCTATCCCAACAGGTCTCTAATGAGGGCAGGGTGTCCATGTCGGAATCTGTGTCTGAATTCTTTGATGCTCAGGAGGTTCTTCTCTCCGCCAGCTCTTCAGAGAATGAGGTATGAGTAATATCCCTTTTTGCCAGATCAGTTAATTCTAAGTAAAGGATTCATAGTGCTTTAGATGAGATCCAGGCTGTTTAACCCCTTCCCGCGCAGCCCTTTTTCAGATTTTAATTTTTTCCTCCTCACATTCCAGAAGCCATAACGTCTTTATTTTTCCGTTGATATAGTACTATGAGGGCTTGATTTTTGCGGGACGAGTTGTCGTTTTTCGTAGCACCATTTATTTTGCCGTATAATGTACTAGGAAATGGAAAAAAAATTATTTGTGGGGTAGAAAATGAAAAAAACAGCGATTCCTCCATGGTTTTTCACCCACGGTTTTTACGGAATTCACTGTTCAATTAAAAAAACATGTTAACTTTATTCTGCGGGTCAATACAATTACGGCGATACCAAATATCTATAGTTTTTTTCTATATTTTACTACTTTTACAAGTAAAAACCTAAGTGTAAAAAAGAAAATTTATTTTGTGTCGCCAAATTCCCAGAGCCATAACTTTTTTTATTTTTCTGTCGATTAAGTGGTGTGAGGGCTTATTTTTTGCGGGATAAGCTGCAGTTTTTAATAATACCATTTTTGTGTAAATGCGATAAATTGATCGCTTTTTATTTCATTTTTTGCAGGAGATTAGGTGACCAAAAAATAGACATTCTGGCATTTACAATTTATTTTTTTTACGGCGTTCACCGTGCGGGTTAAATAATGATATATTGTAATAATTCAGACTTTTACGGACGCGGCGATACCAATTATGTTTATTTATTTATTTTTTTAATATGCTCTAGGGGGAAAATGGCAAAAGGGGGGTTTTTTGAACTTTTAATAATTTTTCTTTTTTTTTTACACAAAAAAAAACTTTAACTCATTTTTACTTTTTTTATTAGTCCCCCTAGGGGACTTCAACCAGCGATCGTTAGATCGCTTGCACGATATACTGCAATACTAATGTATTGCAGTATATCGTGATTCTGACAGTCATCTAATAAGCCCTGCCAGAGGCAGGGCTTAATAGGTGTACAAAGATGGCGGACCTGGGGGCGTTCATTAAGCCCCTAGGCAGCCATAGCAACCATCGCCCCCCCCCCCCCGCGATTGCGTTACGGGGGGCGCGATGAGCTGTTAGAGGGGGTTGCCCCCCTCTTTCTGAGGATTTAAATGCTGCGGTCGGTATTGACCGCGGCAGTTAACTAGTTAAACTAGCGGGATCGCGCTCGAGCGCGATGCCGCTAGTTACTCTGAAGTGTCGGCTGTAACATACAGCCGACACCGGCATCGTATGGAACGAGCTCACTGCGTGAGCCCGCTCCATACTTCCCCCTACCTGATGGATACGTCCCTATGGATACGTCAAATGTCGGGAAGGGGTTAAATCACAGAGAATTGCCTAGATTTCATACTATTGTAACAAATAATCAGCTGTGAGAATTATTAGGTCTGTAGTGGTTTTCTGCCTCTTAGGCCTTATTCAGACGGCCATGTTCGGTCCGTGATATAAGCAATATGTGTTGGCCGTATTTCCCAGACTGACCACAATTCAGGGAGTCGGCTTCTAGCATCGTAGTTATCTATAATCGTAGGAGTCCCTGCCTCTCCATGAGAAAACTGTCCCATACTGTAAATATGTTTTCAGTACGGGACAGTATTCCGGCAGGGACTCCCAGCATCATAGATAACTAAGATGCTAGGAGCCCGGCTCCCTGAATTGTGGTCAGTCCGTGAAATACGGCCGACACACAGTCCATATATAACGGACTGAACACGGCCATCAGAATAAGGTCTTAATGTAAAAAAAGAATGATTTAATTCACTGACATCTTGAAACTAGTGAGGAGTTAGAACACAAGTATATTACACATTTCCACAAGGGCTGCTTGTTTATAGTGGAAGACTCAAAATCGTCCCCTTGGTGGAATCACTAACTTATTGCAGTGGTTTTTGGGTGCTTGGCTGCCAGGGTTCCAGTGTAACAAAATTGTCTGTAATGAGCTGTGTTCAGGTCTACGGGAACACTTTAAAACACATTATGGGAGCAATCTTTTTTTCGCAACAGGGTATGTATCATTGAGAAAAGCCTTGTGGCTGCTATCGGGCCCTTGAAGAGAGGGGGCTCAGCCTCGGTTAGTTCCATCCCCAATGCTATTGAGTGGCAAATACCCTATACAGGATTTTCTTCTCTAGAGGAACTGCATTGTTCACGAACAAGGAGGTGAGGACTTTGTCCCAAGGGTCATGGAAAGAGCATGGAGAGCGCAAGAAAAACACCAGTCCCCCACTGCTCTAAATGCGTACATGTTGACGTGTCACCCAGAACTCATGTGCCTACATTAGCCTATCATCACTTGCAATGTTGACGTCACTATGGATTTCATGTCAAAGGCATTGTTCACACTTAAGTTTTTTTTCTATAATTTACTTATGAGATGTCGGTTAGACTAAGACCCCGTCATGCTTGAAAACCGTCGTATCCGCAAATATGTCCACACTGATCGCTAGTACGTGGGGGTACTGGTCCACCTTCTGAGTGGAGAGGCTAGTGGCATAGGTATTCCCCACTGATGCAAATGGGACATATGAAAACAGCTGAGAGCACTTCAAAAATTGCTTTTTAGATTAGTTTTTACAATACATAAAACAAGTATGGACTATTTAGTGGAATAAGTAAATCGAAAATTCCAAAATAGTTAAGTTGGTCCATCCATTGTGATTCTTTGAAATAAAGTGCAGTACAGTCTTGAGTTGAGGTTTTTCTCTGTTCTTTTGCTCCTAGGCATCAGACGACGAATCCTACATCAGTGATGTCAGTGATAACATCTCCGAAGACAACACCAGTGTTGCCGATAACGTGTCTCGTCAAAGTAACTCACACATAAAATTCTGATACAATCTTTATGTTGTCTGTGTATTTTTTTATCCTCTGTGTCAGTGATAACTCATTTCTTCAGTGGTGGCATATGAAATCAGTATTTTCTAGTAGAAATTAAACCAAAACACTGCCTTATTCAATTGTAGAGGCCACTGTGTTGCCCATGTTTTCATTGACTGGGTGTCATGTCTAGTTTTCTAAAAATTAATTTTTTGTCATCCAGTTCTCAATGGAGAACTTTTAGGTGGTGCATTCCGAACGGGACGAAGAACGAGTTTACCTACTCCTTCACCGGATACCAGCAATATCAACCTATGGAATATTCTGAGGAATAACATTGGCAAAGACTTGTCCAAAGTCTCCATGCCTGTAGAACTGAATGAGCCACTTAATACCTTACAGCACCTTTGCGAAGAATTAGAGTACAGTGAACTGTTAGATAAGGCTGCCGAAACGGATGATCCACATGAACGCATGGTACAGTAGATCTTGGGGATATCTATTATACACATAAAACATATGCCTATTAGATCATAAAAACTGTCAAACTTTATTCATTGGGTGAGTAGACGCCTTTCCTATTACAATTAGTCTATACTGAAAAATATGCCCCCATTGTTCATGGTACCTTTTTGCTGGTAGGTGTGATATCTTTTCCACTGAAGATCAATTTGTGCTATGTAAAAAGTGGTATATGACCCGCAGAATGCATAACTTGCCCCATATTATTATGTCAAAGTAGTCTACAGCTTATGGTCAATATCATCACACCATAAAGCAATATCGGGCAGCAAGGAATGGTTTTCTCGCTGCTGCATTCTACCACTGACTGGCATTGTTACTCAGCTATCATCTACTCTTGGCTGCTCTAAATAGATAGTTCTGTGACGTGTTTATTGAATTACCTTAACATTTCTCGGTGTGTTCTCATTTGGGTTCAGGAGTTCTGGCAGTTTTGGCAAAATTATTACTGTAGCCTAGCTATTGCAGAGGTGGGCAAAACAGTGGTTTCAGTCATTTCAAAGGTGGTATTGTCCTCAATAGAGGGCTATGCATTATTTTCACAAAGGGAACAAGAGATCACTAAAATAGTATGTAGCGTAGAACAGACCATAAAAACCGTAACCAAGATATTGACCAACTTGATAGATAGATAGATAGATAGATATGAGATCGATGGATATGAGATCGAGAGAGAGATGTGATCCAGAGAGATATGAGAGAGATGGATATGAGAGATGGAACGGGGAAACTCTTGTCCTTATGAAATCCTCCACTGAAATTTACTATTATTACATTGCTATACTGATGATGTATCTCTGGATGTTGATGCTCCTTACTCTCTTTTTCAGGCCCTTATTGCTGCATTTGCAGTCTCAGGATATGCCGCCACATATTACCGAGCTGGGAGCAAGCCTTTCAACCCTGTGCTCGGTGAGACTTATGAATGTATAAGAGAGGACAAAGGATTTCGATTTTTTTCAGAACAGGTGAAGTTATACAGTGACACCAAACTATAACAGTTAACTTCCTTACAGTGTGCAATTTCTTCCAAAAGCTGAAATAATAGTATTGACTACAAATTTCCCAGCATGCAAGTACATTAAAACTTTAAGGCTAGGAACACACACGGCGTTAACACTGCGGATTTACCGCAGCGGATTAATTACGGAAAATCCGCAGCATATTACAGTAGCAGCAGTCTGGGTGAGATTTCAACAAATCTCGTCCACACACAGCGGAAATAAAGCTGCCGAAAAAAACACACATAAATTGCGTTGCAGTTTCTTCAGCTGCAGCATGTCAATTAATATTTCGGAGTTGCTCCACTTCTGTTGCGGGTTTTCCCCTTTGAATTCAATGGGATGCGGCGGAATCGCAGCAAAAAAATATATACTTACCCAAAGTTCCCTGCTTCTCCAGTCTGGCCTCCTGGGATGACGTTTCTTCCCATGTGACTGCTGCAGCGGTCACATTGTCTTCAACAATGGACCACGCACAGAAGGGAGGGAGGGGGTAAGTATGAACGTGTTTTTGTTTTTTTCTGGCGCTGCTTTCCGCAGCGGAAATTCTGCCCGAATAAACGCACTACAATGTGGTGCGGATTTTTTCGGACCCCGTTTCCTGCGGCGTTTTATATCGTATCTGCCCTGAACACGCCGTTTGTGTTCCTACCCTAAAGCCCCACATAAACAACCACTCTGCATTTTAATATTATTATATATAATAATATATAAGTTATTCTTTATATGTTGAATTTGTACAAAATTCCATTCAACATAACCAGACTTTAAATACTATGGTTCCTAAAAATTCTAAATTCCTCTTTATACTCGCTGTTTTCTTAAGGAGAAATTCTTATTTTCCATTATGATTATTCATTAGGGAGTACTTTAGAGGTGTCGTCTACATAAATAAATCTTGTCTTACATATTGGTGACATTGCATGTAGTTTCACCTTGAAGCTAAAGTTTTTACAAAAATAATAGTAAATCGCTTTTATGCTGAATTCAGACGAACGTGGGGAAACTCGGACATGAAAAACATCCGTTTTTCATGTCCGAGTTGCCCACATGCAGGTGCTGTTTTCACGGATCCCCATAGACTTGAGTCTATCGAGGGGTCCGTGAAAACGGAACAAAAGAGGACATTTTCAACGGACCCTTCACGCGGTCCATTCAAACAACGGCCGTGTGAACAACCCCATTGAAATACACGCATCTGTGTGACGGCCATTGTATTAACGCCCGTGATATGGACGTATTCCACGGTTGCCTGAATTCGGCGTTAGAACATATAATAAATATAAGACATTGCTCTATTTCAGAAACTGAGGTATATGCAAGTACTGACTGTTTAGCTGCAGGTGTTCAAGTGGTGGGCCATCATTAAGTTCCAAGAACATCGAGGAAAACAATACAAATACATATAAATACAGTGGCATACCATATAAATAACATGTAACGGTAATGCCAGCAAATAACATGGGAGGCAGAGGCGCTTTTCTCCCCGCAAGGCTTTTGACCGATCACGGAGGAAAAAAATGCGTATTCGGCATAATTCCTGAAGGTATTTTGAGGCAGATTTTTTACTAGCTGACAAAAACCTCCGTGTGAACTGACCATTACAGGATAGCTACCTATAACTACTCTGGAAAAATGAAAGCTGCGCTGTGATTGGTTGCTATAAACCACTAGTCCAGTTTCTCTGTTAGACAGTTTTGACAAATGAGGCCATTTTACTCCATTGTTGTGTCTAAAACAGTTGATACATGACCGCTACGTTTTTTTTTTATTTAGGGGTATGAACCGTGAAATATTTTTTTCCTGTCCTTTCTCAGCTCATACTTCGGTTTATCCAGATGGGATAAACTCTTTCTTAGAACGAAGCCGTCCCAGTGACCAACTGATCACCATAGATCTGGCTTCTTTAACCCAGCAATCATCTGTTCTTTTTGGGTAAAGCTTCATGCAGCCATCCCTATAGAAATATATAAAAATTACAGTGACCCACTATTACCCAAAATGCTATTAATGTTGCGGGAGGAGATGGGGAGGTTGCCACCCTCAATGATGGAAGCGCTCAGAGTTGTTCTTTTAAAGCCAGATAAGAATCCCGAGTAATCCGAGTTGTATCGCCCCATATCGCTACTTCTCACTGATATAAAAATTTTGACTGAGGTTCTGGAACTAAGATGGGTATTGTAGTCCCATCTCTAGTACATGCTAACCAAGTGGGTTTTATGCCCTCTAAATTCACTCCTATGAACATCAGAAGATTGTTCCTTAATCTTCAGGCGGTCCTGGATAATCCAGGGACTCAGGGAGTCTTATCTTTGGATGCTGCCAAGGCATTTGACAGTATTGAGTGGGGTTATCCGTGGGATGTCCTGGAGGGAATGGGATTTGGAACCCATTATGTCAATTGGATACGACTTAGAGCTCGGGTCAGGGTCAATAATATGGTATCTGATGTCTTTGCGTTAGAGAGGCACTAGGCAGGGGTACCCTCTGTTTTGCTAATTGCCCTGGCAATTGAGACTTTAGCGCTTTAGATTGGGATAACTCAGGAGATTGTGGGACTTGAATATGGACGATTGGAGAAGGTGGCATTATGTGCCCACAATCTGCTCCTGTTTTTGGGAGATGCGAAGGAGTCCTTATCTCAAGCTGTTTGTACTATTACTGTAATGACAGGGTAGGGAGACAGACAGGTGAGCCCTAATCTACCCGCCACTCAGCCCCTGCCTACTTGCAACGACCCGTCCTAAGCGACGGGGTACAACTGGGCGACGGTCCCTACGCTCAGTAAGTGCAAGACAGACAAACAGACAAGGGTACACAGAAGCGAGGGAAACGGGGCAGCTGCCCACGGAGACACCGTGAGCAACAAGAGTAGTGAACGAGCCGAGTCAAACCAGGAGAGAACGAGGTACAAAACGCTGAGCAGGAGAGTGGTCAGAAAGCCAAGGTCAATAACAAGCAGATGATGAGTAGTACAAGCAGCAGCAGCAAGCCAGGAAACAAGCATAGAAGAATCACAGGCAAAGGAGGAACAGGAAAGGCAGGTATAAATAGACAGTGGGCGGGAGCTAGCTCTGTCTGGCCAGGCTGTGATAGGCTCTCCCACTCCTAAGCCTGCCATCCTGAGTGGTGGAAGATGGAGTCAGTCTCACAGACATAGGAGCAGGTGCAGACTGATTGCCCACGGGCGTCGACACAGAAGCTGTGTCTGGCAAATCCTTTACAATTACCCTATTTGGCACTTATTCTGGTCTCCTTATTAACTGGGATAAATCTGCTTTACTTCCCATTGATCCCTTATCGGGTCTGCTGCCTCCTGATTGGTGGATACCATATTTCAGATCAGAGTACCACGTATTCCGCTGATAAGTGTTCTTGGATATGTGGAAGATCTTATAATTACTACTTTTCAAAAATCAAGCGCGTAAACTCATAGCTATGAGATGATTGGACTCCTTTGCACCCACACATAGGAATCTGGCTAATTATATGAACAGTATTATACTTATGGAAAAAGCAATTTACTTCAAACGAAGTGCTACCAAGAAATTTGAAGGTCAATGGACGGCGTGGTTGATGTCTCCAGGGTTGGCAGCGACTAATCTTTTGAATGACGTCTCCTTAAGGCTAATGGGATAGGGTTGCTAATAGTACGTCGACTTTTGTATTCGAACAAGTGAAGCTGTCTATATACAAAGATGGCTAATATAACAAGATATTGTCCTATAGTTAATTAAAGTGCATAGTGCTCTTCGTAGAGGGTGGGCTGAGAAGGGAGAAGGGTTGTAGGGATGTCTTACATATATGTACTAAATGTATGTGTTTAGTATAAAACTTTGTCAATAAAAACTATTTGATTTAAAAAAAAAAAAAAAAAGCTTCATGTGGCCACCCATGAATATGCAGCCACGTAATAAAAGGTTGTGTTGCGTCCACCAGAGTAGGAGATGCCTAAATATAACGTCATGTCCCTCTTTCATAAATCTCCCTACCTCTTTATCAATTCAGCCATCCTGTTGTAAAACTATCTTTTTTTTTCTAGGTTAGCCATCATCCCCCAATTTCTGCCTGTCACTGTGAGTCGAAGAATTTTGTCTTCTGGCAAGGTAAAAGTAATGATGATTGTCATTATTAATGATAATAATACGTTTTGGATTTTATAGGTTGCAGAACATCAAAAGAATTCAAATTTGTACAGGGGTCGGCATTGAATTTCATTGTGTTTTTCTATCTGCTATGAATGTCAATAATGACCTAAGTTAAACTAAAAAAAAATTACAATAGTTTGACACTATTGTACTTTCCTGTTGTTAAATATTTGGCAAGGTTGTCAATTTATCAGCTTTGGTTGTAACAATGCTGTAAACTTCAAATGCCATGTGCCCTTGGGCAGCCTCTCCACCATATACCTCTGTGAAACCTATAGAGGAAGAGGTCAAGTACACTCACATAATGTGTAATAGAAAAAAACTTCTTTATTGACAAATAGAGACACAAACAATTACAGGATACATGAAATAGTATTGGGACATAAATTTTAATTGTTTGTGTCTCTATTTGTCAATAAAGAAGTTTTTTTCTATTCCACATTATGTGAGTGTACTTGACCTCTTCCTCTTCCTCTATAGGTTTTTCAGTATATTTATGGTCAGAGTACCAGGTTATATTGGGGTTATGTGTATGATTTTCCATTTCTATATAGCTGTGGTTACCTATGTCATTTTGACTGCTATCGATATTTTCATACTAAAAAGATATCTATATTGTTTTCATCAAATTGGAATTCCTACTATTTCTACATGTGTACAAATTGGTTACATATACCTCTGTGGCGGAACGAGAGTGGTGTTCTGGCACCAAGTGTCAGATCATGTCAGTCTTTCCCACCCGTACCACCTTTAGACAGTTGTTCTTAAATGAAGCCCGGTGATCGGCCCCTGTATCATCTCTTAATTCCCCTCTATTTCCCCTCCTGTACTCTCCCATTATTCCCCTCTATCTCCCCTCATAGAATTTCCCCTTTTGGACTGTTCCGTGCGCAGGAGGCGTGGCTGGTGTTGCATGACAGTTGGTAAGAAAAAGCAGTTGGAGGTTGGAGTCAGCCATTTACAGATGGGGTATCCAGGGTCCAGAGAAAAGAAAGAAAGCAGAGTATTTACCATCAACCAATAGACTTTATCACAGCGAGTGGTATGTGTACTGTGCCCCTCTGTGTCTCCCTCAAATAAACACGCTGTTTTAACTGTTAGGGTATGTGCACACACACTAATTACGTCCGTAATTGACGGACGTATTTCGGCCGCAAGTCCCGGACCGAACACAGTGCAGGGAGCCGGGCTCCTAGCATCATAGTTATGTACGACGCTAGGAGTCCCTGCCTCTCTGCAGGACAACTGTCCCGTACTGTAATCATGTTTTCAGTACGGGACAGTAGGTCCACGGAGAGGCAGGGACTCCTAGCATCGTACATAAGTATGAAGCTAGGAGCCCGGCTCCCTGCACTGTGTTCGGTCCACTACTTGCGGCCGAAATACGTCCGTCAATTACGGACGTAATTAGTGTGTGTGCACATACCCTTAAACTATTTTCTGCGTCAGCCTGGATTATTTCACCCACAACGGCGATACCAAACACCCGGTATCACCACATTTGGTGGCAGCGGTGGGATAATAATCCAGCCCGTACAACGGGGAAGCGGCAGGGGACAGGTACTCCCGGTACCATCCAGCGATTCACGGCCAGATAGTCAAAAACAGCAGAGGAAGTGCACACGGGATACGACGCCTGCTTTGACCCCAGAAATGTCTTCCGACAGCCAAGGTGTTCTGGTGGAGCCCAGCAGCAGCCCCTACCTCAAAAACACAAAGAGGACATTGCAGGAGCTTTGCCATGTTCGAGGGATCCAGTTTGAGTGGACTGAGGTAAAGGCCGTGCTGGCAAGCAAGCTCATTGTGTGGGACAGAGTGCACCACGAGTTCAGTGACGAAGAGAACGATGAGAAAGAGGGTAATGGCCCCAGCGACCGATCTGACAGTCGGGGGTCCCAACACAGCACCCCCTTCTCGGCCACCGCCACTCTCATAGTTGAGATGCTAGCCGCCCTGGGCCCTAATTGTACCGAGCACGAGAGAGCCTGCGTAATGGAGTCGGTGCTCCGGATCCCTGTGCGAATCCCCATCCCAACGAATGCACCAGCGCCCCAGGCACCCAGCGGCTATGGAGGGCCACACCTGCGGTTCAGCTACGTGCCCGCCTTTAACGAGGCCACCACGGATATTGACACGCACATCCATGTATTTGAGTCTATCATGGAGGTGCATACCATTCCGACCTCGGAATGGGCAAAGTACGCGGGCCCCAGCCTAACGGGCAAAGCCTTGGAAGTTTATCGGGCGCTAAGTGTGGAGGACTGCTGTGATTATTCCTGCCTGAAGGAGGCCCTGCTCCAGCGCTTTGCTGTCACCCCAGAGACCTACAAAGTCAAGTTCCGGACCATGGGGTGCCCGGCCCACAGCACCTATGCAGAGTTTGCTACCCAGCTATAGCAGAGCTGAAAGAGGGGAAAACAGGCAAACAGTGCAGAAGCTATTGAGAGTCTCTTCATCCTGGAGCAGCTCCTCCTGAAGATGGACTCCGAGATTCGTGAGTGGGTCACTGACCGGAGCCCAGACACCGCAACGCAAGCAGCTACCCTGGAGGACCAGTTCGTGGCCAACCGGCCCAAATGAAGAGGTACCAGCCGTCCTGACCATTGACCTACTCTTCATCCTCCGCTCCCGTCCCGAGGGGCCATCTCGACTGCCACTGAATCGTCCCTCATTCCAGCCCAAGCCAGCCGTAGTCCCTCCAAGGGGACGGGACCTTCCGGAGATCCGCCGCTGCTTCCGCTGCAACCAAGCTGAGCACATGCAGCGCAACTGCCCGTGGAGGCGAGCCCCGCTCCCAGGGCCACGCCAGGCCCCACACCATGTTGCTCACCTCCAAGAGATGGATGATCCCTTTTGTGAGCACAACTACCTCTTAGATGCACCTGAGGTGGAGGAGGTAGCCTTCCATGTTGCAGGCCATGTGGATCAAGATACCCCGGCCAACATGCTAAGTAATTTCCAGCCAATTGTGGTGGGTCATCAGGTCGTCCAGGGGCTCAGGGATTCGGGTGCTTCCCCCACCCTTGTGCGCCCTGATTTAGTTCCAGAATCCCAGATCCTGAGAGATCGACGTGTCAATGTTATCCTGGCCGGTGGCCAGCAGATCCACATCCCCCTGGCCCGAGTATTCATGGACTGGGGTGCTGGCCAGGGAATGGGCATCGTTGGCCTGATGGAAGGCCTCATCACTGCAGCCCTCTTGGGGAATGATTTGGGGAACGGCCTCTCCAGCCAATTCGTGGCCGCGGTTACCCGCAGCCAAGTTCTGGTCTCAGCAATTCTGCTCCCAGAACCACCGGTGGCAAGTGAACCAACCTCTCAAATTGAAAACACGACAGATGCGACTGGCTGTCAGGTAGACTTGGGGGAGGTGGATAGAGCAGAGTTTCGGACTGCCCAGGCGACTGACCCCTCCTTAGCCCCAGCCCGTAGTGCTGCAGATCAAGCCCCTGTAGAAGGCGCCCAAGAGCAGTACAAATGGGAGAATGGATTATTATATCGCATAAAACCCATGACATCACCCGAGGCCCCATGGACCTCCGTTAAGCAACTGATGGTGCCCTTGCGCTACCGTTCCCACTTGCTCTCCCTGGCCCATGATATCCCAGCAGCAGGCCACGCCGGCAATTGGAAAACCAGAACCCGGCTCCAGCGAAACTTCTTTTGGCCAGGGAGGACACAGGACGTACGGCGGTACCGAGCCACATGCCCCGTATGTCAACGGTTAAGTGGAGCACCTTGCAGAGTTCCGCTCTAGTCCATGCCCATTATCGGGGAACCCTTCCAGCGGGTAGCCATAGATCTGATAGGGCCGCTACCCAGCCCCAGCCATAGTGGGAAGTGCTACATATTAACGCTGGTAGATTTCACTAATCGCTACCCTGACGCCGTGGCTCTCTCATCCCTGAATGCGGAGCACATCGCCAAAGGCCTGATGGACATATTCAGTAGGGTAGGGTTCACGCAGGAGGTGCTGACCGACCAAGGCTCCCAATTCCAAGGGGTACTGATGCAATCCCTCTGGAATCGGTTTGGGGTACGTCCACTAAGGACTACCGCCTATCAGCCCCAAACAAACGGACTGTGCGAAAGGTTAAATGGAACCCTCAAGCATTTGCTGCTCCGGTATGTCCATGCGGAGGGGAAGGACTGGGAACGCTTTCTGCAGCAGCTTCTCTTCGCTTATAGAGAGGTGCCGCAGGAGTCTACCGGGTTCTCCCCGTTCGAGTTGATATACGCGAGGAAGGTCCGAGAGCCCTTAGACTTAGTCCGGGAAGGTTGGGAGGGATCTTTCTCAAGCCCGAAGGCCTCAGTAGTAGAATATGTGCAGAAGCTGTGGAAACGCCTGGCCAAATTCCAAAAACTCATCTTGCGTTCCAGACCACACTATAAAAATGTTGTCAATATAATGTAAAAATTACGCTACGTTACATTCCCCGCTTGTGTATGCCCCTGATAAATGTGCGTTTTGATTACAGATGTCAGATGGAAAAATAAATTTTGGGGAAAATCCATGGAAATACTGCCTTTTGGAACAGTGAATGTTACCCTTCCAAAGTAAGATCTATTTATCTATCTATCTATCTATCTATCTATCTAATCTAGTCTATATATCTAATCTAGTCTATATATCTAATCTAGTCTATATATCTAGTTCTGAAATTCTAGACCTATCCATGGCTAGAACTAAATTCCTTCTTGCAAACGTGGATAGGGGGGATTGAGGAGATTTGTAATAGGTGCCATGTTTTGTCTTGGTCAGAGTTTTCCCAAAATGTCTAAAAATAGTGGACGGGCTCCACCTGGGATTTTGCCCCAATCATCCCACTTGGAGAGACTGTGCACAATGCATCTTTTGACACTGCCATGCCTCCAACTTAGTGATAACCACAGTGCCTCCATCCCAGTGACAGCCACCGCTGCTCTTGCCTATGAGCTGTTCCTGGTATTGCCGTTCAGCCCCATTCAAGGTGCAATACCAAACACAACCCATACACAAGATTGGAGCTGTTTGTGGGGAAAAAAAAGGGGGACATTTTCTTTTACTCTCCGATGACCCCTCTAATATATAGTAGGGGCACATAACCTCTTTTTGACGAGAAATCAGAAGCTACAAATACCAGCTACAATGCCCCCTACTGTTTTTCTGGATATTTTAATATTATACATACATTTGTCAGATTTTGAGTATTCTTACTCATAAGTTGTGCAGTTCGGTTTCATTAGTCAGATTTTATTGGACACGCTCAATTATGTCGGTATTGTCTTGTTTGACCAGAAGAACATTACTTTAAATACATGATTATTATTGCTTTTAAAGATCTTTTTTGTTCTGGCCTTTATTTGTAGGTATGGAGATTGCTATGTCTGGAATAAAGTTACAACCTGTATACACAACATCCTCAGTGGGAGAAGATGGATTGAACATTACGGGGAGATCACCATACGGAACACAAGGAGCAGCACCTTCACGTGTAAGATGACATTCATCAAGGTATGGAGGTCACCTTCCATTAAATGGCTGAATTCACCGACCCAATTCCATTTTACAGATTCCCACAGATCATATGTTGGCAGTTCTGACAGTATGAGCCACGTTAGTGAGTGATCATTCTAATTGTAGACGTATAATATGGGGGCGCTGTACATTTTAATGAATATTGGTAAAGAGACATGATTTGGGGTACGGCGACTGCAGGAAGGCATGAATTATTTGTGGATACATTCATATTTACACAGATCCCTATTGAAATATACCATGTCTATGCACGACCATAAATAAACAAGACATGCAACCGTAGTCAGAGCCACCTTAAAGGCTATGTAAACCTTTGTAGCCTTTTTTTTTTTTTTAATGCGTTTAGTTTTTATCAAAAATTTTTAATAGGCATTTATAAAAAAAAATTGTTTCGATTTTGCGCTGTAGCTGCTATGTATCCACTATACATAGAAGCTGCATTACGTTCGGATTAGATGTGTCAGAGGCACCTAGGAGCTGCAGTCTACTGAGTCGTCACTGCACCTGACTGACTGATTCGGCTTACAGTGGCGTCAAGCAGCTTCTATGTATGGGGCATACATAGAAGCTGCAGCACAAAAATACTTTGTAGTATAGCTTACTTTGTAGTATATCTTATTAGGGGAAAGTGGAATCTTCCTCACCTTTCAGCAGTGTGCCACAGTGTACAACACCTTACAGATAATTAATTGCATAAGGATAATAATAAAGTGTCTTCTTTAAGTCTCATATTAAAAAAATAAATACGTATGGTAATGCCCTACATCAGTGATGGTTAGCAGTACTCTGATCCAGGACAAGTTGACCTCAATGCCAGGTCACCAGGCCGTATCCTCGTAGGTTTATGTTTCGGTGTGTCTGTCACAACGTTTTTTTTTAGTGAAAGGCTTCGTATCGAATTATAGGGGGTCCATGAGGTTTGACCAGCACTATTAACTGGTGCGACTCGTACACACCCTGACAGCTCTTATGCACTCTAGCCTAAAGCACGTCTGAGAAACAGCAGGCTCATGTCAAGCCCTGGCTGTGGAGCAAGTGCAATAACGAACTGTGGCTGCTATCACTAACATGGGGTCACCAGGACATCTGAAACCGGGTGATGCCAAAACCTTGTCCACAGCACCCCTTACCTGCCACATGTAGAGATAGGTATCTCTGGTCCTCTAGTAGATCACCTAACTCATAAAAAAGTGATCCCAAACGGAAAAAGTTTGGCCTCTCATGCCCTACATAAGTAATTGGTATCTTGACGTTATTTAGCCAGGTATAAAGAAAACTGCGGGTCATACACAGACGATAATATGCTATAGTGCTAATATAGACCAGGGTAATAAATGCAAGAAATGTTATTTTGCGTGATCTATATTAATCTGGTTTCTTTCTCTACTAGGGAAATTATTGGAGCTCCAATGTGAACGAGATTCATGGAGTGGTGATGGATCAAGAAGGAAAGGTTGTGCATCGACTTTTTGGGAAGTGGCATGAGGCACTGTATTGTGGTGATGCCCCCGCAGCAAAATGTATATGGAGGCCAGGTATAAAAAAACTACTAATAATTGTACTATTGTTTGGCAGCATTGATGGTAAAGCGAATAGAGAAGACTCTGACTGGAAAAGATCTATAGCAGTCTCCTAGCACAGAAATCACTAAGAAATACACAGGTTCTCAGAAAATTCAATACCAATCCGAGTATCCTCCTTAAAAAAACTGCTACAGATCATATCTGCTCCTGAGAAAAATGATTTTGTTTATAATCTGGACAAGCTCCCGATATATAGAATTACTAAGATTTTTAGTAGAAGTCAAGAATCTTATTTCTATCGAGTCCGTACTCCGCTACATCGGCTTTCCGGAAAAAGCCAAACAGAAACTACACGGCTCAGCGCTCACACGAGCGCTTCTGATGCTTTGTTTTAGCGATTGGTGGGGGTCTCTGTGCTCGGACACCCACCAATCAAAACTTCTGACGTGTCACTATGACATGTCATAAATTTGTTGAACATTTAGTTACCCTTTAAGACTTGACTCTCTAGAATCAAAACGCTCTCCTTATTCTGGCTACTTCTATATACAGGATGGAAAATTGCTTTAGAAGGACTGTGAGCTGGTGATGTGAGATATTGGGAATTAGGTGGACTGACATAACCGTAAAGAATAACTTAGAATCTCAACCACAATTGGCATCTTAGTTTGAGGTGATCATATCCTATGTAGTCATCACAAGTCTCATATAAAACAAAACTTTTCCATCCAGGGAGGAAGCGCCCACAGTTCCTAATAGGCCCTGTAATATGTGGAAAATTAAGTGCCTATACGAAGCACCCACCCCAAGAGGGGCGCCCTCTTCTGGAATCTGCTTCTATATTCACTTCACCCTAATCTATAACCTCCAGCGTTCCTGATGCGTTACATCTCACTTTTGGAGAAGAATTCATCAGGGGACTTGTAGGATGGGTGTCTCTATTGGATACAAATACGTGCTACCACAGTGGTAGTTAGTGTGGTGTCTCTGGTTTTTGAAAATGGCGCCATAAACGCATGTCTGCTACCTCCTCATCTCAGATTCTGTGGAGCCGATCTCCACAGTAAAAGTTCAACAGCGAATGTATAAGAAAGTGTGAGCGTATTTCAGATTTGTGTTGAAGAGCTGTACATCTGTAAATCCGGACAGGATACAGACAACAAAAAGCCCAGGTACAAGAATACTACATAGCACTACCTTTATGTCTCTAGCAAATCCCTCACATCTAAGGATCGCAATGAAGATTCCCATTAAATTCATTACCACAGTCCCTTAAATGCAACCTAATAGATAGCAGGAAGCACTAATATTTGCCATTTAGGCGGTAGTTTGCCCCCTTACCTTCAGGTCCCTGTCTAGCGGCACAGGTTACACGTTCTGGTCACAGCCATTATAAGTGGTTTCTCTTTGGTGATTTTCGTTCTATCTTTACTTTTACATTATCTCGATTTGTCCTCTGAACAATCAATGTGCAGTTCCAGGGAGATGAGCAGTTTCATTATGAGTATTGATCTAAATATTACAAAAGATAATCGGTGAGCTCTGTTGTAGTTGTCACGCCCGATTAAAAAAAAAAAGCTATTATTTTGTCTTAGAACATTGCATTGCTTGTTTTGATTTTTGAGTTCTTCATAACACAAACTTTGATTGTAAAACTCCAGCTGAGAATAGTAGGGAACTTTCAGGGTATTTGGCATCTGCGCTAAGTTTTTCTGTTCCGTCATAGAAACAGAAGGACGAAAAAACTGAAGTGTCGGAGCCATTGCATCACGGACAGTAACAGCACCTGACGGAACTCATTGACTTTAAAGGGTTCCGTTGGGTTTCTGTACGTTTTTCTGGAAGAAATAGTGCAGCGTGCTGCGCTATTTCATGCGGTAGCTTCACCAGATCTGCGACAGAGACCGCTAAGGCTGAGTTCACACGGGACGGATATGCTGCGTAAAAGCACGGTGTATTCATCCTGTGTGTCGCAGGGAATTTCGGGCGATAAACTGCACCAAACTGTGGTGCAGTTTTTCGCCCGGAATGTCCACTGAGGAATGCGGCAGCACCAGCCGGCCGGCCTCCTGGGATGATGTTTCATCCCATGTGACCGCCGCTACATCCTGTGATTCGCTGCAGCGGTCACATGGGATGAATCGTCATCCCAGGGGGCCGCACTGGAGGGAGGAACACAGACTTCTGTGTAAGTATCAGGTTTTTTGGGTTTTTTCTGAGTTGCGTTTTTGTGGCAGGATTGCTGCGAACCCGCCGCAAAAACCGCAACAACTGCTATTTGTTGCGGGATTTAGCTCCCCATTGAATTCAATGGGGAATTCCCGCAACAAGTAAGCTGCTTTTACGCAAATACAATTGACCTGCTGCGGAATAAGTTTCTGCAGCACAAGTCAATTTCTGAGCGTTTTTTCCGCTGTTTTTACGCAGCGTGCGGACGAGATTTGTTCAATCTCATCCACTTTGCTGCTGCTGTATTCTGCCGTGTTTTTTCCGTCCACAATTCCGGACGGAAAAAACGCAGCAATTCTACAACATGTGAACAAGCCCTAACAGAGCCTCTGACGCAGATGTGAACAGCAAACCGCAACCTTTTTAATGCAATTAAAAGAGATTATAGAATTTTTTCTTCTCAGAAATAGCACCACTTTTGTCCATGGGGCTGTGCCTGGTATTGCAGTCATGTCCCTTTCAGACTTCTTTTTTCAGCCTCAAACAATCCCTTTAATTCCTGTATCTGAAAACTTATGCGTATATGTAAAAAAACATTATATATTATTATAGAATTCTTTTTTTTTTACAATAAATACATATATATTTTCTAGGTTCTATGCCAACCAATTATGAACTCTATTACGGCTTCACAAGATTTGCCATTGAACTGAATGATTTGGATCCAGTAATGAGGGAATTCCTTCCAAAGACGGACGCAAGATTCAGGCCGGATCAAAGGCAAGAATTAAAGTGACCATTTTACTATAGTTAGAGTATGTCCACACTGCTTGTTTTCAGCCGTTTTTCGGGCCGTAAACAGCCAAAAAACGTCTAGAAAATCTGAAGCAGAAAGCCTCCAAACATCTGTCTATTGATTTCAATGGGAAAAACGGCGTTCTGTTCCGACGGGCCCTTTTTTTACGCGGCCGCTTTAAAAAATGGGCGTGTAAAAAAAAAAAATGCAGCGAAAAAGAAGTGCATGTCACTTCTTGGGACGTTTTTGGAGCCGTTTTTCATTGACTCTATGGAAAAACAGCTCCAAAAACGGCCGTAAAAAATGCAGCGAAAATCGCGAGTAACTTAAAAAACGTCTGAAAATTAGGAGCGGTTTTCCCTTGAAAACAGCTCCGTATTTTCAGACGTTTTAGAGTTTGAGTGCGCACATACCCTTACTGTTACATTGACTATAATGTCTGGTCTTTTTTTTTTTTAAGTTGTTAAGAACTACGTTCAAAATATGTACGTTTTTTTGTTCAGAAAATGGACGTAAACCTTTGGCTTTAAGTGCGTAGAAGGTTCGCAATCCAGTAAAAATGGTAATAGCTCACCATTATCATCTTTCTATCTCCCAGGTACTCAAAACTCAAAGAAGTTGTCCGGTTTCAGCAAATTAATGTTATTTTTGTATAATTCAAAGTTATATAATTTTCTAATATACTTTCTGTATTAATTCCTACAGTTTTCAAGATCTCTACTTGTTGTCATTCAGTAGGAACCTTCATTGTTTACTTCCAGTAGATAAAATTCTGGCTATGGTCATGTGATGATTCCTTCTGAATAACAACGAGCAGAGATCTTGAAAACCATGAGGAATTAACACAGAAAGTTTATTGGAAAATTGCATAACTTTGAATTTTGCAAAAAAAATTGTGTTCATTTGCCGAAAGTAGACTACCCCCTTTAAGGTACATATAATTTGTATTTGCTTTGCATTTCCTCAGGTTACTTGAAGAAGGAAATGTTGGAGCTGCCGGTGCAGAAAAACAGAGAATAGAAGAAATTCAGAGAACTAGGAGAAAATATCTGGACGATAACCATATAGAACATGTACCAAAATATTTCCGGTAACTTTAAAAAGCTCCGACCTCCCAGCCACCTTCAAAACCATAATTCAGCTGTGTCCCAGCCCCTATTACCCTGTCAAACAGGACCAGTAGTGCTGGAGGTGCATATGAATACATGCCACCAGTCCTTCTCACCGCAGTGTGGTAATACTAGATGCATGCCACCAGTCCTTCTCACCACAGTGTGGTAATACTAGATAAATGCCACCAGTCCTCCTCACCGCAGTGTGGTAATACTAGATACATGCCACCTTTCCTCCTCACCGCAGTGTGGTAATACTAGATACATGCCACCAGTCCTTCTCACCACAGTGTGGTAATACTAGATACATGCCACCAGTGCTTCTCGGTAATACTAGATACATGCCACCAGTCATTCTCACCGCAGTGTCGTAATACTAGATACATGCCACCAGTCCTTCTCACCACAGTGTGGTAATACTAGATACATGCCACCAGCCCTCCTCACCGCAGTATGGTAAAACTAGATACATGCCACCAGTCCTCCTCACCGCATTGTGGTAATACTAGATACATGCCACCAGTCCTCCTCACCGCAGTGTGGTAATACTAGATACATGCCACCAGTCCTCCTCACCGCAGTGTGGTAATACTAGATACATGCCACCAGTCCTCCACACCGCAGTGTGGTAATACTAGATACATGCCACCAGTCCTCCACACCGCAGTGTGGTAATACTAGATACATGCCACCAGTCATTCTCACCACAGTGTGGTAATACTAGATACATGCCACCAGTTCTTCTCACTGCAGTGTGGTAGTTCTAAATACATGCCACCAGTGCTTCTCACCGCAGTGTGGTAATACTAGATACATGCCACCAGTGCTTCTCACCACAGTGTGGTAATACTAGATACATGCCACCAGTCCTCCTCACCGCAGTGTGGTAATACTAGATACATGCCACCTTTCCTCCTCACCGCAGTGTGGTAATACTAGATACATGCCACCAGTCCTTCTCACCGCAGTGTGGTAATACTAGATACATGCCACCAGTCCTCCTCACCGCAGTGTGGTAATACTAGATACATGCCACCAGTCCTCCTCACCGCAGTGTGGTAATACTAGATACATGCCACCAGTCCTCCTCACCGCAGTGTGGTAATACTAGATACATGCCACCAGTCCTCCACACCGCAGTGTGGTAATACTAGATACATGCCACCAGTCCTCCACACCGCAGTGTGGTAATACTAGATACATGCCACCAGTCATTCTCACCACAGTGTGGTAATACTAGATACATGCCACCAGTTCTTCTCACTGCAGTGTGGTAGTTCTAAATACATGCCACCAGTGCTTCTCACCGCAGTGTGGTAATACTAGATACATGCCACCAGTGCTTCTCACCACAGTGTGGTAATACTAGATACATGCCACCAGTCCTCCTCACCGCAGTGTGGTAATACTAGATACATGCCACCTTTCCTCCTCACCGCAGTGTGGTAATACTAGATACATGCCACCAGTCCTTCTCACCGCAGTGTGGTAATACTAGATACATGCCACCAGTCCTCCTCACCGCAGTGTGGTAATACTAGATACATGCCACCAGTCCTCCACACCGCAGTGTGGTAATACTAGATACATGCCACCAGTCCTCCACACCGCAGTGTGGTAATACTAGATACATGCCACCAGTGCTTCTCACTGCAGTGTGGTAGTACTAAATACATGCCACCAGTGCTTCTCACCGCAGTGTGGTAATACTAGATACATGCCACCAGTGCTTCTCACCACAGTGTGGTAATACTAGATACATGCCACCAGTCCTCCTCACCGCAGTGTGGTAATACTAGATACATGCCACCAGTGCTTCTCACTGCAGTGTGGTAATACTAGATACATGCCACCAGTGCTTCTCATCGCAGGGTGGTAATACTAGATACATGCCACCAGTCCTTCTCACCGCAGTGTGAAAATACTAGATACATGCCACTAGTCCTCCACACCGCAGTGTGGTAATACTATATACATGCCACCAGTGCTTCTCACTGCAGTGTGGTAATACTAAATACATGCCACCAGTGCTTCTCACCGCAGGGTGGTAATACTAGCTATCCAGAAAAATTATGATATCCGCCATTGCCTGAATGGATTAATATTGTGCAACTGATGGCCAGTGTGCAGCAGGTGTTTGGATGGCATTATGGCTGGGAGGAGAAAATGTATGTAGTGAATTATATTGCAAACAGCCTTATAATTGCATGGAGGTCGACCACATAACTACTGTGAGGCCCAGCACTAAACTGCTTCTCCTGCTGTCCAGTCATAGGTTTGCAGAGCCACCACTAGGGGGAGCGTAATGCCAAGAGTTTTTTTACAGATTTTCATTTAATTCAGATGTAGCTGGATGAATCCATATGCAGTGAGCTCCCCCTGGTGGTGACTGCAAGCCGCCAGAGTCTTGTCATTTAACGCTATGACTGTATGAAGGGAAACCGGGTATTTAGAGAATGAAAAACACAGATCCAGCCCTTGTAAAGAGTGGCATTTTTTGGAAATAAGCTTAAGGATCCTTGTCCCCTTCATTCTAGGCATCGATGGGGGTCCAACAACTAGGACATATATCAGAGATAGAATATCTAATCAATATGCCATCGATGCTTATGGTAGGAAAACACAGCCAGGTCATTTGTGAATCACAGCCATTCTTATTTCCTAAAATTTAATTACCCCATTTGTTCTTTTTCTCATATGAGGGTTATTAGTGTTGCATCTCTGATTTAATTTTTTTTTTCCTATTTGCAGGAAGGTGGTTGATACCCATAACAAGGAGACGTGGGTTTCTAATGACACCTACTGGGAATTGCGCAAGGACCCTGGTTTTAGCAAAGTTGAATTACCCATTCTTTGGTGATGTTGCTATATGGATCATTTTATCAACAAATCAATATCTATGCACAGTTCAGTTTCATATTGCTATGAGATTACTTTTTGTCATGCCTCATGCCATTTGCTTTTATATTCATTTTTAAAAAGCTCTTTGCTTGTATAACATGTAAACTATTCTGAGTTATTAACAGTATCTGCTGCGTTTGTAGATAGACAGTGAAGTATAGAAGCTCTGGACTCTTCCTCATTACTGTAGGAATAGACACACAGGTTTCCCCCATCCCAATGAATGTTCCAATACTTTCTCATTATCAGAAAATTTGCCATTAAAGAACATGCGAGCACAGATATTTTGCTGCTATTGGAAACATTTCCCCATGGGAAAAATATTCCGATTATAGCAAAAATCAATAGTTCGGGTCTGTCCACACGTAGCATAAACACTGTGGAATTTTTAGACCGGATTTTAAGGAAATTCCACAGCACTTTCGCAAGAGAAATTGACATGCTGCAGATTGAGAATCGGCACCACAAATTCCAGAAATCAGTTTTATTTTTTTCCTGCATCGAGTGGATGAGATTTGTTCAAATCTCAAACACTTTGATGCTACTGTATTCTGCTGCGGAAGTTCTGCAGTGTTTACTCTACGTCTGTACGACCCTTTTACTGGTATTACCCATCCTAGGTTGTTATTGTGTAGAGTGCCCTATAAAATACAAATGTCTGATCTACAGACAATCTGCAGAGAAAAGTTTTACTATGGACAAACCCTCTCAGGCCAGGGTTACACACAGTTTTGATGCAGTTTTTGTTTTAGCCAGAGCCAGAATTGGATCCAAAAGGAGGAAAAGGTATAAAGAAAGGAGTGAAGCATCTCCTACCTTTTGTCTCCAGTTCTGAGTTTGGTTCAAAAACTGCACGTGTGCTCCTGGCCTTAAGGCAATATATTATTAATCCCTGTGGAGCTGAATTCTATAAAACCATGTATTGTAGGTGTTGTCCGGGCACAAACCGGTTTTCATAGTGATGACCTATCCGTAGGATCGGTGGGGATCCGATACTCGGACCGATGAGCTTCTCCAGCTGCCTCCGGGCACCGGATGTCTGTGCCAGAAGCAGATGGCTCCAGCCACAGTATAGCGGCCGTGCTGCAGCTCTGCTCCTTCCTATTCAAGTGAATAGGAGAAGAGTTGCAGTTGTGCAGCACGGCCGCTATGTCATGTACGTAGCCAACTGCTTCCGACATTGAACGCTGCATAACATCCGAAGCCTGGAGGCAGCCAGGAACAGATGATCGGTGCAGGGTCGACCCCCCGCCGATCATAGATTGATCACCTATCCTGTGGATAGGTCATCAGTATGAAAAACCGGTCCGTGCCCGGACAACCGTTTTAAAGTGAAGCTCCCCCTTTGATTTAGGGCACATGACTGTACTACAGCTCTTTACAACCTCAGACCTGTGCAGAGCCATAATAGAGATGGGGAGATTTATTAAGGCTGCCGTTTTATACGCCAGTCTTAATAAATTAGGCGCACTTACTCCAACGATTTGTATATTAAGAGGCGCACACTGTTTAAAAAATGAGGCACATCTCTGGCTTTCCGTGCGCCCGAAAGTCAAATCTACTCCAGCTATGATCTGGAGTAGAGTTAAGCTATAATTTACGCCAGTTTCTGGTAATAAATTATAATAAATTTGTCAAGCTGCAATAGGCTATGCCCTTATTGTTAAGCCCCACCCACTTTTTGAATATTTAATTTTTTTTAAAAGTGTCATGGGTGACATAAATGCAGCAAGTTGCCTTTTGTTGCGCAAATTTCGACTTTAGAGGCATTTGTAACTTTTTCCTCAAAAAGTTAGTCCGTTTTCCCCTATGTCTACTCCATGTGGTACCTGCGTATGGCACTGCATTACGAATATGTTCTTTCCTAGAAGCACTGCTTGCAGAATAAAATACCTTCATGATACGGCATCCGCTGGAAAACTGCACATTTCTATGTGAATCTGACACAAAAAATTTACGTGTCTCCCTATGAAATCAGAGGCTTACGGATGTACAGTGTGGTTCTATATAATTTAGAGGATTGGGAACACTAAACCTAAGGTATATATTAGTTTTATTTGCTGTGCAGCTGAATTTAATCTATTGTTCGCTTTTATCAGCCACCCGAATATCAGCCTTGTTTTAAATTGGTCCACATATCTCCAGTTCTGATACTCTCCAGAAACATTGACATTCATATTTGCAACTAATATTAGCAGCTGTTTTTTAATATACTCTTAAGACTTTGTACTTTAGATTTGCTTCTCCCATATGCCTCTCTTTATATCGGAGATATAGATAGCATGTCGTAATACAATTGTGTAAAAACCGGATATGCTCCGTCGGACAGGCTGCTTTAACTTCATCCTAGTTTTTAGGGTCTTCATTGATAAAAATTCACAGGTCAAAACTCATTACATTTGGGACAATGTAAAAAGTTAAGAATAACTTAGCTGCACTGGCAAAGTGAACAATATCGTTCTGCTTATAGCTATTGCTTTTTGTTTTTTAGAAACTGAGGACACGGCCAATTTTGGCCTTGAGGACAGAACCATTTTATTATATTTCCGTATTTGCATCCCGACGCTCATAACTTTTTGATTTTTTGTACGACGTTGTTGTATGAGACTTTGTTTTTTGCGGGACGAGTTAGGTACCGTTTTTTGGTACAAATACATTATTGTTTAATTTATATCAATTTTTATTTTGGCAAAAATGCAGAAAAAAAAAGTTCTGCTGCAGTTTTAATGTTTTTTTTTCCCCACCATACACCGATCATCATAAATAATGTTATACATTTGTTGTACAGATCGTAACAATCATGGCGATACCAAATATGTCTATTATTTCATGTTTTGGGACTTATATTTTAAAAAAGTTTATTCATTGTAAAAAATGTGTACTTCTGTGTATTTTTTTTATAATTTTCTTTTATTTAACGTTTTTTGTTTTTTTTAATTAATTTAACTTCTTTTTTTTTAAAATCCCATAGAGGGTTTTTTCATTTAGATTTTTTAATTGTAATGTACTGGCATATATCTATATGCCAGTACATTAGCCTGTGTACTGATTGGCCAGATTTCCTGTTGTTAGGGCACACTTCGGTATGCCCTAACAAGTGCCTGTGTACAGACAGCCCTGGGGGGGCTCCTTCAATGGACCCTAGGCTGTTTGACCCTACAAGTTATGGGCCTTGATCGCGTCACAGCGATTTTCTGTGACGCGATCAAAGTGCAGTTCCCCCTTCTCTTCTTTACTTTGAATGCCGTGATCAGCTTTGATCGCGGCATTCAAGGGGTTAACGGCGGAGAGGAGAGTTTTCTCTTCCCTCCACCTTTAGAGCGGGGATGTGTACTACAGCTGTTGCCCCAATCCTTATCGCGTGTGGACACTGGCTGTCCCAAAGGACGAGAATGCTCGTCCTAATGCGCTAAGTACCCGCCGCTCAGGACGAGTATTCTCGTCCTGTGTCGGCAACCAGTTAATACAATTGAGATGTCAAATGCTGAAGGCTTATGACATCTTCAGTATGTTGATGTCATCGGTTGATGTCATAAATTGAGGTCACAGTGACTTTGACAACTTTTATTTGTCCATCGTCGTTGGTATAATCCAGTCTATGGGATGTAGCTGATGGATTACTAGGGGGGCACAGGGTCGTAAAGGTTGGTGATTTTAGTCCATATCAACCAAATTGGTATATCAAGTCTACCAGAGATTGCTCTGAACATGACGGATGTCCTTATATGTATATGGTCAACTACTGACTGTAGTGAGGTCACAAAAGATTCTAGCAAAAGGCTTACATCCTATTGGGCTACCTACTTGTATAACAAGTTGACTGATAAATGTCGCTGGCTTTAAATTGGAGGCATAGGTAGTTTAAACATTGATGTGACTACGGTGATTATTTTCTTAGAGGACCTGTCACCTCTCTTAAAATGTCTGTTTTAGTAAATACTTACATTCACCCCAATATAACCATTCTGGAACAACTTCTCTTTGGACTGTAAGTTGTGCTGTTCCTCTGTTATTCCTACTGGGATGTATGGTTTAAATGGCCCCTGGGTGTTATTAGTTGGGAGGGGTGTCCCTACACAGAGTAACACTGTCCATTTAGTGCTGATGGTGAGACTTTAGGGACATTCCCCTTTTACAAAGGGAAAGGTATTATATTACCTAGTTGTCAATTTATCATACATTTCTAGTAGGAATAACAGAGGAAGTAACAATTCTGAAGCATCTTTTCTTATAACTTTGTGTTGTTCATGAGGAATAAGGGTATGTTCACACGGCAGCGTCCGTTACGGCTGAAATTACGGTGCTGTTTTCAGGAGAAAGAGTATTTACTAAAACAGACATGTCTAGTGGGTCGACAGGTTCTATTCAAATAATTTAATGGTTTTATGAGATTAGATAAAGTTGTCCGCTTTTTTTCCCCCAAAAAAAACAGTGCCACTCTTGTGCATAGGCTGTGTCTGGTATTACAGCTCAAAACATTTTCATGGAGCTTCACAGCTCACTGCATAATATGTTATTACTGAGTTCAATGAATAAACAATAGAGTAAGCTCCCTCTAGTGGCGGCTGCAGGCAGACAGAGATTTAAGATCACATTCTGTCTATACAGGGGATTAGAACCTTTACATTGGGAAACTAATCCGTACAGAATTTTGAACCCATTTAAGGTATGTTCGCACTACAAATGTTTGAGTCAGAAAAAAAATTAGACTGATTTCAAGAGAGAGAGGCCTCTGAATACAGCTGTTTTTGGAGCTGTCAAGCTAGTTCCTGAGCCTTTGAATGTAAACTATTCACATACAGCAAATAGAGATATTAAAAAACCGTTGGGCTCCATTCACATGTGTCAGATTTGACACGCATTTTGGCATTTATTACTATGTGCCGAAATCCGAAGACAATCTGCATCCCATGCATGCGAATGGGGTTTCCGCAACCCTGTTCACATGGTATGAAAAAATGTCTGCTGGAATTTGTCTGCACCAAAAAAACAACAAAAGAAAATCAGCCACAGAAAAAAGTAGCACGTTACTTATTTCTGCACACAAAAAAAAAACCCCACTAGGATTAGCCCCATGGAATAACAATAGAGCTAATCCTCTCGCGGACTTGCTGCACACCTGCGGCAGGAATAAGAGGGTATGCCTTGGATTTCTGCCGCAGAAATACATGTCTGATTTTAATTGCGATGTGTTAATGGGGTCTTTGGAATTGACGTGTCATACAGTGTGATTGGTACAGCTTCCTAAATACATTTTATTAAAAAATATTTTTACCTTGAGCTACAGCTGCTTTGTATCCTGCATAGCGAGCAGCTGTATCTTGCGCTGAATCCTGTATCTGTCAGATCCACGGGACTGATGGGTACAGTGACGGCGGGTCCTGCGTGATCGAGCTGCTATCGATGACATCGAAGTTCATAACTTAGATGTGATAGATTAAAGATGGATCCTGTGTGCCAGACACGAAGGACCCGCTTTCACTGAACCTGTCAGTCCCGTAGACCTGACGGATTCAGGTCTTCGCGAACGATACAGCTGCTCTGTATACAGTATACAAGGCAGCTGTATCTCAATAAGTAAAAATCATTTTTAATAAAATGTATTTAGGAAGTTACCCTTATCAAATTAATGGACAGTTACCATTACCACAAAAAAAATGTCAAAGGTGTACATAGCCTTAAACTATGCAACAAATAAAAACTATTATTTACATAAATCCAGAAAACCTATACAAGTAATTCCATATACTTAGAGAAAAAAAAGTGTAGCAAGGAAGAAAGCAGCCTGTCACATAGGATATATCCCCTATATATTAGATGCTATAATAGAGCTAAACTGTAAAATGCAATTTACCCACTTTAGTTAGTCAAGAGAAATGAAATGTGTGCACTTTATGCAAATGCCAATGTTTCCTCACCCCTTAAGGGCCATTCACGTGAGTGTGTCACATTTGCGTGCGCAAGAAAACGGACCGTTTTTCACGTCTGATTATCCTCTGCAAGCTTTTTTTTTTTTTTTTTTTTTTTATATATATATATTTCTCTGCATTTCTTTAGCAACTGAAGTGTGAAACAGGAACCGCTCACAGATGTCGTCCATGTGCTGTCTGTGTTCTTCACGCACCCATAGACTTCAATGGGCGAATTGGTCCGCAAAAACAGAACACTATAGGACATGCATTGAGTTTCACACAACGGACACACCCTGTGTGAAAAAATCACGTATGTCTGAGTAGCCCCATTGATTTGCATGGGTCCGTGCGCTGTCAGTTATTTCAACGGACCGCACGTGGACGCAGAACATACTCGTCTGAATGAGCCCCAAGACCTGTTTAAAGATATTTATGGGCCCATACTGTACCACCGTTCTCATATAGAAATATATGAAATAAGAATTTCACCACATGCCGCATTACGCAGGTATTCAGAGTGCCACAGGGAAACACCGTATAGCGCTCAGAGTGCCTACAACTCCATAATATGGAACTGTAGGGTCTCTGTGAGTGAGGCCTAAATCTCAAAGGGTTATGAGAGCTGCACTGGTCAACATGCATGTGATAGGTGGGTGTTTGCATAATGTGGGTGCTCCTTTTCAGGCCTACACAAACCCGATCTCTTACCAATGCCATAATTTAAAGCTGTCCTTTGCTGGACTTCACTTAAGATGCAGGAATGGTGCCATAAGGTTACACAGACTCATGAATGTTTTTGAAATAAACGCCTTGACCTAATACACATGCATGAAATGGTTTTTCAGACCGTGCTACCATATACAGTAAAGAGGAACAATGGCGCGCTCTCCAAGTGCTCTACACAAACTTTTGTTACCAAATAGTCAACTCGCGTCTATATTTTGTTGTTTCATTTGTGCTTTAAATTGTAAGACCGATACTGTCCGTTCCTTCAGGCTGAGCCTGATCGTGTCACAGAACCGCCACCTATGTTTCCAGTGACAAAGAATGACAATACGTTAATGTATTGTAATGTACATAGGTCCTGCATGTGTATCTTATCTGATTAGCCTGCCGATGAATGTTGCTAAAGCCTTACTCAACACATTGTTTTTCATGAAGACTCATCAGGTAATGCAAAATCAGTTTACTGAAGGGGATTTTCTAACTAAACTCTTACGAAGAAGTGTAATAGTAAACTTGATGTCTTTTGCAGACATTTGTCTTTACATCGACCTGCTGCTAATAGTGCTTGTTCTTCTAATAAACTTATATGTACACTGTTTAACTCATCCCGTGTTGTGGTCATTTGTGTAACAGGAATACGTGGGACCGAGCTTTGACACAAGTGACGTGATTGACAGGGAGGGAGGGAGTGTGTGTGTGTGTGTGTGTGTGTGCCGTTTTTTCTTTTTAAATACAAACTTTGATTTATTAAACCGGTAAGTGCACCGCTTATAGCATACATGTTTATACATTTGGCTCTCGATTTGTCTTTTCTTCATTTAAAAGATACCACCAGAGTATACACTTATAAAATGGCCATTAATGTATTTTTTTTTTTCACTTTTCTTCATTGGAGATATGATTGTTTGTTTGAATATACAGACCCAAAGCCTGAGGCTGCACTACAGAGATCCTGCTGACATGACACTTTCTGATTCCTATTTCTCTGCAGTATTGTCATGGAGAATATGTATGGATTCAAAAGACCAAATACATCAAAACGGTTTTAGACTATAATGCTCTCCCAAAGTTTTTTCCTGTTCCCTCACCAAAAAATTAGGGAAATGCTCGTGGTACCACAGCATTATCCGCTGTTCAGAGAAAAGCATTTAACTGCACCTCCCCCCATTGGTGCCCTAGGCGGCCCCTACTTCATCTTGCTCTGCCCCAGTGGTATGCTGTGGGCACGGTTATACTAATAATTAGTGGAGTACAGGAGTAAAACGTTGTCAAGTAAACCTGAACTTTAAGGCCTTATTCACACATTGCATCCACTCCTGATTTTGGTTTCAAAATACTGAGCAACTCTGTAAAACGAGAAGTGTAAATCGTTCCCTTATATTTCCTGTGTTCCGAACCCACTTCTGGTTTTGGCTTGATGAAAAATACTGACCAAATGTGCAATGTGTATATGAGGCCTAAGGGTAGGTTCACACTGCTTATTTTCGGGCCGTAAAATCGGGAGCAGAACGCCTCCAAAAATCTGCCCATTGATTTTAATGGGGAAAAACGTCGTTCTGTTCCGACAGGGCGTTTTTTTACACGGCTGTGTTAAAAAACGCCCTAGAAAAAAAAGTGCATGTCACTTCTTGAGATGTTTTTGGAGTCGTTTTTCATTGACTCTATAGAAAAACAGCTGCAAAAAACGCTAATTAAAAAAACAGCTCTGTATTTTCAGACGTTTTTTGGTAAGTGTGAGAGCATACCCTTAGTTTTTTTTTTAGCTCTCTTTTCATTCATCGAAGATTTACCCTAACCTACTGTGGGTTAAACGACAATCGTCTTGCTCAGTATATTTCTGTCTTTTACAGTCTCAATGACACCAATGCAGCAGCTGCCCTGTATCAAATCATGGATGGCTATATTTAGTAATTAATGTTCCTGAAAGATTACACTGGATGTAGAGGACTAGTACATGCCGCGGTGTCTCCGACGTCCGAGTCACGTCAACATAACATTGTGTCCTCGGATGAATGCCAAGTATGTAGAGGAGGCTAAAGATCTACTGCATTTACTACAGGGTGCACCATGGATATATGAACGCGTCAGTGATCTATATATTATTTACATCTACTTGACATGTAAGATGATATTTCTGGAAGAGATCATGCAGTCTCCTAAAACACCGTACATATATATATATATATATATATATATATATATATTTATATTATGTACATATATATATGTACATGTAGAATTTATATACATACGTTAAACCCAGCCAAAACCGGTGTGATATAAGTTTATGTGGCATAGAATAGGCGCAAATGCCGCAATGTCAGGAGATTACAAAGCAATAGTGTGAACTCAAACCACCATTGATTGAGAAATTGGGGGCTGCTGTACTTTTCAGTGGTGGAAATCTGAGTGACAATTGACTTGAATGGCCTTTTGTTTCGAGAATTGTACCAGGGATTTCCAGTATATCGAATAGTAGATCCCTTGCCAAACCAGACCACATAACTGAATATGAAATACAATAAATACACCACTGTAATGCAGTTTATCATAGAGGCAGTTCTCTTACACATTGATCTCAGACCTTAATAAAAGACTGGTTGCTAGGGTAACACATCCCAACAACCAGACCTTTGAATGGGGTTGTCAGATTGCGCATTCCTAGCAACTACTCTGTCTCAGATACCTGCCAAGCTATCCTTTCCCTTCACGAGATAGGTGCAGTCTGAGCCTTGAGCTGAGGTAGGGAAGGGATAGCTTGACAATACAGTACTTGAATAGCGAGCCGGTTTAGAAGTAGATTTTAGATGCCGTCTCTGTTTGCATTCGCTCTATATCATCCCCTGAAAATCAGAGACAATCTTATTACCAAGAAAAAAAACAGTCTGGTTTCTCCAATTTAATTACATTAAAACAAATCCAAAATTCATACCACTTATTTTGGGTTTTCAAACGTAAAGCATAACATGGTGACATTTAATACTTGGGATGGAGTGATCCAGAACAGTGACACTTCTAATAATTCTTCATTTTTAGCATGACCATTTCACGGACTCCTCTGTAAAAGTAAAGAGAGGTAGGGAGCAAACCTCCTTTCAGTCTTCATCTTTCTTTCCATTTTATTTTCTTGCTGCCATGATTTTTAAGTATTGCAGTGCATTGTGGGCAGCGTCATTGTGAGCATTGCCACATGAAAGCCCAGTGCCATGACAAACTGTGATTGGGTTGGTGGACACTTCAGCCAGACACTGGAACTGTCCATTGACACTTAATTCCTCTGCAACAAAACCAAAAAGATAATATGACTGTGTTTCTATAGTAGTCTAATTTAACTTCATTTTTTCTTAGACCGTGTAAGTTTTAACACAATAGTCAGAATAGGGATATGCTTGGCGTATTGAGCACTATTGGGAGGATATGCATGTCAAGTCCTCAGTGGAAATACTAAGTGCCTTTGAGGGAGAGGACCCATCTTTTATCTCTTGTGAGCCACATTCACCTATGGGAGATGATCATGAGTCGCACTTAAATGTTGCAATCAAATATGGTTCTAATATTTACTCTTAAAGGGGTTGTCTCATTAGACAACCCTTTCATAATTATCAATGCAGGTTGGGTCCCGGCCCCCTTGGCAAACAGCTGATTTGGCAGGAGGAAGCCTTCTCTGGTCAGACACTTCCCCTGCAGTGCTGCAGGCAAAATGTAGTATTACATGGTGGCCATTCAGATAATTGGCTGTAGATGTAATACATGAGTGGCTTGAGTCCACCAGAGCAGCTCTCCGTTCTGGCTCAAAGAGGAGGGACTCCGCACGATGACATTTATATGAGCTAGCGATTAGGGCATATGTACAGATGTTGCTTTCAAGAGAACACCACCGTAATGACGTGAATCAAACACTAAAGCTGTCCCTATAGATGTAGATTGCAGACAGGGAAATTCTGAAGTGATATGGTGCATTTCTCATAGCTGCTGGGAGTACGCAAATGGGTGGAAAAGAAGGCCTAGAGCGGAGCTGGGTAGACCCTGCTCCCCCCCCCCCCCCATGTCAACCAGGAAGACGCCGTTCTCATGCAGACAGATGTGTGTGTTGAAAAGAAACAAAACCTTAAAAGGGTTATCATTCCCATCTCAGGCATTTATGGCATATCCTATCTGATAGATGCAGATCCCAAGCTCTTTATCAAGAATGAGGATTCCTGTCCTGCCTAGTGAGGTGGGTGCCGGTTGTCGATTTCTGGTGGGGGCTAAGTGAAGAGGTGGCCGCGCAGCTCTCCGTTATGTTCTATGGGAACTGGAACCCACATCGATCACACAATTGTGGCATATCCCATAAACGTCTGAGATGGGAATAACCCTTTGACCAGTCTGTTGCATCACATCGATTAGGCCTGCAAATCCCAGGTTTGAAATCCATGCCTTGAGGGATTAAACCGGGACTGCAGTTAATAAATGTACTCCATTAGTCAGAGACTCTATTAAATAATTTATGTAGTAGTGACGTGGTGATAATAATAACATCTTGTTTTTTTAACCCCTTAATGACCGCCGATAAGCCTTTTCACGGCGGTCATTAATGGGCTTTATTCTACAGCGCCGCCATTCTACGGCGCTGCTGTAGAATAAAGTAAACAGAGCAGGAGCTGTCACATCTCCCTGCTCTCAGCTGCCAGACGTAGCTGAGGGCTGGGGGCGTCCCTGCTCTGCCGGGTGAGATCGATATTAGTATCGATCTCACCCGTTTAACCCTTCAGATGCGGTGCACAATAGCGTGCACTGCATCTGAATGGTTTTGGAGAGAGGGAGGGAGCGCCCTCTCTCTCCCACCGACACCCGGCGATAAAATCGCCGAGTGTCTGTGTCTTCTATGGCAGCCGGGGGTCTAATAAAGGCCCCCAGGTCTGCCTGGAGCGAATGCCTGCTAGATCATGCCTCTGGCATGACCTAGCAGATGCCTGTCCGTTTTAAACGGACAGCCAGTAATACACTGCAATACAAAAGTATTGCAGTGAATTACAATAGCGATCGGAGGATAGTGAAGTCCCCTAGTGGGACTAGTATAAAAGTAAAAAAAGTTTAATTTAAAAAAAAGTGAAAAAAATAAAATTAAAAACACACTTTTTCCCCTTACAAACTGCTTTACTATTAAAAAAAAAACCACAATAAAGCAAAAAAGTTACACATATTTGGTATCGCCGCGTCCGTAACGACCCCGACTATAAAGCTGTTACATTATTTAACCCGCACTGTGAACGCCGTAAAAAATAAAATAAAAAACAATGGAAAAATTGCTGTTTTCTGTTAATCCTGACTTAAAAAAAATGTGATAAAAAGTGATCAAAAAGTCGCATCTACTCTCAAATGGTACCAATAAAAACTGCAAGTCGTCCCGCAAAAAACAAGACCTTATACAGCTATGCCGACGCAAAAATAAAAAAGTTACAGCTCTTCGAATGTGACAATGGAAAAATGTAAAAAATGGCTTGGACATTAGGGCCCAGAATGCAAGCAGGGGGAAGGGGTTAAACATGTGCTTTAAATAATCCCTGCCAGTCTCTCGTATCTCCCTTTCCCTAGTTTAAGTTACAAGGAAGTTTGTGTAAAGCCTCACCTATATCCATGTAAGAAACTCGAAAATCCTGCTCTTCTGCCACCTCTGTCAGCATTTTCACATAGTCGGTGTTGGGAATACTTAGCGGACTTCTTTTTAGCAGGTTTATTTTCTCACCAGAAGAATTTTTCAGGGCATCCCAGGTACATCCAGGATTATTACCAATAGGTTTTTTCTAAAACGAACAAGAAAACTTTCAACTCCATAGCCAAATCATTAGCCCCGTGTACCCCTGAGGACGCTACTTAGTAGCGAAACATGTCGGGGGGGCTGTTAGGATTTTACCACCTACCGCTGACCGGACTCACTGTGTATCGATTAGCTAATCTAATAATATAACTGGCTAGGGAATGGAACACTACTCCTAAGTCAATCACTACTTATGCCTGTAATCACACAGGTAATTCACGTCTAATTCCGGTTTCTAGGTAGTGACAATTTTAACTTAAATCTATGTGGTCTGTCTGGCTATACGTAGCCTAATAAAGGTTATTTGTTATTTTTACCATCATTTGGTAGTTGGGAAATTGGGCTTGGCTGCTTGCAGGCAACCTTTCTTTTTGCATAGCCTATAATGAGCCCAACGTATGCTAAAAGCATTTCCTTTCAGCATGTTTGGGTGGAATGTGTCTATAAACGTTTTTTTTTTGTTTTTTACAGTATTGTTACAGTGTAGTTGTTCAGTTTTTTCTTTATTTCCTCAAATACCAATGGCAGCAGTACAAGGTTTATCATGCATTCATGAAAAAAAAATAAAAGGACAAAGTATTAAACTTGGTGCCATAACCTAGTGCCAGCTCCAACAGTGAAGGGATGACATACAGTGCTTGGAGCCTGACCCGCTTATATATATGGTTTAGCATATGTGGTGCTCGAAGATGCGGCTTAAAATTAAAAAATTGTAAGAGTGTAGTAGTGACAATTTTTGCCCACATTTATCCACATTATTGGTATATAAGGAGATAGATGGGTAGTAGGTGTTGTCATGCCCACACTATGGATGCAGCAGCTTCAAACCTTCTTGGAAGCCCGACCTGAAGATCGAGATTTAGTAGCTGTCCCTTCTGTCACCTCACCCTGATAAAAATGGACGGAGAAGTACAAATACTCTTCTCTGCCCTAGTGATATAATCAGCATGAAGCCTTAAGGGCCCTTTTACACGGGCCGATGATCGGGCAAACGTTCATATGAATGCTCATTCCCGATCATTGCTCTGTGTAATCCAGGCAACGATCAGCCAATGATCGAGCAAGCGCTTGTTTATCGTCTGATCGTATCGTTTAAGCAGCAAGAAATATTATCGTTGTCGACATCTCCCTGTGTAAACACGATAGAACTGTGACACGATAGAAATGTCTGGGGATGAGAGGTCGTAGTAATGATCGCTCGTCCCCATACATTACTGATCATTGCTCGTTTTGAACGGAGCAAACGAGCCCCGATGAACGAGCGGCCTCAAAGATCGGCACTTGTTTTCACAGCTCACATCGAGGTGTAAGAGGACCTTAACTGCTGCTATTGTAGTCGGAGTATGGCTTCATGTTTAGAGTAAACATCCCCTCCATATACTCACTAGAGAGATATTGATATCAGTTGGAATGCTTTTTAGTTTGGCAAGCAACTTCTCCGCTGCGATTTTCTTTGCCACCTTTTTCGATGTGCCGGAACCTAGACAAAGAGTAAAAATTTACTTCTACCCAAACCTCACCTGTTCGTTTATTATTTTATACCCCCCCCCCTCCCTTATGAAAAATGTTAACATTTTTAGATAACCCTTTTTAACAAAAGCCAGACAACACTTTCAATTACAATGAAATACCGGGGGGCATATTTCCCTTAGCCTGGATGGGTTTCTGCATATACCTCCAGTCACAACGCATTATTGTCCCTACTATTCACAAGCAGCTGTGGTGATAGGAGGATCAGCTTTCAAGTACTACAGACCCCCTCTGTGCGGTTTGTAGAGAGTATACACTGAATGGTCACTTTATTTGAGACAACCATCTAGTAGCGTGTTGAACCCCTTTTGGTATTCAGAAACGCAGCAATTGGTCGTGGCATAGATTTCACTTGGTGTTGAGATACTTCTGAAGGAATATCGGCCCATGCGGACAGGATAGATTCTCACATTTGCCACTAAAGTTTCCTCCGGCCATAGAGTTAACAGCTGCCATGAAGGAATGAACTTGGATCGGCCACAATGTCTAGGTAAGCCCTACTGGTCAAACGTCCATCCACAGGTATGAGAGGACCCAGGGTGTGTCAAGAAAACATTCCCCACACCATTCATTTGCCTCCACCAACCTGAACCGTTGACACCTGACAGGAAGGGTTTATGGATTCATGCAGCTTGTGCCAAATTCTGACCCTCCTATCAGCACGGTGCAACAGAAATCAGGATTCATCTGACCAGACGATGTTTTTCCATTGTGTTCCAATTTTTGCGCTCTTTAACCCACTGGAGTCTTCCCTTTGTGTTTCCCTTATAGAGCAAACTGCTCCTCTGTTGTTATAGCCGATTCGTGATAAGGAACGGCGAGTTGTGCATTTTGACACTTTAGTTGTGGCACCAGCATTGTATTCGGCTGCAATTTGCTTGACTGTACACCGCCTGTTCATCCAAAGGATTCTTGACATCCTCGTCTGACCCCTTAAGTCGACGAGTTGTTGGTGTCCACGGGATCCCATTTCGCTGGATGTTTTTCCTTGATCACACCATTTTCTGTATACTGTCAACACCGTAGCACAAGAAAACCTTACTAGGTTGCCAGGTTTTTAAACACTGGCCCCCCCGCTAGTCTAGCACTGATGCCATGCCTCATTCGAAGTCGCTGAGATCGCTCGATATTCCCACTCTAATGTGGATTTACACAAACTGATGCACGGAAAACTTGTTCACTCGATTTTATGCTGCGCTTAGGGGGTCACGTGTCTAATTTCCATACAGGGATGCTCCAAGGTCTAATAAAGTGGCTATTCAGTGTACATACCACGTATATAGACGCCATTACCAGGTTAATCAAAGTCTCCACTTGTTGGAGAACCATGAAAACCCCGGATTTTAAATACAAAAAAGGCAAAGGATATATTTGTAGTGTACAATGCAAAGTATCATACTATGACTTTTAAAAAAAATTAATAAAAATAAATAAAAAAAGGCATTAAAAAATATCCTTACCAGTTTCTACAAAACTTTCCACACGACAGGACATGGTGAATTCCCTCTTATGAGGTGGTCCTGCTTCTTGAGACACGAAATACTCAGGTAGTCGCCATCCTTTCTGAACAGCAAGCTCCTAGAATCAAAGAAAATCACATCAGAAGACTAAGCTCAGTGGGACACAAAGGATTCTACCTCGAATGTGTCACCAACGTGTCCGATAGGACTGGGCGATTACGACATAAATCAAAATCACGATTAATTGAACATGTAACTTAGATTACGATTAATAAATGATTTTTAGGCCACGCCCCTTTTGCATGGCACGCCATTGAACTAATATAGATCCCGAGCCTGCAATATACTACTGTATATAATATACCCTCGGCCCTGCCCCTCACACATTATAATGACCCCATAGCTGCCCCCACACAGTATAATGTCCCTATAGCTGTCCCTCAGTATACTGCACCCATACAGCCCCAATAGTGCCAAATAAAAATAATAAAATACTTACTCACCTAACCCGTTCCAACGACGAGTGGAAGAGGTGCTCCTCCTGTCTGTGTGGCTCGGCGAATATTTTCAGATTCCGCTGGACTTTTGCCATATACCGGCGTTTCAGGCATCCTATTGGTCCACGGTGTCCTCAATACCCACCCCATTAACTTTTTTGTTTAGCCCCAATGCCCAGGTTCAACGGCAAGCAGACAGTGTCCGTCTCAATGGTATATACACGGATGATGGGGGTTATATACATGAGTAATGGGGGTTATATAGGGGATGATGGCGGGCTGGTATTTACATGGATGATGGAGGTTTGTGTATAAAACCCCCATCATCCCTTTATACTACCCCCATCGTCCCAGTATTGAGGCTTGATGGGGGGGTAATGTACAGTGATGATGGCCGGTAATGTACAGGGATGATGGCTGGTAATGTACAGGGATGATGGGGGTCAATGTACAGGGATGATGGGGGTCAATGTACAGGGATGATGGGGGTCAATGTACAGGGATGATGGGGGTAATATACAGGGACCCCCATCATCCCTGTATATAACCCCCGTCATCCGTGTATATACCATTTGAACGAGCACTGTCAGCTTGCCACGGCACACGGGCATTGAGGCTAAAGAAGAAGTAAATGGGGCGGGCATCAAGGACACCGTTGACCAATAAGCTGCCTGAATCGCTGATATATGGCAGAAGACTCACGGCTCAGCACAGATAGGCGCAAAGCAGTGACGCCATTGCGCCTGTCCAAGCTGAGATGTTAACGGCCAGTTACACAGTGAATAGTAGAGCAGGGAATTGACATTTCCCTGCTCTACTATAGGTTTCAACCGTATCTGCGTCCTGAGGACGTAGACACAGTTGAAACCGAAAAAGAACGAAAAAAGGCAAAAAACGAAATGTGCAAGATGACCTCCGTTATCTGCACTGAATTTAGTTTTTTCCCCCGAATAATTGCCCAGCCCTAATGTCCGACATCATTCACAAATACTTCCCCTAACCTACCCCCAATGCTTCTCTAACCTACTATTGTCCTCCTTTCATACTCTTCAGAGCCGTCCCTACTTTCTGCACCTTTCTTTCTTGTCCTATTACATCCGACCCATCCTATCATATCAATCCTCCAAAGGCAACTGCCAATCATCTCAATCCTGATTGACAAGTAGCGAACTCGAACTTCTGCTTTTTCACTACCAATTAAATCCATCATTCCCCTTAGATTTCCAAGTTACAGGGCTCCCTTCTAATATTGTGTAATATTTTGGCACTCTGAGGATAAGTTCAAACACTTTGCATTGCAAAGGGTCAAATCCAGGGTAGAAATCTGCAGCAAATCCACAACATATGATAGGATAGGATATGCTGCGGACTTGCCCTGTATACTCCAAAATCTGCATTGATTTATTCCACAACATCCGAATTGGACTGTATTTTTTCAGTGCATAATCTGCTCCAAAAGGGCTGCATTTCCAAAATTTCCACAACACAAAGTATAAAGGATACTTCATATATTGTAAATGAACTGAATGGACATACATGCTTCAAACAGACAATAGCAAACACTGAATATTAAAGAGGACCGATCACTATGTGGGGAACCGCATGAAGGACTAGGAGACCAAAATATCAAATCTCTCTCAAATCTATTTACCTGGAAAAATTCAAAAATAATTTTGTCATAAAATCTCTGGCCCTTTAAGAAAAGGAGACGCAGCAGTGAAAGTCTCAGGAGACTGTGACTGCAATAGGAGATTTGCTGCTTCTAAGCTGGGAGAGTCCATTGTGTGTGTGTGTGTGTGTGTGTGTGGGGGGGGTGCGACGACTGTGTGAAGCATATAAACACTGGGTAGATGTGCTTCTATCTGAGTTCATGATGGATGTTGTTATAATAGCAGCAATGGAAGATGGATTCCTGTGTACGACGGAGGAGGAAGCAGCAGCAGAGGTAAATCCTGTCACAGCTTTCTCCCCAGCGCTGCTTCTGCTTCTGGGTATATGTAGTAAGAGACTGAGATTAACCGTTTACAAGCAGCTATGTCCTACTCTAGCAAATTAACCACTTCCAGCCACAGCCATTTTTCAGAGGTTCACTTTCGTGTTTTCCTCCCCACCTTCCAAAGCCATAACTTTTTACATCTTTAGTCGATATATCCATACGAAGGCTTGTTTTTTTGGGGGACGAGTTGTAGATTTTCACAGCACCATTTATTGTACCATATAATGTAGTGGGGAATTGGGGAAAAAAATCTTTGTGGAGTGGAACAGAAAAAAATAGCGATTCCTTAATCTTTTTGGGGGTATAGTTTTTACTGCGTTCACCGTGTGGTAAAAACGGCATGCTAACTTTATTCTGTGGGTCAATACGATTGCGGCAATGCCAAAGTAATATAGGTTTTTCTTTATGTTTTACAAGGAAAAAACGGATTGGTAAAAATAAAATTTGTGTTTTGTCGCCATATTCTGAGTCATAACTTTTTTTTTCTGTCAATTGAGCGGTATGAGGGCTTATTTTTGGTGGGGTGATATGTAGTTTCCATTTGTACCATTTTGGACTACATGAGACTTTTTGATCACTTTTTATTCCATTGTTTCTGGGAGATGAAGTGACCAAAAAAAAGCAATTCTGGCGGTTTTAATTTTATATTTTTTACGGCGTTCACCGTGCGCATTAAATAACGTTATATTCTAATAGTTTGTACAATTATGGACGCGGCGATACCAGTTACGTTAATTTTTTACATTGTGCTTGGGGGAAAATGGGAAAAAAGTTTAAAACTTTATTTTACTGTATTAAAATTTTTTTTTTACTAGTCCCCCTAGCGGACTTGAACAAGTAATCGTTGGATCACTTGCATGATATACTGCAATACATTAGTATTACACGGACAGTCTCATATGAAGCCCTGACGGAAGCAGGGCTTCATAGAAGTTACAAAGATTGCATACCTGGGTGCCTTCATCAGGCCTGCAGGCTGCCATGCCAACCATCGGAACTCCGTGATCGCGTCGTATGGGGTCGTTGCAACGTTACAGGGGGCCGCACCCGTTTCTAACCACGCACCTAAGGCGTTAAACAAGCGGGAACCCGCTCATTACACTAAATCGTTGGCTAGAAGATACAGTTGAAACGTTCGATCTGTGGAGCGGGCTCAGACCGTGAACCCGCTCCATACTCCCTGTCCTGCACCGTATCTGTCAGGAAGGGGTTAAACCTTTACAAGAGGTTTTTTACCTCTGGCAATTAACACTTTACAAGCAGCTGCCACCTGCTCCTTTAGCAGATTAACCCTATAGGAGCAGCTGGGCCCTTCTCTAGCAGATTAATATTTACGGGTAAAGCCACAAGCGGCAGATTTTGTTGCAGAAATTTTTGTGACTGAAAATGTTTCATGCTTTGAAATAGACTTGTTTCTGCAGCAGGTGCAGGGATTTCTGCAAGTTCTATTCAGATGAATGGAACGGATTTTCAGATCTGCCGTCTCCTCCTCTAGCAGATAAACCCTTCGCAAGCAGCGGTCGCCTTCTCCTCTAGCTGGGCTTCATAATACACAGGGAAATCTTGTTACACGGCTAATAAAATAACAATACTCTGTATGAAGTAAAGTTTAGACTCCTAGCTATATAGTAGGTGAGGAAAATGTTCACCTAATTGTGATTGACTGATTTGTCACCCATTAGGATGCATAGGGAAATCAATCCACCCGGTATGAGATTTGCTTTTAAAGAATTCATGAGAAAATTAGCGGAATTGATCCTATTATTGTTTTCGAAGGAGTTGGAAATCGGCAAAAACAGCAGAACAGGCGAATTGATAACCTCACCCCTAATTCTGAGCAGATCTGAGCACAAGGCTCAACTTTGTCATTCGGATGCTGATAGAATTCCCCTCCTCCTCTCCCAAAAAAGAAGAGAATCTCATGAGATTTGGAGTTCACTCTGCTTAAAGAGGACCTGTCATTCGGTCAAATAAGTTGAACTGGTTAACTAACCTAAATAGTGCGGTCTCCCTGATTTCAATGCTGTTTTTTCTCCTGTAACCCCCCATTGCAGATATATAGCGCCGTGTTGTGTTGGCTCCCTATATACTAATTAGCTGTAGTTAACCAATGGAGTGGAGCCAGCATCCCTGACTCTGATGCGGACTAATCAGCTCGAGGGTAGTTCATACCCTGCTGGCTAGCTACAGTAAATTAGCATATAGGGAGCCAACACAACGATGGTCATATCTCTGGAACGAGGAGGGCCAGGATTTTCTTATTTTTATATATATATATATATATATATATATATTTTTTTTTTAAACCAGCTCTGGAATTAGGGATACAGCACTTTTCAGGTCAGTAAACCAGTTCAATGTATATGACTAAGTGACAGGTCTTCTTTAAATGGAAATAGAGACTGTGCCCTGTAATACTGAGGGAAATCCGCTGTTCTGCTAATGATATGTATTTGAGAAAAGTCTTATAATTTCGTCTTCTGTCGCTTTTTGTATGTCTTTCAAAACCGATATCTCGTCTTTAATTTTTTGTATCTAGAACTCCAGTGATGCAAGGCAACAGTGCCAACAGCGGAGCCACAGTGGGGATCATATGGACATAATAATTCCGCATTTACACAGACCTGTATTGAATACAATTATTTCCCATCACTATGACAGGAAAGGGATCGCACACACTAGGAAGGAAACACATTTAGCACATACAGAGATCAGAAGGTGGTTCAATCCTATACCCGGCACTGCCCACTGGAGCTTGACGTGCCAAGATGAGCAGCAGCTGAGCCTAGGCCCTTCTCAAATTCCAGATGAAGAGGACCTGCTGTTGCAGAACGTCAGCTATGGATTTATACCAAGTCCCATGGCAGCTGCCAAAGGCTGCCTGGATAAATAAGTAGGTCTGTGGCATTTTGCCACCTTCTCTACAAGTATATAAGTTTAGTAATACATACGTTTTGGCAGTAGTGGCTGCAATGAAGAAATGATCTGACGTCGTAACTCTGATATTTCTTATTGCTGTAATTAAGATCTTAAACGACTTACATTCTGTCAGTTTCTTGCCGTCTGTCTGCACCCCAAAATATGGGGTGCAGTGGGGTCCAATTTTAATTCTACCTATCCTCTCTACTACGAGGGGTCACTTGTCTTGGGGCTTTAAAAACAATTGAAGAAAATGGGCAGTCATGCTATAACCTCTTACGGTCCAACAAATTTTGGCCATCAAAGAGCAAAGAATTTTTTCATTTTTGTTGCTCTGCATTCTGACAGCCATAACTTTGTATTATTTTTATAATTGATTTAGATGTTTTGTCTTTTTGGAGGAGTATTATTTTTAGTCACCATTGTGAAGTACACTTAAAATTTTTGCTTAATTCATATACATTTTTTTTCCTCGGTCCACCTTAACCCCTTAACCCCTTCCCCCTGCTGGCATTCTGGGCCCTAATGTCCAAGCCATTTTTTAGATTTTTCCATTGTCACATTCGAAGAGCTGTAACTTTTTTATTTTTGTGTCGGCATAGCTGTATAAGGTCTTGTTTTTTGCGGAACGACTTGCAGTTTTTATTGGTACCATTTGAGAGTAGATGCGACTTTTTGATCACTTTCTATCACATTTTTTTTAAGTCAGGATTAACAGAAAACAGCAATTTTTCCATTGTTTTTTATTTTATTTTTTACGGCGTTCACAGTGCGGGTTAAATAATGTAACAGCTTTATAGTCGGGGTCGTTACGGACGCGGCGATACCAAATATGTGTAACTTTTTTGCTTTATTGTAGTTTTTTTTAATAGTAAAGCATTTTGTAAGGGGAAAAGCTGGGTTTTTCATTTTTTTTTTTTCACTTTTTTTTTAAATTAACTTTATTAAACTTTTTTTACTTTTTTACTAGTCCCACTAGGGGACTTCCCTATCATCCGATCGCTATTATAATACACTGCAATACTTTTGTATTGCAGTGTATTACTGCCTGTCCGTTTAAAACGGACAGGCATCTGCTAGGTCATGCCTGCGGCATGATCTAGCAGGCATTCGCTGCAGGCAGACCTGGGGGTCTTTATTAGACCCCCGGCTGCCATAGAAGACACAGACACTCGGCGATTTTATCGCCGGGTGTCAGTGAGATGAGAGGGAGCTCCCTCCCTCTCTCCAAAACCATTCAGATGCGGTGATCGCTATTGTGCACCGCATCTGAAGGGTTAAACAGGTGAGATCGATACTAATATCGATCTCACCCGGCAGAGCAGGGACGCTCCCAGCCCTCAGCTGCTTCTGGCAGCTGAGAGCAGGGAGATTTCACGGCTCCCTGCTGTTTACTTTATTCTAATGCAGCGACGTAGTTTGGCGGCGCTCTAGAATAAAGCCCACTAATGACCGCCGTAAAAAGACGTATCGGCGGTCATTAAGGGGTTAATGACCGGGCCATTTTGCACGTTAATGACCAAGGATTATTTTTTGTTTTTTCACGGTCGCATTCCAAGAGTCGTAACTTTTTTTTTATTCCGTCGACATAGCCGTATAAGGGCTTGTTTTTTGCGGGACGAGTTGTATTTTGTAATTGTACCATTTTTAGATGCTTACAATATATTGATTAACTTTTATAAACTTTATTTTAGGAGAGAATTGAAAATAAGCAGCTATTCCAGCATTGATTTTCACGTTGTAAATTTACGACGTTTACTATGCAGCGTAAATAACATGTTAACTTTATTCTATGGGTCGGCACGATTACAGGGATACCAAATGTGTAAAGGTTTTATATGTTTTCCTACGTTTGCACAATAAAAACCCTTTTAGAAAAAATTACTTGTTTTTGCATCGCCGCATTCCAAGAGCCGTCATTTTTTTATTTTTCCGTCGATGTGGCCGTATGTGGGCTTGATTTTTGCGGGCCAATGTGTAGTTTTCATTAGTACTATTTTGGGGTACATAGGACTTATAGATTAACTTTTATTTTATTTTTTATGGGGGGAATGGGAGAAAAGAGAGAATTTTGCCGTTGTTTTTTGGACGCCGTTCATCCGGCGGTTTAATTAATGTTTTCATTTTATTGGTCAAGTTGTTACGATCGCGGGGATACCATATATGTGTATGTGTGATTTGTTTTGACACGTTTACTGAATAAAACCACTTTTTGGGCAAAAAAAGTAGTTTTATTTGATTTTGACTGTAATTTTTATTTTTTTTTCCCACAAACTTTATTTAACTGATCGCCATTTTTTTTTTAAGTCCCACCAGGGGACTTCACTATGCGATGTGCCGATCGCATATATAATGCTTTGGTATACTTCGTATACCAAAGCATTATTGCCTGTCAGTGTAAAACTGACAGGCAACCTGTTAGGTCATGCCTCCGGCATCGCCTAACAGGCAGTTGCTGAAGACAGACCTGGGGGTCTTTGTTAGACCCCCGGCTGTCATGGAAACCCGACGGCGACCCGCGATTTGTTTGCGGGGGCGCCGATCGGGTGACAGAGGGAGCTCCCTCCCCCTGTCAAACACATTAGATGTCGCTGTCACTATTGACAGCGGCATTTAATGGGTTAAACTGCCGGAATCGGAGCGCGCTTCGATTCCGGCAGTTGCAGCAGGAGCCAGGCTGTGTATAACAGCCGTACTCCTGCCGCTGATCGCGTGGGTACAGTCTCAGTACCCGCGCCATCACAGGACGGATATATCCGTCCTCCTGCGCGAACTAGCAGCTGCAGAGGACGGATATATCCGTCCTTCGGCTTCAAGGAGTTAAAGAAGCACTCCCACAAAATTATTATTCTCTGGCCCATTAAAGGGGCACATTATGTAAATGGTGGTGAAGGTAATCTTCTTCTGGTCCTCAGCTGTGTCATGTTACAACTGCCAAGTCCGTTTCTCCATTCCTTCCTAGAAGACTCACATGGAGGCTGTGATGGTAATGAATAGAGAAACTGACTTCCCGTCCACATGAGACGCTGTGGCAGTTGTAGAGTCCTATTGCTGGTCACATGACACAGCTGAGGACCAGAAGGGAGGGGATAACTCACATATACAGCCACCGGTAAGAAGCCACCTTCACCACAATTTACATAATGTGCCGCTCTAATGGGCCAGAGAATAAAACATTTTGTGGGAGTGCTCCTTTAAATAACATGTTCAATATGCTGTTTCGATTATTACGGTGGTGGAGTCAGTGGTACCTCCAGGTTTATGTGGGCCCTTGGGTGAAAGTAACTTTGGACCCCCTTATGCCCTACCAACTTTCACCCACCTAGTATAGTATACTATACTATACACTATTACCTTTTGTAGGTCGCAAGCCACTTTCAAATATGGTTGATGGTGTTGAGCCACACTAAATCTTAAATGAGAAAAAACCTATTAAGATATAGCCAAGTGATAAGGTTCTTACCCTACTGTTAAATGCCAATGATATGGTTTAGACCCTGGTACCAAATTCTAGTAATGCTCTGACCATCCTGGTCTCCCTGATGAACAAATAAGGCCTGATTCACACGAACGTGTCCATTTTGCATCTGCAAAAAATGGACCGTATTTAATACATTTCAGTTCCGCGTGCCATCAGTGTGCTTTCCGTGTAGCATCAGTGTTCCTATTTTTTTCCTTTCCCCCATCATTTGTTTAGCAATTGGTGCGTGAAAAACACGGACAGCACACGGATGTCGTCCGTGTGCAGTCCATGTTTTTCACGCACCCTTTGACTTCAATGGGCTACGTGGTCCGCAAAAACTGACCAAAATAGAACATGCAGTGCGTTTCACGAAATGGAAACATGCTGCGTGAAAAATCACGGACGTCTGAATAGCCTCATTGAATTGCATAGGTTCGTGTGAGGTCTGTTTTTTTAACGGACAGCACAAGGACGTGTACAACGTTAGTCTGAATAAGGCCTTAAGAGCTGCCAGCAAAATACGATCAGCTTGATTGTAGACTTGAACGCCATCGAAAAAGGAAGGAAGAAAACTGTTGTACGTGTGACAAGTTACTCTGTTATTCCTCTTAGAAATTTTTAAATAAATTGACAACTGGATGTTACTATTCCCCTTGTCAAAGGGGCGTGTACAGTCTCACTCTAGACACACCCCCAACTGATAAAACCCAGTTGTCCTTTTATTCATAAATAACAGAGGAACGGCACAATGTAGAGTTGGGGAATACAACTATTTACTTACGCCTCAGGCACACGACCGTGTGCGCCGTCCGAGTCCCGTCAGCAATGCGAGGAAAGATAGGATATGTTCCATCTTTCCTCGGATCGGAGACTCTGACCATTTCTCACAAACCCGATTCACCCGCTAAAGTGAATGGGTCCGTGAAGACTATCGGGTGCCACTCGGATGCTGTCAAAAACGGGCCAAGTGGCCCAACGGTCGTGTGCAAGAGACCTTAGACAGGTCAGGAGAGGTGACAGGTCCTCTTTAAAGGGAAGCTCCAGTGAAAAACAATCTACACAAGTGCAAATCTTGTTAGGCAGTGGCCAAACAAACTAATGCTGCTACCTAGCATCGGGTCCCAACACCAGAGGTAACTATACTGGTTCTCCACATCAGCAATGCACGGAAAACTCAGTGTACCAATCCCACCCACCCAAAACATATATATATATATATATATATATAAATACAAACAGTTACCTGCAATGTACCAATTGGATTGACTTGAGTCTGATTGGCTGCTTGTTTGGGTACATCTTTTGTGATGGGTTCTGTCATGGGCAACCTGTACAGACAAAAGTTGGCATGTAAAAGGTGACATTTTTTTCGTGGTAACAAATAACATTGATCTACCTCTATGGAGAACTGTGAAGGGAAGCCTTCACCTAGTTCTGCCCATGGGCTGATGCAAATAACCAGGTTTCTCTTGGCTGCATCACGTACATATACACACATACCTTCATAGGGAATATGGTAGTAATGCAAACATGTAGCGAAGTTCACGTTACAAAATGTTATTAACTTTGACTGGAAGGGCAGAAGTAGGGAAAAGTATACAAACCCTTCAAATATAATGTGAAGAGAAAAAGCTAGAGAAGGAAAAAACTAATTCTTACTTCAAGTTGGCATCTCCTCTTAATATGTTCAAAGCCGACTCCGCAGCTTTATGTTTGGCTACTTTCTTGCTAGGCCCCTCCCCTAGAAAGATCAAAAAGAAAGACATAAAACAAGATAATCCTGGAAACATAAATGTCTGCAGAACTACGAGAAAATCCCATAGCAACCAATTAGAAACCAGCTATTACTGCTATAGGACAGCAAATGAAAGACGAGAATACCAATTATCTGCCAGAGGCACAAGAAGCTTTGTCATAGGGACCCTGGCAAAGAAAGATCTAAAACAGGGAATTCAGATAATTACATTAAGGCTGAATGCACACAGTGCTTATTACATGCGGAAAAACCACAGTGTAATACAGTACCAGAATAGTCAATGAGATTACAGGGAATCACATGTCCACCCTGCGTTATTTTTTCTGGACGGAAATTGACCCGCAGTGCGTATCTTCGAAACCGTGGCATGTCAATTTATCCCTCGATTATGCATGCAAATTCTATACCTCTAGTTCTACAGCAAAACCGCACCGAAAAACGCCGATGCTTTTTTTGCGGCAAATTTCTTGTGGTTTCCGCAGCAAAATACGCCACGTTTGCATTCACCCTTAAGGGGATCTAAATGATTTGTACACTTTGGACAACTCCTTTTATATAAGCCGGCCCCTGTGATGATGTGATGGAGGGACTGGCTGCTTGGACTCTGTTATTGCTGCTCGGTGTCTTATTATTGATGCATGTCACAGCGCCCCCACAGCAAGAGACTCTCTATTGACCACCTTCTATATCTCTAATACAGAGGACAGCACCTTTAAGCCCTGTTCACACTGCATTTTTTGATGCGGAAACCACGTTGGAAAACGTGCCAAAAAACGGCCGAAAATGCCCGAGGCGTTTTTTCCCCCGAGCGGAAAAAACATCTCGTGGGAAAAAAAAGAAGTGACATGCCCTATCTTCGGGCGTTTACATCTCTGACCTCCCATTGACATCAATGGGAAGCAGAGAAAGCGTTTTTCGTGGCGCTCAATGGCCACGGACGAAAAACACAGCGAAAAACTTGGCAAACCGCGTGCAGGCAGATCCAGACGGAATTTTGAGGCAGAATTTTCTGCCTGCAAAAAACTGAGTGTTAACAGGGCATATGGGTATGTTCACAGTTTTTTGCAGGCAGTAAAATCTGCCTCAAAATTCCTTCAAGAATTTGGAGGCAGATTTTGACATGCCTGCACTTTCTTTGCCGGGTTATTTGCAGCGTTTTTCGCCCGTGGCCATTGAGTGCCATGGGCATAAAACGCTGTGAATAACTCTCTGTGCCTCCCATTGATTTCAATGGGAGGCCAGAGACGGAAACGCGGGAAGAGCATGTCGCTTGCTTTTTTCCCGGTAGTTTTTTGGAGCTTTTCCAACGCGCTTTTCCGCGTCAAACAGCGCCAAAAAGCTGTGTGAACTGGGCCTTAATAAATATCTACTGGTAAGTTTACTTTTAAGAGGTTGACTTTAAGATAAAAATTAAGACAACTTTGTAAATGAGTCTTTTTATCTTACTTCACCTATGCTGTAATGGAAAAATATTAGCGAGAAATAATTCCTAATTCCGCAATATAGGGAATTAACAGAAAGTGAATATAGTGAGCTGGGCTGCAATACATTTGTTCAGATCTATACATGAAAATATTCATGCATTTCTTTTTTCTTGTGCCTTTCTATTAAAATGGATATGCAAATTAAAAAATATATATATTATTGTTATTTTAAAGGTTTGTCCCACCACAACAACTTATCACCTATCAACAGGATAGGTGATAAGTGTTTGATCGCTGGGGGTCCCACCGATCAAGAGAACAGGGGTCCCGAATCCCCTTATGAACGAAGCAGCAGGTTACGCATGTGCGCCACTGCTCCATTCATTCTCTAAGGACTGCTGGAGAGAGCTGTACTCCGCTATCCCCGGCAGTCCCATAGAAAATCAATGGAGTCGCGGTGCCCATGCATGACCTGTAGCTCTGTTCATTCAGGTCAGTGTGGGGTCTGATTCTGGGTCGCCCGTTCTCTTGATCAGTGGGGGTCCCAGTGATCAAACACTTATCACCTCTCCTGTGGATAGGTGTTAAGTTGTTGTCGTGGGACAACCCCTTTAAAGGCTGTGATTGTGTCCCTTTAAAAAAAGATCTCTAAAAACCAAAATAAATTCCTAATTTTTGTTCTAGTTAAAATAATAGAATTCAATGGTGTAGTAGGCTATTAACATTCCTCTGTAGCATGTGCTTCCTCCTGGGCAGGAAGTTGCCGCCTTCTTAAACATGGAGTAGGCGCCGGTTCTGTATTCAGCATTCCTGTAATTAGTGCCAGACCAAAGAAAAGACCTACTCCGTCTCGGGAGGAAGCGGCGCACCAAGTAAAGGCATCTTCAATCCCTTGCCGATTCTTCCCTGCTGGTCACTGAAGCAGGAAATGGCCTTCTATAGAGAAACGGTCCTTTCCCAGTGAATGGGGCTTCCCAAGACTTTATTTTCTTTCTACACACAGTACAATTAACAGCGCTTGGTAGGTTTTAGATTTATCTGCATTACGGCCAGAAAATGCATATATAGTTCTCACGACCGTGAAACCAACATATATAAGATATAGTTAGCACATCTTCTCGTTTGAAGAGAACTGATCTTATCCTTGAAACTTGCAGATGACAGACCAAGGTCACCGAGATGGAAAGCAATGGAGACTTAGAGCCCCACAGAAAGAAAAACTTGAAAATGTTACTTTGTTTAGGAAACGCAATGACTTCCATCCGACATAACTAATCCATTGGCAAAGTCGCCTGAGTAACCTTTAAGACGTAATTTGCGACTGGGTCATTTCTAAATGAAGACATAAAATTACGAGAGCCACATCCTGTCAATAGGACACCATATTCCCTGAAACCTTCCTACTCCCCCTTTGTCGTCACAGGTAGGACTTCTCAGGACACCCAATGCAATTAAAACCAGCATGAGTAAAAAAAACAAAAAAATTAGGTTACATCACCAATACCATTTTTTCATTGACAGATTTAGAGCCAGCAGTAGTCTGATCACAATATTGTACGTTCCACACAAATTTAAAGGGTATGTGCATTTCTGAAGATGCTCTAATGTATCTGAAATCCATAAAGAAGCAACTTTACAAATAGTCTTGATTAAAAATATTCTACAGTTTTGTGTCTGCGGCTCCTATGCAGAGCTATGTATCTCCATGGTTATAAACTACAAACAAACCCTGTGTAGTCTGATCCTGCAGTCATATTCGTCTCCTGTTTGTCCCCCACTCCTTGCTAAAAACATTTGATAGTTTGCAAGACAGTGACAAATGCAAAGGAGTATGACTGCAGGATCAGACTACATAGTTTGCTTGTAGTCTGTCACCATGGAGACACATAGAACTTTAAAGAAGCTGTAGAACACGTACAATCATTTTAATTAAGACCATCTGCAAAGTGTTTTTTTTATTTTTATTTCAGATACATTGGAGCAATAGGGAAAACAGTTGCAAAGGTGGACATGCCCTCTAAGAAAGACCAGCTCTATAGAACAGCTATATCCATATACCAAGCATCGGATGGAGTGGTGTAAAGCACGGCGCCACTGGACTCTGGATCAGTGGAAACGTCTTCTGTGGCGTGACGAATTTCTATCTGGCAGTCTGATGGATGAGTCTGGGTTTGGCAGATGCCAGGAGAATGTTACCTGCCTGACTGCATTGTGCCAAGGGTAGAGTTTGGCGGAGGAGGGATAATGCTATGGGGTTGTTTTTCCGGGGTTGGCCTAGGCCCCTTCGTTCCAGTGAAGAGAAATCTTATTGCTTCAGCATACCAAGACATTTTGGACAATCGTATACTTCCAACTTTGTGGAAACAGTCTGGGGAAGGTCCTTTTCTGTTCCAAGATGACTGTGCCCCAATCCACAAAGTAAGGTCCATAAAGACATGGTTGGGTGAGTCCTGACCTCAACCCCATCCAACACTTTTAGGATGAACAAGATCGGAGACATCATTGTCTGACCTCACAAATGCTCTTCTGGATAAATGGGCAAAAATTCACAGAGACACTGTCCAAAATCTTGTAGAAATCCTCCCCAGGAGAGAGAGAGTGGAAACTGCTTTAATTGCAAAAGGGGACCAACTCCATATTAATGTTTATGGATTTAGAAGTATTTAGTGTGTGTGTTTGTGTACAGATTATAAAACTGTCAAAATCTGGAATGAGGCAATGACTTCTTGTCGGAGGGGATTCTACGCTCTGTGACGATCGAGAGCAGAACTAAAATATCAGAAGAATAACACCTGCTAATTTTTCCCCCCAAAAAAAATTGTTACATGTAATCTGTTCTATTTCTAATGTATCAAATCATCTTCTCTATAACACGTACAACTGTTTACTGGGAATCACCAAGTAAACCATAGAAGACAGCTCTGGTATAATGACAGGACAGGAGACCTCAGTGCTGCAATAGACAAGGATACAATCTTCTATAATTTTAAATGACATCTCGAATATATAAAATTTTGGCCAAATTTGTAAAATCTTTTATTATGGAAATACAAAGGGAACGTCAGATTACAAGTCTGTGCGCTACTTCTGTAAGACTTAAGCTGGTTACTTTGTGACCATTTCCATTCTCAATTCCAATATGTTTCTGCCACTGTCACATGCGGCGTTCTAATACTTTGCAGCCTCATTGAAGAACATATTTAGAAGTTGCATATATAACAATAACCCAGTATGTAATGATGTCATATTTGGGTATTGCATGCAGACCAATTTGTCTAGTGTCCTGGGATCAGGAACAATCCCTATACAAACCAGGGGCCTCAACAACCTACAAGGTCACAGAGAACTTAAAGGCTATGTAAACCTTTGAAGCCTTTTGTTTTTTCTTCTCGACAAATCTCAAATTTTTCAACTTCTCAGGATACATGTGGTTAGAGGTTTGTAATATTCAGTGCTGGATATGTTAGAAGTAAAAACAAAAAAAAAAAAACATTAAATCACGGCAAGATGTATAAATAATAGTACGGGCTCATGCAAACTATCGTATTACAGCGCCATACAACCCCAGGGTTTTGCAAAGCCATAACACAGCGCTCATAAACTTTGCGAGGGCCATGCTGTACCACCGTATGCCACGGATTTCATCGGAATCTGTATGAATGTACGGGGGTATTCGAGAATATTTTTGTAATGCAGTCGTACAGAGACGCCATAGGGCAGAAGCAGCAGGGACTCAGACTCCATACAAGTGCCGTGTGCATGAGGCCAACTAAAATGAAGTCACAGGTTTACAAAGTAATGGGCCTCTGTTGAAGAAAACTTTTTTCAGAACTTTTACTTAAACCCTTCTCTCTCAACACAATTTTGCCCGTCCCATGCAGCCCACCCCTATGAAACCTATGTACACATCTGATATGGAGAATTCGCAGATCTCACCTCCTTGCTTCTTTGTCTGTTGATTCGTTTTTTCAGACATCACAACTGCGCGGCTTCTGTCCCCAACCCAGACTGAGTGAGTGAGGGTGGACAGTAAATATGAAAGTCATCTACCACTCCCATCACTCCATCCAAGAGCTACAGCTGTTCACACATACAAGGCTTATATGGCTACATAACACGCTGCGTTCAGCAACCAGGACAACTGTGCTGCTATTACTAATAGAAACACATGTAGTGGAGTTCTCTCTGTATGAATGCATTAAAGGCGTCTGCTCGATTCAGATTTCCTAAAAGCACAACATTTTCAGATTAGAATAATTAGAATTTCTGGTCTCTGAAAAGCAATTTTGTGTTACAGGGCTCCAGGCTAATGAAATAACTTTTGGCTCCTAAGCATAAAAACGTAGAAGCCAAATAAAAAAAAAAATCAATGTTCTAACATGTTAAATAAACAGCAGACTGCAGAACTTACACTGGACCGGGGGCTGCACAACCTTCCCTGGTCAGAGGGCCACATTGTCAGATTGAACCAGGGCTCTAATTTAAAGGCGTATTCCGATCTGAGATATTTCTAGTATACTGATGGTATATGCCATAAATGTCTGATAGTTGTGGGTTCCAGTTCTAGGACTCCCACCTATTGGGAAAATGGGGGTCCTCTAGAGAATAGCTGATAAGCTGGCCACACATGAATAATTATGTAGCGGAGCGTATCATAACACATATAAACTATAATGGAAAAAGTTGCATGCATGGCCAACTCATCTCCTCCTCTCTGGAGGGCCAAACCTATCAGATATTTATGGTATATACTGGCAGATCTGCCACAATGGTCAAATGGAAAAAATAGAGAGCAACCTTGGTAAAACTGATGCACTGTGTTATGTCTAGTGCGGGGTCTGAGGGGTCGGTGCTGGGATTCAAACACCAAAGAGAGAATACCAGCAATAGTCTCCACTAGGAATAAGGGCCTGTTCACATCACCGTTCATTTCCGTTCCGGGGTTTCATCTGAGGTTTCCGTCGGGTGAACCCCTCAACGGAAAGTGAAAGTGACAGCACAGCTTCCGTTTCAGTCACCATTGATCTCAATGGTGACGGAAACATCGCTAATGCTTTCCGTTCGACACCATTCCGGCTGGTTTCCGGTTTTCCGACGGAATCAATAGCGTAGTCGACTCCGGAAGCTGTGCTATCAGTTTCAATTTCCGTTGCGGGGTTCACCCGACGGAAACCTCGGACAGAACCCCGGAACAGAAATGAACGGTGATGTGAACAGGCCCTAATACAGTAACAGTTTTTGTCTGGATTGCTCCTTTAAGTTGCTTAAATTAGAACTCGTACAGCCCCACAGTTGCCCCTCGTAACAGCGCCAGCCACACTAACCGCACATACAGTTACAGTGCCAGCCGCACAGTGCCCTCCATTACAGCCAGCTACACAGTGCCTGCCACAACAGTACTCCTAATAACAGTGCCAGCCACTCCCATATCGGTGGCACCCACACAGTTGTTTTGACCCCATTACACCTAGGGGTACGTGGCTGGATAGACAAATACCAGGCACTTTTAGATGTGGTAGCTGTAAAGCTTGTGATTTCATTCTCAAAGGGAATAGCTTTACCAGTGTTGCAACACAGAAAAAATACAACATTCGGGATTTTGTCAATTGCAAAACAGCGGGGGTGGTTTACCTAATTACATGCCCATGCCCCCTAAACTATGTGGGTAAAACAGCACGACAATTTCGACGCCGGATAAGGGAGCATGTTGGAGATATTATCCATGTTAGGGACACCCCAATATCTAAGCATGTGCATGCTAAACATCAAGGCCATGCAGCATGTTTAAAGTTTCAAGCAATTGAACTCATTAGACCCCCAAAAAGAGGAGGTGACTGGGACAACCTAATTCTACGCAAAGAAGCCCAATGGATCCATAGACTGGCATGCATACAACCAGCGGGTTTAAACGAGCAGACTAATTATACGTGTTTTATTTAATATACAATACCATTCCCCTTAAGGTGGCCAAATTTCACCTTGGGTTGCCTCTGTGGGTGGGTGAATTCCATTTGCATAGTGCACTATGTTCGATATGGCCATATTGGCCAGCCAACACATAAAGAGATCTTTTGTCAGATTTTTCAAATGGAAGGGACTCAGTAAACTTGTCCACCTAATATGTGTTTATTAGCTTAAGAGTTGCGTTGTAGGGTAGTCCACTTGCGGTGGGTAACTGTCCCGCAAGATATACTTAGAAAATAAATTATCGTTTTGCGCTTACCTTCCTCTTACTTGGCAGTCCGGGCGACACGTCCTTGGCTTCTACTGCGCCTGCGCGTTCGGCATGATGCGGTCGATGATGACCCCTGGCTGTCAGCTGACGGCGGGGGGTCACATGGGCAGGTGTCACGAATCGAGAGGGTGTTGTGATTGGTCAGTTCATGTATCGCCGCCAAATACGAGGGGTGGAGTTTAGGTGTTTATAGTAACCCAGCGCCTGCAATGAAGTATGCCGTTGACATCGATACGTGCATCTTCCCGTGACGCACAGCAGAATATCTGCTGTTGAACACTATTATCGCTGGTGATGAGGCCAGAGTTACCAAGATACGGACCCCTGAGGATGAGTATCTGAAACGCGTAGGGTCGTCTATTGTATATGGAATGTCTGCATAGGGGACAGTAACCTTGTGTTACACCCAGCACTAGGAGATCCGGTGATTTATTTCGGACACTGGTGTTTCTTTTGGGGATTGTACTATTGCTGTGCCCAGGATATATGCTGGTTCCAGACAAATATTGTTACAAACACTGAGATATATCTATCATAATGACTCAGTGTTTTCTGTTTAATACGTTTTTTAATTTTCACGGTGGGGCTCATTTCACAGTGGTGTGTTACCCCTGTTTTTTAACGAGTTACTATTAAAAGGTATATTTTACTCAGTTGTCACTTCAGTGAACCTTCTAATTTTTTCATATTGTGGGAGCACAATTATATTTATATCAATTTATACAGTGAATTCACCCACACAGTGCCCCCTATAACAGTGCCAGATAGAGAAGCGTAATTTGCCACTCCACAGAACAAGTTTCTACTGCTCTAGAGTCCAGTGGTGGTGGCTTTACACCACTCCATCTGACGCTTGGCATTGTGCTTGGTGATGTAAGGCTTGTATGCAGCTGCTCAACCATAGAAAAGCATGCCATGAAGCTCCCGGCACAGTTTTTGTGCGGATGTTAATGCCAGAGAGGGTTTGTAACTCTGCAGCTATTGAGTCAGCAGAGCATTGGCGACTTTTATGCAATATGCACCTCAGCGCCTGGCAAACCTGTTACCTAACTTTACGTTGTCTGTTACTTCGTGGTTAAATTGCTGTGGTTCCTAAATGCTTCCACTTTGCAATAATATCACTCACAGTTGATGGTGGAATATCTAGGAGGGAAGAAATGTCATGAACTGACTTGTTACAACGGTGGCGTCCTATTACAGGACCACGCTGGAATTCAGTGAGCTCCTGATTCATCCCACGTGACCGCTGCAGCTGCAGACTGAAACGTCATGCTAGCAGGGCGGTTAATGTTGCAGTTTTCTGCAGTGGACACTCCATGCGAAAAACTGGAACTGGAATTCCCTGCGGTGCACAGGGCGGATACGCTGCGTGCTTTTACACAGCGTATCCGCCCTATGTGAACTCAGCCTAACAAACCAGTTTTTGTTTTTTTCTAAGGGGGCATTTTCAGCCCATGACCCCATATAAAGTGTGGGAGTATAGTCTGTAAAAAGCAAAAGATAGGACATGTCCTATCTTTTGCGGAGGCTTTCTACGGCCCGGAAACCTTCCTGCAAATATTTGGGAAGGTGTTCATGGTCAATAGAAATGATTGTTCCATAATTGCGTACAGTAATTACGGTCCGCAATTACGGACGAAATCTACGGTCGTGTGCGTAGGGCCGTAGCTTGCATTCACATGCTGGGGTTTTGCCACAGTCGCACATTATTTGCAGCTGCCATATGTTACAATCTAGTGAATGGGATTTTATGTAGTGCACTTGGAAACCACACGCTTTAAACGGGATACGGTGTTATTTTCCCTCGTTTTAAGACCACAGCATGTCGGGATTTAGTGCCGTTTGTGTTACACTTTTCCACATTGACCTGAAGGGAGGGAAGCTGCAACATTGCAAACTGTGATCAAACCAGAATGTATTTACATTTTCCTATCAGCGATGAAAGTTTTACTATCCAAAGAGAGTTTTGATTTTTCCTGGCACATAACCCTAAGCCTTTCCTGCTACATAATGAACCAAAATCTCAGCCCTATTTTGTTGGATGAACATTAAAAAGTCTTTGCTTATTTGGTCCTCTTGGAACGTCGTCGTTGAGCGCGGTCTGCTTCACGTGAACTACCGATTCCTCAGCCTGATCGCCCAGAGTGACCACACACCCTTCTTTATCCTGCTTTCTTTGCCTCCTTACTTCGCTCCCCTCACCCTAAGGGGTCCATAGTCACATGTTACAGTTGAGGTGCGGCTACAACCAAAAACAGCATGCATTTTTACCGCAATTTGGTTATTTTTTTGATGCAGTAAAAAATGCAACTGCATAAAAAAAAGGACCAAGTCGTGGTATAAATGCATGCATTTTTCGGATGAAGTTTTTTTCCGATGCGGTTCTAAACGCTTCTCAACCGCAACGTCTGAATAGACCGTACAGGTAGGGCTACACCTAGACTTTTTATAGTAAATCCTTTTTTCAATAGAGTAACCAAAACCTTAAACGGGTTTTGCCATAATCATTATTTATCACCTATCCACAGGAATGGACGACAAATATCTGATTGGTGGACCGCTGGGATCCACATTGATCATGAGAACGGGCTTACCTTGCCATTCCTGGGAGCCCCATAACGAATTGAGCGGTAGTGCGCATGCTCGACCACTGCTCCATTCACTTCTATGTGGCTGCCAAGTGCTATCTGCTTGATATATATTCCTAATGTATATCAACTATGTAATTTACTTACTGTTAAAATGTATTAGTTTTATCCATGCAAATTTTGTTTGAAGTTACTGCCACTAGGTGTCTCCCTTCCTGTAATCTGATGTCCAGGAGCAGAAAGCAGGAGCAGAGAGAAAGACACAAATGCTGCCCATAGAAGTCTATGGAGAAGGAAGCAGGAGGAAGGAGCAAAGAAGAGAGAGACACAGACACGCTGCTCATAGAAGTCTATGGAGAGGGAAGAGGGAGTTTATTGAAAGCGGAGACACAGACACGCTGTTCAAAAAAGGTCTATGGAGATGGGAGGGGGAGAAGAGAGGAGACACAGGCTGTTTGTAAGCGTTCTATGTCATCCTAGTGCTGGATTCTCAACTATACTGGTCTGTACTTATGTATAACCTCCTCCATGCTGCTGAAGCTTCTATATACTGTATATGTTATAGATAGAGATAGGAGAGTATGAATCTCTTCTTCTGTGTGTGCAGTGTATAGAAGACATGATAGCCGCTAGACTCCGTCCACTAGCTTAGATAAAACTGAGAATTAGGCTAGATTCACACGAGCGTTGCAAACCACGGACGTGAAAAACTAGTTTTTCATGTCCAAGGTGCATCCGTGCTGTTCCCTGCGGGACGCGTTATCACGCATCCCCCATAGATTAGAGTTTTTTCAGGGACTCTTCACACGCTCCGCTGAAACAACAGCCGTGTGAACAGCCCCATTGGGTTACATAGGTCCGTGTGACGGCCTTTGTTTCACACGGTTGTATCCAACATTCACATGAATAAGGTCTAAGGGCCTGTTCACATCAGTGTTGGCTTTCCGTTCCGGGGTTCCGGATATCAAAGTGCCTGCGCTATTGATTCAGTCAGAAAAACGGAAACCTGCCGGAATGGTGACGAACGGAAACCATTAGCAAGGTTTCCATCACCATTGATATCAATGGTGACGGAAACGAAAGCTGTCGTTTCAGTTTGACTTTCCGTTGCGGGGTTCACCCGACGGAAAACTCAGACGGAACACCAGAACGGAAAGCGAACGCTGATGTGAACAGGCCCTTAGAGAAAGAGAATGCTGAGGGGAAAACTGCTAAATAATATATAATACAAGTCATATAATAGAAATAGTGTTATTCCTCATGTACATATGACCGCTTATTCTGAAAAGTCAGGTACGCTTTAAAATATTTGTCTTCTCTGTCTGATATTTCACTTGCCTTTGTTTTCCCTGTTTGTTGAAACACCAGTTGTCTTTTTCACATTCCCTGCTACTCCCTGACATTGTGGGACGCAGACATCCTAGGTTTGATTGGTTACTGGAAACAAACATCTGTCTTGTTGCCTACGAGTACTTGGATGTTAAAGGGGTTGTCTTACGACTCTTATCGGAATCCCCACCCGGCATTACGTTTCCCCTGCAGAGGTCGCTACAGAGGAAATGTAACATTCCCATGCTTAACAAAAAAAACGGCTGAAAATACAGAGCTGTTTTCAAGGGAAAACAGCTCCTGATTTTCAGCAACTAGCGTTTTTTGCGGCTGTTTTTGGAGCCGTTTTTCTATTGAGTCAATGAAAAACAGCTCCAAAAAAGGCTCAAAAAGTGACATGCACTTTTTACGAGGCGTTTTTTTGACACAGTCGTTTTTAAAAATGGGCGCATAAAAAACGCCCAGTGGGAATGAAACGCCGTTTTTCCCATTGAAATTAATGGGCAGATGTTTGGAGTCATTCAGCCCCTGTATTTTTATCCGTTTTTCAGGGCGTTTACGGCCCGAAAAACGGCTGAAAATAGTCCGTGTGAACATGCTGCCCATTCAAGTGATTGGCCATGAACGTATTAAATGCGTTGGGTCCACCAGAGTAGCTATCTGTTCTGGCTAATAAAGGTAGGGTCTTCAGTATTATTATAAAAAAATATATATAATTTTGTTACAAACCTATGCACGATATCTCTCCTATAGAAACACGAAATGTGAAGCTTGGGTTATGGGCTTGTCCATCAGCCTTTTCGAAGGTGTACACAGGGGGGCTGCCGGTCTTGATTCCAAATTCATGCAACAGCTGAATGGGTGTCTTGCATGGGGTGGTTGTAGCGAGTTCATTTAAGCTGTAGAGAAGAAGTGACAATATATAAACAATTACACCCAATGGGTATCCTACTGTTGTGAGGCTCATGTGTTTCGCCTGTAAAAAACGCGCAGCCAATAAGTGCATCGCAAACAGCTGCAATTTTAAGGAAATAAAACACACAAATGGGACTAAAGGACCTTTTACGCGTGCCAATTATCGGTCAACGAGAATATATGAACACTCGTTTCTGATCATTGCACTGTGTAAACAGGGCAACGATCTGCCGATGAATGAGCAAACGCTTGTTCATTGGCTAATCGTATAGTTTATGTAGCATGAAATATTATCGTCATTGGCAGAATATGTCCCTGTGTAAACCGAGAGACGTGCTGCCGACACGATAGAAATGTATGGGGACGAGCGGTCGTAGTAACGATCGCTCATTCCCATGCATTGCTCCTTGTAAAAACAGCAAATGAGCGCCGATCAACGAGCTGCCTCGTTGAGCGGCGCTCGTTTACATGGTCCGTATCGGGCAGAGTAAGGCTGGATTCACACGAGTATGTTCGGTTCGTAAAGGACGGAACGTATTTCGGCCGCAAGTCCCGGACCGAACACAGTGCAGGGAGCCGGGCTCCTAGAATCATAGTTATGCCTCTCCGTGGAACTACTGTTGTCCTGCAGCGAGGCAGGGACTCCTAGCATCGTACATAACTATGATGCTAGGAGCCCGGCTCCCTGCAGTGTGTTCGGTCCGGGACTTGCGGACGAAATACGTTCCGTCCTTTACGGGCCGAACATGCTCGTGTGAATCCAGCCTAAGAGGACCCGAAGATGCAGCAGGAGAGACAGTGGCGCCTTTATTTTGATGATTGGCGATGGTCCCAGGGGCTAGACCCCCCTCTGATCAAAGTCTAAGGATAGGCTATCAATGTTTGACCCCCCAAAAAAAACTTTTCATTTAGTCACGTCATAAAAGAGTAAGGTCTCATGCATATGGCAGTGTTAGGCTGGATTCACCTGAGCATGGACCCATTCACTTTCATTCAACGCGGACACCTTTCCGTAGCGCTACGGGTGGGTGTCCAGGCCGTGGAACTGTACCGAAAATTATGGAACATGTCCGTTCTTTGCATTTATTTGGGAGCACGGCCCGAAAATGTGGGTGGCAGTCGGCCGTGGCCGCAATCGCGGGTCGTGTGCATGGGGCCTAAGACCACAATATGGTCCGCAATTATGGACCCGCCCGGTTCTATCGGCCGCGGAAACATGCTGTGTATTTCCCGGCACGGACACCTCTCCGTAGCACTATGGGAAGGTGTCCGCGGACAATAGAATCGGGCGGTCCATAATTGCAGACCGTATTGCAGTTTTCCCACGGTCGTGTAATGGGCCTAAATGTGGGAAAATACAGCAAGGAAACTTGAGTGCTCACGTTTATAAATGACAGGGAAGAACCAATAGTTGAGGGATGGGGGTGGCAAACCTATAAAATCCTACATTGTGGCATTGCCCCATAGTGAGGGATGGGAGTGGCACCCCTATAAAATCCTAGATTGTGGCATTGCCCCATATTGAGGGATGGGACCCCTATAAAACTCTACATTGTGAAATTGCCCTATATTGAGATGGGGGTGGCACCCCTATAAAACCCTACATTGTGGAATTGCCCTAGATCTATATATCAGACTCACCAGCGGTTAATATTCCGCATAGTGTAGTACAGTAGGAATCATCGGGCGAGTCCTACACAATCGATCACATACCGCAGCGCGCCAGGGACAGGCAAACCGCAGGACCCCTCTATTTTAATATGGGAAGGCAGGTTGGGACTTGTAGTTCCCCATGCAGCGTGCAGCCCTCATTGTTTGTACGGGAGCACAGCTATTCACACCCTTTTAACCTCGCACCTGTTGGCTTTGTCAGAGCTCCTTTTAGGCGCGGCTGGAAACCTCTCCCGGGACATGATGGCGGAGTGGGGGGGAGAGTGAGACCTGCTCTCAGAGGATTAGAGCCGCGCAGAAAAGGTTCTCTACCGGCCGGCGGATCCTGCAGTACTTTCTCTCTCAAGGAGGGATTGATAACGGAAGGGGCAGGACTATACGCATCTTCTGCTCCGGCGGAGGGATACAGAAAACTGATCCCATGGTGATAGGAAGAGGAGGGGCTATCGCGGCAGAGAAGAGCTGGTACTCAAAGCTGTTCTTCACTAAGGGGCGTGGCTTGATGGGCTGAGGACATATGATGGGTGTGGTCTATATGGTAATGAGTGTAGTGTGATAGGGATAGTTATAATAAGAGGCGGATGGTATGTGGAGCAGCGTTATATAAGGGGGAGAGCGTCTATAGTGATGACAAGTCCAGAGAAGAAGACGTATACGCGTCCCCTGGATGCACTCAAGCACGTCAATTCTTCAAAGCGGTTTCTGACATAAAACACACTATATGGACAAAAGTATTGGGACACCTACACATTGCACTTACAGGACAGGAGCTTATCCCATAATACACACATAAATAATGCCACCATATATTTTATATATAAACAATACCTATATAAAATGTCTACATTAATAATACCACCATATACTGTAAACACTAATAATACTGTACATATAAAAATACCCCCACATACTATATATATATATATATATATATATATATATATATATATATACACTGTTTACATATACACTATATATAAACATGCTGTATATTTACATATAACACTGCTATATATTGTATATGTAAATACAACTGCTATATACTGTACACACCTATAATCAGGGCGGATTATAATGAGGGCAATATGGGCAAGTGCCCGGGGCCCGAGGCTGGAAGGGGGCCCAGTTCGCCCCAGTTCGCCCCAGTTCTCCCTTACCGGCTGTTAAAATTACAGCCGGTTCAGAGAGCCGGAGTGAAGCGGGACCTCTCACCCAACCAGTGGCGTAGCGACAGGGGCCGCACTACACAGTAAAAAGTTACTATAGTAACGGGAGCCGCGGGCTCGTTACTATAGTAACTACAGTACTTACCTTCCTGTTTCCGGTGTACAGCGCATGACGTCACCACCATCCTGTAGTTCAGAGTCAGGACATCCGCCGCGGCTGAAGAGCAGGGTAGGTTTCATATCCCTGTCTGTTTAAAGCTGATTGGCGGGGTCCGACTCTCAGGACCCCCGCCAATCACCTGTTTTGAAGGGGACGCAGGGCTCATATGAGAGCTGGTGCTTCCCCTTCATTCCGGTCACTTGCTCACATTGTGAATCCGTGTCGGCGATTCACAGTGTGAGCGAGTAAGTGAAATGAAGGGGAAGCAGCTGACGTAACAGCGCTGCGGCCCCTTCAAAACAGGTGATTGGCGGGGGTCCGGGGAGGATAAGCCATCAATGTTTAGGGACTGGACAATCCCTTTTAAGCCTACGATGTTGCAGGCTTAGAGGGCCCATGAGACAGGATCACAGATTGTGTGATGCTGTCTGCTGGGCCCTGTATCTAAGCCAATCACATGGTAGGCTTAGATACAAGGCTCATGTGTGATCCTGTCTGCTGGGCCCTGTATCTAAGCCAATCACATGGTAGGCTTAGTTAGATACATGCCCCTTGTGTGATCCTGTCTGATGGGCCCTGTATTTAAGCATCTTACATAAGCACATGGTAGGCTTAGATACATGGCCCATGTGTGATCCTGTCTGATGGGCCCTGTATCTAAGCATCTTACGTAAGCACATGGTAGGCTTAGATACATGGCCCATGTGTGATCCAGTCTGCTGGGCTCTGTATCTAAGCATCTTACTAAGCACATAGTAGGCTTAGATACATGGCCCATATGTGACCCTGTCTGATGGGCCCTGTATATAAGCCTACCACATGTACTGTATAAGATTACTGTTGTCTGCTGGACCCTGTATTTTGACAGACAGTATCACACATGGGCCCTGTATCTAAGCCTAGCACATGTGTTACTAATCATTTTGTTGTGTTTTTTTTTTTTACAGGTTCGGTCGTTGGACTACGTCGGATTCGAGGACTACTTCGATGACGGCGTTTTTATTATCAATAAAATGGTTAATGAGGGTTGTCTGGGTGGTTTTTATTTCAATAAAATATTTTTTCTACGTCTTTGTTTGTTTTTTAAACTTTATTATTACCGCCTTAGTAATGGACGCCGGCTGATTGACAGCGTCCATTACTAAGGCGAGGCTTAGTGTTAGCCGGTGCAGAGGCTATCACTAACCCCCATTATTACCCCGGTACCCACCGCCACCAGGGCTGTCGGGAAAAGCCGGGTATCATCCAGTACCTGACCATCTGTAGTGATAGTCGGGCAATGGGGCGGCCGCAAGCTGGTATTATTAGGCTGGGAAAGGCCAAAAACTGTGGCCCTTCCCCCCTGGTAATGTTAACCTGCTGCTGCTTTCTTGTATCTGGCTGGTTATGAAAAATGGGGGGGACCCCGCCAGATACAACAGCAGCAGCCTAGCATTACCAGGGGGAGGGAGGGTCACTATTTTTGGCCTTTCCCAGGCTGATATTAGCAGCCTGTGGCTGCCCCGCTACTGGTTCGTACCCGGCTCTTCCCACTACCACTGGTGGCGGTGGGTACCGGGGTAATGGGGGTTAGTGTTAGCCTCTCTGCCTGCTAACATTAAGCCTCGCCTTAGTAATGGATGTTGTCAATCAGCCAGCAGCTATTAATAAGGCGGTAATAATAAAGTTTAAAAAAATACAAGGACATATAAAAAATATTTTATTGAAATAAAAAAACAAACACAGCCCTCATTAACCATTTTATTGAGAAAAAAAAACCGCTACCATTGAAGTAGTCCTCGAATCCAATGTAGTCCAACAACCGAACCTGTAAAATAACACAAACACACAAAAAGAATTAGTAACACATAAAAAAGCAAAACAATTCTTATACTTACCTTTTCTGGGTCCAGCGCTGAAAACCGCAATGTCAGCAAGCTGGTCCCTATATCTAATCCTATCATGTGTGATACTGTTTGTTGAGCTACTATATCTAATCCTATAATGTGTGATACTGTCTGTTGAGCTACTGTACCTAATCCTATCATGTGTGATACTGCGCTGAGCCATTGTTTCTAATCCTATCCATAGTTTGTAGGGTCGTAGTGCAATAGATATGCTGTCTGCTGTACACACACACACACACACACACACACACACACACACACACACACACACACACACACACACATATTCAGGGGCGCAGTGTATAGTACTATTATATTCAAGAGCGCAGTGTATACAGTGTAATAGATACCCAGAACCAATGTACTGAGCTTGGTTCTGGGGATGTATATATGTACTGAGCTTGGTTCTGGTGATGTATATATGTACTGAGTTTGCTTCTAGGGCTGTATTTATGTACTGAGCTTGGTTCTAGTGCTGTATATATGTACTGAGCTTTTTCTGGTGTTGTATATATGTACTGAGCTAGGTTCTAGTGCTGTATATATGTACCGAGCTTGGTTCTGGGGCTGTATTTATGTATTGAGCTTGGTTCTGGGTCTGTATATATTTACCTTCTCTTAGGCCTCATTCACACGACAGGGTTTCCCGGCCGGGTGCCGGCCGTTCATAAATCGGCCGGCACCCGGCTGCATTAGGAATAATAGACCCCTAATGGGGCTATTCACACGACCGATTTTTTGACGGCCGGGAAAACCGGCCGTCAAAAAATAGGACATGCTCTATTTTCGGCCGGGTACCCGGCCGCCCGGCTCCCATAGAAGTCTATGGGGCCGGGTAATACACGGCCGTCACCGGAATGTGTCCCGAGTGATGGCCGGGTTTTCCGTGGCTTGCGCTCTGTCTCCTCCTCCTCACAGCGCAGAGTGCATGTGAGGAGGAGGAGTTGATGCCATTCGGACGAATGGCTGCGCTGGCTCCCTTCCCCTGCTTGTTTTAAAAGTGCCCTGGCCCGGCGACACCTTCCATGGCACCGCTAGCAGCTGCTGTAGCTACTACTACTGTAGCGACGCCACTATAGCAGAGCAGGGAGGTATCTCCCTGCTCTGCTATGTGCTAGCCCCACTTTAGCTCCTTGAAGGAGCGGAATCCCCGTGTTTTCGGGGATTCCGCTCCTGGACAGAGCGCTTGATGTCTCTGTCCATATCTGGGCAGTGACATCAGGGGAAACTCCTGAAGCGGAATCCCCGAACACATGGGGATTCCCCTTCAGGAGTTGCCGCTGATGTCACTGTCCAGATCTGCCCGGCCCGGAAAGGATGCAAAACTTTATGCAAACCGGCCAGGCAAAATGGCCAATTTTACCGGCCGACACTCGGGCGGGACCCGGTCGTGTGAATCCCGCCTTAAGGTAAAAGTATATGTTAAATCTACTTTTACCTGAAGAGAAGGTAAATATATACAGTAAAAACGAAATCCAAAAAACCATGAAGGAATCTTAGTTTTTTCCAATTCACCCATTATATGTTACATTACATGGTGCCAATAAAAACTATAACTCCTCCCGCAAAAAAATAATCCTTCACACACCACTCTATTGACGTAAAAATAAAAAAGTTATAAAGCTCCTGACCACTTCAGTGTCTCAAAGTATTCTGCTTTCTTTCTTCTCTATGGCTCATTCCGCTTTTACAGCTAAATTAAAACCGTGCCAGGTCTGTGGCCGCCTAAACAGAAATCTGCAAATATATACGGTACAGCGTCTTCGGAGTTCGCGTGGGGGGGGGGGGAGCAGACCTGAAAAAGTGCCCGGGGCCCATGGTACCCTTAATCTGCCCCTGCCTATAATATAGCTGTATACTGTACACACATAATATCACTATATACTGTCCTCAGATATAATGCCACTATATACTGTAATCACATATAATATAACTATATTCTATACTCACATATAATATCACTATATACTGTACTCACATATAATATCACTATATACTGTCCTCAGATATAATGCCACTATATACTGTAATCACATATAATATAACTATATTCTGTACTCACATATAATATCACTATATACTGTACTCACATATAATATCACTATATACTGTACTCACATATACTATCACTATATACTGCACTCACATATACTATCACTATATAATGTACTCACATATACTATCACTATATACTGTACTCACATATACTATCACTATACACTGTACTCACATATACTATCACTATATACTGCACTCACATATAATATAACTATATACTGTACTCACATATACTATCACTATATACTGCACTCACATATACTATCACTATATAATGTACTCACATATACTATCACTATACAATGTACTCACATATAATACCACTATATACTGTACTCACATATAATACCACTATATACTGTACTCACATATACTATCACTATACACTGTACTCACATATAATATCACTATATACTGTACTCACATATAATATCACTATATAATGTACTCACATATATTATCACTATATACTGCACTCACATATACTATCACTATATACTGTACTCACATATACTATCACTATATACTTCACTCACATATAATATAACTATATTCTGTACTCACATATATTATCACTATATACTGTACTCACATATACTATCACTATATACTGCACTCACATATACTATCACTATATACTGTACTCACATATAATATCACTATATACTGTACTCACATATATTATCACTATATACTGTACTCACATATAATATCACTATATACTGTACTCACATATACTATCACTATACACTGTACTCACATATAATATCACTATATACTGTACTCACATATACTATCACTATATACTGTACTCACATATAATATCACTATATACTGTACTCACATATTATACTATCACTATATACTGTACTCACATATACTATCACTATACACTGTACTCACATATAATATCACTATATACTGTACTCACATATACTATCACTATATACTGTACTCACATATAATATCACTATATACTGTACTCACATATTATACTATCACTATATACTGTACTCACATATAATATCACTATATACTGTACTCACATATAATATCACTATATACTGTACTCACATATACTATCACTATATACTGTACTCACATATAATATCACTATATACTGCACTCACATATACTATCACTATATACTGTACTCACATATACTATCACTATATACTGTACTCACATATATTATCACTATATACTGCACTCACATATACTATCACTATATACTGTACTCACATATATTATCACTATATACTGTACTCACATATACTATCACTATATACTGTACTCACATATAATATCACTATATACTGTACTCACATATACTATCACTATATACTGTACTCACATATAATATCACTATATACTGTACTCACATATATTATCACTATATACTGTACTCACATATAATATCACTATATACTGTACTCACATATACTATCACTATATACTGCACTCACATATACTATCACTATATACTGCACTCACATATACTATCACTATATACTGTACTCACATATACTATCACTATATACTGTACTCACATATAATATCACTATATACTGTACTCACATATTATACTATCACTATATACTGTACTCACATATAATATCACTATATACTGTACTCACATATAATATCACTATATACTGTACTCACATATAATATCACTATATACTGTACTCACATATAATATCACTATATACTGTACTCACATATAGTATCACTATATACTGTACTCACATATACTATCACTATATACTGTACTCACATATACTATCACTATATACTGCACTCACATATACTATCACTATATACTGTACTCACATATACTATCACTATATACTGCACTCACATATACTATCACTATATAATGTACTCACATATAATATCACTATATACTGTACTCACATATACTATCACTATATACTGTACTCACATATACTATCACTATATACTGCACTCACATATAATATAACTATATACTGTACTCACATATACTATCACTATATACTGCACTCACATATACTATCACTATATAATGTACTCACATATACTATCACTATACACTGTACTCACATATAATACCACTATATACTGTACTCACATATAATACCACTATATACTGTACTCACATATACTATCACTATACACTGTACTCACATATAATATCACTATATACTGTACTCACATATAATATCACTATATAATGTACTCACATATATTATCACTATATACTGCACTCACATATACTATCACTATATACTGTACTCACATATACTATCACTATATACTTCACTCACATATAATATAACTATATTCTGTACTCACATATATTATCACTATATACTGTACTCACATATACTATCACTATATACTGCACTCACATATACTATCACTATATACTGTACTCACATATAATATCACTATATACTGTACTCACATATATTATCACTATATACTGTACTCACATATAATATCACTATATACTGTACTCACATATACTATGACTATACACTGTACTCACATATAATATCACTATATACTGTACTCACATATACTATCACTATATACTGTACTCACATATAATATCACTATATACTGTACTCACATATTATACTATCACTATATACTGTACTCACATATACTATCACTATACACTGTACTCACATATAATATCACTATATACTGTACTCACATATACTATCACTATATACTGTACTCACATATAATATCACTATATACTGTACTCACATATTATACTATCACTATATACTGTACTCACATATAATATCACTATATACTGTACTCACATATAATATCACTATATACTGTACTCACATATACTATCACTATATACTGTACTCACATATAATATCACTATATACTGTACTCACATATATTATCACTATATACTGTACTCACATATAATATCACTATATACTGTACTCACATATACTATCACTATACACTGTACTCACATATACTATCACTATATACTGTACTCACATATAATATCACTATATACTGTACTCACATATAATACCACAATATACTGTACTCACATATAATATCACTATATACTATACTCACATATATTATCACTATATACTGTACTCACATATAATATCACTATATTCTGTACTCACATATACTATCACTATATACTGCACTCACATATACTATCACTATATACTGTACTCACATATACTATCACTATGTACTGTACTCACATATATTATCACTATATACTGCACTCACATATACTATCACTATATACTGTACTCACATATATTATCACTATATACTGTACTCACATATACTATCACTATATACTGTACTCACATATAATATCACTATATACTGTACTCACATATAATATCACTATATACTGTACTCACATATAATATCACTATATACTGTACTCACATATATTATCACTATATACTGTACTCACATATAATATCACTATATACTGTACTCACATATACTATCACTATATACTGCACTCACATATACTATCACTATATACTGCACTCACATATACTATCACTATATACTGTACTCACATATACTATCACTATATACTGTACTCACATATAATATCACTATATACTGTACTCACATATTATACTATCACTATATACTGTACTCACATATAATATCACTATATACTGTACTCACATATAATATCACTATATACTGTACTCACATATACTATCACTATATACTGTACTCACATATAATATCACTATATACTGTACTCACATATAATATCACTATATACTGTACTCACATATAATATCACTATATACTGTACTCACATATAGTATCACTATATACTGTACTCACATATACTATCACTATATACTGTACTCACATATACTATCACTATATACTGCACTCACATATACTATCACTATATACTGTACTCACATATACTATCACTATATACTGCACTCACATATACTATCACTATATAATGTACTCACATATAATATCACTATATACTGTACTCACATATACTATCACTATATACTGTACTCACATATACTATCACTATATACTGCACTCACATATAATATAACTATATACTGTACTCACATATACTATCACTATATACTGCACTCACATATACTATCACTATATAATGTACTCACATATACTATCACTATACACTGTACTCACATATAATACCACTATATACTGTACTCACATATAATACCACTATATACTGTACTCACATATACTATCACTATACACTGTACTCACATATAATATCACTATATACTGTACTCACATATAATATCACTATATAATGTACTCACATATATTATCACTATATACTGCACTCACATATACTATCACTATATACTGTACTCACATATACTATCACTATATACTTCACTCACATATAATATAACTATATTCTGTACTCACATATATTATCACTATATACTGTACTCACATATACTATCACTATATACTGCACTCACATATACTATCACTATATACTGTACTCACATATAATATCACTATATACTGTACTCACATATATTATCACTATATACTGTACTCACATATAATATCACTATATACTGTACTCACATATACTATCACTATACACTGTACTCACATATAATATCACTATATACTGTACTCACATATACTATCACTATATACTGTACTCACATATAATATCACTATATACTGTACTCACATATTATACTATCACTATATACTGTACTCACATATACTATCACTATACACTGTACTCACATATAATATCACTATATACTGTACTCACATATACTATCACTATATACTGTACTCACATATAATATCACTATATACTGTACTCACATATTATACTATCACTATATACTGTACTCACATATAATATCACTATATACTGTACTCACATATAATATCACTATATACTGTACTCACATATACTATCACTATATACTGTACTCACATATAATATCACTATATACTGTACTCACATATATTATCACTATATACTGTACTCACATATAATATCACTATATACTGTACTCACATATACTATCACTATACACTGTACTCACATATACTATCACTATATACTGTACTCACATATAATATCACTATATACTGTACTCACATATAATACCACAATATACTGTACTCACATATAATATCACTATATACTATACTCACATATATTATCACTATATACTGTACTCACATATAATATCACTATATACTGTACTCACATATACTATCACTATATACTGCACTCACATATACTATCACTATATACTGTACTCACATATACTATCACTATATACTGTACTCACATATATTATCACTATATACTGCACTCACATATACTATCACTATATACTGTACTCACATATATTATCACTATATACTGTACTCACATATACTATCACTATATACTGTACTCACATATAATATCACTATATACTGTACTCACATATAATATCACTATATACTGTACTCACATATATTATCACTATATACTGTACTCACATATAATATCACTATATACTGTACTCACATATACTATCACTATATACTGCACTCACATATACTATCACTATATACTGCACTCACATATACTATCACTATATACTGTACTCACATATACTATCACTATATACTGTACTCACATATAATATCACTATATACTGTACTCACATATTATACTATCACTATATACTGTACTCACATATACTATCACTATACACTGTACTCACATATAATATCACTATATACTGTACTCACATATACTATCACTATATACTGTACTCACATATAATATCACTATATACTGTACTCACATATTATACTATCACTATATACTGTACTCACATATAATATCACTATATACTGTACTCACATATAATATCACTATATACTGTACTCACATATACTATCACTATATACTGTACTCACATATAATATCACTATATACTGTACTCACATATATTATCACTATATACTGTACTCACATATAATATCACTATATACTGTACTCACATATACTATCACTATACACTGTACTCACATATACTATCACTATATACTGTACTCACATATAATATCACTATATACTGTACTCACATATAATACCACAATATACTGTACTCACATATAATATCACTATATACTATACTCACATATATTATCACTATATACTGTACTCACATATAATATCACTATATTCTGTACTCACATATACTATCACTATATACTGCACTCACATATACTATCACTATATACTGTACTCACATATACTATCACTATGTACTGTACTCACATATATTATCACTATATACTGCACTCACATATACTATCACTATATACTGTACTCACATATATTATCACTATATACTGTACTCACATATACTATCACTATATACTGTACTCACATATAATATCACTATATACTGTACTCACATATAATATCACTATATACTGTACTCACATATAATATCACTATATACTGTACTCACATATATTATCACTATATACTGTACTCACATATAATATCACTATATACTGTACTCACATATACTATCACTATATACTGCACTCACATATACTATCACTATATACTGCACTCACATATACTATCACTATATACTGTACTCACATATACTATCACTATATACTGTACTCACATATAATATCACTATATACTGTACTCACATATTATACTATCACTATATACTGTACTCACATATAATATCACTATATACTGTACTCACATATAATATCACTATATACTGTACTCACATATACTATCACTATATACTGTACTCACATATAATATCACTATATACTGTACTCACATATAATATCACTATATACTGTACTCACATATAATATCACTATATACTGTACTCACATATAGTATCACTATATACTGTACTCACATATACTATCACTATATACTGTACTCACATATACTATCACTATATACTGCACTCACATATACTATCACTATATACTGTACTCACATATACTATCACTATATACTGCACTCACATATACTATCACTATATAATGTACTCACATATAATATCACTATATACTGTACTCACATATACTATCACTATATACTGTACTCACATATACTATCACTATATACTGCACTCACATATAATATAACTATATACTGTACTCACATATACTATCACTATATACTGCACTCACATATACTATCACTATATAATGTACTCACATATACTATCACTATACACTGTACTCACATATAATACCACTATATACTGTACTCACATATAATACCACTATATACTGTACTCACATATACTATCACTATACACTGTACTCACATATAATATCACTATATACTGTACTCACATATAATATCACTATATAATGTACTCACATATATTATCACTATATACTGCACTCACATATACTATCACTATATACTGTACTCACATATACTATCACTATATACTTCACTCACATATAATATAACTATATTCTGTACTCACATATATTATCACTATATACTGTACTCACATATACTATCACTATATACTGCACTCACATATACTATCACTATATACTGTACTCACATATAATATCACTATATACTGTACTCACATATATTATCACTATATACTGTACTCACATATAATATCACTATATACTGTACTCACATATACTATCACTATACACTGTACTCACATATAATATCACTATATACTGTACTCACATATACTATCACTATATACTGTACTCACATATAATATCACTATATACTGTACTCACATATTATACTATCACTATATACTGTACTCACATATACTATCACTATACACTGTACTCACATATAATATCACTATATACTGTACTCACATATACTATCACTATATACTGTACTCACATATAATATCACTATATACTGTACTCACATATTATACTATCACTATATACTGTACTCACATATAATATCACTATATACTGTACTCACATATAATATCACTATATACTGTACTCACATATACTATCACTATATACTGTACTCACATATAATATCACTATATACTGTACTCACATATATTATCACTATATACTGTACTCACATATAATATCACTATATACTGTACTCACATATACTATCACTATACACTGTACTCACATATACTATCACTATATACTGTACTCACATATAATATCACTATATACTGTACTCACATATAATACCACAATATACTGTACTCACATATAATATCACTATATACTATACTCACATATATTATCACTATATACTGTACTCACATATAATATCACTATATACTGTACTCACATATACTATCACTATATACTGCACTCACATATACTATCACTATATACTGTACTCACATATACTATCACTATATACTGTACTCACATATATTATCACTATATACTGCACTCACATATACTATCACTATATACTGTACTCACATATATTATCACTATATACTGTACTCACATATACTATCACTATATACTGTACTCACATATAATATCACTATATACTGTACTCACATATAATATCACTATATACTGTACTCACATATATTATCACTATATACTGTACTCACATATAATATCACTATATACTGTACTCACATATACTATCACTATATACTGCACTCACATATACTATCACTATATACTGCACTCACATATACTATCACTATATACTGTACTCACATATACTATCACTATATACTGTACTCACATATAATATCACTATATACTGTACTCACATATTATACTATCACTATATACTGTACTCACATATAATATCACTATATACTGTACTCACATATAATATCACTATATACTGTACTCACATATACTATCACTATATACTGTACTCACATATAATATCACTATATACTGTACTCACATATAATATCACTATATACTGTACTCACATATAATATCACTATATACTGTACTCACATATAGTATCACTATATACTGTACTCACATATACTATCACTATATACTGTACTCACATATACTATCACTATATACTGCACTCACATATACTATCACTATATACTGTACTCACATATACTATCACTATATACTGTACTCACATATATTATCACTATATACTGCACTCACATATACTATCACTATATACTGTACTCACATATATTATCACTATATACTGCACTCACATATACTATCACTATATACTGTACTCACATATATTATCACTATATACTGTACTCACATATACTATCACTATATACTGTACTCACATATAATATCACTATATACTGTACTCACATATACTATCACTATATACTGCACTCACATATACTATCACTATATACTGTACTCACATATACTATCACTATATACTGTACTCACATATACTATCACTATATACTGTACTCACATATTATACTATCACTATATACTATACTCACATATAATATCACTATATACTGTACTCACATATAATATCACTATATACTGTACTCACATATAATATCACTATATACTGTACTCACATATAATATCACTATACACTGTACTCACATATTATACTATCACTATATACTGTACTCACATATAATATCACTATATACTGTACTCACATATAATATCACTATATACTGTACTCACATATAATATCACTATATACTGCACTCACATATAATATCACTATATACTGTACTCACATATAATATCACTATATACTGTACTCACATATTATACTATCACTATATACTGTACTCACATATAATATCACTATATACTGTACTCACATATAATATCACTATATACTGTACTCACATATACTATAACTATATACTGTACTCACATATAATATCACTATATACTGTACTCACATATAATATCACTATATACTGTACTCACATATAATATCACTATATACTGTACTCACATATAATATCACTATATACTGTACTCACATATATTATCACTATATACTGTACTCACATATAGTATCACTATATACTGTACTCACATATACTATCACTATATACTGCACTCACATATACTATCACTATATACTGTACTCACATATACTATCACTATATACTGTACTCATATATTATCACTATATACTGCACTCACATATACTATCACTATATACTGTACTCACATATATTATCACTATATACTGTACTCACATATATTATCACTATATACTGCACTCATATATACTATCACTATATACTGTACTCACATATATTATCACTATATACTGTACTCACATATACTATCACTATATACTGTACTCACATATAATATCACTATATACTGTACTCACATATACTATCACTATATACTGCACTCACATATACTATCACTATATACTGCACTCACATATACTATCACTATACACTGTACTCACATATACTTATCACTATATACTGTACTCACATATAATATCACTATATACTGTACTCACATATAATATCACTATATACTGTACTCACATATTATACTATCACTATATACTGTACTCACATATAATATCACTATATACTGTACTCACATATAATATCACTATATACTGTACTCACATATATTATTACTATATACTGTACTCACATATAATACCACTATAAACATTGTATTCCGTGATTGGCTGCAGTGGTCACATGGGATGAAAAATCATCCCAGGAAGCCTGCAGCACTGAGACCTGACGTGGAGAGGCAGGCGTCACTATGGGACTGCTAGGGGCCTTGAGTTTGTGCTTTTTTTTAGTTTAAACTTGTGAAAAGGCTTTTTTATTTTCCTACTTGGGATTTTTGCTGCAGATTCAGAGCTTTTCCGCAGCAAAAATAGCAACAGATTTGCAACCATTCCACAACATTCTGCAGATTAAAAAATCTGAACCGCAGGTCAATTTCTGTACCGGAAATTAGCTGTGGCGTGTAAATATAATTTTTTCAATCTCATTTACTTTGCAGCTACTGTAATACGCGACAGATTTTTTGGCCACAAATCTGGACGGAAAATCTGCAGTAATTCCGCTAATGCAGTAATGTGTGAACGAAGTCTAAGGCTGGGTTCACACGTGGCGGAATTTCACTTGAATTCCGCTGCGGACACTCCACAGCGTTAATCCGAAACGGAGCCGTTTCTCCATTGACTTCCACTTAAATTTAGAAGTGTTCGTTTAGACGATGCGTAAAATTCCGCTGGGGAGCATAGGCTGCGGAGCGGAATTTGGTGTCCGCAGCATGCTCTGTCTGTTGCGGACCAGTGGCGGACTGGTTGCGGACTCATGGCGGAATTTCTCCATTGACTTCAATGGAGATTCTAATTTCCGCAATGAAGTCCGCAGCTGTCATGCACATGTTATGTGTGCTGCGGATGCGTCTTGCTTTTTTGACATGACATTTCTTCATTCTGGCTGGACCTATGTATTTCTAGGTCTACAGCCAGACTGAGGAAGTCAATGGGGCTCCCGGAATTACGGGAGCGTTGCTAGGAGACGTCAGTAAATAGTCACTGTCCAGGGTGCTGAAAGAGTTAAGCGATCGGCAGTAACTGTTTCTGCACCCTGGACAGTGACTACCGATCCCAATATACAGCAACCTGTAAAAAAATAGAAGTTCATACTTACCGAGAACTCCCTGCTTCTGTCTCCAGTCCAGCTTCCCAGGATGACGTTTCAGTCTAAGTGACGGCTGCAGCCAATCACAGGCTGCAGCGGTCACATGGACTGCCGCGTCATCCAGGGAGGTCGGGCTGGATGCCGAAAGAGGGACGCGTCACCAAGACAACGGCCGGTAAGTATGAAATTCGTTTACTTTCACTAGGGAAAGTGCTGTCCCTTCTCTCTATCCTGCACTGATAGAGAGAAGGGAAGCACTTTTACCGCAGTCCGCAGCAGCTAGTCCGCATCAATTTACTGCACATTTTGGGCAGATCCGCAGCCGTAATCCGCAACCCGGATTAGGTGCGGCATTGATGCGGACAGTTGCGGAGGAAATCCGCCACGTGGGGGCATGCCCTAAAAGGGGACTTTGTGTTGCCTTATTTGTATATTTGTGCATATGCCAGTATATGGTACATTTATTTATCCATTGTGCCTTTAGTACTGTGATTTCAGTGCTGTTTATGTTGTTTTCCCTCCCCAGACACGTGTTGTATTTATGTTTTGCTGCTGATGTTTATTGCACTGTAACGTTATATCTATTTATGGCAGGTGAATTGGAATGATGATTGGCTCACTGGCATACTAAATTGTTTGGCACCGGGATGTACGACCTAGACGCCATCTTGGCTAAATTTCTGCTTCACCATCACTGGCTTTTAAAAGTTTTTCTATGCCATGCGGCCACCAGGGGGCAGTGAGGATCCAAGCTCACCAAAATAAATTCCTCTTTAGCAGTTACCTTGACAGTGACTTATTATATAACATACAAATTTCAAAAACTGGTAACATTATGCGCGTGCTTTTACGGATTCTCAGGCTGCTATACCAATACATGGTATTGTTGTCTCAAAGTTTCACAATGCTTGGCCTAAAAATATTTCCGACGAATAACTGTGTAATCCAATGCATTTAGCTGTTACTGCTGTGTGACACTTAGAAATGACCTTAACCTTCCATTGTTTTCTAATGGAAAAAAAAATGCTTGACTAAAAATGCATCGCACATCTGAGATTTTAACACAAATGACAAAATTTTCACATGCTTTTTCATTCAAACCTCATAGACTAATATGAGCCGCAATAACGCATGATATCACACTGTTATCTATCGTAATCGCAAAGTGTGATAATTACTATGCACAATATTGTGGTGTTGCATGTACGCTATATGGCCGAAAATATGTGTCATTTATTGAGTTCAAGTGTGTGTTATTATTGAGTTCACGTGTTTCAGCCACATCCATTGCAAACAAGTGCATAAACTCAAGCACACAGCCATTCGATCTCCATAGACAAACATTGATCGCAGATCGTCGTACTGAAGAGCTCAGTTACTTTAAATGTGGCACCGTCATAGGACTTTGCCACAAGACAGTTTGTGAAATTCCTGATCTGCTAGATATGCCCCGGGTCAACTGTAAGTGATATTAATCTGGAGTCTAAGCGTCTAGGAGTACAACAGCTCAGCCAAGAAGCGGTATACCACGCAAACTCACCAAATGAGGCCTGCTGATTGATGAAGCACGTGGCCTATAAAAATCGCCTATCTTCTGTTGCACTGCTCACTACAGAGATCCAAACTGTCTCTGAAAGGGACATCATCACAAGAACTGTGTGTCAGGATCTTCATGAAATGGGTTTTCCGTGTGGAGCTTCTGCATACAAGTCTTAGATCATCATGCTCAATGCCAAGTGTCAGCTGGGGCGGTGTAAAGCCCGTCATCACTGGACATTTGGTCAGTGGAAACGTGTTCTCTGCAGTGATGAATCATGTTTCACTATCTGGCAGTCTGATGGACAAATCTGGGTTTGGTGGATACCGGGAGAACGGTACCTACCGGAATACATAGTGTCTACTGTAAAAAGTGAAGAAGAACCTAGTCTTTGGGAACCAAAGTTTGCGCAGTTCCAGCATTTCAGCGGCTGGTGAGGATTCCAAGGATCGTACTTCAATAAGCCCTTTAGTCAGTTTATGGTATATCCTATATCTTTTACTGATGTCATAAATGTATCTGGTAAGAAAATCCTTTAAGAAGTTCTTCATAGGGCTGTGGACCCCCTGTGACTATTAGTCTTCGGGCACAGTCCACATGGTCAGTCCGTCCCTGAACGCCACAAAGCCTGCATTTCTGAGCTCGGACTTAGGCATCATTTACCCGAGCGTAATATACGCGCTTGCGACGCGCGTGCTTTTCACGCGTGTCGTACGCACCTATATTACTCTATGGGGCAGTGCAGACAGTGCGTGAATTTTGCGCAGCACGAGTGCGTTGCGTAAAACTCACGACATGTTCTATAATCGTGCGTTTTTCGCGCATCACACACCCATTGAAGTCAATGGGTGCGTGAAAAACACGCATGACACACGGAAGCTCCTGCGTTGCATGCGCATTTTTCACGCATCACTTGTTATGTCCATGAAAAAGAGTTTATAAAGCTGGTCCAAACAAGCACAAACCAGGAAGTGCTTGCGTTTCCTATGCGAGTGGGCCAGTCTGGAAACTACACACACAGAACTGCAGGCATGCCGCGTGGGCTGGATGTAGAGAGGCTCATCAGCCTGGTACAGGCCAAAGCTGAAATCTGGGACACCCGCGCGGAGTCGTACCACGACCGCACGGCCAAGGAGGACGCCTGGGAGGAGATTTTTGGGGCAGAATGGGAGAGCAGTAGGACCCGGGACCGCAGTAGGATGGGTGAGTACATGTGTTTAGAAGCGATGCAATGTCATCCCTATTGAAGTACTGTGTCCCTGTATGTGTCTTTAGCTAAATGCCCAACTGACGTTTTCAGTTGCTGCCGCATCACCGTGTAGCATGTCATTTTCAGGGTAGGGCCCCTCATGTAATATATGGCTGAGTTGTTTGGGCGTTGTTGCAATGTGTGACCATGTATTTGTTTGTCCTCCAACAGTCATGGATATCAAAACAAGATGGCGTAGCTGTAGAGACCAGTTCCGGCGAGAAATGGGGGACTGAGGCAGAAGTGGAGATGGGGTTTCTAGAAAGCGCCCCTACATGTATACGAAGCAGCTTATGTTTTTGAAGGACATAATGGAGATGCGCCCGTAAGAAATTGTGCTTTTGCATGTGTAAAATGTTTTCTTGCCCAGGTCATGTTTGCCATCGTGTTGTTTGGGGCAATGATCTCTATTGTGTTCTCATGATGTTTTCACATTACAGAACCACCGACAATTTGGAGGATAGCGCGGAGGACACTGACCTGCCCGAGTCACGGCCGCAACCTCCCGCTGGTCAAGAGCTGCCCCTTAGCCCGGAGCCTACACCCCTGGACCCCGCCCCTGTAGAGTCGGCCCGTACCGTAGCCTCTCCGCCTGAGGAGCGCCCCCCGCGACCCACAACACGACGCCGACGAGCTCAGCAGCCAGCCGCCGCGGCACAGGTGGATACGCGGGTACTGGAGTACCTTCAGCGAGCGGCGGACGAGGACGGGCAGGACTTCTTCGCCCGGGGAATTGTTCCTCTGCTACGGAGGGTCCCCGAGGATCGTATGGCCCGCCTACACGCGGCTATCATAACGCTGATTGACTCGTCCACACCCCCCCCACAATCCGCACCACTGCTTCACAGCGATCGAGCAGTGGCGCGGATTTGCCCTGGCAAGCACCACGGCTAATTTGCCAGCCCCATACCACCCACCCACCCCTAGCGCACTCCCTCACCCGTATTTGCGACCCATGGCTCCCCCTTTCCCTGCCCCAAGTTACCAGGGGCATCATCAGCACCACTATGCTGGAGAGGAACATCCTCAGCAGCTCCATGGCCAGCATAGTGGTGCTGAAATGCACGCATACTCCTCCCCGGGCCACCACTACCAGCACCTGTGAAAGTGTTAGTGTGCTGGGCGTAGCAAGGCAGAGTATTTAAGGGCTGTAAAATCTGCCCTCTTACGTTTTTCCACCATGTTGGTGTTTATATTTTGTTGACTAGTTGTGTTCCTTTGCACCCCGTGTTTACTGTGAAGTGAAAACAGATAAACAAGGTTGTTCACAGTTTCAATTGCGTGGTGTTTTTACTTCACACCCCTCCACGCAATGCTTGCCACAAATGTATTTTGACTGTACACTCACACACTGCTGTGCTTGGGTCCAAATTCATGCACACGTGTTATGAGGTATTAGTTCATCTATAGGGGTTTGCCATTGTTTGCAAGCGATGTGAAAGTTTGCGTGCTGTCATGTGACTAGGCACACTAAGGACAGTCGCAATTGGAGTCGCCTAACTTTTGGCCGACCATCATTCAATCTCATGAAAACAGGTTCAGGAATGGCAAATGGGCTGATCAAACCCCAACAGATGTAAGCTCGCAACCCACGTCAAGGGTCCTCATGTATTGCGAGTCCTTGACCCTACACGAACATAACCTAAAACAACAAACACTGGCCACTTGGGACCTGTGTTCTGAAAACTCCAAAAAATAGCCAACCCTTCAAATGACATCACGCCCCCATCGTGCGGCTCCTGATGGGCTCTCAAAATATGCCGCCAAACTATCCCGCACTCGAAGTCCGGATGTGAGAGATCGCCCGAGAGGAATAGCAGGGACAGTGTTGCTGGTGGGTGCATGTGTTAGTATATATTCTGCATCAAACGTTGCATCATGAATGCGGCAGAAGTTATGCAGAACTACACACGCTTGTATGACACGTGTCACATTCTGCATGGACAATTGCATTGTCGACAGAAAGACCCGCCACCTGTTCGCCATAATGCCAAAGGCACATTCCACACGTCTGCGAGCTCGGCCTAGGCGGACATTGAACATGCGGCGACGCTCATCCAAGCCCCTTCTTGCAAAAGGCTGCATGACTTGCCTTGTCAGGGCAAACCCCTCATCTACAACGATGACATATGGGATTGGGGGTCCGCTGGAGCCAGGGAGGATGGTAGGTTCCGGCACCGCCAGTCGATTATTCAAAAGTCGCTTCCCCATTCTTGATGAACGGAATATGCGGGCATCTGCAGAGCTTCCATACGAGCCGATGTCAACAATAGTGAAATAATCATTTGTTTCCGCCAAGGCCAACAATACCAATATATAGTTATAGTATCGCGAGCCACTGCGTGGGGGCTTCTTCACCCGAATGTGTTTGCCGTCTAGGGCACCAATACAGTTAGGAAATTGAGTTGCTCGAAGAAATCCTTGCGAAATTTGTAGCCACTGTTCTGTCGTGGGCTGAGGCATGACCGTGGGCTTTAATCTCTGCCACAGCACAACACAGGTGGATGTGACAATGAAGGAAATGGTGGTCACTCCCAAAAGAAATTAGAAATGTAACGAATGGTAACTATTGTCTGTGGCCAGAAATCTAAAAAGCCAAGAGAAAACAAAAGCAATCAACAACACATGTTAGGGGGGACTTGTAAAACAGACAGCGTCATTGAACAAGTAATTGCAAGTGCACACATACCACAAGGTCACAAGCAGGCGTTCCTCTGGGGAAATGTAGCGTCTCATGTTGGTATTCTGGTAGGTGATTCCAGGGCGAATCTGCACAAGCAGAAGATCAAATGTGGCCACAGACAAGCGGCAGAATGCTCTAAATTTATCGGGGTAAAGTAAGTCCTCATACAGAGTATGAAAATGCCCTTTGGAGTTTCGTTGGGCCACAAGTGGATGAACCCAAATGCGACTGGTGCTGCAGCATGGGTCGGCCTTCCCCAAAACGACGCAAACTCATCCACGCAAGAAGCACAACGTGCCAGCGACTGAGAAGGCATAACTGCCTTGCAAATTCAAAAACGTCTCAACTGGTGAAACACACACTGGGGTTTCTGCAGAGGCTGCAATTAAGGCGCAAAACCTCTTTTCCCAGCAAGCAGGGGTTGGGCCAGCAGGCCTATTTGTAGGCTGGCCTCGCAATAACGACCTCTGCGTTTTTTACGCGCGTTTTAAACGCTGGTCATGCGCGCGTTAAAAACGCAACAATGCTGCGTATACGCATGGAAAACGCAATCGCAACGCGCGCAATACGCAGTGTGTTTTACGCGCGCAAAACGCACACGCTCGTGTAAATGAGGCCTTACACTAGAAATTCTTTGTTTTTAGGTAAGTTTATAAGCATAAGGCCCCATGCACATCGCATTTGTGCTATCCGCCGGGCGCATACGTTTTTAAACACTAAAAAAAGTATTGAAACGTATAGCTCGGCGTATACATAGACTATAATGTGTCAAACGTAGACCAAAATAGCATCCGTTTGGTTTATGTTTGTCATGGTTTATGTTGGGATACTGTTTTTTGAAAGTACTGAAAAGCGGGTCTGCTACGCTATTCTGTACTTCAAAAAAACGTATACACGATGTAACTTTTTTTAGCATTGATCCCAATGGATGACGTATGCAAACGTAATGCTATACGTTTGTATCCGTTTACATACAGTAAATCTGTCCGTTTTTTTTCAGTGTTCACTTTAAAAAAATAAAAAAAACGTATACTTTTTTTAGGTAAAAAAACAGACAGAAACGTATACCGACGTATGAGCGTACGCTAAACCTACACGCTATAAAAAACACAGACGTAAACAGAAAAAGGTACACGTTTGTATATGTTTTCAATGGTCCACGTTTTTATAAAAAAAACATATACGCCCGTTGGATAGCACAAACGCGATGTGAATGGGGCCTTACCAGGATTTTTTCTTTACTTTGTAGTTTCATGGAAGACGACGCTATACAGAATAAATCATTGTCTCGCAGTGAAATGAAAAAATAGCTAAATCAACTTCATATTTTTTGAAGTTGAGAACTTTTGTGCTTCACGACATGGAACATGTACAGTGTGTTACCAGGAACACAACAAAGGCCCCTATCACGTTACACCTTCAATTATTCATTGACTTGTGTAATAGGAGTCAATGAGGGTACATGAGATGTTGGAAACAACACAACATATGCTGTATGCATCATCGGCCTAGGATGCTGCGACCTACACTCAAAATGAGTACATTTATTTCAATTTTCAGCCAACTACGTATAGCGTGACTGAAGACCACCCGGCGAGGAGAAAGATATCTTTTTACTATGTTTGCTGCTGCTACAAAGAACTTTGTTAAACAAGTCGGTGATGGCGGGAGGCTTATACCCGTGCCCAACCTTAGTGAAGCAGACAAATACCAGCCGCTGAGCCTTGTAATAAAGAAGAAACGCTGCTTGTTTTCCCGCAAGTACAAATTCATCTCAACCCCTTTTACACTCAAGGATATTCTTAATGGAGATAAGGAAATTTCTGCAGGTAATTCCCAATGGTACTTTAGTTGAACGTGATCCTTTATTTTGCCATGTTAGTTGGTGCTGTCTTGCTGATTTTATAGGTGAACCGTGTTTGAGTGTCCACTCACTTGTGACCTAGTGTTGCTCAGTTGTTTCTTTGGTGTCCCAGCAGGTAAGTTTCCTTTCTCTGTTGACCCAGTGGCTTAAAGGGGTTGTCCGGGTCTTATGTAAAGAACGCTATAAACTAATACTGCTTTCTAATATAGTTTGTACCTTAATTCTTCACCATATTTAAAGATCTCTGTTGCTGTCAGTGAATGGAACTATTTGTGTTTAAAGCCGGAGGATGAAATTCTGTACAGACCTAATGCTTCTCACAATTTTCTAAAATGGTATTCTTTGTAAGATAAACATTACAACAGCTGTTCTGAGTGTTTGCTACAATGTATCAGTGTAGGTACAACATATCGTCCAGGCTGTTCAGCTGACATAGGGTTGACTAGACTGGATACACTGTAGAAAACTTACAGCTGTGAGAAGTAATATGTCTTTATAGGGCCTTGTTTACACGACGCTAAAAAAACCTGACGTGTAAACGTGTCAGAAACGCAAGCGTCTTTGTGAAGCGCTTTTTAAACTTCAGGCGCTTTTTACACGTTTTCGTTGCAGTTTTTGACACGTTTTGTGCGTGCTTGACTATGGGAATTGGGTGCGTTTTTCGTGCATTTTAGGTGCCTAAGAATTGACCTGATGCTTAATTTTTTACACGACACGTTTTAAACACGCACGTAAAAAAAGCGTCATATGCACTAACAGCGCGCCTTCCCATTGTTGTCAATGGGAAGCTTAAATCAAGCGTTTTGGACGCGTTTTTCGGCCTGTGAACAGGGCCCTCCTCAATGTTAAAGAAGTTGTCCAGGCAGGGGGCAGTTTTTTATACTGATTCACTTGAATAGGAGCAGAGCTTCAGCAACGATCATATACGGATGACCTATCTTGTGGATAGAGGTCATCAGTATGAAAAACCGCCCCGTGCCTAGACAACCCCATTAATAATTTTCACTGATAGCACCACTGACCTGCAAAACTCTCAGGACACTGTAATCTGAGCTGCTAATTAGCATCAGATAAGACTAGGACTGCTCTGTCCCCCGCAAGCACCCTGCCGTCCTGTCTTATCTTCCCTGCACTTGCCAGGGAAAGTGAAAAGAAAAACTCTGATTCCTTTCTTCTGGAGTGTGCAGAGATATTTACATCTCTATATATAATGTATTCTGCTGTGCATAGCTCAGTGCACGCTCACAGTATTATAGCTCAGTGCTCGCTCACAGTATTGTAGTTATCACTTCAAAGTTCACTTCCCATGAAAAATACAAACTGACAAATCGTAAAATAGTGCCTGTTAAAGAGGATTCCCATCTTGGACAAATGATATGCCGTAAAAGTCTGATAGATGCGGGTTCCACCTCTGGGACCTGCACCTATCTATAGAACGGGGCCCCCTACACCCCATTCTAGCTTACTCGACTCCGCTGCCTCCAGGCCACATCCTGTTTAGGTGGTCGAGATTTACGGAAACAGCCGAGTGCTCGCTGAGCTACGTTGTTTCCGTAACTCCCATAGAAGTGAATGGGAGTTACTGAAAACAACGTAGCACGGAGATCTACGCTATTTCCAGAACTGGGTAGCTACGGAAACAGCATAGCTCGTTGTGCTACGCTGTTTCTGTAACTCCCATTCACTTCTATGGGAGTTACAGAAACCACGTAGCTCAGTGAGCTCGGCTGTTTCCGTAACTCCCGACCACCTAACCAGGATGTGGCCAGGAGAGCCGTGTAAGCTAGAACGGGGTTTAGGGGGCACCGTTCTAGAGATAGGTGCAGGTCCCAGAGGTGGATATGCCATAATTGTCCAAGATGAGAAAACTCCTTTAAGCTGGTATAGAAGTACAAACTGTGTTTGCTGTGCTGGCCTACAAGGATTGCCCGCCAACCAACTGGGAACAGACAAAGAACTGGAAATACTTTATATTTAGATATATATGCAATATAGACACTGCCAATAAAAACATGTTATGATAAAAGGCGGGCGGCAGCGGACCTCTCGGTCTGTCTCAGCAGACTGCAGGGGGTATTATTACTTTGGGGGCATAGAGCGGATTATTACTTTGGGGCAAAAAAGGAATATTTTAAGGGTAAGTTCACACGTAGCGTAGATACTGCAGATTTTCCGTAACTGATTTTTTTTGCAAAAAATCCGCAGGTTAATACAGTAGCAGCAAAGTGGATGAGATTTAATCTCATCTCATCCACACGCTGCATAAATGACGAGTGGGAAAATCTGCTCAGAAATGTACCTTTTTAATCCGCAGCATGTCAATTGTTTTTTTTGTTTTTTTGCGGGTTTTCCCCATTGAATTCAATGGGGATGTAAAACCTGCAACAAATAGCAGATGTTGTGTTTTTTTTGCGCCGGAAAAGCAGCAATTCAACTTACCCAGAATTATGTGTTTCTTCATCTAGGTCGGCCTCCTGGGACATCCCATGTGACCGCTGCAGCCAATCAGAGGCTGCAGCGGTCATATGGGATAAAATGTCATACCAGGCGGCCAGCCTGCAGGACGGCAGAGGGACGCGTCTCCATGGCTATTCAAAAGTATGGCTTTTTTATGTGCAATTTTCCGCAGCAGACATTCCGGACGAAAAACTGCACCACAATTTGGTGCAGTTTTTCGTCTGGAATTCTCTGTGCCACAAAGTATCCGCCATGTGTGAACATAGCCTAACTCTGTAGAAGCACTGCGGGTAGCAACAGAATAGGAAGTGTGTGCGCAAAAACGAGTCATGACTGGAACTTGAAAGAAGTTGAGAAGAGAAGGGAAAGAGAAGACGTCACATGTAAGTTATTGGATGTAACTGTAGTATGCTCACTATTCACTGTGTAGAACTGGTATTTGACACTTATTGGGGGCTGCATTATTTAGAGGTATGGGGGGGCGGTACAAAGTATATGTCTTTGAGTTTGTGTCCATGATCTTTTCTGACCGTTGCAACGCCTCTGGCTGCTAATGCTGGATCAATGGGTCACTTAAGAAACCCAGCGATGCAGCTGTAATTTACAGGTGGGCCACAGACATCGGCCATAAAGAGAAGTTGCGGGGAAGGGGGGGGCCCAAGCTGAACTTTTACACCAGGGACCATGAGCCTTTAGCTACGCCCCTGCCTGCACCACAAGGGGAAACCTGGACTCCTTACTGACTTGTGTAAATTTCTAATCTGGAAGTCGTATTGTTGGATTTGTTTTTACACCTATGGTGGAGCAGGCACAAGCTGTTGTAACACAGGCACTATAATACTTTTAGTAACCAATCAGATCACAGCTTTTTTGTTTTCTGGGTGGTTATAGGCAAAAGTGATTTTTGTTACAGCCGTTTTTCTGCACGAGGGCCCCAATGTTCGCTAATGGGCCAGATAATAGACATTGCTGTATATTCAGTTTGCTAGCACAAAAGCATAGCGTCACTAAGACTGGATTCACACACAGCGATTACCCGTGTATTTGGTGCTGTTTTTCGCTACAATAGTTTTGTTTTGTTCAAAAACACTGTGGCCAGATGTTACTTTTTAAAGTCTATAATAAAATATACGAAAACCAGCATACACAGTTTTTTCAGTTTTTTTTTTTGCCATTTTTTGTTGTGTTTTTGGGGTCAGTGGTGTTTTTATAAAAACGCAGCATATTCTAGCTATGACTTTTTTTTTTTTCCATAGGCTTCTTTATAGAACTTCAAAAACGCAAGGAAAAAAGATCACAAGATGTCACAAAATAAAAAATGCCACCTAAAAACACATTGAAATTTACATTTGTTTTAAAACGTTGGAAAAATAAAAAGAGTCTGGGTGAAGGAGGCCTAAAAGTAAACCTACGCTTTCAATCATAGATTAAGGCCTCATGCACACGACCGTAGCCCGTAATTACGGCATGAACGGAGTATCATCCGCGGGCCGTCCTCACATCACGGACCGTGCACACATTGATTTCAGTGAGCCCAGACCGCAAATGCGGTCCGGGCTCCCGGCCAATGCACGGACCGTGTAAACAACGGTCGTGTTCATGGGCCCATAGAAATAAATGGGTCTGCAATTCATCCGCATTTTTGCAGATGAATTGCGGATGCAAAAACACGTTTGTGTGCATGAGGCCTTAGTCTTACTGAGGTTTTTTTCATGTTATTTAGTCCTTTACTTGCCCCTTAGCCACAGACTACACCTGACAACGCTTTGTTAGCATTAGTAATATGCAGAAAAAAAACAGTTTGTAGTCTGTTGCTAAGGCAAATCTACATATAGCAACCAAAAGAATTTAAGGCTGGGTTCACACGTGGCAGAATTTCACTTAAATTCCGCTGCGGACACTCCGCAGCGTTAATCCGCAGCGGAGCCGTTTCTCCATTGACTTCCACTTTAATTTAGCAGTGTTCGTTTAGACGATGCGTAAAATTCCGCTGCGGAGCATAGGCTGCGGAGCGGAATTTGGTGTCCGCAGCATGCTCTGTCTGTTGCGGAGGTGTGGCGGACTGTTTGCGGACTCATTGCGGAATTTCTCCATTGACTTCAATGGAGATTCTAATTTCCGCAATGAAGTCCGCAGCTGTCATGCACATGTTATGTGTGCTGCGGATGCGTTTTGCTTTTTTAACTTGACATTTCTTCATTCTGGCTGGACCTATGTATTTCTAGGTCTACAGCCAGACTGAGGAAGTCAATGGGGCTCCCGTAATGACGGGAGCGTTGCTAGGAGACGTCTGTAAATAGTCACTGTCCAGGGTGCTGAAAGAGTTAAGCGATCGGCAGTAACTGTTTCTGCACCCGGGACAGTGACTACCGATCCCAATATAGAGCAACCTGTCAAAAAAAATAGAAGTTCATACTTACCGAGAACTCCCTGCTTCTGTCTCCAGTCCGGCCTCCCAGGATGACGTTTCAGTCTAAGTGACGGCTGCAGCCAATCACAGGCCAATAACAGGCTGCAGCGGTCACATGGACTGCCGCGTCATCCAGGGAGGTCGGGCTGGATGCCGAAGGAGGGACGCGTCACCAAGACAACGGCCGGTAAGTATGAATTTCTTTGACTTTCACAAGGGAAAGTGCTGTCCCTTCTCTCTATCCTGCACTGATAGGGAGAAGGGAAGTACTTTTCCCACAGTCCGCAGCAGCTAGTCCGCATCAATTTACTGCACATTTTGTGCAGATCCGCAGCAGAATCTGCAACGCAGATTCTGTGCGGCATTGATGCGGACAGTTGCGGAGGAAATCCGCCACGTGTGAACATGCCCTTAAGGGGTAGTCCCATCTAGACAGCTCCTGTCCATATGCCCTATTCAGGCATATGGACGTTATAGAAAGGGACCCATAAGGGTATGTTCACACGAGGGCGTCCGTAACGGCTGAAATTACGGGGATGTTTCAGCCTGAAAACATCCCCGTAATTTCAGCCGTAACGGCATGTGCAGGCGCTTGAACGCCGCGTCCATTACGGACGTAATTGGCTCTGCTATTCATTGGAGTCAATGAATAACGGCTCCAATTACGGCCAAAGAAGTGACAGGTCACTTCTTTGACGCGGGCGTCTATTTACGCGCCGTCATTTGACAGCGGCGCGTAGATTACGCCTCGTGTGAACAGACAAACGTCTGCCCATTGCTTTCAATGGGCAGATGTTTGTCAGCGCTATTGGGGCACTATTTTCGGACGTAATTCGGGGCAAAAATGCCCGAATTACGTCCGTAATTAGTGCGTGTGAACATACCCTAACAGTGGCTACCTCTCTTGCGGGCCCAGTGCGCTGTCTGTAAATCTGGCATATGAAGGTTCGGCAATCCTTGATAATACGGCAAGTGACAAAAATAAACCCATGATGGATTAATAGAGATTATCCTGATAGTAAAGAACTTCAAGTCTTAATCGGTAGGTTGACACAGTATAAAACCAGGGCATCCCTGGTTGTGAGCTCCATAGCATCTCATCTTCTGGGGTTCAAATGCACGGACGTGTTGACAGGCAAGTAGTCACATTGTGATGGTGACGTGCATACACAAGCGTTCACAGCACTGACAATGATGACACGTGTACGTCATCATCATCATCCATGTGTGACCAGGTTAGGCCAGGCTCCTACACAACGATTCAGCTGCGCTATACATTTCACTATAGATATGGGAAGTTGTCTGCCACCATATACCCCTGTTTGTATTACTACAAGGATAAAATATACCAGATCTGTGTGCACAACTTTTATTTTTTTAAATCATGTTTTGTTTTTTTCCAGGTGTCAGTTCTTATCAGCTTCTGAATTATGAAGATAAATCGGATGTGTCTTTAAATAGGAGACATGGGAATCAGATCATGAATGATGTTGGGATGAATATTTATGGGTCTGATTCTGTTGCAGTAAAAGCTTCCTTTGGCATCGTAACCAAACACGAAGTGGAAGTCCCAACACTGCTCAAGGAGCTGATTTCCAGGTATAATATTATATGTGAATGTGTCTCAGCACAGATGTTTATACGCACCAACCTTTACACAATGGGGTAGATACAGCACAAACGCCATACATATGAGGTCCCCCCTTCCTTAACACATTTTCCAATTAAAAATACATGGGTTCACAGGTGCCATAAAGCAAACATAAATACTAATAAATAAGACACAAGAAACTTTAGGCCCTGTTCACACAGTTTTTTTTTACGCGGAAACCGTGTCGGAAAACGTGGCAAAAACTGTCTGAAAACGCCTCCCTCTGACATGTCAAAAGTTTGTCAAACATTTAGCTAAACTTTAAGGCTCCAATATGTCAGGAAAGAAAAACATGCAGTTGTGCCCAAGGGGAAAATTTCTTCAGTTTAAAAAGGTGAATTATCAAGGCCCTAAAATTAGGGAACCAGGAAGGGGAGTTAGTGTAGTTTCCAAAATGGGGTCACTTCTGGGGGGTTTCCACTGTTTTGGTCTCACAGGGGCTTTGCAAATGCGACATAGCGCCCAGAAACCAATCCAACAAAGTCTGGACTCCAAAAGCCAAATGGCGCTCCTTCCCTTCTGAGCCCTACTGTGTGCCCAAACAGCAGTTTATGACCACAAATGGGGTATTGCGCCATTTTGCCGGAAGCAATAGCGTAGTCGACTATGCTATTGCTACCGGCAAAACAACTGATCTGGTGCACAAAAGAGACAAACGGAAACCAGGGGCACCGGCTCAGTCACCTTTGAAATCAATGGTGATGGAGACGGAAACTTCTGGTCAGTTTATATCTGCTCAGGGTCCTGTTCTGATGGAAGCCTCCGACGGAACGTCAGAACTGGACCCCAACGCAAATGTGAACAGAGCCGTATGTCTACAAATGATGCTGTGGAGTTTCTATTTGTTACCATTTAATATTTTTGGAGGTGAGGTACAGTGCTTTGAATCCCCTAGCCAAAGTGTTATTTGCTCTGGGAGATATATATTTATTATATGATTGTGCCCCAGTGTAAGCAAGGTCCATAATGACATGGTTGGGTGAGTTTGGTGTGGAGGAAGTCTAGTGGCGTCACGGAGCCCTGACCTCACCCCCTCTGAACACTTTGGGATGCATTGGAGTGCCTACTTTGAACCAGACCTTCTCATCCAACCTCAATGCCTGATCTCATAAATGCTCTTTTGGCTCAATGGACAAAATCCCACAGACACACTCCAAAATCTTGTGGAAAGCCTTCCCAGAAGAGTGGAGGCTGTTAGTCACAAAAGGGGACCCAACTCCATAGTAACGGCCATGGGATGTCCAAATATCTCATATAGGTGTGATGGTCCGGTGTCCACATACTTTTGGTCAAATAGTGTATCCTGTTAGCATTTAAAACCACAGTTCTTCTTAGATGAGATATAACAATGTACCTTGTCTGTTCTAGTTGTAGAATCCAGGCCATATATTCCGTCCTAGTAGTATATAAATATCACATGCTCACCAAAGATATTGTTTCAAATCGACTGCTAAGTATAGATGTCCGTCCTGGAGCAATAGGTCAATAGAAGCCACAGCACAGGACGGCTAGTAGAGTCCCAGTCTCACGAAATGCCAAAAAACTAATGTGCAGAGACGCTAGAAAAAGTCACTGATAATCACAAGTCAATGATTTTTCCACTTCTGTCGCTGTTATTGAAAATTCTGATCATCAGTTTTTGTTATTTCTCTTTATTGGACAGCCAGGTGGAAACCAATATGACCACGAAGTCAGCCTTATTATTAAGTGATACCTGCCCTCACTCCATATCACCATTAGGGTATGTTCACACGGCTTATATTTGGCAGTTTTTCGCGAAAATCGGAAGCAGAACGCCTCCAAACATCTGCCCATTGATTTCAATGGGAAAAACGGTGTTCTGTTCCAACGGGTTGTTTTTTTACGCGTTATGAAAAATGGCCGCATTAAAAAACGCCAGCGAAAAAGAAGTCCATGTCACTTCTTGAGCCGTTTTTGGAGCCGTTTTTCATTGACTCTATAGAAAAACAGCTCCAAAAACAGCCGTAAAAAACGAAAAACACCAGTTAATTAAAAAACGGCTGAAAATCAGGAGCTGTTTTCCCTTGAAAACAGCTCCGTATTTCCAGACGGTTTTTGCTAAGCGTGTGAACATAGCCTAAGATTTACTTTAGTTAGCTTGAAAATAATTTTTTAGCTTGACCGAAGACAATGACTCAGAAACGTATACTTACTGTTGATTTTTTTAAATTTAATTTTGTGTTGTTTAATTCTTCATTCTTAGGGCCTGTTCACATCACCGTTCATTTCCGTTCCGGGATTCCGTCGGAGGGTTCCGTCGGGTGAACCCCGCAACGGAAAGTGAAACTGACAGCACAGCTTCCGTTTCAGTCACCATTGATCTCAAACCAATAGCGTAGTCGACTCCGCTATTGATTCCGTCGGAAAACCGGAAACCAACCGGAATGGTGACGAACAGAAAGCATTAGCAAGGTTTCCGTCACCATTGAGATCAATGGTGACTGAAACGGAAGCTGTGCTGTCAGTTTCACTTTCCGTTGCGGGGTTCACCCGACGGAACCCTCCGACGGAACCCCGGAACGGAAATGAACGGTGATGTGAACAGGCCCTTAGGAACGTGGGGGGTTCCCAGAGGTCGGACCCATACAAGCTTAAAATGATGGCATATCCTAGCAATATGCCATTATAAAATGGCAGTAACCCTTAGGGTATGTTCACACGTACATGTCCGATACGCCTGAAATTACGGAGCTGATTTCAGGAGAAAACAGCTCAGGAATTTCAGACGTAAAGGCAAGTGCAGGCGTTTTTCGCAGCGTCCTCCTTACGCACGTAATTGGAGCTGTTTTTCTATGGAGTCAATGGAAAACGACTCCAATTACGTCCCAAGAAGTGACAGGCACCTCTTTGACACAGGCGTCTTTTTTACGAAAAAAATGACCGTTGGCACAGAACATCGTAATGCCCATTCAAATAAATGGGCAGATGTTTGCCGGCGCATTGGAGCCGTATTTTCGGACGTAATTCGAGGTTAACACTGAGTTTTTTGCAGGCGGAAAATCTGCCTCAAAATTCCGTTTGGAATTTTGAGGCAGATTTTCCTCTCCCTGCACGCCGATTTTCGCTGCGTTTTTCGCCTGTGGCCATTGAGCGGCGCGGGCATAAAATGCAGCAAAATACGCTTTCTCTGCCTCCCATTGATATCAATGAGCGGTCAGAGGCGTAAACGCCCGAAGATAGGACATATTCCTTCTTCTTCTTGAAATCAATGGTAGGCATTTTCGGCTGTTTTTTGGCGCGTTTTGCGGCACGGTTTCAGCGTCCAAAAACTCTGTGTGAACTCCCCCTTAAAATCCATAGCTTTACCTTGGTGTTATTGTAGCAGTAGTGACCCCTGCTGTAGAAATTAATGAACTACAGATTAATCTGAGAGAGAGAGAATTAACTATTTTCCAGATACTAAAGTCAATATAGTTTAGCTGTATTATGCATTATTTCTCTATAAAATAACATTTTCTAAGGAATCTTAGCTTTTAGATTAAAGGCAGAAGTCTATGGGGGAACTTAAAAAACGTTTTTATGAGAGTTTTCTATTGTAGAAAAGTTGCAAACGGCCCAAAAGTCGCAAAAATTTGGACTTTTAAATCGTTTCAGCTGCTCTCGTCTCTGAGCTTAGTGGAAGGGGGCATCGCCACCACTGCCTGCTATATTTACTATAATTTATGGCACAAATTGGCGGAAATGATAGCGGAAATCTACGCCAGCTCCTGGCTGCCGTAGATTTCATTTAGTGGCGCACGGACAGCCAAAAATTAATCCTGCTTGTTTCTTAATAAATCTCCTTTTGTGTATTGAGACTAATTCTAGACACAGGTAATATAAAAGAGTCAGGTTTAGCTGTAGGAGACAGGACTTCCTCCGGAATGACAGATTTACCATCATTTATGCCAGAAACTGCCGTAAATGATGGAGCAAAACTACACCTGCTCAGAGCAGGCATAGATTTGCATTTCTGTTGCACGGACAGCCAAAGATGCGCCAAATGTTTTAAGAGATGTGCGCCTCTTAATAAATTTGCCGCTTTTTCCGCCAAAGTAAATTAGTTTAAGACCGCCATTTGAAACGTCAGTCTTAATATATTCCCCCACAGTTTCATTTTTCTGCCCCATGCGGCATGTAAGAGCTTGCTGATGAGCACTTGATGGTTAAAGGCGTTCACTATCATTTAAAAGAGATTTACATGTTGTAATATAATCCGTTTTTTTCACCCCTGCTCTGTTGTTGGTGCCGCTAGCACAGCAGAGGTTCGGGGTTGAGCAAATGTCTCATTGGCCATTTTCATGGTACTTAAAGGAACACTCCGGGAAAAGTTTATACACTGTGTTATGCCCTGCGCAAGTCCTGAGAAGCCGCTGCATAATGCTACGATTCAAAGACCACCAAGGCAGGAATCCTTGTGTCATGCCCCACCCCCTCAGGCCCTACATTAGACATAAAACAGTGTATTTGTTTTGCCTAGAGTGTTCCTTTTATTGTCATTTGCAAATCTACATAAAGAACTGCACTTTTTCAACCACGTATTCACCACATGAATTCTGTCTTCTCCATCCATAGACCTCCAGATGATTTTTTATATATAGTCTCAGTTTAGTTAGAAAAAGTCCATCCGTCAGTCTCTTTCTCCAACCTCTGCATCATACCCTCATGATGACATCACATTAGATTATTTTTCTAGTAGTAATAAACGAAAAAAAGTTAGGATAAATGTATTTGTCTCTAAGCTCATTCTTCTTCTTCTTCTTAGAACTATTGACTTGGATCATTGTTTAGTTCGGCAATCAAGAGAAAATGGGAAGGAAATCCTATGTGTGGTCATGGAGAGCATCCGGACAACCCGCCAGTGTTCTTTATCCGTCCATGCTGGCATGCGAGGAGAAGCCATGAGAGTAAGTCTATAGACCCAACACTTTCTTATGTCCCCGGTTTTTAAGTTTGAAGGACTCTATGGACAGAACCAGGGGCTGACTAAGACCTTGGGCTCCTGAGCGACGGTGAGTGGCAAGACTGAATATAAGACATTGACCGGCTCAGCGTCATAAGTGTCCATGAAGCCGCTTGAGATTAGTCTCATCATCTGCATGGGGTTATAAGGGCAGAGGATAATGGGAGTGATATTAATTGTCAAAAACACCTTCCAGGCTATAGTTAGAAATCTTCCATATTGCATTTAGTGACATTTCTTAGTCATGCAGTCCGACACCGTGTGGTATTCAATGTGGCTTGACGTACAATTTTTGTATCATCCGGCGCCGCTATGACTGCTTTGGCTTTTCTCTGAAATAGCATGGCTCCCGCATAGGCACGGTGTAGAAACTGCATCACAGACACATCTCTTGAACTTCAATATTTTGCACAATGCATGGTTAAATATAAGGCCAATGAGGCCACATTCTCTTCGTTCTTGAGATTGTTGTGGGTCGTATTGATGACTTATCCTATCAAAATGCCATCAATTTCTAACGGGAAAAAATTCCTTACATTGGTTCTCTATTTTTAAGAAGTTAGATTTATTTATATCAGCACTATAAGCTAAGATCGCCCCTGAGATTGACCCTTCAGACTCACTATATGTATGCCATGATCAGCGTTGATCACGGCATACAAAGCGGAGATCAGAGAAACTCTGATCTGGACTGTTAGAACTAAGCTGTGGTTGTGTGTTACAGACGTTGCCCTGCTACTGATTATGCGGGCACTGCAGCAGTGCCCAGGTGATCAGCGTGACAAGTATACAGCTATTGCCTGTTGCTCATAATGAGAATAGTCATCATATCCTTTAATGCTGACATCTAGTGGCCAAAATGAAAATGGCAATATTTTATTACCTAATTTTAAAAGACATTGAAAAAAAAATCTGATGATAATGTCCCTTTAAATCTCTGTCCATAGGAATGCATTAGAGTAGGGTATTTCGGGCGGAAGTCCCGGACCGAACTCAGTGCAGGGAGCCGGGCTCCTAGCATCATAGTTATGTACGATGCTAGGAGTCCCTGCCTCTCCGTGGAACTACTGTCCCGTATTGAAAACATGATTACAGTACGGGACAGTTGTCCTGCAGAGAGGCAGGGACTCCTAGCGTCGTACATAACTATGATGCTAGGAGCCCGGCTCCCTGCACTGTGTTCGGTCCGGTACTTGCGGCCGAAATACGTCCGTCAATTACGGACGTAATGACCTCGTGTGAACATACCCTTACTCTGATCACTTGTCCCCATACATTATTATCATGTCAGCAGGGTGATGTGCTGCCAACAACGATAATATTTAACTTTTTAAAAACGATACGACCAGCAGATGATCAGGCGTTTGCTCGGTCATCTGCTGATCGTTCCCCTGTTTACACAGGGCAATTAATGGCAACGAGAGTTATATGAACACTAGTCTGTCCGATAATCGCCCAGTGTAAAACCCCCTTTAATCCATGCTCTTTAGATTAAGACTGGCATATGAAACCCCAGTACCTCACTGGCTCCAATGTGGTTTTCAGTGAGGGATTTTTTTCTTGTTTCTGTGGATATACATTAGTTTATTTATTAATTAATTTTCTTCTCCTTTTTTTATCTCAGTTTCGCATAATTGATGAGAAAAACCACAAAGGGCGTGACAAAGCGATTGTATTCCCTGCGCACACCACCATAGCGTTTAGTATTTTTGACCTGTACATTCACTTGGATGGCCACTTTGGTAAGTTGCATACTCTTACAAGATTTTGTCATGTAAATTTGTCTGTAGGTCATTCATTGTAAGGTTTCCAGATAAGAAAAAAAATCTAATTTTTTTATTTTCTTTTTAGAATTCTTTTTATTTTGTTTTAACTATTCTTCAATATAACAGAGTGGGGGGATGGGAAAGGGGAACAATATCGGGAAAATAAGTTACAAGTCAGTACAAATGTCAGGTATTTATATACCGTATATGCAATCAGATATCTTAGTAAATTAGGTAAGTGAAATGAAACATGTTTCGAATAAGTACAGTACTGTGATCAGCTATGATATATGCATCCGGAACATCAATAAGGTATAGGTGAGCATTGAATATCATTAAGACATGTAGCAATCAGGAGGTGAGGGGGGGGGGGGAAAAGAAGGGATAATGTATGAGAATAAGGTGTCAAAAAGTAATCGGTGGATCGCCAGCAATCGTTTGTTCAAGCCACCATGTGGTATACTGGAAACATGTATTGAGTTCTTGTTTTATCCTTGACAGTAGCGTGTCAATAAACGACTCCAATAAGGAAAAAAATGTTTACATTTCTTTATGCAGGGTGGCTTCCACCCAATCCATCCTGAAAATAAGTTTTTCTAAAAACAATTTCAAGGATGGGGGCTTTGGTGATTCTTGTAAGATGGCCTTACGGGCCGCACTAGAAATGATAGAGTGGAAATATCATTCTTAACAATATATGTCCTTGTTTTCCAGAACTATGTGTGTCATCTGCTTCAAAAGGAGGTTTTGAGAAGGAGCCCAGTAGATCGTTTTCATTAAACGCTATACGGAACAACTTGTACCGAACAGGCATCCTATTTACTGGTAAGAGGGGAGTCTGACATGACAATATCATTGCTGCTTGAGACTGACCAGAGTCAGTCGCCATGTTTATCAGTACATAGTGACAGCCCCATGTCTGGTTTTTTTTTGGATATGGTTCTTGTATTCTGCCACCCACAGGGCAGCAACAAAGATTTTCCGTGCCCTTCGTGCATGTTATTAGAATCTCTTCCGCTTGTTGTAATTCCAAATGTAAAATTATGGTAGTTATCTTATTTTTGATATATTATGATTTTTCATAAATGTCATATATTTCCTAATATACTGTAATAACCAAACACAAGCTTCAATTCTTGTTGTAGTACTATCATGGCATATGAATTTAGGACCCCCCCCCCCTTTATGAGCCAGAGTGTAGGGCCAGTAACAGAGTTTTACTTTTTCATTGCCAGAACTATTCATGTATTACGTGGCCAGCCTTTTATTTGAATGACCAATGGTAACTCTATATTTCACCAGCAGCGACCACTGTATGACCATCTGCATAATCACCCAACGATATCAACTGCTCACTGGGGGTTGCAGAAGACCCATGGCGATCAGATATAGCCGGTCCGGCTTGATTTGAACAAGGGTTTATCTTCAACAAGACAGCCCCTTTAAGATTCAAATACACTAACTGGAAATACTATACAAATTAATACATATCATTCCGCTACATTTATATCACCCTGTAACATATGCAAATTGTATATGCCAAAAATTTATTTAAATGACAATTTTTTTCTGAGCCTCTGATGAGAAAGGAGTTGGTTTTCGGATTACCTTAGACTCCCTGTAGACAATACGGCTAAAGTGCAGTCACTGCTCAAAGGTGCGGCCAAATAGAGCAATACGACAGTAAAACATAACCAAACAGCCAATACCAACCATAAGCCCAGAACTGGACATCTACTTTAATCCTGCTGCTTGACACTACAGTTTAATCGATGCTACATGCACACAACCGTTGTTTTTGTCAGTGTGCTATCTATTTATTTTATGGATAGCACCCTGACCCATTCATTTCTATGGTCCCATTCACACTACTGTGTTTTTCACAAATCCATGTGGAGACCGTGGGACCTGGCCGCAAAACTCAGCGCAGGTCCTATTCCTGCCCGTGTTTGCGGCTCGGTATCGCCCATTCAAGTCTTTGGCGCACGTGAAAATCACGGACGGCACACGGATGCCATCCGTATGCTGTCAGTGTTTTGCGGATCCCTTGTTTATGGGCCGTAAAATACAAACGGTTGTGTGCATGTAGCCTTAGAGTGAAGACTTTGCAGGCTTGCTGTTCTGTCAGGCCCGGCAGGGTTGGCTAGGAAGTTCTACCTTCAGGTTGGTATACATTCACTCTTGATCGGGCCTTGATGTACCAGACTTCCTGCCCGTATTTTCCCCTTTCAATCTCCCCTCCTTTTTTTCTTCTTATGTTCTTCCTTCGCTCTCCCTCTCACTTTCTTGTCTTCAGCAATCTACTTCTCCATGTTCTACGTCTACTTGGGCCGTATTGACTCCTTCCGACTGCCTTTCTATTGAGGTTATCTAGGAACTCTTACACGTTCACTTCTATCCACTCATCTCTTATCATTGTGTTATGTCTATGGAGCCGCTTCCCAGGAAATTTAATTTTACACAAGTACCTTCTTTTTTTTTTTGTTCTTTTTTGTTGTGTATTTTTTCTGTTACGATGCTAAAAACTTTAATAAAAATGAGTTCATGGAAGATTTTTTTTTTTTATAGTTGTACATTATGAAATCATTTTTATGTCTGTACCCTGCTCATATCTCAGAAGTATTTCTCCATATAGTAGTTTTGTACTGTGTGTAACCCTTCCAATGATTGTTTTCTTGGACAGGAAAAAGAACAATGGATATCATGGCTAACGCAGATTCGTACGTTGATGACATATTTTCTGATTACTATGACAAGGCTGCCAGCATGACTGACATTTCCACTACATACCTGCGAGAAGGCACTCACACTCGTGTTAACCTTCTGAATAATAACATTCCCAAGGGACCATGCGCTCTGTGTGGGATGGGAAACTCAAAAAGAGAGACCGTGTATGGCTGCTTTGAGTGCTCTTTCAATGGACAGGCATACGTCAGGCTGCATGCTGTACCATGCTTTGACTTGTGGCACAAGAGACTGAAGTGATCATTGTATGTGACATTTGTGCCTCTATGTTATATCTCAGGTAAATCTGTGCCACAACTCTCGTCACATATATGCAAATATGGACTCCTACAACTCAACTATGCATCGGTCTCAAGACAATAATGGTAACTGATTCAGACAGCCAATAAACAGACAGTGTCAAATGTAATTATAAACTAGAAGACGGAAGTACGCAATGTCATTGTTGCGATGCAGAGCAGAATACAAAGTGGGAAAGGGACGCTCCCATTGTAATTTTACATTATGGAGACTAATGATTTATCTAAACAATTGACTGCTAGGTGTGAGTCTGGGTGGCTGCCTAGAACAGGCCTGGCCACAAGAGGTGGTCACCTCCTATATTCCAGTGTTGGTAGTGCGTATTGTGTTTGTCCCTGTAGAAGATGGCCATGTCGCCATTTTTTTGGTTTGCGACACTACAGTGAAGATGGGGGTAGAGAGTGGCACTGGCTGGAGAGACTATCTCTACCAGATGGAGGTTTTCCTTAAATGTGCAGTAATAGGAATAAAAAATGAAGAACTGGAGTTCTAGCTTTTATAAATGTATATATTTACCCAGTGTCAAAACACAAACTGAAATATTTTCTTATTAAAGAAAAAGCAAATGTGTCCACTTGGGATTTGTCTTGTACGTGAATGTCATGTATGAAACAGTGGTGCCTGACAATACCTGTTACAGTGGGATGATAAAAAGGAATTAAATTTAATAAAGGGGCACTCCGCAAATAAAATATACACATCCACAAATAAATATAGTTATAAAACAGAGCACTAGACATGTTCTAATTTTCTAACACAGCCTTGCTTCAGAGCAAAGATCTCACAGATCTCAAGTGCTGACATATGGTTACATACATTTTGCCCATATCAACTTGATATATACATAGAACCTGATACTTTTATTATAATTCAAACAACGAATTCATGTCCCTAAGAATCTCCTTTCCGATGCATTTACATGTTGCGGTCATATTGCAGTTTCTGCCGAGATCTTCACAAACTCACGACAAACCACCACAGTTTTGCTGCAATATCTACGTTTTCTGATCTTAATTTTTTTTTTAACTGCATTTATAGTGCTTACTAATGTACTGTCTGTAGCTGAGATGTCCCTGTAAGCCAGTCTCACATGCAGTGACATAACTATGCTCCTGGTGTTTATCTCCAGCTTGTGTGATATTCTGTACATTGAACATATGGTTATCTCCCCTCTACCCCCTCCCTGTATTTCTCACATTCCTCTTATCTTCACTGCTGCCTGGATCTCCCCTCTCCCTCCCTGTCTCTGGAGGGATCATGTTTCTCATGCTGGGCAATAGATAGTGCAGAGAGTGAGTAATTACAGCACTCTCTTCCACCTTGTAATAAGCATCTGTGAATATAACCAATGTCTCTGAGAGCAGAGAAGAACAATGGGAACTGTAGTCCTTTATATAGTTATCCCGTCCAAAGCAAGCCCTGGCAGCATCAAAACAGAGATGCTGTACTGAGCTGGACAAGATAATGAAAATGAAAAATAACTATTTCGGAGCTATGGTGGCACCACCTGGGGAGCATTCGGACACATACAGGTACATTTCTGTGTTAAAGAGGCTCTGTCACCATATTATAAGTGCCCTATATTGTACATGATGTGATCGGCGCTGTAATGTAGATTAAACACGTCCAGTTGTTCATTAAGAAACTCATTAGCATAAAGTTAATATAGGTCATAACTCTACATAAATCTACATTACAGCGCCGATCACATCATGTACAATATAGGGCACTTATAATGTGGTGACAGAGCCTCTTTAAGGGAAAACCCCTTTAATATTTAATAATATTTGCTTTTTGCAAAGCATGTACAAGCAAGACAAAACTTCTACTGTATTTATTAGGATTACAAAATCAGTATATGTCTACCCAAGTTGGGTTCCACTTCACAAAACAAAACAGTTTTTCCAGTGGCAAAGCAATAATGACTTCAATTCACAGATTTCAGAGCTAGAAACCAGACCTTGAGACCCTGCAGAAAAATAATGAGTGAAACTGTAGCTCATTATAATGAAAGACTTAGATTAATGGGGTTCATATAGTTTGGGACACTATATGCCTAAAAAAAACCTGTTCTTGTTGCCTATAGCAACCCATCATAATGCAGCTTTCATTTTTCTAGATCAGTTTAAGGCATGAAAACTGGGCTCTGATTGGGTACTATGGGAAATGATTGGTTACTATGGGAAATTCTGTCAGACAGTTTTGATATGGGCCCATTGAATGTCCTATGCAAACCTCTAGGTTGTGAATAGTTCAGACACATGCAGAGAGACATGTTCCTTCTGCTCATCGGTGTCTATATGATAGACTGTGATAAAATATACTCCAATGCACTCTACTTTTATACTTAGATGCAATGTATGAGTTTCTGGTGTGTAATATGTTTGGTGCTGTATCTACCATGTTATTTCCATTAAACTATAGTTTTAATAACAGCGGTGTAGTTATGTCTAGAATGAATGAATGAAAGAAACAATCGGAGGCGTACCTGTTAAAAAGACAGGCCACATTATTTCTATGTGGTCCCTGAAGTAGGGGCAGTGTGGTTTTAGGCCCCATGCACACGACCATACCCGCAATCACGGCCCGGAATTGCGGGCACGGCCGGCCGCTGACTGACAGCCGCATTTTCGGGCCGTGCTCCCATACAAAGTATGGGAGCACGGCCCGCAAAATGTGAAAGAACGGACATGTTCCATAATTCCCGGAACATTTCCACGGCACTGACACCCTTCCGTAGTGCTACGGAAATGTGTCAGTGTTCAATGAAAGTGAATGGCTCCGTTTTTGCGGACCGCAATTGCGGTCCGCAAAAACGGAGTTTTTTTGCTGTCGTGTGCATGGGGCCTTACAGAATGAAAATGCTCTAAAGAGTTCTGTCAGTGATTTCACTGGCCATTTGCTTTAATATTGTGTCAGATTTCCAGTAACAGAAATCTCCAGTGGTGCCGGAGGGGTTTCAGCGCTCTATAGAGCCTTTTCGTACCAGAAATCAGTGGTGGTCCAAGATGAAAGACTTGACATATCACAGGAGATTGTGATCTATTGCCATGTATCGATGACATATCAGAAGATCATCTTGACTGTATTTCCCTCTTAAAGGGGTTGTTTGCAACTTTTAATGCAAGTTAATGTATGATTGTTTGGGGTTGTGACCCCACCCATTAACAAAATGAAGGGGCTGCACCTTCATTGTTTATCCAGGCACAGCACCGTATATATGGATATGCCTGGTACTGCAGCTCAGCTCATTCAAGTGAACAGAGCTGAGCGAGCTGCAGTACCAGGCACAGCTGCATCCATAAGTCTGCCTTGGTTACACTTTATTAAAAATAATATTTTTATTTGAAAATTTTAATGCAAAAGAAAAGGAAAAACTGCAAATTCCAAGCAAATAATAATATAACATCTATTAAATCTTAAGTGAATATATATATATATATTATTATTATTATTACAAATGAAGTTAGTTGAAGAGATCACAATGTATGGTTGAACTTTGTAATATATAATCTGTATGAATCCTTTCCCTTAGAGTAGTAGCTTAGGGACTGTGGCTACAAGGTCAATGCTGTCCAGAGCGTTCATGGACGAGGAATGCATACAAAGAAATCTATTTACCAGGGATGTAACTTGAAGATTCTGGGCCCCAATGCAAAATCTGTATTGGGTTCTACCTACCATATGCCATTTACAATACTGGCGTCTTCTTGTGTTTCCTTTGAGCCCTCTCAGATACCAGAGCCAGAGTGTGATTACTACTTATGCACCGCCTATAGCTCCTGCTATGTACATAATTCTGGACATGCTGTATGTAAATGAGAACAGATCTTTACCTTAAAGGGTAACCAAACTTTCAGAAAACTTTTGACATGTCAGCAGTTTTGATCGGTGGGGATCCGAGCACTGAGATCCCCATTGATCGCCAAATTGAAGCAACAGAAGTGCTTCGTTTCTGATCGGCTTTCCTCGGAATGCCGAGTGAGCTGTGTACGGGTTCAGACTTTCTATTGAGCCCGTACACCACTTGCTCGGCTTTCCGAGAAAAGCCGATTAGAAACAAAGCAACACAGCGCTCCCCCAAATGTTCTGCCGATTCATTTTAGTGACCGTGGGGGTCTCAGTGCTTGGAACCCCACCAATCAAAACTTCTGACGTAACCATGTCCAAGGTTTTCTGACAGTTTAGTTACCCTTTAAAGAGGCTCTGTCACCAGATTTTGCAACCCCTATCTGCTATTGCAGCAGATAGGCGCTGCAATGTAGATTACAGTAACGTTTTTATTTTAAAAAAACGAGCATTTTTGGCCAAGTTATGACCATTTTTGTAGTTATGCAAATGAGGCTTGCAAAAGTCCAAGTGGGTGTGTTTAAAAGTAAAAGTCCAAGTGGGCGTGTATTATGTGCGTACATCGGGGCGTTTTTAATACTTTCACTAGCTGGGCGCTCTGATGAGAAGTAACATCCTCTTCTCTTCAGAACGCCCAGCTTGTGACAGTGCAGATCTGTGACGTCACTCACAGGTCCTGCATCGTGACGGCCACATCGGCACCAGAGGCTACAGTTGATTCTGCAGCAGCATCAGCGTTTGCAGGTAAGTCGATCTTACCTGCAAACGCTGATGCTGCTGCAGAATCAACTGTAGCCTCTGGTGCCGATGTGGCCGTCACGATGCAGGACCTGTGAGTGACGTCACAGATCTGCACTGTCACAAGCTGGGCGTTCTGAAGAGAAGAGGATGTTACTTCTCATCAGAGCGCCCAGCTAGTGAAAGTATTAAAAACGCCCCGATGTACGCACATAATACACGCCCACTTGGACTTTTACTTTTAAACACACCCACTTGGACTTTTGCAAGCCTCATTTGCATAATTACAAAAATGGTCATAACTTGGCCAAAAATGCTCGTTTTTTAAAAATAAAAACGTTACTGTAATCTACATTGCAGCGCCTATCTGCTGCAATAGCAGATAGGGGTTGCAAAATCTGGTGACAGAGCCTCTTTAAGGACCACATTGTTACCGAATGTATATGTTAATTTGTGCGCATATACATCAACTTTATTTATATTGTTATCTTTAAAGGCTTTGTAGGCCTTTGAAAGGACATTTTTTTACAATTAACCAATCTTTTATGTGTTTTTAAATAATTTTAAAATTGACTTTTATTGAAAAAATGTTTTTACATTTTAAATGTTTTTTTTTACTTAACCCCTTAACGCACCATGACGTAACTGTACGTCATGGTGAGCAGTAAGTTCGCGCACCTTGACGTACAGTTACGTCATTGCTTTGACAGTTAACTGCCGCGCGGCGCTACACCGCAGCGGCGGTTAACTGTGCAGGGTGTCAGCCCTGCTCTCCCCGTTGCCGATCAGCGGCCTGTCGCCGCTGATATCGGCAGTTAACCCCTTAATTGCGGCGCTCGATTTTGAACGCCACAATTAAGGTCTTTAGTGCCGATCGGCAGCCCCCATGTGAAATCACGGGGGCTGGCGATGGTACCCATGGCAACCGGACGCCAGACAATGGCTTCCGGGTTGCCATGTACAGAAGCCTATGAGGACCACCCCGAGGGTGGTCGTCGTAGGCTTCCTGTCAGTGTGACTGTCACGTCACAATGACAGTTGAAATGCATTACACTACGTGTGTAGTGTAATGTATTCCAGCAGCGATCAGAGCTGCAAGTCTAAGTGTCCCCTAGTGGGACAAGTGAAAAAAGTAAAAAAAAGAATAAAAATGTTTTAAAAAAAGTGTAAAAATAAAAGTTAGAAGTGATATAAACAAGAACTGCTTTTTTTCCTATAATAAGTCTTTCATTATAGGAAAAAAAATGAGCACGTAAAAAAAAAGTACACATATTTGGTATCACCGCGTTCGTAACGACCCCAACTATAAAACTATAATATTATTTTTCCCGCACAGTGAACGCCGCAAAAAAAATAAACGAAAAACAATGCCAGAATCACTATTTTTTGGTCACCACCCCTCACAAAATATGTAATAAAAAGTGATCAAAAAGTCGCATGTACGCCAAAATTGTACCGATACAAACTACAACCCGTCCTGCAAAAAACAAGCCCTTACACAGCTTTTTTGACTGAAAAATAAAAAAGTTATGGCTCTCAGAATACGGTGACACAGAAAATACATTATTTTCTAAATAAGTTATTTTATTGCGCAAACGCTGCAAAACATAAAAAAACGTATATACAAATGGTATCGCCGTAATCGTACCGACCCGCAGAATAAAGTATAATAGTCATTTATAGCCCAGGGTAAACGCTGTCAAAAATAAATAAAAATCATTGTCAGAATTGATGGTTTTTGGTCACCTTGCTTGCCGAAAAATTGAATAAAAAGTGATCAACAAAATCGCATGTACCCCAAAATGGTACCAATGAAAATTACAGATTTTCCCGCAACAAATAAGCCCTCACACGGCTCCGGTGGTGAAAAAATAAAAAAAGTTCCGGCTCCCAGATTATGGCGATGCAAAATGTGCAGAGTGTTCCAAAAGTGGATAAGATCGGGCACCATTTATCAGTGTGACACCGGCCACATATCTGTGGATTATTATTTATTTACCCCATTATTATACCCTCTTATTATGCCCCTGATGTACTCTGCCCAGCCTACATGTGCCCCAACATTATAAACTGAAATACCAGCAAAACGCCAGAGCTACTACCAAGCAAAATATGCGCTCCAAAAGCCAAATGGCGTCCCTCCCTTCTGAGCCCTACAGCGTGCCCAAACAGCCGTTTATGTCCACCGATATGGCATCGTACCAAAAAATGGTACCAATAAAAACGACAACTCGTCCCGCAAAAAATAAGCCCCCACACCGCTCTATTGACAGAAAAATAAAAAAGTAGTGGCTCTTGGAAAGCGGAGAGGAAAAACGAAAAAGCAAAACATGAATCAGTTCGTAAAGGGTTAATTACTTTCTAATGAAAAAACATTTATGACCACATGTGGGGTATTGCCGTACTCGGGAGAAATTGCTTTACAAACGTTGGGGTGCATTTTCTCGTTTATCCTTTGTGAAATTGAAAAAATTCAACATTTTAGTGGAAATAATGTTGATATTAATTTTCACGGCCTAATTCTAATAAATTCTGCAAAAGACGTGTGGGGCCTAAATGCTCACTATACCCCTAGATAGATTCCTTAAGTGGTGTAGTTTCCCAAATGGGGTTACTTTTGGGGGGCTTCCACTGTTTCAGTCTCTCAGGGGCAAATTCGACATGACACCCAAAAACATTCCAGCTAAATTTGAGCTCCAAAAGCCAAATAGCGCTCCTTCCCTTCTAAGCCCCGGTGTGGGTCCAAACAGTAGTTTATTACCACATATGGGGTATTTACGTAATCAGGAGAAATTGTTTTACAAATGTTGGGGCGCTTTTTCTCCTTTATTCCTTGTAAAAATTAAAAATGGCTACCTTTTTTCAGAAAAAAAGTAGATTTTCATCTTCACATACTAATTCAAATAAATTTAGCAAAAAAACTGTGGGTTCAAAATGCTAACTATACCCATAGATAAATTCCTTGAGGGGTATCGTTTCCAAAATGGGGTCACTATTGGGGGGTTTCCACGGTTTTCTTCCCTCCAGTGCATTGCAAACGCGACACGGCACTGAAAACTATTCCAGCAAAATCAGAAATCCAAAATCCAAATGGTGCTCCTTCTCTTCTGAGGCCTGCTGTGGGTCCAAACAGCAATTTATTACCACATATGGGGTATTGCTATAATCGGAAGACATTGCTTTACATATGTTGGGGTGTTTTTTCTACTTTATTCCTTGTAAAAATTTAAAATTTCCTAATTTTTTCACAAAAAAAGTAGATTTTCACCTTCACATACTAATTCAAATAAATTTAGCAAAAAAACTGTGGGTTCAAAATGCTAACTATACCCATAGATAAATTCCTTGAGGGGTATAGTTTCCAAAATGGGGTCACTTTTGGGGTGTTTCCACTGTTTTGGCAGCACAAGGCCTCCTCACACCTGACATGGTACCTAAAATATATTCTAATAAAATAGAGGCCCAAAATCCACTAGGTGCTCCTTTGCTTCTGAGGCCGGTGTTTCAGTCCATAACCGCGCTAGGGCCACATGTGGGGTATTTCTAAAAACTGCAGAATCTGGGCAATAAATCTTGAGTTGCATTTCTTGGGTAAAACCTTCTGTGGTACAGAAAAAATTTATTACAAATGAATTTTTGAAGAAAAAAAATGAAATTTGTAAATTTCACCTCTACTTTGCTTTAATTCCTGTGAAACGCCTAAAGGGCTAAAATACTTTGTGAATGCTGTTTTGAATACTTTGATGGGTGCAGTTTTCAAAATGGGGTGATTTATGGTGACTTTTTAATATATAAGGCCCTCAAAGCCATTTCAGAACTGAACTGGTCCCTGAAAAAATAGCCTTTTGAAATTTTCTTGAAAATATGAGAAATTGCTGCTAAAGTTCTAAGCCTTGTAACGTAGTAGAAAAATAAAAGAATGTTCAAAAAACGACGCAAACATAAAGTAGACATATGGGAAATATAAACTAGTATGTATTTTGTGTGGTATTACTATCTGTTTTACAAGTAAATACATTAAAATTTAGAAAAATGCTAATTTTTGCTAATTTTCTCTAAATTTTGGCGTTTCTTACAAATAAATATTGAATTTAATGACAAAATTTTTTCAGTATCATAAAGTACAACATATCACGAGAAAACAATCCCAGAATCGCTTGGATAGGTAAAAGCATTCTGGAGTTATTACCACATAAAGTGACACATGTCAGATTGGCAAAAATGGGGCTGGTCCTGAAGGCCAAAACAGGCTTAGTCACTAAGGGGTTAAAATGTTTTTGTATTCTGTGTACAAAGAAGCTGTATTCTGTCCCAGCCGAGTCCTTTCACGTCAGCTGAATTGACGGCTCGACTGAAAGCGGGTCCTGCGTGTTGTCTGTGACAATCAGAATCCAGTTAATAATGTTCACGTCTAAGTTCTTGACTCAACATCCACATTTAGACATCTTGAATCACATACAATTAGTTTTATTGTTTTTCTTTGACAACTGGTTGTAAGACAAACACTAAACACATGTTTTGTTTTTTAAATGAATACAAAGGCATGTTCATAATACATCATTATCCATCAGCAGACTGCTGTTTACTGCACCCTGTGCTACTGACTATGGGCTGTCATAAATCTGCCTTTGTTTGCTGATAGATTTGCAGAAGAATGAATGGTAAAGAGAAACATTTTGATGATGACACCATTTAGGGAACAATTTCTTAATGTAATACTGAAAGTTTCAGCAAAATAAAGTCTTCACTTTACTGACTTAAATCTGAATTACAAGAATTAGACTATTGAAAAGCCTTAAGACCCGTTTACACATAGCAATAATTAGATCGGTTGTACTATTTTTGTAAGTTTACTTGCAAATGTCTACATACACGTGGTGTTTAAAGAGGCTCTGTCACCAGATTTTGCAACCCCTATCTCCTATTGCAGCAGATCGGCGCTGCAATGGAGATAAGAGTAACGTTTTTTTTTTTAAAAACGAGCATTTTTGGCCAAGTTATGACCGTTTTTATATTTATGTAAATGAGGCTTTCTAAAGTACAACTGGGCGTGTTTACAGTAAAAGTACAACTGGGCGTGTATTATGTTCGTTACATCGGGGCGTTTTTACTTCTTTTACTAGCTGGGCGTTGTGTATAGAAGTATCATGCACTTCTCTTCACAACGCCCAGCTTCTGGCAGTGCAGACATAGCGTGTTCTCGAGAGATCACGCTGTGACGTCACTCACTTCCTGCCCCAGGTCCTGCATCGTGTCGGACGAGCGAGGACACATCGGCACCAGAGGCTACAGTTGATTCTGCAGCAGCATCGGCGTTTGCAGATAAGTCGATGTAGCTACTTACCTGCAAACGCTGATGCTGCTGCAGAATCATCTGTAGCCTCTGGTGCCGATGTGGCCGACACGATGCAGGACCTGGGGCAGGAAGTGAGTGACGTCACAGCGTGATCTCTCGAGAACACGCTGTGTGTCTACACTGCCAGAAGCTGGGCGTTGTGAAGAGAAGTGGATGATACTTCTATACACAACGCCCAGCTAGTAAAAGAAGTAAAAACGCCCCGATGTAACAAACACAATACACGCCCAGTTGTACTTTTACTTTAAACATGCCCAGTTGTACTTTAGAAAGCCTCATTTACATAAATATAAAAATGGTCATAACTTGGCCAAAAATGCTCGTTTTTAAAAAACAAAAACGTTACTCTTATCTCCATTGCAGCGCCGATCTGCTGCAATAGCAGATAGGGGTTGCAAAATCTGGTGACAGAGCCTCTTTAAGTAGCCTTTTCTGGGCCAGTGGTGTTTGTTTTTTTTTAATCAAAAAAAGCAGAATGCTCTAGGTATGAAGTTTTTCTTGCAAACGTAAAAATGATGGTTAACAGTAGTGGTATCAGTAAATGTCACTTTTCCAACATTTACATTATACATGTTGCAACAATGGAACTTGCATTTAAAATGGCGACATATGTATGGTAATTAAACTGATGGAAATGTCCATCAGATATTCGTAACGATTTCTGAAACCGCCGGTCGCTCAGTGGTGGTTTTAAAAAGGTCTACATGTAAACAGGCCTTAAATCCAACATAGTAGAACATAGAGTTAATCGGGCCTAAGTCCTAATATTTAGTCTGGCCCCAATTGCAACACAGGTTTATTTTATTCTTCCGTGAAACAGCACAATTAATAGATTACTATGGAAACACGGGGAAATAATTTACTATAATTCATCATGCCTATAAACGTTGTACTCCCCTGCTGATATGAGGCCGTCACTGTCATGGTCATTTCTCTGGAAAATGTCTGTTAAAATCCGTCCATGCACAGAAGGATCCCGGTGTTTGCCATCCTTCTTAAACTCTTCTGTTAAGTAATGACTTATCTGCAAAATAAATTGAAAATCTCTACTGTTTTTTCTGTTTAAAACGAAAATAAATGTATACATTGTAGGGGCTCATGCATACAGATTGGAGCTGCATACACTCGCATACACGCCATGTGTATGGAGATATTCTCCCCTAGAAGCAATAGTACTAAGAGAATTTACCTCTGTACATTACAGTCTAATGGAACATGCCACAATTTTTGTGTAGGATTCATCGGAATTCGGCAGAAAAGACCTCCATAAGCCTCCATTTGTGATCGGAGGCATACGAATGTACAGTAGAAGCCCTAATGCTAAATAAAAGCCTAAATCCACTTAAAAACTGAAAATCTAAGCAGGATGGCAGTTAACTCCAGTATACTATTACCCCAGGTAGTTGCCATGCACATGTACATTAGCTATAAACTCTGGTACCTTTCCTATGGTGCCATACAAGGTAAAGGGAAATTACATCTAAATGTTAAGGATCTGCCAGGCACAGCTTCTGTATCCACGCCCATAGGTAATCAGTCTGCACCTGCTTCTATGTCTAGGAGACTGAATCCATCTTCCACCACTCAGGATGGCAGGCTTAGGAGTGGGAGAGCCTATCACAGCCTGGCCAGACGGAGCTAGCTCCAGCCCTCTGTCTATTTATACCTGCCTTTCCTGTTCCTCCTTGCTTGTGATTCTTCTCCTTTGGTTTCCTGGCCCTGCTGCAGCTTCTTGATCTATTTGACCCTGCTTCATATTGACCCTGTCTTACTGACTACTCTCCTGCTCTGCGTTTGGCACCTCGTACACTCCTGGTTTGACTTGGCTTGTTCACTACTCTCCTGCTCTGCGTTTGGTACCTCGTACACTCCTGGTTTGACTCGGCTCGGTCACCACTCTTGTTGCTCACGGTGTTGCTGTGGGCAACTGCCCCTTTTCCCTTGCTTCTGTGTACCCTTGTCTGTTTGTCTGTCGTGCACTTATTGAGCGTAGGGACTGTCGCCCAGTTGTACCCCGTCGCCTAGGGCGGGTCGTTGCAAGTAGGCAGGGACTGAGTGGCGGGTAGATTAGGGCTCACTTGTCTGTTTCCTTACCCCCGTCATTACACTAAACCTATTTTTCCACATGTCATAAAGATGTTTCACTAGTTGACATAGGTGGAGTCTGCGAGCTACGAAATGTATAGAGATCACGGAAAAAAATTCTGCGGTATCAATATCCCACTGCAAAAAATTTTTTTTTTATGGAAGACTGCTGTTTTTTTCTACCACAATTATTAAAATGCGGCTTAGAAATGGTACATATAAACATATCTTGCTTAGTTATGCGCTCATTCCTCTTTGCAGCTGGCTGGATATATCTGTTGTTCAATATTTCAATCAATTCAATATATTTTAATTGTGAGTTAAAGATTCCAAAGGATAGATCTCATAGAAATATTAGGGTTTATATGTACATGCGGTTACTGAGACTAGAAATCCATTCAATTCATCCGACTGGGCTTGTTCCTGCAGAATGTGAATATATTTTTGCAGACCCCATTCAGATGAGTGGGACAGTCACAAAAATTCCTGCAACAAATCTGCCACATGTGCATATACCCTTCAAGGGGTTGTCCGGTGAGATAAAATTGACCGACTATTCTCAGGATAGGCCATCACTATCCGATCGGCGGGGGTCGGATACTGCTCCATACTGTAAAATGATGTCACGCTTGTAGCGGCAGTTCATGTATTACAGCCTGGGACGAATGTGAGGGAGAAAGCTGTACTCCTGTGAATCGCCACTACGAGGGTGCTGGTGTTTTACAGTATGGAGCAGTTAAAGGAATGAAGGGGACCCAGGGCTCTCAAGTGTCGTGGCCAATTCAAAAGGCTGATTGGCGGGGGTGCCGGGAGTCGGACCCTCACCGATCAGATATCGATTAGCCTAACCTGAGGATAAGCCATTCATTTTATATCACTGGACAATCCCTTTAGAGGGGTTGGATTGCTTAACAGAAAACTTTAGCCCTTTGTTTTGTAAATTGGGAACTCACTGTCCCTCTGCAATGTTAGGCTATGTTCACACGGGGTATTTTGCAGGAGGAATATCTGCCTCAAAATTCAGTTTGGAAGTTTGAGGCAGATATTCCTCTCCCTGCACGCCGATTTTCGCTGAGTTTTTCGCGGAGTTTTTCGCCCGCGGCCATTGAGCGCTGCGGGCATAAAACAGCGCGAAATACGCTTTCTCTGCCTCCCATTGAAGTCAATGGGAGGTCAGAGGCGGAAGCGCCCGAAGATAGGGCATGTCGCTTCTTTTTCCCGCGAGGCAGTTTTACTGCTCGCGGGAAAAAGACGCCGACGCCTCCCATTGAAATCAATGGGAGGCATTTTCGGGCCGTTTTTGCTGAGTTTTGCGACGCGGTTTCCGCGTCAAAAAACTCGGCAAAATACCCCATGTGAACATAGCCTAACTGTGGGAATTGTTAGAAGAAAAATTTACAATCACAAACTATTTTTAGTAGTAAAATAAGAAAATACATGAAAATTACCATTCCTAATCATATTAATTATTGAATTAATTTATTGATTTCAATGGGACGGTTTGTATTTGTCCACATGACAGAAATCCTAGGTTACGCATGTGGTCTTACTGCTACATTGACCATGTACTGTACTTAAAGGGGTAATCCCAGAATCGACAATTATCACTCACACATAGGATAGGTGATAGTTGTGTGATCGCTGGGACTCCCACCAATCACTAGAACGGGGGTCCGGAATCCCCCGTTTTCCCTCATTGTACTGTGAAAAGCAACCCTTATAACAATTCCATAACAGTAATAGTCAGTTTTACATGATGATGGTAATAAACTTCCAATTACCTCATCTTTGGAGAGGAATTTGTCATTGTTCAAATCAATTTGTTGAAATGCCTCCACACTCCGTGGTCCTTTGCTTATTGCCAATAGCTCAATTTCAAAGATCAGAGTTGCAAAAGGTGGGATTTTGTCTAAGAGAATATTGAAAATATTTAGTTAGCATAAAATATAAAATAAAATAACATCAAATAACATTCCAGAACTAAGCAATTTCCTAGTCTAATGCGCTATAATATAATATTTGAGCAGAAATCTTCAAATTTGATTCCATCAACAATTTTTTTAATCTTGTTTTTGAAAATATCTGTTGGGGCACGACGAGTGGGATTTATCAAAACTGGTGTGAAGGAAAAATGGAGTAGTTGCCCATGGAAACTAATCAGGTTGCTGCTTCTATTTTCCAACAATCTTCTAAAAAATTGTTTTTATATATTCTTTATTTAGAAACATTTTCAATTAGAAAAACAAAATACAGGCCAACTGCAAGATAACATATAAAACACCTAAAATATTGATAAGGCACTTAGTTATAAGTAATGGAAAAACTGCCAGAATAAGACATACAACCTTAATGCCAGAACCCAGGTTTTGTTCCCCAAGGGGGCCGACAAAAGATAAAGAGAGAAAGAAGAGAGAAAGAAAAAAACCAAAAACAAAATGAGGGCTAAAGGGGTGAGTATGTGAAATCAGCAGGACAGAGGGCGCTCTCTCCATGATCTCCTTATATTCTGCTGACTCCTTAAAAAACTAAAAGGTAGAATCAGAGTGGTTGCGATGATCAACTACTTTACTTTTCCCTTGCACTAGTTGTGATAAATCTCCCCCAATAAGCAGAACATTGCGTTAAAGCTCCATCAATTATACGCAAAACGAAATTATGGAGTTGATGGCTCCATTCCATTACATGTCATGGTATTTGACAGAGATATTGCTGGTACGCTTGGACGTTTAGGGTCTTGGTGACAATAAGGACAAGAGGTATATAGCGCTTAGTGGTATTACCTGATATAGACCTTAGATCTGATTTGTTTTTCAACAAGTTTTCAACAATTCCGCACCGCAGCCTATGGTCCGCAGCGAAGTTGTCCGCAACGTCTGCATGAAGATAACTAAAAAGGTGTGGAAACCAATGGAGAGACTGTCCGCAGTGGAATTCCACAGCAATTGCACCACACAACTCTGCGGACCATAGGCTGCGGTGCGGAATTTGGTGTCCGCAGCATACACTGGCTGTTGCGGACTTGATGCGTACTTGTGGCGGAATTTCTCCATTGACTTCAATGGAGTTGCAAAATTACGCAATGAAATCTGCAGATGTTATGTGTGTTGCGTTGCGGATTGCTTTCACGAACAGGAGATTTCATCAATCTGGCTGGACCTATGTGTTTCGAGGTCTATAGCCAGACTGAGTTGGAATGTTTTAAAAGAGAGCAAGATGTACTCTTCACCTGAATCCGCAACGACTAATCCGCCGCAATTTACTTCACATTTTAGGCAAAGGCGCAACGGAATCTGCAACGGAATGTGCAGTGTCTGCAGAAATCCGCCACGTCTGAACATGCCCTTACAGTTTGTCTAGGTCACTTGTATGACCGATTTTGCTTTAAAGAGGCTCTGTCACCACATTATAAGTGCCCTATCTCCTACATAAGGCGATCGGCGCTGTAATGTATGTGACAGTAATGCTTTTTATTTAGAAAAACGATCTATTTTAAACCACTTTATGAGCGATTTTTTGCTTTATGCTAATGAGTTTCTTAATGCCCAAGTGGGCGTGTTTTACTTTAGACCAAGTGGGCATTGTACAGAGGAGTGTATGAAGCTGACCAATAAGTGACCAATCAGCGTCATGCACTTCTCTGCATTCATTTACACTGCAATAGCGATATAGTTATATCGCTATGTACAGCCACATACACAAACAATAACATTACTACAGTGTCCTGATAATGAATATACATCACTACCAGCCTGGACGCGATGTTTATTCAGAATCCTGACATGTCTGTAGCGTCTCTGTGAGATTCCAGCAAGGCAAGCGTAATCTTGTTTGAAATGACAGGTTACATCGTAATCTCGCGAGATTACGCTTGCCTTGCTGGAATCTCACAGAAAAGATTCAGAAGTGTCAGGATTCTGAATAAACATCACGTCCAGGCTGGTAGTGATGTATATTCATTATCAGGACCCTGCAGTAATGTTAGTGTTTGTGTATGTGGCTGCACATAGCGATATAACTATATCGCTATTGCAGTGTAAATGAATGGAGAGAAGTGCATGAGGCTGATTGGTCAGCGTCATACACTCCCCTGACAACGCCCACTTGGCCTAAAGTAAAAACACGCCCACTTGGGCATTAAGAAAATCATTAGCATAAAGCTAAAAATCGCTCATAAAGTGGTTTAAAATAGATCGTTTTTCAAAATAAAAAGCACTGTTGTTATCTACATTATAGCGCCGATCTCCTTATATAGGAGATAGGGCACTTATAATGTGGTGACAGAGCCTCTTTAAGCAGCAGCTCAGACTGTGTAAAGTCCGTGCATCCGGCTGCTCATAATTCTGTAGTATTCGACTACGCTATTGCTTCCGGCAAAACGATGGGTACGGTGCACAACAGACACAAACGGAAACCATGGGCACTGGATCCGTCACCATTGAAATCAATGGTGACAGAAACGGAAACCTCTGGTTTCTGTCGGTGTCAGTTTGTGTCTGCTCAGGGTCCCGTTCTGACGGAAACCTCAGACGGAACGTCAGAACAGGACCCTAACGCAGATGTGAACGAAGCCTAAGGGATACGATTAGAGATTTGTGTTATCGTTCCAGTATAGCCCAATGACTGTTTTTTTTTTTTAAACGATACTTCTCCAAATGGCACATTATTGAGAGCAATCTGGAACTACAAAAAGTGGAAGCCAATTGTCTCCTTTAGGCTATGTTCACACTTAGCGTATTTGGGACAGAAATGTACATTTACAGTTTCAGCAAAGTGGATGAGATATAAAGAAATCTCATACACACGCTGCGTAAAAAATCAGCTGAGAAAACGTTCATAAATTGACCTGCTGTGCGGAGTTTAAATCTGCAGCTTGTTAATTTATGTTGCAGGTTCGCTGCACATTTTCCGTGGATATCCCCTATTAAAATCAATGAGGTCTATCATTGTGTTTTGTTCAACTTGATAATTCGTTTTTATTAAAAAAATATTTTTACTTTTTGAGATTCAGCTGCTTTGTGTTCTGTATACAGAGCAGCTGTATCTTACGCTGACTCCTGTACCCGTCAGGTCCACGGGACTGGGTGGATCGAGCTGTTATCAATCACATCTAAGTCCATAACTTAGACGTGATCGATTACAAGTGGATCCTGCGTGTCAGACACACGCAGGACCCGCTGACACTGAACAGAATACAAAGCAGCTGTATCTCAAAAACTAAAAATCATTTTTAATAAAAAACAAATTATAGATTTTCGCAAAACACACTGATTGACATTTTTATAAAAAAATAAAAAAAAGATTATGAATGGCATATCCAAAGCTAAAATTATGTTATATTGTCATACTTGATGTAGATCCAGTGTTTTCTAAAAATATTCCAGTATTTTTAGGCCTTGGTTTAGTAACAAGTAGTATAGAGAAGAAGCATTTCAGATACACACAATACACTTAAAGAAGTTTTACTGGTTTTGGTAAAGCATATTCATTGTAAAATGAAAAGTTATGCATTTTAAATATACTATTTTCAAAATCTCTGCTTGCTGTTAGTAATTGGAAACAGTATTTAACATCCAGAGCCTGAAAACCTGTCCTGGTTATGTGCAACTCACACAGGAATTGAAACAAAAAAGACCACATGCATAAAAACTGTTCAAAGAAAGAGAGAATGAAAAAGAATGCTATTGGCAAAATAGACGTTATGGTGGGGGAGGGGCAGTGGGGGTTTGGGGGGGGGGGGGGTTTAGTGCCTGGCTTGGGATCCAACTCTATGACCCAAGACAGAGAGCTGCCGAGAGAGCTCTGGTAGCCCTGGCACGTCCATGTTTTAAATTAACGGCTATTCATTTGATTCCCGCCGATGAAGAGGAAATGTATGGCAGGACACAAATTCTCCAGTGAAAACAACTAATCACCGGGGTTTCAGATGTCAGGCCCGCGATGATCAGCTGAGCCGGCCTCATTTCACAAAGTAGTTGTTAAGATGAGACAAACCCTATAAATTCTCATTATATAATCAGCCTTATTTATAGAAAATTGGAAACCCCCTTTAAAGGCTATGTAAACCTTTGAAAATTATTTTTATTTTTTGAGATACAGCTGCTCTGTATTCTCTATACAGAGCAACTGTATATAGCGCTAAATCCTGTTCCTGCGGACCTGACGGGTTCAAAGACATGCAGGATTCACCTGTAATCTATTACATGTAAATTCATAACTTAAATGTGATAGATTACAGGTGGATCCTGCATGGACCCGCTGACACTGAACCCATCAGGTCTACGGGACTATCGGATTCAGGTCATAGAATACAGAGCAGCTGTATCTCAAAAAGTAAAACAAATTTATAATAAAGACTAATGATAAAGTTGCACCAAACACACTGACTGACCAGTCTATTAAAAAAAAAAAAAAAAAATGCCCCTCATAGGTTTACATAGCGGACACTTACTAATGCATTGTTAGAGAAGCAGTAGTGCGGAGTGGACACAGCTTACACATTGATAACACACGGACAGACACTTACATTTACATGCATTTTCTTTTATAGGGTTAGCCAGCCAGCTCTCCCAGCATGCAGTGCTACTTTGGAGTGTAGGATAAAGGTATCTACTGTAGAAGAAGAACAGACTTATGTCAATCGTACCATAAACATATAAAATACCCCATGCTACGAGCGCAACAAACAGATATATTATTTAAACAATGAATTCTCTGTACCCTACTGGCATAAGTGATACTAAACACAGAACTAAGACTGGACTAAAGGTGCCCATAAACATCAGACAAAGCGAAACTTCTGCTTTTGGCAAGATTGGCCAAAAATCTAATGTGTATGGGGGCCGTCCGACTCTCCCCCGACGGCAGATGTCAAAGGAAAGAATGTTCATTTGTTCGCTTGGGTGATAAGCCGCTCCCAGAGGTTTCAGGCACTAACTTACTCCTCACCCCATTGAAAGAAACATGCATGCTTGGCTGACCGTAGCGTGCATGCTTATGTGGGAGTTGGGAGAAATAAATGTTGGACGAAAGTTTTTTTTAATGTGTACGGCCACCTTTATACTTAAAGGGAACCTGTCACGTGGTCATATTGTCCGATTTGTACACAGCATGTTAAAGAACAGGAGGAACTGAACAGATTGACTATTGAATAAAAGCCTTCTCTGAGTGAGTGCATACAGAAATAGCTGTCAATCACTGTGTAGCACCGCCCACTGGACTCTTAAGCCCAAAGTGAGAAGGGATTTAGATAATTAAAATACAGATTATTCTGAATCTTTACCCACCATCTATATATCAATCTGCTCAGCTGCTTCTGCTCTAAAACAGGCTTCCTACAGATCAGACAGGATTATCTGGCTGGCCCCATAGACAATAGATTTTCTAAATTAGCTGCGTGCACCGACAAATACCTACGGGAAGGTCTTGGAACAGATACTGTTTAAAAAGGTTAATACTGAGTTGCAGTTAGGGCAGATTTAGACGAACGTTGCGTTTTTGCGCGCGCAAACAACGCGGTATTTTGCGCGCGCAAAAACCACTTGACAGCTGCGTGTGTCATCCGTGTATGATGCGCGGCTGCGTGATTTTCGCGCAGCCGCCATCATAGAGATGAGGCTAGTCGACGCCCGTCACTGTCCAAGGTGCTGAAAGAGCTAACTGATCGGCAGTAACTCTTTCAGCACCCTCGACAGTGAATGCCGAACACAATATCGAGAAACCTGTTAAAAAAAAAGAAAAAGTTCGTACTTACCGAGAACTTCCCTCCCGGCCGTTGCCTTGGTGACGCGTCCTTGGTGACGCGCCTCTCTTGACATCGGGCCCCACCTCCCTGGATGACGCGGCAGTCCATGTGACCGCTGCAGCCTGTGCTTGGCCTGTGATTGGCTGGAGCTGTCACTTGGACTGAATTGTCATCCCGGGAGGTCAGACTGGAGGAAGAAGCCGGGAGTTATCGGTAAGTCAGAACTTCGTTTTTTTTTTACAGGTTCATGTATATTGGGATCGGAAGTCACTGTCCAGGGTGCTGAAACAGTTTAACTCTTTCAGCACCCTGGACAGTGACTTTCTCCTGACGTCACGTACCGGAAATTTTTTTGCCGGGTTCGGCCAAAACGAGTTCGGCCGAACCCGGTGAAGTTCGGTTCGGTTGTCTGGGTTCGCTCATCTCAAATACACTCCGTTTGGATGTTTGGAAACAGAAAAGCACGTGGTGCTTTTCTGTTTACATTCATCCTTTTGACAGCTGGTGCGCTGTTTCAGTAGGTTCACATGGAAGTGCTTCCGTGGGACCTGCGTAGTTTTATATATAGATATTGAGCATGTTGCGCTTTTTGCGCAGCTGACAAACGCTGCGCAAAAAGCACGGACTGTCTGTACTGCCCCATAGACTTGTATTGGTCTGTGCGTGGCGCGTGAAAACTACGTGGCCCGCACGGACCGAATACACGTTCGTGTGAATCCCCCTTAATGATATGGAAAGCTTTCATAGCCTTTATCAGTGTGTCCTAGGAGATTGGCAGTTGGGTGATCATGGCAAGATAGTGCTGCACCCACATGGACATTATAGAAGAAATGCCATATTATTAGCAAAATGTTCAATATAATCACAAAAGTTTAGTGGATCAACAGTTTTATAGTCGTGTACATATGGACGTGGTGATCTTATGTCTTGCCGGCACTTACTTACAGTCCTGTATAATAAGCTAGGTCATGCAAAATATAGTTTGAAAGATTTTGTACACTTTTTTGTGGGAGGGGAAATACCCTAAATCCAGGAGTTTAGTAATATACTTTAGAGAGCCAGACAAAATATACATTTCTAAAAATACATAAGTGTTGATGGGCAGATGGAGAATGGAGAATTTTTAGTCATAGTCAACTATGATCATAAGCAATTATAAAAGCAGTTATATTATTTGCTATAATTATTTAATATATATAGTCAACCTGAAAGTTAAAGGCTAGGTTCACCTTCGCAAACAATTTTCTTTTATTTCTCCAGTGCATCTAAAATAAAAAAGAAGGAAAGAAGCAGCTTTGCAAATTGTCCACAATAAAAATGTCCTATTGTTTTGTGTCTACAGCTGCTAATCAGACCTATGTGTTTCCATAGTAACAGACAACAAACAAACCCTGTAGTCTGTGTATCCTAACATACATTTGGCATGTTAGCAAGTAGTAGGCGACAGATAGAAGAGAGTATGACTCCAGGATCAGACTTTACACGGTTTGTTTGTTTTGTTGTTACCATGAAGACACATAGGTCTGCATAAGAGCTACGGACACAAACCTGTTGTGAAGGTGGAAATAGCCTTTAAAGAGAACCTGTCACCTACCCAAACATTACAGCTAATATCTCAGTTAGATTGCAGGTGCCTCGCATATTCTGCCGCTTTTTGTTTTTTTCTTCTAGCCCCCACCGTTGCTAGATATCAGTGCCGTTATTTCTGGTGTCTGATATGCAAATGAGGCCATTGACTGTCAAGTGGGCGGGTAACATCTATCTCTGATAAGGGGTAACTGCCCACTTGACAGTCAAAGGTCCCTTTTGCATATCGGACACCAGAACTAATGGCCCCGATATCTCAGGAACGGTGGGAGCTACAAGAAAAAAATAAAAAGCTACAGAATCTGTGAGATGCCTGCAATCTAAATCAGATGTCAACTACAGTTTTTTGGGCAAGTGACAGGTTCTCTTTAAATAGCCCAATATTCGATTCTACAAAGTTTTTCATATTTGTTCCATAAACCATCTTCATTACCTACATAAACCTATACGACTGGTTAAATCTCAGATTTTGCATTTTTCTAGGAGATTAAGGTTTATTACAGTTATATGTCCTATTTGCTAAGAAAGAAAGGTATTGAAATATAAGACGTTTTGCTTTACCATAGCCCTTCTCTCCATAGGCCAACGATGGTGGAATGATGACTTTCCTTTTCTCTCCAGGACACATATCCATCAATGCCATATCCAGTCCTTTGATGACTTGTCCAACTCCGAGTACAAACCACTTGGGGTGTCCATCTTTTTCTGAACGGCTATATACATAAAGGTAAAAAACAATAATTGAATTAAAAAAAAGATGGAACTATGACAATAAAACTAGCTATATACTTGTAGTATGGAAAGGATTTAAAAAAATGGATCAGTCCTTCTCGTGGTACTCCTGTACAAGTATATAGTTCCTTGAAAAAATGGGAAAAAGGGATGTATTGTATTCACGGTACATAGAAGCTGTATTGTATTGTATTGTATTGTATTGTTGGTATTAATAAATAGTGAATGAGATCTGAACAAATGTCATCCACACGCCTTGTATAAAATCAGCCAAAAAACTGTTCATAAATTGACCTGCCATACGTTTTTTAACCTTCAGTATGTCAATTTATGCTTCGGAATCGCTGTTTTTCTGTTGCAGGTTTTACCCATTGAATTCAATGGAGAAGTAAAACCCGCAACAAGTAGCAGATGTTAAGATATTTGCGACAGAAAAGCTGCAATTCCGCTGCAAAAATCTCAATTTCAGAAAAAAAACAAACTCATACTTACCCCACACTCTATACTTCTCCATCCAGGCCGGCCTTCTGGGATGACGTTTCATCCCATGTGACTGCTGCAGCCAATCACAGCCTACTGCGGTCACATGAGATGAATCGTCATCCCAGGAGGCCAGATTTCTCAGACAACGGAGGGAAACGTCGCCATGACTACGGCCCAGGGTAAGTATGAAAGGTTTTTTTCCAACACTGTTCTCTGGAGCGGAAATTCCGCCCTGTTTTTCAGCTAGAATTCCGTGTGGTCCAAGGCAGATACGCTGTATACTTTTAGACAGCGTATCCGCCCTGCGTTAACATAGTTTTCTATTTTTTTTTTACATTTTTTTGAAGCCAAAACCAGGAGTGGCTTTAAATAAGAGAAGTAGAATCTGCCCTTTAGGCTGGATTCACACAAGCATGCTCGGTCCGTAAAGGACGGAACGTATTTCGGGCGCAAGTCCCGGACTGAACACAGTGCAGGGAGCCGGGCTCCGAAGATCATAGTTATGTACGATGCTAGGAGTCCCTGCCTCTCCGTGGAACTACTGTCCCGTACTGAAAACATGATTACAGTCCTGGACAGTTGTCCTGCAGCGAGGCAGGGACTCCTAGCGTTGTACATAACTATGATGCTAGGAGCCCGGCTCCCTGCAGTGTGTTCGGTCCGGGACTTGCAGCCGAAATACGTTCCGTCCATTACGGACTGAACATGCTCGTGTGAATCCAGCGTTATACTTTCTCCCTTTTTTTGAACCACACCTGGTTTTGGCTTCAAAAACTGCATAACTGCGTAAAAAACCTGAACAAAACCTGCACCCTTTGGCTGGGTTCCCACACAGCGTAAGCACTGTCGGGATTTCCGCAACAGAATTCTGTGCGGCGATTCCACAACATTTACAGTAGCAGCTAAGTGGATGAGACTTTCAAATCCACAGCATGTCGATTTATGCTGCACATTCTGTACGGAAATGCTGCGGGTTTGGCCCATAGACTTCAATAGGGAGCATAAATTCTGCATTAAAAAATCGCAAGTTGAGTTGTGTTGTGGTTTGTACAGCGATTCTGCAGTGGAATCGCAGTAAAAACGCAGAAAATCTGCAGGTGCACATAGAGTTTGCTAAACTTCAATGCTTCACACTAAATCCGCAGGTAAAACCGCTGCAGAAAATCCACAGCGTTTCCACAGCAATATGCGCAGCAAAAACACACTATTTGCTGCGAATTTCTGTGACTGACATTGCTGCGTTTTTTTGAGATTCAGCTGCAGATTTTCTGTAACAGAAAGTCTGCAGTGTGTCCTGCCTGTGGGAACATACCCTTTAAGTTACGCAAACGTTGACACTATTGCGTTACACACTGCCACATAACAGTTGCACTCCCATAGAACTAAAAAAGTAAATGTTGAGTGACCAGTGTAGCATTGTATTAAAAAACACTAAAACTATCATTGTTACAATTGTGAATTATTTCAACACATAAACATGTTGTGTAGTCAGCCACTTACCTGCAGTAAAATTTGGAGAGATCCTTTGCTAAGTAGCCGTCATAGTGTGCATTCACCAGATCACCTTTTCTGCTCTTCTGCGTGCAAACACTAGGAACGTGTGTCACTTCTGTTTTAATCTTTTCTTCTTCACCATCACAATGAATCTGACCGGTGAGGAGACTCAGAAGCTGCAAAAGTAATATGAATATGGGGCAGGAAGGCATTGCCATTGTGTCTTTTCTCTGCCAGGAAACAATAGTTGCCCGAACCCTTGATCTTTTCCCCACTGTTGCTTTACACGTGGCACTATCCAGAAATACACACAGCAAAAAGTTTTGTCTTCCAAGTCAGAAAGCAGAATCAGCAATGACTGTAACATGTAACGTGTTTTTTCATTGGCCCTCACAAGAATGTGGCTCAACTTCTCATCCAATTGACATCTTTCGTTCCTTCCTGGAAGAAAAAGTTAAGACAAAAGTTTTGAAACTGCTGCTTCTGACTCCAACCATCAGCTCAAGTTACAGACCTGAGGCATATGTCATTCTTCCTAGGTGGAATGCGGCATTATTAACCTCATCATTCCCAGACGTGTAGTTCTCTGGAAACTTTTGTATTATATATTAAAAAACTAAAAATTTGATAGAATTTAATTACAATCCGCAGGTTACTTTATTTTTTGGTGAATCGAATCTACGTTATGTAAAATACAACTAAAATATGAACAAATATTCTGCTTTAAATATCCCTTGTTCTAAATCTCTTCAATTCCAACAAATAATACATTAGGAAGTTCGTCCCACGATAAAAAAAAAAAAAGAAGTATATACTGCATAGAGCATAGGTTAATATTTAGGGACCCTATGTTTGTATACTAGATAACTATATATATAGTGATTCTGTAATATACATTTATCATCAGAATCCGTGACTTTATAAGTGGAAACAATCCAATAACAGAGCAGGTCAGCAGAATGTTCCTTTTACAGGAGAGCTTCCAGAAGAAATATAGAATGGCAATTTATAGTACATGAAGAGTGTATAGCTGACTTGTCTTATTCACATAGTGCTGTTCTGGTGCATTTTTTAAGGGGTATCCTGAGAGTCAAACATTGATGGCCTATCTTTACAGAGGGGAGGACAGGAAAGTTGTCTTGTGTCTTCCGTATTTGCAATCCAGTCCTATTTTGGCACAAAAAAGCAACAAATTATTTTTTTGAAGTAACAGTCCCGAAACCTGTAGCGGCTTTATTTTGTGCTCCAAATTGGCAGTAGGGCAGGGGACCGCATCTACAAACTACCATCCACATCAATGTTTACACATATTAAACATAGTTGCCGCGGTTAAAACAGTAAGGCCTCATGCACACAAACGTATTTTTTCCCTCCCGTAAATACGGGTCCTTGGTCACAAGTATTCGACCCGTATTGCACCAGTATTCCACCCGTATTTACGGGCACGTTTTCGCTGCAAAATTGCACTGCACTAATCGGCAGCCCCTTCTCTCTATCAGTGCAGGATAGAGAGAAGGGGCAGCCCTTTCCGAGGTAAAAGTAAAAGAAATTCATACTTACCCGGCCGTTGTCTTGGTGACGCATCCCTCTCTTGAAATCCAGCCCGACCTCCCTGGATGACGCGCCAGTCCATGAGACCATTGCAGCCTGTGATTGGCTGCAGCGGTCACATGGACTGAAACGTCATCCCGGGAGGACGGACTGGAGGAAGAAGCAGGGAGTTCTGGGTAAGTATGAACGTCTATTTTTTTTTACACGTTGATTTATATTGTGATCGTTAGTCACTGTCCAGGGTGCTGAAAGAGTTACTGCCGATCAGTTAACTCCTTCAGCACCCTGGACATTGACTATCCCCTGACGTCGCCTAGCAACGTTTCCGTAATTACGGGTGCACACACGTAGTCACCCGTAATTACGGGAGCCCCATAGACTTCTATGGGCCTGCCCGTGCCGTAATTACGGCCTAAAATAGGACATGTTCTATATTTTTCAACGGCCCGGGCGCCTTCCCGTAAGCATACGGGGAGGTACCTGTGGCCAATAGAGGTCTATGGGCCCGTAAGTAGGGAGGACCTACCAAGAACAACTCCATTCTAGATGCAACACAGTCTCCAGTCTCTTTTTGTACTGTGTAACCATTCTGCTTGCTAATTGCCTGGTAAACCCAGCCGAATTCAACGCCGATTAGTAACCTGTGGTTAAAGGTCACATGGATAGACCCAATGAGAGCCCAGAATATGTCCGCGTGTCAAACCTCGTTGTTAATGTTATTCAACCAATCAATGTTCTTTGTGTGGAAAGTAAAATCACACTAAGGGTATGTTCACACGTAGAGTCAAAAACTTCTCAAAATACTGACCTTTTTTTAAGGGAAAACAGCCCCTGATTTTCCGACGTTTTTTGAGCAACTCGCGTTTTCGCTGCGTTTTCTACGGCCGTTTTTGGAGCTGTTTTCATTGGAGTCGGCACAGTACATCGTAAAGCCCATTGAAAGTAATGGGCAGATGTTTGCCGACGTATTGGAGCCGTTTTTTCAGACGTAATTCGAGGCGTAAAACGCCTCCATTACGTCTGAAAATAGGTCGTGTGAACCCAGCCTAAATGTTATGAGCAATTTTAAGTTAATTTTCTGGAAGTATTTTTCTCTCTTAGGGTATGTTCACACACTTAGCAAAATACGTCAGAAAATCCGGTGCATATTTTTTGTACCGCAGCATGTCAATTCCTGCTGTGGAAAGTGGAATGAACAGCTGCGTTTTTCCGAGATGTCACCATCTCCCAATATTGTGAAAAACGTAGCAAAATACGCACCATTTTCTGCAGCAATTACGTGTTACGTGTGGACAAGCCCTAAGGCCTAGTTTGCACTGAATTTTTGTGCGCTGTTTTTGATGCAGTAACCGCACTAAAAAACAGTCGAAATTGCCTCCTAATGATTTCAATAGGAGACGGAGGCGTTTTTTGTCCGCGAGCGGGAAAAAACTTGCGTGGGAAAAAGAAGCGCCATGCTCTTCAGGCGTTTCCAGCTCTGACCTCCCACTGACATCAATGGAAGGCAGAGAAAGCATTTTTCGCTGTGGTTTTTGCCCGCGGCCGAAAAAGGCAGCAAGTGTTCTGCCGGCAGGCCAAAATCAAACTCAAAATTCCTTCAGACTCAAAATTGACCTGCCTGCACTTTCTTTACGCCGTTTTTCGGCCACAGCCAGAGCGGCGCGGGCAAAAAACGGAGCGAAAACCGCTTTCCTTGCCTCCCATTGAGGTCAATGGTGAGGTCAGCGACAGAAACACAGGGAAGAAAGAGCATGACGCTTTTTTTCCCGCGACTGTTTTTTTTTCGTTCGCGGGAAAAAAAACGCCTCCATCTTCCATTGAAAAGAATGGGAGGCGATTTCGGACGTTTTTTGGCGTGGCTTCCGCGTCAAAGACAGCGCAAAAAAAATCTCAGTGTGAACTAGTCCTTAACGTTTACACTGTGTTCTTTTCCGCAGCGTGGGCATGAGATTTTCTACATCTCATCCACTTTGCTGCTACTGTAAATGCTGTGGAATTTCCGCACAGAATTCTGTTATGGAAATTCTGCAGCGTTTACGCTACGCGGGAACCCGGCCTTAGGGATAACAAAACAACATGCAATTTTTGATAACAAAAAAGAAAACGTAACTTTTGTTTTGCAAAGATGTAGAGATACCGCACCTTATAATCATGTTATTTTGCAATGTTGACGCTATTAATTGAGCCATAATTAAACCCTTCCCGACATTTGTCGTAAGTATACGTCATGGAAAGCCAGTGCTTCCCGCAAGAAGCTGAGTCGGTGCCATCATCCCCGGATGTCAGCTGTATCTTACAGCTGACACCCTGCTGTAGTGGCGGGGACCGAAGTTAGCTTAGATCCCCGCCATTAACCCCTTAAATGCACCGGTCAAAAGCGATCTCTGCATTTAAGGTGTTTGCAAACTCATCGACACCCCAGCAATGAAATCGCCGGGGTGTCGGTGGCTGCACTGGCAACCGGAGGCCTAATAGTGGCCTCCCGTCTGCCTAGTACGGAAAACTTTTGGCGGGGGTGCCTGAAAAGATTCCATAGCCGCCGGCAAGATGGGGCCAGCTCAGATGAGCAGGCGTCATTGGCGGTGGATGTCAGCTGTATGCTACAGCTGGCATCCACCTGTAACGGTAGGAACCGGAGCTAGCTCCGATCCCTGCCATTAACCGCTTAGATGCAGCGATTGAACGCGATCGCTGCATCTTTGTGGTTGATAGCAGATCGGCAGCTGTGCACTGCAATCGCACGGCTGCCAACTGCTTCTATGGCAACAGGAGACCTAACAATGGCCTCCTGCTCTGCCATTACGGAAGCTGATTAGGACCCGCCCGGAGGCGAAGCCTAATCGGCTTGCTGTCAGTGAATGGCTGACAGATCTAATACATTGCACTACATAGGTAGTACAATGTATTAGAAAATTGTTTACAGTTGGACCTTCAAGTTCCCTAGTGGGACTAAAGAAAAGTGTAAAAAAAAGTTGTAAAAAATATAATAAAAGTTTCAAGTAATAAAATAAAACACAATCACCCTTCTTCCATATCAAATCCTTTATTATTGAAAAAAAAAAATAAACCATACATATTTGGTATCGCCTAGATGAATTCCTCAAGGGGTGTAGTTTCCTAAATGTAGTCACTTTTTGGGCGTTTTCACTGTTTTGGTCCATCAGGGGCTTTGTAAATGTGACCTGGCCTCCGCAATCCATTCCTTCTAAATTTGAGCACCAAAAGCCAAATGGCACTCTTTCCCTTCTAAGCCCTGCCGTTTGTCCAAACAGCCGTTTATGACCACATGTGGAGGTATGGTTTTGCTCGGGAGGAATTGCTTTACAAATGTTGCGGTGTTTTTTCTCCTTTAGTCCTACATTTTCTTTGTAAAAATTTAGATTTTTCACGGCCTAAATCCAATAATTTCTAAAAAAAAACCTGCGGGGTCAAAATGCTCACTATACCCCTAGATAATTTCCTTGAGGGGTGTAGTTTCCCAAATGGTGTCACTTTTGAGGGATTTCCACTGTTTTGGCACCGCAAGACCTCTTCAAACCTGACATGGTAAACTAAAATATATCCTAATAAAAAGGAGGCCCCAAAATCCACTATGTGCTCCTTTGCTTCTGAGGCCGGTGCTTCAGTCCAGTAGCAAACTAGGGCCACATGTGGGATATTTACTAAAACTACAGAATCTGGGCAATAAATAATGAGTTGCATTTCTCTGGTAAAACTTTGTGTTACAAAAAAAAAATGGATTAAAAATGAATATCTGCAAAAAAAAATTACAAATTAAATTTGTACATTTCACCTCTACTTTGGTTTATTTCCTGTGAAACGTCTAAAGGGTTATAAAACTTTCTAAATGCTGTTTTGAATAGTTTGAGGGGTGACGTTTTTAAAATGGGGTGACTTATTGGGGGGTTTCTAATATCTAAGGCCCTCAAAGCCACTTCACAACTGAACTGGTCTCTGAAAAAATAGCCTTTTGAAATTTTCTTGAATATGTGAGAAATTTCTGCTAAAGTTCTAAGCTTTGTAACTTCCTAGAAAAAAAAAGGATTTTCAAAAAACGATGCAAACATAAAGTAGACATATGGGGGATGATAATTAGCGACAATTTTGTGTGGTATAACTGCCTGTCTTACAAGAAGATAAATTTAAATTTAGAAAAATGCTGATTTTTGCAATTTTTCACTACATTTTGGTGTTTTTCACAATTAAATACTGAATGTATCAAGCAAATTTTAACAGTAACATAAAGTCCAATGTGTCACAAGAAAATAATCTCAGAATCGCTTGGATAGGTAAAAGCATTCCGAAGTTATGTCAGATTTGAAAAATGAGGCTCTGTCAGGAAGGTCAAAAGTGGCCAAAGCGGGAAGGGGTTAAAAAAGATTATAAACTACAAACAAAATAATTATAAACATTGATATAATGGCAGCAGAAATTGCCTACAGATATAAATGTAAAATGTATGGGTGACATGTTCTGCAGCACTATATACTGTGGCAGCTGTGACTGAGCTCAGGATCCTCCCGGCAGCCACTCCACTCTAGCCGCTCCTGTAGTCAGTCACTAGAAGGCTGTGTTCACATGGAGTTTTTTGCAGGAGGAAAATTCTGCCTCAAAATTCAGTTTGGGATTTTGAGGCAGATTTTGTCCTTCCTGCACGTCGTTTGCCGCGATTTTGCCGTGTTTTTCGCCCGCGGCCATTGAGTGCTACGGGGAAAAAACTCAGCGGAATACGCTCTGCCTCCCATTGATGTCAATGGGAGGTCAGAGCCATAAACGCGCGAAGATAGGGCATGTCCCTTCTTCCTCCCGCGAAGCGGTTTTACCGCTCGTGGGAGAAAACCGCCCCCGCCTCCCATTGAAATCAATGGGAGGAATTTTCAGACGGTTTTTGACGAGTTTTGCAGAGCAGTTTCCGCTCCAAAAAGCTTGTCAAAATACTCTGCGTGAACAGGCCTGAATGGAGTTTCTACGGGGAGCTCCTGTAATCAGTCAATAGAATAGTTTCTACGGGGAGCTCCTGTAGTCAGTCACTAGAATGGAATTTCTACGGGGAGCTCCTGTAGTCAGTCACTAGAATGGAGTTTCTACGGGGAGCTCCTGTAGTCAGTCAGTCACTAGAATGGAGTTTCTACGGGGAGCTCCTGTAGTCAGTCAGTCACTAGAATGGAGTTTCTACGGGGAGCTCCTGTAGTCAGTCACTAGAATGGAGCTCCTGTAGGCAACTTTATTCTAGTAATTTCAGCAGTGACCTGTCTACATTGAAGTTGTTCCTGGTCGGTCCTCCCTCCAGCAACTCCAATCTAGTCACCTCACTAGTAAATCGTCTAGAATGGAGTTGCTGGAGGGAGGACCGACCAGGAACAACTCCATTCTAAACACAACCGCCTCCACACTGCTTCATCCTGCACAGACCGGGAAGGAGAGAGCGGTCATGTGACCGGTGTATACCATGTGACTCGTACGTCATCAAGCCTAGCAGCGGCCGCTACACTCTAGACGCGACCGTACGGGAAGCGCAGTGACGGGAGGAGGAGGCAGCGCTCAGCTGTCTGCATGGAGGAAACCGGCGCAGTGTCCGGGGTGTACGCCCGAGCATCCCCCGGCACCACCATGAGCAACTCGGCCACCCAGCAGCGTCTGTCCTCCGGAGTGTAGTCCGCTTTGCTGCCGACATCAGCCCGCACCCGGGAGAAGGATGAGCCCACAGTGAGCAGGACCGGAGCGGCGCAGCAATGGAAGGAGTGCTCTACAAGTGGACCAATTACATCACAGGTGTGAGGCCATGTATCATACGGGTCATCTATAATGTGTGTGTGTGTATATAATGTATCTATAGTGTAATGTGTGTGTATATATATATATATATATATATATATATTTGACATATAGTGTAATATAATGTGTGTGTGTATAGAATGTACATATAGTGTAATATAATGTGTGTGTATAGAATGTTCATACAGTGTAATCAACTGTAATAAGTTGTATGATACATACTGCGTATACAGTGTACATATAGTGTAATGTATGTTAGTGTATGACACTGTATATAATGTACATAGTGTAATGTGTTATATAGCGTATGATGTACATATCGTGTAATGTGTGTTATAATGTGATACTGTGTATAGAATTACATGTAGTGTATGATACATACTGCGTATACAATGTACATATAGTGTAATATAATGTGTGTATAGAATGTACATATAGTTTAATGTCCATGTTATGTAGTGTGATGCATACTGTGTATATAATGTATCAATAGTGTAATGTATGTGTAATATAATTAATGTGTGTGTGTGTGTATATATATATAACGTACATATAGTGTAATGTATATTATATAATGTATGATACATACTGTGTATACAATGTACATAGTGTAATGTATGTTATATAATGTACATATAGTGTTATATTGTGAATGATGTACATATAGTGCAATGTGTGTTATAGTGTATGATACTGTGTATATAATGTACATAGTGTAATATATGTATTGTATGATTGTGTGTGTGTGTATATATATATATATATATATATATATATATATATATTATATATAAAATTTATCTATAGTGTAATGTGTGTGTATATAGTGTAGTGTCCGTGTTACAACACGTACATATATTTACTGTGTATATAATATCCATGAAAATTAGTGTCCGTGTAATGCACATGTTATACAGGGTGATGTGTGATGTACATCAGTATACTGTGTGTATATGTGAGTTATATAGTGTGTTTATATATATATATATATATATATATATATATATATATAGATTCTGTGTATTATGCTTGTGCTATAATACACACACACACACACACACACACACACACACACACACACACACACACACACTGTACAAAAGTCTCATTTGCATGTACTATATAGGGAAAGAGGAAGTTCTCTAGATAAGATAGTACATGAGCTGATGTGTACATACATTCTTCCTGACATACGTATGTATATGTGTTGTACACAATACCTATGTGATATGTAAATAACCTTTGTATATGAATGACGGCTGCACCTTTTTTCCTGGGTCCGCTGTGTTTGCGGGTCCTGCACCTGTGTGTAACTTTCCAGTGCTCAGAGAACTTCTCAGTATAAGGGTATGTTCACACGGCCTATTTACGGACGTAATTCTGGCGTTTTTGCCCCGAATTACGTCTGAAAATAGCGCCTCAATAGCGCTGACAAACATCTGCCCATTGAAAGCAATGGGCAGACGTTTGTCTGTTCACACGAGGCGTATATTTACGCGCCGCTGTCAAATGACGGCGCGTAAATAGACGCCCACGTCAAAGAAGTGACCTGTCACTTCTTTGGCCGTAATTGGAGCCGCTATTCATTGACTCCAATGAATAGCAGCGCTAATTACGGCCGTAATTGACGCGGCGTTCAAGCGCCTGCACATGCCGGTACGGCTGAAATTACGGGGATGTTTTCAGGCTGAAACATCCCCGTAATTTCAGCCGTTACGGACCCCCGCCGTGTGAACATACCCTAATGGTTTTCTGTCAGCACGGACCGGAGGACGTTCCGGGCAGATGTTGCGTACATGCGATCATAAATATACGTATCCGTCCTATGCGTGAGCTAGTTCCTGCATAAGGACGGATCTATACGTCCTCTGATCGCGTGGGTACTGCCACTGTACCCATGCGATCAGCGGCATGAGCACGGCTGTTATACACAGCCTGGCTCCTGCCCCATCTGCCGGAATCGAACCGCGCTCCGATTCCTGCAGTTTAACACATTAGATGCCGCTGTCAATAGCGACAGCGGCATCTGTGTTTAAGGGAGGGAGCTCCCTCTGTCACCCCATCGGTGACCCCGCAAAGTAATCGCGGGACGCCATTGTGTTTCCATTGCAGCCGGGGCCCTAACAAAGTCCCCCAGGTCTGCCCTTAGCAACTGCCTATTAGGCCATACCGGAGGCATGGCTAATAGATTGCCTGTCAGTTTTACACTGACAGGCAATAATGCTTTGGTATACTAAAGCATTATATCTGCGATCTAAAGTTCGCAAAGTGAAGTCCCCTAGTGGGGCAAAAAAAAGAAGTAAAATAGTTAAAGTTTACGAAGAAAAAAAAAAGAAAATGTGTCAAAACAAATTACACATATAAGGTATCGCCGCGATCATAACGACTCCAACAATAAAATTAACACCTTAATTAAATTGACGGATGAATGGCGTCCAAAAAAACAAAGGCAATTTTTTTTCCTCCCATTTCCCCCTTTAAAAAAGTTCATCAATAAGCCCCATGTGCCACATAATAGCACTAATGAAAATTACACCTTGCCCTGCAAAAATCAAGCCCACATACGGCCACATTGATTGAAAAATCAAAAAAGTTACGGGTCTTGGAATGCGTCGATGCAAAAACAAGTAATTGTGCAAACGTAGCTAAACATATAAAACCTTTACATATTTGGTATCCCCGTAATCGTGCCGACCCATAGAATAAAGGTAACCTGTTATTTACGCTGCATAGTAAATGACGTCAATTTATAACGTGAAAATCAATGCTGGATTAGCTGCTTATTTTCAATTCCCTCCTAAAATAATGTTGATAAAAGTTAATCAATATATTATATGCATTCATAAATGGTGCAATTGCAAAATGCAACTCGTCCCGCAAAAAAAAAAAAGCCCTGATACGGCTATGTCAACGGAATAAAAAAAAAGTTACGACTGTTTAAATGCGACCGTCAGAAAACAAAAAATAATCCTTGGTCATTGACGTGCAAAATGGCCTGGTCATTAAGGGGTTAAAGGGAAAAGGATCCTATTCACATTCTGCTTTATTTATCCACTTGTGGCATGCTGTAGTTATTTTAAGCCATGCATCTTAATCCTAGGTTCTACAGCGACAGTCATAATGTAATTTCACACTGTCTGATTGTGGCGGATCTCTGTGCATTATTGACTTCTATAGGGGAAAACTACAGACAAGTAATGTTGGGATATACCATCACTTACTAATTGCTGGGGGGAGGGGATCTGAGAGCTGGGTTCCCTATGATCCGTAGGATGAAGAGACAGCAGTGCTAGTTAATGCTCTCCACATTTCCACTAGTATTTCTGTTCTATAGTGGGAATAGAAGTGCTGGATCCATCAAATGATGGACACCAACCGTGCCTGACGGAACCCATTGAGTTTAATAGGTTCTGTCGGGTCTCCCGTCAATTTGCCGGACAAATTAGCGCCCCAAGCTCCACTCTTCTGTCCGTCAAATATAATGGAATGTGGGTGTTCCAAGAAAGCGACATGTCTTTCCACTGGAGAGTTACTTCTAGGGGAATAGCTACTTGCATAAGGCACACAACGGAGCCTCCACGGAGGCTGTACCGCACAGTGTGCACGGCTGGGCCTTAAACTGATCAGTAGATCTTGCTGATGGTCCAAGATACATTGGCACTGCCAGGCACCGTCGTGCACTCTTTCTCCTGAGGAAATGAGATAGGCCATGTATGATAAAGTAATATGCATATTTGATGAACGTGGGAATGCTATTTGCTTTATAAAGAAATTTTTCAGCTGACAGATGAAGTGTATATATATCCAGATGTGCATCGGCTGTATTTTCCGGCGGTATACTGTTTAAAGACCACCTTTTGGCATCCCATGTCTTAGTTTTTTATTTAGCTTGCTTTTCCTTAATTTTTTTCTCTGTAATTGCAGGTTGGCAGCCTCGATGGTTTGTATTAGACAATGGCATCTTATCATACTATGACTCACAGGATGATGTCTGCAAGGGCAGCAAAGGAAGTATTAAAATGGCAGTATGTGAAATTAAAGGTAAGTTTTGTCGGTTTTGAAAAACAAACAAACACGTTTCTTCATATATTACATGTGTATTTACTATTGTACCTGCCACTTAAAGGGAACCTGTCATCTGTTTAACCCTCCCTAAGGCCAGGGTCCCACACACCATTTTGATGTTGATTTTAATACATTTTTGACCAGAAGTAGATCCAAAAGGAAGGAAAAAGAAATCTGATACATCACCTTTGTTTTGTGTCCACTCATTTGTTTTGCTAAAAAAACAGCAACAAAACTGTGTGTGATACTAGCCTTAAAGGGATTGTCCGGGACATGTAAAACACAGGCTGCAGGCAGGGTAAGAATAACAAAACCGGGCATACTCACCTAGCAAATTCCCACGCTCTTCCATCGCCGCTGCTTCGGTGGTCTCCGCTCGCCTGTAAACTTTTGTAGGAAGTGATGACGTTCTGTTCGGCTGCAGCCAATCACTGGCCTCAGTGGGGATTCAGGCAAGAACGGCACATCATCCCTGAGGCCAGTGATTGGCTGCAGCCAAACGGGGCTACATCACTTCCTATAGAGGTATACAGACTACTGGAGCGGCGGGGGATTTAGTAGGCGAGTGTAGTTAGTTTTTTTTATTTTAGCCCATACCATGCCTGCAGCCCTTTTTTTTAAAGTCCTGCACAACCCCTTTAAGTGGTCCCACCAAGCTCTAGGTCATGTAAGGACCTTTCTAAATGTATACCTGTTTGTCCCCAGTATCCATAGACCTAACTATAGCAACAGCTGCTATGGTGGCCCAGAGGTAAAAGGGGGCCCACTCAAGTGTAAAACGTTGTACCTTTTTGTAGGAAATAACAAGTTTGTGGATTCCTGCTTTCTTCTCTAAGGCGCTATTAGCCATATTTTAAATTATTGCTACTTTTGCTGCTGTTTTTAGTTTCCCGTCCTTAGAGGAAAGGGGCCCATCTCATTTTGCTATGGGACCCAGCATATGTAATCAGGCCTGAAGTGTCCGCTGGCCGATCACTAGGCTCAGAAGTGTCCGGTGTTTTCATCTTGAATCTAATTTATATTTCCCTGATTCTTCTTCTCCAAATTGGGATTGGCGCACGTGCAGAATTAAAGCCTCTGCCTGCAGCGGGCAGTTTCCAATGCGCATGCGCCGTTTTACTACAGGAGGCATCATCCACATCAATCGGAAAGATGAGTTGGGTCAGAGATTAAAAAGCCAGACACTTCTGAGTTGAATAAACACCCAGCGGACACTTCAGGCCTCATTTACATATGACGCATGACATTTTTAAAACGTCTTTTTGTTTGGTGTGCTGCGCTACTCGGGACAAACAGGCATACAATTAGAAAGGTCTTTACATGATGCGACCACTTCAGGGGGGTAAAAACTGATGACAATCTTGTGAATGGAGATGAACTGCAATACTTGACCTTGGACAAGAGTAGCGTTTTTAAAAATAATCTTAACCCCTGTAAAGCACCAGGCATGATAATTATGGTTAGAACATTTGGGGAGACGAGTACCTGCTATATTGCCCCCCCCCAAACTCGGCAGTCTGAGCGCCACTTGCACAGTCCTTCTGAAAAGGATGTGGTGTTACAGGAGGAGAGATCTGTCCGCATCTCTTCCAATCCCTTTATGATCAGCTTGTTACAGACTCATGACTGGCACTTTATTAGGGATGTAAAAAAAAAAAACAGTCCAGAAATCCGCCTGGGTTCATAATCTTGAGTGGTTGATGGTGCAGAAAGAAGTGCAATAATGTTGGGCTGATGATGACGTCTGAGAGGTTGTAAACCTGAAGTTAAGTTTTTTTTGTTTTTTTCCCCAGTTTTTTTAATGTGGGTCTGTGGATTTGTTTCCCAACCATAACAGACACTGTATGGAGTTTGTACGGTTTTTGTGTGATTGTGTGGATTTCACTTGGATAAATGCATGTGTAATTTATACAAGGTCCTAGTCGGTATGTGTGTTGGACATAGAGAAATTTAATCGAAAGAGAAAAGAGGGTTTGGGGGCCTTACGGGTTATAGGTAAGATAAGGGAGTGTTCTCCATACTGTATTGATTGTTATTTCCAGTTCATTCCACAGACAACACCAGAATGGAGCTGATCATCCCTGGGGAGCAGCACTTCTATGTCCGGGCTGTAAATGCAGCGGAGAGGCAGAGGTGGCTGGTAGCATTAGGAAGCTCTAAGGCCTGTATAAGCGATAACGGAACAAGGAAAGAGAAAGGTAACCGCTTTTCATGTTTTTTTTTTTTATTACATTCTCTATTAAATGCATCCTTGCTTTGATTTATTTTCTTTAGTGTTTCTTTGAGGGAAAATACTAAAGTTTCAAAATATATCGCAAGCCAAAGGATAAAGAAAAAAAATCTCAGTGTTCCAGGAGACATTGATTTGCTCTCGTCCCTCGTCTCTAGCTGAGAAGCAGTACTACTGTATCTGCAATTAGAGCCCCATTCACTTTAGCTATATCCCACCCGATCAGCTGTACCCTAACTGAAAATGGAGGGCACAAGAGGAGGATAGAAATCTGGCAGAGAAAACAGGTGTTCACCAGGCGGTTTCATTGAAAGTCTTCTGAGACTGGCAAACAGGTTCTTTCTTCTTGACACTCATCCTCCACAGACAATTAAGTTTAGTGTTTTCTTAAAGGTGTTGTCTGAAGAGTCCCTTGACAGTAAGCAGATCACAAAGTGTCCCCCAGCTGGGACCCGCAGTGATCAGCTGTAATCTGGCAGTAAATGTTCTATTTCTCTGCAGCGCCACCACAGGGGAAATTAAGCATTTACACAGTGTCCACTCATATCAATGTGTTGTCTGTGTAATGCAGGACAGGTCCTCCAGAGCAAGACATGAGAATCCTGAACAGGGGACCCCTCTATATTAACTTACAATTCTCTAATAGGGTATATGACAACGGGTTTTCTAAACTACCCCTTTAATATCAGAAGCCAGAAGTCTTTGTCTGTTAGGTGATTACTCTTTTTTTCACAAAAAGAACCTGCATGGTGTCCTTCGCGACTGTACTATGCACTGTACTATGCACTGTAGTATACACTGTACTATATACACTCATACATACACACACACATATATATATATATATATATATATATATATATATATGTGTGTGTGTACTACAGTATATATGCTCTTTTAGTTAAACTGCAGTGATTAAAACAGCACTGAATCCCTTCACCAACAACTAAAGAGTAGATTTCAATTCTGATCTTTAAGTGGAACCTTGAGACTTAAAAAGACTATCTGATCGGAGATCACCCCTTTTCAGAATGTGGGCGCTGGTACGCCAGAACAGGAGACGTTCGTTCAGGGCAGCTTGTCTTTCTGGCTCATAGAGGTGGGTCTTGAGTGAGGGACCCCTTCTATGATGTCCATATTCCCTAATAGGGCTAATGCAAAGGGGTTGTCTTGATGAGACAACCCCTTTAAATAACTACAGACATGTCAGAAGATGTGATCAGTGGGGGTCGGTGACTACGTCTGATGTGTAAAGGTTAACCTTCCCTTTTAAATAAACTTGTCACTTTATTTCTGGTTCTCTGAATGCAGACAGCAATGTAAAAATAGATGTGATCATTCTTCTGCCACATCTATGTCTAGGGGCATGTATATGTGTGAACATGTACATACAATTTCTCCTTTAGTCAGTACAAGACCTACTTAGATACAAATGTATATACCATACACGATACGTGTGTGTCGTTTAATAATCACGCATGTGTATGTATTCAGAAGATACACTTGGATATCTATTAGGTTCTGGATTCAGCCATGGCAGACAGAATGAAAACCCCTTTGGATTACATTATTGTCTGCTTTCATAGAACTGGAACATGGGGCAAATAGGTTAATAGGATTTCACATTACAAATGTACTCCTTTTTTTTTTTTTTTTTTAACTAAACCACTTTATTTATAATGTGTTTTGGACATGTTAAGTGAAGTTTTACGTGTGGAACCATTTGGTGTATAATGCATTAAAGAGGTTGTACAGGATTAGGAGAACGTGGCTGCTTTCTTCATGAAACTGTGTCACACCTGTCCATGGGTTGTGTCTGGAATATCCGCTTAATTTTATTTGTGAATGGGGTGAGCTGCAATACCACACACAACCTGTGGACAGGATTGTCACTGTTTCAGGACATTAATACTGTACTACCCCTTTAAGAACAATTGCTTGATATAATTGGCTATATTGAAGTTGCTTTGTTAATGATTTGCAGGAATGTTGGGGATTTTCACACTCTGAACCTGGAAGAAACATTTTATGGCAGCGTGTGACTAGTTTCAGCAGTAGCCTATAAACTGCTGTAAACGGCAGGCCAACGTCAGTGAATCAAAAATTTGCTGCAGGATAATATTACAAAGATTCTGTGACTAAAGGGTCAATTCTGATACTATCTTTATAGTGGGGGGGAAATAATTTAGGATATGTTCACACGCGGCAGATTTGTTGCAGAAGCTTCTACGACTCTTTTATTCATCTAGATAGGGTTGTAGAAATCCATGCGCATGCTGCAGAAACAACCCCATTGAGAAATGTGAGTTTTGAACCCTTTATGACAATTGTCATTCTGACAGAAACTGGAGGAAAATCCATAAATATATTTGCTTGTTAAGTGCACAGTAGTTTAACGGGGTTATGTGGGATTTCACTTGAATGGGACAACACAACACGCTTTCCGGCTGGCATGGTCTTGGGGTGCATTCGCATATGTCCGTTGTATCAGCATCAGTTTTTTTGTCTCAAGTGATTACAACTGATGCAAAAACTGATGCCATCAATTGCCATCAGGCTTTTTCACGATTTTTTACTACAAAACCATCAGTTGTCATCAGTTTTTACCATCCGTTTCTACCACAATGGTCAACCAAAAAGGTCATCTAGGCTCTGAAAATGTGCCAATTTTATAAGAGTGGTATATAGTTTGTGATCGATTGGATACATGATAGATTAGATACTTGTTGTGTACCATGTCAGGGCTCTCCTTCTCTGCTCCGGCCTTGGTGCTACACTTAAGTCTGACACACACATTGTAATGTCATGTGTGTCATTCAGAGAGAGAGAGCCCAGAAGGCAGCTGCTGTCCCCGCAGATCAAATCTTCGAAGCAGCCATGGGAGCCTGAAAACATGCCAAACACTAGCCCTAACTTCAGTAAATAGTTTTTGGCACCTTTACAGGCACCCAATACAACCCTGCATCTCCTACCCACCCCACACCATGCAGGGATTCACACAACAGGGTTGTATATAGTGCCACACACCCCATGTAGTGAATGTCACAGTGCCCTCTGTATATAGTTCCACACACCCCCCTGTAGATAATGCCATGGTTCCTTCTGCAGATAGTGCCACACCCCCTGTAGATAATACCACAGTGCCCTCTGTTGATAGTGCCACCCCCTGTATATAGTGCCACATACCCCCTGTAGATAATGTCGCAGTGCCCTCTTTAGATAGTGCCACACACCCCGGTATATAGTGCCACACATGCCCCTGTAGATAATGCCGCAGTGCGCTCTGTATATAATGGTACAGTACTCCCTGGAGATAATGCCACACAATCCCCTTGTAGGCAGCCTCACACAGGCCCCTTTGTATGCAGCGCCACGCAGCCCCCTTGTAGGTAGCGCCGCACAGCCCCCTTGTAGGTAGCGCCGCACAGCCCAGAGACCCCTTGTAGGTAGGGCCACACAGCCCACAGACCCTTGTAGGTAGCGCCACATAGCCCACAGCCCCCTTATAGTTAGCACCCCCCCTTCCTGTAGATAGCGTCACTGTAGCTCCTTGAAGGAGCGAAATCACTCTTTGGCCGGGAATTCCGCTCCTGGAGTGCGCCGCTTGATGCCTCTGTCCATATATTGACAGTGACATCAGGGGCAACTCCTGAAGCGGAATCACAGCGTTGCCGACGCTGTGACCGGGCACCCTCATGACCAGTGTCGCCGTGAAGAAGCGGGCGCTTCTGAAACAAGCAGGGGAAGGGAGCCAGCGCAGCGCCCCACTTCCACCTGCTGTGGTGATACGCCATGTGCAAGGGCACAGGTTGCACACCCCTAAGGCTGGTACTGAGTGGGAGGGTAGTTGTCAGGGTCTCCGCCTGGAACGGAATCTCCGACAATGCAATGACCGGGGATTCCGCTCCTAGCTCACATCCACCTTCCCGCCGGGTGCTGCCGGAAGGTGGATGCGGCAGCACCCGGTGTTAATTCGGCCACTATTAACATAGATATGATACGGCACCGGACCTCCCTGGAAGCCGGAACCAAAAATGCTGCAGGTAACGTTTTTAGATCCGGCTCCCAGGGAGGTCCGGCGCCGTACGGCGCCACAACTGATGTCCCCCGTGCCAGAACAGATCCCATAGAAAGCTATGGGATCCGTTCTAGCATCAGTTTGCCTTCGGCTTTTCTTCAACACGCCGGAGGGAAACTGAAGCGGACGCCGGACATATGTGAACGGCCCCTTACAAGAGTGCTTCTTCGAGCTACTTACTCCTTCAAAACTAAATGGAGGAGTTTATTAACTTTTCTACCCCAGTTTTGTGGCGTAAAAAAGTCCCAAACGGCACAAAAGTCTAAATTTTTACTGCGCATTTAAAATTTTGTGCCATTTCCGCCACTTAATTTTTTAGTTAAAGTGAGAGGAGCTTAGTGGAAGGGATAGGGCCATCGGTGGCCTGACAAATTTATCAGAATTTACTCCAGAAACTGTCATAAATTATGACACTTTAACTTTCTGGCGCACAGACGGGAAGAGATGCACCTAACTTATTAAGAGGCGTGCACCTCTTAAAAAGGCACATTTTACTCCAACTTTCTTTATATTAAGACTGATGTATGAAACGCCAGTCTTAATAACTCCCCCCCCCCCCCCCCAATGAGTCTAAGCACCCAGAAAGTGACGTGAGCCCTATTAGCCATCCGGAAATGCAGAGACTGCGTTGTTTTTCAATGGGATCATTGGCATTGGCCATGTAATGACATCTGATGAAGAAAGACAGTAATGCGAACTTGAGTTTAGCAATACTTAGATTTTGTAAACTGTATTTTTCTTGTTTATCCTTTATGCTTTTCATAATTGCATTTCTAATAATGTTTGCAGAAATCAATGAAACCAATGAATCCCTGAAAACCAAAATGTCGGAACTGCGGCTGTATTGCGACCTGTTGATGCAGCAGGTGCACACAATTCAGGAGTTTGTAAGTCACGATGAGAGTCGGCCATCACCCAGCGCTGAGGTAAGACCCATACACGCAGTCATAGTGGCCACCAGGTCTTCTGAAGAATCACATGCATCATCTTCTGTTGTTAAACTATGTCTGATAATCTCCCTGCGTTTTTATTTTTTTATTCTGGGGCAGCAAGTTTTATCCTGGGATTATCTCCTTAGTCTATATAAATTGTAGTCGCTAAAAAAGTCAAAATGGCTCTAGGATCAACATACCTGGCTGATTAATACAGTGTTTTATCCAATCTGTGACTCCAGCAGCACTCAAAAGCCAAAGTGTGTGCTGGACTCCACTATCTTTCCAGCTAATCGAGTGCTTTACAAGTCCCCCTCTATCCACTCAATTCACTCTAATAGGGCACATAGGAAGGGGTCGTACCCATACTAACCCTCTTTACAATGTGTCATTGTGTATTTTTACCCCGAGAAGGGCATTCCTAAATAAAAAATTAAAAAAAAAAAATAAATATATATATATATATATATATATATATATATATATATATATGTATGTATGTGTAGGTGAATAACATAATTCCTTTGCCAGATGTGATGTTCCTTTCTCTTGCAGAGATGGATAGTGATGAGTTTTGGATGCTTGGAGTAAATTCTGCATCTTCTGTTTTGTGTTTAGAACATGAATGAAGCATCTTCTCTGCTCAGCGCCACCTGCAACACATTTATTACCACACTTGAAGAATGTGTCAAGATAGCAAATGCCAAATTCAAGCCAGAAATGTATCAGCTGCCTCCTCCTGAATCTTTGGCGTCTGCCGTATCTCCGTCCCCTGTACAAATGGTAATATACAAGAACTAGATAGAAAATACGCTGCTCCATAGAATTAAGATTTCATTGGGGGGTTTGCTGCTTGTTGATTTCTTCAAAAAGTCTTGTCACGCTTGTTGTTAACACTAGTGTAGGTCAGAAACTTAAATGACCACAAAACCTAAAATTCATCCAAAGAAAAAAGAATATGCTATCCCATATTGCAATGTCAAAACTTGAAAAATAAAAAGGAAAAGAAGTGTATTATTATTTATTATTATGAGTCTTTTTTTAATTTATTTTTTATGCTTATTTTGATGTGAAAAAAACGGCTGATTGATTTCAATGGGAGGCGGAGGCGTTTTTTCCACGGCGACTTTTAGCCACTCGCGGTAAATAAAGTGGCATTCTCTTCCTTGCCACGGTCCCGCCTCTGACCTCCCATTGAAATCAATGGGAGGCAGAGAAAAATGCAGCAGAAAGTGCAGACAGGTCGTTTTTCTGCCTGCAAAAAAACTCAGTGTGAACAGGGCCTAATAGTTACCTAATGCTATGTACACATGCACAGTCTCTGATATTCTGCCGTTTTTGAAGCAGACATTTTTTGTTTGAGGCTTTTTTTTTTTTTTTTTTTTTTTCGACGTTTTTATGAAAAACCGCTCCAAAACAGGCTCAACAAGTGACAGGCTCCTTCGTTTTACACAGCTTTATTACATGGCATAAAAAACGCCCCGTCTGACATAAATTCAGTTTTTCCCATTGATTACAATGGGAAGGTGTGTGTTGGTCTTAATTTCAGAAGCGTTTTTCCAGGCGTATTTCAAGGCGTTTGTGCCCTGAAATACACCTGTAAACACTGCGTGTGAACATACCGTAATTGTTTAACCAGGTATTGAACTTTCCACTGTTATATATAATCATAGGTGGCGGGAGAGAAAATATTATTCCCTAGAAATATTTTGATATTATATTATGCATATTTTTTTCCTTTCCTTTTTTTTCTTTATTAGATGAAGAGATCCATGAGTCACCCAGGCAACTACACTACAGACAGGTAAGACAGATGATATATAATTATCAAATAGCAAGACGTGCCCTCATCAGTACAATGAATCTTTCCCTACATAAAATCAGAATAAAATCACTGCGTTATCTCCAGCATTCTAGTACACATTTGTAATATAATTTATTTAAAGAAAGGCATTCAGACCCCTATTGATCTTTCACCGAATCAACCATCACAACATCCTGTGGCATCAAGTCTCGTAATCTTACTGCACTTACAGTAAAGAATCCCCGTCTGATGGTGGTGAAACCTTTTTTCCTCTAGACATAGAGGATGCCCCCTTGTGATTGTTACAGGTCTAGGTATAAAAATGGAATTTGACAGATCTCTGTACTGTCCAGCAGTTCCCCCCCCCCCCCAAACAAAAAAGTTTGATAATCTTTCTTGGTACTTTAATTCACCTATTCCCTTAATTACTTTAGTCACCCTCCTCTGAACCCGCGCTTGTTCAGCTATGTCTTTCTAATACACAATATTCCATGTGTGATCTGACTAGTGATTTGATTTACATAGAGTCGAATGATTTTCTTATGGGCATCTATGCCTCTTTTGACGCACCTCATTATTTTATTTGCCTTGCAGCAGCTGCCTGGCACTAGTTGCTAAAATGTATCCCAATATCTCTTTTATTGTTTGGTTTTTAAGTTGTACTTCTTAAATTGAGAAATGCGATGTGACTAGAGCGCTATCGTTGAGGCATAATGCACCAGTTGGTTGTGCAGTTTGGCTTAAAAAAAAATATGTTTAAAGATGTGTCACCTGGACCTCTTAGCGTCAGTATAATTAAAGGCTACCTGGCATTTTAGTAACCATTACATATTCTGCTCTATCTTTATGTGTAATATATAGGATCAGCTATTCCATAAAAGAGTCTTCATCTTCATTTCACCGGGTATCCAACAGGAGGCGAAGCGCTTATTCAGATACGGAAACAATTAGTGATGGACCACTGGAGGACGCTGACAGTAAGCAGTTTATTTTCTTTCAATATACCTCAATAATAATAGGCCACCCCAACACACAAGCATGTTGCTCTAATGCACAAGATTTGTTTTTTTTGTTTTTACATTGATAATGGACAGCAGCCAAAAAATTCAACACGTCAAATCGACATATCTGCCTCTGCAGGAGTGATCTTTTTGAAAGATATTTTCCAACACCACCCAGTATTGGTTCCACTGGATGCTGCAAACAGTTGGATCCTTTATGGCGACCCCTGTGGGGCATAAGAGCCATCCCTATCTGCCACATGTTTACATCAGTTACATTTCCAAGTAAACATTTTATATATTGTGCAAAGCATTTGGGCCTAACCCCTTTTTAAATAGAAGCTGGCAGATCGGAGCTGCTTTGGCTTCTCTAGCTCATAGAGGGGTGCACTGCTCTCGATGAGATGCATATGGACAGAAGTGTCATGTTGCCCTATTTAAAGGGGTTTTACCATCCCAGAAAGTGATGGCTTATTGTTAGGATATTCCATCACTTTCTGATTAGTGGGGGTCCGACTGCCAGAACCACTACCGTTCCTGATAATGAAGGGGCAGCATCACTGTGCAAGGTAAAATTCAGCAGCAGCCACGGTGCGCCACAGACCCCTCATTCTAGTGATCGGTCTTATTGGTTCTACTCCTGATTGGTAAGTGTCGTCACTTGCCCTAGCTGGATTAACCCTTTAAGTTCCCAAGAGACAACATAGGACTAGACTCAACTGACCAACACTATCGTTTCTGTCATAGTGATAACAAAAAGATGAAGGGACTGCAAGTTTAAGGAAATTCCCACTCAAATTGCCAGAAGAAGTTTGACTTTGACCGCTGTGATATGCTATTCTTATAAATCAGTGGCTAATGTGTTGTCATCATGTGGTGTGATGATGTCATGATGACAAAACATTGTACAACATTGTGTATCATTGTGCAAGGTGAAAACAAAAAAAATCAAGACTTCATCCTATCAAGAACATCTATTGATGATGGAAATCGTACAACCGTCATTATTAGTCAGGAAGCTGAAAAATTACAATTGTGGTGAAACTGTGGCAAGTGCTTCATGTGTACACGCGCACGCACGCACGTGGTTTTGCGGTAATCATAGTCTTACATTTCAAGGTTATGACAGATTTTCAAGTTACATTTCAATGTTAATAAAAAAAAGTAACTTACAATGCATCCAGTATTTATAGTGAAAGATAATTCCCCCCTCCCAAAAATATTTGTTTGTTCAAGCAAATATCCACTTTTCACAACAGAATCTTTCTTTACTCTAAACCGATAAAACATTGAAGTGTGCCAGTTTGAGCCCCCCCATCCCCACCCACACCCTTCTGCAGTATTTCTTAATGGACAAGAAGTCCAGATCAATCCCTGCCACTAAGATTACCATGCAGTGCGAATATCCTCCAGAAGCAGCTGCATGCTTGTGTAAATGGTATCCTTGGCTCTTTTTATAAGCTGCATTTTTGAATAATGTTGATTTTAAAGTGGAATTCCAGTTTCCGCAAATAAATGTCATTCTATGTGTAATGAAAAATAAAAATGTTTTCCCAATATACTTTCTTGAGGTTTTCAAGATCTCTTCTTGCTGTCATTCACTAGGAAATTTTATTGTTTACAACCAGGGGATCAAAATCTGTCGTGGTCACATTATGGACACGCAGGTGCACAGCTCGTTACAATATGTGTATCTGTGTTCTGTTTTGTAACGAGCTGTGCACCTCTGTGTCCATCACACGACCAGGACAGATTTTGATCCCCTGGGAGTAAGCAATAAAAGTTCCTATTGAATGACTGCAAGCAGAGATCTTGAAAAACTTGACTAATTGATACAGAAAGTATATTGGCAAATGTTATAACTTGTCACTGTACAAAGAATAACCTTTATTTGCAGAAACGGTAATACACCTCTAATGGTATTTTTTAATGTAATGTATTTTTTTCACGTAAAATTCTTGTTCTGACTAATGTATAATTTTACTGCAGGGCCTCCGCACTGCCCACGAGTTGGAATGAATGGTGGATTTCTTTCTGCAAGCGGCTTAGAAGATCACAAAATGAAGTCAAAGTATCCTTCTGAAGCCGATGATTCCACCGCATCTGTCTCTTCGTGAAGCTGGAGAGAAGACTTTTAGATGTTAATACACTTTGTAAACGTCCTGCTATGCAAAGGCAGCTTGTGTCAGACATTCATGACCTAGAAACGTTTGTCGGACCCTTTAGATGGATTTTGCTGCACTTTATATAATACTGTAAGAGCAAACTTTGAAGTGAGTTTTATCTTTGTACAGTTTATTTGCTAAAGTATTTTCCTACTAACCCTTCACGGTCTGAATGTGCATTCTTGATCAAACCGCTGTATAACACACGTAGAATATGCAATTATTATTTTTGTTTAACATACTGCAAACTGACAGGTTAAAACACAAGCTTTGTATGTTCGTACTTTACCAAGACTTGGAAGCCAAAATCATGGGATTGCTAGTGCTAATCTTCGTTGTTTCCACCTTTTACATCTTTATTACCCATTTGAACGTGTGCTCTGTGGTCCCTGTGTTATTGGGAGGGGTGGTGCAACTAAATCCATCAAGAATGTATACAGTTGGAATCTGTTTGAGAGATCTGTTTTGTTTGGTTTTCCCCAGAACGATACATATGTATGTAATATATATCCATGTATACGTCTGTCATTGACTTCTAGCTGACATTGACCCCTATTGATACGTTTGCAGTATATATTCCAGGAGCTTTTCCGGGGTACATGCCAAACATAGGGCTTAAATGTGATGTGGAAAGGTCCTTAATGTGCAGCCAAATTTTTTTTCTCCAGACGTATACTATAAGGATATTCCTTTGGTATACATCTGCTCTATAGATGTCTATGGGTACTGTATGGTATACAGCAATATTTTCCCCCCAGGAGTATACTGCCAACTTTATGTCTAAACGTGGCGTGACTAGAGCTTTAGACACAAGTTTTTGGAGGGCATTGTATGCAAGGCATATAAATATTCCGCTTTTAAAAAAATAAACCCAGAAAATCCACCTTTAAAATCTCTTATGCTTTTTAACACTGCGAGAAAAAAGGTACGCTGACACATAGCGCCTGAATGAATGCCAAAAGATCACTCTTTTGGCATGCATCAGTCCCATTGTGGGGTTCCGGTGTATATACTGAACATAGTGTAAAAACAAGATCTGAACTTGTAAGGCTGTTAGGCTATATTATACAATGTCACTCATAGGCGCATAGAAGTCCAGTTCCCCACCAATCAGAGCTATAACTATATAACTATAGGAGGTGTAGAGATTGAAGTCGCATCGGTCACCCATTGGCCTTTCTGCCACATAAGAGGACGGCTGTACAATAAATGATGGCAGGAGGATGCTGTTACAGAGTTTGCATGGGGTTCCAGGAGCTGCAAGTTATGACTCACCAATTTCTACTTCTGGCCAACCTGTGGTTCTCTAGCCATTGATACATTTCTTCAGCCATTACTGCGGTCTCCAGCATTTCGCTACATTTTTTAATACAAATGACAAATAAAAAGGGGTTGTCCCAATAAGATAGAGTTTTGCCCTAGTAGGGCACATGGACGTCCTAGAGGGGGGTGCCTCACTCATGACTCCTTCTCTATATGAGCCCAAGCAGCAGCTCTTGCTCAGATGGACTTAGGTCATGTATGTATGTAAAAATGAAGAGAAAAGGGGGGAATGAATATAAGAAAACTGCGCTTGGTGGTATTTTGCGTCATCCAAACCAGTCAGAGACTCCGGTTAAAAGATATTTAATTTGGTAGTTAAAAAAAATGCATTATAATCCATAATAAAGACCAGTGATCTCCAACCTGCAACTCTCCAGCTGTTGAAAGCTGTAGGGTATGCTGGGAGTTGTAGTTTGGCAACAGCTGGACTTTCACAGGTTGGGGGATCACTGATGTAGACCAATCAAAAATTGTCTCTTAATGCATTTATTTACTCACCTGAAATATTGTCTCGATACATGGATGGTCACTAGAGCCATGTTAGAAGTCCAACTACGCTTAAAAATTGAGGCTTGAGTGCGGTTAAGCACTATGTCCCACTCCCTCCCGGACAGAGATCCAGGGAGCTGAGATCTGTGCCGCTGATGTCAATGGTGAATTTCCGAGACTAATAGTACAATAATTCTGTGTTTTTTTACCGACCCAGCTGAGCCACTATTACTTTGTTAATCAACATTCACACGGTCAATATTTTTAAGCCAAAACCAGGAGTGGCACATAAACCGAGAAAAAAGTATAATGGAAATATGTAGCACTTCCGTATTTGGAGACCCACTCCTAGTTTTGGCTTACAAAAATTTACCAAAATACTGCCAAGTGGAAGTGCCAGTGCCATTAGTTTGTTTTTTGTATTAGGGCCTGTTCACATCACCGTTCGGTTTGTGTTCCAGGGTTCCATCGGAGGTTTCCGTCGGGTGAACCCTGCAACGGAAAGTGAAAGTGAAACCACAGCTTCCGTTTCAGTCACCATTGATATCAATGGTGAAGGAAACATTGCTAATGGTTTCCGTTCGTCACCATTCCGGCAGGTTTCCGTTTTATCAACTGAATCAATAGCGGAGTCGACTGCGCTATTGACTCCGTCGAAAAACCGGAAACCTGCCGGAATGATGACGAACGGAAACCATTAGCAATGTTTCCGTCATCATTGATATCAATGGGGACTGAAACGGAAGCTGTTGTTTCACTTTCCGTTTTGGGGTTCACCCGACGGAACTCGGAACGGAAAGCCATCGGTGATGTGAACAGGCCCTAACTCCGCTCTTCATTGCAAGGACCCTGCAAACGGCATCATAGATCTCAGCTTTCAAGACCCCTGTGAATGTGACAGATTTGGGGGTAACTTACACTCAAAAGAGAACTTTTATTTTTACGATGAGTTAGTTTTATGCTTTAATAATAGCTTTCCATACAACTTGGAGCTGACAGATAAACTTTAAATGATTCATGTTTTTATCTAAGTGACCATTGAGTACAGAAGAGAGCCAGTGCACCGCTTTTTCCCAAGACGTGAAATCTGTTTACACTTTTTATACATTTTATTTCCATAGAAGATACTTTTTCGTGCTCATCACCAGGCGCACTGTTACCAAGTTTTGTGAACTATTGAATAAGTTGATGTTGTCTGCTAAAAAGTTGTTATTGAACTGCTTCAACTTAAATGCATTTTTTTGTAAGCAATGACATCGTATAAATATCTGTTTGTACTTCAAGAAAGAGATTTATACAAAACAGTTTTTTTTTTTTTACATGTGACTGCCATAATGTGCAAATATCTGTGTGTAGAAAGAAATCTAACCAGGCCATACACCTCAATACAAGCCACGAACTGCCCTTTCCGGGAATCGCAGTCCAGCATAGCACATGTACTATTGAGGGAAATTACTTTATTCTCAGTGTTTATAATCATGTAGTTTCTACAACATCAATAGATGATTCATCTTATAGGACGTGAATAGATAAATATGGGCGGCCATCGAAATATTTTACTTGTAAACCCCCCACGCCCCACCTGCGTTATTGTGTACAACACAGGCAAAGTATACCTCTAACAGGTCCAAGGCTGGGGGCTTGGGTAAGTGGTCTTTATGGGTATGGCCGGGCAGCCTGGTATACTGCATGTCTCTGCTCCAGGAAGCATCAGTCTGCTGGATAGATTGTTCTTAAGTGAATGGAGCGCCCTTGGAATTAGGCATAATTGCTATAGTAAATAAAATTTTAATATTTGGGAAAATGGTCGCTAGGTGCTATTTGAAGTTCTGCACTATACAGTATTGCAGCTCAATGGTCAGTGCTTTGGACCCATTACAGTCTGAATGTGTTGACAAAGCAGAATTTCAAAGACCGGGTCAGCCAATGAGAAAGTGAGTAGCATGTGGATAGCAGTAGTTGTGCTGTATATTTACTTGCTCCATAGCGTAAAATTAATTCTTTATAGACATACATTATAAGTGTACAGTATTATAATGGTGTATGGAAAAAAAATCTGAGAGGTCTGCAATAGAGGGCATGTCATGTGTCACCTATGTAATAACCCACTTTCAACATCTAGGAATATTTTGCTGGGATTTTCTCTTATATATGATTTATTGCCTTTGCTTTCTTAGGTGTACTTTACCAAGTAATCTATTTCCAAAGTTGTAGGTACTTTATTTGCCCTTATACTGTTTGGACACCGTATTGGAAACAATAGAAATGTAGTGGCTCTTCTGGGATTAGAAAAAGGCTGCTTTATTCTAGAAACAGCGCCACTCTTGTCCAATTGGATGAGCATGGGGCTGTTTCTGGGGAAAAAAGCACACCCTGGACGGCCTCTTTAATAAGTTAAAGTTGACCTAGCATTACAGAATTTTCTAAAAAATATGTAGCATATTGCTATATAGTTGATAAAGTTATGGCATTTAATACTGTTTCCCACTCCCCAACCACATCTTTGTAAGGCAGGCCCTACACGATCGTTTGGCCGACAGCTGTTCCTAACAACTTCTCCATACACATGCACGCTTGGTCGTGCATGCATATGTTCTCAGGAAGAAAGCTGCTGCCAGACTCCACTGGCAGCAGCTTATCTCCAAATGAACAAAAGGATCGGGCATGTTGAAATTCAACATGCTGACGTTTTCCTTTTGGGGAGAGTCGGGATGCCGCCATACACGTCAGGTGGTTGACTGACATCTAATGTGTATGACCAGCTTAAGTCTCAGCTGCTGGTTGCCACCTCTAGGAAGCCAAGTTCTAGATGGCCTTCAAGTCGGAATTCTTCCCCGTAGGGAAAACTTGGTAATCTGGTGATTTACTACAACTCAAGCGACCAAATAGTGCTGTTTAGCCCCAGCCTTTTATGACTCCAATTGACCTGAATGAAGCTGCATAAAGATCAGTCTCCAAGTGGCAACATCAGGCATCTGAGGTTTTTACAAGAATGGAGGGGGCAGAGGAACAGTGCTCCATACTAAAGAAACACATGCAAGTCATTTATGCTGCCGGTTTGCTATAAAATAATAACACTATGTACTGTTAAGCCACTCAAAACCGTAAAAGTGTTGACAGCAGTTAAAGGGCTTGTATGACATTTTAGAAATCTGTAAATTGCCTGGAAAATTTAAGGATTTGGGTTAATTTTCTACTGAAATTTACCTCAAATGTGCTAAATTGTCTCTTGACAGTTGAATCATGAAAAGTATTTACATGTATTAATCAATACATAAACAGTCCTTGTTCTCATCAATGCTATGTTATTGGTAGCTCATAAAGGATGTACGTGGCTTGTATATTTGGACTTATGGCAGTCACTTAGAATGTCCAAAGGCTAATGAAGCGATTCTATTATTCTTGTTTCTTTTGTGGGTTTTATTGCCAATGAAGATGCCAAAAAGTAAATCTATTGTATTTGGAGAAATAAGTTAAAATTCACCTGATTGTTTTAAGATTTGTAATGTTTTATAAGTCTAGTAAATCTGAGCCATTGGAAAGTGTCATTTTAGTTGTTTTTTTTTAACTTTATGATGCAGTTTGCATAATAAATACAAATTATGCGAAAATATACATTTTGTTTTGTGTTACAGTAATCCACTTACCCATGAAACTTCAGTAATGTAGGTATAAGTTTGTAATATTACACTACAGTAACTATAGGATCATTATTTGGTCATATCGGCGTGGACAGTGAGAGGTTTATTACTGTTTCATAAATCTTTCAGCGTATTAAAGCCCTACAGGGCATATCGATGTCCTAAAGGTGGGCCACTACTCAAAACCCCCCCAATACCCCTCTATAAGACAGAGCGTAGAGATGGTAATAAGCAGGGGTCAGAACAGCAGACTTCGGCCAAACATGTATAACCTGAATGGCCACCATGTAAATTCTACATTTCCCCTAAAACGGCCGCTGCAGTGGAAATCATCGGCCAACAGCAACTTCCCCCAGTACAATAAGCTGTTTGCCAAGGGCCTCGGGAGTCACGTGCACAGGGATAAGCTGATCGCCATGGTGGCTCTCGTATTCAAGAGGTTGTCTTTAATGAAACCGTTCCTTTGTTTCAAGGTAATAGATCGCATAACTATGTATGAAGATACTGACGTCAACACTTGAGACCTTTATGGCAAAATGTTCTTCTCTACTGACTTGCGCACTTTTGGCTCAGCTCTGTTCACACTGATGCTGGGGTCAATTCCATTAGCTTTTTGATGGCCAGAATAGCAGTTTGCTGGCCCTTTCTTTCGTGTAAAAAAAATGTAAACCTTGGAAACCAGTTAGAAATCAATTAGGGAATTTACTAAGACTGGCGTTTTATTCGCAAGTCTTAAGATAAAATACGCTGGAGTAAAATGTGTCTAATTTAATAAGAGGTGCACACCTGCCTGTCCGTGCGCCAGAAAGTGAAATTAGTTCAGCTAAGAGCTGGCATGGATGTCAGCTATAATTTACAGTGATTTTAAAAAGGCGCCAAAATTAAAAAGGCACAAATTCAGACTAATTCCCCCCAATGGGTCCATTAACCTGTTACACCTCAATCAAACTAAAACCCGCTCTCCAGGCTTTCATACAATACTTTGTAAAATATACAGGTATGTTATGTGAAAGGTATAAGTGATAAACTTTCTAAAAAATAGATGACACTATATATGTTTATATCATTAATTCTCTATCTCACGTGTGTGTGTGTGTGTGTGTATATGTATGTATGTATATATATATATATATATATATATATACACACACACACACACACACACACACACACACAAAATATAAAAATTTGACAATGTCCTACTTTCAAGCTCACTTGCAATACTAAACGTAGCTGCACTGATATATCATATGCTGTTCCACATAGTTGTGACTTTTGTAATCAATGTCATCAACATATATTATAGAATAAAATTACAGGAGGAATGGTAGCTACCACATAAAAAAGCAATAAAAAATATAAATGTATTAAAACGTCCGCGGGACCCCCACAATTTTTGGACAATATATGGTTAAACCGCCGCCAACACTATGTAATAAGTGGATAATGTCCCCAACACTTTAATAAGTGGATAGTGTATCACTGAATATCTGGTGAACTTTCTGAATAATGAAGTACATTAAAACAAACTTTTAATTCATCTGCTTTACAAAACTATCAATATACCCTTAACAACAATGCTGATTCTGATCCTGGTGCACTGTGGAATTGGTCTTGGCTTGGTTACTGTCTCACTCCAAATGAACTATCTCTCTACTTGATTATTTTGTTGACCCGTTTCATCTGCCCTGATCTTCAGGGGTCAGTTAGGCATAGCGTCCATCAAAGTGCCAGAGGCATAACAGCCATGTGACATTGATCACAGACAAAGAGCTTTGGGTGGTAAAGCTGTGGTTCTTATAAAGGCGACTCCCCCTCTATTTCTCCTGCCCCCACTATCGTCCAATGAGCAGTCAGCCCATCACGCTGACATCACTAAGCATTATTGGCTAGGATCAGCTGTGTGGCCGTTGTGAGCGCTCCCTCTGTTTCAATAGGAACGTATCAGCACTTCTTTATCTTTGTTGGTGAGTACTTTTTTGTCAGATATATCTCCATATATTCTATTAGTATATGATCGTTCACACATCTACGTCCTTAACCCCTTCCCGCTGCAGCCCTTTTTCAGCTTTTCATTTTCTAAAAGCCATAACATCTTTATTTTTCCATTGATATACAGTCCTATGAGGGCTTGATTTTTGCGGGACGAGTTGTAGTTTTTCGTAGCACCATTTATTTTACCATATAATGTACTAGGAAATGGGAAAAAAAAATATTTGTGGGGTAAAAAAATGAAAAAAAACGATTCCTCCATGTTTTTTTGCACGCAGTTTTTACAAAATTCACTGTGCAATTAAAACAACGTGTTAACTTTATTCTGTGGGTCAATACGATTACGGCGATACCAAATATGTATAGGTTTTCTATATTTTACTACTTTTACAAGTAAAAATCTAAGTGTAAAAAAGAAAATTTATTTTGTGTTGCCAAATTCCGAGACCCATAACTTTTTTATTTTTCCGTCGATTAAGTGGTGTGAGGGCTTATTTTTTGTGGGATAAGCTGTAGTTTTTAATAATACAATTTTGGTGTAAATGCGACGGTTTGATCACGTTTTATTTCATTTTTTGTGGGAGATTAGGTGACCAAAAAATAGAGATTCTGGCGTTTACATTTTTTTTTTTTACAGCGTTCACCGTGCGGGCTAAATAATGATATATTGTAATAGTTCAGACTTTTACGGACGTGTCGTTACCAATTATGTTAATTTATTGATTTTTTTACTATGCCCTAGGGGGAAGATGGGAAAAGGTTTGCTTTTTGAACTTTTAATATATATATATTTTTTTTTACACAATAAAAACAAACTTTATTTAACAAATTTTTACTTTTTTTTATTAGTCCCCCTAGGGAACTTCAACCAGCGATCGTTAGATACTAATGTATTGCAGTATATCGTGATTCTGACAGGCAACTATTAAGCCCGTGGGCCCGCTCCATACATCCCCTACCCGACTTTGGCGTATGGATACGTCAAATGTCGGGAAGGGGTTAAAGAGACTGAACTTCACTCTTTCATCTCATTGGTGGACATTTCCTTGTCGGTTTACACTGTGTTTGCATAGAAGGGTGTATACGGATTGTGTTTTGTAAAAGACCAGACAATTGCATGCATAAATCTCATCCTATACCACTGCCCGCATAGATATGTATATAGTTTCTCGCCTTAAATTCTCCAGAAATATGTGTGTTCCAGGAGATCGTGTAACAGATATTGAAGGGAATCTGTGAATTCATCTATGTCATATTTCTGGCGTAGAAAAGTCGGAAATGCTAAAAATAAAAAAAAATCACAATTTTCAGCCCACTCATGCACCTATGCTGGGTTTTCTTTAAAAGTGGGTGTGGCTTATAAAAAGGGGCACCCGGTGCCTGACAAATTTGTTGAAACCAACGCGTGGAAATCCCCGCCTCGCAGTGTAATGTCCTCCAAGACATTACTAGTGAGATAATGTGTTGTAAATGTATTTTATGACATTTTTGCACTATTGGGTACTGTCACTTTAAAATAACAAATGTGAAGTTACAATGCACTGTGTTACAGCCTATGCAGGAGTGGCTTAGACTAAGAAGTTTCCAGAAGGTGGGAGGGAGGAGCTTAGGAGATAGAGGGGGGGGGGTCCAGTGGCAGTTAGTTGGAGTCAGTTGGAGAGGAGGAGAGTGGTACCTGAGTCCATCCATCTTGTCCAGAGACAGGCTGCCTTCATCATCAGGCTAAAGCTTGCAGGAAATGAGAAAACAGCCTTAAAAGAAGAAAATCTTCTGACCTCTATTGAAAGTAACAGGAATCCATTTCGTGGACAGTGAGCAATGTCACCTTACCAAGTTGGTGAGTCTCATCCTTCACATATACATGTGTACTACACTTACTGAGAGCCATTACACAGAAACAGAAAGCTGCATTCATGGACATCTTATCGTCCCCCTGAGTTGACATGGGTAGGAAGCCACATGGAAAGCAGAGGGAGAAGGTCCACCCCTCCTGCATCTGGCGCTTCATCGTATTATAAGGATTGAGACTATTGTAAGAAATGTGCCTCCATGTCATATGGAAGAAGGTAACCGCCATGTTATTTGGAAAACGTAAGTAAAATTGTGCCACGAGCAAGCCTGTTAAACTGCAGCCTCCTGTCTTATTTTGCACCAAGGACACCTCAAAACACCATCACGACAGGAGCAGACACAGGGAGCGTCCCGCGGGATATAAAGAGACTACCACTCTCCGTAACCAGTGCAAACCCCCTCATCACTAGCTGTGAGCAGGCCCTGAGAGAAAGGGAAGGCTTGCTGGCCATCGTGATCCACACTGAGAGCCGAGCCGGCTGCCAATTTGTGGGCCTACGCCTTTCCCATCGCTCCTCGGGTCACCCGCTCGCACGCTACAGCAGCTGTCATCGTTTTTCCTTTCTGGTGTACGGACAGCCATAGATGCGCCCAACCCACTGGGTGTACTTCACTCCAGCGCTCTTGAAGGGGTTGTCCACTATCGGACAACTTATGGCCTATCCACCGGATAGGTCATCAGTATAGTATCAGTGCAGATCCGACACCTGGATCCTGCACCTATCAGCTGATCCGGCTGCAGGCACCGGATGTTATGGCACAGTATGCAATATGCGGAGCCGGAATCAGTTTGCTCCGTACATTGCATAGTGGCCGTGCTGCAGAACTGCAGCTGTGCTTCTATTCACTAGAATAGGAGCAGAGCTGCAGTACTGAAGCTCGGCCTCTATTCCATGACTGGAGCCAAATGCTTCTGGCATAGACGTCCTGTGCCTGGAGGCAGCCGGAGCGGCTTATCGGTGTGGGGTCCGGGTGTCGGACCCCACAGATAATGTGCTGATGACCTATCCAGTGGATAGGTCATCAGTTGTCCGGTAGTGGACAACCCCTTTAATATCAGGACTGGTGTGGATAGTGTTATATATTTACAATATATATTTCAGGTATATGAGACCAAGAACGCAACTTAGTCTCTATTAGTTTTCTCAATCTTGCGTGTTCTCAGACTTCTGATTGTACGCTCTGTATATGGCAATTATTTCACTTTTATGATGACCGTTCAATAGATGTAGGTTTGGCTGACACTGCTCACTGCTGCGTTGATTTGTTTGATTTCCACACGCTGACCACAATGTTCACACATGTGTTCTTTATGTGCATGCGCGCTTAGCGCTCTTGGTCCTCTCGGCCCTGTAGTTCCACCACACACCTTCCTAATTAATTGTCAGGTCTCGTGACGGATGATATTGAGAGCAAGTGTGTATTAATGAGAATTTGCTCGCCCATTTGGCACCTTCTTTTTATATATATATATATATATATATATATATATATATATATATATATATTTAAATCTGTTACACAATGGATCTGTCATACCTGTTATGGCTCTGGTAATAACATAGGCCATAACTGTAAACAGAACCTTACATCTGCATCTTGGTTTAAGGAGTTTTTTTCCAAAGTAGGTGCATATCTTTACATTTTTTGGTTTAGTTTTGCAGTGTTCACCTTTTATCTTTTGTTACACAAGTGTGCATACTTTCTAAAAAAAAAAAAAAAAAGTAGAAAAAAATACCAACAGGCAGGGGATGCAGTCCTGGCTTCGTCTTCTTCTCTCTGGTATACTGGAGCAGAAATGTAGGTGGTACATATGAATATTCTCATTTTTCTGTGTCTGGTATTGCAGCTAGTACAATACCAAACACAGCCCATAGACAGGTGTGGCGCTATTTATGGGGATTTTTTTTCCCCTAATCTCGGACAGACTCTATAATTATGCTCCCCAGACTGACCACCAACAGGTTTTCATAATTAGACCTTAGTAATGGACAGTGAGACGATATCACATGTTTGAGACATGTTTCTTTTTAATGAAATACATGTTCTATTTTTAGATAATACAGCCTCAATCTTGCATTGTTAATAAAATAATTTCCTCTGCAAGCAAGGAGAGGAATTTCTCAACAATTCATGGAAGTGGAAAATTCTGTCTGTTCAGTTATATAGAGATTCACTAAAATGGGCTACATAGTGTCAATAATAAATGAAAATCCAGAAGGCAGTGAGCCCCTTCCAGTTGCTAATGTAAAAGGAAAACCAGGCAAGTAAGTGTGTACAGGGTTTACCAAAATATCCTATTGTGTATTTTTAGGCTCAAAAAGAGGTCTGGGATGACTTTGCTATGATTGTTGGCCTCGCTACCTACTCCGCTACAAAAAAAAGTGATCAGCCTCGGAGCTTGAATGGGGTTACAATACTGGACGCAGCACATGGACAAGCACTATACCAACCAACAAGGCCCCAGCGGTTAGACCATTTTTCTAATCTTGGACAACCCATTTAAGACAAGTAGAGGAATCCTTAGTCAAGGTTCATACAACTTGTTTTAAAGGCAGTTTCCATTTGTAAAGGAGCTCAGGGAAAATGACTCATGTTAACATTATCCAGAAGACAATGCACCTGTTCATTTCTCTAGTGTATTCACCTGTGATGGACTTCATGGCTTCCCCCTATGCATCAGGTCCCAATTTTTCTGCATCGTGGAGTAGGAGCTCCGGATTAACCATGGACAACCTCCACTACAAGTTGACCAAGATTCTTATAATTTAATATGGTACCAGTACCTGCAGACTGTGTTTCAACTACCTCACAACCCTACTTGACTGATAACATCAAATTCTTCTGCATCGTTATTAGACTGCTAAGTTAAAGTGGTTGTACCAGAATCGACAATTATCACCTATCCACTGAGCGCTATACGCGTCTGTGTCCGTTATTTCCATAGACATTGAATGGAGTGGCAGCATGCATGCTCCACCACCGCTCTATTCAATGTCCTCCCCACTGCGATTGAGCAGTGAGGAGAAACAGAGGGTTCCGGACACCAGTTCCCACGACCAGTGGGGGTCCCAGCGGTGGGGACACCATCAAACAGACAATTATCACCTATCCTTCTGGTACAACCTCTATAATGGTCCCATATTTGACTAAGGTAATCATATAATTAATTTCTACTAATATTACTATTACGGTTTCCTAATTCAACAAATAATGTTTTTTGTTCTATACTAGTAACAAACTTGCAAACTAGAACATACAATATCACTATAATACTGTTGCATCACGTCACATGGTGTCCTAGGTGTACCAGGTGTATAGCATTCAAAAACAAGCCCTTTCAAAAGTTTGCTTGGGACCCAGTAGTTAGTCTTCTGAATCTCGAGATGCTGGCCCCATGTTATGTTCTCATATTCAAGCTTTTTGCTAGCAAAATAACTTTTTTCAGCCATTTTTTGGGGGATATTGTACCTCAATTTATATTAAAAATGGTCCAGGGGTGAGATCTGACATAGTGTATGTAGCCTTCTTGAGTTAATGGACTTTGTCATGGAGGGAAAAATTTTGTTACCCAACATAGCGGCTTTGCAAGACTAGAGTTAAAATAGATGTTTTTGACTCTGCAAATCCACTTTTTTGGAAAAGCAAAAAATTTCACTAACTTGTTCTAAGTCAGTTCTCCATGTACATTTAAAGCACTTTTAAGTAGTCTGCAGATGAGCATCTTACATCTCAGCATCCTACACTTTGACCTGAGTTTAACTGTAGATGTGCCCATGTGAGTACACAGACTAAATCTTGACAAACTACTAATCCATGCGCGTTATTAATAATTTTTTCAAAGATAATCCAATTGTAAGTCCGGATGAAAAGAACACAGACCACGGTTTTATTGGTGCAGATAACATGCTTTATTGCAATCAATGTATTATCTCCAAGAGGTTCAATAAATAGATAATAATATAATCATACTAAATACTACATGGAAGAGTTACAACAAAGTAAAGGGCTTTAGAAGATGTTGTCAACAGTTTCTCTAACTGTGGTACTTTGCTTATATGCCCTGTTCTCACAACATGTAATACTTTCTATTCTACCACACATACAATCAACGCACCCGATGAACCTCTAATGGAGTTTTGCCACTGATTCTGCACACGAGTCTCTGAACTTGCTTCGATGAGGGTATGGCCAGGTGATGTGACTTTGTGGAGCAAGTTGAGGGAGTCGACATGTCAGAAAAAGGGCAGAGATATGTTTTTTGAACAAAGTGCTGGCCGTTTGCACTTTGCTCAGAAACAAGAAATAGTCTCAGTAAACTGTTATTGTCCGCAAATAATGTAAACATTACAGTGTTGCTTACAGGAGGGTAGTTGCAAACAACGCCTAATGTTTACGATTATTTCAAATATAAAGTGTTTGCATAGTTCGTGTAGAGCATCCTCTTTTGGGTGTAGGTCTTCAACAGGGAGTTTCTCAACCTGCTGAGGTATACTTAGACATCAACATGGTGTTGAGGCACATAGTTTAATGGTAGGCAAGGTATTCGCTTCCGAAGAAACTTTCTCCTGCCCACCGTTTAGTTCAGTTGCAATTTTTTTTTTAAACGTCACATAATATATGGTACAGAACGCCATAACCGGTCAACCCGGTATTTTTACAGTATGTACATCATGTCAATTCATTTTTTCAGCCTCTTAAGTCATATAAGAGTAAGATATAGTGTAAATCTATGGACTTTGTCTTATACAGGTAGATACAAAAATATTTCTCTATTTACAAATCAGTTATTCCAGTCCCAGTGAACCACTTGTAAGAGTACAAGTGAATGTAAACGATCGATTATTTAAGGTGTTCGAACATTGATATTCACAGAAGCAGAATCCGATCCGAAAGAGTTTGCAAGATTCAGTGTGTAACGTCCACCATCCGTTTTCTGAATTTCTGTAATGATGAGAGTGGTCAGGTCTTCACAGGTTTCGACATGAACGCGCCCCTTTTGTTCTTCAGTAGGAACCAGCTTCCCACCGTGAGACCAGATGATATCTGGAGTGGGTTCACCAGAGAAGGCACAAGCTACAGTAAGAACCTTTCCTGCTTCAATGCTAACATCAGATGGCAGAGCTTCGATTTTGGGTGAACACCCTTTAAGGAAAAAAATATAAATATAATGTCAGCAAAACATTTAATGATGTAACTAATATTCCAGTAATGCATGACTGGAAGCATCCATAGGTGGCGGTCATCTTCATACAGAATACATTTACACTGTAGGAAGGTGTTGGCGCTCATCTTATAGTGTATTGAATTGCGTCCTATCTATTAGCACTATTTTTAAAAGTCTTCTATATTGTAGCTTCAATTTCTTTAGAGAATGCAAATCTACTAAAATACAAGAATCCATTTCACTTCCCTTTTTCTAGGTTCTATATTTAACAATTAAATGGTAAATTCTCAACCTATTCTGCCTATGGCCAGAGACAAACTACATTCTATAAAATCCTACTCGATTGAATTTGACGTTCAAAGGGTGGCCACGATGTGCTCAGGGGCTCTTTCATTCTCCTTCTGGCTACCTAGATAGTCCTGGAACGCAAGACATCTGTGATAGTTTCTGTGCAACTTGTCTTCTCCAGAAGTGGCCGCTAATTGGCTTCTTGCATGTATGCTCCAGTTGGAGGGGTAAAACAAATGGTTGGTGCAGGACCACTTCTCTAAGTAGCCCATTTGTCTATGAACTTCTTTGTCTTGAGCTGTTTTATGGTCAACTGGAAATATTTTATGGATACTGTTAAGTGACTGGCATAATATTATGGGTAATTCTGTGTGGTAGGCATAATGATATAAGCAATTCTGTCTTGACTATTACTATGCTGGCACTGCTATTTGGCCTACACTCATCACCGGTCAGATGAGTCGCTGAAAGGTGGTACCATTGTGTAGGCATTATGGGTCTACGTGTGGGAACGATCTGCTATGGCCATTTCAATTTCAAACAATTCAGAGGTGTTATTTGTGCCCCTAGATCTGGGCGCTCAGGCTGAAAACACAGGATTGTTTTGTAGTTGTAGCATACATATGCTGAGGCATATACTTCCATGCTTCCATGACTGAGGCTCTTGAAGGACTGTGGCTCCCAAAAGGCAGTAGCCAGCCACCACTGTTCTGTTTTTTTATCCTGCTTGCTGAGAAAATTGATTCTTTGATCTCAAGAGAAAACAATAATAATTAATAATGTCTGAAAAAACATGAACTCAAAAGAATATCACAAACATGTTTACAGAACTGATGTGATTTGCTCACCTCTAGATCCCGCAGAGAGCATTCTGCTGGATGAACCTTCCATATGTCTCAAGCTTGAGGATTCCATTGTGCTGCTAGAATGCATTTCCATAAAGGAGGCTTCTTTCACTGAAGACATACTTGCAAATTTGGTTTCCGAAACACTACTGCTGCTCAAACTGCTGAAAGAGGCCTCTTGTCTAGAGGCAGACATGTGCATTGCTTGCAAAGCAAAGCTTTCTTGTAGGCTAGCTTCACCAGCAGTTTTTAATACAACCTGTTTTGAAGGTTCTTCAATAAGACCTTCAAGGAGAATAAAAAAGCAGCTTGTTAATACAAGGCTATACATTGAACATTTAAATTTTCCCGGCTCCGTGGATACAATGGAAGCAGCTATTTCCGTATCAACAATAGAAATCATCAGAATACAGTCTATCAAATTCTTAAGAATCTATGACATCACTTAAACACAAGGTATCAATAAGGTAGTTACTTAAGGAGGTCATACACTGCATTCTCAGGATGTACTTCACTGAACTAAAAGTTTTGTACAATTAGCATAAGGTCAACTACTGACATGTCTTTTTATCAGATAACAGATTTTGAGAAGAAATGTCAAATATATATCATGGAATACTTACGGAGAACATTTAATGATGCAGTCGCAGAACATTGTCCATGGTAATTTTTGGCTTTGATGGTATATTTTCCACTATCTTTTTCAGTTGCTTGCTGAATTTCAAGAGTGTATACATGCTTGGATCGAGACACTCTGATGTGAGATGAGACTGAAATCTTAAAAATGACACAAAATTTAGAAAAACATGTTGACAGAATGGACAACAAGCTTAAAATATATTTATTTTATAATCATCTTGCAAACATCATGTACTAAAGGAACACACAACTGACAGGGTCAGCATTCGTCCAGCTAACTGCATACTATGGGGGTGCAGTCACACGCGGCAGATTTTGTTTCAGAAATTTCTGCAACTGAAAATTAGTTCCATTCATTTAAAAGGAACTTGAAGAAATCCTTACCCCTGCTGCAGAATCAACCCCTTTTAGATGAATGGAACTGAATTTCAGTTGCAGAAACTTTTGCAACAAAATCTGCCGCGTGTGACTGAATCCTAACAGTTACATTTGGGACACCCAAAACCAAGACAATGATGTAGCCAGGACTTCATCAATTAAGGTCTCCTGTATAGCCATAGTTTCAACTTTTTGTTATGTCTCTTTTAATAAAATAATGCTATATGTTATTTTGCATTATACATTAGTTTGTATAATATTTAGATAGAATAATTTCTATGAAATACAAATGTATTTATATCTCTAGAAACAACGTATCAATGTATGTTAATTTTACTTTAATAAGGACAAGGGACTATTTCTTCCTTATTTTCTTACCTACATTTTAGGATAGCAAAATCAAGTTACTTACCGGTAAATTGTCTTTAAACCATTCAACTTCTGGAGATGGATCACCAGTGATTTCACATGTGAAGATAACACTCTGACCTTCATTTGCATTTTGAGACTTGGGTTGGTAGACAAATAATGGAGCATTTGATAAATCTTTGGCCAATGTCAGATCAAATTGGCATTTGACAATTCCATGATCTGTTCTTGCCTCACAGGTAAGGATCCCTTGTTCTTTACTGCTGACTTTTTTGATGGTTATAGTTTGGTCATTACCAGACACTCCATATCTATAGTCTTCAGAGTTTTTTAGCTCATATCCATTGAGCACCCATTTTACATTTGATGCTCCTGGTATGTTGGCCTTCAGGGTGACTTTCTGACCTTCACCAAAACTGACACTGCTGATTGAAGCTTTAGTCTCAGTATGAACGGTTTTGATTTCTTCTGAGACCATGTCAGTTTTAGTAACTTCTTCATGTACTACAGCCTTTGATAAAGATGTGGCTTTCTGAACAGATTTCTTAGACTCAATTACACTGGAAATTTGAGAGAAAACGTTTCTAAATGTTTGTCCCACAAACTGCAGGTTGGTTTTGGATACACCACCTTCCCCAACAATCTCACAAACATATTCGCCTTGGTCAGATTCAGAAATATTGTGGATGCTTAGCTCATAAGTCCCAGTAGAAGTGTAGTGAAAGCCGAAATGACCATCTTCCCTCAGCTTCTTGCCATCTTTAAACCACGACACTTCTCTACCATTCAGCAATGTGCTTTCAACTACGCATGACAGTTTTGCTGTGTCATGGCTTGCCATAGCTTTCAAGTTTTGGGCAATCTTTGGAGCTGTAACAGCAGGTAGTTGTACTTTGTCAGCAGGTGATTTGGCAGCTGACTTTTTTGGTGTAGCTGGCTCTGGGGACTTCACACGTCGTGGTGATTTTACTGATTCATGAGACTTTTTGTGAAGTTCTGGAGATTTCACTCTGGGCGGGGAGGTGACACCTTTTTCCGCTGACTTTGAGCGTTTAATTGTCAAAGTGAAGTGTGCTTCTTGCTTTCCTTCAGAATTTTCAACCACTACTGTATAACTTCCTTCATCAGACAACTTAACAGATGTAATTTCAAAGGTTGACCTATATTTTGTTGAAGTTATATGATGGCGAGCAGTGGAGATTATAGACTGTCCAGCAAGCAGCCATGTTACTGTTGGCGTTGGCTCACCATCAAAGTCACATGAAAATCTGACATGCTCACCTTCAGACACTGTCACAGATTGAGGTTTTGTTAGAATTTTTGCAGGTTCTGAAGTTTTGAATTTTCTTTGCACAACTCTTTCTTCTAGTGCTCTTGCTTCTGAAGCTGAGACTTTCTTTTCTTCAGATGCATAAGCCTCATATGTTTCTTTAGATTCTCTAGATGAAGTTATTTGTGATCTAACTTCCCTTCTCTCAGAACTTGCTTCGATTTCAGAGGTTTTCTTAAATGATGAAATTGAATAGTCCTCTGATTTAAGAAGTTCTGGGAAAGCAGACCTGGGCACCACATCATCCTTCCTCTTTGGTGTATAGGTGGTAAAATCTCCTCCAGAAACATCTAGTGTGGCATAATCAGAAGTCTCACCTTTGTAGTTTGTGCAAAGAGCACGGTATGTTCCACTATCTTCAGGTTGGCAGTCAATTATTTCCAGAGTCAATACTCCACTCACATTGGAAATATGGTACTTACTGCTCTCCTGAATTTCAATACCATTGTGATACCATTGAATGTCAGCAGTAGGCTTTGACTGCACATTAAGAATGAATCTAGTGTTTTGGCCAAAAGGCACACGATGGGATCGCATTCTCAAAGTTATACGGGGAGTATTGTCCAGTGTGAAAGGCTGTTGAGTCAAAACCTCATATTTCCTTTCTGAAGTCTTTTGTGTTTTTAGAGCTGCTTTCATTGATTCATATCTTGAAAAAATATCAAATCTTGCTGTTCTTTCAAAACGTGAAAGTGATCTTTCACTAGAAACAGGACTGGGAGACCGAGGCCTTGTCCTTTCAGGTGTAGGAGATCGTCTTTCTGGTTTAGCTGGTTTTGAACGAGGCCTTACTAGTTCTGACACAGGGCGCATAAGTTCAATATAAGTAGGTGATAGTGATCTTCGTCGGCCAAGCAATCTTGTTACTGCAGGAGATGATTGGCGCACTTGTCTTCTGACTGTGCTAACTGCTTCTTCAGCTTCTTCAACATCAGTAATTTCAGTTATTTCTCTTTCTTTTCTTGCCCGAAGTCTACTTTTTTCTTCTCTTTCTATATATTCAAGATCTTTTGTGTACTGGGAAAGCCTCTGAGTTGTGCTGTATGGGCGAAGTAATTCTTCATCTTCTCTTTCTTCAATGATTCTTTGCTTTTGTCTTGGTGGTTTATATACAGCTCTCTCATAACGTTCTCTGAGATCTCCATAACTTGTTGTTACTTCCTCTTTAGTTGGGATGTGGTAACTTGTATACCTGGTTTGTGCTTCACTTTTCTTCTCTCTGCTCACATGAGCTTCGGGTGAGGTGTACCGTAGGGTTGATAGTTCAAATCTTAGAGGACTGCGACTGGGCGGAGAAGCAGAAAAGCCAAGTTCTAGCTCTTCTTCTAAACGTAGCCTTTCCTCTTCAACTCTTTTCATAGCCAAATAGTCTTCAACTGAGAGTAGTAGTTCATCATCTGAAACATCACCAAGAGAACGCCTTCTTGGTCTGTAATAAAGTTCATAATCTGGTGATGGTGTACGACGACGAGCTGGCCTGACAGTTTCTAGATCATCCTGTGACAATTTTGGAATGCGCCATTTAGGTTTGTATTGATCAGTGATGCGTGGCAGTGGCATTACATAGAATTGCTCCCATCTTGAAAGACGAATACGTTTTGGACGTTTTTGGACAATACGCTCAAGTGGCTCTGGCATTTCGTATTGATCTCTCAATTTCTTGTACCATTTCATTTCAGACATTGGTACATACCTCTTAATAGATTGATCTTCCTCGAGCGCAGACACAGCATGAACCCGTCGCTCTGGTACTTCATATGGCATACGAATAGTTTTTACTTCTTTTTTCTTCTCTTCTTTCTGAATGTCATATTCTCCCTTCACAGTTTTTGTGCTTACAGCTGGTTTGTACAAAATAGCTGCTTCTCTTAGAGCCTGTTGGGCTACTGGAGTTAGTGGAACTGCATCAGTACCAGCAAGAATTTCTGCCAATCTTAAAGTTTTGTCAATCTGTTTTTGAACATGTACTTTACGCTCGTCTTCAGATTTGTACTCATGCTTGACATATCTCATACGTTCCACCTTCAGGTATGCTTGACAGCTTGTAGATCCCGCACTATTTGTAGCAGTGACTCTGTAGTAGCCTGTATCTTCAGGAAGGGTGTCTCTAATGAAAAGTGCATAATAATCAAGACCTTCATGAATGATGTCAATGTTGGGACCAAGTGCCAAAGCCTGGCCATCTTTTTCCCATGCCAGTGTTGGTTTTGGAGTACCAGAAACTCTGATTTCAAAGCGGACAGAATGACCCTCCTGGCAGTCAGCATTTGCAAGCAACCGTTTAAACATTGGTCTTAAAGTATTGTCTGCTGCTGCAGGATGAGGAATAACCGTGAGCTTAGCTTTGCAGCTGTCTTCACCATATCGGTTCTTTGCCACAACTGTATATTCAGCATCATCATCTGTGGTCAGTTTATGAATGTTCAGCTGGTACAATCCTTTGTCAGATTCAAAGGTATATTTCTTTTCATCCTCACCAGGTTTGATTTTCTGACCTGACTTAAGCCATGTAACTTGTGGGTCAGGGTGGACTGTAATTGTTACCCCAAATCGGATATCTTCACCAATATAAGCCGTGCGATTAAACAGAGGTAAGGTGAACTCAGGTGGTCTCTCCAATAGTCTCATGGCATCAATTCTACGTTTTACTTTCTTCACTGTTCTGCATCTGTAGTATTCATATTGTTCTCTTACACCGCTGACAAAGAGCTCCCCATAAGAGCTGTCCTCACCATAGTCATTAACTGCTTTGCATCTGTAGGTGCCATCATCTGATTTTCTTATGTCTTTAATGTACATAGTGGCTACACCTTCATGGTATGTGATTTCATATTTTTCACTGTTTTCTAATTGACGGATGCCAAAGTACCAAGTGACTTGTGTAGAACTATCATAGTTTTCAATCTTGCAAGAGAATTTGGCATAGCCTCCTTCTTCTCCAGCAGAATGTGTTATTTGTCCAGCCAGTGGTCCAATTTCAATTGAAGCAACTTTCACCTTAGCAACTGTAACTCCTTTCTGGGACCTTATTGCACCACCGCAAGAAATACGAGCAACAGAGACTACAAAATTCCATTCTTTCTTAATTAAACTTTGGTAATACCGCCTGTGTCTTAATGTCTTAATTACTTTTGTGCTTATCTTTTCGGTCTTCTGTTTCAACCATGAGTGCTCAAGAGCTTCGGCTGCAGTCATGCGACTCTTTCTTTCTTTCACCAAGAGTCGGTCTATGAAGTCCATTGCTTCCAAGCTAATATCTTTAAAGGATTCATCTTCAAAGTTGTATTCAGCATTGACAATGTTCTCAATAATCTGTTGGTTTGTTTCAGCAGAAAATGGATTGAGACCACTAAGAAGTACATAGACAAGTGTACCAAGAGACCACATATCAGTTGCAGTGCTGACCAAATCATGTTGGTGAACTTCAGGTGCATAGTACTCTGGAGCAGTGAACTGAATTCTAAAGCTTTCTCCTGGTATTAACTGTCTTGCTTGACCAAACTCAGTGATTTTGATACTTGAGCTTCTTCTTGTTGTATACATGATGTTTTCTGGTCTAATATCAAAGTTTCCAACACTGTTTGAATGAAGGAAGTCAAGAGCTTCACAAATCTGGCGGACATATGAAACAATTTCCCTTTCACTTAGGTCAAATCCTGATGCACCGATTCTTTCAAATATGTCGACGCCAGATATAAACTCAAAGATCATAACAAGTTCCTCTAGACTATCAAATGACTCATAAAGGTACAAGATGTTCTTGTGGCGAGCAATGTTGAGTATAGAAATTTCTTTCTTCACTGTCACCTGGTCAGCACCTTTAACTTTTACAAACTTGGCAAGGTAAGTTTTCTTTGAAACATTTTCAATACAACGATGAGTAATTCCAAATTGTCCATGTCCAAGCTCTTCAGCAATGGAGTATCTTTCATGAAGCACTTTTGTGGAAGAATGTGCTGCTTTTGTTTTGGTGATTTCTATTTCTGAGACTTCATCATCATAATTCAACATTCTTGTTTTGTCTTCTTTTGTAACAACTGGATCTGTTGGCTCGGATGGTTTACTCTGTCCAAACTTATTTTCAGCTATTACTCTGAACTGATATCTTGTTTTGCCAAATAAGCTAACCACTGTATATCTAGTCTCACGAGATTGTCCAACTCTAATCCATCTATCTGCTGTAGTGGCGCATTTCTCTACGATATAGTTGATGATTTTGCTTCCACCATCAGTTGCTGGGGCATTCCAAGTTAGATTAACGGAATCTCTTGAAACATCACTGACTTTAAGTCCTCTGGGTGAGTCAGGAACATCTGCAACATCCAGCTCTACTGTCTTCTGATCAATTCCAAATCTGTTCTTTGCACAAACGACATAAAAGCCAGCATCTTTTCTGTCCACACCATTTGAGAACACAAGTGAGGTGAATGAACGTGTAACAATCACTTGATATTGTCCATTGTTATCAATGAGATCCTGTCCCTTCTGCCATGTGATAACAGGGTCTGGTTTACCAGAGAAGGGGACTTTGATACTGACAACTTCACCTCTCAATGCATGAACAGCACCCATTCCTTCCAGATGCTTAGGCAGATTAATTTTAGCAGGAACTATAGTAAATAAAAGGAAAATGAAAAAGAGAATTAACGAAGTTAGTTTAGTGGACAACAGCAGAACGTACATATATAACTGCAAAAAATTTTTAAACATTGTTTACCTTCCACATCCAAGGAAGCTGTGGCAGAAATAGACCCTCCTTGGTTGGTTGCTCTCACTTGGTAGACTGTAGCATCATCTTCAAAGACATTTGTGATAACAAGCTGGTAGTATCCGCCCTTATATTCTTGTAGCTTAACCTTTTCTCCATCTGGAAGTATCTCTTTACCCTGTTTAAACCATTTAACAACAGGCTTGGGATGGCCAATAATTTTGCTGACAAATGTAGCTGTGCTCTTGTACTTAACATTTAGGTTTCTCAGTTCTTCCTTAAACTGTGGAGCACGGATTGGTACATCAGATTTAGGAACAATAGGTTCAGATATTTCACTCCATTCACTTTCACCTCCAAGGTTTTCACATTTAACACGGAACTCATATTCAAGGTCTTCAATGAGACCCTTCACAGAGTAGACTGTTTCATGAATTTCTTCCGTTGTAACGGAAATCCATTTGTTCTGCTTCTTCTCACGTTTCTCAAGGTAGTAATTCTTAATCTTTGCACCTCCATCACTGGCTGGTGGCTTCCATGACACAACACAGGAATCCTTTGTGATGGCAGTAACCATTGGTTTAGCTGGAGTTCCTGGTTTTTCTGCAATTTAAATTTGTGATAATTTAGTAACAGTTTTCTACTGCTAAAAATAATTGTCTTTTACATGTATTTGAGGTATATTTTGTACCTAATGACATTATTGCAACTTTACTCACCAAATGGACTCTTAAGTACAACAATAGATGGTATCTCCAAAGATTCACTGATGCCATATAAGTTTTGAGCAGAAACTCGGAAGTAATAGCCAGCATTTTCAGACAGATTAACAATGCGGCAGGTGGTTCCAGAAATTGAAGAAGACACTAGCTGCCACTCTCCACCTTCCTTAGCTTCCCTGCGTTCCACTAAATAGTTAGTCACCATTGATCCACCATCATCTTCTGGTGGCTTCCAGCTGATTACGACTGAATTTTTCAGTAAAGCATCAACAACTATTGGACCTGAGGGTTTATCTGGTTTATCTGCGGGGAAAGGAATTTTTTTTAAGTTCAATTATATTTTACAAAGTAAAATTCAACAGTATTGTATTACCAGTTCTGTGTTTTTAACAGCAATAATATACCTTGTATTTCAACATTAAGTACTGTGTCAACAGTTCCAAATATGTTGCTTAGCTGCACCTTGTATTTGCCAGCATGACTCTTGTGCTGCACATTCTTGATGACAAGGTGGGTATAGTGCTCTGTATTCTCAATGGTGAGATTTTCAGAAGATTTTAATGGTTTTTTGCCATAGAACCATGTAATGGCTGGCACAGGGCGTCCAATATATGCCACATGTAGGCGAAGAGTTGTGCCTACTCCTGCTAAATATTTCTCCTTCAGAGGGAATCCTGGGTGGAACTGTGGAGTGGCTTCCAAAAGTAGTTTTCCACTTGTTTCAATTTCTCCAGCATCATTAACTGCAATACAAGTGTAGAGGCCTTCATCTTCCTGCTCATCAGTCAAGACAGTAAGTGTGTGGCTACGTCCATCTGAGGACATTTTGTATTTGCGACTTTGCACCAATTCTTTGCCAAAGCGGTACCATTTGATGTCAGGCAATGGTCTACCAACAATCTGGCAGGTTAATTTGGCACTTTCACCTAGTTTGGTTGTGACTTCTTTTATTTCTTGCCGTAGACCAGGAGCTTCCCCGGCTATATAAAACAATTGAAAATATATTGTATTAAACAAAAATTGGTAAACTACATACATTTGTTGCAATACTTATACATAGGCAAATATTTGTCTTGATAAAATACTGTTAATGTAAAACTTACAGGTTAGTTTAGTTTTCACAGTCATTGCTGTTCTACGAGGTCGACTAATTCCAGTTTCGTTTTCTGCAGATACTCTGAATTCATATTCAGTAGCTTCCAGTAGGCCACCCATAGTGAACTGCCTGTCCTTGATACGCTCTTTATTGCATTTCTTCCAGGCGCTGTCTCCAGACTGTCGGTATTCAACCCAGTATCCAAGGATGTCTTTACCTCCATCACACTCTGGTTTTTCCCATTGTATTGTTATGCTATCCTTTGATACAGATGTAATTTCAATGTCACCTGGTTGGCTTGGTTTGTCTGGAAAGTACAAAGGAAAATAATTTTATTATCAACACAATATTTATACTGGTTACGCTAAAATATGCTATTAAGTATTTTATCCACTTACCAAATGGATCTTTACAAATAACTGAGTCAGATGCTGGGCTTGGCTCACTCAGTCCAATATCATTTTGTGCAATAATGCGGAACTGATATTCAGCATCTGGGACAAGTCCAGTGATGGTATACATAGTTGTAGTGATATGGGTCTTATTGTGTCTAACCCATTTTTCTGTGGTTGTTTCTTTGCGGTCGATATAGTATCCTGTGACTCGAGAACCACCGTCATCTTTAGGACGAGACCAAGATAAGTTGACTGAGCTCTTTGTAACATCCACAACTTCTGGTGGGTTGCATGGAGGTTCTGGTACATCTGCAATTTGATGAGTGCATAGTTAATACATATACATAGTAATATATAACTTTTATTAACATGATTTACATCTGTTATATATTCAGAAATGGGACAAATTAATACATACTCAGTTGTGTCTTTGGTACAGCAGGTTCTTCTGATTTTAGTGGACGACTAAGACCAAACTGGTTTTCACTTGAAACACGGAAATGATATTCCACATTTTCTTTCAGTCCTTTAACAACCAAAGATGTTCCTTTCACACGTGAATCAACGGTATACCAAGCAGTCTTTGGTACTTCTCGTCTTTCAACAATGTAGCCAAGGATATCTGAACCACCATCATCAGCAGGGGCTCTCCAGCTTACTCTCACTGAGCGGGCCTGGATGTCATCATATTCCAGTGGACCTTCTGGAGTATCTGGGCTTCCAATAACTTTGACCTTAATGTAAACCGCCTTTTTGCCACATTTGTTTTCAAGAATCAAGTCGTAAGTTCCAGAGTCTTCCCTAACAGCATCTTTGATGACAAGTTCAGTGTGAGTTTCAGAAGTTGCGATCATTGCTCGATTGCTTACATCCCGTCCTTCCTTGGTCCATTTACATATTGGGATGGGTTTGCCCTTTATTGGTATGGTTATTCTGATTGCACTTCCTTGTCTTATAACAAGACCTTCTTGGTATTTTTCATCCAATTCATAATCAGGATATGCTGTAAAAGAAAAATAATTAATTATTTTATCCATTTGCAAATATTTTCATCTGATTTCGTAACCTTGTCAATAAGTTATGATTTGTTTATGTCTTACCAAGCATTTCAGTGATTTTAACAGTTCCTGGAACATCTGCTGGTTCTCCAGGTCCTCCAGCATTGCATGCCATAAGGCGGAACCTGTACTCTGCTCCTTGTGGTAAGTGAGTAAGGGTATATTCACAGATTTTGGTTGGTGTCGTATTGCATTTTGTCCATTCATATTGATCAATCTTTTGCATTTCAATTAAGTAACCCGTGACTTTAGATCCTCCTTCCTCTTCTGGTGGACTCCATGCCAATGAAATTGATGTTCTTGTTGTATCTGTAACTCTTGGATTCTGAGGCTTTTCAGGAGGAGCTGTAAAAGAAAGTTCAAAATCTATCAGTTTAACAATTTTATTGTAAGATTGTATATCATACCTTTTATATTAAGGACTATAATTACTCTTGCCTGTTAAAGGTGTTGTCAATTCACCTATTAGGACATATGGATGTCATAGAGGAGGATACTCTGCTCATAATACCCCTATTAGAGTGGACTAAGGGTGTCTATGGCTCTGGAGTACTTAGTGAAATCTTGTATTACAATTACTGAAAGGGGTTCCATGTAATACTACAATTTCCCTAGCTGGACAGCCCATTTACAAACACTTACAAATAATTTCTTTAATTTGATTAATGTAATGTTTGTTGTTGTACTCCACAAAGAAACTACAATGCATCTCAAGCAAGTTAAAATGTTTCTCTTAGCTTACTGTACCTATTGGATCCATTGCTACTGCAGGTTTTGATGGACGGCTTGGTTTTCCAACACCTCTTGCATTTATAGCTGTAATACGATGTTCATATTCCAAGCCTTCAATAAGTCCAGTAGACCGATAGCGTGTCATTGTCACAGGTACTTTATTTGCACGAACCCATCGATCAGCTCTGACCTCTTTGCGTTCTACAATATAACCAATGATCTGTGAACCACCATCTTCATCTGGAACGTTCCAAGTTAGGGTCATACCATCACGTGATACATCAAACACCTGTGGAGTCTCTGGTGGTCCAGGAATACCTGAAATAAGACAGCAGGTAACAATGGTCATTTTGCAGTAATGAATATGTCACTAGAATAAGTAGATTTGCTGCACTTTTATGATGAGTTCCTTGAAAGTTCTTAATTTAAGGCAAAATGTAATGCAAGAAAATAAGTCTTGGTATATGGGTTAGCTGTGATCAGTAATTTTATAATTATGTTATATATTTCTCATGTATTGTTTAAATGAAAACAATGTTTTTTATGTAGTGTACTTACTTATTCTGCTCTTGCATTCCACAACTTCAGATTGTAAATAGGAACCAATACCAAAACGATTTGTAGCTGCCACTCTGAATACATATTCAGTGCCTTCAATGAGTCTTGTAAATTTGTACATTGTTCTTGTGACAGACTCAGAAACTGGTAACCATCCAGGGCGGTGAGCATCCCGTTGTTCCACAACATAGCCACTTATTGTAGCTCCACCATCCATCTGTGGTGGTTCCCAGGTAACAGACACTGATGTGGAATCAATCTCATCAATAGAAATTGGTCCAATAGGTGGTCCAGGTTTGTCTGTTGATGAAAAGAAAACGTAAAAACATATCAATAATTCATATATAAATAATTTATTTTTTCTGTTTTAATGTCAATTAAAAGATCAATACTCACCAAGAATGATAACTTTAACTGTTTCAGAAACTGTTGCAACTGTATTTTTAATTTCAAGTGTATAATCTCCAGTATCATTGATAGTGGTCTCGCGAATGGTTAGTTTGGCTACTTTATTCACAGTTTCAATCTTAACACGGTCAACCTCCTTTATCTTGGATCCTTCAAAGAACCATGATGCTGCAGGAGGAGGACGCCCATGAATGGGTAATGCAAGCTCGATTGGTCTGCCACATGGCACATGCACAATCTTCTGGGGTATTCCAGCCAGATCAATGGAAGGCAACACTACAGAGAGAGACACAAGTACATAGGTTAGTCACCGAAAATTACACAAGATCATAGATAAAGAACATATAATGAATGCCATGTGACATTATTGTTTTACCTTTCTGGTCTTGAACTGTCACTGCAGTTACAATCTCCTGTGGTTCAGAGACGCCCTTTTGGTTTTGTGCTTTGACTCTGAACAGATACTGTTCACCTTCATTTAGTGATGTAACAGTGTAATCTAGTACTGTTGGTTTTAGGGTTGCAACTTTCATCCATTTTTCTGTTCCAGCTCTACAAGCTTCAATAACATAGCCAGTTAGTCTGCTACCACCATCGTGAAGAGGTTTCTCCCATGCTAGAGATACTGTAGATTTTGTAATATCAGCAATCTCCAGTTTTTGTGGTACCATTGGAACTTCAGACACTAACACTGCATCAGATGTTTCACATGGTTCACCAATTCCATAAATGTTTTCTGGCAAAACTCTAAAGTAGTACATTAATCCCTCTACTAGACCAGTGACTCTGTAAATGGTCTTATTGCATTTTGTGGTTACTGTCTTGAAAGCTCTCATAGCGGCTTCACGTCTTTCAATGATGTAGTTATTAACTGGGGCTCCGCCATCCAGTATTGGCACATCCCAAGTGAGTGTGACTGACTCTTTGGAGACCTCTTTTACCTTCACTGAGCCACAAGGGCCTGGAGAATCTGAAAGAAAAAAAGGATGATGCATTGTAAATTAGAAATGTATGAACAAACCAGCTATCTGGTATGAAACCTCAAAATTTGATTTAAATTGTTATGGCACTTGGACTAATTTTAAATTATCTTACCATAAACTTTGACTACAACTGTTGATGATTTCTTGCCAGATTGGTTGACAGCCTCGATAATATATTTTCCAGCATCATATCTGTTCACCTTCTCAATTACAAGTAAGGTATAGCTGTCTGTAATGTCAATTATGGCTCGACTTGCAAGATCGACACCTTCTTTTCTCCATGCGATTGTTGGAGATGGTCTTCCAGACACAGATACCATGAGACGTAAAGAGCCACCAGCTCTGACTGTAACAATCTTCTTAAGGTCATCGGCAAGCTCCAGGTCAGGCGTTTCTAAAGAAAAATTGCATTTAATGAATAAATATCACTAGATAGATAGATAGATAGATAGATAAACAGTTTTTTTCATTTACCTATTCTTTCAACTGGCTCAATTTGAGTTGATGATTCACTAAATTCACTTGAGCCATTAGCATTAGAAGCTGCAACTCTGAAGCGGTATTTCTGGTTTGTCTTTAAACCTGTCACTGTAAACTCAGGATTTCTCAGAACAGCAGTAGTGTGTGGCCTGTACCACTGGTCACTACCTTCTTCTTCCACCTCAAGAACATAACCTATAATGTCAGAACCTCCATCATACAATGGCTTAGACCATGCCAAGCTGATACTCTGTTTAGTGGTGTCCACAACTCTTGGAACAGATGGGGCTGCTGGGGTGTCTAAAAGAGAACAAAAACAAAAATTGTATTTTAACAACCCACTTTTAAGTGTTCATACACCTAAGGGTATGTTCACACGGCGGGGGTCCGTAACGGCTGAAATTACGGGGATGTTTCAGCCTGAAAACATCCCCGTAATTTCAGCCGTACCGGCATGTGCAGGCTCTTGAACGCCGCGTCAATTACGGCCGTAATTAGCGCTGCTATTCATTGGAGTCAATGAATAACGGCTCCAATTACGGCCAAAGAAGTGACAGGTCACTTCTTTGACGCGGGCGTCTATTTACGCGCCGTCATTTGACAGCGGCGCGTAAATATACGCCTCGTGTGAACAGACAAACGTCTGCCCATTGCTTTCAATGGGCAGATGTTTGTCAGCGCTATTGAGGCGCTATTTTCGGGCGTAATTCGGGGCAAAAACGCCCGATTTACGTCCGTAAATAGGCCGTGTGAACATACCCTAAATGATTGCCTTTAAGTATTTTTAAAAGGAAACTTCTGGTGTCTTATAAACAACCATTTAAATCTTTGTTAAGGTAATCATTTACATAAATAATCCTTTCATTATCCAAATTGCTCTTTTATAGTTCATCCTATATTTAATTTTACACTTTGTAAATGCTCTACTACTTTATTTTTTTTCCTCAATAGTTTCGTGAAATCTGTTAAAAAACTTACAGGTAGGATCTCTGCACTGGACATATGGAGATGATTCACTGGGTTCACTGTTTCCAGCTGCATTAACTGCACTAACGCGGAATTGGTATTCACTTCCTTCCAATAAGCTAGTGATCTTTAGACGAGTGTCATAAATAGTGTAGTCTCTGTTCACTCTTGTCCATCTCACACTCTTCTTCTCCCTTTTGTCGACAATGTAAGTGCTGATTTCACTACCACCATCTGATTCTGGTTTAAGCCATTGAATAATGACATGGTCCTTGCCAACTCCGACAGTTTCAGGGGCACCCGGTGGTGTTGGGATTGCTGTAAAAATATGAAATATTAAAGTTTTTTGCAATGGATTCCTTAAAAACTCTTCACTTAAGCAATGAAATTAGAATATTCTACTCACTGAATGAATTTCTTGCTACAATGGATTCAGACTCATTTGGAAGACCTGGTCCGTACTTGTTAACTGCCCTTATACGGAATATATATTCATTGTTCTTTATCAACCTTGTGACACTGCATGAAAGAGTCTGGCACTCAGGTTCAACAATAACCCAGTTGAGACGACTGGTTTCACGACGTTCAATAATGTAGTGCGTTATTTCAGCGCCTCCATCTTCTTGTGGGACATTCCATGCAAGGGTACATTTCTCCTCGGTAACTCTGCTGATATTGATTTTCCCTGCACAAGCACCTGGAGAATCTAATAATAAGTGAAATAACAATATTTAAATATTACTTAACTTTGCCTATAAACTGTAATTTTGTTCAATGCAACTCATGGCATACCGTATGGATGGACTTACCAAGTACTTTAACAAGTACAGAAACAGACTTTGTTCCACTTGCATTTTTAACTGTTAAAGTATATTTCCCAGTATCACTTCTGTCACAGAATTTGACAATTGCCACAGCACGCTTGCTTGTATATTGTAGAGATATCTTTTCACAGAGCTCCATTTCTTTGTCTCCCTTGGACCAGAACACTTTGGGTTCTGGTTTGCCACCAATAGATGCGTCAAGTACAAGATCAGAACCTGCTCTTATGGTAACAACATCTCCTTGTAATTTACTGTCAAGTTCGGCTTTGGGAGGTGCTAAAGTAATAAAATAGACAAAAACTGTTTAAACGTGTGATTCAATTTTAAGATAAATTGCAGTACACATTTCCATTTTCTACATTTTGTATTTGGTTATGTCTGAGATAAAATATATGAAAAATAAAAATCTCTGAAATACTCACAATATTCATCTTTGCAAGTAACAGCACCAGTGGACTGTGATGGAGCACTTATTACACCAGAGGCATTCTTGGCAAGTACACGGAACTCATAAACTTCTCCTTCACTAAGAGCTGTCACATTGAAGAAGTTTTCTGAAACTGTAGTGTAGTTACATTTCAGCCAGCGGCCGTCTCCTGTTTCATTAAATGGTTTGCGTTCTACAATATAACCCACAATTTTGCTGCCACCATCATAAAGAGGAGTAGACCAGCTCAGTGCAACTGAAGATCTTGTAACATCGGTTACTTCTGGTCTTCCTGGTGGATCTTTAAAAACAAAGAAGTTTATCGTATTACAATTGCAGTTTGTCTAACAAAAATAAAATCCAAAAAGTTTTTCCATATAAGCCTCAAAATACTATGTGGAATAAAAAGGGAATTATATTTTCCATGAATAAACAAATTCCCGCAATATAGTAACCGGCCAGTCTAAACACAGCAGCTAAGTATATATTATGGAGACTTTTAAAATAAGTATCTGAAAAATTGTTATCAAGGTTGCAGGTTACTCACCAACAGGATTCTGAGCCATTACAGGTCTTGAAGCTTCACTGGCCTTGCTGATACCAGCCCCATTCAAAGCATATACTCTGAACTGATACTCCAGACCTTCAACCAATGCTGTTACTTTGTAATTGCAATCAAAACATGGGATCTTGTTATCCTTCACCCATAGAATGGTGTTACGTTCTTTCTTTTCAATCCAGTATCCTGTAACTTTGCTGCCACCATCATGATATGGTTCTTCCCATTTAATACCCATGGTATTGGCAGAAACAGAATAGACTTCTGGTCTAGTTGGTGGGCTTGCTGGTACTAATTAAAAGAAATACAAGATTATACTGTTTTATTACTGTACATAAAATATGCTACATAACAATGCATCAAAACAAATTGTGTCCTTACCAAAAGGATGTTCAGCAACAATAGGTGTAGATTCAAGAGGCTTGCTGACGCCAAACCGGTTTTCTGCACTGACGCGGAAAGTATATTCCATGTATTTTGTAAGGTGGGTAACCTTGATCTGTGTACGTTTGACACTGGAATTAACAAGCTGCCAGGATGTTGTACCAGATTCACGTTTCTCAACAATATAGTTTGTGATGTCAGTTCCACCATTATCTTCAGGTTCAGCCCAAGACAATACACATGACTCAGCAGATACAGAGGAAACTTCAATAGGTCCAGTGACAGAACCTGGTCTTCCGATCACTATTACTGTGACAGTGAATGTTTTGACACCAGCTGTATTTTCAAGTGTCAGGTAGTATCTTCCAGAGTCACCTCTCATGCTGTCCTTGACTGTCAGTGTTGTTCTGTCTTTTGTTGTCTTAATGCTTACTCTGTCAGTTTCTTTGAGTCTCATTTCCTCCAATTTCCATGTTACCTTGGGTACTGGACGACCACTGATTGGTATGTCAATTGTGAAATTGCTTCCGGCTTTGCATGTGATGAGTTGTCTTGTGACACCACTTAAATCAGCTGTAGGTTCAATTTGAGGTTCCTTAATAATGACGGATGAGAATGCTTCTCTTGCATCGCTATAGCCTGCATCATTCTTGGCACGAACACGGAACTCATATTCAGTATTTTCTGTTAGATTATCAATTGTCAGAGTTAATTGTTTTGTTTGACCAGCCTCAATCCATCGATCTGAGCCTTTCTGTTTCATTTCAATAAGATAAGAGGATATACGGCTTCCACCATCATGATCAGGTTTTAGCCAAGCTAATGTTACAGATGACTTGCTTGTATCTATGATGTCTAATCTCTTTGGTGGTGCTGGCTCTTCTGTAGCTACAATGGGTTCTGGTGTTTCAAAAGCCTCACCTACACCATATTCATTTTCTGCTGAAACACGGAAGTAGTATGGTTGACCTTCCAGAAGATCTGTAACCTTAATGATCTGCCTAGAGCACTTTTCACGGACTACTTGCCAGCTGCGACGGCTAGCTTCACGTCTCTGCACTACATAGTGGTGAATACGTGCACCTCCATCATTGATAGGAGCATCCCATAGCAAGGTAACAGATCCTCTTGTCACATCTTTGTATGTAATTGGGCCTGGTGGTCCAGGGGAATCTAGCACCTTCACAGTAAATGTGATAGACTTGCTACCACTGTTGTTCTCTACAGTGAAAGTGTACTTGCCGGCATCATATCTGTTACAGTCTTCCACTGTCAGGGTGCTAAATGAGTCTGTGGTCTGAATATCAGCTCTCACACTAAGGTCAGAGTCTGTCTTTGTCCATATAGCTGTTGGTGTGGGTCTACCTTTGTAAGCAATGAAGAGGCGAATGTTTGCCCCAGCTCTTACAATGTGTGTCTGTTTAAAGTTGGCATCAATATCAATTTCTGGAGATGTCAGCCTGTCACTAGTTTGTACTGTCGCAGGAACTTCACAACTGTCTCCCTTGCCTGCTCCGTTCACTGCAGAAACTCTGAACTTGTAGTTTTCACCAGCCTCAAGATCCACAACTGTATATTTTGTGGCTACTACCGCTTCTGCATTCACTTTGTGCCATTCACCAAGATCAGCTTTGCACATTTCAATTATGTATCCAATAATTGCCATGCCACCGTCAAATGCTGGTTTTGTCCATTCCAGGCTTACGGATGTTTTAGTTGTGTCACTAACTTTCACAATGCTGGGAGCACTAGGTGGATTCACAGGTTCTTTGCATTTAATTAGTCTGGATATTCCACTTGGTTCTCCAACTCCTGCATCATTTTCAGCCACTACACGGAACTCATATTCATTTCCTTCAACTAGGCCAGTTACTCTATATCTGGTCTCAGTGATGGGCTTCTTGCTGGATACCTTAACCCATCTTAAGCTCTTCTTTTCTCTTCTTTCCAAAATATAATGGTTTATTTCATTTCCGCCATCAGATTTGGGTCGTGCCCATGTTACTGTAATGCTGTCTCCATTCACATGAGTAGAATCTGGTACTCCAGGTGCATCTGGAACAGCTGTAAAACAAGTATGGAAGTATTAATAATATATTATTTGTTTACTTATCAAAACTCATATATTCACTTCGTCTTCAGTTACAGCTTCAGTAGAATTCTGACTTACTGTATTGTATCTGTGCAATGACAGGGTCCGAGTCGAGAGGTTTTCCAATGCCAAACTTATTAGCTGCTGCGATACGGAACTGATACTCATTGCCCTTAATTAATTTAGTAACTGAGTATGAACAGCCTTCACATTGGTCTGTAACTTGAGCCCAAGACAATCTGCTTGTCTCCCGTTTTTCAATTACATAATTAGTTATTGCAGAGCAACCATCGTTGGCAGGGGGATCCCACCACAAGGTTAACTTTTCACCACTTATATTACTGAATCTTATAGGTCCACCCACAGGTCCAGGTGTATCTGGCAAAAAAAGAACAAAAAACAAAATCATCAGAAAGAATATATGTGATTTGGAGTTTATGAAAGAATGTATACTTATTAATTGTCTACTCAGAACATAAAAGATATGGCATATAATCACAATCTGTGAAATTTACACATACCTTGCACCCGTATTGTCATATCGGCTCTCTTTGTCCCTGATGAGTTTTTCGCTTCTACTATATACACACCACGATGGTCGCGTGTAGCATCTCTTACAAAGATAGTGCTATATCCAATTCCATTGTTAATTTCCACTGCAAGCCTCTTTTCAATCTCTTTACCGTCTTTCAGCCAGACAACTTGAGGCACAGGACGTCCTTTGATCAAAGCTTTAACTTTAATGTTATCTCCAGCCTTAACAGTAAGTCCTTCAAAGTGCTCTGGTCCGAACTCAATGCTAGGAGCAACTTTAAAAAAAATAAAAATAAATGGTCAAGTACAAGGAAAATTACTTTTAACAGGATAAAACCATAAATATGCATAATATTAAAAGAGTACAATAAAATGAGTGCTCTATAGTGTAGTATCTGGAGATGGTATTTGCTATCTTTTTAAAACTATGAAATATAGAAGTTTTATTACTATAATTTAGGTGCATATTTTTTTCAACAAATAGAACCTTCTCCATAAAATGTACTAAATTTGCTATTAACCAGTTACTGGCCTTCTTTACTATCATCAATATATAATAAATGTATTAAATGTAATTAACATGATACTTACTGCTTTCATCTCTTGTCATGATGTAACCAGAAGATTGTGAAGGTGGGCTAATTGTTCCAACGGCATTTCTTGCAATTATTCTAAATTCGAACCGGTCTCCTGGGCTCAGTCCAGTCACTGTATATTGACATTCAGAAACATCTGTAAAGTTGCATCTGAGCCAACGTTCATTGCCTTGGCGTTTTTCAATGCTGTAGGCCACAATTTTACTGCCACCATCACGCTTAGGTGGAGTCCATTTAAGTGTGACGGTTTCCCTTGTGACATCAATATAATCAGGTGTTCCAGGAGGATCTATAAAAAATTATATTTATGGTTACGGTAAATTAAATTAAAAATATTGTTCTCAGGGACTAAGCAGTTCTTTTGCTGTACTTACCAACAGGTGATACAGCCAGAGTAAACTTGCTTGGTTCACTTACTGGGCTGAAGCCAGCAGTATTTTCTGCTAAGACACGGTACTGGTAGTCAAGACCCTCAATAAGACCAGTAATTCTATATTCTCTATTGGATATTGGTGAAGTGTTGACTTTTTGCCATAAGATGCTGTTTCTTTCTTTCTTTTCTACATGGAAACCAGTAATTTCAGAGCCTCCATCATATACAGGTGCATCCCAGGAAATAGACATTCCATCACATGTAACGTTGTACACCACTGGCTTTCCTGGTGGCCCTGGTGGTCTAAATTGATGCTTAGCAATAACATCAATGGAGTTAAGAGGTGGGCTCACCCCATATCTGTTTTCAGCACGCACCCTTAACTGGTATTCTGTTCCTTTAACAAGATTTGGAATCTTGAATGATGTTCTGGCAACACTGGAACAAACCATCTTCCAATTGGTTTGAGAAGTTTCACGTTTCTCAATGCTATATGAGGTTATTTCTCCTCCTCCGTCATCATCTGGAACATCCCATGACATAATGATGCTGTCAGCTCTTATTTCATCAAATCTAATAGGTCCTTTTGGCTTAGATGGAGGACCAAGTGTAATCACTGTAATAGCATAGGTTTTGCGAGCAACGCCATTATCAAGAATCAAAGTGTATTTGCCACCATTTTCTTTCTTGACATTTTTGATGTTAAGGCTTAGTTTGGCTTCAGTTTTCTTAAATCTTACTTGTTCACTTTCTTTCAGAGGAAAGTTGTCCTTTAGCCAAGATATAGTTGCTCTTGGTTTACCCTTGTAGGGCAACTCAAGGTGTACATTGTGTCCAATACGAACAGTAATTTGTCCTCCAAGTATTTCAGAGATATCTGCTTCAGGTTGAATGACATACTCTTTAACAGTAATAGGGCCAATAATAACTCCATCACTTAATCCCTTTTCGTTTTTAGCTGAAATTCTGAATTCCATAACTGAAAGTTCCTTTAGTTTAGAAACCTCCAACTCACACGCTTTGCTTACTCCGGCATGTGACCATTCCTTGTCATCTTTCAGTTTGCTTTCCACTATATATTCATTAACAATGCTGCCACCATCATAATCAGGTTTGTTCCAAGCAAGAGTGACAGATGTTTTAGTGGAATCTTTCATGGTAAGATCTCTTATTGGTCCAGGGATTTCGGATGCTTTCACAGGCTCTATTGTGCTGCATGGCTCTCCCAAACCATTCTCATTTTCTGGAATAACTCTGAAAAAGTAGGAAGTTTTCTCTGACAAATTAGTAATCTTGAAGGAAGTGTGAGAACATTTGGTTGTAACAGCAGCCCATGCTCTCTTAGTGGCATCTCTTTTTTCAATAACATAGTTGGTGATTTCAGCTCCACCATTTATAAGAGGAGGCTCCCATACCAGCGTAACAGTACCACGAGCAACATTTTTTATTTGTAGCTTCTGACACTCAGCTGGAGTATCAAGCACCTTAACTGTGACAAATGTTGACTTTGGCTGGCCAACACCATTTTCGATGGTTAAGACATACTTTCCAGTGTCATTACGTGTAACTTGAGAAATATCAACTAATGTTGAAGACTCTGTATTCTGAATATTATATCTTGGGTCATTACTAATATTTTTATCTCCTTTTCTCCATGTTACACTTGGTGCAGGTCTTCCTTTGAAGGGAATCATTAACTGAACATCTTCACCTGCCTTTGCAACAATAGATGTTCTAAGGGCAACGTCCAAGTCAATCTCTGGTTCCTCTGTAAAGGGAAAAAAAAAATTATAATGAGAATAACAAAAAACTGAAGACAAAGTTTCTGAAAACCGATCAGAAAACGCATAGTTGAAAACATTATGGCTTACCAAGTATGTCCTTTGCTAGTGCTGGTTCTGTCATCTCAATCGGCTCTCCATTACCAGCAGCATTTACAGCTGAGACTCGGAAGTAATAATCAACACCAGGTTTAAGCAAAGATACCACATATTCAGTTGTTCGGACTTCTCCTTTAGCACTAACTACAGTCCAGTCTTCATTAGCGGCTTCTCTGACCTCCACCATATAGCTTGTGACTGGACTTCCACCATCATAGACTGGCTTAGTCCAGCTAAGAGTAATTGATGACTTAGTACTATCCACAATCTTCAGCTTGGTGGGTTCCCCAGGTTTGTCTGCAGTTAGATAAATCAGCAGTTAATATTGTTGATTCCAAAATATTCACATTGATGATCTGCAAAAATAAGAATGCAAATAAAACATGCTTACCAATAGGATCAGCAGCTTTGTATAAATCTGAAGCTTCTGAGAATGGACCTTGGCCAGCTGCATTAATTGCACAGACACGGAACTGATAATCACTATCTTCTGTAAGTCCTGTCACTTTCTGTCTTGTGTCACGAATGGATTCTTTGATTACTTTGAACCACCTCAAGCTCTTTTTGTCACGTTTTTCCAGGTAATATCCATTTATTTCACTTCCTCCATCTACAGTAGGTCTATTCCAGGTTACAGTCATCGTAGTCTTGGTAATTGTGGCTACTTCAGGAACACTTGGAGGGCCAGGTGTAACTTAAATATAATAATATATTTGTTAATATTTAAATATCTAGACAACATAACTTTAATAAATCACAACCACATATAATATTATAAATATAGCTTACCAAATGCATTTCTTGCTATAACTGGTTCCGATTCCAGAGGATCTCCAACTCCATATTTGTTTACACCTCTAATACGGAATATGTATTCATTCCCTTTAATAAGTTTGGTTACTGTTATAAGACATTCCTCATGCTTTTCTGACAACAGAGACCACACCACACGGCTGGTTTCACGTTTTTCCACAATATAATGCGTGATCTTTGATCCTCCATCATCTGAAGGTGGTTCCCACATAAAGGTAATCTTTTCAGCTGTGACTGTCTTGAACTGAATAAGTCCTGCAGGTGGACCAGGCTTATCTGTAGAAAAAGACAAAATCTCTATTACTTAAAAAAATGGAAAACCACAAAAGGGAAGAAACATAGTAAGTCAGAGTATGTTTGCAGGTAGTTATTTTCAGCACACATACCAAGCACTTGTATCCGGACACTTGCTGTTGCAGAGCCCATGGCATTCTTTAGTTTTAATTCATAAAGTCCACTATTGATTCGTGATGCATCCTTAATGAGGAATGACGAAAACTCGCTGGTGTTTTCAATAGACACTTGAGCACTGGTCTGTAGTTCCTTTCCATTTCTGAACCATTCAATGCTAGGTATAGGTTTCCCGGAAATACCCAGTTTGACTTTCACTGCCACACCAGCTTTGAACTTGACAACATCTGTATACTCTGGTGGCACATCTATTTGGGGTGCGCCTACAAAAGAGTTTAAAAATATGTAACATTTGCATTTTGAAGACCATGTTTCCTGACAGAATGTAATTCTACAATCAAATGATATAAATAAATTCATACTAAACCACAAACTTTATTTTAACTAATTGAATAAAATAAAGCTATAAAAGGAAGTTTGGAAATGTATTATCTTTATATGAAGTCAATTCACTTACCATAAGTGTCAACGCAAGTTATAGGTCCTGACACCTCAGATGGATTACTAACAGAACCAACAGCATTCTTTGCGAACACTCGGAACTCATACTGAGAGCCTTGAGTCAAGCCAGATACAGTAAATTGTGTTTCAATAACATTAGTAAAGCTGGCTTTAGTAAACCGGCCATTTGGTAGATCACGTTTTTCCACAATGTATCCAGTGATTTTACTGCCACCATCATATGCGGGTTTCTTCCAGGACAAGCTCACAGAAGCCTTTGAAATATCAGTGACACGGACGTTTCTTGGTTGCTCTGTAAAAAAAGGGAATTGGAAAATGATTAGTTTTATTAATCATATTTTTTTTTCTTGAAATGCATGAATGGGATATAGACAATAAAAACCTAGATAATTTGTACTTATTGGGTGCTGTATTAACAGATAGCTCCCACTGCTCATCCAATGTTGCAACTTGATATAGTAGGACTTAGCTCAAAATATTTCTACCTATACTGCATGTAACATCTAAACAAATTAAAAATTTCACTGAGCAGATAGGTTGATATTTTTTTTTAATAGTTTACTTACCGCAAGCGTCAATTGCAAGAACAGGTTCTGAAGGATGACTGGCTTTTCCAATGCCAGCAGCATTCTGTGCATATACTCTAAATTCATATATTAAACCAGCGCTGATATTAGACACCTTAAAGTGAGTTGTGCGAATAATTGTCTTGCTGACTTTCTGCCATAAGATGCTATTCCTGTCTTTCATTTCTAAGTGATATCCAATAACTGTATTGCCACCATTGGAGACTGGCTCATGCCAACCCACTGCGATGCTCTCTCGGGTAACATTGCTGATCCAGGGTGTTGATGGAGGTCCAGGTATAGCTAGAAAAAAAAGAGAGCAGGAGATTGTAGGAAAACCGTGATGTGAAAAATGTTGTATTTATGATTATAATATATATGTGATCCAACTTACTGTAAGGAAGCTTTACTGTTACAGTCTCTGAATCTATATGGTCACTGATGCCAAAGCGATTTTCAGCTTTAATGCGGAACTGATATTCTTCCCCTTTGGTAAGTTTCATGACTTTAGTGACATTTCTAGCCACTGTGGAAGACACTTCTGACCAAGCAGCAGTACTTGTTTCTCTCTTCAGGACAATGTAGTTGGTGACCTGGCTTCCACCATCATAAGCTGGAGGTTCCCATTGTAGTGTTACACTGTCTTCAGTAACATCACTCATGATGACCGGACCTATTGGTGGGCCTGGCCTGTCTAGAACCACAATCTTGATCTTTGATTTAGTTGTTCCACTAGAGTTGGATGCAGTTAACTCATAAGTTCCAGCATCAGAAGCAATACTTTCTTTTAGATTGATGATTATACTTTCAGCTGTAGTTTCAGTGTTGAATCTTAAAGTTGATTTCACGAGAAGTCCATCTCTGGATAACGTCACCTTAGGAAGGGGCTTACCAGAAATTGGAACGTCCACTTTTAGATTTGAGCCTGCTCTGACATACACAGTATTACTTGGATAACCTCTCATATCTATCTCAGGTGATTCTGAAAAATAAAAGAGTTATTGTAAAAATAAAGCAAAATGAAATGAACATTTAGAGTTATAAATATATGTAAGTCATGATGATAATGCTCTAAACAGTGTATTTCTACTATACCTAGCTGATGCTAGGATATGCTATTATACTTACCAAGCTTTTCTTTGACAGTAACAGGTAGGAGAAGCTCCTTTGGATCACTTAAACCAGCTTGGTTTTCAGCAAAAACTCTGAAGAAATAGTCAATATTTTCCTTGAGGCCACGGATATCATGACGAGTTGTTTTCACAACTGCACATTTGACCCATTTTTGTTGACCCTTTTCTAGCGCTTCAACAATGTAGCCCACAATCTTACTTCCTCCATCATGTTCTGGTTTGGACCAAGCAAGTGATACACTGTCTTTGGTCACATTGGTTACTCCAAGTTTTTCTGGTGGGCTAGGTCTCTCTGTAAAATAAATATGTAAATGGTTAAGTACATTACACTTTTCTTAAGAATTCTTGTAATATTTGTGTTAAATGTTATGTAATTACGATTCTTTATAAGAGTTCTACTGACCTGTTATTTTTACGCCCTCCTTAGTCTCTGCAGATATTCCAACACCAAATTCATTTTCACCAGAAATTCTAAAATAGTAAACTCCACTCTCTTGTAGACCAGTCACTTTGTAAGTAAGACGATGACAGTTGTTTGTCACAGAGACCCATGATTTCTTGCTAGCTTCCCGTTTCTCAATATGGTAATTCTTTACTGGAGCCCCACCATCATTGTCAGGAACATCCCAGGTCAGCACAGCAGATTCCTTTGTAACTTCTTTGATAACAATGTTAGAAGGTGGTCCAGGGGAATCAAGAACCTTTACAACTAGTGTAAGCGTTGCAGTGTTTAGAATATTTTGCAAAGTAAGTGTGTACTTGCCAGAATCATTTCTTGTTGCTTTTTCAATAGAAAGGGATGTTTGTGTGTCTGTGTTGTCAATGGTAGCTCTTGTACGCAGGTCAGAGTCTGGCTTACTCCACATGACATTGGGAGTGGGTTTGCCTTTGAAAGGAACTGTCATAGTGAATGATTCACCAGCTTTAACAATCAATGTCTTGCGCATTTCACTGTCGATGTCAAATACAGGTTCTTCTTCTCTCTCTTTTACTATTTGTGGTTCAGAGCTGTCACTTGGGTCACTTTGGCCTACCTTGTTAACAGATTTAACTCTAAATATGTACTCAGCTCCCGATGTTAGTGCAATTACTGTATATTCAGTGCCTCTGACATTTGTTACAGCAGTTGTCCAATCAGTCTCATCGGATTTTCTGTATTCTACAGTATAACATGTTACTGGTGAGCCACCATCAAAGAGTGGTTTTACCCAGCCTATTGTTACACTTGTCTTTGTTGAGTCTACAATTTTAGGCTTTGAAGGTGGAGATGGTAAGAAAACTGGATCATCTGCACGAATCAATGGAGAACACTCACTTGGGGCACTGAGGCCAGCAGCATTTTCTGCATAGACGCGATATTCATATTCACATCCTTCGCGGAGGCCAGAAGATTTTACTCTTAGGTCATATACAGGCTTTTTGTTTACACGCATCCATCTCAGGCTGTTTTTCTCACGTCTCTCAATTACATATCCTTCTATTTGACTGCCACCATCACTGTCAGGTCTTGCCCAACATAAGGTCATAGCTTCTTTAGTAACACTGGTGATCTCCAATGATTTTGGTGCATTTGGTACTGTGTAAGGATTCAGAGCCTTTACAGCGTCACTTTCTAGTGGTTCACCAACTCCATACTTGTTGACACCCATCACTCTGAAAACATATTCATTACCCTTTAGCAGTTTTGTGACCTTGCAAGAAGTGGTTCTAAGTTCTGATTCACAGACTGTCCAAGCAATACGACTTGTTTCACGCTTTTCAACAATATAGTAGTCAATTTCAGCGCCACCATTTTCTTGAGGACATCCCCAGGAAAGTGAACACTTCTCTGATGTTACTCCTGCAATTTCTAATGGTCCTGCAGGTGGCCCAGGTCTGTCAAGTACTTTGCAGTTTACAGCTAAGGATCTTGTTCCTGCGACATTTTGTAATGTTAAGACATATTGGCCTGAATCTCTTCTGATGCAGTCTTTAACTACAAGGACAGTGCTATTGTCTGTTGATGTAATCTCAACTCTTGCTTTTTCTTCAATATCTTTGCCATCTTTTGTCCAAGAAACAACAGGATGAGGACGTCCTGCAATGTCAGCATTAATTTTAAGGATTTCACCTGCTTTCACAACAACAACATCTCTGAATTTTACATCCATCATAATTCTTGGGGCATCAACATCATCCTTAACTGTAATAGGCCCTGTTGATTCAGATGGCTCACTAAATAACCCAGCAGAATTCTTTGCAATAACACGGAACTCGTATCTTTGGTCTTCTGTAAGTGCAGTTACATCAAAGAAAGTGTCTTGGATATTAGTAAAGTTACACTTTAACCAACGTCCATCAGGTAACTCTTTTCTTTCAATAATGTATCCTGTAATCTTTGCTCCACCATCATATTCTGGTTTCTTCCAGGCCAATGAAACAGATGTTCTTGTAATGTTAGTAACTTCTGGTTGACCTGGAGGATCACATGGGTCTCTTGCAGCAATTGGCTCACAACATTTGCTGCATTTGCCAATTCCAGCAATGTTTTCAGCATACACACGATATTCATACATAAGTCCTTCTTCAAGGCCTGTTACCTTTAGTTGTGTATCAGGTATTAGACTTTTGTTGACTTTAGTCCAAAGAATGCTGCTTCTTTCCTTTCTTTCCAGATGATATCCAATCACTTGACTACCACCATCATTTACTGGAGGTTGCCAGCTAACCATCATGAAAGCTTTGGTTGAATGAACAACACGGGGTGTTCCTGGGGGTCCTGGTGGTTTAAATGGATATTGAGCAATAACTGATGAACTGTCAGCATAATAGCTCTTACCATATCTGTTTTCTGCACAAACTCTGAACTGATATTCTGATCCAGTTGTTAAACGAGGAACTTTAATGGATGTTCTTGCCACTGTTGCTGACACTAATTCCCAAACTGTAGTAGTTGTATTCCTCTTTTCAATGATGTAGTTATTTATATGACAGCCACCATCATATTCAGGTGGGCTCCAAGAGAATGAAATACTGTCTGCACTAACATCATCAATTTTGATTGGTCCTGGTGGTCCGGGCTTATCAAGCACTATTACACCAAGAGAAACGGTTGATGATCCTGCACTGTTTGAAGCAATTAATTCATACTGTCCAACATCATCTTTAGAGGCCTCTTTAATAGAAAGAAGGGTAGAGGTCTTTGATACCTGGACATTTACTCTAGTTGTTTGTTTGAATAGCTGTCCATCTTTCTTCCATGATACTGTGGGAGATGGACGCCCTCGAATTGGTACATCAATCTTAAGATCATCACCAGCTTTAACACTAAAAGTATTAAATAGCAGTTCAATTGTTGGTTGGATTTCAATATCCTTTGCGACTACTGGGACTCCTAGTTGTCTTGGATCACTCTTTCCTTTCTCATTCACAGCTATTACTCTGAATGTATATTCTTCTCCCATAGTCAAACCAGTAATAGCTGCTTCAAGGGTCTTCGTCTGAGTACAAGTGCTCCATTTTTCACTTCCCTTTGTTTGCATTTCCACAATATAACTAGTAATTTTGCTACCTCCATCGCTTTCTGGTTTCTCCCAGGATATAGTTGCGCTGTTACGGGTTACATCAACAAGACTAACTCTTCCAGGAGATAGAGGCGCTTCAGACACTTTAACTGAATCAGTTGTACTTGTAGGCAGTCCAACACCATGCTCATTGGCAGCCAAAACACGGAAGTAATAGGTGCTACCCTCTTGTAATTGTTCTACTTTAAATGTATTTTTGGTGCAATTATTTGTAACAGTTGCATAAGCTTTTCTGGTAGCTTCACGTTTTTCAACAATGTAATTTGTGATCTTAGATCCTCCATCAATTAGTGGTGGTTCCCAAGACAGAGTTACTGAATCCTTTTTCACTTCTTTTACTGTGAAGTTTAGAGGGGCACTTGGAGAGTCAAGTACTCTAACATTGACAAATGCTGATTTTGAACCACTGTTATTTTCTAAAGTTAAGTTGTATCTTCCACTATCAAATCTGTTGACATTGTCAATAACTAACATTGTGTAAGAACTGGTGACTTCAATTTGTGCCCTTTCTGTAAGTTTGTCTTCTGCTTTTTCCCATTTTACTTCAGGTTCAGGCCTTCCTTTGATTGTAACAAATAATCTCAGAGTTCCACTAGCGCGGACAGTCACAGTCTTTCTCAAATCAGCATCAAGTTCTATCTCAGGAGGTTCTAGTTTATCAGCAGCAATTACCGTTTCTGGAATAGCAGCCGGTTCTCCTACACCTTCAGAATTGATGCCACAAATACGGAAGCAATATTCTGTATTTTCTTTTAATTTTGTTACAGTAAACTGTTTGCCTTGTAATCCTGTTGGTGGCGTTGCTGTCGTCCATTCATCAGCTGCTGATTCTTTAAATTCAACAACATAACCTGATACTGGTGCACCACCATCATAAACAGGTTTGCTCCAGGCAAGAGACACAGATGATCTAGATGTGTCAGTTACCTTTGGATTGCTAGGTGGACCTGGTGGATAGTTGGCATCACACGCTCGATAGAAAACAGATGGTTCACTTGCTTCTCCAACACCTGCTGCATTTTCTGCTGAGACTCTAAATTCATAGAAATGTCCATCTGTCAAACCTGTGACTCTTAGTCGCAAATCAGTTAGTCTTTTCTTGTTGCATTTTGTCCATCTAATGCCATCTTTGTCACGTTTCTCAAGAATGTATCCTTCTATCTCTGCACCACCATTATCTTGAGGACGACCCCATGTTACCACCATAGAGTCTTTTGTGATGGCTGAAACTTCTGGTGTTGTAGGTGCACTTGGAGGCTTAAATGGATTACAAGCCAGAACTGGTTCAGACTCGAGAGGTTCTCCAATTCCATATTTGTTTGCAGCAACAACACGGAAAATATATTCATTTCCTGACAGAAGTTTGGTGACTTTATGACTGAGTGCTTGTACATCTGATGCAACCTGAGTCCAAGATAATCTACTTGTTTCTCTTTTTTCAATATTGTAATGGGAAATGTTTGCACCACCATCCTGTGTTGGTGGACTCCATGCCAAGTAGCACTTTTCTGCTGTTACACCTGTAACCTTCAATGGACCTTCTGGAGGCCCTGGACGATCCAAAACTTTCACTGTAATGGGAATTGATTTTGTTCCGCCTACATTACTGAGGATCAGAACATACTGACCACCATCCACTCGAATACAGTCTTTAACAGTTAATGTTGTTCTCTGAATAGTGGACTTTATTTCTGTTCGTGCTGTTGTTGCATCAAGCTCTTTTCCATCTTTGGACCAAGCGATATCTGGAATAGGTTTGCCATGAATATCAGCTTCAAGAACAAAAGTCTCCCCAGCATTGACAACAATAACATCTCTATACTTTGGATCCAGGGATGCCGTTGGCGGGTCTATTTCATCTCTTGCAGTGATAGGTCCGGTGCTTTCTGATGGTTCACTAAAGTTCCCAGCAGCATTTCTGGCTATAACTCTGAATTCATATCTATCATTTTCTGTAAGGCCAGTTGTGGTAAATTCTGTTTCTAACACATTTGTAAAGCTGGCTTTCATCCAACGACCCTCAGGTAGTTCTTTCTTTTCAACTATGTAACCTGTTATTTTACTTCCACCATCATATTCTGGTTTTGTCCAGTGAAGAGTAACATAATTTCTAGTAATGGCAAGAGCTTCTGGACGGCCTGGTGGATCACATGGATCACGAGCAATATAACATTCAGATACTTTGCTAGGTTTACCAACACCAACAATGTTTTCAGCATATACTCTGAATTCATACTCTATGCCTTCTTCAAGGCCATTAGTTTTCAATTTTGTGTCTGGAAGAAGAGCCTTATTTAGTTTTGCCCAAAGAATACTATTCTTTTCTTTGCGTTCTAAATGGTAGCCAACAACTTTACTTCCTCCATCATTAACTGGTTCATGCCACTGTACAATCATATGGTCTTTAGAAATTGATGTTACAAATGGAGTTCCTGGAGGCCCTGGTTCTTTGTAGGGATACTGAACAATAACCGCAGAAGAATCTAGAGCAGCACTTTTGCCGTACCTATTCTCAGCATAGATTCTAAATTGGTACTCTGATCCAGTTGTTAGTTTTGTTACCTTAATAGTCGTTCTAGCAACTGTGGCTGATATGGTTTGCCATGTAGTAGTGGTTGTATCTCGTTTTTCTACTATGTAATTGTTGATTTGACAACCACCGGTGTAGTCTGGTGCATCCCATGAAAACACCACATAGTTGGAGCTAATATCCTCAAATCGTACAGGTCCTTTCGGTGGGCCAGGCTTATCAAGAACAACAATAGTGATATCTTCAGTTGCTGTGCCAGCACTATTTGTTGCTGTAACTGCATACTTTCCAAAATCATCTTTGTTGCTTTCTTTAATATGCAGGACAGTTGATACTGGTGTGTCTTCTACATTAACTCTAGTTGTTTGTTTCAGTGATTGTCCATCTTTAGTCCAGTTGATATTGGGTTTGGGTCTACCTAGAACTGGGATTTCAATCTTTAGATCTTCTCCGGCTTGTACATTATAGGAATTAAACATTAGTTTAAAACTTGGTTCAATTGTCAAATCTTTAGCTATTACGGGAATGCCAAATACTCTTGGATCGCTTTTTCCTTTTTCATTGTAAGCAAGAACTCGGAAAGAGTATTCCTGCCCTGGACTCAATCCAGATACAACTGCACTGCATGTTTTTGTTTCAGTGGCTGTGCTCCATTTTTCAACTCCCTTTGGTTGAGATTCTACTAGATATCCTATAATTCTGCTTCCACCATCATGCTCAGGCTTCTCCCATATAAGTGATACACTTCGTTGGGTTACATCAGTAAGAGTAATTTTGCCAGGTGGCAATGGTGCTTCAGAGGCCTTTACTGAATCAACTGTTTCTACTGGTAGACCAATACCATACTCATTTTCAGCCATAACTCTAAAGTAATATACAGCTCCTTCTGTAAGATTTTCAACTTTGTAACTTGTTTTGCTGCATTTGGCTGTGACATTTGCATATGCTTTTCTAGTTGATTCTCTCTTGTCAATAACATAGTTCTTAATTTTGGCTCCACCATCAATTAGTGGAGGCTCCCATGTGAGTATGGCAGAATCTTTCTTGATGTCTTTTACAACAAGGTTTGTTGGAGCTCCCGGAGTATCAAGCACCTTAACTGTAACAAAAGCAGATTTTGAGCCACTGCTGTTTTCAAGTTTAAGAATATACTTTCCAGCATCATTTCTATCAACATTATCTATTGAAAGATGAGTGTAGTTAAGACCTCTTTCAATCTGTGACTTTTCAGTAAGTTCTCCATCTTCTTTTGACCAGCTGATCTCTGGGGTTGGTCTTCCATTAAATGGTATTTGAATTCTAACATTACCTCCAGCTCTAACCAATATTCCCTTTCTTAATTCAGAATCAAGGTCTATTTCAGGTGCCTCCAGTTTGTCTTCTGGTTTTACAGTTCCTGATACAGATGAAGGCTCACCTACGCCAGCCTTATTTAAAGCACAGATACGAATCTGGTACTGCTGATGTTCAATAAGTTTAGCTATCTCAAACTTAGTAACCTGTAGACCTGTCTGTGGGGTGCACATTGTCCATTCGTCTTCATCTCCTTTGCATATCTCTACAATGTACCCTTGGATTTCACTACCACCATCATAAATTGGCCTTCCCCAAACAACAGCGATAGAATTTTTAGTTGTATCCACAACATGTGGATTTGTAGGTGGCCCAGGTTTGAATATAGGATCAGTTGCTTTAAAGTAGGCTGAAAGTTGAGTTGCTTCACCTACTCCAGCAGCATTTTCAGCAGATACTCTGAACTCATATTCATGATCTTCTGTTAATCCAGTAACTCTAAGTCTTAGATCTGTAATTCTGCGTTTGTTGCATTTAGTCCATCTTATGCCAGATCTGTCTCTTTTTTCTACAATATACCCAATGATTTCACTACCACCATCATTATCCGGTCTGCCCCAACAGACTGTCATGGAGTCCTTTGCAATGTTGGTTACTTCAAGTGCTTTTGGAGCACCAGGAGGCACAAATGGATTTTTCATTAGAACTGGTACAGACTCTAATGATTCACCAACTCCATACTTATTAACAGCCATTACACGGAAGATGTATTCATTACCTTCCAAGAGTTTTGTTACTTTTAGGGATGTAGTTACCACTTCAGTTGCAACAACAGTCCAAGCAAGACGACTTGTTTCCCGTTTTTCAATTATATAGTGAGAAATATCACTACCACCATCATGCTGAGGAGGACCCCATGCAAGAGAACATTTGTCAGATGTAACTCCAGTAACATGAACAGGTCCTTCAGGTGGCCCAGGTCGGTCCAGAACTTTCACATGGATAGGTATTGATTTGGTTCCTGCAACATTAGAGGCTTGCAAAATGTATTGCCCACCATCAACTCTAATAGCATCTTTGACAATAATGAGGGCTTTGAAATCACTGTTCTTAACCTCACATCTAGCTGATTCTTCAACTTCTTTATCTCCCTTGAACCACTGAATTGTAGGAATAGGTTTACCGTGCACATCTGCATCAAGTTTAAATGTTTCACCAGCATTTATGACAATTGTGTCTTTGTATTTTGGATCCATTGAAATTCTTGGAGGTTCCACTTCATCCTTGGCAGTTATGGGCCCAGTACTATCTGAAGGTCTGCTAAAGGTTCCAGCAGCATTTTTTGCAATAACTCTGAAATCATATTTCTGGTCTTCAGTAAGTCCAGTTACGGCAAATTGTGTTTCAATTACATTTGTAAAGCTTGCTTTCATCCAACGTCCTTCAGGCAAATCACGCTTTTCAACTATATAACCTGTTATCATGCTGCCGCCATCATATTCAGGCTTTTTCCAGCTTAAAGTAATAGCATTTCTTGTTACAATTATTGGTTCTGGGCAGCCAGGAGGGTCACATGGGTCCCGAGCAAAATAGCACTCTGAAACTTTGCTTGGTTTGCCAATGCCAACAATGTTTTCAGCATATACCCTAAATTCATATTCAATGCCTTCTTCCAGATTGGTGGTCTTATAATAGGTGTCTGGAATAATAGTTTTATTCACCTTTGTCCACATTATACTGTTTCTCTCTTTCCGTTCAAGATGGTAACCAATCACTTTGCTACCACCATCGTTGATAGGTTCATGCCACTGCACAACCATGCTATCTTTTGTTAATGTTGGAACTGAAGGTGTACCAGGAGGCCCAGGTTCTTTATATGGATATTGCGCTATTACTGGTTCAGATTCCAGTCCAAAGCTTCTTCCATACCTGTTCTCAGCAAAAAATTTAAACTGGTACTCTATGCCAGTTTTCAGTTTGGATACCTTAAGTGTAGTTCTTGCAATAGTTGCTGAAACAGTCTCCCAAAGTGTAGTAGTTGTATCTCTTTTTTCAACAATGTAATTTGTGATTTGACAGCCACCGGTGTATGTTGGAGGATTCCAAGATAATGTAATACTATCAGCACTCACATCATCAAATTTCACAGGTCCGCTTGGAGGATCAGGCTTGTCTAGTGTTATAATTTCAATTGATGCTACTTTCTGTCCAACAACATTAGAAACTGTAATTGCGTACATTCCAGCATCATCCTTATTGGTTTCCTTAATCATCAGAACAGTATGGTGTGCTGTATCTATAACATTAACTCTAGTAGTCTGCTTGAGAGTCTGGCCGTCCTTTGTCCAAGCGATTGTTGGCTTTGGTCTTCCAGAGATTGGAATTTCAATCTTCAAATCATGCTTAACTTGGACGCTATAATTGCTAAATGCTGGTCGTACATCTGGCTCTATTACAAGGTCTTTGGCAACCACTGGAACAGCAAGTGATCTAGGGTCACTCTTTCCTTTCTCATTCACAGCAATTACTCTGAAAAGGTATTCACCTCCCTGAGTCAAGTTTGTTATTATTGCTTCAAGGGCTTTGACACGCACACTTTCAGACCATTTATCACTTCCTTTGGCTTGCATTTCGACAATGTACTGAATGATTTTGCTGCCGCCATCATGTTCAGGTTTGTCCCAAGATAAAGATACACTGTTTCTGGTTACATCAACTACTGTTATTTTTCCTGGAGGTTGTGGGACCTCAGAAACCTTCACAGGTTCAGCTGTTTCAGCTGGTAAACCAATGCCATATTCATTCTCAGCTGTTACCCTGAAGTAATAGCTGCAGCCTTCTTGAAGTTGGTCAATCTTCCATGATGTCTTATGGCAGTTTGTTGCAACAGCAGCATAAGCCTTTCTTGTGGTTTCTCGTTTTTCAATTATGTAGTTCTTTATCTTAGCTCCACCATCCAATGCAGGAGCTTCCCACATTAGTGACACTGAATCCTTAGTGACATCTTTAATTTTCAGATTTACTGGTGCACTAGGAGTATCCAAAACTCTTACACTAATAAAGGCAGATTTGGTACCACTGCTGTTTTCAACTGTTAGAGTATATTTTCCAGAATCAAATCTATTAACGTTGTCAAGTACAAGCGTGGTAAAGCTACTAGTTACATCAATCTGGGCTGTTTCTCTTATCTCTCCATCAACCTTGGCCCATTTAACTTCAGGTGCTGGACGTCCTCTGATGGGAATAAATAACCTCAGTGAGCCACCAGCCCTTACATTAACAACTTTCCTCAATTCTGGATCTAGATCAAGGTCAGGTACCTCCAGTTTCTCTTCAACAATAATTGAAGCGGGGATATCAGCATGTTCCCCAACACCAGCCTTATTCACTGCACATATACGGAATTTATATTCATGTTTTTCCAAGAGCTTGTCGACTTCAAGTCGGGTTTCTTTAATGCCAGTTGGAGGAGTGCACATAGACCATTCCTCAGTGCTGATATCACACTTTTCTACAATGTAGCTTTGAATTTCACATCCACCATCATAGATGGGCTTGCCCCATGAAAGGATTACTGATGATCTTGTAACATCCACTACTTTGGGATTGTTTGGAGGGCCAGGTTTATAAATAGGATCTGTGGCTCTGAAATAATTGGATGGTTGGCTTGGCTCACTTAGACCAGCAGCATTTTCAGCAGAAACTCTGAATTCATAAAGATGTGATTCAGCTAAGCCAGTTACTCTGAAGCGCAATTCACTGACCAGTCGTTTGTTGCATCTGACCCAGCGTATGCCTTCTTTGTCTCGCTTTTCAAGAACATAACCATTTATTTCACTGCCACCGTCGAATGCTGGCCTTTCCCAAACAACAATCATTGAGTCCTTGGTTATTGCGGTAACTTCAGGAGCTCTTGGAGCTTGTGGAACAACAAAAGGATTCTTTGCATTGACAGCTTCTGATTCAAGTGGTTCCCCAACACCATATTTATTTACAGCCATGACACGGAAAATGTATTCATTTCCTTCCAAAAGTTTAGTTACTTTGCAGCTGAGAGTTTGAACATTTGAATCAACAACTGTCCATACTAAGCGACTTGTTTCTCTTCTCTCCACAATGTAGTGGTCAATTTCACTACCACCATCTTGTTGTGGAGGTTTCCAAGCTAATGAACATTTTTCAGCTGTAACACCAGTAATAGTGATTGGCGCTTCAGGAGGTCCTGGTCTATCCAGAACTTTTACATTAACTGGTACAGATTTTTCACCAGCAACATTTTTCAGTAGTAAAATGTATTGACCACTGTCTACTCTGATTGCTTCTTTTACACTTAGTGATGTGAAGAAGTCTGTTCCCTTTATTTCTAGCCGAGCTGTATTTACAAGTTCTTCACCTCCTTTAAACCATTGAACAGAGGGTATTGGCTTGCCAAATACATCTGCATCAATTTTAAATGTTTCACCTGCATTTATTGTTATAACTTCTCTGTATTTTGGATCCATGCTTACACGAGGAGGCTCTACTTCATCTCTCGCTGTAATTGGTCCAGTGCTTTCTGAAGGTTCACTAAATATTCCAGCAGCATTTCTTGCGATTATGCGGAATTCATATCGTTGGTCCTCAACCAGTCCACTAACTGCAAACTGAGTTTCAATAACATTTGTAAAGCTAGCCTTCATCCAGCGTCCTTCAGGTAGTTCTTTCTTCTCAACAATATAGCCAGTAATCTTGCTACCGCCATCATATTCAGGTTTCATCCACTGAAGTGTAACTGAATTTCTTGTGACAATTAGTGCTTCAGGACGTCCAGGGGGATCACATGGATCTCGGGCGACATAGCATTCAGATACTTTGCTTGGCTTTCCAATGCCAACAATGTTCTCCGCATAAACTCTGAATTCATATTCAATACCTTCTTCAATGTTTGTTGTCTTAATTTTTGTGTCTGGAAGGATTGCTTTATTCATCTTCACCCAAAGAATGCTGTTTCGTTCTTTGCTCTCCACATGGTATCCAAGAATCCTGCTACCGCCATCGTTTACAGGCTCATTCCACTGTACAACCATACTGTCTTTTGTAACTGTACTTACAAATGGTGTTCCAGGTGGACCAGGAAGTTTGTATGGATACTGAGCAATTACTGCTTCAGATACCAAAGAGCCACTCTTTCCATATCTGTTCTCAGCTGCAATCCTGAACTGATATTCACTCCCTGTTTTAAGTCGTGTTGCCTTGATGGTTGTTCTTGCCACAGTTGCAGATACAATTTGCCAAACTGTTGTTGAGGTATCACGCTTTTCTACAATGTAGTTGTTGATGGAGCTTCCACCGTCATATTTTGGAGGATCCCATGAAAAGCTAATGCTGTCAGCAGTCACTTCGTCAATTTTAACTGGACCTGTTGGTGGTTCTGGCTTGTCAAGAACAACAATGCTGAGTTCTTCAGTTGCCTCCCCTGCGGAATTGGCAAGTTTCACTGTATACTGACCAACGTCCTCCTTTGAAGCCTCTTTAATAGTCAGCAAGGAGCTGTTTTCTGTGTTTTCTGCATTCAATCGAGTTGTCTGTTTTAATGGTAGATTATCTTTATGCCATGTCACAGATGGCTTTGGACGTGCAACAAACGGAACATCAACTTTAAGGTCTTCCCCAGCTAAAACACTGAATGTGTTAAACAGGAGCTTAAATGCTGGTGCAATCACAAGATCCTTGGCAACCACTGGCACTCCAAGCTGTCTTGGATCACTGATTCCTTTTTCATTTTGAGCAGATACACGGAACATATATTCTTCTCCTTGAGTCAATCCAGTTATTTTTGCTTCCGTGGTCTTTACAGTAGAACATGTAGCCCATTTATCACTACCCTTGCTTTGCATCTCTACTATATAGGCTACAATTCTGCTTCCACCATCATGTTCTGGTTTTTCCCAAGACAGAGAAACGCTGTTCCTTGTAACATCTTCCAAAGTGATCTTGCCTGGTGGAAGTGGTCTTTCTGATACTTTAACCGAGTCCGGTGTTTCAACTGGTAAGCCAATTCCATATTCGTTTTCTGCAAGGACTCTAAAATAGTAATTACAGCCTTCTTGCAACGGATCTATTTTCCAACTTGTCTTGTGACAATTAGCTGCTACTGTTGAATATGCTTTTCTGGTTGATTCACGTTTTTCCACTATGTAGTTCTTAATTTTGGATCCACCATCAATGAGTGGGGGGTCCCAAGTTAATGTGACAGAAGATTTGGTAATTTCCTTTATCTTAAGATCTTGAGGTGCCCCTGGAGTATCAAGTACTCTGACATTCACAAAGGCTGACTTACTTCCTGAGCTGTTTTCTATAGTGAGCATATATTTTCCACTATCAAATCTGTTCACATTTTCCACAACTAGTAGAGTATAAGAACTTGTTGATTCAATGGTTGCCCTGTCTATAGGTTCGCCATTTTCTCTTGTCCACTTAACCTCTGGTGCAGGTCTTCCTTTAATTGGAACAAACAATCGCAATGTGCAACAAGCTCTTATGCTAATAACTTTACGAAGTTCAGCATCTAATTCAATCTCAGGAGGTAGCATTCTTTCTTCAGCCTTTGGTGATCCAGGGACAAGGGCTGGCTCACCAGCTCCTTCAGCATTTATTGCATATATCTGTATTTTATATTCTTGATTTTCTTTAAGTCCTGTGATAGTAAATGAAGTAGCTTTAAGTCCAGCGGGTGGTGTTACAATCTTCCATTCATCCTCTTCAGGGAGAGATATTTCCACATTGTATCCTGTTATTTCTGAGCCACCATCATAGACTGGTTTATTCCAAGCAATTGTAATGGAAGATTTACTGGTGTCTAGTATTCTTGGGTTTCCAGGTGGGCCAGGTTTAAACACGGTATCACATGCCTTATAGAATGGACTGCTGTGGCTTGGTTTACTAATTCCAGCTGCATTTTCAGCCATTACTCTATATTCATATTCATGACCTTCAGTAAGGCCAGAAACCTTGTATCTCAAATCTGTGAGAATTCTCTTGTTGCATTTAACCCATCGGAGTCCTGCTTTGTCACGGCGTTCCACTATATAGTTTGTTATTGGGCTTCCTCCATCAGACTCGGGATGTCCCCAGCAAACAATCATAGTGTCTTTTGTAACTGTTGTTACTTCAGGGGTCTTAGGTGGATCTGGTGGTACATATGGATTAACTGCAAGGGTAGGTTCTGATTCCAAAACTTCTCCAACTCCATACTTGTTAACAGCCATGACACGGAAAATATATTCATTTCCTTTTAGTAGTTTGGTAACTTTGAATTTTGTCACTTGGACATCTGTTGCCACACTTGTCCAAGCCAATCTGCTTGTCTCACGTTTCTCCACAACATAGTGATCTATCTTTGCACCTCCATCATCTAGTGGTGGCAACCATGATACGACACATTTCTCACATGTGACTTCAGATACAGCCAGTGGGCCTTCACATGGGCCTGGCCTATCAAGAACTTTAACATTAAAGACATGTTTAGCGAAACCACCTGGGTTAGAAGCTGTAAGAGTGTATGCCCCACCATCTTTTCGTGCAGAGTCTTTATTTATCAAATTTGTTGAGAAATCTGCTAGCTTTATTTCTAGTTTTGCTGTATCCTCAAGGTCCTTGCCTTCTTTTGTCCAAGACAATGTTGGAATTGGACGACCAGAAACATCAGCATCAAGTCTGAAGATTTCTCCAGCCTTTAGAATAATAACATCTTTGAACTTTGCATCAACCATTATCCTTGGCTCCTCTATATCATCTCTGCAGGTTATAGCATCAGATTGTTCAGATGGCTGGCTAACAGCACCAGCAGCATTTCTTGCTATTATTCTAAATTCATATTCTGAATTTTCAGTTAATCCACTGACCGTAAACTCCATTTCTAATATGTTACTAAAGTTAGCTTTCAACCAGCGACCATTGGGAAGATCTCTTTTCTCAACTGTGTAGCCGGTGATCTTAAATCCTCCATTGTACTCTGGTTTCGTCCACTGAAGGGTCACTGAATGTCTGGTAACATTGATAGCTACTGGTTTTCCTGGTGAGTCAATTGGATCAAGAGCAAATGTTGGTTCAGAAGACTTGCTCGGTTTACTCTTGCCAGCCATATTTTCTGCCACAACACGGAATTCATATGCAATACCATCAGTCAGGCCTGAAGATTTATATAGATTTCCTACAACAAGAGTTTTGCTGATTGTCTGCCATAGTATACTGTTTCTTTCCTTTCTTTCAATATGATAACCAAGAATTGGGCTTCCACCATCTGTGATCGGTTCATTCCAGCTAATTGTCATTGAATCCTTTGTAACTGCAATAACTTGTGGTGTTCCTGGTGGTCCAGGAGCCTTAAATGGATAAGCAGCAACTACAGACTCTGAGTTGAGGGCTGGTCCAGTTCCATATCTGTTTTGAGCTTTCACCCGGAACTGATACTCCATACCAGTAGTAAGTTTTGTTGCTTTAAATGTTGTGCGGATCACTGTAGAAGCCAACTCAGTCCAATTTGTACTGTTTGTTTCACGTACTTCCACAATATAGTTGCTTATTGGAACACCGCCATCATTCTCAGGAGGGTCCCAAGACAAAGTAACAAAGTCAGATGAAATTTCATCAAACTTGATGGGTCCTGTTGGAATTCCAGGAATATCATGTACTTGAACTGCAATTATATCGCTTATCTCTCCCACAATGTTTTTAGCTGCTAAAGTATATTTTCCAGAGTCATTTCTTACACATTCATTGATATTTAAGATGGTTGCAGTTGCTGTGCGTTCCACATTAACTCTCTGAGTTTCTCTAAGGACTTGATCACCCTTTTTCCATGTCACAGTGGGTTTTGGCCTTCCAAGAACAGGGATTTCCACTTTAATGTTGTCTCCAGCTTTAGCAAGCACAGTCTTATGATAAAGGCCACGTAGGTCAAATTCTGGCAGCATCAACTGTTCTTTAACAATCACTGGTCTGCTTTCCCTTGGATCACTTCTTCCTGCACTGTTGACTGCCATTACTTGGAAAACATATTCTTCATTTTCATTAAGATTTTTTACTACATAGTCCAAAGTTTTAACTGTTGCCATATGTATCCATTGATCAGTACCCTTCCTCTGTGCTTCAATGACATAACCTGTAATTTTGGTGCCACCATCATGTTCTGGTTTTGGCCAAGCAAGGCTGACACTGTTCTTAGTAATGTCCATGATATTAAGACTTTCTGGGGGAGAAGGTGCTTCAGATGCTCTTATGGGCTCAGCTGTTTCAGCGGGTTCACCAATTCCAAACTCGTTCTCTGCTAGCACTCTGAAATAATATTCACATCCTTCAGCTAAATTAGGAATCCTTAGAGAGCACTTCTGGCAGTTGGTTGTTATTGTTGAATAAGCCTTCCTTGTAGATTCACGTTTTTCAACTATATAATTTGTTATTCTAGATCCACCATCTATGAGTGGCATATCCCACTGCAAGGTGATGCTGTCTTTTGAAACATCTCTGGCTTTCACGTTTAATGGAGGACCTGGCGAATCCAAAACTTTGACATTAACAAATCCTGATTTCTTTCCAGCTGCATTTTCAAGAGTCATTGTGTATTTTCCAGCATCATATCTGTTGCACTCTGTAATTATGAGCAGAGAATATGATTCTGTATTTTCAATGTTTGCTCGTACTTTAAGTGGAACGTCTCCTTTCATCCAGATAACTTCAGGTGTGGGTCGCCCTTTAATTGGTACAAAAATACGAATGCTTAGACCAGCTCTGACAACAAGAGTTCTTCTCAGCTCAGCATCAAGTTCAAAGTCAGGTGTCTCTTCACGGTCTTTAATTTCAACATCATCAATTTTTGCTGGTTCTCCAGTGCCTGCAGCATTAATTGCACGGATCCGGAATTTATATTTGCTACCAGGTTGAAGATTGGCCACAACAAACTCAGTGATTCTAAGTGCTGATCCTGTTGTGTCTTTAACCCATTCCTCTTCTCCTTCTTTTTGGTGTTCTACAATGTATCCAGTGATGTCAAGTCCACCATCATAGTGAGGCTTTCCCCAATGCAAGGCGGCAGTAGATTTTGTTGTATCTATAATTCTTGGATTAGAAGGAGGACCAGGGGGGTCTGTGATAAGAAAGAAATGAAGAAAGTTAAAAAAAATACATAGGAAAAACAAATGTTCAGTTCAGCATTAAATAAGTAATTTAGTTTTAAAATTTCTGTATATTGTAACGGTTATTAAACCTCATTTACTTGGGTATTTCTCATTTTATGTACAGATAAACACCTCTAATTTCAACACTTCTCCTTTTCACTCAAACCTTTTACTAGCAGCTAAATTTTGTTTAGGCATGAGATGAAATGCAGTACTTACATGCAATATCTTTTGTTAAAACTGGCAGAGAAGAATCGCTTGGTGCTCCAACGCCAGCCTTGTTTTCTGCACTCACTCGGAATTCATATTCATTTCCTTCTGTGAGTCCAATCACTTTAAGTCTGAGGTCATAAACGGGTTTCTTTGATGCTCTCACCCATCTCAATCCTTTTTTATCTTTTCTTTCCACATGGTAGCCAGTAATCTCACTACCACCATCATCAGCTGGGCGCTTCCAAGTTATAGTCACTGTATCTTTTGTCACATTTGTTGCTTCTGGTTTTCCTGGAGGTCCAGGAGGTACTGAAAACAAAAGTAAAAGAAGTTATAGTTTAAAATCATAGAGTACCTACACTTTACAGATTACATGCTACTAATTTTAATAACAGTTCTTACCAAAACTATCAACCATCTTAACTGGTTCACACTGTACAGGTTCACCTACTCCATAGTGGTTAACAGCAGAAACACGGAAGACATATTCATTTCCTTGGATAAGTTTGCTAACAACATGTCTACAAGACTGAATATTTTCAGCCACCAGTGTCCAAAGCAAACGACTGGTCTCTCTCTTTTCTAGATTGTAAGAAGATATTGGTGAACCACCATCTTCAGAAGGAGGTGTCCAGTTGAGTGTTGCTTTTTCTGCAGATACATTGCTAACTTCAATTGGACCTGGAGGTCCAGGGACATCTAAGACTTTGACATGTACATGTTCTTCTTTTGTGCCAAAAGGATTGCTGGCAGTGATTGTGTACTCTCCAGAATCTTTACGGGAGGCATATTTAACAGAAAGTGTTGATGACGTGGGGCCTGTTTCAATCTGCACAATGTCAGAAAGTTTAAAGTCCTTTCCTGCTTTAGACCACACAGATGTTGGAGGTGGTTTGCCAAGGATACTTGTAGCAGTCATGACAATGGTATCTCCCGCTTTTACTGTTAAACCTTCTTTAACTGCTGGATCAATAATAATAGTTGGTGCCTCTGCAGAGAAGAAACAAAATAACATGTAAGAATTTGTACATAACGAAAGATTGCATCTATCAAATCATATATCACATATTAAACATCACATATAAAATCTAAGAAATTTGCTGCTTGGCACATACCATATTCGTCTTTGCAAACGATTTCTGTTGTCTCAGATGGAGGACTGATAGCACCAGCTGTATTCTTAGCTCGTATTCTAAATTCATATTTTCCACCTTCTATTAAATCATTGACAGTGTAGGCACATTCTTGAACATTAACATGATTGGCCTTCATCCAACTCTTTGCTGGTATATCACGTTTCTCAACAATGTATCCAACCAGTTTGTGTCCACCATCATATTTTGGTTCTGTCCAAATAAGTGTTGCAGAACTTCTGGTTACACTTATTACTTCAGGTTTGCCAGGAGGATCTAAAAAGAGACACTAAATCAATACCATGCTTGCATTAAAGACAATAATCAGAAATCTCTAATAAGTACTTTCAGTAAACATACCGATTGGATCAAGAGCCACAACTGATTCAGATGGTAGACTTGGTTTGCCAACTCCAGCTAGGTTGATTGCCATAACTCTAAATTCATATTCTAGACCCTCGGTTATACCAGCAACTCTGTAGTCTCTCATTCTCAGGGGAGTTGAACTGGCTCTCTTCCAGAGAAGGCTGTTTCTTTCTTTGAATTCTATGTGGTAGCCTAAATTCACAATCATATGATAATGACAGCATTAAATATATAAAATAGTTGAATTATTATAGAAATTCTATACAGCAGCACTGCAAATTGCAGAATGACAAAGGTAAAAATAATACACTATTGACTCATAGAGATTATCTGTGGTCAATATATGTTAAGTTAAGTTATAATGTACCTGTAATTGGTGAGCCACCAGTCTTCCTTGGATCTACCCATGTCAGATTTGCAGAATCATGTCTTATTGTAACAATCTTTGGAGGTGGAGGAGCATCTGGTACATCTAAAACATATATTCAATATTATTAAATAATTCAGACAGTAGATATAAGTATAGTATAATTTAATATATAGAAGTAAAGTACTCTCTTTGACCTACCAAATGGATGTCTTGCGATAATAGATTCTGATTTTAAGCCTTCGCCAACTCCATATTTATTTTCAGCACTCACTTTGAAGATGTATTCAGTTCCTTCATGGAGTCTGGTAACTCTAAATGAAGTCTTCTGAACAGCAGAAGCACAGGTTACCCATTTATTGGTCACAAAGTCTCTCTTTTCTAGGATGTAATTTGTAATTTCAGAGCCACCATCATCTTTAGGTTGGTGCCAAACAAGAGTTACTGCATCTGCAGTCACTTCATCAAACTTAATAGGACCGGTTGGGATGCCGGGTTTGCCAACCACTTTTACAAATATAGAAGATTCTTTGGTTCCAGCAGGATTTTTCAAAGTAATTGTGTATTTTGAGGCATCATCTTTCTGGCATTCACGTACTGTCAAGACAGTATTTACTGGAGTAGACTCAACAGTGACTCTTCCGCTGTCAGTCAAGACTTTATCATCGCCCTTCTTCCATGTAATTGCAGGTGGAGGTTTTCCACTGACTGGGATTTTAAGTCGGAAAGTGCTGCCCTCTTTGGCAATATAGCATAAGTCAGGTAGATCTTTCAAGTCCAGATTTGGTGCAACTGCAAATATAAAGAGATAGGTATAGTTACAGCATTTGGAATGGAAAGCTACTTAATTGAATTAAATTTTTTTCTTTACAAATTGTGAAAAGCAGCACATACCAACATCGTCTTTAGCCACAAATGAAATTTCACTTGGAGGACTATAACCAGCATCATTCTGTGCAGTGACTTTAAAAGTATACTCCCGTCCTTCAGTCAAATCCTTCATTGTGTATTGCAAATTTTTGGATCTCATTACTTCTCTCCACTTGTCCTCAGCGGTCAAGTTCTCCACGACATATGCAGTGAGACGACTACCGCCATCACTTATTGGTTTCTTCCATCCAATTGTGCAAGATGACTTATAAACCGCTAGTGTTTTCAGATCTATTACTGGTCCAGGTTTTTCTAAAAAAAAATCATTCAATATGTTTAAATACAAGCATTTTATATATTTGGATTTATAAATTGCAAAGTTTCATTTGCAAAATTGTACATGCATGCTTTTGGTTTATTTCTATTTACTGTATCTTGTACTTACCTGAAGCTTTAACAGCATCATGAGTTTCACATGGTTCACCAATGCCATACTCATTTTCAGCCAGAACTCGGAAAAAGTATGCTTTGCCTTCCTCAAGGTTGGAGATTCTAAATGATGTTTTGGGACAGTCAGTGGACACTGTGGACCAAGCTTTCCTTTCAGCATCACGTTTCTCAACAATGTAATTCTTCACTGGGCTGCCACCATCAATAATTGGAGGATCCCATGAAATCATAGCAGAATCCTTTGAAGTCTCTTTAATGATGAGATTGACAGGAGGTCCAGGAGTATCTAAAAATCAATTAATTAATAAATTTATTTATTTTGACTTATTAAACATGTAGAAAAACATTTACGCAAGGCAATGATCAGCGTAGACTTGAATGAAATGTGCACTGATGTCTGATTTTTCACTTTATATTGTATTATTCTACAATCCAACAGATTCTAAATATAGACAAAATACATGACTGATATATTGTATGATTTGTTAAGGTACTTAACTAACCGCTGTACACATTTTTATCACTTTCCTAATAGAGAAATGTAGGTATAGTTACACGCAGAATAAAAGTTTTAAAGTAGGAGAAAGCAAAGTATATGCATAGGGTTTGTTCTTCAAAATGACACTCTAAAAAGGATTCTAATAAAATGATGTGTGCTTGCTAAATTCAATAGTCCTTCTTTCACATTTTAAATCCCTATTGAATATATTATGTATAATATATATATAAAAAAAAAATCATGAGTCCACTTACCAAGCACTTTCACAACAATGATATAAGACTTCACACCACTGCTATTCTCTAATGTCAAGATGTATTTGCCAGCATCATATTTATTGACATTTTCACAACGTACGAATGTATCATGCTCAGTTGATTTAATATCAAGGCCTTGTCTTTCTCGTATGTTTGCATTCAATTTAGACCATGAAATCTTTGGTGCTGGGCGTCCTCTGATGGGCACATAAATCCTCATTGTAACACCAGCGCGTAGGACAAGAACTTTCCTCAAATCAGCATCAAGCTCTCCTTCTGGGGCAACTGTTAGAACATTAGAACACATGTATATTATTGTATGGTACTTAAAATCATCTTAAGACAAATAGTGATAAGAAAGCAAAACTTACTGAGAATATCTTTTGCCAAATGCTTATCTGGAACTTCACTAGGATCGCTGTAACCAATTTTATTCACAGCTGAAACACGGAACTGGTATTCCGTATTTTCCATCAAGCCAGTAACAGAGTATTTGGTGTCTTGAAGATTCTTAGGCAAGTTGCATCTCACCCAGTTATCAGTGTCTGCTCTTTTAACTTCAACCAGAAAACCAATGATTGGGCTACCTCCATCATATGCCGGTTTGCTCCAGGAGAGACTTACAGTGCTACGAGTTGAATCAATAGCCTTGGGGAAAGCTGGTGGTCCAGGTGGATCTATAGATAAAACATAAAATATCACTATGGCTACAAGTTACATTTTAGGGATATTAAGCTTCACCATAGGATAAATAGCACTTACACTGTGGATCAAAAGCGGTTACTGCTCTTGATGCATCGCTAGGTTTGCCTGGTCCAGCTTTGTTCAATGCAGTCACCCTAAATTCATATTCAGTACCCTCTTGTAGTCCAGTAGCTTTCACAGTCCGTTCAATGACAGGCTGCTTGGTTACCTTTGTCCAGTTGAAAGACTTTGTATCACGCTTTTCAAGCAAATATCCAGTAATAGGAGATCTGCCATCATCAGCTGGTGCCTTCCAGCTTACAGTCATATGATCCTTTGTAACGTTGCTTATTATGGGTGGCTCACATCGTCCAGGCACATCTAGAAAGAAGAGAAGAATGTTATTTTCATTGTTTTTAAGTTTTGCTTGGCATATATTTAGGGTTGTGTATATATTGTTTAGCCCTATATAGTAGAGTCTGTTTAGCATGTATGGTTATTCAAGTTTCAATGTATATTGTTTGGGGTGTTTTTTTTTTTGTTTTTTTTTAAACAAAACCTGTTTTCTGAAGCTTTGGTTTGAACAGTTTTAAAACTTTTAAACTATGGTGAGTGGTAAAAATAAAAATGAATGTATTTACACTACATCATGTGTTTATATTTTATTCAATTGTTTGAGAGAGGTTGTACGAGGAAATATCAAGTAGCTTACCAAATGGATTCTTAGCAATCACAGATTCTGTTAAAATAGGATCACCAACACCATATTTGTTCTCAGCAGAGATGCGGAATTGATATTCATGTCCTTCAATTAGTTTCTCCACACTGCAACTGGTAGTCTGGACATTTGTAGTCACTTGTGCCCAATTAGGACGACTGGTTTCACGTTTGTCAATGATATAGTTTGTAACATCAGAACCACCATCTTCAAGTGGAGGCTCCCAATTAAGCATGGCACGGTCAGAATACATATGGTTTATCTTAATAGAGGCAGGAGGTCCAGGTTTATCTAAATTAGAACAATAAAAGTACTATGAGATCTATATCTCTATAAACACTTTAAAATACAAAATAAGACAAAACTGAGAACGTCAAACTTACCTAGCACTTTCAGCTTGATGGTTGCTGTCTTAGAACCACTTGCATTTTCAGCTACAATAGTATATTCTCCTGATTCCTTACGGTTAACACTAAACAACTCTAATAGGAAGAGGTTCCTCTTTGATGAGATTTTGATACCCTCTGCAGGCTTTACATCTACTCCATCCTTCTTCCAGAAGGCTTTTGGCATTGGCTTACCAAATACTTGAGCATCAAGACATACATTTGCTCCTGCTTTGACTGTGATCAGAGATTTCATCTGTATGCTGAGATCAATCTTTGGTGGAACTGCAAAGGAAAAAAATGAAAATGCATTCCTTTGTACATCTCCTAAATGAATGTTATTTATGCTAATTTAAAAAGAAAAAATGCACATACCATTTTCTGCTTGAATGGTCACAGGATCTGATGGTTCGGATGGCCTACTAACATTGATGGCAGTCTTGGCAATTGCCCTGAACTGATATTTCTCATTTTCTTCCAAATCAGTGACAGTATACTCTTCTGTTGGAATTTGAGAAGCCATAGTGTTGCATTTTACCCACTTTTCACCAGGAAGCTTGCAAGCCTCCACTATGTAGCCAAGTATTTTGCTGCCACCATCATGCTTTGGCCGAGTCCAAACAAGGGAAACAGTACTTCTTGTGATATCAATAACTTCTGGTTTTCCAGGAGAATCTGACAATCAACATTATTTGTTATTTTTTTCCATACATGTTATTAAAATGTTTTTACATTATTGTAAGCTTTCAATTTATTTTCAATTTATATAATACATACCAACTGGTGTTCTTGCTGTGACATACTCAGTAGGTTTACTTGGCTTGCTGGATCCAGCTCTGTTTAGAGCAGAGATTCTGAAAGTGTACTCTAAGCCTTCAATCATACCAACACATGGATATTCTGTTGAGCGTACTGCAGTATCATTGGCCTTCACCCACAGCAAGCTGTTTCTTTCCTTACGTTCTATTGCATAACCTGTAATGGGGCTTCCTCCATCATTATCAGGTCTGTCCCATGCAACAAATATGCAGTCTTTGTTGACTTTAGTGACATGAGCATTCTTTGGTTCGCTGGGAACATCTGAAAATGTAACAACAAATAGTTTTTGTATTTTTGAATATTGTACATGCTCACATGATTTTATGCTTTACATAAAAAAACATAACAACATATCATGCTGTTTTATGATTGTTATTTTGCTATTAACACAATATTAGTTAGAAACATTTGTTACATACCAAATGGGAACTTGGCAGTAATGCGCTCTGATGCAATTGGTTCCGAAACTCCAAAGCGGTTCTCAGCACGAACTCTGAAAATATATTCTTGTCCTGAGACGAGTTTTCCAACACGACAATTAGTTTTGGTAACTGAAGATAAAGCTGTAATCCAATCTCCTCTGCTTACATCGCACTTATCAACAATATAGTTGGTAATGTTGCTACCTCCATCTTCAAGAGGCAAATGCCATGAGAGTGTGCAAGCATCAGAATCTATGTCAGTAACCTCAAATGGTTGTTCTGGTGGGCCTGGGATGTCTGTAGAAAGCAAGAATAAACAAATATTTACTAATGGTAGTTTTCTTCTTTTGGATAGTATAATACACTTAGTAATTCATACATACCCATTACTATTACACGGATTATCTGTGACGCCACACCAGAGCTGTTTTCTGCCGACAAAGAGTAGTAGCCACTGTCTTTCCTTGTTACATCTTTTATTATGAGAACTGTGGAATTCTGTGATTTATGCACAGCTAGACGGCTTGATGGCATGACTTCAGAGTCTGCTTTCATCCACTTCGATGTAGGAATTGGTTTTCCATAGACGTGTGCTTCAATTCTAAGTTTCTGTCCTGCTTTGACACTGATGTGTTCAGGCAATAATATCTTAGGTGGAACTGTAAAAAAAACAACAACAAACAAGTATATTTATTTGTAAGTCTACATGTTTGTTCTAGCTGGAAGCTACATTTTTGACAGTTGATTTATTGCAGTACATAGAAAATCTAGTCATTTCACTTACGGAGTTGTTCTTTAATTTCAAATATTCCTTCAGCTTCCCTTGGCAAGCTGACTCCAACAGAGTTTCTAGCAGCAACTCTGAATTTGTATTTTGTGCCTTCTTTAAGCCCAACAACAACAATATTTAGATCTTTCACAACAGAATACTGGGTCCAGTTGTTCTCTGGCTGTCCTTCTGTCTGGAAACTAATGATATAACCATCAATTTTGGCTCCTCCATCTCGCAATGGTGGGAGCCAAGCCAGCGTAGCACTGTTCTTTGTTATCTCCGTTACATCAAGTTTTTTAGGTGGATCAGGTTCACCTATTGAAATACACAGAAAATAATAAAATAAATAAATGTGTTAATTGCTTTGTCTAGTGAAACTTGAAATTAATGCATATGTTTTTCAATAAGGGATGCAATTATAGTGTAAAATGTACTGCTCATTTTCCTAAAGACCTAAAAAAAAATACAAATGTCTTCTAGTAACCATGCTCTTTTTTAGCCTCATATCCCTTTTGCAATATCGATAAACAATAAAAGTAGAACAAACATCTATATACACTAGGGTACTTTGGATTGAAATCGATCTTAAATTTATTAGAAAATCTTTTTGGAATGAGCATCAAAATACAATATGGAAGATAGAACACCTGCAAAGTTATATTGCTATGCCATGTAGCAATATTGAATTAAACTAAAATGTATTTTAGTGTTTTGACTATGATCAGTATAAAAAAATATACATTATATGGTACAATACTTACTTATAGGATCTGTTGCAAGTACAGACTTTGGTGTGTCTCTTGGAACACCTAATCCATATTCATTAATAGCAGTAACTCTGAAAAAGTATTCTGTTCCTGGTACAAGATTGGTAACTTTGAAACTAGTTTTCTTCCAGTCTGCCACTACTGTTGCCCATGTCTTCTTGTCTACTTCTCGTCTTTCTAAGTTATAGTGAGTCACCTGACTTCCACCATCATTTTCTGGAGGCACCCATGAAAGTTGACATGACATTTTTGTGACATCTGAAATTGTAAAGTCTGCCACAGGTCCTGGGGTATCTGCACAAAAAAAAATCAGGTTCTATTAATATATGCAAAATTAAAACACATAAAGACACAACACTCAATATCTCTTTCCTTTTGTTTGCTTCATCTTTAAACTTACCAAGTACTCTCACGTTGACAAACACTGCCTTTTCTCCTGCTGCATTGACAAGTGACAATGAGTATTTGCCAGAATCATCACGAGTAGAGTTTGGAATAACTAAGAAAGCCATAGTATCGACAAGATCAACATGGCCTTTTCTGACAACATTATCTATACCCATTCTTCTCCATGTAACTTTAGGTGCTGGTCTTCCCCTAACTATTGCAAACAATCGAATAGGACATCCTGCTCTTACAGTGACTAACTTTCTCATGCTTGCATCCAATTCAATTTCAGGAGTTTCTGAAAATAAATATTTAGGGGAAAAAAATTAGCTCACTGAAATACATGCTTTGTTCATTTAAAAGGTTTTCTGCAGAAAAATAGAAAACATACCCAATATTTCTTTAGGTGAAACAGTCTCTTTCAATTCAGCAGGCCGTCCAATGCCAACCTGGTTCTGTGCTGAAACTCTAAACTCATATTCTTGTTTTTCATCAAGACTTGTCACATTATACTGTGTGTGAATTAGCTGGGCAGTAACATGGCATCTCTTCCAGCCGCCCTCGACATCCTTAGCTTCACCTTTAGGTCTCATTTCTACAATATATCCAATAACTGGGGCACCACCATCATAGACAGGTTTTCCCCATCCTAGAGCAATGGATGCTCTTGTGCTATCAACCACCTTCAGATTTGTTGGTGGGCCAGGAGGTTCTGCAGAGAAAGCAATAACAGTTAATAGCATATAGTATATGGAATGTATCAGAATAATACATTAAATAAATAATGTTATTATTTACCTATAGGGTCTTTTGCAACAATAGGTCTTGATGGCCCACTTGGATCTCCTAGGCCAATTTCATTTTCAGCTTTAACACGGTACTGATATTCATGTCCTGGGATAAGATTGGTAACTTTAAGACGCCTTTCTGGTACTGCTGATTTGGTTACAGCAACCCATCTCATTGATCGCTTTTCTTTTTTCTCAAGGATGTATCCAGTGACAGACTTGCCACCATCAAATTCTGGTGGATTCCAGACAACAGTCATTTCTTCCTTGCTTACTTTGGTGACTTCTGGAGGCTCTGGAGGTCCAGGTTTGCAATATCGTGTTTTAGCAACAATTGGTTTTGTTTCTGTTGGTGCACCAGTACCCATTTTATTCTCTGCACGAACTCTGAAGATGTATTCATTTCCTTCTATCAGACGAGTTACTTGTGCACGAGTTAGGATCACAGACGAAGAGTATGTTGACCATACCATGCGCTTGCTCTCACATTTCTCTAAGATATAGTTTTGTATCTCACATCCACCATCATCTTCTGGTTGGTCCCAACTGAGTGTACATCTATCACTTGATATATCTGAAATTTTCAGATTTTGTATTGGTCCAGGTACATCAAGAACATTAACAGAAGCATGTGCAGTAAAGCTTCCGGCAGGATTTGTGGCTGAGATCAGATATTTACCACTATCAGACCTCCTAGACTTTTCCAGAATAAATTTGGTGTAATCTGTTCCATTTTCTATCTTTAACCTAGGAGATTTTGTTATATCTGTTGTATCTTTATCTTTTGTCCATGCTATTTCTGGCTGTGGTTTTCCTCTTACTCCAGCTTCAAGTCTAATTGTTTCTCCAGCTTTCACAACTATCACTCCAGTGAATTTCAAATCTAGTGCAGGTTTTAAAAGTTCCTCTTTTACTAAGACCTCACTTGTCTTAACCCAGTTGCTTTCACCGCCTTCATTCTTGGTCTGAACTCTAAATTGGTATAGCTGATTTTCATGGCATCTATCTATAAGGTAGCTTGTTTCTTTGATGCTGCCTTTATGGACCCTTTCCCATTCATCAGAATCTTTTAGTTTTCTTTCAACATGATATGATAGGTTGGGACTTCCACCATCGTAATCTGGCCGTCTCCATTTCAGATAGACAAAAGTTTTTCCTACTTCAGCAATATGAACGTTTTCTGGTTCCCCAGGCTTTTCAACTGGATTAATAGCTAGGATTGGTGTCTTGGTTTCAATAACTGGACCAGGTCCAACTTTGTTTTCTGCACATACTCTGAAAAAATATTCATGATTTTCTGTTAGAGGTGCTTTAATCAACCTCTTTGTAAGGTCAGAGGAAATTACATACCATCCTCTTTGACTTGGTTCGCGGTATTCCACAATGTAGTTGGTTATTTCTGAGCCGCCATTATCTTGTGGGTTTTCCCAAGAAACCACGCAAGAATCTTTAGTAACATAACTTATCTTAAGATTCTGACAAGGTCCAGGTCTGTCTAGAACATTGACAATGACCACACCCTGTGCTTGACCACTGCTGTTCTTGGCCACAATTGTATATTTTCCATGGTCAGCTCTTGTTGCTGGTTTTATTTGCAAACTAACTGGAGGAAAGTCCTGAGTTATTTCAGTTCTGTTGTCTTTGGTTACTAATTTGCCATCTTTTGACCATGTAATGTCTGGGTCTGGCCTGCCTTTAACACGAGCAGTAATATTAAGAGTTTGGCCAACCCGCACAGTCAGCAGGTCACGACAAGTTAGATCAAGATCAACTTCTGGTGGGTGAAGAATATCTTTTGCAATTACAGATTCTGGAAGTTCTCTAGGTTCACCTTCTCCAACTATATTTGCTGCTTTTATACGGAATCTGTACTCATTTCCTTCAATCAGACCTGGGGCCCTAAAAGCACACTGCTTAATGAGATCATCGGTGTTAATTCTGCTCCACTGAGCTGTACCTGATTTTTGGCATTCAACAATATATCCTAAGATTGGACTACCACCATCTCTAGTGGGCTTTGTCCAAACTAAGTCAGCTGTTTCTCTGCTCTTGTCTTTAAGTTTGGGATTTATTGGTGGCCCTGGCGGTGTTATGGGGCGGGAAGCTTTTATTGGATCAGATATTGGTGATGGTTTACTTAGTCCAGCAATATTCTCAGCAAACACTCTGAATTCATAGGTGTTGCCTTCATATAGCCCAGTAGCACGGTACCTAAGATCAAGTACTGGTGTCTTATTTACTCTTATCCATTTACCAGAAACCTCTCGCCTTTCAAGTATATAGCCACTAATTGGACTGCCACCATCAGATTTAGGAATTGTCCATGACAAAGTTGCAGCATTCTCAGTTATATCTGACACCACTGGCTTTCCAGGTGGGGATGGTAGATCAAACATATGCTTGGCAACAGTTGGCTGAGATTCTAAGGGTTTACCAATACCCATCTTGTTTTCAGCGCTAACACGGAAGGTGTACTCATAACCTTTCTGAAGTCTGGGAACCTTAGCTTTAGTTTGAATACTTCCGGTGCTAACTATTCCCCAAGTTTCTTTCTTGCCTTCACACTTCTCTACAATGTAGCTCATTACAGCAGTTCCACCATCATCCTTTGGTGGCCTCCAGGAAATCACCATATGTTCTGGTGTAACTTCTAAGATATTTATTGGACCTGTTGGTGGTCCAGGAACATCCAAAACTGTGAGATGCAAAGCAACTGTCTTGCTTCCAGCAATATTTGATACTGTCAGCTGATATTCTCCTGTATCCTTTCTTGTACAATTTTTGATTGTAAGTACAGTTGAAAAATTGTCAGTATCGATTTTGTAGTTGCCTTCAGTTTTTAATTCTGTGCTGTCAGTCACCCACTTAGCAGTTGGAACAGGGATTCCTCTAATGATTGCAGGAAATCTTACAGTTGTACCCGCTTTGACAACAAGACCTTCAATTAACTTAACATCAACTTCTATGCTTGGTGCAGCTGACAAGAGAAACAAAAAAAATAATATTTAGCATATGAAATAAAATTTATTGATGACTATTGTGATGAATATTGTTGTGATTATTATCATTACCTATTTTTTCTTGGCACTCAATTGGTATAGTAACATCTGGGCGACCAGGTCCAGCAATGTTCTGAGCTTTTACACGGAATTTGTATATCTTGCCATTCTTCAGTCCTGTAACAAGGCATTCTGGTATGCTAACAGTCTTAAAGTTGGTCCAGTCTTCCGTACCATCTTCCTGATAGTCTACTACAAAACCAGTGATTTCAGAACCACCATCACGGTCAGGATAGTTCCAAGCAAGGGAGACTTCAGTTTTGTCTACATCTACGTGATGAAGGTTCTTTGGTGGTCCAGGCGGATCTGTACAATAGATAAATATACAATTATTTTATGCTGGTGACCCATGTAAAAACATTAATAATTAGCTAATTAGACTATACATTATACTTACAAATTGGATCAATAGCCTTTATTGGTTTAGATGATTCTACATAAGGACCACGTCCAAACTGGTTCTCTGCAGCAACTCTGAACATATATTGTGAGCCTTCCATGAGGTGTTTAGCGATAATGCTGTGCTTTTTAGATGTAGTTGAGATAGGTATCCAACGAGGGTTGGCAACATCACGCTTCTCAACCACATAGTTGCTAATGACTGCGCCACCATTGTCCTCCGGCTCTTTCCAGGTAAGATAACATGAATCTTTTCTAATTTCGCTGAATTGAAAATTCCTTGGTGGACCTGGTTTATCTAAATGAAGAACATTAACCATTAATCCTTAGTCTTTTATTAATTTATATTAACAGGAAAAATAAAATGCATGTATCTTACCGAGAACAACAACTTTAACTTCAACCGTCTTAGTGCCAGCTTCATTTTCTACTGTCAAAGAAAACATTCCTGCATCTTCTTTGGCTGAGTTACGTATTTCAAGCTTGCTTCCAACAGGTGTGACTACAATATCTGCCTTCACAGGTACTTCTTTGCCTTCCTTCTTCCAGGTTACTTTGGGGAATGGCATTCCTTTGATTAAAGCACTGAGTGTTATAGTATTTCCAGCCTTAACCTGTTGCTCTCGTGCCATGTTTGCATCAATTAACAGCTCAGGTGGTTCTGTGTTCGAAAAAAACACAACCGAAGTTTTGTCAATATTGTTGAAAATACCAGTAGTCTAAATAAGTATACCTTACTGTAGTATAAAGAACTCACCAAGCCTGTCTTTAGCTTGAACTGGGTCCCGGACATAGACAGGCTCAGATTCACCAGCAGAGTTCACTGCCATTATTCTAAACTTGTATGTTTCACCTTCTGTGAGCCCAACCACTTTGTGTTTTGTATCAGGACAGCCATCGGGGGCATGGTTGGATTTCTTCCACTCTTCTTCACCAACTTTTTGGTATTCTACAAGGTAGCCAATAATTTTTCCTCCACCATCATGTCTAGGTGGGTGCCAAGACAAGTCTACAGAGTTCTTGGTTTTGTCAACTGCTTCTGGGTTTACGGGTGGGCTTGGTTTGACTAAAACAAAAAAAAAAAGACAGAAAATATGGCACTTGTTTGTTTATCTGGATAACAGCTTAATGTGCTGTAAGCGCTAAACATTTTTACAGATTTACTTCTCCCTTCCCACTTCCACTATGTTTTGCCTTGGAGTAATTTTTTTATACAACCATGTAGGGGCTATTTTAATTTCTTTTTTTTAACTTGATGGAAATAAACAACTACATTTCAAATAAGCACTCTGGGTAAATCCCTTTTCCTCCTTCGTTTGTAAACTAGGTTAGAAAACAGGTAGGGACATTAATTCTCCTACCGGGCGCTTTACTTTAGTTAGCCCCAGTGTTCTAGGCATCCGTTCTGTCATGTGACTCACACTATGACACCCTGAAACCTTCATTGTCTGCTGTGTGGACTAAAAGTCAGTCTCTCTATGCAAGCCTCTTCTAAGCTTGCATAGAGAGATTGACCTCTGGTCCACCCATCAGACGTTGTAGGATTCAGGTTGTCAGAGTGCGGGTCGCATGACTGAACGGTGGGCCAGAGCATAGCATCTAACAGTATAATAAGGTACCTGGCAAAACAGAGGGGAAAGATTTAACTGTAGTGCTTCTTTAAGTAGAAAAAAATATATTACCCTATTGGAATAACAAGAGAAAATATACATACAAAATAGCACTAATGGAGGTAGCTATAAAGCAATGGCACAGAAAATGCAAAAAGTTCACATACCTATTGGATCATTGGCAAAGACTGGTTTGGATGGTGGACTTGGGTCACCTACACCAACTTCATTTTCAGCAGATACTCTAAATTCATATTCACATCCCTCAAGCAGATCTGTTACTCTATATTGTGATTCTGGATAAATAGGCTCCCTTGAGACTTTGGTCCATCTGTTGGACATGGTTTCTTTCTTTTCTACAATATAGGCAAATATGGGTTTTCCGCCGTCACGTGGTCTATTCCACAAGACCAATGCAGAATCTTTTGTTATTTCCTTAACAAGTGGTTGTTCAGGTGCCTCAGGAACTCCTAAAAATATTAAAATTTCTAATTAAATTATGTTTTCGGCAGAGGTCTAGGTGCTGTACAACCCGAAAAGGTAACTTACTGTAGCGGTCTTTGGCCTTCATATCATCAGATATAAGAGGATCGCTAATGCCATACATATTTTCTGCACAGATTCGAATGCTGTATTCCCGTCCTTCAAGAAGTTTGGGAACCTTGCAAGTTATCTTGTTAGTTGCTGATGTTACAGGCATCCAGAGGTCTCTGTTGCTGTCTTTCTTTTCCACAATATAATTAGTGATTGAGCTTCCACCATCATCGAGAGGAGGTTTCCAGGAAACAACCATATGATCCTTGTGAACTTCATCAAATATCACAGGACCAATTGGTGGCTGTGGTCGATCTATGTAAAGTAAGAAATACATTGCGTTATTTATCTCCAAGTTTTGTAAGAAATATACTATTTTACAAATTGAATATATATACATACATGTCACAAGTTCATAATCTGTTTCTTAAATAAAGCTGCTTACCAACTACAGTGACTTCACAAAATCCCTTTCTTGATCCAGTGCTGTTTTCAACAACCACACAGTACTTTCCTGAATCTTCTCTGACAGACTTAAATATGCCCAGACACAAAGTTGTTGGAGTAGTCTTGATCTTTATACGTTCATCTTCTTTAACAGATATACTGTCTTTCAACCAGATAACCTTTGGTGCTGGTTTGCCTGTGTACCGGCCATTCATAGAGAAAGCTTCCCCAACTCGTACAATTAACTTATCTCGGAAGTCAAGTTCAATTGTTGGAGGTGCTGTAAAGAACAATCAATAGCAATATTATACTAAAGATTACAACCTAATAATTTCAGCATGATGAAATAAATAGAAAAATGCATACCTAGTTCATCTTTGCAAGTAATTGGTTTTGTGCAGAATGATGGTTTTCCTTGTCCGACAATATTGACAGCACTGACACGATATTCATATGTGTCACCCTCTTTCAACCCATCATGGGTGTATGTCCTATTTAGGAGCTTTTCTTTGGTGGCTCTATAGAATTGGTCTTTTCCAATGAGTCGGCATTCCAAGACATACATTGTAATGTCAGACCCTCCATTATATTTAGGTGGATTCCAGCTCAAACTTATTGAATCTTTTGAGACTGCTGCTACTTGAAGATCCTCAGGGCGTTCAGGTACAGCTGTAGGGAAAAACATGTGGGACTTTAAACTTGACGACTAACATACGATTTATGATTTTTGGAGAAATGTCAACAAATAAAAAGAATAAATTATATTTTTTTAACTTACATATTGGCTCTCTTATAACTATCTCACTAGAAGTCTCAACGAATGGACCCATTCCAATAATATTTTCTGCTGCAATACGGAAGAAATATGCCACTCCTCCGATGAGCCCTTGTACTGTTGCATTTTGTCTTGTCACAGTATAAGTCACTGGAGTCCACCCTCTGCGATCGCCTTCACGCTTTTCAATGATATAATTAGTAATTGTTGAGCCTCCATCATCTTCAGGTGAGAACCAGGTCAGTTTGCATGAGTCATTTGTAAGATTTTCAGTCTGGAAAGGCTCGCTTACTGGCCCAGGAACATCTGTAAATAAGAGAAAATCAGCCTACTGTATATAGTATTTGCATTGTGCTTTTATAGTGGCATTCATAGCATGTATTGCAAAAGTTTAAATATAACCTTATTTAATGTCCTAATTACCTAGTACGTCAACAATAATAGTCTTCTTTCTTTCACCTCCTGCATTTTTGGCAGCCAAAGTGTACATGCCTTGTTGATGTCTCTGGCATTTTTTAATAACCAGAGATGAACTAATGGCTGTTGTCTCAATGTTAGCTTCAGATGGCAAGGGTTTGTCATCTCTATTCCAAATAATTTCAGGTGTTGGCTTTCCGGAAACATAAGCTATAATTCGGATAACACCACCAGCATGGACGACAATTCTCTCTTTGACACTGGCATCTAGCTGAATATCAGGTAACACTAAAGGAATAAAAGAAAAATGGATTATATGTTTAATACTTTTATAAAACTATATAATAGCTTATTGTTTTTGTAGTAGAACACACATATTTAACTTTAAAGGAATAATACAAAATTATTTGGTACATATTTAATATTCAGTTAGGATTTTCATTGTTTATCTAAAATAAAACCAACCAATGTTGTCTAAAAGCTCAAAGACTTTAACATAAATACCTGTTCGATCCTTGGCCTCAATAGCATCAGTGACATCACCAGGTTCTCCAACACCAGCAGCATTAACAGCTCTCACTCTAAACCTGTAGAAGCTTCCTTCTTTGAGTCCAGATACCACAAATTTGGTGCCTCTAACTTCTTTTTCTTTAGCCTACAGAGAAAATACGCATGCTTCTATTTAGCAATGCAACACTCGAAACCCAAATTAGTCCAAATACTAATTTAATTTTATATACTTTATTACCTTTAATTAAGTGAAAACAGAAATGGAAACAAAGATAAACTAATCCAGATATTGAACTCAATCTATTTATAAGGATATTATTCCTAAATTATTATTATTGTGTAACAGGCTTCTGCAAACCTTTTCCCATTCTTCTTTTCCTTCTTCTTTGTACTCCACAAAGTATCCAGTGATTGGAGAGCCTCCATCTTTAGAAGGTGGAATCCATTCTAGATCAGCTGTTGATTTAGTCCAGTCTGTAACCTTTGGAATTGGTGGTCCAGGTGGTGCTAGGGATGAAATATATTAGATGTATTAATTATCCAGTCAAGCAAAATGGATTTCTATATGTATTTTTGATATTTTAGTGCTTAAAACATATATGTGTTATTTATTGTACTCACAAATAGGATCTCTAGCAGTAACTGGATCAGATGGCAGACTTGGAGGCCCAACACCAGCTCTATTAATAGCAAATACCCTAAACTGATAGTCAGATCCTTCAATAAGACCTGTAACCTGGTGGGATACACCCAGTGTCATGATTTTGATGGGATCACGGTTAACTCTCTTCCATCTCTTTCCAGTGGTTTCTTTCATTTCCAGCCAGTAGCCTGTCACTGGTGATCCACCATCATATTCTGGTTCTTCCCAGTTGACAGTCATAGAATCTCGTACAACGCTACTGACGGATGGTTTATCACACTGTCCAGGAACAGCTGTTGAAACACAAAATATAATATTATCCTGTCATTGATATCAATTCGGTCGATGTTTTTGAAAATCTAATTACACTAAACTTACAATATAGATTCCTTGCTGTTTCAGGTTCACTATCAAGGGGAAGACCGACACCATACTTATTCTGAGCCATAATACGGAACACATATTCATGACCTTCAATAAGTTTTGGTATGGTGTATAAACATTCTTTGACATCTTTCGTCACTGGGCCCCATATTTTCCTGTTAGCTTCTCTCTTCTCAATGACATAGTTTGTGATTTTGGAGCCTCCATCATCTTTTGGAGGTAACCAAGCCAAAGTCATATTTTCAGCTGTAATTGATTCAAATTTAATTGGTCCTACTGGTGGTCCAGGGCGTCCTATTTAAAGTAAGAAAATAGTTGGTTTACTAACTTGTATATATAATAAAAGACTAATAATTGTTTTTAAAAACATAATAATAGATTACTTATTACACTAGCACAGTTTGTAAATAATATAATTACCCAAGACATTTAATCGCATTTCCTTTGAATCAGATCCCAAGTTGTTTTCTGCTGTTAGAGTATATAGAGCAGTATCATTTCTACGAGACTGGTGGATCAGCAAAGTGCAGTCATTTTCACCAACAACTTTGTTAACGTGTTGATCATATTGAACTGGTGTTTTGTCATCAGGTTTGTTTGGAGGTGCTTTATACCATTTCAAAGTTGGGAATGGAACACCCTTTAACTTTGCAACAATACTGATATCTGTTCCCTCTTCAGACTCCAAAAATTCTATTAGGTCAATAGATGGTGGGCCTTAAAAAAGGGTTAAAATAAAATTACAAAAATATGAAATAACGCTAAACAGAAATATAATAGATTAAATATAGCTTTGCTTTTCAAACTGTCTACTTACAAGTCTGGTCTTTCACAATAACTGGGCCTACAGTTGTAGATGGCTTGCTCTGTCCAGCCTCATTAACAGCTCTGACTCGGAACTCATATTCAGCTCCTTCTTTAAGGTCTTCAACAGTGAATTTTGTTTCTTCTACATCTCGTTTATTACATTGCTTCCATGTTTCTTTGGTTTCTCCAGTCGGATCCCAGAGTAAGCGCTCAATTATATAATGAGTCACGGGTGCACCTCCATCATTCTTTGGTGGCCTCCATGTTAGTGCCACTGAATTTTTTGTAACAAGACCGGCTTTTAACCTTGTAGGTGGTTCAGGTGGATCTTTAAAGTAAGAAAACAAATTACTACCTCTTATAATACAAACAGAGTTTTAGTAAAATTGTTAAAATATATTAGGTGTCAAAATGTTTCAATTATATTATTATAGTAGTTTACAGAACATTTTTCACAGTACTGCATTAGACTTACGTATTGGGTCTCTTGCTCTTGTCCTTTGAATGGTTGAAATAGGAGGCCCAGTGCCAAATCTATTCTCTGCTGTTACTCTGAAGAAGTATTCCTGTCCATCAATGAGGTCTGGTACAGTATATGAAGTTCCTGCACAGTCTGTAGTCACCCTGCTCCATGATTTGCCTTCAACTGTCTTCTTTTCAATAATGTAGTTCTTAATTCTGTCTCCACCATCATTATCTGGGGCTTTCCATGTAAGTTTAGCAGTGGATCTTGTCACATCACTAACTTTGAGATCCTTTGGTGGCCCTGGAGAATCTGTAATGCAAAATCGTATTTAAAAAATAATATCTATGTTTATTAAAACTAATACCCTCATACAAAAAAAAAAAATTTTAATTGAAAAGAATCAGTGTTGCATGTTGCAAACAATAGGTTATTTGTTACCATTATTACAGGTATACATATTTGTATACATTTAAGATAAATGCCTAAAGGTTTTTATTACATATTTCCAAGTATATTTGCATAGTCTTACCTAAAACATTTACTCTAACATTGACTGTCTTCTGTCCAGCTTTATTCTTTGCAGTTATACTATATTTTCCAGAGTGTCCTCTGTTGCACTCGGGAATGATGACAACTGAAGTAGTGTCTGTTGCCTCAACCTAAACAAAAATCAGAATAAGTGTTTAGGGTTTTCAAAACTCAGTTATATTATAACATTTAATGGTTTTGTACATATTTATTTAATTAATTTATTTAAATTATGTATAATACCAAAATTAATCTTTTTTCATTGCAATTTAACCCATTCAAAATGTAGCTTTTGGTTCATAATAAGTAATGCATACAATAAAGATATATGCAATTTACATACCTGAGAATCCACTGGAATATTGTGTACTTGGTCCTACAAGTGTACAAACAACAAGCATAAAACCATTAATTTACATACAAACATGTAAAAATTTCAGGTTCAGAAGTGTTTGATTTTACAGTTAAGAAGGTCTTAAAGTCAAGGACTATTTTAAGGATAAGGACAATAATTTCACAGTTTTTGAAACATCTATGCAAGACAAATATATGTCATTTAGGCAAACATCTGCATTATCTTACCTTTATCTCTGTCTTTGCTGCTCCTTCAAACTCCCATGATGTTTTGGGTACAGGACGACCTCTAATTAAAGCTGAAATCCTGATTGCGGACCCAGCACGTACATTCAAAAGGTCTTGTGATTTCAAGTCAATTGAGATATCAGGCTCCTCTGCAAAAAAATTAATTAAGAAAATGTTTACTTTTAATCTTAGAGATGAAAAGAATACTGATTTAAATTAATAACATATAGTCATGATTTACCTTGTATCTCCTTTACTGGTATTTCTCCGGTTGTAAGACTTGGCTCAGATTCACCAGCAGCATTAACTGCCTTAACTCTGAATTTGTATTTCTTGAACTCCTGAAGATTTGGAACTACACAGTCGCAAGTGGGAAATAGCTTGTCGGGTTCATTGACCTTTTTCCAGTCTGAGCTGCCTTCTTCCTGCATTTCAACAATGTAGCCCTTAATTGGACTTCCACCATCTTTGTCTGGTTTCTTCCAGGCAAGAGTAACACTTGACTTAGTTTTATCCTTCACATCTGGGCATGATGGAGCACCGGGAACATCTGTGGAAATAAGCAAATAAATTTGTTAGATATTTACATTTTTGTGCTCCTTGAAGTGATGCCTCCTCCCCAAATTTAAGATAGTAAACAGTATGGGTGGCAACTTATGTTTCCAAAAATTCTCCCCTTTCATTCAGTGATGAATGCTGATGGAGGCCAAGTTCTCACCTTACTCCTGTAGAGCTTCCCTGCTTTTAAGATTATTCAGTCATACGAATAACCAATCAATTTATTGTATGCATTAACATATTTATGTCCTTAAGAAACGAACTTGGTTATGAAATAATTATGACTTTCTGTTTTACAATAAAAGTCCTCTATTTCAACTTGGTCCTGGTAAGTAGATCCCACTTCATTTCTTAGTTTCTATCCCACACTTGATGGGCAGTATCCCCATATTTATTTTGTTTAAAACTTTTAGGTGAGTTGTCATCACAACTAGGAACCCCCCTTGCTAACCTCTAGAAGTGCATTTCACTATCACTACGTACTGTTTTACCTAATGCGAGTATTTAATAATGCCCTTAAAAAAGTAGTTAGTACACCTTATCTGGCCTCTTCGTGAGATTTTTTTTTATTGTATCCATAGTTATGTTGCATATCTTGTGAATTAGAATTCCCTCACCAGCATTGTCTTTGCACAATTTATACTTACAGATCGGGTCTACAGCCAAAGCAGGATCTGATGGTTCACTGGGAGGGCCTACTCCAGCGGCATTAATAGCCATAACTCGGAACTGGTATTCCACACCTTCTATCAAGCGCAATACATTGAATTCCAGGCCTTTCACAGCAGGTTTTGTGACTGGAGCTCTGTTGACACGACCCCAGTATACACCACCAACTTCTCTCTTTTCAAGCCAATAGCCAGTAATTGTAGTTCCACCATTGTCCAGTGGAGGCTCCCAGGACACCAACATTGATGATCTAGTGCAGTCAGAAGCTTTTGGCTTTTTAGGAGCACCAGGAAGGCCGTATGGATCTTTTATAACGACTTTGTCTGACAAACAGTCATCACTAATGCCATATTTGTTGACTGCTCTAACTCTGAATTGATATTCTCCATTAGTTGTAAGTTTCCACATCTAAAAGTAACAATAAAATGTGTCGTTAGTAATCTGCATATTTGTTAACTTCCACATTCACTGTATTCTCTGTACTATATAAGGTATTTGGGTTATATAAACATTACATGCATTCATTATAGGAAGTGGTTTTTTAACTGTTATAGTGTTATTTTGCTATTGGTAGTAGTCTACTGCAGAAATATGTTAAAATCAATTACCCCATATCGTCTGTCAACCACAATGTTGGAAACTTCTTCCCATTCAGATTTCTTTTTGCTCGCATCTCGTTTATCAATGATATAATTTGTAATCTCACTACCACCATTGTCTAGAGGTGCGTCCCATATCAAGTAACAGGATTCAGCTTTGATGTCAGTAACTGCAAGATTTCTTGGAGGTGAAGGACGATCTGTTTAGAACAAAATAGTTAGTTACTTATATTTGGGAAATAGTGTAAAAATATCTAAAGAGAAGAAAACGAAATACATACCATATACTTCAACATTCACAGAGCGGTTAACGGAACCAAGACGGTTGGAAGCTGTAATTGTGTAGGCTCCTTTATCACTCCTTTGTGCACTTGGCATGATGACTTCTGTCTTAGCTTCACTCCTTGAAACTTCTTGTTTCTCAATCTTTAAGGTTGGTGTTGTTTTTTCAATTGCAACTTCATTTTTGAACCATTCTATCTTTGGCAGTGGAAGACCAGTTACCTCAGCCGGGATGTTCACAGGCTCTCCTGCCATAACTTTAATTGTGTCACCTCTAACAGCTAAGCGGAGAGTGATATTGGGTGGAACTGGAAAAGATACATTAAGTCAATTAAGGCACTGACAAATTATTTGGTAAAATATAAACGTTAATTTTTTTGTTTTCAAAAAATACCTTCATCATCCTGAATTACCACATTGAGGGGTAAGGAGGGTTCACTTTCTCCTATGTCATTAACAGCTTTGGCACGGAATTCATACATGTGTAGTTCTGCAAGGTTTTCTACTAAAAATGATGTGTCTGGACAGAGTCTCTTATTACATCTTTCAAACTCAGTTGCATCATGTCGTCTCTTTTCAATGATATACCCTATAATAGGGCTACCACCATCGTTGCGTGGAGGTTTCCAATCAAGTGTGACACTTGACTTAGTTCTCTCAGTATAGGTAAATCGTTCAGGTGAACCAGGAGGGGCTACAAGGAGAAACAATAAAATGTCAGGATATTTATGAAAAAAAAAAAGTCAGGTTACAAAGTTTGATTTGAAAAAGAACAAATATATGTAACAATAATTTTATTTTTTAAATTTACCTAGGGGATCAACTGCGAGAATTGGTCCCAGATCAACAGGAGGACCACAACCATATTTATTCTTGCACATGACACGGAACATATATTCTTGTCCCTCTAAAAGACCGTTAATATCACATTTAGATCTCTCAGTGTCTATTGGTTGTCTCCAAATATGTGCTTTGGCATCCTTTCTTTCAATTATGAAGCCTGTGATGTCACTTCCACCATCATCAATTGGATCAGACCAGTTCAGAAGAGCCATCTTTCTATTAACAACAACTGGTTTCAGTTCAGTTACTGGTCCAGGAACATCTGAAAAAGTAATCGGATTGTCAGAATTATTTTTAGTTCTTATTTCCAAAAACATACAGTAATGCTATTAGAACTATGTACTAAAGAAAAATGTTCTTACCAAAGATCTCAACACGTGTTGCAGCAGATTTGGTACCACTTTCATTGCTGGCAGTGATTATATATCTCCCATGGTCCTTTCTTTCTGCATTGGCAATAGTAAGCACAGAAGACTTTCCTTCATTAACTATTTCAGCCTTTTCCTTATTCACTTCACCGTCTTCTATAGACCATTCAATTTTAGGAGCAGGACGACCAAAAACAGTGGCGGGAATCTTTAGAACCTGACCAGCCAAAAGCTGAATACCGTCTTTTACGGAGAGGTCTAATTCAACGACTGGTGGTTCTAAAAGTGAATAATAAAAAAAAGAGTTACAATATATTCTTATGTGAATGTAGAAACCATTGTATATTGATCAAACAAACAGAAATATACCTTGTGGTTCAAGGACTGTAATGGGTTCTGTTACTCCAGGGGGACCTTCACCAGTAACATTGACAGCACTCACACGAACTTTGTAATCTGCACCTTCTCTAATGCCTTTAACAATGTAATTACGCATTTTAATTGGCCTGTCTGTGCAGCGAGACCATTCATTGCTGCCCATTAACTGTTTATCAACAAAGTAGCCAACAATTTCTCCACCACCATTGTATAGAGGAGGATCCCATTCTAAATCAATGGCTGATGAGCTTGTGTCAACAATTCTTGGAGCTGGTGGTCCTGGAAGCACTAATATTGAGATAAGAAGATAAAAGATGGTAAGTTACAGCTTTTCATGCGCAAACAGTATTTTAGTCTGCATGGTTTGTTACTTACATATTGGATCTTGAGCTGTCTTTGGATCAGAAGGTACACTAAACTTTCCAGCTCCTCCGGCATTTTCTGCACAAACTCTAAAAATGTATGTAAGGCCCTCCAAAAGACCTTCAACTTTGACCTCAAGGGAATTGAGAAGATTCCTGTTAACACGAGCCCAGTGAGTGCTGTTCACTTCACGTTTCTCAATCCAATATCCTAATATTGGGCTGCCGTTGTCTTTGGGTTCCTTCCACGTAACTACCATACTGTTGGCTGTAACATCTTCAACTTCAGGTTTTTCTGGTGCTTCGGGTGGTGCTGTGAATATATACCATTTATACATTATAGTCTTTCTTTAGTATAAATACATATCGTACATTTAAACTAATTTAAAAGTATTCAGTAGAGCAAAAAAAAACTTACTAAATGGATCTTTAGCAAGAAGAGGTTGAGAGATACATGGTGGTCCTGGGCCAAATCTATTTTCAGCTGTAACACGGAAGATGTATTCTTTGTCCTCAATAAGTTTGGTGACTGGATATTTGCAGTGCCTTAATGTAGATGTTACAATAACCCATCCAATTTCAGCCTTTGAATTATCTTTCTTCTCTAATACGTAGTTTAAGATTTCACTACCGCCATCATCCAAGGGAGGTTCCCATTTGCATGTAACTGAATTCTTCCTTACTTCGTCAAAAGTAAAGTTCACTGGAGGACCTGGGAAATCTGAAAATCCAATGAAAAAAAAAATACTTACACTTATAACAAAACGAATTCAATAGTTAATCAGGAAATGTTATAATTCTTATCATTAATAGAATTTGTATTTATTATACATAGGGTACAAATTATATATAGTATTGCTTACCTAATACATTTACTTCACATGTAGCTTTTGCAACACCATGATCATTTTCAACCTTGATTGTAAATATGCCATAATCGGCCCGTATGGAATCTCTAATGGACAATTCGGATTCTCCCTGTCTACTGTTGTCAACATTTAAACGCTCTGGCAAAGAAAGGTGGAATGGTTCATCCACAACTGCTTCTTTTTTCTTGCGGGAAACAATTTTTTCCACTCTTTTCTTTATCTCCTCTGGTTTGATTACTTCATCATTTCTATGCCAAGTAATGGTTGGATATGGTGATCCACTTATATGTGCATCCAGTGTAATCTCATCTCCTTGCCTGACAGAAAGTCCAGATTGTAAACTGCCTGAGAGGAATACTTTTGGAGGATCTAGAGAGAAGAATCAATAACAATGTGTTAATGTATATACTTTTAACCCATAAAGTTTTTTGATTCTTTTCTACAATTTCTCTTTGCTTACCCATTGGATCTACAGCTATAATTCCTGGGGATACACGGGAGGGTTCACTAATTCCTGCAGCATTTTCTGCACGTACACGATACTGATACTCTTTTCCCTCTTCCAAACCCTTCACAGTGTAGGTGAGTACAGGAACAATAGATTCATTGCAGCGTTCCCATTTTTCACCACCTTTGGGAATCTTCTCAATGATGTAACCCATAATCTTGCATCCTCCATCATACTGGGGAGGTTTCCATGTCAGAGTAATAGTCTTTGAAGTGGGATTGTGAGTATCAAGATCAACAGGTGGATCTGGTCGTTCTGTAAAATAATATTAAAAAACAACAATCAAAACACTTCAATTGTTATCTGTGCACTATTATCTGTAGTCATGCAATAACCTACGTTTTGCATCCTCTGCAATAATTGGATTTCTGAGTTCAAGATATTCCCCTCCACCAATCTTATTAACAGCCTTGACTCTGAAATAGTATTCTCCATTAGGTATCAGATCTTTAATATTCCATGTTAATTTGTTTTCTCCTGACATCACTGGTGTGTAAGTTCTTCGTCCAGCTTCTCTGCGCTCTAAGACATAATGCACTACTGGAGTTCCACCATCATAATCTGGTGGCTCCCAAGAAACTTTGCAAGTATTTTTGGTAACTTCTGTAGCTTTAATGTCCTTGCATTGTCCGGGCAAACCTAGAAAATATAAACATGAACGGTGAATAAATGTTTTTTTTTGTTGCTATAAATAGTCAGCTCTTTCTACCAAATTACATTATTTACCTATGACTTTCACATTAATGGATCCTGTAGTTGATCCTACTTTGTTTTCCAGTGTGATGGTATAGACTCCAGCATCTCCATGGACAACATTAGACACATCTAAATTGGCAGATGTGTAGTCACTCTTGGATGATACTCTGTCAGCAATTTTAATTTCTTTGCCATCCTTATGCCAGCTAATAGTTGGTAATGGAACAGCTCTGAATGGCACAGGAATAGTTAGTTTTTCTCCTTCTACAACAACAATGTCTTGGGTTTTCAGATCAATTGTTGGATTACCTGTAGGGAAAAATATATGGATATAATTTACCATAAATTTTTAATCTCTGTATTCAATGATATACAATATTAACAATATACTCACAGTCAGGATCCTTAGCAAACACATTCTCTGAAATTTCAGATGGATCACTAGTGCCAATAGCATTGACAGCCCTAACACGGAGGATATATTCTTTATCAGGAATAATGCCTTCTTCAGTTTTGTACTTCAGGTCTTTAACAGGTCGTGAATTGATTCTCATCCACTTTTCAGTGCCTGCTGGGCATGCCTCAATATGATATCCAATAATGGGGCTACCACCATTTTTCTCTGGAGCCTTCCAGGCAATAGAGATGTGGCTTCTGGTTGCATCAGTAACATGTAACTCAAGAGGAGGTGATGGAGGACCTAAAAAAATGTAAACATTCAAGATAATTTTCAAATTCTTATGAAAAGTTATTTCTTTAAAGTCTTTGTTTGAGTCTTTATAGTACTTACTTGTTGGGTCTTCAATTGCCAACATATCTGTAGGTTCACTTGGATGACCAACACCAGCTTCATTTTCTGCCCGAACCTGGAATTGAACTTCTGTGCCTTCAATAACATCTGTTACCCTGAACTGACAGTCTGGGCCAGATGTCCTTCCAGATTTAACCCAGCGCGTGGCCAGTTTCTCTTTCTTTTCAATAACATATCTGTTTAAAGTAATATGAAAATGTTTTTAATATATTTGTAAATATCAACACAGCATGATATAGTCTGTGCATTTGCTCAACCTCTGTTTTTATAATTTACCTTTGTATGGGTCTTCCTCCATCATTTTTGGGTGCTTCCCATTTCAATTCAACATGTCTCTTTGTTACATCAACCACTATTAGTGCGTATGGTGGTCCAGGGGTAGCTAAAAATATAATATGAGTGTTAAAGAAACTGTTTGCTGTGAAAACAGATATTTTAGAGACAGTAATCACTCATGAACTGGATAAAAATGTATGTTTTGCCATTCAGTATTAAAAATGATAACTTACTAAAAATGATAACTTACTAAATGTATCCTTGGCCAACACTGAGTCTTCTAGTTCACAATAGTCACTTTGTCCTGCTGCATTTTCAGCAGCTACTCGGAACACATATAAGGAACCTTCAGAAAGTGGGGTCACAGAACATTTGATGTCCTTTACTGTGGTGTCCACTGTCTGCCAGCCCTTGCGTCTTACGTCTCTCTTTTCAACGATGTAGTTGGTAATTGGGGAACCTCCATCTCTCTCGGGAACCGTCCATTTAAGATCTGCTACATTCTTACTTATATTAATAACCTCAAGCCAGCGGGGTGGAGAAGGAGGATCTAAAAAATGTATAAGAAAATACATTATTATCATAATAGTTACTCATTTACAATAATAATCTATAAGTAGCTTGCTGCATATATAATTAATAGCTATACTTATAGACTAACAACCTATGAAAAGTCCAGTTTACATCCAATGCTTAGTTTACTACATTGGCGAGGTTTGCATAGAGCTCTGTACAAAGTTATCATTAAAATACAAGCATACACACTACAGTTTTATATATATATATATATATATATATATATATATATATATATATATATATATATATAAATTTGGACTTCAAAAAGTAAAAATAAAATGTATAACTTACTAAGTCTCTCTTTGCAGAGTACTGGGTCACTTGGTTCGCTAGGCTCGCTTTCTCCAGCTTTGTTTACAGCTCTTACTCTAAAAGAGTACTCCTGCTTTTCCATGAGGCCTTTCAAAAAGTGTTCTGTGTTTGGAATGCCATCTGCCACTCTAACCCATTCATCAGTTCCAGTCTTTAAAAGCTCAATAACATAGGAATCTATCTTGGCACCACCATCATGTTCTGGTTTCAGCCAGTTCAAGAATGCAGATGTTTTAGCAACATCTTTGACAGTTGGTTTGGTGGGAGGCCATGGTGGATCTACATCAAAAGAAAAAAAATGAGTTTTATAATAATGTTGCATTCACAATAATAACCAATGCAAAACTGGCTTTATTATATATGTAAAAATTAAACATACCAATTGGATCTTTTATTAAGATAGGCTCAGTCTCTCTACTTGGCTTTCCAGGGCCAGCAAGATTTTCTGCCAAAACACGGAACTGATACTTCTTTTTGTTTGTAAGACCTTTGACTCTGTTAAAGATAAGTGTATACAGTTAACATGTATTGTAGCTTACTGATATATTGTTATTTAAAGATATATTTATTAACAGCAGGGTGATTAGCATAAATATTAATATGGCGTGTATACCTATATGTAGGATCTTTAACAGGAGTTTTGTTGCATCTGACCCATTTTCCACTTTCAGGATCAAGTCTTTCAACCCAATATCCAGTTATTGGACTTCCACCATCTTCATCTGGTTCATTCCAGGACAAAGTCACTGATTCTTTTGTAATGTCAGAAGGTTCAAGGCGGGTTGGTGGTCCAGGAGGATCTGTAAAACAGAATCAACATTTAATATTATAAGATCCCATTCACTGCACAGACCAAATCTTTAGAGTTTGAAGGACAAATCAAGCAATGTTTGTATTTCCTTACCGAATGAGTACTTAGCAGTCATGGAGTTAGATTGTACAGGCTCTCCAATACCGTACATATTTTCAGCACTGGCCCTGAAGATGTATTCTTTAAGAGGTGTAAGTTTTGCAGCCTTAAATCGAGTCTCTTTAATTGTTGATGACAATTTGTTCCATATTTCACTGTCTCCTGCTTTTTGTTCCAGAATGTAGTTGCTAATCCTTGAGCCACCATCGTCTCGTGGAGGATTCCAGGTTAGTACACAGGATTCATTTGTAATCTCAGAAATATCAAATGCAGCTGGAGGTCCAGGTTTATCTGTGTATTTAAAAAAGGTGTGTTTATATGAATTAAGTACACAAAGTAGAAAACGTTCATCTGCAAAGCAGCATTTGCATTTAAATTTTAGTTTAGTTTTTAAATGAACCTAAAAGAAAAAAAATGGTACCTAAAACATTCACTTCAACAACGGCTGTAGCTCTGCCAGAAGTATTTACTGCTTCTATTATGTAAGTTCCAGAGTCGCTTCTTTTGCTCTCTGTAATTACAACTGTAGAATGTCCTGGTTTGGATTCAATTGTAACTCGAGTGTCAACTCTCAGTAGAGACTCAGCTTTGTTCCATGTAACTTTAGGTTCTGGTTTCCCCATAATTGAAGCTGGTAGTTCAATTTTGGTTCCAGCCTTCACTGTTATGCCAGCTATAAGTTTCACATCCAAGAAAATTTCAGGTGCCTCTATATTAACAAAGGGAAGAGTATATTAGTAAAATATAGTATATTGTGGGCATTGTGAATAATAACTCTTTTTTAAATAAACACTCAGAATATTAAATACCTTTAGGATCTGTAGCTAGGATATCATCTGTTGGTCTGCTCGGTTTACTGGCACCAAGTCTATTGAGTGCTTTTACACGGTATGAATACCATTGACCATCAGTGAGATTGTCCACTTGCAACCTATGAAGAAGATGCATTTTCCATGTTACAAAAGAAAAACAATTAAATGTCTGCTTTTCCTCTAAAATGCTCCCACCAAACAAAGATCACACTTACTTAGTTTCTGTAACAGAATCGCCACAAATTTCCCATTTGTCAGTGCCACGCTGGCATTTCTCCACCAGATAACCCTTGATGCGTGAGCCACCATCATACTTGGGTGGCTCCCATGTGAGGAAAATTCCTTTAGAAGTTGGATCGCGCCACTTAAGATTTTCAGGTGGGTCAGGAACAGCTGTAATAAAAGTAGAATATAAAAAAATTTGTGAAGAATATATTGAAAAACATGAACTATGTGCTAGTAAAAAAAATGCTTAGTCTCTCCTTTGCCTTTTAATATAGGAAACGATATGACATGAATTGAAAAAAACGTGTATATTTATATCTGTATTTTGAGAATATTGGTTTTCTGAAAAATAGAATAAAAACTCTAACTTACTTGCTGGTGCAGACATGTTTACTGGTTCATCAATGTATGCTGGTTCTCCTGGTCCGCACTTATTACAAGCTGAAACGCGGAATAGATATTCCCTGCCTTGTATAAGGTCGGATACTGTGAATTCTTGGTCAAGGACATTTTCTATGACCTGAAACAGATCAAAACTTTCAAAAATCTATTTGTATTTTAATACAACAGACAATTGTAAACACTAGTTTACAGCTTTTATGTTCAGTTTAAAGAGTTGTATGCTAATATGAACTTAATTGTAGTCCATCTATCTCATGTTAACTATCGATTAACCGATTAAACAATGATTAAAGCTGTCTCAGTAAAATGAGCTGATTGTTGCATGTCCGCCAGCTCTGCACTTGGACCATGTGCAACCGCTGGAGGGTAAATGTAGTATTACATGGTTCCTATTGAAGTCTTCAAAGCGTACAAAACTCTATATATTTAAACTTTTCTATTAATCTTTCTCTGCTTTAAGGTTAACAATTACATCCTTATGAAATTAATATTAGCTTATTACGTACCCTAGCCCAAGTCTTGCGGTTGACTTCTCGTTTCTCTATAAGGTATCCAGTCAGTGGACTGCCGCCATCATTCTCAGGTGTTTCCCAAGACAGATTCACAGTACTTCTTGTGAGGTCCCCGACCTTTAGCTCTCTTGGAGCACTTGGACGAGCTAGAAAAGAATTTATAACAATTAATTAAATAAACGTATTTCCCTCAGGATTTATTTGATAATAAAGTTTATTAGCCCTTACCAATAACATTGACATCTATTTCTCCAGACAATGATATCACAGAATTCTGAAGCTCTAATGTATAAATTCCTTTGTCAGGACGTTCGCTTGGAGAAATAACAAGCTCCGTAAAAGTTGCAGTTGTATCGATTTTAACACGTTCATTACTTTCCAAGACTGTACCATTCACTGACCATACCACGGTAGGTGTTGGGTAGCCAGTAATAGGAACATGTATTTTAAGAGGTTCAGGGACGATCACTTCAAGGCCATCTTTGAAAGCACTTAAATCCATGGTAGGTGGTGCTAAAAGTATAATAAAATAAAACAATTATATATTTTGTTTGTAAATACATTTGTTAACATCCATATTTGAAATTAAAATTTTTGAATGCAATTCAAATACTCACAGTGAGGATCATCTGCGGTGAGTGGTCCTAGGCTATCTGTAGGATCTGATATGCCAGCTGCATTCTCTGCAGAGACTCTATAGTAATAGTTTGCTCCGGACTTCAAGCCAGTGACCTAGTATAAGCAATCAAGTAGTTTTATGAGTAAATAACGACAGAATGGAGCCCTGACAGACACAAACAGAAACCGTAGGTGTAAGTTTCCATCACCATTGATTTCAATGGTGACGGATCCGGTGCCAATGGTTTCCGTTTGTCTGAGTTGTGCAAGGGTTCAGTCGTTTTGACGGAATCAATACCGTAGTAGACTACGGTATTGATTCTGTCAAAACGACGGAACCCTTGCACAACTGAGACAAACAGAAACCATTGGCACCGGATCCGTCACCATTGAAATCAATGGTGATGCAAACGGAAACCTATAGTTTCCATTTGTTTCAGTCAGGGTCCCGTTCTGATGGAAAACTCAGTCGGAACGTCAGAACGGGACCCTGACGCAGATGTGAACGAAGCCTAAATCTGCCAAACCTAGAAATTTGATTATGGTAATCTTTAAAAATGAACTTTTTTTGTTTTGCTAAAGAGAATTTTGTTTATTGAATTCGTTTTTGAACATACCTTGTATGTAAGATCAGGTGCGAGTCTCACGTTACAACGAATCCACTTATCAGTGCCTTCTTCACATCTTTCAATAATATAGCCTAATACTGGGCTTCCTCCATCCTGCAGGGGAGGTTCCCATGTAAGCTGAACAGATTCCTTGGTTTGCTTAGAATGAGTAAGATTGATAGGAGGACTAGGTTTTTCTATAAAGAAAAATGTGAATACATTTCAATTGTCTTTGACGTCTATCATTTTAGTCAGTTAAAGTCAACTATGAATATGTACATACCAATGGGATCCCTGATCTTTACAGCACGTGTTGCAGCACTTGGTTTGCCAACTCCAGCTTGATTTTCAGCTCTTACTCTGAAAATGTATTCCTTGTTCTCCACAACATCATTAAGAGTTGCTCCCAGCTCATCTGGTTTGGTAATCATGGCAGGGTCCCATTTAATGGAAGCTCTGTCACGCAATTCAATAATGTATGATATTATTTCAGATCCACCATCGTACTCTGGTGGTTCCCAGGTCAGTGATGCACCAAACCGATTGACATCACAAACATCTACATTCAATGGAGGTCCTGGAACATCTGTAAAAAAAATAAAAAAATCATATTTTATTCATTATAATTTTTGATAAAACAGAAATTCCCAGTCTTGGCCATTTGTTGCTTAGTGCTTACCAAACTTGTTCTTGGCTTCAACAGGTTTGTCTGTTTCTACTGGTTCACCAGCACCTACTCTGTTCTTTGCACTGACACGGAAAAGATATTCCACACCACCCTTCTGGAGTCCGGTAACTGTGTATTCACAGCTGTCTGCATGGTCAGTCACGAGGACCCAAGTCTTACGCTTAACATCTCTTCTTTCAATTATGTAGCCAGTGATTTTACTACCGCCATCACTCTCTGGTTCTTCCCAAGCCAGGCTGACTTCTCCATCATATGTATCAATAACCTCAAAATTTCTAACAGGTCCAGGAACATCTGAGATAATTTAGAAAATTTTTGTTATAAAAGGCTTGATTTTAAAAAAAGGTAAAAATTTCTGATGACATTCAAACACAACTTACCAATTACGTCTAAGTTGATATGTGCCTCTGCCTTGCCATGTTTATTTTGTAGTATGATTGTATAGTGCCCTTTGTCAGCTTTCTTTGTTTCAGGGATTCTAAAGCTTGTGTTATTTGCTGTAGTATCAACATACACATCAGGCAATGTTTCATCTCCCCTACGCCATTCAGCTTCTGCTTTTGGATAGGCATCATATGGTACAGACATGGTAAGTGGCTTGCCAGCATCAATCACAATATTCTGGTCTGCTGTCTTGATCTTTGGTACAGCTGTTGATGACACAATATGGTAAGTACATTAATGTTATATGTACTTCTGCTTCATTAGGTATAATTTTCAAATAAATATATGTGTGAATATGAAAGGATATCGTAGACTAATCCCATATTTTTATTATAGTAATTTACTTATGGTTTTCATTAAGTCTAAAGCTGTAAATAAACATGATAGCAACTTAGAATACAAGTGAATGATTAAAATTAGTAGTGAAAAATGAAATTGATCGCATCAGGTATCTATTATAAAAAAATATACTATACCTGCTAACTCAAGTTTTGCTCTTGCTTCTTTATCTTTGGCAATAAATCTGTATTCACCCTGATCACGGGGTCTGATTTCACAAACTTGCATTCTGTGGACTTTTCCTTCACTCATCATTTGATGTTTGTCTCCCTGGACAATGATCATATTATTTCTCAACCATTTTACTTCAACTCTATCCTTGTTTAACTCAGCTTCAAAGATGACATCTGTGCCGGGTGCTTCAAAGACATCAAGTGGTGGCCTAATAATCTCAATTGGAATTTCTAAATAAAAATAAAGCAAAAATGTAATTTAGAATGAGTTAAATGCAATATGAACGTACAACTTTTTGGAAATAATTGGATAAACAATAATTTTGTTATTGTACCTTCAACAAAAAGTCTAGCTCTAGATTTTCTCTCATCAATTCCGCATGAATATTCACATTCATCTTCTGGTCTGCAGTCTTTAATGATAAGTCTGTGGAGACTTCCATCTTTCTCAAATTGGTATCTTAAGAAAAAAAATTAAATATATATAAATATATAAAAAGACATAACAAGTTTAAATGCATAATAATCTTAATATTTCAAGTAAGGAATATGTATTCATATTATTAATACCAAATGCACAACATTCTTACTTTTTGTTTCCTCTAATTTCCCGACCGTTCCTGTACCATTTCACTGCGGCTTTCTCCTTGGAGAGCTGACAAGTGAAAACTGCATCCTCAAATTCAATAACAGTTTGGTCTTGTAGATGCTGTACAAAATCTGCTGGAGCTTCTGTGATTAAAAGCTCTGCTACTGCCCTGTCTTGTCCAGCAATGACAGTGTATTCGCCTTCATCGACAAAGCCACAGTCTTTGATAATCAGAGAATGTTTGAATTTGTCAACTTTGTACAAAACTCTTTTGTCCAGAACAACCTCTTGGCCATTCTTCATCCACATGACTGTCGCATTTGGACGGTTGACTTTGCAGCAGAAAGTTACTGATTTCTTCTCCATTGTCTCAATATCTTCAATAGGCTCAACAATCTTCAAATCCTCTTCTGAAATAAGAGATGAAAAGTCCTTACAGTCATAGTGGTTGAACATAGTGGAAGACAAGTCAAAATAATGTTCACTAGCTACTTACCTGAAACAGTTAGAGCTCCAGAAGACTTCACATGTTCACCTCTGTTGTTACTCAGTTGTATTGTGTAAGTGGATTGGTCATCTAGTTGAGCTTCTCTGATTCTAAGAGTATAAACTAAATCTTTGTGTACCATTACATATTTGGGACTATCAAATATTGCTTCATCATTCTTGAACCATTTGGCTTTGGCCCCTTCTGTGTTGACTTCACAGTTAAAGACAAGTTCTTGTCCCTCTTTAACTTGTTGGTCCTTAACAGGTGTTATGATCCTAAGTCTCTCTGCAAAACAAAACACCCAGTGGTAAGTATCCTGGCTTCATAACTAACATAATACAAGTACTGATTTGTCCACCCTTAACTTTTTTGTATTGTGTTAAGTTATACAATTTGTTATGTTACCAATTCAATACAATTTTGTGGCATCCAGTTAAAAAAAACCATATACAATGCGGTATACATTTTTTTTATTATTATAGGAGTCCATGGGCGATGGATGCCACTACATGCCTATACAGTTGCCTCTGTCACAGGCATCTCTTAGCGGCTTATATGTTGTACCATCCACAGATTCCAATGTATACCTATACAGAAGCATCTGTCGGAGGTATATGTTTTTTGTTTTTTTTACATGTTTGTTTAACATCTCATGCCATACATATCGGGTTTAGAGATAAGTTATGGAAGGACACCTATGTATTGATGGATACATAGTTAGATAGAGAGAGGGAGAGAGAGAGAGAGAGAGAGAGATTGAGAGATTATAGATAGATGGATAGATAGATAGATAGATAGATAGATAGATAGATAGATAGATAGGCATATATCCTAAAGTGAATGAGGGTGTGACAAGTATGTCTCATTCATGATTTTCATGTTGCATAATGAGTATTGTAGGGTGGTAGCATGTACACTGAGTTTTGGATATAGAGTGCAAGCAGAATGCACTGTAACAGTTCACTTTTCTCCAATAGATTCCTTATTAGATTATATTAACAATATTTGGACTTTTTTCCATGTCTTACAACTTACCAATCACTGTCAGTTCTGCTGTTGCTCTGGATTGTCCAATCATGGCAGCATAGCCTCCTTCATCTTCTTTTGGCACTGCATCTTTAACAATAAGTACTCTCCTCTTGCCATCAGAAATTATGTCATACTTATCACCAGACTGAAGGATCACATCATTCTTAACCCACTGAACTTCAAAAGCTTCTTTTGAAACAGAGCAGGCAAATTCAGCTTTTTCACCCTCTAGTACCTCAATGTTCTGTGGTCTGGAAATAAACTCAGCAGCAAGTTCTAAATAAATGGTGAAAATCATTACTTTACCATGCTGTACTGTTAACTACAGTATAAAAACTTTAATTTCATAGGAAAATAAAGAAATTTCTTACCTTTAATTCCAAGGTTTCCTGCTGTTTGTGAATTTGGCAGTCTACAGTTGTATTCTCCAGCATCATCCAAGTTAATATTATGAATTATCAAGATTCTCTTCCTGCCCTCAGCAATATGCTCATATCTACCACCATCTGGTAATTCAGTATCTCCTTTAAACCAAGCAACATCAGCGCTGGCCTTTGAAACCTCACAAACCAGTTTGACAGATTCTGATTCACATGCTTCAATATTAGGGAGATTTTTAGTAAACACAGCTTCTTCCTCTGCAAAACACAAGAGTGAATTTAGTAAGATTAAGCCAATTATGCAAAACATATTACATTTTTAGATTGTCTCATTTGATTATGGCAGGTAGTTATTGCTTACCAATGACTGTAAGCAGTCCGGAGGTTCTGGCCATTCTTGACTCACAGACATATTCTGCCTCATCATCAAATACACATTTGTTCACAACCAAGGCACGTGTTACTCCTTTAGATATGATATCATATTTTTTGCCTTTTCGAATTTCAATTCCATCTTTAAACCAACGGACCTTTAGTGTAAAATTATTAAAGTAGGTGTAGGAAAAAAATACAAGAAGATATTTAATTCCTGGACAACGCGTAGAATATATAAAGTTTCAATATTTTTGTTCTATAATTGAGCAAAGTAGCAAGAAAAGATGAAAATAAAGTAATATAAGATACCTTGGCACTTTCACGAGAAATTTCACACTCAAAGCGAGCAGTTTCCTTCTCTTTAACTTCAAGATCAGAAAGGGGTTTGGCAAATTCCACAAATGGAGCTGTGAAAGAATATTACTTGGGTCATTATATGAAGTAAAACCATAACTATAATAATAAGTTGTCCATAAATCTGTCTACAATGGAAGCTACAATGCTCTGCTGACTCCGTCATTCAATGGATACCACGGACGGCCGACGGATTCCATTGTCTTACAATGGGGTCCATCAGTTTCTGAAGCGGTGTCCGATGTTTTGACAAGAAAAATAGCTCTATACACACTGCTATTCTCCCAGTCAAATGTGTGAACAGAGCCTAAGAAACAAATACCAGACTATATCAATAAACGTAAGCCTCGGCAACTTAATGTTCATATAGAGCAACTTACGTTCTACATTCAAGAATGCGGATGTCTTGAATTCCTTGGCATCACAGGTATATGTCCGTGCATCATCCAGTGTGCAGCCATGAATGATAAGCTTTCTGGTTCTGCCATCAGCAATAATGTCATATTTCTTGGTCTTGTGGATTTCTTGGCCATTCCTAAACCATTTAACCTCAGCTTGCTCCCTGGATAGCTCACACTCGAGAACTGCAGTGGCTTCCTCTTCTACTGTTTGGTCTTCAAGAGGTTTGGTAAATTCAACTGGAGGTTCTACAAGGTTGAAAACTGGTTAAAAAGTGCTCTTTGTGTTGATGCTTAGAAACAGAAACATTGAAGCTGCTGCTTTACCTTTAACAATCAAGTTGGCCTGGGTCTTAAAGTCTTTTGCAGTGAGTGTTACCTCTCCAGCATCTGGTAACTGCACATCCCTGAGAGTGATAGTGTGAACTCTTCCTTCAGCACGAGTAACAATCTAACAATACAAATATTTTTTATTGTAAGACTTTGCAAATTAAAAAAAAAAAAAAACAGCGACACCTTTCTTGTTTCTCCAATAATTTTACAATGAAATAGTCACACGTAAATATTTACAGATATACAAACGCATGTGTTGTCTCTATTTTATCTTATGTAATTACTGCAAATAACTATTTTGTACTGCACTAAATAATTTGCAATATATTTAATTTTGAACACAACTATAGCATTGTAATAAAATTATATAGTGACACTATATAATACTGGCAAAAAACAAAGCTGTCTATATCTGTTGATCTATCTATCTATCTATCTATCTATCTATCTATCTATCTATCTATCTATCTATCTATCTATCTATCTATCTATCTATAGATCTAACAATCATTGTGCACAATTTTTCATTAATTGTTCAGTATACAGTATTTTTATCTGCTCTTTAGCACAGCTAATTTTTTAAAAACTTTGTACACAAAAAAGCTTTATTGAAAATGTTAGCATAAACAAAATAAAATAATAATAATAATATTATTAATAATAATAATAATAATAAAAGCCTTACATATTATAGTGGTAACTATAATAATCATAATAATAATATAAATTAAATGTAAGCTTCAAATTATTATATTTTTAATATCACATTTACGCAATACGTTATTTACTGCTTTTATTTTGTAAAACTATGTTATGAAACATAAAATTTCATAACTAATCATTATTTTAATAGTTACTAATTAATGCAGTCAGGATAGATTTTTTTTTTAATTACTTTGGGCTATGGTATCTTGACATGTAAAAGGAGCACTTGAAGCTGGGATAAAAATAGCAGATGAGAGAGCACTTGGAGTGCAAATCTGGACACAAAGTTATACTGTCAATTGCCTGAAATGGAATTTTAAGCCTGCTAATCCCATATATGCACAATACTTTACTACAGTTATCAAATGAATGAAAAACTATTTAAGAAAAGCATGTTGCTCAGCATACCTTATCATGGATACAATATTAACCAAATAATGAAAAATATTCAACAATTAGTTTCAGTAAAATAAACCAAATCTTCTAAATGCACATAAAGTAGTAGTAATAATAATAATAATAATAATAATAATAATAATAATAATAATGATCCAAGTATTTCCATTATTTTTGCTTCTTAACCTTATTACTACTACATGCATTTAGCAAGAATAAATTTCAAATATATACCTTAGTGTTATTTGATTAAAGATAAATGTGCTAATATTCATCAATGTTTTTATTTTTATTATACAATATAATTTGTTGAAGTTTTCCTTACCTTATCACTTGATTCCAGCTTTTGTCCATTGAGCAACCACTCTACAGGGATCCCTTCATAAGAAAGTTCACACTCGAAGGTAGCCGTCTCCCCAGCTGTCACAGTCACATCTTTCAAGGGCCTTAGCAGGCCAATTACACGGGCTTTTCCAACAGAAGACATTTTCCATTAAAATCCTCCTTCACAGGAAAGCACAGGCCCTTTACCCTCCAATTTCCATTGCGGCTTCCCTTCAGGGTGCTGAGGGCTGCACTGAAACTATTTAAAGTCTTTCACTGACTGTGGCCTCCAGAATCTACTAAGGGGTGGGGCCTGCCACCATATGCATACCGTGTTTCCTTACTTTCAACAGAGTCAGCAGTATACAGTATGAGTGTAGCATCTGTCCACCCACCAATCAACCATATGTCTCTTGCTACATATGCATATCCCTTCTAAAATAGCAAACCTACTAGTGGACAGAAACAGGTGGCACCAAGCAACCTTATCTGCTGCTGTCCATCAATCTCTTGGCACTTTCCAAAATTGTAACGATAATGATCCCACTATCAGCAGTTAACATGCCAACACAGCAAGTCTTTCTTTGTAACTATCCTCTTTCATAACAACTTATTAGATAAGTATTCCTGGTATCATTGATGATGCAACATTTTCAGTGCAATTAGCTTATTGTTTTTCTAGAATTAATATTTATCCACAATACCATACAATGACAATACTATATATAGTTGCAGATTTTGATTATTTTTATCCACCCATGGATATTTTTTTAAAGCAATATATTTTAATTAAAGCAATACATTACCTTTCACTTTGAGATGCGCACTGGATTTTGCATTGGCTGCTTGAAAATCTATCCCACCAGCTTGGTCCAAATGCACATTGTAAAGAATGAGGAAATGCTTTTTGCCTTCCTCTTTGATTTCACAATCCTAAAATAATTACATTTATTACAATTCGATTCAAAACGTCATTTTCTCAAACTTTACTAAGCCTTCTATATACTAACATTATATACATTTATATGCTAAAATTATTGTACTTTTTTTTTACTGTACCCTTAATGTAAATATTAAAATGATATAAATTTGTTCTTTATTTTTACTGCACCACTTCCATGCTAATTAAAAAGGTTATGTATTTCTAGAAGTATTTTAAAATGTTACTTTATGGACTCTACAAAAGACTACGATCAAGCAAAATCTTTAAAAGGATAAACATATACTTCAGAATTATTTATTTACATGTTATGTATAAGTGCCCAACTTCTAGTTAAAGTAAATTTGTACCCTGATGTAAAACACTCTGCAGCATTAAAAAAAACACCAGAAAAGGTAAGACTAATTTTAGCGCATGCTAGAAATACTTACCGGAGAAGAATGTAAAGTCTCTCCTTTCAGTTTCCAGTTAGCATGGACCTCTTCTTCAGATATTTCAGTCTCAAAACGAGCAGTTTCTGTTTCTATAACTTCCACACTGTACAGAGGGCGGACAACCTTAATGTCACGTTCTAAAGCAGACAAATGAAAAACCGGTGTCATAAAAAGATTTTGTCACTGTAAACTGTCAAAAATAACAATAATTTGTCATTGGCTTATAAGAGTCACCTTCAATGTTGAGTTTGGCAGTGGTTTGGTCAGTGCCACAGTCACAAGTGTATTCCCCGATGTCCTTCTTTGAAGCCTTTTTGATTGTAAGAATGCGTTTCTTCTCATCTGATTTAATTATTACATTTTTGGATGGAATTATCTCCTGTCCATCCTTGAACCATTTCACTGGTGCTTTGGATTTGCTGACCTCGCAGAGCAACACAACTTCATCTTTCTCCACAGCAGTGTAGTCTTGAAGTTTGGTTACAAAATATGGATCTCCCTCTGCACGTAAAGCGCATAATCAGAAATACCAAGTATTAAGGGACGTAATGGCAGACATTTTCAATAAAAATAAATTATTTTTTTTTTACAAAACTTACCAATAACAGTAAGTTTAGCTTCATTTGTTTTTCCCATGGCTTCAACTTTTATAAGAGAAGTGTCATCCAGAGTGACATCCTTGAATTTAATAGTGTGGAATTTGCCATCATCATGTATTGACACCAGCTTGCTAGGATGAAGGCGCTGGTCATTCTTGAGCCAACTAACTTGGATATTTTCATGAGATAACTCAATTGTGAATTCAGCTGTTTCTTGCTCTTTAACAGTTACGTCTTTGAGTGGTGTTACAAATTCAAGACGAATACCTACAACACACAAATGTTTTTAAATGCATACAGAACATTACAAAGTTTAGCTGTAAGATCAAAAGATTTTTGTGCACATTGACTACTGCTAATGACTAATACAATTTTAGAGCTGAGAAGAACTATTGCTAAATTCTCCATAAGAAATATTTTAATATTATTGTAGCATTTATAACTGTAATGCAAAACAAAGTATTTTTCTAAATTTAGAGAAGAAAGTTATAAAAACGGCAAACCTTCAATGATGAGTTTTGAACTGGATCTCTTATCCTCTGCTTCAAACATGTATTTAGCTTCATCTTCAAATGCAACTGACTTGACCACCAGAGAGTGTCTTGTGCTTTCAGCAAGAAGTTCATACTTGTCATCTCCCTGAAGTTCCTGGGATCCTTTCAGCCAGCGGTATGTCTTAGGCAACCTTGAAGTCTCACATTCAAATCTTGCTTCATCTTTTTCATACACCTTGACGTCAGTGAGTGGAGTAATGAAGATGAGTGGAAGTTCTGTGATAAAATTAATTGGTTAGAAGATGTTCATTTATATATCAAATATTAATCACAATCTTGTCCATCTGTGGGCATGTGTAAAATGTGTATGTATAAAATAATTAAAAGTATAAAAATAATATGAATTCTTGCCATCATACATTTATACAATTATAGAATATAAGCCCACCTTTCACTTTGAGATTAGCCTCATTTTTGGCATTAGCAGCCTGGAAGGAAATCTCGCCTGCCATATCCAGTTTGCAGTTATATAATATGAGGACATGTTTCTTTCCATCCTCTATAATTTCACAGTCCTTTTCAAGAAGAAAAAAATATATATTACAATTAAGTAAATAAAATCATTATAATTAATTTCAATGATAAATGCATAAAAGCAATTAATATCATAAATGTCTTACAGGGGAAGGAGACAGGATCTCTCCCTTAAGTTTCCATTGGGCATGAACATCAGGTTCTGAGATTTCAACTTCAAATCGTGCTGTTTCACCTTCAAATACCTCCACTCCGTACAAGGGGCGTTCGATTTTAATGATGCGTGCTGCATTAGTAAAGAATATTTGTTCTCATTAATATAAATAATAATAATAATAATAATAGTTATATAAATTGCCCTAATTAAATCCAGAATATCTTGGCTATTAACCTACCTTCTATGTTTACTGTTCCTTTGGTTTTATCTGTTCCACAGTCACATTCATATTCCCCTTTGTTTTTTTCTTCAACTTTCTTAATCTTCAGAATTCTGCGTTTGCCATCAGTCTTGATAGTTACAGTCTTCGAAACCTTGATTTCTTCACCATTTTTAAGCCATTTTACTGGTACGTCTTTGCTGAGCTCACATTCCATTGTCATGTCATCTTTTTCCACTGCAGTGTAGTCTTGCAATTTTACAGTGAAATAAGGATCGGCCTCTGTAAACAGAGTAATTCAACAAATAATTAAAATCATGCCTAACATAATGCAGAGGTAGCAGGCCACCAATCCTGGAACCTTTATCTTTCAAATAGATAGACCAACAAACATACATATATACTTATACACAACATATATGACCAATACTTGACAGACAGACTTACATTTACAAAGTAACGAGTAAAAAAGACATACAAACAACAGAAACGCACACATAAGTAATGACATACACTAATGAATGTACAGTTCACAAAAATAACAAAATAAAAATATATATGTATACACATATATAACATGTAAATAAATACAAAACAATTATATATAGACATATACAACAGACCACACCACAAATATATACAAACACAACACTAAGCACTAACACAGTAAGCATACGTAATGAGCCTTTGCTTTAAAGAGCTTGGATGAAGAAACAAAAACTATACAACAAAAGAAAAGCAAGAGCGACGAAAGACGTTATCCATAACAATTGCTTTAAATTGGGCATTATGAACAGAGACTATGGTTCGTTAATAGGGCTTGGTAAATATAAAAAATGAAATTAAAATCGTGGTATAGGCAATTAGAAAAATAATGAAAAATTTAATTAGATAATAAAGTGAAATGTAGCATTAATACTTGTAAATAATATGAATATAGCAATGTCTATAAAAGCTTCACAGACATGGTAGTATTAAAATAGTAATGTTATATATGTTATATGCCAAAATGTGTCAGATTAGTTGCATATTAAATAGTTTTAATTACTAGAAAGTGGTAAGGCATACATATCAAAGATGTTAAGGCCTTGGAATCATTGTATCAAAATGCAGGCACTTAGGCACATAGCACATAGGTCTATAAGATTCTAGTAATGTTCATTTCACTGGAAGAGCTTTATGAGCGAAGACTGCTACTGATTAAAGTGTAGCTAGCATAGCAGTTGTGTGCCAAGAGTACAAAAGAGGAAAGTGGAAAGGAAGAACATTTTAGACGGAGACGAAAAAGCATCAAGGCAAGAAGGACTGTCCGATAGGTTTCCTCCATAGTGGAAAATGTACAATGATTGCGTAATAGCAATGACCATATAATTATATACATGTATATAATTATATCAATAACAGTTACAGCTGAGTGACTGCCATTTAACAAATATCATACCTAATACTTTTAGATTGGCTGTTGTATGTAGACCTTTAACTTCTGCTTTAATTTGGGAGATGTCATCGAGAGTCACTTCTCTGATTTCCAGTCTGTGATTCTTGCCATCTTCAGAGATAAGAATGGTTCTACTTGTGTGTAGTTTCTTGTCATTTCTATACCAAGTCACAGGCATATTCTCATGGGAAAGCTCAAAATTAAAGATAGCTGTTTCTCCTTCCTTAACAGTCTGATCTTTAAGTGGTGAAATAAACTTAAGTCTGATTCCTGAAACAGAAGTATTTCAAGTAAACATACCGTTCAGTTTGCTACCAGGCAGAAATATACTCCATATGAATTTTAGGGTAGAGCAAGAGTCAGTGTAAGTTACTGATTAAAGGTATTTATTTTGATTTCTATTTTTTTTTAAACTTTGCTGTATATGGATTTTTTTCATTAAATGATGTTTGCCCATCCCTACTATTGTAAACGACTTGCCTTCTACTGTGAGCTTGGCTGTTGTCTTTTTGCCATCAACCTCTGCAGTGTATTCCCCTTCATCATCAAATGCTGAGTCATTAATGACAAGGATATGCTTTTTTCCATCAGCAATAATGTCAAATTTGTCTCCGGCTTTAATAATATCTGGGCCTTTTGACCATATGACATTTGCTTCTCGGGTAAGAGCACATTCAAATCTAGCCTGGCGCTTCTCTGGAACGGTAATATCCTTTAGAGGAACAGCGAAGTCGAGCTCAATTTCTGAAGGCATAAGGTGGTTCAAAGAAAAGCGTTAAGAGAACAGAGAACATATAACACTTAAGGGCCTAATTTTCAAGTGAAACATACCTTTTACATTAAGAATTGCTGAGGTCAGGGCATTCAAAGCCTGGAACAGAACTTCGCCTGCTTGGTCAACCTTGACTTTATGCATGGTAAGGAAGCGCTTTCCTCCTTCAGCTTTGATTTCACAAGTCTAGAGGACAAGCAATTTGAAAAGAAAAATATTTTAATTCAAAACTATATATTGTTATAGAATATAATGCATCCTACAAACAACTGTTGCACCCTAGTACTCATTTGCTTTTCTATTCCTTAGCTGTTTGCTTAAAATCTTGTGGCTACATGTTTAAAGATGATCTGTCACCAGATTTCACAATAATTAAAACCACAGAAAAGGCCATACTCACCACCTAATCTGTGAGTATGGCCTTTTCTGTGGTTTTAATTACATTCTATGTCCCATTGTTTTGCATATCTCAGATTTCACAATACAAACTGCATACATTATTAAAAAATCTCTTAGACCTGATGAAGCTGGTGTATTTACTTTGAAAATTCATGACGGAATGGCGGTATAATTCTCTCTCAAAGTGTTTCTGCCTGACATTAAACTAAACATGCTTATTTTAATATTAGGCAGGAAAAATTAGAAAAAGGATTATACAGCCATTCTGACATGGATTTTAAAAGTAAGTAGACTAGCTTCATCAGATCAAAGAGATCAATTTAGTAATGTATGCAGTTTATATTGTGAAATCTGGTGACAAACCTTCTTTAATACTTACATTCATATATAAATTATAACCACCATTCTTCATCTACCTTCTTATTGGTAAGATAGTGATGTTTATTATTACATACATATTTTTAGGAGTGGAATAATTGATTCATGGATTTATTGTAATTACCGTATTTTTTGGACTATAAGAGGCAGTTTTTAGCAAGAATAAATCTTGCTAAAAAGTCCCTGCGTCTTATAGTCGTCAGTCAAGGGACCCAGCAGCGCCGGGACCCCTGACCGCTCCTTACATAACCCCTTCCTGACCCATGATGTGCCGGCACATCATGGAGCGGGGAGGGATGACGTATGGAGTGGGCTCACGTGCTGAGCCTGCTCCTTACACTGCAGGTGTCAGCGGCTGACACGCTGCTCTAATGGCCTGGAACTGTTTCTGGCCGTTTAACTAGTTAAATGCCGCAGTCAATAGCAACCACAGCATTTATAGGTGTTTTCCCATGAAGGACATTTATGACACATCCACAGGATATGCAAAATGATTATCCACTACTCACTTGATCAGAGTATGCCCACTCAATATCAGCAGAGTGCAAATTCCTAGTCCAGGGATCCCTTCCGGACAATCGATTGATACCAAAAATCTTGAGGACAGCATCCATATGTCAAAGTAGTAAAAGGTGTTTATTTACACATCCCAATAATAAAGTGCTATGTTTCGACTCCGCAGGAGTCGTTGTCAAGCATGCTTGACAAAGACTCCTTCGGAGTCGAAACGTAGCACTTTATTATTGGGATGTGTTAATAAACATCCACAGGATATGTCATAAATGTCAGATAGATATGGGTCAGACCTCTTGGACCCGCATCTATCTCTAAACCCCGTTCTATCTTACCCGACTCCGCTGTCTTCCGGCCACTTCACTTCCTGGTTACGCAGTTTCTGTAGCTCCCATACAACTGAATAGTAGTTACGGAAACAGCATAGCATGCTACGCTGCTTCTGTAACTGCCATTCACTACTCTGGGAGTTACGGAAACAGCGTAGCTCAGCTAGTTATGCTGTTTCCTTAACTCATCCATGTATTGTACCAGCGATCTAATGATTGCTGGTTCAAGTCCCCTAGAGGAACTAATAAAATGTGTAAAAAAAAAAAAGTTAGATACATTTTCAGGAGTGTAAAAAATGTTTAAAAGTAAAAAAAAAACCTTTTCCCATTTCTCCCCAAGCACAATGTAAAAATAAAAAAATAATAAAAAAGTTGGTATCGCGCGTCCGTAAAAGTATGAAACTATTACAATATAGAATTATTTGACTCACACAGTGAACGGCGTAAAAATAAATAAATGTAAAACCCCAGAATCATTGTCTTTTGGTCACCATAGCGCTAAAAAGAATGAAATAAAAGGTGATAAAAAAATTGTATGTACCAAAAAATTGGTGCTAATAAAAACTACAGCTCGTCCAGCAAAAAATAAGCCCTCACACCGCTCAAACACTGGAAAAATATAAGTTATGTCTCTCCAAATGTGGTTAAACTGATCAAATATTTTTTTTTAACCAATAGTTTTTTCTTTGTAAAAGAAGTAAAATATTAATTTTCTTCCTATTTTCTGTTGTCTAAAACCTGGGTGCGCCTTATGGTCAGGTGCGTCTTATAGTCCGAAAAATATGGTATTTTTTTCCCCCTTCAAATATGAGGTAATTAGCAACTACCCCCTAGAGGCCCTTCTCTGTATAAACACTATAGGATAATAGGCTGAACGTGACAGACTTGTGTCTTTATTTAACCTTACTATGTTACTGTGTTGCTTAAAGGATGGCTTTTTGACTCACAGGTGATGGACGTAATACTTCGCCTTTCAGCTTCCATTCTCCAGGAACATCTTCTTCAGATATCTCACAGTCAAAGGATGCAGATTCTTTCTCATAAATCTGAACATCCTCAATTGGTTTAAGAAGGTCAACTTCACGATCTAAGATATCAAAAGACAGGTCATTTAATGCTCTGTTAAACATTTTGCATGTTTAAATATTTTTAAACCTAAACAAGTGTAATGTTTACATACCACCAAGTGTGAGTTTTGCTGTGACTCTTTTTCCTTCTACCTCTACGGAATATTCTGCTACATCTTCAGGACCAGCATTTTTAATGATTAAATAAATGCGATTTCCATCCTTTACCAATTCAGTTTTGTCATTTGGCTCTGCTGGAATCTCTTCATCTCCTTTGAACCATTTGATGTTTGGGGTTTCCTTAACTATATCTGCTGTAAACGTTGCTGAAGTCTTGGGTTTTACATGCTGGTCTCGAATAGGTTTGACCAACCAGTCACGGATGACCTCTGAAGAAAAGACAATAATTTGAAAGTTTTCATTTAATGTTTCATATTTTTACATTTTGAAACATAAAATGTATTACTCTTTGAAGGCACACTTAAAATCACACCACTAAAATTCTATGACATAATTTTATTTTTGTTTCGCATACATTAAGTTTAAAAAGTGCTAGTTTTAAACTCACCAACTACTTTCACATTTGAGGAACATTTGATATTAGCACTTTCCACAGAGCAAGTATATACTCCGGCATCTGGATCATCAGCTGCCAAGATGGTAAGTGTGCGATTCAATCCGATTATATTAATTTGGAATTTGCCTGGCTGTTCACTGAGTCTTTTTCCATTTTTGGTCCAGACAACATCCCTGTCTTTGTTTAGCTCACAGCTCAAATACAATGGCTGTGTTTTGACAACAGTGACTTCCTCTTCTAAGGTCTTTACAAAGCGAACTGGCAATTCTGCGGGAAATGCAAATGTATTATTAATATAGTAATATGTTGCTTAAACCACTATGTCCATAACAATATTATTATTAACCCCTTCCCGACATTTGACCTATCCATACTCCAAAGTCGGGTAGGGGAAGTATGGAGCGGGCTCACAAAGTGAATCTGCTCCATACAATGCCGGTGTCAGCTGTTTGTTACAGCCGACACTTCAGAGTAACGAGCGGCATCGCGCTCGAGCGCGATCCCGCTCGTTTAACTCGTTAAATGCTGCGGTCAATAGCAACCACAGGATTTAAACCGTTAGAAAGAGGGGGGCGACCCCCTCTAACAGCTCATCGCGCCCCGCGAAACGCAATCGCGTGGGGGGGGGCGATGGTTGCTATAGCTGCCTTGGGCTTACTGGAGGCCCCCAGGTCCACCATCTTTGTACACCTCCGGCAGGACTTAATAGATGCCTGTCAGAATCACGATATACTGCAATACAGTAGTATTGCAGTATATCATGCAAGCGATCTAACGATCGCTGGTTGAAGTCCCCTAGGGGGACTAATAAAAAAAGTAAAAATTAGTTAAATAAAGTTTTTTTTTTGTGTAAAAAAAATAATTAAATATTAAAAGTTAAAAAAAAAAAACCTTTTCCCATTTTCCCCCTAGAGCATAGTAAAAAAAATAAAAATAAACATAATTGGTATCGCCGCATCCGTAAAAGTCTTAACTATTACAATATATGATTATTTAACCCGCTCGGTGAATGGCGTAAAAAATAAAATTGTAAACGCCAGAATCTCAATTTTTTGGTCACCTAATCTCCCACAAAAAAGGAAATAAAAAGTGATCAAACCGTCGCATGTACACCAAAATGGTATTATTGAAAAACTACAACTTATCCTGCAAAAAATAAGCCCTCATACCACTTAATCGAAGGAAAAATACAAAAGTTATGGCTCTCGGAATTTGGTGACACAAAATACATTTTCTTTTTTCCACTTACGTTTTTACTTCTAAAAGTAGTAAAATATAGAAAATACTATATATATTTGGTATCGCCGTAATCGCAAAAAACCATGGAGGAATCGCAAAACTACAACTCGTCCCGCAAAAATCAAGCCCTCATTCTACTATATCGACGGAAAAATAAAGACGTTATGGCTTTTGGAAGGTGGGGAGGAAAAAAACGAAAATGAAAATCTGAAAAAGGGCTGCGGCGGGAAGGGATTAAAAATTTACAAAGTAATACACTATAAACAATATGACAAATAATATCTATTTTAGTTTTTAATTCAATACCTATTTGTTTTTATTTTTGAAATAAAAGCAAATACCTTCAACAATCAGTTTGGCCGTTGAGGTTTTTTCTTTGTTTCCAAGTTTTGCAACACATGTATATTCTCCGTTGTCTGACAGCTGCACGTCAATGATATGAAGTTTTCTATCCTTGCCATCAGCAATGAATTTATGCTTGGGGCTTTCTCTCAGGTTGCTGCCATCTTTCATCCAGGTGGTAATAGCAGTAGAGGGTGAAATAAGACACTCAAATATTGCAGAAGAACCAACAGATTCTGCTTCTTGTAGCACAATGTCCTTCAGCTCTTTAACAAACTTCAGTGGAACAGCCTTCAATTGGTATGAGAATGCAGGCTCATCTGGAGGTTTGTCACCACCACTGCCAGGACGAAGCTTCTTCTTGTCAGCATCAAGGGGTGAAGGTGTCTTTTTGACACCTAAAATTCAGATTTGGACATGGGAAAACTTGATGAGGCTTTCTCTTATGCTAATGTAGCAACTTAACTGCACTCCAGGCATCATGCACATTTAAGGACATATACTTGATGTATAATTTTATACAGCAAAGTAATATATAAAATGGTTATATTGTAATGTATGGAAATGAATGAAAATTAAGTAACAAAATACACAACATCCTTCATCATAGTAAATCTGATTCATTTGTTTTAATTGAAAATCACTTATGAAATTAAATGTCTGTTTGCGTGATCAGGTGTCTTGCATCTGTTAGTAAATCAAGCAGGCAAATTTAAAGAATCAATGTTATCTACGTCAATATGGAAGTATCCATACAATAAATAAATGCAAAGCTACCACTGATACCACTTATATGTAAGTTTTGCAGAGTACAGACGTAATAGAAACATGCCAAAGTGCAACACAATCTCACCTTTCAGTGGTAGTTTACCCTTTGGTGATTCTTCTTTTGGTGCTTTACCATCTAAAGTGAAACAGTTAGTGAGTGATATTAGTAAATTTTTCTAAAAAATGTTGTGCTGGGTTTCTAAAATGTGTTAGCTGCATAAGTGAACTGTAATGGGTTAAATAAAACTACAATGGACTAAACAGGTAGCGAAGGTAGACAAAATTCTCGTGTTCATAAAATAAAAAATATAGAGATATTAGCCGATTCGACATGCATATCTGTGACATTAGATTGTGAACTTTCATGGAAACTTCTTCTAAACACAAAACACAAAGACAGACGATATAACAATATGAAAATAGATTTGTATGACACGTACATATCCTTGACACAAATGAAGAATGGACAAATATAATGTAGAAATGGAATGAAAGACGACATATGGTTTCTTTTCCAAAGATGTGCATGAAGACGAGTTTATGAATAAATGCAAATGATAATCAGAGTCTTCAAGCATGTATGAAATAAGCCTTTCATCCAAGAATATTTAGCGCACATGAAAATGATGGTGGCTGGTGGCATATGAAGTTTTAAAGAAAATCTTTTTTTGAGTAGAATCTCCTCACCTCGTCTTCCCATAGCCTTTGCTGGAGTTTCAACAGCACTTTTTTTAGTATGTTCGCTGTCCTCGCTCAGTATGTCTTCCTCAGAACCATAATCAGTGTGTTCGGATAGACTTTCTATTTCTTGTTCCCAGGCTTCCTCTTCCTCTGCTTCCTCAGATTCTGTTTTCTGAGGACTTAATTCCGTTTCATGTACAGGGGTCCTTGACAGAGGTGATTCTTTATCTAAGGATATCTTTGTCTCTGCTTTTTTCTGGCTAGTAGGTGTACTGGTTCTGCTGATCACCTTTCTAGAGGTGTCCTCTTTAGCTGAGATGCCTTTGCTAGATTGAATTTCCTTCTCAGTAGTAACGGGAGTCCTAATCTTCTCAACTTTTTTAAGTTTTGGTATTAAATGCTTTTCCTCATCAGCCTGTACTTTAGAAGTAACCTTTTCTCTATCTATTGGAGTTTTAAGACGACTTATTTGTTGTATATGGGCAACACTTTCTTTCGTATGTTCTTTCGCCTTTTCAGGTTGTACAATCTTTCCTTTATCTACTGGTCGCTTGATTTGGTCTTTTGTGTCACCAAATCTGGTAGTCTTTGTTTCATCAGTTATTTCTATAGCACCTAGTTTCTGTTGCTCTTTTTCCCTAGCTAAGTCCATTTTTCTGTCATCTACAATTAGTTCCTTTTTAGGTTTTTCTGAAACAGGTGTTACATCAATATCTTGCTTTTCTGATTTTGCACTAATTAAATGTTTCATCTTAGCCTTTGCAGTATCTATAGGCAATGTTTGATCAATGTCACCAACTTTGTCAACTGTGTCTTTTAAGAGTTTATCTTTGTTATTTAATTCCACACTAGCTTTTAAGTGAGATCCATCTTTACTTATATCTATAATATTTTCATCTTTTATTTTATCTACAAACTTGTCACCTTTTTGTCCCAAGTGAGGTGTTTTTTTAGGTACTTTTTGATCACCCCCAACTAAATTTCTTAACTCATCATCTTGAATCGCTTTGTCCACATCTAACTGTTCCCCTAAACCATGGATCTTGGGTTTGGATAATTTAGTTTCCTTTACTTTTTTGTTTGTTTTTTCAGGCAACTTCTCAAATAACTCATCATCATGAGGTTCTAAAAATTCACTACTGTCAACACTACTGGTTTCTAATCTTTCTTTATCATCAATTAATTCTTTTGGAGAGTGCTTTTTTCTTAATGTCTCAGCCTTATCAAGAGTTTTGTGCACTTTTTCTGTCTTAATTTTTTTCTGAGTTTCTCTTGTGTATTCATCCTGGCTGTCCAATGATTCCTCACTTTCAGTACTACTTCTTTCTATTCTTTCATCTGCAGCCAGAGATTGGGAAATGACTGGTTCTTTTTGAGGAACATTTTGCATTATCTTTTTAGCCTTTTCTCCAGTTCGATGTGTTTTTGCATCTTTTATCTTTTGGCCAGGTTTTGTAATATGTTCAATAACAGGTTCTATTGTAGGAACTTTTTTAATTACTTTTTTAGCCTTTTCTTTATCTGTCCTAATTTCCTTGATTATCTGAGTGGGTATTTCATCATCATCTAGCACCTCTTCGCTTTCAGGACTGCTAGTTTCTATGATTTTTACTTTTTCCATCCTTGGAGTTACAACCTTTTTTACTTTCTTCCCCGCTTCCTTGGTTTTAATTGTAGTTTCTATGTCTAGCTCAATTCCTTTTATAGGCTCTTTTTTTGCTTTTTCAGCTAGACTGGAAGTGTCTTTTTCTTTTAACTTTCTATCCTTTTTACTGGATTTTATTTTTGGTGTGAGTGGTTTAAGATCTTCAACTGCAAATTCTTCTTCAATGATGACAATTGGTTGATGCTCCTTGACAGGTATTTCAACCTGTTCAAATCTATCCTTATCATTTATACTTTCTTCTTCCTGTAACTCTTCATATTCCTCCTCAGATATATCCTCTGTATGTTCAATGATTTCTTTTGGCTTCAGTTCCTCAAAAGTCTTTGGTTTCAGAATGACTTGGACCTCATCTTTTTTATGTGAAATAGTTCTCTCCACTTCAACTGCATCTATGTGTAGTTTTACTGCTTTAAAAGACAGATCTTCTTTGATTGGAATGACACTGTCACCAGATACAAAAGGTACCCTCCGAACTGCTTCTACCTTGCTTTCTTCTGACAGCATTTTACCTTTCTGCTTTATCTTTATTGAGGCAGCAGGTTTCTCTGTGACCACAAAGGTTTTACATTTAGGTCACAAATCAAGACCCAAGAGGAAAGAACAATTCATAAGATTCTAAAGAACAGAACATCATACACATACTGTAATTGACATGGAAAGGACACATATATACAAATATTTAAATTTAATATAGACACTAAACACAAACAATATAGATAATAGAGTCAAAGAACAACACAAAAACAAACACACTAACCAAAGTTTTTTTTAACCTAGAACAAGGGAACTAAACACAGACATAGACAGATATTCAAAAATAATGAAACAAACAAATAATGGTACAAAACACAATAGCCTATAACGCAGAAGACCTGGTAACCTAATAATGAATAGCAATATGATCCTAAGTTGTTTGGTTTATTAATTTAAAAATCAGTTTTACATCTCTAGTAAATTGTGTTTCTATAATCTTTTTTTATAATTCATTTACTATGTGTACTTGAAAAATGCATTTATATTAAAGATTTGTGCAGTTTGGAGAGTTGAGTATTTTTTGTGTAGGCTTTAAAAGGGTTGTCTGTGTAAAGCCGGTGGGTCTTGCTTCTCTTATCTCCGGCAATGTTATCGCTAGGGGCAGTCTCCTTTAGGTGTACATTTACTCTGCATTGAAGCCTCCTCTAGGTATACATTTAAAAAAACATCAGCATAGAAAATGTACCTGTTTTCTTTCCAACCACTGGAGTTGTAACTGGTGCTGTAACTGCGGCTTCATCCCCTTTCGGTGATGGAACAGCTGTAGAGTGAAATGTATTAAGTATTGTTTATTCTTTTAGAAAACTGTACTACAGTAAAGGTCAAGGATGTTGTGCGCTTTAACATTCTAAGAATGTTTGGGTTGGTTAGACATTCATATCAGTCTGTACTAGCATTATAATATAATCAATATAAATATAAAATATGGAACACTATTTGAAACTTAAGGGTATTGGTTAAGAAAAGTCATCAATGAAATTTAGAACTTTTCATTTGTAAAAAAATTGAGAGTTGAGACTTATAGCAAAGTACATGAATACTAATATATGTTCAGTATAAGAATTATAATAATAATAATAATAACAACAATAATAATAATAATCAGAATTATTCTCTTAAAGCCTACAAAAATGTAAAAACATTTTCAACTGTAATTTAAATACAAGAACTTGCCTAAAAACAATTACATTAGAGGTGACCATTTTTAAAGATTTTATCCTACCTTCTACAGGTGATGGCACTTTCGGTGGTGTGGACACTGTTGAAGGCTTAGCTTTTTCTGGAACTTTAAACATATTATCATTGGTTAATTAAAATTCAGACTTTTAAATTATTTTCTCTTGATCTGTTAAAGAAGTAATACATATATGAAGTATACAAATGTTAAAGTTAGGATTACACAATTATATATACAAAAGAAGATTTCAAAGACACATTAGTGAAGATGATTTTACTCCAAGATAAGAAAAATGATGATGGTTAAAGTCAATGAGGTAATGTCAATGCTTTTTCTTCTTATTAGGAAATAGTTTAGTAATTTTCATATAGTTTATTAATTTAAAGCCAATTGTCCAGTTAGAAGAGAATCCCAAAATGCATGTACCTTTGGCTGGTTCATATTCTGGTTTAGCTTCTTCTTTTTTCAAAGTTGGAGTTACCTCTGGTAACTTTTTCTTCTGGACTTCCGTAACTTAAAAATAGTATTGTAGTTTTACAAGCAAGGCTGATGGAGTTATTTTATTCAAAAAGTTTTCTTAATGGTGGAAGATTGATATATGAATATGAAGCATTGTCGGCACTAAGTACCATTCCTCAGATCCATTTAAGATGTATTTAAAATACATTACAAGACAAAAGAGTCAACACAACAAAGTACAGTACACTACATAGATTTTTAATTAATAAGACATAATGCGAGTTACCTTCAGGTTTTTTAATCTTCTCTACAGTAGGTTCAGTTTTTTTCAGTTTCTCTGCTTCTTTTCCTACAGAAGGCTCTTCAACTTCCTTTTTGACTGGTTTTAAAACTTTAAGATAGAGAACGTTTTTACTCTGGGCTGCTCAAAATACGGCTTGTCAAGAAAATTTCAAACCGGCACGTAAAGTATCAAACATTTTGAAGCATATAGAACAAAGAACTTGGTGCCATTAAGAAGTGCATAGGACAGACAATAGTACAATGACAACGATTAATTATTAGAAATAGATTTGTGTTTTTTTGTTTGTATTTTTTTATATCTGCGGCAGGATTACTTTAAAAAGCTTGGTCATATAAAAAGAATAGAAGCTCGATAACCATTTAACGCTATCCCAGTTAGCTTTGTTTGACTATTAGTAAGTTGTAACGTTATAATCAATTTACTATTATAACATAAAATTATTTGTTTTCCTATAAAGCAAAGCCAATTTAATTATCACATCTTGTTAGATGTATTATAGCTGAATAATTGAAAAAAAATATGAAATATGTTATAATGTTTTAGTAGCAAGATTCTATTATGTTTAGCTGAACGTTCTAATAGATATACAACTATACCTTTTTTAAAACTAACTTCTTCTTTTTTTGGAAGAGTAATCTCAGGTTTAGGTTTACGAATTATTTTCTTTTCAGGTTCAGGTACTTCAAAAAGATACAATTTATTTTCTTACTCTTAGAAATTTTTGTGAATTTGACACTTGCATATGTTTTGCTGTACAGGTGATTAGTCCCTGACAATACCTCTTGTGAACATTCTGGTGTTCCAGATTTTCTGAGTGACTCACATATGTTAAAGCGTAACTAAACGTTCGATCAACTTTTTATTTTCTAGCAGCATGTAATATAAATATGTTTTGTAATATACTTTATTATTGAATTTGGGCTCCTTTTTGTGTTATATGTGTTTTAAATAGCCACTCTGACACTTTTCTACCACATTTTATTTCTTGTATTTCTCCTGTTGCTAGCAGAAATCCGTACACCATTTGAATGTATCGGTGTACGGATTCTGCTGCCTATGAGTACGGGTGGGTGGTGGCCCCATCCTGACGTCAGATGTGCACGCCCCCATCGTGATGTCAGGAAGATCTCTGTGCCTATATACACTACACAGTTCTCTTTAGTGTAACCTGCAGCAGCAGAGCGCATGGAAGAGACTGTGCAAGGAAGAGACTGTGCGCACTGGTCTCTGTGCCTGGATGATTCTCCACCTTCCCTCCGGCAAAGAGTCTAGGGACACTGTAATCTGAGCAGCTAATTAGCATAGATAAGACTAGGACTGCTCTATCCGTCCGCCCCCCGCCCCGCAATCACCCTGCCGTCCTGTCTTATCTTCCCTGGACTTGCCAGGGAAAGTGAAAAAAAAAAAACGCTGATTCCTTTCTTCTGGAGTGTGCAGAGATATTTCTCTACATCTCTATATATAATGGGTTCTATGTGCATAGCTCAGTGCACACTCACAGTATTGTAGTTTTCACCTCAGAGTTCACTGCCCATGAAAGACACAGACAAATCGTAACATCACACACAGTAATACACGCCCCTAGCAACTGCGAGAATCAGGAAGTGTGAGAAAATAGATGTGGACGGTTTCACAAGAAAAAAAAGCTGCAAAAAAAGGTACTTTGAAGTGAAAAAAATTGCTAGGAGTAATGTATTCACATAGAGGGACATAATAGCAGTTTCAATTATTTTTTTTGCGAAAGTTTAGCTACGCTTTAAGTCTTTTATAGTGACACATTGTAAGCAAATACGCTATGGTCCAAATTAACTATACTGCTAAACTATTTAAAACTGCATTCACTTTTTTTCAGACAATACAAGCAAAAATGTTTAAAAAAATTACTAAACAAAACAGTTAAGACGACATAATTCTAACATAAAATAGAAGCTTAAAATACACAAAAAAAGGATGTAAAGAAGTATTTTTTCTTTACTACGTATGAACATCACTAACAGTAGCTAGGTATTTATTTCACTCTTCTCTATTTAGTGTGAAGAGTTAGTATACCTTTAGCTGCCTTAAGTTCTACTTTCTCAGGCACAGGTGGGGCTGGTTTTTCAGGTACAATCCTCTTTTTGGCTTCTGGAGCTTTAAAGAAAATAATTGGATGTTTACTGATTTGGTAATTCTGACAATCAGATTTGAGATATTAATGAGATGAACCTGTTTTAAGGCAATATAAGAGCGTTAGCTTTGTGAATGGTACATTATATCGACCAAATAAACATATTTAAATAAAGATGTGGAACTTAATGTGATGATATGACAGCAGCTGTTTAATGAAGTGACATGAAAAATAAAATAATAATAAATGGGATGATGTCTCCAATGATTAGACCAGATTATTGAAATGCCTGGATGAAATGGAACATTCACAAAAACAAACATACAAGTTAAAAACAGTATATGAAGTTCTTTTAAAAATGGGAACACCATGCTAAATTTGCATTCCTGTGACGATGGACAAGAATGGATATGGTGATAAGTTGTAGTTATAAACATTCCTAATACCTTTGATTTCCTCTGCCTCCTCTTTTATCAAGGGAGAGGGTGTCTCAATTGTTCTCTCATCAGATTCATACTCTTTAAAGAATAGGATTTAGTATTTAAACTGAGTGCAAATTGAATCAAATTGTTAATTTAAGAGAAGATATTTTTATGAATTCATGACTGATAATTAACAAGACAAACAAAACATCGATAAACATAAGACAGACAAGATACATGTAGACAATCAAAAGATGAAAGATTTTGAAAGACGCTCAGAGGGTTCTTCTTTTGACAGACACTCTGAGCAGATTGTTAGAGATGGCGAGAGTATATTTTCAAATTATATTAAATATTAGATTAAATCGATTCCTTAGAAGTTAAATTCTGCCTTTTATCCCATGGCTGACAATCTACTTCATAATTTTCATTGTAAAATAAGCAAAAGTGATGGAATATTCTGATAGATGAAATGATGGAAACTGATGATGGATATATTAAGTTATACCTTCAATTTCTAGATCAAAATCCTCTTCCTCTTCCTCATCAGATAGATATACAGGTATTTCCTCTGGTGTTGTAATAGTTTTTTGTAAAACCTCAGGCGCTTAAAAAATATTACAGTGATACATATTAAGGTTCTATTTTTAATAGTGGGAAATTCAATGTAAAACAGTAAAAGGATTGTATAGTTAAATACCTATGAAAGGAAGGGCTTTAATGTATGGTTTCTCCTCTGGCACAGGCATCTTACGTTCAGCTGGCACTTTAAGAGATATTTTGGTTTATGAATATGCGGCATATTCAATAAATACTGTATAGTTTTACATGTATTCTATTTTAAGTTATATACCTGAATCAGGAACAACTGCTCTTTTAGAGATATGGACAGAAGTTTTCTCTTCAACAACTTTTTTCTGCTTTGATTCTGCCACTTTAAGAATATTTTTTTAAATATTATTTTTGTGTCTGTTAACATTACGCTTTATTATATTAATAAAGTTGACATTAAATAATGGGGTAGAACTAGTAACTCTTAAGGGAATGCTTCTAGGGCATTTTTTTCAACTGAAAGTTTATGACAATATAAAATGTGACAATTTGTCAAAACGGATGTGATGGAGATTATTAAAATATTCTGTTAATATAGGGGAACACATAAAAGTGATATACCTTTTACAGGAGGTGCTACTTCTTTTTTAGGAACTGTAACAGGTTTTTTATCTTCTATGATCAGTTTCTTTGATAACACACCAGGTTCTTAAAAGATATTAATAAGACATGAATATTGTAAAAATAAAAAGTAAGCAACTAAATTCAAAGTACGAAATAACAAAGACAAATATAAGAAGAGTTTACGTCCCCTAAACAGACAGCAGACACTTACACATACTGTAGCAAAAAAGACAAAACCTAAAATATGGACATTTATGTACCTTCCAATGGTGGAACAATCACTTTTTTAGGTTCAAACAATGGCTTTTCCTCTGGAGTAGGCTTTATAGCCACTTCCACTAGTTGTAAAGATATTAGCGTTACTTCAGTACACATAAAATATTAACTACACACATGAAGACATCTAAGCACGAAGTATGAAGTTATACCTGCAGCAGGAACTGCAGCTCCTTTTTTGGGAATTGGTAGAACTTTTTTATCTTCTGTAACAGCTCTCTTACTTGTAGTAAGTACAGTTTCTTTAAAGATATTAGTTTAGCATTAATACTTTGCCAGTATAAACTGGATACTTTTATAGATATACATGCAGTGATTAGATCATATACATTCTACAGGTGGTTTCATTTCATTTTTGGGCTTAGCAATAGGATCTTTTTCTTTTGGAGCTAGTGGCTTTGAAAATTCCACTGTTTTAAAAACAATAACTTCAGTTTAGCAAAAAACTATTTCTAAGATTCCTCAATTTGCTACACAAATTAGATTATAAGACAGACTAAATCACTCGTTAGTCAAATACATTAGTATTATTTTCTCTGTGAGGGAGAGTTTTTAAAGGGTGTTTCTTCTTGGTTGGTTTCCGATGTTATAACTAAAATGTAACAATGATTGGAAAAATTCGACATCAATATACCTTTCTCTGTAGATCTAACTTCAGAAACGGTGTGCTTGTCTTCAAATGTCAACGTACTTTGAAACGCTTAAAAGATATTAGTTTGATATTAGATGAAGATTATCCAATTTTTTTGTACTTGGCACGGTAATTCGTCATAAGAAGATAAAAATGAATATCTTATATACCTTCTTCTTTGGACGTTATTTGTTTCTTGGTAAGGCTTGGCTTGTTTTCCGGTGATGGTCTTTTTGGGAGATCTATAGCTTTGAAGATATTAGTTTGTTTTTAATATTTAATAGTAATTTAGTATTAATAAATGAATGTCTTCAATTGAAATCACAGATCATGATACCTTTTGTGTGCAAATCAACATCTTTTTTAAATTGTTGCACAGTCATCTGTGGCTTTTCTTCAGGTGAAGGACTCTTTGACCCTGTGTTTTTTTTAAAGATATTAATTTGGTATTAGTATATTTCCTCATGTAACTAGCTAATTAAAATAGGATATCGAGATTGATAGTCTACATCCAATAGGAGACTTGACTTCTTTGCTATATAAATATTCAGCAATTTGCGGCTTGTCTTCTGGAGACAGTAATATCTACTTCTAAAGATATTGAGTTTAGTATTAGTAAACTAAAATGTAATAATTACTCATGGACTAATGGTTACTTAAAAAATGAGAATACCTTCAATGCTATTCTTGTTGCAGCAATCAGCTTTTTTTTTTTTATCTTGAGTGAGTCTTTTATGTGCATCTGTCACTAAAGATATTAGTAAAAAGTTAATATTTTGCTTTTGGATTAGATTTTTGGAGTCCATGACTTGAAAAAAATTTGATTTAAATAAAGCTTAATCATTGTATAATGAAAATATAGTATGCAACTTTTTAATTCTTGTACTAATACTGTGTTTTTCAATTCCTCACCATTCACATTCTGTTTGTTGACATTCTTGTTCATATCCAGAGGCTGAAAACTGTTACAGACGTAGTCCTGTTCACACTTGAGAGGTGGATACAATTGTATCTCCTCTATGAGCTAAGACATTAGCAGCACAAATGTCTCTTTTTGCCTAACAGTTTGTTATGTTGTATCAACATAGGTAATTGTATAAGCATAGGTAAATGCATCAGCCTGGCCAGATGATTATCCAGATTGGATGCATAGTATCCTCCCCTTAGCTCTGAGAAATATTAGGGCTATATAGATTTTCACCTGAGGATATAAGCAAGGATATTTTCATTTACTGGCAAGAAACAGATCTTGAAAATAGGGAGGAATTGAAAGACAGGGTTTTAGATAGTTATAATTAACAACTTTTCATGCAGATGTCCAAAGTACGTGTTATGATATATATAATACCTTGCTTATGAAGGCCAACTTCTTTTTTGGGTATAGTCATTTCTGGCATCTTCTGAGAGATGGCTTTCTCTTGGGTCACAACTAATTTAAGTATAATTAAATACCATTATTATTTTACTGTAGAATATCTTTTTATGAGCGATAAGAAATACTGTATTGTATTTTACCTTCCACATGGGAAGTATCTTCTCTCTTAGTTACAGTAATATTTGGCTTGTCTTCAGAGATACACCTCTTTGTGGCATCTATTAAATTAGATATTAGCGAAAAATTTGTATTCTGCTTTTGATTAATTTTTATTTCTCAATTTACAGTAAGAAACATATTGTGTTTTACCTTCCACTTGGGAAGTATCTTCTCTCTTAGTTACAGTGATTTTTAACTTTTCTTCAGAGATACACCTCTTTGTGACATCTATCAAATAAGATATTATGTAACAAATCATTATTTTGCTTTTGAGTAAATATGTTTTAGTTGATGAGTTGATGGTTGTAGTAGAAGGGTATACCATATTTTTTGGACTATAAGACACAGTTTTTAGCAAGTATAAATCTTGCTAAAAAGTCCCTGCGTCTTATAGTCGGCAGTCAAGGGACCCGGAAGCGCTGGGCCCCCTGACCGCTTCTTACTTAACCCCTTCCCGACCCATGATGTGCCGGAACATTGTGGAGCGGGGAGAGGATGAAGTTTGGAGCAGAGCGGGCTCCATACACTGCAGGCGTCAGCTGTGTTTTACAGCTGACGCGCTGCTCTAATGGCCGGGAACAGCGATGGCGATGTTCCTGGCCGTTTTATTAGTTAAATGCAGCGACTGAGGCATTTATATGGGTCTTCCCACAGGATATGTCATAAATGTTAGATAGATAGACCTATCTCTAGAACGGGGCATACATGTTCAAGTTACGGAAACAGCGTAACTCGCTGAGCTACGTTGTTTCCGTAACTCCCATAGAACTGAATAGTAGTTACGGAAACAGCTATGCTATGCTGCTTCTTTAACTGCCATGTATTGCAGTGTATTGTACCAGCGATCTAATGATTGCTGGTTCAAGTCCCCTAGGGGAACTCATAAAATGTGTAAAAAAAAAAGTTAGATAGATTTTCAGGAGTGGAAAAAAATATTAAAAGTTAAAACAATGTGCAATGTAAACATTTTTAAAAATTGGTATCGTTGCGTTCGTAAAAGTCCAACTACTACAATATAGCATTATTTGACTCACACGGTGAACGGCGTAAAACCAAATAATTTAAAACTCCAGAATTGTTGTTTTTTGGTCACCTTAGCACTAAAAATAATTAATTAAAAAGTCATACAAAAAATCGTATGTGCCAATAAAAACTACAGCTCATGCCGCAAAAAATTAGCCCTCACGATGAAAAGATATAAAAGTTAAGGCTCTCAGATTGTGGTGAAACAGAACAAATTTTTTTTAAGAAATATTTTTTTCTTTGTAAAAATAGTAAAATATGACATTTTTTCCTATTTTTTGTAGTCTAAAGCCTGGGTGCGTCTTATAGTCAGGGGTGTCTTATTGTCCAAAAAATACTGCATATTATGTTATACAGTACCTTCCTAATGAAGTACAACTTTTTTAGTTGTTGTAATCATTTGTGGGATCTCCTGAGGGATTAGTATCTCCTGGGTCTTAACGCATTTAAATATTTAAAAATATAATTATTACTTTACTATAGAATATAGTTTGATGATTGATATAATTGCATAAAGAACAATATTGTGTGTTACCTTCCACTTGGGAAGTATCTTCTCTCTTAGTTACAGTAATTGATGGCTTTTCTTCTGAAATATGCCTCGTTGTGACATCTATCAAATAAGATATTAGCTAAAAATTAGTATTTTGCTTTCAAGTGAATATTTTGTAGTAGATGAGTTGATGGTTGTAGTAGAAAGTATGTGTTATGATATACAGTACCTTCCGCATGATGGACAACTTTTTTAGGTTTAGTCATTTGTGGCACCTCCTGAGGAATCAGTATCTCCTGGGTCTCATCTAATTTAAATATATTAAAATATAATTATTATTTTACTATAGAATATAGTTTGGTGATTTATATAATTAAATTAAGAATAATATTGTGTGTTACCTTCCACTTGGGAAGTGTCTTCTCTCTTAGTTACAGTAATTGTTGGCTTTTCTTCAGAGATATGCCTCTTTGTGACATCTATCAAATAAGATATTAGCTAAAAATTTGTATTTTGCTTTTGAGTGAATATTTTGGAGTAGATGAGTTGATGGTTGTAGTAGAAAGTATGTGTTATGAAATACAGTACCTGCCGTATGATGGACAATTTTTTTAGGCTTAGTCATTTGTGGCATCTCCTGAGGAATCAGTATCTCCTGGGTCTCATCTAATTTAAATATATTAAAATATAATTATTATTTTACTATAGAATATAGTTTGGTGATTTATATAATTAAATTAAGAATAATATTGTGCATTACCTTCCACTTGGGAAGTATCTTCTCTCTTAGTTACAGTAATTGATGGCTTTTCTTCAGAGATACGCCTCTTTGTGACATCTATCAAATAAGATATTAGCTAAAAATTTGTATTTTGCTTTTGAGTGAATATTTTGGAGTAGATGAGTTGATGGTTGTAGTAGAAAGTATGTGTTATGAAATACAGTACCTGCCGTATGATGGACAATTTTTTTAGGCTTAGTCATTTGTGGCATCTCCTGAGGAATCAGTATCTCCTGGGTCTCATCTAATTTAAATATATTAAAATATAATTAGTATTTGACTATAGAATATATTTTGGTGATTGATATGATTACAGTAAGAAAAATATTGTTTTACCTTCCACTCGGAAAGTATCTTCTCTCTTAGTTACAGTAATTTTGGGCTTTTCTTCAGAGACATGCTTCTCTGTGACATCTATCAAATAAGATATTAGCTAACAATTATTGCTTTGTTTTTTAGTTAATATTATTGCGTTCATAATTTATTGGTCGTAGCGGAAGGCATGTGTTATGATAAACAGTACCATTTTTTATAAAGGCCAACTTTTTGATGAAATGGGAAGACTGGTTATGTTAAAATAGAATATGGTTTCTATTTTTAATAAATTCTAGTGAACTTTGCTTTTCTGGTAGCAGTAATTCTAAATGTCATCTTTATTAATATAATATTACTAGTTTACCATTTTATTATACTATCATAAGACAATTACTGCATAATTAATTAGATTGTGGATTTTATTCATTGGGGTTTTGGAAAATGCAATAAAAGGAAAATTAATTATTACTTGATTTACAAATGTATGATTTATTCTAATGAATGTATGGTGTAAATGAAAAGAAAAAAGTGCTGACTATATACCATCTTTGCTGGAAACAACTCCATTCTTAGTTAAAGGAGATTTCGAAGCTTCTTTGGAAGTTACTCTTTTTGGGGCATCTAGTATTTAAATATATTATTTTTAGAAGTATTTGACCGTGAAATTAGTAATGTTTGATGTTTTAATAACTTCATGGATGAAAAGAGCATTCAAGACATTAAGATATACCTTCTACTTGAGAGGTAATTTCTTGCTTAGATACACCAATGTGTGGTTTCCCTTCTGGTATCTGAGATTTTTGAATATCTAAAAATGACATATGTTAAAATGTGGTTTTACTAGTGTTTTATGGATTCACAAGAATTATCGCTGACAAAATACCACTATATATTAGCATAGTTTATAAATTGAGCATGCATTTTTGATAACTAAGTGTTTGAAATAAAATTTTATAATTGTTTATATATACTATATACTTGGAAAATGTGGTATTTTTCAATATAAAGTCTTTCAATTTCTCTTAACATGATTTTTTAAGTTCTAAATTTTAAATGTGTATTTTAGATTTAGCAGCTTCTGCTGTAACTGAACCAATGGGTGTCATAAGAAATAGAAAATTAGTGAAGATGGTGCCCAGAGCAATCAGATCCCATCTTTTACTTTGGGCAATCCTGTATATTTTACCTTGGGTGATTATGCATATTATATTGAAATTATATTTGTGAATGTATATAGTGAAAAAAAAAAGTAATTTGTATTCCCTAAAATGTATATAGTATAATAAATACTATACATTTATGATAATGAATAAAGAAATATATATTATATACCTTCTTCATAAGAGGTAATTTCTCTTTCTCTTTTGAAAACAGCAATTTGGTGTTTCTCTCCAGGGGTTACTTTTTCCGAGACCCTTTCTATTTTAAAGATAGTTTGATGTTAGTATGTCCTAATAATATGAATAACGTATAAACTGAATTAGTTAATGTTTGCTGTATGATGATATACCTTCTACACGAGAAGACATTTCTTTTCTGGAAACTTGCATTTTTTCTTTGGCTGTTGATTTCTTTGGTAGCTTTTCTAATCATGAAGATATTAGTCTAATATTAATACTTGAAAGAGAATTTGTTGAGAGTTTTGTATAAAATAGATGAGTAAAATTAAACTAACGGTATACCTTCTATAGTAAGCACAGCTTCATCTTTAATCCAAACATTTTCTTCAGGAGGTGTTCTTAGATGTTTCGGTTCTTTAAAGATATTAGTAACTAGCTTAATAAAATTCTAACTGCAATTTGACACACATAAAATCAAGTCTAAAGGTAAGGTGTTACAAATTATAATGCTGTTTACCTTCTACAGGAGAGGCTATTTTCTGTTCAGTAATTATTAGATCTTCCTCTTCTATCAGAAGTGCGTTTGGCTTCTCTGGTTCTTTAAAATATATACATTATTGATTTTTTTATGTTTAAATATTTATTGTTAAATAATTCTATTTTATGCTTTACGGTAGACATACCAGCCATGTAAATGTATTCTTTTTCAAGGACATAAACAGGAATTTCTTCTTCCTCTGACCTCTCAGGTTCTTTGAAAAACATTAATTTAGTTTAGTCACTATAATTATTTACTATTATCATTATCTTTGACAAAGACTTGCAAAGTCCTCGCAGATATACTATGTCCTAATAACTAGTTTAAGTACTATATATTTGAATTCAATTGTTATTTTTACTGCTATATTTATCCATAAACGTACCTTTCTGATATGGGATTATTTTTCTTCTGTAATCTTTTATTGATATTTCTCCTGGAAAGACATGCTTCTCAGCAGCTTCCACAGACGCTTAAAAGATATTAGTTTTATTTCAGTCATTTGTTTATATTAGATTCTGAGATCATTTCAAATTGCTAATTTAAAGATGTTCTCTGTCTAAATTTATTTTTAGAAACTTCTGATTGTTGCATCAGGTTGAGATGGTGAATTAAATGGCAGGTCAGCCACTAAACTGTTACTGTCAGCTTTGAGTTAAAAATCTGAGTCATGTCTGACAATCCAGTTGCTAGGGATAAACTGTAAAACAACCATAATTTGTCTAACAACCATAGTGTTTTCAATGGAACAGTGTCAAATTATTCTTATTTTAAGCTCTAGGCACAATTACCACTGAAAGGGAGAATAAGATCAATGAAGCTTTTCTTTATCTCTTACTGTCTCATTACTTAAAAATAAATTTAGGTGGAGCAGTGCTGTTTCAGCTAATATACCTTCAAGTCTTGGCTTCTCTTCCTTTTTAGGCTTTGTGATAACTTTCTCTTGAGCCAAATGCACAGGCATCTCAGGAACTTAAAAGATATTAGTATAAGTCCAAGAGTTAGCAAGTTCTCTCAGCCATGCAATATACCGTAGATATTGTGGCATTAATGTTATCTACCTTTGACATGGCGAACTAATTCTTTCTTCGACACAATTTCTAGCGGCTCGTCTTCTGTCTTTTTGAAGACCTCTGTTATTGAAAGATTAGTGTTTTTTAGTGATGCTTTAAACACTAAAAGTAAAGACTTACTCTCCCATCTACTATTCATGTATTATGCATTTTGTAAATATACCTTTAATAGCTGGCTTTGTTTCTTTCTTAGCCTTTAGTACTTTTTCCTCTAGGGCCAATTTCTTAGGAGCCTCAGGTACTTTAAAGATATTAGTAATAACTTAACAGTTAGCATCAGCTTTCAATATTACTAACAAAGACTCTCTAATTTAGAAAAAAAATTCTACCTTCAACATCATGAACTACTTCTTTAGTGATAACTTTTGTAATTTTTTCTTCTCTCTTACTTGAAACATCTGTCATTTAAAAAGATATTAGTATAGTTTTAGTTAAAATAGCATAACTAATTTCTACAATTCTAGGCACTGGCAAACAATATACCTTTAGAGGAAGGAGCTACTTTAGCAGGCATTAAAAGAGGAGGCGTTTCTTCATCAGCAGAATGGGGAGGTTTTATAAATTCTTTAAAAGAGATATATTGTATTCAGAAATTAATTTAGTATAAAATGTGAACTATAATAAGATTTGAGTTTATGCTATCAAAGAAAGTAGCTCCTTTTTAAGTTTACATAAAAATACAGGCAGCCTAAAAGTTTTATTTTTATACCTTCAACAGGGGTAACTGTCTTTCTATGGGGGCTTGTAACCTCAATTTTCTCTCCTAAATAATTTTTAAAGGTAAAGAAATTAATATAAGGTCAAAGCTAGAAAAATACTTTTCTTAATATAAAAACTCTCATATATAAAAAGTTAACTATCTAATTAGCTATATATACCTTGTGAAAGAGAAGTAAGTTTTTTGGGGAGTGAATAAGACATCTTCTCTTCTTGGAGATATTCTAGGATAATATCAGGAACTTTAAAGATATTAGTAAGAATTTACAAAAAGCACTGAACAAAACGTAATATATCTATATTATACACATAAACATGGTATGTTTCTAATAAATGTATGGTTGTCCATAAATAAGGCTTCATATACCTTGTTCAGGAGGAGCAACATCTTTTTTGGGAGAAATGTGATGCACTTTTTCCTTTTGGGTTGGTTCTTGAGGAATTAAGATATTAGTAAGACATTAGAAAGAGAACAAACACAAATAAAGCCAACATGACAATACCCATACAATGAAAGACATGGGCAGAAATGGTGGACTATAACCATACTATGGTGTACCTCTTGCAGGGGGGATAGCTTCTTTTTTAGAAGGTGTATGAAGCACTTTTTTCTGTTGAGGACTCTCTTGAGGAATCTTAGGTACTTTAAAGATATTAGTATAATTTTAGCAACAGTTGACTTAACAAACATCACTGACATTTATGACAAAAAAGATATACATATAGAAGAAAGAGACATATAGAATACCTTTCTTAGGTGGAACAGGCTTCCTATCCAGAGTAGGAGGAATAATTTCAATTTCTTCAATAACTGGTGTCACCTCTTCAGTCACTTAAAAGATATTAGTTGCTCTTAAGAATTTTGTACCACATACTAACACAAACACACATACAGTGGGTTGCTCACAACAAAAAGGATATTATTAAAGGGAACAAAACATGTGACAAAACAAAGTTGTAATGGGGACTAATCTACAACCAATAGCTACCTTCAAAAGTAGTAGTTACTTCCTTTCTATGTACCAAGACTGACATTTTTTCTTCCAACAGTTCTTCTGGAACCTCAGCCACTTTAAAAGAATGTGGATAATATATCTTCACTTACTTGTACGCTGCCTTATATTAATAGATAATAAGATTGTCTTAAGGTTTAACGTGTTGTACCTTTAAATGGTGGGGTACTATCTTTTCTGGGTGTAGGTGTTGTCTCTTGAATTTTTGGTATTATTTTCTTTGGTAATTCAGGGGCTTTAAAAAGAAAAATGGATGATGGCTGATTTACTAACCTATCACATATATGACTCTGTATTGGAAACTTAATTAACTAGTAAATATCATATTCTACAGGCAAATGGCAAAAATTAAATGTATTATATATTAGGAGCCACACATAGTGACTTTCATGCCATTTCAGTAAAGACTTATGAAAATAATCAATACCTTTAGGAGGTGGAGAAGGGGCAGTTGGGATGTCTTTCCTAGAGATAGGAATAGCTATTTTCTGGTCTATGATGACTTTAGGGGGAGCCTCTGGTACTTGAAAGTAAATATAAAAACTTTAGTAACCTCATCTTAAACAGGAAACAATATAGGACTACAGAACTACATTTGTATAGTACACATGTTGTACCTTTGGCCTGTGGTACTTCTTTTCTAAAGGGCTTAAGGGTCACTTCTTCCTTTGGTTCTGTTGTAGGCACTTGAAGATATTAGTAAGAGTTGAGTTGTTTTTTTTTTTTTAACAGAAGACAGCACAAAATAGGACACAACATGTATAAACCATGTGTACCTTCAATAGGCTTAGGCTTCTTGTGTACTATTGGCACCTTTTCTTCAGGAAATGCAATCTTTGGTGGTCCTGGCACTAAAAATATTGGGTATTTTACTAACATAGCTAAATATATTTACCATGGGAATAATAGCTAACATTAAACAATAAGGGACTTGAGATGAAAAATTAGAAAAGAAAAGGTTGTCATGTATGTACTATTTGTGTTTTGGCCTGGTGAACATATTCATAAATTTCCCTCTTACAGAGAAACTTACAAATTATGGGGGGAATTTAGTAACTTGGTAAGTTGCGAAACAGCACAAAGTCATAATTTGTGGTAAAATGTGTGACTTTTGTACCGTTTCCATAACTCATGGCACTTTTCTAAAAGTGGGTGGAGCTTAGCAGAAGGGGTGAAGGTCACTTGCGGCTGGTCACATTTACTATATTTACACCAGTAAATTGCATAAATTATAGCTAAATCTACTTCAGCTGGAGTAGATTTTACTTTTTGGCACACAGATAGCCAGAGATGCGTGCCAGGCATGACATTTCTTACTTTAGTGATCTTTATATTAAGACTTGCGTATGAACCGCCAGTTTTAATAAATCTCTCCCTTTGTGTTTTCCATTTAAAACTAGATCAGATCAAATTTATGTACTGCTGTCAATTAGGTATGAAATATAACATTGTCCATCCTAAAATGTGTTTAAAAGTTATAGATAGATTGTAAATAAGGCTCACAATTTTTCCTTAATCTTATATTTTTGCCTTCCTCGGGGTCAAACAGCTAGGTGGGGGAAAGTTAAACTTGATGGACATGTGTCTTTTTATTCGACTTAAGTATCTGTGTATTAATGTGTGTGTGTGTGTGTGGGGGGGGGGGTTACATAGTGCAATTGCTCAAATAAACTATATGTATTTTTGAAAGACTGACAACAGTTAAAAAGACAAACCAAAATGTTTGAAGATGTTAGTAACATTGATTCTAAAGATGACTTTTCATGAATACCTTTAGCTATTGGGGCAACTGCCTTTTTAGGTAATTCAATAAGCTCTTCTGCCTCTGGTGAAGCAGTCTTCCAGACTTCAGACACTTTAAAGATAAAGTTATCACTTACTAAAGTCCATATTCCTTTTTTTCAAGCCCAATCATTATTTTAAATAACTGAATTCTGGTCACCTATAATGTACCACTCCTGCATTAAACACTCAAATATTGAAGATTTGTATTATATTTATGTTAAAACACAATACAAAATATTTACATATGAAATTCTTATTTAATCTGGGATTTATTTTTGCTAGAGTCATTTCCTTTTCAAGGGCATGATTTATTCTAATTTACATCCAACATTACTCCACCCTTTATTAGGATGCATTTGCCATCCAGTGTTCAAAACCAAACAATCTTTGTATTTTGGTTATTACATCCCAGATGAAATATGGCAATATTTAAAAATAAATCGATATATAAGGAATGCATAATTGAAGGCATCAGCATTTTATATACCTTTGGCAGGTGGTGCTTCTGGAATGACCTTTGTCACTTTTTCTTCAGGAATAATCTTCCTTGGTGCTTCAGGCACTTTAAAGAATATCACATTTATTTTAAGAACATAAAAACAAACCAAAAGGAAGTACAGTAAGAAGAACACAACAACAAGATTTTATGAAGAAAAAGACCACATCTAAATCTTATATAGAACAAAAAAAAGGAAGTACAGTAAGAAGAACAAACTACAATGATAACAAATAAGGACAAAAAGAAACACAGCAAAAAGATTTTATGAAGAAAAAGACCACATCTAAATCTTATATAGAACAAAAAAAAAAGGAAGTACAGTAAGAAGAACAAACTACAATGATAACAACAAATAAGGACAAAAAGGAACACAACAAAGAGATTTTATGAAGAAAAAGACTACATCTAAATCCTATATAAACGCAACTTAAGACGCAACATATATTTACATAAGAGATTATAGAATCGTACTTTTAAAAGTACAATGTATACCTTTAACTGGATGAGCCTCCTCTTTTTTAGGTGTGGGCTCTGGTGCCTTCTCTTCTTGAATAAAACGTTTAGGTGGCTCAGGCACTTTAAAAATGTTTTAGATATGTTAAGATTTGGGGGAAACAGGCACATATACTACATTGACAAACTCAACATTAAACACACAAATATGTACTGAAGAAGAAAATCCATAAGTAAAAATCTATATTTAGAGGTATACCTTTGGCAGGTGTAACCTCTTCTTTTTTAGGACTTGGAACTGGTACTTTCTCTACTGGAACAGGCCTCTTCTTTAGTTCTGGTACTTTAAAAACAATGATTTGCTTAAACCATTTGGTTCTCAATTACTCAACTATGTGTATCGTATAAAGTGGTTTCTTTACTATATTAAAATGTAGTGGTTTATCAAATGTGTCCCTGTCTTTAATACTTAAAGGCTGTCTATCAAAGAAATAGATATTTTTGTCTTTTTATACATTCATATGAGGATAAAGTAGGAATGCAAAAAAAATGTATTAAAATGTCTCTGGAACCTCTGCTCTACACTTTCTATTACTTTTAAAATACAAGTTTTTTTTAATGTATTTCTTTAAGATTTGTTACATTTACTCAACATATATGTAAAAATTACACAGTTTAAATAACTCACATGACATGGTACACAAGTACAAAGTACACCAAACGACCAATACATTGAACATTTATATGCTTTAAGCTGCCAACAGGAAAAGTACCTTTGGCTGGTGGTACTTCTTCTTTTTTAGCTGCTGGAGTTGGCATTTTCTCCTGCACTTTTTTGGCCACTTCAGGTACTTTAAAAACACCACATGCATTCATAAGAATGGCTATGCAAGCCTTTTAACACTCAAATTTTACACAAAACACACCAACAAACTCTACATTAAAGAACACTGAAACATATTAAAGTTTACCTAACATCATATTAGGAAGCAGATTAAATTGTATTGCTAATTGCCATTATGACACTTAGCAAGACTTTTATAACGGCAATACTAATGTGGATATGATACAATAGATATTGATATACAATGATAAACATAAAGATATGATAAGATGAAGTGATATAAAAATTAAGATTTTAAAGGTAATTCATATTTTAAAGGTAAGACTATCCACCTATAAACAATTTACTACCTTTGGGAGCAGGCACTTCCTTTTTAGGAAATATTTTTTCCTCAGGAACAACTTTCTTGGGAATTTCTGCCACTTTAAGGACAGGATTGGAGTTTTAGGGATATGTTAGAACAGAAAAAGGCTTTAACAAAGTATCAGATGAAGCAAGTAAGGGATGTACCTTTAGGAGCTGGAATCTCCTCCTTCTTAGGCACAGCCACAGGAATCTTTTCCTCAGGAACTACTCGCTTATGCACGTCTGCCACTTAAAAAATACAGTACGATGGTTGTTTTAGGGAGGCCCTACTCTAATAAGAAGCAATGCTACAGGACACAGAACACAATTTCCAGTAAAATGAATAAAGTTGTGATGATGTACCTGCACTAGGAGGCGCCACTTCTTTCTTTGCAGCAGGAGTTGGTAATTTCTCATCAGGTGCAGCTATCTTTGGTTTCTCAGGCACTTAAAAGATACAGTATTTCGCATTGGTTTTTCAAATTAAAATATTTAAAGAAAGAACATATATGTATATATATATTTGACAAACACGGTACATTACACAGAAGCCAAAAAATAAAACAGAAATACTAAGACCATCTGATAAGGGACAATACTTTCAAACCAATACAATGTGAAAAGTATGTATATATAATACATTTAAAAAAAGAGAAACAAAAAGAGTCTGTTTGATCTCTTAGTCAGCTGGCTGCCTATTAGCAGACACTACTGCCAGTAGTATGGCCATTTGTTTCCAGTACTAAAGCATGGATAAGTAATTAGGGCCCACAATCCGAATCAGATTTGTTTCAGAAAAAGCGGTCACTTCTTGTCCACCATTGAACACCATTTTACATTAAAATTAATCTACAAAATAAGCTGAGTTAGTACCGTTCCCATATATCCAGCGATCCTGTGTAGTTTCCCTCCGGCGTGGTACTGGAACATTTCTGTACCACGCCGGAGGGAAGCTGATGATGGAGCTGATCCAATTTTATCCTATGGGCGCAGTTTCGGCATCGGTTGCATTTGTTTTATTGCTGGATGTCTACTTTCGCCAGACAGAAAAACGTTGCATGCAGCATATTCCTATCTGGTTGTAGAATGGCTACAGACGCCGGACCGGTGCACAAAGTGAAGGCATTTCATCAGTTGTGTCTGGCTCAGGCTAAACCCACTGACCTGACGCAACTGATATATGTGAACCCAGCATACTTATGTAAATACTTTACATTACTTATCTTGCATTGTCACTGACTACTACCAGCCTGTATTATTGCCCAGTATTGAATTCACAAATTTGTAAACATCAGTACAGTACAGTAGTTTAATGTAGTAAAAAATAACTGGCCTATTGAATTACAGGAGCTCAGTTAATGTGCTAAGGATATAAGTTAATGTTTCCAATGAAGACAAATCGATCTGTGAATGCAGTACTAGGTTCTGGGTAGACTCTGAATAGCGTTAAGCAAAAGTCTATGCGGGTACACACTGCTGGAGGTCCTCTTATTATTTTTACATTTTTCCTTTCTTTATATTATTTACCCCACAGCCATTAAAATGGGGAGGGAGGGGTAAGAGGGTGTTAATGAAGGAGGGAAGGATATTCTTTAAGGAAAATGTGAGGGGCAGGCTACGCACACCAGAGCACACCAATAGGGCAGGCTGAGAGTAGTAAATTATGTTAGAGTGGCAAGGGGGGGGGGTGTTGAGGGGGGGGGGGTAAGAGAGAGACAGGGGGAAGGGAGAGGAGATAATACGTATGGATCAGTAAAATTGCTTTAAGGGGATGTCAAATAGGGTAACTCATCGTAATAGTATAATATCTTGATTCTTTTCCTATGTTCTTCTTCCCTTACACCTCCTCTTTTTTTGTGGGGGGGGGGGGGTTTGTCTGTCAACTTAATCATGACTCTGAGCATGGCTCATCTGGATTACAAATGGCATTAAATGCGTCTGCTAATACATATTGAGGTCCGGGTAGACCTGGAATTTATTCTGAGTTGACACTCACGTAGAGAATGAAAGAAGGGTGAAAAGAAATAGAGACGAAAATATTCCGTATGAGGATAAAGCATTTTGCACGAGGCTTCTTTCCCTCTCATAAGTGGGAGGGAACAGGTCCAAGCGCCCTCGAAGGCAGAGACTACTGTTTCCTCAGGAACAACTTTCTTGGGAATTTCTGCCACTTTAAGGACAGGATTAAATGCGTCTGCTAATACATATTGAGGCCCGGGTAGACCTGAAATGTATTCTGAGTTGATACTCACGTAGAGAATGAAAGAAGGGTGAAAAGAAATAGAGACGAAAATATTCCATATGAGGATAAAGCATTTTGCACGAGGCTTCTTTCCCTCTCATAAGTGGGAGGGAACAGGTCCAAGCGCACTCGAAGGCAGAGACTACCTCACTCTTATATAGGGTGGGGGGGGGACCATGTCCACTGAGGTATGCAACCCCAGGGGATTTACAGGTGTCAACATATAGGGAGAAGCCAGAGTGATGGAGTGTCTGGGTGTTCAATGGAAATTGAATGTAACTATTCATATATTTTATTGATAAATTTGTTTGATATAAAAAAAACAAAAACATTTTCCCTCTCCCCTATGCCCCCCCTTTTTCACTTCAACTATGATTTATCCCTTATGGACTGAGTAGTTTCAATATAAAGGGGAAGTTCTGGATACAAACCACAAACATTGAATTATTCAGATTGATGCTGTAGTCTGGTGCGCTGTGCATGGGCCTGCTCTATGAAATGATAAGTAAACAATGCCATGTTTTCTTGCTCTATTTTTTTTATTCTATGATATTGTTAAATATGCTTTGCTGAGAAAATAAAGAATTTTGGAAGAACCCCCCCCCCCAATAATCTATAGCTAGAATAATTGACGTTTTCAATTTCAATATACACAAGTTGCTTCTTTAGTTCTTATCAAATATTGAAATATCAGTGCTGGAAAAATGTTTTCCTTGGTAATTTTATCAATACAACTAAAATCTTCTTGTTGAATAAAGTTCAAATTCTTACAATATATATATATACACACATATTAAAAAAAAGGTTATTATAGAGGCTGTAAATTAGAATCAGTTCAAGATAAGTATAACATGATATTTACAAAGTTATTAAACTTTTTATATACATTAAATGTATATATAAACAATAAAATGGTGCTCAGAGTTGTACATACTGTATAGCATCCAAATTATAGCTTTTCTCAATATCCAGTGCACAAAACAGAGAAAAATCAGAACTACTGTACTTTAAAGATCACTAATCACTAATAAAGAACTAATGCAATACGGTGGGTTACCAGAACTAAATACAAAAACAGGTACAGTTGTACATTATTCTATATTTTTGGAATATAAATTAAGTTTATTTCTAACTTTTTATATTAAGTATTTAAAATTTTACTTTTAAAAGGAGTATCTGACACAAAAGCCCAGGCACCAAAAAGACATAAAATATTATTGTCTGTAGTCTTTACATCTAGTTAAGATGGTATCAGAACTAAACTTACCCTGAACATATTGAAATCTGTACTGTAAAATACGTTATGCTGACAAGCTTAATTGATTTTAAAATTTCATTAATTCAATTCAAAGTTTGTTTGCAAATACAGTATAGAGTAGATAAACATTTTAAACTACCTTTCGCTGGTGGAACTTTCACTTTTGGTGCTTCCTCTTCTACCCTCTTTTCAGGAATGGCCTTCTTAATGTCCTTAGAAACTTTAAAAATATAGCAATTTTTAGCCGCTTAAGATGTTAAAAGACTAAAAGATTGGACATACAACACAAAACATTTTTTTTCCTGCATTGAAAGAAAAAGTCTAGTTAGTTATGAAGATGAAGATGCCGAAACACCTTAAGAGTTTTAAGATGATGACAACAGACAACATAGAACATGACAGTGATGAAGATAAGGGGTGGAATCATTTTCTGATAACATGAAGAGTAAATATACCTTCAACATGTACAACTTCTTCTTTTTTAGCTATAGCAATAGATTCCTTTACTTTTGGAACAGGTTTCTTGGGCTCCTCAGACACTTTAAAGAGATCAGTTCACTTAAGATATTTCAAGAGTATAAGGAAGACATAAAACATACAACACTAATCTATTGGTGGAGACTATTCTGGATATGCTTAAATAGATAATTTGCCTATATATATAATACATAAATATTTTTATAACTTTTATAAGTTATATATAACTTTGTCTTATACATATATCTAAAATGTTGAAGTATTATATATCATCACTATTTTATATAACAAAAAGATTATTATTAATACTAATGTTAATGAATATTTTACAACATAGTATTTACAGTTTAAATTGTAAAAGTATTACAAGTCTGTTTGGTCGTATTAGGTGCGTGTTTTCTTTGGAATGTAAAGATGAAAGCTGGCAGTTGAATAGTAATCCATTCTAAGTGTATTGCTTAAATATATCCAGTCATAAAACATATATACCTATAGCTGGTGGCACCTTTTTAGGAACTGCGATAGACACTTTTTCAACTGGTGCTACTAATTCTGGTTCTATTTATTAAAAGAATATACTATATGAAGCACCTGACAGTCACTGACACATAAACAAGAAGAAAACACCAACAACACATACAGTACAAATACATAAACAAGACATAAAGAAAGTGCAATCATAAAACACCTTTTTGCACAGAAACCCTTTCTTTCTTAGAAACAATAGTTGTCACCTTTTCAGCTGAAACGACTTTTTTAGGTGTTTCTGGTACTTTAAAAATATGACGTAAAGATTCAGTGAATAAGAAGACTAAAAGAGCAATAGATTCAACAAACGAAAAAACACAAAGACACGAAGACAAACATAATTTACAGAAGACTGATTAACTATTATACCTTTTGTTGGTGAAACATCTTTTTTAGTAACAGTTACTTTCTTTTCTATGACGACAGTAGCAGGCTTTCCTGGTGCTTTAAAATAGCAAGAAAAAAATAATTATATATATATATATATATATATATATATATATATATATATATATATACATAGAAAATTATAAAGATGTATTTTTTATTTAATATGAAATTGTTTATGTAAAAATATAGTTTTACAAGAAAAAAAGATCTGCCTTTTTCCTAGAAACAACGCTCTGTTCATGGCCTGTGTCTGGTATGGCAGTTCAGCCCTATTTACTTGCATGGGAATGAGCTGGAATAGCAGACAGAACCCATATATACATGTAAATATATGCATATATATATATGTAGATGTGACCCTGTATCTGGAAAAAAAAAAGCAGATCCTTTTTTCCAGTCCTGACCAATCCCTTAGCAATGTAGTATATACTGACTATATTTCAGCATTAAACACATTGCAGTGTTTTATATGTAACCATAAATAGAGCTAACAAGTATGACATGTACAAATACTGACGTAGAAGACATATTGTAAGGTAAAGGCTAGTACCTTTCTCCTCATAAACCACATCCACTGTTTGGTAAAAGCGTTCTTTTTCTGCTGTTATTCCTGTATCAGGTTCCTCATAAGCTTCTTCATAGATGATCTCCTCCTCCTCATCATCATAGGCTTCTCTTCTGGATTCATATGTTATTTCTTCATATCTTTCTTCTTTGTGAGAGACTGCTTCATAAACTTCTTCAGGAGATTCAACGACATAGTATTCTTCAACAGCTTCTTCATATTGCTCTTCAGGGGCCTCTTCTTCATACTGCTGTTCATAAATATATTCTTGTGTTCTATAGATCTCCTCTTCTTCTATCTCTGGCTCTCCTTCATAAATTTCTTCTTCAGTGGCTGCAACCTCTGCCTCATAAATTTCTTTTCTTTCTTCGTAAACACGCTCCTTAAAGATGCCCTCTTTCTTTCTATATACCTTTTCATATACTTCTTTTTCTTTATAAGCTACTGGTTCTGTGAGTTCTGGCTTTTCTTCGTGTACTGCAACTACATGAGCTTCCTGAACTTTTCTTGAAACCACTAACGTTTTAAAAAAATATACATTGATATTAGTACTATTGTTGACCTTTACCTAAGTGGTTTATTTAAGAAAAACAGTTGATGCAGTGTAGTTGATGCTAACTATATTAAAATAGCACTTTGACTAAGCTAAAATATATTGTAACTCCTAGTCCTAAATATTGTACCTGAAACTGGGGTTGCCACTTCTTTTTTGGTTACAGTTATGGCTCGTTTTTCTTCTTCTTTAGTTTTCTTTGGAACTTTAGATACTTTAAAGAGTAATTTGAATTTCACATATAAAGATTAAGGTACACACAGTACAAAGACTGAAACAAGTTAAATTTGAAGAGAATTTAAAGATAATTCACAGTAGGTTATGCTTATTTTCCTTTAAAGCCATAATCTACCTGCTGGTGTGGGAGCTTCAACTTTTTTCGAAGCAATGCGTATCTTAGCTTCTTGTTTCTTTTCAATTTCTGGCACTTAAAAGACATATTAATAGGAGGATTCATGACTTGCCATATACAACAAGTTGTTTTTCACGCATTATATTGAAAGAGGAGTTACAGACAGTACAAGCGACACAGAAGAACAGTGGGACAAACAAAAGATATTGCTTAACTTAAGTTTTAATTTTGCTCTACAATAATATAGTAAATGGGACATTTCTAATGAATACTGCAAGTTTTTAAGAACGTGATGCTGTGAGAAGGTTGCATTTCTTTTAACATTGAAGAAGTATACCCACACATTAAAAAATTCTGAATGACTGAACAAACTTTCTTTAGAGTTTCAAAATGCCATTGAGCATATTTCTCCAATGTAAAAAGAAAACAGCTCTATGAATTCTACTAGTAAAGACTGAACTTAAGCAAGTCTAAAACAGCAAGGACATCTTTGTTACAAAGAACAAATCATTTTAATTTAGCGTACAAGACTAAAGAATTTGCTTGTTCCCATAAGCTTTATACCTTTGGCTGAGGGAATCCTTTCTTCAGGAACTGGTATCTTTGGTGCTTCATGAACTTTGAACATAAGAGTTTTGTATAAGAATATTTTGGAAAACAAGGACACTTACAAAAAAACAAAGACTACTAATATGACTACTTTATTAGACATACATAGAACATTGCACTTCACTATACTAGTAGTTCAAACAAAACAATTAGATACAACACATTCTGCATTATACAACAGCCTGTGCCAATTAAAGTACTGGAAATCAGTAGAGATGAGCGAATTGATTCTAAACTAATCAGATTCAGTCTGAATTTCCCAAAAGTTTTGGGTTTGACTAAATCTGAAAATTTTGAGGTTTGCAGTCTACAAATCGGCAAAATAGCAGTCACCGATCACCATTTTACTGATTAGAAAAAGGAAGAGGGTAGGAGAAAAAAAAACATACTCCCCTGGTCTCCGTAGTGATGCTTCCCTGCTGGCCTCTTAAGATGATGTTGTTTTCTCATATGTGACCACTGCATTCAATCACAGACGGCAGTGGTCACATTTGACAAAACCACATAATCTCTGGAGGCCAAAAGGGATGCGTCAATACAGACGACCAGGGGAGGTGAGTATGGTATTTTTTTATTTTAAGAGTAGAATCGCCTTGTACCCAGATTTCCCTGTTTGTCTCTCTGATGTCTTCTAGGACTATATTCAAACTGGGTATAGTCCTAGAAGACATCAGAGAGTCAGACAAGGCAATTGGTGCACTTGCTATTAGCGGTGAATTTATACGGACTGAATCAAATTGTACAGCTGATTCAATAGAATTGGCCCAGAAACTAATTTTGGCAAATTCGCTCATATTTAGAAATTAGTATTGGTAAGAACTATATTGATTATATAGAAATTTTCACCATTAGGTATCTAATATAATAGGTATTATAGCTACTTGTTAAATATAGAAGCTAATTAAAATACCTCTTGCTGGAGGAGCTTCAGGTTTTTCAGGGGTTGCTATTGGCATCTTTCCAGCAATTTTAGGTTTCCTAACAGCTTCAGGTACTAAGATACAGTAAGATGTAGCATTTAAGAAGTTTATAAATAGACAAAACACTGTTACTAGACATACAAAACACACAGTGATACATATACTAACAACACATTCAATGACCACATTTAAGAAGAAGAATATTGTACTCTTTGTGCGTTTAGGCAGAACATATACCTTTAAGTGGGGCAACTTCTTCTGTTGTGGAGACAGGACTAGGTACCTTAGCTGGTGTAGGTACCTTTTCAGCAATAACCTTCTTAGGCATCTCAGGAACTTTGAAATAGCAAAAGAATTCTGTCATCTCACTCTAAATTTTCAACGTAGCAGGGCATAAGACACACTAGATTTTTTTTACAATAACTAGAAAAAAATAAATGTGTGTGGATACCAGGCAAGACAGAATAAAGGAGTATATACACACAAAAGACACATGTATGACACATGGCTTATAAGACACAACATACTTCATGTATGACATACAGCTTATATTAGTACTCAAGTTATATCATGCACTTGTTGTTTTTTCCTCAAATGGTTTTTTTTATTTGATTTTAAAAGCAAAGATTATTATGCTTTTATTACACATGGATATTATGTTATTCTTATATAATGTAGTTGCATAGAATTTCTTATATTCAATAAAATTGTGCACTCTAGTTAGAGTGTTAAAGCAATGGGTACTACAAGGATGACCCTGTGGGTTGCAGTCAAAGCCACCAGTCTATTTACTACATCAGAGAAGCATTGAACAGCACTGAACAACTTGAGCATTTGGTTTATTCTTGCAAAAAAAAAAAAAATTGCTATGCTAAGCTGCCTTTTGCTGGGGCAGCCTGTTCCTTTTTAGAAATAGCTACAGCCATTTTCTTTGGTGTTTCGGGCACTTTAAAAATATTATTTTTGCGTCAGATATAATGAAAAATCTTATTTTTGTTATATTTCAGTTTTAACCTATAGATATTACAATTATAAATGCATATACCAAAGTTTGCTTTCTTTTCAGAATATGTTATATACAAACACAATCTGTTTTAAATCCAAAATCTCACAGGTAAACCCTTCTAAATGTAAAGTACCACTATGATAGAAAAATGCTATGGGTTGGAATAGAATATAGAGAAAGACGATTGACAAGAATAAAGAGTTATACCTTTGGTGGGCATGGTCTCTTCTTTTTTAGGCAAGAAACTAGGAACTTTCTCCACTGGTGAAGGTTTTGCAGGCACTTAAAGAATATATTTTAATTTTAGAAAGTTGAATTGCAAAGAGTTCCTCTATTCCCATTTTATATTGATTACTGCTATTACAGAATCCACATACATACAAACAAATATAAAGTACACAAAGACATAATCAATTCAATGTGGTCAGTATGGGAATGTTTTGGTATAAAGAATTGTATACATTAGCACAAGCTCATTATTTTGACAGTGGTCAGCTGAGAAGATTTCTCTTTTGTTAACAGCTTGTACCTTTAGCTGATCGAACTTCCTCTACTTTGGGTACAACCGCTGGAACTTCTTCTTCAGGAACTTCCCTCCTTGGCACACCAGCCACTTTAAAGATATGATAATCTCAGTTGTCTTTACAAATACATATCTTGTTTAATAGATAAATAACTAATATGCGTCTAACCACAACAGAACGTCTTACTATGTCGTCTATGTTTGACTAGATCTATAGAAACAAGTTACCTGCAGCAGAAGGCTCTCCCCGTTTTGGTATGGAAACAGGTACTTTTCCCTCTGGAACAGGTCTCTTTGGTGCTTCAGGAACTTTAAATACATTCAAATTATATAACATGAAGTTGTGTTGCATTACACAAACTGACTTTTAAGAAATAATGTTAAACACAGACACGAATAAGTGCCAAGAGTATGTGAAACGGAAGAACCATGGAAAAATACTAGTGACAGACAGTAATACCCAGTGATACACAACATGCCTATGGTCAAATAAAGAATTCTGCTTGTGACATTAAAAGAGTTATACGTAGTAGTTTGTTTGTCTTTCGTGGGTTTTTTTTTTTAGTTTTTTTGCAAGACCATAACACATAGTTATTGCTTTTAGACAAACCAGTTCCAACAAATGTGACAAAGCCAGTTAACATTGTACAAAATACATAAATGTAAGGTAGACATGCCAAACAGTGTTATGAACGTACATATACAGAAAAAGATATCCTAAAACAATAATGAACTTTAAAAAAAAAAAAAAAAGATTCACAAAGAGTGCTTATATCAACAAGCGCAATATGAGCCAGGGTAATTGTTAAACACGTGACATATATTTTAAGCCCAAAATACCTTTGGCTGGAGGTATCCCTGCCTTTTTGGAAGCAGCAGGCAGCTTTTCCTCTGGGACTGGTTTCCTTGGAGCTTCTGGTACTTTAAACAGATTAAAAGTAAAGTATTTATATAATTTAGCTAGTGGGCATATTAGGAGCACAAATAATTTTAAGGACCACAGTAATCTTATTTGCTACTGAGATTAGTGGCTGAAGATTTCTTTTATGTAACTGCTTCACTATTAAATGGGCTGAGTACATAATTAGGTAAAACTTGTAATGCATATAGCAGTATTTCAAAGTCTAAGCTGGGGCCGGCCTCAGCACCAGACTACCCTGGGCAATTGCTAGGGCTTGAGGGTGCCATTGCATGCTGCATATACCTGCTCAAGCCTTGCGTTGGGTTGACAAGGGTCCCAATGTAATTATTTTGCCCTAGGGCTCACATTTACCTGGAGCCAGCTCTGACGTTAGTATATTTATAGTATATAAGCATCTGTTTCTAGAAAGGTTGGCAAGGAGAAGAGGGTAGCAAATACCCCCAGGGTCTCCTTTTAGAACAGATAAGGAGCATTAATGTCACTTTCACAGTGGTTTCATAATCCATAATTCAGTGCATTCCATTATTAGGAAATCTACTGGCCTTCATATGCCAGCCCTTTGATATTTGTTTTAATGAAGTATTAACATAAAGGAAACATCCACAACTTTGGGTACTGAAACTACTTCACTAGATTTGACAAGGAAAAAAGAAGCGGTAATGGAGGTGGTGAGGGTTTCAATCAAATTAAGAAATCAGCGTTTAATCACATTACTCCCCTTTACAGATTATTATATAAAAATAAGCAAACTATCCTATCTAGCAGTAGTTCAAGAAAAGGTTTAGAAGAGTTGACAGGACATAAGCAACAAGAGGTTAAATTTCACACAATGTGAATAATGTCATAAACAATCAGCATGTCAAATACAATCAACAATAAAACACAATTATACTACACAGTTTTATAGCACAGCATTAGAAAGAATACGGAAGGCAGACTCTTAACAAACGATAACAAACAACAGCCAATAAGAGAAAGCAAAAATAAGAAGCTGATAGAAATAAAACTTTGCCCTAAAACTGTTGTGTACCTCTGCCAGGTGGTGCCACCTTTTTGGGGTCAGCCTCCGGTACTTTCTCTTGTATTAAAGTTCTATTTGGCATTTCTAATACATTAAATATGTTTTAAGATGACTATGTATACTATTACAAATACGTGAGACATCCCTAGACAAACACAATAGGACATGGAATGCTGGCAACATAACAGTATTAATTAAAGAGATGTAATGTAGAAAAGTGCAATATTAATGTAATACATTAAACGGTTATCTTATACATAAAAGCTTAGAGGCAGCAAGATACCTTCTACTGAGGGCACCTCCTTCTTTTTAGGAACGAATGCAATTTCCTCTTCAATAGCTTTCTTTGGAGCCTCAGGCACTAAAGATATTTACTAAATTAAATTTTGTTCTAGGTATCATAGAGTTTTTTTCTCAAGAAAAAATTAACACATTTAAGAGATGAATATAATGTCCATACTATACCTTTGGCAGGTGGAGCCACCTTTTTGGATACAGAAACAGGAACCTTCTCTTCTGGAGCCACTTTTTTGGTTGCTTCAGGAACTACAAATATATATTTTTTGTGTAAATTTCCCTAGTTTAGGACTTTTCATGCAAAGATGCTGAATTAGAAGACTAAGGGTTTGTTATAAAGGGGTAGGCACAAAGCATTAAAGACTTTTACCAATACATGGTAAGGTATTAAAACAAAGAGTACATATATAATATATGGTATAAGAATTACAGATGGTATTTTACATATAGTGACAATGATACAACCGGGCAAAAACAAAAGGAAGATTAGAGCCTTTCGTGAGGTTGTTATAAGAGGTCATAAGACAAAGGCCTAAGAGTCATTACATGGACTCAACATACAAACATATACATGTAGACAGCAGATAAATATGCAGTAAAGCTTGCAAGCATCATATACAAAGCTATGATACCTCTAGCTGACGGAGTTTCCTCCTTTTTATGAGCAGGTACAGGCACCTTTTCTGCAGCTTAAAAATAAGATTTAGAGCATTTAATATCAACGTAATATACACACAATACTAATAAGAACTTGTTTACAAGACAGCACAAATAATGAGTGAGTGATTGAAAGACACACTGTAGCAGAATAATAAGCAACACAATTAAAGAAGCCACATAGAGGTATATAGACTATAGGTCTATATACCTTTAAGTGGTGGTACAGTTTCCTTTTTAAGAGTAGTTGGTACCTTCGCCTCTGGTATGGCTTTCTTTGGAACTTTAGGCACTTTAAAGATATTGAAACACTTAACACATGCTTTTTTTTACAACCTAGGTCCACTTTCAGGGAAAGGAAAGAATTGTTATCAATACCTTCTGTAATCTCTTCTTTTCTAGAAATAGACACAGCTCGTTTTTCCTCTACAACCATCTTCTCATGTACAGTGGGAACTATAGGATTTATAAGACATTGTATTCAACTGATGCTCTTAGAGAAAATTATATATGTTAATACATGGCAATAGATCTAGAGATAATGGTTATAGGAAAATACAATGATTGAGAGAGATACTGTATGGAATAATAAAGTAAAATTGTAGGACATACTTGTGCCTGCTGCAGCCCCTTCTACTTGTTGGGCATAGTAGAATTCTTCTGTTGCCCTTTTTTCTGCCACTGAACGTAAGAAAATAGAAAATATTAAACTTTTTAGTGTGTTATTGTATTTATAGATTTAGTATGCAGTAGAAATGTATTTAATTCAACACATTAAGGTTGCAAGAAGCACATTAGTTAGCTGGAAACTTACCATATTAATACAGGTTAAAAGAAAAAGTTTAAAAAAAGCATTTTTTTTATTTTTTTTTACTGCTGGTTAAAATATTTGAATTTTCTTTGAAAAAAATAAATGCAAAACCAACTAGTTAGCTGTAAAATGGGGTTTTGATAGTATTGCCATTGCATTATTGTTGACCTTATTAATGCTTGCAATACTATTTGTCTTACCCATACCTTTTACAGATGTTATTTGTTGTTTCCTACGCATGGAAATAGGAACTTCTTCTTCTGAAACTGCCCACTGACGAGCTTGTACTTAAAAAATAATGTGTATATTCAGGAATTACGTGTATTTTTGCTTTTGCAAAACTGCACTAAAGGGCTTTTAAACAATGTAGCTAACACCAACTGTTAATGTTGTAAAGCATTAGAGTTTCACTTTGGTATTGCTTCACTGTAAGAACTACATATTTTCACACTGTTAATTAGGATAAAAAGAAGAAAATTTATTGAGAAGAACTTACCCCTTCTCGCGTCAATTTCTTCATGGACTGGTACTGGCTTGCCTTTCTCTTGCCCTTTAAAAATATTTTATTTAATTTAAATAAGTAGGAAAGTTAAATATATTAATCTAGAAAGAAAGAAATGGATGAAGTCATTGCCCTGTCTAATCTCTTAATCCCTTGAGTAAATTTGGAGAGCCACAATCAACATTCATTATGATTATTATTAATAATAATAATAATAATAATAATAATAATAATGATAGTAAACAAATAAAAACTTTAGTGTGATCAATCCCTAATTATGGTTGTCTAACTAAAAAAAACAAAGGAGAAACCTTGTCTCCAAGTGCCTGCTTCCTCTTCTCTGGTCACAACTCTTCTTTCAAACTGTTCATCAACAGGCTTCCTCACCCCTGTAAACAAATACATTGTGTTTCCTAATGTGTTTTTGGCCTCTAGAATAGTAACTATAATGTGCTACACAATCTACATTTCCAACTATTCTAATAGCAGGGCAATTTCACATGACTGTATGTACCTGCAGGTGCTCCTGTCTTTCTGGGTTCAATTTCTGGGATCCTTCTTTCAGGTATCTCCTCTTCAATGGCTTAAGAAAAACAAGTCAAATGTCAAAGCAGACAATTTGGACATATATAGAGAGATAAATTAAAAGGTTATTTTTAATAGTAAGTATGTACAATTTGTCTCTATTTAATATATATACTCGGTAATTCATGCCTCCTCATGAGACTCTGAATGTGAGAAAGAAAGTGTTCCATTATGAACCTCCAACACAAGACAACGCAACAGTACTAAGTGCTTTAAGACATGAGACACTCTAGGACAATATGGTTGTCCTATTGGGGTTGTGCAAATATAACACAAACGTTACAATAACGAACATTATCAGTAGCTTTACATGGAACAGTAAAGAAAAACGAAAATAAAACATAAACAAAACAATACCAGACTTTTTAAATATGATACATTTACCAAATAAATAAATATACATATATATATACATATTTCGTCTTTTTTTTTTTTTCAATATACCTTCTTCATAATATTGTTCCCTTCCTCCATAAATTTCTTCCTGATAATATTGTTGTTTTTTCTCATAGACCTGCTCTTCATAATACTCTTTCTCTTCTTCGTAAACATGTCTCTCGTAAACCTCTTCCCTCTTGCCATACTCTTCATAGGCTTCCCCCTCTTCACCATAAGGTTCTTCGATTTCATAAGCTGGTTTAGGTTCACCGTAAACCTCAAAGAACTCTTCCTTCTTTTTGGATACAGCAACAACTTTAACATCTTCAGTTTTTCTTGGTTTTGCAGGGACTTTAAAAATATGCATTTGTGTTACAAATCCAATTCATAGCAAAAAATATAACTATGATGCATGGCAAAAGAGTGATTAGTGAAAAGAAGATTCTTGTGTGGTAAGAAAGTATTGATGAAGCAAGAAAGGTTTAAGTTCAACATCTCAGACCCAGTACACAAAATTCCTAAAGTGGTTTTTCCCATGATGGACATTTATTACCTATCCACGCATAAGGTAATAAGTGTCTCATTGCTTTGGGCCCCATTGCTGGGACCACCACAATCAATAGAACAGGGGTCCGTTAATCCTCTCTTCATGATTGCAGTGAGGAGGTGGAGTTTAAATAGAGCAGCTGTCACTTATGCGCAGTACCACTCCATTCAAAGTGTATGGAACTGCGATTGTGCAGTGAGGAGGAACGGTCATGTAGTGAGAAGGAAAGGGGGGCTCAGGATCCCTGTCCTAGTTATCAAAGGGGTCCCAGGGGTCCTGTGTATAGGTGATAAATGTCCATTGTGGGAAAACCCCTTTATTATGTTGATAAAGAGATAGATGGACAATACAAAAGTCTAAAAAGATGAATATGAGAACGATAGATGATAGATAGATAGATAGATAGATAGATAGATAGATAGATAGATAGATAGATGATAGATAGATAGACAATAGATAGAAATGATCAATTAACACAAATTTCTAAATAGAGAGATATTAGAAAGATTGTTTGACTGATTGACAGACAAAAAGATAGACAGATAGAAAGAATCAAAGATAGAACAAACGTAAAAACAACAAAATAATTAAGTAAAAACTTTTTTCAAAGACTGTGCTAAATTATACAGGAAGAATTTCTTACATTTAACATGAAGACAACTAATGCAATGTCATACACGCACCATATGCTATGTAGTTCAATAATAATATAACATATTTGTATGTATGTAAGTCATATGACATAATTCAAGGCAGTTTGAGAGCCCTTTACATCAAAAATATTCAGACAGACATAAATACAATACATAAGATTAGAATAGGTCCAGCAATATAAAGAAGCACAAAACAGAAAATGAGATGTAAGATGCACAGCCGCTCATAGTATTGCCCATGGAATATTTTAGATACTTAGTTTGATATTATATCATTGAAAGTCTTCCTTCATAGTATAATCAAGCTCAAGCTTATGATATCTGACTACATTAAGAGCTGATACTAGTCCTTTACATTTACCTTTAGCAGGAGGTGCTGGCACAGGAGAAGCAGGTTTTGCTGGGACTTTTTGTTTCTTGCCAACTACAGAAACTTTGATACAATAACACAAGTAAGGATATTTTTTTAAATAGAAATGATTTTGCCCTGTTGTCCCTGAAAGTAGATGCCTATTGCAGATGATTTGTGATTACTATAGCAGTAAACGAAACGGACACACAATATATGTAACACAAATAATACAAAAAGAGGTGTATTTCCAAGAAATTATACATGACAAAAAACACACACATTACAGATCTAGACAGCCATGTAACAAATCGTCTGGTGACTATTATAAATATATATGATATAAGCTATATGTATTATGGAATATTATTTTTTGTGTTGGAATCACGCAGGTAACTACAATACATACGTTAATTTCTACAAAAATATTCTACAATTTTCTCCCAGGCATGTTACAGGGTATACACGAACCATTGGTTCATCTATTAAATCCTGACATCAGATCACTTACTTTTAGTTGGTGGAACTTCTACTCCAATATCTGGAACATCTCTGGTAACCTTTACACCTGGTTTAGGTACTAAGAAGGATACATATATATATATATATTAATCACATTGTAAACTAGTCGGAATAATGACTACTACTTACTACCATGCTACTGCGTTAGCATGGTTAACGCAGCTTAAAAGAGTTTTCTCACCATAAGACGTGATAGCATATTGCTAAGATATGCCATCATTTCTGTTTGGTGGAGGTCTGACAGTCGGGACACCCACTATCCCCAGAATTTAGTGCTCCTTGACAGTTCATACTATCCAGGGACTTAAACACAGTCCCACTTGAAAGAACTGAAGGGATCTCTGTCCTTTTGTTCTTGGGATCAGCTGGGGTCTCAGAGGTCACAACCCACCAATTATAAATTTTTGTGGTATACTAGCAATATGCCATAACATTCTTAGAGGGCAATACCCCTTTAACATATAAGAATTCAGAACTTTAAGGCCTTGAAACTCATGAGATAAACTACTTGGTGGGGGCCATGTGATTAGCCATGAAATAGCATATGTGGTCACACATTACTTTAGTATGATGATTTTGTGTTTAGTAATGAGATCCCACAGTTTAATTACTGAGTTAATGATGTTTTTATTACACTTGTACTCTATATGTACCTCTCTTTTGTTTCTTCACTTCTGGGAGTGGAGGAGGTAGTATGATTTCTTAGAATAAATAAATAGATACCACTTAGTTATACACACTGTAGCAATTTAATGTACTGTATAACAAATTGTAAAACTAAATCTAATAGAAGATATAGGGAGTAAGCACTATATTGAGAAAGGCCATGTAAGCACCAGTATTTTGGATTCCTGAAGACCAATGTGAAATAATACACCTTCAGATTTCTTATATACCTTCAATGATTGCTTCGTCTTCTAAAGGAGCAGATATATATGGTACTCTTGCATCTGGAACATCTAGAAAGAATTAATGATTGTTATATTTTTAACAATTAGAATTAGTGTATATGTTACTAATTGATCTTAAATAATTGAAACTTATGTCTTACCTGGTGGTCTAATTTCTAACTTCATTTCTAAAAAAGAAGGTAACATACATTTGTTAATCAGAATACATAAGATATAACTAAAACAATAAATTATAGGCAAACACCAGTAAATAAGAGGTGCCATTTATGATGGTAGAAGTGGCCATTGTCATTCTGCAGCTGGCATATGATGAGGGTGGTTACTCAGGTATAAAGGAACATCTGAGATTATAGGGGCATAGTTTTGGTGTCCATCAGTACATACCTTTGGTTGTCAGATACAGTTCAGCTGTGCTTGTGGCTTCACCTCTTGGCTCAAGACTGGCAATTACTGAATACACTCCTGCAGAATTGAAAATTATACACTTATTATGCCTTAACATAACAATTTACATTCCAGCTCATGGTTGAGGGGGTCTGTTTTCTGCTAAGGGGTCAACACTAGACATTCCCTTTAATTCTTCTGTTGATTTATTCTGAAAAAAGCAGGTCTGCCCATAAGTACAATTAAAATAACTACATTGCTTTGTTTTCTAATCTTGGTTGGGTTTCCATAATTCCCTTCCCATTATAGTTTTACTGTACATTATATTAGGGAACTTGGCACATGGATAACTTTGACATTAACAACAAATTATAGCCACTAGAGTTAGTGTATTTATCTTTTTATGTTGCACCTTTAAAAATTGAAGGGGTTATCCTAAGGTCAACATTTATAACCTCTTAACAGGATCGGTGATAAATATCTGATTGTTGGGGGCTCCACCTGTGTGGGGTGCAGTGAGGAATAACAGAGGCTCGGAACCCCAGTTCAAGTGATCATTGGGGGTCCCAGTGGTGGGGCCCCATGCAGTCCCACCTTTATCACCTATCCTGTTAATAGGTGATAAATCTTGATCTTGAGATAACCCCTTTAATAAAATAAACAACGTACCTTCATCTTCTGCTGTGACATTATGGATAGTCATGTAATGCCAGCGGCCCTCACTTCTAAAACTGTATTTGTCACTCTCTTGTAACTCCATTGTTCCTTTGTACCATGTGACTACAGCATCATCAAAAGATACCTCACATTCAAAGGTTGCAGATTCATGTTCACTCACAACAATGTTCTGAATAGTTTTCGTGAACTGAATTGCTTCAGCTATAAATAAGAAGTAAATAAAAAGAAAAATACATTTTACAAGAAAAATACATTTTAGCTCTTAAAAACAACTGTGGTATATTTAACATTGTTATCATATATTGTAATATCAGGTAAATTGATAAGATGACATTAAACATTGTATCTGATTCATTCACATTTGAATACAAACCTTCGATGATGAGATCTGCAGTAGTTTCCAGATTTTCATACTTGCAAGTGTACTGTCCTTGGTCTTCTGTTCTTACATCTTGGATAACAAGTTTGTGTATCTTCTCATTCACCTCTGTTGAATATCTTCCTCGAGGTTCGATTACTCTACCATTTTTGTACCACTTGGATTTTATATTTGGAATAGAAAACTCACAAACCAATGTACTACTATGTCCTTCTTTGATGGAATTTTGCTCAAGATGCTTTTCAACCATAGGATCTGTAAATAAACATATACATCATTTTCAGATGAAGACATTCTTGATAAAAATAGATTACAATAGGGGCATAAATATAGGGGGTTGCATGGGTAGCAGTCGCATCCTAGCCCTGCCACATAAGAAAGTACCAGTATTATACATGGCACATGGTAGGTGGGTGGACTTCTTATAGATTTTGAGCTTCAAGTTACGCATCTGGGTTACAAATATAAATATGCAACATATTTACCAATGACAGTTAATTTGGCACTAGCAATGTGTGGTCCACACACTACACGGTAATTTCCTTGGTCTTCAGGCTGACAGTTCCTGATTCTCAGATAATTGCGGTCTTCTTGGATGCTGATGTCATATTTTTCATTGGAATCTAATTTGACAGTTCCTTTGTACCAGGAGAGCTTGATTTCAGGATAATTGATCTTGATTTCACATTCAAAGACTGCCTCCTTCTTTGTCTGCACAGTCTGATCTTCAATGTCCTTCATTAAATTGATAGGCTATAAAAATAATAAATACGTCAGTTAATTCAACTCAACCAAACCATGTAAAACAACATCATTTTTATGACTATGGGGACATTACACTTACTTCAGCTTGGGTCATTCTTTGCTGGATGAAAGAGACAAGCTCATCAAATTCTTGCTCGTCAGTACGAGATCCTTCCTCAAATTCCACCTCCTAGTAGAAATGGGAGAGGAAATATTAATAATAACATTGCAGATTCTAATATTATGAAAAACATTTTTTATTGCATTTTGAAGAATGTGATTAAAGTAACACAATCACTGGTACATTTTGTCTGAAGTCTTTCATCTTTCCTTGAAGTTCATGACTAATTTAAGGAAAAACTCCACGCAAAGCTTAACACTCTTTTTCTTTTAGATATGTGTACAAATGGAAGTCACCAGGAACAGTTCTGCCGTCCTACAGCCCCATCTATGTTACTGGCTGTTAAAAAAAACCTGGATGGGTCCTGGACAGATTTGCAGAACTTGCTGGACTGCAGCATAGATTATTATTTTTTCAGTAACAGGGAGGAGGCTGAGGTAGGACAGACTGAACTTTTCTGCTTCCACTTGTCAAAAGATCAGCAGCCGGTTTTCTTCATTTATTTCCTGTTGCTTATTTAGCAACAACATATTTAGCAGCACTGCAAACAGATTGTCATCACTTAAATCAGTCCCCAATGAGACTCACAATGTTCCTTTTTCAAACACACAGCCACCACGGACAATTTTCATTGGAAGCCAATTTACCTATGTTTTGGCGTATAAGATAAAAAGAGTGAACCCAGAAGAAAACCCATACAAACAGGGTTGGAATATACAAAGTCTATGAAAATGTTGTTGTTGGTCAGTTTCATGCCCAGGACCCGGGTGCAGCAAGGCAACAGTGGTAACAACTGAGCCATTGTGCTGCCCCTGCATTAGGTGGATTTCTCATCAAACAGAGTAGTATGGATAATTACTGTAGATAATAATGTGGGGAGCCATGATAGTGGGAAAGATTTTGTAGTGAGATATAATTTGCATAAACCTTGCATATTTCTAGCTATATCCAGCCATAACTTCTCAAATTTTGTGCAAAGGTAGGAGCTTAATGATATTCTTTCCTCTTAAAAATTATTTTTATTAAATTCTCAAAGGTACAAATTCAACTGAACAGTTGACTTGAGTACAGGTTGCAAAAGCAAGAACTAAACATAGGTAGAGCATAAGATAAGCCAATTAAAAAGTTTGTAAATACAAAAATCCATTGTCACATCTCCGAGGCAGAGGAGGAATACTGTATAAGATGTCTAACATAATACAGTTGATGAACACGCTCAAGTTGAAACTGGAACATCATGAACTCAACATAGTGAAGGACTGGAAGAGGGTACCATGAGTGTCTAAGTAGGAGGAGAGTCAGTCCAAAAAGATTTATTGGAGTCATCTTTACAAAAGTCAAACCAAGGTTCCAAAATAAGTGTAAATTTAGGATGAGTACATAAGACTAGGTGGCTTATTGATATTCTAAAGGAATTTAATAAAGCTTACTGTATATATGTTTGAAGTGGACAACTAATTTAAGCTGCACTACTGAGATCAGGGCCGGCGTCAACACCCGGCTAACCCGGGCAAGTGCCGGGGCCCACTACCATTGAGGCGGCACACTTGGCCGCTTGGTGCTGTCACTGCCGTCATCACGGCATCACTGTCCATATATGGACAGTGATGTCAGGAGGAGAGAATAGTCCCAGGCAGAGCGCTAGCTGCTCTGCTCCGGGACTCCGTCTCTGCAGAAGCCCCTGACATCACTGTCCATATTTGAGCAGTGATGACAGAGGGAGAGAAGGAGTCCCAGGCAGAGTGCTACAAGAGGCTCTGCTCCGGGACTCTGTCTCTGGGGAAGCCCCTGACATCACTGTCCATATATGGACAGTGATGTCAGGAGGAGAGAAGGAGTCCCAGGCAGAGCACTAGAAGCGGCTCTGCTCCGGGACTCCATCTCTGGGGAAGCCCCTGACATCACTGTCCATATATGGACAGCATTGTCAGGAGAAGAGCAGTGTCACAGGCAGAGCGTTAGTGGCACTCTGCCCGGGACTTTGGCTCTGGGGTTACCACCGACATCACTAGCCGTATATGGACAGTGACATCAGGGGTTTCTCCTGAAGCAGAATCCCCAGCCAGAGCATCGGCAATGCTCTGCCTAGGGATTCCACTGCTAGAGGGAACCCCAAATCGCTACCTGCAGGGGGGAGGCTGTGTGGTACTACCAGGGAGGATGGCTGTGTGGCACTACCAGGGTGGTGGGCTGTGTGGCACTACCTGGGAGGAGGGGGCTCTGTGGCACTATCTGGGTGGAGGTGGCTGTGTGGCACTACCTTGGAGGGGAGTTGTGTGGCACTACCTGGGAGGAGGGGGCTGTGTGGCACTACATGGGAGGAGGGGGCTGTGTGGCACTACCTGGGAGGTGGGAGCTGTGTGGCACTACCTGGGAGGTGGGGCTGTGTGACTCTACCTGGGAGGGGGCTGTGTGGCACTACCTGGGAGGGGGGCTGTGTGGCTCTCCCTGGGAGGGGGCTGTGTGACACTATCTACAGAGGGCACTAAATTTATGGGGGTACAAACTGGGGGCCTAATATATATATGGGGGACATAAACAGGGCCTAGCGTCTATATGGGGGCACAAAGTGATGTTTTCTGCCATTTTACTGCCGCCGTGAGTTCCCCCGCAAAGGGGCCTACTAAGTCTGTGTCGCCCAAGGGCCCACATAAACCTGGAGCCGGCCCTGACTGAGATACAATCACATCATAATACTGAAATGACATACCATTCTGCGACTCTCCTCTTCTCTGCTAGCTTTAAGTAGTTCAAAGGCTTGAAGTAGGCCACGGAAATCTGTTATGCCATACATACGGGCATATTTTTCATACTCCTTTGGATCAACGTTTTTAAGGAGTTCCATAATATCAATAGCTTTCTCTTCTTCCTCCTCCTTCTTCTTAGTTGGAGTTCTAAAACAAAAAAAATGCAATAAATCAAATGAATAGAATTTGTATAGATATTGAAACAAATCTTTGCACCACATCTCATATATTAAATGTATTTACTTTTTCAATTTAGCTCTGAGGTCACCCTCCAATGCCTCTTGTTTCTTCTCCTCAACTGTCAGGTTAGTGCTGGAATCAATTTCACCATGCTTATTAAAGGCCACACATCTATACTGCCCAGAATCAGTTTTGGTGACTTCCTTAATTTCCAGTTTAGCTTCATCTCCTTTCTGCTGAACAACAATGCGGCCACCATGGTTGAGCTGTCTCCATTTTCCCTTCATCCATTTCACATTAGGAATTGGATCACCACCAACTTTAGCAATGAATGTAGCTGTACCCTCTGAAGGAATAAAGATATGGTCACATACCTGTGTAGGATTTGTCACATTTTTACACCAAGAAAATTGGTCAACAATTGTTCACTTACTTTCTGCAACCTTTACACTAACTGGCTCAGAAACAAAGAACAGCTTTCCTTCAATTGGTGCCTTCTTTGCTGGTGCGGCAGCTTGTGCTTTTTCTTTTTTTTTTTTTTTTTTTAAAAGAGAAAAAATACTTGTTATTGAATTTTGAATTATTTGAAACAATATTAGAATTAATGCTTAATATAAAAAAATAATAATTAAAAGGAAACCCATTTTCGCTAATTAGCATATGACATTTTATTTAAATTATTTTTAGTACCTGTTACTGTAACGTTACATTTAGTGGATTCACTTCCTGCAGCATTAGTAGCTTTACAAATGTAGTCGCCTGCATCTGTCTTTGCAGCAGTTTTAAGTTCCAGTGTTGCTGTTCCCCTAACAAAAGTGACGCTGCAGGTATTAGAAGACTTGATTTCGCGCCCAGCCTTGAGCCACTGAATTCTGATTGGCTGTGATCCATCAACATGACAATTGAGTTGTAAGCCTTCTCCTTCGGTGACACTCACAGGTGACAGTGACACATCAAATACTGGAGGCTTTTTGGGTTCTGATTTAAAAAGATCCAAAATATAGGTTAGTCAATCCAAGCCAGTAGCAATTCTTTCAAGTAACAATAAATATACTACAACTTTACCTTTAATAAGTACTGAAGAGGTACAAATGGCACTTCCTGCATCATTTGACACTTTGCAGGTATACAAGCCTGCATCTGTCAGACTGGATTTTCTAACATTCAGAAGAACTACATTATTTTTGAATGAGACTTCATTATTTGCTGACTGTTGAACTTCTTGGTTATTCTTCAACCATGACACAATCAGTGGTTGTGAACCAGCAACACGACCTTCTAATTTGAAAGCGTTGCCTTCAGTTTCTTCAAGAGTTTCTGAAAGTTTCTTGGTGAATGATGGGGGCACTTTACGTTCTGTGGAGACAAGTAGATAATTATAAAAATGCCTATTTAATTTATCTATAGCAGTGAGTAGTAAACGTTAGAAGGGATGGCATATCACTAGGATATGCCATAACTTGCTGATCATGGTGGTTCGACCCCTGATGCCCACCGATCTGCAGAATGAAGAAGCTCCTTCACAGTATTCCTCCTGTCCACTCACTGTGCAGGGAATGTAACAGAGCCCCATTCACTGGGGTGAATAGGATTATTAGATTTCACAGTGGTCGGACCCCCATCGATCATAAAGTTATGGCATAACATTATTACATAGGAATACCCCATTAACCCTCATAATGTTTTAAAATACATATCCCAGCAATTACTATACATATTAAGAGAGATATCGCAACAAACACATATCCACACACATCAGGCACTGCTTGGGATTAAGCTATAATTAGAAACTGAAGTGTTGGTAATTTAAAGTTTACTGTATACTTGGGAAAATTTAAGCTGTTATTACACAAAATATACTATTCTAATACGTATGAAAATTCTGTGTACTTTTCATAATTTCACTTATTGCTAGCTGGATATGTTGTCTCCAGAATACATACCCTGTACATTAAGCTTCACTGTGCAAGAATCTTTTCCGATATCATTGCTGGCAGAGCAGATGTACTGTCCACAATCGGCTTTGTCAGTTTTTACAAATGTAAGCTTGGTGGTATTTTCCAATTGATCAACTTTATAGTTTCCTCCAGTTTTAATTTCTTTATTTTCTTTTGACCAGGTAAGTTTGATGGGCTGACTACCTGTCACATGACACTCAAATACTGCAGGATCTCCCATGGGAACATCCACTGGTGAAGGCTTAACATCAAAGAATGGTGGATTTCTACCCTCTAAAAGGTATAAAAAAAAAAAAAATTAGAAATACTGAAGAGAATTTCACCCTACTGTTAAAATATGAGAATGGACAACACACAAACCTGTAAGAATGAGTTTGGCATTAGAGGAGGCAGTGCCAACAAAATTGATAGCCGTACATGTGTACTGCCCAGCATGGTGTCTGCCAGTTTGTAATATTTGAAGGGTAGCTGTTTTATCTATATAAGATGTTTGAATATTATAGTCATCTCTTATTAGTACACCATCTTTATACCAAGAAACCTCAATAGGTTCTGACCCAACTATTTGACATTCAAATGACACCGATAAGCCAATAGTTTCCTGTATGTCCTTCACTTTTCTCTCAAAGGAAGGTGGAAGTATACGCTCTGCAGAAAGACATGATGCAGTAAAGAATGTTGAATTGTTTCTGAACACTGCATGGTGCAAAGAAAACGGCAGGAAGCGATCACAGATAAGCAGAGACATTAGCACTGTACTTCACATTTTCCTATCAGTTACCACAAATTGTCTTTTGCATAGAAATGTTAAAAATAATGATAAAATTACTATGTTTACCTTTCACGGTTAGAAGTGCAGAAGTTGAAGCATCACCAACATCATTTTCTGCTTTACATATGTATTCTCCAGAATTCTGAAGTTCTGCTTTAGTAAAAATAAGTGTAGAAACATTGTTCTTGAAATGAATTTTGCAAGCATCAGTTGGTCGCAGTTTGGTATCACCCTTGTACCAAGATACTTTTATTTCTGGTGTTCCTTGAATTTGGCACTGTAATGATGCTGCATCACCTGCAGCGACCTCCACAGATTCAAGTGGTGTAAGGAAATATGGTGGTTCTAGAAGATAAGGCATCACATTCAGTAAACTTATGTAATATCCAGATTGTACATTATAAAAATAAAATTTATGATAAAACTAGGATGCATACCTAATACTGACACCGATGCTTGACAGGTGTCATGTCCAATTGCATTTTCTACACGGCAAGTGTATACACCATCATCATCATTTGTGCAACTTGAATATTCCAGAATACAAGATGTATCTGTTGTGATTATGCTGCAACGTTCAGACTGAGATATCTCAACACCATTCTTCTTCCACGTTGCATATATTGGAGGAGTTCCAGTATATGTGCATTCGAGAACAATGGGTTTTCCTGTATTTGTCTGATAATTAGAAAGCTTCTTCACGAATAGAGCAGGTTCTAGAAAAAAAATCAAATACAAGATAATGAGCAATTTCACACCGCAAATGAATGGATTACATATTGAATGATTTATAGTAATGCTTTTATACTCTTAAAAACCAACCTTTAACAAAGAGTTGAGTTGAACAAGAGTCCCTTCCAGCATCATTACTAACATGACAGGAATAATCACCACTTTGTAGGCTGTTGACATTATATAGCTCTAGTACTGCCATGGAGTCAGTTAGTGTGATATTGCAATTGCTGTCTGGCAAGATTTCCTCACTTCCTTTATACCAAGAAACCTTAAATGGTGGAGTACCACGAAATACACCTGCTAAGGTTACTGTGGCTCCTGGAAGTACTTCAACAGGTTCTGGCTTCTCAACAAATGATGGTGGCTCTAAAATATGAAAAGACATATTAACAGAAGAGTCCAGAATGTAAACATTATAAGTAGAGAAATCAATCTACTATTTAGACAACTGACCTTTAACAGACAAAACAGCACTGCATTCATCAGATCCAGCAACGTTGGTGGCATGGCAAACATATTTTCCGGCATCTGATGGTGCCAGGTCGTTTACTTTCAATAAACAGGTGTTGTCTGTGAGGGCAGTTTGGTATTTGTCACTACTGGTGATCTCATTTCCATTGAATGACCAGGAAACCACAATGGGTGGTGAGCCAGATACTTTACACTCCATGGAGGTTGTGGATCCAAGAAGTCCATAGGTTTCCTTCAGTTTTCTAGTGAACGATGGAGGAATAATACGGTCTGAGAAAAGAAAACAAAAATGTGAGCAAGTAAGGCAATTATCTTAAAGAAATGGTGTCCATTTTCAAACAAGCTTACAAATATCACTTTTCCAAGAATTGAGAACCAAGCTGGCTTAAATTTATGAGGTCATGATGTATGATAGATTATGTTTACAATACAAATATTGCGACTAAAGAAAAAAATATGTATTTTTCTTGGATAAAACATTTAAAAAAATACCTGATATATCAACTGTAGCTGAACAGCTGCTCTTGCCAACATTGTTTTTCACCTCAAACACATATTCACCAGCATCGGCTTTTCCAGTGGACAATATTTTAAGGCTAGAAACCTTGCTAAAGAAACTAATTTTGTATTTCTCATCATTGGATAGTTCTGATCCATCTTTAAACCAAGTAGTTATTAGTTCTGGAGTTCCACCAACAGTGCACTCCAGGGTGCAAGACTCTCCTGCTGTAACCTTGATTGGTTGTGGTTTCTCAACAATAATTGCTGGTTCTGGAAAATAAAGGTCAAAGGACCAAATAAGATAAGAAAGAAGAAAGCAGAATGTTCTTCTATGGAAGAGGGCGCGTTTAAGCATAATATACAATAATAAGGTCATATTTAACCACATGATAAGTTAATCTCAACTAATATCTAATCTTTTTCAACAATTCATATCAATATAAATCACAAAAGCAGATATGAATTTTAATAAGAGGTCACAAACCTAGAACTGATAGACTTGCAAAGCATTCCTGTGCACCAGCCTCATTTTTGATCTGGCTGGTGTATTTTCCAGTATTCTCTGCCTTGGTAATTGCAAAGTGAAGAGTTGCAATGTTGTCTGTGAATGAAATACTGATATCTTGACTTTCTCGAACAACTTCATCTTTGTCTTTCAGCCATACGACGGTTATAGGATGAGTGCCTTCAACAACAGCTTGAAGCTGAGCAGGCTCTCCAACCACAGAAGTGAAGTTATCAATCTTTTGCATAAATCTTGGAGGTTCTACAAGAAAGTAAGAAAGACAGGATAAGGATTCTAATAGAGGATAAAAAATGCTTTTGTGAAGGAGAAACCCAAGAACAAGATAGATGTTGTGGATGTTTACCAACCTTTCAGCTTAATAGAACATAGACATGTGTCGCTTCCAACATCATTCACTGCTTTACATAGATATTCACCAATGTCACCAGCATCAACTTTAAGAATGTGAATAGAAGCAAGATAATTTTCTGTAATGATCTTGAATTTCTTACTGCTCTTTATCTCTCTTCTGTCTTTGAACCAAGTCACTTCAAATGGAGAAGTGCCTTGTAGTTCACACTTAAGAGTTACATCAAGTCCTTTTAATGTTAGTACAGGTTCTGGCTTTGCAATGAAAACTGGTGGTTCTACAATACCAAAAAAAGCACATTTTATTTTCATGAACTTATGACATAGAAAGATTATAAAATATTGCAAAGGTAAAATAAACAATAACTTAAATTATCTAAGATTTTTCCCTGCTTTATTTAGGCAAAATTATAATCTAGTTGGATCAATTGTCAAGATTATAGTAAGAAAATTAAATAATAAAGTAATTAATTATGTAAAAAAGTTTAAGTTCAGACAGACATGAGACACATCTCTTAATCACTGAATTCAGGTGCTTAATTCAGTCCCATTGCCCCGGTGTATCACTTTAAGCACCTAGCCATGTAGTCTACAAACATTTGTGAAAGAATGGGTCATTCTACAGATCTCACTGAATTCCAGCGTGGTCCTGTAATAGGATGCCACCGGTGTAACAAGTGAGTTCATGAAATTTCTTCCCTCCCAGATATTCTACGATCAACTGTAAGTGGTATTATTTCAAAGTGGTAGCATTTAGGAAGCACAGCAACTCAACCATGAAGTGGCAGGCCACACAAAGTTATAGGGCAGGGGGTCGCCGTGTGCCGAGGCGCATAGTGCATAAAAGTCTCCAACGCTCTGCTGACTCATTAACTACAGAGTTCCAAACCTCATGGGGCATTAACATCAGTGCAAAAACTGTGCACCGGGAACTTCATGGTATGGGTTTCCATGGCCGAGCAGTTGATTGCAAGCCTTATATCACCAAGCACAATGCCAAGTATCGGATGGAGTGGTCAAGCCGCCGCCACTGGACTCTGGAGCAGTGGAAACGTGTTCTGTGGAGTGATGAATCAAGATTCTCTACCTGGCAGTCTTATAAACGAGTCTGGGTTTGACGAATGCTAGGAGAGCGTTACCTGCCTGACTGCATTGTGCCAACTGTAAAGTTTGGCAAAGGAGGGATAATGCTAGGGGGTTATTTTTCAGGGGTTTCAGCAGTATCTCCCACAATCCTTGCAACTAATGCACTTTATATATGCCATACACATATACTGGCTGGTGAGCGGCTCATGCAGCTTTATGTGTACTACCCCATGTGTATAAAAAATGGCTAGACCATTGTATTTAGCAAGCTTTTTACATTTTGTGTCTCCCTTATTTCCTCATAGATTGTAAGCTCTTGCGAGCAGGGTCCTCACTCCTCTTGTTTGAATTGTTAATTAGTTTTGTCACTATGTAATGTCTGATACTGTCTGTACATGTTCCCTCTAAATTGTAAAGTGCTGCGGAATATTTTGGCGCTATATAAATAAAGATTATTATATTATTATTATTATTATTAGACTGCTTAGTTCCAGTGAAGAGAAATCTCAATCCTTCAGCATACCAAGACATTTTTGACAATTGTATGTTTCCAACTCTGTGGGGAAGGCCCTTTTTTGTTCCAGCATGACTGTGCCCCAGTGCAGAAAGCAATGTCCATAAAGACATGGTTGGGTGAGTTTAGTGTGGAAGAACTTGACTGGCCCACCCAGAGCCCTGACCTCAACCCTATCGAACACCTTTGGGATGAACTAGAACAGAGATTGCAAGCCAGGCCCTCTCATCCGACAACAGTGTTTGATCTCACAAATGTTCTTCTGGATGAATGGGCAAAAATTCCCACGGACACGCTCCAAAATCTTGGAAGAGGAATAGAGTTTTTAGCTGCAATGGGGCGGGGGGCAGACATCATATTAATGCCTATGGATTTAGAATGAGATGTCAGAACAGTTCCTGTAGGTGTAATGTCAAGGTGTCAGAATACTTTTGTCCATATAGTGTATGTAAAAGATACTATATGCTGTAATATAATGCTTCACTCAATTTCAATTAATGACATTTAAGACGAAGATAACCATACCTTTTACTTTTAGTGAAGTGCTACAGCTAACGCTGCCTGCGTCATTGTGAGCTTCACATGTGTAATCTCCACTGTCTTCAATGCTGGCATCAGTTATCTCCAGCACAGCGACAGAGTCAGCAAAGGACATGGTATATTTTCCACTATGTTGAATCTCTGCATCATTTTTAAACCATACAACTCTTATCTCCGGTGACCCAGTGACTTTGCATTCAAACCTATCAGATTCGCCTTGTTTGATGACCTTTGAAGATTCCAACTTCTTTACAAATCGTGGGGGTTCTTGTAAAGAAAAAGATAAATACATTATGATTATGTTTAATTTAATAGTCATAAGAGCAATGGTCATAAGCCCATGACTATCCTCGAAGTTTACTGTTAGATCAACAAAACATCTCAGTAAGACATACCTTGTACTTCAAGAGAGGCTGTGCAAGAGTCTTTTCCAACTTCATTGGTGGCGTAACATGTGTAGATACCAGCATCAACCTTGCTAACTTTAAGGACCTTTAAATGAGCTTTGTTTTCGGTAAAAGTAATTTTGTAGTTTCCACCAGGACGAATTTCTCTGTTGTCTTTTGCCCAGGAGACTTTGATTGGATGTGTTCCAGTGACGTGACACTCAAAATTGGCTGCTTCGCCAAGCGGAACATTTGTAGATTCAGGTTTTATATCAAAAACAGGAGCGGATTTTGGTTCTGGAAGTAAAACATAAATACAAATATGGTAACATGTTCCTAGAAAATTCTTCAATATGCCACTTCAGATTTTTGAAAGATTAAGTAAGAAGTCTGAAACTTTTGATTCAACAAACCTGTAAGAGTAAGTTTAGCACTGGAAGATGCTGACCCAATAGGATTTGAAGCAGTGCAAGAATATTGACCAAGATGGTTGACGCTAGTGGTCAAAATCTGAAGAGTTGCTACGTTGTCAATAAACGATGTTTGCACAATATTGTCATCTCTCAAAAGAACACCATCCTTATACCAAGATACCTCAATTGGCTCAGAGCCATTGATTCGACAGTCAAAGGTAACTGATGAACCAATAGTTTCTTGAATATCCTTAACTTTCCTGGCAAATGAAGGAGCCACCTTACGCTCTGCAAAAAAATAAGTTTTAGCAATATAAGTGCTTTGTAAACCTCAGGCTGCATTTTTCTCATTCCATAAAACCATGTATGGTATACCATAAGCAAAGATAAGAAGTTTTAAGAAAGTTAATTTCACCTTGTATAGTGAAAAGAGCACTGGAAGAAGCAGATCCAACAACGTTTTCGGCTTTGCAGATATATTCACCACTATCAGTTTTCTCTACCTTATTGAAAACTAATGTGGCAACATTGTTTTTAAACTGCATTTTGTAAGCAGGCGTTGATCTCAGTTTTGTATCTCCCTTATACCAAGAAACTTTTATTTCTGGGGTTCCTCCCACTTGGCATTGCAAAGAAGTAGATTCTCCAATATTAACTTCCACTGGTTCCAATGGTGAAATGAAATAAGGTGGTTCTAAAGAACAAACAATGGTTATAGGAACCATTAAAACAATATGAAGCAAGACAGGAATATTTATAAAATGATTGTTATGAAGGTACAAACCTAAGACAGATAATAAAGCACTACATGTATCCTTGCCAGCCTCGTTTGCCACTTGGCATATGTATTCCCCATCATCCTCCAAAGTGGTATTAAATATTTCAAGTAGGCAAGACTTTTCTGTAGTGGTTATACTACATCTTTCTGATTGGCTTATGTCTCTGCCATTCTTTTTCCATGTAACCAAAATGGTGGGTGACCCAACATAAGTGCATTCCAAAGTGATAGGTTTGTCTGATTCAACGCTAAAGTCATTCAGTTTCTTCACAAATGTTGCTGGTGCTATTACGGAGTAATAAAGAAAAAAAACTTATGAATATATGTAATGCTATTGAGATTTTGCATTCTACCTGTGAAATCTAATCTATAACTAACCTTTGACAAGAAGGTGTGTTGTGCATGAGTCCTTGCCAGCTTCATTGCTTATCAGACAAGTGTAGTCTCCACTCTGTAATGTGTCTACATTGTACAATTCCAAAGCAGCAAATGAATTTTGCAAAGAAATATTACAATTTGGTCCTGGTACCAACTCACTGCTCCCTCTAAACCAGTGAACTTTAATAGGTGCTGTTCCTTTAATCACACTGGTAAAGGTCACGCTAGAGCCTGGTATAACTTCCTGCGGTTCAGGTTTCCTCACAAAAGAAGGTGGTTCTACAGATGTAACAATAAAATTATTATTATTGACGTTTGAGCTTTAAAAAGAAAAGATGAATATATTAAGATATAAGAAAATTAGCACTTTAGAGTCTTCTTCTATAACGAGCATTAGTTGTTACTGACCTTGAACAGTCAAAGATGCACTACATTCCTCAGTTCCTGCCACATTAGAAGCCTCACATGTGTAGTTTCCAACATCTGAAGACTCTAGCGAGTTCACCACTAAGGCACAGGTGCTATCTGAAAAGGTGATTTCGTGTTTGTGACTACTAACAATTTTGTTCCCATTTTGATACCAAGAGGCAGAAATAGGAAGTGAGCCAGACACTTTGCATTCCAAGCGTGTTGAGGAACTCAATACACCGTAGATATCTTTTAGTTTTCTGGTGAAAGATGGTGGAATAACACGATCTGTGGAGGGACAGTGTTATGATGAGTAAAAGATACACCTACCATTAAATGTTATCTTAGCACTAAGATATAATGAGACTAACCAAGAACATCAACTGAAACAGTACAGCTGCTTTCACCGACATCATTGATGACTTCAAATGTGTATGCGCCACTGTCTGCCTTATCAGCAGAGAGAATCTTGAGAGTTGATCTTTTGTTAGAGAAACTAATTGAGTATTTGTGGTCATTGTGCAATTCCTTGGCATTTTTATACCACTTAGTTATTAGTTCAGGTGAACCAGCGACTGTACATTCAAGAGAACAGGTACCACCAGCTGTGACTCGCATTGGCTCTGGCTTCTCTACAATTCTTGCTGGTTCTGAAACAAAATTACAAAAATCCTCTTAAACCCTCTTCAAAGACCACGTCAAGATGATTATTCATCTCATGCCTATACCATAAGATCAATATTAATTTCTTAAAGAATGTAAAGACATAACTAACTGGTTATTCACAAGGTTACCAACCTATTAAAGAAAGAACTGCGGCACACTCTCGTGCTCCCACTGCATTGGTGGCTTGACATGTGTATTTTCCTGCACTTGAAGACTCTGTGCTAGCAATTTGCAAAGTTGCAACATTATTTGCATAAAAAATTTTGAGATTTTCACTCTCTCTAACAATATCTCCTTTGTCCTTGAGCCAGGTGATGGAAATGGGCTGAGAACCCTCCGTTACAGCCTGCAACTCTGCCGTTTCTCCAATAGGGCAAGCGGAATCGCTGAGTTTTTTCACGAAACGTGGTGGTTCTATTAAAGAAAACAATTGCGCATGATTCAGTAATCAGAATGTTTAAGAGAGTATGATGAGCACATTTTAAAGAAGAGTCAATTGCAGTGTCTACCAACCTTTAAACTTGATAGCACATACACAGTTATCACTTCCGACTTCATTGACAGCTTTGCATTGATATTCCCCTATATCTGCTGTCTCCACATTTAAAACGTGAATGCTAGCATGGGTGTCTTTAGAGGTGACCTTGAATTTTTTACTGCTTCGAATTTGTCGCCTGTCTTTGAACCAGGCAACTTCAAATGGTGGGGTCCCCAAAAGTTCACACTGAAAACTCACATCAACACCTTTTACAACTTCCACTGGGGTAGGCTTTTTAACAAAAATAGGGGGCTCTAGAATTGGAAAAAAAGACATTGTTTATAAAATACTTAAATTATTTTCTATTGTAAGAATCAAACGCATCGCATTATACCATATTTTAGGATTCTAAAAAGTAATGTCTATAAACTAGACTAATTTTTGACAGGATAATTATCCAATAATATATTTTTTTCTGTGTATGGGCTCCGGGAGATAATTATGACTTCTTCGAAGTTACAAAAAAAACCGAAACTTAATGTTGGGGGTAAGATGAACTCAAATGTTAATTATAATAGTAATGTAGTTAAGGCCTATTTCAGATGGCCGTAATACAGCAACATATTAAGGTCTGTATCACTGCTTCAACACCCAGACAGCCTATGGTGCTGACATCTTAGTAAATTTGGGTGTTGTAGCTGTAATACCATCAGCAAAATGAGGCCACATTATGGGCATTTGAAATTGGTTTTACTAAGCTACATTTTAATAACAGCGTATGATGGATTTGCATCATACTCTGCATGTGACAATTATGCCACTTCTAAGAAAAGAAACACTTAAAAATAATATCTTCAAACTATGCTGATTGATACAAAAATGAAAAAAGTAGTCAAATGCTATGGTACATTGCCTTCTTCCTTATATAATAAAATAAAGGAACTATTCCTGCACTGTACCGTACTTGGAGCCCATATTCGCCTATTAAATTTTCTAGATATATATGTAAAAAGTTACATTATGTTTAATAAAGGTTATAAAGATCACTATATAAAACATCCCATAGAGGCTATTGATTAAAATTGCACCTTTCACTGCGATTGCTGTACTGCAGCTTGCACTGCCAGCGTCGTTATGAGCTTCACAGGTATAATCTCCGCTGTCTTCATCGCTGAAATCAGTAATTTCAAGTACTGCTAAATTGTCGACAAAGGATAAGTTGTGCTTTTCGCTTGGATGAAGTTCGGTGTCATTTTTGTACCAAACAACTCTAATCTCTGGAGATCCGCTAATTTTGCATTCAAACTGAGCCGACCCACCAAGTTTCACAATTCGAGAAGGTTCTAGCTTCTTTACAAATTTTGGAGGTTCTAAGAAATTAAAAGAAGAAAGTAACTATCTGTGCAAGCATATAAATTAGATTGTGTAAATTTGACTAGCTGTATAAATGTGTGCTAAAATATGTGACAGGAATGTTACGGAGTATGAACTATTGTGCTTTAAAATGTTGTCCTTTCCTACTGACCAACTAATGATACCCTGTAGCTCTCTAGCTATGTAAATTGTTCTATGATGAATGAACAAAAGTTCTTACCATTTTTAATCAGATCTGCTTAAAAGTAAAACATGTATACTCTAAAACTGGAAACAAACACATACAAATAACGCACACAAAAAAGAAGAGTCTTCTTGTCACAGTTTTTTAAGTTTTAAAGAAAAAGAAAAAGGAAGAATTTTTTTTTGTTACTACATTTAGGTTAACAACAAAATACCTTTCACACTTAGTTCAGCTGAACAAGATTCTTTTCCAACATCATTGGCTGCTAGGCAAGCGTACAGACCGGAATCGCCTTTGCTCACTTTTAGTATTCTCAGGTGGGCTGTGTTACCAATGTAAGATATCTTATAATTTCCACCTGTTTTGATTTCTTTGTTATCTTTGGTCCATATCACCTTAATTGGCTGTGTTCCAGAAATATGGCACTCAAAATCTGCACTTTCTCCAAGTACAGCACCTAAAGGTGCTGCTTTTTTATCAAAGAATGGTGGCTTCTTGGGTTCTACAAGTCAAAATGGACAGCAAAACATTTATTATATTACCATCTAAGAAGAACTTGTACTCATCCATTGAGTTGGATAATGTCGCCTGACCTATTTTTAATTATTACAAACACACAAACCTGAGATTGTAAGTTTAGCGGTAGATGAAGCCGTGCCGACCGTGTTTGTAGCAGTGCAAGAATACACACCAGCATGATCCTTATCTGCTTCAAGAATACGAAGAGTAGCTACGTTATTTGTAAATGACATTTGCACATTATGATTGCCAGTTAAAGGTACTCCATCTTTATACCAAGAAACCTCAATGGGTTCAGAACCATTGATACGACAATCAAATTTCACTGGTTGTCCAAGTGTTGCCTCCAGATCCTTCATTTTTCTGGCAAATGAAGGTGGAAGTTGACGGTCTGAAAAATAATAAGTTCATAAACATTCATTTCCCCTTTTCTACTCACAAGAATCAAAGAAGTAAAGAGAGAAAGAGAATGCTTGTAATAAATAAGAAAATCACCTTGAACCATAAGCACTGCTTTAGAAGAGACTGATCCTACAGAATTTTCAGCTTTGCAGATATATTCTGCACTATCATTTTTATCCAACTTGCTGAAAGCTAATGTAGCAATGTTGTTGGAAAAGTAAACTTTACATCCTGGAGTAGACCGGAGTTTTGTATCTCCTTTGTACCATGATACCACAATTTCTGGAGTCCCTCCAACTTGACATTGTAAAGATGTTGAATCACCAACGGATGCTTCAGTGTCTTCAATGTTGGTGATAAAGTAAGGGGGCTCTATCAAAAGAATATTACAGTAATTTAAACCCGATGTTTCTATGTTTAAGAAAAGAAAGAATTAAATGCATGTTGAAAATAAAGCAACACACCTAAAATTGTCACCACAGCTTGACAGGCATCCTGCCCAGCTTCATTTTCAACACGGCAAGTGTACTCTCCGTTATCCTCATTAGAGCTACTTAAGATTTCTAGTATACAAGAGTTTTCTGTTGTAGTTAAATTGTATCGTTCAGACTGTGCTACTTCCACGCCATTCCTTTCCCATGTTACGTAAATGGGAGGTGTGCCAGTATATGTGCTCTCCAAAATAAAGGGTTTTCCAGTTTCTACACTGTAGTCTTTTATTTTCTTTACAAATGAAGCAGGTTCTAATTTAAGAAGATAAGAAATTGTTAGCTAATAACTGGAAAACACTCAAATTAATTAAGCGCAAAGAGTTCTGATATAAGTTACCTTTCACAAACAGTCGGGTAGTACATGAGTCTTTTCCTGCATCATTAGAAACAACACAAGTGTAGTCCCCACTGTGGGCTGTTTCAACCTCATACAATTCCAAGATAGCAGCTGAATCTTTTAATTTGATAACACATGTAGTTCCAGAAATTAGCTCACTGCTTCCCTTAAACCAGTGAACCTTAAATGGGGGTGTTCCCCTTATAATGCTGGTAAAAGAGACATTCATGCCCGGTAGTGCATCCAGTGGTTCAGGTTTTGTCACAATGGAAGGAGGTTCTGAAGAAGATGAATTTTTTTTATTTTAGAAAATAAGCTACCATATTGCATTTACAGCACTTTGGAGTCATCAAAACACTAAATGTATGAAAGTAAAAAATAAAAAAAATGCTACATTATGTAAGAAACTGCTTACCTTGCACAACCATAGTAGAACTACATTCGTCAGTCCCAGCAACGTTGGCTGCTATACAGGTATAGCTACCAGCATCTGGGGACTCCAAGTTATGTATTTTTAAAACACAAAGACTATCTGTAACCTCAGGCTCATATTTGTCCCCACTGAAGATTTTGCTTCCATTATGAAGCCAAGTGATAGACATTGGTGGTGATCCCGTTATCTTGCATTTCATAAGAACAGAAGAGTCTAATGCACCAGTTGTTTCCTTCAGCTTTTTGGTGAAAGAAGGAGGTATAACTCGATCTATTCAATCAAAAGGTAAAAAGAAAAAAGAAGTGTTTATAAAGAAACCTTTCCAGCTTTTTAATTGTATAACCTTGCAAAAGAGTAAAAGAAAACTAACCAAGAACATCAACTGTTGCAGTGCAGGTGCTTTTGCCGACATTATTTTTCACTTCAAAGGTATATTCTCCACTGTCACTTCTGTCAGCGGACATGATTTTAATGGAAGCTATCTTATTAGAGAGACTGATCTTATATTTTTCATTGCTGATCAGTTCTTTTCCATCCTTGAACCAGCTAGCTGAAAGTTCTGGTGTACCTGCCACTATGCACTCAATAGTGCAAACATCTCCTGCAGTAACTCTTACAGGTTCAGGCTTTTCTACTATTGATGCCGGTTCTGAAATAAAAACAAATTATATAGAGAGACTTTACAACTATACTATCTAGTGGGAAAAAATTATTTCTTTATACTATTTTCCAGTATTTATTACCTATAACAGACACGTTGGCTAAGCACTCCCTTGTTCCAGCATCATTTTTAATTTGGCATATATATTTTCCAGCGTTAGCTGGTGCAGCCTTCCTGATCTGTAAGGTTGCTAGATTCTCAAAGTGAGAAATCTTAATGTTTTCACTCTCCCTGATAACCTCTTCTTTGTCCTTCAACCAAACAACTGAGATTGGTTGCGAGCCTTCGATTAATCCTTGTAATTCAAGAGGTTCGCCAGACATAACAGTAACGCTCTCAACTTTCTTCACGAACCTAGGTGGCTCTGGATAAAAATAATGCAAAAATGTATTAAGAATGCTAGTTGATAGGTGTGTAATATTTTTATCACCTATAATATAACATTTACCTTTAAGTTTTATACTACAAATGCAAGTGTCGCTTCCAACATCGTTGCCTGCCTTACAGTGGAATTCTCCAATGTCTGAAGCCTCCACATTAAGAATGTGAACAGCTGCTAGGTGGTTTTTAGAAGTTACTTTATACTTTTTACTACTCCTGATTTGCCTGCGATCTTTAAACCAAGTCACTTCGAAGGGAGGTGTTCCCAAGAGTTCGCATTCAAGACTAACATCCACTCCTTTGAGGATTTCTGCTGGACTAGGTTTCTTGCTAAACACAGGAGGCTCTATAAGATAATTAATGAAAGTTATTACATTGTAAGGAAACGGTGTTAAGAGTAAAAAAAGAAGTTTGCTAGGTTATATAGTTATATACTTAAGGCACTGATAGAAAATAGATGGAAAGAAATGTATAATAAAATCAGAGTGCATGCAAAAGATCTGATGTAATTGCAGAATACATTAATGCAGCTAGTCCAAAAAGCAGCATTGCCAGTGGCACATAAGAAGCATTGGCATATTCTGCAAGTTTTATTAATTATTTCTTGTCCCTTTTACCACTACAAAAGCTCTTTTGGAAATGCAGGCGATATAAAGGTGATGACCAGAATAGTTTACGACGCAATGGCATTGCGCTTTCCTAGCACAACAGCCACTTATTATAGCAATTGGTGGTCACAGTTGTCGGACCCTTGATGATCAGACATTGATGGCATATCTTAATCAATGCTTGTTTTTAATTGAAAAACTCACAAAAAATATATATTTTTAATTAGTTAATTTTGCCTGAGAAATATATGACGTAATATTTTGTGCCTAATATGCAAATTAGCTCTTGTGAATCCTGCATGAATTACAAAGTAAATCTAGCATATGAATATTAAGCATTTATTTTCTCTGCTTTTTCACAGTCATTGATCTCCATTATCAGAATTATTATCAGCAAAGATCATGAAACATCTTAAACATGATCTGATGCACATGATTTCACGAACCACCAACTGTGCAAGAGGAGAATGTCAATCACTCTGGCAGGATAGAGAACTAAGTGCTTAATATGAATATACTGACTGGCTTTTTATGATTTACATACTTGGCTCAAATAAGCGTCCGCATTACCCAGGGTTTTTTTAATTACTTTTTAAAACAAAATTGTTTTTATGTATGTACGCAGTGTGTCGTGCTGCCTGCTGTCTAGGAGTTTTTTTCACATGATTAGTCCACTTTACAGTATGTTAAAAACTAGTTGACTATATTTGTTTTTATTCAATAGGGCAACTGACTATGAAGAAGAAAGTCAATTCCCTATGTAGTTTAGATTTTGTGGTATGAGCGACATGTTTTCTAAAACCAACAGAAACAGCATAAAGAGGTTCCATCAAGAAGCACTTGGTAAAGGTATCAATCTGATTGACTAAGCCCATGTCTCAAAAGTGACTCCTAAATTTAAGAATCTTTTTTATCTCCCTCCCCATCCTGATTTAATGTGTTTAATTGTACCTAACAAATCCCACAATAACTGGAAAAATAACTAGTATAGAATACAATATATAGTGAAATAATAATTGTGAGATTATGTAATCGTTTTAGATAGGATCAAGTCATTAAGTGTTTTTGCCTTAATTTAAATTACGTCTTCATGCTTTGGCCAAGAAAAGACATCTTGAAAATGGTTTCTAAAACATAGTTTCGTGACCATTAGCAAATACTTTTACTATCGAATGATTGAAATTAAAATGAGCAGTTTTTGCAAAACCAAGTTAAATCTTTTATATATTGTCTATACCTTTGCATAATACTAAAGTGCCCATGCAGATCAATGAGCAATCTAGCTACCATTTTGGTCAAAGTGCAAAAACATTATAATTTGGGAGTTTTCACTTGTGACTACCTCTTGGCATTTAAGGTTTATAGAGTTAATAAGATGCAAATGACAGGAGTTGTAGTATGCAGCTGTCCATAAATACAGCATAAAGCAGTCTCCCAGTTTATATTAACAACATGCCTTCTAAGGTAACTTGAAAGCATGCATTTATAAATACTTCTAACCTTTGACTACAATCTTGATACTGGAACTAGCACTGCCAGCATCATTATTTGCTTCACAGGTGTAGTCTCCACTGTCTTCGACGCTGAGGTTGTTAAGTTCAAGAACCGGTATATAATCAATAAAAGACATACTGTACTTCTCGTTTGCCTTAATTTCACTGTCATTTTTATACCAAGTGATTTTGATTTCTGGAGATCCACTGATCTTGCACTCACACCGGACAGAATCGCCCTGTTTGATCACTTTGGTTGATTCTAACTTCTTGATAAACTTTGGTGGTTCTATAATTCCAAAGGGAAAAAGATGCGTAAATTAATAATAAAACAATGGCTATGATTGCATTCTCATCTTGAGAAAAAGAGTATTAGAAGACGTGGGAGGATGAGGCTTGAAATATTAAGAAGAATCTCAAGAAAAGCATAAAGGCCTTAACTATACTTTTGTCTACAAAGAAGGAATACTTGTATTTGTATAATACAGGTTAAAGTAAGATACTCAAGAGTGTAAATCTCTACAACATGAAACAAGACAAACACAAAGGAGACAGAATTATAGTAAATTCTTCACACCTGTTACAAGCAACATTGTGCTACAAGTGTCACTACCAACATCATTGGTAACCTGGCAAGTATAGCGTCCACTGCTGGAACCATCCACTGTGAATAGATTTAAGAAACCCACTGAACCCTCCATTCCAAGAAAACATTTTGCTCCTGAAAAGAGTTCAACCTCTTCTTTGAACCATTTAATGGAAAATGGTGGTGTTCCTTTCACTTCAACTTTAAAATCCACCAAAGAGTCTGGTATTGCTTTTTGGCTTTCCGGCTTTACGATGAAGGTTGGAGGTTCTACGACGTTGAAGAAAGAGTGTTTTAATAAACATTTTGAAAGTAGAATTATTGCTACATTTTATATTTACTAACATTTGTAGAAAGATTATTATGCCATTAAAAGATTGACAGAATGTTGAAGAAGAAAATGAAGAAATAATCCCAAACCTTTGACAGTTAAGATGGCGCTACACTCAGCGCCTCCTGCCACATTCACTACTTTGCACTTGTAATTGCCATTGTCAGATACATCTAGATCCACAACTGTCAAAGACACAGTATTTTCATGGCAGACAAGCCTGTGTTTTGCACTGTGCAAGATTTCACTTCCATCTTTAAACCACTGCGCACTTATAGGTAGTGAACCAGAAACTTTGCATTCCATTACAACTGAAGATCCAAGAACCTTATCCATTTGTGTTAACTTTTTGGTAAAAGATGGTGGAATAGCTTGATCTGTATGACAAAGAAAATTAGACCTAGTTATTCCTGATGCTCTTGGTTCATATCTTGGAAGGAATTATGGTATATCAGAAAGCGGCAACAATACAAACCTAGAACGGTCAAGAAAGCTGTGCAGCCACTGCTGCCAAAATCGTTTTCAACTTTAAACGTATATTCTCCACTATCTTCTTTGCTCACACACTGAATTCTCAAGCTTGATACATTATCTTCAAAACTTAAGGTGTAAAATCTGCTCGGCATAAGTTGTCTGCCATTTTTATACCACTTTACTTGAAGCTCTGGTGTTCCAGCAACAGTGCAATCCAAAGTTACTGGGTCTCTCTCAGTTACATTGACTGATTTTGGTCTCTCAATTATCTGAGCTGGTTCTGTGACAAAAATTAAATTCATATTAATTTGAAAATGAGATCGAACATTCTGGCCTTATTTAAAGTGATTCTAAAACCTACGACTGACCTTGAGCTATTAACAAAGCAAAGCATTTCTCTATTCCTGATTCATTGGTAGCCTGGCAAGCATATCTTCCAGTATGGCTAGCATCAACAGTTTTTACATAGAGAGTAGCAATATTGTTCTCAAAGGTAATATTGGTGTTGTCATCTTGCTCTATAATTTTATCTCCTTTTATCCAAGATACTGTTATAGGATCAGAACCTGCAATTGAACACTGGAATACTGCAGAGCTTCCAAGAATTGTTGTAGCATTTTCTATCTTCTGGACAAAGGTTGGTGGTTCTAAATAAGACAAAGGTGTCAAAATTAAATTCACTTTGTCTTTTTGTAACGGAATGATGAAAACAAAAATGTCTCCACTTTACTACAACTAACCTTTTAAATGGACAGAAGCACTGCAATAGCAGCCTCCAGCGTCATTTGATATATTACATTGGTATTCGCCAGCATCTGAAAAATCACACTTGAAAATGTGTAGTTCAAATACGGATTCTTTCTGAACAAGCGAGTACTTTTTGCCACTACGAATCTCCTTTTTGCTTTTTGAAAAAGTTACATCATAAGGTGGTGTGCCCATTACTTCGCAGAAGAGCTTCAAATCAGAACCTTTCACAACTTCAATTGGTTCAAATACAGTTTTAAAAGTAGGGGCTTCTACAATTAGAAAATAAAGTATAAGGTATTTAATTTCATATCAATTTTAAAAAAATATTAAGTTTGTCAAATGGGTAAAAAAACAACTAACCTTTCACTTTAACATCAATACTGCAGCTCTCACTACCTGCCTCATTGGTAGCCTCACAAACATATATTCCAGAGTCCTCAACAGTAGAATTCACAATATCAAGTGTTGATATTCCATCTACAAATGAAATTCCATATTTGCCATTTGTTGTAATCTCATTTCCGTCCAAGTACCAGATGACCTTGATTTCAGGTGTTCCAGCTATCTGACATTGAAATGTTGTAGACTCTCCTTTTCTTAACATAGAAAATGGACCTGGCTTCTTAACAAACCGTGGGGGCTCTATACACAGACAAAAATTTCAGATGTTCAAAATACATCTATGTCTACAATTTAAAGATCACGATAGAGGCATATAAAAGTAAAGAGAGCAAACCTTTAACAAAGAGAGTTGCTTTGCAAGTTGCAATGCCAACATCATTGCTAACTTGAACTGTGTAGCTTCCAGAATCGGCAACCTTGGCTGACAACAGCTCAAGGATGCTGGAGGACTCATCCTTCCAAACTGAACGATTTGCTCCTGAAAGAAGTTCTTTGCTTTCCTTAAACCATTTTATCACCATGGGAGTTGTGCCACTCATAACAGCTTTAAACTGAACTCTAGAGCCTGGAAGAATGTCTTGAGATAGAGGTTTTTCAAGAAAATATGGAGGTTCTAAAATAGGCAAACAAAATAAAAAAAGGTAAACTTAATAAACCTAGAAATGAGCTCTGTTTTTTTTTTCTCTTAAAATGATAAAAATGCAAACCTTTAACGGTTAAATATCCACTGCATTGGCTTTTTCCTGCTTTGTTGGTGGCAGCACATGTATAGTTTCCACTGTCTGAACCTTCCAGTTCATTTATTTCCATAAAAGCTATGTTGTCATGGAAAGAATATTTGTGTTTTCCACTAGGTTGAATCTCCTTATCATCCTTTAACCATTTAACAGTTATAGGATGGGAGCCAGAAACTATACATTCAAGATTGACAAAAGATCCTTTGATGCTGTCCATTTTCTTTAGTTTCTTTGTAAATGATGGTGGTATTATCAGATCTAATTAACACAGAAAGCAAACACTGAGTTAACTGAAAGTTATAAAACTACAAAGGCTTACAAAAATTAGTACCAAAAAAAATCTTGCTAAAAAAAAAAAAAAGATACCAACCTAAAACATTGACAGATGCAGTGCAAGCACTTTTGCCAACATCATTTTGGACCTCAAATGTATATTCTCCACTATCATTCTTGTCTGCTGAATTAATTTTTAGGACTGAAACATTTTCAGAAAAACTGATCTTATATTTCGGGCCAAATTTTAACTCTTTTCCATCTTTGAACCATTTGCTTGTAATTTCCTTTGTTCCTGAAAATTTGCACTGCAAGGTTGCCGGATCACCTTCAGTGACGTCTACAGAGACAGACTTGTCAATGATCGTAGCAGGTTCTGTTATGAGGGGGAAGAATAAAATGTTGATTTTTTTTTATCCATTTATTAAAAATCTTATGTAAACTAATCTAAGCTTATTAGTGTACAAAACTAAGGAGACCAACCTTTTACTGCTAATGTGGCAGAACACCTCTGAACACCTGCATCGTTTTTAGCCTCACATGTATACTTGCCACCAAGATTGCTTTTGATAGAGGTTATGTGTAGGGTGGCTACATTATTTTTAAATATTGCCTTTATGTTTTCATCTTCCATGACTTCGTCATTGTCTTTCCACCACAAAATGGTGATGGGCTGGGAGCCTTTAACAGAGCACTGAAAGGCAACCATTCCTCCAATAAGGGAGCTAAGGTTTTCAATTTTCCTTGTAAATGTTGGAGGTTCTGAAGAAAAGAAGCATAACTGTAAAAAGTACACTTAAAACTGAACTGCCTTTTTAAAAAAAAAAAAATCTTTTTGATTTTGAAGTTTACTAACCTTTCAAGTTCACAAGGGAACTACATATACAGCTTCCTACATCATTAAACACCCTGCATTGGTATTCTCCAACATCTGTGGAGTCAAATCTTAGAATGTTGAGACTTAGCAAAGTGTCCTGGAAAAAGGTCTTGTACTTTCTACCACTTCGAATTGGTTTGTTGTCTTTGAACCATGAGACTTCAAATGGTGCCGAACCTACAATTTCCCCTTCCAAAGTTATGTCTGAATCTCTCAGTACTTCTGTATTTTGGAACTCTTTTACATATGATGGGGGTTCTGTTATAAGAACAAAACATGTCCGTTTGATTAATATGATGTTATTAAAGATAGAAATAAGAAGGTTTTATAAGGTATAAGAGTAAAGAATTAATAATAACACACCTTTAACTATGACTGCACAGCTGCATATATCTGTACCAGCTTCATTTTTAGCTTGACACACATATTCACCGATATCTTGAAGATTTATACAAAAGATTTTAAGAATTGCAATGGAGTTCGAGAAGGTCATACTGCAAGCATCACTCTCCTTAATCTCCTTATCATTTTTAAACCATGTCATTGTAATTGGAGAGGTTCCAGCTACTTTACACTCCAGCTGTACAGAATCATCCTTTTTGAAAAGTTGAGATGGCTCTAGCTTCTGAATAAAAGTTGCCGGTTCTGCCAGATTTAAATAACAATTATTAAGATAAAAAACCTGCGCCGCACAATGTAAAGAAAAATAATTGTTTTAAAGAGTAAGTAAAGAGATTGCAAACCTTTAACAAACACGTTTGCACTGCATTCCACAGCGCCAGCCTTATTGCTGACTTTGCAGACATAATTTCCTGATTCAGAACTTTTAACTGCATAGAGTTCCAAAGAGCTGGTAGAGTTTTCCTTAGCAATGTAGCAGGAACCTCCAGTTTTCATTTCTTCCACACCCTTAAACCATTTAATAGTTAAGGGTGGTGTTCCTTTAAAAGTGGTCTTCAGACAAACAGTAGATCCTGGAAGGGCATCTTGTTGCTCTGGTTTTGTTATAAAGCATGGTGGTTCTAAGTGTATGAAGAGAAGAACTTTTTTAACCAAACCCTACATAAGAATTATGACACTGAAAGATAGATGAAGAAAAAGAAGAAGAAAACAAGCTAACAAGCAAACCTTTCACAGAGAGTGTTCCTTTCGTGTCTTTGGTTCCTGCAGAATTTGTTGCTCTACAAGTATAAATTCCAGCATCATTCATTTCTAGTTGACTTATCTCCAAAGAGGCAGTACCTTCCACAAACGATATCTTATGCTTATCAGAAGAAAGTTCTTCACCATTTTTAAACCATGCAATTTTCATTGGCAAAGAACCAGAGACCTTGCATTCCAATCGGCAAAACACATTTACTACAATGTCAACATCTCGTAGAGATTTGGTAAAAGACGGGGCAATGGTTCGATCTGTTTGCAACAGAAATAAATATGTTCATTTTAAAATCACTTGAATTACTGAAGTACTGAACTACTGGTCTTTTAATAATTATAATTTATACTAACCTAATACTGTGAAGGTGGTCTTGCAGCTGCTACTGCCCACATCATTGGACACCTCGAATAAATATTCACCACTATCCTGAATCTCAGCAGAGTAGAACTTCAGAGAAGCAATATTATTTTTAAAGCTGATCCTATACTTTTTACCAGAAGCAATTTCTTTACCATGTTTCAGCCATTTTACTTTAAGTTCTGGTGTGCCTAACACCGAACACTCCAAAGTGGCTGGGTCTCCTGCAGTTACTTGGATAAGTTCAGCTTTCTCTACTATTTTTGCAGGTTCTAAAATAAAGTTAGATTAAGTTTATTAGTAAGAACTTTGAAGCATGGTTCATCTACAGATATAATACAGGAAGATAATGACTAACTGACCTTTAACCATCAACTCTCCAAAACAAGTTTGGCTGCCTGCATCATTTTCAGCAACACAAGTGTATTTTCCAATACTGTTAATTTGCACATTGCCGATATGCAGAGTTGCAATACTATTGTCAAATGTCATTTTCACTTTGTCATCTTCTCGAACAACGTCTCTTCCTTTCATCCAGGTAACTGTGATGACCTCAGACCCTTTCACAACAGCTTGTAAGGAAATGTTGTTGCCAACTATAGCAGTGACATTTTCAATCTTCTTCACAAATGATGGTGGTTCTGATTTAAAGAAGAGTGGTATTTTGTGAATCTTTATTATTCACTTGTATGCACATAAACTAAGGTCAGTCTTATTATTATGATGTACATATAGAGTAGACTCTATTCCTATATTTATATTACCATTAGAAAGGTTACCTTTCCAATAGAGTTAAAAGACGTATGTGTGATACTATGGGTTAATGTTACAGGTACCTCTAGGGTAGTGTAAACTAAAGTAATCTCCACCTGTAAAAATATACGCAGTCAGCTCTCTAAAATTATATGTGTATTTTAATATATGGTAATGGTACATTTGTAAAACTTGGCATGTAATGTCCCTAAAAACATAAAGGAGAATTTATTATCTGCACTACGCCACTTTTCTGGTGCAAAAATGCCAAATGTTGACGCACACCATATTTGCGCTTTGATCTGCAACTTTTCTTTCTTTCCGACACTTTTTAAAGTCTAGGCTATGGGGTTAACTGAGAGCGGGTGAGGCCAGCAAGTTCCCGACATATTTATGATTTATCCAAATTGTAGTGCAAATCTACGCCTGCTCATAGCAGACATAAATTGCGGTTTCTGTCTTTAGGACTTTCCGACAATTGCCAAATTTATTAAGAGGCTTGCGCATTTTATTCCGAGGTATGGATGCAGCCATCTTTATCTTGACTCTGATAACTTGCTGCAGCGTGATATCGCACAACAAAAGCCATGGAAAAGTCATTGAAAAAGTTAAGATAAAGGTTCTTGCCACTGTGTATTTAATGCACTAAAAGTCAAGGTAAAGGCGTACTGTACTTTAATTTAAGACAGGCATATGAAACGCCAGTCTAAATAAATTCCCTCCATTATGTATAGACAAAATTAAACATTTTGTTAAATTCTCACATAATTTCCACATATGTCTTATGGTTTTACTAAACATTTATAAAAAGAAGCGTTTGCTTTTTTGTTCCTTGCAGGTTATGTATATTTTATGGTTTGTTTTGCCATTAAAGAGTGGTATTGATGTTAGAAGAGAGAAGAAAGCTATTTTAAGAACAATACTTACCTTTAAGTTTGTATGTTGCACTGCAAATGCATTTGCCAACTTCATTGGCTACCATACACTCATAATCACCAACATCTGCACTATTGAATGAGGAGATCTCCAGACAAGCAAGAGACTTTTGGTATGTCAACCTGTATTTTTTACTACTTCGTATTTGCTTCTTATCTTTGTACCAGCTAATTTCGAAAGGTCCAGTACCAGATACTTCACACTGAAGAGCAGTATTTGATCCTTTTACTATCTCTGCTGGTTCAAGCTTTTTGACGAAAGAAGGGGGTTCTAGAAGAGTATTACATTATTAGAAAATAATTACAAATGATAAAAGTAATTGTTTATGTATACTAGCAACCTAGCAGTAAGAAGAAACAAACCTTTAACAATAATTTCAGAAGTGCAACTTTCGCTTCCAGCATCGTTAACTGCTTCACAAGTATAACTTCCGCTGTCCTCTGCTTTCATGTTGGTAATATCTAGCACAGCATTGGCGTTGTCAAAAGACATTGCAAACATATCATTTTGGATGATAGCTGTATTATTCTTGAACCAAGCCACATGGATTTCAGGCGACCCTTTGACTTTGCACTGTAAATGTGCAGATTCACCCTGCCTTAGCAAGTAAGATGGTTCCACCTTTTTCACAAAAGATGGCGGTTCTATAAAAAGAGTTTCAGAAAGAGAAGATGCTGAAATAAGAAGATTTTTGTCGCAACTATAAAGAGACCTAGATAAAAGAGTTGGAGCTTGTCACATTTAGCCATGTGAGCATTATCTTTGTTTAACCACAAGCCATTCACACTTCTTGGGTATTGTCGAAAAGCACATACTTTCACACTGACATTAACAAAGAAAAGTTTTGGTGCAGACAGAAGACGGGAACAAGGAAACATAACAATTTAGCAACTAAAATACCTACTCTTCTAAATGTCTAATTAAATGCCCTAGACATAAATACCTAAACAAAATATTCACCTGACCACTTATTCTGAGATATGTGTCATGTTTTTCTGTAAGGTGTGCTGCATTTCTCTTACCTCTTATAGTCACCACGGAAGAAGTTGAGTTACTCCCTGCATCATTGGTGGCAGTGCACACATAATTTCCAGAGTCCTTTATCTTAGCCACAGGTATTTCAAGAGAAGCTACTTTGTCTTCAAAATAGATTTTATAATCCTTCCCAGGAAGAAGCTTGTGACTATCTTTCGTCCAGGATGCTGTAACTTTTCTGTCTTCGTCTACATGGCACTCAAGGCGAATGGTTTTATTCACAGCAGAACGTAAAGGTTCAAGCTCTTTGATGAAATGCGGCTTGTCAATGACTATTAATTCAGCTTGACAGGTATCTGTTCCAAACTTGTTTGAAGCTTTGCAAGAGTATGTACCTTTATCATCAGTGGTAAGACTTAAGAACTCTAGAACATGTTTGTTGTTTACAGCTAAGATCTGATAGTTCTCTGAAGGAGAGATGGGCAAACCATCTTTCTGCCATATTGCATCAATGACTGGTGTACCTGACACTGTAGCCTGGAATTTAGCTTTCTTACTCACAAACGAAGTAATAGACTCTGGTCTGGTTATAAAAGAAGGAGGAAATGCCTCTGCAAAAAAAGAACAAAGTGTTCAGTATTTGTAATGAAAGAAGGCTAAGAACAAAATTACTTATCTGTTTTGAAGATTTAGAAATTGTTGACAGATAAGAGTGATCAACCAAAAGGCTAAAGAATGGATTTACATGAATTCCCTATTAATAGTTACTGCTTTGCTATATAAGTTTATTTAGTTAAAAAAAATGCAAGGGAAAAAAGTACAAATTAAGGATTATCCCTATAACCCAAAAACCCATCCCCTTTCCCCAATAGTTACTAATATTTAAAACATTTTCGGTAATTTGGTTAATTGGCTTTTCCTCAAAGATTTATTGTACCACTCACTTTGAAGTTAAAGCTTCCAAGTAACTAAAATATGCAACAAAGCAGTATTGACTGCAATAACCCCAAAGAAGAATGAATATTTATTTGAAACCCCATAATTAATGGAGCAAAATGTGTGTTCCCAAAGTTTGTCGAACCTTATAATTTCACTATTGCTTAGGGATCTTGTGATAAGACTCTGGTGTAATAATATTGTTACAGTACACTTGCCCCACTTGTCAAGATACCCAGAAATAAAAAGAAAAAAGGAAAAAAGAAAAGTAATTTGTGAATGATGTGCTGTTGTTGTCATTTACTTACCAGTTACAGTCAAAGTTGCGGTGGAGCTTACACTACCAAATTGGTTTGAAGCTTTGCAGCTGTATTCACCACAGTCAACGACTTGAGGTCTTAGAACTTCCAGAGTAGAAATGTAGTTAGAAGTCTTCACAGAGTATTTGTCACTCTCGTATATTTCCCGTCCAGACTTGAACCACTGGAATTTGACGTTGGGTGCAGGCTCTGTCTCACAGGTGAAGAATCCAGAGTGTCCAACTGCAACTTCTACGGTTTCGATCCTCTTCTTCAGAACAGGAGCTGTGGAAAATGGAAATAGTAGACAATGTAAGTCGTTATATAAGAATAAATACAATTATAAAATAAAATTATTGGAAAGTGAAAAATTCAGGAAAAGTGAAAGGATAGTGGCTGTGAGGATGAAAGGAAATGGTTAGCAGTGTTCAACATATAACATGACTAAATAACTCTACTGCAAAATCATGTGAACATGCACAAGATTGTGGTTTATTATGTCAAATGGAAAAATAGCTGAAAATAAAAATGTCATTAGATTATTGTACCAGAAAGTGATTACCAAGTAAATACCAAGTGTCCTTACAGCATGCATTTAAGTCTTCATTTCATAATCATGGTTTGAACAACGAGATGAGAACATAATAAAATTGACAAAAGTGACACAATTGTGAACTATGCAATACACTGGTTTGTGGATATGGGGATGAAGTGCAAAAATAATTAGGATTAAATTTACTCTACAATAGTGTGTTATCAAGTAAATTACCTTGACTTAGAGTTATCAAAGGCTGTTTGTTTCTGTATAGAACATTATGAACACATTATCTAGCTTTCGTAATAAAAAGTTTTCATTAAAGGGTTGTCTACAACTCCAATTAGGGAAAGCTAAGCTAACAGGCCGCTGACTATTATTTAGAGCCATGTCAGGAAAAAAGTTATAAGCTTTCTATGTGATAACAGGGGGTTTTAGGTACTCCCATAGGAGAGACAACCCCCCCCCCCTGCCCCCATGAAAAGTTGGTCTTGGTGACCCATAGTGGCTGTCTAAACTAGATGTCCCTTTTAACAAAATGTAAAACCACATATATAAAAACAATTCCAACAAAACATGTCGAAAAAGTTAAGAATAAAATAAGTGATTTGATTTTTTTTATAGGGAACATTGACACTTTTTTTTTTAGAATTGTGTTTCTGCATATTGCCCAATGTGTTCATTGCTACCACAAAATTAATCCCTTCCAAAGGCATAACATTTTACTTTTTTTACTAACAGCTTTTGATAATATAATGATAGGAAAATTGCTTGGGATGTGTAACGTTTTGTTAGGAAAATGATTAGGGTAAAGTTAATTTAATAAGGCTGATCTCTTTTAAAAGTCAATATTTCCCAAATTATTTTTTCCAATAAGTAAAACATAAAATCAAAACATTGTCTACTTATTTCCGATTTATCTTCTATAAATTTAGATTTTTAAACCTGATAAAGAGTATTTAATTTGACAGGGAAATAACTCAGCCTTAAATTAGATAAATTAATAAATCATTAAACACTTGTAAAAAAGTGTTAATTTTGGGGTCGGTCATTAATTATAATTAATACAGAATGGCTATATACAAGCCACAGGTATGAAATAATAAGTGGTTAATTTTTCAGGAATAATATAGCATAGGTATAGGCAACTTTGTCACAAATCGTGAATCGTGTTGCCTTCCTGAACTATTAAATATATATATTTAAAGTTAGAAGACAAGTGTTATTAAAATTATTATCCCCATAATCCAACCTCTTTTAACTACTGTGAGATTTGCTGATGTTGTCGATTTGCCAGCGTCATTCAAAGCCTCACAGGTGTACTCTCCTTGGTGTAAATCCATGTGTACTTTGCTGATTACTAATGTATAGATATCATTATTTTCTGAACAAATGAACTCTATGCCTGAAGATAACAATTTACCCATGAAGTACCAGTTTACGGACTTAGCATTAGATATAGTTGTTTGTAGAGTAACAGAGCAACCTTCATCAGCAGACATATCTGTAAAACTTTGCTTAATCAGTGGAGTATCTTCCTCATATATTTCCCCAGGTTTTTCTAATTTCTTTACTATACTCACTTGTCCCTGAAATGCTTCTGTGGAAAACATAACCTCATCTGTGTAATAAGCGGCACCCACATCCTTTATCTCAGTGTTAACCAAAATTATACTGGAGGTCTCTCTAGGAGATATATATTCAAATTCACCTGCCTCAGTCAATATATTGAGTTGTCTAATTTCTATGTTATCTGTAGCAATACTAAGGTTTTCTTGTTTTTCACACTCCAAACTCTCCTTTTCTTCACATATTATAGCCCATAATGCAGCCTTAAATTCAGACCTAAGGTTAGCCATTTGAGGATAAATATTAGGAAGTGATAAAGTAATTTCTTCGGAGGCAAAATTCCTTGCTATGATCAAGCATGTGCATAAGGTGTGATTGGATTCTTTAACTATTTCAATATTTCTAATTTGTATATCTTCCATATATGTCAGAAACTCTGCAGAAAAGATATGTGGTTTCGTTTGTAATATAGAATATAAGGAATTTCTGACGTGACTTTTAATTTCAAGACTAAAACTTTTTGGATTTTCAGAGATAAGAAGCTCTTCTTTAGTAAAAGTTTCAAGATCAAATATTTCAGGTGCACCCATAGGTTCATTTACTTGAATTTCCACATTCACATTTTCTTTGTTTGATTTCTCCACCATTTTCAAATTTTCCTCTTCTATGGAGTATTTTTCCTCAAGAACTAAAGGTAATCGTATTGACTGTCCTTCCTGGATTCTTGAAGCATAATCCTGCTGAGCTTCATCTAAAAGTTTTACACTTTCTGTTGTAATACCATGATTCTCAACACAATGAGTTTCTAAGGGAAATGTAAGCTCATTTAAAATTTCACATGTATATGTATCAGTATCTGGTACAGTATTGTCATGACCCTCATCAATGGTCCTACATTCATCTGTAGTAGATAGTATCATAACAGGTTGGTAGTCTTCCTTCTGAAGGCTAGCTCTTTGCTCTTTTTGTGATAGAAGTAGGTCTTCTTTTGGAAGTATAATAAAGTCTTCCACAATATTAGCCAATTTGAGTTGTTCATGTTCCAAAACACTAGTAGGATTTATACTTTCAGGACTCGTTTGCAGAGTTTGTATGGACTCTTCTGAAAGAATACCTTTATCTTCAATAGTCAAAGAACAATTGTAGTTTTTCGCCACTTTGTTTAATGCAGTATGTGGCCCGGGACCTTTAAAGACAAGTTGTTCTTCTTTAGGCAACATTAATTCTGACTGTATAGTTTGGAGATGTAAAAGTGGTGATTGTTCTTTGGAAAAATTTAATTTTATTTCCTCACTAACAGATTCCACATGACATGCATCTGAACATAAAATTATAAGTCTTTCATCAGACAGTGAAGAGAGTAGAGGTACTGGGCTTTTGGCGAGTTCTGCTTGGTCTTCAGATGGAATATCAAAACAGAAGGGTTCTTCACTACTCAGTTGTGCCTGAGAATCTACAGCTTGTACATTAATAAGTTGTTTCTGTTCTGCTTGAAATTCAGCAACGCTTCCATCTTCTCTCCCTGAGATTGCGGATGTGTGCTCATATGGAATCTGTTTTCTTTCTTCTGAAATTGAACTGTTCAATATAAATGTTTCGTTCTTAAGAATAGCTTCAGCTTCTTCACTTTGTTTATAAGCAAGTTCTTGTTCCTTCATCATGGTGTGTTGGTAATCTGTTACTGATAATAACATAGGATCTAACGATATGGTAGGCAGATGTGACATGTCTATCCCCTTAAGATGTGGACTTTCTTGCGTCAGCACTTGCTCCTCATTAAGCTCCACATTGTGAATGTGGACAATCTGCTTTATTTCCTCCGTGGTTATTGTCATTTCTGATTCTCTAGCTGAGAGTACACCTGTCATATCGCAGGACATTATATGTTTTGCTTCAGCAGTAACTGCAATATACTCTGTTTTCTCCTCACTTTTTACATTAAAATTTTCTGTTTTGGCGTGCTTATCTTTTAATTCAGATTCCTTATCTATAGATGTTATTTTTTCAGTAACAGAAACTAGCAGAGGCTGGATTTGAGAGTGAGCTAAATCTTTGATACCAGGACTTACAATCTCTTTATCATGCTGCTCAATTACATTTTCTGAAACTACAGAAGCAGTTAAAGGGATGAATTCCTTTTCCCTAGATTCAAGATATACTGCTTGTTGTTCTACAGCTACTAATTCCTGAACTTTGTCAAACTCTTCACTTTCTGCAGAGTATTTTCCTTCTATGCCAATTGTATACTGCATTGAATCACGTTTCTGTAGGGCAGTCCATGCATCACCAGATGGATTAACAGCATATAATCGTGTTTCTGTGGCACCCTGAACAGAAGAGTTCTTGTAAGACTTTGTTGCTTCTATCTGTGGCTTTTTTATAATTGTTCCTAAACTTTTGTCTACTATAAGATCAGCTGTGCAAGATACATCTCCATAGCTGTTAGATACTTTACAAATGTAAGAGCCACTGTCATCCTGTTGACATTTGTGTACTGTTAAAAAACCAGTTCCATCTTCGCTATGGCTAATTGTATGGTGTTTTCCAGGCATTATCTGTCCATTACTATTAAACCACTGGACTGTAGGTGTTGGATTTCCAATTACTTTATAGTTAAATGTAGCTTTATTATTTTTGGCACACCTAATGCTCTCTATGGGTTTTACGAAAGACGGCACTAAGCATGATGACTCATGCAGCTCCAGTTTTGCATCTACTTCTTTTCTAATCTCCTTGCTATGAACTGTGAGATACGAGCTACACATAGTGTCGCCATGGTCATTACTGGCAATACATGTATATTCTCCCTCATTATCTATACTAACATAAGGAATAATGCAACTGTATTCTTCCTCATTATATACAAATTTGTAAGCCTCACAAGAATTTAACATATTTCCGTTCTGCAGCCACTGAATTTTTGGCTTGGGGAACCCATTAACAATAACTGATAATTTGACTACATCTCCTATTTTAGCCTCCACTGATGACAGCTGCTGTATGAAGACTGGAAAGCTAGCTTCTTTTTTAATCTCTAGTTTACTTGAATATAATGAAGATTCAGGCATAGATTCAAGATTTCTAGCATTAGGTTTTAAACGCAGGTGGCTTTTGTAGGTTTCTGTTGGTTCCTCCTCTGTAGATATTACAAAAGAACTAGTCACGTCTGCACAAAAAAAAGAAGTTAATATTATATTACTGTGTATCCGACATTCAATAATTTTATCTAAATGTGTAGATCTGGCTATATTAAACTCCCATTTCAAAGTTGCTTATGTCTCTAAGTAGTTTAGAGTCAACGCATAAAATTTATATGCAGTACAAAATTGAATAAGCAAGAGTGACTTATATTCAACAATTGATAAACAAAACATTATTATTTTTTGCCTACTGGATATAAAACATTTTTTAATAAAATGGTTATGAACTTTAGAAAATGTTATCTCATTCACACACATCAGTAGATAACATGGATGTTGGTAAAATCCACAGAGAAGAGGCAGCGCCAGAACCTATTTAGAACTAATTAGACATTTCTGTAACTTGGCAACTCTAGCACCGTGTAGGGTTGGAAAAACCATTGATTCCGAATTACAGAAATCTATTTATATTACTATTATTCAAGTATTACTGGGTTCTGCAGACCCTGCTTGAAGGACATTAATAGGGCTTTCAGCTCACAGACCTCAAGGATTCTATTCTCTGACATTTCAATGACATGTCAGAAACTTTATGAGTTTCCATAGTTCGTATGAGACAGTTTTAAAAATAGGAAGCCATAAGAACTATAGAACTACATCAAATTACAAGGAGACATTTAAAGCCAAAACAAGAATTACACTTTCCAAATATTAAGAGGTATGAAATCAACAAAAGTGCTATTTTACAATTATTCAAACATAAAGGTGTTTTCCAGTTTGGACAACCCATGTTCACTGTTATTGGCAGTGGAAATGGCCTAAGTACCCATTTTTCATGAGCATTTGAGGGTCTCTTTCCATATTAATAACAGCTTATCATTATACAGTATTGATTGATCCTGCAGACCAAAAGTTGTTTTTGCAGTGGCTCAACCACTCTGGTTAAGTAGGGGTCCCCCCATTATTTTTTTCATATGCCCTAACAGGGTATATGAACAGGAGTTGTCTAAGGTAGACAACCTCTTTAAACCATAATCTTGCTGAGATTTGCCACATGCATTTCTGATAGTTACAGTCTGCCACTTTCTCAGCCTGTGTTCTTATCTGTGTCAGTATGTAGTCAGGTGCTGAGCTACAACTATGAGAATTTAGAAAGGCATGTAGCAAATTTCTTTGAGTTTTAGTTTAAAGAAAAATGTAACTTTTTAACAAAATTGCAGTCTAAATATAAACAAAAAGTTCAGTAACTCAATAAATAATTTGCTTTACTCTTTTTTGCATTAAAGTTATTTCATGTTGCTTTCGCCATTCATATACATTACTGCTTTCAATACTCATTCACAATTCTGCTGGTTTTTGTTTTATCCCGGCAGTAGTTTGGCTCCATTCCGCTTTCAGACATCTGATTTAGCAAAAAACATAGTTCAAAGTGTGAAATGGTTATCTAAGCTCCCACAATGCACTGCTCTCTGTCAACCAGACTCCAGCAGAATTCTGAATTTATCCATCTGTCTGAACAGCCAAAAAATACATAATGTAATCAAAAAATGGGACAAGATAAGTAAAGCAAATTATTTACCAAGTGACCTAATTTTATATGTAGACTTAAAGTGTGGAATATAAAATGTAAAAAAGTTCTATATACTTAAAAAAATACAAAAACACACGAAATGGTACACATACTTTTCTTATAATTGTATTAAATTAATAAAATTGTACAATGCAAGTTGTGAACAGCTGCATAATTCGAAAACGCAAACATTTACTCAGGTTCATATTTTCTATAAGTTTGTATTTTCTAGAAAATATGACAATGGATGGGATACAATTACTCAAAAGGTACATCATCATCATCATCATCATATTATTATTATTATTATTATAATCATAAAACTGCTTGCCATATTTACAATAGATTATTTCACAATAAAATCTTCAAAGAAACTACATTAACCCTAATGTGATGGCACAATTATGGACTAATAGTTTTATCTGTAAGACTAGCCTCATTTTGTATTGAAGATGATGTTGGGTCAGCCTGTTGATCTTTGGTACTTCAATGTCAACAACTGGTTGAGTACACATACTAGTACATTGCATGTGTACAGTATGAATGCACCAGATCATGCAATTACAATGCTATGTTATGTTTTGTGGAACAAAATACATTTTGTGATATTTTTACTTATACAAATGTATACTGTTACCAACATGTAATATGATTAAATGGTTCTATAGTTTCATATATATTTTAATCATGAAATACAAACAATAAGTAACTAGGCAATATAAACCGTATTTCAATTCGGCTCAATTTTCCTGTCCGAAATGTAGCCCGCAATGTAAACAAGATATATGTATATATCCATTGGTTGCATTGCTGCCTGCCTTACTGTAAAATAATACACAGAACAATGAAAAGTTTCTATTACTTCTATTTTAATTTCATGACTGCACATGAAAAACATAGATTCCAATTTAAACAATATCATAGAAAGTTATACAGCAAAAATAAACTCAGTACATTGACAAAGACAAAATCAAATCTAGCCATACACAAAATTATAGCTTAAACATAGATTATACCATAACATTACACGTTCCTAACATGTTATGAATATTTACACTGAAAACACAAAAATTGTAACTAACCACAGTTCTTCATCAACACCTACAGTAAAGAATACATGTTGCAATATGGCAGTGATCATTTAATTGACACAAGGTGTCATCAAGTTTTGTAGAGTGCAAAATTATCAGCTTGGAAAAATAATTTATTTTAGACTATATGTTTCTATGTTATTATAAGTGAAGCAATTGCTTCTGCAGTTCCTTCTCTATTGGTAGCCATACATTTATACTGGCCTTCATCACTAGCATCAACGTTATTTATTGTTAACTGATGACAGCCATTTATATCCTCTTCAAGTATATACTTTTCTCCTTGAAGTAAATAATCATCCTTATACCAACAAACATCTGGTACTGGAGAGCCGAGTACTATACAATTGAATTTAGCTTGCGTTCCGACTGATGCATTTGAGTCCAAAATTGGTTTTATGAACTGGGGAGGGGATTCTGTAACTTGGAACTCAAAGCAACAACTTTCAGAGCCCTTAGCATTGAATTGTATAGCTTCCTCTGAAGAGGGTTTATCAAAAACATCAAATTGTATATTTAAGCATTTCTCACGACCTTCTTCACATTCACTTCCAGCAACAGCAATCAGCTCAACAGCTTTACTCACTTCATTATTATCACTCTGAAACTCAAACTCAACTTCTATTTCATCTTCATTCTCATTTGAAACTTTATGATCCATTGTCTGTTCAAAAATTTGAGTCACGTACTCTGCATCTACAAATGTAACATCCGGTGATTCCTTCACTTCCTCTTTAGAAGTATCTGCTTGTAGAACACCTAGTATAGCTTTGCAGGAAGCCTCCCCATAACTGTTCTCTGCTTTGCAAGAGTAGATCCCTGCATCAGAGATGTTTACACTGCATATCATAAGACTATGCTTTCCTCCTTCTTCTTTTATAACATATATCATAGCATCTGGTGTTATGTATTCACTATCTTTAAACCAGTTAATGGTTGGTGTTGGCATGCCATCTACAGAGCAATTTAGTTCTGCATTTGCTCCTGCTGCTACATTTAGGTCAGAAATGTGCTTTGTGAATTGTGGTGGTTTTTCAGTAACTTCAAAGTTTATCTTAACATCATCGCTATATTTTGAGTTACTGGCTGCATTGTGATCATCAAAAGCCAAAGGAAGAACATCAAGAGAAATGACCATGCTTTTACTATCAGGGGAAAATTCAGGACTAGTTATGATTTTCACTTGCTTCTCAAAATCTTTAACTTCACTTTCATCCAACTCAACTTCCAAAAGGATTTCCTGAGGAGAAGGAGACCTTGATGTTGTATATTGCTCCATATCAAACTCCATGACATGCTGATGAGTTACAGCAGGTGGTAAAGCACATGATTTGCCATCAAGAGGTAAAATGTCCACCTGGGTAAAACTTTTGGCTTCTCCCAAAAAGTTCACAGCAATACAACTATATTTTCCCCCTTCATTAACTTGTATGTTGTGAATTTCTAGTATATGCATATTTCCTTCTTCTCTTATTTTGATTCTGTCTTCATTTTCAAGTAGCAATGAATTTCTGTACCATTTCACAACTGGTGCAGGGCAACCTACAACTTCTGCAGTAAAGCTCAACACATTATTTTCAAAAATCCGTTTCTTAAGTAGTGGTTTAATAAATGCTGGAGGCTTTTGAACCTCTATACTTGAATTTTGCTTGCCCTCTTCTCGTTCTTTTTCAGAATCTTTAAAGCCTTCTTGTGAAGGTCCCGCAAGATCAGAGGATGCCTGACATTCTTTTCCACCAGAGTCCAGCAGTTGTTGGACAGGTGTAAAGTAATGGTCAGGAGAAGTTGCAGGAGTAAGAAATGTTTCACTTAATGGAGAGTAAAAACAATCAGTAGAAGAGGGTGGAGTGAAAAATTGTTCAATATCAATCGCTTCATCGCTGAAGATACTACCAGCTTCAACTGACATCTCCGATTCTGGAGAAAATGGTCGAGCAGACTGATTCTTATAAAATTCATATACAGTATCAAAGGTTACATCTTCAACCTCCAGTGATGTTACGTGCCCCAACTGCGAGTTGTTCCTACTTTTTATATCTTCTGGTATTACAGAAGGACATTGTGCCCCAATTTGAGATTGTGGTATACTAAATTGTGCAACATCATTAGTATATTCCGAACCAACATTTTCAGAATTACTAACACCTTCCTTCATTTTCTCATTTCCTTGAGTATCCTCTAGAATACTTTTTTGTATATTCATATGCTGTCCATTTTTTTCACATTCAATGCTTTCAGTGCTCACAATTGACATAAGATAATCATTACCTATATCTTCCCCTTCAAAAATGCCAAGGTATGAAATGTCTTCAATTTCATTTAAATTTTGTATGTCATCTTGTCTTTCTAACTCATCCAAATTTAATCGAAACTTATTGTCTTTTGAGGGCTGCATTATTGTTTGCATAGTTTGTTCACTAGTCTCGTTTTTTGTTGTGTTAGCTTTTTCTGAATCAATTAGTTTTGCCTCTAATGGCTTTGGTTCAGAATATGTTACTGGAGTTTTAACCATAGAACTCCGCCTAGGAGGGGGTGTAGGCAATTCCTTCTTTACACTAATATTTATTGACTCATTTTGGTCAGCGCTGATAGTTCCAACCACAGAACTCTTTCGCGTAATTGTCTTATCTGTACCAGTAACAGATTTATGTTTCACAAAAGAATGCCTCCTCTGTGGTACGACTGGTAAGGTCTTCTTGTCTGCTGCCTCTTTACTTTCTATGTTCTGTTCAACAGTTTTAACTTCCACTGGTTTAGTCTCAGTATCAGTAGATATACTTTTAATAAAAGAACGTCTTCTTTTAGGTACCGTAGGCAATTCTTTTTTTGTGATAACATTAACAAGCTCTTTAGATACTGAACCCAGGCTTTGTTCTGTAGGACTTTCTTTTACGGCATCAAGTTTGATTTCAATTGTTTCATTACTTTTAAACTGTAAAACTGCAGAAAATGACTCCTGGAAAACATTTTTATTTTCTACTGTGATAACTGAAAGTGGTAAATCTTGTTCTTCAGTTGATTGTGGAATAGCATCTCTTTTATCCTCTGCATCTCCAATATCCTTGACAAAACTACTTCCAGTGTCATCCATCTCTGTTCTTTCACTAACAATATTACTCTTAGTCCTGCCATTTGTAATATCTGTATGGTCATAGACAGAAGATTGTGAACTGTGGACTATTTCTTTTAAGTCTATTTGGTTATCTTGATTGCTACTTCTCTCATTAATTGTCTCATCAATGCCATATATGAGATTATCATTGTCTTGGGTATCACATGAAATTAACATTGATATACTTTCAGTTTCTTCAGTGCTAACATTGGAAACAAAAGTTAGTACTTCATTATCTAAGATTGTTGTCTCCTCTTTCTCTAAGTCTGTTATGCTCTGGTGCCATGTCACCTGCGGTTCAGAATCCTCAGATATTATGCATTCAAGAACAGGACATGCCTCTTCTTTGCTATCTGCTTGGAATTCATTTTCTTGAGTTGCTTTCCTTGCTTTATTGGAAACATCAAAACCGAAGGTAAACTTATGCTTGATTTTTTGTTTATTATTTGTAGACTTTTTATGTTCAGTTTCAACTGTCTGGAAACGTTCTTCTAATTCTTCATATTTAGGAACTGGGGTAGGAGCAGTAACTTTAATTTCCACAGGCAATGATAATGATATATCTGCTTTGCGGAGCATATCATAAGTAACCTGTGGTAGCTGAAGACTGAATCTATTATCACCATCGGAAACAGACTTTTCTTCAGCATTGGCAAGAAGCGATACAAGTTCTTCATCCTCATCTTCAGTGAAATGTTTAGAAACATTCATTTCACATTTCACCAAGGTTTCACCTCCACTTTGGTCCTGATTTCCTCTACTTTTAACTTTAAGTTTGCCAAATGTTGTATCAGTTCCATATTGGTTAAATATTACGCATGTTATAGAACCTGAATGTTGAAGAAGGACACTAGAGAATGTTAAAGTAGATTTTGCTTCTGCATTAACTATTACAAAATCATCATTACGGGGTATTGATTTGTCATTGTTGTACCAAGAAATAGTTGGCTGAGGATACCCATGGAAATCACAAATAAAAGTGCATGAGTCACCTTCAAATGCTTCCTGAGATTCAATATCATGAGTAAACATAGGTGGGCATGGAAACAACTTTTTGTTAACAGATCTTTCAGAAATCTCAGAATCGTCATAGAGGTGTTTTCCACTGTCAGGCTCAATTTCCTTCAAAGCTGTGAGTTCTAACTGTACATCATCTTTTTCTATGAGATCAACATAGTCATCACATTGTAAACCTTCAATGTTTAATGCAACCAGTATCTCTTCTTCTTTTTCATCATGTATTTCTCGGTTTTCATTATCTGGAGTGACAGTTTCTGCCTTTTCATGTTTCCTCTCAGAAAAAGTTTTTGTTTCAAAACGTTCTTCAGATGTAACTTTTGTAACTTTCTCTTGCTGATCAATTTGCACAGGCTGCACTTGAAATTCAGATACACTATGCTCAATAATGTCAAATGAATCTGAAGATTCTAATTTAACATAGTTATTTACTGCTGTGAGTTTAGTATATTTAGCCAATGGTTTAAAATCGAAATCAGGTTCTGGTGTCACTATAGCCTTCTCTTTTTCTTCCATTTCAGGAGATATTTGATGAATGGATTCCTCACCGCTAACTTCCTGCTGCAGTTTGGCTGTAATGGTAGCTGACAAACCCGATTTATAGGAATGCTGTAGCGGTGTAGGTATACCTGATTGGTTAATTTCAGTGAAAGTGAGTAATTCTGGTTCAAATTCATCACTTTCATCAATTAAATGTTTATCACCATGAGTATCCTGCCCTATAGGAAATAGATCCATCTCAGAATAATATTCCTGTACTTTTTCATCTATATTCCTAAACATTTCCTGAAAAGATTTTTCCTCTTGTTTGGTTTCAATCCAACTCAGCTTACTTTCACTGTATTCTATTTTTTGTATGGATGATGTAATTAAATTTGATTTAGGTAGTTCCTGCAAAACTTTGCAAGCATCAGATTTTTCAATCTCTAAATGTTCTGTCATTGCTAATTTTATATCATCTTTTCTACCTTGGACATTAGCAATGTTTATTAATGATGGAGCCAAAGCATTGTCTTCTGCATATATTTGTTCATTTTGAAGAGACATTAGCTCTTTCTGGTCGTGATCCTTTTTGTGGTGTCCATTCGCTTTCTCAGATTCTAGTACTGTTGGCTCATGTACTGGCAAGCGCATTAAGGTAGCTTCAGCAGGAATTTGTAAAATTTTTGATGTAACAGATTTGTATATTTGAATAGATTCCGGTATTGTTAAAGCTGTAACTGGTTTGTGCATTTGGACAGGCTCTGTTAAATCCAAATCTCCCGCCTCTTCCTGAGATACAGCACTCATGAGTAGTGGTGTAGCATCTTTTTCTGAAATTTCCAAATTACTTTCAACAATCGAAAGCATATTCCCTTTTCTTTCTTCAGTCACTGCTGTGTCTCTCTCAGGGAAATAGTTGTCAATAAGTTCATGAACTGTTTTATGTTCATGTAGAGTTCGTTTTTCATCTTGAATATGTTGTGTGGGGAAATCATTTGGTCTAATCTCGCATAATGGCTGCAAAATTTTAGATTTAACAGGTTCATACAATTCAACTGCTTCAGGTGCTTCTAATTTACTCTCTTGCATTATTCGTTTTTGGAGATCATTAGTGAAAGTTATTGGCTTACTAGAATCAATGTTGTCTACTTGTATTTGTTTTTCATGATTATCTAAAACTAACTGCACTTTATGATCATCTTCATGAAAATGTAATTTGATTTCTTCACTAACATTTATAGATTTGGAGAGGTTACCAAATACTTCCTTCTTAAGATTGGTTTCATGGCACAATCTTGTTTCATACTTTTCTTCATATATTTTAGATTTAATATGCCCATAAGGTTGAGACTTTACTGGCAATTTCATTGCATCAGGCTTAAAAATATCATGTTCCATCATGTTTTTATTGTCTTTCTTTTCATATTTTCTTGTACTCGATTCAGGAACAAACTTACTGTATTCTGTATCTTTATCAGAGCTTTGCAGATCTTCTTGGGCCATTTCCGAATAACTTTGATATGTACTACAAGCTTGAAAAGGTCCAGGTCGTATTTTGGATCTGACAGGTTCATTCATTTGAATTTTTTCTTTAGGTGATTCTGTTTCACTTCCTGTTTCTTCCTTCTGACTTGGTTCCAGTACTGGCTGAACAGAGATAGATTCTAATTTTGATAAGTCCTTTAGTTCTTCCTGTACTTGCAAGGGCAGCCAGTTAATATTTTTATCCCTAATATTATTATCCCTAGGTATTTCATCACAAGCGTGTGCTGAGATATCACGCGTCATCTGTGACTGAAACAATTTAACTTTGTTCTGGCTAAATTTCTGGGCTGTTCGGCGGACATAACTGATTTCTGAACGATCTTGGAGTACCTTAGATTCGATGGGTTTATTCATTTGAATAGGCTCTGTTAACTCCAATGTACTGTCAATTTTTTCTGCCCCCTCATTTGTAATGTGAGCTGAAACATTATCAGGGCTTAATACTAATTCTATAGGTTTTAATTGCTTGGTATTGTCCACATAGTCTTTTGGCATATCACTATCAATGAGAATTTCATTAACATTGCATTCACTGACAGTGCTAAGGCTTTCAGTATGAATCAGCCTTGTTTCATCTTCTGCCATTTTAAACATAGATGAAGCCAATATGCCAGCTTCAGTTTTATGCGGTGGCATATTACTGATGTTTGGCTCCTTTATTTGTGGTCCAGACACGTTTGTAGACACTTGTGGTACATCTAAAAATGAGCTTAGTTTATGGAAACTTGTGTCACTCTGCAAAGACTCAAGGTCTATATCAGAGTACACATCAGAAGAGCAAACTGAACTTCTGCTCCCTCTTGCACGTTTAATCTCCCGCAACTTTTGCAACTTTGCTTGTATCTCTTTGTCTAAGAATTTATCACTTTCCAATTTTTTCTTTCGTCGTCCTTTGCTCTGATCTTCACTCGAAATAATTTTCTCAAAGCTTATAGTTCTGACAATACCTTTTTTAGGGTACTGGTTTCGCATTATCTGAGTTTCCCGACGTTTATCAAAGGGTGAGCCAACACATTTAAGATCAACTTTTAATTTGCTTTCTCTCTTTTTCTGAACTAATGAATCAATACTTTCATGTGTTTTCTCAGAAAACCTCACAAAATCTAAATATCTAGGATTCTGCTCTTCCTTTAGCGCTACCAGCAGTGATGCAGTGCTCTCAGATGAGCCCTCACTGTTTATAGCATATATACGATAGCTTCCAGAATCTCGGTCTTCTACAGCTTTAATTAACAGACTGCAGAAATTAATGTGCATATCATTTTCAGTTTTAATCACCCTGCGTTTATCTTTCCCAATAGGCTTATTGTTGTGAAACCAGGAAACTTTTGGCACTGGACAGGCTACCAATTTACATCGGAAAACGGCAGGCTCTCCTTCTAAAACTGATCGAAATGACAATTTTTGTGTGAAGGAAGGCTTAATGAACTCTGACCAAGAACCAATTGAAGATGTCCGACTTGCACATCTATTAGAGGAGACAAGTCCATGTTCCAAGTAATCTTCTGTATCGGAAAAGGCACCTCTTAAGTCTCTTCGCTTTTCATTTTCTTTTACCTCATTGAAGAAAATTTCTATAAAAAAAAAATCTGTATTTTAAGAATAGCTCACCTTCTCAAATATTTGAATTAAAAATATAATTTTTAACTAAAAAGTTTACTTATATTTAAATATTTATATATTCATGCTACATAAACTACAAATCCAGAAATATATTCACTCACCATATTTGTTCGAATAAACGCAACGCCTTGTTCTTTTTTAAAGATTCTGACGCGAATATCGTTTGATGTTTGTTCTTTCTTCAAAATGTAGAAATTTCTTCTTCAACAGACAGGTAAATCTCAAAAAATTTTAAGTACCCTTTTTTGTGTGTGCACAGCTGTCCGAAAGTTTTAGTGGGTTTAAACTGTATTATTAAAATCTTACCTGACTTGCAGACAGCAGAATAAACGCCCTTTCTGATCCTTTTAAATGTGAGTAAAAATGATTTTTGAAAAGAATAAGAAATTGGGTCTATTCTTAATATATCTACATTTAAACGAGAAGGCGTTTATTCGAACTAATACAGCCGCATACTTAGAATGTTAAAGGGAACCTGTCACCAGCATTTCACCTATTAAACCAGCACAACCTGCTGGTAGTGGGTGAAAAATAATTTCTATATAACCTATAATTGGCTTCTTAGTCGGCTCTGTAGCTTTAGTGTTCAGTTTTTTTAGTGTTCCCACACCGTATGCTAATGAGCATAATATTGTCAAATCTTCGTTTGAAAAGAGTCAAATCTTCGTTTGAAAAGAGTCACATCTTCATTCCTCAAGTCTTTCTGGGTTTACCACGCCTCCTTACTTTTGATTGACAGCTCCTCGCCTTTCCCCAGCACAGAAAATCCCACGCTTGTGCATTGATGTCTTCTTCTGGTGTGTGTGCACCAAGGGACACCGGATTATTACGATAAAAGGCACGAAATGTTTGCAGACCGTTATTTACAGTCAGAGGAGGAGTTTAGGAGCGGGGATAACGTCAATGAACTTTTGATAGCAGCGGCCAGTGAGGGATAAGTAAAGTTCAATAGGTGAAATGCTGGTGACAGGTTCCCTTTAAGCAAAAAACTGCAAGCAACATTGATAATGTACAGTACTAGATGCCATCTGCAAGCCATGTAAGGTCTTCAAATTTGTTTTTGTAACGTTACTAAAAAGACACAGCATCTTGACAATGATATTACAATTATGTTACAGTCTTAGAAGATAAGATTACTGTAAAAACCCAAAAATATTGAAAGCACTTTCATGCACAATTCAAAATAATGGAGATTATTGATCAATGTAGCATACATACATAAATTAATAGATAAAGCATTCACATTTTTCTATTGATTTAATCAAACATGTCAAAATATTACCTTGTCTTGATTGAAGATTCCATTGGCTGTGTTACTGGGATTTACACTACTGAATGTTTTAAACATTAATATGTAAAAAATAAAATATTTTCACGTACCTTTCACTTCAAGTTCAATCTGTTGTTCTATTTTATCTTGAAGAACCTTTTCCAATGCTATAAAGGAAAAAATAAAATATTAACTTTGCGGCCTATTGTTACTTTTGGAGTGGATTTTTTTGCATGATAAAATATTGACTATGATACATTTTAGGCAAAGAATGAGCAAATTTTGAAAATAAAAAATTAAGATTCAAAATAAAAGGAGAGAATTTAAATGTGAGGAAAATAAGATTATTTTAAAGATTCAATTTAAAATACTGAAAACCATTATCTCTTAATATGTCAACACACTAATATAAGATATTGACATCAAATATTTAGTGTTGATCATAAAAATATGTTAAATTAGCTTTTATTATCAAATATAATATTTCACGTTGAAAAATGTGATACTAAATTTATCACACAAAACGATTCCTAAAAGAAAATCTGCAAAAGAGTATAAAGACTTGTAAGACATTTGCCCATTCCTTTCCAAGACAGATAACGACCACACTGACATAAAAAGCACATGCCGTAACAATTTAAAGACGTGAGCAGATGTGATGTGAATGCGTCTGTACAGATCATGTGAATAGATATGTGAACATGCCTTTACATGCCTCATATTTATTTGGAAATGCGGAGTTGATTGGTAAATGTATTTTGTAAATTTTTGTTCATTGCATACACCGATATGCAAGAATTCATATTTGGAAAGAACATGCAGTTGCCAACCTTTCACTCTCAGATGAGTGTTGCATTCGGCTTGTCCTGCAGCATTAACTATTTTGCAAGTATAGAAACCACTCTGCTTTGGAAGAACTTTCAGCAGCTTTAAGCTGCAGAGTGAACCATCATTTCTTAACAGGGAAGTTGCAGACTCATCAACCAAAAGTTTGTTGAAGAGCCATATAACACAAGGAGCCGGTATGCCCTTTATGACACAAAAGAGGGAGATATCAGCACCTTCCTTTACAAAAGTTTCTGGGGGCATTTGTTCAAGAAACATTGGCACTATAGCACAACAGTCTATTATTTCTTCATAAGGTATGATGTCCGGAAAGTATTCTTTGCTTCTTTGCCTTTCAGGGCCCTGTGGTCTTTGTGATGGAGTAATAGATATGCTTGATATTTTCACATTGGTTTCCTGTTTTGCTTCGTAAGTACTCTTAATCTGAATTTCTTTGTGAGATCTAAAACTTTTTTTATCTGTATCAGAGTTTATTTGTGCTACTGCTTTGGTGGTGGTTTCTTGTGCTAGGTAAGAATAAATTTTAAAAAGTGTTAGTCAAGAGGGCTCAGGAATACAGTGCATAATAGTACTACAAATTAGATCAAACTAAATAATCCTAAAGGTTGTTAGTATTGTAAGTATAATAAGTAATATATTGATGGTTCTTCTAATTTCATTGCTTTGTTTAGTGTAGTAGTAGTTATATTAATTGCAAATGTAATAGTTTATTCTATAATAATAACAATATATAGTAGCTATATTGCATTATCTTTGTAACATTGTATGTTTCATGAATTTGTATCTATATAATTGATCTAATTTTGTATGTATCATTATATCATTTATTATCAAAGAAAAATAAAAAAATATCTATTTAGTGCAGTAGCAACATTAAAATGTCTGTAGTGTTGTAAAACACTTGTATATAAACAGAAATAAGCACGTTACAACTATGTTTCTTTGGAATAAATTATTGTATCTTTATCAAAAGATTAATGTAATGCAAATGAATGCATAACAATTTAGATATCACCGGAATTGTCAACGTCCATAAGGTATTAAAATTGATTATTTCCAGTGGGTTTATGGTTCTTTTTGTGGAGACTCCACGAGGATGCCAATCCTCCCTCCTCGTGGAGTCTCTGCAAAAAGAACCATAAACCCACCGGAAATTATCCATCCGGATACCTTATATACTTCGACACTTTGGGTGAATTCTAAATTCTTCTGCATTTATTTGATAAGATTTTTTGCAAAGAAACAAAGTTGCAACATGCTTATTTCTATTTATATACAAGCTATACTGCCTTTGTGGGACATCGGAGGCAACTCACCCAGCATATTTTTACCCAGGTATCTATTGCTTTTTATTGGGTCAAATCACTTATAGCTATTATGTTATAAAACACAATAGCTATTATGTTATAAAACACAACATTTTTCCTATAATAAGCTCTTAATAATATAACCCTAATTGTTACCATGCAAATTTTGGCATAGAGCTATGCATGTTAGAATTTGACATCTTTGTCCAAATTTACTATTATATTATTTTTAGTTCTTCATTTTACATTAACTTGTACTAAAGCAAAAACGATGTGTAGAAAAGGTAGATCCAGCACTCGAATAATTAAAATTCCAATTTTATTTAGGTCATGTTAAAACAAGGGATAAAACAAAAATCCCGGGACCACGCTTACGTGTTTCAGACCACTAGGGTCCTTAATCATAGCTATGCGTGGTCCCGGGATTTTTGTTTTATCCCTTGTTTTAACATGACCTAAATAAAATTGGAATTTTAATTATTAGAGTGCTGGATCTACCTTTTCTACACATCGTTTTTGCTTCAATTGCCTGCAGTCGATACAGGATCAGTCTAGGAGTATCTACAAGCACCTACAGCATTTGGATTAATCACTTTGCATCAGTCAAGCATCTTATATATAAAAAATGCATGGAAAACGCAACCATGGCGTGGTGGTTATGAGGTTAGCGAAACTTTTAGTAAAATATTTTTCTATTTTTTATTAACTTGTACTATTGCAGTTAGTTTTGTAGTGTATTTGTGCTATAATTTAATCTATTAAACAACTAAAGAACCATCATTTATTATTTTCAAATATTAAGAAAAGAATCTAGCGACAAAATTAATCAAAATTAATAGCCACCTTCTAAAGTTAGTACTGCAGTGCTTGTCTCTTCTCCAAAATCATTATGTAAAGTGCAACTGTATGTGCCTTGATCTGTCATCTGAACATTCTCTATGGTAAGCAACATGACATTTCCATTTTGGGATATTTTTACTCTTGCTGTGTCTTCTATTGTTTGGCCTTCATGCTTCCAAGTAACTTGTAGGTTGCCATCTAGTACAGCACAGATAAACTGGGCTACTTCACCACATTTCACCGTCATATCATGAAGTTTAAGCAGTATCTTTGGTGTGCGACTGCTAATGGCGTCAATGTTAGCTTTGGTGACCTCTTCTGAACTACTTTGATTGATGGTTTCTTCATACTGTGCTTCTACTGTCTTCATGGATGATGCAGTTATGGAAGAGTTTTCAGAAACACTTTGAAAAACCTGTCCACCTTCTTCAGTGGTAAGCCCTTGTACTGATTTAAATTCTTTTAAATACACTGTGGCTTCTGACACTGACTGTGTGCTGACAGACTCTGTAATGCTTTTCGTAGAACTTGTAAAGCTTTGACTAACTATGGATTGCACTGTGTAATCAAGCGAAAAAAAAGAAATTATCAACTAAATTGTCCAATATTCCTTATGATACGAACAAATATGTTGATCAAGAAGACTTAAACATCACTTGAGAATAATGCATGCCAACTGCATGCTTTGTACAAAAATTGACAAAGGATGAAGAACTGGAAATTCATGCTGACATAGAAGGTTGCATCTTCTTTCGTTGTCGCTTTCCAAAATTTTTGAATAAGATTGTTCTTTAATGATCCAAAGTAAGAGTGACACCTGTTTTACTACTGGATTAAAATAACTGGAATTGTTAGATAATTTAGCGTTGGTTGGTTCAATTGATAATTTCAAAGTGAAATGATTTTCATGTCAACAAACGTGGGAATAGTGGACTAATGGTTTAGAAATTGTGACAGATAATATAAAAAGGTGAAGTTTCATGATCTTAGTTATATTTCTGTATAATGAGTGAACTTATATCCCAGTGTAAGAGGTGGATATGTCAGAAAGGTGAAAACTATAATTAAGAGTGCAAATGTGTTATAAATCAAACCTAATGGGACAGTGGGGCTTTACCTTCAGTCACTGTTAGGGTGGCTGCACAGGAGACTTCACCAGCACTATTTTTGGCTTTGCAAGTATATTCACCAGCATTCTCTGGAAAGGCATCCACTATAATAAGTATAGCTGTGTTTGTAGATTCATCAAAATGAAAGACTATATTTTTGGAAGGTAGGACTTTATTTTGGTTGTGAAACCAATAAATTTCTGGTTTTGGAAAGCCAGAAACTCTTGCCACAAAACGCACTGTTTCCCCACTGTTTACTGTATAGCTTGAAATAGGCTGGATGAAGATGGGACTATGAGCAACCAGTTCCCTCTTAAATGACTCAGAAGACGTAATCTGCCCTTGTGGAGGTAATGAAAAATCTGCAGCAAGTTTTTGCCCTGAAAAGAAGCATGTTAAGTTTTATTTGAAACATTTAGCCAGTAAAATTATAAATTATTCCCTTAAATAGTATAAGTATGCAGGGCTTGATTAGAAACATAGCCCAAAACCAAGTATATTTTCTTCTGACAATTTTAAAAGAACACCTTTGTACGGGTGCGACATGGATTCCACAACATAGTGTAGGGCTCAGCGTCAGACTGAGAAAGACTGGCAGACTGACTAATTTTAGCAAGTCAACCTTTGTTGCAAATGCCAGATCGGCCAGTCTGGTCTGAAATCTTCATTGATATTTATATGATGAAAATAATACTACCAGCATAACCAGGATACCAAATATGTCACGGCTGTCATGTTATTGTAACTGAAACACTATCTATGTTGTCCATGTGTGATCTTTTTATAAATGATGTATTATTTTTGTTTCTTTTAGTATTTTTAATGTTTTACTTTGTTTTATTGTATGTAGAAAATGTTTCGATATCTTTGTGACACAGAAAGACTGCACCTTTCTACAATGAACAACAGAATGAAAAATAAGAGACAGACGAGAACATATAGCGAAGAAACAAAAAGAGGGTAATATGACAATTGGAAAGGATGGTTACAGAGCTGTTCCATATTCAGGACAAGAATATGTATGTCAGTAACATTTAACATGATTGCGTTAGTGACATTAATTGACAATGGCGACAAATACTATGTTAGCACCACTGTTAAATAGTTGATATATGTATTACACAACAGAGACATTAGACAACATACCTTCGAGCCTGAGATTTGCAGTGCATGAAACTTGTCCAAGAGCATTGCTAGCAGCACAAGTATAGACACCTTCATCTTCAGAGAAGGCTTCTGCTATTTCAAGTTGATAGGTGTCTTCAAATTGTGTCATTTTAAAGAAGCGTGATGGCTTGATCTCTTTGTCTTTGCTGTACCAGGAAACTTTCAGATCTTTAGAAAAATAATAGTATATTACAATTTTTATTATTTTCTATGAAGAAACATATATTATCAATGTACTGTATAACATGTTGCCTATACTAAATATATACTATATATGCTAAGATGATGATGATATTAACCCCTTAACGACATGTCACGTACTGGTACGTGGCAGCCGTTAAGGGGAAGTATGGAGCGGACTCACGGGCTGAGCTCGCTCCATACACAGTGAGGGTGACGGCTGTATTACATAGTCGACACCTCACTGCAATGGGCGGAATCAATGATTACTTTGATTCCGCCTGTTTAACACCATAAATGCCACGGTCAAATGCGACCACGGTATTTACATTATTAGAAACATGGGGCGACCCCTGAAACACTCCATCACACCCCCCTGCGACACGATCGGCCATTTATAGTGGTTGTTATGGCAGCCTGGGGCCTAATAAAGGAGACTGTCAGAAACACGATATACTGCAATACATTAGTTTTGCAGCATATTATGCAAGCGATCCAACGATCGCTGCTTCATGTCCCGTAGGGGGACTAATAAAAAAAGTAAAAAAAACTGTTAAATAAAGATTTTTATAATGTTCCAAAAAAGTAAAATATTAAAAGTTAAAAAAAACCCCTTTAAAAATAAAAGTTAACATAACTGGTATTGTCGCATCCGTAAAAGTCAGAAGTATCACAATATATCATTATTGAAACCGCTCGGTGAACGACGTGAAAAAAAAAATATATAATAATTAAAAAAAAAAAAAATATATATATATATATATATATATATAGAACATTCAAATTGCTGTATTTTGGTCACCTTAGCACTGCAAAAAAAGGAATAAAAAGTGATCAAAAAGTCGCATGTACCCCAAAATGATATTGGTGAAAACTACAACTTGCCTTGCAAAATTTAAGCTCCCACACCTCTAAATTGATGGAAAAATAAAAAAGTTATGGCTCTCAGAATATGGCCACACAAAACATGTTTGTTTTTTTAGCAAATAGTGTTATTTTTTTTAAAGCGGTATAACATAAAACAAAACATATAAATTTGGTATCACCGTAATCGTGTCAACCTGTAGAATAAGGTGAATATGTAGTTTTTACCGACTGATGGACGCCGTAAAAACAAAAAAAAAACCAAAAATGGTGTAATCGCTGTTTTTTGCCCATTTCACCCCATAAATCATTTTTTTTGCAGATTCCCAGTACATTATGCTGTACAATAAATGGTGCCGTGAAAAACTACAACTTGTCCCGCAATAAACAAGACCTTATATGGCTATGTCGACGAAGAAATAGAAAAGTTATGGCTTTTGAAAGGCAGTAAGGAAAAAACAAAAATTAAAAACATAAATTGGCCTGGTCTTTAAGGGGCAGTGGCATAACTACCGCTGTAGCGGCCATAGCGTCTGCTACGGTGCCCGCGGCATGAGGGGGCCGTGCTGCCTGCCGGCACGGGCCAACAGCCTCCCCCATGGCCGGAAGCTCCGCTAGCAGCTGCTATGACTGCTACAGCGCGACGCCACTGAACTCTATGGCAGAGCAGGGCTGTATCTCCCCGCTCTGCCATTAAAGGGGTTGTTCCTACAAAACACATGTATCCCCTATCTACATGTGTGATCGCTGAGACCCCCAGCGATAAGGAGAATGGGGGACCAAAAGTCACCTGAAGTTCTCCATGAGAAACCTCGGACTTCCGGGGTTTGTGTCGGCAGCTATGTAGAAAAGAATGAAGCTCCTGCGTGACCAGCGCTCCTTTCATTTTTATTGAGCTGCCGGACGCAGACCCCGATAGTCCGAGGTTTCTCATGGAGAACTTCGGGGGACTTTCCGTCCCCCATTCTCCTTATCGCTGGGGGTCCCAGTGATCACACATGTATCCCCTATACATGTCTTTTGTGGAGCAAACCATAGGCTACAGCCCGTTTTTTTTTTGGAGGGGGGGGGCTGTATGGAGTTATATACAGGGGGGCTGTGTGGTGCTATATACAGGGGGACTGTATGGTGCTATATACAGGGGGGCTGTATGGTGCTATATACAGGGGGCTGTATAGTGCTATATACAGGGGGGCTGTATGGCGCTATCTACCGGGGGGGCTGTATGGTGCTATATACAGGGAGGTGGCTGTATGGCGCTATCTACAGGGGGGCTGTATGATGCTATCTACAGGGGGCTGTATGGTGCTATATACAGGGAGGGGGCTGTATGATGCTATCTACAGGGGGATAGTATGGCACTATCTACAGGGGGGCTGTATGGCGCTATCTACAGGGAGGGGTCTGTATGGCACTATCTACAGGGGGGCTGTATGGTGCTATATACAGGGGGCTGTGTATGGCGCTATCTACAGGGGTGGGTTGTGTGGCACCCAGGGGAGGGGGCCCAGTCAAAAGTTTGCTATGGGGCCCAGTCTTAGTTACACACCTGTTAAGGGGTTAATAAGCACATAAAATAAGTTATACTTTACACTTAATATTTTTTTCCTTGTGTTTTTTTTAATGTTCCAATGTATCTTAAATTACAAATGAAGCAACTTTGAAATAAAGTCTTGAGTAAAATGATCCTACCGATTTGTTTACAACTCCTAAGCAGGCTTATGTGTCTCCATGGTAACAGACTACAAATATATAATTTGTAGTCTGATTCTACAGTCATACTCGCTTCAATCTGTTTACTTATTCTTAATCATGTAAATTTTATATATTAGCAAGAAGTAAGGGACAAATTAATAGAAATATGAGTGTAGAATCGGATAACACAGATTTTGGAGTCTTCAAACCCTGCATAGATCTGCGCAGGAGCTATAGTCATATAACAAGATATATTTTATTCATTGCTATTTGTAAGTTTTGTATTTTTTTTTATGCATTGTAACAATAAAAAAAAGTGGCCGCAAAGGTTGACTTTCCCTTTATCATTATTAATGTTCTGTTTGACCATCAAAGAATGTGGAACTAACCTGAGCCAGAGACACGACACTGGAAGATTGCTGACTGTCCTTCTGCAGTAATGGCATCACGGAGAGGTGTGATAATTTCAGGAGGATAGACTGGTGCCTCCAAATCTGGTGACACTACTTCTGAAACGAAAAAATTGATTGGATTATTTTCTATATTCATAGCTAATCAGCAACTTCTGTACAACAGTCAAAGAATTTACGACATTATAAAGCTAGGCCTTTTCCAAAAAATATAAAGAGATACATTTGCTTTCAAAAGTTGAAAACAAAATAGGATCAAACTTACTGATCTTGCTAAAAAAAAACTCTTACAAATTTGAAGGCTCCACCAATAATTCTAATATAGTACATAGAGGCAGGCCACCATGTGTGCAATCTATAATCATGGGCCTAGAGTTTTCAAACCCCATTCTAAAGACTTTACCTTCAACAGTTAGTGTTGCAGATGTGCTGGCCATTCCAGAGTCATTGCTTGCTTCACATGTGTACAATGCTTCATCTTCAGGGAAGGCCTCAATGAGTAATAGGGTGTATTCCTGTCCATCATGAAGGAACTTGCATTTGAAACCTGGAGAAAGTTGTGTTGAGTCTTTAAACCATCCTACAGTTGGCTGTGGCTTGCCAGTTACTACAGTGCAGAAACGTGCAGGTTTTCCAGATTCCACATGCACAGGCTCGAGTTTCTGTATTATTACAGGAGGTTCTGGAGCTGTTGAAAAATAACACCAATGTTTAGTTACATAAGATGTAACAGGTATCAGTCATAGTCGTTACAGCAATATTTATCAATCTTCTACTTTTCTGTTATTAACTGATTGAACTGCATATCAGATGTCTAACATTTTGATATCTCATCACCTACCATTTACATAAAGAGTGACAGAGCTCCTGTTTTTGCCAGCCATGAAGGTATATTCTCCACTATCGCTCATCACGGTTTCGGTGATGCACATGCGATGCACACGTCTTTCCACAATGTACTCATATCTCTCTTCGATATGGAAATTGATCTCAATACCGTCCTTTAGCCATCGAGCATCAACATCATCTTCATTGACTTCAAACTCAACCACGGCTCTTTGTCTTTCAACAGCCTACAAATAATATTCAAACAATAATCTCAAATATTTACTGATTTAAGCATTTTAATAGATTGTCAAGAGGATTTCAGTTCGAAACGACATTTTCATGTAATTATTTAGCAGTAATCATTAACATAAGAGCTATGCTTCTCTCATATTAACACCATCTATTAATAATTAATTTCCATAATATTTTTAACTTGTGTACAATTTATTATATCATTTTTAGGATAAATACCTCAATTTGTTTTCGAGCAGAAGTGATACGGACATCACGGCCTTCCACATGTAAGTTGGCAGTGGACATATTACTTCCAGCAACTACAGAGTATTGCCCAGCATCGGACATGCGAGCAGTAGGAATTACAAGACGGTGAACATATCTCTCGCTCTGAATTTTAACCCTATATTGAGAAAGGCACAAAAGAGAAAATAAGTACATATTAAATATTGATAACATTAATCAGACAAACTTTAATATATGTTCCTAAACAGTATGGCTTCCATACTAAATGGAGTTATGACATCTATGCTGGATCAATATTTACATGGATGCCGATGAATCCTGATGGACCCAATTGACATTATAATTGGGGCTGTCAGGTTGTTACCAGGGTTCCGGTATTTTAACGGCAAGAGACTGACATTCTTCCTGTCAAAAATATTGGAACCCCTGACAGAAACCTAAAAATTTAAATGTGAACAAAGCCTAATATTTTCCAAATATAAATTTGGACTCAATGGAAACAAACTTACCTCTCAGTGATTTGGAGTTCTTGACCATCCTTCATCCACTGAACGATCAAATCAGGCTCAGAGATTTCACATTCAAATGTTGCTCTTTTCTTTTCAAGTACTTTAATTTCTTTGATAGGTTTCCTGAATTCTATATGACGAGCTAGAGGAAAGCAAGACAGAAAAATTAAGTCAAAACATCCCAGCTATATATATGTTTGCAAATGAATGCCAGAGTGGGGACAAAGGTAGAACTTCCCAATGCCCCTCTCTGGGACCCATTTACACTTTTTAGACAAATTCAAGGGAATAGCCACATTAAAAAACAATTTTCCATATGAACAAAGATAAACTTACCTTCAACATACAAGTTAGCTCTAGATACTGCATTTCCAGCAACAAAGCTGTATTCTGCAGCATCACCAAAGTGGACGTTTCTGATTGTAAGAGAATGGGTCTGCTGTTTGGCCTTTATCTGGCTACGGTCTGTAGACTTGATTTCAACGCCATTCTTCAGCCATTTATAAGTGATGCCTTCATGGTTTACAGTCACTTCAAAAGTGATGGTGTCTTTCTCTTCAGCATTGATATCTTTTAACATGGAAGTAATCAGGATAGCTGAAAAAAAAGAAGGATTCACAATCATAAGTCAGATAATTTAGAAGAAACAAAAAAGTATGATCTATCCACTAAGTGACCAACTTCTAGTTCTTGTCTTAAGAAATGTAATGTTTACAGTTAGTTCTATGCTGGAAACTAGTGCTGGACTATCAGAATATCTGGATTGTCAGATTCAAGACTAGTGGAACATTACATGCAGTAAATTTCCTTTAATAGGCATTAATCTGACCTGATAGGTAGCAGATTTTCAAATAGTCTGGATTATTGGATTATAATAGAAAACGATATAAAATGTAGTATCATAATTTGTTCTCTGTGATTTGTTGTCTTTTTATGGTCTGGTAAAATTGTAGATCAGTTCTTTGTTAAAAACAAATGCTGGATTAATCACATTTCTAGTTTATAGGTATTTAAATGAATTTAAAAAAGAATATAGATAACTAGATAGGTAGGTAGATAGATAGATAGATAGATAGATAGATAGATAGATAGATAGATAGATAGATAGATAGATAGATAGATAGATAGATAGATAGATAGATAGATAGATAGATAGATAGATAGATAGATAGATAGATTGACAATAGAGATATAAATACAAATAAAACTATCTGCTGATTTATACATACGTTTCACAGTCAAAGTGGCGGTGACTTTGTCATTTCCACAGACAAACGTGTATTCAGCGGATTCTTCACTGCTTGTATTCATGATAATCAGTTGGTGAAGTTTTCCCTGAACCACAATCTTAAACTTCTCACTCATTTCAATTTCCACTCCATTTTTCAGCCAAACAGATGGCACATTAAAGTGAGACACCTCACATTGGAATGAGGCTGTTTTGGTTTCAGGGACCTCAATGTTCTTCATGGTCTTTGTAATATGTAAAGCTAGAGAGAAACAGAAGTCATGTATTTATTACCCAACAGGTCTTCCAGGATAGCAGACAATAAATCATAGGTAATGGGGATATAAAACAATATTAGGAATTTCCTTACTTTCCACAAACAACTTGGCTCTGCACTCAAGTTGTCCAATGACAGCTGTGTATTCCCCGGCATCAGCAGGACTCACATTCTGCAAGACAAGCTTATGAACTTTGCGTTCTGATACTATTTTATGCTTGTCGCTTGGTTTCAGCTCCACATCCTTAAAGAGCCATTTGACAGGAACAGTATCATGAGAAACGCTAAGTTCAAATGTTGCTGGTGTGTTTTCCAGGGCAGTCACGTCCTTGGGTTTCTTAATAATTTTTACAGCTGAAAAAAGAAAATAGTGCATTAGACCAGCTGCCAAAATCCATAGCATTGGAGGTATTCATACTTCAGTGTTAGTAACTTACTCTCTACATGAAGTCTGGCATTAGCGCCAATCTTTCCAAGTTTAAAACTGTAAACAGACTCATCCGGAACAATACAGTTCTTGACTCTCAAAGTATGCACTAGTCCAGCTACAGTGATTTCATATTTGTTATTGGACTCTAGTTCAACACCATTTTTGATCCACTGGGCTCCTTTAACATCAGGGTGAGTAAGTTCCACACTGAAAATAGCATCTTGTGTCTCGGTAACAGTTTGGTTCTTTAGTGTCTTCTTTATCTTGACAGCTAGAAAAATAATATAACCCCAATGTCACAACAGATATAGATCACACAACATTTTATTCCACACTGTTTACATGTATTGATTTCTAGATAAGATCTACAACAGTGGTGCACAACTGGCTCAAAATGCGTTGCCATGCCATCTCTGGAACCCCCATATTTGGAGACTCCTCTCAGAGAGAAGAGAGATGGAGAGGTGGCTACGCAAGTATGCGGCTCCCACCATCGTAGTTTATTGGAGACCCCCATTTTCCCGAGAAGTGGAAGTGCCAGAAATGGAACCACCACCTATCAGACATTTATGGCATATGCTGTTGAAATGTCTCAGATGAGAATACCCCCTCAAGTTCTATTGCGATCCCTGAGAAGGGTAATATTGAAAAATGTGGCTCTTGGGCCAAAAAAGGGTGTGCACCACCCCTAATTTACAAGAACTGCCAATTTTGTACGATGAGCGACTTAAAGAGGACCTGTGTAAGGTGTCTTTTTATTGACAAGTATAATGGTGACAATCTGTTGGCAAATTTATTCATACAATTCTAGGAGGAATAACAGAGGAATGGCACAACGTAGAGTTCTGAGAAAAAATGCTTCAGAATAATTATTTTTATAAAAAAAAATAGTAAAAAAGAAAAACTTGTCAAGAGAGCTAACAGGTTCTCTTTATTTAAATTTTAAATTTCGGGTTCATTACCTAGGCGGTGGTCATTGGTGGATTCTGACAAAGTATCATGACCACAACAACATGCATTTCTTATGCACTCATTATTCCATATTAATTATCAGTTATTAAGTTTATCGTTGATATGATTTTAGATACTGAACAGCTAACCTTCAACTTTCAGTTTTGCAGATGTTTTGGATGTTGCTACTTGATAGGTGTATTCTCCAATATCTTCAATCTTGCTGATGGGAATTATAAGTTGTCTTTTGGCACCAACTGATTGACTTTTGATGCTGTCACTGAAGTTTATTGCTTTTCCTTCTCTTAGCCATTGTCCTTTGGAGTCTGGATTAGCTACTTCACACTCAAATACTGCTTTCTGGGATTCAGCAACTGTGAGGTCCACAAGTGGCTTGCTAATAGCACCACCTATAGGGATGAAAGATAATCGCAGTAAGAAAACCAGTACCCTTTTCCCACTAAATATATTGACATTTTCCAAAAATTATTTTAAGGTTTTATTATATTTTTGAAGTACCTGAAACAGAAAGTTTTCCACTAGTTTGCTGTTCCCCAGCAAAGAATGTGTACTGTCCTTCCTCATCCTTCATCATATCAGTAATTGTAAGTGTGTATATCTTGCCCTTGGATTCAATCTTGTACTTTGGACTTGGCTTTAGTTCTTCATTTTTGAAAAGCCATAGGGCGTCAATTCCAGCATGGGACAATTCAACCTCCAAGGTTACATTCTGTGTCTCCGTACAAGTCATGTCACTTAGTCCTCTAATGATTGTGATTTCTGTAAGATAGGAAATAATAGGATATATTAATATTGGCAATTTGAAGCTTTACAAGAGCTGTCCAAAAATAAATTACAATATCCTACCATACAATATTACTACTGGCATTTTCCATCCACTGTATTTAGGGCAAGGGCATTTAAACCCCACTAGTAGAGTATTTAAAAAACAAGTATTGCAATCTACATTTAATTGTCTATATGGGCTCAAAATTAATTAAAAAGAACAATCCTAATACTTACTTTCCACCGTAAGTTTGCAGCTGGATTCCACTTTACCAATTATCAGCTTGATTTGTCCTTCATCAGAAGCATAGGCTCTAGAAAATACCAGCCTCTGCTTGGCACCTTTGGCAATTGCTTGCACTCTGTCATCGAGTTTAACTAGATGATCATTGATTGACCATTTGGCAGATGCCATATCAGGAACTGAGACTTTACATTCAAGGACAGCCTTTGTTCCTTCTATAGCATGAACATCTTTTAGGGGTATGACAATCTCAACACCTGTGGAGTGTAAATATAATATTTAGAACTGGACTTATATCTTGCAGTTGGATAATATAGAAATCGTGTAAGAAATATTAACACTCACTATAAACAGACAAATGTCCAGATGTGGAGAGATCCAGTTCCGGTACAGTAAAGGTATATTTTCCAATATCATCTGCAGTAGCATCTTCAATAAGTAACATGTGTGATTGTTTGTCAATTACAATATGAATACGATCACTGGGCTGTATCTCTCCTCCATCTTTCAGCCAGATTCCTTCTGCGTTTTCAAGAGATACTTTTACTTCCAGCTGAGCAATGTCACCCTCACATACTTTCTGATCTGAAAGACCTTGTATGACTGAAATTGGACGGGCTGTAAAAACAAAAGAAAAAAACCAGTAAGATGTCTATAAAAATACAGACCTGTGAAGGAGATTTTCATAATTACAAGACAATTTACTTACACTTCACTTTCATCTGTGCAGTAGTCTTTTTCCCAGCAATCACAAAACTGTATTCTCCTTGATCTTCTTTTGTGACATCTTTAACTGTAAGAACATGACGTCCTCGGCGGGAAGTAGTAACATATTTGCTATTGGATGTTATCTCCGTATCACCACGGTACCATTTACCCTCTGCGTCTTCAAGAGTAATTGAACATTCAAACTCTCCGGATTGTGTTTCTGGAACCTCAATGTTCTCAAGTTTTTTGATAAACGCAACAGGAGTACCTGTAATACAAATGGGTATTTAAAGACCATCATAAGAAAGTGTAATACTGTGGTTCTACAAACTTATCGCATGAGTATGTTAAGAATACACATCATTTCTTGTAGTTATGGTCAACATTTACTTTTTATGTCCATTGATATTCTTCCTACCTTCAACAATGAGTTTAGCCGTTGTCTTAACAGATTCCTCTTCTTTAAGAGCACAAGTGTATTCATCAGCATCTGACATTTCAATTACAAGTACGGAAAGGAAATGGACTTTTCTTTCAGAATGCATTCTGTACTTATCACCAGAGTGAATTTCCACACCGTTTTTGAACCATTTTACTTTGACAAATGGTTCTGATGTTTCACACTCAAAGGTTACCAGGGAATCTTTTTCCTTTGCTGTCAGTTCTTGTAACTCTTGTATGAAAGTGATGACCTGTTTGCCTGCATGTGAAGAAATAACATTATATAAGGTCACAGAAAAGTAAGACACATTTTATGTCAATGGAAGAATTATCGATTACAGATGTCTCACCTTGCACAAGCAAAAATGCATGACTTGATGTTTCACCAGCCAGATTGATGGCTTTTACCATGATGCTGGCAGAGTCTTCTGCAACAACATCTTTGATAACCAGTTCACACACATTATCTTCTGGCCAGTACCAATAAATGCGCTCAGATCGTTCAACCTTGACACCATTTTTAAACCACTGGCACTCTGGGTCTGGCTTTCCTACAACACGGACACGGAAATGGGCTTCTGCTCCCTGAGCAACTGTTTGACTCTGGATTCTTTCAAATATCTTGGGAGCTTCCATGCTTGGGGATAGCTCAATTCTGTCTGGTTTGAAGGTTGGAATAGTAATTTTGCCTTCCTCTTCGAGTGCTTTCTTTTCTTCCTCTGTTAGTTCTTTGGTAAAGTGAAGAAGATCATCTTTTGTCTTCTTTAGCATATCCTCATATGCTTCATCTTTTCTACGTGATTTCAGCTCAACAGCAGTAATAGCTTCATAGTACCCTTCTTCTGTCCTGCGCTTAAATTTGCTGCGGAGTTCTTCTGATTCTTCAGTGAGTTTGTCATGAGTAATTCTTTCAGTCCTCTTAAGTTTTACAAATTCTTTTCCTCCTGCTTCTACTTTCTTGACATCAAATGGAAGTCTTCCTGCCTCAGCTGGAGGAGCGGCAACTTTTGGCTCATGTGTTCTCCTAAGCACAGACCTAAAATCTTCTTTCTGCTCTATCTCTAGTTTTACTGAATGTTCTTCAACGCCCTCAGGGTTTTCTGCTGTAATTCTAACATCACCAGAATCATAAGATTTGCAGTCAACAATTTCAAGGTAATATATACCATCATAGCGAAGTCTGAATCTTTTGCTTTTACGAATAAGTTGTCCATTAAGGTACCAATTTACTTTTGGTTGTGGATATCCCGTAACACGGCAACGGAATCTTGCTATTTCTCCTTCATAAACCCTTGCAGGATCAGGAAATAAAACTATTTCAGGTTTTTGTCTTTCTTTTACATCTTCTGTTACTCCTGCGAGGGCACCTTCATGTGCTAGCCTTTCCAGCTCTTCAATTCTTTGCATACCTCGTCTTCCTTCTGGCAGCTGAGATTCCTCAACAAGACTCTTCTCATCTTTTACAATTAAGGTAGCTGATGTGTGGTCTGTTCCATATTTATTAGTTGCCCTACAAGTAATAACACCGCTGTCTCTGGGATAAGCTACTTCATAATCAAGACTGCAGTAGCCAAACTCATTCACCATTCGAAGCCGGTTAGCAGCATCTAATGGCTTTCCATCATGAAGCCATTCAACTATCATTGTTGGGTCTCCAATTGGTGTAAGACGACATTCAAAGTGAGTAGGCCCAAAGCGCTTGAGCCTTACTGAAGTAAGTTTCTTCTTAAAAAATGGTTTTTGCTGCTTCTCTTTGTCATATAGGTCTCCTTCTTCCCATTGTTCTTGACCATAACGGAGATGTAGGGGCTCTAGTTCTGGAGCTGCAATTTCTTTTGCCTTGTATGTTCCCTTTGGAATTATCAGTTTTCTCTCTGGTTCTGGTTCAGCAAATTCAACTTCAACATTTACTTTGCATCTAGTAGTGTCACGTCCGGCTTTATTAATAGCAGTGGCAGTATACCATGCAGCGTCATTGCCAGCTGCAGACTGAATTTTAAGTGCTGCTTGTCCTTTATTTCCTTCAATTCTGTAAATGAAAGATATTTTATATTAGTACACTTGGATTTTGGGTAAAGTATGTATTGTAAGAACACCAAAATGACTCAATATATACTCACGTTATGTTTGGAAATTTGTGAGCAGCTATGATGTCGCTGTTCTTCAGCCACACAATATCAGGATTGGGGTTGCCCACAGCTTTCACAGCCATTTCCAGTTTAGTGCCTTCTTTGACACTAACATTTTTAAGTTTATCCACAAACTGTGGTCTTTGCAAATGTTCCTTTGCTGCAGAGAAAACAAACAACTCAGAATAAATTAGAGTGCTAAAAGCAAATATCTAAATATAGACCCGAACTGATAAAGTAAAAATATTGTACCTTCCACAGTCAATGTCATTGAGACTGAAGTTTTACCAGCTCTGTTCTGAGCTATGACAGTCCATTCTCCAGAATCAGTTGGCAAAGCTGGGACTATGATAAGCGACTGCGTACCATCTTCCTTGATAACAATTTTATGTGTATAGTCATTGACAATTTGTTGACCTATAAAAGATAATATGAATAATATATTTTTTCTTTAAATATGATTCATGAAACAGGTATAACAGTAAATAATTTCAGTTAACAACTCCAATTACATTACTCCCTTCACTAACACTATTAATATTTTTGTTCAGATGTTCAGTATTTTCTGTAATAGGTACAGTGATACAATATTGTTTTTTTCAAAATCAATCAAAAAAATTATTCTGAAATTAGTTACCGTTGTGGAACCAAAACGTTTCAGGCATTGGTCTTCCAACAACTTTCAAGTCAAATCTTGCGGTTTGACCTTCAGAACATTTGAAGGAAGCAGGTTTTAAGACAAAGACTGGTTTGTATAATCTCTCCAACTGGGACTCATCAGTTTCATCCAATCGGCGAGCAGGAGAACGTGCTGGAGAACGTGCAGGGGAGCGACTTGGTGACCTGGGAGATACAGACCTATAATAATAATAAGAATATAATAGGATATAAGTTAGAATATTAGCCAATCTAATTATCAAAAATAAACTATGCACTTGTAGTAGAACAGCAATGTAAAAGATTTGTCAAAAACAGCTTTAATACCAAAATACCTTATTCTTTTCACAGCTTCTGGGGCTGGTATATAAGCAGGACCTCCAGTGGGTGCCGCTGGCTCCACATACAGTTTTGCTGAGCAAATGGCATTTCCTTTAAAATTACTGGCCAAAGCAGTATAAATTCCCTCATCTTCCGTCAATAGAACAGATATGCGAATACTGGCCCTTCCGTCTTGTAGGGTTTCCATTTGGTAGCGTCCTCCCTGTTTAATGCGTTTACCATCCTTGAACCATACGATCTGCAATAAATAGAAAAACCTCATTAATAATTTATAATTGACATGTCTTTTGATCTAAATGAAATAAATCTAGAGAAATTAATTTACTTTAACCCCAGTCATAACTACCAGACAGTCGGGGTACAATTACCTCCCTGACACAACAATTAATTCTTCTGCCAGGTGAGATAGGTATCCCCTTTTAATAGTTCTTAGTAAAATTAAGCTTTCACCTTACTGAGACATTATGACATTCTAACATGACATTTGATATCTTATACATTTAATATTTAAGAGTATAAATGTTTTAAGTACCTTTGGTAATGGGTAGCCAGACATTTTACAGTGAAATGTGACGCCCATTCCTTCAAGGATCTGGTAACTTTTCAGTCTAATATCAAATCCTGACTCGATTATTTCCGATTCAGGAACATCGACAATCATCTCTTCTCCATCTTCTTCAAGGAGTTCTTCTAAGCTGATCTTAATAATTCTGTATTCAATCTCTTTGATCAGTTTCTCTTCAAATGCAGTTAGCCTATATTCCTACAAAAATGTAATTGAATTGTAGGTTAATTGAGCAACAACACTTAATTAATGTATGTCTTAATTTACATAAATTACTGATTTCATCATTTGTATTTATATTTCTGTTCAACCATTTTAGAAGATAGCAACGATAACTCACTAAAGTGTTGGCTAATAGAAAATATTATCCATAAATAATAACTATAAATATCCCAAATAAGTCAAGTTTATAAATATGAAATGTTCTGCAAGAACTACATCTACTTCAACTTGTCCTTCTCGGAAGGTACTGACGCTCCGTGTGAAGATCCAGCTGGTATGAAGTCTTTGGGGCAAGTTCTCTAGGAAAAAGTTACTAAATAGCTCTCGTCCAAAAGGAAGAAATCTGTCCCTCTAATGCAACTTACTGGTAGCTACCCTGTAAGTCGATGTCTGACCCCTCATAGAGTATTAAAACAATGACTCGGATTGGGCATCAGCCCACAGGGTAGCTATCCATAGGTGGTACTAGAGAGACAGCTTTCTTCCTTCTGGCAAAGAGCGATCTTGAAAAAAGTCCCTGTAATTAATGTGGCGTATCTGTGGCTCCAGTAAAGAAATGATTAGCTCTTCATGGTTTTGTAAAATTGATTTAATGCCTTTCTCTATTCTTATTTTAAAGTAGACGTTTACCTCAGCATGAATTGTAGTTTTCACTAAAGAAGTGTCCTTGGCCATCTTCTTTCTGATAAGGGCTTGTTCTCTTTCATATTCCTTGTCATATTCAGCTCGAGGTGCCTCGGGTGCCACTTCAGCTATTTGCGGTTCAGGTACATATGGAGTTGCTTCTTCGTGCATCCTCATTTGAGAGTCATATTCAGCTGTTGGCAGACGAAATGTGACATTAATGTAATAAATGTAGATATGAGATCATTCAAATTGCAATTACGTTAATTGGTATGTTTTTATTTGAATCCTCCTTTACCTTCCTCCAATAGATTAGTAGTTTCAGTAGTTTCTCCATGTTTGTTACGAATAACAACGCTGTATTCTCCGGCATCATCAGCAAAAGTCATAGAAATCTCAAGTTTGCATTCTCCAGTTTCCTTGTTATATGATACTTTATATCTGTAAAGACAAATATACACTGTAAGTATTACATATATATATATATATATATATATATATATATATATATATATATACACACACACACACACACACACACACACACACACACACATATGTATATATGTATATATATCTTTATTATATACGGTATATATATTTTTTAAATATTCATATAACTGTGAAGTTTATTATATTACAATTGATATTATAGTAATAATAATAATAAGTATTTTTACCACAACAGTATCACTTTTACAACATATTTTACAGCATAGCAAAAAATAAGAAAGATGATAAATTATTCTAATCTTTTTAGTTATAATAAAAATATTTACTTAAAATGCAAAATATATAATTTCTCATGTGTGTTTTCATGTATTACCTGTATCCAGTATTTAGGGGAACACCAGCCTTTTTCCAGTAAATATGTGGCTTGGGGTTGCCTCCAATCTGGCATTCAAATATAACCTGGCCTCCCTCAACTAACTTCTGGACTGTTGGTTTTCTGATGAAGTAGGGGGCTACTCCTTCTCCAAGTTCCACAGGAGCAGTCAACTCTACCTCCATCTTTTGTTCTTCTAATATCCTGTAAAGAGATCATCCATGGTTTTAATAGTTGACAAATGTTAATTTCTTAATAAACTCCTCCCAAAATGTCTTATTGTGATTGGTAATTATATTTCTTCGGGCACATTTACTAAAACTGGTATACTGTGATGAGCAGGGCCAGATTATTAGTAAGGAAAAAAGAGGCAATTGCCCTCAAGTCTTCACCACCTGGCGAATTCGACCACCCAGTTCCCTTTAGTTAATATACAGTATATCCCAAACATTTAAATAAGAATGGGAAAAAAAAAATAATTACTGTTTTTCTTCTGTCATTTTTTCGGTGATAGTTTCTCTTGCTTCATACTCTTCAGAAACTGAAAGAAAAGAAATGTTAGGAAAAAAATCTATAACAAAATCATCATATAATTAATTACTCTGCATAATGTGATATAAATCTATAGATATACAATCCAAATCAATGAGGAGGCATCTCAGTTTATAATATAGATGGAGCTGAATTTGACATTTATGGCTGCATCATTGTCTATCATTATATAATCATTGCGTTTATATGCAGTCCTATTTAAAGCCACAAGGAATACATTGTTATATCACAACTCAGTACAGCTGTATGCGTAGATACTGCAGCAGTGTAAATACATTTATAGACACACGAATATCATACAGACATCGACAAACTCACGCAAAACTGTGAAATCACACAAACACTGATCATACAGTATGTACAGCCAGCCTCTCTATGTCTACACACCCCCAGTTCATAATAAGGGTATGTTCACACGCTTAACAAAAAACGTCTGAAAATACAAAGCTGTTTTCAAGGGAAATCTGCCCCTGATTTTCAGCCGTTTTTTAAGCAACTTGCGTTTTTTGCGGCGCTTTTTACGGCCGTTTTTGGAGCTGTTTTTTTTATTGAGTCAATGAAACACGGCTCCAAAAACGGCTCAAGAAGTGACATGTACTTCTTTTTATGGGGCGTCTTTTTACGCGCCGTTATTTGAAATATAGGCGTTCTGCTTCCAATTCTTCAGCCGTTTTTCGGGACGTTTATGGCCCGAAAAACGGCTTAAAAGAGCACGTGTGAACATACCCTAAGATACCACTGACACATCTTATAATAACTGTAAGGGTATGTTCACACAGGCTATTTTCAGCCGTTTTTCGGGCTGTAAACGTCCCGAAAAACGGCTGATAAATCGGAAAAGAAGAACGACTACAAACATCTGCCCATTGATTCCAATGGGAAATACGGCGTTCTGTTCAGATGGGGCATTGATTTTGGCCTCATTTTAAAATAATGGCACGTAAAGACACATGTCTATTGAGCCGTTTTTGGAGCCATTTTTCATTGACTCAATAGAGAAACAGCTCTGAAAACGGGCGTAAAAAATGCAGCAAAAAAACGCTAGTTGCTTAAAAATGGATGAAAATCAGGAGCTGTTTTCCCTTGAAAACAGCACCGTATTTTTAGCCGTATTTTGTTAAGCGTGTGAACATACCCCAACACAAGAGCAAGTGCAATACCCTCCCCCCCAAGAAGAGAATATTCAGACCTCCAAATAAAGTTCTGCTCCTACCATATCTCCACTACCTTCCTACAAAGAACGCAATGCCGCGACTTGGGAAGCAAACACTAGATTGTTCTTAAACGTAAATGTCAATGAGGTACATTACAGCATGCTTAACCCCTTAGTGGCCAGCTTATTTTAGGCCTTAATGACCAAGCTATTTTTTGTTTTTCCATCGTCTCATTCAAAGATCTATAACTTTTTTATTTTTGCGCCAACATAGATGTATAAGGACTTGTTATTTGTGGGACAAGTTGTATTTTTTAATAGCACCATTTTTGGGTACATATAATGTATTGATTAACTTTTATTAACTTTTATTGGGGGGGGAATAGAAAAAAAACCAGCAATTTCACCACTCTTTTTTGTGTCCCAAATTAATATACTTTACCGTGCGGTATAAATAACATAATAATTTTATTCAGCAAGTCATTACGATTGCGATGATGACAAATTTATATAGTTTGCTTATGTTTTACTACTTTTACACAGTAAAACCTTTTTTTCAAAATAATTTCTTTTGAATTCGCCATAACATTTTTATTTTTCCTGCCGATGCAGCTGCATGAGGGTTTTTTTGAAAGCAGGATTAACAGAAAACAGTAAATCTGGCATTTTTTTTTTTTTTATGGTGTTCGCCGGGCAGGTTAAATAATGTACTAGCTTCATAGTTGGGGTCGTTACGGACGTGGCGATACCAAATATGTGTTCATTTTTTACTTTGTTTTTGTAATAAAGCATTTTGCAAGGGAAAAAAGTGGGTTTTACATTTGTTTTACTTGGGATTTTTATTTACTTATTATTAACTTTATAAAACTTTTTTTAACTTTTCTTTTATAGTTCTACTAGGGGACTTTACTATGCGATCATTTGATCTCCTTTATAATACACTGCAATACTTCTGTATTGCAGTGTGTTATGCCTGTCAGTGTAAAAGCCTCTGGCATGGCCTAACAGGCATTTACTGGAAGCAGACTTGGGGGCCTTTTTAGGCCACCGGCTGCCATAGAAACCATCGGCACCCCACGATCGCATCGCGGGTGTGCTGGTGGGGTGAGAGAGGGAGCTATTGACCGCTGCATCTGAGGGGTTAAATGGGCGGGGTCGATGCTGATTTCGATCCCGGCCGCTCCAGCAGGTCTGCTCTCTGCTCTCAGCTACCTCCGGTGGCTGAGAGCTGGGATCTTTAACTGCTCCCGGCAGCTCAGATTTATGCTGATGCAGTGCTGTAAAAAGGCACGTGAATCAGAATAAAGTCCGTTAGTCGCTGCCGTGGAAAGGTATATTGGCAGTCGCTAACAGATTAACAAGACTAAAATCCAGAAAGAAAAACAACTTTTAGGCTATGTAAACCTTTAAACACTTTTGTTTTTTTGTTGTAAAGCAATGCATTGTGGTGTTTAATGCAACTTTTGAATTGTTTTTTATTAATAAAAAATGTAACTTTTTGAGATACAGCTTCTATGTATCCTGAAAACATAGAAGCTGTATATTGCACTGAAACACGAATCTGTCAGGTCAGTGGGACTGATGGCTTCAGTGACAGCGGGTCCTGCGTGTCTCTGACACGCAGGATCTAGCTGTTATCGATCACATCTGCGTTATGAATTCAAAAAGTTGCATTAAACACCATAATGCATTGTTCTATTCCAGAAAAAAAAGGGCTTTAAGTTTTCCCGAAAATGTCCAATGCATAATAATGAGACTTTCTAACAGGAATAAAAACATGTAAATTAAATATTATAATGTTATTTAAAAAATTGCTGCTACTGTCCTCACAGGCAGGAGACACTGCAGATTTTTCTGCAACACAAAATCTGCAGCGGAATGTCAGAAAAATGCAGGTATACCAATCACAGGAATCCGCAGCAAACAGTGCGTTATTCCTGCACATATAGCTGCGGAAACACTGCAGATTTTCCGTAGCGGTTTTGTGAAATCTCATCCACTTTGCTGCTACTGTAAATGCTGCGGCATTTCCGCACAGAATTCCTACTGTAAATTCTGCAGTGTTTACGCTGTGTGGGACCCAGACTCACTCTCTGCTCACATCTGCATTGGAGGCCCCATCTCAGGTTCAGTCGTTTTTGCTGGACAACATAGAGCAGCATTCTGCAATATTTTGGCCGGTAAAACGACGTTCACAGTGACGGAAACCCAACAAAACCCATTAAATTCAATAAGTTCTGTCATGCAAAGTTGGTTTCCATCATGCAATTGACCAGAAGCCTGCAGTGTTTCGTTGCTCTGCTCCTATGACAGAGCAGGACAATGAAAAGCCTTGACGCATATGTAAGCAGACCCTTAGAAAGTGGACTATTGATTTGGTAGTTTGGTTATGTAGAAAAGACAGATTCGTGGTCTGCGCCTAGCATGAGGGTAAGGCCACACAGAGCGGCCTTGACACGGTCACAACGCGGCCAACAACCGCGCCGGCACCATGTTCGGTGCTTCTGTCAAATAGCCTGTTACTGGCCGCACATTAATGCGGGTAAACCGTCCCCTTATCTGCAAAATCGTGTGGCCATGAATTAATACACCGCACGATTTTGCAAGTTACAACAAGTTACCCCCTATTCATTCTCTATGGCAGCGCCGGAAAAAGCCAAACACTTCACTCGGCTATCTCCGGCGCTCCCATATAGAATGAATGGAGCGGCAGAGCGCATGCGCATGTAACCGGCATACCCCTTAACAAGGTATTTGACAGCCGCGTCTACGTAGTGCCAGCACGTTTGTTGGCCGCGTTGCGACAGGGTCAGGGCTGCTCCATGTGTCCTTACCCTAAAGGGAAATTGACTACTTTAATAAGCTTGTGGCTGATAGAGAGCTAATTGATTGTCCTGCTCACCTAATTAGTCCACCCACCTGATGGCCGCACCCAACGCACTCTAGGGTGCAGTCACACTTGTTGTATTTGCCTTGTATTTCTGCAGTATAGACATATGCTGTGGAAAATGTTACAACTTTATGGAAAAAATATTACGCAATGCAAGAAATTGAGAAATCAGTCTGACTTGCGGAATATTTTTCCCATTGGACATTGTACAGTTTTCCACAGCATATTTTTACACCAAGGCAAACATGCCACATGTGACTGCACTCTAAGGCCTCGTTTACACGAGCGTGTGCATTTTGTGCACGCAAAAAACGCGGCATTTTGCGTGCGCAAAAGGCACTTAACAGCTCCGTGTGTCATCACCATATGATGCGCGGCTGCGTGATTTTCGCGCAACCGCCATCATTATGACACTCCGTCTGGTTGTTTGTAAACAGAAATACTTTCATTGATCCTTTTCACTGCTGTTGCGCGAATCACGCTATTCGCACAGAAGTGCTTCCGTGTGACATGCGTGGTTTTCACGCACCCATTGACTTCAATGGGTGCGTGATGCGCGAACAGTGCACAAATATAGAACATGTCGTGAGTTTTTTGCAACGGACTCACGTTGCACAAAATTCACGGACTGTCTGCACGGCCCCATAGACTATTATAGGTCCGTACGACACGCGTGAAAATCACGCGCGTCGCACGGATGAATGACACGCTCGTGTAAACAAGCCCTAAGGGTATGTTCACACGACAACGCAAAATACATCTGCAATTACGGAGCTGTTTTCAGGCGAAAACAGCTCCTGAATTTCAGATGTTTTTGCATGTACTCGTGTTTTTCGCTGCGTATTTTACGGACGTAATTGGAGCTGTTCTTCATTGGAGTCAATGAAAAACGGCTCCAAAAACGTCCCAAGAAGTGTCCTGCACTTCTTTGACGCGGGCGTAATTTTACGCGCCATCTTTTGACAGCGACGCGTAAAATTACACCTCATCTGAACAGAACATCGTAAAACCCATTGCAAGCAATGGGCAGATGTTTGCAGACGTATAGGAGCCGTCTTTTCAGGTGTAATTTGAGGCGTAAAACTGCGTAAAACTGTAAAACCGGATCGCTGGAGAAAGAAGGGACATGCCCTATCTTCGCGCGGTTATGTCTCTGACCTCCCATTGACATCAATGGGAGGCAAAGAAAGCGTATTTCGCTGAGTTTTATGCCTGCGGTGCTCAATGACCGCGGGCGAATAACGCTGCAAAAAACACTGCGAAAATCGGCGTGCAGGCAGAGGAATATCTGCCTCAAACTTCCAAACGGAATTTTGAGGCAGATTTACCGCCTGCAAAAAACTCAGTGTGAATCCTATGTTCACACTGAGTTTTTTGCAGGAGGAAAATTCCTCAGTAATCAGTGCTGGTGAGAAGATGCTGCTGCTAGTGCACGTGATACGCGCTTGAAAATCACTCGCATCGCACGGACCTATGTTAGGCAATAGGGACGTTCAGACTGTCCGTGATTTTCACGCAGCGTGTGTCCGCTGCGTAAAGTTCACGACATGTCCTATACTTGGCAGTTTTTTGCGCAGCACGCACCCATTGAAGTCAATGGGTGCGTGAAAATCGCGCACGGCACACGGTAGCACTTCCGTGTGCCGCGCGTGATTCGCGCTACAGTTGTAAAATAAATGAATGAAAAAATAAAAGCACCTCCTGCTTTTATGTTTGTAAACATAAAATCAGAGTATCATAACGATGCCATATGCACGAAAATCACGCAGGCACGCAACATTCACTGATGCCACACGGAACTGCAACGCATGCAAAACGCAGCATTTTTTGCGTGCGCAAAACGCACACGCTCGTGTGAATCCGGCCTTAGAGCGAGACAGTCAGTCAGCATACTGGATCATGGAGAGCATTTCAGTTGGTGCAAAAGCTGCCTGGTTTTTCTTTCGCTTTTACAAATTATAGGAGTCTGTGCTGGTGAGGGTATGTTCACACGCTTAGGCCTTATTCAGACGAACGTGTATTACGTCCGTGCTGCGCGTGTGGAAATCATGCGCGTCGCACGGACTTATGTAAGTCAATGGGGCCGTTCTGACAGGTCGTGATTTTCACACAGCGTATGTCCGCTGTGTAAAACTCACGACATGTCCTATACTTGCCCATGTTTCGCGCAGCACGCACCCATTGAAGTCAATGGGTGCGTGCAAATCGCACTTCTGGGTGCCGTGCGTGATTCACGCAACAGTAGTTGAAAAAATGAATGAACACAGAAAAGCACCTCCTGCTTTTATGTTTGTAAACATAAAACAAGAGTGTCATAATGATGCCGGCTGCGCGAAAATCACGCAGCCACGCACCATGTACAGATGCCACACTGAACTTTTGCACACGCAAAACGCAGTGTTTTTTGCGCACGTAAAATGGACACATTCGTGTGAATAAGGCCTTAATAAAAAACGTTTGAAAATTCGGAGCTGTTTTCAGGCGAAAACAGCTCCTGATTTTCAGATGTTTTTGTAGCAACTCGCGTTTTTCTTGGCCGGCCGTTTTTGGAGCTGTTTTTCAATGGAGTCAATGAAAAACGCCTCCAAAAACGTCCTAAGAAGTGTCCTGCACTTCTTTTGACGAGCCGTGATTTTAAGCGCCGTATTTTGACAGCGACACGTAAAATTAAGGCTCGTGGGAACAGAACATCGTAAAACCCATTGCAAGCAATGGGCAGATGTTTGTAGGCGTAATGGAGCCGTTTTTTCAGGCGTAATTCGAGGCATAAAATGCCCGAATTACGTTGGGAAACACTGCGTGTGAACATACTCTGAGGCTGGGTTCACACAACCTATTTTCAGACGTAAACGAGGCGTATTATGTCTCGTTTTACGTCTGAAAATAGGGCTGCAATACGTCGGCAAACATCTGCCCATTCATTCGAATGGGTTTGCCGACGTACTGTGCAGACAACCTGTAATTTACGCGTCGTCGTTTGACCGTTGTCAAACGACGACGCGTAAATGGACTGCCTCGGCAAAGAAGTTCAGGGCACTTCTTTGCCACGTAATTTGAGCTGTTCTTCATTGAACTCAATGAAGCACAGCTCAAGATTTACGAGCGTCTCAGAGCGTCTCAGACGCCTCGTAAATTACGAGGAGGAGCATTTACGTGTGAAACGAGGCAGCTGTAAACAGTCTGTCTTTTCACACGTAAATGCCTCTCATCGTGTGAACATACCCTGAGGCTTCTTTTCAGGCTTCTTTTGAGGCGTTTTTTGAGGTGTTTTTCATAGTGTTCAATGGATAATCAGCTCCAAAAAACGCCTCAAGAAGTGACATGCACTTCTTTTTACGGAGCGTCCCTTTAAAAAGACGCATGAACTAAATGCTGTTTTTCCCATTGATTTCATTGGGCAGATGTTTGGAGGCATACAGCTTCCGTTTTTTTCAGGCGTTTTTCAAGGCGTAAACTCCCCTGAAAACACTGCATGTGAACATACCCTAAAAGACCTCACAAAACTGCCATAAAACTATCTTATAGTCAATTAAAATTAATTTATTCCAAAAATCCAAATCGCCTGATAGTCCACCACTTATTTCCGGCACGGACATGCAATATAATGTAGAATTTCACAAGACCAGTGGCAGAACCCAGGGCAGAGAAAACAATTATGAAATGTATCTAATTAAAGACAACGTTAACACTTTTGAGGATATTTATCAAAAGTACAGCATAGAAAAGGTAGATCAGTTGCTCATAGCAACCTATCAGAATCCATCTCGATCCATGCAATTTGTAAAAGTCTCATTTTATATACATTGTATAAAAACCATGAATACGTTTTGTACATGTAGTACTGCAATTGTGGTTTTCTTTTCCATAGAAGCAGTTCTAGGAACATTTCCTTCCTAGAATCGTCTCTTACTTATATTCTTAACAATTCGGCTAGGGCTACACGGCGACTTTGGTACTAACACAGATCGCGTGGCCAAAAATTGCTGTGTGCCCCTGCATTAATAACACGTATATGAAAGTCAATGTGGCCGTGTTGAGACACGTGGGTTGCTGCGACTGCGACATTGCAAGGAATCCAAATCCGTGAGTCACAATGCGGCTACATTGACTTTAATTACGTGCAATGCCGCACGACCAGTGTTGGGGCCAAAGTTACCGTGTAGCCATAGCCTTATACTAAGCCATATGATGATCTGAAGCTATAACAAAATACACAAAATATCAACAATTCACACAAAATATAAGGGCAAAGTAATGAACACCGTAAAACAACCATATTAATTAGAAACCTTGATTTTTAACTCATGCAACACTAAGTAATGGAGTTGTCCCACGATTAAATACTACATTTCTCTATTAGATCACATAAAACAACAATTTTTCCATTGGGATGATAAAACAAAAATGCTCCTGGGTATTGCTGTTAGATTCTTGTTATGGCGCCCCCTGGTGTTCTTTTAAATCCTTCTCAGAATGTCCATTTAATGTAATCAGTGCTGGTGAGAAGATGCTGCTGCTAGTGCACTGATTCTTCATGGCTGGTCTGCACTATAGCAGGAATCACTCAGCTGCCATGTACATCCAGGAGGTGGGACTGAGCTACTGAGCATGTGTGACCTCCGGTACTGGACACATTAGATGGACATTCTGAGAAGGAATTAAATGAACAGCAGGGGGCGCCATGAGAAGAATCAAACAAAAATATCTAGGTACAGGAAAAAAAAATTAAAATTATTCCAATTGAAAAATTGTTATGTTTTGCTTAAGTAATGTCATATTTAATCATGGGATCACCCTTTTAAAAATTCACATTCCAAATGCACATTTTAAATCATACACATAACTAGTAAATAGTATAACCGAGCTGATAATAGCCACATGAGTATTTCAATCAGTGGTCAGAGAATAATATTTCAACTTAAAAAGTGCAAATAAATACATTAATGTAAACCTCCAGATCACCTGGAAAAATCAAGAAATAGCAATATTTTGTGTGTGCAGTTATAAAGCGGCCCATAACATGTTAATATACATTTATCTATTTTGGTTTTGATTTCTATGGGCGCTACAATATGCTCTTCTTTCAAATAGGTCACATGGTTTCCCTAAAATTCCTGACTTCCATTTTCACTGTTATCATACACATGGAGTCCCCATCCTAGTAGTCCAGGAAATTACATATGACTAGAATTCATACAACACGTAATGAAAACTAATGTTCACCCATGCTACGATGATGGACCATGAGAAAACTTAAAATACATTTCTATGATACAATATACGTTGTCCATTTAAGAACTACAACCACAGATTGCCGCACTTCATGGTTTTACAAGGTGACCGGAACTTGATTTCACAATTCTATATACCGTTTCAGATCGAAATCAAGTGCTAACCATATAATGCTCTGTAGTTTTCATTAACGTTGATATATTTTATAAAAACACTGGAAAGATTTCATCCATGCAATTCAATCCCACTAAACCAGACTCCACATAAATAGACTACACATGTCACCGCCCAGTTGTTCACCATAAATGCAGGAAGGTAATAAAATGCAGCTGCTCCTAACATTCTGCATTCTTTCTATTTCGAGCCACCATCCAAAAAAAACCTCAAACAAGTGGTATTAGCTTACCTTGAACGAGGAGGTAGCAAGAAGTGCTGACCGTGCCTGCTTCGTTGGTAGCTGAACAAGTAAATCGGCCACTATCTTCAGCAAATGCCTCGCGAATCACAAGGCGTACAATTTGTTCTTCATAGGTAATTTGGAAATCAATGGAATTTTCAATTCGGTAATCCTCGCGATACCAAACCACAGTTGGTGAAGGGTACCCAGCGATGGTACACTCCAAAGTGACAGACTCGCCCTCAAGGACTGTCACATTTTTCAAGCCCTGTTGACAAGAAAAAGATTTAGTTTGTGTATACTGCCAAATCAATCTAATTCGGGTATCAGATTTTTGTTCATGAGGTATATTTATTTTACACTTTTTTCTATATTGTAGCCAATATGCTGGCCCAGAGGCAGCAGTAGATAATTAGGATTCTTCAAAAGAATATTAGATTTGGTTTTGCTTTTACATATATTTGGATAATTAAAAACTACTAACTACCTATTACATAGAAGAAATACCAATACTCAATATGGTATAATAATTAAAAAATAAAGCAACAGTAAAAAAGAAGCGTTGCCTGCCATGCAATAATTGACTTTACTTTGAATTGACTAAGTTTATTGAGATTCTGCAGGTAAATTTGGGATAAGATCCAATTAAAGATAAACCGATCCTTTAAATGTGTTACTTACAGAAACTAAAGTTGGTGGAGAAACCGGGACTTCTGCTGGTTCTGGCACCCGAGCTTCTTCCTCCGCCTGCAACATATGGAAGAGTGTTAGCTATTCTATAGGAATGGGGCTTAATATAGCTGTAAAGGCTGGACTGATGTATAGGATTTCTCCTGCATATGGTCATGTTAGAAGCATAGTAAAGTACTAATAATACACACACATTTAGGTAGCAGCGAGTTGTAAGGAGATAGGGCCGTTGAGAAGAAAGACTATTTTTGTTATAGTTGGACATTATGCAAAGAACTAAAGAAGGCGAAGAAGTTTCTCGATAACCAACCTCATATTGATACTGAAATCTATCTTCACGCGCAAAGCCACCTGAAACGCTCACGCCTACATCTCTTTTCATTTCAACATCAAAACGGGCTTTGTAGGCCTCAGTTGTCTCTGTCAAAGCGAAGGGTTGAGAGACTCTTTCTGCCGCCCCTTGAGGTTCAGTAGGTTTTAAATGTGGAGCTTTGACAGATTTGGTGATCTTTTGTGAAGCAGCTGTGGTAAATTCTTTCTCCAGAGTCGCTATTGCCGCTCCTGCAATTGACACCTGTCCCACCCAAAAGGAAATCTGTTATCTTACGATCACGTAGCTGTCAATTTTAAAGATGTGCTCTGCTTCCATCCATGCTTGCACACTGCATTGCTTTTCCTGCTGAATTTTGTATATCAGTCATTCGTTTTTAATTTAAACCAGCTCCTAAGGGTTTATGAGCAGTTTTTGGACATTTTAATTGATATAATGTAAATAAAAAAAATTGTGAAAAATGTTTTGGTTTTTCTAACTATAGGCCATTGAAAGGAATGGTTTGCTGGTCAGTTTTGATTGTCACCTGCACTGCCACCTATATTTCTCTATGTGGCTGCCAATCAATTAGCCACATATTCAAAAACGGTAAGAAAAAGAAGTGTGGTTTGTGGATTAAAGGGGTCCATACGTCAAATTGGTGGTGCAGCACCTCATTAAACCTTGCCATATTGTGACTGTGCTACACGCTGTTGTATACAAAAAAACTTATGCCTAGTTATTTCTATGCAATACTAGAGTATAGCGCCACCACAAAATGAAAAGGCCACCAGAGACACTGCACCCTGTAAAAAGATTTTTTGAATATTCAACAGGAAAATAACTTAATTATGATTTTGCATCAATCAGATATTTATCCTCATATAAAAATTTATAAAAAGCAGAGCCGTCTCTCACAGGCAGTTTGAAAGTAGACACAAATATATACCTTTTTAAGATTCTGAGATTTTAACATTATTGTAAGTTGACCATTAAAGTTGACAGAAGAGAACAACAGAGCATTTACAAACAGAACAAGAGAAGCAATGGCTAGTTGCAGACCAGTCACAATACACACAAGATACATAGAAACATAAAAATACAAAAAAATAAAGACACTCAGCCGAGAAAGATGTTATGTGCAGAAGATGGGAAGATAAAGAGTGAAGAAGCTTTTATTGATGCATTACTCATTTATTACAGCTAAGAAGAAAGTATAAAATAAGTTGCTAATGCTGGAATTACACAAGCAGTTTTTGGGCAGCTTGTTTTTAAATATTCTGTGTTTGGCTCAAAAAAACTGCATCAAAAACTGCATGTGTGATTTCAGCCTAATTTTGTTAATGGACAGCCTTTTTAGTATGCAGTTTATCATTAATGTGATATGGAGTGTTTTAATAACGTCAGATAATGTGTATCAGGCAAAAACATTACAAATATCCATTTGCTAATTCCAAAAATTTCCAGTACGTCAATCAAGGCATTGCAATTCTACTTCTTGCATGTTTGGTTTATGTAAAATGGATATTTGTAAGAAAATTATAATGATTTAGTGAAGCTTTACAACTGCCATTGTGGTCAGAAGTATTACTGGCAGTGGTGGCAGTACATATTGCCTGATATACATGTCACTCATTTCTTACCTCATGTGCATGTTCGGCTTTGGGAACTGCAACTTTAGTGACGGAAAAGTGAGGAATAGGTGTATGTGAAATAGTTTGATCCACTTGGACCACTGGTACGGTTGGTGGTTCTGGAGTTCTCTTAATCTACATTAATCAATAAAGTGGTGTTGATTTTGTACCAATTACAGTTTTAAAGAGAAATAATGGCAGAATAATAAAAAAAACTCAGGGCCTAACCTGTGGAACAGGTGATGGCACATGTTCAATTAGGATCATTTTTGGCACCGTTGGGACATGACCTTCTGGTGCTTTTATAGGTTTAGTGACAACTTGGCGCTCAGGCGAGAAATCAACGGTTTTCCTAGCAGAAACATGCTCTTTGTATTCATACTGCAGAGCTGTTTCGTCTGCATAACCTTCTTCTGTGTATCCTGGTTGTCTAACACGGGCAAGGTCAACTGCAGCGACAACTGTAGCCACAGCTCCCGATTTTTTCCCAGTTTCCATCTAAAGGTAACATCAACACAGTTCATATCAAACTCCATAAAGACACGAAGACACAAAATTTGCAAAACAGTTGCAAGAAACATAGACACAAACAAGGATATAAAGGTTGGACAATACAGCCCTATATTTTTGGTAACCCTCTGATTATTCACTCCCAATGGAAGCACCAATTTTTTGGCTGAGGATTTGCGAGTTAGAATGCAGCTTTATAGCATGGTAAGTATTCATAGCTCACCAAGGCCCATTTATTAAAAGCTCTGAATATTGCAATTTTTCTCTTCATTGTGTCATTAAAAATAATGAATGCTTCTTTGAACAATGTTAGTCTAAATTCCCACCACTTCAGTGCTGCATGATCGGCATATAAACTGGGAAAAATCTCCTGGCGTATATGCCAAAGTGCCCAAAGACATTAATGGCTAAATGTGTGCCAAAAGGGTGTGCTTAGGCACACGTTTGGCCAGTATATGTCGAGGCCCTGTCCCGAATATTAAAAAAAGCATAGTTGACTGCACTTTTCAATACATGATTAACATAATATGTCAAGGCAAATATAATCGGAAAATATGGTGTGAATTTAGCCTTAGCCAATTTATTGTTTACAAATGAATTATAAAATATAAAAGTAGAGCCAACACACAAAATAGTTGCTGCCAATGTAGCTTTTTTGAAGAGACTACTTTAAGACACAGCAATCGGCAATACTTGTTGTAGCTCCCTATTCAAGAGTTTGGTTCCTACTTTTAACATAACATGGTTTGCATCACATACTGATACATGTCTCATGTCCTTCGTGGTTTAATATCATAGATTAAATGGTAAATATATATACACATATAATACACAGGCAGACAAACATAAATATATGGAGCTCATATAAAAAACAGGAGTTTATGGCGGCTCTCTGTTCTTACATGGCATATAGTTTTATCATGCACGTGGGGGAAATGTGCCAAACTGCAAAACACAAAACAAAAATAACAAGTGAAGAATATTCGAAAAAGAAGTGCCCCGTGTTCAAGATGAGTGCAGAGGTGGTGGTCACTGAGCGGGTACCTCATCAGTTTTTGCTGGCGCATCACAGATAGCTATCTTGTCTGCACTAAGAAGAGTCCGGCTTCTTGCTTTCTGTACAGCAGCCAAAACTGTAGTCACAGCCATTACATTCTCTGAACCACAGTTCATCTGTGCAACCATTAAACGCACATGACAATGCAAATCTTTAGAGTCTTATTGCTCCATAACAGTTGTTGTGCAAGAACAAACACAAAGTGCTTAGGTTATAATAATCTAAATTCATACATGTATGGCCAGTACCAGAGGCTGTGGACCTTAAACATGTTGTAATGTATTTTGAGCAGGCAACTGGATTACTTTTTTATTTAGCCAAAGTATAGGTTAAGTCAGTGGTACTGGTCATAGTTTCATAGTTAGTAGACATTCCTTTAAAGAGTACCTTTCACCTCTCCTGACATATTTATTCAAGTATATACTTGTATTCCCCATTGAATAACAATTCCGAAACATATTTTTTTCGAACTTTACATTGTGCCGTTCCCTTGTTATTCCTCCTAGAAATTTATGGGTAAATTGACAATTTGGTGTTGCCATTCGCCTTGTCGAAGGGACGTGTCTCTGCACAGTCGGACACTATCAGCACTGATTGGACATTGTCAGTCTATGTAGGGACACACACCCAACTGATAACACCCAGTTGTACATTTTTTCATACGTGTCTAGAAGGAATAACAGAGGAACAGCAGAACATAGTTGAGGGGTTCTGTCGGTGGTGAATGGTGATGCAAACGGAAGCTAAGGTTTCGGTTTGCCGTTCCGTTGAGGGGTTCCCCCAATGGAAACCTCCGACGGAACCCCTCAAGGGAAAGACAATGCTGATGTGAACACAACCATAGAGTTCTAAGAAAAGATGCTTCAAAATTATTATTTCATGGGGAATATAATGATTTACTAAAATAGACATGTCAGGAGAGGTGACAGATTTTCCTTAACATAGCAAGCTCCAAAAAGAAAAAAAAATAATAATATCCAGGCTTGTGTTAGCTTTCACAATTCTGACCAATAATATGGGTTATGTTACTATTTGTGCACATCCGCTAGTTGAAATCACCTGTTCTTGAACTGCGTGTATCTGTTCACGCTTAGTGGCAGCAGCTTCTACCGTTCTTGTAACGGTCTCTTGTCTGCTTTTTTCACTGGACACAACTACAGTGCTTACAGAAGTTTTTTCAGCTTCTTTCCTTACCTGGTATTTATGAAAGAAAAATTTTGCTTATAATAATAAAATAAATTCTAAAAAATGACTAGCGCCAAAGAGAAGCAGATGGGTGAGATGGGTAAAATGGATGCATGGAGGTGTACAATATCGGATAAAGATGATGGTGAAATAATGAAGGTCAGTGAAGCGTTCAGCAAGCTCTTGTTATATTTTGCTGATGAAACAGGGGCAAGCTGGTCTGGGAAGTAACTGCCCCTTGGGTTAACTGACTTTAGAATTTGGGGTATTTTAAGGGGAAATCCAGTCAAAATGTTCTTCAGATAAGTCACAGATACATGTGAGCAGATCACACAGAGAGATGTCCAGCATAAGAGCGGTTTGTATACAATTTATTTGAATGGACCTTTGCTTAGAAGTTGAGTCAGATTTCCAGAAACAGAAATCTCTGAGTAGGGCCAAAAGTAGAAGGAGATCACAGACTTCACCAATGTGGGATTATTAATGATAGATGGTCTTAAAAACGGTTTCCTTGGATAAAAGTTGCCAGCCTGCCCCTGGTTTAGCTGCATCATTGCTCTAAGTGCTATTAATGTTTGACTTTATTTTCTACCTGCTCATGGACAGGTTGAATTTGCACAGCAGTCATTGCTGTCCTTGTAGCGGTCAGTTCAGTGGCACTTGGAGTAGGTTGTCTCACTCTGGCCATGTCAACAGCAGCAACTACAGTAGCGACAGCTGCTGTTTTTCCTGCTCCATGGACCTATATCAGTCACATTAAAATACACATTTCACAGGTATATTAAAAAAAAAATATTTGATGATAGAAAATATATAAACCATTATTTAGCTTCCCATTGAGGCATAGGCTAGTAAGCTCAGGTGCACATGATAAGCAATATCCAAAGTCATGCTATGGTTGCAGCCATAGGAATGAATTCAGTCATAATGAGTCTTTTTGATGTTGCATTTGACTGCAAACTTTCCATGACACAATATAATCATATGACGGTTGTATTGACATAAAATCAATGTAAATCTCACAAGATTTCAATAGCTGCGTAATGGTTGCACAACATTTACTCAAGTTGTGCACTCTGCTTGCTCTGTCTAGCCCATGCCTAAAACTGATGATATTTACTCTTTTGTAGTGACCTATATAGTTAAGCCCTTACCTCTCTAGTATCCACTCCAGTAATTGTGATCTGCTCCTTTGATTCCCACTTCTGCTCGGTCTTTATGTGTGAGGCGGTAGAAGACACAAAAACTTCGTGCTTCCAAGGAGGTGGAACTTCAGAACCAACTGCTGTTGAAGCGATCCTTGCGGGAGAAGGAGACTTTACAGATCTAATTGGAGAAGTCGACATTCCTCTTCCAGCTGGAGAGACTGACCTGTATGTAATAAAGGATATTCGTGTTACCATTTACTAACCATAGATATAATGCACCATCTAAATTACAGACAAATTTATCTTTTGCTTTTGAATTTGCTGCTGTATTTTCTATTAAATTTCTGTGTTCTCCTTAGAAATCGGTTATATTATTAGTAAACTGTAAGTGTCACACATCTGCATGGGTTGAGTCTTTGAAAATAAAGACTTTATTTTCATGCCAAAGATTAGTGATGAAACACGTTCTACATGGCAATAAATAATAGAATATAGTAAGAAATTAGAACATTTTACATCATTTAGTCAAAGGATGTAGAAGGTATACACAAGTTTCACATGCTTGTGACAAAAGTGCATTCTGGAAAATATACAGTAGGTGGCACTGTTTTCCTACAATTTGCACATGCTGATAGCAACATTGCATTCTGGAAAATATACAGTAGATGGCGCTATTTTCCTACATTCAATTTTAAGACACAAAAAAACATACTTTCTTGTGCGTCAACTACAACTAACTATAAAACTAATAGAGAAATATATAATTTGTTTTTTATCACATTGACTTATCACCACATATGTTTACGAGCTATTTACCAGACTTGCAACTGTTACTTATGGTATCTGTTTAATGGGCACACCTTAGCCCTCTGGTTCAGCGTTAAGAGGGTCTCTGTGCCAAAAAAGGTTGTGATCTCCTTTTAAAAGGATTTTTCAATTTATTCTCTACAAGTTCTAGTATATATTGGAAGTGAAGGTTATCATAAACTAATAATATTGCCAAGGTTTTTTAAACTATACATGGCATTAGTGATCATAAAGCAAAAGTGTAAAGTTCTATTACCTGACAGGTGAAGGCACTGGTGCTCTCACTGGTCTAACAGGAGAAGGAGATTGCCGTACAGGTGAAGGAGATTGCTGTCTCACCATCTGAACCTTAGTAGGAATCACTGGCGGTGTTGGCGACTTTGATAAAGGTTTAGGCGGAATTCTGGGAGGAGTCTTGTGCGGCAGCTGCACTCCTGCAGCACTTTCAATAGTCATTTCAACTGTGGTACTGGATCGCGAATCAAAATGAGCCTCTACTCTCTGTAAAATACACAATATACTTTAACTCAGGAGACATATTATGCAAGAAACGCATCTGCAGAGATTTACAATTCTATATATTTTCTTTGCGAATCATTAATTGGCTGTGGGAGCACAGATATCGCTGGTACAATGGGCAACCAATGCAAAATTACCTTTTCGAAACGTGCTTGTCTGGTCTGGGAAATCTGAGCAGTCGATACAATTGTTTTCGTCTTTTTGGCAGGTATTTCTTCTTCAGCTGGAATGGAAAATAGGAGGTTGGAAAAACGGTAATCTAAATACTGTAAAACCAAGGGCTCTAGTGCCCCTTGCCTGTGGCTCTCCAGCTTCTGGTGGTTCAAGACACTATTATGCACTAGTGGAGCCAGGAATATCATAGCATTATTAAAACATGGTACCATATTCAAAACCATATAACTATGGTAAAAGTCCTATCAATTGGTCATATCATTACTAGGCTTTTTGCTTTTAATATATAGTGTGGCTCCTCGCTACCTATCCTATATAAAAAAGGGTTCCCAACCTTCAAAAAGGACCTCAGCCTTAAAGGGTCACTCCAGTCAAAAAACAAAAATTCAGCTTTTAGTCAGAGTCATGGAAATCTACAAGCCCCCAAAGTTTAATTTACCTAAATGGTGCCATTACAGAGATCACCTGGTGTCCCCTACTAGGCCGCAGCTGAAGCCTGTGCTGCCATAACAATAGAGCTGCACTGTCCTGAACCACTTCAGAGTCAGGATAGGAAATATATACAATAACATTATTTGACAACGATGACTACTCCTCTGCAGGACAGTAATAGGACACCAGTGATGATGGGGCTTAGACCATGTTAACATATATAAACCCCTCATTTTTCTGTCAGACAGGCTCCATGGCGCATCATTTCCAACTGGGAGTTTCATTTTCCCAGGTTGGGAGGGGCTTAGTTGTGTGCACCCGCCCACTGATATCTATATAAGGAGAGGTAATTAACATACAGCTGACTCAATGTCATGGAATCCTGGAGATACCAGCTACTTGATGCTGCAATGTAGTAAATATGTAGTAACAGCGCATAATAGCAACCACAAAGTCTCTGCAATGTAAAAGTAAGGGCCTGTTCACATCAGCGTTGGCTTTCCGTTCCGGGGTTCCGTCGGAGGTTTCCGTCCGGTGAACTCCGCAACGGAAAGTCAAACTGAAACCACAGCTTCCGTTTCTGTCCCCATTGAGATCAATGGTGACGGAAACATTGCTAATGGTTTCCGTTCGTCACCATTCCGGCATGTTTCCTTTTTTCCGACGGAATCAATAGCAAAGTCGGAAACCTGCCGGAATGGTGATGAACGGAAACCATTAGCAATGTTTCCGTCACCATTGATCTCAATGGGGACGGATACGGAAGCTGTGGTTTCAGTTTGACTTTCCGTTGCGGGGTTCCACGACGGAAACCTCAGACGGAACCCCTCAACGGAAAGCCAACGCTGATGTGAACAGGCCCTAAGGAACAGGTATAAACAAGGCATTTGAATGTCATAAAGCCCGTTGCAACTTTTGTTTCTTTTGCAAAAACTTTGTTGTTTCTTTATCAAAATATTAAATTGACAATAAATACATAAAGGTAATTCACATGATTTAACATCCCCCTTAGAGCCAGAAAGTCCATAAAATATTCAGATGAATATTTATCCCATGGAGGTTATGGTTCTGTGTGGAGACTCCACGAGGTGGAAAGGTTGGCGTCTTACTAAGACTTAGGGTATATCCACACGTAGTGTAAACACTGCAGTTTCCGGAACAGATTTCATTGTGGAAAGTCCGCAGCATAATACAGTAGCAGCAGAGTCGATGAGATTTGAACTAATCTCATCTGTGCTGCGTATAAAATCCGCAAAACAAACGTTCATAAATTGACCTGCGGTGCAGTTTTTTCATCAGCAGCATGTCGATTAATGCTTCGGAATCTCTGCTTTTCTGTTTTTCCCATTGAATTTAATGGGGGGGGGGGTGAAACCTGCAACAAATATCAGATTTTGTGATTTTTGTGCCGGAAAAGCTGTGTAAATCGCAACTCAGAAAAAAGCTTGTACTTACCAGCTCTCTATGCTTCTCCATCCAGGCCGGCCTTCTGTGATGACGTTTCCTCCCATGTGACTGCTGCAGCCAATAACAGGCTGCAGCAGTCTCATGGGCTGCAGCGTCATCCGAGGAGGCTGGACTACATGGAGGGACGTGTCGCCACGACTACGGCCCGGGGTAAATATAAGGTTGTATTTTTTACCGCTGTTGTCCGCAGCGGACCTTCCGCCTGAAAAACTGCACCACAATTTGGTTTCTCAGTCGGATTTCCCTGCGGGTTCTAGGGTGCTTACGCTGTGTACTTTTACGCAGCTTATCCGCCCCTGGGTGAACATAGCCTTACACATTCACGGAAGCAGAGAGGACTAATATCCTGCAGTTAGCTGGATCAGCAGACTTCTCCGTCACTAAAGTAAAAGAGGTTACTAAAGTTGATTATCCTAAAAAAAATTTAAACAACTAAAGAAAAAGGAAACCAGTTTGCTATTGCATACATCAACACTAACAGAATACGTTAAGGTAAGTCCTATAATCTGTCCTCCTCGTGGAGTCTCTGCACAAAACCTCCATGAGATAAATATTCATCAGGATGTTCTATGGACTTCTGGCACTATGGGGGATGTTAAATTCGATGAATTACCTTTATGTATTTATTGTCAATTGAATATTTTGAACAAGTTTTTGCAAAAGAAACAAAACTGTTGCAACGTGCTTTATTATATCGAAATGCCTTGTTACTATTGAGCATTGGAAGCCTCCTCACAAGGCACGCTAAAACCTGTGTTGCCGTCCTTTATATTGTATTATGTTGTTTGTTAGTATTACTACATCCAGGAACACATATAAACACCATGTGCTGGCTGATTTGTCATTTTTTGATCGGAGCGTTCCTTTAAAAAATAACTCTAAAGCCCCAACACTGAAATGTGTACCTTGAACAGTCAGTTCAGCTGTTGAAGTAGCACGTCCGACATTATTAGTTGCATTGACAGAATAGGTTCCGGAGTCTTCAGGGTACGCTTCTGCAATGATTAAACTGTAGAGGTCTCCATCTTGAAGGATCTGGAAATCTAGGGAACTGTGAATTTCAGCCCCCTCTCTGTAGAACTTCACCACAGGTGTAGGGATTCCACTCACTCTGACGTCAAGTCGAACTTGACTTCCTTGTCTTACGGTCGTAGTCTGTAGTCTTTGTGTAAAATTTGGGGGTGCTGTTTCAGCTACCGAAAAAAAAAAACAATAGAAAGTCAAAATTAAAAATGTTTTAAATGAGTACATGTAAATAGTGTGAGATGCAATGGATAAAAACTTCAAGACAGGTTTACCAGTATGTTTGTGACTAAAGAAAAAGCAACTGACTACTTTCCCATGTAACACGTAAAACATTATGGGGAATTCTTTCCAAATCTGCATTTGAGAGCAAAATATTCTGCCAAAAAGTTGTTTGATGAACTGACAAATTGAAGGCAGCCATTTTGTATTTTGTTGAACCTAATTTATGTGGTTATTATTAAAGCGGCAGAACTTATCTGCCAGGCTTAATATTGGCCTAGTACAGGTTCACCAGCGGAAGAGAGAATTCTCCGGTCGGCTGCAGTCTTGACATGATTACCGTGTCACAGGCGCTTCATGACCTATGGGGTCGATGAGGGAAAAACCTCATATGAAGCTGATGAAGCTTCATATTCCCTTCTGTTTTCTGCCCAAGGTACTACAATCCACCACTGGAGAGCGGGAATGTATAAGGGTATGTTCACACGAGGTCATTACGTCCATAATTGACGGACGTATTTCGGCCGCAAGTACCGGACCGAACACAGTGCAGGGAGCCGGGCTCCTAGCATCGTAGTTATGTACGACGCTAGGAGTCCCTGCCTCTCTGCCGGACAACTGTCTCGTACTGAAAACATGATTACAGTGCGGGACAGTTGTCCGGCAGCGAGGCAGGGACTCCTAGCATCGTACATAACTATGATGCTAGGAGCCTGGCTCCCTGCACTGTGTTCGGTCCGGTACTTGCGGCCGAAATACGTCCGTCAATTACGGACATAATGACCTCGTGTGAACATACCCTAACAATAATCTCTACTCCTTGTAAAATTATAGTCTGGCTTCTTTGGTTTAGCCCATAAAACTAATGCCACTACTCTATGTAAGTGCAATGTGCCGCACGTCCTTTTAGTGTCGTAAAAATATAAAACGGGCATTCATACCGGTAACAAGTAGCTCGGCGGTACTAGTTGCTTGTCCTGCTCCATTGGCGGCTTTTAGGGAGTATCTTCCACTGTGTGCTGCTGTGGTGGCGGGGATCACGAGTTTAGCGCGGCCATCGCTAAACGAGATCTGGACACCTGGCAGTGTTGCAGCAGAAATAACCTGACCATCCCTGAACCAGCTCACCTCAGGAACTGGAAAACCTAGGAAAGAAAATCAGAAGACATATTATGTAGTACTATCAAATTTGATATCATACAAGTGTAAATGGATTTCAAGCAGAAAAAATTGGACAGATTTTATTGCTTTTAGGTGAATGGTGATGATTTCATAGTAATGTGGTAGTTAGGCTACGTGTCCATTTTTATTTTTTTGTTTTTTTTGTTACTTGCAGCGGCTGCCATTTTCACAAAAGTGATGTCAGGAAGTGCAGCCATATTGTTTGTCATCTTTGAATTATCGTCTTAAAAAGGAACGATCACTTGTCATTTTCTCAGTATGTTCCGTCAGTAACAAATTGACAGTTTTACCATCAGTAGCTGAGAAGATAATTCAAACAATATGGCTGCACTTTTGCAAAAATGGCCAACACAAACAAAACAGAAAAATGCCAATATTTTTGTAAGTAGAAGAAACTTTATTACCAAACGTTGTTGCTGCATTGACTGATTTACTAATATATAGCCATTTTACATTTTGGATCTATATCCTCTTTAAAGGCTATATACATTTTTGAATTTTTTTCCCATTTTTTTTAAATAAACAGGTCAGTCCGTGTGTTTGGTGAAACTTTATAATTAGTTCTTATTAAAAATTTGCTTTTCTTTTGGAGATACATCTGCTCTGTATTCTCTATACAGAGCAGCTGTATCTTTCACTATGACCTGAATCTGTCAGTCCCGCGGACCTGATGGGTTCAGTCTCAGCGAATCCTGCGTATCTCTGACACACTGGATCCACCAGTAATCTATTACAACTAAGTTATGAACATAGGCCTCATGCACACGACCGTAAAAAAAACTCTGTAATTGCGGACCGTAATAGGGTTCGCAGTTACGGACCCTCTCGGTTCTATTGGCCGCGGACACCTTTCTGTATCGCTACGGAAGGGTGTCCACGCCGTGGAACCAATCACAGGTCACAACGTCATCTTAGGAAGCCGGACTACGCACAGAAGAGAGGGAGGGGGTAAGTATAAGGCTGGGTTCACACGGGGCAGATACGTTGTGTAAAAGCATACAGTGTATCCGCCCTGTGCGCCACAGGGAATTCCGGGCAAAAAACTGTAACAAACTGTGGTGCAGTTATTCTCCTGGAATGTCCGCTGCGGAAAACTGCTGCATTAACCGGACTGCTAGCAGGCCGAACTTCCTGGGATGATATTTCATCCCAGGAGACCACTGCAGCCTGTGATTGGCTGCAGTGGCAGTCACATGGGATGAAGCTTCATCCCAGGAGGCCGGCCCTCTGACGTCATTCAGGTCGGCCTGCTGGGATAGTGTTTCATCCATTTGTAACCGCCGCTACAGGGTGTGATTGGCCAGCCTGGAGGAAGAATCACAGACTTCTGGGTAAGTATAGTTGTTTTTTCAGAGTTGCGTTTTTTTGTGGCGGAATCACTGCGAAAGTGCCGCAAAAACTGCTGTTTGTTGCAGGTTTTACCTCCCCATTGAATTCAATGAGGAAAACCTGCAGCAAATATGCAGCGATACAATTGACATACTGCGGATTAAAATTCGGGGTGTTTTTCTGCTCAGTATTTACGCAGCGCGTGGATGAGATTTGTTCAATGTTCTGTTCCAACGGTGCGTTATTTTACGCCTCAACGGAAAAAGACGCCCCGTAAAAAGAAGGGCATATCCTTCTTGAGCCGTTTTTAAATTCTTAGAAACTGCCCTGATACAGTCAATCAAATATTCATGTATCTCTATACTGTAATTCACCCCACTTTCTATTGAGAGCTCCACATAATGTATTACACAATTATTAAAGTTGATGTCCACCATCCCTTTCTTAGGTCCAAAATTGTGTACTGATTGATTTCATATATTTGTATAGGAGAGCTACACACCGCCACCACTAGGTGGAGCTGACTGTATATGGACTTTTTACCACTAGTATTGAACTCTATTGGAGCTGCACTAATTTACATGCGGTGAGCTGCCCAGCAAACAGGGGAAGCAATCCCATGTCTGGTCAAGAAATTTAATGGAAACATAAAAAAATTAAATAATTCACCGGAAATGTATTAAGGCTACAGATAAAAATCCCTTTCTTCCCAGTTCATTAAAAAAAAATCTAACTGTATTTTTTCCTCATAAATCATCTAGTTGAGCTATTTTAGTGTTATCTGGCCTCAAATCTTTACCAATATTGATTACCACTATCAAAGTCAATTGGGGCTGCCTTAAAAAATGCCAATCTACCAATGATATAGGCTGGACTGTTCAGTGCTCAGGAAATTGTGAACTTGAGCACCCCTACATGGACAACATGAGCCATAGCAGTTTGTCAGAAATCTACATTAGGTCCAAATGTTACATCCGGAATACGGACAGCTAAATACGGGTACAGTACGCCCCTCTGATTGAAGCCGAAAAGTGCCTTCACATGCTTCGATGATTTGTACGATTCGCCGCTTACAATTGTCTTAACGTGACATACCTTTAGGCAAAAACTTTCAATATTCAAAATCGCGATCGCATATCTTCAGGGGTGATAACATTTTGATTGTCAGATCTGCAAATCACCGTGTGTAAAAGCAATCGCTCCATAGTCTGGCAATTAACCCATTCATCTAGACTTTAGTCAAGACAATTTAATGGCTATATCGTGGAATCGCCACGTGCAAATACACATTGTTCGATTTTTTTCAAATCCAGGAGTAAATTGTACACGTTATTGAAGCATGTCAAGGCACCCTTAGGTGTTTTTTGGAGGCAGAAAATCTGTCTCAAAATTCAGTTTTGGAAATTTGAGGCATATTTTACTCTGCCTGCAAGCCGTTTTTCACTGCGTTTTTGCCCGCGGCCATTGAGCGCCGATGGGCAAAAACATCGCAAAATATGCTTTCTCTGCCTCCAATTGATGTCAATGGGAGGTCTGAGACGTAAACGCCCGAAGATAGGGCATGTCACTTATTTTTCCCGCGAGCCGTTTTTTCCGCTCGTGGGAAAAAAATGCCTCCGCCTCCCATTGAAGTCAATGGTAGGCATTTTCGGATGTTTTTTGGCGCGTTTTCCAATGCGGTTTCCGCGTAAAAAAACGCGTAAAAAAAAACTCAGTGTGAGACTGACCTTTAGACTCAGTTTCCACATTGGGTGGAATTGTGATGCCAGTCTTAATCGCAAAAGTGCTGCAGTAACAAGTGCCTCATTTATTAAAAGGAGCAAATCTTTCCTTAAAATTAGGCGCATCTCTGGCCATCCCTGCGCCAGAAAGTCAAATCTTTGCCAGCGAGTTGGCGTATATTTGCCTTAATTTATACCAATTTCTGGCGTAAATTGTAGTAAATATGTCGGCCTGCCTTCTCCTGCTAATTCCTACCCACATTATTGAAAAGTGGCGTAGTCAACGCAAAAAAGGAAAAGTCGCAAGAATTTTTTGCAAAAAGATAGTTTTTGCACAAATTACAATGTTTCATTTGCTAGGATAGGAACAATTTTTTAGTTCCCTTTATAAATATTTTTTGGTGTGTGATTGTAGGGCCTCAAATAATGTTATGGAGAAGTTTCACACACTAGTCTTAATACAAGGAAATTGGAGTAAAATGCGCCTAATTCATTAAGAGATACACGCCTCTTAATAAATTAGGCAATGTCTGGGCCGTACATGCACCAAAAAGTGAAATAGCTGGTGTAAGTATGCGACATCATTTATGCCAGTTAGAGCACGTTCAGACGTGGCAGAATTGCTGTGGAATTCCGCTGCGGACAGTCTCTCCATTGGTTTCCACACCTTTTTAGTTATCTTCGTGCAGACGTTGCGGAAAACTCTGCTGCGGACCATAGGCTGCGGTGCAGAATTTTGTGTCCGCAGCATACACTGGCTGTTGCGGACTTGATGCGTACTTGTTGCAGAATTTCTCCATTGACTTCAATGGAGTTTCAAAATTACGCAATGAAATCCGCAAATGTAATGTGTGTTGCGTTGCGGATTGCTTTCAGGAACGGCATATTTCATAATTCTGGCTTTACCTATGTGTGTCGAGGTCTATACCCAGACTGGGGTGGAATGTTTAAAAGAGAGCAGGATGTACTCTTCACCTGAATCCGCAACGACAAATCCGCAGCATTTTACCTAACATTTTAGCCAAATCCGCAACGGAATCTGCAATGCGGATTATGTGCGACATTGATGCGGACAGTGTCTGCAAAATTCTCCCATTTCTGAACATGCCCTTACTGGCATAAATCATGGTACATTTGTTGGGCCACAGGTGGTCTTGCCCACTTTTGCCAAGCCACGTCCACTTTTTTAAAAAGTGCCAGGAACTGTGTAAAAGTAAAAAAAATGTTGCAACATTTTTTGTTTACAAATTATTACATTGAAAGTAAAAATTGTGATATAAAAAGTTATAATTCTGAGAAAATAGTCATCATCTTGGTAAGTGAAAGACAGAAATATGACAAAAATAGTTTTGAGATATAAATTGTAATGAGATGAAGCTGGAGCACCAGCAAAACGCGCGTCGAGGACTATGAGTTTTGTTTGTTCCCTGAACACAATAAGGCTATGTTCACACAGAGTTTTTTGCAGGTGGAATTTCTGCCTCAAAATTCTGTTTGGAAGTTTGAGGCAGATTTTCCTATCCCTGCACGCCGATTTTCGCGGCGTTTTTGCGGCGTTTTTCGCCCGCGGCCATTGAGAGTCGCGGGCATAAAACGCCGCGAAATATGCTTTTTCTGCCTCCCATTGAAGTCAATGGGAGGTCAGAGGCGGAAACGCCCGAAGATAGGGCATGTCACTTCTTTCTCCCGCGAGGTGGTTTTAGGCTGGGTTCACACTACCTATTTTCAGACGTAAACGAGGCGTATTATGCCTCGTTTTACGTCTGAAAATAGGGCTACAATACGTCGGCAAACATCTGCCCATTCATTTGAATGGGTTTGTCGACGTACTGTGCAGACAACCTGTCATTTACGTGTCGTCGTTTGACAGCTGTCAAACGACGACGCGTAAAAATACAGCCTCGTCAAAAGAAGTGCAGGACACTTCTTTGGACGTTTTTGGAGCCGTTTTCTCATAGACTCCAATGAAAACAGCTCCAAAAACGGACGTAAAAAACGCCGCGAAAACGCCGCGAAAAACGCAGCGAAAAATGCGAGTTGCTCAAAAAACGTCTGAAAATCAGGGGCTGTTTTCCCTTGAAAACAGCTCCGTATTTTCAGACGTTTTTGGTCACTACGTGTGCACATACCCTTACCGCTCGCGGGAGAAAACCGCCCCCGCCTCCCATTGAAATCAACGGGAGGCATTTTCGGGCCGTTTTTGGCGAGTTTTTTGGCACGGTTTCCGCGTCAAAAAACTCGTCAAAAAACTCTGTGTGAACATAGCCTTACATTATGTCATGGGGTAAAATACCTAACCACATATTGCTCTGTGAGTTTATTTGATTCATTCTGAATAATACATGTCTAGGTCATCTTGGTACAGTGGCTGGAGCATATATACTATTTTTAACATTATGTCTCTATCTACTAATTATATTCCCCTGCTTCTGTGACTCCACTTATATACAGAAGCTATTGTGAACCTACTATATATGCTCTGTGATTTTTATATATTACCTAGATACCTCAGTCATATGCATAGTGACACGTGTTTAGGGACATGGTTCTGTTTTTTTGCAGTGTTTAGGGCGGTGTCATTCTATGCTCCCTGTGTGTTTTGTCTCTCCTTTTTTGCATATGTGCTCTATACATGTAAATATATTTATATGAACAATAAATTAGATGCTGCTTTCATATATTGAGCGTTTTACCTTTGATTTTGTGTCTAGGTACATAAATTAATTTTATATTAAAATAACCAAGGTGCATAATCCGGGACTATATAAAACAACCTAGTTATATAATCCTGTCCTGTATAAATAAATAAAAAATCTAGGGACAAAATCCAGTTCTATATAAAACAACCTAGGTACATAATCCTGTTCCATATATATATAAAATAAAAAAATCCAGGTACATAATTCAGTTCTATAAAAACAACCTAGGTATATAATCTAGTTCTCTAAAAAAAAACAAAAAAAAAACAAAGGTACATAGTCCAGTACTGAAAAAAACAAACAGCATAGGTACATAATCCTGTTCTATGTAAAAAAAAATCTAGATACATAATTCTGTTCTTTATAATAAAAAAAATATTAAAATCTAGGGACATAATCATGTTCTATGTAAAACAATCTATGTACATAGTCCAGTACTATATAAGACAACCTAGATACATATTCCAGTTCTATATAAAATAAATTAGGTATATAATCCAGTTCTATGTAATAAACCAAAGAGTATAATTCGGTTCTAAAAAAAAAAAACAGCTCAGGTACATAATCCTGTTCTATATAAGGATATATTCACGCGATTTGCTGCGCGGCCAAAAAACGCACCAAAAAAAACCATGTGTCTTTACCCCAATTTTCCGCAGTTTCCGCGCTAACTGCAAAACCGTGGCAAATACGTATGCCCGTGGCGTAGCTAGCGGGGGCAGGAGTGCGGTGGCACTGAGATTGTGGGGCCCGCCCCTCCCGCCACTGCCGGACATGCAACAATACTCTTCTATCTAGCAGAACTTCCGCACGATAGGCACGTCTGCTAGAGAACACTTCTGACACTGCCAGTCAGAGAGGAGCAGAAGAGCAGAAGAAGCCTGCGAGTGAGGAGAGGGTGAGCAAGCACCCCTCCCCAATAATGGATGGCTACAGGGATGATGGGGTTTGTATACAGGGATAATGGCTGGTATATACAGGGATGATAGGGATTAATGCAGGGATGATGGCTGGACTACCCATCATCCCTGTATATAACCTCCATCATCCCAGTATATAAGAACTATCATCCTTGTATATACCAGCCATCATCCCTGTATATAAACCCCATCATCCCTGTATATACAAACCAGGCTGGTATAAACAGGGATGATGTCTGGTATATACAGGAATGATGGGGGTTATAAACACGGATGATGGCTGGTGTATATACAGGGATGATGGTGGTTATATACAGTGATCATGGCTGGACCAGCCATCATCCATGTATACAACCCCATCATCCCTGTATATACCAGCCATCATCCCTGTATATAACCCCCATCACCCCTGTATATAACCACCATCATCCCTGTATATACCAGCCATCATCCCTGTATATAAACCCCCATCATCCCTGTATATAACCCCCATCATCCCTGTATATACCAGCCATCATCCCTGTTTATAACCCCCATCTTACCTGTATATACTAGCCAGGCTGGTATATACAGGGATGATAGGGGTTATATACATGAATGTTGGCTGGTATATACAGGGATGATGGGGTTATATACAGGAATGATCGCTGGTATATACAAGGATGATGACTGGTATATACAGGGATGATCGCTGGAATATACATTAACAGGGATGATGGCTGATATATACAGGGATGATGGGGTTATATACAGGGATGATGGCTGTTATATACAAGGATGATAGGGGGTTATATACAGGGATGATGGCTGGTATATACAAGGAGGATGGGTGTTATGTACAGGGATGATGGCTGATATATACAGGGATGATTGGGTTATATACAGGGATGATGGGGTTATATACAGGGGGATGGCTATTTACAGGGATGTTGGGGTTATATACATGGGTGATGGCTGGCATATACAGAGATGATGGGGTTTATATACAGGGATGATGGCTGGTATATACAGGGATGATGGGGGTTAAATACAGGGAGGATGGGGGTTATATACAGGGGTGATAACTTGTATATACAGGGATGATGGCTGGTATATATAGGGATGATGGGGGTTATATATTCTTTCATTTACTTTCCGAGAGTTTGGCAACACTTTCTAATGCAAACTCCTCTGTCAGATAAAAGATTAAAATTTAGTAAGAATGGGAAATATAGCAGCATATACAGCACTCTGGGTTGGGGCCCACTCAGATATGTTTCACTCCCACTGTGCTAAACCCCTAGCTACGCCATATATGATTTTCAGTGCGGTTTTCGGCCGCACAGCAAAATTGCATCATGTGAATACACCCAATACATGATTCTGCTCTATATAAAAGAAATCTAGGGACATAATCCTGTTTTATATAAAACAATGTACTGTAGGTATATAATCCTGATCGAAAAAATATTGCAATTCATGAAATTGAGGAATCTGTGATGTGTCGTATTTTTCCCATTGGACATTGCACAGTTTTCTGCAGCATATTTCTACGCTGGAATAGGCCCTCGTGTGATTGCACCCTAAAACAACCTTGGTACATAATCCTAATTTATATAAAATAACCTAGCTACATAATTGTCTAGAACTCATGAATTTCTCTATTTGGGCCAAAAAGCGCATTAAAAAAAACGCATGAGATTTTGCAAATCACTGCAAAAACGCATGCATTTTTTCGGTGCAGTTTTCGACCGCTTGGCCAAAAACACAGCAAAACTGTGAATACACACTGTGAGACAGTGACAGGTAAAGTCATTGAGGGAAGGTACATTTCCCCTAGAATCCTGTCATATGTATCCTAGGCTCCAGGGAATGAGTCGTTTTTGCAATAGAAAGCTCTAGCTTTCCAATCTCGGCTTAAGGAAAAGCCGGAAAAAGGGCCTGGAGTTGGATTGGGGAAGAGCAGGGCGGGTTCCCCAATCCCTATTCCATCTCTGTTTGTAGGACAAGGCTGCTGCTCAATTAGCTGCACCTGCAGCCTGTGTATAAAAAGGTGCAGACAACAGAGTGTGAGAGTCTCACCTCTGACTCAGACCGGAGACTACTAAGGCTGGAGTAGCCTGTATTCTATGTGAGTAAAGACCTGTGTTACTTTGTGTCCAGTGCCTGGTAGGAAGGCACTTGGTATAGTTAAATAATATCTTGTTTAGTTAGTGCTCAGACGAGCAGGATTTATTTTGTATTTTGCCTTGTTGTACAAGAGGCTGTTTCTTTGAAAAGAATAAAACACAGGCAAAGCCTTGTTATGAACTTTAATGCACGGTGTCCCTGTCTCTGGCTACTAAGAAACCAACCTCTCCTGATGCTAAACCCTCACAACCCTTATACCTCTTGCATCTGAGCATCAAGGCCCAATTAGTGTGTTTTAATTAACCAGCAAATACATGGATTCACACATTTTGATTTTCTTGTCTATTCACATTATACTGTTAATATGTAAATCTGCCATCTCAGTAAAGTTCTATTTTAGAATAGACAGCTGCAGTTAGTGGTCGTGATTGACAGAACAACTTGTTGGAGGCAGGACAATGTTAGGAGATGTCGGCTATGGATCAACACGTCAGACCTTTTATAGAGAAACAGATGCCTGCCATATAGCTTAAGAGAGGATCAGCTTTCCTGAAATAGCACATCACAACTGCTCCCAATAGCATCCCATCCTTTGAACCACACGTTACATTTGTCACCATTTCGCTATGCTGTCAAAGTCAGCTCACTAATTATCTACATTACACAGGTCAGGATCACTATTATTCTGTACAGAACCTTTACATTTTATTCAGGGATCACATTTTAATCATTTGTCTAACTCAAATAAGATATTTTAGGAATTTTGCCTGCCAGAGGTCTGTATAACCCACCCCCCCCCCCAAATTCTCCAACAACGGGAAATTGTTTGCTGACACATCCTATACAGTCACAAAAATCTATACGTATGTATATGTATTCTGTCCATATGAATGAGTATATGTTAACAACCAAGATCTCACTGTCCCAAAGTCTTGACTGACAGCTGTTATATAGAGGTTGTATAAGTTTAGCAAAATACATGACAGCTTCTTCCAGAAACAGCGCCAGTCGTGTTCATGGGCTTCGTCTGGTACTGCAACTCAATTACATAAACTCAAAAGTGGCTGAGCTGCAATGCTAGGCACATCCTATGGACAAGGGCAACACTGTTTCTGGAAGAAAGCAGCCATTTTTTTAAATCTAGCCTCATGTAACCTCATGTGAAGGGACTTTCTGGGAATATATATATATAGCAAAACCCAAACCACAAGACAGCACTGAAAATTCAGTGAAAAATTGGATCACTTTAATCACCACTTGCGACGTTTCAGCCCTACTCCATGGGGCCTTTCTCAAGCAATCTGATTGCTTGATAAAAAAATACTAATGTGCAATATACATAGCCGATGTAAGAAAATAAACACATACATGAATATTTTCCTTTTACGGTATGGACTCATAACCAGTTAGTCAAGTGTACAAGACAACCCCTTTATAACCATAAGGCCAGGATCACACACACAGTTTTGATGCAGTTTTTGGTGCAGTTTTTGGATTTTTTTAGCCAAAGCCAGAAGTGAATCCAAAAGGAAGGAATGGTAGAAAGAAAGCTGTATCAAAACTGCGTATGTGATCCTGGTCTAAAAGTCATTTTTGTGGCATTTATAACTGACTAGTTTTATATAAAGACAGTTCTAAAAAGAGTTTTTTTAGATAAACAATCAAAGCAAATGCAAAATGCAATTTAAGATGTGATATTTTTTGGGGCAGTTCTAATTTGCACTTCTATCACCCTTTATGGCCCATGTGTGAACCCAAGGCCCAAAAGTGAACGTTATTTTGTACATTATTCAAATAGATGCAGAGATAAATGATGAAATATAAAAGTACAAATAATAAAAGATATAACAATAATAGCAGAATAGGATTGCTATCATGATTACTATTTTTTCAATTTAAAAATCAGTTACAACTAATATGTCTTCTTTATGAATACATTTAGGGATTTGCCTATATTCACGTATCCATATATCTTAATCTGTATACTATAATCATTCTCTTTTCTTTAGTTATTATTTAAGTTTTAGACCCAGATTGTACTATATTCTAAACCATCAAAATTTTAATTGGCCAGAGTCCATAATAAATTGTATTTAAAGAAACTTCAAAATGGCCGCCATAGTCAACACCCAGCTTGAAAAGTTTCCCCCTCCCATATACTAATGTGCCACAAACAGGAAGTTAATATCACCAACCATTCCCATTTTATTTAGGTGTATCCATATAAATGGCCCACCCTGTATATATGTATATATATATATATATATATATATATATATATATATTCAATAAATTATTGAACCCATTCATATACAACATATGTAAATGCAAATGAACCATAACTACAATAATATGAACCATAACTACAAATATATATCTGCATAGCAATTTATATATATTTATATTATTTATATTATTTTATTAAATAAATATTTGCTTACCACTAATCTGAGCCTCAAAGGTTGCAGCACTACCCTCCAGTGCCACAACACTTTGTACCGGCTGTATAAACGTCGGTGCTTGCGAAGCCATATTTATAGGCACTCTGAAAAGAAAATAACATACCAAAATAAATTATTTGAAAGAAACTTTTTTTATAAAAATATAAAAAAAATTATCTTTATAAGGATTTCCACACTATATCAAATCGATATTTCGTATTTATAAAATATATTGGATCAAGGTTTAATCAATAGTATACACATGTTTTAATTTTTATCTACAAATTATGGAGATACAGATATGAACAAAAATGTAGAATGATACCTTAAATATTGGTAAATAATTCAAAGCAGATATTGGGGACATTGTGCTCCTTCCTGAGAGCCAGGGGATATATTTAGGGAGCTAGGGCATTAATTATCAGAATAAAATGTTTCAGCAGCTATCAAAGCTTGTTGGTGACTTAGTAGCCCATTTTGTTGCAAAATACTTTTATTAGTCAGTGCAGCTAAATACTGTAGAAAAGGTCCTATTCATTATTCTAATATTTAATTACATATATTTTCTATTTTATAATTAATTTTATAATATTTTATATATAGTAATATCTAAAAAAAATATACAAAAATGATGAGGTAATCTTCTGAAATATAATAATAATAATAATAATCATAAATCTTATTTATAAATGAAAAATAAAACAAATGATTTTAATAAAACGTTTTGAAATTAAACAATCAAAAGAATATATACAAACCAAAAACGTAATAAAACTTTTTTTAAATACTTATATTGCATGGTTTTTTAATAAGCATAATCAAGAGAGATCACAAAAGGGCATGTACTAAATTTAGCAATGAGAGCTATGATTGACAGGAGACAAGTGGTCACAGCAGGGATGTTACAGATATGGGAGCAGATGATTCCCTTAAAAAGTCATCAGAGCCTAGCTGATTCCTTCAGCATCTTATCAGAGTTATTCCTGGCACATGTCTGCCTGTGAGTAAGACTTTTTAACCTTGTCAGTTTAACTAAGTAGAGCCAAAAGTTACAAAATAAGAGTTTAAATCTGGATTTTTATATTTTGAAAGTGAAAGCATCAACATAACACTGATATAATTTCCATATTGATACACATTCTACTACACCTAGGTAGTAAGATATATTCAAGCAATATCTACAAAAACAAATAGACCCTATGAATATAATGTTATATCTCCAATTTTTATTACATTTTACACAGGATTTAGTTAATGGGTCTATAAATGATATCTAAATCTAAATATGCTCAAATACACACAGTGATTTCAATTTTAAAAAAAGTTACATAGCCCAACTGGTAAAATAAATTGACCACTAACCTGATATCTTCAGAGTGCCTAAAGGGGTTGGGACTGAGCCCAACTGTTGGAAAACGACGCCTTTATCCCCAAGAATATGTTAGACAATCCCAGTGTGTAAATGGTTGGCCTCTGTGCCTAGAAAACAAAACTACACAGGGGTTGGTTGTGTGTAGTTTTGTTTTTCTATGCAATCCCTACACCCGAGGCTGGGGATGCACGAACTGCTCAGAAGTGCTAACTTGGTGCTTTTACCTTATATACCCCAGATCTGCTGACAGACCTGCATCATGACTTCATGGGCCCACCCTTTAGCTCGCTGGATGCTAGAAGAGGGTGGTCTATTCTATGTAATGTCACACCTGTCTCCATGACTGCTGGTGCTAAATTTGTCATTCTTAAATTTGTCTCCGCTGAGGAAACCCAACATGTGCACTGTGGGGGAAGTGAGGCTGTCCAGACCTTGTCGTTTTATTTTAGTGGATAGAAACAAGAATGTGAGACTAGGAGAACTATCACTCTTCAGGCCATAAATAAAATGTGTCCATTTACATTTACATAAGAATGGTATATTTAATTGAAATAAAAAAAAATAAAAAAAAATAATTATATATATATATAAATAAATATATATATATATATATATATATATATATATATATATATATATATATATATATACAGGGTGGGCCATTTATATGGATACACCTAAATAAAATGGGAATGGTTGGTGATATTAACTTCCTGTTTGTGGCACATTAGTATATGGGAGGGGGAAACTTTTCAAGCTGGGTGTTGACTATGGCGGCCATTTTGAAGTTGGCCATTTTGTATCCAACTTTAGTTTTTTCAATGGGAAGAGGGTCATGTGACACATCAAACTTATCGAGAATTTCACAAGAAAAACAATGGTGTGCTTGGTTTTAACGTTACTTTATTCTTTCATGAGTTATTTACAAGTTTCTGACCACTTATAAAATGTGCTCAAAGTGCTGACCTTCTTCCCATTGAAAAAACTAAAGTTGGATACAAAATGGCCGACTTCAAAATGGCCGCCATGGTCAACACCCAGCTTGAAAAGTTTCCCCCCTTCCATATACTAATGTGCCACAAACAGGAAGTTAATATCACCAACCATTCCCATTTTATTTAGGTGTATCCATATAAATGGCCTACCCTGTATATATATATACAGTACATATATATATATATATATATCCAAGAAAAGAGACTGGAAGCAGCACTCAGCAAAAAAATGTGAATTTATTCACCCAACACAGCAACGTTTCACTTCCTCCATGGAAGCATTTTCAAGCTTCAAAATGATTCCATGGAGGAAGTGAAACGTTGCTGTGTTGGGTGAATAAATTCAAATTTTTTTGCTGAGTGCTGCTTCCAGTCTCTTTTCTTGGATATATGTATGAGGAGCATGTCACTCCTTGATATTTGAAGCTAGCACCAGCCGTTTCTGGCTATCGACACAGTGCTGCCCCTATCTTTTGATCTATTATGTATATATATATATATATGTATATATATATATATATATATATATATATATATATATATATATATAAAATGGATCATTGCTGAATATAGACATAAAAAAATATAATTCTCTAAAATAAGCATTTCAGTCCATAAAAAATATAAGAAGTTGATTTTCATCTTCCCCAACGTCCACTATTGAATTTGTAGCATTTATAATTACCAAGCACATAACATTTAGATTTTCCTTTTAGAATTAAACTTTTATATAAATAGTGATGAAAGCTATGATTTCCTTTTCATATCCCATCGTATCGCACCATTTATACATTTAGAATAAGTTGAACAAATAAATATTTTTGTAAATGATAATATAACACATGTTATTTGCTGGTAATTATAATTAAAAAACAACAATGATTATAATAATAATAATAATAATAATAATTATTATTATTATTATTATTATTATTATTAGTTTATTGTTTCTTAAAACACTACAAAATTAGAAATTTATAGAAAAAAAACTGACTACTACATAAATACCACAGGAGGAGTACATTTACATAACATTATATCATTATTACACCTTTGATATTTAGAAACACAAAGTTATAATAATGTGAAGGTGATGTTATTTAATAAAACAACCTTTAGCCAATACTGAGGGATGAAATGAAAAGTTTCTATGCAGAAAACAATATTGACTTCAGATTATGGTTTAATAAAGCATGAATACACTCTAAATCAAAGCCTTACTTCACCTAAAACCTAAACTGCATTCACATTTTGCTCCAGTATTCCCATCCCCACCATGTCCGACTCACAGGCACCTAAAAATAATTATGGAAGGGTTGTTTGGTGATATGAGGGGGGAACTATCATCTCAAATAATTTTCTTTCCATGACTAACAAAATAGTGGCTCTGCAGGGTCAAAGGAGTTTTCCAGTGACAAAAAATGTATGGCCTATCCTAGGGATAGGCCATAAATGTATGATCAGTGGGGGTCCAACTCTCGGCACCCCAGCCGATCAGCTGTTTTGAAGGGGCCAAGGCGCTTGTTCGAGTGCTGCTTCTCCTTCATTCCTGTCACTGCTCCGTACTGTGAAACATCGACACACTTGTAGCGGCGGTTCACACTATTACAGCCTTCTACCATTCACAATGCGTAGTAGGCCTCTTTAAAACAGCTGATTGGTAGAGGTGCCGAGACTCGGACCCCATGACCAGATATCGATAGCCTATCCTGAGAGGGTTGCAGTGGGAGTCACCGAGGTGATCGTGCGGGCACAGCTTCTGTGCCCATGCGATCACATCATGTACATGCACATCACAATGCGGGAAGTTGACCCTTTACATGTTTACATGGCGTTCATTTACGTACGTGAAAATGCTGAAAGGGGTTAAACACCTCTTTTTGACCCTTCAGAGCAGCTTTTTTTTAAATTAGAAAAATGACAAGTAATCATAGTGGTAACACCATCTTACAGGCAAGCATAGGGACAGCTAAAGCAGTCTTAGGGCCAGTTCACACGCATTGATTTTCACACGGAAACAGAAAAAAAACGGCCCAAACCAATCAATGAGAGGCGGCATGTTCTTTCTTGCCGTGGTTCCGCCTCTGACATCCCATTAAAATCAATGAGAGGCAAAAAAATGTGTTTTTCGCTGTGTTTTTTGCCAAATGGCCACAGGCTGCTAAAACTTGAAGGAATTTTGAGGCAAATTTATTCTGCCTGCAAAATCCTTTGTGTGAACAGGGCCATAGAGTACAGTCACGCATGGTGAATTGGAGATTTAATAAGAGAAATAATGGGTTGGGGACCTATGGTGAGGCGCTGCTGAATATCTCGTTTTTTAATAAAGGCAAATAAAGAAGTTGTGTTATACAACTTGGCCTGAGGAAGACATTGGTCCAACGTCGAAAGATGTATCCTATATGTCCTATTAAAAAGTACGGATGTAGCCATCTTTAGCTTGACTGTGATAACTTGCTGCAGTGTGACATCACACAACAAAAGCTATTGAAAAGTCATTGAAAAAGTCAAGATAAGGGATCTTGCCATTGTGTATTTAATGCAGTAAAAGTCAAGATAAAGACGGCTACATCTGTATGTTGTATAATACAACTTCTTTATTTGCCTTTATTCAAAAACTATGAATTCAGCAGCGCCCCACCATAGGTTCCCAACCCATTATTTCTCCTATCAAACCTCCTGTATTTGCGGTAACCGCTTTGTGGTACCGGACTGGACCTGGCTGCAGCTGACTCCTCGGATGATTTTCTGTTTAATAATTTTCTATATTTCTTTTGCGAAATATTTTTTACATTCTAGAGTGTAAAGTTTTCAGTAAAATACACCACGTGCAACTGCACCCTTTAAATGTAAGTACCTCCTTAACAACATTGTACATACTGTATCTCTGCTTCCTGGACAGAGTTTAGGTGTAATCGTATACTGGGTTTAACACTACAGTCACACCAATGTTTTTAGGCTTTAAGTGCGTGTAAGAAAAGCTTCACTGTAAATGAAACCATCCTTCATATGTAACTACCTAACATCTAATATCCTAATTGTGAAGGGGTTTAACGTTCTACAGAGAACAGTCTTCCCCCTTTATTTTTAAATTATTTTTAATTAATTTTTATTAATTTTATAAAATCTCTTTTTATTGAGTTTTTCATAACAGTCGATTATGCATTGATGCAAATGACAAAAGTGCATACATTAAAATGGACAGGCAAGTCCACATGTAGCATACAATAAAGTATTCTTATTTTCTGGGAAGACTTAATTTTTATTTATTTACATTAAGTAAATTAGCCTGTGCACTTATAAGGACACAGGCATTGTAGACAGACTGCCCTAGGGTCCAACAATGAACCCTGGGGCTGTCTACGCATGTAAGGTTAGGGAGATCATTTAAGGATGGGGTGAAGGACATTCTGTGACACCAACAAAGGTGGATGCCCTCTTTGCTTGTCCTTATGTAGAACTCGATCAGCTTTGATCGTAGCATACGAGTGATTAAACAACAAAGCAGATTTTCTGTTCTTGCCCCTCCACCCCCAAAAAAACATATTGATAGGTCAATAAGCTTTCTATGCAATTGTCCTTAGTGTGTGTCTGGTGGATGATTTTTCCATTGACCGGTAGCAGAGTTACACAACTGGAAAAAAAAAACCCATCATGTAACTCTGCTACCTGTCAATTGAAAAGTCATCAATCACATGGTCTCCCTCTTGACTTTCATTGTTCTCAGCCTTTTGGTTTGTCCTGCAGCTGCCGCCGTGATGAGCAAATGTTCTACCCAAGATAGGAAAAGTAATACAAAGACGATATAACCAGATCCATAATATCTGTGATATCCAGACAGTCTAGAGATCCTCAGTGAGAATGTGCGATCGTTATTTGCAGAAGGATCTGGCCGTGATTTGATGTGTTAATATTGGGCGTGGTTAGGGGGCATGGCTTAAAATGTCCCTCTTTTCCGAATTCAAAAGTTGGGAGGTATGACTTCAGGAGTTTCCCCAGGGCGATTCCTCGGGCGACATATCCCACTGTATGCCATACAGTGGGATACAATTTGGCTAAATTGAACAAAATCCAGGGCATTAACTGGTCACTGCCTGACCCTTGGTTTGGTTCGCTGTAATTGACGTCCGCACCAAAATAAGCTAACGCTTTTAACGTACAAACGTGCCTGCCACACTTTGTCCAGACATCTTGCTTGTATGGGGCCCAGAAATTCCTGATGGCGGCCCTGATTGTACAGCACTATGGAATATGTTGGCGCTATATAAGGAATGGGTAATAAATAGATAAAGTGGTGGTTTGCAGGTGGCTCTATTTTGATTATTGCCTCCTTTTCTGTATGTGCATCTCTCGTGTCAATAAAAGACCCACCCAGCTCAGAGCTGTTTCTGTATTTTTACCATCACTGCAAATGAACCAAATCGGCATATAATCCTGGACCGAAGTTTGCAGTGGAAATATTTCTTAAAACGTTTTCTTATTTAGACTTCTTGTTAGAGTAGATTAAACCGGGAGAAGAGTGTTTCCCACATAGACGTGTTCTGGAGAACCACCTGTGTTTATTGAAAAAGCTTAAAATCCACTTTTCTCTGTGGCTAATATAATGTGCAATGTTTCTCTTCCCCTCGTACAAAGTTTTAACAGTTGTTCATAGGCAATGTTATTGTTTTTATTCTTAGCTCATTTTTATACAAATATAATTGGTATTAGTTGCTGTAATTTTACTTACATGTACACCTTATACTGCTCCAATACTTTAGGTTTCCCTTTTAAACATGTTTTCTTGTAAAATAAAATCCTAGCAATAATTGTAGAGATGATATTACACCACTGCTCTTCAGAACTGTTACCTAAGGGGCTATAAAAAGTTATTTCTAACCTGACTTTGTCTGTAAACATTTACAGGCTCACAAAAATTAGTCACTAACAGACTGGAACATGTGGCAAATATAGACACTCGTGATGGCAAATTTATGTACTCCCTATTCTTTAATTATGTGTAATTTATGTCTTTATTTGCATTTAATAATTACACAACAGTTATAATTGCAATTATTGTGTAACCCTTCTATAATATAGACTTGCCCTTGTGGGGTTTGAGAAATGTCTTCACTTTAACAGATTAACTGTAGCATTACACTAAGCACAGTCTATACAGTCTATATCATCATTCATCTCCAAGGTGAAGATCTATCACCACTATAGAATGAAAGTGTGTCATGCAGATTATAGAGCCGCCATATATAGCTGCAAAAATGTTGGCTTCAGCAGATACCATTTAACAACACTAGGAAAAGTCAGGGTAAAAGCAGCCTATAAATCTAAGAGTCCTTTTACATCGGCCCATTTTATCCGTAACGAGTGTCGATCAACGAGACAGCTCATTGATCAGCGCTCATTTGCTCCTTTTACAAGGAGCTATGGGGACAAGCGATCGATACTACGATCGCTTGTCCCCATAGATTTCAATCATGTCGGCAGCACGTCTCCCTGTTTACACACGGAGATGTCCTGCCGACAACGATAATATCTTATGCTGCAGAAACGATACAATCAGCCAATTAACAAGCGTTTGTTCATTTATTGGCTGTTAACACAGTGCAATGATCGGGAACGAGCATTCTGTGAACGCTCGTTTGCCCGATAATTGGCCTGTGTAAAAGGGCCCTAACTTGTTGCTCTCCATAGACTAAATGTGTTTATCCATGTTAAAGGAGTTATCTGGGATTTTAAAATTCATGTTCTAGTTGTGAAGGGGAGCCTGGTGGTGAAGGGGATCCCTGCACAGGTTTGCACTACCCAAGGAGAATGGGCAACCCTGAGTTGGAGACTTTCTCTCCATAGAAGCAGTGCCATGCAGTATCTGGTACATATGCCCTTGGTGAGGTATTGAAAAGTATTGTCCCTTTTAAACTTCTATATAAACCTTTATTCTACATCAGTGCCTCTCAATCTGTTGTTGGGGAGGCAGGTTTTTCATGTTTTGATCATTTCTAATAAACAATTGACTCCTTTGGTTCTTCTGTTAATGTTATAATGGGTTCATGAGAAAAAAGGTATTGATAATTTTTTTAATATTTTACTATGGACCATTGGTGGGGTGGAGTAACCCTGCTCTATAGTGATAGTCAACATAAGCACCAAGTCTTGGACCCTCACCAATGTGACCCTCAATCAGACATGTCTGAGGATACTATTATGGGAACGTCCGAACACCCCTTGTAAGTTATTTGTGAGGCATCTAGTTACAGTCTACAAAGAAACATACAAAAGGCAGTATAGTAACTGATTCTGTGGGTTAACATGACATAGCTGGGTAGGTATATGGGATAAATGACAATTTGATAATGACCCTTTTATACCACTGCTTCCAGTTTCGTTTCTTCAGTATAAACTGGATCTTCTGTTTCCAGTTATTTCCATGCCTGCCTTTTGATATCTTATAAGTGCATTACTCAGCGCAGTGGGCAGCTGTTTAATGCCAAATGCCTGACATGCTTCAGTGAGATATAGAGGTTGACATTTTAAGATTCTTTATCCATAGGAACAAGATATCCTGCCATTTTCCAGAACCCATTATGTTAACCCTTTTTAATTTTGTTGTAATTGACACTGTACCCTAAGTTGTATTGTTTTGTCAGGCTCCATTGATTTCTAGGGGACATCTGAGACTGCTGTCTCTGGCAGCTCTATAGAAATGTATGGAGCGCGTGTCGTTCATGCGTACAGCGCTGCATTCTCATCACGCAGATTTCGGTCCACTGTTCTCCTTTTCACTGGCGGTCCCAACGGTCGGACCCCCAGCGATCACACATGTATCCCGTATACGTTAAAATAGCTTCTTTTTTTCCCACCCCCTTCCTCAAAAAACGTGATAAAAGTTACTTAATATCTCCCATTTACCCCAAAATAATACTACGCAAAAGCACATCCCATCCCGCAAATATCAAGCCTGCATATGGTTACATTGACAGAAAAAAATTAAAGGTTATGGCTCCTTGAACACAACGATGCAAAGACAAATTATTTTATATTAAAAGTGTTTTTATTGTGCAAAAGTAGTAGAACATGAAAAAACCTCTACATATTTGCTATCGCCGTAATCGGATAGAACCATAGAATAAAGGTAACATGTTATTTGCACCGCACAGTAAACGGTGAATATTTAAAATGCAAAAAATAATTGTGGAATTGTTTTTTTTCTCCATTCCATCCCCAAAAGTTAATAAAAGTTAATCAATAAACTATATGCAAGTCAAAATAGTTACATTAAAATATAACTCGTCCTGCAAAAACAAGCCCTCAAACAGCTCTGTAGACGGAAATATAAAAAAGTTATGGCTCTTTAAATGCGACGATTAAAAAATTGCTGGGTCATTAAAGTTTCCCTCCAAAGTTATCCTCCTGCCAGATTTGACATTGAGCATGGAGAGCCGTAACTACATGCTGGGCAGTGCAGTTACCAAGACAACCGTTGACGCCCTGCGAGTATCATGCACGAATCCTATTTTAATTATTAGGACCGGTGCACGATACTCACAGGGTGACGTACGGTTGCCTTGGCAACTGTACCGCCCAGCGTGCAGTTACGGACTCTCCACGCTCTATTTCAAATCGGGTGGGAGAGTAACTTTGGAGTAGGGCTGGGCAATTAATCAAAAAATAACTGAAACAGAAATTTAGCACAATTAATCTTGTGCATTTCAGTTTTTTCAATTATTTTTATTTTTCCCAGGCATTATACTGTGTTGAGGGCAGCTATAGGGGCATTATACTGTGTGGAGGGCAGTTATAGGGGAATTATACTGTGTGGGGCAGCTATGGGGGCATTATGCTGTGTGGAGAGCAGTTATGGGGGCATTATACTGTTTGGAGGGCAGTTATGGGGGCATTATACTGTCTGGATGGCAGTTATGGGGGGCATTATACTATGAAGGGCAGTTATGGGGAGCATTATACTGTGTGGAGGGCAGCTACAGGGGCATTATACTGTGTTGGGGCAGCTATCGGGCATTATACAGTGGGGTGAGCACTATGGGGGCAGTGTCGGGGGGTATGTTATATACTGTAGTATACAGCAGGCTCGGGCAATATATATATAAATTCAATGGTGTAGCATGCAAATAGGGGGTGTGGTATGAAAAAAGGAGTGTGGCCTAAATAATCGTTCATTAATTGTAATCGAGGCTACATGTTCAATTAATCGTGATTTTGATTAAGGTCATAATCGCCCAGCCCTACTTTGGAGGTACACTTCTAAGGCCAAAAGAAGCTGGTCACTCAAGGGTTAAAGGGCCTTAGGCTACAGCACTTCATTTTTATGGTGCCCTAGTCTAAGTGCCCTAATAGGATGCCTGTCAGCTCTACACTGACAGGCACAATACACCGCGATCAAACAATGGCATCTTCAAGTCCCTAACCAAATGCCTTTTTTATGTAAAAAAAAAGAACTACACATAATTGGTATTACCGTGTATGTGTTTTTTTTCATCTTGCCTACCAAAAAAACCAGAATAAAATTGAATCAAACCGATTATGACTGATTTTCGGCCCATATATTTCACAGTCACAGAAGCCGCTGCAGAACAGGACTCCTAGATTGCACCTCTCATTCGCAGGAAAGTTCCCAAGGGTAAGAACTACTGAGGTGTGGAACAGTGGAGACATAATGAATATAATAAATAAATTGGAATTCTTGAAAACAAGAGAGGCAGAGCAGGAATACACCACTGTAGTAGGCAAGGACCACCTACTACAGTGCTGCGTTCCCACCTTGTTTGTGCCTCTCTCTGCCGTGCATTATACTGGCTGGCTGCTGCCTACTAGCTCAGTAATGCCTCCCAGGATTCCCACCCATTTTAGGTAAATCATATCATTAAAGGGGTTTCCGACAATAATCGATAATCACCTATCAAAAGCATAGTTGATAATTGTCTGATCGATGGGGGTCCTACCACCGGGACCACTACCGATTGTGAGAACTGGGTTAGCCCCGTCTGCTGCCAATTTGGACCCACCCACAACATGGGGCCACTTTCACATTTTTTTTCATGGCCTCTTTAACTTCCCAATCCGTCCTTGCATGTACTGTAACATACCCATAGGCTGCTATTGTGCAGACATATTCTAAAAGTGTGTCCTTTTGGTATACAATGGACAGCTTTACGTTTGGTAAATTTTGTTAGGGTAATAAAATGTGTAATGCTAAAATATACATCTTTTAAGATGGAAGTACACGTCAAAAGAATCCAATATACTGTGTAATCTATGTTTGCGTTCACCTAAAAAAAAAAAACCTACAGCTGGTAAACAGTTGCATTTCATGTTTTGTAATTGACATTATTTTCTAAAAATGTATATATCCGAGGAGCAGATCAGAGGAGCAGAACAACCAAAATGTCGGAAGTGCAGGCTCTGTTGAACAATGGAGACAAATCGGTGCCCAACAAAATCCATTTATACTTTAGTGGGTGCTGACAGGTTTCCTTTAGGATGTCTATGAATTTTCCGGTAACAATAATGCAGCCTGCTGCGCTATTGTTTTTGGTATTTTTGACAGAATCTGCAACGGAGGCCCCTAACGGAGGCTCCAGCTCAGATGTAAACAGGCCCTAACAGTTTGTTATTTTGTTGGTGTAGCGGCTTGGTTCTTCTATTCCACTAAATAAGGCACAGAACACTGTAGGAAAAATATATTTTATTATTTAATGTTTATGTGATTTGTCCTTTATAGTGTAGATTAAATAGTATTCATTACATTTAATTTTCGAATGGCTGATCCCATCCTTCCCACCATACAAGACAGTTTTCCACCTGCTCAGTCCCTTATGTGCCTATACATACTCTCCCTGGTCAGTCTTGCTCTGTCACATTGGTCTTCTCTTACCCATACACCAGAAATGGCTACTAGGACAATTAAAGGGGTTGTCTAGGATTAGAAACACATGGCTGCTTTCTTTTAGGAACAGCGCCACACTTGTTCATAGGTTGTGTGTGGTACTGCAGCTCAGCGCCATTGAAGTGAATAGGGCTGAACTGCAATACCACACAAAACCTGTGTACATATGTGGCGCTGAATTTGGAAGAAAGCAGCTCCGTTTTTTTAATCCTGAAAAAACACTTTAATATTTGAATTACCGCTACGTTCCTAAAAGTATGGGTTAAGGGGATATTCCCAGAATCGACAATTATCACCTATCCACAGAATAAGTGATAATTGTCTGAATGTTGGGGGCCCCACCGCTTGGATCCCCACCAATTGCAAGAACATGGGTCCCGGTGAGGAGGGCATTAAATGGAGCGGCGGTTGAGCATGCATGCTGCCGCTCCATTCACAGTCTATGGGAATGATGGAAACAGAAGTACAGCGCTTGACTGTTTCCATCAGTCCCATAGATATTGAATGGAGCAGTGGGTGCATGCTCGACCGCTGCTCCATTCAATCTTCTCCTCACTGTGGGGGGTGCAGTGAGGAGGAATAAGGGTTTCGGGATCCCCATTCTAGTGATCGGTAATATTCCAGCGATGTGGCCCCCTGCGATCAGACAATTATCACCTACCCTATGAAGAGGTGATAATTATACATTTTATGACAACCCCTTTAGATCTTTGTTCTTTCCAAGGTTTACATCTTAAAATGGCTAGGAAACAATACTGTTTTGCTGCTTAAGAGTTTGTCAGTGATAGAAATTGAACTCGTGTTTGGAAATTGGCAACAAAATTGCCACTACATATAGTTGGGATACTAAACCTAAAATCTACTTTAATACTATTTGCTAGGAAATTCAACGCAACATAATGTTCTCTGTAAGCAGCCTTTTCAGGCTGGGAGAGGCTGATAAACCCTTTTCCAATGTGACATGAAGTCCAGAAATCCCTCTGCCCCCATACTCATTACTTTTTTCTCACACATCCCCAGTTCTGGGAACTTTCAGGAAAAATTACACACATAAAATCCACTGATATTAGCTTTTATTTTTATAAGCTGTGTTTTTATAAACTAATGACTATAGTGCTATAGACATGCATTAATTGTAGGCAAATAGATCATCATCTTACAATTACCACTAGTGGTTCCCACGTTATCATGTGCTTGGTTTGGCCACATTTAAATGTGTATGGAGTCAACAGGGGTGAACTATTGCCCGGCATCTCCAGCGCTACTGCTATAGGTAGTAAGACCAATTTAAAAATTTGGGAAAAATCCACCCAGAATGGGCACCCAAAAGTGTAAGATAGGCCACATTGCTGTCAGAAAATATGAGATCTGTCAATTCTTAGGTTAACCAGTTCAGGACCAGGCTATTTTGAGCCTTCAGGACCAGACATCATTTAGCCCTTTTTAGCACGCGTTAGTTAAATGGCTATAACTTTTTTATTTGTTGGGCTAACGACGTGATTTTTGCGACATTTTTTCCGTAGACAATGCAGGTTTCATTTTTTATCGTTTTTATACGCACCTTTTTTGCTATTTTAGAATTTTTATTCATAAAGTTTGAAAATAATAGTAAAAAAATAAGCTATTTTACGTTTCAGCTATTTTTTTTGGGTAATAACATAGTTTTACCCTAAAATAGACCTTTTATTTGTGATCGTCATTGTCTACCGTAAATTTTAATATATTACATGTCTATATTAGAGTAATTGGGTCAGCGCTAGCGTTACAACAATGATTGGCGGGGGGGAACTGTTTTCTTGGGGTGGGTATTTTATGTGTATTTATTATTACATTTTTTTTTTGCACTTTACTTTATTATTTTTTTATTATTATGGTCTGTCCCTCAAAGGTCAAAAAAGGCCTTTGGGGAACTTTATATATATTTTTTCTTTCTTTTACACCATCTTTTCCACTGTAACTGGAGCTGCACAGCAGCCCCAGTTACAGGGGAAATCAGCCCTCTCATAGTGACGATTGTCACTAATAGGGCTGTGCTGGGTCTAGTAAGACCCAGCAGCAGTCTGCCACTAACGGCACCCGGCGATCATGTGACCAGTCACATGATCACCGGGAGGAATAGAGACAGCGCCACTGCTGCTGTCTCTATTCATATACACAGCATTCATTGAGCGCTGTGTAAAAAGACATCGGAGAAGACAGAAGCAGCTAAAGCTGCTTCTATCCTCTCCTCAGGGTCCCCGGCAGTCACTGACAGCTGGAGACCCGACATTCAGCTGCCCGATTGCGCGGACAGCAAGTTAAAACCCGAGCCGTAAAAAGACTATGGCTCGGGTTTTAAGGACCCTGACCGCAGGCCGTAAAAATACAGCCAGCGGTCGGGAACCAGTTAAAAATAGATTATACAGGTTGAATCCCCCCAGGCAAGATATTCATATCTGAAGGATTGTAGCAGACCTTCCATTGCCCCATTTCCACAGAGATATGTGTTTATTCAACCATGCAAAACATGCATGTTATAGTGGGAATCAATGATTTGAATTTTAGTCTAAAAAACTTTTTGCCGACAATTGACACGTGTATAACCGGTGTTCAAACTTTCTTTAAAATCCTTGATATTACACGGAAACTTATCTTCTAAATACAAGTAGTTTTACTATTTTTACTGATCTAATAAATAGCTAAATAAATTTACCATTAATTTGATGCATAATGCAGTTTATATAATATATGTATAATTTAAAGAGGTTGTCCTGTTTCAGCAAATTAATGTTATTTATTTTTGTATACTTAAAAGTTATACAATTTTCCAATATACTTTATGTATTAATTCCTCACGGTTTTCAAGATCTCTGCTTGTTGTTATTCAGTAGGAACACTCATTGTTTACTTCCAGTGAATAAAATTCTGTCTGTAGTCATGTGATGAACACTGGTGCACGGCTCGTTACAGTATGTGTTCGTGTGAATGGGCCCTTAGTGTATGTGTATCAGAGCCGTGTCTTCTAACGATTCCAGCACTTGTGTGTCCATCACATGACCATGGACAGAATATTATCCACTGGAAGTAAACAATGAATGTCCCTACTATATAACAACAAGCAGAGATATTGAAAAGCGTGAGGAATCAATACAGAAAGTATATTCGAAAATTGTATAACTTTAAATTATGCACAAAATAACCATTCATTTGTTAAATCTGGGCAACCCCTTTAAGGTGTATGTCCACCCTTAAACTATATTTCAAAAGAGATATACATTTGTATTTATTATAAATATAACTCCCCCCCCCTAAAAACATTGAGTAGCCTTATAAAAATATTACATTATTATATATTCATAATTCTGCTGGCTGTAACTGGAAACAGTCAACAAGCTTGTTGACAGACATATACCGAACAGCTTACCCAAGCCACTATGATGGAGTGGTAGAGATAGTATTTTTATATCAGATTACTATGCAGTGCCTGGGGTAAATGCTACACATCCCTGAATGCATATCACCTAAGCCATGAGATTTCAGTTCTGAAGTCGAATTCTGTTGGTAGCTCCAGACCAGTGGTCCCCATGTGTGGCTCGCCATAGGAACCCAGAGTAATAACCATATGCTCTTGCTACAATATGACATTAACATTATTACAGACATATCATATCCCCAGAAAGGTGCCAATTTGGGTGGCAGAATACCAGTGTGTTAAATTTCAAACTGAAATGTTTACCTGCATATTTAAATTTCGTGATCTTGTGTTTTTTCTACGTTTAATATCTTACAATTTTTTACTTAAATACGGCTCCTGGCCATCAATCAAAATTTAATGTGGCTCACGAGGTATAAAAGGTTGGGGATCGCTGCTAAATCAGGATCAGGACCTGACAAGTGATACAATCTATTTGCAAAGTTACTCCATTTCTTATGTAGAGAAATTGTATGTAAACTGCTAAATGGTGTTCAAAGGTGATGCTATGCTTTAAAGGGGGTTTCCGATAGCTTAAAGTGGCTCACAGTAGTCCAAAGTCATGTCATGGCACTGGATGAAACATCATTACTCTACAATTACATCAGGGACCAGTGAATGACTCTGAAGACCTCTGACACAGGAATGGTGTATCATTTTTTTTAACATTTGAGTCCAATTTTTAGAGGTTGGAAACCACATTTAAAGAATGGCTAGCCTAAAGGCAGTACACTGAAAAATAAACCCTTATAAAGTCATTGTCAAGCATTGTATTAGCTAATACAGTATCCAATACATGACTGACACAGAGATATAGATGATAAAAAGTGTTATCCAATCAACATCTGAAACCCATGGTGGTCTGCTTTCTGTCAACTTAGCATCACTGATGGGAGTGATAGTGGCTTTATAGACTGAGGTGCGAGCTATGGATTGACCAGTTTCCTTATTAGACACCTCTTGTATAATGGAGCTTTGGCCGGGTTGTTTTTCATGATCAACAAGATGATCACCTGTAGAGCATTTCTTATTCTTTCTGTACCTAAAGCAGAAAGTTATTATTTGTGGCAGGTTCATAATGAAACATTCCATACAGTGTAACAGAAAATATTCATGTACAGTCTTGATCTGCTTTTCCTGTAGATGAAACCGGCATGTTATAGGGGTTTGCCCATCAAGGACATTTATAGCATTTCCACAGGATATGCCATAAATGTCAGATACATGCGAGTCCCACCTCAGGGACCTGCGCCTATCTCTAGAAGGGAGCCCCCTAAACCATGTTCTATCTTTCTCAGTTCCCTCTGCCTCCAGGGCCACTTCATAATTTCCGACCATGTAAACAGTAAAACAGCGTGTTTCCCTAACTTTCACAGAAGTGAATGGCAGTTACGGAAAACACTGTAGTCCGCGTGCTACGCTGCTTTCGTAACTGCCATTAACTTCTATGGGAGTTACAGAAACAGCGTAGCTCAGCAAGCTACGCTGTTTTCCTGATTACATGGTCGGATAATATGAAGTGTCCCCAGGGGCAGCGGGAACCGAGAAAGCTAGAACATGGTTTAGGGGGCCCCCTAGATATAGGTGTGGGTTCCAGAGGTGGGACCCGCATCTATCTGACGTTTATAGTATATCCTGTGGATATGCCATAAATGTCCCTGATGGGAAAACCCATTTAACATAACAATAAATACTTCTATGCAGCAGGGGATGTGAATTGTTAGTGTATTTACCACCTATTGTAAATTGACATGCATGATTAAAATATCAAATAAAATCTGTGTATGTAAATCTTGTAAGGTACACAGTAAATAGGTCTGTGCTAGATTAGGCAATGGTAAGTATGGAGGAACTGAATTAAAGGGACACTGTACAGAGCAGATTTAAGCTGCATACTTAGATGATTTAGGGCAGCAAAATAAGGGTTGACCAGATCAGAGGAAAGTAGGAAACTCTTTCCCGAAGCTTTCATCTGATAAGATACCCCTCTATTTTGCTCTTCCTAGTTTTCTTCTTAATACATTGTTAAATGGAAGCTCCAACATGGCACATTATTAAAAATTCCCTAATACGTATCACTCTTTTTATGAGTTGAATTCAGTTGGGTAATAGAGCAGGCCATTTGCGGAGAAATCAAATTCTCTATTGCCCTCAATACGATCTGCTTATCTCAATATTGTAAACATTACTACAAATAAAGAATATGGATAGGAAAATTGCACAGATTGTGCAATATTATTATTATTATTAATAATAATAATAATAATAATAATCTTAAAAATATCTGAAAGAAATTATTCAGCCACATTTTTTTATATATTTTTTTAACAAAAACTTCCAATGCTATAAAATAACAAAAGAAGTAACACTCACCTTACCAATCCCCTGCCTCTCCTGTGCCGATGCTTTTCAGGTCTACCACCGGTCTCTGCTTTTCCTGCTCCAGGGATGACGTGCCGACAAGAGATGTGACTGCTGCAGTCAATTCTATGTCGACACCACTAAGGTCACCTCTGCGACCAGTGATTGACTGCAGCTCTCAGATGCTGTGTCGACATGTCATTGCTGGAGCATGAAGAATAGAAACTGTGGGGGATCTGGGAAGCGTCGGCATGGGAGCAACAGGGAATTAGTAAGGAGAGTATTACTTTTTTTGGTAAATTAGAACACGGTAAACTCCTGGTAAAAAAATTATGATGCGTCTGGACTACTCCTTTTAAGCGATTTCCAACATTATTATTGCATAATCTGTGCAAATTTCCCATCCATATTCCCTATTTTTAATAATGCTTCCTGTATTTTCTGAATAGTTTCCTGTATTCTGTTGATGGCACCGGAAAGGCAGCCCCAGAAAGTCTGATTTAAATCTAAATTTTATGTAGCTGTTCAGATATATTACCAGAATTGTATCTGCTTGTTACAATTAAAATAAGAATAACATTTCTGGGCTGTTCATACTTTTCCCTAATATTTATGTGTACAGAATCTCTATTAAAAAAACATACTTTTAAAGTGTATATTCAGCTATTACTACCTGGACAAAAAAATTACTAAGCTGTTTGACCACAAAAGCTTATCAGCTTCTGGGCGTTTGTAACATAGAGGCAGCTAATGGGCTATAGAAGGTAGGGGGCTTAGTCCTGGTTGATCCCATCCTTTTTGATGTTATGTGGCAAGAACATATACAGGACTGCTCCCTTCAAAGCAACTAAATTGTTAGCAAACAATGGGTTGGGGAATTGACCCAGAGGTAAGGTCCGGGAAGGGGGAATCGAACAGCAGACCCTTCTTTCCAGGATGGTAACCCAGAATTATAATGGAAAGCCTTTTGATCTTTGCTGTGGGGAACCTTCTCTTCTGTGTATGCCACTGGTTTTTGAGTGTGTTGACTTGGAAGTATATAACAATCAGCCTAAGCTTTGTTCAGGTCTCATACGTTATAATGGTAACTCCTTTATATTTATCAAACTGACCATTCATTGCCATGTGGAGCTCAGGCAGCTTAAATCTGCTTTGCTGTGTAAAACCTTACTTCATCTGGAAGTCATCTCTGGTGACATGGAGTACTTCTGATCTACAAATGGTGCATGTTCCCCTTGTTGCTTTTTACACCTTGAGTGCTGTCAAAAGAAAGTTTTTGCTATAAACTGCTTGCCAATCGTGTCATATTATATTATACCTCTGGGGCTGGCGACTAGCTCCATATAGTTAAAGTAACAATTAAAATAAAAGAAATAATAATCCAGTTGTGTTACATGAACGTGAATACATTTCGGGAAGCGTGATTGGGTGACAGCGAATTTATTCATTTATGTGAGTGACTTAAATGACTTGGCATCTTGTAATTTTAACAGAGATCTCCGTGGGCATTAGCAGTAAATACATTACTAAGGCTCTGTTCATATAAGCGTCATGGATTCCGTTTATAAGATAGCCATGACCGCTCTGCCAAATCTCTTTTCGAACAGATAAATCCTGACAAACCCCATTGATTTTAATAGGGTCTGTCAAGTTTCTGTTGGGGTTCCAGCATTAACTTTACATACTCTGCTATTCTTGCACCCAAAAATACCGGAAAGCCTGACGGAAAAGTCATCGGACCTAATGTGCACAGAGTCTAAAAGAGCAGGATCACATAAGGGGCATTAACATTTAAAAAAATACGCTTTAAAGTATTTTGTTCCATAAACACTTTTTAAATCATCATAACAACGCTGGAGCATTGAATAATTCTGAACTACAGTTAAGTTAACGTATGCTTTTTGTATGGATATTGGGAATTATGAACTATCGGATGTTTTGTACTTGGTTCACTAAGTTTCAAGTCCCCCAGGAGACCACCAGCAGCCCTTCCAATAAATTATTTTCAAAGCTTCCTAACGTGGACTTAATGTCCCATATACATTTTATTGCAGTGGCCCACTGTATAGAAAAGCAAAGACTAGCTATGTTTGGTATATGACAATGGGGTCAATGACATCTATCAGTATCCATCAGGATCTGTTAAAAAAATAGATCGTCACATGTATTATGGATCCTGCTAAAGCAGAGCACTTCATGAGACGAGCATATAGAGGGAAAGCGATGGGAAGGCCTTTCATAAGAAGAAGTACAATGATGGGAGTTTACAGGAGCAACACATTACAGTCACTTTAAAAATTATTACCTTTTGTAGACAAAAATTCGAAATTAGTGGGATTTACTTTTTTAATGAAAAAAAAGGTAATTGTAGCAAATAAAAAAATATATGTAAATGAAAGAAGTTTATGCTTGTTTTGTTTTTTGCCTGCACAGTACTTTAGTCTCATTCACACGCTGGTAATATGGTGGCCATAGAATTCTGTATGCCCAGACTGTACTGTGTGCCTTCGATTTCATACAGAATGCTTAAAACCCAAAAATCATGACATGCAGTGTTACTGAGATATTTTTTCCTGTAGAAGAATTGGTCCTCTTAGTAAATCGCTTCCTCTTTTTCATATTTTATCATTTCGGCTTCCAATTTACAGTTACTTTACACATTCATTGTAACACTTGATATAAAGAAAAGGTTAAAATCCAGTTACTCTATCTAATTTAAATGACTAAAGCTGGCCATCGATGCAAAGATTAATGCCATATTCTATTCTAAATCTATAGTACCAAACATTATAAATCTGCACCATTGGTCAGGATGCCTTTTATCCATGATTTATTTTTCTCGATTGTTAGCGGTTTACATTTTTCCATAAGAATGATGAGATATATTGTTCATATTGTGGGAAAATATCTATTGTGTATACATCTTTGTCAATGAACATCTAGACTGAAAAAAAGTATCTAAATGTTCATCTGATTAGGGAAGAATCTTCACATTTATGGCCAACTTAACATAAATGACTGAGTAGATCTGGGCTAAGTAGACCTAATCTCTTAAAGGGGTTTTTCCATGAAGGAGCTTTATGACATATCAACAAGGATATTTCATAAATGTCAGAAAGATGCGGGTCCCACCGCTGGGACCCGCACCTATCTCTAGAATGGAGTCCCTTAAACCCCGTTCTAGCTTTTTGTGCTCGCGCTGCCTCCTGGCCACTTACTGATTACATGGTTGGGAGTTATGGAAGCAGCATAGCTCGGTGAGCTACGCTGTTTCCGTATCTCCCATAGTAGTGAATGGCAGTTACAGAAGCAACGTAGCATGCGAGCAGCGCTATTTCTGTAACAACTATTCAGTTCTATGGGAGTTACGGAAACAGCGTAGCTCAGCGGGTTACGCTGTTTCCGTAACTCCCGACCACATAATCAGTAAGTGGCCTCCTGGCAGCGTGAGCACAAAAAGCTATGGTTTACGGGACCCGATTCTAGGGATATGTGCGGGTCCCAGAGGTGGGACCCGCATCTATCTGACATTTATGACATGTCCTGTGGATATGTCATAAATGTCTCTGATGGGAAAACCCCTTTAAGCAAAAAAACGGACATTACGACAAGTTTTTCTGCTTACATTTGCTGAAAACGCATGTATCACAAACATTGTATTCAGTAACAAATTTTATTAAAAATTTGTATATCACATTCCAAGTATATGCTAACCTTGGTAGAGGTAGCTATTACAAATACCACATTAGTGCCACCCTTACATAGTTTCAAGAAAATTATTTAAGAAAAAAAAAATGGAGGCAACTAAATAGTTTAACATCTCACAGATTACAAGTGAACTGAGAGGGGAAAAGTCCACATAACATTTTCACAAACCCGTTTTCATGTATTGCAAAATCACTAAAAAAAACAACAACAATCCACACAAAAAATAAGTTTAATAGTGAAATAGTTTGGTATCCTGCCAAAAACCTGTATTCTGTAGAGATACTCATGGGCACAAAACACAGTATGGGCTGTCTTCAAGTTAAATGTCATTGTGGAATGTAGTGTTAGAAAAGAAGTAACAGATGAGGAACTGGGTTGTGAGCTAGCTGAGGTAAAATTAAAATACACTATATGTTTATATATGGGAACCATGCTACAGAATTGGTACATGGGTCTTCAAGTTGGTCTTCGGGGAACCTCAAACAAAGGCATTTCAAACTTTTACATGTAATTATTTGTTTGTATATTGCCTGACTATTATTTTACTGAAGTGATTTAATCATAGAGTGCCTTATTTTAGTTGTCATAGTTCTGGCAAAATGGTCTCTTAAGGCACAGTTGTGTCCAAGACAGAATGCGAGGTAATTTTTATTAAATCCTACATCAGTTAATAAAGCAGTTACATTCTAATAATTTCTATAAAAAAAATAAAACACAAGTGGAAGTCCCATAGAAAATAAAACAATGTGATGAGTTTGGGTGGTTGCCTATTAACAAACAGAAGTGACTGTATTAGATCTGTATGATCCTGTGGAGACCAGCATGGCCACCTTGTATATTACATAAATTATAATTGCACATAGCGATACCATTGTTTCCACACCCGAAGCAATCAGGGCTTAATATATAATGTTAATGGTTACAGAAGCTGTAGAGCAGGTCCATTCTGGAGTTTCATGGAGGGAACATTCAATAAAATGGTGATTAATGGGACTTTACTGTCCCCAATTTACGGTATGGACTCTCTTATATTCATAGACAAGTCCAGAAGTGGATTGTCAAGAGACAAGCTAAATGACAAAAGTTCTTTGTAGCTGTTTGTGTAGCCCAGCGGTGCACAACCTGCAGCCCACCATGACATTCTGTGCGGGCCCCTGCCATCTTTGGCACCCCCATTTTTGTGGACTCCTCACAGTTTTGCACTTCTCTTAGAGGAAGAGATGAGATAAGGCTGCACATGAATGCAGCTCTCTCCATTTTGTGACCACATTGACTATAGCATATACTGTAGATATGTCTCTGATGGTAATACCCCTTTAAGCTGTATTGCGGCTTTTGCAAGTGGAACAATCTGGCAGTGCGACCCTTAGACCAAAAAAAGGTTGTGCACCCCTGGTGTAGCTGGAGCCTGAATTTTAAGGTAGGCAGATATTTGTATGCTTTCTCGAATTAGAATAAGGAGTTTGCTTTTTCCAGAAATTGTGCAACTCTTGCCCACTTGAATGAGGATGAGCTGCAATTTCAAAAACAGACTATGCTCAAGTGTGGCACTTTTTTTTGTAATCCTAATAATAGTGACCTAATATATGCATATACATTACTTACTACACCACAGAAAGTACAGGTAAATGTTGATCAGCTTTTTGAATTGAAACAACCTGCATTACTTGGAGCTCCCATTGTTTAGAATTATAGTTTTTTTTTCCACAGGATAGGTGATCATTTTCTGATCGCTGGGGCCCCACCGATCATGAGAATAGGGGTTTTGAATCCCCAGATCCTCCTCACTGCACCCACCGTAGTAAGGAGGAGCTTAAATGGAGTGCTGATCAAGCACTGAAAAAGTCAAGCTATGTATTTGGCTGTTTCCATCATTCCTATAGACTTTGATGGAGCTGCAGCGCACATGCTCGACCGTCACTACATTCAATGTCCTCCTCCTTTCTGTGGTCTAGCAATGGGGAGGAGCAGGGTGCTCGGGACCGTCGTTCTCCCGAACGGTGGGGTCCCAGCGTTTTGAAAATTATCACCTATCCTGTGGATAGGTGATAATTTATGATTCTGGGAATACCCTTTAACATCTTCAAATTCAACCAGCCACTATGTGATGCTACTTGTATAGGATATCTATAAGTTTATCTAAATTGCTGATCTGAAGCTCCCTGAGAACTGGTTTCAGAATGACCAAGGATGGAAGTTTTGATTACACACGTAATCTGTCAATCCTAGTGCACACAAAATGAGGAGATTATAATATAAACATAAATTATTCTAGATTTTATCTTCATTATATGCTACCCACCATGTTAGAGCAGGCTCTGGATATCCGGTAACTTCTACTTCCAAAGTAACTGGAGAGCCTTCCTTAACAGTTGCATTATGCAGGTGCTTGGAGATGGCAGGACTTTGACCTGCCAGACTAACACTGTTATGTTTTTCTGAAACACTTCTAAGCGCCTCTTGGGTAACCACATGCCTCTGGCAGCTTTTGGCAGGGTCTAACTGAAACATGAGACCAGAGAATTCATCTGGGGTAGCATGCGCCCTATCTTTAGTTCTAGCAGTTTTATCAGAGGCATGCATTTGTTCTGTTTTTTCCGTGCTTTCATAGATAGAACAGCGTTGCAAATGACTTTCATGCACCTCGTTCATCATGTGGTAGTTGGGTTTTGTTTTGGCAGGAGAAGCACTTCGAGAATAGCGGGTCTCATTTACTATTGTCGACTGGTGTGAGAATGGAGACTCTGCTTTGTATCCAACAGTGGGTGAATAGAATCTGTCAGGGTGACTAGGAGTTTTTTCCTTTTTGTGACTTGACATATCAGTGTAAGTGGCAGGTGTTAAGAAATCAGAACTGTCCATCACCCTTTTGCCACTGGTGTTTATGTGCATTTGCATGCTGTAGGAGCTGACATGCATGCTGTGTGAGCTGTAGCAAGGTTGCTCATCCTGCTCTGTCTCTGACTGGGGGAGGTTGGATTCAGGAGTTTCAGCAAGTGGAGGCAAGGAGATGTCATCGGGGGATATGCACTCATATTCATCCCCAGATGCAGCTTCTTCTGCCAGCAAGTCAGGCAGCAAGTCCGTATCTGCTTGTATACTACCATCTTTGGGAGTTACTAGTAGATCTATGGATTCCCCAGTCTCATCACTTATGGAAATTTCCGGAACTTTCTGCGGTTCCTTTGAGGAAAGAAAATATTCAAAAATGTAACAAATTTTTTGTTAGTATTTTCGACATAAGCTTACTATTTGTAATGTAAGTGAACATTTGTATTTAAAAATCCTTCAATATATTAGTAGTACCTTTTCCCACTTGTATTTACCTGCAATTTTTCATCCAGTTCCATTAAATAGATACATAAATCATTCACAGAGATGAGGGCTTCCTTGTGTTTTAACAAAGTCTTCTCAACATATTTTATTCCATCTTCAGCACCTAAAAAAAAATACAGGTGTGAGAATTGTCACTTATAAAAGGATATAAACGGATTAAATGTGTTCACTTAAAGGTCTTTAAACTGCTACTTTTGTGACTGGGCATTTTTATGTTATACACTATAAAATCTAGTCCAGTATGGAAGGCTAAACCAAATCTCGAGCCTGAAAAATACAGTTGAGCCCACTATTTTTTCTACTTTGCTGTACTAAGTCAGATCAAGTGACTTGTATGCTATTTAAAGTGTAACTAAACTTTTAAAATATTTAACATGTCATGGTGACAAGTTTTAATCAGAGGGGTCTGAGCACTGAGACCCCCACGATCACTAAACCGAAGTGGCAGAAGTGCTCGGGTGAGCGATGTGCCGCTTAGTTTCTGATCGACTTTCCTCAGAGTGGTGAACGGGCTAAATAGAAAGTCTATGAGTTCATACAATGCTCGCTCGGCTTTCCAAGGAAAGCCGATCAGAGAGGAAGCGGCCCAGCACTCACCCGATTGTTTCTGCTACTTCGTTTTAGAGATTTCTGGGGTCTCAGTGCTGGTACTCCCACCGATCAAAACTTCGGACATGTCACCCTGACATGTCAAAAGTTTTTTAAAAGTTTAATTACACTTTAAATAGCATACGAGTCACTTGATTGGACAAAGCACAGCAAAGTAGAAAAAAAGGGTGGAAGAATTAGCACTATGACATGTAAAAAGTTTTTTAAAAGTTAGTTATCCTTTAAGCTTGACTTAAACCATACTTAAAGGTCATGCACTCGGCAGAGCTGCGTGCACTAAGCCTCTATGGCAGAACACGGAGTCGCTGAGGTTCCCCATTACAGATAAATGCTTTTATGTTAATTTTGGTGCATCTTGATGACCTATTAGACATTTTTTTCTTTTAACACCACCTTTGATTTGGTTTATTTTGCGCCAGAATTTTGTGCCAGTATTTAAGCCCCGACCCTTTCTATTACATCACTCCATTTTCCACTAACCCCCAACCCCTTTTCGAGACACTTTTAAAAAGTGTCTAGTGAGGTGCAAAATGTGGCACATTTTTGAACACAGACACAGTAGTAAATCTGTCGCAATATGTCTAATGTAGACTAATACAGTGCTACGGTACTGGGTACAACATATGATAAATTAAATCCTCACCATAAATGTGTTTTGCAATATTCGTCATTTGCTGAATTCTTTCTTCTTGTTGTGGTACAGTGGGTTCCACAAACCTGTTAAACTGCCTCAATAGCACCTCTATGGATTCCTTGGTTTTACACTCTGCAGAATAACGTCCCACTCTGACAACTGTTGCACAAGCTTCTTCACACCAAAAATGGCTCTTAATAATACAAAGAGAAAACATGTTAATCTCAAATATTTGCTGCAATAAAGGATAGAAACCCCAGAAAACATTAGTACCTTCCAGTTGATTTAACTCATCAACAATGGAGGGTACAAGGATGAAGAAGGTATCTTCGGACTTGATGTAAATCACATCCTACCCCTGGACAGCTTATTTTGGCCATGTATGTGTCCCTTTGTTACTGACTGCTCCATAGTGAATAGCAATCAGTATTGTAATAGGGCCTGTTTTTTCCTTGACATACAACAGATCCTAATTATTAGGTTCAGATGTTTCAGTCACACATTTTGCAAACAGGTATAGGGTATATCTATGTAAAGTGTCGTAACATATTACCAAACATCTAAAAATTGTAGGCAAATGTTAGTAAAGCAAACACCATATACTTTGTAGTCTATTAAGAAATACTTACTTCCCTAATGTATACTAATTGTTGGAATTCCTTCAATGGAATCCCCTACAAAGGAATCAAGGGATTAAAGGCTATGTATACCTTTGAAATATTTATTTATTTTTTTAAATAAAATTGTGCATCAGTGTGTTTGGTGCAACTTTCAAAATACTTTTTATTAAAAATTATTTTTACTTTTTGAGATACAGCTGCTTTGTATCCTGTACACAGAACAGCTGTATCTAGCGCTGAAACCTGAATACGTCAGGTCAGCGGGACTGACGGGTTCAGTGTCAGCAGGTCCTGTGTGTCTCTGACACGCATAATCCACCTGTAATCGATCCCATCTAAGTTATGAACTTAGATGTGATCGATAGCAGCTCGATCCTGTGTGTCAGAGATACGCAGGACCAGCTAACACTGAACCCGTCAGTCCCGCATACCTGACAGATACAGGTTTCAGCGCGAGATACAGCTGCTCTGTATACAGAATACAAAGCAGCTGTATCTCAAAAGGTAAAAAATATTTTTTTATAAAAAAGTATTTTCAAAGTTGCACACTGATACACAATTGTATTAAATAAATAAATAAAAGATTTCAAAAGGTGTACATAGCCTTTAATTCCTTTTAGAAGTGGCTGTGTTCTGATCTGGATTAATGAAGCCACATGGAATTTGACATGGAATTGTTGGTTTCCTATCAGCAGACACAACAATGTGGGTCTACTAGACAGAATACAGGCTTCTGTATATGGTAGTCAGCAGCCTGTTGCCAATTGCCTAAACAGCTTATCATCTGACTAATCCCGCATGTAAGGAAGTGATACATACCATAATACTTTGTCTTGAGATCTATTAATACAACGACCAATTGTAACTAAATCATGGCTATCTAAATTTATATTTCAGAAGATAACGGGTTGTAATGTAGATATGTCTTTAGTAGCAGTAGCAGCCATGGTAGTACCCAAACCAGATCCAAGGGCTTAGTGGATTACTCCACATTGTGTTTTGTAACACCCGCACCCCCACGGTTCTACTGAACCAAACATAAAGCAGCAGAAGGATCAGTAGTGTAATAAATGTGGTTCAGTAGAATATCGGGGAGCAGGTGTTATATCCAGAATATGGACAGTTAAACACTGGCCCTGGTGGAATGGGGCCTTTCAGATTTCACCCAGGCAATGGAAAATGCTTTTTAGATATGGAAGTTTAGCTATACATTGGTTATCTGTATTTTTAGGACACATTTCTATACATATATCTATATACTTTATCTGCGCTTCATTGAAATCTTTTTTTTACTAGTAAAATCTACTGAAGAAATGGTACAAATATGAAAATAAAAGGATAATTGTGACATTACACTCTAAGTTTATTAAATAAACTGGAATAAAGCAATACTAATTACCTCCTCCATTATATGTTGTAGGTCTTCAGCCATTTCTAGGTACACTTTATAATCTTTCACCACACCACTAAACTCCTTCATATGTTTCTGCAGATCACTAATAGACTCCTGAATAATATCTGCTTTGTTCATTTGCTGAGAAGCGTTGCTTGCTAACATTTTCCTTTCCGTATTATCAATTTTCTTCTTTAAAGCCTTGAAACATAAGTGTAGAAAATGAAAATATAATTTATATATAAACAAAGCATTGAAATAATTATGGAAATGACTGAAGTGTTGAAATAGATGTATGTTTTAATGCTTCCATAAGTGTTTCATGTAGTTCACTTCTTAACAAGGCAATAAGAAATTATTTAGTTGTACACTCTGCGTATTCCCAATCTCTGCCCATATGCCCTATTAGGCCATATGAATGTCATAGAGAGGGGACCCCCATTCGTGACCACCCTCTATGAGCCAGAGTGGCTCCCGATCTGGTTGCCCAAGCTGTCAATGTATTACAAATTTCCTCTGCACACATTACATGGACCACATTTCCCCTGTCTGACTGGGCATGGCTTTCCTTAGCTGTTTGCCTGGTGTGCCAGGAGCCAGACCCATAGCCATCAGATGATTGCCACAGTGGGTTCAATATAGAAGGGGTTGTCTGTGATGAGAGAACTCTTTAAAAGGGGAAATCTACTTTTCATAAATAGGGTTTAAAACACTAAGCATAAGGAGATTTATGGATAGTCTCGTAGAATGTATACTTTTACAAGTCAGCAAACATGGCACAAATTCCTATGGAATCTGTGAAAAAGTCTCTGTGTGCCTCCATGTGAAATCCGAGGCACACGGAGGTACAATATGGGCCCATCGCAATATGAGTGCTGTATTTTAAACAGTGTATAGACTGTGCTGTAATGCAAGCCACAGTATACCATCCCTCGAATGCTGATTGTCCAGTTGTATATTAGACAGGTATCCATGAATCCCATTATATATTTGCCTTACACTTTACCTGACTAGTACTTTGATTCTTGTCATCATGTGATTTTAAATAAAGCAGTAGCCATTTAACAACCAGATATAAGTTTTGTGTATTTATTTTTTATTTTATGGTTCTGTGTTTTGTTACATTTTGCTGGGGAGTGAAGACCCATACTTTATCCAAAAGTCAATAATGCTGAATATGTAAACTGGCTATTAACATTGAGGACATATACTCTTATTTTTCATTGTCTTCCTTTAATATGGCTCAGCTATAGAGCACTGAAGAGATGAGTTGGGCTATTCTGGGCAACAAGACTATGCGCTTATGAAGCCCGTGTAGAGGATCACCATGTATTTCATTTTCCTCACAGCTGTCTTGTTGATGCGTCTAGATGCCTGGATTAGGAGAAATGAGCTGCTGATTAATCATCCCTATTCTCTGTGTGCTGGCAATATAAAGGTGGAGCATGAGACTGCAAGATTTGGAGGGTAAATGGGAAGTCCGCTTTGGACAAGCCCAATGTGTCGCGCCCCTTTAAATTCCCCTGCTGCGCCACCATAGATGAAGTGAAGTATTGCACAGTTCTCAATCAATAGGGTTTTCCATGTAATGGATGGACATGCCGGATCCTCCAGAGTGAGAATCTTTGCAGTCACTCTCTGCTCTGGATAAGAGGTGAAGATCCTGAGAATCCCAGAATAGGGTATTTGAAAATGGGGTTGTTAAAAAGAGACAACTCTTCAAAAAAGATAATAATTTTTCAAAGTGGAGATCCAGTTTGGAGTCACTTTAAATATCCTATTAGGGTACTGTTTTATGGACAATTCCTTAGCAGCAGCTCATCTCCCACTGGAACAAAGAATCCGGCAAGTTGAAATCCAACATAACCGTTCACTGTTTCCCCCAACATCTGCCATTGGGGGAGAATCGGAAGACCACAGTCATCCGATCTTGCCAAAATTGGGGAATTCAACGCATTTTTATCTAATGTATATAGACAGCCTTTTATAATCTTGTTATCAGAGTTACTGCCTTTACAAATAAGAATGATAATAGCAACACCGCAGAAGAAATGCTAGCACAGGCTTCCAGTATCCGTAGTTTCAGTTGCTGCACATCTCGTATCTTCACAGCATAGACAATTGCCTTCAGATGACCCCAAAGATAAAAGTCTAAGGTGGTCAGATCGGGAGGCATTTCTTCTGCGGTGTTGCTATCAGTGTGTGAAGAGTGGGAGAAGAGGGTTGCATTGACAATCCAACACAATGGGCAGCACTTTGAACACATTTTATAAGTGGTCAGAAACTTGTAAATAACTCATGAAAGAATAAAGTAACGTTAAAACCAAGCACACCATTGTTTTTCTTGTGAAATTCTCGATAAGTTTGATGTGTCACATGACCCTCTTCCCATTGAAAAAACTAAAGTTGGATACAAAATGGCCGACTTCAAAATGGTCAACACCCAGCTTGAAAAGTTTCCCCCCTCCCATATACTAATGTTCCACAAACAGGAAGTTAATATCACCAACCATTCCCATTTTATTTAGGTGTATCCATATAAATGGCCCACCCTGTATAATTATTTGCAGCCTGTAGTCTGTGAAAGGAGGGGCTGTCAGGCAGTTGGCACCTTCAGTTCTAAGACGAGGATTACGAGCAATAATTTACCCATCACGGAGTTACCATATTTTTCGGACTGTACTACGCACTGTTTGACTACATAAATTGTATCATAAACGAGGAGAAAAAAAAAGGTTTTGCCTTTAACTGTACATTTTCTGGGTAATATTGAGACGATAGGGTACCACAGTGCCCCAATACAATGCTAGCCACAGTGCGATAATACAATGCCAGCCACAGTTCCCCAATACAGTGCCAGCCACAGTGCCCCATAACAATGCCAGCCACAATGCCTCAATACAATGCCAGTCAGACTGCCCCATAACAATGCCAGTCAGTGCCCCAATATAATGCCAGCTACAGTGCCTCAATACAATGCCATACACAGTGCCCCATAACAATGTCAGACACATAAATACAAGATATTGGCAGCTATAGTGCTCTCACCCTCCCCTGAACTCACCAGACATCAGAGATGTGGAGAGACAGGGGTTAATGGTGTTGAACCTGCTCTTCTTGCTCTGTACATAGGAGGGGGCGTGGCTAGAAGGTCCTTGCAGATCAGTACCTGCACAGATTTACTCTGCTGCGTGTATTAATGTCTGTGTTATCAGTGAGATGATAGAATTCTGTGTGTAAGATGTGACTGTTAGTGAGCAGATGACACAGGTCTTTCAGACCTCATGGACACGGCCAAAGTATGGGAGCACAGTCCGTAAAAAACGAAAAGTAGGACATGCTCCATAATTCCCGGCACGGTTCTACGGCACGGACACCCTTCCGTAGTGCTATGGAAAGGTGTCCGCGGCCAATAGAACCGGGCGGTAGCGTAACTGCGGACCGTATTGCGGTCTGCAATTACGGAGATGTTTTACGGTCGTGTGCATGCGGCCTTACACATAGCACAGGACATGCTGCTTCCATTACACTGCACTGCAAGGACCTTTGAATCACGGAGCTCAGTCTCGGCTTCTTCACACAGTGGCAGCTATTTGACTTCAGGAGAGAAGACGCAGCAGAAGATTACAACGCATGTTCTAAGATAAAAACTGCGTCTTATAGTCCAAAAAATACTGTATATTTTTCACATAAAGTGAAATATGCCGTGTAATTGGAAATAAAAAGCGTGGTTCGCTCAAGAGTTATCCGTGTTATAATCATAAAGCTATGTTATAATCATACAGCAATTTTTTACATGATATTATAGTTATTTTTACACACTTATGCAACTATTATGTTTATATTTCAAATACAACACCTACAGCTATATACGATAAGTAAATATATCTATGCAATTTGAGAACATGTATATTGACTGCTGAATGTACCTGGATTTTTTCGACATACATGTCAACTTGCTGTATCTGGTTCTTAATTACTTTCAGATTCCGTCCTTTATCAGCTTTCTTTGTGTAGTTAAATTTCAAGTTATTAAATTTTTTCTTCAGATCCTTAAATGACTCTTTCAGCTAAAATGATAAATATGGCTCTGTTAACCTAGATACAAATAAAAACTTTAAGTCCTTCAAATATTGTCAATGCAAACATCAAACACATTGGGTAAACATGCCAAATAAAAATAAATAAATGTTCCTTTCAAACCAGTATCCACGTATCAATTTCCAACATCAAGTGGCACTTTTTCTGTTATGTTTTCTGTTTTATTGGGGGTGGGGGGGTGGGTTCCCATAAAAATAACAGGAAAATATTTCTCTGGCAATAACTGAATTGCAGGGGGGATAATCAGGAGGGGGTTAATTTATTTTTTTCCTGTTGTATACATAAAACAAACATATTCTGCAGCACTGTACAGGATTGTCACCATTCACATCAGTTCTGGTCCCCAATGCGGCTTACAATCTAATTTCCTTATTTCAGACACACACACATATATACTAGGGCCAATTTATTAGGAAACCAATTATCTAATAATTTACTATCTTTTTGGCGTGTGGGGGGAAAGCCAAGCAAAAACGGAAAGAACATACAAACTACATGCAGGTGTTGCCTTTGGTCAGATTCAAAGACAGGATCCAAGCCCTGCAAGGCATCGTGCCATTGGTGCTTTCTCTCGCACAGGTTACTTAATAAAACAGCACCTTGGTAATATGAAAAACTGTACTGTTAGGGGATTTTGAGGACCGAGTACGGCCATCACAACTTTAAGCACTAAAATTTATTTTTGTAACAAGTAAAAAAAACAAAAACCGCTAAACTGCTGATCAAGTCAAAGCAAAGTTGCTTGCTCAACATTGACACAACTGCACAGCCCTAGTCTATGTGAGATTCCAATAGATTATATTACACATAAAGATTATATATTATAACTAAAACTGTAAATAAGGTGATACTCTCTGGTCAATTTCACTTTTGTGAAACATATCTTGGGAAATAATGAACGTTCATTTCATCACTATAATACCTATCTACGTTATCCTCTAGTCATTCCAACCGTACTTGTTGGTAGGCTCTGAGACCATAGAAAAAGGAGATAGGGTTAGCCTTAATTTCCCCACTTTCTGGGGGGTCACAGAGCATTGCATGGGCTTCCTCTACGGTATGTATGCTCTTTGTAAAATCATTGGACATGCTCTCAAATTTTAATTGAATAATAATTCAATGTGAATGCTCATTCATTATACTGGTAGCAGATGTTCAATTGGAGATAAATTGTATCAAATTATTAGTTGTTACAATTGATCATTTTGTTTCTAGGGTGGCCATAAATTAGAAATAATTGCAAGTTGATCAAAAGTAATTTGATAAAAATCTTTACATCTATTGCCAGCTTAACTGTTTAGGTGTAACTAAAGAACATAATGTATAGCGGATGAGTCGTGAGGTCATTCCTAATGTTTTAAATACCAGGTTCCCTAAAGGGCAGAACTGCCGTGACGGAAATGATTCCTTATGTAACCAATGAATACCTAGACAGAGCACGAAGGTAGCTGGTGAAAAGTTTTTACGATGATTTACTCCGCATCGAGCTGCTTAAAAATATGGAGAGATGTTCTTGTTTGCACACATGTTATAGGGCAGAAATGAGAGGAGGAGGAGGAGGAGGAGGAGGAGGAGGAGGAAAAGGCTATAGAGTTTTCAGATTTCTGTCAGACAGGGGACAGCAGCTGCAAGCAAATACTGATCTCTGACACATGAGAGATGCGGAGACCTGGAGATCTGATTTCACATTCTCTCTCTGCCCATCGCAACGATCTTGTCATGAATCATCTCACAGTACTTATAGTTTTTGCTTGCACTCCATTAGCAAGAATAAGGTATATACAGTTATATGTTAGAGCAGCATCAGCCCATAACATCTAGTACCTGTACATGTTATTCAAGGGATTTAAACATGTACTGTACTAGTCAAAAAGTACAGATGTAGCAATCCTGATCTTGACTCTGATAACTTGCTGCAGCGTGATATCTTATCACTAAAAAGTCAAGTTAATGTTTCTTGCCACTGTGTATTTAACGCTTTAAAAGTCAATTTAGGCTGTGTTCACATCACCGTTGCCCTTCCATTGAGGGATTCCGACTGAGGTTTCCATCGGGTAACCCCTCAACAGAAAGGCAGACTGAAACCTCAGCTTCCGTTTCCCTCACCATTGATCTCAATAGTGACGGAAACCTTGCTAAAGGTTTCCGTTTGTCACCGTTGTGACAGGGTTCCGTTGTTTTGATGGAATCAATAGCACAGTCGACTGCGTTATTGGTTTCGTCAAGAACAACGGAACCCTGTCATAAAGGTGACAAGCAGAAACCATTAGCAACGTTTCCGTCACCATTGAGATCAGTGGTGAGGAAAACGGGAGCTGAGGTTTCAATTTGCATTTCCGTTGAGGGGTTATCCCGACGGAAACCTCAGATGGAAGCCCTCAACGAAAGGGCAATGGTGATGTGAACAGGCCCTAACAGATGGCTACACCTGTAGCAGATTTATAGTTAGTATTATACATGAATTTATATGGTTTCTGGAAAAATTTGCTATTTATGGTGATATTTCTCATTTTCTCCAACGTTTTCGCTTATCAATGATATTTCAACCAAGTACCACCAAGTTTAGGATTTGTCTTGATTTCGAAAACAATTATCAGCTGGTATCATATTAATGTTGTGCTGCTTGCAGTTGCCTTGACTCCTGTTTGTAGCCTGGGGCGGAGGGGGATACTTGCCTTTATTCTTCACACAGCTTATCCACAATATTTAAAAAAAAACCTTAAGGAAAAACTAAATCTGTGTTATGCCGAGTGCAGGTTTTCCAAGTAACTGTCATTTTGCAAGGATATCATGAAAAATTTATTTTGAGGCTCTTGAGATATATAATTATACACATATAATCACATGTCAGAAACATAGATAATTAGTCAAGATTTCATCACCATGCAATGTTTTGCAGCCAAATACACTTTGGGGGAAGTTACCAACGTTTCTATGTTTTATGGCACAGAAATATCGCAAATGGACCAAAAGGTGTTAAAAATTGAGGCCCTTTCAAAAAAGTGGGCTCCTGTCTGGGACTTCAATTTGTCAGGTCGGGGGCACTGACGGGTTCTGCATGTCTCCGATACGCAGTATCGAGCTGTTATCGATCACATCTAAATTCATAATTTCCTCAAGATAGGCCATCAATAGCTGATGGGTCGGGGTTCAACTCCCGGGAACTCAATAGGCCATCAATTTTTAGGGACTGGACAACCCCTTTAATAGTCAGATTATAATGTAATATTTGGTGTCTACTAATTTAATATATTTATTGCTATTGTCTATTAGAAAAAAAAACAAGCAAAGTGATATCACTCACATCCATGTTGTACTAGCATCTCTGGAGGAAAGGAATTGCCACCTAGCAACAGCTGAAGGCAGACCACCCAAAATATCCTTTATCTACACTCCGAAGAATTTTGTAGGCATGGACACAGAGGCTACTGCATAGTGGTGCAGACAAGTTACACTTGCAATATTTATATATATATATATATATATATATATATATATATATACACACACACACACACACACACACACACACACACACACACACAGTGGATATAAAAAGTCTACTGTTAAAATGACAGTTTTGTCATGTTACAAAATCAGTACAAGATGAATCATTTCAGAGCATGTGGGAAAATGTGTTCTGGTCTGATAAGACCAAGGTTGCTTTTTTTGGCCATAATTCCAAAAGTTATGTTTGGCGCAAAGCCAACACTGCACATCACCAAAAGAACACTATACCCATAGTGAAGCATGGTGGAGGCCGCATTATGCTTTGGGGCTGTTTTTCTGCAGCTGGAACTCGGACTTTAGTCAAGGTGAAGGGAATTATGAACAGTTCCAAATATCAGTCAACATTGGCACAAAACCTGCAGACCTCTGCTAAAAATAAACAACCTACATAAACCTCTAACCAAACCAATGGTGTAGACAGGGGTCCCTATTATACAGTAGACAACCTAAACGCGAACCATAAGGGAACATGTCCCCTAAAGAAATAATGATCAAAATATTTGGAAAAGTAGAAAATCTTTATTAAATATAATATACAATAACATAACCAGAATACAAAGGATGGACCATATACGGAGAAGAACAACAATGTGGTCAGATGTAAAAGACCAGAGACAAACAGTAACAACCGAACAAAAACCACTCATGTAACCCACAAAAGGAAAATATATATAGATGGAATGGTGCGTGCTAAAGTATTAAAGGGAAGGTGTCATGAATTTTTTATTTTTATCATATTGCTTTTAATATAATATTTTCAAAATTTTTATTTAATTGCGTTCTCATGTTCTCATGTTTTACTTTTTAATGTTTTCTGACTTTTACTTCTGTACAGGGGCTGCCATTTTTTTTTCATCTCTGTATGTGTCGATTAACTAAACATACAGAGATGGAATACGGAACATACAACCCCATAGAGAATGCGAATGGTAACCGTTCCATTCCAAGTTGCGTGCGCAGTCTGTGTGGGAACGACGCATTCTATCATCTTATATATCATCCATCTATCTATCTATCTATCTATCTATCTATCTATCTATCTATCTATCTATCTATCTATCTATCTATCTATCTATCTATCTATCTATCTATCTATCTATCTATCTATCTATCTATCTAAGAGTAAGCGGACCACAGCACTCATTTTCAGTGTTTCTTAGGATGATTTATTAGCACATTGTATTGCGAGCTTCTAATAACATGGGACATTTATTAAGTTAGCCAGTATAACTTTTGTTTTGCATGGACATAGAAAATGCCGTGTTCTAAAATTACATTTGGAGTGTTATAATTAGACAAAATTTCACAAAGTTTTTTTGTCATTGGAAGAGCTGTGAGGTGTTATGGCGGCCAATTGTGCCTTTTGTAGAGGGAAAAGCAGCCTCCAATTGTGGGAAAGATCAGTTAATTTCTGCTAGAAAAGTTTCAGTTGCTATATAAGTGTTAACAGAGGGCCCGTCGTGTCATACACTAAGATGACAGTGACAGCTGGACTTGCATAGCTATTACTGTAACATTTCAAAATATTTTCCAAGAGTTTAAAGGAGACTATAAATTCACACCCGTTATGTACAGTGCTGTCTCAGCTGATTCTGAAGTTCTACAGTCAACAATACACATCAAACATAGAGGCTATATTGCTTTGCAATATTTCATTTCTATAACAATCAGGGCCATAACTAGGAAATACAGGGCCCCATAGCAAACAGCCCCCCTTGTAGATAGTGCCCCCCTGTAGGTTGTGCCATACAGCCCCCTCTGTAGACAGTGCTATACAGCCCCCCTGTAGACAGTGTCACACCCCACTTGTAGATAGCACCCCAACCTGTAGATAGTGCCATACAGTTCCCCCTGTAGATAGTGCCATACAGTTCCCCCTGTAGATAGTGCCATACAGTTCCCCCTGTAGATAGTGCCATACAGCCCCCTGTAGATAGCGCCATACATCTCTCTCTACATAGCACCATACAGCCCCTCTGTAGATAGCACCATACAGCCCCCCTCCTGTATATAGCGCTATATAGCACACCTCTACTGTAGATAGCGCCATACACCCCCTCCTGTAGATAGCACCATATAATGACCCCCCTTCTGTAGATAGCGCCATATAGCAACCCCCAAACAAATAAAACAAAAAACATCATACTCACCTAAGCCCCGTTCCCATGACGAACGGAGCGATGGGATCCTTGTGTAGGCCGGCGTGATCCAGTGATGTCATCATGCAGATGCTGGCTTGCGCAGGGATCCCGTCTCTGTGCTTGATAGGCAGAAGGCCAAACGTGGCCTGTAGCCTAGTAAATGGCAGAGTAGGGAGATACTATTGAATGTGGCATCGCTACTGCTGTAGGAGCCACAGCGGCTGCTAGCGGAGCCACCGGGCATGGAAGGGGCCGTGACGAAGGGCAGCACAGGCCCCCTCCTGCCGCTTTGGCTGCTACAGCGGTAGTTACGCCAATGATAACAATTCTTTTTTAACTACCTTCTCAGCTAAGGTAATGAGAATATATAGGACTAAAAATGCAGAAATAATAATAGCAGGGTCATAACTAAAATTTTTATAGGGCCCCATAGCAAACTTGCGAAAAGGCCCCCACCTGATTGAGTAAGCTGAATTAAAGAAATGCAAACAGCCGCATAACTACTTTAACTTGAGAAGCAAGCAAAGGAAGGAGTGTAGTGTTATATATCAGATGTTCTGCACAAAGGAGAACCCACACAGTAGAGCTAGACGGCAGTAAGACAACACAATGTTTTTACCGCACAAAAAGGAACGATGTTCAAGGCTGTACCCAGGGGGGATCTGTTGGTGCCCACGGTTTGAGATGGAAAAATACCCGCATTACGCTCACTTTGCCAACTTCTACATGTGCTAGATAGGGTGGTTTAGGGGTGATTATTCCACAACAACTTTTGGATTGTGTGTGGCATTAACTGCAGTGGCTGATTGTAGTAAAGCTCTAAAATGTACCTATAATGTCCTTGTATTTCCTCTAAAAAATTCCAAAGTTTTGTGCTGAATTATTTCATAATATAGTAGGACTGAATCTCCATTTTTCAGAAAGAAAATTGTTTTATGATTCAACTTCATTGCTTCTCCCAAGCAGTGCTTTTATGCCACCAGAGTGGCCACATCAGCCTTTGGGCTCCCTAGAAGCTATTGTGGCTGCTACAGCTCTAGTTATGTCTGTAATCAATAGACATTCTGTTAGTACTTAATATAGGACAAAAACCCTGGAGAATAGATATTTTCTGGAGCGGTCGCTTAGTTTGTAATTCTAGCGTAATGATTGCTACTGTATATTCCCCAACATATAGATACTGAACAATTCCAGGTTACGTTGCAATAGAAAAGAAGCTGAAAAATCTAGTAAATCTGCGCCATTTAAAAAGCATGCGCCCTTTTTCCCCACACACATATATGGTTTGGCAAGTCTAAAAGTATGATACTTGTTTCAATTTACCTCATTGACCTCCCCTACGGATATGCATGGACATGGAAGCATGGAAGTATTGAAATTTCCGGATACATTCTTTTCCTGGTTTTTAACACTGGAGTTCCAGATCATACTTTCACGTTCCAAGTCATCAATTTGGTGCTGAAGGTCATGTAAGGATATAGTAATGTATTTCTAAAAGGAAAATACACAATAAAATAGATATATCTGTAATCAGTTATTTAAAGTGCCTGATCTGTAATATCAATAATTCTCCTTACATATTCCCTTAACCAATGTGTACATTCAAATATACTTTATGCTCTAATCTATACTAGATATAATAATATACAAATACAGCTATATTACTCGTGTGAAGTTTAGCATGCTTGCAGATGTTTAATAAAAAGAATGAGACACAATTACCATAGACTGTGGACATTACCATAGTAACCAGAATAAAATAAATCAAACAAAAACAATTGTTTTTATTGCTGGCTGCATTAAGAATATTGGAGACTCACTGGTGGCTACCGTGCATTGATATAGGCAGTAATAAATATGCAGAAGCTGCACTGTACCCCAGTGTATCTACAGAAGAATACCTCCATAATACAATCTGTGATGGAGCATGGCACAATATTTTTCTCCTCATGTATTCATACATAGAAAATCAAAGGCACATAGAGGTAGAGTATTGGCTCATTACAAGCTATGGGCACCGTATTAAAGAGTTTTCCAGGACTCTGATATTTATGACCAATCCTTAGTATAGGTCATCGATACCAGATCGGTGGTGGTCCGACTCCCAGCAGCCCCAAGATCAACCAATTAAAGTGGCCGCAGTACCAGGCACAGCCACTACAGACTGTACGGAGCTGTGCCTGTTAAGCAATAAAGCTGATCAGTGGTGGTGCCAAGAGTCAGATCCCCACTGAAACCTGTCTAAGGATCAATACAACACTGATCAAGAAAAGAGCCGGGTGCATGAGCCCTTGGTATATTTTTCAATAAATACCCTGTGAAAATAAAATAGAAAATGTGTACAAAGCAAAATCTTACTTACAGAATGTTGTGCAGTAGAAATGATTTGTGTTCCCAAGTTAAGAATAATTTTATATAAACCCTGGATATGTGCTTGATGCTCTTGCTTTTTTACCGGTTGGTTATCATACATAGCAAAAGTATGTGTAGGTTGCTCCAACTCTGTCTGAAGAATATTCAGCTAACAAAAAAACAGAAAATAAAAATTAAGTACAACAAAGAATTGTGCAGTAGTTATACATCTTATTCATTTTGATTGTTTTTTTTTTAGTCCTTATTGCTAACTTGCTTAAATTTTAGCCATACTGGCCAATTCTACCAAAATAACCTGGACACTGCAGGAAAAAGGGTAAACCTACCGTACTCCGGGAAGAATAGGCAAGTCTCCAAATTGTCCAGCGTCCTCTGGAAATACTCACCTTTCCTCGTTCCTGCAGCCCTCTTAGCTCCCAGGCACCACCGCAGACGACATCCTGATGCCCGGTGGCGCCTGGACATATAAAGAGTTGCAATCTGCACGAAGGAGGAGAGGTAAGTATCTGCAATGTCTGGTCTGGGGTCTGTATTTATTTAGAGGTCTGGTCTGGGGTCTGTATTTATTTAGGGAATCTAGTCTGAAGTCTGTATTTATTTAGGGGGCCTAATCTGGGGTACGTAATACTTTAGTAGCACTAAGGCCTGTATTTATTTAAAGGGTCTAGGGTCTGTATTTATTTAGTGGGTCTGTATTTATGTAGAGGGTATGGTCTAAGATCTGCATATATTTAGAGGTTCTGGTTTGGAGGTCTGTATTTTTTTAGGGGGTCTGTTCTGGGGTTTGTATTAATTTTGGGGTGTGATGAAGGGGGGCATATGCACTATTTGTTATTCGAGTTCCTTAGGTTGGGGGTGTGTCCTATATAGTTGGGAGTGGCATACAGCAGACAATTTTGTTCACTACGCTTTTCGGAATCTCCATGATCTTTCTTCTTAAAAATTATATGATTTTACAATAATATAGCGTAAACAATACTGGTAGAGACTGAATATACTTTGGCCACCATCCGGCACTGCCGCTAATAGATCTTGGGCCCAGTGCTAGCAATGCCACTGTATAATGGTAACATAGTATGAGTAGTTTACAAAAACTACCAACAGTGGATCTTTGCAGATCAGTCATAAAAGCTCAGACAGATATGAATCGCACATGATTACTGGCTATATGCATGCCCCAAGTCTATATAACAAAAAGCCTATCATGCAGCATGTCTAATGGTACTATTACACGGCCCGACATGGGCCATGTACACAAGTATCGATCAATGAGACAGCTCGTTGGTCGGCGCTCGTTTGCTCCTAACACACAGAGCAATGATTACTTATGTATAGGGACAAGGGCTTGTCCCATACATTTTCATAATTCGGCAGCGGATCTCCTTGATTACACAAAAAAAGTCTGAAAAATCTGCTTAAATAACCGCCGAATTTTAAAAATCTCAAAAATCCTGAAGAAATTTGGAGGCAGGTTTTTTTCTAAAAAACGCCATGTGAACATACCCTTACATTAGGACTCCTTGACAACAAGGCAATGCCTACAAGTCATAGAAAAATCGCATGATCACCACTTCATTGTTTTCGGATAAAAAAAGGTTGTAAGCATCCTTGAGACCATCACAAAGAGTTTGACATGGGCAAATTTTTAGCAATGGTCTTTTTTCCTATAGAGATAAAAAGTTACAATCCCAAAATTTTACTAAGCCTCTGACTGTGTTGCTGTGAAGCCCTAGTCCTGAATAATACATTCATACTACACAGACACATAAATATTCCTTTGCAATGTTCATAAAGTTTATCATGTAAACATATACTACTGAGGTTGTCTGTACTTACTTCTTTCTTCATCTTATAAAATTCCAAAATTTTTATAAAAAATTCTTCATATTCCGTAATAGTTTCCTTCAATTTCTGAGCAAGATCATGAACCTTCCCTGTTTTTACATCTGTTTTTGTTCCTTCCCGAGTAAGAAGCTCTGAGATCTTTACAGCTTGCTCCATTTCATCATTGAGTTTCTGGAAAGACAACCATGTACGCGTTATAAGAATTAACCCTCAAATACATAACCTGTAAGAACACAAACATAACACATCGGGGGCAATTTATTAAGACTGCCAGTTCAGACACCAGACCTAATGTAAAGAACGCTGAAGTGAGAGGCGCAAAATGTATTAAGAGGCGCGTGCCTCCTTAAAAAAAGGGGGTATCTCTGTCTATTCTTACGGCAGAAAGACACATCTACTTTAGCTACGAGCTGGAGCAGATTTGCGCTAAACTTCATGCCAGTTTCTAGCAAATACCTAAAAAATAAAAAAATGTATTTTGCAAATTTGCGATTTGAGGCATTTATGACTCTTCAATGCCAGAAAACTTGCGCAGAACGAATAGTATGTTCTTTATTTCCAGTTATTTTCTAGAAATTGTTGAATAGTTTTGGGTTACAAATACATTATATTAATAATTATTGCGTATATGGTCGAGGTATAATGGTACGCAGCTACTAGCGGCTGGATCTGATGCTCTGCATATTGTCACATCTAAATTTGAGTTGCATCCTCTCATCTTGTGGCATTGAAAACTTTTCCCACCAATTTTTAAGCCGGCCTGTCTATTGCAAATGGCTCCAACCTGGCTGTTTACCGCATGGCCCAAGACTCAGGTCATGTCCTAGGGTACAACTGCTTTTCCCCAGGTATTAGGATGAAAGCTCATATGTATGCTGAGCACTATGTTCTATCAGAAAAATATCTGCAGAAGTGCTGAATGTTATTTAGCTTTTTATTTTGGGCACATTGATAACTTAATGAGTTGAGTCCTATGGGAAACTACTTATAACATATTGAGATATAACAGGATATAGTGAAAAATGATAAGCACAGCATTGCTGCACTGACCATCTCAACCCAGCTACATCTATATAAAAGCCACAAAGTTTACACAACCAAATAAAACATTTACAAAGTTTTCTACTAATGAACAAACGAAACACCCAGGGTAAAAAACAAAAAGTTGTACAAGCCGCAAAAGGTTACTCTTCACATATACACTACCGTTCAAAAGTTTAGGGTCAATTTCCTCATTTTTGCAAGAAAAGCACCGTTTTTTTCAATGAAGATAACATTAAATTAATCAGAAATACACTCTATACATTGTTAATGTGGTAAATGACTATTCTAGCTGCAAACGTCTGGTTTTTGATGCAATAGCTACATAGGTGTATAGAGGCCCATTTCCAGCAACCATCACTCCAGTGTTCTAATGGTACATTGTGTTTACTAACTGTGTTAGAAGGCTAATGGATGATTAGAAAACACTTGAAAACCCTTGTGCAATTATGTTAGCACCGCTGTAAACAGTTTTGCTGTTTAGAGGAGCTATAAAACTGACCTTCCTTTGAGCTAGTTGAGAATCTGGAGCATTACATTTGTGGGTTCGATTAAAGTCTCAAAATGGCTAGAAAAAGAGAGCTTTCATGTGAAACTCGACAGTCTATTCTTGTTCTTAGAAATGAAGGCTATTCCATGCGAGAAATTGCCAAGAAACTGAAGATTTCCTACAACGGTGTGTACTACTCCCTTCAGAGGACAGCACAAACAGGCTCTAACCAGAGTAGAAAGAGAAGTGTGAGGCCCCGCTGCACAACTGAGCAACAAGACAAGTACATTAGAGTCTCTAGTTTGAGAAACAGACGCCTCACAGGTCCTCAACTGGCAGCTTCATTAAATAGTACCCGCAAAACGCCAGTGTCAACGTCTACAGTGAAGAGGCGACTCTGGGATGCTGGCCTTCAGGGCAGAGTGGCAAAGAAAAAGCCATATCTGAGACTGGCTAATAAAAGGAAAAGATTAATATGGGCAAAAGCACACAGACATTGGACAGAGGAAGATTGGAAAAAAGTGTTATGGACAGACGAATCGAAGTTTGAAGTGTTTGGATTACACAGAAGAACATTTGTGAGACGCAGAACAACTGAAAAGATGCTGGAAGAGTGCCTGACGCCATCTGTCAAGCATGGTGGAGGTAATGTGATGGTCTGGGGTTGCTTTGGTGCTGGTAAAGTGGGAGATTTGTACAAGGTAAAAGGGATTTTGAATAAGGAAGGCTATCACTCCATTTTGCAACGCCATGCCATACCCTGTGGACAGCGCTTGATTGGAGCCAATTTCATCCTACAACAGGACAATGACCCAAAGCACACCTCCAAATTATGCAAGAACTATTTAGGGAAGAAGCAGGCAGCTGGTATTCTATCTGTAATGGAGTGGCCAGCGCAGTCACCAGATCTCAACCCCATAGAGCTGTTGTGGGAGCAGCTTGACCGTATGGTACGCAAGAAGTGCCCATCAAGCCAATCCAACTTGAAGGAGGGGCTTCTGGAAGCATGGGGTGAAATTTCTCCCGATTACCTAAGCAAATTAACAGCTAGAATGCCAAAGGTCTGCAATGCTGTAATTGCTGCAAATGGAGCATTCTTTGACGAAAGCAAAGTCTGAAGGAGAAAATTATTATTTCAAATAAAAATCATTATTTCTAACCTTGTCAATGTCTTGACTATATTTTTTAGTCATTTTGCAACTCATTTGATAAATATATGTGTGAGCTTTCATGGAAAACACAAAATTGTCTGGGTGACCCCAAACTTTTGAACAGTAGTGTATATATATGGCCCATTTCATATAAACACTAGGGATCCTATTATACGGCCGGATATGGGTCGTGAAAATGAGCAACGATCAACAAGACAGCTCGTTGATCGGTGCTCGTTTGCTCCTTTCACAAGGAGAAATGGTTGCTTATGTATGGAGACGACTGCACATCCGATCGTTCATCCCCATACATTTTCATCATGTCGGCAGCGCAACTCTTTGATTACACAGGGAGATGCGCTGATTATATTTAATGCTGCACAAAAGAGCAGATCAGCCGATGAACGAGTGTTTTCTCGTTCATCGGCTGATCGTTGCTCTGATTACACAAGGCAATGATTGGGAACGAGCGCTATTATGAAAGCTCGTTTGTCCGATCTTTGACCTGTGTAATAGGGCTTTCCGGCTATGTTCACACATCATGATTTGTTGCAGATTTTGATACAGGTTTTTGAGCCAGAAGTGATTTCAAAAGTAATGGGAAATAAAGAGGAAGAACTTGTACTTCTTCTTCCTCCTGGATCCACTTCTGGCTTTAACTCAAAAATCTGCATCAAAATTTGCACTAAAATCATGATGTGTGAACATAAGGCTCCAACCGGTGCCAACTACAACTCCCAGGATACCTAGACAGCCTGCGGCAGAAAAGTTATCTTTCAGGGTTTTTTTTTGTGAGCAAGCAACTAAAGATTTTCCGACTGAATTACACTCCGTAAATAGAAAACAATGGATTCAGCACATCCTGAACAGAAGCTTCCAGATAAATGACAGAATATTGGATACTCTTATAGTAGAAGGACATATAGGGGTACATAAAGCTCATCAATGGCAGAAATGGGGTAACACATGATTTCATTCTTGAATATGTGCAAAGAGGACCTGCCACCTCTCCTGACATGTCTGTTTTAGTAAATACTTGTATTCCCCATTAAATAATGTTAAAGAATGTTTTCTGAAAACGCTGCATTGTGAAATTCTTCTGTTATTCCTCCTGGAAATATATAAGTAAAATGATAACTGGGATTACCACTCCCCTTGCCAAAAGACTGTGTCACAGTGTGTAGGAACATGTCCCATGGATAAAGTGAAGGGTAACACCCGGTTTTCATTTCATTCATACATTTCCAAGAGGAATAATAGAGGAACAGCACAACCCAGAATTCTAACTAAAAGATTCTCCAGAATTATTTTTTTTAAATGGGGAATGTAAGTATTTACTAAAACAAACATGGGAGCTGACAGACCCTCTTTATAATTAACTAAAACAAAATGTTTTAAATTCATATTCTAAAGAGCTGACAATCTAAATATGTGTTTTAAAAGATGGGTACAGATATATTTGACACCGGGGCCAAAAGTAACTGATTTTCAGGGCACACACACAAATATATATGAAGTGTTCGCCTCACCTGCAATTTTGCCTTGATGTTATACAGATTTTCTTGTGCATTTGCAATATTTTGGGGGTCATTTTCTAGGGTCAGCAAAGACAAAGGCTGCAGATCCTGCTCCAGTTCCTGTAGTCTGCTATTAGCCTAAAACATAACGATCCAATAATTATCACAACATTTCTAAAGTTGCAATTCCTCATCTTGTAACCCCTAATTTTTCTGATTTTTGTTTTAGTTTTTCATCCCCTCCTTCCAAAAGCCATAACTTTTTTATCATTCTATCAATAAAACCGTACGAGGGCTTGAGTTTCTTTAGGACGAGTTGTAGTTTTTCACGGGACCATTTATTGTACTGAGAAACTGAAAAAAAAATATTTGTGGGGTAGAATGGGAAAAAAACAGCGATTCCTCCATTTTGGGGAGGGGGATTGTTTTTACAGCGTTTATCGTGCGATAAAAACATTATGTTAACTTTATTCTGCAAGTCAATACGATTACGGCGATACAAAATGTATATAGTTTTTTTTTATGTTTTTCTACTTTTACATGGAAAAAACTAATTGTTAAAAATAAAATTTGTTTTGTGTCGCCAGATTCTGAGAGCCATAATTTTTTTGTGGGGCCAGCTGCAGTTTCTATTCGTACCATTTTTGTGTTCATGAAACTTTTTGATCACTTTTTATTCCATTTTGTGTGGGAGGTGAGATGACCAAAAAACGAAGATTCTGGTGTTTTAACATTAGTGTTTTTTTGTTTTTTTTATGGCATTCGTCTTGCGGGTTAAATAATATTACGATAGTTCAGACTTTTACGGACGCAATAATTCCAGTTGTGTTTATTTTTGGTATTTTACATTGCTTTTGGAGGAAATGGGAAAAGGTTTTTTTTTTGAACGTTTAATAACTTTCCTTTACTAGTCCCCCTAGGGGACTTGAACCAGCGATCATTGGATTGATGACAAGATATACTAAAATACTAATGTATTGCAGTATAGCGTGATTCTGACAGGCACCTATTAAGTCTTGCCTCCGGCAGAGCTTAGTGGATGAACCAAGATGGCAGACCTGAGGGCCTTCATTAGATTCCCATGCTGCCATGACGACCACCGGAACCCCGTGATCATGATGCTGTGGCAGGGGTGATGGCACGTTAGAGGGGGCCGCCTCCGTCATTCTAACGGCTTACATGGTGTGGTCGCTATTGACTTCGGCATCGAAGGGGTAAAATGAGCGGGATCCCACTCGTTACACTGAAGTGTCGGTTGTAAGATACAGCTGACGCGCTCGTCTATGGAGCGGGCCCAGCCCGTGAGTCTGCTCCATGCTCCCCCATCCGACCTCCTCCGTATATATATGGCGGATATCGGGAAGAGGTTAAATGAATGGGTAATCTGTAAAAATTCACTCCTGTTTAAGACAATGAAGACTGTAATAAGGATCTGTATTAAAGTATTTCAGCCTCCGTATGCGGGGAAGTTTTGTTACAAAATAAGAAATTTGCCCATCAGTGAAATGTCGGCAAAGCAAATTTTCGCATTTAATCAGTAAAATGTAAGCACAAGATTTATAAATGATATACAATTTCCAGTATTATGTTTTTACTTTTTCAAATAAAATAATGCAATGCATTTACAGTGAAATTCCTTTGATCCAGCATTAATGGGCCCTGATAGGTTTGGGCTTAGCAAATATTTTGGATCATTAGATGATCATGAAAAAAACGCATTAACCTGAACTGTAACGGTATGTTCACATGCGGCAGATTGGTTGCAGAAACTTCTTTCCGTTGTTGACATACACTAGTCCATACAGTCTGGGAAAGGCATGCAATGGGTAAAATGATATCTATGTCAAACAACATCTATGTAACGCTTTATATGGACAGACCTATGACAGCGAACCTTTCAACAATCTATTGTAAGTCTGTTGAAGCCAGGAGACATATGTCCTGTGTGATCTGCCACCTGAAACTGCTACCAGAGAAAGGTCTTTGGAAAATCACGATCATAAAGGTATATTCACACAGTGCAGTTTTGGTGCACAGTGCACCCCCCCCCCCCCCCCCCATGTAATATTATATTCTAGAGAAAACTTTGCTTATAACTATACCTAAAGTTCTCCTTTTAGTATGTCAGTTAATGAGAGAAAATAAGAAACGGGCTCAATGGAGGACTAGACGCTAGAAGCCATATTCTATTATGATCGTACCAATTTTAGCTGATCTTTAATTGTTCTCCATTGATGTTTGGAGGAATTTATCTGATTGACATGTTGTCTCCATCTTGACCACAGGTTTGTTATCTCAGCTTTGTCCTTATGCAACTTAGCCATCGTCTTCTCCACCTTTTGGACGTGTTTGTCCTTCAGGATCGAGTTCTTGTTCATCTGTAAGGCATTAATTTGTTGGTAACGGAGATTTATGCGCTCAGCTTTACCTGATCCCGTTCTTATATAAATAACTTAGTCAAATGGATAAGTCTCATGTGAATAACATCTATCATAATAATTTTACTTCCGAGGTAACCGGATTTTACAATTATATTATTTATATTCATTTCTAAGAGATTCGAATTGTGTATACAGTTCATATATTAGGACCAATATAAATACTTCATTCTTCAACAGGTAATCCCACTTTTAAGCCTCATGCACATGACCATCTTATGGATCTGTGTTGCACAGATCGTGAATAAGTCGCCTATATAAATCTATGGGCCGTACTGTACCTCAGATTTCATATGGAGGTAGGCAGTGTTGTGGCATCATACAATTTAATGTAAAACTCCCCTTTGATTAACATTGGCCGCATAACAAAAGTGAAATTTTCTATGTTTGTAATATGTCAAATAGTAGCATAGGCTACGGAGCCTGACATTCTGCATCCAGGACAGGACTGGGTTATGGGGTGCGGATATGTTAAGGGTTAATGTCCTGGGGTCTCCACAGACACTGCTCTCCCCTATCACATTTTCTCTTTGTGCTGCTATGTCACAGCTCTAAGGCCCTGTTCACACAACGGAATTTTCAAGCTGATTCCGACACGCTTTCCGCTTTTGAATCAGCATGAATTCTGTCAGTTGCAAGGCTTCCATTGATGTCAGCGTGCAGAATTTCAAACCCCCTCACTAAAAGGAAAAAGTGACAAGTCACTTTTTGACACGTTTTTTCCGCAGTGTATTCCGCGTCGGAAGCCACAAGCAGATTATCTCCATTGAATAGGGATAATCTGTGCGCAAAAAACGCTGCTGGAAACTGCCAAACCATGGCAGAAAACCGAAGACCAGACTAGATTTCTGTTGCCGAATATCTTCAGAATACACCGCGGAATTTTCCACTGAAAAAATCCATTGTGTGAACAAGACCTCAGGAGCCATCAGCCACTTTGAACAGATAGTGCCGCTAATAGCTCCCGAAACAGTGGCTGAAGGCCTCAGTTGCAATGTGGAGGGGATGGGAACGGTACACACATTTTATATATATATATATATATATATATATATATATGAGCCAGACCTAGAACCTATAACAGGACACCAAGGTAGTACATATTAACACATAATAAGAAAACTGATCTGTTAACAGCATCTTGGTGGCAGTTGCATTCTAGCATTTGGAGATTTGTCTACTAAACTTCCCAGTGTAAAAACAAATTAAAGCAGCGAGAAGTCTGCTGACTACTCCAATTTTAATGGAGTTTCACTTTGAAGTGGGAAAATCAAGCCTAAACTGATCACATATTATTCCATTTGGCATACATTTGGCATCTGCATCTATAAAGCACTTTGCATCCTCACCATTTTTATAATGTTCAAACAGTTTTGTCCCATATCTTGGACGGAGAAGAGTTCATCCAGCGCACTCTGAATCTGTGTGTCTGCCATCTCCAGCGTGGCTGTGGATACTTCGTCTGGATTTGGTGTATATACTTCCTTTAGATGTCGGATGTGTGAATCCAGCTTGTTACATTAATAAGACATAACTTTATTAGGCATATAAACAGTATTTCTAACATGGAAAGCCCAGTGTGGAGAATATTAAAGGAGTTGTCCACAATCTTTTTTTTCTAGAAACAGCGCCACACTTATCTATGTGTTGTGTCTGGTATTGCAGCTCAGCCCCATTCACTTGAATGTCGCTGTGAGTGAAGACTCGTTTCTCTAATCTTGTTTTACCCCTTTAAAAGGATTCTGTAAGTAGATTTTAGGGCAAAATGAACCATTACATTGTTACTTAGGGAAAACAGAATAGGTATTCTGACTAAGGGCATTCATATATAGGAATCGATTTGCGGTTAATACAAAATGTACTCAATCGCAGCAAAAACAATGATTTGACTGCGACGTGTGAACCCACCTTAACACAGTGGGTTTAAAGGGAACCGGTCGCTAGATTTTAGGGCACTAAATTGTTAAACCGTATCATTATACTGCTGGGGTTTAGCATCCCAAATGTGCCCCGCTCAAAACTCTCAGTTTTAGCATTTTGCATAAAAAGAAGTTATAATACTAAGTCCTGAGATGAGTCCAGGTGTAGTGGCCTCAGTTTCATCTGAGCACTCAGCATGTGCAGGACGCCATTGCACTCATCTTAGGACTCTTCTTTGGTCATTTACATTAAACGCACGCTATATTATAACTTCTTTTTAGATAAAAAGCTAACCTGGCAGGTGCACATTTTGGTCGCTAAACCCTAGCAGTATAAAGCTATGCTGGTGGTTTAGTGCCCTGAGATCTAATGACAGGTGCCCTTTAAATCCACTCTGTTACTGTAATGGCAGAAAGGAGGTGAAGGGAAAGTGAGCCCTAATCTACCCACCGCCCTGTCCCTGCCTACTTGCAACGACCCGCCCTAGGCGACGGGGTACAACTGGGCGGCGGTCCCTACGCTGTCTAAGTGCACGGGAGAACAAACAGGGAACACGCAAGGGAAGGGGCAGTAGCCCACGGAACGCCGCGAGGAAACGGAGCGGTGAATGAGTTGTCAGGACCAGGATGAAGTGGAGTATACCCAAGTGAGCACGGAGGAGGAAGCAAGCCGGAGGCAAAGCAAAGCGGGTTAAGCAGAACAGCAGCAAGGCAGAAGCACGGCAGAAGCAGGCTGGAGCAAGCAGCAGTGGGGCCAGGAATCCAAAAGAATTACAAGCACTGAGGAGGAGAACACAGCAGGTAATAAAGGACAGGGGGCGGAGCTAACTCCGACTGACCAGGCCGCGATAGGCTCTCCCACTCCTGAGCCTGCCACCCTGGTTGGTGGGAGATGGTGTCAGTCGAACAGGTCTGGCCTCAGGTGTGGATTGATTAATCCCAGGAGTATACCTAGACGTAGTACCTGGCAGATCCCTAACAGTACTCCCCCTTTTATGAGGGACCACCGGACCCTTACTAAGAGGACCCGGTTTAGTAGGGAAGAGAAGGTGGAACCTCCTGATCAATACCCCAGCGTGAACATCACGGGCAGGTACCCAAGTCCTCTCCTCCGGCCCGTACCCTCTCCAATGGACCAGGTACTGGAGGGAGCCCTGTACCATCCTACTGTCCATAATCTTGGCCACCTCGAATTCCACCCCCTCAGGGGTGAGAACGGGAACAGGAGGTTTCCTCGAGGGGGACCAGGACGGGGAGCAGCGTTTAAGGAGGGAGGCATGGAAGACGTCATGTATGCGAAAGGATGGGGGCAGCTCCAGACGGAAGGATACAGGGTTGAGGACTTCAATGATCTTATAAGGCCCAATAAATCGGGGAGCAAACTTCCTGGACGGGACCTTAAGGCGCAAGTTCCTGGACGACAACCAGACCAAATCCCCGACGACAAACCGGGGGTTAGCAGAACGTCTACTATCCGCCTGAATCTTTTGTGCGCTCTGGGACGCCTCTAGGTTCTTCTGAACCTGGGCCCAGACAGTGCACAGTTCCCGATGAACATCCTCTACCTCAGGATTATTGGAACAACCAGGGGAAACGGAGGAGAACCTTGGGTTAAACCCGAAATTACAGAAAAACGGGGGGACCCCTGACGAGTTACTGACCCGGTTATTCAGGGAAAATTCAGCAAGGGGAAGGAATGAGACCCAATCGAATTGACAGTCAGAGATGAAACACCTTAAATATTGTTCCAGGGACTGGTTAGTCCTCTCCATTTGGCCATTAGTTTCGGGATGGAAGGCGGAGGAGAAGGACAGATCAATCTCCAACTTTTTACAAAAGGCTCTCCAAAATAAGGAAACAAATTGTACCCCTCTGTCAGAAACGATATTGACTGGGGCCCCATGGAGACGCAGGATGTGTTTCACAAACAAAGAAGCTAACGTCTTGGCGTTAGATAGCTTCTTAAGGGGCACAAAGTGGCACATCTTGCTGAAGCGGTCTACTACCACCCACACCACCGACTTGCCCTGAGATGGAGGCAAATCGGTGATAAAATCCATGGAGATATGGGTCCAAGGTCTCTGGGGAATGGGCAAGGAATGTAGTAGGCCCGCAGGTCGGGACCTAGGGGTTTTGGACCTAGCGCAAACCTCACAAGCGGCGACGTAAGCCCTAACGTCTTTAGGCAACCCAGGCCACCAATAGTTTCTGGTAATGAGGTGTTTGGTGCCCAAGATGCCAGGATGACCAGATAGAGCGGAGTCATGGTTTTCCCTGAGTACCCTTAGCCGGTATTGCAGGGGAACAAACAGTTTGTCCCCAGGGACGTTCCCGGGAGCTGCACCCTGATCAGCCGCGATATCAGAAGCTAAATCAGAATCCGTGGCAGAAACGATTATACCAGGGGGTAAAATACAAGCAGGATCCTTCTTGGAAGGAGGATTGGCCATGAAACTACGTGACAGGGCATCAGCCTTAATATTCTTGGACCCAGCCCTATAGGTAACCAAGAAATTAAATCTGGTAAAGAATAGTGCCCACCGAGCTTGTCTAGGATTAAGCCTCCGGGCCGATTCTAGGAAAACCAGATTCTTGTGATCCGTAAGGACCGTTACCTGGTGTCTGGCCCCCTCCAGGAAGTGGCGCCACTCTTCAAAAGCCCATTTAATGGCTAGAAGTTCGCGGTTGCCAATATCATAGTTACTCTCCGTGGGCGAAAACTTCCTAGAGAAGTAAGCACAGGGGCGGAGATGGGTGAGGGAGCTGGTACCCTGGGACAAGACGGCCCCCACTCCCACCTCGGAATGCGTCAACCTCCACAATAAATGGCTCCTCTTGGTTGGGCTGAATCAGCACGGGGGCCGAGATAAAGCACTTCTTGAGGGTCTCAAAGGCCTGGACGGCCTCAGGGGGCCAATGGAGGACATCAGCACCCTTGCGAGTAAGGTCCGTAAGAGGCTTAGCGACGACCGAGAAGTTGGCAATAAATCTCCTGTAATAGTTGGCGAACCCTAAAAAACACTGTAACGCCTTAAGGGAGGCAGGTTGGACCCATTCCGCCACAGCCTGAACCTTGGCAGGGTCCATGCGGAATTCATGAGGAGTGAGGATTTGCCCTAAAAATGGTATCTCCTGTACCCCAAAGACACATTTTTCAGTCTTAGCAAACAGATTATTCTCCCGAAGGACCTGGAGCACCTTCCTGACATGCTCCACGTGGGAGGACCAGTCCTTGGAAAACACCAGTATGTCATCAAGGTACACAACAAGAAAATTACCCAGGTAATCTCTCAGGATTTCATTAATAAAATTCTGGAAGACAGCAGGGGCATTACACAACCCAAAGGGCATGACCAGGTATTCGAAATGACCCTCGGGTGTGTTGAACGCAGTTTTCCACTCATCACCCTCTTTGATGCGGATAAGGTTATATGCCCCCCGTAGATCGAACTTAGAAAACCATTGGGCTCCCTGAACCTGATTAAAAAAATCCGGAATCAAAGGAAGTGGATACTGGTTCCTTACGGTGACCTTATTCAGGTTACGATAATCAATGCACAGCCTAAGACCACCATCCTTCTTCCCCACAAAGAAAAAGCCAGCACCTACAGGAGAAGTCGAGGGGCGAATGAAACCCTTGGCCAGGCATTCTTGGATATACACCCTCATAGCTTCACGTTCAGGACATGAAAGATTAAATATCCTACCCTTAGGAAGCTTGGCACCAGGCACCAAATCGATGGCGCAATCGTAATCTCTATGGGGGGGCAACACCTCGGAGGCCTCCTTAGAAAACACATCGGCGAAGTCCTGAACAAACTCAGGAAGCGTGTTTACCTCCTCCCGGGGAGAAATAGAGTTAACAGAAAGACATGACATAAGACATTCACTACCCCATTTGGTGAGATCCCCAGTATTCCAATCAAACGTGGGATTATGCAGCTGCAACCAGGGAAGACCTAATACCAGATCAGACGATAATCCCTGCATCACCAGTACAGAGCACTGCTCCAAATGCATGGAGCCAACCAGGAGTTCAAAAACAGGAGTATGCTGAGTAAAATAACCATTAGCAAGGGGAGTTGAGTCGATACCTACTACAGGGATAGGATAAGGTAAATCAATAAAAGGCATTTTTAGAGACATAGCAAATTCCACAGACATGATATTAGCAGATGAGCCAGAATCCACGAAGGCACTGCCAGTGGCAGACCGGCCAGCAAACGAGACCTGAAAGGGAAGCAAAATTTTATTGCGTTTCACATTAACGGGAAATACCTGTGCGCCCAAGTGACCTCCCCGATGATCACTTAGGCGCGGAAGTTTTCCGGCTTTTTATTCTTGCGCCTGGGACAGGTGTTCAGAAGATGCTTGTCGTCCCCACAGTAGAAGCAGAGACCATTCATTCTGCGAAACTCCCTACGTTGTCGAGGGACATGGAGGCCTCGAGTTGCATAGGTACCTCCGAGTCCTCCGTGGAGGGGCGAGGAGACGGGACCTCGGGGGGAATCGCAGAAAAGTCAGAGGGGAGCACATTGAAGCGTTCAAGCTGACGTTCCCTGAGACGTCGGTCAAGTCGTACTGCTAGGGCCATAACCTGGTCAAGGGAGTCAGAAGAGGGGTAACTAACCAGCAGATCCTTCAGGGCGTCAGATAATCCTAACCTAAACTGGCACCTTAGGGCCGGATCATTCCACCGAGAAGCTACGCACCACTTTCTAAAATCAGAACAGTATTCCTCAACAGGTCTCCTACCCTGACGTAAGGTCACCAGCTGACTCTCGGCTAAAGCAGTCCTGTCAGTCTCGTCGTAAATGAGTCCGAGGGCAGAGAAAAAGCGATCAACAGAGGAAAGTTCAGGGGCGTCAGGAGCCAAGGAGAAGGCCCACTCTTGGGGCCCTTCCTGGAGTCGGGATATGATGATACCCACCCGCTGGTTCTCGGAACCTGAGGAGTGGGGTTTAAGGCAGAAATACAGTCTGCAACTCTCCCGGAAGGAGATTAACGTCTTACGGTCCCCTGAGAACCGGTCAGGTAACTTGAGGTCGGGTTCTAGAGGTGAGGTGAGGGGAACTACTACGGCAGCGTCACCCTGGTTGACTCTCTGGGCCAGGGCCTGGACCTGTAGGGAGAGGCCCTGCATCTGCTGGGTCAGGGTCTCAAGGGGGTCCATGATAGCGTCAGCGTAGGGGAAATGGTAGACTAGGTAAGGGGCTTGTAATTATGTAATGGCAGGAAGGAGGTGAAGGGAAAGTGAGCCCTAATCTACCCACCGCCCTGTCCCTGCCTACTTGCAACGACCCGCCCTAGGCGACGGGGTACAACTGGGCGGCGGTCCCTACGCTGTCTAAGTGCACGGGAGAATAAACAGGGAACACGCAAGGGAAGGGGCAGTTGCCCACGGAACGCCGCGAGGAAACGGAGCGGTGAATGAGTTGTCAGGACCAGGATGAAGTGGAGTATACCCAAGTGAGCACGGAGGAGGAAGCAAGCCGGAGGCAAAGCAAAGCGGGTTAAGCAGAACAGCAGCAAGGCAGAAGCACGGCAGAAGCAGGCTGGAGCAAGCAGCAGTGGGGCCAGGAATCCAAAAGAATTACAAGCACTGAGGAGGAGAACACAGCAGGTAATAAAGGACAGGGGGCGGAGCTAACTCCGACTGACCAGGCCGCGATAGGCTCTCCCACTCCTGAGCCTGCCACCCTGGTTGGTGGGAGATGGTGTCAGTCGAACAGGTCTGGCCTCAGGTGTGGATTGATTAATCCCAGGAGTATACCTAGACGTAGTACCTGGCAGATCCCTAACAGTTACGGTGTATTTACACAGCTCAGTCAAATCCTGTTTTTTGCTGCAATTTTGTGAAAATCTGAAAACACGCAATTTGATTGTGACATACGTATGCTCCCTTAGTCCAAATGCCTATGCTATTTGCCCTGAGTAACAGAGTAACTGTTCATCCTGTACTTGGTTTAACTACTAAGACCATCATATTCACTGTAGTTGTTAGGGATCTGCCAGGTACTTCATCTAGGTATACTCCTGGGATTAATCAATCCACACCTGAGGCCAGACCTGTTCGACTGACACCATCTCCCACCAACCAGGGTGGCAGGCTCAGGAGTGGGAGAGCCTATCGCGGCCTGGTCTGTCGGAGTTAGCTCCGCCCCCTGTCCTTTATTACCTGCCCTGTTCTCTCCCTCAGTGCTTGTAATTCTTTTGGATTCCTGGCCCCACTGCTGCTTGCTCCAGCCTGCTTCTGCCGTGCTTCTGCCTTGCTGCAGTTCTGCTTGACCTGCTTTGCTTTGCCCCTGGCTTGCTTCTGTCTCCTTGCCCGCTTGGGTGTACTCACTTCGTCCTGGTCCTGACTGTCCGTTCGCCGCTCCGTGGCGTTCCGTGGCTACTGCCCCTTCCCTTGCATGTTCCCTGTTTGTTTTCCTGTGCACTTAGACAGCGTAGGGACCGCCGCCCAGTTGTACCTCGTCGCCTAGGGCGAGTCGTTGCAAGTAGGCAGGGACAGGGCGGTGGGTAGATTAGGGCTCACTTTCCCTTCACCTCCTTCCGGCCATTACATAATTACAAGCCCTTACCTAGTCTACCATTTCTCCTACGCTGACGCTATCATGGACCCCCTTGAGACCCTGGCCCAGCAGATGCAGGGCCTCTCCCTACAGGTCCAGGCCCTGGCCAAAAGGGTCAATCAGGGTGACGCTGCTTTAGTAGTACCCCTCACCTCACCTCTAGAACCCGACCTCAAGTTACCTGACCGGTTCTCAGGGGACCGTAAGACGTTTCTCTCCTTCCGGGAGAGTTGCAGACTGTATTTCCGCCTAAAGCCCCACTCCTCAGGTTCCGAGAACCAGCGGGTGGGTATCATCATATCCCGACTCCAGGAAGGGCCCCAAGAGTGGGCCTTCTCCTTGGCTCCTGACGCCCCTGAACTTTCCTCTGTTGATCGTTTTTTCTCTGCCCTCGGACTCATTTACGACGAGACTGACAGGACTGCCTTAGCCGAGAGTCAGCTGGTGACCTTACGTCAGGGTAGGAGACCGGTTGAGGAATACTGTTCTGATTTTAGGAAGTGGTGCGTAGCTTCTCAGTGGAACGATCCGGCCCTAAGGTGCCAGTTTAGGTTAGGATTATCTGACGCCCTGAAGGATCTGCTGGTTAGCTACCCCTCGTCTGACTCCCTTGACCAGGTTATGGCCCTAGCAGTACGACTTGACCGACGTCTCAGGGAACGTCAGCTAGAACGCTTCAGTGTGCTCCCCTCTGACTTTTCTGCGATCCCCCCCGAGGTCCCGTCTCCTCGCCCCTCCACGGAGGACTCGGAGGTACCTATGCAACTCGGGGCCTCCATGTCCCCTCGACAACGTAGGGAGTTTCGCAGAATGAATGGTCTCTGCTTCTACTGTGGGGACGACAAGCATCTACTGAACACCTGTCCCAGGCGCAAGAATAAGAAGCCGGAAAACTTCCGCGCCTAAGTGATCATCGGGGAGGTCACTTGGGCGCACAGGTATTTCCCGTTAATGTGAAACGCAATAAAATTTTGCTTCCCTTTCAGGTCTCGTTTGCTGGCCGGGCTGCCACGGGCAGTGCTTTCGTGGATTCAGGGTCATCTGCTAATATCATGTCTGCGGAATTTGCTATGTCTCTAAAGATGCCTTGTATTGATTTACCTTATCCTATCCCTGTAGTAGGAATCGACTCAACTCCCCTTGCTAATGGTTATTTTACTCAGCATACTCCTGTTTTTGAACTCCTTGTTGGCTCCATGCATTTGGAGCAGTGCTCTGTACTGGTGATGCAGGGATTATCGTCTGATCTGGTTTTAGGCCTTCCCTGGTTGCAGTTGCATAATCCCACGTTTGATTGGAATACTGGGGATCTCACCAAATGGGGTAATGAATGTCTTATGTCATGTCTTTCTGTTAACTCTATTTCTCCCCGGGAGGAGGTAAACACGCTTCCTGAGTTTGTTCAGGATTTCGCCGATGTGTTTTCTAAGGAGGCCTCCGAGGTGTTGCCCCCCCATAGAGATTACGATTGCGCTATCGATTTGGTGCCTGGTGCCAAGCTTCCTAAGGGGAGGATATTTAATCTTTCATGTCCTGAACGTAAAGCTATGAGGGAATATATCCAAGAATGCCTGGCCAAGGGTTTCATTCGCCCCTCGACTTCTCCTGTAGGTGCTGGCTTCTTCTTCGTGGGGAAGAAGGATGGTGGTCTTAGGCCGTGCATTGATTATCGTAACCTGAATAAGGTCACCGTAAGGAACCAGTACCCACTTCCTTTGATTCCGGATCTTTTTAATCAGGTTCAGGGAGCCCAATGGTTTTCTAAGTTCGATCTACGGGGGGCATATAACCTTATCCGCATCAAAGAGGGGGATGAGTGGAAAACTGCGTTCAACACACCCGAGGGTCATTTCGAATACCTGGTCATGCCCTTTGGGTTGTGTAATGCCCCTGCTGTCTTCCAGAATTTTATTAATGAAATCCTGAGAGAGTACCTGGGTAATTTTCTTGTTGTGTACCTTGATGACATACTGGTGTTTTCCAAGGACTGGTCCTCCCACGTGGAGCATGTCAGGAAGGTGCTCCAGGTCCTTCGGGAGAATAATCTGTTTGCTAAGACTGAAAAATGTGTCTTTGGGGTACAGGAGATACCATTTTTAGGGCAAATCCTCACTCCTCATGAATTCCGCATGGACCCTGCCAAGGTTCAGGCTGTGGCGGAATGGGTCCAACCTGCCTCCCTTAAGGCGTTACAGTGTTTTTTAGGGTTCGCCAACTATTACAGGAGATTTATTGCCAACTTCTCGGTCGTCGCTAAGCCTCTTACGGACCTTACCCGCAAGGGTGCTGATGTCCTCCATTGGCCCCCTGAGGCCGTCCAGGCCTTTGAGACCCTCAAGAAGTGCTTTATCTCGGCCCCCGTGCTGATTCAGCCCAACCAAGAGGAGCCATTTATTGTGGAGGTTGACGCTTCCGAGGTGGGAGTGGGGGCCGTCTTGTCCCAGGGTACCAGCTCCCTCACCCATCTCCGCCCCTGTGCTTACTTCTCTAGGAAGTTTTCGCCCACGGAGAGTAACTATGATATTGGCAACCGCGAACTTCTAGCCATTAAATGGGCTTTTGAGGAGTGGCGGCACTTCCTGGAGGGGGCCAGACACCAGGTAACGGTCCTTACGGATCACAAGAATCTGGTTTTCCTAGAATCGGCCCGGAGGCTTAATCCTAGACAAGCTCGGTGGGCACTATTCTTTACCAGATTTAATTTCTTGGTTACCTATAGGGCTGGGTCCAAGAATATTAAGGCTGATGCTCTGTCACGTAGTTTCATGGCCAATCCTCCTGAGAAGGATCCTGCTTGTATTTTACCCCCTGGTATAATCGTCTCTGCCACGGATTCTGATTTAGCTTCTGATATCGCGGCTGATCAGGGTGCAGCTCCCGGGAACGTCCCTGGGGACAAACTGTTTGTTCCCCTGCAATACCGGCTGAGGGTACTCAGGGAAAACCATGACTCCGCTCTATCTGGTCATCCTGGCATCTTGGGCACCAAACACCTCATTACCAGAAACTATTGGTGGCCTGGGTTGCCTAAAGACGTTAGGGCTTACGTCGCCGCTTGTGAGGTTTGCGCTAGGTCCAAAACCCCTAGGTCCCGACCTGCGGGCCTACTACGTTCCTTGCCCATTCCCCAGAGACCTTGGACCCATATCTCCATGGATTTTATCACCGATTTGCCTCCATCTCAGGGCAAGTCGGTGGTGTGGGTGGTAGTCGACCGCTTCAGCAAGATGTGCCACTTTGTGCCCCTTAAGAAGCTACCTAACGCCAAGACGTTAGCTTCTTTGTTTGTGAAACACATCCTGCGTCTCCATGGGGCCCCAGTCAATATCGTTTCTGACAGAGGGGTACAATTTGTTTCCTTATTTTGGAGAGCTTTTTGTAAAAAGTTGGAGATTGATCTGTCCTTCTCCTCCGCCTTCCATCCCGAAACTAATGGCCAAACGGAAAGGACCAACCAATCCCTGGAACAATATTTAAGGTGTTTCATCTCTGACTGTCAATTCGATTGGGTCTCATTCCTTCCCCTTGCTGAATTTTCCTTGAATAACCGGGTCAGTAACTCGTCAGGGGTCTCCCCGTTTTTCTGTAATTTCGGGTTTAACCCAAGATTCTCCTCCGTCTCCCCTGGTTGTTCCAATAATCCTGAGGTAGAGGATGTTCATCGGGAACTGTGCACCGTCTGGGCCCAGGTTCAGAAGAACCTAGAGGCGTCCCAGAGCGCACAAAAGATTCAGGCGGATAGTAGACGTTCTGCTAACCCCCGGTTTGTCGTCGGGGATTTGGTCTGGTTGTCGTCCAGGAACTTGCGCCTTAAGGTCCCGTCCAGGAAGTTTGCTCCCCGATTTATTGGACCTTATAAGATCATTGAAGTCCTCAACCCTGTATCCTTCCATCTGGAGCTCCCCCCATCATTTCGCATACATGACGTCTTCCATGCCTCCCTCCTTAAACGCTGCTCCCCGTCCTGGTCCCCCTCGAGGATACCTCCTGTTCCCGTTCTCACCCCTGAGGGGGTGGAATTCGAGGTGGCCAAGATTATGGACAGTAGGATGGTCCAGGGCTCCCTCCAGTACCTGGTCCATTGGAGAGGATACGGGCCGGAGGAGAGGACTTGGGTACCTGCCCATGATGTTCACGCTGGGGTATTGATCAGGAGGTTCCACCTTCGCTTCCCCACTAAACCGGGTCCCCTTAGTAAGGGTCCGGTGGCCCCTCATAAAAGGGGGAGTACTGTTAGGGATCTGCCAGGTACTTCATCTAGGTATACTCCTGGGATTAATCAATCCACACCTGAGGCCAGACCTGTTCGACTGACACCATCTCCCACCAACCAGGGTGGCAGGCTCAGGAGTGGGAGAGCCTATCGCGGCCTGGTCTGTCGGAGTTAGCTCCGCCCCCTGTCCTTTATTACCTGCCCTGTTCTCTCCCTCAGTGCTTGTAATTCTTTTGGATTCCTGGCCCCACTGCTGCTTGCTCCAGCCTGCTTCTGCCGTGCTTCTGCCTTGCTGCAGTTCTGCTTGACCTGCTTTGCTTTGCCCCTGGCTTGCTTCTGTCTCCTTGCCCGCTTGGGTGTACTCACTTCGTCCTGGTCCTGACTGTCCGTTCGCCGCTCCGTGGCGTTCCGTGGCTACTGCCCCTTCCCTTGCATGTTCCCTGTTTGTTTTCCTGTGCACTTAGACAGCGTAGGGACCGCCGCCCAGTTGTACCTCGTCGCCTAGGGCGAGTCGTTGCAAGTAGGCAGGGACAGGGCGGTGGGTAGATTAGGGCTCACTTTCCCTTCACCTCCTTCCGGCCATTACAGTAGTAGTATCAGTTTCTAGCGTCAGTGACTGTAGTCTGTGAATGTACTACAGAATACAGGCTGTTGTAATATAGCCTTGACAGATGATTTACATTTAAAACATAACATTGGCCATATATTAGTGAAGCAAATGTTAGAGCAGTAGCCAAAGTTTATCAATTATGTTTTATTCACGTATTGACATGGTCCATGCCTGGTATACAGGCAATATTGCTGAATGCAGTGTATTTCTGTCTGTCTTTGTCAGGCTATGGATGCCAGACCAGTGTACAAAGTGCATTACTTTGTCAGCAGTTGTATCCGGCTCAGGCATAAAACAACTTACTTGACACATCTGACATATATAAGCTCAATTGCATTTTGCCTTTTACCTTCAAGACTTGATTTACCTCTTCTGAAGACTTTATAAAGGCAATGTAAACATTTATAACTTCTAGTTTTTCATCAATACTTTGATCCAGAGCTTTCAGTTTTTCACCCATTAGTCGTGACTGACTAGAAAACACTTCACCTCCAGGGGGCGCTGTCTGTATTACTTCCCTTATGAGTTGTGCAATAGACTCCATAAATTTGGATGCTTCCTGTTTAGATTAAAAAAATAAAACTAAACCTTTCAACGCCCTTTTTTTTATACAGAAGATCCTTTACATAGTTGCCAATGTATTAAATATCCTATTTAGTTTACAGTTATGTTATCTTTTGTATCACCTTAGTTTGTTTAGCCAGTTCTCCAAGTTTATACCGCACATCCTCGCACTCACTAATACAGTCCGGATTGCTGTGACTTTCCAAATCTGTATTTATATTGTGGATCCATGTTGATATCTACAAAACAAAAATGTGTATTTTGCCAGATGTCACTAAGCTTCATCATCAGCGACGTACACAAAAGAGAGGGGTCCCATAGCAAAAATCAAACTGGGCTCCCATTGTGGTGCTGGGTTTTTCCCACATAGGACAAAAGGGCCTGATGTTTGTTCCTCCATGCCCTTTGCCATGACTATTTGCTAATAATGCAGTTCCTTTAGAGAGAGGAGTCCTGCACAAATTCTGGCCACCTGATGACATAGAGGAAGGATCCAACCAGGGCTGGGCCCCCTCTCTCCAAGGATTCCATAGCAGCCACATGTTCAGCTCTTATTCTGTATTATTATCATACTTTATTATAGATATTGTTATTCCTTTATACTTTTACTCTTTGGGTAAAAGAAAAAACTGCACCAAACTTGCCTTAAAAATGCATTTGCGTTTTACACCCTCAATGACCCAAAAAATTATCACTATTTTAGGAATTTGCATTTTGCACAACTAAGCATATTGAGCTCATTCCTTGTAACTTTTCTCTTATTCCTGTAAATGTTGTGCATTGTACCTTCTTAAGATGATCCTCTAATGACGCCATTATTTCCTGTTGCTTGAAGGAATTTTCCATAGATACAGGGCTCTGGCCGATTAGCTGATCTACTCTTTTCTGAAGGTATCCAATCATTTCCTGAATTCCAGTCATCCCAGGGCTAAATATGAACCATACAGCTGTTAGCACCTCTATTGCTTTGGATAACAGCCAAGATAATGAACATGAGAATAACTTTTCAGCTTTACCTAGAACAAGTCATGACTCCAAGAATTGCATTGATTAATCTCCCAGCATGCACTGGGTCCTGAAAGACGCATCCAACTTTTCATTTTTAATAATAAAAGTACATAAGTCAGTCCACAATTGAATCTGTTTTATATTTATATAACTTCCCTGACCCTACAGAGGAGAAGAAACATTAGGTCTTTTTTTTTATGTTTTACTACTTGTGCCCAACAATAGCACGTGTCATTTATTTTTTATGGTGCTGCGTTCCAAGAGCCACAACTTCAATTTTTTTGTCAATGTGCTCGTACAGTATGTGGACTTGTATTTTTGCGTGCCAATCTTGGGGTACTTATAGTTAATTTTATTAGTTTTCATTTGATGGGATGGGAAAAAGAGCAATTCCACTTTTGTATTCTGCATTTTATGGTGGCATGGTGGAAATAGTTCTATCTAAGCTTGAAACAGCTGGGAAAAATTGAAATTCTGCAGACAGGTACAGCTTTTTTGGTCAGTAACCCAATTAGAATACGGAACCTTAAAGAAAATGTAAATTTTTTTAACACCTTGTCAATTTTAGGCACAACATTTTCTTCTGATTCATTTCTTAATATATCATTATAGCAGTTGGAGCTCTGATACAGAGCTCCAAATCCCCTTCATAGACATTGATTTAAAGAGTCTCTGTCACCACATTATAAGTGGCCTATCTTGTACATAATGTGATCGGCACTGTAATGTAGGTTACAGCAGTGTTTTTTATTTAGAAAAACGATCTATTTTCACCAAGTTATGAGCGATTTTAGCTTTATCCTAATGACTTTCTTAATAGACAACTGGGCGTGTTTTTACTTTTGACCAAGTGGGCGTTGTGGAGAGAAGTGTATGACGCTGACCAATCAGTGACCAATCAGTGTCATACACTTCTCCCCATTCATTTACTCTGCACATAGTGATCCTGCATCGTTCACTATGTGCAGTCACAAACACCCCCATTAACGTTACTAAAGTGTCTTGACAGTAAATATACACCACTTCCAACCAGGACGTGACGTCTATTCACAATCCCGACACTTCGGTAACGTTTGTGTGTGACTTACCGCACAGCAAGCGTAATCTCGCGAGATCACGCTGTAAATAACAGCACAGCGTAATCTCGATGTGCTGTGTGAGTAAGTCACACACAAACGTTACCGAAGTGTCGGGATTGTGAATCGACATCGCGTCCTGGTTGGACGCGATGTCTATTCACTCTTAGGACATTTCAGTAACGTTAACGTTAACGCAGGATCACTATGTACAGAGTAAATGAATGGAGAGAAGTGTATGACGCTGATTGGTCAGCGTCATACACTTCTCTTTACAACGCCCACTTGGTCAAAAGTAAAACACGCCCAGTTGTCTATTAAAAAAGTCATTAGCATACAACTAAAATAGGTCATAACTTGGTGAAAATAAATCATTTTTCTAAATAAAAACCACTGCTGTAATCCACATTACAGCTCTGATCTCATTATGTACAAGATAGGGCCTTTATAATGTGGTGACAGAGCCTCTTTAGCTGCCACTAGAGGGAGCTTAGGAGCTTACTGCATACTGCTTGTACATTAAACTCAATAATAGTACAGTATGCAGTAAGTTCTAAAGCTCCCTCTAGTGGTGGTTGCAGTCAGCAAACATGATATGATATTGTACATGCAGGAGATTTGAATCTCTATTTTAGAAAAACATGGCTCCATCAGCAAAAAATTATATATTTAGAAAATTTATCAGCACAGAATTTTGGATCTATTTTGAATAAAGAAAACAGAATGGTATTCAATAGTGAACATTCACTTTAAGCTGACGATACACATTAGCTAAATGGCAGCCAATAATTTCTTCCATCTGGATTGAGCAAATTGTATTTGGAGATAAGTCAATGCCCTGTTGAAATAAACATGCGCACTAAAGTGGGCATGTTTATGGGAAAGTTGTGAGACATGTATATGGCCAGCTTTAGTGACCAGCATCGGACTGGGGTTCCTTGGGGGCCCTTTAGCGGAAATGATTCTCAGCACCCATTTTATATCTATAAAGAACCTGGGCACATCGACTTTTTTTCATTGTAATACACAATACACACGTAGGATATATAATAATAATAATAATTAAAAAAAAAAGAAATAGACCCTAGGGATAAGTCATATTCTCCAGTCAGTTCCAAATAGGGTTGTCTTATGCTGGACCTTTGGGGATTTATTGTATTAGGGGCCCATTATTGTGTCAGAGACTGAAGTTACCAGAGGATCCGTTGGTACTCTGGTGGGCCAGTTTGATCCTATTAGTGACCCTAAACTGAAAAAAAAAACAACATTATGGCTGGTGTAAATACAGTTTATACCCTGCTGACTGGCTGGCAATGAAGCTGCATGCAATTTGAAGTTCTCCCCTTTGCCCTTCTATATTTTCATATCATTATTGCTGCCAACGAGAACAATTCAGTTAATAAAAAAAATATGAGGTTATTACTGTATATTTTATTTCATAAGATTTTATGTGAAAGTGCCGCAAAGCCAGATGTTAATATAACCGTTAATTGATTAAAGTAATAATTTTTTATGAAATACTCTTTAATCCCAGAGGGAAAAGTTGAAGCAGCAAAGTGTTCTTCTATGGCCGCTGATGAAATTAACACAGTGCTAATCTTGGTGCTAAATTTTTAATTTTGTTACACCAGTAAGCACTTTCAGAAACCTCATATGTCTGCACTATGCAGCGCCGTAATTTTTTGGGCTAATACAACCAATTATGAGCCAACTTAACAGTAGTCATTATGTCTATGGTACAAAAATGACCAGATACAATCAATGGAAATTTACTAAATCATTTGTAAAATTTGGTACTTTGTACATTTTATGTTTTTATGCATTAAAATTATTGTGACACACTTGTTATCTGAGGGGTTGTGAGTGACAAATTATTTCTGTAGAGAATTACAATAATTTTTTTTATTGCCTTTGTTGGAATATGAAATTAATTGAAAAATAATTTAACATTAAGAAAAATATATGCTTTGTTATCTTTTTTAACAAAAATCATTAAAATTACAGTCAGCCTTAAATTGTTTTTGGAAGTTTTGGTAGTTTTAGAAAAAAATGTATCAAAACATTTTTTAGCCATGTTTGAAGATGGTATCAATGCAAAAAATAATTTGTCCATTGTAGTTGACATCAACTGATCAAAGAAGCCGGACTCGAGTCGGATGTTGAGACAAAACCTTTAACGAGTCACTACGCTTTGTTCAAACTTTTAATTTGTCATAGAGACATATAAAAAGTTTGGATCGGTTGGGTTCCAGGTGCTGAGACCACCATCATTGCCGAAACGAAGGTGCAGAAGAGCTCAGCTGCGCGCTTTGCACCTTCAGCTGTGATCAGCACTCCCTGTCAGGCTGAAGGGCTGTCATAGAACGTCTATGTAAGCCGTCTTCAGGCTGACTAGGAGCGATGATCACAGCCGAAGGTGCAAAACGCGTAGCTGAGCGCTTCTGCACCTTTGTTTGGGAAACTTTCCTAATGAATTGGTAATTTAAAGGGGTTTTCTCTTAAACAACATTTACCACCTATCGAGAGGACAAACGATAAGGGTTCAGAACCGGCAGCTTGATTTCACAGCAAATTTCCAGTGATTCTACTGCAATTCGTCAGGAAATCTGCAGAAAATCAGAGTTCGTAGTGTTACATGCAGATTTTGCCACGGATTCCGCTCTCTGCATTGCAAGAGTGAAAACTTGCGGTTAGAATCTGCTGTAAATCTGGGTATAAAGAAGTGGCTGGACGCAGCCTGCAGGGCTTAGGAGGGAAGCCTCCATGACAGACCTAGGAGGGAAAGGGTTAAGTCTTGAGGGAAAGTTAGGAGGATGTGGAGGAGGGACAGGGAGGAGTTAGGGGCCGTTACGGAGCTTCCCGCTGTTTTCGGCATTGAGCCGGAAGCAGCGGGAGGAGTAACACTCATTCAAGTAAGCTCCCACCCTCCCGCCCATTTGTTCGTTATCCCTTGTGGTCCTTATTAAGTCCGTCTATGAGTGTTGTAATTTTATTGTGTGCTTATTTAACATGTTTTTTCTTTTCATTCGGAGTAGGTCCTGGTGTCATGGCAGCTGGCGGGGGGAGTCCTTGAGGCCAGTCAGTACAAAATGGTGGGGGGGTCGCATCGGGGGTATGCGTCCCCCAAAAAAGGTACATGGTTGAAGACTTCATCGGGTGTTATCCCTTTGAAGTGGTCTTCTGGTGGAAGGTATATCACTTGAAGGCTTCATCGGGTGTTATCCCTTTGAAGTGGTCTTCTGGTGGTTGGAGCCATCTGCAGAGGTGAGCGGTGCCTCTGAGCTGGTTTACGGCTGGAGGTAATTGGTTGGTGGTGGTTGCAGATGGCTAACTCGGGGTGTGTAAAAAAGGAATATCTAAAATTGCTTCAAGGACTTCCCCTGCTCGGTCTAATGTTAACGTTAAATTGTTATTTATGATTCTGACCCATGTTGGGTCATGTGAATTATTAGGAGGAATTATCTGGTGGATTCCTAATTAGTTATCCGAACGTTTCGGATTTAAATTGTTTTTATAAAACTGTGAAATTAATAAACGGCTGCTGTGGCCATTTCACATCCAACCTCGGTGTCACGTGTCTTTTTTCTAAAGGTGGGGGTGGAGGGATTGGTAGGGATAAGGGAAGGTTCACTAACACACGACTCTACTTAGGCAGGTCATGGGTATTCTGCACGTTTGAAAATCTGCCTGCCCTAAAATCTGCTTCTGCTACATTTACATGTATAGTACTGTACTTTATTGTGGATTTTCATTGAGGAGTCGTTACTGATTACCTTAGTGTTAGAGCAATGGTGGCCCCACCACTGGGAATCCCACTGATCACTAGTACATGGGGCCCAGAGTCGTCTGTTCCTCAGCGTATGAGCATGCTTGAGTTGCAGGGAAAATTTCATCTAGAGTTCTGCCCTATGGCGGCACTCGTGGTGTCTATGGCTTTGTAATACAGAACTGTAGGGACTCCGGCTTTGTTGTTATGCATGAGGACTATAGATGCAGTAATAAGAAAAAAGTTCTTAAAATGCTAACGTTACTTTTCCTGAATTCTGTAGTATATAGGTAAATAAGCTGGACTTCAGTCAGCATGGAGATCCAGCATAGTGACCCACTGGCTGCAGCACCTGTTACTATACATGCTACAACAACACATAGAGGATGCCAAAAGTCTTAGAATAATAATTCATAACTTTATTCATAAAATACAATTTTAAAAGTATATTTTAATCTCTAAAATAAAGAATCAAGAAAAATATACTCACCTTAATCCAGACAACTACACTATCACTCACAGTGGAATATGTATAATGTATAAATATCCCAAACACCTATATCTAGTCACAATCATAAATTCAAAGTGCACGTGCCAATAAATACCAATTCCTATATCTATACCAGTAATAAAGGTAGAGAAAAAAAACCAGTGGCAATAAAGTGCCAAAAATTTAAGAAAATAAATCATGCAGGGAAAGAATATGACCTGGGGTAGTGAGGACACTGATGTCCCAACGCGTGTTACATCTTCTGATTTCCTAAGGGGTTTCTTAAGTACCTGTTACTAATCTATTGCCCAAAATAAAGCAAATAAAGAATGGATTTATTGAGCAATTACAATAGGAAACATATTTTTTTTTCATGATTTTCCCTTTAAACAAGATAAGAAACTGATCCAGAATAAAATATCAGTTCATCGAAACATTATGTGTCTCTTACGGAATATTACACAAGCCACATTTCAGCATTTGGTTTATTTACAATTGAGCTTTATGTGTAAAACACCGTTTTTTGAGAATAATTCTCTTTTTGAGACATCTGCTGCCATCTCCTGTAGGCTTGTTTGTCCGGAGACTTGTTTGTCATTGTATACTAATTGACATTACAGATAGGTGCGGAGATGTTGTCTCTGGGCGCCTGTCATAACAGTGAGCTGAGGGTAACAGGTGCTTCATGTGCTTCTCTAACCCCTGAAATACTGACACCATGTACTCCACCTACTCACGAACATAGTGGATAGACTATATCACTTGTCACTACATCTACAGAAACTATATACTTTATATAAAGTTTAGCTAAAGTGTTTATACTACCTTCACATGTACCTTTCAAAGTAAAATATACATCTCTATTGGCCGTGTGTCGCATTTCACCCAAGCAAAATACTTTTTTCAGGGGTGTACTGACCATTTAGGCATTGCGGTAGTGCCCGAGAGCCCATGTCCCCTTAGTCACTTGCAACACTTTTCAAAGAGTCTTTCCAGGACTGTATTATTGATATCTTATTGGTAGGGGTCCGACTCTGGGCACCCCCAAATAGCAACAACATGAAGGGGCCTGGTACTGCAGCTCACAGCAGCTCAGTCCATCAGTCTTTTTGAGATACAGCTGCTGTGTATACTATATACAGAGCAGCTATATCTTGCACTGAATCCTGTATCCGTCAGGTCAGCGGGACTGATGGGTTCAGTGACAGCAGGTCCTGTGAGTCTCTGACATGCCGGATCCACCTGTAATCGATCACATCTGTTATGAACTTAGATGTGATCGGTAACAGCTCGATTCTGCGTGTCAGAGACACGAAGGACCCGATGACACTGAACCCATCAGTCCCGCTGACCTGACGAATACAGGATTCAGTGTAAGATACAGCTGCTCTGTATACAAGATACAAAGCAGCTGTATCTCAAAACGTAAAAATAATTTTGAATACAAAGTATTTAGAAAGTTGCACCAATCACAGTGATAGACATTGTTAGTAAAAAAAAAAAAGGATTTTAAAGGGGTACATAGCCTTTATTTATTTATTTTTTAGAGCATGCACAAATCATCATAAATTACGCTATAAATTTATTGTAAGGGCTATTACGGTCGTAAAGATACCAAATATGTGTATATTATTTCATATTTTGGGACCTATATTTAAGTTTATTTATTGTAAAAAGTGTGCATTTATGTGTATTGTGCTATGCTTTTTTTTATTATTTTAACATTCCTGATTTTTTTAAATAATTGTAAATTTTTTAATCCCATTTTTAATATTACTATAATGTACTGGCAAATATCTATATGCCAGTACATTATCTTGTATACTGATAGTAAACAGGCAGTTGTTAGGGCTGAACCTAAGTATGCACAAACAACAGGATATATGGTCAGACAGCCCTGTAATACAAGGTATCTTCCTTGATCGCGTCACAGGGATTCAGAGTTGATCGTGGCATTCAAGGGGTTAACCTGGGAGATCAGAGGTTTCTCTGATCTCCACCATTAAAACAGAGCTGCGGCTGTGTATTACAGCCGTTTCCTTGCTCTTGATGACTCGGGCACACGGGCGCACTTTCTCTCTTTGTGCAATCAACAGGACAAGTATGCTTGTCCTGATGTGGCAATGTCCTCCCGCTCATGACAAGCATACTCGTCATAGGTTGGCTACCAGTTAAAGGTCAAGTGCTAAAAAAAAAAGTTAAAATTACTCCTCATATGCAAGTTATTAACCTAAACTAAGGCCGGATTTACACAAGCGTGTTCGTTTTGCGCGCTCCGTGTGTCAGCCGCGTATGATGCGTGGCTGCGTGATTTTCGTGCAGCCGCCATCATTATGACTCTCTGTTTGTATGTTTGTAAACAGAAAAGCACGTGGTGCTTTTCTGTTTTCATTCACACTTTTTACTGCTGTTGCGCGAATCACGTGTGTCAAACTCACGGACAGTCTGCACGGCCCCATAGACTAACATAGGTCCGTGCGAGGCGCGTGAAAATCCCGCGCGTTGCACAGACCTATTATACATTTGTCTAAATAAGCCCTAAGTGTATCATGGCTATAATGTAGAAGGCAGTCACAAGTCATTAAGAGTAGAAAATGCGGCACACACTTTAAGCAGGTGGTGCTGGTCAGCGTCATACGGCATGAACCCATTCCCACAAACAGAAAACAGTCAGTCCAGTATAATTTTTTTTTTAAATGTGACGTCCATACATTATATAAACTTGTGTACGCCAATGTTTACACCATTCTAACTCTATGTGACAACAAATAGTAGGTTTATTGTTGTTTTAACCCCTTAGTGACCAGCCCATTTTAGGCCCTAATGACCAAGCCATTTTATTAGTTTTTCTATAGTCGCATTCAAAGAGCTATAACTTTTTTATTTTTTCGTCTACATCGCTGTATGAGGACTTGTTTTTTGCGCAATTAGTTGTACTTTTTAATAGCACCATTTTTGGGTACATATAATTTTTTAATTAACTTTTATTAATTTTTTTGGGGGGGATTATAAAAAAAACCTGAAATTCCGCCATTGTTCTATGTGTTTTTAAATTGACGCCGTTCACTATGCGACGTAAACAACATGTTACCTTTATTCTATGGGTCGGTACGATTACAGCGATACCACATATGTAGAGGTTTTTTATGTTTTACGACTTATGCACAATAAAAACACTTTTGGGCTTGTTTTCTGCGGGACGAGACGTAGTTTTGAATGGTACTGTTTTGGGGTGCATGGGACTTATTGATTTATTTTTATTATGACTTTTTTGGGGGGCAATGGAAAAAAATTGCAATTTCGCCATTGTTTTTTGCGTTTTTTTTTATGGTGTTCACCTTGCGGTTTAAATTACATATTAACTTTATTAATGGAGTCATTACGGTCGGGGCGACACCACATATGTGTACTTTTATTTATTTTTTACACTTTTACTAAATAAAACCACTTTTTATGGAAAAAAATGGTTTTATTTATTTTTTTACTGTAACTTTTATTAATAATCTTTATTTCACATTTATTACTTATTTCACTAGTCCCACTAGGGGACTTTACTGTGCGATCTTCAGATCGCTGCTATAATGCTTTGGTATACTTCATATACCAGAGCATTATTGCCTGTCAGTGTAAATCTAACAGGCATATGTCCAGGGCAGACCTGGGGGCTTATCAAGCCCCCGGCTGCCATGACACCCCATCGGAGACCCGCGATTGAATTCGCGAGCCGCCGATGGGTGACAGAGGGAGCTCACTCCCTCTGTAAACAAAGTTAAATGCCGCGGTCGCTATTGACGGCGGCATTTAACGGGTTAAATGTCCGCGATCAAAGTAAACTTCGATCGCGGGCGTTGGAGCAGGAGCCCAGCTGTCATCAGACAGCTGAGCCCCGGCTCCAGCCTGCACGGAAGACCCGTGCAGGAGGCCCCTTAGTGACGAACGTAAAAAGGCGTATTGGTGGTCACTAAGGGGTTAAGATTGGACTGAAATCAAAAGGTATAAACCCCAAAATGACACTCTTCTAGTCAATGATATTAGACTAGTATATCTTCTGTTAGATTTTCAAGGTATCAGTATATATATATATACTTCTAGATGTTAGTCTATTATAAATAAGTCACATTACATCAACTCCCACTGGAAGACAACAACATAGGATAATAAAAGTGTAAGAATAGAAAATATGACACTCTCTGCTCACAACATTGTGTATGAGACTGGATGTCAGTATAGTAGTGACATGTAAAGAAAGGCCGAAGTGTGAAAAGCTTACCCTAAGTCCCAAAGAAAATTACACTACAATTATACCAACCCTTTAAGCAAAACTCCCCACAAACACAACAATGGCGGTCTTTTTTTTTCCATATGGGGAATGTCCTTGCCGTAGATAGTCATGGTTTTTAACTCTTGCCTGTCTGTTTATCTTTGCACATCAATAATATATATATTGAAAAAAAACCTGACCTGGAAGGTGATTTCTTTAGAACAGTCTGCCCCTTGTGGAAAGCCTCAGAAGTACACCTCCGAATCTCAGCTTCAGCTTCCTTTTGCTTTGCTGACAGTTTAGGCCCACTTAGACTTTGCATCTTCAGGTGTTTCAGGTAAGACTCCATGCTTCCCAGCTGGTCGAAAGCCTGCAAAATGGTAAAATGTATCCAGTTGAAATGTCCATGATCTCAGGGACCACTAGGGTATGTGCACACACACTAATTACGTCCGTAATTGACGGACGTATTTCGGCCGCAAGTACCGGACCGAACACAGTGCAGGGAGCCGGGCTCCTAGCATCATACTTATATACGACGCTAGGAGTCCCTGCCTCTCTGCAGGACAACTGTCCCGTACTGTAATCATGTTTTCAGTACGGGACAGTAGTTCCACGGAGAGGCAGGGACTCCTAGCATCGTACATAAGTATGATGCTAGGAGCCCGGCTCCCTGCACTGTGTTCGGTCCGGGACTTGCGGCCGAAATACGTCCGTCAATTACGGACGTAATTAGTGTGTGTGCACATACCCTAATACTTATGATATCATGATACTGATAAGATCCTCCCCTCCCCATACCTTTGCTTGTAGAAATGTAGCGAAGATGAATTTGCCATTTTACTCTTTGACCTTGCATGTTTCTTGTGATCGATCTGTCCTGATGGTACTTTGAAGTCATTTATTTGGGCAGGGGGTACTGAGCTTATTATTATTGAGAAACTCTGCTCTATGACATATATGTAAATTCAATTGCATTGAGGTGTAGTCTATGTTCACACCCGAATTAAGTGGGCTTTGGTCGCCTATAGATATTATTATCCACATACCGGTTACTTAAAAGAGCAAAACCCATAGGATTATTAGTATTATTAAACCATGCCATCTTCTGGTCTTTTTATGGTACTGCATTTGTGTCTGGGCAAGTTGTATATACAGTACAGTATATGTGTATTATGTTTCGAGTTCTGTCACACAACACTTATTTTGTCAGTGCACCGTAGCATTATATTTTAAATTTTTAAATGTAATTTAATATTACATATTTTAATTTCTTGTCAAATAGCTAATAATCAACTATTTCTAGGCTATAACTTTCATGCCTTAAAAAAATCTGTCAAGGCGAGACACTTCATTTATGAATAAAGGCCAGGTTTCTCGGATTCAGCATACAAGGTGTCATTTACCACACTTGAATCTGTGCACACATGCTACGAGGTCAGGGCCGGATTGAGACAAAAAAAGCAGCCCTGGCTCACAAGCCCCAGCAGCCATCACACTCTGTCTAAAACCGGCCCTGGCCCTAAGCCCCCCAGTCACAGCACACAGCGCACGTCGGTCGATTCGGTCCAAAGTGATTTCTGTTGAATGTCAGATTACCGCACTTTTTTTAGGTGAAAATGCGTTCCGGTGGAGCAGCGAGCTCACAGCTTATGTGCTCAAAATTGAGCTTTCCCCCTTCCCCATATAGCAACACCTACGGGGTGATGGAACATGATACTTGATTGAGTGATAAGTATATTGCTGAAATCTGCAATATTGTTCTGTAAAAGAGAACTGGTTCAGCCGTATAAGTAACTTTCTTATGCAGCAACCTCCTCACTACACCACCTCCAGCCAGCGAGGTATCCTCTCAGACAAGGCCACACTTCAGGATATGAACCAGGATCCACACAGAAGACACTGCTTTAGCACCAGACCACCAGCTCTGGCTGATTTCTGAGCTTTTTTTTATTGTCCCCATAAGACCAAATGTAAACGTCACTTCCAGCAGGAATAAGAACATGTCATCTTTAGAAGAATTTGTTGCCAACAGTTGAAAGCAGAGGTAGTGCACTGGTAAAGATCTCTGCTAATAAATTCAAAGTTTGAGGACCATGTGAGTTCTACCTCCAGTATCTCCAGCCTTAAAAGCCGTTAACGCCCAAGTCACCGTGTTGTCATGTCCCAATGTCATCCAAGGTTTTTCTTGTTGAAGGTCCGATTACACATTTTTAAAAGAGGTGAAAAATGTGTCCTTGTAATGCTGTCTTGCAGCTAGCTCACAGCTTGCGTGATCTGAGTTGAGTGCAGGAATCACTTCTGTACAATGTGGGCTCTAACCCCCACATTGTCCTCCTGGTGACCTTGGGCTGCTCCCCCTTTCCCAAAGTGCCACATATGGAGGTATGGATTATGATACCTATTTGAGTGATGAGTATATTGCTGAAATCTGTAATAATCTACTATATAAATACATCTGTCTCAAAAGAGACAGCTGCATAAGTAACTTTCTTTACATAGTTAACTTACTTATGCAGCAACAATCTCACTGCACTGCCTCCACACCACTATAAACACCACCCAGCAGAGTACCATTTTGGGCAATACACATATTAGGATTTGAACCAAGGACTGCACAGAAGACACTCACTGTTTAGACACTACTTAATCGCCACACCACCACCTCACATTGGCATCTTAGCTTTCTTATTGTCCCCATAAGACCAAATGAAATCATTACTTCCAGCAGGAATAAGAACATTTCATCTTTGGAAGAGTTTGTGGCTGGCTCTCGGCAGCAGAGGTAGTGCACTGGTAATGTTCTCTGCTGATAAACTAGAAGTGTCAGGGATGTGCTGGTTCTATCCCCAGGATCTCTTCCTTGTATCTCAGTTTTAAAAGTCTTTCACCAATGCAGGTTCACAAGGTGAGGCATCCTTTTAAAGGAGAAATGCATTGTCCTGTTGAGCGTCAGCCGCTTGCCAAAATGTCACTAAGCACAAGCAACAAACTTGCATAAGTAAGTAGACCCCCATCTACCACACAAGCAGCATGCAGGACACAGGATGCTTTGAACCTAGGGACATGGGCTAACTCCATAGCAAACCAGGCCTAGGCACTTAAGCCCAAGCCACCACGCCGTCATACTGCCCCCCTCCCCAATGTGATCTAAAGTTTTTATTTTTGAAGGTCCACGTACCCCTTTTTTAAAAGTGGTGAAAAATGTGTCCTTGTAAAGCTGCCGTGCAGCTAGCTCACAGCTTGCGTGATCTGAGTTAAGCGCAGAAATCACTCCTGTACAATGTGGGCTCCAATCCCCACATTGTCCTCCTGGTGACCTTGGGCTGCTCCCCCTTTCCCAAAGTGCCACCTATGGAGGGGTGGATTATGATACCTGTTTGAGTGAGGAGTATATTGCTGAAATCTGTAATAATCTACTATATAAATACAGCTGTCTCAAAAAGAGACAGTTGTATAAGTAGCTTTCTTCATATAAGTAACTTTAGTATGCAGCAACAATCTCATGGTGCTGCCTCCACAGCACTATAAACACCACCCAGCAGAGCTCCCTTTTAGATAAGACCACACATCAGGATTTGAACTAGGGGCTCCACAGAAGACACTCACTGTTTATGGTGCAGCTTAAGCACCAGACCACCAGATTAGGTTGATCCTTGAGCTTTCTTATTGTTCCTATAAAACCAAATGTAATCATCACTTACAGCAGGAATAAGAACAATTCCTCTTTGGAAGAATTTGCAGCCAGCTCTCGATACCAGAAGTAGTACACTCGTAAAGTTCTCTGCTAATAAACTTTCCCAAAGTATCACCCATTGAGTGATGGATTATGATACCTGTTTGAGTATATTGCTGAAATCTGCAATAATCTATATATACATATATACACAGCTGTCTTAAAAGAGACAGCTGTATAAGTAACTTTCTTATGCAGCAACAATGGCACTGCGCTCCCTTCGCACCACTATGAACACCACCCAGTAGAGCTCCCTTTTAGACAAGGCCACACATCAGGATTTGAACACAGAAGACACTCACTGTTTAGACACCACTTAATCACCACCCCACATGGATTGTGCTCAGTTTGGTTTCTTATCCCTCTTATTGTCTCCATAAGACCAAATGTAAACGTCACTTCCAGCAGGAATAAGAACATGTCATCTTTGGAAGAATTTGCAGCTGGCTCTCAACAGTAGAGGTTGTACACTGGTAAAGTTCTCTGCTGATTAATTAGATGAGTCAGGAACATGCGGGTTCAATTCCCAGGATCTCCTCCTAGAAAACCCTTCAACAGCGCAGGTTCGCAAGGCGAGGCATTCATTTAAAAGAGAAATGCATTGCATTGTTAAGCACCAGCCGCTTGCCAAAATTGTCGTGAAACCATTGTCACCTGTAAGCGCAAGCAGCTCACTCATATAAGTAAGGAGACCACCATCTACCACACAAGTTGCATGCAGCAAACCCAGGTACATGGGCTAACACCGTAGTGTTCCTGAACTCAGAAACGTTAGCTCTTAGCCCCCCCCCAGTCACAGCGCTCTCATGAGACGATGTGGTCAAAAGTGACTTCTGTTGCAAGTCAGATTACCGCGCTATTTTTTATGAGGTGAAAAATGTGATCTGGTGGAGCCGTCGTCCTGCAGCTTATGTGTTCAGACACAACAGTAAATACCACTAGCACCTTATTATTAAAATGCTTTATATTCACAGGACTGATGGGCTTTTTTTTTAAATGTATACTTCTTGTTTAAGAATGGCAGATGGAGACATCATGTCTCCACAGGAGCGCTTCTTTAAAGGGAACCTGTCACCAGCATTTTAGCTATAAAGCCAGCAATACCTGGTGAAAGTGGGTGAAAAATCATTGTCATCTAAGCTATAAATATGTTCTAAGTAAGCTCTGTAACTTTAGTATTCCGTTTTTCAGTGGTCCCACACTGTATGCAAATGAGCAGAAAAGAGTCAAATCTTCATCTGAAAAGAGTCCGATTTTCATTCCTCCAGCATCTCAGAGTGGACTCCACCTCCTTCTTTTTGATTGACAGCTCCTTAGCCAGTCAGGGCCGGACAGGTGCCGGCGGTGGGCGGGGTTAAGAAGCTGAGTCCCAGAGGGAAAACTAATTACCATAAAAGGCGGGAAGAGTTTAAACGACTACATTTACTGACAGAGGAGGACTTCAGGAAAGAAGAGAACAGGAACGCACTCTGGACAGCTGCGGCCATTGAGGGGTAAGGCGAGTTTGACAGGTAAGATGTTGATGACAGGATCCCTTTAAGGGATGTAGGAACCACAATATAAATCAAGTAGAAAAATAAATGGCACAATCAAATTACAAAGACGTGATATTTTTTTTTCTTTTTAAAGACTATCTTGACAGAGCAAATATAAAGCAAGAACATTTCTATTATTTTTACATGGAAAGAAAGCCAAACAACAGGAGGCAAGATGATCATTTTAGGCAGAACTACGAGCAGTAAATATCATTTAAAGTGCATATGGTCTTGTCCCCCCCCCCATCACCTTCATTTATTAACCATTCTTCTCCACACTGTACAGTAGTTTATACTTCTTATTCTTACTAAAGATATTGCACAAATATTATACAAGAGAAAGGTGTCAGTAACATCTAGAGAAACCGAGTAGTTCCTTAAAGGGGTTTTCCACCTTCTAACAACTGATGACCTATCCACACGATAGGTCATCAGTACATGATCTGTGGGGGTCCGATCCGCCGACTCAGGTGGCTCCGGTCACGGAATATCGGCCGAGCTTCTACAGTACGGCCGCTATGCTATGTACGGAGCAAACTGCTTCCGGCTCTGTACATCGCATTATGTGCCATAAATTCCGGTGAACGCAGGCCACTGGAGCGGTTTAAGTGTGCGGGATCCGGGTAATAACCGATAATATACTGATGTCCTATCCGGTGGATAGGTCAACAGTTGTCAGATGGTCGAAAACCCCTTTAACGGATTACGTCTAAACCAACTTTCTGTACCACTTGTTAGAGCCTTGTCACTATAGATAACACATCTGAGAACAGTTTTGAGACCGACACAGATTTTGGTTTTCACAAAGTTTTCTGCTTCTGTATCATTGTAAGACAGCAGCTACTATATGTATACACTGTACGGGTATGTTCACACAAGGCGGATATGCTCTGTAAAAGCACACAGCGTATCCACCCTGTACGCCGCAGGGAATTTGAGCTGAAAAACTGCACCAAATTGTGGTGCAGTTTTTCGGCCAGGAATAGCCGCTGTGGAAAACTGAGCAGAAAAAAAAAAGGATACTTACCATGGAGATCCTTCCCTCCTACATCCTGCAGCCCTGGGATGACATCCCAGGAGGCCGGCCCGGACGAAGAAACAAAATTCTGCGTAAGTATTTGAATAAAAAAAATTCTGCGTTGCATTTTTTTTTGCGGCGGAATCGCTGCTTTTCCGCCGCAAAAAAAACATCTGCTATTTTTTGCGGGTTTTACCTCCCCATTGAATCAAATGGGGAAAACCTGAAAAACAAATAAGCAGCATTTATGCAAATGCGATTGATATGCTGCGGAATATACCGCAGGTAAATTTCTGAGCGTTTTCTCTGCTTATAATTTATGCAGCGCGTGGATGAGATTTGTTTAAATCTCACCCACTCTGCTGCTACTGTATTAGGGCTTGTCCACACGTAACGGAATTGCTGCGTATTTTCCTGCCAGAATTGTTGATGGAAAATACGCAGCAGAATACAGTAGCAGCAAAGTGGGGGAGATTTAACAAATCTCATCCAGACGCTGCGTAAAATTTCCGACCAGAAATTGACCTGCGGTGTGCATATTTCGTACAGCAGCATGTCAATCCACGCTGAGTAAAGTCACTGAATTGCTGCGTTTTTCAGAGCAGATGTCACCATATCCCAGCATTGAAAAAAACACAGCAAAATCTGCAACATTTTTTGCAGGAATTCCAATACGTGTGGACAAGCCCTTATGATGCGGATTTTCCACAACAAAATCCATTGGTAAAATCTGCAGTATTTAAACTACGAGTTAAATAAATACAACAGGTATAGCGTTCTGCACTCACTCCCACTTTATATATATATATATATATATATATATATATACACACACTATATATGCACATGTACACATCACAGACACACACAAATATGCACACATTATACACATATGAAGTACATATTGTAAACACACATGCACTTACCTTTTATGTAGGATATTTGTGAAGGGAGTTCAGCAGGTTGATGGGGTGAGATTCTTTACTCCAGCACTTCTCCTGCTCACCGCCCGACACAGAGCCCGCTGACAGTCTCCCCTCCCTCTACCTCACGTCCCGACTGGTAACAGCAGCAGGTGGGGAGGTTGTGTGAAGAGTAGGGAGGAGTAGCTGGAGGAGGAGATTTGTTAGAGAGCAGCACAGACTACAGCTGCTATTAAAGTCGGACAGCAGTTCTTAGCTGCTGTGCTGCCCCCTTAGAAATGCTGTACCAAGCCGCCTGAGACATTGATCGTTTGGGCGGCCAGCAGGCGGCACACTGTTCACTGGCCCATCTGGCATTTTCCAGAACTACCAGATGACCAGTCTGGTCCTATACGAGGTAAATGAGTGGAATCTTAGTTGGACCCCTGCATAATGCCCAGGAAAAGATAGAGACCAGACCTTTGCCTTTACCTACAGCTGCAGAATGGCATGCATGGGTGACAGTACTGTACCTTATCAAAGTGCCCCACTGTCTTTATTTTAACTAAAAACGCACCGAAATGAATGTACTGAACTTAACATGAACCTTAATATCAAAGAGGACTCCATCTTAGGCTAATGTTATGTCCGAGTCTAAATACATAATGGAGGTCATTTATCAACCAATCTACAGCAGTTTTCTGTCATAGAAAGTCGCAAAAGAGAACAAAAAAACTTCTGTTTTTCTTGCCCCACCCTCGCCACATTTTTGGAAATGGGGCGTGGACATCAAGGCCCGACAAATGTATTATTATTTATGCCAGAAAACTGACGTAAAATATACTGTGGAAATATACGCCAGCTCCTAGCTGGTGTAGATTTTACGCTATGGGGTGTAGCAAGCCCCTACTTTGCCACCCCTCCCGATAAGACTACCCCCCGCCCCACATTTAAAATAAAATAAATAAAATTATACTTAGCTTTCCACTCCGCTTCTCCCCCCAGGCTCCCTCATCATTCCTGCACGACTCATACAACAGAATGATGGCAGGGAGGGCCAGGACGTTGTATGTGACGCAGCAATGATGACTTTGAAGTGCTGCGCCTCATATAAGGCCCTGACGCTGCTCAGTGTCAGGACCTTGGACGACCGGCGCTGGAGTGATGGGGGAGCCGGAAGGGAGAAGAGATGAGGATCAGAGCAATGATGTGAGTATATGTGTGTTTTTACTTTATGTCCAATGGGGGGAAATGGATAACACACGCCACTGTCATTAAGCCACAGTTGTGGCGCACGAACCGGGCAAAACATGCAAAACATTTATTAAGAGGATTTTGCCTCTTAATGAATGTGTCACAGTTGAATACAATTTTTCTTGATAATGAGACTGGCGTGTGAAATGCCAGTCCTAACAAATTGCTTCCAATGTATGCACTGGACACAATAAAACGGAATCAACACCACAGATGTCAAATTTCAGAGTTCTGTTACTCTTAAAGGAATTTGCTGAAGCTGTTCATTTAAAAGAAGGCTAAACATTTCTAATGGCTATTTGCCCATAGGTTTATTGGAGAAGGAAAGATTGTTGACCAAGTCACCCGGGGCAAGGTACTTTCCCACTGAGCCAAGTACAGGGAATCTTTGTATTGTTCACCAAGGACAGAACACTTTGCCACTGCATCACTGAGTCACTACAAGAACTGGATGTTATCCTACCAAGTCACAAGAGAATGGACACAACATATATTACTGGATCTCCAGGATCTGATTATAGTATGTGACATAGTACTTCAATGAAAATTCTAATACTAATATTAATTTTGGTCTGGGAACAGTATACACCAATGAAAAGGGGTTGTCTAAAGCAGAAAACTAAATTCAAATCGGGGGTCTTCAACCTTTGGCACTCTAGCTGTGGTATAACTACAACCCCCAGCATGTCCTGACAGCAGAAGGCTTTATTATTCCAGCCAAAGGCTGTCAGGACATGCTGTGAATTACAGTTTCACAACAGCTGGAGTGCCAAAGGTTGCTGCCCCCTGAATTTTAGAATTACAGAAATTGTACAATTCACCATCAAACCAGAACTAGTGGGCATGCCCTCCAATTGACAATCAAAAGAACTATGCCCTGCCGCCATAACACCTTAGAAAAAAAAGGACAAGAAACATATTTTCAATGGGATATTCCCAACATATACATTTATGACATTTCCACAGGAATTGCCACATATGTGTGATAGGTGTGGGTCCCACCTCTGGGACCTCCACCTATGTAAAGAACAGCCAGGGTCTTTTGTCCTGCCTGGTGAGACGGCTGCCGCATCCAAGCGTAGAATGAATGGAGATGTAGCCAGCTCATCCAGTTAAGAGACACAGCCTAGCTTGCTCGGTTATTATTAAAATATTCATCATTTAATATACAGCTACTGAAAGCTTTTCCATTACTAAAACTGCATGCCAAACATCACATCTCCGTCTGGTTACCTTGTTAACGCATTTAAAAAAGTGATTGGCTTCCAGTAAAAGAGTTTGCCTCTGATCCATCAGTTTCCAGTATTCAGCATGGAGCTCATTTAATTTTTGATATGAGTTTTTTGGTTTCTCTCCATCTGCACAGTCCTTCAGGGAAGACAGATGATCAGCCTCTGCTTTCAGCTCCTGGAAGGTGGAGGAATATTCCTTGAAAAAATAAGTAAAATCAGATCTAAGCATCACGGTTACATAAACTCATTGTGCACTCTATATGTTAGCTGTGAATTATCTAGAATCTGTCCCATTTTTCCGCAAGTACATTTAAGAACACAAATGGGAACCTTTATCAATAGTGTCAAAGGGTGTATGAATTTACAAGTTGCAAAAATAGCACAATTTGTGGCAAATACCCCCTATTGTTCCTTTAGGTACAGCCACTTCTTCCATCATGGCGCCTAAGATCTGCCTAAGGGAACAGATAAAAACTTTTAAGTGCTCAGTCCAATTTATTTAAAGTTGAAATCTGAGGCTGCTAAGAGAGAAGGTTAAACTTCTAATTACTGCAGTCCTTAGGACTGTACAGAGCTTCTTGGTATCAGGGTATTCCTCTGGACTGCAGTGGTATCTCAATAGTTGGAAAGTCGCACTACAAAAAGTCACAGTGGAGCCCATGACCCGGTCTCCTGTTCACCGGTTGTCCTTGCTTGGGCTACTTTTTGTAGGTACTAAGAACCTTAGCATACCAGGAACACCCCACAATACCTGCCGTTTTGGAAATCCTATGATCCAGTCATCTACCCATCACAATTTGGCCCTTATCAAAGTCGCTCAGATCCTTACACTTGACCATTTTTACTTCTTTCAACACATGAAATTCAGGAGCTGACTGATAATTTCCTGCCTAATATATCCCACCCCTTATTAGGTGCAATTTTAATGAGATAATAATAACAACAATATATATATATATATACATATATATATATATTCCTAATATACTTACAGGGATATATGCATGTTTTTTATATATATATATATATATATATATATATATATATATATATATATGTATAGCCTATTGGAAATGAGGCACATTTCAGCCTTGGAGTGCTAATCTGCTAGATACTTATTCGTTTTTCTGCCCATTAGCGGTCTTGCAATAGAAAATGTACTTATACCATTATCTTCTCTTATCTCTGTGGTAACCTTTCAAGATGGAGCATTGTGAAATGCATTTACTCCTGGAAATTAGCTCATTTTTCTGATAAGGTATTTGGAAATGTCTAATCTCTACAAAAACAGTGGAAAAAATACTAGTCTGAAATATGTTTACAGTATATGTTTTTCATTTCGAACTGTGATATTTGGCCAACCAATAGAATATGGAACATCCTCAGCTTGTTATGGAATCAAAGAGGGGAATTTACGAAGACTGGTATTCCCTACTCTGGTCTTAAACTGAAGTGTGCTGGAGTATAACGCGCCAAATTTATTAAGATGCAGAGGCCTCAAATTTGCAATGGATAAAATACAGTGCCTTCCAAACGTATTAAGACCTCCTTGGTGTTTTTCTTGTTTTGTTGCATTACAGTATATTAGTCCATACGCCGCTCACTTGGATTTCCGAGCAGAAACTAAGCAGTGCAGCATTCACCTGAACGCTTCTGCCGCTATGACTTGAAAATATATTTTTTGCTTAGTTACACTTAAAAAGATTTTTTGGGGGGTTTGCACCATTTGATTTATACAACATGTCTACCACTTTGAAGGTGCAAAATATTTTTTACTATCACACAAAAATAATTAAGAAAAAAACAAAGAACTTTAATGTGCATAAGTATTCACCCCCTGAAAGCAACTCATAGCAAAGGGGTGACTATATATGTCTAAACTATACTATTTTGTCAGGTCCATTACATAAAATCTAATTTAAAATTCATTTCAATTCCAGGTTGAAATGCAACAACACAGGAAAAACACCAAGGGGGACACACACTTTCACAACGCACTGTATAGGCTGGCCTATACAGTGTCGGTGCATTAAATGTGACGGTTCATTAATCGCCAAACATCAAAACAGAAGAAAACAGGGGTGTGTGAAAAATGGCATAAGCACTCTCTCTTCGGCAACATAAGATTTACCATTTTGCTCGTTTTCAAGCCCATCAAAAAATGTATTACCACTGTAGATGTATATATTTCATATCAATAAAATGTAAAACTAATACACTAGGTCAATGTGTACAGATGGAAGAGATCCATTATATATTGTACACATTCTGAATTTGTAGATGCGCACTCACGTTCTGTTTCTGGAATGGCCATGTAATTAGTAAATCAAAAGTGACAGCCAATATGACTGCACTTTTGTAAAAATGGCCACCACGCCTTGATGCCCCCTATAGGATTATCTGTTAACTGTAAAAACCAGCCCAGACTTTTTAATGTGCCTATTAAAATAATATACAAGAACCTTAGAATTATATTTTTACAACGCTACATATTGTGGATATACATTGTACAATACACAAGAAATTATCTAAAATCTCATCCAGATATAGGAATGACTCTATACCGATTCACGCTTCCCATCAGAAGTTTTACAGGACCTTTGAAAAAAATAAACATCCGTCGCTTTCTGGCGGGGAAAGGCAACAACTCACATAACTGGAGCGGCACTTGAAAAAGTTTTATATTAGGATACAAGTACCAGAATGTAGAAAATGTAGAAAACACCACAGGGAACCACGTGAAGTCCATAATATCACCATATTGTTTCCATTATCTGAACTTTGTTGCTGATGGTCATGGTGGAAAGGGCCTTTATTCCAAGTTTTGCTATGGTGCAATGATTAATGGTTAATAGTACGATGCTCAATGGTGCAGAAAACCCTTTAGTTTCCAGATGAACAGAAATGTACTTTTTATTAAATACACTCACTATAAGAAACAGTCTATTAGAGAGCCAATAGATGGCAGTACTGGCACACCATCTGGGCTATCTATACAAGAAATAAGCGGGCAGGCATCAATGAAATGTATTTTGCCTCCAGCAATCACAAACTGCAAAGTTATTTAATTCATAGCTTTATTGATGTAATATTTAGATACCTTTTGTGCTCGTAAATTTATCATGTGAGAATTTCTTTAGGCTTTAATTGATGTTAAACTAAATATTTACATGTGATTTAGGTTTAGAACGTGTGTGTGGCTCAATCCGACACGGCTCCATTTATTAAATTACTTCCATACACATGGCGAGTCTTTCCTGATTCCCATATTGGCGGCACTGTTCTGGCTGGAAGTTTTGTGTGGCAATTCAGCCGCAACGCGATGTGGATCCAGTGCTGAGGAGACTGCTGAAGGGGCAGCAGGTGACAGGTCAGGTCTGGTGTTTCTAGTGTTACTATGTAGATAGTCCAAGAATGCGTGAAAACATCTGCCAGGGGCATGCCATCTACGGCTATCTATAGGACAACATGGGACTTATTATATTTGCTGCTGCTTACGGTATTTTATATAATACCAGGATAAATAACAATTCCTTCATAAATCAGACAAAGTGCTAAAGGGAGTATCTTTGGGATACAGAAGGTGCAGAGAAATGAAACATGATGCATTTTATGCTACACATATGGCCACATGAATAAATAATAGTTTATAGATGCTAAATACTATCCAAATATCTATAAACTACTAGTAAATAAAGTAATCTTGAAACTATGAATTGCTAAAGGGTAAATAAACGTTCGACAAACTTCTATCATATGCCCAAAGACACTACAAATAAAAGGGGAAAATAAAGTGTAGCTAAACGTTTGACAAACGTCTGACATGTCATAGTGACATGTCAGAAATTTTGATTGGTGGGGGTCCGTGCACTGAGACAACCACCAATCGCTAAAAGGAAGCTTCGCTTCTGTTCAGATTTCTCCGTAAAGCCGATGTATCGGAGTACAGGCTCATAGACTTTCTATTAAGTCTGTACTCCAATACATTGATTTCCGGAAAAAGCCGAACAGACACGATTTTTTTTTACAAAAACAGCGCCACTCTTGTCCAGGGGCTGTACCTGATATTGCAACTCAACCCCAATCAATTGATTGGAGATGAGCTGAAATACTAGACATAGTACATGCACAAGTGTGGCACTGTTTCTAAAAAAAAAAAAAATGACCCTATAATGGATTTTAGATTGTCTAAAACCCTTTAACAACAAATGGTGTGCAGCTGCTTTACATGGTAAGATGTGTTTGCCCCATTTCTATTTATTTTTTTTGTATTTTTGCGCTACTTCTGGTAATTTAAGATGGTGCAAGAACAGTTGATGGAATCAAATTGGGTAGTGGGGGCTATGGGTTATTTATGCAACTTATCTAGAGGGTACTAGGTGGTCAATTTGCCTTTCAGAGTGAGAGAGCAGGTGCCAACTTCCCTAATTTTTTTACGATTAGTTATGTATAAAAAATGTATTATTGTTCATTATTGAGGAATAATTAAAGTTGCACCATAATTGTACTGCGATTTGCAAGTAGTAACAGATTTAAATCTCAGGATCCTGTAGGCACAGATTATTTAGCGCCTTTGACTCCGCCCAGGAAGTAGGTCACACCTTAAAAAGGTTCACCGGGCATTTTATATTGATGGCCTATCCTTCGGATATCATTATTAAATTGGTGGGTGTCAGCTGACTGAAGGGGCCACAGCATTCGTCGCCATGGCCCCTTCAGTGTTTACCATGCACGTCGGTAACGGCTATGCCTGGGATAGCAGCTCAGTTCGATTCTGCAATACCAGGCACAGCCACTAAGTAAGTGTACGGCGCTTTGCATGTAAACTGGGAAAAGGCTGCGGCGACAAATGCTGTGGCCACATCAATAAGCTGATCAGTGGGGGTGCCGGGAGTTGGACCCCCACCGATCTGATATTGATGACCTATCTGAAGGATAGGCCATCAATAATAAAATGCCCGGAGAGCCCCTTTAAGTTATGTATGACTTTAAAATGTGTGTCTGCTCTTCAGAACTAGGTAGATAATTGCAGTGCTCTTCTCACAACATCTAGGTCCTGCAGCAGGCTTTCCCTTGTCCAACCCTGGGTGTCCTCTTCTCATTCCCATAGCACTATGAGTGCCTAATAAAGATATTAATACCCATAATTGACATATTATTACATACTGTTCAGTGTATTCATATGTACATTTTCCCTTCAGCAGGAGCCCTTCCCCCTGGGCCAAATTTGGCTATAGGTAAAGCCAGGCCTGGTGACCATGTGGGCCCAGCCCTAAAGTTGGTGCGTTTCCTTTTACCTTTAATCCAAACTAACATGTTGTTCATCTTCATCATGGAGCTGACTATTGACAACCGGAACATCAACAAGTGTCTATATAGAATATTTACCTATTAATTATTTTATTTTTTTAATGATATGAAAGAACTCCACCACCATTGAGCGAGGTGCACTGTATAAGGATATTCATGTATAATTATATTGTAACTTTACCTTGGAGTGAAGTACAAGCTGTTTGTGTTTGTGAAGTAGCTCCTCGTTTTCTGTCAGTGATGCTCCGAGCTGGATATCCGTCAGATATAAGTCTATTTGCTTCCGCAGCCAACATGTAACCTATGGCAAAGGTAAATTCATTGCCATTATTTTAGGATTTCTAAATATCCATTCAGCAATAAAGAGTAAACTTACTTATGTTCATTCTATTGTTTATGGACCAGTAATAATGATATATCACCAATTACAGATGATCTGACAAACGTCTAAAAAAATAAATATTTTATGGTTTTTGTCTATGGCCCGCATAATAGCAGTACTGTTATAATAATACTAAAATAATATTACTCTATGCCAGACATGTATCAATACATAATATTAGGAGAGTGGTAAACTGGCAATATATTATAATAGTAACAATAATCATCTGCTTTTTCTTTACCACATCGGCTTTTATCTAACTGAAGTTGAACCCAGATTGGAAAACAATAATGAAGTCTATCCTGTTTCCATTTTGGCAGCGTGAACTGTTTTCAGCATGCCCCGTAGGCACTTATTTCTGGCTGCTGGATTGTATAACAGCTGTTCTTCCTTCAGCATAATGCCATTTTGCAAATTTTTAGTGTTTGATCCTCTGCTACCTGCTACAGTAATGTGACAATGATCTCTTAAAGTGAACATGTCAGTTACATACAGGGTAGTGCCAGGATGGCAACTATATTGTGCCCGGTGTATATTTAAATGCAGCCTGTGAAGAGGCTTCATGGATTTAGGGAGAAATAACATGTTACTTTCCTAATGACATATGTGCACTATCCACAATTACAGCAAAGTTATCATTCAAAGGCTGGATTCACACGAGCATGTTCCGTCCGTAATGGACGGAACGTATTTCGGCCGCAAGTCCCGGACCGAACACACTGCAGGGAGCCGGGTTCCTAGCATCATAGCTATGTACGATGCTAGGAGTCCCTGCCTCGCTGCCGGACATCTGTCCCGCACTGTAATCATGTTTTCAGTACGGGACAGTAGTTCCACGGAGAGGCAGGGACTCCTAGCGTCGTACATAACTATGATGCTAGGAGCCCGGCTGCCTGCAGTGTGTTCAGTCCAGGACTTGCGGCAGAAATACGTTCCGTCCTTTACGGACAGAACATGCTCGTGTGAATCCAGCCAAAGGCGCATTGGCCAGATGCGATGTAACCCCTCTCTTTCATGGGACAGAATCTGGAGAAAAAACAAATGCAGGCCGTCCTGTCCCGCGATGGAGAAGTTTGATGGTGTGAACCAGTAGCAAGATAAGCCCCATTTTGATTTCAGCTATAGCGCCCTCTCTGCTCTGTATAGCCACTGCCATTCGATTTTTATTGGAATTTTAGTACCAACTGATGTTGAAAAATGGGCAAAATATTTAACCTCTAAGGCCCTGTTCACATCATGTTTTGGCCTAAATTTAGTGTATAATCTTCAAAAATTTCTCAAGATATACATTAGACACCTATAGATTAGTATGGCATTCATTTAATGTATATGGCATGAACTTTCCATGACATTTTCATGAAGTATAAGTTAAAAGGATGCCATAATAGACTATGGGTGATGGATGTCACTGTGGCATCATCATAGACATCCATCACTCATAGGCTATTATGGCATGCATTTAAGGGAGCCTATGGGTGACGGAGACCACAGAATGGCATCCATCACAGGCATCCATTTAACGTATATAAGTTAAACTGATGCCATAATAGCCTATGGGTGACGGATGCCCAACAGTAACATTTTCAAAAACGTCTTAGAGAAATGTCAATGACATAGCATTGATGAGGGAGATGGAAAGTCCAAAGCAATCAATTCTCTTAACAAAATGTATTATGATGTAATGTATGTATGTATGTATGTATGTATGTAGGTATGTATGTATGTATACAGTATCAACAACATATTCAAATTAATCCAATAATTAACTGTAACATATAAATTCGAGTGTTTTTTTAATTACAAAGATGAAATATAATTTTCCTGAGCTATCATAAAATAAAATGCAGTGCAGTGTTCTAGTTATGCCAAGAGTTGTAGGCCTAGCACACAGTAACACCACACGATGAGGCTTCTCGTGTGGCACTGTGCAGGGAGGTGACCAGACCACAGATGGGTATACATCTCATCATTCTTATAAAACACTGACACTGGAGAACAGGTGTGTTTATTTTCTCCCCGTGTTACCTTGTCTTCTTGTTGGTTCCACTGATTAACGTGCAAGACCTGCTCCAACCTTTGTCGGCATTGCCTCATCTGCTTGTCCAGCTGCCGCCTCCTGTCTTGTAGTAATTCCAGAAGTCCCTCCACTTTGGAGCAGCTGCTTTGGGCTCCTTTCATCGTGTCAGAATTTGCCACTAGCTGGTGAGATTTAAATTGCTTCATGAATTCCATCAGTTCCTGGCTTTTATTTAGTAAGGCCAAAGACTGTGCCAGGAGAGCTGAACAATAAAAGGGAATATAGGTAAGAAAAAACAAAGGGCTATTTCCACCTATCGTAACAATAATTACCAGTGGATAGAAGTTCTTGAGTTGTGTTCTTTTGTCAAGTTGTTAAATATTCTATTCAATAATTTCTTAGTTGTATCGGATTCTGAAAAATTCTGAAAAAGATCCCATTTACTTAATAGGCCTGCCAAGCGTTTGTCTGGTTTTCGTTTTTTCTTTTCACAGGAATGACTACACTATTCTTGCCGTCAAGAAAGTATTAGGAAGCCAACGGAACAAAAAAAATCAGACCTAAAGGAGTTGTCCAGTTTAGAAAACCCATTTCCATACATCCTATTAGAGAATTCTGAGGTATCAGAGGAGTGTCCCTGGTTCAGGATCCTCATCTCTTGACCAGAGCAGAGAGTGGTTACAAAGAGCGTCTCTTGCTCTGGTGGACCTATCCTGTCCTGCATTACACAGACAACCAATTGATATGAATAGACAATGTGTAATGCTTCGTTTCTCCTGTGGTGGCGCTGCAGGAAAATTGAATACTTACTACCAGGTTTCCCCACAGATTACAGCTGATCACTAGGGGTCCCAGCAGGGGGACACTTTGTGATCTGCTTATTGTCAAGGGACCCTTCTAACAAGTAGAGATTCTCCAAAGTGGAGAACCCCTTTAATAGAAATTATAATAACTTTACTTAAGAGGAGATATATTTGCAGGTGATTATTTCAAGACAGGGGGGATGCTTTTTTAAAGAGGCTCTGTCACCAGATTTTGCAACCCCTATCTGCTATTGCAGCAGATAGGCGCTGCAATGTAGATTACAGTAACGTTTTTATTTAAAAAAAACGAGCATTTTTGGCCAAGTTATGACCATTTTTGTATTTATGCAAATGAGGCTTGCAAAAGTCCAACTGGGCGTGTTTAAAGTAAAAGTCCAACTGGGCGTGTATTATGTGTGTTACATCTGGGCGTGTATTATGTGTGTTACATCTGGGCGTGTTTACTTCTTTTACTAGCTGGGCGTTCTGACGAGAAGTATCATCCACTTCTCTACACAACGCCCAGCTTCTGGCAGTGCAGACACACAGCGTGTTCTCGAGAGATCACGCTGTGACGTCACTCACTTCCTGCCCCAAGTCCTGCATCGTGTCGGACGAGCGAGGACACATCGGCACCAGAGGCTACAGTTGATTCTGCAGCAGCATCGGCGTTTGCAGGTAAGTCGATGTAGCTACTTACCTGCAAACGCTGATGCTGCTGCAGAATCAACTGTAGCCTCTGGTGTCGATGTGGCCGACACGATGCAGGACCTGGGGCAGGAAGTGAGTGACGTCACAGCGTGATCTCTCGAGAACACGCTGTGTGTCTGCACTGCCAGAAGCTGGGCGTTGTGAAGAGAAGTGGATGATACTTCTCGTCAGAATGCCCAGCTAGTAAAAGAAGTAAACACGCCCCGATGTACGCACATAATACACGCCCAGTTGGACTTTTACTTTAAACACGCCCACTTGGACTTTTGCAAGCCTCATTTGCATAAATACAAAAATGGTCATAACTTGGCCAAAAATACTCGTTTTTTTTAAATAAAAATGTTACTGTAATCTACATTGCAGCGCCTATCTGCTGCAATAGCAGATAGGGGTTGCAAAATCTGGTGACAGAGCCTCTTTAATAAAGTCAGCTCAGTTCCTTGACCCATTGTTAAAATGGGGTAGCTCCTCCCCCAATTCTCCAGGAAATCTTATTATGTTACATTCTACATAATGCCAGTGTTATAGGAAAGTTTATTCTGTATTTTTTTTTCAATTATTATTTCTGTTCTGTTGGCTTTTGCTCAGATCTGTATTTTCATCTATTTGGCAATCAGACTGGAAAATAGATGACTAAAGACATTAATTGAATATGTCTAATGACATCCATCGTTATATTGACTATAACATCCAGTAGTAAGAATTTTTTGCATATGGCTAAGTGCATTTGCCTATGAGATGTTTCTCTGCTGATGATAGATTTGAATAAATATTTTTTAAAATATTTCCTATTCTGTGCAATAGAACCCGTTTTCAAGAAAATGGGAATTATGTTTGTAATAAAAAAATATTTGTGTTAGTGCCCTTTTACACAGGCCAATGAAGGGCTAAACGAACGTTGGTACAAACGCTTGTTCCCGATCATTGCCCTGTGTATACAGGGCGAAGATCAGCTTATGAATGAACAACGGTTTGTTCACTAGCTGATTAAATCTTTTATGCGGCCAAAACAATGACCGCTAGTCAGCAGCACATCTCCTTGTGTAAACAGGGAGATATGCTGCCGACATGATGCAAATGCATGGGGACGTACTATCGTATTAACGATTGTCTGTCCCCATACATCAACGATCAATGCTCCTTGTGAATGGAGGAAACGAGCGCCAATCGACAAACTGTATTGTCGATCGGCGCTTGTTATAGATGTTTAAACATAGGCGATATCTGCCCGTGTAGAACCACCTTGAGCCTACAAAAATTTCTGCATACAGTATATGTATATGTTCTGATAATGGATAAGCTGATGACTATGGGGTTTGCTAGACTTGTGCCAGGTTCCTGATGTGGGTTACAGGCAGGTTAGGCTCTGTTCACATCTGCGTTGGGGTCCCGTTCTCACATTCCGTCGGAGGTTTCCGTCAGAACGGGACCCTGAGCAGACACAAACTGACACCGACGGAAACCCTCTGGTTTCCGTTTCCATCACCATTGATTTCAATGGTGACGGAGCCGGTGCCCGTAGTTTCCGTTTGTCTCTTTAGTGCACCGGAAACTTTGTTTTGCCGGAAGCAATAGCGTAGTCGACTACGCTATTGCTTCCAGCAAAACGACGGAAACCTAGTTGTCAGTTTGTGTCTGCTCAGGGTCCGGTTCTGACGGAAACCTCCGACGGAATGTCAGAACGGGACCCCAACGCAAATGTGAACAGAGCCTTAGATATGCGGAGCCAGGGGAGTCTCCTCCACAGAGTTAACATATTAGTTTGTTCATATAAACAAGTTAAATTAACTTTGGAATTGTCTTTAGAAAGATGGCTAAGACTAGTTTGACGGTCTCATGTACACAGAAATGCCTTGTGCATGAACTCCCTATGGCGGTGCATGGAGTGCACTACAGGTCTGTATTATGGACTGGTAGTCACTCCATGTGCTGCCACGTGGTGTCTCCATGAAATAGAGCAAGTTATGATTTTTTTTTTCTCGTAGATTCTCCAAGAACTTAACAAACCTATGTGTAAAATCGAACACACGTGGAGTAGCAGTATGGACCCACAGATTTCTATGGGCGTTGTATTCAGAATTTGTGTCACACGTAAATGAGGTAAATATAAGACTAGAAACACATTCCTGTAATAAACTATCCTTACGCTTTGTATGCTGCTGGAGCTGTTGAAGATATTTTGAAGTGGAATCCTGAGAATCTGGTGTGTTCTGAAGACAATTCTCTGCATTATCAATGGCATTGGAAAACTAAAGACAAAAGAAAACCGTATAAACTAGAGCCCGATAAAAATGCTAAGCGCTATAAGAAATTCAGCATTAGGTTATATCTCTGAGATCAAAAACTTCCTAAACTATAATCTACAGATCATGACGTTGTACACATGCATATTTTCTATGGTTAATGTTCACTTATACACTATATATGGCAACATAAATCCAATACAAAACGCATGTTACAACGCCCCCTGTTCGGCAAACTATCATTGTATAATTATCGTAATCTAAGTGACTTTATAGATATAGAAGTATATTATTCACAGGAGGAATAAATCCACAGGAAAAAATAATAATCTTGACTAATTTGCTAGCCTACAGTAAATGTTATATTCATTAAATGTATTGCATATATATACTGCCGGGGCATACTGCAGTTATAATACTACATTTATAACCTGTTATTATAGCTAATCTCTAAACACGCTAAGACCTCTAAGTAATATTAGGCAAAGTCATAATGATAAAAGTACCAAATGATATAGTGCAGGCTGGTAGCTCTATGGTGGGCAACTATCTTCTATTTTCTTTTTTTAATCCATTAGTCTATCATCTTTTAGGTTGATATGATGGATTTTATATGCTGCTGAAAGTTTTTAATGTCATCAAAGTTCTTGCAAGTAACTATCTGGTAGGTAACCACATTTAAAGTCATAAATAAGTCATCCCCAGCCAGGTGATTACATAGAGTACATTTTTCTGAACGCTATACTGTTTGGAAATGTACAATGCAGCACAATAGTGTGACTTTAGAATAATTTGAGATTGGGACCTTATGATGGGTAATTTTAAAGAGGTCCTCCAGGACTTTAACATTGGTGGTGTATTATTAGTATAGGCCACCAATGTTTGATCGGTGGAGGTTCGACCTCTGGGACTCCCACTGATTAGCACAGTTGTGAGCGACCCTCTCTGCACTAGTCTCCGTCTGGATTCTGCAGTCAGTTCTTTATATAGATGCAGGTCCCATAGCTGGGACCCACATCTATCAGACATTTTTGGCATTTCCTGTGGATATGCCATACATTTCTAAGATGGGAAAACTCCTTTAATACAATAGAGTGAAATCCAGTGACTCACCGGTGACGTCTTCTCACATTAGAGTCGCTCACTTTTCCTTTTCTTCTTCATCCAGCCCAGATTGCTCTGACGTCTTCTCCTGACTACGAATCGCCTCTGCAGAATTTGCAACACAAACATCTTTGGCTTCTCGCTTTCCTAGCACATCCCCAACCTCTACAGAAATCTCACCATTCATAGTGCCCCAGATGGAAATAATGCCCCCTTGGTGTGGTGCCATACACTATAATAGTGACCCCTTTAGGCTCCACAATAATAATAGTGCCACATAAGCTCCCTGTAGATAGTGCCACACACAAGTCCCTGTAGATAGTGCCACACACAGCCCCCCTCTTGTAGATAGTGCCACACAGCCCCCTCTTGTAGATAGTGACACACAGCCCCCCTCTTGTAGATAGTGCCTCACAGCCCCCCACTGTAGATAGTGCCACACACAGCCCCCCTCTTATAGTGCCACACACAGCTCCCGACTGTAGATATTGCCACACACAGACCCCACTGTAGACAGTGCCACACAGCCTCCCATTGTAGACAGTGCCACACAGCCCCCCCATTGCGGACAGTGCCACACAGCCACCCTTGTACATAGTGCCACAAGCCCCGCAAACACAAAAAAAGTTTTACTTACCTAGCCCCATTCCTGCGACTGACGGATGTGCTCCAAAGCCTCAGGACCCTTGCGTAGGCCAGTGTGATGCAGTGACGCCATCACGCCGGCCCATGCAGGGATTCTTCCCAGCGCCTTATAGGCTGCAGGCCTAACGTGGCCTGCAGCCTATAGTATTCAGTTGTATCTGCATTCTGAGGACGCAGATACAATTGAATGTCGCAGTCGCTATCACCGGGGCCTCCCGGTACTAGCGACGCCACCAAGCATGCGGGGCCTGTGCCGTCCAGCCCATAACTGTTATGTGCCGGGCCGCCCTGCCTACAAGAGTAAGCAGCGGGGCAGGGAGACAATGTCTCTCTACTCTGCTGCTGGATATAAGCAGCTTGCTGCCTGGGCCCACCAGAGGATCGTCAGGTCCTCCGGTGGGCCAGTCCGACGCTGATCATCCCCATCATTATCTACACCCTACCTGGTTTAAATTGTATGAAATATGTATATGTATAAACATTGACTTAGGTAGAGATTTGTACCCACAGAAAGTCTACACGACAGCACTGCACCTAACAGAGGGAACATGTTATCATATGAATATCTTAGTAGTTCATCCTCTGTCTTTGGGCGATTATACCTTAGCATAGAAGTAAGAGATAATAAATGGTTTTCATACTTTTAATAAACCCTAAAGGACCTTTCAAAAATGTCATTGGGTTGGTCTCCTTTCTAGTTTATAAAATGTTCCTTTGTTTCTGTAAGAATTTTTTATAAAAAAACACACACACACATCAATAAGGCTGTTTTATGAAGGCACTATTATGTATTTTGTATTTTGCCCATGATAAAACAAAGTCCATATAAGGCTATGTTCACATTGGCAACGTGACTTTCATTTATAACGGAAGCCATGCTGCAATGCTGGATCTGTCACACGACTTGAGTTACAATGGGGTCCCCCGGGCTCCGCTGAAGTGTCTGTCGTTTTGACAGGAAAAACAGTGCTCTTTTGCCAGTCACTAGGTGTCCAGAAGAAGCAGGGCGAAACACGTGGTGGGGTGTGTTTCCCCTTGATCTGTATGTTCCACTTCTCTTGTCTCAAGGTATTTGATTGGTTTATTGTATTCATTTTGCACTTTATACTTAACTCCAGTCCTAGTATACTTACGTCGCTTACATTGATTGTAGAATTTGCACTTTCTATTTTCTATATAGATTGTATCTGATTGATTATGGACCTTCGGGTTAATCCTTCATCGTGGGTATGTTTACATTTTCATGTATTTTTATCTATTTATATGTAACAAAGTTTTTATTACATTTATAATTATTTTGTGAGTGTTGCTGCCATTTAATAGGAGGTATTTAATGTTTAGACAGCACCTCTTTTCCATTTTGGAGCTAGTGCAAGCCCCTTTCTCGTAGGTTATAGTTACACTGGTGTCAAACACAAACCTGTAGCGCAATATCAAAGAACTCCGCTGTCATCTGCAATAAATCTCCCCTTTTCTGAAGTACGAGAATGAGGGCATCCCATGCTTCCTTTAGAGTAAGTGCCATTGCATCATATACTTGGCTTTGGTCTTTATTTTGTTCTGCTGTCTTGTCTGCTTCACATAACAAATCCCATACATGGTCTTCCAAAGACTACAGAGACAAGGAGAAAGAGGTGTAAAAACAAGGCAAGTGTCAATGTATGTAATCAAAACATAGAAACGTAAAATTGTGATGCCAAACATGGGAAAAACTAACATCTATACCATAGTAGAGAATTTCTGTCTTAGCCGCAGAATATTACATCCTCCTATTTCCTATACATGGAAAGTATAGTCTAATTTTCCCCTCAGAGTCTTGTGGCACCTTATAAATGATGTCATCAAAGCTTAGGAAACTGTATTGACTTTTCAGGCAGTCCAATGGGATAAATCCACTTGCCCACGGTTTTTGCAAGAAGAAAAGTGCCCAGTGATGGGAACTCATGCTTTTTGTGGAAAGGTATTTTCATTTTAAAATCAAATAAACCACTAATGTCTTCATAAAAAATAGTACCCTGACATAGTGCTTCAATAGTGAGGATCAGAGTTGACTCTGATCCCAGCCATTTTACCCCTCAGATGCCACGATCAATGCTGACCGCAGCACCTAAGTGGTTTTACAGGAGGAGGGGACATCCAAAACAAAGAATAGAAAGTACCGTATTTTTTGGACTATAAGACGCACCTGACTATAAGACGCACCCAGGTTTTAGACAACAGAAAATAGGAGAAAATTTCATATTTTACTTCTTTTACAAAGAAAAAACTATTGGTTAAAAAAAATAATTTGATCAGTTTCACCACATTCTGAGAGCCATAACTTATATTTTTCCAGTGTTTGAGTGGTGTGAGGGCTTATTTTTGTGGGACGAGCTGTAGTTTTTATTAGCATTATTTTTTTTGTACATAAGATTTTTTTATCACTTTTTATTTCATTCTATTTAGCGCTATGTTGAGCAAAAGACAATGATTCTGGGGTTTAAAATTATTATTTTTTACGCTGTTCATTCTGTGAGTCAAATAATGCTATATTGTAATAGTTTCTGACTTTTACGGATAGTGCGATACCAATTTTTTCATTATTACATTGTACTTGGGGAAAAATGGGAAAAGGTTTTTTTTTAACTACATTTTTTACACTGTTTTTTATCTAACTCTTTATTATTTTTTTTTAACACATTTTATTAGTTCCCCTAGGGGACTTGAACCAGCGATCATTAAGTCGCTGGTACAATACACTGCAATACATGGATGAGTTACGGAAAAAGCGTAACTCGCTGAGCTACGCTGTTTCCGTAATTCCCATAGTAGTGAATGGCAGTTACAGAATCAGCGTAGCATGCTACGCTGTTTCCGTAACTACTATTGAGTTCTATTGTTATTGAAACAGTTACGCTGTTTCCGTAACTTGACCATGTAACCAGGAAGTGGCCGGAAGACAGCGGAGCCGGGTAAGATAGAACGGGGTTTAGGGGGCCCCGTTCTAGAGATAGGTGTGGGTCCCAGAGGTGGGACCCACCTCTATCTGAGATTTATGACATATCCTGTGGATATGTCATAAATGTCCTTCATAGGAAAACCACTATAAATGCCGCGGTCGCTATTAACCGTGGAATTTAACTAAACGGCCAGGAACAGTGCCATCGATTTTCCTGGCCATTAGAGCAGCGTGTCGGAAGCTGACACTTGCAGTGTATGAAGCGGGCTCAACGCGTGAGCCCGCTCCATACATCATCCCCTCCCCGCTCCATGATGTGCCGACACATCACGGGTCGGGAAGGGGTTAAGTAAGGAGCGATCAGGGGGCCCAGCGCAGGGACTTTTTAGAAAACTTTTTAAAACTGCGCCCCAGGCCTCATGCACACGAACGTATTTTTGTCCTCCCGTAAATACTGGCGTAAATACGGGTCCTTGGTCACACGTATTCGACCCATATTGCACCAGTATTTACGGACCCGTGCCCGTAAATACGGATCCGGTGTCACCAGTAGTCCACCCGTATTTACGGGCACGTTTTCGCTGCAAAATTGCACTGCACTAATCGGCAGCCCTTCTCTCTATCAGTGAAGGATAGAGAGAAGGGACCGCCCTTTCCGTAATAAAAGTCAAATAAATTCATACTTACCCGGCCGTTGTCTTGGTGACGCGTCCCTCTCTTGACATCCAGCCCGCCCTCCCTAGATGACACGGCAGTCCATGTGACCGCTGCAGCCTGTGATTGGCTGCAGCGGTCACATGGGCTGTAACGTCATCCCAGGAGGCCGGACTGGAGGAAGAAGCAGGGAGTTCTGGGTAAGTATGAACGTTTTTTTTTTTACAGGTTGATCTATATTGTGATCGGTAGCCACTGTCCAGGTGTTGAAAGAGTTACTGCTGATCGTTTAACTCTTTCAGCACCCTGGACAGTGACTATCCACTGACGTCGCCTAGCAACGCTCCCGTAATTACGGGTGCACACACGTAGTCACCCGTAATTACGGGAGCCCCATAGACTTCTATGGGCCTGCCCGTCCCGTAATTACGGCTTAAAATAGGACATGTTCTATATTTATCAACGGCCCGGGCACCTTCCCGTAAGCATACGGGGATGTACCCGTGGCCAATAGAAGTCTATTGGCCCGTAATTACGGCCCGTGATTACGGCCATTTTTACGTTCGTGTGCATGGGGCCTTATAGTCAGAAAAATACGGTAATCAAAAAGTCCTATGTACATCAAAATGGTACAGTTAAATAATAAGTCATCCACCAAAAAACAAGCTCCCTTACTGCTCCATCGATGGAAAAATAAAAATGTCACGGCTCTTGGAGTGTGGCGACACAAAAACAAATTATTTTGTATTAAAAAAGAATTTTTATTGTGCAAAAGTAGTACAATATAAAAAAAACTATATAAATTTGGTATCGCCGTAATAGTAACAATCCACAGAATGGGGTTAAGATATTATAATTAACATGACAAAATATTATATTTTATTTATAATGCATTGTGAACGCTGTAAAAATAAATTCTCAAAAAACAATGAGGAATTGCTGTTTGATTTTCATTACAAAAACTTAAAACAAGTTATTCAATTGAGTATATGTACACCAAAATCGTGGCATTAAAAAAAATACATCTTATTCAGCAAAAAACAATCCCTCATACGGCCATGTTGACATTAAATTATAAAAGTTATGTCTTTCGGAATGCGGAGATGAAAAAAAACAAAACAAACTTTGCGTCCTTAAAGAGACTCTGTCACCAGTTTATTAATTCCCTATCTCCTAACTAATCTAATAGGCGCTATGATGCTGATAACTACAGTGTGATTTGTATTCAAAAACGTTTATTAATATGCAAAGTTATGAGTGTATTTCTAAATATGCTAATTTGGCTCCTTGCCAAATGGGAGGTGACTCTTTCTTTTCACTCTGGGCGGTGTAATGTTTTCTGTATGATGCTGTCCAATCAGCATACATCTTCTCCCCCTTCCCTGCCCAGCAACACAGCGTGATCATATAGTATACAGCTTCCATTCCCAACTGTTTTCAACTGGTGATATCTTCATTTTTTTTCACAACTGCGATCCTGGTGTCACATGAAAGATTAGAATCTCATCTTTCATATGCCACCACAACCACTGTACTAGGTGGTCCACAGCTCGAGATATGGCTGTTTGAATTGATCCCCCTTCCCTCCAGCCTCAGTCTCTCACACTGTGTGCAGCAGCTTCATGCTGATAGGACAGCGTCAGAGGCTATGAGGTAGCTCCACCTCAGTAGAATCGATGCTGTTGACGCCCATTTGTCAAGTATAGGCTCATTCGCATATCTAGAAAAAAAGCTCATAACTTTTAAAATAATAAACTTTTTGGGACACAATTTTCACTTGCATTATCAGTGTAACAGCGCCTATTAGATTAGCCAGGAGATGGGGCATTACTAACAGATCCTCTTTAACATTCAAATTAGGCTGAGTCATGAAGGGGTTAATTGAGGGAAGTCCCCCATTCAGAAGCCTGAACTATTGGCCCAAGAGTAGAGCATCTATAATAACATCTCTTGTTTCGGAGGACTGATTTCCATGTGCACTGTGTAATGCTCCATTTCCCCTTTGCAGGGGTATTGAACACTTGTTGACGGGCTCCCTCCACAGATCACAGCTGATTACCGTGGAGTCCTAACAGCAGGGCATCTTGTGATCAGCGTATTGTCAGGAGGTTCGTTGTAACAAAAAAGGATTGTCCAAAACGGATTACATTGGCAAAATTTGATTTTCAGCAGTTTCTCTTTAAAAATGAACTGACCATGTGGTAAAAGTCTGTCATTGTTTATCTGCAGGAATAATGTTGAAGTGTTTGATTTTCACAGCCAGTAATAGTGTGTTGTGACAACCCATCAATATTCCACATAGCTACATTTCAGACACTACATAGCACTAATATAATCATCATGGCCTTTACTATGACAAGTAACAGAGCGTGCAGAAGATACAATAAGAATGTGGTGACCACAGATAACAGAATCGCAGCAATAATACTGTGATCAGGTTAAAAATAAGGCGGACTACCACAACACGGCAGCCAGTGGACGACTGGAGGATTTGTTTGGACTATGAATGATGCTGGATTTTTCTGTAGAATCGATAAATACTGGAATTTTACAGTAATCGAGGATTCGTATTTACAAAATTTTTTGTTAAACAACAATTTCGACGCTGTGTCCAAGCCGCTGTTAATGATGTAGGTGTCTTGGTATTATGTGAGTGGATTTTTAAAAAGGAGGGTTTCCAAGTGCATTGGGGGCCACAGAAGTGATAGTAGAATGGCCCCGTGCAGACGATTGGTAAGGGTCAATTCACACTACGTTAGACATATACATACACGGCACTAAATTGGACATATGCTCCAGGAAATGCTTCCGATATAAACACTGAATGTGTCCACAGAGCCCCATTGACCCTATGTGTGCCACAAGAGTGTTCTTTTGGCATTTATCGGGTTGGAATGTGTCATAATACCTTTTTTTAAACTATTTAAAAGGGTAGTCGACTATGCTATTCAATACAGAGGCATCCCACCAAAAATAGGTGTATCGCGCAACAGTAGCATATGTCGGAGGCTTCTGTCAGAGGTGTACGTAGGGAGTATTTCCTGACGTTTACCTCCAATGTACGCAGCCAACGCAGTGTGAATAGGGCTCAACCCAGGTTAATACCTAATATTATTGGTGATTTGGGATGGAGCCTAGGTTAGCGGAGGAGGTTTAGGGAAGGAAAATGTAGTTCGAATTTATTTCTTTTTAATCTAAATAGTTCCAATTTTTTTATAGGGGTCAGCACTCTGTTTTTACAAATCCCTTTACATAGCAATATATAGAAGTTACATGATAAAATTCTGTTGGCAGCCACCACTAGGGGGAGCTCACTGCAGAGGGATTTATACAGCTCCCAATCACTTCCATAATAAATCCATAAACAGTGAGCTCCACCTAGTAGAAGCAGAAATATTTTTATCACTTAATTAGTGATGTTATGGTTTGTCATGAACAGATCAGAGGGGGGTTTTAAGGCATTAAGACACCTCTACTACATGTGCCCCTGCTTAGCGCATTCTGAAACCCCTGCTTTGGGTACAGAGAGCTAAACTCTCTCCAGACTAAAAGTGGGGCTCAAATTTTTTAATTTGCTATGCACGGGATGAAGATTGCTTAAAAGATGACTGTATTCAACTAATGGCAGGGAATTTAATTGCCCTGATGCTGCTCACTTTTATTACCCAAATCATCCCCACTTGTAAAAGCAGCGGTTCAGCTAATACATATATTAGCATTGTATAAGGGCATTGCTCTCAATGCAATTCAAATACTTCTTACAGGAAACCTGTCATGTGGAATAAACTGTCCAATCTGCAGGCAGCATGTGACAGTACAGGGCAGGCGGAGCCTGGAAGATTAATGTATAGTTTTGTGGGGAAAAATTCAGGATAACATGTAATTTATTGTTTTACATTTCTGCTCACTGTGGGCTAAAGAGTCCAGTGGGTGGTCTCAACTGTTAACAGCCTTCCCTGCACTTGTGTGAATACAGAAATAGCTGCCAATCACAAGTAGGACCACCCACTAGACTCTTTAGTCCAAAGTGAATAGGGATTTCAATCAATAAATTACAGGTTATCCTAAATCTTTTCTCACAAAACTATACATCATTCTGCTCTATAGCATGTTGTCCGCAGATGGGAAGATGGGACAGCATGTTTGACGTGACAGGTTTCCATTCAAGTTAATATTCTAGGGTTATTATTAGGGACAGGAACCTACATAAAGTCATAAGGTCATTCTTTTCAGAGCTGTCATCCACCTTGTGGATTGGATATAGCAAGAACCCGGTCAATTCTACTCATATTGCATACTAAATAACATACCTATTGTAAAACTATGCGTATTCCCTGGTTTGACAAGTATTGTGTGATTGGCTGAAATACACCCTGTACCTGTGGGAAAAAGGACCCTGGGGTTGTTTTTTGATCCTGCCCAATACATTTCGATTTTTATGTGTGATATATGTTTGTATGTGACATTGCTGCCTTTGGTGTTAGTGATCAGTAATGCTTTCCAGTATGTTTATAAACCTACAGTGTATTCTGTAGAAGCATCTCTTTGGGAAAATATGTGTCATAGTATATTTTACCCTGAATGCCTGCATAATGACCCTTACATGAAAGGCCTCCCTCTATAATATCCATATTCCCTAATAGAGCATATGCAGTTGCATAACGATCGCAGTTGCTGAGGGTATGACTGCAACCGGAAGGCACCTCAGATCCCCTCAGTCTGCCACAGCCGGCGGTCTGTGCTCCGCAGTATAACAGTCCTGATGCTGCCCGGTGTCAGGACTTTGTATGTGCTGTGGCACAGCCTGCATGATGTGGCAGCCTGAGGGGATATAGGTGGGCCCCTGCGGATAAGAGGAGTTGGAGGATCGGCGAGGAATGGTTACGCCCCAGAAAATATGAGAAGGGATTGTTTAAATTGGACAACCCTTTTACCCTTTACTTTTCCTGTATTACCACCTCTATGAGGGCATGACCACACGTGGCGGATTTCCTCCGCAACTGTCCGCATCAATGCCGCACAGAATCTGCGTTGCAGATTCTGCTGCGGATCTGCACAAAATGTGCAGTAAATTGATGCGGACTAGCTGCTGCGGACTGCGGTAAAAGTACTTCCCTTCTCCCTATCAGTGCAGGATAGAGAGAAGGGACAGCACTTTCCCTTGTGAAAGTCAAAGAAATTCATACTTACCGCCCGTTGTCTTGGTGACGCGTCCCTCCTTCGGCATCCAGCCCGATCTCCCTGGATGACGCGGCAGTCCATGTGACCGCTGCAGCCTGTTATTAGCCTGTGATTGGCTGCAGCCGTCACTTAGACTGAAACGTCATCCTGGGAGGCCGGACTGGAGACAGAAGCAGGGAGTTCTCGGTAAGTATGAACTTCATTTTTTTTTACAGATAGATGTATATTGGGATCGGTAGTCACTGTCCCGGGTGCAGAAACAGTTACTGCCGATCGCTTAACTCTTTCAGCACCCTGGACAGTGACTATTTACTGACGTCTCCTAGCAACGCTCCCGTCATTACGGGAGCCCCATTGACTTCCTCAGTCTGGCTGTAGACCTAGAAATACATAGGTCCAGCCAGAATGAAGAAATGTCAAGTTAAAAAAGCAAGACGGATCCGCAGCACACATAACATGTGCATGACAGCTGCGGACTTCATTGCGGAAATTAGAATCTCCATTGAAGTCAATGGAGAAATTCCGCCATGAGTCCGCCACTGCTCCGCAACAGACAGAGCATGCTGCGGACACCAAATTCCGCTCCGCAGCCTATGCTCCGCAGCGGAATTTTACGCCTCGTCTAAACGAACACTGCTAAATTAAAGTGTAAGTCAATGGACAAACGGCTCCGCTGCGGATTAACGCTGCGGAGTGTCCGCAGCGGAATTTAAGTGAAATTCCGCCACGTGTGAACCCAGCCTAATAGACCAGAGCCCGTATTCAGATTTCATTGGACCTGGTCATTAGTTTGTCGACAGATACACCAATGACAGGTTATTTGTGCTTTTATAATGCAATGGATTTACTTCACTGTATCCTTGGAGAGATTGTTTTTCCCAAATTAGACTTCTCTGCACTGTCACATTTCCAAAAATGCAAATCACCAGAGAACACTCTGTAAAGACACTGAACAAGCAGGAAATACTGGGAGATTTGGGCTCAGCAGCAAGTAGAATTGTAAACTCAGTTCTGGACAGTAAGGATCATAATGTGATTTAGGATCAATACAACCAAAGTAATGCAATGCATTTGAAAAGGTACAGCTTTCTATTAGGATACTATCTATATTTAAACTGTAAAAATGTGTTTCAAGGTGGACATTCCCTTTAATGTGAACATGAGATTGTATATTTTGTATGTAACTGGTCCTGTAGCTATAATACGTCTTCTGTATCCGGTAAAACCTGCAACAGTCTCATATTATTGTACTGAATCATAGTAAGACAGGCAGATTTCTTTAGTTGCTACAATTATAAGACAACTCATTTTAATCACAAGCCATTCCTAGCCTGTCTGCGAGGTACTTAACATTTCCTCCAAACAGCAGATAACTAGGTATTTTCAAAGTATATTTCAGCTTCTTAAAACTTGAAAGAAACAGCTTGAAGTCTGATACATTTGGAGATCTACATGAAAGAATAATGATAATGTGATTATGAAATTATTTGTAGTTCTTTCATCATACCTGACACTTCACACTGAGAGTCTGAGAATAATGACATCCAAAAAAAAACTTGAAATTAAGATTTTTCATCTGTGTGGTTCAAAATGGAAAGGATGGGTAGAAAAGACAAACGAGCAGCTTAAAATTCAAGTGGTTTATTTCAATGTATGTTAGAGGGAAAAGGACATAAAGGATCTATGTGGTCAAAATGGACACAAAATCGGAACCCTTATGTCATGTCTTCTAGGAACTCCAAAAAAATTCCAATCCTATACAAACCTTTTTAGGCTGGATTCACACATTGCTGTCCAGTCTTGGTTTGCTAATTTCTCTCTTTATTTGGGACCTGCCAGCAAGGCTCCAACTCAATCTTTTTTGCTTCATATACAGATTATTAAGCCAAAATAAAAACAATGGTGGCTCCAATGGACCACCATGAGGCTTCTTGAGAACCTCACGAAAATGGCCACCAGAGCTTCTTGATTTTGCACGAATAAGAATAATTGCTCCAAGATACTCATCCTCAAGTCACCATTTTCTAACTCTAGGAACTTGCATCTTCTTTCATTGTTCCTAGTGACCACTTTGTGAGGTTCTCTAGTAGTCCCATGCTCTGGTTCTGGCATAGCATGGCGTAACTAATTGCAGCATGCGGCTCCTTTCAAGACAGGTCCACTGCGTGCTATAGTGTTGTGCCTATGTGTTTAGGTGGGTGGATGTACATTCAACAACCTCAAGTATTAATCATATTGTACTTAAAGAGGCTCTGTCACCAGATTTTGCAACCCCTATCTGCTATTGCAGCAGATAGGCGCTGCAATGTAGATTACAGTAACGTTTTTATTTTTAAAAAACGAGCATTTTTGGCCAAGTTATGACCATTTTTGTAGTTATGCAAATGAGGCTTGCAAAAGTCCAAGTGGGTGTGTTTAAAAGTAAAAGTCCAAGTGGGCGTGTATTATGTGTGTACATCGGGGCGTTTTTAATACTTTCACTAGCTGGGCGCTCTGAAGAGAAGTAACATCCTCTTCTCTTCAGAACGCCCAGCTTCTGACAGTGCAGATCTGTGACGTCACTCACAGGTCCTGCATCGTGACGGCCACATCGGCACCAGAGGCTACAGTTGATTCTGCAGCAGCATCAGCGTTTGCAGGTAAGATCGACTTACCTGCAAACGCTGATGCTGCTGCAGAATCAACTGTAGCCTCTGGTGCCGATGTGGCCGTCACGATGCAGGACCTGTGAGTGACGTCACAGATCTGCACTGTCAGAAGCTGGGCGTTCTGAAGAGAAGAGGATGATACTTCTCATCAGAACGGCCAGCTAGTAAAAGTATTAAAAACGCCCCGATGTACGCACATAATACACGCCCACTTGGACTTTTACTTTTAAACACACCCACTTGGACTTTTGCAAGCCTCATTTGCATAACTACAAAAATGGTCATAACTTGGCCAAAAATGCTCGTTTTTTAAAAATAAAAACGTTACTGTAATCTACATTGCAGCGCCTATCTGCTGCAATAGCAGATAGGGGTTGCAAAATCTGGTGACAGAGCCTCTTTAAAGCAGTACACCCTTGCTTTTTTTGTTCTTTATCAAGGCTCCTATGAAGTCACATTCTCCCAAATTGATTTGTTTCTAACAATCCATTCCAGGAATCCAGTTTTTGCTGCAGGGCTACTCTGCCAACAGTCAAGTATATGTTAATCCAAGCATGCTCATACAGGGCTGCCCTGCTGTTACTTAAGTCATATAGAGGTCGCTCAGGGAGAACAGGGTCGTGTATGAACCCTACTTTTAGTGGCGTAGCTATACTGGGTGCAGAAGTAGCAGTTGCCTAGTGCCTGGGGGCCCAAAGACCCCTCTGCCACGTAAGAAGACACCAGTATTATAAATGCCACACAGTAGGTCGGGCCCTGTCACATATTTTGCATTGGGGCCCAGAAGCTTTAAGTTATACACCTGCCTACTTTTTTTGCTTTGTATACTTGGCCTAATTTGCCTTTACAATTGCCCCAATGGCATGGTATGGATTCTAAGGATGCTCTACTATGAGGACGCAATAGTATAAAAATGTCTGAGATTTTTACTAGAATCTAAACACAGCATCTATAAATAATGCAATTTTTTCAGCACATTTCTAAAGGTGTTGTTAAAGATTAGAAAATGGGGTCATATTCTTATTCAGAAAGAGCACATCTCTTCTCTATGCTTTGTTTCTGGTATTGACATTCATCCTCGTTCAAGTGAATGGAGCTGAGCTGCAATACCAGGCACGACCCATAGACAAGAGTGGCGCTGTTTATGGGGGAAAAAAAAATCAGACCCCTTTTTCCTTAAAGGCTATGTACACCTTTGAAAACGTTTTTTTGTTTGTTTGTTTTATATATAAAAATGCGTACCAGTGTGTTTGGTGCAACTTTCTAATTAAATTTCATCAAAAATAATTTAAACTTTTTGAGAAACAGCTGCTTTGTATCCTGATTACAGAGCAGCTGTATCTAGCACTGACACCTGAATCCATCAGGTCAGCAGCACTGACGGGTTCAGTGTCAGCAGGTCCTGCGTGTCTCTGACATGCAGGATCGAGCTGTTATTGATCACATCTAAGTTCATAACTTAGATGTGATCAATAACAGGTGGTTCCTATGTGTCAGAGACACGCAGGACTTGCGGACTCTGAACCCGTCAGTGCTGCTGACCTGATGGATTCAGGTGTCAGCGCACGAAACAGCTGCTCTGTATACAGGATATAAAACATAATTAGCAAGTTGCACCAAATACATTGACACACTGGGAAAAAAAAAGTTTTTAAAAGTGTACATAGCCTTTAACCCAGACAACACATTCAAAGTGACCCTACACCCCTCCCCCCTGTTTCCACTGCTACAAAAATGATCTACAATAACATAATTATTCCTGAATTATTAACACATGGGAAACTAGGAAATATACTGATAATATTCTAGTATTCTATCAAAATAACACATATTTAGCAAGAAAAAGTATTAATTCGGAAATAAGACTAATTTACAACAATACTTGAAGTCTGTAATGCAAAGCTAGGTATTACTTTTAGCTTAGATATTGTAATATAAAATACATTTTAACCCTATTAATACTGCATGATTTAAAGGTATAAATAATGACCCATGGCATCAAATGGAAACACTTAGGCTGGGTTCACACGACCTATTTTCAGACGTAAACGAGGCGTATTATGCCTCGTTTTACGTCTGAAAATAGGGCTACAATACGTCGGCAAACATCTGCCCATTCATTTGAATGGGTTTGCTGACGTACTGTGCAGACGACCTGTCATTTACGCGTCGTCGTTTGACAGCTGTCAAACGACGACGCGTAAAAATACAGCCTCGTCAAAAGAAGTGCAGGACACTTCTTTGGACGTTTTTGGAGCTGTTTTCTCATAGACTCCAATGAAAACAGCTCCAAAAACGGACGTAAAAAACGCCGCGAAAAATGCGAGTTGCTCAAAAAACGTCTGAAAATCAGGGGCTGTTTTCCCTTGAAAACAGCTCCGTAATTTCAGACGTTTTTGGCTCAGCGTGTGAACAAACCCTGAGGGTATGTGCACACACACTAATTACGTCCGTAATTGACGGACGTATTTCGGCCGCAAGTAGTGGACCGAACACAGTGCAGGGAGCCAGGCTCCTAGCATCATACTTATGTACGATGCTAGGAGTCCCTGCCTCTCTGCAGGACAACTGTCCCGTACTGTAATCATGTTTTCAGTACGGGACAGTAGTTCCACGGAGAGGCAGGGACTCCTAGCATCGTACATAAGTATGATGCTAGGAGCCCGGCTCCTTGCACTGTGTTCGGTCCACTACTTGCGGGCGAAATACGTCCGTCAATTACGGACGTAATTAGTGTGTGTGCACATACCCTAATATTGCAGCACAGTCTTTAAAAGGACTACAGGGAGATTTACACAGTTCTGATTTTTTTGCACAGTCAGGACATGACATTTTAGAGATTTAGTCTACATCAAAAGCAATGTCACTTTCTGTCAGGTTCACTAGAATTCACTGTCTCTAAACACAAAATCCCTTCTTTTTGCAAAAAACGACTCCATTGTACAGAACGCACTCAGTATTTTCCTGAAGCAAATGTCTATCTCCCCAATTAAAAGCATCATCATGCGAAATTGAAATAGACCAAAATTCCAAAAGAAGAAAGGGTAAAAGTGACATTTTGCTGTTCATTTTTTAGTTTGTCAAAATCAAATACTGGCAAATTTTCCAGCCATGCGCCAAATTCATAAAATTGACAAATGTTGTAAGTAGTATGTGTTGGATCATGGTCACTAAAACATGGAGTGTTGCACAAATGCTGTAAATGAAATAAAATGTGACATATACAGATGTTTAGGCCCTTGAGCAAAATTCTTGTACAACATACAACTGGTCTGACCTGGCTAGGCTGTCCAATAGTCTAAACATATAGTAGAAAGCATTTCACACGCTATAAATTTGGTGCATATATTTGACGCAACCGGAAACTTAAGGAAGGTATGCAAAAAATTGGCGGTCAGGTGTTCTTATAATTAACACCGGTATAGTCAGGATTTATAAAGGTCCTCTTACATGGCCCGATATGAGCCGTGAAAATGAGTGCCGATCAACGGGGCAGCTCATTGATTGGCGCTTGTTTGCTCTTTTCACAAGGAGCTATGATTAGTAATGTATGGGGACGAGCGATCGTTACTACGATCGCTCATCCCTGTACATTTCTATCATGTCAGCATCACATCTCCCTGTATATACAGTGAGATGTGCTGCCGACAACGATATTTCTTGCTGCATAAAATCTGCTATACAATCAGCCTATGAACGAGCGTTTGCTGGTTTATCGGCTGATCGTTGCCCTGCTTGCACAGGGCAATGATCGGGAACCGGGTTCATATGAATGTTCGTTTGCCCGATCATTGGCCCATGTAAAAGGGCCCTTTGTTCTGGACACTGTTGGGGTTGCCACCTTCTGGAGCTCCAATGCTGTTACCCTTCACACATGTCTGATTGACTAATTAAATCCGTAATTAGCGGTGGGAAAGGCAACTTACATGGTGGGGCCCACCCACTGGGATACTCATCCTCAGTAAGTTCATTTCTCTAGATAATCTTGAGATTGCTCTGTCTGAGCATGTTTCCGGGTTCGGACATTACATGCGGCACCATCACTGCCCAGAAAGTCACTGAATAGTATCCGCTCTGTGATTGGCAGAGTGATGGCATATTAGGGGCTGAGTGATGGCATACTAGTCTATCATGAGAAGACCCGAGCGCCATGAGAATATATGCATTTCTCTGATTCACTTTCCTACAATAATAGTCCTTATAACTCATACACATACAGGCAGACTGTGCACCCTTCACTTGTTGATAAAGTTGGCAGCTTCTTCTCCAGTTTGTCAGAAAGCATCAATTCTAAGCGGATATGTTTCCTAAAATATAAAGTTTCCAAAAACAGACTGTCATCCCTGCACTATATCACTCAGTAATAATATAAATGAAACACTCTTCCTTCCTGAATTCAGCTTGAGACTGGTGCTGTCATGGATGAGTAGTCGTACAATGTTCAGGACCACATCTTCTACTTATATGAATTTATTACTTATTTTTATAGGAAGAAATCTGAATTGGGACTAAGATACACTATATACACTATATGGACAAATGTATTGGGACACCTACACATTACATGCAGGAGCTTTTATGACAGCCCATTCTAAATCCATAGCCATTAATATAGAGTTGGTCCCCCTTTAAAACAGCTTCCACTCTTCTGGGAACTCTTTCTACAAGATTTTGGAGTGTGTTTGTGGGAATTTTTGCCCATTCATACAGAAGAGCATTTGTGTGGTCAGACACTAATGTTGGATGAGAAGACCTGGCTCGCAATCTGCATTTGAGTTCATCGAAAGAGGTGTTGGATGTGGTTGAGGTCAGGGCTCTGGACCAGTCAAATTCTTCCACACCAAACTTACCCAACTATGTCTTTATGGAGCTTGTTTTGTGGACTGGGTCACAGTCATTTCGAAACAGAGAAGGGCTTTCCCCAAACTGTTCCCACAAAGTTAGAAGCATACTATTGTCCAAAATGTCTTAGCATTAAGATTTCTCTTCACTGGATCTAAAAAGCTTAGTCCAACCCCTAAAAAACAACCCCATAACTTTATCCCTCCTCCACCAAACTTCACTACTGGCACAATGCAGTCAGGCAGGTAACGTTCTCCTGGCATTCGCCAAACCCAGACTCATCCATCAGACTGCCAGAGTCCAGTGGCGGCATGCTTTACAACACTCAATCCGACGCTTGTTAATGCCAGAGGAGGTTTGGAGCTCTGCAGTTATTGAGTGAGCACTATGTGCCTTAGAACTCCGCTAACCCGCTCTGTAACTTTCCGTGGTCTACGGTGGACTGAGTTGACGCGGTTCCTATACACTTCCACTTTGAAATAATACCACTCACAGCTGATCATGTAATATCTAAGAGGGAAGGCATTTCACAAACTGAGTTGTTGAAATAGTGGCATCCTATTACAGGACCACTCTGGAATTCAGTGAGCTCCTTAGAACGATCTATTCTTTCACAAATCTTTGTGAAGGCAGACTGCATGGCTGGGGGGCAATGGGACTGAATAAAACACCTCAATTCAATGATTAAGAGGTGTGTCCCAATACTTTTGTCCATATAGCGTATTAATCTAGAGAATAATAGATGGTGGAATAGATATGAAAATTCACCTCCGGCTGGGCTTGTAATTAATCTTTAAAATGTCATCAAGCCCTTGGAATTCAAGTTCAAGATAAAAATAACTTAGTTATTTTGGAACAAATATTTTGTAGGGTCGGAGTTCACAATGAAAAGATCACAGCCGTACTGTACAAGTCCTGTCATTATGGAAGGAAGTTGGGTTTTATTTCTCTGATATTATGTATTGACAGGCAAGTACTATATGTGTCAGAACTGTGCTGCCCCCCCCCCCCCCCCCCCCACAGAAGCTAAATAGATCAAGGATGAGTGTGTGAAATATAAGCTGTGTCCAATACAAATACTTATTCTGACAGATTGAAGGATTGACCAAGAGTGAATTGCAGGGAGGAGGGCCAGTCTAATTTATTACGGTATTCTTGTGGTGGCCAGTGATAATAACACTGGTGATGACATGTACTATGAGCATGGTTATGTATAAGTGGCTCAAGATTTTATGTTTTATAACAGCACATATAGCCCATATGTGTTTATATCAATACATATGGATGACATATGTGTAGCCACTTCTCCACTACAATTAAGGATGGGCACAACGGTAGCTCAGTCATTAGCATTGTTGTCCTGCAGAACTGGGGTCCTGGGTTTGACACAAACCAAGGACAACATCTACATGGAGCTTGTATGTTCTCCCCATGTTTGCGTTGGATTCTTCTGGGTACTCCGGTTTCCTCCCACACTCCAAAAACATACTGATAGGATAACCATAACCGACTTCTTATGAAATTAGCCTTTGTGTGTATGTGTCCGATTATCCCATGTGTGTGTTTCTGAGACAGGGTAATTAGATGAGAACCAATGGGGATAGGGACTGATGTGAATGATGACAATCTCTGTACAGCGCTGCAGAATATGTTGGTGCTATATAAGCAATAGGAAATGAATTCATCAATAAAAAATATGACAACCCTTTTTAATGGAATGGTGAACATGGCCAGGCTGAGTCCAGCAGTGCGGGAGCAACTCTTAAAAAACGAAACTTTTAACATGTCATAGCGACATGTCAGAAGTTTTGATCGGTGGGGGTCCGAGCAATGACACCCCCACCGATCACTAAAATAAAGCGTCAGAAGTACTTGGGTGAGCGTTGTGCCGCTTAGTTTCTGATCGGCTTTCCTCAGAAAGGAACAACCACTTGGAAGGGGTCCTGCTGTCCCCAGTCTGACTTTTCTGATTGACCTGTCATAAAACATTATTTATGGTTAAATCCCTTCAATAACATAGCATTCCTAAAAAGTCCAGCAGAAAATCCATTCTGTAAGCCTTAAATTTTTAGAATTTCTGGATACAGCTTCTTGCTGTCTCTTGGCAATGGAAGGTCAAAACTTAGGATGCATTCACATGGCCATTTGTTTGGTCTGTACCACATACATTTAAAGCTAGCCATGCATTTTAAATAGATGTTCAGCGGACAATTATTCCCCCTGACTCCCCCATACGCACGCACGCTTGGTTCAGCTTAGTGTGCATGTGTTCTCAGGGAGACAGTTGATTCCGGTCTCGCCTGGCAGCGGCTTATCTTATAAAGAAAAACAGGATCAGGCATGTTGAAATTCAACATGTCGGGGGATCGTCGGGATGCTGCCATTACTAGATAGTCGGCTGGTCCCGCTGTAATTGTCGGGTTTGACCGAAATACTTCTAATGTGCATGGCGAGCTTTACTCTAGGCAATAATGGGAGTAAATGCCATTTGAAAAGGAAGGAAAATCTTTAGGAAAAAATAAATGAGAATGTAACAAAAATACGACCATGTGAATGTGCCCGTACTCTAAACCTGAAGCATTTAAATTAACTTAATTAGCTCAGGTTTAGAAGAACACTCTGCAAGTGACTCCAAATATCTGATTTAAATGTTCTACACAACTGTCAGGTGGATTAGAACAAAAAGCCTCTCCCTCCCTCTTTCCGGTTATGTTAGACCCAGAGACACAAAAGAAATTGAGCAAGTCTGAGAATCCCCCCCCAAAAAAATAAAAAAAGTAACGACACATAGAAAACCTTGATTTCTCCTCGTCTCAATTAAAATAAAATATATATTACATCATTAAACATACTTATTTCTGGGGAAAAAGGGTGACAACCACAATGGTCACCACTACAGCTCCAGTAGCAGATGTCACCCAATTTTTCCATAGTCCTGAAAGGCAAATCAGCCCACCCATGTAGTTATATAGGAACAGGGGATGTATCACTGGACCTGAAAAAAAAAGTAATAACTCAAAACATACTGCATATAGTTCATGAGGTTTAGAACACTTTTATCTATATAGTATCCATAGACTTTTCCTACAATAAGACTCTTGAGACTACAACTACCCAGATTGTGATTGACTCTAATGAAAGAGATTTTATTTTATGAGGAACTATCAGTAACTAAAAAGAGTAACTTGAGCAGCAAGCAAGGCTCTGTTCACATATGGTTTTTCAGGCACGATACGACGGTAGTATTCCCTGGCATAAGCCATCGACGAATGCCACTGTATGGCATACAGTGGCATATATCGGTTATTGACTCTCATTGTAAAAAATATATTCAGTGAAAAAAAAGGTATGCCAGCTCAGTTTATGTGAAATGGATACGCTTTTGGCATACATTGGGTGCATGGGGGCCTACGGCATGTCAGAGTAAACCTTGGGAAATGCTCCCGTTGTACAAACTAGATGTGAAGAGAGCCTAATATGCAACTGAGGTATTCTATACTGAACCACATGAATAATATTGTAGTTGATCTTTGTTTTTGTGTTAGAACATGAATTAGAGGACCCTCCATCGAACATCCCTGCCCGACTACGTCTGCAACCCATGGTTCACCAACCACCAGCTACTACAAGTAAGGATCTAATGCATGCAGCACTACAGTAGACGATCAATGTCCATTTACACTGAATTACCTTCCCTGCAACCCACCACACCTATTTTTGTATAGAAGTCTTACTCCACACCCTAAGGTGGATGTACTGATTGATTTTCTTTGTCCATTCCTTCTCAGTTTTACTCTACAAGTATGTACTATTTTACTTTCCTAAATCCTCATACACAAACCTGAGGTCCCTCATCGGGCGAAAGGAGCAGCACTATGGGGTTCTTAATATATATCATGGATGTACTACTAAAATAAGCTATAATCACAGCACAGCCTGTCTAGGGTACACCAGATCAGTGTCAAACTGGGGTTCCCTGGGCCCATTGAAGGAAATGATTCTGGGCGTCCACCCTCCTTCTATAAAGAAATAGACATTGGTGGCCAGTGTTTGACAAATTGGATTGGCTGTTATATTAAGGGCCCATTATTGTGTGAAAGTCTGGACCTAGAAAAACATCCTTTGGTACTTTGGTGAGCAAGTCCAACGTGCACCATATTATTAATTTCCGTATGCTCATCTCCATCAACATCATACCATCGCCCTGTGATCACAGAAAAACTTGACAATGTGGATTTCCTGAAAAACATGATTAACCCACGTTAAACAAAACATTTGTCATGGTTGCGACTATCCTTTTACCTTGATTTTGTAGAGAAGAACATTGTGGTCTTGAAGCAGCTTCTTGGCTTCATCTTGGCCTTCTCCAATCTCTAGTAAATTTGGTATGGCTTCTGCCAGCTGCAACTGGACTAGTTCTCCACTCTGCAAAAACATATCCAGATTACTTTATGATCTATGTAGAAATCAAGGTATTTTATTGCTCTTAGTAGCGTTTTGTTTCCATTGCAATCATTGACTGCAGCCCTGTCCACTTCAGTGAGGTTTATACCTGCAAAAATAAGCTTTCATGCCAGTATAATAATTCTTATCAATATCATGTTGTGCAGTATATACAGTGCGGGTCTGGGATTCCCTGAGTCCACCAGAGGAAATAAGTTTGATGACCCACTCTTCATCTCTATAGAAAATGTACATGTCCATCTATAATTGCATCATAAACTTTGTTGTTATCAGTGCACACACAGGACATATCCTCTATACGGCCAAATAGGGTATTTGTGAATCAACACATAAGGATTAGACCCAAGTGTCTAGTAAGTGACTCCACATATAGCTCCAAATGAGGTTGTCTTCTGCTGTATACATTTTATTGATTTTTCTTCATTATTAAGAAGAGGAATTTATTAAGGAACATCTCCACTCAAAAAAACCTGTGCAGAGAAATATTCTTGTTCCATCACTGTGTACTGTGTATTTTCTTCCTATATCATACAGTTATTCTCCTAATCTCTTTTACTTGTAGTTGTGTCCAAGAAGTAGCTAAATTACACCAACCAATTTTTTATCACCTATGAAGCTATCACCTAGTCCCAGAGTCATTAGGCTTCTCATCTCACTAAGGCTCTTCCTGGTAGGTTTTAGGTTAAATGTATTGCAGTGCTTACTTGATATTTGGAAGTCAGGGAGCAAAAAGCTCATATAATCAAGAGGACATAAGTATTTCTTTATAATAAAATCCATGTGTTTTAATGACTAGATATAAGAAGTGGCTTACGGGAGTATGAGGAGTTTCAGGTCAAACCACCACTTGATAACTAGCTAGAAGATGCTAAATCCCTATAGAAACCGCATACTTGTAGTCAATAGACCTCTGAACTAGAACTTTTCAAGCTACAGTTATTATAACCATGTTTTTCCAGTTTCCTGTTATCATTGTGTCAGTAGAGCCGTGCATTTTAAGATGTTATGAGATAAATGCCGTATATTAAAAAATGTAAAGATATTATGTTCTGTGAATTTGTACTGCGTAAAGGCCCTTCTACACGGGCCAAAGATCTGGCAAACAAGTATTCATATGAGCGCTCGTTCCTGAACATTGCCCTGTGTAATAAGGGCAACGATCAGCCGATGAACGATCAAACGCTGATCTGATAAGGCTGATCTGCTTGTTTATGCAGCATCAAATATTATCGTTGTTGGCAGCACATCTCCCTGTTTAAACAGGGAGATGTGCTGCCGACATGATGGAAACGTATGGGGACAAATAATCATAGTAACGAGCGCCCATACATAACCAATCATCAGCGCCAATCAACGAGTTGTCTCGTTCATCAGTGCTCATGTTTACGGCCCAGATACGGCTATTTTCCCATTAGCATTGTGGCTTCGATTCAAAATGGAAGCCATAACGCTCTGCCAAATCCGTTGTACGACAGATACTACTGATACCCAACAGACCCTATTGACTTACAATGGGGCCCATCAGGCTCAGGTGGTTTTGGGCATTTTGATGGGAAGAAAAATGCTGCATGTAGTGCTACTCTACCTGTCAAACTCGCCGTGGCTGCCGACGGAGGCACGAATCAGAGCCTCTGACGACGGAGTGAATATAGCCTAACAATGTGCAGAACTGTAGTGTAGAAAAGCAATGAACCAGTTTAATGACAATTCTTATTCTTTTTGCAGATTATACCCTAGGGCATTTCTCAAATACATTTAAAAGGTTCTTTGGAAAAAAAAATTTGGCTGGTTTTTCAGAGTCCTCTCCATAATTACTGCTATTGGAGGACATTTTGAGAGGATGGTGTAATTCTTGACCAAGAGTTTTACATCTCAACTGAACTGTACTTTCACTTACAAGGTGTTTGAGATAGGTATGAGGTATGGTGCGATGGTGTCTCACTAAAATATGAGGTTATGTGACCAGCCCTAATGGACAAAAACAATAGTTTAAGGGGTTCTCCTGACTGGACAACCTCTGTCCATGTGCCTACTCGGGACCTTTCTCTATTTGCCGGAGAGGAGAGCCGCTGCAATCATTTATTACATCACTAAACATAAGCATTGCCACTTATCTCATGGGAATGCCAACTGCCTTAGCCTTTTTCAGGCCAATGCTTAAGAATTTTTCATCAAGGTTGAGAACTGCACATTGTAAAGTGTTTTACATTAATGTGCCTCCGTCATGAAAGAGTGGCACTTTAGATACTGTCATCTTATAGATGCCTAAGGGTGTTTAGAATAGCAGATGTAAGTTTAGGATGCTGTAAGTCACGCTCGGTGCTTTTAAAAGAATATGTGAGTGGCACTTCTAGGGGATAACACTGTCACTCATCAGCTCTCGTCTGATCAGTGGCGTAAGGCGTTCCAAATGCTGAATGTATCTAAAGTGCCACTTTTTCATGACTGTGGCACTTTAAATCGTTGCCATTACAAGACAACGATTGATAGAAACTGCATCTATATTGTAGTATTATCGCATATTATTATACAGTAGGGTTCAAGTAGTGTCATTTACAAACTCATATGTACCTTTGCTATTAGGTTTCAAGTACTTGTACCTTTTTATGTGCATTCTCCCATATAATGCAGGCATCTAGAATCATAGTAGAAGGGTAGAAGTTTATCAAAGTCTCCAAAATATATGTTTTATCCCATAATCAGACATTGTAGATTGGGGAGCAGACTTTGTAACGGCTGCCACCCCTCTGCATATTTAATGGATTCGATTTTACAAACTGATATGAGTGACTGTGTGTCAAGAGCGCCTATAGCCTCTGATAGTACTGGAAATCCATGAATGAGGAATGGTTTCTCCATTAACTCATGTATCAAAATATTATTACACTGCAATCTGTACTTGTAGTGTAAATTGAACGGCTGGAGGAAACGAGACAGGCCGGTGTAAATAAATCATGAGAGTAAAAGGTCTGTTCACGAAAGGATTAACACTGAACAGTAATAGCACTAACTCAAGACTAAACACTAATGTAACTCTGCTACTGGATCATACGCTTCACCAGGCATCTCATTGTAACAAGTATATTAACAGACTACTAATATGTCATCAAATGTGTGCAATCTCCCATGAAATGTGATCATAATGCTGGCGGAGCTCCCAACAAGCATCTGGATTATAGAATACATATAGACATTACACGGTTTACTTTGGTCATGTAACAATTTTTGTGTATATTTTATATACAGAAAGTAACGCTGAAGAGACTAATATAGATCTTGCGGCTTTTACTAGGAAATAAAGGTTGACTTTGGCAACATAGCCGAAGTCAGGCTGTGTTCACGTTTTGGGTTTATGTACACCGGGAAATGCTGCAATAGGCTCCCACTGACCCGAGGTGTGCCAATAGTGTCCTTTGAGAATACGTTCGCCAGTGTACTTTTTATGCTGCTGCACTGAAAACAGTAGTTGACTCTTTTCAGTATGCAGAATAGCTCTCCTCCAGAAGGAAGAAAGCTGCATCTCTAGTGCCACCTGTAGGTGACTATCCTGTAAGTCAATGTCCGACCTTTTATAGAGTCTTGAAAGACGACTGAGGTCAAAATTTATGGGCTCGGCATGGCCCCCCCACACACCTGGCGGTGTCGCTAGCACCGGAGGGGGCCCCGATGCTAGCGACAGCCACATTCACTTGTACCTGCGTCCGCAAAGGCACTGGGAAGAATTCCTGCGAAGGCCGGCGTGATGACGTCACTGCATAACGCTGGTCTGCGCATGCATCCCGCCCGGAGGCTGTGCATCGCTTCGTCCATTGCGGAAACAGGGCAAGGCAAGTACAATTTTTTGTAATGTGGATCTGGCAAAATACAGGGGGGATAGCTGCGTAGCACTATCTACAATGGGGGGGGGGTGCTGTGTAGCACTATATACAATGGACGCGATGTGTAGTACTATATACAATGGGGTGCGCTGTGTAGCACTATATACAATGGGGGGGGTGCTGTGTAGCACTATATACAACAGGGGGCACTGTGTAGCACTGTATACAACAGGGGGCGCTGTGTAGCACTATATACAAGGGGGGCTATGTTGCACTATATACAAGGGTGGTGTGCCACTATATACATGGGGGTGCTGTGTGGCACTATATACAAGGGGGTGCTGTGTGGCACTATATACAAGAGGTGGTGTGGCACTATATACAAGGGGGTGCTGTGTAGCACTATATACAAGGGGGTGCTGTGTGGCACTATATACAAGAGGGGGCTGTGTTGCACTATATACAAGGGAGGAGGGCTGTGTGGCACTATATACAGGGGGGCTGTGTGGAACTATATATACAAGGGAGGGGACTGTGTGGCACTATATATACAAGGGTGGGGCGCTGTGTGGTTTTATATAGAAGAGAGGGGCTGTATGGCACTATATACAGGAGGGGCTGTGTGCCACTATCTACTAAGGGGGGCTGTGTGGCGCTATCATACAGGGGGCATTACTGCTCTATTGTTTCCACCAAAAAAACAGAAACCTTACGGAACGGAGACAAAAGGAAACCATTTGCAATGGAAACATTACTATTGAAATCAATGGTAATGCAAATGGAAGCTATTTCCGTTTTGGTTTGCGTTCATGGGTACCCCTGATGGAAAGGTCTGACCAAAGCCATCAATTGAACCCCAATGCAGATGTGAACAGGCCCTAATTCAGCCCCATTTGGGGCCCAAATTTTAACCTTGCCCAGGGCCGCACTTTGTCTAAAACCGGTCCTGCAGATGGCTGTCTCTGGCTTGACACCTTTCTTGCTTCTGGAGGAGAGCTATTTTTCATTCTTTTTCCCGGGGAGCATTGCCCTTAAGACTCCCTACCAGCTTGACCTTTGCATGGAGAAACAGTACCTTCCAAGAGATGCTTTTTGATACAGGGGCATCTAAAAAAGAAACGTATACAGCGCAGTATACTTTTCTTTTAACATGGTAACCTATGGGCAACATATGTAGCTGTAGGGTATAAAAGTTGCATAAGTTAGGGGTGTACATTCGGCACACATGTCAGGAGATTTCCCCAGTGTATATGCCAAACGTAAACCCAAAGTGTGATATGAAAAGAGCCTTAAATGCGTGGGGAACCTGAAAAAAAAAAAGGAAACGGAGAGGAAGTGGCAAGTACAATGTTGTTACCCTTTTATTCTCTTCTGACAATATTAAAAATTAAACTTTTGCGTGACCCAAGTAAGTGGCTATAGAACTTTTCACAAATATCAGTCAGTTAACTGAGCTTTAAAGTTATGCGAAGTTATTTCTGCAAAGTAAAACACAATGGAGGCTAAAATACAGATCCATGTTTTAGCCTCCAGTAACCTATATGTTGGAAATACGATACTATAAGAGGAAACAAGGAAAAATTGCTGCTCCTCTCAACCCGTTTTATCAATAATGTCATGAAGTCAGCATTACCATGACAAAAAGTTGTGACCATTACAAAAATCCCTCCTCAGTATCAGTGTGATTATAATGGTGGCAAAGTTGCATTATTGGGGTTTTCCAGGTACATAAAAAGCGATTATTTAAAGGCAAAATTCAAAAATAAAAAACGTTACAATATACTTCTCAATAGTTCTCCTTTCACTTATCACCAATGTACTCTTTACAGCAATGAATGACGCCATCTCGTCCACAGCTTATTTGCTTGGTGACAAATTACTCCCTGATGGGTTGAAGTATATGACAATAAATATTCACATTTGGCCACCTGATCTCCTCCAGTAAACAATGCAGGCAGATAGGTCATCAGAGCTCCGAACAAGCAAAACGGACCTCCAACACTTGAAAAATCATATTAAAACTATTATGATGTTGGATGTACACACAACCATGTCTAGTCTGGGAACTGCTAGTGGGAACTGGATAGTGGAGGCTTACTGGGTAATTGCCCCTTTTGCCCTCCCAATAATTGTGTCCTGAATAATTCCCATATTGGTTGTCACACAGTTTGGGCAAAAACATATAGAACTTGCAACCATTTAAGAGAATTCTTAATAATTTGACAAAAGACGACAACTCAGTGCAGTAGTTCACAAGTGATGATTAATTATTGCATAACTAGCCAGGATTGTCATACAGGGGGCCCCGGGGCGTAACTAGATGGTGCTGGGCCCAGAGCAAACTTGTGAATACCGCCTGAGCATTTACCAACTCTATGTTGAAGGGTTCTTCCCAACTTAGATATTTATGGCATATCCACAGGATATACTATAAATGTCTGATAGATGCGGGCTGAGCTGTTTCAGTAATTCCAATGCGCGGCCACTTCTCCATTCCTTCTCCACCTGGATGCGGCGACCCTAAGGCCTTGTGCACGCTATAAAGATTTGCTGCAGATTTTGGATGCGTTTTTTAAGTTAAAACAAGAATTGGATCCATGAGAGCAAACCAATGAGGCCTTCCTTTATACATTTCTTCTCTTTAGGTTCCGTTTCTGGTATCGGGTTAAAAAATACATCCAAAATCTGCAGCAAATCTGCAGGCCTGATAGGTACGCCCCTGCAGGAACGCCAAAAATCCTGTATTGGAGGCCATATTGGTAGTCATTATTGAGACCTGATTCGATTTTTTTTACAAATTTAACTAACCCATAAAAAAATCTCAGTGATGTAGAAAGAAAGGATGAGATAAAGGATATCTTCCCTTGGCATTGATAGTACTGGGCAATTAAGGTCTGTGCACCGAGTCCAAGTTGCATGCCCCATACAATGCCATTGGTGTATCCCGTGACCATTGTCATTACAACATGTGGCAAAAGCAAGAATAGAGGCTTTCACCTAGCAGCCTGTAACCCCTGACTTCACGTATTACACAGGACAGCAGGGAGAGGACCACGGCCGGACAACGCACAAAGTGCTATGTCTGTCTAGTGTGTTGTGGGTATGTCAATCTTTGCCCTTCCCCCCTTGATAAAGACCATTTCCTATGTTCTCACCACCTCGGTTTTGTTTGCCCCTGCCACATGCATGAGTGATATCATACGACAATATTATAAAAGAAAGTGTAAATCTCCTGTGGACGTTTCTAGTAACACTTAATAGTGATTTTTATAATAGGTTTATTTAATGATTTAATTGCTGTGACTTTTTAGCCTACAGATATAGCAGGGAAAATACTATTTTAGGCCCTTCCATTCGGACTTAAAATAGTCATGGCCTCCCTCGCTATGTCCTGCTGCAGCTGTTTGCAGCGTGGGGCTGTTCTACACATTTTCATCATTGTAAACAGTTTTAAGCAAAGATCTCAGGCTACAAAAATACCCACAGGGGTCTGACGTGTTTTATAACAATGGGAGATTTTCAACTTTCTTCTACATAACTACAGAAAAATGCAGCATCTGATGTCAGATAATCAATTATGTGACCCCCAGGCTTCCCCGATTACAAAAGTGATATTAAGTCATTACATTTAGTCTTGTAAAAATCCAAAGAATGTATTTATTTAATTGAAATTAATTATCTGAGAGCCATTTCTGAGATTTTGCTCCTCCCATTTTTTTGTGTCCTATCACACGGCCCGATTCTGGCATGTGAAATGATTGTCGAAAAAGCTTGTTGATCGGCGCTCTTTTGGTCCTTTTACAAAGAGCAATGATCGTTTATGTATGTGACAAGCAATCATTACTAGGATCATTCGTACATTTTCAACATGTCGGCAGCACATCTCCCTGCGTTCACAGGGAGATGTGCTGCGGACTAGCCACCATTTTATTTTAAACAAGCAGATGAGCTGATCGTTGCCCTGTTTATACAGGGCAATGATTGGGAGTGAGCATTCGTATGAGCACTCGTTTGCCCGATCATTGGCCCGTGTAATGGGGCCTTAATTCAGAGGATCATAGGTAGATATTTCATAGAAAACACTGTTTTTTGACATCCCAATCTCACATATAATAAAAGTCTATCAGCAGCAGGAAACCCCACCGATACCATAAGTAAGACGTTGCTGATTTCCTGAAAGTGCTTTATGAGAAACCCATTTAAAGGGGTTGTCCAGCATACATGGCTGCTTACTTCCAAATACAGCGCCACATCTGTTCACAGGTTGTGTGTGGTATTGCAGCTCAGCCCTATTCACTTCAATTGAGTAGAGCTGAAATATCAGACACAAAACCAATAGACCTGTGTGGTAGTTTTAGGAAGATACAGCAAGGTTGTTTTTAATCCTGAAGAACCCTTTTCTTGATGTATGTAAGAGACAGGGGCAAACGCAGGATTTTTTTAAAGGGTAGTCTCCAAGTGCGATGGTGCTCATGTCAGAGATGGTAAAATCCTTCCCCCATTATACTCAGCCAATTTTCTACTCCCAAATTTTTTCATAAGGTAGTTTCGGGGTAAATAATAGTATTCCCATAAGGCAGGGTTCACAAGTCATTTTTGCTGTGGTTCGGGCAGTTTTACAAACAAATGAACCCAGCCTAATACTGTTGATGGTCTAGAGTGGTCTATTATCTACTATATGGTCTAGGGAGATGACAGTTAATATTAATATCACTTATCCATAGCGGGCAAGGACAGTTTAGCGGCTAACACTTTATATTAAATCATATAATAATAATATGGGTATTATTATATGTAGGATGGTGAAGTAATTAATGATAATAATCTATGGCCGGAATAAGTACCTATAATATAACTGTATTTAATTTAAATAGGCCAAAATATCTTCATAGAGGTTGGAGCTCTGTTTTTCTGATACAGATCTCCATATCCCCGACTTTCCTTCACACAACCATTCAGTTAAAGGGCTATCCCCATCTTAGACATTTACGCCTTAAGCACACGACCGTGTGTGCCGCCTCAGTCACGTTCGTGATCCGTGGAAAGATAGGTCATATCTTTTCATGTATCGGAAAGTTGGGTACGTTTTCATGGACCTGATTCACACGTCCGTGAAAACAATCGAGTGAAGCTGTGAAAACAAATGTTTAAGATGGGAATACGAAAACCCCTTAAAATGATAAAAGTTTGTCTGCCTGCAGCTGCCACTAGAGGGGGCTTACTGCATAGGGATTTATACAGCTCCCAATCAGATGTTGTCACAATTGTAACCAATACAAAACATAATTAATGCAAAACATTACATTTCCACTGATAAATGTCCATTACATCTAAATAAAGGTTTGTGTCGCATGACTTGAAATTTGTGGCATTGTATATGGAGGTCTTCATGTATTTAGAAGTGGAGAGACACGTACCTCACCTTGTTATTGTACCTTATTGTATATCATCATCCTTCTTTATTAACCTCACTAAGTCATACTTACAAGACAAGGAGTGGACACAGGAATTGCTCCAACCCCAAAGCAATAAAAACTTTAAAGGAAATATCTTGATTTCTTAAAAAGTCTGAAAATGTAAGGATATGTGGTAATTCACCTTAAGGCTCGGGCCCTAAGACGACATATCGCACACGATGTGTTGCTCTGCGATCTCACTACACAAATTCACATGCAATATCATAGCTGCATTTGTCAAAAATTGGGGAGGGTGTCCAATTAATTTCCTGGGATAATCGTAAATAATCAAACCCATAGAGCAGCATTGCATGCGATATTGCAATGTAATTTACCCTGGAGCCCCGGCCTAAACTAAATAAATCCCAATAAATGGAAGTCTTTGACTTGTCCCCTTCTCTTAAGTTGTAAATAATTAAATTCAGCCTTTTTTGGGTAATGACATCAAATACGGCCATCACTACAGGTGTTGCCACTAAGCTTTCCCACACTCCTGAAGGGCAAATATGCCAATTTATGCAGCATCCAAAATGATAGTATTAATTTTATATCTGTTTCCATATCTAGAATGTTCAGTAATGTAGGAAAGCTGAGTAGCAAATTTTTTAGCGCTCATTAGGTTTTTATTGTTGATTGTTTCTTTACTTGACCAAACTGCATTTTCTGTAACACCAAAATGATTCATTGATTAGTTTAGGAAAATGCGACTAATCCCATGACTGAAGCCAAAGGTTACACAGAGTTCTAAATGGCCATGTGCAAGTTTTTACTATGACATCAATAGTAGCAAGACGCTAAGGGTTAATAATACTACGTGACATACAAAACTATCGGAATACTCTTCAAAAACTAACACCTTAAAAATACCAGCAGAGGCGATACTGTTACCAGGCCAGTGTGCGGCCATACCATGCATTAACTGCTTCATTGCTGGGGACAGTTCGGAAGTGAAGGTCACGAATAGCAAGTGTTTTTAGGACAAAATTGCGCTTAACTCAATGTTTCGGTGACAATATGCAAAGACAATGGGCAGCAGACTGTTCTTACCTTGAGGATAGCAATCACAATTCTAGATTCCCCAGCTTGGATGGCGACAGTACTGATGGTGGTTGTTGATAGTTGTCCAGTTTGATCTCCTTCACCAGACATGATGTCCCAAGGAGCGAGTCTACAAACTATCCACAAAATAGGTGTACGAAATTTAAAGGAATCTTTCAGTCTACTCCGTAAAAGTAGTGAACATGGATATTAAAAATCATTGAGGAGAAAGCTCAGCCAGCCCTCAATACCCGAGCAGAAGGAAAGAACAGGAGGTTAAAAATAGATAGTCCCATTGAGTTTATCATCCTCCGGCTTGTGAGCTGACACTCCCCTAACCTCGCAGCACAGATCTGCCAGGGCACTTCTACTATACTATCAGAGACGTGGAGGTCGGCCGCAGTCCTCGACTTCTGGACGAGCGAATGGAAAAAATAAAAAACGTTTCTACAGGCAGAGGAGCTAAATTTGCTCCCGCTGCACAGATCAGTGAGGACTTTATAATTAGAGTGCTCACTTATAACCCTAGTGTACAGTGTGCTGTAGACTAGGCGGACACCGACCTAAACTATCAGATATAACAGGGCCCTCGAAATGAAAAAACGTGCCTGCTTATTGCCTTGGTTCTATGCCCCATGTTACTTATATAGAGAATATAGATGATTTCCAGTGGTCAAGTACTACAAACCTGGCATTACTAATAATAGCAATATTAACGAAAATAACAAAATAAACCCATCTAAAAATGCTATTTGTAGTTCCTGTATTAAGCAACTTTTTGCCACTTTTAGACTAGTTAATATAGTTTTATGATTCTGTATACTTCTTTTGCAAAAATAAATCATTTTGTCACACTTTGTCTGTTTCACATCAGCGTATTTGTAAATGTCCGTAATACGGATCCACAATAGGGACATAATGCAGATAAAATTGCATTGGTATTGCATCCATATTATAAATCCTATTACGGAAAATACGCAGCAAATCCGTTACCATGTGGACAAGACCTAACAGCCCTTTTGAAAAATGGATGCAATACTGATGACATACTGATAACATACTGATGCAATAAATATCACATACAAATCACATACAGATGCATCAGTATTTTAAGAACTTTCCATACACTTTTAATAGGCGTAGATGAAAGTAGTTTATGCTGCGGTTTTATATGCCCACGTGAATAGACTCATAGGTTAATAAACCCCGTATTACAGATAGAAAAATGGATATACTGAAGAAACATTCGTGTGTATGAAAGCAGAGTCAATCACAGGGGCGTAACTAGGAAAGACTGGGACCCTTAGCAAACTGTTGACTGGGCTCCCCCCTGTAGATATCGCAATACAGCCACCGCTGTGAATAATGCAATACAGCCCATCCTGTAGATAGTGTGATATGGCCCCCTGTAGATAGCGGTATACAGCCCCCCTGTAGATATCACCATACAGCCTCCCCTGTAGATCGTGCCATACAGCCCCCCTGTATATAGTGCCATACAGACCCCCTGTAGATCTTGCCATACAGTCCCCCTATAGATAGTGCCATACGGCCCCCCTGCAGATAGTGCCATACAGCCACCCCCGGTAGTTAGCGCCATATAGCGACCACCAAACAAATAAAACAAAAAAAGTGATACTCACCTAGGCCCCATTCCTGCAACAAATGGAGCGTAATCAACACCAACGGGATCCTTGCGTAGGCCAGTGCGATCCAGTGATGTCATCACACCGGCCTGAGCAGGGATCCCGTCCCTGCGCATGATAGGCTGCAGGCCGAACGTGGCCTGTAGCCTAGTAAATGGCAGAGTAGAGAGATACCTCCCTGCTCTGTCATAGTGTTCAATAGTATCTGCATCCTAAGGACGCAGATACTATTGAATGTGGCGTCGCTAACACTGTAGCAGCCATAGAGGCTGCTAGCGGCGCCACCGGACATGGGGGGGGCCGTGACAGCGGAAGGCACGGGCCCCCTCCTGCCGCGGGCTCCATAGCAGTATTGCCCCGGGCGAGTATTGCTTACAATAGCGGAGCAGAAAGCCATTGGCTCCCTCCCCCGCCATTATCTCTGGTAAGCCACAGGCTGTTTCAGTCCTGTGGCCTACTAGAGGTTGGGAGGACGGATGAAAAACGGACTAGCCAGAACATAATACAGAAACAAAAAAAATAAAAAATATTAAGAAATTGATGTGTATTGTGCATCCGTATTTGATCCGTCTTTTCATATGTATGTGTGGAGGAGCCCTTAGCTTGCATTCACTCTGGTGTATTACAGTTTTATCTGAGAGCTGTATATGTAGTATTAAAAATGGGTCAGATCCTTTTTTCCCAAGATAGCATCTTATCCCATTTTACTTCTCCCACACGGAGCTGTAATCATTTTGCTCATGTTTCAGCTCTAACGCCTTATGAATTTTTATGTTGATGTGATTTAAAAGGGAATTCCACCTAGAGTTAGATACATAGACATGTCAGTTAATAGCACTAATTGTGATCAGTGAACTGAGACCCCCATAGATTACTACAATGAAGAGGCTACGGTGTTCTAGGAATTTAATGTCTAGGAATTAACAGTGCTTTTTTGTTAAAGTGTCACTGAAATAAAGGATATTCTAGTGTATTTGGAGATCACCAAATGGGTTAGATAGCTCTAAAGTATTAGGATTAGAAAAACATGGCTGCATTCTTTCAAACACAACGCCACACCTCTCCATAGGTTGTGGCTGGTATTGCAGCTCAGCTCTGTGCACTCAAATGAAGCTGAGCTGCAATACCATGAACAACACATGGACAGGTGTGGCGCTATTTCTAAAAGAATGTAGCCATGTTTTTCTAATCTTGTACGAGCTCTTTAAAAGCACCACAGTCCCGTTGTTTTGAGAATTGCTAGAATGCCAGCTCATGGACCCCCCACCAAAGTGCTACCTTATGACTTATCTATACAACTATTGTAGAGTTGTGAATGGGATGAGTAGGAACTGCAGTGTTGTCAAATAGCAATATTACATCCTCTTAGCCAAAGCAACGTGTCACGTCAAGCCGGTGCAATGCAGAGTGTCTGCAACTTAATAGGTTACTGTAGCCCTGCTTCAATGCCCCTTGGTATCATAGGCTGGTCAAGAAATACCACAAGCTTTACTGCCCCACTGTTGAGGCTATGCTACCATCATAGCTGCATGTGACAGACGTTCTTATGTAGCCCTAGCCCAAATTCTCTCTCTTCCTCTGTTTGGTCTCTACCATTTGTCAGAGAGATCAGACTTGGAGCAATTCAGAAGCTGTAGGGTATGTTCAGACGCACCAGAATTTTGCGAAGCAATGGACGAAATCTGCAGCACATCTATGGCATATCGGGCATGCTGTGAATATAAAAGTCCACAGGATGCCATAAAATACATGCAGATTTTTTTCTGTTGCATGTAACTGGGGTTTTGGAAACCCCCATTTACTCGCATTGTACTATAGTTTGTCGTATATTTTTGGTGCAGAATCCGCACCGAAAATCCCCAATAAATCTGCAGCGTCTGAACATACACTTAGTGGTACAGTTATAAACAACACTATTGTAGTCCTGCAGGAGCGCAACCTCAAAGTTGTTTACAGGTTTTGAAAACAGTTCTGCAATTTCTAAAATTTGGTGTTTCAAATCCTTACCACATCCTGAGGCAGATAATTAGTACTGTACTTGTGGTGGGGTCTAAGGTGAATGGCTTGGGTTCCCTGTGGCAGCATGTCATGTTCAGCTTGGTAAGGGTGCAGTTACACATGGCAGACTTTGTTGCAGAAAAATCAATTCAATTCATGTGAATGGAACATGTAGAAATCCATGCACCTGCCACAGAAACAACCACATTCAGATAAATGGAACTGATTTTCAGACGCAGAAAAGTTTGGCAACCAAATCTGCCGTTTGTGACTGCACCCCAATTATTGCCTTATTTATTGGGAGTTCCTTCTGTACTTATTAGGCTGGGTTCACACGAGCATGTTCGGTCCGTAAAGGACGGAACATATTTCGGCCGCAAGTCCCGGACCAAACACACTGCAGGGAGCCGGGCTCCTAGCATCATAGTTATGTACGACTATAGTATTTGCGTGCGGCAAAACCGCAGCGTAATACAGTACCAACATAGTCAATGAGATTCCAGGTAAATTCCAGATTGCAGTATTTTTCGTGACGTACATTGCAGCTGCCTATTTTCGAAACTGCAGCTGCTCTCTTTTCAACATCTCTCCTTGCTGCCAAGAGACTAGGACATCCTATATTAACTCAGAATTCTCTAAAGGGGTATCTGAAAATGGGTTTCCTAAACTGGACAGCTCCTTTAAAAATGGTGATGAATTGAAGCTCAAAGTAGATTTGAAAGCTACGGATTTTTTTTCATTGTGCAATGATTAAGGCCTTATTCAGACGAACGTGATAAACGTCAGTCTGTCGGCCGTTGAAACAACGGCCGTCACACGGACCTGTATAGTTCAATGTGGCCGTTCACACGGCCGTTGTTTCAACGGACCGTGTGAAGGGTCCGTGAGAAAATAGGACATGTCCGATTTTTTCACACTTCCCGCATCGTTCCATAGACTCTAATCTATGGGGGATGCGTGACGTCGCGTACCGCCGCGCAGAGCACGGATGCACCTTGGACGTGAATAACTTCCGTTTCCCACATCCGGGATGCGCAGTGCTCGTGTGAATCCGGCCTAAGGTTTAGCTACATAATATCAGAACCCCCTTCAAAATCTTAGGGTTGGGGGAGGAGATGGACCTATTTTAATTGTCAATATGGGCGGCATGCACTACCTTTGTGAGCTACTCTATTGATTCTGCCAGTCAACCATTGTAAAATGAATATTCCAGGCATGTCGTTCTGTTTTTACCTTTCATGTTAATTAAAAAAGTGCGTTCACGAATGTTGCATTAGCTGTAAATACTGAAATCTACATCAAAGGTTGCAGCGCTCTATTTTTATGTCAGAAAATTATAAATGCAGACACCCAGAGTTGTTTAGCCGGGAGATTCTCTGATGTGGCAAGTCTGACAGATAAATGCCCTAAACTCCTGTTCCATGTCCCTGTCTCAGCTGCTCTGTAGCAGAATATCAAACAGCTGTCATCTAGCCCCGAAAGCAACGGCTGCCATGTCTGATACTTGTCGTAAAGAAGCTTCGGAATTACAGTCACTTTTCAAGATCTCCGACTCATTCATCTCGTCTCCATAAGCTCTTTGTAATTATTTGTGGGGAAAATTATGAATCTATTTATAAGAATAAAATCTCAATATATAAAGTTACTAATAGCGATAAAGTCACATATAATAGCATTCAGTCATGTGCAATACCTATGTAAATTTGGTTACATAAGTTACATTGATATTCAAAAAGTAATGCCCTGTTCACACAGATTTTGACCTGCCTGCAATTTCTTGCTGCGATTTTGGCTGTGGGCAAGAAACGCCGCAAAAAACGCATTCTCTGCCTCCCGTTGGTTTCAATGGGAGGTGTGAGGCGTAACCACGGCAAGAAATAAAATGCCACGCTTTTTTAACGAGAGCGGCTAAAAGCCGCCGCAAAAAAACTCACCTCTGCCTCCCATTAAAATCAATGGGAGACGGTTTGGGATGTTTTTTGGCGCCGATTCCGACACGTTTTTTGCATCAAAATCAGCATAACATTTTTTTATGTGAACACGGCCTAAGGGAGATTAACACAACCAAAGAGTTTTATCATATAATTGTGGAAGCTTACTGTATACTGATTTACAAATGTATAAATCATGATGCATTATTATTATTCTCCCACTAGGGGCAGCTGCTGGCAGTCACAATTTTATAATATAACTTTGTGTGAAGGGAAACAGGGTATTTGGAGGGCTGATCAGAAAAACGGAGCTCCAGCGCCTATAAAAATACATTTTGAAATTTATCAGCACTTAATTAATGGAGGACCTGTCACCTCTTCTGACGTGTCTGTTTTAGTAAATAATTGTATTCGCCATAAAATGAAAATTCTGGAGCATCTTTTCTTAGAACTCTCTGTTGTGCTGTTTCTTTGTTATTCCTCTTAGAAATTTATGAATAAATTGACAACTGGGTGTGAGGGTTTGTTCACACTGGCTATTTTCAGCTGTTTTTCGGGCCGTAAACGCCCCGAAAAATGGCTAAAAATGCAGGGGCTGAACGCTTACAAACATCTGCCCATTGATTTCAATGGGAAAAACGGCGTTCCGTTCCCACGAGGGTGTTTTTTACGCGGCTGTTTTTAAATGCGGCCGCGTAAAAAAACGATTTGTAAAAATTAGTGCATGTCACTTCTTGAGCCGTTTTTTATTGACTCAATAGAAAAAAACGCTCCAAAAACGCCACAAAAACCGCAAGTTGCTTAAAAAACGGCTGAAAATCAAAGGCTGTGAAAACAGCTTCGTATTTTCAGTTGTTTTTTGTTAAGCGTGTAAACATAGCCTTACTGTTCCCCTTGTCAAAGCGGAGTGTCTCTACACAGTCTCACTCTGTCTGCACTGATTGGACAATGCCAGACTGTGTATGGACACACCCCCAACTGGTAACACCCAGTAGTCAATTTATTTCTAAATCTAAAGGTGGAATAACAGAGGCACAATATAAACTTCTAAGAAAAGATGTTCCAGAATTGTTATTTCATGTGGAATTCAAGTATTTACTAAAAACCGACATGTCAGGAGAGGTGACGTCTCCTCCTTAACACTTGAATGTTCGCTAAAAAAAAACAACCAGTAACTCCTTTTGAAGAAACTCGAGAAAAATTGTCTCCAGCAAAAAACCCTCTCCACCTACAGGTACACCACTGAAGGCATGACTACAAACTACGCAAGATAAAACAGTGGCCTGTGTGTGACCTTACCTTTAGGCCTGGTTTACGCGAGCGTGTGCGTTTTGCGCGCCTAAAAAACACAGCGTATTGCGCGCGTTGCAATTGCGTTTGGCATGCGTATACGCCGCGTTGCAGGGGTAGTTAATGCGATGCCAGCCTACAAATAGGCAGGCTGGCCCAACCCCTGCTTGCTGGGTGAACAGGTTGTCCGCCTTATTGCAGCCTCTGCTGAAACCCCAGTGTGTGTTTAAACTGTTGACACGTGTTTGGGCTTGCAAGCCACATTTATGCCTTCTCAGTCGCTGGCACGTGTGCTGCTTGCGTGGATGATTTTTTGGCGAACGGCGAGCCATGCTGCAGCACCAGCCACGTAGAAGAAGTCGGATTTGGGTTCATCCACTTCTGGCCCAACGAACCTCCAAAGGGCACTTTCATACACTCTATGAGGACTTACGGCGTCACCCCGAAAAATGTTGTGCGTTCTGCCGCATGTCTGTGTCCACCTTTGATCTTCTGCGCAGATTCTCCCTGGAATCACCTACCAGAATACCAACATGAGACGCTGCATTTCCCCTGAGGAACGACTGCTTGTGACCTTGAGGTATGTGTGCAGTTGCAATTAGTTCTTAGAGGACGCTGTATGTTTTACAAGTCCGCCCTAATATGTGTTCTTTATTGTTTCGGTTTTATCTTGCCTTTAGATTTCTGGCCACAGGCAATTGTTACGATTCGTTACATTTTGAATTTCTTTTGGGAGTGACCACCATTTCCTTCATTGTGACATCCACCTGTGTCGTGTTGTGGCAGAGATTAAAGACCACGGTCATGCCTCAGCCCACGACAGAACAGTGGCTTCGAATTTCGGACGGATTTCTTCGAGCAACTCAATTTCTGAATTGTATTGGTGCCCTAGACGGCAAGCACATTCGTGTGAAGAAGCCCCCATACTCGCGATACTATAACTACAAACAGTTTTTTTCCATCGTGTTTTTGGCCTTGGCGGACAGTAATTATTGTTTCACGATTGTAGACATAGACTCGTATGGAAGCTCTGCTGATGCCCGCATATTCCGTTCATCCAGAATGGGTAAACGACTTTGGAATAATCAACTGGCGGTGCCGGAACCTTCCATCCTCCCTGGCTCCAGCGGCCCACCAATCCCAAATGTCATAGTTGCAGATGAGGGTTTTGCCCTGACAAGGCAAGTAATGCAGCCTTTTGCAAGAAGGGGCTTGGATGAGCGTCGACGCATGTTCAATTTCCGCCTATGCCGAGCTCGAAGATGTGTGGAATGTGCCTTTGGCATTTTGTCTAACAGGTGGCGGGTGTTTCTGTCTACAATGCAATTGTCACCGCAGAATGTGACACGTGTCATACAAGCGTGTGTAGTTCTGCATAACTTCTGCCGCATTCATGATGCAACGTTTGATGCAGAATATATACTAACAAATGCACCCACCAGCAACACTGTGCCGGCAATTCCACTAGGGAGATCTCTCACATCCGGACTCCGAGTGCGGGAAAGTTTGGCTGCATATTTTGAGAGTCCATCAGGAGCCGCACCATGGGGGCTTGATGTCATTTAAAGGGTCGCATATTTCTTTGTTTATTGTGTCCACAGGTCCGAAGTGGCCAGTGTTTGTTGTTTTCGGTTAGGGGCTTGTAGTGTTAGGGACTCGCAATACATGAGGACCCTTGACGTGGGTTGCGAGCTTACATCTGTTGGGGTTTGTACTTGCCATTTGCCAGTCCTGAAACTGTTTGCATGAGAATGAATTATGTTCGCAAAAATTAAATTCTCCTCCAATCGCTACTGTCCTTTCTGTGGCTATAGGCACATGACAGCACACCAACATTCACATCTGTTACAAACAATGGCAAACCCCTACAGATAAACTAATACCTCATTGAACGTGTGAAATTATTTTGGGCCAAGCCCAGCAGTGTGTGAGTGTACAGTAATATACATTTTAGGTAATAATTTTGGTGAAGGGGTTGAAAAAATAACAACACGCAATTGCAACTGTAAACACCTTCGTTTTAATGTTTAATGCAAACCAAAAACGGGGTGCAAAAGAACCAAACCAAAAAAAGTAAACGGCACACCAACATGGTGCAAAACATACGTGGGCAGACTATGCACGCATTCAAACATGAACGTTGTTCGGCTCAGGCCACAGCCACTTTTATAAGTGGTGGTATTGGTGGCCCGGGGAAGTGTACGCGGGCATTTCAGCACCACTATGCTAGCCATGGAGCTGCTGAGGATGTTCGTCTCCAGCATAGTGGTGCTGATGATGGGCCTGGTAACTGGGTCCAGGGAAAGGGGGAGCGAAGGGTTCTGGACCTCTGCTGTATTGCGGCAAATTGTGCTCGCGGGCAGGCAGAGGACCAGGGGAAAAACGGGCAGGCCCAGGTCGATATGGATGTGGCCGTGCGCTGGGGGTGGGTGGGTGGTATGGGGCAGGGTAATTTGAGCACGTGGAAGCCATGGCGAATCCTCGCCACTGCTCGATAGCAGTGAAACAGTGGCGAGGATTGTGGGGGGGGGGGTGTGGCGCTATCAATGAGGGATATAATTGCAGAGTGTAGGCGTGCCACCCTATCCACTGGTACCCTCCGCAGCAGTGGCACTATTCCCCTTGCAAAAAAATCCTGGCCGTCTTCGTAGGCCGCTCGACGCAGGAATTCTAGGACCCGAGAATCAACCTGGGCCCCAGCGGCTGGCTGCTGACTGCGCCGGCTTCTGGCTGGACGCGGGGGGGGGGGTGGGTTTCTGCCGGAGGGAGTTCGGCAGGGGCCGGGTCCTGGGGTGTTGGCTCCGGGGTTAGGGGCACCAGTCGACTGCTGGGAGGATGCGTCAGGGAGTCGGGATGGTCACTCTCCTCCTCCGTGTCGTTCAAATTGTCAGTAGTTCTGTAATTGAAAAACATAATGAGCAACCAATAGTCATCATTGCCCAAAAATGCTTTATGGCGAACATGACATGTGCAAACAAACATTTACGCAGGCAATAGCACATTTACTTACGATCTCATCTCCATGATATCCTTCAGGAACATGAGCTGCTTTGTGTAGATGTAGGGCCGTTTTTGGGAAGCCCCATCCCCACTTCGGCCTCTGTCGCCCATCTCATGCCGGAATTGGTCCCTGCAGCTCCGCCAGCGTGTTTTAATATCCTGGACTGTAGGATGAACACCAAAAACATGGTCACACATTGTGGTAACGCACAAACAAATCGACCCTCAAATACATGACGGGCCCTACACAGCAAATGACATGCTACACGGTGATGTGGAAGCGACACAAAACGAAAGTTGGGCATTTAGCAAAAGACCAAGACAGGGACACACTACTTCAATAGGGGTGACATTGCATCGTTTATAAAGACGTACTCACCCATTCTAGTGCGGTCGCGGGTCCTGCTTCCCTCCCATTCACTGCTGAACAGCGCCTGAGCTATATGGTCCCATGCGTCCTCCTTGGCGGAGCGGTCATGGTAGGACTCCGCACGGGTGTCTCATATTTCGTGCCTCTCCTGCACAAGGCAGATCAGCCTCTCCACGTCCATCCCACGCGGCATGACTGCAGTTGTTTGGCTGGAGTTTTGACTGTGGCAAACACGCAGATGAATCTCAAGCACTTCCTGGTTTGTATAACAAAGAAAAAAGATATTATCCTTTTGAATAACCCAAAAGAAATGCAATAGTTATTGCACGGTGCCGTCCAATATAATTTTAGCAAAAAAGAAAAAAGAAAGACAAATGGACCAACCAGCACACTTTGGGCAAAAAGTAAATACAAAATAAAGCTGTTTAAACTAAATACAAAATTATTTATTTAATATTAAAAATTTTTTAAAAGTATTGATATCAATTTCATTATACATGCACATTTGTCATATCAATGAAAATTCATTGTGCATAAAGCTGGGTTACTAACATTGATGCAAGTACTATTGCAGTATACCGACAATTTAAATATATCCGTCCAGACAAATGTTAAACAAGATATTACAATAATATTTTGTGATTTAAGGGAAAGTAACATCCAAACATCATCCAAACTTCCTGGTTTGTGCTTGTTTGGACCAGTTTTACAAAAGTCATTTGCATGGACATAACAAGTGATGCGTGAAAAACGCGCATCCAACGCAGGTGCTTCCGTGTGGCATGCGTGGTTTTCACGCACCCATTGACTTCAATGGGTGCGTGATGCGCGAACAACGCACGAATATAGGACATGTCGTGAGTTTTACGCAATGCACTCGCGCTGCGCAAAATTCACACACTGTCTGCACTGCCCCATAGACTAATATAGGTGCGTACGACACGCATGAAAAGCACACGCATCGCACGCGTGTATATCACGCTCGTGTAAATGATGCCTTACACAGGCCAATTATCAGCCAAACGAGCGTTCACAGAAAGCTCCTTCCAGATCATTGCCCTGTGTAAACAGGGCAACGATCAGCCGATGAACGAGGAAATGCACGTCCATCGGCTGAGTGTATCGTATATGCAACCTAAAATATTATCGTTGTCGACAGCACATCTCCCTGCCGACAAGATAGAAATGTGTGGGGACGAGCGATCATATTAACGAGCGCTCGTCCCCATACATAGCTCAGGGAAGACTTTGCTTTATCAGATTGTCTGGACAGCCAGACACATCACCAGTGCTGCTCTTCTGTCACCAGTCAATCTCAGCATTGAGATTTGCTCAAACAAGGTTAGATCCGTATCATTAGAAATTGGATATTAAAGTGCAGCTAAACGTTTGACAAACTTCTGACATGTCATAGAGACACGTCAGAAGTTTGTATTGGTGGGGTCCGAGCACTGAGACCCCTACCATTCGCTAGAACCAAGCACCTGAAGCACTTGTGTGAGCGCTCAGCCACTTTGTGTCTGTTCGGTTTTTTCCGGAAAAAAACGATCGGTGCATGGACTCAATAGAAAGTCTATGAGCCTGTACTCCGATACATCAGCTTTCCGGAAAAATTACAGAAATTTGTCAAACGTTTAGCTACACTTTAAGGGTATGTTCACACGATTCGAAGGGAAAACAGCTCCTGATTTTCAGACGTTTTTTGAGCAGCTCGCATTTTTCGTGGCGGTTTTCGCTGCGTTTTTACGGACGTTTTTGGAGCTGTTTTCAATAGAGTCTATGAGAAAACGGCTCCAAAAACGTCCCAAGAAGTGTCCTGCACTTCTTTTGATGAGCCGTCATTTTACGCGCCGTATTTTGACAGCGACTCGTAAAATGACAGCTCGTCTGCACAGAACATCGTAAGACCCATTGCAAGCAATGGGCAGATGTTTGCCGACGTATTGGAGCCGTCTTTTCAGGCGTAATTCGAGGCGTAAAACGCCTCCATTACGTCTGAAATGAGGTCGTTTGCACATACCCTAAATCCCACATAGACAAACTTACTTCTAAGGGTATGTGCACACGATATCGACCATTACGTCTGACTTTGCGGAGCTGTTTTCAGGAGAAAACAGCTCCGTCATTTCAGACGTAATTGCTCCTCCTCGCATTTTGCGAGGCGTCATTGACGACCGTAATTTTGAGCTGCTCTTCATTGAATTCAATGAAAAACGGCTCAAATTACGTCCAAAGAAGTGTCCTGCACTTCTTTGACGAGCAAGTCATTTTACGCGTCGTCGTTTGACAGCTGTCAAACGACAGCGCGTAAATTACAGGTCGTCGGCACAGTATGTCGGCAAACCCATTCAAATGAATGGGCAGATGTTTGCCGACGTATTGGAGCCGTATTTTCAGGCGTAAATCGAGGCATAATATGCCTCGTTTACGCCTGAAAATAGGTCGTGTGAACCCAGCCTAATTTTCAATGAATCAGCTGTAAGTTGTATCCCTCAACACCTGAATTTTTACCAATAACAAATTGCAACATACATTTTTTAATACAAATGTAATGACATGGTATGGAGGGGTAAATCAGGTCTAGGAAGTGTCTGGATGTGGCACCTTACTACAATGCATCTATAAAGTCTATGGAGAGTGTTTAAAATATGAATGTATCCGTATTTGATTCGTATTGTATCAGTATCTCACCAGTATTGCATCCGATTCTCTTTTGTAACTGAATAATATCCCTCGATAACAGCCCATCAGTATTATGGATCTGTAATACTGATGCAACACTGATGATATACTGATGCAATATCATCTGTCATATTTCCATATTGCAGATCCATATTACAGACATTTACCAAAATGCGCATGTTGAAGCAGCCAGTTCACATCTACATTTTTACCTACGTTTAATGTATACGCAGGGAAAAGAACACAACGTATTAAACGAAGGCTCGGACAGATGCCTAACAAGAGCATCCATCACCCATAAACTATAATGGCACCAATTAAGGGATATGTCATGAAAAGCGGTCATGAGAGTTCATGACATATCCATTAAACGGATACCATTAAATCCTATGGGTGACAGAAGTTAGTTAGTCATATGTCACTGTATACCGGTATATACCAGCCTGACGGAAGCCAAAAGAGCACTCTATGGAACCCCATGGACATGTTTAGCATGTATATCAGGAGCATTTCCGGTGTACATGCTAAACCAAGGGAAAAACGCAATGTGAACGGGGCCTTAGGGTGTATTCACCTGTGCCGACTTTGTCACAGCTTTTTTTTTCAGCGTCTTTTTCAAAATTTCAGCAAAACCTTTTCATTTGGTGAAATTACAGTATGTTTTGCTGCAATTTTGTGCAAACTACACCATGTTCCAAATTATTATGCACATTGGATTTAGTTGTCATAAACATTTAATTATTAGTTTTTCAATTAAACTCATAGATGCTATTGTGTCTGAGGGTATGTTCACACGGCAGCGTCCGTTACGGCTGAAATTACGGTGCTGTTTTCAGGCGAAAACAGCACCGTAATTTCAGCCGTAATGGCATGTTGAGGCGCTATTTCGCTGCGTCCATTACGGACGTAAATGGAGCTGTTTTTCCATGGAGTCAATGGAAAACAGCTCCATTTACGTCTGCAGAAGTGACAGGCACTTCTTTAACGCGGGCGTCTTTTTTACGCCCCGTCTTTTGACAGCGGGGCGTAAAAAAAATGACCGTCTGCACAGAACATCGTAAGACCCATTCTAATGAATGGGCAGATGTTTGCCGACGCTTTGGAGCCGCTATTTCAGACGTAATTCGGGGCAAAAACTCCCGAATTACGTCCGTAAATAGTGTGTGTGAACATACCCTTAGGGCTCTTTGGATCATTGTAATCAATCTCAGACACCAGTGATAATTAGTTTGCCTGGTGTGCCCAATCAAAGGAAAACTACTTAAGAAGGACTTTCCACATTATTAAGCAGGCCACAGGTTTCAAGCAATATGGGAAAGAAAAAGGATCTCTCTGGTGCCGAAAAGCGTGAAATAGTGCAATACCTTGGAAAAGGTATGAAAACATTGGATATTTCAAGAAAACGTAAGCGTGATCATCGTACTGTGAAAAGATTTGTGGCTGATTCAGAGCACAGATGGGTTCGTTCAGATAAAGGCATAATGAGGAAGGTTTCTGCCAGACAAATTAATAGTATTAGGAGAGCAGCTGCTAAAATGCCATTGCAAAGCAGCAAACAGGTATTTGAAGCCGCTGGTGCTTCTGGAGTCCCGCGAACCTCAAGGTGTAGGATCCTCCAGAGGTTTACAAGTGTGCAAAAAGCAATTATTCGGCTTTTATTGTGCAAAAGTAGTGAAAGCATAGGAAAATCGATATAAATTTGGTATCACTGTTTTTATAGAACCCGCACAATAAACTAATCATATTATTTAGAGTATGTTCACACGAGGGCGTCCGTAACGGCTGAAATTACGGGGATGTTTCAGCCTGAAAACATCCCCGTAATTTCAGCCGTAACGGCATGTGCAGGCGCTTGAACGCCACGTCCATTACGGACGTAATTGGCGCTGCTATTCATTGGAGTCAATGAGTAACGGCTCCAATTACGGGCAAAGAAGTGACAGGTCACTTCTTTGACGCGGGCGTCTATTTACGCGCCGTCATTTGACAGCGGCGCGTAAATTACACCTCGTGTGAACAGACAAACGTCTGCCCATTGCTTTCAATGGGCAGATGTTTGTCAGCGCTATTGAGGCGCTATTTTCGGACGTAATTTGGGGCAAAAACGCCAGAATTACGTCTGTAATTAGTGCGTGTGAACATACCCTTACACTGCACGGTGAATGCCGTAAAAGCAAATCACAAAAACAATTGTGGAATAGCTATTTTTTTCTATTCCCGCCCTAAAATTAATGACATTTATTTTAATTCAACATATGTATCTCAAAATGGTGCCGTTAAAGATACAATTTGTACTGCAGAAAACAAGCCCTCATACGGCTACATCGATTAAAAATGTAAAAATTTAAAAACCATGGCCCTTGGAACGCAGTGATGCAAGAACAGAAAAATTGGTGCATCATCAAGGCCCAAATAGTTGCTTCCTCAAAGGGTTAAAGGAGTTGTCTGAGATTTTAAGAAATGAAATCGGCTGCAGGAAATTTAAAAAAATAAAATAAACTATATTAACCTATTAAATATCCCAACGCTCCAGCGCCAATACTCTGGTGGTCACTGACTGTCTTTGTTTATGTTCCCGGAGCTATGACGTCCTGTTCATTCACATGATCACTACAGCCAATAACTAGCCAGCGCTTGGCTGCAATGGTCGCGTGGATATATAGCACGTTATCAATTCTGGAAAATAAACAAAAACTGGCGAGGACCACTGGAGCGTTGGCGCCTGAGTGGCAGGGGATGTAACTGGTGAGTATTGTGTTGTTTTTTTTTTTATAACATTTCCTGCACCATTTTTTAATTCTTAAAGTCTCAGACAACCTCTTCAGCCACCTGCTCTGAAGACTAAACCATAAGGGATATATAAAGAGCATATTGTAAATCTCAGCCCACATTACCAAAGAATGGATTAAATGTCTCATTCACTGGCATTGATAGATAATGCTATATTTATGACTGTGAGAATCTGAATACCTTATGATTTAAGAAGCTTTTTACTCTGGACTCATCTGAATTTGAAATAACTTTACCAGTCAGCATTATCTAATGGAGCATTTCCTCATAGGACTCTGCTCAGCAAAATATCACATAATCCAGCATTAAACCTCATCAATTGCTGGGAAACAAGTTACATGCCGAACATATTCATTTTAATGGAATCCCTGGTATCCGTGATATCCAGGGGCGTAGCTAAAGGCTCATGGGCCCCGATGCAAAAGTCCCCCCCCCTGCAAACTTCTCATTACCGACGGTCCGCAGCTTTCAGCTGCATTGCTGGGTCTCCAAAGAGACCCAACAATGCAGCACTAGCAGCCGGGACACTAAGGACTTAAAATGTCAAGGGAAATAGCCCCAATACATATGTGTCCGCCCAAAAATAATGTATGTGTGTATATGAGACAGCATAGCATATCTATAGCACTATGACCCTATCAACTATGGATAGGATTAGATTCAGTGGCTCAGCAGACAGTATCACACATGATAGGATTAGATACAGTGGCTCAGCAGACAGTATCACACATGATAGGATTAGATACAGTGGCCCAGCAGACAGTATCACACATGATCGGATTAGATACAGGACTCAGCTCGCTGACATTGCGGCTCCAGCGCTGGACCCAGGAAAGGTAAGAATAATAATTTTGCTTCTTTATGTGTTACTAATTATTTTTGTGTGTTTGTGTTTTTTTACAAGTTCGGCTACGAGGACTTCAATGTCAGCGTTTTTTTATTCTCAATAAAATGGTTAATGGGGGTTGTGTTTTTTTATTTCAATAAAATATTTTTTCTATGTGCTTGTATTTCTTTAAACTTTATTCACCGCCTTAGTAATGGCCGCTGGCTGATTGATAACCTCCATTACTAAGGCCGGGCTTAATGTTAGCCGGTGCAGAGGCTAACACTAATGACCAATTATTACCCCGGTACCCACCGCCACCAGGGGTGCCGGGAAGAGCCGGGTACGAACCAGTACCCGACTATCTGTAGTAACGGTCAGGTACTGGGGCGGCCGCAGGCTGGTAGTATTAGGCTGGGGAAGGCCAAAAACAGTGGCCCATATCCACCCCAGTTTTGCTAGGCTGCTGCTGTGTTGTTTCTGGCTGGTTATGAAAATTGGGGGGGGGGACCCCACATCGTTCTTTCCAATTATTATTTTTTTTATTTTTTATTTTTTAAATGACGTGGGGTCCCCCCCATTTTTCATAACCAGCCAGATATAATAATGCAGCAGCAGCCTAGCATCACCAGGGTGGGAAGGGCCACTGTTTCTGGCCTGTCCCGGCCTGATACCAGCCTGCGGCCGCCCCATTGCCCGACGATCACTACAGATGGTCGGGTACTGGATCGTACCTGGCTCTTCCCAGCACTCCTGGTGGCGGTGGGTACCGGGGTAATAATGGGGGTTAGTGTTAGCCTCTGCATCGGCTAACACTAAGCCCCGCCTTAGCAATGGATGCTGTCAATCAGCAGGTGGCCATTACTAAGGCGGTAGTAATATAGTTTAAAAAAACAAAACACAAAGACATAGAAAAAATATTTTATTGAAATGAAAAAAAAAACACACACAACCGTCATTAACCATTTTATTGATAATAAAAAAAGCCGTGATCGAAGTAGTCCTGGAATCCGAAGTAGTCCAATGACCGAACCTGTAAGAAGACACACAAAAAACGATTAGTAACACATGTGTTAGGCTTAGATACAGGGCCCATGTGTGATACTGTCTGTGGGACCCTGTATCTAAGCCTACCACAAGGTAGGCTTAGATACAGGGTCCAGCAGACAGTAATCTTATACAGTATAAGATTACTGTGTGCTGGGGCCCTGTATCTAAACCTACAGTGTGGTAGGCTTATATACAGGGCCCATCAGACAGGATAACACATGGGCCATGTATCTAAGCCTACCATGTGATTGGCGTAGATACAGGGCCCAGCAGACAGCATCACACAATCTGTAATCCTGTCTCATGGGCCCTCTAAGCCTGCTACATCATAGGCTTAAAGGGGTTGTCCAGTGCCTAAACATTGATGGCCTATCCTCAGGATAGGCCATCAATAGCTGATGTGTCAGGGTCCGTCTCCCGGGACCCGCCAATCAGCTGTTTTGAAGGGGCCGCAGCACTCGTACGACAGCTGCTTCCCCTTCATTTCACCACTCGCTCACACTGTGAATCGCCAACACGGATTCACAGTGTGACCGGAATGAAGGGGAAGCAGCTCTCGTACGAGTGCTGCGGCCCCTTCAAAACAGGTGATTGGTCGGCTCCCGGGAGTAGGACCCCGCCAATCAGCTTTAACAGTCACGGATACTAATCTTACCTTCCTTTTCAGCCGCGGTGGAAGTTCTGTCCTCTCGATGTTGTGCGCGGCGCATAGCGTTGTGACGTCATGCGCTGCGCACAGCGCTGTGACGTCAGGACCTCCGCTGCGATCCGGAACCAGGAAGGTAAGTACAGTCTGTTACTATAGTAACAGGGGCCCGCGGCCCGAGTTACTATAGTAACTTTTTATTGATGTGGTGCAGGGGGCCGTGGGCCCCCTGGCTTCGGGGCCCGGACGCAATTGCGACCCCTATAGCTACGCCACTGGTGATATCACAAAATGACTTTCATGAAAATTTACACATACTGGTTATAACAAAAAAATTTTAATAAGTAGATAGATAGACACCTGCTACTTCCTCAATTTGCATAACCTTACGGCTTGCCCTTCTTGGTGTTGCAATTTCAATGTTGAGGACTCGGAGCGTAGATCGATGAAGTGTAATAAGGCCATGTTTTAACATTCGTATTCCAACTGCAAGATGCAGACCCCCTGCCGTTGTACTGAACCAAATTTAGTGGTGCTAGTGCATAGTGATGCAGACATCCATCCCAAAGTGATGAATGATTGTGTCATCTAAGTGATGGAGTTTTGTGGAGTTGGCCCTTTTCACACAGCCTGTACTTTCTTGCCACGGTTTTCGCTGCATTTTTGGTAGCGGCCATTGAGCGATGCAGCGAAAATAGCTTTCTCTGCCTCCCATTGATTTCAGAGAAAAAAAAGAGCATGTCCCTGTTTTTTCAAATCAATGGAAGACAGTTTCGGGCGTTTTTTGGCGCCGATTCCTACGTGGTTTCCGCATCAAAATCAGAGCCAAAAAAAACTAGGCCTTATTCACATAAGTGTATTTTGGTCAGTATTTTGCATCAATATTTGGAAGCCAAAACTAGGAGTAGAACATAAAAAAAAAACCTTACTTTAAGGCCTGATTCACACGTGGGCTGCGCATCTCGGATGTCAAAAACTGCAGTTTTTCACGTCCGAGGTGCATCCGTGCTCAGCACTGTGGGACACGATGTCACGCATCCACCATAGTTGAGTCTATGGAGGGATGTGTGAAAAGATAGGACATGTCCTATTTTCCCACGGACCCTTCACACAGTCCGTTGAAACAATGGCTGTGTGAACGGCCACATTGAATAACATAGGTCCGTGGGACGGCCGCCCCACGGATGATTAACACGTTCGTGTGAATCAGGCCTAATGAAAAGATTTGTACCTCTGTTGTGTTTTGGAACCACTGCTGGTTTTGGTCTTGTGAGGCCTTAATTCACACAAAGCGTAAAATACGCACTGTGGAACTAGAATGTGAGAGATGTGGATTTTGTCATGGATTTTACCTAATGGATCGCAATGAGTGAAATCGGCAACAGATAGGACAGATTTCTCCTTGCTGTGAAACGGGCAGTTTATGATGAGACAATCCCTTTAGGAGCTAAACTTTTCATATACAGTATAAACTGAAGGCCACTTATAGACTGGTTCATGCTTCACTTGAATGGTTGGTGGGCTTCATTATCTTGCCCGAACACTTACGGAACCCCTTCAAAACCCTGCACAATTTTGTTTTTCATAGTTTTTATGTGTTGTTTTTCTCAATGTAAGCAAATAAAAAAACAATAAAATTGTCTTCCTGTAGCAAATACTACGGGGAGCTCACTGCATATTAGTGGGTCTCCTGTCGATGTCTAGAATAAGGGTATGTTCACACGCACTGTTTTCAAACGTAATTCGGGCGTTTTACGCCTCAAATTACTCTTGAAAAAACGGCTCCATTACGCCTACAAACATCTGCCCCTTGCTTTCAATGGGTTTTACGGTGTTCTGTTCCCACGAGGTGTTATTTTACGCGTCGGTCAAAATACGGCACGCAAAAAGATGCTCGTGAAAAAGAAGTGCTTGTCAATTCTTGGGACGTTTTTGGAGCAGTTTTTCATTGACTCCATTGAAAAAACAGCTCCAATAATGTCTGTAAAATACGCCGCGAAAAACACGAGTTGCTACAAAAATGTCTGAAAATCAGGAGCTGTTCGCCTGAAAACAGCTCCGTATTTTCAGACGTATTTTGCGAGGCCGTGTGAACATACCCTTAAGGGCTGCAGCATTTGACCTTTGATTAAGGTCACAAGAAAGCAAGCTATACCACGATTTGCTGTTTAAGTAGCATGCTGTAAGTCAAGTAGTTAAATTTAGATCAGATCAAGACTCAGAAAAAAATGGAAATCTCACTTGATCCCACAGTTATTAAAACTTAAAATGAATTAAAATGCAATTTTAAACATGGTATGTGGGAAGATTTTGAGCTTGGGTTATTAATGGAAATATTGTCTCATGGAATTTTATGTTCCTTTGTGATTCACATCATGGTAAGAGAATGAATAGTGGTGACCACTAATTTAAGTTTTGTTGTGAACACCTTGCTACCATTTTAAAATTGTGGAGATTTTTTTTTTTTACCAGTCATCATTTCTTTAATCACTTTGAATTCAATTAGTTGCCATCAATTGAAGCAATGTCTTCCATCGGTTGGTCCATTGTTAATGTGAAAAAAAAAAGACTTTGTTGCAACATACGGGAAAACGTTGCCAGCATCACCAGTCATAATAGTGTATTAAAACTGACAACTACTTTTATTAGTTCAGTTGCTTTTTGCAATCATCAGTCAAGATGTTAACTACCCCGTGGTTCCATATTGTGTTTTAAGGACACGTGACAACCACTAGATGGCACTCAACACTAGCTAATAGCAATAATCATCCCTTAAGGGGAAGGTTCACAAAGTGTGAATTGAGAGAGAGAGAGAGAGATGGAGAGAGAGATAGACAGGCGCATTCATCTGCTGAAAGAGTATCTGAGAATTGTTACCATGAAATGGAATACTTGGTTGGCAACAATGAATCCACATCCACATGAATGCCAGGACCCAACGTTTCCCAGCAAACCATTGCCCAGAGCATCAAACTGCCTCTGCCAGCTAGTCTTCTTCTCATAGTGCGTCCTGGTGCCATCTCTTCCGCAGGTAAGTGAGACACACGCACCCAGACGTCCACATGATATAAAGGAAAACATGATTCATCAGACCACGCCATCTTCTTCCATTGCTCCATGGTCCAGTTCTAAAGCTCACGTGTCCATTGTAGGCAGTTGCAGCAGCGGACAGGGGTCACATTGGGCAGCAGTTTGACCGATCTGCGGCTGCGCAGCCCCAAACTTTCTGACACCTTTCTATCATAACTATAGCATCAGCAGTTGGTGCAACAGTAGCTCTTCTGTGGGATTGGACCAGACAGGCTAGCCATTGATCCCCATGCACATCAATGAGCCTTGGATGCCTATGACCCTTTTACCGGTCTTCCTTTTTGTAACCACTGTATACCGGGAACACCCCCAATAGACCGGCTGTTTTGGGAATGCTCCGACCCAGTTGTCTAGCCATCAAAATTTGTCAAATTCACTCAGATCCCTACACTTGCCCATCGGCAGTGGACAGGGCTCAGCATGAGCACTCTGACCGCTTTACAGCCCTAAACATTTTGACACCGTTCCATTATAGTCATAGCATCAGCGATTTGTGCCATTTTGGCAGGTACTAACCATTGCATACCGGGAACACCCCACATGACCCACTGACCAATTTAGTCTGTGTCAAAGTTGTTAAGATCCTTAGGCTTTCCCATTTTTCCTGCTTATCAACACATTAACTTCAAGAACTGACTTTTCACTTGCTGTCTAATATATCCCACTCCATGACACTTGCCATTGTAATATAATAATCAGTGTTATTTCCTTCACATATCAGTGGCTGAACAGTGTATATATATATATATATATATATATATCTCTGTTGGTTCCTAGCTGGGTCAAGGAAATAGTAAGTTAGACCAGTAATTTTTAGCAGCCATCGAGCTGTGGTTTTGTCTCAGTCACCAAAGCTTCATAGAAATGCATAGTGCCCTACTCTCTCCTCCCTTAACCTCCCTCCTGTTAGATGTTACACTGAATTCAATGCAGTTCCTAGTCTATAGCAGTCTGGGAGTGAACAGCTGGAGTGAACAATAAAGCTTTTGTGTTTTATTACAGAATCCTGTGGAGCATCTCCATATTAAAGGTGGTTCCTATACATTCAAGTCAAAACATCAAAAGTTAAAATCAGATGTTAGAGAACTTACTAAATTATCAGGTACTACACTTATGGTCCAATGATGGTGATGAATAGCCGTCTTCCATATGACCTCACAGATCTTGCGATCACATGGCATAACGTCACTGCTTCATCCGCCGCCTCCTGTATTGGAGCATGTGCCAAACTTTACCTTGCGGATTGTTTACATCTAGCACATATATTGTACAATTGCAGGAAAAGCGCAGAAATGAAACACAACATGATTTATTAAGAGGTCTACCTTGCATTCTATAACGTTTTATCTGATTATATAGGTAATTTTAGGCAGTTTAATAGTGTATGTTAAATGCATGCAAATTGTTGCAGAAGTGAAAGGGTTAATGTTATAAGCACCCTTCCATGTTAAGATTTATTTCAATTCAGATCCCCTGTAAAACCACAAAATACAGGGGATGCCAGAGGAGAAAAACGGATTGGGCAGCAATGTAAAAGTTTGCTCTGGGATACTGCTCCCCTGACAAATCTCACTCCGTTTGCAGAAACAACTTTTGCGTGGTGTTTTGACAAATTTTTGACATTGCGCTACAGGTCTCCTAAGCCTTTACATGGTAATAAAATCTGGTGGGAATTTTTTTTTCACTATTTTTACAAATATGGTAATGGGTTTGGAATGTGAACAGTGACATACAATGCCTTGCAAAATTACTCTTCCTTGGTATTTTGTTTCATTACAACCTTAACTAAAGTGGATTTGTTTTGGGTGTTTGCACCATTTGATTTATACAACATCTCTACCACTTTGAAGGTGCAAAATATTTTTTACGGTAACACAAACAAAAATTAAGACAAATAGCAGAGTACTTTAATGTTCAGAAGTATTCACCCCCTGAAAGTCGATACAGATGTAAGTCTCTTGGGGTTGGTCTCTATTAGTTTAGCACATCTACACACTGGGATATTTGCCCCCTTCTTCCAACAAAACTTCTCCAACTCCTTCGAGTTACATCGGTTGTGTTGGCATACAGATGTCTTCAAGTCGTGCTACAGATTCTCAATTGGATTGAGGTCTGGACTTTGACTCGGCCATTCCAAGACATTTACATGTTTCCCCTTTAACCTCTCCAGTGTAGCTTTAGCAGTATGTTTAGGGCCATTGCCCTGCTGGAAGGTAAATCTCGGTCCCAGTCTCAAATCTCAGGCAGACAGGTTTTCCTCAAGAATTTCCTATATTTACTGCCATCCATCTTTCCTTCAATTCTGACCAGTTTTTCACCATCATGCTTTACTGCGGGAATGGTGTTATTGGGGTAAGCGAAAGTGTTGAGTCTGCACCACACAAGGTGATTCCCATAATGGCCAAAAAGTTCAGTTTTAGTCTCATTTAACCAGAGAACGTCCTTCCATGTGTTGGAGTCTGCCACATGCTGTTTGGCGAACTCAAAACGTGTTTTCTGATGGCTTCTTTTCTGGCCACTCTTGTATACACCTCGACTCTGGAGTATACGGCTTATAAAGTTCCTATGGACAGATACTTCCATCTCCGCTATGGGTCTTTCAAGCTCCTTCATGCTATCGTTAGTGTCTATTGAATCTGTGATTAATGCCCTCCTTGCCCGGTCTGTGAGTTTTGGTGGGCGGACTTCTCTTGTCAGGTTTGTAGTTGTGCCATATTTTTTCCATTTTGTTATAATGGATTTATTAATGCTCCGTGGGATGTTCAAAGTTTAGGATATATTAAAAAAAATAAAAAAAAATTATAACCCAACCCTGATCTATACTTCTTCACAACTTTGTCTCTGACCTGTTTGGAGAGCTCCTTGGTCTCAGGTCCTTGTGGTGTTGCAGAATCAGGAGCCTTTCAGAACAGGTGTATTTATACTGACATCATGTGACACTTTGATTGCACACAGTGGGACCTTTGTGAACTAATTATGTGACTTTTCAGTTGTTTTAATTCTTTTTTTAAACAATGTATTTTTTTTCATTCCACTGTAACAATTTGGACTATTTTGTCAGGTTACATTACATAAAATGAAATTTTATATTCATTTTAATTCCCAGTTGTAATGCAACAAAACAGGAAAAACACCAAGGGGGTGAATACTTTCGCAAGGGACTTTATTTCTATATTTTTAAAATGAACTTCAACATAACATTTTTGTTGATCCGCACCAGATATTCCAGCATTTCTACAGCAGTCAAAATGTCCAATCTTATAAAGATGGTTTTATTCATTCAGCACAAACAGCTTTAAATACATAGTCCAATACAGGTAAGAAAACATTTGTTTCATGTAGGCTATATCAAAGTTTTCATGGACAGGTTGCATAATGGCACAATTAAAAAAATGAAATGCTTTTAGATATTAAGACAAGAGTAAAAGTACGCTACAGCCTAAAAACAACAGGTAATTTACCCACATCCTAAATATACTACATCAGCCGATTAGGCACAGCACTTTACAAATCAGTCTTCTCCTTTCTAGATTTGCCACGGAGAGATCCTTCATTTCAGGTAGCACCACTTGAACCGTTTGACAACTTTCGATCTATTTAACTACCATGTAAGGTAAAGCTTTTAACCCATCCGCAGTCAGACAGCCACGAAACGAATTATCCTGCCACGCGTTTCAGGTCCGTTTGGTAGCTACAGGGCGATAGTAGTGTTGAAATAACACTACCCTGTTCAGACACTGGATGATTTCACAGCACAGTATAGAAGTAAGGCTTTATAGATTGATAGCATTACAATACGCAGAGCAATGCTTTAGACCGAGAGAATATTGTTTCATGAGATGGTTGTGAAATGCGTTTTCCATGGATTATATTGAATCTTGGAAAATGACGACATGCTGCATTACAAACTTTAGCTTATTGGGTATATCACAGTCCAGTCTCTTTTTAACTCTCTCTTATGGAGGCATCAGGTTCTAGAAGCTGCTGTTTTTTTAGACAAACCATCTTGATTCTCTCCCTTATATGTTCTGCTGCGGAGGCCATGTCACTTGGACTTCCAAAATACTGCTCAGTTCTGCAAGAGAGGAGAGATGTGTTAAGTTATTAAGGCAATAATATGTCCAAGCTAATATTCAGTGAATATATTTAGGTAACTGCCGTAAAAGGGAAGTAGATGAAATTATCTTGGTTATAGTTAGTTAGGTTTATGTAATGCAAGTTGTCTGAGGGCGCCATGCATGCAGCAAGGTACTCAAACAACTATTTTCCATCAGAATAACACTTTGCCACCGAAAAGCCGTAACTTGTTTTATTTTTTCAATGAAGTAGCTAGTGAGGGCTTGTTTTTTGCATGATATAATGAACGAAAAATAAAAAAATGTAATTAAAAAAAAACCAGCAATTTCTGCAATGTTTTTACGACATTCAAGGTGCGGTTAAGCAACATGTTAACTTTATTCTGCGGTTCAATACGATTAAGGCAATACCAAATACATAGTTTTTAATGCATTTACTACTTTTACAATGAAAAAACTATTGGTTAAAAATAAATTTGTTTTCTGTCGCCATATTCTGAGCGCCATAACGTTTTTATTTTTCTGTCGATGGAGCGGTGTGAGGGTTTTGTTTTTTTGCGGGGTGAGTTGTAGATTTTATTGATACCATTTTGGGGTACATACAACTTGTTGATCACTTTTTATTCCATTTTTTGAGAAAGTCCAGTTTACCAAAAAAACAGCAATTCTGGCATTTCAGTTATCTCCAGTCCTTGCCGTTAGAGATGGGTGTCCGCTATAATATACCGCTGTCACGCTTGGCATTTAGAGTGAGCTCAACCCTTTTAGCTCGCTCCATACTCCCCTCCTCTCCACTGACGATGACGTAAATGTATGTCAAATATAATGTATACAGACCATTTTTAGAGATTACCAGGGCAGGGAGCGTTTTCACTCAGACTAGGTGCAGTGGGAGCCAGACTATACCTGTTAAAAGTCATCACAATTCCCACATGAACACAGATTCTCGGTTCAGCCACATGAACAGGTTTTTGGTCATAAGGTGAGGGAATAAGTGATAACTAGACTAACCATATACTGCCACTTGACTCCATGGGAAACCCGAATCCAAAATACCTGATTCATGTTTTTCCAGACAGTACATGTTGACAAATTGCCAGGCTGCCGTATATACTTAAAATTGTCAACATGGTCCTCCGACATTTATAGAATATGTGTAGCAAACAACCTAAAAATTTAGGTGTGAAGCTAAAATACCTGTAGTTGTTTGATGAAGGTCCTTACACTGCGTAACGGTTTAAGATGTTGAATGCCTTTCTGTAACACTGTGGTCACCAGTAGTGTTCCTTCTCTGACTATCAAAATAGCCGTTCTATAGGGTCAAAACATAAAAACCCCTATTGTTCTACTTGTTAACCCTGTGGAGCCCTTATTTTGTATAAGGGGTAGTAAAAAACTGGGGACTACAGTGTTCACTTCATGTCACAGGCAGGCACAGCGACAACTAAAGTGTGAGCACATCATCAAACAGCTACCCATATCTCAGCTTCATGGATCCTTCTGACTAGGATTTGGGGAGAAGTGGAATGTTTGGGTTAAGCTAGGTCCCAGCTAAACACGCTTATAAAAGTGACTACCGAGTAGTCAGGGACCATCCAAAATGGAATTACCCTTCAAGTCCTGTCCCAAAAGCCACACTATTTTAATCTGGAATTTAGTGGCTTCAAAGTGTCTGTCAGTCATTATTGGGACAAACAGGTTGTCTGCTCTTTTGGAGTAACAAAACGCAGATGTTTCGATATTGAATTTCTATATTTCGTACCAAACGATGGACAGGGCGTTGCAACTCAAAAACTTACAAGCCAAACACAATAGAAATTAGCAGTCTCTTTTCTTCTAAAAGCTCTGAACCTCACACTGTTCTTTCACAAAGGATGACTTACAGCAACAAAAAGACTTGCACAGTACTTCATAGTGGTGAAAGTCCTTCATTATTAAGCCTGAATACAATTTCCAAAACATTATTGTAAAATAAAGTTATTTATAGATCCCATTAGGCTTGGCTAATGATGAATTCCCTTCTTTATGCATTTTTTATGTATGTAAGGGCCTGTTCACATCAGCGTTGGGCTTCTGTTCATCGGTTCCGTTTATTCTTTCCGTCAGAGGAACCGATGAACGGAAAGCCGTATGGAAACGATCGGTTCCGTTTGCATTAACATTGATTTCAATGGTAATGCTTTAGTTTCAGTATGTTCCCGATCCGTTTTTTCACGTAAACAATAGCCCAATAGTCGACAGTACAATTGTTTCCGTGAAAAAAACTGACTTTATGGCACGGAAACAAATGGAAACATACTAAAACGGAAGCATTATTATTGAAATCAGTGGTAATGCAAACGGAGCAATAGTTTTCGTTTGGCTCTCCGTTCATCGGTTTCTCTGACGGAAAGAGTGAACGGAACCTGAGAGCTGATGTGAACAGGCCCTAATGCACAAGAAATCTCTGTAATTAGTAAATGAAAGTGATGTGCCCTTTATATAACAATACCATTTAGTAAAAACAAATAAATAAAGAGACTGTATTGTTGCATGTTGTGCTAAAAACGGTGTTCAAAACAAAGATTGGAAAACAAATCAGTAAAAAGGTTTAATATTTTATTTTAAAGTTATTAACAAAAACCCTATTACAGAATTCTGAGTAAATTGAGGGGGTCCTCCGTTCTGAACACCTCTCAATGAGCCAGAGCAGAAAGTGGCTACAAAGAACAAAGATTGCTCTGAAGGAGTCAGATGTCCATGTATTACATGTACAGCCCATTGATTTAAATGGTACTAACTTTAGCAAATTTTGCATAAATCAATAGTACATCCAATATAAGAAACTTTATAGTATATCTTATTAGAGAAATTGCCACTTTCCCCACTTATCAGGCTCCTTTCCTCCTCCTCCCTCCTAACTGACTCAATTTATCTGTCTCCTCAAGACTCACTGAAGGTTTAGATTATCACTGCTCATAGAAGTCTATGGAGAGGGGAGGGGGATGCGAGAGCAGGAGTAGAGTGATAGACAGTGGTAGGGAGAAACACACGGACGTTGCTGCAGCTTCTAGTAAGTGTTCTACTAGATTGGGGAACAGGATGTTCTCTTCTCTCTGTGTACTGTGTATGGGAGACATGATAGCAGTTAGCCTCCACCCACTAGCTCAGGGAAAACAGAGTTAGAGTCTGTAGAGAGGAATCTGCTAAGAAAATTCAAAATGCAAGTCATATAATGGCGAGAAATCATGTTATGCCTCATGTTCAAACTTATGACCGCTAGTTTAGAAAGTCACCTGAAAGGTTAGGTATGCTTTAAATGGCCACTGTGTAAGGCATCATTTACTGGTGGCGCTGGGTTCCCCTTTACAAAGGAAAGCAGATCTCTGGAGGTTGCAGCAGCAGGACACATTGTGATCATCTTATCGTTGTGGCAGTCTTCTAACATAAAAGGATTTTTTAAAGTCGACAACCCTGTTAAGTGACTAAATAAAAGTAGAATATAGTAATAAATGGTTACATAGACAACCATGGGTTTTAACCCCTTGGCAACATGCCACGTACTAATAGGTAGCTGTCGCCAAAGGGAAGTATGGAGCGGGCTCACGGGCTGAGCGTGCTCCATACTCGGCGGGTGACTGCTGTGTTACACAGCCGACACCTCACTCCAGTGGATGGAATCAAAGTTCACTTTGATTCTGCCCGTTTAACACTTTAAATGCTGCGGTCAATCGTGACCGTGGCATTTAAATTGTTAGAATCAGGGGGGCGCTCCCTGAAACACGTCATCGCACCACCCGAGGCGCGATCGGCCGTTTACAATGGTTGTTATGGCAGCCTGGGGGCCTAATAAAGCCCCCAGTGCTGCCATCTTTGTACTCCTTTGAAGCTCTGCCTCTGGCAGAGCTCCAAAGGGGACTGTCAGAATCACGATATACTACAATACATTAGTATTGCAGTATATTGTGCAAGCGATCCAACGATCGCTGGTTCAAGTCTCCTAGGGGGACTAATAAAAAAAGTAAAAAACAGTTAAATAAAGTTTTTTTTTATGATTAAAAAAAAAAAAGTATTAAAAGTTAAATAAATTTTTTTCCCATTTTTTCCCCTAAAGTAAAAAAAAAAAAAGCAAAGTTAACATAACTGGTATCACCACGTCCATAAAATTCAGAACTATCACAATATAGCGTTGTTTAACCCGCCCGGTGAACGGCGCAAGAGAAAAATAATTCTAAAACACGCAAATTGCTGTTTATTGGTCACCATAGCTCTAAAAAAAATGAAATAAAAAGTGATCAAAAAGTCGAATATACCTCAAAATGGTATCGTTGAAAACTGCAGCTCACCTTGCAAAAATTAAGCCCTCACATCACTAAATTGATGGAAAAATAACTTGGCGACAAAAAAAAAACAACTTTGTGGTAAAACGAAACAAAATCATATAAATTTGGTATCGCCGTAATAGTATCAAACTGTAGAATAAGATGAACATGTCGTTTTTAGCGCCTGATGGACACCATAAAAACAAAATCCCCCATTTTTTTTTTGCTTCTCAGTACATTATGTGGTACAATAAATGGTGCCATGACAAACCACAGCTTGTCCCGCAGAAAACAAGCCCTCATACGGCTATGTCGACAAAAAAAACAAAGCAGTTATGGCTTTTGGAAGGCGTGGAGGAAAAAGAGAAAATGAAAAAATTTAAATTGGCCGTGTCTCCAAGGGGTTAAGGAAAGAAAAGCTGGTCAGGTTAAAAACACAAAATTTCTATTTTATTAAAGAAAAAACATCACATATGTTTAAATTTTCAGGGGTGAAATGGATATGAGCCAAAGTGCTGCCCCCAAGAGCCAGGGAAGAGGAGCTGCCTGAGGCAATGTCCTGACCTTATGGATGGTGCCCTCATGGATGAATGGTAGGTACAAAGAATTGCACCCTGATAGTAGCCCTCAAACGACTTCTGCTGCATGTAGTACTTTTGGACAGGATAAAATGGTGGAAAGAACTTGTTTATTGCTTCTATTTATTTTATTACAAATGTAATAGGTGCTGATATGTAGGGGAGCTGCCATGGCCTGTCATTCTGGTGTTATCCCTGAGCTATAACAGTTCTGCCTCCATTACTGCTCTATGGGGTAAAGAAACTATTTATCTGAACACAAAGCCATTAAAAATGTCATCAAAAACAAATATCATAATTAGCTTGTAAGCGTCATTGATGTACACGAACAGAGCTACACAAAGGCCATACAAAAATACAACTCCCAGCAAGGCCTGAAAGACGCAGGCCAGGAGTTGTAGTTTTAAAAAGCCACAGGTGGCAGACATAGGCAATTATTGCAGATTTGGCCAATTTCCAATTAAATTTACTTATTTATTTCAGGATTCTAATTGGAAATCGCTTCTCCACGGAGATATTATTCACAGAGCTCCTGCAGACTAAGTGTACAATACTGTAGAGTGTACGTCTAGCCTCAGAGATCCGTATATAAAATATCACCAACAACTAACGTATACAGCTGTCCGAGCTCAATCTGACAAACTAATAGGAGAAGTGATACGTTTCTGATCGCTGGGGGCCCCACAGCGATCACATGGGACGGACAGACCGCCGAGTACAGCGATCGGGTGTTTGTCAGTTCCATAGATAGTGAATAGAGCGGCAGAGAAATAAGCTTCCTTCGCTACATTCAAGCTCGGGACCCTCGTTCTAGTGATCATAGGAAGTCACAGCGTTAAGTCCTCCCGCGATAAGACACTTATCCTTCCGTTTCGAGCTGTTAAAAATGGGTTAGTCACAAAATAATTGTAGAACCAAAAAACTAAAAATTTAGATAGGCAATTTTGCCCATGTTTACTAGAGGGAATAAGGGTGTGAGGGTCTAAAAGCGAGGATCTTACAGCATAAAAACATTACCACCAATGTGAAACATACAAAGACATGACATACCCATCAGGATAAATCACAGGCACAGTTAACCTATCCAGCAGTGATTTCCCAACACCTTCAACTTCATCAAATTCTTCAAAATCCAGCACGGATTCCGGAAGGTCTGGGCTTTCTTCTAAAATCTGCACAAAGAATGTAACACGTACAGTGGATTAGTTATACAAACGTAATATGACGTATAAACATATAAAGGGGACATAAGTACCTCAGTGGGGAATAGCAGTGTAGTGTCCTGTATCCTTCAACATGGGGATTGCACACTATTGAACGCCAGGATTTACATGATATTGTTCACCATCACTTTCTATACATAAGACTTAAAAAAATGAATTGCTTTTGCTATAACCAAAAAGTCATGGCGCTTTCCAAAACCACAAATAACAGGTGTAAACGGATGGGGGGAGGGGGGTCGACTTATTAGGACAACCCCTTTTAGAACAAAGCTGCCCCAGCGATCAGCTGATCTCTGCAGATTTGGCTTCTCTAAGTTCCGTAAAGCTAATAATAATCCCTGCAGTGGCCTCTGCAGGAGAAATGCAGTATTACATGGTGCCTATTCAAATGTATAGGAAATCATGTAATACACGGTCACGTTAGGACTGGCATAGCAGGAGCTGCGCTTTGCTACCTTGTATTTAGAATTAAACATCAGCTGGGGAAAAAAGCTGTCCATTTAAACATTCCTGTAGTGGAAACTACCTAGAGTAGAGCATTAACCGAAATGAATTTCAAAAACTTGATGTAACAAAAATAAAAAATCCACAATACATTAAAAACTGAAAGTGAGCTGCATCGTACTGACAGAGCAATACGGAAAAGTGTTTAGAAAAGTACAAGTGACCTTTAGATGAATAGAACTACTTGGCGCGGGTCATATGCAAATGGGTCTAACCTTTTCCGCGTTTGAATGAAAAGCTAGAGCCATTTCCAGCCTGTGAACCCGCTCTTCTGAGGTTATCGTAAACTGTTTCCATACTCTGTTTAGTTTCGGAAGCGTGTCCCCTGATGACCTCGACGTACATCTCAGAGACTGACATAGTACAACTGTGGCTTGCAGCAACTGGCGACCATAATCGTATGTGCTCTGTAGGAGAAAATATAGGAACAATGGGCAGGGAACAAAGCAATTATTTATCATTCCTGAAATGAAGAAGTAAAAAAAATAAAAAAAAAGTCAGGCTATAGAACAAGCTCCTAGCAGACAGAATACACGGTAAATAGTTTTAAAGGACAAAAGTGCAGAAATATACAGCATTACGTGAGCAAAACTTCTCTTAGGGCTCATGCACACGACCGTTTCAGTTTTGCGAAACATGGATCCTAGCGGCCTCCGTGCGCTCTCAAATTTTTTTTGTGGACCCATATACTAGAATGGGTGAGACGGACTGCAAATACTACAAGAATAGGACCTGTTCCATAATTTGTGGAATAGACACATGGATCCACAAAAAAATGCACTCACCCATACAGCTTACTACATAGACATGAAGTGGATGATCCGAGTTGCATAGATTAAGGCCCCATGCACGCGGGCCGTGATTAGGGGCACGACCAGCCATCCGCATTTGCGGACCGTGCTCCCATTATTATGGGAGCACGGTCTGTAAAATAAAAAAATAGGACATGCAGAAGCTTTCTATGGCACAGACACCATCCCGTAGATATACGGGAAAGTGTCCGTCGGCCATAGAAATGAACGAAATCTACGGTCGTGTGCATGGGGCCTAAGTTGTATGGGCAAGATGTGTTTTGCTCCCGAAATCCTGGCTTATTGACCGAATACATGACCAGAATAAATTGCAGATTATTTAATTTTCAGTATAATGTACACTAAAAGTTAACTTTGTAGTACGATTTAAAGAGGCTCTGTCACCAGATTTTGCAACCCCTATCTGCTATTGCAGCAGATCGGCGCTGCAATGTAGATAAGAGGAACGTTTTTATTTTTAAAAAACGAGCATTTTTGGCCAAGTTATGACCATTTTTGTATTTATGCAAATGAGGCTTGCAAAAGTACAACTGGGCGTGTTTACAGTAAAAGTACAACTGGGCGTGTATTATGTGTGTACATCGGGGCGTTTTTACTTCTTTTACTAGCTGGGCGTTAGGAATGGGAGTGTATGATGCTGACGAATCAGCATCATCCACTTCTGTTCGTTAACACCCAGCTTCTGGCAGTGCAGACACACAGCGTGTTCTCGAGAGATCACGCTGTGATGTCACTTCCTGCCCCAGGTCCTGCATCGTGTCGGCCACATCGGCACCAGAGGCTACAGTTGATTCTGCAGCAGCATCAGCGTTTGCAGGTAAGTAGCTACATCGACTTACCTGAAAACGCTGATGCTGCTGCAGAATCAACTGTAGCCTCTGGTGCCGATGTGTCCTCGCTCGTCCGACACGATGCAGGACCTGGGGCAGGAAGTGAGTGACGTCACAGCGTGATCTCTCGAGAACACGCTGTGTGTCTGCACTGCCAGAAGCTGGGCGTTCTGAAGAGAAGTGGCTGATACTTCTCGTCAGAACGCCCAGCTAGTAAAAGTAGTAAAAACGCCCCGATGTACGCACATAATACACGCCCAGTTGGACTTTAGAAAGCCTCATTTGCATAAATACAAAAATGGTCATAACTTGGCCAAAAATGCTCGTTTTTTAAAAATAAAAACGTTACGGTTATCTACATTGCAGCGCCGATCACATGCAATAGCAGATAGGGGCTGCAAAATCTGGTGACAGAGCCTCTTTAATACGAACGCACAATCTATTTACCTGAGCAACATCTACAAATTTTCTATGTTTTTCTATCAGAATTTTGGTTTCTTGACTGTCGTCTCCCAGCCTGATGTGTGTTTTTAACAAGGCATCGAGTAATTCATTTAACCAGTCTACTGCCTGCAATGCAGCAAAAGGGAAAAAAGTTTTAAATAGAAAAGCACAAAACGCACTCCGATGAAGTGGACAAGTATTCAATTATGTTAGAATTGACCAAATTAGGTTATAAATGTGTGATAAATCAGACTAGTCATGCAACAATAGTACGGACGCAGGGACGAATCACCTCATAACTAGGCAGATTTTCCATTAAGGAATCAGGAATGTCTAGTACCTATATTCTCAACCTGTGGTACGTGTACCCTAAGGGGTACATGCCATGTCCCTACGGGGCACTCGCACTGTGATCATACTGTGCTGGGTAGGGGGTACTTGACTTTGAACCTTGTCAAGGGACATTGAGAAGCACTGGTCTAGGTTACCACGCCTGTCGATGCTGGAGTGCGAAGAGCCCTTCCCTTTAGTGCATTGGTGAGTGAATGGTGCCGGTTACACAGGAATAGATCTTGACTGTGTGATAGACGCCTATACTGTAAGCTATCAGCACTTAACTGTAGAGGGAAGAGGCTAACTGAAGACCGCAAGCATCGGGGGGGCTTCAGTGTTATATATATATATATATCTTAATTATGAGAGGTGGGGGATGGAGCCAGCAGACCCTACTGCAGACACGTGGTAAGGGTGGCCATCTGGTCTTGCATTAAAAACTGCACATAAGTTGGGTAAGAATTGGGGAGCATGTATTCTAATGGTTGTATAATTAGCCGTCCGTAATTATAGAAGAGTTGCTAGGCGACGCCAGGTTTGCAGATGTTACATATCATTTGTGGTTTTCTTCTTTTTGCGGATCCGTAAATACGGATGCACTACGGACTGTATTTACGGACACCGTTCCGTATATGCGGATGATTTACGGAGGACTATAAATGACTACAGATCCGTATTTATGGCCAGTATTTACGGATGGAGGAAAAATACGGTCGTGTGCATGGGGCCGTATGTCCATCTGACAGCTGTGATGCTGAACTTGGGACTGATGGTTGGAGGAAACCAGGAGGTGATGGATGTGGCATAATGGGTCTGAGATTTTGACTGAATATGCACTGGTCTGGTCATGTCTGTCACATCAAATGATCTTAATGGTATATACATCATGACGGAGCTGTAGGACGGCAAACCGTGCGTTGAGGTTCCATCTGACAGGGTCAATTATCTTATTGTGGATTGTGCCAAGGCTGTATGCAGCAAAGATCACCCATAGTTTACAACAGTAACAATCTCATTTAAGATCGGATATACATCCAGGGTGAGCTTATCATCTTACGCTGTTGTAACTGGTTCTTGATAGACCATCATATTCCCCATGTCTATTTTAGGCACAATATTACTTTGTAATGGTGTGATACTAATGGTGTCATTGGTCAGTGTGACTTTTGGATTTAGGGACACCTGAAGATGATTTGCAATGGTTGACGTCTCAGACATGTCATAACTGATATTGCCTGGGGGCATCTTCCCATATATCATATTTTTGTATAGTTTGATTCCCCGTCTGGTCTCTGAATCTTTGGGCTATTTTGTCATCCGGCCCCATCAGAATGTGTCTCTGAATATTATACAGCTGTAAATGTGTTGATGTTGAGCACATTTTTCATCAATAAGTGCTTAGTGGTTATTCCATTTTCTGGTTTAGTGTTCTAGGATCTAGGAGTTCCACGCCATGATATATAGGTTGTATATGTCGGTCATATTAGTCAGACTAATGGAATATTACTGGTGTTTGATATGGAAGTTGAGAATTGTGGAGACATCATAGTAGCTGTGGCTAATCAACAGCAACTTGTACTTGAATATCACATATTAGGGTAGGTTCACACAGAGGAAATTCGCGGTGGAATCCACAGCAAATTTCTGCCTCCCATTTATTTCAATAGAAGTCGACACTTCTGTTTCCCGCTAGCTGATTTTTTTCAGCTAGCGGGAAAAAGAAGCATCCTGGTCGATATTGGGGATGAGTACGTCCGAACCTCCCATCTGAGTCAAGGAATCTCAGGGAAGGAATCTCCCTGCCGACGGCCGGAATAGTTCCACGGCGGAATTGGGGGCAGGACCCGACACGCAAAATCCGCCGTGTGAACAGGGCCTTGTTGATACAACTCTACTCAAAGTTATTGTTTAGGTCTTACTTGAGCTGCATCTTCTTCACACTTAAACAGTTGGACCATCTGCAGCATTTTTAACCTCCGGACATCCACCATGTCTTCACACCTGAGAAGAAAATAAGAATGTAAAATAGTTGTATTCATATAGGTGGTTATTTATTCAGCTTCCAGCAGATAAACCCTGTATAGACCACTTGAGTGAGCGGCATACTGATATATCCGAATATATGTTCTATATTTTATTATATGTTCAATCTTAGAATGCAAAAAAAAATGATATATCCTAAAATGGAATTTGATCTTGTCCCAAGAAAGCAGATAAACCTTTCACACACACAAAAAAAACAAAAAAAACAAAAAGAAAATAAAAAAACCATTATGAAATGATAACTTTTCTCCTCAGTCCCTTGTGACCTTGGATAAATCATCTTTCCTTATGTAAACCACCGACCAACATTAAATTGTAAACTTAATAGAGTGCGGAAAGTGTCTAAAACATCTTTGTGCATTTAGGGCCATTTAAGAATAACATAACGATAAGCTCACGCGAGGCCGGGAGGCGTGGAGGGGATTCAGATAACTTTCAGCGCCACTTAAGAACCTGTCATGCCTTTGGCAGGGCTGAGGGTGCGCATGAGAATCGGCTGATTTAATCTTGATAAAAGGTGCTGAAAGCTGAATCACTCTTGATCAAATCACAAAGGATTCTGCACAGTAGGACGATAGTGATGTGAATGGATTCATCTATCCAGCCCTTCACCTTGAAGCAGGTTTTCTGAGCGCTCTTATTATTCCCATCTTTTTATTTTAAAGTGTCAATCAAATGTTAAGATTAATTTACTCCCTACGATTCATAGTCTGCATTGAAATAAAAATATTCCGAATTTCACATACAATATCAGAATATTTAAAAATGACAACTATTGATTCAGATAATAGTAATTTGTTAGAGAGGGACCACTATCCAGGCACTTGTATTTACAACAGGCAGGTGCTGGCACAATGAACCATCAGTATATATGTAGGAATAGATTTATAATAAAGGTATACAGCAAAAAAAGGGTGCAAAAGAATTTGAACTATATCCTTGTTTTGACTAATCCGTCAGAGACAGATCTGTCAAGAAAATGTATACAGTTGCATACAGCTGGCATCGGAGTTGTTGTTTGTTTTTTTTTAAGTGAAAGGGAACATGTTTTTTCCCCTTTCTCCCCTCTGACGGTTTCAGATGTATATTGTGTAAAATTGACCTCTTATGTTTTGATACGTCTGCCATTGACTCGCATTAATAAAAACCGTATTCCTGAACGTGCACTTTTTTTTTAGCGCAAAAAACAGTGTAAATCCCTTTGCAAACACTAAGAAAAAAATATGCTTGTCTTTATGTACGAAAATGTATACCAAAATAATGCGTGTAGAATACCCATAGAAAACAAAGGGATCGGTTAGGAACGATTTAAGGTAAAAACATAGAAAATATTTTTGTTTAAACATAGTAAACTTAATTTGTAAATGCGGAAACTCCTTGAATGTCCATTAAAGGGGTGGTCGCAGAATCTGCAATAATAGTCTGATCACTGGGGGTCCCACTGCTGGAATCCCCCCCACCGATTATGAGAACATGGTTCTTGAACGTCTATAGGACTGACGGAAACAGGCGAGCGCCGTTTCGGTCATTCCTATAGACTTTGAATAGAGCGCCAGCGCGCATGCTCGATCACCTCTCCATTTAATATCCTCCTTACTGTGGTCCTGCAGTAAGAAGAAAAAAGGGGTATGGGACCCCTGTTCTTGTGATCGGTGGGGGTCCCAGCAATAAGACAATTTTCACCAATTGTGTGGATAGGCGATATTGTTGATTCTGGCAAAACCCCTTTAAGAAACATTTGCAAACATGACTTGCTCTCACCAGTGACTAAAAAGGAGAGGGAAAAGGTAGAGAATCCGCAGCACACGTTTTTCAAAGTATCAAAAAAGTGAAGAAAAAAACCCACTTTTATTCCACCATAAAATGAACCGGATATAAGCCTTACCTGAAAAAACATTTTCCATAAGATTTGGGACTGTGATGTGAAGCTGTTCTCTCTTTTTTTTAAAAGGAAAGGGAGCGCACAGGAGTGACCACTTTACAGTAAAAAGAGAAACTTCTTAACTAGTTCCCTACAGTTATACAGGCTCGAACATGTGTAAACAAGTGTCTCTCTTGGAAATATGTATAAAGAGGTGAAGATCATGAATGGGGAGGTCCAAAAAGAAGGTAAAAGTTGAAGATTATAACTTTATTATTATTACTGCATGCACTTTAATGCAATGATACAAGACCAACTTACCTTTGCTTCCTCAGCTGCATGTCCTCCATTACACCTTGAACATGGTCTACATTATCCTTATTTTCACTTGACACATCTTTTCCATAAGCCCAAGAAGCTTGGTTCGAAATTTGATCCAGAAGATTTTGTCCTTTCTCACGTAAACCTTGAAGGCCAGTGTCTAAAAGCAAAAAGACATTTTCAGCAGAGATTAAAATGTGATTTGTAAATAAAATACCTGCAAAGTTTGAAGATGTGAAAGCAGCACGATGCAATGGAAAAAAAACCCACAAAAACATAAAAAACAATACTTAGATGTATGCAGGGAAGCCATAAATCAGTGCCGCTCAAATGCCCCGTTATGTCGGTTACACTTTATGGCTTATGGTCGGTCTTTTATGAAAATCATAATAAAAATGGTAAAGTAAAGCAGTAAAATTGATCTACCACCAATAGAGCTACATGGCGACTTTGGTCACGAAACAGGTCATATGGCCAAAGATAGCGGCGTGCCCCTTAATGAAAGTCAATGTGGCCGCGACCCCACAGTCGCAAGAAAAACAGTTGAGTTGTGGCAACCTGCCACATTATTTTATTACGTGCGATGCACACGGAGACCTTTGGGCGGGCGACCTCTGTCTTGGCCAAAGTCGGTATTGTAGTCCTAGCCTAAAGTGCACTTATCTTTTAAGTCGTATGAGGGATTTCAAAACATTTCTACATTTTTTTTCATCTCCAAGTGTGAATAGTGCTTGAAAAATGGAAACTTAACTTGAATTTAATATAATTTTTTTTTTTACAAAAGTTTTCAAATTCGATGCCGATTGTTTTCTCACATATCTTTATAGGCGTCGGAGATCCGTTATTCAGATACAGAGCTCCATATCCACTACATAGGCAGAGTAAGGGCCTGTTCACATCACCATTCGCTTTCCATTCCGTCAGAGGTTTCCGTCGGGTGAACCCTGCAACGGAAAGTGAAACCACAGCTTCCGTTTCAGTCACCATTGATATCAATGGTGACAGAAACATCGCTAATGGTTTCCGTTCGTCACCATTCTGGCAGGTTGCCGTTTTAACAACGGAATCAATAGCGCAAAAAACTGCAAACTGTTTATACAATAAACTCAGTAGTAAAACACTATGCAGTAAAAGCTCTTAAGCGCCCCCTAGTGGTGGCTGTACGTGGCTAGAATTTTATCATTTAACAAAGCAGTGGATTTGAAGCTTTGCATCAGAAAAACAAAGCTGCGGCTATTATAAAGATATATTATAAAATGGATCAGCATTGAATGTTGGAAACCTCAAAGGACAAGGTGAATGTTCGCTTTAACTGGAAATAATGCAGAGGCAGCTGGAGTTCATAAAACCAACACGTAGAAGTAGACAATGTTGCTGAAACAGGCGCTGCCGAAATTACTGTGTGTATTATAAAACGGAAACTATTAACTTGTTCTATTGAATAATAAGCTACATGGTACAGATGGAGCTGGATGAGAACAATAAGCACCACTGTGTACTCAGTAAACGCATGCTGGAATACTAATCCTGCTTCCCATCCACCAGCTGCAAAATATTAACATTTTACGACTTACAGTGGCTTCAATGGGTGGAGTAGGACAAGGTTAAAGGGGTTGTCCAGTTTCAGCAAATTTATCTCATCTTGTCAATAATTAAAAGTTACAGAATTTTTCAATATACTTTCTGTATTAATTTCTCACCGTTTCCAAGATCTCAGCTTGTTGTTACTTAGTAGAAGCATTCATAACGTTTTTTCGGTGGATGAAATCTTTCCATGGTCATGTGATGGACACGCAGGTGCTGGGATCGTTACAGTATGTGTATCAGAGATGTGTATTGTAACGAACCGTGCACCTGTGTGATCATCACCGGACCATGGACAGAATTTTATTCACTGGAAGTTAAAAATTGAATGTTCCTTCTCAATAACAAGCAGAGATCTTGACAACTGTGAGGAATTAATACAGAAAGGATATTGGAAAAAGTTTATACATTTTAATTATACAAAAATTAAGATGAATTTGATGAAACTGGAGAACCCCTTTAATAGCAATGGCCACATAAACCACCCACTTTATTGAATTGGCGATGAGCTTGTTTCTTTGATATCACATTATTGGCTTACGTTACCCTTAGAATTAATCAAAAGATTGACAATGTGATTATTTTATAGAGGCAGTGGAACATTATATAAATACAACTACGCTAGCTCTGCTCCCTCCTTCTTAGGGAGCCAATTTTAAAGGGGGATCTCTGAAAATACAAAATTAAAATGTAAAAGAATACTCTATTATCCCAACAACGTCTGTTATGATTTGGTCCCTTACCACTGATCTCATAAATTGTTGGTCTATGTCTCGGTTCATGAATGAGGGACATATTTTACAATCCCACCGCTGCTACCACGATCCCCACGATTAGGGCACAGGGAGCAAATTGTAATTGACACGATCATAGGAAACGAGAGCACGTCTGGCACGCTGTTAAATGAGATTTATTTATGTCTCCACCTTTATTTACAGGAGATCAGAAGGCAGATTAATAAGAGAATTCTCGCTTATATTCTTTAAATGCCATCATCAGAAATGAAACGCTTGTATTCTGTGAATAGAGAGCATGCAGGTGGTCACAACTTCCCCTCTGCTCTCTCCAGTCACAGAATACAGTTTACTGTAATCAATAGCTGGTCATAGCAATTAGAGGGAAGAAGCGAGAAATATGAGATGCCGCCTGCTGCCCTCTACTTATACCCAGTCCAAACGCAAGTTTCCACGGTGCTCTACAGTCCTGGCCAAAAGTTTTCAGACTGACACAAATTTTGATTTTCACAAAGTTTGCTGCTTCAGTGTTTTTAGATCTTTTAGTCAGATGTTTCTCTGGTATACTGAAGTACAATTATAAGCATTTCATATGTTTTTGTTTGTTTTTTTTTACTTTTATTGACAAATACATCACGTTTTTCCAAAGACTCCGTATTTACAGTGTTGACCATTCTCTTGAAGTCTTCTGCAATTCGCCCTGACATGCTGGATATCAGCTTCTGGGCCAAATCCTGACTGATGGTAACCCATAAACTTGTCTAATCAGTGCTTGGAGTTTATCACAATTTCTGTGTTTTTGTTTGTCCACCTGCTTTTTGGGGATTGACCACAGGTTCTTAATGGGATTGAGATCTGGGAAATTTCCTGGCCATGGACGCAAAATTTCAATGTTTTGTTCACCGAGCAACTTAGTTATCACATTTGCCTTGTGACATAATGCTCCATCATGCTGGAAAAAACATTGTTCATCACCAAATTGCTCCTGGATCATTGGGAGAAGATGCTCTTGGAGGATGTTTAGATACCATTATTTATTCATGGAATTGTTCTTAGGCAAAATTGTAAACCCACTACCTTGGATGAAAAGCAACCCCACACATGAATGGTCTCAGGAGGCTTTAATGTTGGCATGACACAGGACTCACGGTAGCGCTCACCTTTACTTCTCTGGACAATCATTCTTCTAGATGTCCCAAACAGTCTGATGGGGGCTTCATCAGAGAAAATAACTTTACCCCAGTCCTCTGCAGTAAAATCCCTGTATTTCCTGCAGAATGTCGGTCTGTCCTTGATTGTTTTCTTGGAGTGAAGTGGCTTCTTTGCTGCCCTTCTTGACACCATGCCAGCCTCCAAAAAACTTTGCCTCACTGTACGTGCAGGTGCACTGACACCTGCCTGCTGCTATTCCTGAGCAAAATCTGCACTGGTGTTGAACCGATGCTGTATCTGAATCCTCTTTAGGAGACGTTCCCGGCACTAGCTAGACTTTATTGGGCACACTGAAGCCTTCTTCACAGCAATTGAGTTCTTGATGATCCGATAAATGGTTGATTTAGGGGCAATCTTACAAGTAGCAATGTCCTTGTCTGAAAAGTATTTTTGATGCAAAGCAATGATGACTGCACCTGTTTACTTGAAGGTAACCATGGTTAACAGAAGAAGACAATGATTTCCAGCACCATCCGCCTTTTAATGCAACGAGTCTGCTCTTGTAATGCAATCAGCATGACAAGGTGATATCAGCTGCCTTGTCCTGGTTAAAATCCCTGCTATAGATCCTTGACACCACAGATAATAACAACTGCTACTGCATTTTACTGGACTGCATAATTTAATAAAAAGACGACCTGACATAACTCAGTGTTTTGCAGGTATTGTCTGAAGCTGCACCACACAGACTTTCTGCTCCGCCCACCCCATACCTGCACTCTGCCCATAATACTGATAACGCTGAGAGTGCTCTGCTGCCTTTTAGCGGCTTCCTAGTGCATTCGGAACAGAAAGCAGGGAGAAGTAGCAGATTGTGCATTTAGGGAAGATAAAGTCAGTGTTGATCAGCTTCACATAAAAGCCGCAGAGCATTGAGTGGCGTTAGAAAAGGGCATTGTTTTGGCAACCTCTGCTGTACAGCCTTATAACATACTGCAGCAGTTGTTATTGCCTGAGGTATCAAGGACCTATAGCGTACAGAGCACCTTGGGAACTTGAATTATGGGTACAGTGGAAAAGAAAAATGTCCTGGTATATTACTGTATATAACACGAGTAGGTCCAATTTACCATTTATGAAAATGTGCCTGGATTTTTACTTTATCTATAAGGTAACTTTTACATATAAAATGTTGTGAAACTTTAAACAAGTTTTGACACCTTCATGAATAACCAGTACGCATTTTATTGTTTAGACCTCCCATTGCGATTACATACAAAACATCTGCGATCTGTATTGACGGCTAATAAAACTGGTTCCGACCACTGTGTACATTTACACGCACCGTAGCTATCCAGTGCTGATGTAAATACGTGGATAGTGGGTGGCAGTGGACTAATTTCTACTTGCTTTACAATGAGTGTACAAAATGTGTCTGCCAGCTTCTTACCAACACTTTTGAGTTTTTCTTCAAGCAGTTTTAATGTTTGCTGAATTGCTGCTCCATCTGTGGGGGCCACATCAACACACAGCATACCCAGCAGGCCATCCAATTGCTGCGATAACTGAAAAAAAAACAATATTTAGAAATCAGACTACTGCAATCTGAGAACTGTGAAGCAAGCTGTTACTAGGCTTGGCAACAAAAGGCTTTTATATTAAAATATTTCATTTTCAGAAGAATTGTCTGGGCAATGTGTAACTATATGGGGGTATAAACCAACGTCCATGGCCCACATTTATCACAAGTGTTGTCATTTTAGCTAATGTCGAATGTTGTATTGACATATGTTGATACAAATTTAGGACTGCATCTGCCCTCTTTCATAAATGTGTCGCAATACAAATAACTGCCATTAACTCTCACACTGGTGGAGCAGACATGCAACTTTATAACAGTGTCCTGGCCAATTAGTAAGCCATGCCCATTTTTCCGTCCACTTTTACAAACGGACCTGCATGCCGAAAAAAATGGCTCAACATTCCGTCAAAAATGGTTAATAGGTCGATCAGCTACATTATTTTGGCGTAAAATGGGACAAAAAGAGGGGACAAATATATGAATAAAGGTGGGCCAATATCTTATGTTGTGTCCCGGTTATAAAAAAAAATAAAAAATAAAAGCTTTTGACAATCCCTGGTTGTTAGAAGGGTCTCTTGAAAATAGGAAGATCACAAGGTGTCCTCCTGCTGGGATCTCCGCAATCAGCTGTAATCTGCGGGGAAACCTGACAGTAAGTGTTCAGATTCCCTGCAGCGCCACCACAGGGGAAAATAAGCATTACACAGCGCCCATTCATATCAATGGGTTGTCTGAGTAATGCAGGACGGGTTCCCCAGAGCGATAGACACTCTTTATAACTGCTCTCCACTCTGATAGAGATAAAAAAATTGAACATCAGACCCCTCCCTATTAACTCAGAATTCCCTAATAGGGAATATGAAATTGTGTATTCTAAATTGGACAACCCCTTTAAATCTTTTCTTCATACTTTTCCTTAAGTAACACACTTTTTTTTGGCCTATCAAGAGAATGCATCCAAAACTGCATTATGTGAACAAGGTTTTAAATGAAACCTGTGATGCTGAAATTGCAGTCCTATTTTCAGGCAGCATGTTATAGAGGAGAAGCTGAGCATATTTTTGTGGACAAAGTATTCAGTATAACACATTTTATTTATTTAAATCCCTGCTCATTCTATACTTCGGAGTCCTTCACTGTGTAAGTGTGCATACGGTGATATCTGAGTGGGACCGCCCGGGACTCCCAAGTATAGAATAAATTCCAAGCTATATTTGTTAGGCTGTGCTCACATTAGCTTTGGGCTTCCGTTTATCAGTTCCGTTCGACCTTTCCGTCAGAGGAACCGACGAACGGAATGTCAAACGGAAACCATAGCTTCCGTTTTATAACCATTGATTTCAATGGTAAAGCTTCCGTTGCAATTGGTTTCCGTTCCATAAGGTTTCCATTTTTTTTAGCGGAAACAATAGCGTAGTCGGCTATCCTATTTAATCAGAAGTGTGAAGGAGGATAGGTTAATTGTATGATTATTTCTCCTGGTGATAATAGATTGTTCCCATCATTAAGAGTGTAATACCTCTTGCGCTACTCCATGAAATTCTAGCGCTATCTGCAGCAGGTTCTGTCGAAATTCTAACTGGCTTGCTTGTCGATAACAGACATCGCTGAGCCGCTGCTGCAAACCCTTCAGCTCTACCAGATCTTCTTCATCCCCTGCATTTAAGAGTGCCGCAATCTGCTGGTTCAGCTCAACATACACAGCAAACCATTCCTTGAATAAAACAGAAAAAGATTTCTCATGTCCCATTAAAGAAAAGGCGATATCAAAACTGCAACATAATGCTGAGACATAATATACAGGGTGGGCCATTTATATAGATACACCTAAATAAAATGGGAATGGTTGGTGATATTAACTTCCTGTTTGTGGCACATTAGTATATGGGAGGGGGGAAACTTTTCAAGCTGGGTGTTGACCATGGCGGCCATTTTGAAGTCAGCCATTTTGTATCCAACTTTAGTTTTTTCAATGGGAAGAGGGTCATGTGACACATCAAACTTATCGAGAATTTCACAAGAAAAACAATGGTGTGCTTGGTTTTAACGTTACTTTATTCTTTCATGAGTTAGTTATGTCATTATGGGTGTCAGGTCCGAGCATTCCTAGATGAACAGTTTCCTGGAAAGTGGATTGGTCGTCGTGGGCCAGTTGAATGGCCCCCTAGGTCTCCCGATCTGACCCCCTTAGACTTTTATCTTTGGGGTCATCTGAAGGCAATTGTCTATGCTGTGAAGATACGAGATGTGCAGCAACTGAAACTACGGATACTGGAAGCCTGTGCTAGCATTTCTTCTGCGGTGTTGCTATCAGTGTGTGAAGAGTGGGAGAAGAGGGTTGCATTGACAATCCAACATAATAGGGAGCACTTTGAACACATTTTATAAGTGGTCAGAAACTTGTAAATAACGCATGAAAGAATAAAGTAACGTTAAAACTAAGCACATCATTGTTTTTCTTGTGATATTCTCGATAAGTTTGATGTGTCACATGACCCTCTTCCCATTGAAAAAACTAAAGTTGGATACAAAATGTCCGACTTCAAAATGGCCACCATGGTCAACACCCAGCTTGAAAAGTTTCCCCCCTCCCATATACTAATGTGCCACAAACAGGAAGTTAATATCACCAACCATTCCCATTTTATTTAGGTGCATCCATATAAATGGCCCACCCTGTAGATCATCCAACACTAAAAACAAGTCTAACACACAATACATCAAATGGGAATGCATCTTAATGAGAATACAGCCTAATAATTCAGAATAAATTAGTAAACACTCTTGAGATCAAAAGGGATCTTTCTATATTTTAGGATCAATGTATTTCAGAACTGGATAAGTGAAAATATGTATATTCCATGCTTAAAAAAATGATGTAAACACCATATTCTGCACACATATTCTGTAGCCAGATGTTGAAGTTATTGAATGCCTGTGAGAAAAGTTATCTGCCTTTGTCCCTATGACAACACTTCCTGCTCTTGTTATCATAATTTTATTAATGCCGGAAAGAAAACAAAATAATTTATATGACTGGCTTTGCTATATTTGGGGTAGTTGTTCTTTGATAGTTCTATATTTATGTAAAATACAAGTATAGAATAAAAAAACCAAAAAGTAATAGCCAATCTACTACATCCCATGCTGATACAGCAAAGGAAAATCTGTAGTTTAACATATGATCAGTAAATACCTTCAACACAAAAGGTTTTATTCTGCACTTGAAATCGCCATTAAAGGAGGACATATTCTCAATTACAAATAATTATTAGTGGAAAATATCACAATTTTAATTTTACCATAAGGATATGTTAGGCTCAAGATTCTGATGACTTTTAGATGGTAAAAAAACCCGACGGGACCCATTGTTAGTTTATTAGGATCCATCATAGATCCTGTAAGACTGTAACCTAGGGTACCATTGTAAACAGAGATTTAGAAAGCCAATTACTCCATTAAAGTGAAAATTGGGGGGAATGTTGCTGATCATATAACCTTTTCCACTATCGGCACAGATTTCATTCTTGATATACGAAAAAAAACCTTGAACATAGAGAGCACATATCCTCTTATTATTAGGAGGGGTGATAACATGAAGAAAACCTTCTGTATTCCCCCCCCCCCCCCTGGGGTTTCTTTACAGGCTCTGATCTCTCACTTGCAGCTTCCCTTACATAAATAGGTACGTGCCAGTGAGTATTGAGGGGTAGGAAAGCACAGGCAATGAAAGGGGTCGTCCCCTTTTTACAATCCCATTATGTTAGAAGGCTCCACTAAAAAGAAGAGGATTACAACTGCCCCACTGCTGGGACCCCCACTGTAATATGCAGAAGAACACAACAGCAAGTGTCCAATGTGCAGTCTGATCACTGATAGAATAACGCATTGCATGCTATCCATTGAAATCAATGAGCGGTCTGTGTAATGCAAAAACTTGTGTGGCTTTTTGAAGCCGCCTTCTGCTCCAAGTAACCGATGGAGGTCCCGAAAGAGGGGAAATCCCCTCTATTCAGCCTGAGTGCCCTAAAAGATAAACCAGAAAATCTCTTTGTTCTCAGTGAGTGCTCACGTCAAAGCCGTCATCAAAATGCTAACAGCTCCAATGCGAGGAATAGACAACTGCATGCCCCCCCCCCCCATGTCAGGACGTAGGTTCTATAAATGGCACCTACACCTGGGAAAAACAATCACAGGGCATTTGATCTCCACTAGTATATCAATTGCTCTCGTTTAGAAGGGTGTACCTTTGCTTTACTTGTGAATGCATTTAATAATTTCTGAACATGTTCCCTCTCCGCTATGTACTCTATTAAGTCCGTTCCTTTTATCGTGTTGTAAATAGCTCCTTTAATACGCTCCACACAGTTATCTCCGCTATATTTAGAGTGGCGGGCCGGCAATGACCCTACATAAGCTTCAGCTATTCTATTAATGATGAGTGTTCCAGCAGGTAATAATAGTATCTTGTGATAGAGGAGATGACCTCAAAAATAGAGCGAGCGCCATATGCCATCAGGATTTTAAACAACGAGTTCAGAGGGGGGTAAGATACTCCCATGTTACTGATGAAAAAATGGTTTCTGTGTCCTGCACGTGGTGATCATTGAAAACTTTTCAAAGAGGGAGACTTTAACTCCGATTATTTTCAATTATAAACACAATTCAATATGTAATCGCTCACATAGAAGGCTTTAGTGAACATCTATCTTTAAACGCCATAGGGGAGATTGATAAATAACAATAAAGCAAAAAAATGGTGCGCTCGGATCTCCCCCGCTGCACATGTACATGTCCTGTTCATGAATCTGCCAAAGTAAGAACCTGGCCCCTTCCTAGAAACAGGCAACTTTTAAATGGCATTCTATATAACGAGTGCAGTCCTGTCAGATTTAACGAATAACGCTGCACGCTGCGCTATTTTTTCCCGAGATAACGACAGGCACCACGACAGAGCCCAACTAACCCGATTGTACATCAATGGGGTCTGTCGGTTTCTGTCGTATGTCGGATTTGGCAATGTGTCATGGTTTACACTATAAACAGAAACCACATCCCAAGTGTAAACTTAGCCTAAGGCCTCATGCACACAAACTTATTTTTTCCCTCCCGTAAATACGGGTCCTTGGTAACGCGTATTCGACCCGTATTGCACCAGTATTTACGGACCCGCGCCCGTAAATACAGGTCCGGTGTCACCAGTATTCCACCTGTATTTACGGGCACATTTTCGCTGCAAAATTGCACTGCAGTAATCGGCAGCCCCTTCTCTCCATCAGTGCAGGATAAAGAGTAGGGACAGCCCTTTCCGTAATAAAAGTAAAAGAAATTCATACTTACCCGGCCGTTGTCTTGGTGACGCGTCCCTCTCTTGACATCCAGTCCGTCCTCCCTGGATGATGCGGCAGTCCATGTGACCGCTGCAGCCTGTGATTGGCTGCAGCGGTCACATTGGCTGAAACGTCACCCCGGGAGGCCGGACTGGAGGAAGAAGCAGGGAGTTCTGGGTAAGTATGAACGTCTTTTTTTCTTACAGGGTGATCTATATTGGGATCGGTAGTCACTGTCCCGGGTGCTGAAACAGTTACTGCCAATCATTTAACTCTTTCAGCACCTTGGACAGTGACTATCCCCTGACATCGCCTAGAAACGCGACCGTAATTATGGGTGCACACACGTAGTCACCCGTAATTACGGGAGCCCCATAGACTTCTATGGGCCTGCCCGTGCCGTAATTACGGCCTGAAATATGACATGTTCTATATTTTTCATCGGCACGGGCCCCTTCCCGTAAGCATACGGGGAGGTACCCGTGGCCAATAAAAGACTATGGGCCCGTGATTACAGGCGTTTTTACGTTCGTGTGCATGGGGCCTAAGGGCTCATTCAGACAAGTGTAATACTCATCCATGTGTTGCGCGTTGAAATCACACACAGCACACGGACCCATGCAATGGGGCCATTCACACGCGCGTTGTTTTACACGCAGCGTGTGTTCATTGCGTGCGTTTTCACATCAAATACATTGAAAAGTAGAGAAACAAATAAAAAAAAATAAAAAATGAAATCCTTGCATGGACATGAAAAACGCATGCCACACGCAAAGCACACTGATGCCAATACACAACGCACACGCTTGTCTGAATGTAGCCCTACTGTATGTAATGCAACAGAGATTAAAACCCAAATAAATAAAACACAATACAAAAAAGGTCATAATATATTATCTTAGTCAAAAAGTGATATTTGCAAATACTAGGCAATATGTTGGTAAAATTTACGTAAAACATATAGGATACTAAAATAAATGTAAATCAACCTATATTAACAGTTCTATGCCCCCCACCCCTACAATCTTCTACCAACTGTGACAAGTAGTGGAAAGACCTTGTTATATCCACACTTACACTGTGCTGACTCTCAATCTCTTCATGTTTCTGTTGTAAGGCCTGAGAAGCTCTGATAGAGTCACCAATTCCCCATTGTGTTCTCAGCTGTTCTGACCCGGGTCCCTCCAGCCAGTTCACAACCTGCAATAAGGACAGATGTCATCTTTACTGAATTATTTATCGAAAAGGAATTGGGGAACAAATACAGGTAAAAGACAATTAATACAAGTCAATTGCATATATCCAACTACAAAATTTTATAAGTGTTAATCCCAACAAGTTGAAGAAAAGGCAATGCTCTCCGAAATATAGCCAAGGATGACCGAATCTCCTGTTGTGCGACATTTGCTTGCCAATATGAAGGGAACATCACGCACCCCAGTTAAGTAAATCAATCATCTTTCACTAAACAGCCAATTTTAATAAAAGGCTATGCTTTCAAACGGGACGGAAATGCTGCGGATTGTCTGTAGCATATCCTGAGTGTTTCCACAGCATAATCCACACAGGCTACCTGCATATTTTCCCGCGGATTTCACTTCTTCTACATTGAAAAGGCTGAAATCCGCAGTGAACATCCAGAACAGAATAAGCATGCTCGGATTTCTGCATGGAAAATGTTCACCACGTGGATGAGATTTGTCCAAATGTCATCCACATGGCTGCAACTGTGATACGTTGCAGATTTTTCGCATGGATAGTCTACACAGAAAATCTGTCCCGTGTGAAACCAGCCTAAGGGTTCCAGAAAATCACAAATCAAGTTTCACAGCAAAAAATTATGATTCAACGTTACTTCAAGGTTTCCTCACAGATAACAGCTGATCGCTGGGGGAAAACGTTGCGATCAGTTTATTGTCACGGAACCCTTATAAACAAGTAGGTATTGTCCAAAGCGGAGAACCCCTTTAAAGAAGGAATGCTGTCGTAGACATTACTATTACTGTAAAACAATGGCACCCTACCAAACAAGGTCTTCTGTTTTCAACAAACCTTCCACTTATACAGTCTGCATAGGTGATATACATGAATATATATAGAAGTAAAAATTATTTCCCAAAGTATATTATTCATGTATTAATATCCCTCAAAAAACAAATGAAAAAAAAACAGCCATCTGGGCAAATCCGGTCTTCACTGTGCATTGTATAAGAGAGGTGCCTGACCTTGCACTCCCATTTCTCAGCGCTACCACTGACTCATGCAGCTCTGGATTAAGACTTTCAGGATAAGTAGCTTTGTCGGGGGAACCTAACTAAGCGACATTTTATATAATGAAAGCCGACACTTCCAAGACTAGATTACCTATCAAATCACACCGCATCATTGGAGAAGCATCTTACTACACTGACCTGAGCTCCTTCTACTCCGTAGATCAGCAGTTCTGCCATACCAATCGGAGCTACATAAAAATATATTGCATTTATACTGTAGATTGTCTAGTTTTAGCTCTGGTCTGATGAGTATTTACTTTTATATGATCATTGAATTTTACACATTCACGTGTGCTAGACAGAACTGAACAAGGACGCTGTATTTAAAGTGGTAGAGTTTGAGACAAATAAAGATAGAATAACCGAGCACATCAATTCTAAATATTCTGTATTTGCCCCTCAGATCCATCATACTGTAGTACAAAAACAGCAGCCTACACTCTCCAGTGGGGGGGGGGGGCAGTACCCTATATACATCGTATACCTGAATAGCAATAGAAAGAAAGAGTAGTAGCAAGTCTGGTAATAAATGACAGCATTAGCAGATAAATAAATTCGCCATGGCTTCTTTCCATTTGCAAAACACCAGTGCTCTGCTCGTTGCTGATCTTTTCTTATGGAAGTCTGCATTCTGTGAATGGAAAGAGCAGATGTGCGGGTTGCTACGTGCTAAAGGTCTTTAAAGAAAGCTTCTCCCTTCGTTTGTAAAATGAAGGGTCCCAAAATGGTGTACTCTGTTGAGGGCACCAGGAGAGCAGCGGCAGCAAATTTTATTTTCCCGCGACTGCTTTCCTATACTACAACTTTCTAATATATAGTGGCATTAAAGTGGGGGTTCACCTTAGTTGCTCCATAACTAGACCTCACTTTAAAAGCCACAACTTCTCTGTCTGACGCGGACACCCTCTTGCCTGGATCTTGTTTATAGACTGTAGCCTGCAGCGTGATTGGATTATAAAGCTGAAGGATATACAACAGTTTCCGGCAGCCTTGGCAGCAAATTTGAAAAGAAAACCATATTAGAAAATCGCATTTTAATCCAATCCCTGATATATTCCGTAAACTCCAACTCAAAATTTAAGTCTGTTCACATCTGCATTGGAGGCTCCGTTAGGGGCCTCTGTTGCAAATACGGTAAAAAATACTGGGAATAGTGCAGTAAAACCACAGACTCCCCGATGGAAACCCAATGGAATCCATTAAAGTCAATTGGTTCTGGCGGGCACTGGTTGTCTACGTTGTTCAACAGACCTGGTGCTTCCAATATTTTTATTGTGCGGCCCCTCTGACGAAGTAGAACAAAGGAAAGCCAGACGCAGACGTGAACATGCCCTTGGCCAGGCAACGCACACACTGTCAGATAAGTTGCATGTGTTTTTTAATTTATATTTTATTTAAGCCAACTGCATTTTCTTCTGGAGAGACAGATTTAAGAAATGTGACTGTTTAACCTCTTCCTCTGCTAGTAAAATTGTAGGAATCGTAAGCATCATCGTCACCTTCCTTCTAAGTTCACTGAGTGATCACCCCAATGCCAATACCATAAGGGAAATATTGGTGGGGATCCAGAGAGTAATAGTAAATATTATATATTGTGTACATTTGTAGGTTTTATTTATAGGGGGGACATGTGATACCTATGGAAGACATAAGTGTGTACAAGGGTGTGGCGGGGCACCGGATCTGCAGAGGTAAGTTTATTAAGAATTTTATTATTTTATCAATTACCGGAAAACCCTGTTGACCTTAAGAGATAAATTTACTTTAAATTTAGTGTATAAAAAGTTTGCAGTGACTGATAAAAGCCAACCAGGCATGTGTTTTTCCATTCGTTGCCAGAAAAGGTATGCCTATGAGTGCTAAGCGTCATTTAGATTGTAGAAATCAGCGGCGCTCTCTCCCTCTCACCTGCATAACCTTCTGCTGAATCTCATCAAGCTGCGTTCGTTTGCTGCGCTGTCTGCACACCTCCTGGTATCGGGTATATTGTTCTCGGAGGGAATCAAGAAGTTTCATAACCTGAGGCTGAGCCAAAAGTTCATCGTCCATTGGAGACCATGCAACACCTCCTTCCGAACCATTAAAGCGCCGCTGCTGTAGTTCAGATAGCAGCTCATGACCTTTACATGGTGAAGGCAAAAAGTAACAATTAAAAAGGTAAGGAATTTAATTAAAAAAGTGATAAACCAACAACAAACAATGAAGGTTCCCACTAAATGACAGCCAGGTATGAATAAAAAGTATGGCCATAATGACCAAGTAAAAAATATAAAGTTTTGCTTATTGCATTTTCTTTATTAGGTCAAATATGTTTTAATTTCCCATTGCTTTAAAGAAGTCAGTTTCTCTATTCACTCCTACGAGACTCACATCAAGGCTGTCATTGGAACGAATAGAGAGACGGACTTCCAGTCCACACAGCAAACGTTGTAGGATTTGGTTCGTCAGAGCGGGGGTCACGTGACAGAACGTGACCTAAAACGATGGCTGAACATAAAGCCAACGGTGAGTTTTCTAACTACAGTATCGTTTATGCCACCTCAATTACATATGGGGGAGTCCAGAATATTTTTTGCTGGGAGCTTTTCTTTAAACAGTTGAATAATTACAACCATCGTTTGTGCTTTCTAGGAAAGTTTTACATGTTTGCAGATGAGCTACGAACACAGATGTTTTTACGAACACACACGATCATTTCAACTTTTAATCTGTAGTAATTTCAGTCAGATGCTGTACAGCTAAGCATGGGCGGGTCCTGAATTCTGTATTTCCACAGGTGGTCAATCACTTTAAAGCGGTTTAGAGAGGTTGGTGCACAGCTTAGCGCCAACTGGTGGTTATTTTTTCTTTATGTTTCTCTGTTCCACCGCTTTCACGGAAAAATGTACCTAAACATTTCAGTCCTATTAATATTAATGGGATTTGTGCAATCAATTGGTTTCATATCTGTTTTATCATCAAGTTTCTACTACATTACTCTATACTCTATCCAGTAAAAAAGTAAAATAAAAAAAAACCTGACCTTTACCATAAAAATGAACGAGATCCAATATTACTACAATTTGTTAAAAACCAAATCTGGCAAAAAAAAAAAAGAAGCCTTGTCGCCAGTGACAACCACAAACAATAGCTGCAGACAAACAAAAAGATTTTTTTTGTACACTTTCACTGTTCTTGTGATACCGAGTATCTGCAGGTGACAAAGGGACAATGAGAAGGTGGACAGCAGCATCACTCTGTACTCCCTTATGTGACAAGTGAAGTGAATAACATTATTATCTTATTACAATAGCGCCTGACAAGGGGTGGGATATATCAGACAGCAAGTGAATAGTCAGTTCTTGAAGTTGGTGTGTTGGAAAGACGAAAAATGTACAAGCGCAAGGATCTGAACGACTTTGATAAGGGCCAAATTCTGATGGCTAGACGACTGGGTCAGAGCATCTCCAAAACAGTGGGTCTTGTGGGGTGTTCCCGGTATGCAGTGGTTAGTACCTTTTAAAAGTGGTCCAAGGAAGGACAACCGGTGACAGGATCATGGGCACTAAAGACTCATTGATGTGTATGGGGAGCAAAGGCTAGTCCGTTGTGTCCAATCCCACAGAAGAGCTACTGTAGCATAAATTGCTGTAAAAGCTACTGCGGACTATGATATAAATGTGTCAGAACACACCATGCATCGCAGCTTGCAGAGTATGGGGCTGCTATAGAAGCAGACCAGTCAGAGTGGTCCACCTATCCATTGCTGAAAGTGTTTACAATGGGCAGGTAATTATTAGAACTGGACCATGGAAAAATGGAAGAAGATGGCCTGGGTGTAATGAATGACTTTTTTTCTTTTTTCAAATCATGAGAATGACTAGGTGTGTGTGCGTCACTTTAAGGGGGAAGAGATGGCACATGGACGCACTATGGGAAGAAGGCATGCCATCAGAGGCTGTGTGATGGTCTGGGCAATATTCTGCTGCAAAACTTTGAGTTCTGGCATTCATGTAATTATTTCCGTGTCACGTACCACCTAGATAAACATTGCGGCAGACCAAGTACACCTCTTCATGACAACGGTATTCCCTAATGGCAGTGGGCTCTATTAGCAGAATAATGTGCCCTGCGACACCGCAAAAATTGTTCAGGAACGTTTTGAGTTTGATTTACTTATGTGCGAAATTTGGTGCAGATCGGTCCAGTCGTTTTGTCACATGTATCACTTCGCTTGAAAAAAGTTCCATAGTGGAACTGAAACGTCGCTTGGCTCTAAACAAGGGCAAATAAAACCACATATTTTTTACTGGACCCGGCTGGAGTGCTGCAATCTTTTTTCTTGTAAATAAAACCATGAGTGCTATTATTCTGAAGCGGAAGAGGAAACTCCATTGAATACCTTTAGGGTAAATTAAAACACTGTTTGCGAGCCAGACCTTCTAGTTCAACATCACTGCCTGACCTCATAAATGCTCTATTAGCTGAATGGGCACAAATTCCAACAGACACACTCCAAACTTTAGGCCATATAGTATATCTGCATCGATCATCCATCCATCGATCACCCATCCATCGATCCATCCATGCATCCATCCATCCATGCATCCATCCATCCATGTATCCATCCATCCATCCATCCATCCATCCATGTATCCATCCATCCATGTATCCATCCATCCATCCATCCATCCATCCATCCATCCATCCATCCATCCATCCATGTATCCATCCATCCATGTATCCATCCATCCATCCATTGTATTTCAGGAGCATAAAGTTTGTGCTATATAAATAACTGTTGCTGCTTTGAATTCCCCATTTTCAACGGATTAATTTACCCCTTTGTTGACATACAGTCCAGATGTGCCTGGTTTATTCTTCCACAATGCTATGTACTTATCTATATGCACCTACTTTTGTATATTGGACAATCTCGTGACATTTTAATGCAATCTGGGATATTTTTTAACCTTCTTTAATAAAATGTAATAAAGAAATAAAAAAAAATATTTCTGCTGTTGAGTTTTAAGGAAGTAACAGTTGATGAATCAACAGCATTAACCTATTCAGTGAAGTGTATATTTGTCTGGCCGGCCAGGAAACAGAGGATATGCTTCATGAACGGCACTGCCCAGCAGATTTGTGGGAGGTCAACACTTCACAGAAGTATGTATGGGGAGTCAGAGATCTAAGGACAAAAACATAAAGACAACATTTCTTGAAAACGGCTGTAAAATATGGAGCGGTTTTCAAGGTAAAATAGCCTCTGATTTTTAGACATTTTTTAAGCATCAAGCGTTTTTTGATGCATTTTTTTATGGCTGTTTTTGGAGCTGTTTTTCTATTGAGACAATGGAAAACGTCTCAAGAAGTGACATGCACTTATTTTTTACGCGCCGTTTTTACAAACGGGCGCGTAAAAAAGACGCCCCGTGCGAATGAAACGCCATTTTTCACATTGAAATCAATGGGCAGATGCTTGGAGGAGTACAGCCTTCGTATTTTTAGCCATTTTTCTGGGGCGTTTACGGCCCCGAAAAACGGCTGAAAATAAGCCGTGTGAACATACCCTCGGCTTTATTAGAATTCCTTATCTGAATCAAGCAATTATTGTCACGTTTTAGATGTATGGACTGCTTGGCCATGAAGCAGAGATTTTCATTGTGGGGTTAGTGTTAAATTTGCTGCCGATTTTTTCTGCACTGTGGAATGGGGTTTATGAAACTCCATTTACATGCATTGTACTGTACTTTGTGGCAGATTTTCAAACTGGAATCGGCTACAAATTCTCCATATGTGACTGTGACCTCAATTGCTACATGCAGACCACCCGACTATTACTTGTGTAGTTGATTATTACAATTAAACACACCATACCGGTTTGTAGAACAGTTTCTGGATCAACAGAAGGAAGGTAATTGAAATCCATTGACCTTAAAAACAAAAGTGAAAATTATTTTTAGTTTATTATTTCCTATTGATCTTATAACTTATTGTAATCTCAGCATGTTACATTGACACAATGGTAACACAAAAATCTTCAGGAAAAGTCACATCAGAAATCATTAGGTCATAGTGAAAAATTATTTCATCAAAGATAAAAAAAAAAAAATGTATGGAAAATAGCATACTTTGTACACCGTGCATATGCATCAATGAGCCCTGTCAACCCCCCCCCCCTTCTAATCCCCTAATGGTTATGGCATAGTACTCGGACTGATGACTATCATACAACAATTCCTTTATTTGAAGTCAGGGTCTAGAATACAAAAAAGAAAAACAAAAGCAGTAAACACGTTATTTAGTGACATTTACCTCACATTTGTAATGCTACCTGCCAACAATGGCATAGCTACCAGACTATGCAAATGCTATAGGACCTGGGATGAGCGGGGCTGGCACAGCACAGAGCTTTTTCATTGCCTTCCTTCACACTATAATAGAGTGAAGTAATAAAATCCTGTTCACCAGCACCCAACACTAGGGGGAGCTCACTGCATACAGACTTACACAGATCCTGATTAGTTTAATAGGAGCTATATGAATCCATATGCATTGTCAAAGGGACTCCATAGTGTAATTAGTAGGGAATACATTTTGTCTGCTTTGTAATGCAATGTACTGTACTGTAAAGCTGCCCAGAAAGCTATTACATATAAAGGAATCCACAGGGGAACCAGAACCAGACATCCACGATGGGTAAACTAAGTTTGGGGAAGATTCCAAACTGTAAATCAATAAGATCATACATATTTAATTGATTGCTTGCCAACTGCTGTTATTTGGCTATAAAAACTGTGTTGACTTGGGGAAGTCTGGTCAAGTTATGAGCCTGAATGCTGGACACGCTGCCTATTCTGGAATAAAGTCACTTCAAAGGATCTCTGGATTTGACTGCCTTTTTTGACTCTCCAACACCGTTAAGCTCTACCTAGTGGCGGTGGCAGGCATTAAGAATCGTCAGTGCAATGTTTCAGTTTCACAGGGCCTTTCTCAAGCGATGTGATACCGGTTATGACAAATAAATATATATATATATATATATATATATATATATATATATATATATATATATATATATAATGTGTTACAATGATACAATCATGTGCAAATAATGACAAATATACAAAACACACCTCAAAATATGTGAACAATCTAAGCATATCGTCATGTGATAATAGGCAGTGTACATACAAATATCTATGTGAATTTTATGGTGTCTGACAATATAATAGAAGATATATTATAATTAATAAGTGTAATTAAAGATAGGGGCAGGAAACAGGCTCGCTTAGTAGTAAACTCATGAGTTCCGCAAATGTAATAATCCAAAAAGTAAATTACACTTCATCTACCGATCAAAAGGGAGCATGCTCAAGGTTCAACCAATCATTGGCCATGTATAGGGGGGGGGGGGGTCACCTGACCCTAGATAGATGCCAATAAAAGACCTGGCTGCATTCATAGTAATAAAAAAATGTCTATTCACAGTGTCATCCAGACCGTGCATGAGCACTAAAATAAGCGACGTGTTTTTGACAGATAGAGATGTATGATAGAATATATATATATATATATATATATATATATATATATAGAGAGAGAGATATGTGATAAATAGACATGAGAGAGATAAATAGTTATGAGATGATAGATCGATAAATATGAAATTCACATATATATATATATATATATATATATATATATATATATATATATATAAGAGATGGAAAGATAGATCTGAGGTAGGTAGAAGATATAGATAGATATATAGGCACACAAATAAACGCACGCACACACACAGTATACCCAGTTTTAGTTGCTATTGCCTGTTTTTATTTCTTCACCTTTTTTCTTTTCCTTTTGGGGGATGAGGCCCATTCTGACTGTTGCTATGAGGCCCCTATGATTTCTGTGTATGCCCCTACCTGGAAACCACAAAAAAGAAGGGTAGACGCTGCTAACAAATCTTGTAGGTGCATGATCAGCTGACAGGGGATGTATGGCTAAGTATTTTTTATTCTTCAGGGAAGAGGAATATAAAGTTTACTATAGTATAAATCCCTTCTCTGCTGGAGTGTTGGCAGGAAAAAACAAAACAAAAAAGGAGTGTAAGTTCTTTAGTGTGTGTCGTCTCTGGCTTCTAATGTTTCTGGGCTGGTTCCTAGGCCTGGATAATGAAAGCAGCAAAAATGTGAAGACGACATTATAAGATGCTAGATCTTGTATTTTCAGGCTATAGGAGGAGTGGTGGAGCTTCTCATTAAGTCTGACATTGTTTTTGTTGTTTGGATGCATGTTTCATTACTGAATAACTCTACGCCAAGCTCTTCACGCTCTTTCTCTGCAGGTTTCGGGAGGCAGGCAGTACACCTGGTTTTTGATAATGGGATTATGATGATAGCGCTGCACAAGTAAAGTACTATCAGTTTGTTTCACAAACCTGTCTTTCTCGTTCTGATTTCCCTTATCACTTCCATTGTTGATAACAGCCAGCTCGTCCAGAAGCGATGTCGACTCTTTTGTGAACTTCTCAAATACCTGCAATGCAGAGGCAAATCATTATCCAATACAATGGAGGAAAAACTTCTATTAGGTTTTGCAGAATGAATACAAATCACACAATACATGCAGACACGCTACAGGTACAGTACATTATGATGAACAATACCGTGGACTTAAATAAAATAAAAAGTCTGACATATACGCACAAATCCATAATCAGTTAAAGTGGATATTAAAAAGGTTGTCTGGGATTAGAAAATACAAACGGTTTACTCTACATTAGGAGACAGAGCGTCCTGCTCTGTCCCCTAGGCTGCCGTCTCCACAATGGCTGCTTGTGCAGTGAAAAACACATTACATTCTACAGTGCTGGCGACTGTCCTCGATACGAGAGTCATGGAGACCAGCAGGACGCTCTGTCTCCTAATGCGGAGTTATGAGCCGCCGGCAGCACAGACTGCAGCCAGTCCAGCGTCTCCTAATGCGGAGTTATGAGCCGCCGGCAGCACAGACTGCAGACAGTCCAGCGTCTCCCAATGCAGAGTTATGAGCCGCCGGCAGCACAGACTGCAGACAGTCCAGCGTCTCCTAATGCGGAGTTATGAGCCGCCGGCAGCACAGACTGCAGCCAGTCCAGCGTCTCCTAATGCAGTTATGAGCCGCCGGCAGCACAGACTGCAGCCAGTCCAGCGTCTCCTAATGCAGTTATGAGCCGCCGGCAGCACAGACTGCAGACAGTCCAGCGTCTCCTAATGCAGTTATGAGCCGCCGGCAGCACAGACTGCAGACAGTCCAGCGTCTCCTAATGCAGTTATGAGCCGCCGGCAGCACAGACTGCAGACAGTCCAGCGTCTCCTAATGCGGAGTTATGAGCCACCGGCAGCACAGACTGCAGCCAGTCCAGCGTCTCCTAATGCGGAGTTATGAGCCGCCGGCAGCACAGACTGCAGCCAGTCCAGCGTCTCCTAATGCGGAGTTATGAGCCGCCGGCAGCACAGACTGCAGCCAGTCCGTGCTGTAGTTAGAAGCTACAATGGTAATACAAGTGATTTGGAAAAATGAATATTATGCACACTCCTGCACTATAATAGTTCACTAAACAATGTCAGTATAATTGGAGGTACGCATTAAATATAAGGTCACGGATAAATAGCCATATTGAGCCCTGACATCCTTTCTGCAATAGGATCACATTTGTGACTTCTAGATGTTAGAGCAATTCCCTTTAGTGGAAATATGGGGGGGGGGGGGGGGGGGAGCGGTAGTCTTTGGCTATATTCACACACGCGTTGTGGCTTCCTTTTATAACCGAAGCCACAACAGACTGTCGATCCGTCACAGAAGCTAGCTGAGTAGACCTAGAATGACTGTCCAGTCAGGGAGAGATTTATGTCAATATTAATAAATGACTGATTATATAGTGCGAGTATGTAAGTCATTTTTTACAAAAGCTTATTACTTACTAGTCTTTTATTCAGCCAATCCATATGATCGTAAGTAAGACTTCCGCCAAATTCTTCTGTGAGCTGGGTGGGTTCTATGTACCTTGTCAGCTTATTACCAGACACCAATATAACCTAGAAAACAAAAGACTTGAAGTGTTACATCAACTCATTATCACATAAAAGGCAAGAAGCACATATTACAGAATAAAGACAAATCTAGCACTCAAGGTCGGAGACAAAAAAAGTCTTTACATTTCAAAGTTTATTTCTGCCAGACTAAAAAAGGTACATTGTTTCCACATTGAACAAAGTGCGATGCAACATATAGGATTTATGCAAATGACCATATAATGCATCTGTGGGCTCATACTAGGACTGGACAATTAATCAAAAAATAATCGAAACTTAGTGCAATTAATTAAAGTCATCGTGAAAATTTTGGTTTTATCTGTTATTTTATCCTGGTTTAAACTGTATCTGCAGCTTCAGGACACAGATACAGTTGAATCAAATGGTAGAGCAGGAGACCGTATGATCCCTGGCTCTACCATTCACTTTGTATCTCTGGACACGAGGCAGTGACATCACTGCGCCTGTCTGCGCCATGCCGCACTGACCAGAGGGATCGCCTCTACTCTTCATTGAAACGGGGTTAGGTGAGTATGTATATTATTATTTTTTTATCAGGCACTGTTGAGGGCATTATACAGCTTGGGGGCAGCAATGCGGGAATTTATATTGTATGGGGTGGATATATGGGGGCATTATACTGTGTGAGGGCAGCTATAGGGGCATTATACTGTGTGGAGTCAGTTATAGGGGCATTATACTGTGCGGAGGGCATGTATAAGGGCATTGGACTGTGTCGGGAGCACTATAGGGGCAATATACAGTGTGGGGGCAGTGTCAGGGGGTATATTGTATACAGTAGTATACAGCAAGCCCAAGGGATAAATATTAATTCAATGGCGTAGAATGCAAATAGAGGTCATGGCATGCTAAAAGTGTTGTGGCCTAAATAATCTTTCAATAATTGTAAATCGAGGTTACATGTTCAATTAATTGTGATTTGGATTTAGGTCAAAATTGCCCAGACCTAGCTCATACTATACCACCCATTTTATATGGAGGAAGTGGTGCAGAGGATACGTATTTTGCACATTTTATTTCCACTGGTTTTGGTGTACAGTACTGGTTACAGGAGTAAATCCTCTAACCACAGTAAAGGGAGACTCCGAGCTTCCTATAGTAATTGTCTTTACTGGACTGTTTGCCAATAACATCCTGAAACAGACATTACAGGGCACAGGGGATAGTGGTCACCGCGTTCTCCTGTGTAGATCCAGCGGCATGACCCACATTACGAGTGTATATGTCACCAGCGCTTCCAGGCACCAGTTTGCCAGAGAGGAGGATGGCAAACATTCAATTGCTAGGTCAGATATGTTACACACCTATAGGTGGACAGTAAGAGACTTAGTTTTCCTGTAAGACACGAAACCAACTGAAAAATTTGCTAAACTACAGAGCCGATTTCACTTTAGAAAATGCATTTAATCTTACACGTTAAAATGTAACCTATAAAGTTAATATGTGGTTTGCAAATCTTTGTAAACTCAAATATTGAATGTCACAATGTATAAATATTTCAGTTTAACAAATCCCTGGCTGTCAGCCATGGAATTTGATTAAAACCACTGTATTGGATATGGGTGGAAAGCCAATTCTTCATTCGCAAAAATATCATCTAAATTCAAATGAATTTCATACTTTCACAGGCTGCTAGGTTTTACTTCATGAGCCGTCCTGAACGGATAATGCCTTTTTAACCATGAAGAAACATTAACATGACAGATCAAGAGATACAAATCACATTTGAAATAATCGACCAGAGTAAGAAGTCAACAAAATTTGACCAAATCTGTGGTGTCAGCCTGCAGCAGATTACAGAATATGCGGGTCCACAGTCCGGCTGGATAAAAACGTCAAACATTGTTCTTTTTTCAATTAGCGACTTTGATAAAAGTAACAAAGAGAAACAACAGACAATGAGTAGAGTCGAAGGGGTTAAGGCCACTGCGCTCTCTTGGTTTACTTCCCAGCTCTCTGACCGCTCGCTTAGTGTATTCTTTCCTGGTTCTACTTTTTTCCTCTTCACCTCGCTGGTGGGGTTCCTCAGGGTTCAGTCCTAGGTCCGCTCCTCCTCTCTATACACAGTCCCTATTGGACAAACTATCAGTAGATTTGGCTTCCAGTACCATCTCTAGGCTGATGACACCAATTATATACCTCTTCCCGTGACATCACCGCCGCTCCAATACAAGACACCAATGATTGTCTGTCTACTGTCTCTAACATCATGTCTTCTCTCTATCTGAAACAAAATCTTCCAAAAACAGAGCTGCTTGTGTTTATACCATCTACTAACCGTACCTAAACCTGATGTCTCCATCTCCGTGTGTGGCACTACCATAACTCCTATGCAGCACGCCCGCTGTCTTGGGGATATGCTTAACTCCGATCTTTCCTTTACTCCTCATATTCAAATCACTTGCAAGGTCCTGACACTTACACCTCAAAAACATCTCCAGAATCCACAATTTTCTTACTGCGGAAACAGCAAAACCTCTCATTGTTACTGATTCACTCTCGTCTTGACTACTGTAACTCATTACTAAATCTGTCTTCCCCTCATTAAACTATCTCCTCTCCAATTTATCCTAAATGCAGCAGCCAGGCTCAACTTACTGACCAACCGCTACACCAATGCCGCCACCCTTTGCCAGTCACTGTACTGGACCACTACACCAAAGCCTCTACCCTGTGCCAGTCAATGCACTGAACCACTACACCAAAGCCTCTACCCTGTGCCAGTCACTGCACTGAACCACTACACAAATGCCTCTACCCTGTGCCAGTCAATGCACTGGTTGCCCATTCACTTTAGAAAACAATTACCACTTATTACACTCACCCACAAAGCTCTCCACAGTGCTGCACCTCCCTTTATCTCCTCCCTCCTCTCGGCCTACCACCCTACAGTTTTAAGCGTGCCCTGAAAACACATCTTTTCAGGCAGGCCTATCACATACCCTAATCTGACACCTTTCCTTTACCCCACCTCCCTAGAACATTAGTCCTGAGAACCTGCAAAGGCATTTGACACTGTCCCCCATAGACGCCTAATGGGTAAATTAAGGACTATAGGTTTAGAAAATATAGTTTGTAATTGGATTGAGAATTGGCTCAAGGACCGTATCCAGAGAGTTGTGGTCAATGATTCCTTCTCTGAATGGTCCCCGGTTATAAGTGGTGTACCCCAGGGTTCAGTGCTGGGACCACTATTATTCAACTTATTTATTAATGATATAGAGGAAGGGATTAATAGCACTATTTCTATTTTTGCAGATGACACCAAGCTATGTAATATAGTTCAGACTATGGAAGATGTTCATGAATTACAGGCAGATTTAAACAAACTAAGTGTTTGGGCGTCCACTTGGCAGATGAAGTTTAATGTAGATAAATGTAAAGTTATGCATCTGGGTACCAACAACCTGCATGCATCATATGTCCTAGGGGGCGCTACACTGGCGGATTCACTTGTTGAGAAGGATCTGGGTGTACTTGTAAATCATAAACTCAATAACAGCATGCAGTGTCAATCAGCTGCTTCAAAGGCCAGCAGGATATTGTCGTGTATTAAAAGAGGCATGGACTCGCGGGACAGGGATGTAATAATGCCACTTTACAAAGCATTAGTGAGGCCTCATCTAGAATATGCAGTTCAGTTCTGGGCTCCAGTTCATAGAAAGGATGCCCTGGAGTTGGAAAAAATACAAAGAAGAGCAACGAAGCTAATAAGGGGCATGGAGAATTTAAGTTATGAGGAAAGATTGAAAGAATTAAACCTATTTAGCCTTGAAAAAAGACGACTAAGGTGGGACATGATTAACTTATATAAATATATTAATGGCACATACAAAAAATATGGTGATATCCTGTTCCTTGTAAAACCCGCTCAAAAAACAAGGGGGCACTCCCTCCGTCTGGAGAAAAAAAGGTTCAAGCTGCAGAGACGACAAGGCTTCTTTACTGTGAGAACTGTGAATCTATGGAATAGCCACCGCAGGAGCCGTCACAGCAGGGACAGTAGATGGAGTTAAAAAAGGGTTAGATAATTTCCTAGAACAAAAAAATATTAGCTCCTATGTGTAGACATTTTTCCTTCCCTTTTCCTTTCCCTTGGTTGAACTTGATGGACATGTGTCTTTTTTCAGCCGTACTAACTATGTAACTATGTAACCTGATCCCCCACACTCCTTGCACCCCAATGCACTTCATATTAGTCATACACAGATACTGTCTGGTGACCGGCTCATGCAGCTTTATGTGTACAATACAATTTGTATAAAAGATGGCTGGACCATTGTACTGAACAAGCACTTACATTTTGTGTTACTCCTATTTCCTCATCGATTGCAAGCTCTTGCGAGTAGGGTGCTCACTCCTCTAGTTTGATTTGTTAATTACTTGTCAATATGTAATGTCCGATATGGTCTGTACATGTTCCCTCTGAATTGTAAAGTGTTGTAGAATATGTTGGAGCTATATAAAGAAAGATTATTAATATTATTATTAGAAATGAACATACCCCATGTAATGCATGGATGCGTAGGGTCCACCTGAAAGGCTCGCCGTCCTGTCTCGTAGAGGGGGTCCCAAGCAGAGTTATTCCTAGCGCAGGGCCTAATAAGTCATGCATTGCCTCCTCAGGCCCTGTACGGAGTATTAACACTGTATTTCAGTTTTACCAGGACTGTTCCTTTAAAGGCTCAAACAAGTGGGCACTAAATGTAACTGCTACCTAAAGCTGGTCAGACACGAGATTACTGTGAGCAGGTTCAGTCAACAATCTCTTAGGCGGGATTCACACGACAGGGTTTCCCGGCCGGGTGCCGGCCGTTCATAAATCGGCCGGCACCCGGCTGCATTAGGAATAATAGACCCCTAATGGGTCTATTCACACGACCGATTTTTTTGACGGCCGGGAAAACCGGCCGTCAAAAAATAGGACATGCTCTATTTTCGGCCGGGTGCCCGGCCGCCCGGCTCCCATAGAAGTCTATGGGGCCGGGTAATACCCGGCCATCACCGGAATGTGTCCCGAGTGATGGCCGGGTCTACCGTCGCTCGCGCACTCTCTCTCCTCCTCCTCACAGTGCAGAGTGCATGTGAGGAGGAGGAGGAGGGTCTTTTATTGCTCGCTGTAGGAGTCGGAATCCCCAATCCCCGGCCGGGGATTGGGGATTCCGCTACAGGAGAAGTGCGTGACTACACTGTCCAGATATGGACACAGCGAAGTCACTCACTTCTGCAGCGGAATCCCCGACTCTATGGCCGGGGATGCCGCTACAGGAGAAGTGCGTGACTACACTGTCCATATATGGACACAGCGAAGTCACGCACTTCTGCAGCGGAATCCCCGACTCTATGGCCCGGGGATGCCGCTACAGGAGAAGTGCATGACTACACTGTCCATATATGGACACAGCAAAGTCACGTACTTCTGCAGCGGAATCCCCGACTCTATGGCCGGGGATTCCGCTACAGGAGAAGTGAGTGACTACACTGTCCATATATGGACACAGCGAAGTCACGCACTTCTGCAGCGGAATCCCCGACTCTATGGCCGGGGATGCTGCTACAGGAGAAGTGCGTGACTACACTGTCCATATATGGACGCAGCGAAGTCACGCACTTCTGCAGCGGAATCCCCGACTCTATGGCCGGGGATGCCGCTACAGGAGAAGTGAGTGACTACACTGTCCATATATGGACACAGTGACGTCACTCACTTCTGAAGCGGAATTCCCGACCTGTGGCAGGGAATTCCTCTTCAGGAGAAGTCAGTGACTACACTGGCCATATATGGACATTGAAGTCAGTGACGTCTCCTGGAAGGGGGATGGGTGCAACCTACAGGGGGCTGTGTGGGATCACCTACAGGGGAATTGGTGGCATCACCTACAGGGGGCTGGGTGGCATCACCTACAGGGGGTTGGGTGGCATCACCTACAGGGGGCTGGGTGGCATCACCTACAGGGGGCTGGGTGGCATCACCTACAGGGGGCTGGGTGGCATCACCTACAGGGGGTTGGGTGGCATCACCTACAGGGGGCTGGGTGGCATCACCTACAGGGGGCTGGGTGGCATCACCTACAGGGGGCTGGGTGGCATCACCTACAGGGGGCTGGGTGGCATCACCTACAGGGGGCTGGGTGGCATCACCTACAGGGGGCTGGGTGGCATCACCTACAGGGGGCTGGGTGGCATCACCTACAGGGGGCTGGGTGGCATCACCTACAGGGGGCTGGGTGGCATCACCTACAGGGGGCAGGGTGGTCACCTACAGGGGGCAGGGTGGTCACCTACAGGGGGCAGGGTGGCATCACCAACAGGGGGCAGGGTGGCATCACCTACAGGGGGCTGGTGGGTGGCATCACCTACGGGGGCAGGGTGGCATCACCTACGGGGGCAGGGTGGCATCACCTACGGGGGCAGGGTGGCATCACCTACGGGGGCAGGGTGGCATCACCTACAGGGGGCAGGGTGGCATCGCCTACAGGGGGCAGGGTGGCATCACCAACAGGGGGCTGGGTGGCATTACCTACAGGGGTCTGGGTGGCATTACCTACAGGGGCAGGGTGGCATTACCTACAGGGGCAGGGTGGCATTACCTACAGGGGCAGGGTGGCATCACCAACAGGGGGCTGGGTGGCATCACCTGCAGGGGGCTGGGTGGCATCACCTGCAGGGGGCTGGGTGGCATCACCTGCAGGGGGCTGGGTGGCATCACCTGCAGGGGGCTGGGTGGCATCACCTGCAGGGGGCTGTGTGGCATCACCAGCAGGGGGCTGTGTGGCATCACCAACAGGGGGCTGTGTGGCATCACCAACAGGGGGCTGTGTGGCATCACCAACAGGGGGCTGTGTGGCATCACCAACAGGGGGCTGTGTGGCATCACCAACAGGGGGCTGGGTGGCATTACCTACCAGGGGGGCTGTGGCATTATCTACAAAGGGCTGTGTGTGGCAACAAATTTAAATGAAATTCATCCGATTTTAAAACGGACAGGGAAAAAAACGGATGCAAATCGGGTCCAAATCGGCCGGTAAAAACGGCAACTCGGCCCGGAACGGAATCGGAACGGATGCAAATCGGATGCAAACCGGCCGGGAAAATCGGCCAAAAACGGCCGATTTTCCCGGCCGACACTCGGGCCCTGTCGTGTGAATGAGGCCTTATTTATGGAGCGAAGTCTCACATTGGAGGAAACCGATTAAACACGTTGTAGTTCAGGTAGTCCAATCCTTTTTTTCCCAAAGGAAGCTGCACCTACTCTTTCTGTAGAAATATAGACCTTGCCTTTTTGTATGGAGGAGTCTTAGCAATGCATTCATAGTCCACAATAAGAGTCCTAAGGCCTCATGCACACGACCGTGTTCGGTCCGTGATATACGGTCCGCATGTCGGCCGCTTGTCCCGGACCGTACAAAGTACAGGGAGCCGGGCTCCTAGCATCATACTTATCTATGACGCTAGGTGTCACTGCCTATCCACGTAACTACTGTCACACACTAAAACATGATTACAGTACGGGACAGTAGTTCCGCGGACAGGCAGTGACCCCTATCGTCATAGATAAGTGTGATGCTAGGAGCCCGACTCCCTGCACTGTGTTCGGTCCGGGACATGCAGCCGACATGCGGACCGTATATCACGGACCGAACACGGTCGTGTGCATGGGGCCTAAGGGTTTAGTGTAAGTAGCCCCCCCCCCCATCATAAACGCTACCGCCATCACCTTACCTAATTGTAGAATTTATTTTTCTTCACAAAAAGAAAGTACCTGCCATGAGACACTAAATAGGGCTATCTAAAAAAGGTTAACCAGACAGCCATGAAGTGCTCCTACTACACCACCACCACCACCACCACCTTGCTCTATACCTATTGGGGTGAAGATCTGAATGATTAAATTTACCATGGAAAATTGTTGTTTTCTGTGACAAAAGGGAAAGAAAATGAGACTGAGCTGTAATACTAGACACAGCCCATAGACAAGGGTGACCATGTATATTTAAAAAAAAAATAAAAAAAAATTACAATTATATATATATATATATTTATTTATTTTTTAACTTTTTCCTAATCTCATCTAACCCGATTTTATATTTTTTTTCTGATCTAGTTAAGCTCCATGTAAAACTTTAGGCATATTTGGGCATAAACATTTACATTGATTGGAAATAACGGTTTTGGCCACACAATGAAAACGCAAATGATTGGATCAACGAACAATTACTGATTGTAACAGCCAAATTATTTGTATCTCCATGGACAATTTTAGTTGGCTATTGCATATCTGTGCTTAACGCATATTTCCAGGACAAATTAATGTTTGTGAACAGGTCGATTCCTTGATGTCAGTGAGGCATCTGCCAGTCTATGGGGACTAGAAAACCTGTCACCTGCCAATACAAGCTGAATTTGTCAGCTGGGCAGTGCAGCCCTATCTGTCACCATGTGTGTGCGAAAAAAAATATAATAAATAAATAAAAAGGTTGTCCAGAAGTTGAGGGCCCCTTTACGTTGCACGTGCAGAATGAGGTTTTTCTACACAACAACATGTGCATATATAGATATAGGGTGTACTAAGAAAAGGAAGAATAACATTTATTTTTAAAATTACACCCACAGGGGGGCCAAGCAAGTCTAAAAATACAACAAAAAAAAAAAAAGACTTCTGTAATTATGCTACAATAATATACAAACAGCATGCCATTCAAATTTCTGTTCATTAGTTAGATGTATTTTATTATAAATAATTGGTTCATGGAAAAAAAATCCTGTTATTTCCAAAAATTTTTATTTAACATTATGATTAGACTTAATATTGAAACCAATAAATACTTCCAGAGGCAGTTCTAGATACACCCACCTGAAGTTTTTCTCAGTAAACATCTAACAAAAAACAGAACCCCACAAAGAGCAAAGCTATTAAAAGCAATTTCTCCACAAAGAACGTTTATTGTGCTCTCCCACCTGAACTAACATCCAGTGGGGGGAGAGAGGCTCCTGCACACGTCCAATCATAATTGGTAGGACCTGGGCACGATACTCTCTGGGCGTTGTACAGTTGTCATGGCAACTGTATGGCCCCAGGATTCAGGAACGTCTATCCAGGCCGGATGTCAGTTTGCGCAGGAAAGTACAACTGAAGGTACAGTTCCCATGTATTTGTGAATTTATATATACTCCGCAAAATAAAATAGCTGCTGGAAGCAGGATAACCTCCTCCATCTGCTACATCACCCATAAACTATTGATGTACACTGGATTGGTCATGACGCATATTCCTGTTCAGTACAAGAGCTCCCGTAGAGCGTAATGAATGCAAGAGAAGAAACAAAATGCAATTACTATTTACAGTGTAACACAATATAACAGGAGCGGGCACATTGTTCTCAGTGAACCGTGCAAAATAGGTTTTATCAAGGTAAGTAGGTTCAAGAAGAGATCTCTAAGTAAAGTAAAGTTTTAGTTTGATACAAGTCTCCAGTCCAATTTATAGAAGTCATATCCAGATCTTGGATTGCCCACGTCCTCTGTGACTTCCCCTACCATTGGTGATGGTACATTTTACACACCGACCCACCACCTTTCTAAAAAATTAGAACATTTGCTCCCTGTTGGAACCAATTTCTTAACACATATTGAAATAGTAATATGGGATCAGTCAAGTGGATGTCATCTAGAATAGTATGGGCATCGAGCAATCACCGCTTTCCCCTGTCTATGGGAACGGACTCAATGGTCACTGCACTTAGTGATAGATCTCATCCAAACAGGAAAAATAGTCAGGGCTTGGCTTGTTCAATAAAACAATGACTGTATTCCTCCGGTGGCTTCAGAACAAAGAAAATCTCTGGTCACCGGGTAGGCGCAGAAACGCAAGTTACACATTTCCAAAGGAATCATTGTCAAATATAGCGGAGAAGCCTTTATTTAATTATGTTTCTAAGAAACGTAGCCTTCCTTTATTACAATATATACCGGCGCCAATGTTTCACTGTGAAAGTGTCACACGTAGGACTCGGTAAAGACGCTTTATCGTCTACATATCCCTGGTTACTGGTGCATAGTGGGCAAACATTATATTGGAATATATGTAAATGACACTTCTATTACTGATGCAATGAACTGCCACTTCTTGTCTCTTGTGGGCTATCAAATATACACAATGTACGCTGAAGGTTTATGGATGGTATATTTGCACGGCGGTGTTTGTTTGCATTGATTCGCTGTAATATAAAACTGATCCTTGAGAAAACATGGAACAGGCATCAGATGAGCTAGAACAGCTCCAGGGAATTCATTTCCAATTTCTGCACTTTGCAGCAAGAACAAGAAATCGGAGTCTAGGTTGCTGCATAAAACATGATCCAAAGATAAGAGAAACAAAACACAAGTCTTTGCTAAATTCTTATGAGTTAGGCCAGGTTCCCATGTAGAATAAACGCTGTGGAATTTCCGCAACGGAATTCTGTGCGTAAATTTCGCAGCATTTAGAGTAGCAGCAAAGTGGATGAGATTTAGAAAATCTCATGCCCATGCTGCGGAAAAAAAAAAAACGCAGCGTAAACGTTAATAAATTGACCTGCGGTGCAGAATTTAATTCCGCAGCGTGTCAATTTATGCTGCGTTTTTGTTGATTTTCTGTTGCGGGTTTTCCCCAATTGAATTCATTGGTCATGCAAAACCCGCAACAGAAAGCCAAGTGTTGCGAATTTTAAAGGCGTGATCACAGCAATTACACCGCAAAAATTGCAACTCCAGGAAAAAAAAATCGTATTCACCCAGAACACTCTCCTCCCTCATGCATTTCGGCCTCCTGGGATGACGTTTCATCCCATGTGACTGCTGTAGCCAATCAAACGCTGCAGTGTCACATGGCCTGCAACGCCATGGTAGGAGGCCGGACTACGCGCAGAGAAGTAGGAGCGCTTTCCTCCGCAGCGGAAATTCCGTTCGAATAACCGCACCACAATGTGGTGCGATTTTTCAGACAGAATGTACTGTAGGTTCTAGGTCGGACACGCTGCGTGATTTTTACGCAGCGTATCCGACCCGTGGGAACCCGGCCTTAATAGAATTTAAATAATAACATAATAATAATAATAAATAATAATAAGGGCCTATTCACACTACTTTTAGCGCACCTGTTAAACGTATACATCGAGAAATACTTCCGACGTATACCTCTGACGTATGCCGTACAGTTGAATACATCGCGCATAGACCACCATTGTAAAGGAACACACCTGCCTTTCCCTATACAGACATATACCAGCCTGACAGATGCCAAAACGGACAATCATTTGTCAGTACAATAGAAGTGTGAATAGACCCTTATAATAAAACTGATGTAAAGGTATTATGTGGTCACATATAATTAAAGTAAAAGTACAAAAAATATTCCATCTTCTGACGTGTCGCAGTGCTCTGCCAGAAGAGGCTATTGGTATGAGTTCTCCACAATTGCTAAAATGAACCAGAATATTTGCTATACTCGTGGGCCATGTAGATGTGAAGGATGTTTTACAACCAGATCTACCAAAAACAGGTCATACCTTGTGTTACAAATTTCACACCCCATCTTAGTCACATATAATTCATAGTCACAAAAAGCATGACTATGAGTGACTTGTGTCATTTACTCCATGTCATACTGATGACTACTACACAGCAAGGGCACTCAATGTTCTGTTGAGCTGAATTCACATCACGTACTTCTTAACCTAAAATATATATCAAAAGCGAAGGAAAAACGCTCTTCTACTAAAAGGATGATTGGTAGGGATAATCTTTTCTTAGGCTCTATTCACACTTGTGTTCTTTTCAATCAGATTTCCGTTCTTTTGCAGAATAGAATAGCATTCTACACTGTTCTTTCCATAAAAAAATTTAATGGGAACCCGCTGAACCCTTTACATGCTATAAAATGAATCATGACAGATCTGTGTGATACCTGTGTGAACAAAGCCTAAGGGCTTATTCAGACGAACGGGATATACGTCCGTGCAACGTGCGTGATTTTAGGCACGGACCTATATTAGTCTATGGGACAATGCAGACATGTGCGTGATTTTTACGCAGCGTGTGTCCGCTGCGTAAAAGTCACGACATGTCCGTTCTTTGAGCGTTTTTCGTGCATCACGCACCCATTGAGGTCAATGGGTGCGTGAAGACCACGCGCACCACACAGAAGCACTTCCGTGCGACCAGCGTGATTCGCGCAACAGCAGTGAAAAGGATGAATGAAAACAGAAAAGCACCACGTGCTTTTCTGTTTACAAACATACAAATGGAGTGTCATAATGATGGCGGCTGCGCGAAAAGCACGCAGCCGCGCATCTTGCGGGGCCGTCACACGGAGCTGTCAAATGCGTTTTGCGCGTGCAAAACGCTCACGCTCGTGTGAATCCGGCCTAAAGGTAGTATCACATGGCCCAACGTGGGCTGTGTAAACGAGCGCCGATCAATGAGACAGCTCGTTGATCGGCGCTCGTTTGCGACTTTCACAAGGAGTTAGTATGCCGATGAGCGCTCGTTACTACGATTGTCCCCATACGCTTCTATCATATCGGCAGTACGTCTCCCTGTTTACACCGGTAGATGTGCTGCCGACAACGATAAAAGTTTATGCATTTAAAACTATGCAAGTAGTCGTTGGACGAGCGTTTGCCCGTTCATCAGATGATCGTTGCCCTGTTTACGCAGGGCAATTATCGGGAACGAGCGATCGATCTATGAACGCTCGTTTGACCGATAATTGGCCAGTGCAAAACGGCCTTTAGACACAAAGTAAAGACAGTAGGATGAAGTAGCATAAACAAATGTAATAAAAGGAGCTTTATAGAGTTTGTATTTAGTACTAGAAAAACTCAACCCACCATTTGGAAATGACACATGCAAACACAAATTGTGCTAGTACCTTGGCGCCATGCGGCGTACATTTACGGTGCTAGAAGCCAGCAATTAAGGACCATTAAAAGTGATCAAAGATATATATATATTAAAAAAAAATATTTGAAATATCGGATATCCTCATAAATGCAACAAACCCTCAAGCGAATATTTGATATCCTCATAAATGTAAGAACCACAAGATAACACATTATATGCACGATAAACGGATATAAATAAGAAAAATGGCAGCATTGCTTTTTGTAATTATGAATTTTTTATTTATCCTGTCGGGGGAAGAGGTCTGACAGTGGATTATTCCCCTCTTCCTACTGTAATAGACATGCACACTCAGCCAAGCGTGCATGTTTACGGCTAAGTCGGAAGAAATAATTGTCGACTAAGGCCCATGCACATGACTATGCCTAAATCACGGTCCGTGATTACGGGCACGGCCAGCCGCTGACAGGCGCCCGCATTTGGCCAAGCATGCATATAAAGTATGGGAGCATGGCCCGGAAAAAGCAAAAAATAGAACATGTCCTATCTTTTGTGGAGCCTTCCTACAGCACAGACATCTTCCCGTAAATATACAGGAAGGTGTCCGTGGGCAATAGAAGTGAATGGATCCGTAATTACGGACTAATTCTACGGTCGTGTGCATGGGGCCTAAGCAAACTCGTTCAGTTGAAAGTCATTTAATACGTCTGGCCACCTCCACTTAACTTACCTACGGCCGGCTTACCTCACGTCTTCAGCTGAAGGCTCATTTCTCACTGATCTGGGGGCAGACAGGCCATTTTCACACGGCAGTATTTTGGTCAGTATTTCAAAGGCAAAACCAAGAGTGGATGAAAAACGGAAGAGGTGCATATATTTCCATTATACTTCTTTGTCACTAGATTTTGTTTATAAAGACCAATGCAAAATACTGACCAAAATACGGCCGCGTGAAATTGGCCATGAAGGGCAAGGAAGCCCGACAGCTTTTCTCTATTGCTCCCTGCCATGTTATTCAGGTTGGGGGGGGGGGGGGAATTAATACAAAATCCATACAGTAATTCCTGGCTAAATAACAGGGACACAATTATTTGAAACGTACAAATATATGCAATTTAATTAAATTTATGCAGTTTATTTAGTTAAACTTTATTCCTGGAAATCTTACCTCAAATCCAAGTCGATCTTTCTCCTTCCAAAAGCAAAAATGTGTTACTTTCTTATCCCAGAACTCATCTGGCTTCACCACACAGACCAGAGATACTTCGGCTGGAACTACATTCTGAAAATGAAATAAAAAAATACGTAAATGCAAATACGCAAGAGACTACAGATTATAGAAGACAATTAGGTGTTATCATATGTACGTACATACTTTACTTACGTGTATTAATATAGATTCGGTTTACAGTAGCCACAGAAAACGAGGATTCAATAGTCATCTTTACGGCTCACCGATTACTATCTGACTTTATAAAGTATGTCATGTTGTGAAACCGAACAGTCAACGATTAATCTAAGACTAGTTTCTTTCAGCTTTCCGAAAACCTTTTTTTTAGGCAGTGATTTTGCCTTGTCCTATCGTAAACAGGCAGATTTTCCGCTCAGGAGTCAAGGAAAGCAAAATGACAAAACCAATAAAAAGGACTGAATATTGACAATAATCCAGACAAAAATGATCCTCTGATGTGTCATAGATATGTAAAAAAATAAAAATTGGGTAATGATGAAAGGGTGTATGACCCAAGGATCAGACTACACATGGCTTGTTTGTAGTCTGTAACCATGCAGAATCAGAAGTCTGTATAGGAGCTGCATACATACATTTGACCAACAGCTATCTCTTCGAAATCCACTAAAAATTTGCATGCTTGGCCTAGCGTCCATGCTTATAATTTAGAGGGGAATAAGGCATTGCCAGACACTGCTGGCAGCGGCTTATCTTCAGAGAGAATAAGTGATGGGGCATGTTGAAATCCAACATGTCTGAGTCTTTTTACCCAACGACTAACATTGAGCAAGAACAAAGGAAGGGGAAGCAGCGTTCGTACGAGCCCTGCGACACCTACAAAACAGCTGATCGGCGGAGGTCCCGAAAGTCGGATCCTGACTCATCAGCTATTGACAGCTTATCCTGAGAATAGACAATACATTTTTAGTGCCTGGAAAACCCCTTTAACCATAAAAATATAGAGATAAAGCAAGGTGGAGAAGCCATATTGTCCAATTGAACGCAGGAAAAGTATTGTAACAGCCATAAACATGTAAGGGTATGTGCACACGTAGTGACCAAAAACGTCTGAAAATACGGAGCTGTTTTCAAGGGAAAACCGCCCCTGATTTTCAGACGTTTTTTGAGCAACTCACGTTTTTCGCTGCGTTCACGTCCGTTTTTGGAGCTGTTTTCATTGGGGGTCTATGAGAAAACGGCTCCAAAAACGTCCAAAGAAGTGCCCTGAACTTCTTTTGCCGAGGCTGTATTTTTACGCGTCGTCGTTTGACAGCTGTCAAACGACGACGCGTAAATTACAGGTCGTCTGCACAGTACGTCGGCAAACCCATTCAAATGAATGGGCAGATGTTTGCAGACGTATTGTAGCCTTATTTTCAGACGTAAAACGAGGCATAATACGCCTCGTATACGTCTGAAAATAGGTCGTGTGAACCCAGCCTAATACTTTTGTTTTTAGAGGAATCTTGTGGATTAAGCCACTTTCACTATGCGTTTTCCCTACATATTTGATGCATTCGTTGGGTTGGCAGCATATACGTCAAACGTAACCATAGGCTGCTATTACACCAGAGGCCAAAACAATTGCTGGATAAACTAGCGTAGTCGACTACGCTATTCTATACATAGGCACCCCACAAAAACCGGATACTGCGAGGTATAAAGTTTATTTAACATGGTAGCCTATGGGTGACGAATGCCACCATCTGGCATCCGTCACAGTCAACTGTTTATGTATACATCATGGGCTTTTCACAACGTATCTGATTAATCGATACCATAATAGTCTATGGGTGCTGGATACCACTGTTATGTATTAGTCACAGTATCCGTTTAAAGAGGCTCTGTCACCAGATTTTGCAACCCCTATCTGCTATTGCAGCAGATCGGCGCTGCAATGTAGATTACAGTAACGTTTTTATTTTTAAAAAAACGAGCATTTTTGGCCAAGTTATGACCATTTTTGTAGTTATGCAAATGAGGCTTGCAAAAGTCCAAGTGGGTGTGTTGAAAAGTAAAAGTCCAAGTGGGCGTGTATTATGTGCGTACATCGGGGCGTGTTTACTACTTTTACTAGCTGGGCGTTCTGATGACAAGTATCATCCACTTCTCTTCAGAACGCCCAGCTTCTGGCAGTGCAGATCTGTGACGTCACTCACAGGTCCTGCATCGTGTCGGCACCAGAGGCTACAGTTGATTCTGCAGCAGCATCAGCATTTGCAGGTAAGTAGCTACATCGACTTACCTGCAAACGCCGATGCTGCTGCAGAATCATCTGTAGCCTCTGGTGCCGATGTGTCCTCGCTCGTCTGACACGATGCAGGACCTGTGAGTGACGTCACAGCGTGATCTCTGGAGAACACGCTGTGTCTGCACTGCCAGAAGCTGGGCGTTGTGAAGAGAAGTGGATGATACTTCTCATCAGAGCGCCCAGCTAGTAAAAGTAGTAAAAACGCCCCGATGTACGCACATAATACACGCCCAGTTGTACTTTTACTTTTCAACACGCCCAGTTGGACTTTTGCAAGCCTCATTTGCATAAATACAAAAATGGTCATAACTTGGCCAAAAATGCTAGTTTTTTAAAAATAAAAACGTTACTGTAATCTACATTGCAGCGCCGATCTGCTGCAATAGCAGATAGGGGCTGCAAAATCTGGTGACAGAGCCTCTTTAACACATAGGTCGGGAACTTTTTTCCGGGGTATACGTTAAACGTAAGGTATAAACGCAGTGTGAAAGGGACCTTAAAGAGGCTCTGTCACCACATTATAAGTGGCCTATCTCCTACTTAAGGAGATGGGCGCTATAATGTAGGTGACAGCAGTGCTTTTTATTTAGAAAAACAATCTATTTTTACCACGTTAGAAGCGATTTTAGCTTTATGCGAATTACTTTCTTAATGCCCAACTGGCCGTGTTTTTACTTTAGACCAAGTGGGCGTTGTACAGAGGAGTGTATGACGCTGACCAATCAGCGTCATGCATTTCTCTCCATTCATTTAGTCAGCGCATGTGCTGTCTTATACTGATACATTAACGTTACTGAAGTGTTTAGACCGTGAATAGACATTCCTTCCAGCCAGGACGTCTATTCACAATCCCTGCACTTCGGTAACGTTTCTGTGGTACTTACAGCAGAGCAAGCGTAATCTTGCGAGATCACGCTGTAAATGACAGGTTACAGCGAGATTACGCTTGCTCTGATGTAAGTACCACAGAAACGTTACAGAAGTGTCGGGATTGTGAATAGACATCACGTCCTGGCTGGAAGGAATGTCTATTCACTGTCTAAACACTTCAGTATTGTTAATGTGTCAGTATAAGGCAGCACATAGTGATCTAGCAGGATCCCTATGCGATGAGTAAATGAATGGAGAGAAGTGCATGACGCTGATTGGTCAAAAGTAAAAACACGCCCAGTTGGGCATTAAGAAAGTAATTACCATAAAGCTGAAATCACTAATAACGTGGTAAAAATAGATAGTTTTGCTAAATAAAAAGCACTACTTTCATCTACATTATAGCGCCGATCTCCTTATGTAGGAGATTGTCACCACATTATAAGTGCCCTGAGTCTCTTTAATTTTATTCTTGTAGGTTATTTGAGTATCATGAACACAGGATGGAATCACAAACATGTATTTACTTCTATGTACTGTATCTCCACCCTTTGGCTATAAATTAAAACTTCCGAGTTCACAAACCTGAACTATCCATGCCCAAAAACGACATAACTACAGTATTTATAAAACCTAAAAAATTTAGATTTATCTTTATTTCCCCGAAAAGTATTCCAGCCCCTAAATAAACTTCTAAAAGCTACTTATCGCATTTTGTGGAGCAGATAAGAGATTATTCATCGTGCCGCTGCGGAGAACTGCTAGATAAAACTATCCAACTCTATTAGGCAATTGCCCAATCCCCAGCTGTTTCTATAAAGATTGCTGTAAAAGCTACGAAGAAAAATGTTTTATTCCGCAATTCAGTAACCAAGAGAAAATGACCCACTCCCCTCACAAAAACATCCCAAAATGTATATTTTTCTTACAAATCGAAGTTTGAGGGATGAAGAAAAAAAAATGGAATATCTGATTGAAAAGACACACAAAGCTCTCACTGTTCCCAGCAGTTCACATTTCAATCCATAATTCAGTGCCTGCAGCTGGTAACAAAATACGGAGCTGAACTTTACTCCAACCTATATCAATCACGGTGCTTTTTGAAGCACTTAACAGGAGATACAAACAGAAGAAATCCGTTAGAAACCAGCAGAAATCTGTTCGAAAACAGCATAAGGGATTGTCCACGCGGAACGGAATAGCTGCGTATTTTCCGCCTGGAATTGCGGACGGAAAATATGCAGCGGAGTACAGCAGCAGCAAAGTGGGTGAGATTTAACAAACATCATGCACGCGTTGTGGAAAAAAATCCATCCTCAAATTCACCAGCGGTGCGTAAATTTATTTCAACAGCATGTCAATTATTGCTGAGGAAAGTGGACTGATTTCCTGCATTTACCGGATGTACTGCGTAATTTTCTACAGAAACGCTGCAGAATTTCTTACAGGGGGTGGAAATGACATCACAGGAAGAAGAAATATCACCATCACACAGTCCGTGAAGAAACACACCAAAAAATGCAGCAAAAATCGACATTATTTTCTGCAGTAAAAAAAAACGCATGAAATGATGCACATTTTCCACAGCAAATCCGTTGTGTGTGGACAAGCCCTAAGCCTACGTTCACACGTAGAGTAAACACTGCATAATTTCGAAACTTATTTTCCATGTGGAAATTCTGGAGCGTTTTCGTAAGAGAAATTGACATAATGCAGATCAAGAATCTGCACCGCAGGCCAATCTTCACACTTTTCTGCATATTGTTTACTTAGGCCTCATGCACACGACCGTAGCCATGTGCCCGCCTGTGATTTTCGGGTCGGCCGGCAGCGGACTGTCAGCCGCCATTATTTCCAATGAGCCCGGACCGCAGAAGACGACCGTAATAAGACATATCCGTTCTTTCTGTGGTGTGGGCTCCCGGGCCATGCACGGACCGTAAAAACTACGGTCGTGTGCATGGCCCCATAGAAATGAATGGGGCCGTAATTCTCCCGTGGATTTTCGGGGAAATTGCGGCCGCAAAAGCGCCTTAGTGTGTGGAAGAGACTTTTTTTTTTACATCTCATCCACGTTGCGGTTACTGTAATACTCTGCGGAATTCCGCACAGAAAATCCGGTCGGAAATTCTGCAGTGTTTACGTAGCGTGTAACAACGCCGTTTTTGTGGCAATTTTTCATGCCGTTTTGTTAAACCAAAGCCAGAAGTGGATACAAGAAGAATAGGAAATATAAAGGAAGGACTTATACTTCTCCCTCCTGCTGGACCAACTTCTGGCTTTGGCTAAAAAATAAAATGTGCCACAAAAACGGCAGTTTTCCAAATAAATGCTGTGTGAAACCACCCTACATCCATTACAGCAGAAATCTGTGAGCTCAGGCTGTTCTGTGTTGAGTAAGGCTGGATTCATACGTTGCGGTACTGAATTCACACAATTGTTGTGGTTTCGCAATGCAGTTGTCATGCGGTTTTTACAGGTGAAACATCCTTAACTAGTTTTACGTGTAAAACTTGCGTAGCCAATAAGCGCATCACAAAAACGTGGCAATTAGCAGTAAAACATGTACGGATTTGCCAGCCTTAAGCAAAGTTCTACAACCACATTGACGAAGCGTGCAACTCAGGTGTACAAATTCCAGCCTTCATAGAAGGGACAATTTATTTGTATTAGAAGTGTTTGCCAGGAATAGGCAGATCACTGCATGTACAGCTGCTGGGACCTCTACCGATCATCCTGATCGCAACTGCTCAATTTTCCTGCAGCGCCACCTCAGCTAAAAAAAAAAAAGCATTACACAGTTCCCACTGAAAGCAATGGGCAGTCCGTGTAATATATTGATGCGTTGGGTCCTCCGGAGCCAGACACTCTTTGTAGCTACTCAGGCTTATAGATTACGACTGTGAACAGGGGCCCCCATTGTTAATGTCTGTATGGTTTTGCAGGTTAAAAGCGGAAATCAGCACTAAATTTAAAAACCGTGCCGATCTGCAGTAATAAAGTATTTGAAAATGGGTTTATAACCCACATGTTTGTAATATAAACATACCAATATCAATGACTACTTCTTCAGACAGTACTTGAGGGCCAACTTGAAGGCTAGGTGCCAACTTCAGTTGCATGACACTACACAGAAATAGTTGCATCTCATACAGACACCTTACAAGTCATGACACCCAATGTAACGTCCAAAAGTTGAAGGACATCACAGGTTAACATGACTTTTCATGGAGCCTTCAGGCCATGTCATTGCATTGGTGGCTCCTAATCTATCTGAGAGGATTCTTAGGCCTAGAGGATGTATCTAGGTCTGGCTGTAAAGACTTTGTTTTTTCTAACTAAAATGTAGGCTGAACGGTGTGACTACTACCAAGTTGTTTTTCCTTTTCTCACAGTTGAGTTATATCTGACAATCTGGTTGCTCGGGGTACACTGCCCAACAACCACAGTATTTCTCAACCAGGCTTTTAGCAGAAATACCACTGAACAGAGAGCAGAGAAGGCTTAAATGGGTTATCTGGGATAGGTCATCAATATTAGATCGATGGGGGCACGACGGTCGGCACCCCCCGTCGACCAGCTATTTGAAGAGGCCGCTGCGCCGATATGAGCGGTGTAGACTCTTCATTGTTTACATACGTTTCATTTTCTGTTCGTACTTTCACAAACCGTTACTTTCTTGGCGGCTGTCCCACTCATTTGAATAATTTACAGAATTGTAAAAAGTTTTTTGAAAATGGGGGGAATTTTTTTTTTATTATTCCCCCTAGAGGACTATACCATGCGATTGTTAGGTTGCTCATGCAATACACTGAAATACTTATGTGTAGCAGTGTATTGCCTTTATCTGTGCGCTACTATTTAAAGCCTTGCCTTTGGCAAGGTTTAATGGTAAAACACTTACAGCAGACCTGACGGCCTTCAGGGAAACAAAGGAAGGGGGCTCCCTCTGTTCCCCTAATGGAACGGCTTAGATGCTGTGGTCGCTATTGACTGTGGCATCCGAGGGGTTGAATGGCTCAGACCTCTGATCCCGACAGTTGCAGGTGGTGTCAGCTGTTTGAAACAGCTTGTACCTGCCACATATGGAGAGGGCTCAGCTCCTGAGTCTGCGCCATCGTGGGATAACGCACATTGAGTTAACGCTACGTGGGATTTTGCTAAGGGGTTAATAGCGTGCACTTTCAAATACTGGTTAATAGTACACCAGCCAAAAGGTGGCTTTGGAAAGAGAAACATTTTTGTGATACATTTGGTGCAGTTTTTACCTGTCTGGTCTAGTCTTATCCTGTCTAAATTCAGGGCACTATTACTGAATCTGCCCCATTGTTTCTAAAAGCTTAGTTAATGAAGGGCCCATGTCTTAGTCATGTCTTGGCAGGCAGACTACTTCTATTTGCAGATTTCCGGTGGTATATTTAGACGGCCCGTTGTAAAAGTAGACCCGTATGTTTTCATGCATAACTTCAGTAGACTCATTGCTCATGAAGCGTTTCTGTGATCATTAAGTTAACGAGAATTCTGGATTACAGCAACTCCTAAAGCTGTCACACATAAAAGACTGGCTGAATGGGATAGAACCTGCTCCCACAATATATCACAGAACGGTTATAAATATTTCAGCGCTGCTAATAGAAATTAATTTACTGAAGTCAATTTTTGTTAATCGGTTTATTCATTTTGGTTTTGCTTGCTTAATAGTGATCATTTTAATTAAGGTACAATAGTTCACGTAACATCTACCTGGCAGATAGAAATGGCCGGGGAATAAACTTGAGATTCTCTTAAAACGGCTGTGGTTTCAAAACGTCAAAGTTTTTGCCATGAGGGTACGTTCACACGCTAAACAAAAAACGGCTGTAAGATACGGAGCTGTTTTCAAGGGAAAACAGCCTCTGATTTTCAGCCGTTTTTTAAACCACAAATGTTTGAGACGTTTATTGCGACCGTTTTCGGGGCGGTTTTTCTATTGAGCCAAAACGGCTCCAAAAACAGCTCAAGAATTGAGACGCACTTCTTTTTACAGGGTGTTTTTTTGCACGCCGGTTTTTTTTCTCTTCAAACTGCTGCATAAAAAAACACAGCGTCAGAACGAAATGCTGTTTTTAACATTGAAATGAGCAGATGTTTGGAGGCGTTCAGCTTCCGTTTTTTCAACCGTTTACACCACGAAAAACGGCTGAAAATAAGCCGCGTAAACATATGCTCAAGTTGCAAAGCCACAGATTTTTGTAAAAAAGTGCAGAAAACCCGAACATGTGAAAAACATCAAGAATAAAATGATGTCATTTGACTCACTTTATCAGGATAATCCTACTGACCGTATTGTGTGTGCCCCATGAAAGACGCTGGGGTCTTGTTTTTTTACACCACAAACTCCTACAATGAAATGTAAGAGAGTAGGTGATAGCTTAGAGCTGGAGGTGGTCAGGGCAAGTTGAGTGTTACAGTTTTGCAATATCCGAAGAGTCATAGGTTGTAGACCACGGACTTAAGCCAGTCATACACATACGATAATGATATGTGGCAATGCGGACACTCAAATATCTGTGGGATTACTCGTACAAACATTCCCTCAAGCAACAGGAGAGACTAAACTTTTTAAGAAAAAAAAAAAAAAAAAACTCCATGGGGCTTGCCCAAAGTGGCAAAAAATCTGCCAAAATTGGCCAATCATGCAATATTCATGCAGTTTTCCAACCAAAATTTTTCAACCTCGCTGATCACATTTTGGGCAAACAGAAGTCGACCATCGGCCATTGCTAATGGTCATTCATGTTAATTTATCAAATAATGGTCGGCCAAATTCGCCATTTTAGTCGACTTATGTCATGTGATAGGCAGCTTTAGAGTATCCAGAGTTCAAACAGAGCAGGCAAGGGGCAGCAGTTAAAAGTAAGGTCCTGCAGCCTTGAGAGTCACAAGGCCAGAAGCAGAGGGTAGAGCTGATATAGCAAATTTAAAGTCCTCTAAGGGCAAAAATTGTAAGTTAGATCAAAAGTTTGCAATCATTGACCAGTGCAAAAATGTGCAGGAATTACACGATCAGTGATAAATCGCTCATTTGTTGTTGATCAAATCATTTATGATGACCTAAAAACTATTGTTTGTCAAACATACATCCCCTCGTGTGAACAGGCATCCGCTAGCCGTTGGCAGACCAGACAAGAGGCTCGGAACTGTTGAACCGCAAAGACAAGCGATCTCAAAAGCGCTCAAATTAACGAAAATACAATGGATTATTGTTACATATAAAAACGCATGACTTTCGAACCTTAACGACTCGCTATATAGCCGATCGGCACTCGTTTTTACAAATTTATCTTCACGTATAAAACGAACCATCGATGCAAGATTAAACTAAATGTACTGCGCTTCAGTGACAGCTACAAATTTTCATGAAAATAGTACATCTACATCATAATAATTTTGCAGAGCAAAGTACAGTAAAAAAAGTCAAATGTAGCAATAAAACTAACAGATTCAGTGCTCAAAAAATGATTACAACCTGAGGGGTTTACTACAAGGGACCAACATAAAGTCGATTCTTATACATTAACCTCAAGATGAATCTAGTCATGTTGGTTTAAATATCATATAACTCAATATTAGGCAACCTATGGCAATTATTGACTTCTGTCGTGTGTTTGAGGTGCTGCTATGTTCAGCCTCGGAGCAGGTCATGGAGATTTTTTTCACTAGAAGAGAAGCCTCAGGGCAAAGAAAATGCATTTTATCGTAATTGCTGATACGGGTTGTGCGGTCTGAGTGACAGGCGTGGTGGGAGCAGCAGCGGGAGCTCTGTGCCTTCTTCATTTATCCACCTTTAACATCGCTCTGAGCCTGAAGCAAGCGCAGTAGTGAAGTAGCTGACATTACAGTGATATTTATTTTTAAAGAGGATTTGTCACTAGTTTATTAATTCCCTATTCCTAACTAATCTAATAGGCGCTATGATGCTGATCACTACAGTGTGATTTGCTTTGAAAAACGATTATTTGAAAAGTTATGAGTGTATTTCTAAATATGCTAATTTGGCTCGAATAGCCAAATAGGAGGTGACTTTCTTTTCACTCTGGGCAGTGTAATGTTTTCTGTAGGACGCTGTCCAATCAGCATACAGCTTCACCCCCTTCCCTGCCCGGCAACACAGCGTGATCGTATAGTATAGTGTTTCTTTTCGCAATTGTGTATCCAACTGGTGATACCTCCGGTTGTTTCACATTTAGAACTGCGATCCTGGTGTCATATGAAATTAGATTAGAATCTCCTGTTTCATATGCCACCAGGACCACTGTTCTAGGTGGTCCACAGCCCGAGATATGGCTATTTGAAGATCCCCCTTCCCTCCAGCCTCAGTCTCTCACACTGTGTGCAGCAGCTTCATGCTGATAGGACAGCGTCAGAGGCTGTGAGGTAGCTCCACCTCAGGAGAATCACTGGTGTTGTCACCCACTTGTTTAGTATAGGCTCATTTACATATTTAGAAAAAAGCTCAGAACTTTTAAAATAATAAACGTTTTGAGACACAATTTTCACTAATATTATCAGTGTAACAGTGCCTATTAGATCAGCTAGGAGATAAGGCATTACTAAACTAGTGACAGATACTCTTCAAGTCGGCCAGCATGCATGTTTATTTAATTGCAGAGAAGGGAGTAAGTCAATACCAGACCCCTCTGAAATCCAACATGCCCTATCCCTCTTCCCCCTGAAAGACAGCAGACCCCCATACACATAAGATCGCGAGCTGATCCTTTTGAAATCGGTGGGTTCAGACGACTTTTATGTGTATGACAAGCTTTATAGGGCTTTCCGGTTAGGAACTGTATTAGTTAGCTCCACCTCAGGAGACTCACTGGTGTTGACACCCACTTGTCTAGTATAGGCTCATTTGCACATTTAGGGAAAAAAGCTCATAACATCTAAAATAATAAACGTTTTGGGACAAAATTTTCACTAGTATTATCAGTGTGAGAGCACCTAAAAAAAAGAGAAGCAATTAACCAAGACAAGGGCATTAAAAACAAAACAGAAAAACAAAACAGAAATCGGACTGGTTGTTATGTGTATACAAATATAGGTCTTGTGCGATCTTGTTCCTGCTGGCCATGGGCAGCGTACAGTAGTTATGGCCATGTAACTATATTATGTGTCCACATTGACAAAAAGTAAAAAAGGATGGCACATGCATTCTTTCAACTTGACCTGGCCCATAAATATCCACCATCACGAGCGGAATTGCAATATGGGATTCATAGTTACTTTATTTTTTTTTTAAATGTAACTCTGGGAAACCCCTTTAATAGACCGCCTATAGTGTCCTGACCTAATGACTATGTCGAATCTCAGTCTGATCGGTTTGCCTGGGTGAAAAGTTCTCCACGGACGTGGGATACACACATTGGGGTTCATAAATCCATTGAGGTCGTCCTAATCATCAGTAATGATCCTTTCCTTAGACTTTAGCAGTGCGAGTGAAATTGACCAACCACGACCCTGCAGTCACTCCCCGTGGGGAACGTTTCTTGCAAATAATACAGTTGAAACATATGTTTTATTTATTAAGCATCAATTATTTATACAGCTTCAATATATTCTGCAGACATTACCAGGGAAAATAATGATTCACATCAGTCTCTGTCTCTGTAGAGCACACAATCTAATTTTCTGATATCAGACATAGAATAAGATCCCTTTTGATTGGATTGATGAAGAAACCATGGAGAATGGAGGGACACAAGTGAATACAGTGATAACTTACAAACTCCATGCACAGGTTGTCTTTATATGGATTATTACGGTGCTGCAATCCAACATTAAATGCTATGTACACCTTTGAATAGATTAAAAAATAATTAAAAAAACATAAAACATTGATTTTAACAGTTAAATTTACTTTTATTTAAAAATGTTGCATGTTTTAAGATACGTTTATGAATCCTGTATGCAAATGAGCTGTATCGTTTCGTTAAAGCCCAATCCGTCAGTTCAGTTGAAAGCTAGTCCTGTGTGTCTGACACACAGGCTCCAGCTAATAATTATCAGTTCTAAGTTATGAACATAGATAGACTCGTTATTAGCTGGATCCTGCACGTCAGAGACACGCAGTACCAGCTTTCAGTCGAGCCGTCAGCTCAGATCAACTGACGGCTGCGACTTTGACACAACAATACAGATTATATGTGTACAGGATACATAGCGGTTATATCTTAAAAAGTAAAACGTTTTTACATAAAAGTAAATGTAAAAGTTGTTTAAAAATCACGTAACATTGGTTTAAATTTCCTTTGAAAGGTGTACATAGGCTTTAAACTATGCAAAGGCAGTCTTGCACAAAAAGTAGGCACTATACAGGTGTATTATGTGGAAAAATCTGAAGATTACCACAGACATGACATTTATTTCTATGGAACGCACAGATTTCAATGAACTCTGCTGTCGTCTATGGGAACAGGAGGGATCGGACAGGTTAGACTTCTACAGCGGTTTAGGTCCTTCCTTCCGTAGAAATAACATGCCTAGTGTTTGACAGATATCTTCCCGACTCCCCCATAAACATGCACCCCTGGTCCGGCTGAGAGTGCATGTTAAATGTTATAGGGAGAGGAGAACAAGTAGAACCTCCTAGGAAAAAAAATGGTTTGGGCGCATTGAATTCAGACAGAAGTAAACGGTTTGCCCCGATAGTGGACAGCAGTCAGCAGGCACCATACACAACCGATTATCAATCTGCTGACATTAACGTCTATGGCCGATTTATGGTCTGCTTTAGAATACAAGTCATCAGAGGGAATTGCATTATATCAGCTCATCTAAGCTACTAGAGGGCAAGTCTATCTCCACGGAGCGAAGAGATCCGCATGCAGCAATGAGGAGAATTTTGAATGGATCATTGAATGACAATGTACCATGGGAGATAATGCAAATCCAGAATAGTAAATTATAATATTTGCAACGTTACTTAACATTATGTGAAACTTGTATCTATAGGTAAACTTTATGCTTACGTTCAAAAGTGACCCTGAACTTTTTAAAAGGGGGGTTTTCACCTAAAACTTAAAAATGACCATATATTAGTATATCAGAAACAACCAGTTTAGTCATTATGTTTTCTTACTTGGAGATATTAGCATTTTTCTGACTTTCAATTCCTATTACAGTAACATTTTTAAATCTGGAATCAATGGAACCAAATAAGTTCCAGATTATCAGACAAATCAAAGAAAAAGTATATAAAACTCACTGGTGAGGGCCGAGAACCCTCAGAAAGAAAGCCAAAATTAAAGATGTGAATTCAAAATATGGTATTATAAGTTATGGGGATTTTTTTTTAATTGGTCATCTCTACGGAGTCTTGTGTTTCTGGTCTTGTGATTTACACATGCTGGAATATCAGACTTTCGGGTTTATTGGATGTCTTTTGACGTTTTTATCACTTGGTGGAAATGCTCTGAGTATACAAATCAATCTCAATGACCGCTTGTATGCATTGACAAAGTATAGTAAATATAGGTTCTGTGCTATGTGTCCTGTACTATAGGATATTAAAAGATGCGTTCTAAGCACATTCCTGCACGTTTCACAGGGGACGGAAAAATGTAATAACTGCATAATGCAATATATATGCACTCCTCAACATTGAAATTGCAACACCAAGAAGGGCAAGCCGTAAGGGTATGCAAATCAAGAAGTAGCAGGTGTCGCTAAGAGCTGCAAATTATCTAATTTTCAAGCACCGAGCTCCAATCTGTGGCATGCGGGAAGCATAAAAGCCATATTGAAAGCATTTTTTTTAGCCACATGAAACTCAAAAAACAGATCAAGTGGTGTGGGATTATTGTGCGATGCCTCCTGTTCGTTGACGTGCCAGTTATTGCCACTTGTCACAAACTGAGAGGGACAGAATCCTTGAACGGAGAGACCTTGGTTTATCACTCCGGCAGATCACTACACGCCTAGGCCAAGATGTCAGCACTGTCCAACGTTGCGTGTCCCGGAGGTTGAGAGAACAATAACGAATGGCAATGACAGCAAGAGGTGCGCGGAGGTGAACCCCTGCACGGACGGATCGTCTGATTGGAAGAATGGCGCGTAGTGATCCATTCTGTACTGCAAGTAAAATTGGACGTCACATCCCAAGCCTAGGGTGGCAACCAGTGTCAACACAAACCATCAGAAGGCGTTTGCATGACATTGGTCTACGAGCCAGACGTCCAGCTACAGGTGTTCCATTGACCACACCCCACCGCTCTCATAGGCTATCACGGTACAGAGCAAGACGGCAATGGAGGCTGGAATGAAGGTTTATCCTCTTCAGCAATGAGTCCCGCTTTTGTTTCCGACTCAATGATAGCCGGGGATTTGTCTTGAGACCACCTGGGCAACGCCATGGAGAGGCTTTCACAAGAATATCACACCAGTCCTACTCCCAGGATTATGGTGTGTGGTGGCATAATGTACGGTTCTAGAACCCCTTTAGTCTTCATTTCAGGTACACTAACAGCTCGGCGTTACATGGATTTGGTCATGGAACCATTGGTATGGTCATTTCTACAAAGTGTCCCAGAAGCCGGTTTTCACCAAGAGAATGCAAGGCTGCATGTTGCTTGTGCTACTGTGAGCAGCCTGCGTGGCCTAAACGTGCTATCATGGCCTGCAGCATCTCTGGACTTGTCTCCCATCATTGGTCGGCAATTGCAAAGGGAGCTGCCAGCAGCCAATCTTGATGATTTGCATGCCCAAGTGCATTCAGCGCGGCATAACATTCCCTAGACAACCATTAATAACCTCATTGATACCATGCCAAGGCGTGTAAATGTGTGTATTTCTGTGTGTGGTGCTCATACTTGATACTAAATAAATCAAGATGTTTGGAATATTTTGTTTCCGTAACTGGCATTTACTTCTATGGGAGTTACGTAAACAGCGAGCTACGCTGTTTTCTACTTAAATGGTCGGAAATGATAAATCACAGCGGAAACAGAGAATGATAGAACGGGGTTTAGGGGCCCCGTTTTAGAGATAGGTGTGGGTCCCATAGGCGAGACCTGCATATAAAAAGTCATAGTGACCAATCAGATTGCTGCATGTTGTGCCCCACAAATACAAAAAGACCACCATCACAGAGCCCCGGCGCACGTTTCACCATCAGCTTTTTTAAGGGGTACTGGGTGGTGGGATGGATCTATCTTATGAGTGGGTTGGAGGAAGGGGCTTCCCATCTGGACCAATCGGCATGTAATACTGGCATGTGCCGATAATTGTAAACCGTGGATTACGTTAATGCCATCTGGTTGTTAGGATGTGGAGAGTTGATGGCTCTGTCAAAGACAGACTGTCACGACAAAATCCTAATATCTATGGGCAGCATTGAGATGACCACAGACGTAAAAAGTTATCCGTCAAACTACTAAGAACCCCCATAAACATGCATAACAATTCTATGGAGGGAGAGTTATAAGTGGCAGAAGACAAACCTGACATTGCTGATTTTGGAGAAAACAATATGATTTGACAGATATTGAAAGACGATTGTCAGGCTGTCCCGCAAACATGGGCTCGTTTGCAGCTGCCATCACCTATGATCTCATATCTACATATAATGAACAGAGGTTATAGAATATACAAAAGTAACCAAACTCACAAAATTAGAAGGACCAAAATATACTTATTTACCTGGAGCATGAGAACAACAGTCTTCACTATATTCCATTGGGACTTTCTTCCATCAACAATGACCGTAAACCCTCGAGCTTTGCATTTGTCACTGAAAAAAAATATATATTTTTAATAGATTTGCACAAGAAGCTCTTCTCTTGATAAAAAAAAATAGCCACCATTATAACAACTTTAATTATATTATACTTGTAGCGTTTCATAAAATATTGTAAATTATGATTTACATCATTTATTTTGTTACAACGCTCTATTGACATGAAACAAATAACAGGACGTGGTTCATTGTAAAGAAGAAGCTTCTGAAGCTATTCCACTCAGCGACATTGTCCGGCCCAGTACCCGGTGTTCATTTTATAGAGAGCGAAGAACAGAACTTGTTAAAGAGGCTCTGTCACCAGATGATCAAATCCCTATCTCCTATTGCATGTGATCGGCGCTGCAATGTAGATAACAGTAAAGTTTTTTGTTTTATTTAAAAACGTTCATTTTTGGCCAAGTTATGAGCAATTTTATATATATGCAAATGAGCTTTGAAATGGACAACTGGGCGTGTTTTTTTTCATATGAACAACTGGGCGTGTGAATAGAAGTGTATGATGCTGACGAATCAGTGACCAATCAGCATCATGCACTCCTCTCCATTCACTTGCACAGCAGCATCGCGTTCTTACTAGAACGATGTGCAGCCACATACACAAGTGTCCTGATAATGAATACACATGATCTCCAGCCTGGACGTCATGTGTATTCAGAATCCTGACACTTCTGAATCTTTTCTGTGAGATTCCAGCAAGCCACGCGTAATCTCGCGAGATTACGAGGTAAACGAGATTTCGTTTCCCTTGCTGGAAATCTCACAGAAAAGATTCAGAAGTGTCAGGATTGTGAATACACATGACGTCCAGGCTGGAGGTCATGTGTATTCATTATCAGGACACTTGATTAATGTTAATGTCTGTGTGTGTGGCTGCACATCGTTCTAATAAGAACGTGATGCTGCTGTGTAAATGAATGGAGAGGAGTGCATGATGCTGATTGGTCACTGATTGGTCAGCATCATACACTTCTATTCACAACTCCCAGTTAGTAAAACAAGTAAACACGCCCAGTTAAAAACAATACACGCCCAGTTGTCCATTTAAAACCTCACTTGCATATATATAAAATAGCTCATAACTTGGCCAAAAATGAACGTTTTAAAAAAAAACAAAAAAAAACACGTTACTGTTCTCTACATTGCAGCGCCGATCACATGCAATAGGAGATAGGGATTTGAGAATCTGGTGACAGAGCCTCTTTAAGTAATGTTCCAGCAACCATCTGCAGTATATGGTCTCATCTGGAGGAACCGAATACTGTATATCTCACTACAAAGAGAAATATAGTAAAGGCTTCTGCAAAGCATAATTAAAAGGGATTGTGTGGTAAAGAGACCCCCATTATAATTTGTCTCATAAGGGACTGTCGAGGTAATAGGGGGGTCCTTCTATCAGTACACCCCTGAAAGGCAGTATATAATAACATTGTAAAGTGTGGGTCACTTCTCTGGAGCTGCATTTACAACACACTTACCACCAACAATTACGATGCTATACTAGTACACCTGGGCAATTGTAAACTGAAAAGCACTGACTTTCTATGCAGCTCACAGCAGAAGGCACAGTCTGCATTGTTTGTCGACATGTGCTCTTAAGGGGTTATCCGATTAATCATTTTTATCCCCAAAGTCTACAAATGCAGTCAATAGCAGTTCAAAAGTAGTTTGCAGTGTTTCTAGCATATAAAAATACATCTCATCTATTTTTGCTTCCCTGTGTCCATCTTGGTGCTGCTGCTGATCTGTGCTGCTGGAGTCGGGGCATGAGCAGAATCAGTTTTTTTCCCCCTCTGGCAGCTGACACTATAGTCCCCTCTTACTTCCCTAGCATGGCATCTAGAGTAGTCAAGATATATACTATGTGACATCTACAGTATGCACTCCCTTAAAGAGGCTCTGTGACCAGATTAGAAGTGCCCTATCTCCTACATAATCTGATCGGCGCTGGCATGTAGAGAACAGCAGTGGTTTTTATTTGAAAAACAAATCATTTTTGAGCAAGTTATGAGCAATTTTAGATTTATGCTAATGACTTTCTTAATGGACAACTGGGCGTGTTGTTACTTTTTACCAAGTGGGCGTTGTAAAGAGGAGTGTATGACACTGACCAATCAGCATCATACACTTCTCATTGTTCCAGCACATTGTTCCAGCCCATTGTTACAGTGTGATTGTGCAGTGAAAGAAGCTGGGCTGGAACAATGAGAAGTGTATGACGCTGATTGGTCACTGATGGGTCACTGATTGGTCAGCGTCATACACTCCTCTGTACAACGCCCAGTTGGTAAAAAAGTTAAAACACGCCCAGTTGTCTATTTAAGAAAGTCATTAGCATAAATCTAAAATTGCTCATAACTTGCTAAAAAATGATCGTTTTCAAAATAAAAACCACTGCTGTTATCTACATTACAGCGCCGATCAGATTATTTAGGAGATAATCTGGTGACAGAGCCTCTTTAATCCCTTCCTGCATTTGGACGTAACTGTACGTCCATTTTAGCAACACCTTCCCGCAAATGGACATGCAGCTACGTCCATTGGATGTTGCAAGCGATTTACCTCCGATCCCGGCCCTTGAACTCCTTAGTTGATAGTGACTGCGGCATCTAGACTGAGGGAGGGGGGGCTACCTCTGTCACCCATCAGCGCCCCGTGAGCGTATTGTGGGTTATGGATGGGTTGCTACAGCCGTCATGGCCCTCGCAAAGGCCCCCAGGCCTGCTACGGATGAAGGGACGGACTAATAGATTGCCTGTCAGTGTATTACGGACAGGCAGTAATGACTTGGTGTACTAAGCTATTTCTATTACCTGCTGCCGCAGTGAACAGGGGATTACTATACAGAGACCTGGCTATGGGGATAGTGGCTGAGCATGGCTATACACTTAGAGCACCGTGTGGCAACATATTATTTATCATTGTTCATTTATTTATATGATCCATGCAATGTATAGGATATTTATTGGTGGGACAACCCCCTTTATTGATTCAAAAAATAGTTGCATACTTTTATACGAATTAATATGTTGTAAGGTTGTAGTATAAATTCGTTAAAAACCATGTAGCTTCTTTAATAACGCAATCTGATTTAAATAAAATCTGCAATATTTTCTTAAAGAGTATCTATCACTAGTTTTTTAATTCCCCATCTCCTAACTAATCTAATAGGCGCTATAATGCTGATCACTAGTGTGATTTGTTTTCAAAAACTTTTATTAATTTGCAAAGTTATGAGCATTTTTCTAAATATGCTAATTAGGCTATAATCGCCAAATAGGAAGGGACTCTTTCTTTTCACTCTGGGCGGTGTAATGTTTTCTGTATGACGCTGACCAATCAGTATACAGCTTCTCCCCCTTCCCCGCCCAGCAACACAGCCTGATCATATAGTATACAGCTTCCATTCCCGACTGTTTTCAACTGGTGATATCTCCGGTTGTTTCACAGCTAGAACTACGATCCTGGTGTCATATGAAAGATTAGAATCTCATCTTTCATATGCCACCAGAACCACTGTACTAGGTGGTCCAGGGAAGGGGGATCACTTCAAATAGCCATCAGTCTCTCACACTGTGTGAAGCAGCTTCATGCTGATAGGACAGAATCAGAGGCTGTGAGGAGGCTCCACCTCAGGATATTCACTGCGATTGACGCCCATTTGTCTAGTATAGGCTCATTTGCATATTTAGAAAAAAGCTCAACTTTTAAAATAACTTTTTGGGACACAATTTTCACTAGCATTATCAGTGTGACAGCGCCTTATTAGATTAGCTAATTCTTCGCTTTGAATATTAAGACTGCAGATCAGGAAGCTCCACAACGGTAAGCAAAATCTTCAAAAACATACAGCGATCTTCATTTAAAAAAAAAAAATGCAAAATAGAAATGTATTTTTGATTAGTGTCAGAAATGTGAATGGGTACGTGCAACCAGCAGAAATTTCTTTGGGTCAAACAAATTCAGCCTCAATTCACTGGTTTCATCAGACTCATGCATGTCATTAAAAACTAGCACCTAAAAATACAACATGAAGTTGTTTCATTATTTTCTACAAAGATATATGGCCATAACTTATTTCGCACCAAGAACCTAAACTCTACAAAGAACATCGACCTTTAGAAATCCTATTTGCAAAATCACACTTGCTATTACACACAACATGATAGGAGTCTGACAGTAGAAAAATAACCTCGGTATACATCTTGTCTGATCTTTTTGTTTATTATTCTCTGTAGCTATAATACCATTCTCCTGACTTTCTCGCGAAGTTCAAAAAGACCTTGTTAACCCTTTCTCTGCCAAGGACATATGTCGTACGATGTGACTTTAATCGAGAGGCGATGTAGGGGCAATGTCCAGGGCACAGCACTCATTTAAAGTCGTGGAGCAGCATTAAAAGTTTTACGGGTTTCTTTTAGGCTATATTGGCACGGCCGTTTTCAGCTCAATGAAGTTCCCTGGGTGTATTCACACGCCTGTTTTTTAATGGACTGCGAATAGTGGTTGTTGAAAAATAGAACGCTCTATTTTTGACCTTCATCACGGCCCGACGGCCCCCAAAGAACTCAGTGGATCAGTTTTTAACGGCCGTTGAAAGCACTTAATTGTATCCGCGTCCTTAGGTTGAGGATACAATTGACAGTGCTTGCGAGGGAACCATTGGTTCTCTAAATTATGCAGCCTGCATCGTTCCACTGGAGCAAGCCTGGTCAGAAGAGACCAGGCCTGCATCATTAGGAGCGGACTATATGGGAACGGGTACAGGTGAGTGTGGCGCTATCTACAGGGTTGTGTGTGGCACTGTGTGGGCGCCATCTGCAGGGGCACTGTGTGGGCGCCATCTGCAGGGGCACTGTGTGGGCGCCATCTGCAGGGGCACTGTGTGGGCAAGGAATCTATGAAAGTTCTCTATGCTGTAAAAGCCTGAGAAAATGTAATCTGGGCGATCAGGTGACCTTTCTGAAAAATGAACAGTTGATCCGTTTTTAACACACTTTTTTTTTCGCGGTCACGTGAATATAGCCTTAGGGAGGGCAGGAAAAATAACGGTCACTGTCATCTCCCTCCTGTGCAGCCTCCAGTGACCCCGGGGGAAACAGAAACTTTTCACGTTATCACCACTCGTACAAATCAGATCAACTATTTACTAGGATGAGGGTGTTTTTCCCCCTACTATATAGAGGTGAGAAGATGAGCAGTTGTAAAACTAATCACCCCCTGCGCCTAATCAGACAATGTCATCTCTAACTTGGATATTTACCTGCATTTGGGTTGCAGACATTTTTGGTCTCTTCGGTTTTGAATATTCGGAAATATGATTATGAGAAATAAGTGGTATGTATGAACTCTGCACAAACTTTTATCCTTAGGAGGTGTTGTGCATCTCAGGCTCTGATTTTCACCACAAACATGACTCTTATGCATTTTTACACAACGTTATGCTTTGTATAAATGCCACACAGCGTTATTTTGCATCCAATGTATATGGTATGGGGGCATAATATGATAGGATGTCAAAAGGGTGAAAATTGTGACGGCAATGAATGGGTCAAAATACACAAGAAAGTGAAACAGCAATTCATCCTCTCTTTTGACCCCATTTGGTCTCATATTGCAATTAAAAAAAATATTCTTCTACATGTGCCCCTGGAGATCAGCCATCTCCCCTCCTCTTTCTCACAATCCTGTGTATGGCTATAAAGCTGGATACATCAAGTTTTTGTTGCAGGTTTTGGTGCAGTTTTATTACCCAAAGACAGACGTGCATCAAGAAAGAAGGAGAAGTAGACGTTTTTCTTTTGTAGTTCCCATTTTACTCCTGACTTTGGCAAAAAAAAAACACATTAAAAACGGCACCAAAATCCGCAATGTGTGTTTCCAGCCTAGGACCATTGCTGCAGGAGGAGCCTATCCTCAGTACTCTGTCTGCTAAAGGGGACAAACAAGGTTAAGCTCCACCCCTCAGCTAAGCTCTGCCCCTTAACGGTTTACTAAACAAAAACGGAGCGGGTCACAAGAAAATTTAACACGGTTCTCTGTAAGATTTCTACAAGACTGTTGGCTTGAGGGAAAAAAAAAAAATGAGTGAATCGATTCTACACTAATCGAATTCAGAACAGATATCATTGAGGACACTCGTATTGCATATACCCAACAGTGCCACCAAAAACTGTCGTAATGTTCTGCACCCAGCATTTATACAGGGCCGTTTTACTTCAGTCTGGGTTCAAGTGAGAATTTTTGTATTCAAGGGAGATTTCCTTTCATACACGCTACACGTAGGGTCAAAACGTAATGTACACAGAGCCTTACCGTATGGATAAAAAAAAATACAGATTTAAAGCTAAAACTGCAGGTTGAGAACAGACCATACAATGCATAATCATTAACCCCTTAAAGACCACCAATACGCCTTTTTGCAGCTGTCACTAAGGGGCCTTATTTCAATGCAAACGATTTTTCACAGCGCCTCGGAATAAGCCTGGCACGGTTGTCCCGTCGTGGGAGCAGCGAGTGCTTGGCTTTCTGGTGACCTGATCTAACAGTTGCAATCACAGTTTACTCTTACCACAGACATTTAAACCCTTATATGCCACGGTCAATAGCGACCGTGGCATCTAAGTGTTTACACAGGGAGGGGGCTCCCTTTGTCACCCTACATGGCCTGTGAATGCATGGCCTAATAGATTGCCTGTCAGTTTTACACGGAGAGGCAATAATGCTTTGGTATACTAAGTATACCAAAGCATTATATAAGCGATCCAAAGATCACATAGTAAAGTCAAAAATTATTACGAATTGTGAAATAAAATTAATTTAAAAAGATTGAAAAGTAAAAAAAAAAAAAAACAAATAAAAAAGTAAAGTAAAAAAAAAAAAAAAGAAAAAAAACACAAGCCCTCATACGGCTACATCAATAGAAAAAATACTAACGTTATGACTCTTGGAATGAGACGATGAAAAACAAAATATTTTCTTTTAAGGCTGGGTTCACACGGAGATTTTTGCAGGTGAAAAATCTGCCTCAAAACTCCGTTTGGAATTTTGAGGCAGATTTTGCTCTGTCTGCATGCTGATTTTTCGCCCGCGGCCATTGAGCGCCACGGGCAAAAAAACCGCAACTAAATACGCTTCCTCTGCCTCCCATTGATGTCAATGGGAGGTCAGAGACGTAAACGCCCGAAGATAGGGCATGTCCCTTCTTATTCCCGCGAGACAGTTTTTCCGCTCGCGGGAAAAAAACGCCTCCGCCTCCCATTGAAATCAATGGGAGGCATTTTCGGCTGTTTTTTGGCACGTTTTCTGACGTGGTTTACGTGTCAAAAAACTCTGTGTGAACTCCCCCTGAGTGTTTATATTGTCCAAAAAAAACTATAAATATTTGGTATAATCGTATCGACCCATAGAATAAAAGGTAACAAGTTATTTACGCTGCACGGTGAACGGCCTAAATTGAAAAGGCAAAAAACAAAGGCTGAATTGCTGTTTTTTTTTCCATCCCCCACAATTTTTTAGAAAAGTTTATCAATAAAACACATGTACCTCTAAATAATTCCATTTAAACATACAACTCACCCCGCAATAAAACAAGACCTCATACAGCTATGTTGCTGGAAAAATTAAAAAGTTATGGCTCTTTGAATCAGACGATGAAAAGACTGAAATAAATTGCTTGGTCATGAAGGGCCAAAATAGGCCAGTCATTAAAGAGTTAAAGGGGTTGTCTATTAGGGCATATGGATGTCATAGAGGGGGCCCTCCGCTCAGAAACCGAGCCGCGCATGTATGACATGGACGACCATTCATCTGAATGGCGGCGAGTTAATGTTTGACCAGAGAAGGCTGTTTGCCAGGGGGTGCCATGATCCTGTGGCTTCTATATGAAAGGGGTTGTGTCTGACAACCCCTGTAAAAGAGCTGAACCTGGGATACAACATTGCCATTGTTTGCTTATTACCATGTAAGGGGCTAGGTCCATTTAATGACATCTAATTGTATTATCTCCTCGGCTACAGTGACTCTCCCCATCCTCGCTATACTGGCACGGCTTGTACTATGAATGCAGCCGGAGTCCCGAGGGGTGGACTGTTCAATGTCATTTATGATATTAAGGGAACATGTTATTCTCTGCCAAGAAAAAAAAAAGTAGAATCTGTGAACCTTTAGCAACCATATAAAGACATAGGACCATGGGGCTTTTGTACTTATTGTGACTAATATCCTGTATTATTTCTAATAATATAAAATAAAACCAGTCTAATATCTAATGATATCCATATGTCAGTGAGTAATTTTTCCTTGCGGACAGAGAACACTTCACTCTCACTAGGAATAATAATGAAAATCATCGTTATTTATCTGTTCTGCTCTTTACCATCTATAAAAGAAGAAGACATAGAAAGTGACTATTAAAGGGGAGAGACCTGCCTATTAAAGGGGTATTCTGGGATAGAACATAGCAAGCTATAGTCCCTGCATTACAGATATTGATAGTCTAAATGCTGTTTGCAGAGTACAGATTGCTATAAATTCTGCAATGGGAAACTCATGCTGTTCGGATGTATTTTATAATTACTTCTGCTACTCACGGGGGCCATTACATTTTCCTGATTAAACAGATTCCTATAATTCAGGAGCTGATCATGACAAATAGGAAAATGGATTAGAAATTGATGGGAAACAGTGACGTCATTCATCTCCCTTTCAGTCAAAATAAGTTATAAAAATATAAAATCCATGATTCTGGAAAGCAAATGTTAGAAGAAAAAACTGCCTAAAATCATTGACCTTGAAAAGCAAAACTTATGATAACCTAAAAGCATCTGTAAAACGGCAAAGTAAAGAATGGTAAGAAAGACTTTGGCTGGGTGGAAAGAGGTCTTAAAGAGGCTCTGTCATCACATTATAAGTGCCCTATCTCCTACATAAGGAGATGGGCGCTGTAATGTAGGTGACAGTAATGCTTTTTATTTCGAAAAATGATCTATTTTAAACCACTTTGAGAGATTTTTAGCTTTATGCTAATGAGTTGCTTAATGCCCAAGTGGGCGTGTTTTTACTTTAGACCAAGTGGGCGTTGTACAGGGGAGTGTATGACGCTGACCAATCAGCATCATGCACTCCTCTCCATTCATTTACACAGCGCATAGGGATCCTGCTAGATCCTTATGTGCTGTCTTATACTAACACATTAACTATACTGAAGTATTTAGACAGTGAATAGACATTCCACGGGATGTCTATTCACAATCCCTGCACTTAGTTACTGTTTCTGTGGTAGTTACAGCAGAGGACGCGTAATCTCGCGAGATTACGCTGTAGATGACAGATTACAACGAGATCACGCTTTCTCTGCTGTAACTACCACAGAAACAGTAACGAAGTGCAGAGATTGTGACTAGACATCCTGTGGAATGTCTATTCACTGTCTAAACACTTCAGTATTGTTAATGTGTTAGTATAAAAGACAGCACATAGCAATCTAAAAGGATCCCTATGCGCTGAAGAGATGAATGGAGAGAAGTGCATGATGCTGATTGCTCACTGATTGGTCAGCGTCATACACTCCTCTGTACAATGCCCACTTGGTCTAAAGTAAAAACACGCCCACTTGGGCATTAAGCAACTCATTAGCATAAATCTAAAATCGCTAATAAAGTGGTGGATACAGATAGTTTTTTTTAAATAAAAAGCACTGCCGTCACCTACATTACAACGCCCAACTCCGTATTTAGGAGATAGGGCACTTATAATGTGGTGACAGAGCCTCTTTAAGGTGACCAGTCGTCCAAACCCGATTTTTGCGGAACCAACCAACAATCTAATGTGTATGGGGATCTCAACATGCCCGATCGTTCCTGTGGGAGATAAGCTGATGCTAGAGACGTTCATCTCCCCATTAAAAACTACATGCACATTCGGACGAGTGTGCATGTTTATGGGGGGGTTGGGAGGAATAGCTGTCCGGCAGGTAATCATCTACAGTGTATCAGTACCTTAACTTCTAGCGAAAGCTAAAAAAATTACCATCACCATAGAAAGTTATTCTCTTTGCTCCAAATGTAGAACGGTGAGAAGTGGAGGTGGATCTTATTTCTAAACGCCACATATGTAATAAGCAAACACTACATTTATTAATATTTACGTATCTATGTACGGACTTCAATTTCTAACTCCATTGTTGCCAAAACACTCATTAAAAATATTTTGGTTTGGGATCCGCCTGAGTTCTTGTTGTATCATAAAATCTATATACAAAGGCATTCCTGTTTACTATGCCAATAGCCTCCAATGCAAAGATTGTTTCTGGATAAATCAATTCACAGTATAATACACACTCATCCTGGATTTGTAAAGAAAAAAATCCTTTAGTGGATATAAGGGGTTAAAAAACTGAGAAATTGTTTTCTTTTACTGTTTTAATCCCAAAGCCCGGTGTAAACCAAGAAAAAGGAGCCATGCTGAACAGTGCCTAATCACAAAACACGTTATAAAAAGCTGGATATGACTGGCGCTAAAGTTCACCATAATTTATTCATGCCAGAGGTAAAAGTCACCTTGGGATGCTGAGCAGGTAGTCCAGGGTGACACTCAGCTCATCCATATTTGTCTGTTCTGAGCACAATGGGATTGTCAGAATGAGGCCACTTCTTCTGTCCTTTCCGCCTGTAGAAAGAATGCACAATGTTAACAGCAGGAAGGTGCCCTTTAAGTCTGCGAGGTCCACCGCAATAAAGGCGTCTTACAGGAAGAGAAAAGAGCAGATTGCCCTGTAGCTAAAAGGAAAAGTTATTTGCAAAATGCCTGCAGGTCCGAATACATAATTTATAAAATAATAAAAGCTGCAGAATAAGAGCCATTTCCAGGTATATAAAAGCAATTTTCAAATGCAATAGGATTAAAAAAAAATATGAATAAAGTGAAACGACAGAAATGTTACTCCTCCTCTTATGTTCACCTAATACAAGGAGCGCAGGAAATATCCCAGCTTCTGAAATTAGAGACTTTTAAGGGGTTGTCTGCTTTTAAAAGAAGGGTCCGATGATCACAGGAAGGACTGTCAGCAATCAGCTGTAATGTATGGCAAATGCTTAATTCCCCTGCAGCGCCACCACAGGGGAAATTAAGCATTACACCGTTCATATTCGATTAACCCGATATGTGAAACCTACTGTTGTCAAAAGATTGTTTTTGTGCAATTACCCTGTATCTTTGAGGCTTCAGCCTTGCAGATTTATTTTCACAACGGAGTCAGGTAAAGGGAAGGAAAATGTTCCCAACACAATCGCTCCTAGAAATGGAACGCAGTTTGAATTCTTTCTGAAAGGCATATGAATAACGCCAACATCTCACACCCTGGCTAAATGAATAGAGTAAAAATCCTCATAAAACAAAATTGCAGGTGCAAGTGAAGCAGCTTGGAAAGAAATATGGCATCCAGCCTTGGCCAGTGTGCAGTCCTACTAAAGCCACTGCCAGCTCTCATTCCTTTGTGATGGTGCGAAGTTCATTAAATAAAGCAGAGAGAGCGCTTGGATGCTAGTCAGTGACTTGGATGGTCACAGATGGGTTGAAAGCTGCATTCCGGTATTTTACACCATGAAATGATACAATGCATTGATTTAGAGGCACAATTCATAGACAGCTAGACTGGTCTTGATAGAATACGTTGTCTGTTTTTGGAACTATACTTGGCTACATGACTCGTGTATTAATAATTTAGGATGGCGCCATTGTGCATATGATACCCGAGAGCAGTCTATTGTTCTAAATGGATTGCTTAAAAGTTGGTCACAGTGATATTTTCCTAACCTTTATAGTGTGGATGGTTTTGCTTGGCCAATTGTAGCGGATATTAGTGCGCATCATAGTGTAAAATAGAATTTTTTTTTAGTAAATGCTCTGAAGATCTGGTAAAAAAAATTTACGCGAGCGGTCAAAAAATAGCTCTACCTCCCATTTGAAATGAAAGAGGCTCTGTCACCAGATTATAAGTGCCCTATCGCCTACATAATCTGATCGGCGCTGTAATGTAGATAACAGCAGTGGTTTTTATTTTTAAAAACGATCATTTTTTAGCAAGTTATGGGCAATTTTAGATTTATGCTAATTAGTTTCCTAATAGACAACTGGGCGTGTTTTTATTTTTTACCAACTGGGCGTTGTACAGAGGAGTGTATGACGCTGACCAATCAGTGACCAATCAGCTTCATACACTTCAGCACAGTGTGATTGTGCAGTGAAAGAAGCTGGGCTGGAACAATGAGAAGTGTATGACGCTGATTGGTCAGCCTCATACACTCCTCTGTACAACGCCCAGTTGGTAAAAAATAAAAACTCGCCCAGTTGTCTATTAGGAAACTAATTAGCATAAATCTAAAATTGCCCATAACTTGCTCAAAAATGATCGTTTTTCAAAATAAAAACCACTGCTGTTACCTACATTACAGCGCCAATCAGATTATGTAGGAGATAGGGCACTTATAATGTGGTGACAGAGCCTCTGTAAGACTAGATTTGGGGCGTTTTTTGGAATCTATTCTGACACACTTTCCACGTTAATATCAGCACCAGAAAACTGTATGTGAACTTGGCCTAAGAATTCCTAGATTACTGGAGTTTCCTTATAAAGATATTAGAAATAAATTTGATAATCCATTAATAAATGTATATAATAAACTGATGTTTGCATTGCACGTTATTGGCATAATTTATTTCATTTTGACATTTATAGATTTAGTAGACTTTATTTGGAAGGTTTCAAGGCTCCGAGCGCTCTGCTGCACATTCCTGACAAAGAGGCCCGAGTAGCCTACATAGTACGCAATCTAATTCTATTTATTAGCCAATAAACATAACTCAGATTTTTTTTCTAATTTAATTTATTTAAATAGTAGCGCAAAGCTACGGCAGCGCACACTGGAGAACAAGTCATTTCCAAGTTCATTTCAATCAGTCTTAATTTAACTTCTTTTCAGAACAAAAAGGGGACCAAAGAAAGTGCCTGCTGTCAACTAGTGTGACGTACTTTCTACTAATTCTCTGCCAAGCGTGTTGCATCACATTATAGAAAATCAAGAGCAATTCTGCATTGCTCCAATTATACCATGTCGACGTTAATTCATTTGACTCATCGGGAGACATGATTTAATTTAAAATATCTGCAGCAATCTGTTTGGATAAGGGATAAATCCAGCCTACCTTTTGATGAAAGAGCTAAAATTAGCTTTACCTTCAAAAGATAAAAATCTGGAATTAATTAGAACGAGGGCTAGGAGTTTCCATTTAACAGGCTTTCAATTTAACCAGCAACGTCAAGACCTCTCAAGAATCAGAATCACAAGATGTTGATTCACAGTCCTCCGAGCATTGAACCTTCTGGCTAAACACAAAAGGTACATTTATTGTTGAAATGTAATTACGTAAAAGAATGGATACTATGCTAAATAATGAGTCGCCATAAACAACAGAACATAAGCACATGCAGCTGAACAGTTCATATATCTAACGTTATAATGGCCCTGCCACCAAAAGAAGTTGTCCGGTTTCGGCAAATGAATGTTATTTTTTGTATTTTTAAAAGTTATACAATTTTCCAATATACTTTCTGTATTAATTCTTCACGGTTTTCAAGATCTCTGCTTGTCGTTATTCAGCAGGAACATTTATGGTTTACTTTCCAGTGGATAATATTCTGTCCATGGGCATGTGATGGACACACAGGTGCTGGAATCGTTAGAAGACACGGCTCTGATACACATACACTAAGGGCCCATTCACACGAACGTGGATCTCGTCCGTGTGCTGTGCGCGGAAATCACGCACAGCAGGCAGACCCATTTATTTCCATGGGGCCGTTCACACATGCGTGAAACTCACTGCATGTCCTATATTGGCGTTTTCATGCACCTACGCGCCCATTGAAGTGAATGTGTGCGTGAAAACACATCCGTGTGCCAGGCATGATTTGCGCATCAATTCCATAAAAATAAAAAAATGCTTTGCGAGTGCGTGAAAAACGCATGCCACTCATAAAGCACACTAATGCTTAACGCAATGCACACAGACAGATTTACACGCGGAAATCTGTCACGCTCGTGTGGATATAGCATAAGGGTATGTGCACACGCAATGTTTTCAGGCGTATTTCGGGGCGTTTACGCCTCTAAAAACTACAACATGTTCCGAAACAATGTTCCAACGCCCGCGAAAAAGAAGTGCATGTCACTTCTTGAGCCGTTTTTCATTGACTATAGGAGTTTGCTTAAAAACATCTGAAAATCAGGAGCTGTTTTCCCTTGAAAAGAGCTCCGTAATTTCAGAAGTTTTTTGCTAAGCGTGTGCACATACCCTTACTGTAACGAACCGTGCACCTGTGTATCCATCACATGACCATGGACAGAATTTTATCCACTAGAAGTAAACAATGAAGGTTCCCACTGAATAACAGAAGAAATCTTGAAAACTGTGTAGAATTAATACAGAAAGTATATTGGAAAATTGTTTAAGTTTTAATGAAACAAAATATAACCTTTAATTTGCTGAAACTAGACAACCCCTTTAACTAAAGAGAACCTGTAACAAAGAAACGCCCCCAAAAGATTAGGAAATCCCCCAGATGGTCTTTTACTAATCACGGTCACCCTCTTTCCTCTTAAAGGTACTATCACACGGCCCGACATAGGCCGCGTAAACGAGCGCCGAACAACAAGACAGCTCGTTCATAGGCACTCGTTTGCTCCAATCACACAGAGCGATGATTGCTTATGTATAGGGACGAGAGCTCCTTATGCTGATCGCTCGTCCCCATACATTTTTCATCATGTCGGCAGTGCATCTTCCTGATCACACAGGGAGATGTACTGCCGACAACGATGATTTTTAATTCTGCATAAAAGAGCAGATCAGCCGATGAACGAGCGTTTGCTCATTCATCGGTTGATCGTTGCCCTGATTACACAGGGCAATGATCGGGAACGAGAGATCATTGGTCTGTGTAATAGGGCCTTTAGGCTAAACATTTTGACCGTGAAGTATGAACCCAGCCCTAAGGAGACTTCAGTCAATTAAGACAGCGATTTGAGGGATGAACCAAAATAACTCAACGTATCACTTCTAATAGGCTCTGTTCACACTCATTTCTATTTTTTCATTATTCGGTTCCGTTATTTTTAATGAAAAAACGAGTAACATTTCCATTAAGGTCCCAACTGATAGAAATGGGATATTTCTGATTACACACGCATTCCTTTGGTCTTTATTTCATCAGGTTTCAGTTGCCTTTAACAGGAAGAATGGGAGATTCATAAAATCTGTCTAACAAATAGTCTCACATAGCAGCTTTCATGTATTATAGTGCAGGTGAAAAATGAAAGCTATGCGATGATTGGTTGCTATGGGCAACAACGGTTTTCATTAAAGTGTAGCTAAACGTTTGACAAACTTCTGACATGTCATAGAGACAAGTCAGAAGTTTGGATTGGTGGGGGTCCGAGAACTGAGACCCCCACCAATCGCTAGTACGAAGCAGCTTACATCTAGGGAGACGGGAGTTTAGACACTGGTGTGAACAGAACCTCAGAAAACTTTAGAAAATGGTGATATTGTTAAGTTACATTTGGCCTAATTTATCAAAACGGTCTAGCAAAAAAATATGCTTAAAGAGGCTCTGTCACCAGATTTTGCCACCCCTATCTGCTATTGCAGCAGATCGGCGCTGCAATGTAGATTACAGTAACGTTTTTATTTTTAAAAAACGAGCATTTTTGGCCAAGTTATGACCATTTTCGTATTTATGCAAATGAGGCTTGCAAAAGTACAACTGGGCGTGTTGAAAAGTAAAAGTACAACTGGGCGTGTATTATGTGCGTACATCGGGGCGTGTTTACTACTTTTACTAGCTGGGCGTTGTGTATAGAAGTAACATCCTCTTCTCTTCAGAACGCCCGGCTTCTGGCAGTGCAGATCTGTGACGTCACTCACAGGTCCTGCATCGTGTCGGCACCAGAGGCTACAGATGATTCTGCAGCAGCATCGGCGTTTGCAGGTAAGTCGATGTAGCTACTTACCTGCAAATGCTGATGCTGCTGCAGAATCAACTGAAGCCTCTGGTGCCGGTGTGGCCGACACGATGCAGGACCTGTGAGTGACGTCACAGATCTGCACTGCCAGAAGCTGGGCGTTGTGAAGAGAAGTGGATGACACTTCTATACACAACGCCCAGCTAGTAAAAGTAGTAAACACGCCCCGATGTACGCACATAATACACGCCCAGTTGTACTTTTACTTTTCAACACGCCCAGTTGTACTTTTGCAAGCCTCATTTGCATAAATACAAAAATGGTCATAACTTGGCCAAAAATGCTCGTTTTTTAAAAATAAAAACGTTACTGTAATCTACATTGCAGCGCCGATCTGCTGCAATAGCAGATAGGGGTTGCAAAATCTGGTGACAGAGCCTCTTTAAGGCCCATTTACACAAGCCAATGATTGGTCGAACGAGTGTAATTAGAGCAGCGCTCAGCCGGTGAATAAGCAAACGCTCATTTGTCAGCTGATCGCAACTTTTATGCGGCCAAAAAAAGGTTGCTTGTCGGCAGCACATCTCCCCGTGTAAACAGGGGTTGTGCTGCCGATAAGATACAAATATCTGGGGACGAACAATTGTATTAATGATCGCTCATCCCCGTAGATTATATTGTTCTAAGTAAATGGAGCTAAACAAGCGCCGATCATCGAGCTAACGTACAATCGGCGCTGGTTACCTGCCAGGAAATCGGGCCGTGAAAAACCACCTTTATTGTCTAAAGCTACATAGCAGATTATTAAATTGCACAGTAACTGGTCGCTATGAGAAATTAGGCCCAGGGAATGCAAGCGATAGACAGTAACATACATGGTTGTCAACAGTCTATATTTTACTATAAGACTGGGTTCACACGAGCATGTTACATGTTCGGTCCGTAATGGACGGACGTATTTCGGCCACAAGTCCCGGACCGAACACAGTGCAGGGAGCCGGGCTCCTAGCATCATAGTTATGTACGATGCTAGGAGTCCCTGCCTCTCCGTGGAACTACTGTCCCGTACTGAAAACATGATTACAGTATGGGACAGTTGTCCCGCAGCGAGGCAGGGACTCCTAGCGTCGTACATAACTATGATGCTAGGAGCCCGGCTCCCTGCAGTGTGTTCGGTCCGGGACTTGCGGCCGAAATACGTCCGTCCATTACGGACGTAACACGCTCGTTTGAACCCAGCCTAAGAATATAAGAGAAAAAACAAATCATTGCTAGCACAAATGTTATAGATTTACGGACAGCATATCTTGATATTTCCGCAGCATAAACAACCCATTGTTTTTCCTTAGTCCACATAGAAGTGCCTTCAAAGCATAAAGGACACGCTATACTGCTAAAGCAAAAGAAAACACGCACAATAACATAAAAATGGCTGCCCCACTAGGTCCTTTTCCTTTACAAACTAGAGAATACCAGCGGATTAGCCGCAAACCCATCTAATTTATGTGCAAATTACATGGCATGAATATATTAAAAACTGCTGAGTGAAACTATTCTACAAATGACTTTTAAGCAAATCGTAGTAGTATGGATATCAATTTTTTCCAGTCTGACACAATTGCTAAATATTTCCACATCCTATTTCTTTATACTGTGGAAAGAAAAAAACGCTCAAACTCCAAAGAAAAGCAGAAAATCAAACCCAGAATCTCAATCCTGTAGACAGATCAGGCAACGTAACAGAATGATAGACTACAGATAGTGAAGCATATAGAGGTACTCTGCCAAATCCAATAATGGAAGTAGATGGAGAGGTGAAGGGGGTCTTATTCTAATGGTTTAAGTGTGTGTAGGTGGAGTTCAATAGCTCAAATGATGGAAAATTTAAAGTATTCTTGCCATTACCTAAGCCACCGTAATAAACATTTCCACTCTGATCCAAAGCGATTAACCTATCGAGAGGTTTTCATGACCATGACCTAGGGCTGGGCGATTATGGCCTGAAATCACGATTAATTGAACGTGTAACCTCGATTATGAGTAATTACTAATTATTTAGGCCACACTCATTTTTACATGTCACGCCCCCTATTTGCATGCCATGCCAATTAATATTTTTCTCCTGAGCCTGATGTGTATAATATACCCACTGATGCTGTCCGCACAGAGTATACTGCCCCATAGTGCTCTTCACACAGCATAATGCCCCCCATAGCAAATCCGCAATGTTGCCAAGTCACTTCTTGATGTGGAAACCACAGCAGGTGGCCGCACACGGATTAGCTCTATTGAATGGGGCTAATCCATGTGCAGATCCACTGCAGAACAAACTGTGAATACGCAGCATAAATTTAAGGGTCAGCAAGTGTCCTCTGTTCTAGCAATAGTGGTTGACCAAGCGGTTAGCACCCACCGATCAAACATTTCACCAATCCGGTGAATAACAACTTAAGGGGGTTTTACACTGCGATTATCGTGTAGACGAGCGCTCCTGGAACGCTCGTTGCCGATAATTTCCCTGTGTAAACAAGGGAACGATCAGCAGATGAACGAGCCAACGTTCGATCATCTGTTGGTCGTATAGTTTTAAAAAAGTGAAATATTATCGTTGTCGGCAGAACATCCCCTGTGTAAATAGGGAGACGCGTTGCCAACATGATAATAATGTAAGGGGACGAGCGATCGGATGAACGACCGCTCGTCCCCATCCGCAGAACAGTGTGACAGGAACAAACGAGCACCGATCAACTCGCTGAACTACCCGCTAACCGGCCGGTGTAAAAGGGCCTTAAATGTTTGGTGAAAAAACTCTTTCAAAAACAGTAGGTGGAAATTATTCGGCTCTGTCACCAGATTTTGCAGCCCCTATCTGCTATTGCAGCAGATCGGCGCTGCAATGTAGATTACAGTAACGTTTTTATTTTTAAAAAACGAGCATTTTTGGCCAAGTTATGACCATTTTTGTAGTTATGCAAATGAGGCTTGCAAAAGTACAACTGGGCGTGTTTAAAGTAAAAGTCCAAGTGGGCGTGTATTATGTGCGTACATCGGGGCGTTTTTACTACTTTTACTAGCTGGGCGCTCTGACGAGAAGTATCATCCACTTCTCTTCAGAACGCCCAGCTTCTGGCAGTGCAGATCTGTGACGTCACTCACAGGTCCTGCATCGTGTCAGACGAGCGAGGACACATCGGCACCAGAGGCTTCAGTTGATTCTGCAGCAGCATCGGCGTTAGCAGGTAAGTCGATGTAGCTACTTACCTGCAAACGCCGATGCTGCTGCAGAATCAACTGAAGCCTCTGGTGCCGATGTGTCCTCGCTCGTCTGACACGATGCAGGACCTGTGAGTGACGTCACAGCGTGATCTGGCAGAAGCTGGGCGTTCTGAAGAGAAGTGGATGATACTTCTCATCAGAACGGCCAGCTAGTAAAAGTATTAAAAACGCCCCGATGTACGCACATAATACACGCCCACTTGGACTTTTACTTTAAACACACCCACTTGGACTTTTGCAAGCCTCATTTGCATAACTACAAAAATGGTCATAACTTGGCCAAAAATGCTCGTTTTTTAAAAATAAAAACGTTACTGTAATCTACATTGCTGCGCCGATCTGCTGCAATAGCAGATAGGGGCTGCAAAATCTGGTGACAGAGCCTCTTTAAGCAGCCGTGTTGAGTTCTCATGATATAAGAGCTAAAAGTAAAACGCACACACTCTTGACATCTCCAAACAATGGAGACAAATCCCTCTAATGATCAGTTCTTACAAGACGTTCCCAGCAAGGGTGGTATATCTACATACAGCATGAGGATAGATGTTTTGCAAAGTGATATAGGTGAAACACATTTGTCAGTGTTAGTTGGAAGCAAGTCTACATGAAGTCATTTACCAGAGACAATCTGTCGGATGCTTTTGTAGCAGTACTTGGCTGGATTGTTAATTATTCTGCGTCTCGTAAAAAAAAACTCTGCCACTTCATCAACGATCTGCTATTCTCCTCTGCAGAAGTCTCAGTATTTCATTAGCTGAACCACCTGAGACAGCGAACAAAAGCCTGCAGTTAGCGGCCATTTACTGCAGACATCCGTGGCAAAATACCAGTTCGTACACTTTTATAAGTGGCTTGTAGTTTGTTCCTCTTCTACAGAATAAAGTTTTGTGACTTGTATGGGCAAATTCTCTCACTTGGTTGCATATGTGCCATGTGTTACCAATCATTCCATTGGCTCCCACTGCCCAAACAAAAGCCCTTCCAAGTCCTATACCCACATATTACTATAATTGTGCTTTGTAGTGTAATGTATATGTCACGTGTATGTAAGATAGAAAGGTAAATAGATGTAAAATTAATACATGCAATATATTCAACCATAAACTTTAATTTTTTTTTGTAGAAATTGAGCCTCAATAAATTCATGTGCAGTTGAATAGATGTAAGGGGTTATGTAAGGATTATGTCAACCAATTTGACACGCAATCCAAAATATGGATCCGTTTTGAATACTGAGCAGAGCTACAACCTACGGGTCTTCCAGAATTGCACAAACTACAATTCCATTATATATTTTTATTATTAGAATCAATCTCTTGAGTAGGAGCGTTTAGGTGATGGGTGGAGGCCTGACTTTTGGTACCCCCAACCCCATCGCTGCAGTAACTGACACAGCGCCACTCTCATCCATGCTGTTGTGTCTGGTACTGCAGCTGAGCCCCAATCTAAGTCCCATTCACTTGAATAGAGCCGAGCAGCAATACCTGCCACAGCCACAAGAATATGGATGGTGTTTTGTCAGATACCGCAGTAGAGTTCTGCTAACGAGTGTGGTTCAGACAACCACCGATCACATGTTGAATGCCTATCCTAAAGATTAATGTCAAATACAAGAAAGCTCCTTCCTCAAAAGCTAATGTGACTCTCAATCCGGATGTGAGAACTTGTTTGGTGTAGAAAGAACACTGTAGACCAAAGCCAGAACGTAAATTAACAGGCTTATGGGACGGGGACCGTGCCAATAGCGGATTCATTTACATGGAGTGGGCAGGTAGGGGTTAAAATGTCTTTCCAGTCTCATCAGAATATCTAACAGCGTTGGTTTAGTAAACATAACGAGAATTACTGTAGTGCTTTTTCCATTATTAGAATATTAGTATCGTAGTATATACCTCAGTATGAGTAACGGACTCACTGTCCCATTTGGAGTCTTATAGTGCGTTCAGTGGCCAAGTGAGCCAACACCCAAGAGTTCAGGAGAAGGACAAAGTATTTCATGGCAAGTTATTATATTCTGGGTTGTATACTCATTTCCACTGGACTGTGTGCATTCCTTGAGGATTAGTACCATTGGATGCAGTTTTTTCCTTATTTATCGGTCAATCCAAAAATAAGGAAAGTTTGATAATGCAGCACCGGCCAGATACTTAAATGTTGAATTAAATACATTTTACTATAAATCCACAGACAGCTGCGTCATACGACGTTTCAATGTAATCACCTTCATTTTTGGACATAACTCCCAATGAATGGCAGCCCAGATCGTTGGCTTCAATCCTTGGTCTACATCATCACAGTACACTTATGCTGGAAGCTTTATAATCTCATAAAATAATGTTAGCTCAGATTAGATACAGAACCAGTAAAAAAAATTTACCTATTTTAGGTGATTGAGATATTTGAGAAAGGACTTTCTGAAATATAATTAGTATTTTTATAAAGGTGAATAATAAAGCAATGATATTAAAGGGGTTCTTCAGGACATTTATATTGATGGCCCATCCATAGGATAGGTCATTAATATCAGATTGGTAGGCGTACAACTCCTGGCACCCTCACCGTTTAGGTGTCTGAAGGAGTTGCGGAAACGAACACCGCGGCCTAGTCATAGTTTACCAGGTACAGCGCCGTACACTTCCGTAGTGGCTGTGCCTGGGATCGCAGTTCTGCAGCCTGGTCCCAATCACTTGAATAAGACTGGAACTGCAATCCCAGGCTCAGCCGCTATGGAAGAGTACGGGACTGTGCCTGGTCAACTATGAAAAGCCTTCTTCAGACAGGTGATCGGTGGGGTTGCTGGGAATCAAACCCCCACCGATCTGATATTGATGACTATCCTAAGGATAGGCCATCCATATAAAAGTCCCGGAGAACTCCTTTAACAGTATAAAATAGTGAACTTAAATTTTTTAACAGCTGCTCACCCCTAACGAAGCTGCACTAAGAGGCTACAGCTCTCCTGGGTCATGTATACCTTTATTTATTTTCCTTGAGGATTTGAGTTTTATACACACTTTCTTTTTGCTCCTTTATTATGGGTATTAGTCCACTTTTTTTCGGTTCTCAAATTGTCACATTGTTTATTTCACAGGTATTTTGTGTTGTATCAATAAGTACAGAATTTGTTCTACTGTATAGTATTGATTATTGGATATACATGTGATCTCAGTATCATATTATTGTATTTTGGACTAGGAACTATAGTCCAGTCTATGGCAACATAATACTTAAATAGTGTATAGAGACCCAGGTTTATGGTTACATCCTATTGGAGATGTTTTTTCGGCTGTAGCACGCCTCATATTACATTACAGGCGAGCGGTCTTTGTGTGTTCTAGATGTTTTTAACCTGTTCAATATCAAATAAAATTTGTATTCTTTTCATAAATTTGCCATTTTATAGATTAGCCCAAAAAAATAAAAAAAAATACTTTACTCGCAACCTCCCCTGGTCTACCGTAGCGACACATCCCCGATGGCATCCTGAGAGGACATGCATTTGTCCTGTAGGATCGCTGCAGCCAATCACAGGATGCAGCGGTCACATGGGACAAAACAACGTAATCTCAGGCGGTCGGCACAGATGCGTAGCTACGGAAGACCAGGTAAGGGTGAGTACGGTATTTTTTTTATTTTAGGGGTGGAATCACAAGTGCCCCGATTGCCATGTCTGACCTCTGATGTCTTCTAGGACTGTATCCAACTTGTATACACCACCTATTGTGCAATATATATTGGGGTACGAGCCTATACAGCCGAATCTACACATGCTCTAAGTGATGTAAACTCAGTAAATGGAACTGAAAATCGACAAGAAAGAGTCTATGATCCACCAGTATCAATATTAAAAACGTATACATTTTATTAGATACAAAGTATAAAAAAACCACTCATTAAAAACAGAGATGATTGCCACAGGATGGAAGAATAGATACCAGGCAGCAGACCGGCTATACAGACTCGAGTACTAAATAAATTGTATCAATGCATCAAACACTTTACATGAACATCATTAAGCATTAGAGGCGAGATCCCAATATATATTGTAAAACCCACATCCATAGTGGTAATGATCATAGGGAGCCTCTCCACGTTAATATCACAATGTAAATAACTATCAAACAACAATGGATGAAGATGTATCATCTTCATCCTTTGCTATACGTTTCATATTGATACTGGTGGATCATAGACTCCTCTTTTTTGTATCCAACTTGTATAGTCAGACAGGGCAATCAGGGCACTTGCGATTCGCAGCAAATTTATTCAAACCTTACCAAATTTTTGGAAATTTGCTCATCTTTAGTAACAACTGTTAGGCTATATTAAATGGGTTGACCAGTTTTAATATTTGCTCTTGGATAGGTTAGCACTGGGTAAATAGGGGCAACTGTTTAATACTCAAAAAACCCTTTAAATACGTAAATAAATGTGAATGCAGGCTTACAGGCTGGATTAGAAAATATTAGCGAATTCTGAGTTAATAGAGGGGTTCCTGTGTTCATGACACTCATCTATTAGCCAAAGTGAGGAGCAACTACAAAGAGCGCCTCTTGCTCTGGAGGACCCAGGACTCCAGTACTTTACATGGACAGCTCACGGATCTCAAGAAGAACTGTGTAATTCTTAATTTCCCCTGCAGCATCAAATTATTTAATTAAAACAAAAAGAAGTATAAATTACAGTCACACATCTACAAAGCAAGAGAAGAGGAGCACAGTTATCACGCCATCATGGCCGGACCTCTTTCTAGTGCTGAAAGAAAAAAACAGGATTTATAGCATGGAACTTGGCAGGGTGGACAGATTCAACAGTACAAGATTCGTTCCTAAACAAGCTGTCACTTCCCTAAAACTCAAAGGGTCCTGTTTTATATCAATTTTTTTTTAAAGGGAATCTATAGAATACATGGAGAGCGTTTGACGACAGAAACCTAGACGTAAGTGGTACTAGCAGAAAGAAGGCCACATATAATAGTAATGGTAATAGACACTAAATTAATGGCTGAGGATAGAGCAGTACATTTAACTTCTTCACACGGCACGGCAAAAGTGCTGTGGACTTTTCTAGAAAATCCGCAGTAGAAATCCACGGTTGAAACGGTGTTCTTTGCACATTGGCCACCGGATCTGCACCCTATTGAAATGGAGCTAAACTGCGCCTCAGTCCTGACCGAATCCTAAATGAGTAACGTAGTCTTGGCCTCGACGGAGATCAGAAGAAAGCGACTCTATGACATTAACCGGGCTGTAAGTAAAAACTTTTTTTTATTAATTTCACAAAAAAAGGGTTGCGATGTTTGCACCGGAATCGCAGCTTTTCCGCTGCAAAAAAAACAAAAAAAAACGCAATATTTGCTATTTGTCGTGGCTTTTACCACAACAGGAAAAACCCGCCACAGAAAAGAAGCGATTCCAAAGCATAAATTGACATGCTGCGGATTAAAAAGAAAAAAACTCACCACGGGTCAATTTATGATTTTTTTTCTGCAGATTTTTTACGCAGCGTTTAGATATGATTTGTACGAATCTCATCCGCTCTGCTGCTACTGTACTACACTGCGGATTTTCGGCAATCAAATCCGTTGCGGAAAATCCGCAGTGTTTACGCTACGTGTGAACATATCCTTCGTGCACACATTGCGTATGTTGTTGCAGAAAATGTGCAGCAAAACCGCAAGAAATTCACAGGAACAAAACGCACCTGAAAGTGCGTTTTTTGATGCTTTTTATTTTTGCGTTTTTTACGTACAAATAAAATGAAAAATCCCATATAATACAATACTAGTATATATATATTCATACATTATATATATATGCAGTCGGACAGTCTTCCTGAACGTTTTATACCTTTAGGCTATGTATAAATCTTCGATCAGATCACACAATGGATACATCAGATACCAATGGGGTCCGTCCTGCAACTATGATATGGCAATCGCAAAAAGTCCAACTATGTTGGATTTCTCTGCGATTCTTGCATGCAATTTTTTACCCCTAGGTTTCTATTGGAATGCAATAAGATTACGATGTTGTGTCATTTATTTTTTCCAGAGTGATTGTTATGCTAAAACCCTAGCAATGTTATCCAGCAATGTTGTGCTATATCGAATTGCACTATGTTGTGTGCAACATACGGCCGAGGAGCCTCCGCCTGAAGAGGTTTAGTGTCCAATGAAAATGCAATTGGAATTGTCTGACTTTTCACCCAAAGATTCTCAGAAGAAAACACGGCTAGAACAGGAGTCTGGAAACTGTCTCCAAGCAAAGTCATAGCCGGGTGTAAAATGTGGCTGCTCTGTATATGTAACACCTGCCCTGGAACAATCCACATAATCAAGATCAGAAACTTCTGCCGAAACCACTAACAGATGTACTAAAACACGGCAACAAACCCAAGTGCTTCTGAAAATCCTGTCTGTGAGGGGGGAAATGAGTGACGGCAGCTCATATTCTGTTACCGTTCAAATAAATCCACCGCGGCAGCCGGACGCACGTACCTGAGAGGAAGGCCAGTTTTTTCTTCAGTATCGGCAAGATCACAGTGGCGTCCATCTTTCCTAGCTATGGATCACGGGTCTCTGAAAAAAAAAAGAAAAGATTTTTTTAAAAAAACAACAAATAATCATCATAATAATGAACAAAACACTGTGGCCCACATTTATTAAGCAGTTTACGCCAGTTGGCCTGTAACGTGCAACAAATTTGCGGTAAAATTTGCAACGGTTTTCACTCACCAACTTTATAAAGTGACGCAGAAAGTGGGCGTGGCCTCCGAGTATTTATTAAAATAAAAATAGTGTACATTCTGGTGCAAATCTATGATTGTACATAGCAGGCGTAGATATTTTTTTTTGCTCCAAATTGTGCTACATTTTTTTAAGAGGAGTGCGTCATTTTATGAATTTGGTGCAAATCAATCTACCTGTCTCCTTAACTTAGGCTGGGGTCGCACATGCAGTTTTTGTGAACATTTTTGCGGCACTTTTCTGAACCAAACCCAGGAGTGGATCCAAAAAGAAAAAAAGACGTTTTTACTGCTATTTAATGCATTTTCTAAGCGGTTGCGGTAAAAAAAAACAAAATACAAAAAAACACACATTGACAAAAATGGACCTGAAAGGAAAAACTGATAGGTCTCCTCTCTTTTGGATGCACTCCAGTGTTAGACCCCTGCACACGACCGTGCCTGTAATCACGGTTCTGGATTACGGTCACAGCTAGCCGCGGACTTCCACCCGCATTTGCGGGCTGTGCTCCCATTCTAAAGTATGGGAGAACAGTCCGTAAAATAAAAAAAATAGGACATGTCCTATCTTTTGCGGAGGCTTTCTACGGCCCGGACGCCTTCCCATAAATATACGGGAAGGTGTCCGTGGGCGATAGTAACGTGAATGGGACCGTAATTACGGACAAATTCTACAGTCGTGTGCATGAGGCCGTAGGCCTCCATCACACTGGGTTTTTGTCTGCATGAAAAAAATGCATGTAAAAATGCTAGTGTTAAATTAAACAGGCCTTTTTTAACGTGTCTTATTTCATGTAATTTTGTACATGTGTTTTTTTATGTAGTTTTTTTCAAGTCCTGAAGAGAAGCCTATGAGAAAAATGCTAGAAAAAAAACCCGCCATAGGGCATGCTTCATCTTAAACTCAAAGACGCCACAAATCAAAAAGATTTGTATGTAGCCTTTTCAATAAGGGGTTCTCTGCAGGGCCATCTACATGTTTCTAAAACAAACAGTCTTGTAGAATAAACCTGCAGAGAACACCTCAAAACCATCTTTTTGTCTTACTGCAACAGGCAGGCAGAAGAGGGTGAAGGCTCCTGCTGCAGCCAGTTGTCTTACAACCAGTTTAGTTTTCCTTTAGGCTGTGTTCACACTGAGTTTTTTGCAGGAGGAAAATTCTGCCTCAAAATTCCGTTTGGGATTTTGAGGCAGATTTTGTCCTTCCTGTTTGCCGTGATTTTCGCCGCATTTTTCTCTCGCGCCCATTGAGTGCTACGGGCAAAAAACTTAGCGAAATACGCTTCTCTGCCTCCCATTGATGTCAATGGGAGGTCAGAGGCGTAACCGCACGAAGATAGGGCATGTCCCTTCTTTCTCCCGCAAGGCGGTTTTACCGCTCGCGGGAGCAAACCGCCCCTGCCTCCCATTGAAATCAATGGGAGGCATTTTCGGCCGCTCCAAATAGCTCGTCAAAATACTCAGTGTGAACAGGGCCTTAATGCTTGCTCTGAGTTTTGTTTGAGGTAAGTTTTCCCTGATTTTTACCAACACAATTACATTGCATTGTTGGCACCAAATGTTCAGCTCCTGCGTTATGGTCATCTGAATGTGGCCTAGCCAAATGGGGTCTAAATGTTCTGCCTAACTTGAATTGTACGGGCAAGGTGGCATGTCAGATTGATCAAAATTAGTCATTTTCGCACATGGATTAAGGCTATGTTCACACGGGGTATTTTGCCGAGTTTTTTGACGCAGAAACCGCGTCGCAAAACTCGGCAGAAACGGCCCGAGAACGCCTCCCATTGATTTCAATGGGAGGCGTCGGCGTCTTTTTCCTGCGAGCAGTAAAACTGCCTCGCGGGAAAAAGAAGCGACATGCCCTATCTTCGGGCGCTTCCGCCTCGGACCTCCCATTGACTTCAATGGGAGGCAGGAGAAAGCGTATATCTCGCTGTTTTATGCCCGCGGCGCTCAATGGCCGCGGGCGAAAAACGTCGCGATAATTGCCGCGAAAATCGGCGTGCAGGGAGAGGAATATCTGCCTCAAAGTTCCAAACGGAATTTTGAGGCAGATATTCCTCCCCCAAAATACTCTGTGTGAACATAGCCTAACTCATTAAGAAATAAATGGTAAACATACATACATACAATGGTAAACATATCATATACCTACATAGATAATAAAATAGTACCATGTAGTGTGTTTTTTATTTGTTGCTGTTAGACTAGGTTACCTTCAGGTATAAAGGACAAAAGAATCACCACCTCATTGCTGGGAGTGGGGGACCAGGCAACTGTGTTTTCATGATCAGTGGGGGTCCCAGTGGTAAGCCCCTCACTGATCATCACATTTATGGCATAAACGTCTACAATGGTGAACCCTCTTTAATTTTGCTTTTGTCACATCATTTTGAAGAGAGCACGTTACTGTGCCCTGTACTATTTTAAGTAGTACCATAAGAAATAGCACACAGTGAATATGCATTTCATCCAAAACCAACAACCCAAGTATACGCAGAAACCATACCCAGTACACAAAACAATGGTAATATCTTCTTAAACATTAATGCTAGCAGTGGAAAAGAAAGTTATAAAAAGGAAAAGTAAGCGGGTCAGAATTTTATAGGAGCAATTAGGCCAAAATCCAACCACATTTATGCCAAAGGAAAAAGTTCAGAAAGTTCCTCCTGCCAGCGAACTTATTTGTGCTGTCCCAAGCAACTGCTGCCTGCAGAAGAACAACTGAAAGCTTCAATCACATACAGACGCCTACGTTATATGAACCCATAATGCGTTAAAATATGCACATGGGAACGATTCCCCACTTTCGTTGGGGCAGATGAGAAAGCCCTGTCCAGTGTAGGGTTGTAACCTCTTGTGACCTCCAAACACCCAATTAGTAAAAGTTCAATCTACAAGAGGTTTTTCAGTGGTTGGATTTGTTTTTTTGAAAGGTAAAAGTACATTTACTGAGACATGTCAGAGGTCAACGATGGGGCTCTGCGCCCTCTGACCCCAACAGTCATTAAAAAAAAAAAAAAGGATGCGCTTCTTTGGTCTTCTGCAAACATCTTCAGATAACCAAGTCTGTAGTCCGGAATTTTCTATTCACTACCATGGGGCTGCACGCGTCACACTCAGTGAGGGAGATTTATAATACACATTCATTCTTTTTGAGCGCCATATTTAATGAGGGCCGGCAGTCCGTGGACAAACAGAAGTAAGAAATGTTGGTAAGGATTCCTACACATGGCAGAGCTACGACGCACTACATCCGTAGTGTAACGCATGTCACAGATATTTTCCATATACAGCATGCCACAATATTTTTTTGTACAGAAAGGAACAGGTGGGATTTCTGCACATCCCTCATATCTATCTATATTTATATCACTCTCTATCTGACATGCTGGCCAAAAAAACTCAGACGAGTGCATTTTTCTGCAATGTGGACAATACATAATATTGATCGCTCGTCCCCATACATTACTGATCAAAGCTGCTTTTGAAAAGAGCAAACGAGCACCGATCAAAGAGCTGTCTCGTTGATCGGCGCTCGCTGGGACGACCCATATTGGACAGTGTAAATGGACCCTAAGGGCTCATTCAGACTAGCGTGTATCACGTCCGTGTGACGGCCGTTAAAACAACGGCCGTCACACTGACTCATGTATTTCAATGGGGCCGTTCACACGACTGTTGTTTCGATGGAGCGTGTGAAGGGTCCGTGAAAAAATAGGACATGTCCTATTTTACTGCGAGTCACGCATCCCTCCATAGACTCTAGTCTATGGGGAATCGTGACAACGCGTCCCGCACAGGTGCACCTCGGATGTGAAAAACGTCCGTTTTTCACGTCCGAGGCTGCCAACGCTCGTCTGAATGTAGCCTAAGGCTCTACTATCACAACTACTGTCACTAGGTGCAACCTCACCAAAAATCTACGAGAAACCCCCTTCCATAAATCTATTGGCGGAGGGCGCCGAGCCAAGCAGAAACGGAACAATATTTCATTCCTGAACTAAAAAAAATACCATCGCAAAAGCCCGGAAACTACGTAACCTTGATTTCTCCAAGCTCAATCAACGAGCAAACTACTATATGATTAACAAAAAACTAGCTGCCTTGTCTCGGGGGAACCCTCAAAACCTTCGAGAAAACCTGGGAACCTTGGAGGATTTATGCCTTCCCAGTCAGTTCATTTCCTTTCTATAGAGTTGGTGATCGCCTTAGGGGTCTTGCCCAGATCATTCCCTCCCCATTTTGTCTTTCCCCTCTTGTTCATCTTCTGTAGACTCATTCAACAATTATAGAGCTATTTCAGGAGACCCCCATTTTTGCAGCCACAAGTATTTTACAGGAAATCGCAGGACTACAGGTTTATGATCATGGACATTTTTTTTGCTCATCCTGCACTTAAAATAAGTGTGTGCACGTGTAAATCCAAAATGAAGAAGGTTCCTCAATAATACTTGGAACTCACCTGCTCAAAGCTCTTGTTAAATAAACAGAGACACGGGCATTACTAAAGATTGGGTTTTGAGTGTTTGCACATGTACTAACAATATTCACATAAAAAAGGCCTTTAATTTAAGGGGTTATCCATTAGTAATTGTATATATAAATCAGATAAGACATGTAAAAGTAAGCATGTTTTGAACTATAGAAAAAAATTTCTCTGCAGAGTTTTAGTACTGACATATAATAGCGCCCCCTCTTCTCACCCAGATAGAGCATCCACCTTGCAAGCAATTCAACAGTTGGCACGCAATTCTCGTTTTTTTCTTAGCTGGTGGAGGGAGCCCAATGGCTATCATGTCTGCCATACACAGCTCACATAGAGAAGAGAACATCCTACTCTCCTATCGCTCACATATATAAAAGCTGCAGCAGCATGGATGACATTATACAGCAGTAAAGAGCAGTGTATCTGAGAATCCAGCACTGGGGTTAGATATAACACTAAGGGTATGTTCACATGAAAAATGGCTAAACGCCCTCCGAAAAATGGCTAAAAATACTGTGGATCATGCTGGGCTGGAACAATGAGAAGTGTATGTCACTGATTAATCACCGATTGGTCAGCCTCATACACTTCTTTAAAACACCCACTTGGTCAAAAGTAAAAACACGCCCAGTTGGTCTTTAAGAAACTAAATCTAAAATTGCTCATAACTTGCTCAAAAATGATCGTTTTTCAAAATAAAAACCACTGCGCTTATCTACATTACAGCGCCGATCAGATTATGTAGGAGAGAGGGCACTTATAATCTGGTGACAGAGCCTCTTTAAGTCAGATATAAAATTGCATATAAGAACCTTAGTACTGTACCATATGCATAGTGCCACTATAGAATGAACAAACTACTTCGACCTATTGTACGAAACCACTCACATAGCAAAGTACGTAGTTCTGCTAACTTTACACTCCGGAATTACATATATAACTCCTCATTATACTATTACCTCAATTTTATACCATTTTATACAAAATTTTATACTATTATCTCAATTCTGTTCAGCAACAGGCGTGAACAAAAGATAGTACTCACACAGAACGGAGGCACATTTCAAAATTGGTCAAATTACAGGCTGCTGTTAATGTCGGCGTATCGTCTACAAACAGGGCAGACTAAAGGCTGCCATAAAACAGACTCCAATTTGTTGACGGGCCATTTGGTAAGGTGTAATTAATCTAAATTTCCAGTGGCAGCTCAGCTATATGATCCAGATTCAGCGAATAACACTAGATTACAGAATTTTATTTTGTGCCGTTTCTTAATACATCTCAAAAGCTGACCGAATAGTTATTTACATACAATTGACAAAAGACGGGTCTACACTAAACCCAACCTTCAGCACACCAGCTGTTGAGAAACTACAACTCCCAGCATGCCCTAGCAGACAAAAGGCTTTCTTATTCCAGTCAAAAGTAGTCAGGGCATGCTGGGAATTGAAGTTTCTCAACAGCTTGAGTGCCGAAGGTTGGAGAACTCTGGGCTACAGAATTGGTGGACCGGTCTCATTCACAGTCTTTACAATGCACCCTAGGATATGAACAGTATTTTAATTCCTACTTTCCCTTTAACCGTGCATCAACCTGTTGGGGGTGTAATATGGATACAGCCTTTTACGTAGGGAAATTCTCAGGCCACAGTTCACACCAGGCATACTTCCCTTTTACCACTTTAAGGTTTGATAAAGCCGCACTTACTTAGCAAAGCAGGAAAAGGATTCATTATTATTAGATTGCTTTGTCATCCAGTATTTCTTTTATGCTGTCATCCGTGGAAGCCAACACAGAAAAATCCTGTTATTAGTGGTAAAACTAAAATACAACGCTCAACATTACAACCGCCGCACATGTTCTCCATCAATAGTAGGCACCTCCGCAGATGGCAAACTGTATTGGATCACAAATGGTTGAATGCGTTCGCTTTATTTTATCTCTGTTCTTTAATGTAGCCCATAAAGGGGACGCTTACCGATTATATGCAGACGCTTAGTAAGACAACTTTCAGAAGTAAAGATGCCATTACTGATCTACCCTTCCCCATAATCTTTATTGAATTTCACAGGCTAGACAAAAAGTTGAGAAACTTCAAATCCTTTTGTATTAACTTTCCCCCGTTCACATACATGGCTGCTTTGGAAAATGTCCACTTGTTTCATTGGCACCAGACACCAGTTTAGGCCTTATTCACACAAACACGTTCGATTTGTGTCCGGACAAAAATGGGACGTTTTCATGTATATGACTGTCCGTGTGGCGTCAGTGTGGTTATCGTGTGGCACCTGTTTTTCTCGTCCGTATTTCTCCTCTGCAAGCGCGTCCTGGTTTTGCCTTTATGTTTTTCTCTGCATTTCTTCACGTGTGAAAAAACAGAGAATACGGATGTCGTTTATGAGCTGTCCGTGTCTTCACGCACCCATTAACTTCAATGGTCTGCAAAAACGGATAAAATAGGACATGCGACGAGTTTCACGCAACGGACACACTTCATGAAAAAAACATGGATGTGTGAAAATCCCCGTTGAGTTGCATTAGTCAGTGTGCGGTCAGCTATTTAAACAGACAGCACACGGACGAGAAATACGCTCGTGTGAAAAGCGTCGTGGCTTACATTCAAAACGGAAGCCATGTGGCTCCATTCATTCTCTATGGGACTGCCGGATAAAGCAGAGTACAACGCTCATCTATCTCCGGCAGTCCCATACACTACCTGCATCTCCGTTCATATCGGGGTCTCGGGAACCCTGTTCTCTTGATCGGTGGGACCCCCAGCGATCAAATACTTATCACCGATAATGTGGATAGGTGATAAGTTGTTGTGGTGGGATAAGCGCTTTAAGGGGTTAGTCTCCCACTTAAAACACATTTTGGAGAGACACGCTTCTTACGGTGACCAGTAGTCAAAATAGCCCTGGTGGCCCATAACGGCACCCACCACATGTAAACACCAGAGAGCGCTGGACACATTCAGTAAGCCGAAGTCATGTGATTTACCATAGAAACACTTCTAGGAATTTCTTCCTATAACAGTTTCTTCTATAAATCTGGGATCAGGGCAAATAAAAAAAACAAAAATACAACTTTGATTTACATGCGTTTCTTTTTCTCTTGATGAAGTCAATAATAGAAACCCAAATCATGGTGAGTGATGAGACCGTCTACGGTTTTAGATAATATAGGGCTTCTGCACACGTTGCGTACTTGCGGAGGATTTTCGGTCCAGATTTTTCATGCAGAAATTCTGCAAGGTGCTCTACAGTCCTGGCCAAAAGTTTTGAGACGGACACAAATTTTGCTGCTTCACTGTTTTTCGATCTTTTAGTTAGCTGTTTCTATGGTAACTGAAGTACAAATATAAGTATTTCATAAGTTTTTAAACCTTTATTGACAAATACATTGAGTTTATCCAGAGACTCAGTATTTACAGTGTTGACCATTCTCTTGAAGTCTTCTGCAATTCGCCCCGACATGCTGGATATCGGTTTCTGGGCCAAATCTTGACTGATGGCAACCCATTCTTGCCTAATCAGTGCTTAGAGTTTATCACAATTTCTGTTTTGCTTGTCCACCAGCTTTTTGAGGATTGACCACAGGTTCTTAATGGGATTGAGACCTGGGGAGTTTCCTGGCCATGGACACAACATGTCAATGTTTTTTTTCACCAAGCCATTTAGTTATTACTTTTGCCTTGTGACATGGTTCTCAATCATGCTGGAAAAAACATTGTTCATCACCAAATTGCTCCTGGATCTTTTGGAGAAGATGCTCTTGGAGGATGTTTAGATCCCATTCTTTATTCATGGAATTGTTTTTAGGCAAAATTGTGAGGGAGCCCACTACCTTATATGAAAAGCAACCCCACACATGAATGGTCTCGGGAGGCTTTACTGTTGGCATGACACAGGACTCATGGTAGCGCTCACCTTTTCTTCTCCGGAAAATCATTCTTCCAGATGTCCCAAACAATCTGATGGGGACTTCATCAGAGAAAATAACTTTACCCCTGTCATCTGCAGTCCAATCCTTGTACTTCCAGCAGAATGTCAGTCGGTCCTTGACCGTTTTCTTGGAGTGAAGTGGCTTCTTTGCTGCCCTTCTTGATACCAGTCCAGCCTCCAAAAGCCTTCGCCTCACTGTGCGTGCAGATGCACTGACACCTGCCTGCTGCCATTCCTGAGCAAGTTCTGCACTGGTATTGAACCGATCCTGCAGCTGAATCCTTTTTAGGAGACGGTCCTGGCACTTGTTGGACTTTCTTAGGTGTCCTGAAGCCTTCTTCACAGCAATTGAACCTCACTCCTTGAAGTTCTTGATGATGCGATAAATGGTTGATTAAGGGGCAAACTTACAAGCAGCAATGTCCTTGCTTGTAAAGCCCTTTTGATTCAAAGCAATGATGGCTGCACGTGTTTCCTTGGAGGTAACCATGGTTAACAAAAGAAGACAATGATTCAAAGCACCATCCCCCTTTTAAAGCACACAGTCTGCTCTTATAATTCAATCAGCATGACAGAGTGATATCAGCGTCCTTGTCCTCGTTAACACTTTCTCCTGAGATAACGAGAAGATCACGGAAATGATGTAAGCAGGTCATATTGTGGCAGGGCTGAAATGCAGTGGAAATGGTTTTTTTTGTGATTAAGTAAATTTTCATGGTAAGGAATGACTTTGCAATTAATTGCAATTCATCTGATCACTCTTCATAACAATCTAGAGTTAATGCAAATTGCCCCTATAAAAACTGAAGCAGCAAACTTTGTGAAAACCAGAATTTGTGGAAGTCTCAAAACTTCTGGCCAGGTCTGTATTAAATCTCATCCATACGCTGCGGAAAACATCCGAAGAAAAAACATGCAGAAAACGACTGGCCCTGTTCACACAGTTTTTTGCAGGCAGAAAAATCTTCTGCCAGATTTTAAATGCCAGCATTTTTGGTGTTTTTTCGCTGCGTTTCTCGGCTGCGGCCGTTGAAGCTAATGCATAGACGGCAAAAACCACCGCGAAAAACGCTAAGAAACGATCGCCACAGGTTTTTTCTGCCTCCCACTGAATCAATGGGAGGTCAGAGGCGGAGACCGCGGACATGCCGCTTTTTTCCCCCGAGTGGCCATAAGCCACGCAGGAAAAGAAACGCCTCTATCTCCCATTGAAAACAATGGGATGCGATTTTGGACATTTCTTGGTGCGAATTCCGACGCGGTTTCTGCAGAAAAATCTGCACCGAAAAACTCAGTGTGAACTGACCCTTAGAGTGTTTTTTATCGTATAATTTTCAGATTTTTGTCATTGAATAGGAATGGTTTACTTTCAGTTTATAAAAATCTGTGTTTGTCAGGTGAATGATCACAGAGGTGCACGGCTTAGTACAAGACACTGCCCGGATACCAGTACTGTAAGGTCTTATTCAGACGAGGGTTCAGTCAGTGAAAAACTGACGATTTTGCATCAGTATTTTCTATGAATGTCAGTTTTTTCCGTCTCGATGGCATCAGTGTTCTATCCGTTTTTCACGTTCATAAAAAAAACAAAAACTTGAGGAACGTCATCAATTGTCCCAACCCACTGAAAACAACCCCAGGACGGTCACACGACGGCAGAAATGCCATTTTCTATTGCTTATAGCATAAAGAGCATTGGGAGATTTTTCTCGCGCGTATTTTTGGCTTCTGACCAGGTCTTACATTCAGGACCACACTGACCTAGGCTCTACTACCTGCCATTACTTCTGAAGTGTCTCCAGACAACCATCCGTGAAAAACCGAACAGATGGCAACCGCGTGGCGTCTGTTTTCGACAATCTTATTGATTTCTATTGGCCATTGATGCATAATAAAAACAAACAAAGATAGAACATGCTGTGACTTTTACGTCACGGACTCACGTCTGACTTCGGCCGCTAACTATTTAAATTATTTGTGTAGAAACTGCAAATTTGAACAACGGCTGCATTTTTGATATGAAGCAATAAAATACAAATTATACTTTGAATATTACCACGAAGTGCTGACGTTTTCTTCATCGAGGATTGGCTTGTCTGCACCTACGGGGGTGAGTCGTGTACCTATAGAATCCACTATCGGTCTGGATCTTGGATTGCTGGAGTTGGGTAAGCTGAATACTGTTTTCTATCACTCGTGTGAATACACCCTTAGGCTATGTTCACACGGGGTGGATACGTTGCGTAAAAGTACACAGTGTATCCGCCCTGGTGGCTGCAGGGAATTCAAAATTGTGGTGCAGTTTTTCGGCCGGAACGTCAGCTGTGGAAAACTGCACATAGGAAAAAGTTTGATACTTACGTAGCCATGGTGACGCGTCCCTCTGCCGTCCTGCAGGCTGACCTCCTGGGATGACGTTTCATCCCATGTGTCCACTGCAGTCTGTGATTGGCTGAAGCGGTCACATGGGATGAAATGTCATCCCAGGATGCCAGCCTGGATGAAGAAAAACAGAATTCTGGTTAAGTAGAATATTTTTTTTCTCCGTGTTGCGATTTTTGCGGCGGAATCGCTGCTTTTCCACCGCAAAAAAAATGCAATATCTCCTATTTGTTGCGTTCTTTATCCCCCTATTGAATTCAATGGCAAAAACCCGCAACAAATAAGAAGTGATTACACAAATCCAATTGACATGGTACGGATTAAAAAAAAAAATGCACCACAGGTCAATTTCTGAGCGTTCTTTTTACGCTCATCATTTACGCAGCACAGATGAGATTTGTTCAAATCTCATCCACTTTGCGGCTACTGTATTATGCTGCGGATTTTACGCAACTAAATACGTTGCGGAAAATCTGCAGTATTTACTCTACGTTTGAACTGACCCTTACTGTAAATCAGTCCTGTACCTTTCTGCCATGAACTGGACACATTTTTAAGCACTGGAAGTAAACTATGAATGACAGCAAGCAGAGGTTGTGAAACAAACAATGAATCACCAATAAATTGACTAGTTAGGAATACTCTTTTTATGGCTAGAGATCCACAGGAAATTTTGGTCTTGTGATGATTGCCATAAAATATTGTAACCACGGCACAACTGCAAGGTTATAAAAATAAAATGCCGTGATCATAAGATTTGTCATTCTTGCAACGGTCACATGACTTTTCCCCTCAAAGGGGTACTAGTGAGGTCGCAGTAACCCCCAATGTTACGACAACCATCGCGGGACCACCAGTCACCATCGAGCCCTCGCCATAACCAGGTATTATCAGATCTATTCTATGATATGAATGACAACCAGCCGCTGACAGTACAAGAGAGTAGTGAAAAAACATCAGCCACTGATAAGGCTGGGTTCACACAACCTATTTTCAGACGTAATGGAGGCGATTTACGCCTCAAATTATGTCTGAAAAAACGGCTCCAATACGTCGGCAAACATCTGCCCATTACTTTCAATGGGCTTTACGATGTACTGTGCCGACGACCTGTCATTTTACGTGTCGCTGTCAAAAGACGGCGCGTAAAATTACAGCCTCGTCAAAAGAAGTGCAGGACACTTCTTGGGACGTAATTGGAGCCGTTTTTCATTGACTCCAATGAAGAACAGCTCCAAATTACGTCCGTAAAAGACGCCCCGCAAAACGCGAATACGAGCAATTACGTCTGAAATTCAGGAGCTGTTTTCTACTGAAAACAGTTCCGTAATTTCAGACGTAATTTGCAGTTATTGTGTTAACATACCCTAATACAAATATAGACACAAACATACACAACTGATTGCCACTATACAGTGGACTGCGCAGCCTCGCACCAGACAAATCCATGAATCATAAATGTCCTCAGAATTGTGCTGCAAAGGACATTAAAGATCAATGCGATTATCCCATTACCGGCCCCATCTCCAAACAGAGCCATAATTTATCCGTAATTATACGGAGGACAGCGAGCTACGAGATGAGCTTTTATACCCACAGCCAAGCAGTCGCACCGCCCGCCCGCCCGCCCTTATCATCAGCTGTTTCCTCAGAAAACAATGGCAAGAATACACATATTGTGCACAAACACATATCGTAACCCAGATACTAAATATTTGGAAAGGAAATCAATAGCCGAAACGCTTGATTCATAGATATTTTAATTGGAAAGCACAATCGCCCAGCAAAGCTGCATTATGGGAACACTGGGAGTGTATGATGGGATAAAAATTGATTTAACCTACAAGGGACATTCATGAAACATTCATTAGAGATTGAAGAGACAGCAAGGGAAGAAAGTGGGTGCGCTGCGGGGTCCGGTCTCCCCAACACGAACCCTCTTCTTCTTTTTTTTAACCGTTCAATGACTGCATCATAGCAGAGAGAACGTGCTGTACATTATAATAAAGCTTAATGGGTAATGTATATGTATATCCATGTTTAGTTTCCTATTATGGCGCCTTGTATCGCATGTTGGCACTTTATAAATAGATAAAAGCTGCCCTATTAACAAAGGGCGGTGAAAAGGGATTTTTTTTTTTTATTATTATTATTATAAAACAATGAAAAGCTCTAAAAACAGGAAGCATTGAGAGCAATGAAAAGGGCCTAAAAACAAAGGCAGTTCAGAGGCTTGACATGTGGTCACAGGCACGCTCCGAACACCAGCGAAGACCGCCGACCATTCCTCAGTGACCGCACAAGACACATGGATAGGGAAGAGAAGACGACACTCGTGACATGTCCAGTTAAAGATGACAATTCGATTAGCTCTTCACGTTGACATGACTAGAAATGGTGGACAGAGACCTGAATCTCATCGTCATCCCGATATCAGAACATTCGTCCGTAAATCTCATACATAGAAAGACTACGATCATAATAAACTGCGGAAGAAAATTGTTCCCTTCATAGTAAAGGATCATTCTAATATTACATCTGCATTGCCTAAGATGGGAAATTCTCCGCCAACGTCTGGAAAACCACGTTCAAACGTAGCGGAAAACTTCTGTAGAGAAAGGCTGTGAATTGACATACATTGCATTAGATCATATGGTTCTAAGTTAAGTATAATAGAACCGAGAGAGTGTTACGTGTTGCAGCCATAATACCGCCACTAACATGGGCTCATATTACGGTTGTGGTAAAGCAGACAGAAAAAAAAACGGGGCGAAAACACATTATTAGGCCCTGTTCACACAGAGTTTTTTGGAGGCAGAAAAATCTGCCTCAAAAATTCCTGAAGGAACCAACCTGTCGACACTGCCTTTACCGCGGACAAAAAAATGCCACGAAAACCACATTCTCTGCCTCCCATTGATATCAATGGGACGTCAGAGACGGAATCCCCTGAAGAAAGGGCATGACGCTTCTTTTTCCTGCGAGCGTTTCTTTCCGCTCATGGGAAAAAACGCCTCCGTCTCCCATTGAAATCAATGGGAGATGTATTCGACCGTTTTTTGGTGCAGTTTCCGCATCAAAAACAGCGCCAAAAAACTGTGTGAATAGGGCCTTAGAGTCACAAATTATTACTAGCAGATGTTGCGATTTTTGAGGCGGAAAATCTGTGATTCCGCAGCAAAAATCGCAAACCTTAACCCCTTAGTGACCAGCCCATTTTAGGCCCTAATGACCAAGCTATTTTATTCGTTTTTCTATAGTTACATTCAAAGAGCTATAACTTTTTTCTTTTTTCGTCTACATAGCTGTATGAGGACTTGTTTTTTGCGGGATTAGTTGTACTTTTTAATGGCACCATTTTTGGGTACATATAATTTTTTATTAACTTTTATTAACTTTTTTGGGGGGATTATAAAAAAAAAACTGAAATTCCACCATTGTTCTATACGTTTTTAAATTGACGACATTCACTGTGCGACGTAATTAACATGTTAGCTTTATTCTATGGGTCGGTACGATTACGGCGATACCACATATGTGGAGGTTTTTTTATGTTTTACGACTTTTGCACAATAAAAACACTTTTGAACTAAAATTATTTGTTTTTGCATCGTCGCTTTCCAAGAGCCGTAATTTTTTTTATTTTTCCATCAATGTAGTGATTTTTTGGGCTTGTTTTCTGCGGGACGAGACATAATTTTAATTGATACTGTTTTGGGGTGCATGGGACTTGATTCATTTTTATTATGACTTTTTTGGAGGGCGATGGAAAAAAATTGCAATTTCGCCATTGTTTTTTGTGTTTTTTTTTACGGTGTTCACCTTGCGGTTTAAATGACATATTAACTTTATTAATTGAGTCATTACGGTCGCGGCGATACCACATATGTGTACTTTTATTTCATTTTTTACACTTTTACTAAATAAAACCACTTTTTATGGAAAAAAAATTGATTTATGTTTTTTACTGTCATTTTTATTAATAATCTTTATTTCACATTTATTATTTATTTCATTAGTCCCACTAGGGGACTTTACTGTGCGATCTTCAGATCGCTGCTATAATGCTTTGGTATACTTCGTATACCAGATCATTATTGCCTGTCAGTGTAAATCTGACAGGCAATCTGTTAGGACGTGCCTCCGGCCCGCGATTGCATTTGCGGGCCGCCGATGGGTGATAGAGGGAGCTCACTCCCTATGTAAACAAGTTAAATGCTGCGGTCGCTATTGACGGCGGCATTTAACAGGTTAAACGGCCGCGATCGAAGTAAACTTCGATCGCGGGCGTTGGAGCAGGAGCTCAGCTGTCATCAGACAGCTGAGCCCCGGCTCCAGCCTGCACGGGAGACCCGAGCAGGACTTAGACTAGGCCAACGTGAAAAGGCGTCAGCCTAGCCTAAGGCCCCTTAGTGACCAACGTGAAAAGGCGTATTGGTGGTCACTAAGGGGTTAAACTTACTTAGAATTCTGCGCTTCTTTGTCCAGACCGGCCTCCTAGGATAATGTTTCATCCCTGGTGACCACTGCAGCCAATCACAGGTTGCAGCAGTCAAATGGGATAAAACGTCATCCCAGGAGGCCCGGCTGCAGGACGACAGAGGGACACGTCGCCATGACAGGTAAGTATAGAACTTTTATACGTGCAGTTTTCCACAGTAGACATTTCTGCTGAAAAACCGCACAACAATTTGGTGCAGTTTTATGAGCAGAATTCCCTGCCGCGACAAGGGCGGATACACTGTGTGCGTTAAGGCAACGTATCCGCCCTGTGTGAACATGCCCTAAGGATGTATAAGGAGGTGTGATCAAGTCCAATGCTGTTATTTTACCAGAAGTTATGTCTTTGCGGAGTACCCCTTTATGGCAGTAAATTACAAAAGTGTGAACATGCAGAACGTAGATACATCTTTCACAACTCCAACCAACTCGCCACACAAGAACTTAGAGGGGTGATCGGATGTGAACATTTTTTTAGCAGGGGCTTGAAATGAAATAAATAAACCCCAAAAAATCAATACCTACCTTTCTTCACCCCGGCAATCCAGCGCTGATGCTCTAGCCAAAAATATAACACATGACCACTGAGCCCTCTGATTGGCTGCAGCAGTACACGTGAGCAGCAACCGGGAGTGCCGCCAGAGCGTCAGAACGGGGATAGGTAAGTATTGCTATTTTGGTTTATTTATTTCATTTCCAGCCCCTTATCAAAAAAATACACATCAGATAACCCTTTACGTTTTAGGCAGCAGAGTACTGGAATGGAGGAGACCGGAATTCTTACGTTTACACGGGGCAAAATACAGATTACGCTGTCCTGTAACATGAACTTTATTCCAGCGTTCTGTGTAAGAAAAACTGCGGTTTTAATTTTCATTGAAGTGCGCGATTCTAGAAGTTGGATTTCACCCAGAAAGTAATCAGATGTGTACAAGAGAATAAATCCAGGAGGAAAATAGCCTGAGGTTGCTGGATCTGCAAGGCGACTGCTGGGAATCTGATATTTCCTGCAACCCTACAGGTTATTATGGGAATCTACCAGCAACTAATGGGAGGATTGCAAATAACAGATTTAGGCATTGCTATTTAAGCGTTCTCTTGTATTCAGGAAAGCAGATTGAAAAGGTGAAGTTTTACGGTTCTATTACCCCGGCCTATAATCAGCCGCTGCAGCGAGCACCGACCAACGAGACATCATTGATCAGCGCTCGTTTGCTCCTGTCACGCGGAGCTATGGATGGGGACGAGCAGTCGTTACTCCAATCGCTCGTCCCCAAACATTATCATTCGGCAGCGTGTCTCCCTGTTTACACACCAGGATGTGCTGCCGACAACGATAATATTTTACTTTTTTAAAACGATACGACCAGCAGATGATCGAGCGTTTGCTGATCGTTCTCCTGTTTACACACGGCAATTATGGGCAACGAGGGTTATATGAACATTTTCCCGGCCGATAATTGCCCAGTGTAAAACCCCCTTTACTTATGGGGATCAACGTAACGGTATACCGTTATCTGTATGCGGCACTATATATTGGGAGGGGGGGGAGGGATTTCTTCCAGGAAAGTTATATATCCAAAGTATATTCCTTTCTCCTGAGGAGGCAGCGGCTTGCCTTGCTGAGACATACAAAGTGGCTTCCTGGCATTGAGCGCAACCAGCAGACGTGTGGCCGTAGATGACTTCTTGTCTAAGGCCGGATTCACACGAGCGTGTGCGTTTTGCGTGGGCGAAAAATGCGGCGTTTTGCACGCGCAAAAGGTCCACGAAAGGTCCATGTGTCAGCAGCATATGATGCGTGGCTGCGTGATTTTCGCGCAGCCGCCATCATTATGACACTCTGGTTTTATGTTTGTAAACAGAAAAGCACGTGGTGCTTTTCTGTTTTCATTCATAATTTTGACTACTGTAGCGCACATCACGCGCGGCACACGGAAGTGCGTCCATGTGCCGTGCGCGGTTCTCACACACCCATTGACTTCAATGGGTGCGTGCAGCGCGAAACACGGCCAAATATAGGACATGTCGTGAGTTTTACGCATCGGATATACGCTGCGTGAAATTCAATGACAGTCTGCACGGCCCCATAGACTAACCTAGCTCCGTGCGACGCACGTGAAAATCACGCGCGTAGCACGGACGTATTATACGTTCGTCTGAATAAGCCCTAAAGTTGCGTGTCTATTTAGTACGCTTGACACCGGGCAGCTACGTCTCTGCGCAGGAAAACACCTGCCTGAGAAAAAACAATATGCCCTGAAGATACCGATCTCGTCCGGAAGAATCCGGTGTATAGAAAGGAACCTGACGAAGTCAAACCCCGGCAAAATATTTTTAGAAGTTACTGCTTATCTTTATCTATTGACCCAAGTACAACTATAACAAAACTGATGGGTCAGCAGCCTTATAGAAGAGCAATGACTGCCCAGCGACTAGGACGTAAATAAGTTAAGGAAGGCAAAATCAATAATATCTGACAACTTGCATGCATTGTGGAAAATGTAAAGGACTTGAGATCTTACAGAGAACTCTGCTCAAAAAATTTAACTTGGTCTAAATCTAGCAGCACGGTTCTATTTTATCTATTAAGGAGGACCTGTCACCTTTCCGGACACGTCTGTTTTAGTAAATACTTGTATTCCACCACAAATAATAATTATGTACATCTTTCCTTAGAACTCTACATTGTGCCATTCCTCTGTTATTCCTCCTGCCGACTTATGAATAAATTGATAACTGGGTGTTACCAGTTGGGGGTGTGTCCTTACACAGACTGACATTGTCCAATCAGTGCTGAGTGAGACTAAGGACACACCCCTTTGCAAGGGGGGAACGCCGCAAACACCCAGTTGTCAATTTTCTAGGAGGAACAACAGAGGAACGGCCAACACAAAGTTCTACAAAAATTTGTTCCAAACATTTTTCCATGGAAAATACAAGTATTTGCTAAAATAGACATATCAGGGGAGAGGACTGGTCATCTTTAAAATGGTGTCCCACCTTTAGTTCATGTGACATGTCACTACATAGATTGGGGGGCGGGGGAGGGAGGTCCAGGAGCTGAGCGTTACATGGAGCCCACAAACCCCATTGACAACACTTGCCTCCAAGACATTCATCTTGATATACAGAAGATAACTGAAGGGGCACACAATAATACCAAACCTAACATAAAAATCATAGAAAAACTGAATATAATCCTCAGACCAAATACAACAGAAAACTTTTTTCTTATGTCATCATCGTCAACGCCATCAGCAAATGTACCGGGTACTGCAGGTTTTAACATTGATGGCCTATCCTCACATCTGACAGAAGGGTGACAACCAATATCACCCCGTTACAGCTCTACAATCAGTCATCAGCCAGCTTTACAAGGACCATAAGACATATGCGCTCCAAAAAGTTATGGCGTCCCACTATTCCTCTATACGTGTAACTATTTCTCCTTAGTAACCATTCTCTTCCATCCCGACCTGGACATTCCCGCAATGACTTTTTCATTATGACTCGATCGGATGTCAATCGTAGACGTTTACCAGGAAATTTTAAAGGGGGTGTCCAGAATGAGAAAAACTAGACTCCCTTCTTCCAAAACAGCGCCACACCTGTCCACAGGTTGTGTGTGATATTGCAGCTCAGCACCATTCACTTTAATGGATGTGAGCTGCAATACCAGGCACAACCCACAGACAGGTGTGGCGCTGTTTCTGGTAGAAAACAGTCATGTGGCTAGATTGAGTGTGAAATACAGGAGAGGGCATAGAGGGCAGCAGAGTGGAAAAGGGCAGAGAGGACCATGAATGGGCAGAGGATAGCAGTGCCACATTCAGCACGGTTCACACATGGGACACAATGCTGCCATTGTCACAAGCTGCTCACACCTGGCTGCTTATCATACAACCGCCGTACAATCACATGCAGCATCTGTCCACGGAGCCAGCACTGCAGCCAGCAGCACACTGCCCGAACCTGCGCACACCCAGCCTGCAAAGCCACAGCACCCAACCCCGGCCCGTTATCCCTCCCCAGCCACCATCACCCGTACGGTACACACGTCCCCATCAATATTTACATGAGCTCAGGCAGCGACCACGGCGGCAGCTCCGGCAGCTACGCTCCACACTTCCTGTTGCGTCCCCTCCCCACTACTCTCCAGCGCCCCCCACTGTCCTGAAACCACGCCCACAAGGGGGACGGTGTGAAAGAAAGATTGGCCGCTGCGGGAGCGCTGATTGGCTCATACTCATCCACGTGTGATCGTCTCTGCTGGTCTGCCCCGCCCCTCAGGGAGGCTGGGACTTCGATTCCTTGGCGACCGCAGACATGGAAACAATGAAAGTGATGCGGACGGGAGGGAATAAGGGGATGAGGGGCGTGTCCTGCCTGCGAGCTGTGGATGTGTGACAGCCTCGTAGTAGACGAGAGAATAGATTGTGTCTGGTGTATGACTATGTGCGGGAGTGTGATGGCTGATGGCCCGGCCTGCACATCTGTAATGCAGCTGAGGCTTCATCCAGGGACACAGTAATATAGGAAAGGGCCGGCAGCGTGTATCCTCACCATGCGTGGCTAATGACTAGAATATGCCATCTATGAAATACCCTAAGGGGGATGGGGGGATTTATTAACCCCTTGAAGATCGGGACAATTTTTTTATTTTTCTCTTTGCTACTCTGCGAGCATAACTTTTTATTTTTTCTTCGATGTATCTATATGAGGCTTTGATTTTTGTGGGATGAGTTGTACTTTATGTAGGTGCTATATTTTGGTGATATACATTGGCGCTTCATTTAGATCTACATTTTTATTTTGGCAAAAATGCAGAAAAAATGCAATTCTTCTGAAGTTTCTTTTTTTTTTTTTTACAGCATATGCCCATAAATTATGCTATTAATTTATTGTACAAGTTGTGTACGTTTTGGGAATGATATTTAAAGGGATATTCCCAGAATCGACATCACTTTTCCACAGGATAGGAAATGTGTCTGATCGCTAGGGCCCCACCGATCACTAGAAGAGGGGTCCCAAACACCGCTGATCTATTCAAGCTCCTCCTTACTGCGGAGGGTGCAGTGAGGGGGAACAGGGGGCTCGGGATCCTGTGGAGAGGTGATATACGTTAATTCTAGTCATACCCCCTTAACAATGTTTATTCATTGTAAATATTGTGCATTTGTGCTGCACATCTAAGTATTCCCTAACAACAGGAAATATGGGCAGACAGCTCTGGGGTCCTTTAATGGACCCCGGGCTGTCTGTCTATACAAGGTTTGGGCCCCGATAACGTCACAGGAATTCCCTGTAGATAGCGTGGGGCTGTAACTGTGTATTACAGCCTTTGTACGCTGTGTTCACCCGGGGCTGATACGTTGTGCAATAGCACGCAGCATATCCGCCCCGTGCGCCGCAGGGAATTCCAGGACAAAAAACCGCACCAAACTGTGGTGCAGTTTTTTGGCTGGAATGTCCGCTGCGGAAAACTGCAGCACTTAGCCGGCCTGCTAGCAGGCTGGCCTCCTGGTATGACGTTTCATCCAAGGAGATCGCTGCAGCCTGTGATTGGCTGCATCGGCATCCCAGGAGGCCGCGCTGGAGGGAGGAACACAGACTTCTGGGTAAGTATGAGTTGTTTTTTTTCTACACTGCGTTTTTTTGCGGCGGTGTCGCTGCGAACCTGCCGCAAAAAAACGCAACAACTGCTATTTGCTAAAGGATTTACCTCCCCATTGAATTCCATGAGGAAAACCCATAACAAATAAGCAGCATTTGCACAATTACAATTGACGTGCTGCGGAATAAAATTCTGCACCGCAGGTCAATTTCTGAGGTTTTTTTTCCGCTCACTATTTACGCAGCGTGTGGATGAGATTTGTTTTATCTCACCTACTTTGCTGCTACTGTATTTGCTGCAGATTTTTCACAACAAATTCTGTGAACTGACCCGTATACTTGGAATAGAGAGAAACAGCAACCGCATAGTAGATAGAAGTTAAAAATAACTTTTAATAAAAAAACATGATAAAACCCTTATGTGCACGTATGAAAAATGGAAGAAAACCGCTGACGCGTTTCGGACACCCTGTGTGTCCTTAGTCGTGGCCAATGGTACTGAGGATCTGTCACCAGTTTATTAATTCCCTATTCCTATTCCTCCGTGTGGTCCTCATAGGCTTCTGTACATGGCAACCCGGAAGCCATTGGCGTCCGGTTGCCATGGGTACCATCGCCAGCACCCGTGATTTCACGTGGGGGCTGCCGATCGGCACTAAACACCTTAATTGTGGCGTTCAAAATCGAGCGCCGCAATTAAGGGGTTAACTGCCGATATCAGCGGCGATGGGCCGCTGATCGGCAACAGGGAATGCAGGGCAGAAACCCTGCACAGTTAACCGCCGCTGCGGTGTAGCGCCGCGCGGCGGTTAACTGTCAAAGCACAGACGTAACTGCACGTCAAGGTGCGCGAACTTACTGCTCACCATGACGTACAGTTACATCATGGTGTGTTAAGGGGTTAAATATCAAAAAAGGGCCGTGCTTAGGGATCACATGATCCTCAAAATACTAGAAAAGTGAAAAAAATGATTAATAAAAATACATGAGATCAGATTTTAAACTAAGACCTGCAGGAGAATCCAGAAGGCTTCTCGTGTTAGCAGCGCTCTCCTTCAATCCCCTCCTCGCCTGGGCAATTTACTCTTTCTATGGCAGAACAGACAGACCCTGTGTAGATTTGTTATGACAATCTCTAAAATGTTTGGAGAGACTGGAAACATTTCGGGTAGTGGTCATCGCTGTGGTGTGGATACCATTAATATGTTCTCCTAGGCGTATTTTGAGTTTTCTTATGCTACATCCCCGATATTGTAACTGACATATAGTGCAGGTTGACAAAATTATTATAGCCTTTGCCCCCGCTCCTTATCGTGCGGACACAGCAGCAGTGCCCACGCGATCAGCATGACAAGTATGCTCGTCATGATGCGGCAACGGGTTACCACTTATGATGAACGTACTTACATTGTCAAGTGGTTAATTTTGTCCTAAAAAATCTTGCTAGACACTTTGCTCTTCCTTAGGCCACTTCTTGTCTGGTGTACTTTACACCATTTGCACCAAAATCGGGCACTTTTTTTGAATCCTCTTAGGCCTCATGCACACGACCGTAAAAACTCCCGTTATTACGGGTCATAATTACGACCCGTAATAACGGGCTCATAGACTTCTATTGGCCACGGGTACCTTCCCGTTTTCTTACGGGAAGGTGCCCGTGCTGTTGAAAAAGATAGAACATGTCCTATTTCAGGCCGTAATAACGGCACGGACAGTCCATAGAAGTCTATGGAGCTCCCGTAATGACGGGTGGCTACATGTGTGCACCCGTCATTACGGCAGCGCTGCTAAGCGACGTCAGTAAATAGTCACTGTCCAGGGAGCTGAAAGAGTTAACTGATCGGCAGTAACTCTTTTAGCACCCTGGACAGTGACTACCGATCAGAATAAAGAGCAACCTGTAAAAAATAAAAGACGTTCATACTTACCGAGAACTTCCTGCTTCCTCCAGTCCGGTCTCCCGGCCGTTGCCTTGGTGACGCGTCCCTCTCGACATCCGGCCCGACGTCCTGGCCGTCCCTGGATGACGTTTCAGCCCATGTGACCGCTGCAGCCAATCACAGGTCAATCACAGGCTGCAGCGGTCACATGGACTGCCGCGTCATCCAGGGATGTCGGGCTGGATGTGAAGAGAGGGACGTGTCACCAAGACAACGGCCGGGTAAGTATGAATTTCTTTAACTTTTATTACAGAAAGGGCTGTCCCTTCTCTCTATCCTGCACTGATAGAGAGAAGGGGCTGCCGATTAGTGTAGTGCTATTTTGCCGCCAAAAACGTGCCCGTAAATACGGGTGGAATACGGGTGACACCGGACCCATATTTACGGGCACGGGTCCGTAAATACTGGTGCAAAACGTGTCGAATACGTGTGACACCGGACCCGTATTTCCGCCAGTATTTACGGGTGGGAAAAAATACGGTGCATGAGGCCTTAGACACTTTTCAAAACTGTGTATTAAGGAGTAAAATGTTTCTTAAACGCAATTAATTTGGTTCACGGCATATATACACTACCGTTCAAAAGTTTGGGGTCACCCAGACAATTTTGTGTTTTCCATGAAAACTCACACTTCTATTTATCAAATGAGTTGCAAAATGACTAGAAAATATAGTCAAGACATTGGCAAGGTTAGAAATAATGATTTTTATTTCAAATAATAATTTTCTCCTTCAAACTTTGCTTTCGTCAAAGAATGCTCCATTTGCAGCAATTACAGCATTGCAGACCTTTGGCATTTTAGCTGTTAATTTGCTGAGGTAATCGGGAGAAATTTCACCCCATGCTTCCAGAACGCCCTCCCACAAGTTGGATTGGCTTGATGGGCACTTCTTGCGTACCATACGGTTAAGCTGCTCCCACAACAGCTCTATGGGGTTGAGATCTGGTGACTGCGCTGGCCACTCCATTATAGATAGAATACCAGCTGCCTGCTTCTTCCCTAAATAGTTCTTGCATAATTTGGAGGTGTGCTTTGGGTCATTGTCCTGTTGTAGGAGGAAATTGACGCCAATCAAGCGCTGTCCACAGGGTATGGCATGGCGTTGCAAAATGGAGTGATAGCCTTCCTTATTCAAAATCCCTTTTACCTTGTACAAATCTCTCACTTTACCAGCACCAAAGCAACCCCAGGCCATCACATTACCTCCACCATGCTTGACAGATGGTGTCAGGCACTCTTCCAGCATCTTTTCAGTTGTTCTGAGTCTCACAAATGTTCTTCTGTGTGATCCAAACACCTCAAACTTCGATTCGTCTGTCCATAACACTTTTTTCCAATCTTTCTCTGTCCAATGTCCGTGCGCTTTTGCCAATATTAATCTTTTCCTTTTATTAGCCAGTCTCAGATATGGCTTTTTCTTTGCCACTCTGCCCTGAAGGCCAGCATCCCGGAGTCGCCTCTTCACTGTAGACGTTGACACTGGCGTTTTGCGGGTACTATTTAATGAAGCTGCCAGTTGAGGACCTGTGAGGCATCTATTTCTCAAACTAGAGACTCTAATGTACTTGTCTTGTTGCTCAGTTGTGCAGCAGGGCCTCCCACTTCTCTTTCCACTCTGGTTAGAGCCTGTTTGTGCTGTCCTCTGAAGGGAGTAGTACACACAATTGTAGGAAATCTTCAGTTTCTTGGCAATTTCTCGCATTGAATAGCCTTTATTTCTAAGAACAAGAATAGACTGTCGACTTTCACATGAAAGTTCTCTTTTTCTAGCCATTTGGAGAGTTTAATCGAACCCACAAATGTAATGCTCCAGATTCTCAACTAGCTCAAAGGAAGGTCAGTTTTATAGCTCCTCTAAACAGCAAAACTGTTTACAGCGGTGCTAACATAATTGCTCAAGGGTTTTCAAGTGTTTTCTAATCATCCATTAGCCTTCTAACACAGTTAGCAAACACAATGTACCATTAGAACACTGGAGTGATGGTTGCTGGAAATGGGCCTCTATACACCTATGTAGATATTGCATTAAAAACCAGACGTTTGCATCTAGAATAGTCATTTAGCACATTAACAATGTATAGAGTGTATTTCTGATTAATTTAATGTTATCTTCATTGAAAAAAACTGTGCTTTTCTTTCAAAAATAAGGAAATTTCTAAGTGACCCTAAACTTTTGAACGGTAGTGTAAAGGATCTGCCAGGCACAGCTTCGGGGTTAACGCCCATAGATAATCAGTCTGCACCTGCTTCTATGTCTGTGACACTGACTCCATCTTCCACCACTCAGGGTGGCAGGCTTAGGAGTGGGAGAACCTATCACAGCCTGGCCAGACTCAGCTAGCTCCCGCCCTCTGTCTATTTATACCTGCCTTTCCTGTTCCTCCTTTGCTTGTGATTCTTCTCGGTTGGTTTCCTGGCCCTGCTGCAGCTTCTTGTACCTTTGTCCTTGCTTCATATTGACCCCGGCTTGCTGACTACTCTCCTGCTCTGCGTTTGGCACCTCGTACTCTCCTGGTTTGACTCGGCTTGTTCACTTCTCTTGTTGCTCACGGTGTTGCCGTGGGCAACTGTCCCTTTCTCCCCCTAGCTCTGTGTACCCTGTTCTGTTTGTCTGTCGTGCACTTATTGAGCGTAGGGACCGTCGCCCAGTTGTACCCCGTCGCCTAGGGCGGGTCGTTGCAAGTAGGCAGGGACTGAGTGGTGGGTAGATTAGGGCTCACTTGTCTGTCGCCCCACCCCCGTCATTACATAATCACAAGCCAAGGAGGAACAGCAAAGGCAGGTATAAATAGACAGAGGGCGGGAGCTATCTCCGTCTGGCCAGGCTGTGATAGGTTCTCCCACTCCTAAGCCTGCCACCCTGAGTGGTGGAAGATGGAGTCAGTCTCACAGACATAGAAGCAGGTGCAGACTGATTATCTATAGGCGTTAACCCCGAAGCTGTGCCTGGCAGATCCTTTACAGGTAGTGTATCATTATTTTTTTTCTCGCTTTTTTTTCTTGTCTGATGAACTTTGAGAATGTCTACTGACATAGCATTTTGTTTTTTGGTGTTATTGTAGTGTTTTTTTTTTTTGCAACATGCTTTAGGTATGGCATTTTTTCTGGCGCTTTTCTCCATAGACTCCTCCGTAGAAAACACATATATAAAATGACCTTGAATAAAAAAAATGCACAAAAAAACATTTGAAACTCATGGCATTTTTCTAAAATGCTGGAAAAAAAAAGGGTGTGTGTGATGGACACCTTACACAGTTATATAAGCTGTTGGGTCACAAGACCGAAAGAAGAGTGGAGCTAAATCCAATTTGAAGTCGAACATTTTGAAAGAACCTATGAAAATGAATTGAGAAAGTACAAGTTCACCTTTAGAAAACTTGGAGCCAATCTTGTCTTCTAAAGCTTCTTTTACATGGCCCGACCTGGTCAGGTCGTTGACCGGCGGACCTTTGCTTCTATCACAAGGAGCTAGGAAGGAGACGGGCGATCGGAGTAACGAGATTGTATCATGTCGGCAGCACGTCTCTGTTTACACAGGGAGATGTTCTGCCGACATGATAATATTTTATACATTTAAAATAATACGATCAGCAGATGAATGAGTGTTTGCTCATTCGTCTGCTGATCGCTGCCCTGTTTACACAGGGCAATTATCGTGAACGAGCAGATGGTACTCCAGTGCAACAAGAGTTACATGTGAGCATGAATAAGACATGACATATTTCTCCTTTATTTTTGCCTTAATTTCCTTCCACTTGTTCTTCCCTCTAGTAATAGTCAAAGAAATAGCCATGGCTGTTCCTGTCAGGGTAGTAGGAATGAGCGCAATTATAAATTTTTCTATGGAGACCTCCAACCTACGATTTCTGTGTATGACCCTGAAAAAAAAATGGACTCAAAAAGGGTTTTTCCATTAACACCATCTTGGCATCCCTCTACTAGCCGGAATGGAGAGCTACTGCAGACTCCCACTCTAAAGGACTTTGCATATAGGCCACCATTAACACTGCAAGAGAAATTAGTCCACAGAATCATCTTCTCCCGCTGATCGCTGAAGGTACCAACAGTCAGACCACTAGCGATCAGCTCATTGTTGGGCAAGGTGCCGAAGGAAAGGCATCACTGCCATGGTATTTTATTACAATACACCATACAGCACTATACCCGGGACACAATCACTTCATTGCACATCCATCTCCTGCAATTGTGAATATTCCAGACATCTGATTGTCTACATGTTATGCTACCTCTGTCCATCAGAAGGCAGGATATACAATATTGAATAGGAGATGTATAAGAGAATGATCACAAAAAGTTGCTTCGGCTCTACTCATATGGACCATTATAATGAAAAGCTGATGGGGAGAAATTGGTGCATTCTTTAGAATTTCACAGAGATTCGACACTTATATATGACCTATTTTGCTGACCTAGTTGCCTTAACTACACCATATCAAATATATAGTATAGAGTAGAAATAAAGAATATAGTAGAAAGAGATGATAGGATTTCAAGCCCCTATTTGTAATCTTAAACCCCAGGTTTCCTTTATGTCCAAACGCCTTTGATACTTGATCTTCTTTTAAAGCAGATCAACGAGATGTCACAATGTACTTGTTGAGGTGGAAAAAAATTCCATTGTGTTATTAAAGATGTTGGCAATGTCTGTCGTGCTCTGTCAGTGATTTATATTTGTGGAGTTTAGGATAGAGACGAGGAAATAGGCTTCTTTTGACATTGTGCTTTCATTGTACCGTACTGTCCTGGAAGGGCGGAATAGTCTTACACGCTCATTCCCAGCTTATAGAGAGAACATATTGTATCCCTTACAGAGAACTGAGATGAAGCTCTTGTGTAATTTCTTTCTCTGTGACCCTGAATCCTGTCCAAGGGCGAATGAGAAGTCCAATCACTGAAATAACACATCCTTTTAGCTCAAACCAAATAGTCGAAGATGCTTAATCATACACAGACTATTTACATATTGGCATATTGTGCTGGTTCGCTTTCCCTTCAGGTTGTAATCGATAGTTTTGTTGATATATGCACCTGAAATATTAATATTTATCTTCAAACGCAGGGGTGGAATACAAAAGCTTCCAGAGACGGGTACATCTTTATGCCAAGACACTACTTTCATTACAGAGGTTATGTCTGCTAGATAATTTGTTCAAATATGTTTTTCAGAATAAATTAAATTGACTGCGTTCTTCTTGCTGGAATAGGTGCAATTAAAGGGAACCGGTCAGGAGGTGCTGTAACTTATTTTACTTGCTTTGTATGCAGGGCATTATACATAACTGTTAAAGTTACTATTAGTTCTGATCCCAAGCAGCTGCTTCCCTGCCCCCTTTATAATAGTTTTACTTCCTTTCGTTCAGCAAGGGATGGGTGTCGATTATCCAAAATGTAAGATTTTTAAATGGGAATACCCAGACCTCCTGCGCAATATCCAGACCTCTTTCAGTTCTACTGAACTGGACTCCAATGACCATGGGATGCCTTTCACCCACTCACCACTGTATTTCAATTAGAGTATAGAGTGTCATATATATGGCTAATCAGGGAGTAAGTAATACATATGGTTACCTCAGAGAGTGCCCTTATATACATTTCCTAGCCGGAAAAGCCCTATAAAACTGGTCATACACATAAAAGTCGTCTGAACCCACCGATTTCAAAAGGATCAGCTGGCGATCTTATGTGTATGGGGGTCTGCTGTCTTTCAGGGGGAAGAGGGATAGGGCATGTTGGATTTCAGAGGGGTTTGGCATTGACTTACTCCCTTCTCTGCAATTAAATAAACATGCATGCTGGCCGACTTGAATATATGAATATATATGCTGTACATTGTAAGGCCGTCACACATATGAGCTTGTTGAACCCCCCATTCCAAAACCATGGGCGTTAATTTTAAGTTAGGCCCCCTTTTGCGGCTACAACATTCTCCACTCTTCTGTGAAGACTTTCTGCAAGATTGTGGAATGTGTCTGTGGGAATTTGCGCCCATTCAGCCAAAAGAGCATGTGTGAGGTCAGGCACTGATGTTGGACAAGAGGGCCTGGCTTTCATTTGGGTGTTCCAATTCATCCCAAAGGTGTTCAATGGGGTCTGGGCTCTGTGCAGCACCTAGAGTTCCTCCACATCAAACTTATCACACCATGCCTTTATTGACCTCACATTGTGCATGGGGGCACACTCATGCTGGAACAGGAAAGGGCCTTCCCCAAACTGGTGTCACAAAGTTGGAAGCATACCATTGTCTAAGATGTCTTTGTATGCTGTAACATTAACATTACCCTTCACTGGAATTAAGGGGCCTCACCCAAACCTTGAAAAAGGGCCCCAGACAAATATCCCACCTCCAAATTTTACAGTAGGCCCTATGCATTCCAGTAAGTAGCGTTATCCTGCCATCCGCCATACCCAGATTCGTCCATCAGACTGCCATAAAGTGAAACTTGATTAATCACTGCAGAGAACACGTTTCCACTTTTCCAGACTCCCGTATTGGCCTTACACCCCTCCAGCCGACGCTTGCCATTGTGCTTGGTGATCTTAGGCTAATGTGCAGCAGCTGAACCATGGAAACCCATTTAATGAAGCTCCCGACACACAGTTCTTGTGATGATGTGCTTTCCAGAGACAATTTGGTACTCTGTAGTGAACCTGCATGGTCTGCTGCTTCATGGCTGAGCTGTTGTTAATCCTAAATTCTACCACGTCATAATATTAGCAATTACAGTTCACCGGGGCAGATCAGAAATTTCTCAAACTGACTTGTGGCATTCTATGGCAGTTCAGTCTCTGAACTCTGCAGTACGTTCCTTACTGCTAGCAATGATTGTCTATGAGATTGCATAGCTGCGCGCTTAATTTTATATACCTGTTTGCAATGGGTGTGACTGAAAGACCTGAACTCAATCATTAGGAGGGGTGTCCACATACTTTTGGCCTTATAGTGTACAGTATATCTACCAGATTCCGTGACAATCTTTTTTCCCCTCCAGTTAGAATAACGTTAAATGTATAAAGAATTGTGTGTCCTTTTATACATGTGCAGCAAGACTAATAAAAAGTGTAGTAAAGCGACCTTCACTGGTAACCAACAGGGTCTCATCAAAACATTTTGTGATATCAAGAGTTTTCCTTTAAATGGTATTTTTGACTAACTGAAGATGTTCCGACCCCCACATGACTGTTCGGAAATATTGACATCCTACTTTTCTGTTTTCAGTAATACATTTATTTAAATTTCCATGCATTTCATAGAGATTACATTTATTGGATTTCCCGTACATTTCAGAAAGATATAGCTGTTAAATCTGCACAAAGCACAAAAAAAAATGCTTCTGCTGATTATGGGACCTCATCAAAAAAGAAACAGGTTTTCATGAAAAAACATGAAGTTAGTTGCTGAGGAACAGTAATGTAGTCAGAGCCTCATCTTGGAATATATACATTTAAACAACAGAAGGAAAGCTCAGGATAGTCAGTGATCATTTAGGGTGAGAAATCTAGTTACCTACAAGTCACATATAGAATCTATAGAGTATGGACTGGACTGACAGTTATCTTTTCGTCTTCAAAAGCATCTTGTCGGGGGCGCATGCGCGCAGCTGAACATGGTGGACGCGTTCTAACCAGGCTCCACACCTCGTGAAGGCATCCCAGCATATATATCGCTAACAGCAGACATCGAGACCCATAAAAGAAAGGAGAAGTACCTTAGAGGCCCGGGCATCCACCTATGGCCAGAGGGAGCGGAAGACGGGGTAAGCAAACCCAGGCTCAGATGTCCGTGGCAGACATGCTGATGGCGGCGCCGAACATGGCGGAGCAAGGCCTGCTGCAGCAGCAGCAGGTGACACAGATAGAGCCCAGCACATCGGTGTTATCACAGGATTATCCTGTGCTCTTGCGGGAGCATGGCAGTACATCACTATCGCAGGCACAGGAGGATTTACAAGGAGAGGGCCCGATCCCAGACCTGGGACTGCCGCAGCCAGCGCCCGTTCACGTGTCACAGCACTCGCCCATGCCGCCGGCCATTACTTCCGGATTGACAGAGGACGCCATCTTTTCCTGCATATCGAGAGCTATGCAAGCTCAGATGGGGGAAATAAGCTCCAAGATAGCCGCTGTACACCAAGATTTACACAAAGTGGGGGCTCATATGCAGGCTATTGAAACCAAAATGACCTCCATAACTGCAAGAGTTAACCAGAATACCAGATTTATGGAGGACCTGCAGGAGCAATTGGAGGAGGCGAACACCAGAATTGAGGACCTGGAAAACAGATCCCGACGCTATAATTTCAGGATCAGAGGGGTCCCGGAATCTCAGACGGAGGTACCGGCGGTGGTTCGTATGCTACTCACTACCTTGATACCTGATATATCGGAATCACATATGGAAATTGACCGGGCCCATAGAGCATTGACGGCCATGAGGAGGGATGGACTTCCCAGAGATATTATAGTGAAACTCCACTATTATTCGATTAAGGAGAAAGTGATGGAAAGAGCTAGGAAGCTTCTGGTGATCACCATTTGTAATACAGTGGTACAGATATTTGCTGATCTGGCTCCCCAAACCATTCAAAAAAGGCGGATGCTTCGTCCTATCCTGCAGACCCTCAAACACCATGCTATCCCATACCGGTGGGCATTCCCATTTCGTCTCCTTTTCATGCGCAATAATAGGCAATATGGCTTCTCTACGCTACAGGAAGGAGAGGATCTGCTGAGGGACTTACATATTCTACCATCCCAGGATAAGTCTAGCTCCTCCCGACTCCCCATACAGGATCCCCCGTTGTCACCAATATGGCGCACCCAAGGAGGCCGTCCAGAGGTACCTCGGGAACAGAGGGTGGACTCTCGTCGGCAACAATTGAATCCGCCATGACGGATAGGAGGTCGAATATAGAAGCAGTTAGTTTCTTTTTCTTTCTTTTTCTTTATTCTTCATATCGGCCGGAGATGTCTTCAAACAACACCGATGCTGAGTTTCAGCCGGATACCGCCAGTTGCAGTTCTCAGCGGGCTGGGAGCCGGGGATCCATACGTTGGGGTGGATGAGGGGATTTTCTTTTGTTTCTTTGGATTCCCACTTATAGTAATGAAAGTTTGTTTATAAGCTGGCCCGAAAAAGGCGAGGAAGGTTCTTGATGTGTCAAGGTCGCAGTGAGTTGGTATCCCGGCTACAGATATGTTTGTTTAAAAATGTGAAGTTTGCTTTACCTTATATTTAACATGTGAATGCCTATTATGCTCAGGGATGATATAGGTTAAGGGGTTGGATGTCTGGATATATATTTTCGGAAATGCTGTGCCTTCACGACGGTCTGCTGCCCCCCTTTTCGCAGTCTTTTCTTGACTGCCTAGTCGGTAGACTATGTTCGGTACTATTGATACTTTGTGTCTGTCCTATTTTTGTTCTGTCTTTTACTCCCTTCCCTTTCCCTTCTTTCCTATTTCTGACCTTTGTCTCTATGGCTGGATCCCAATCAGCACATGGTTCTACCTCCTGCTCTATGATGGCGGCCCTGGAATCTGCTAAGACCTATAGTTTACTCACACATAATGTGCAGGGCCTTAATTCCCCGATCAAGCGTCGAAAAGCTTTCTTGTATTATAAATCCTCTCATGTTGATATACTATTTCTACAGGAAACGCATTTCTCTACCTCCTCTGCTCCATCGTACTTTCATAGACATTACTCACAAAAATTTTTGGCTAGTGCCTCTACTAAGCACAGGGGAGTGGGCATATGGTTGTCTCGGTCGGTCCCGTTTACACCTCACAAAACGATCTCTGACCCGGATGGCAGGTACATCCTGGTCTCGGGTCTGTTACACGAATCTCCAATAACCTTTATTAACTACTATGCCCCGAACTCCAATCAACCGGCGTTCTTCCAAGGCATGTGGCGCAAGCTCCACTCATCGATAGAGGGCCCGATAATTATGGGTGGGGATTCTAATATCGCCTTGGACGCGTCCATGGATAAATCCCACGCATCCAGGGTGCGACTTATTCCTCCTACGTCAACCAGCATACAAGTAGCACGTTTCTTTCATTCGGTGGATGTCATAGATGTCTGGCGGGATTTTAATCCCACAGCAAGGGATTATACTTATTTCTCCTCAGCCCATAATATTCACACCCGTATTGATAATGTTATGATGTCAACTAGCTTACTCCCTAAGGTCACGGATGCTAGGATTTTGGCTACACCCTGGTCTGATCATGACCCGATTGTGGTTCGGCTGTCAGATTTATGTGGGAGACCGCCTATCTCCTCTTGGAGATTGAATGAGTCACTACTATCGGATCAGGAGATAGTTAAAGAAATCCAAAGGGATTTGGACACATATTTTCTACTTAATAAGGCACCAGACACCTCAATTATGTCCAATTGGGCGGCTCACAAAGCAGTGATTAGGGGGAAATTCATCCAGATAGCCTCGCGTAATAAGAAACGGTTGAAAGAGGTTCTGCCGTTAAAGGAGAGGAAGTTTGCGGATCTGTCCAAGCAATTTAAAATAGACTCCTCAGCAGATATTAAAGCAAAATTAGCGGAAGCTAGAACCGAATTAAATTTATGTCTGACAAGCTGGGCGGAAAAAACTCTGCGATGGTCACAACATAAGTTTTTTTCACAAGGGGATAAACTTGGAACATTACTCTCTAGACGCCTCACGCCCCGATTTAACACCTCAACACCACCGAAATTGCGATTGGCGGATGGATCTTTATCACAGAATCCCACAAAAGTTTTAAAGGCCTTTCAGGATTTTTATTCAGATTTGTACTCAGCACCACCTCAGTTTGATAAAAATAAGGCTAAGGTCTTGCTGGAAACAACATTCCCTACTAAACTTTCCCAAGGGGATAGAGAAACACTGGATGCTGAATTTAGTTTGGAAGAGGTATTGGATGTTATTAAAAATCTGAAGGCTCACAAAGCCCCGGGGCCAGATGGGTTTTCCTCAGGTTATTACAAACACTTTAGGGAGGTCTTGGCCCCGCACATGGTTGAACTGTTCAATGCTTATCGGGAGGGTAATAATTTGCCTCCTTTTTCGAATTTAGCTTACATACATTTAATCCCCAAACCTCATAAGGATCATACAGACCAGGCCAACTATCGCCCGATATCCCTTCTCGATGTGGATCTTAAGATTATGACAAAAATTCTGGCGGTTAGATTGAATTCCTTCCTCGCCACATATATACATAAGGACCAGGCGGGATTTATACCCCTCCGCCAGGCGGAGGACCAGACGAGACGGGCTGTGGACATTATCTCAGCTGTTCGTTCGGGGTGGGATGGTACTTTCGGACGTCAAAGTATGTTATTAAGCCTTGACCTTCAGAAAGCCTTTGACTCGCTATCCTGGGACTATTTGTTTTATGTCCTTGAAAGAATGGGCTTCGGTTCAGGCTTTTTGTCTATTCTTAAGATCTTATATTGTCTTCCTACAGCAAAAATAAATTCTAGGGGATTTATGTCGGGAGCCTTTCCAATATGCAGAGGAACGCGACAGGGGTGCCCGCTATCGCCTTCCCTGTTTGCGCTGGCTATTGAGCCGTTGGCCAATCTCATACGAAATTCTCCCGACATTAGGGGGGTGAAGGTGGGAGGAGTAGAACATAAATGTGCCTTGTTTGCGGATGACATTCTGCTTTTCATATCGACACCCCTTACATCCATGCCGAATCTCTTTCATATTCTTGATCAGTTTGGCAAGCTGTCTGGGCTTAAGGTCAACCACTCCAAGTCGGTGGCAATGAATCTTACATTGCCAATCGGGGTAGTGAAGCTCCTAAAACTTAACTTTGATTTTCATTGGGATGCACGTAGATTGACGTATTTAGGTATCAAATTGACGCCCAGCATAGAGTCCCTCTACAAGGACAACTTCCCTCCACTTTTTCAACAAATAGCTACAGATCTCACTAGATGGTCCCCTCTTAATCTCTCATGGTTTGGTCGTATTGCCTCCATCAAAATGACGATCTTGCCCAGATTGCTATATTATTTTCGCACGCTCCCTATTGTGGTCCCTCAGAAGGCGCTTAGACAAATCCAAGGGCTCATTATGTCATTTATTTGGGGTTCTAAAAGACCGAGAATACAGAGACAAACTTTATTTACCCCTAAAACTGCGGGGGGTCTGGGGGTTCCCAATATCCAACATTACTACCATGCAGCACGTCTGGCGCAATTTACAGATATGTATGCGAGACCATACTGCCCCCAGTGGACGCAAATTGAAACGGCCGCATGTACCAGTTTCCCGCTGGAAACGTTACTGTGGATGGAGTCCTCGGACAGGCCTCCGGTTCTCTCCCCTGTGCTTTCTCAGATGTTACAGCTGTGGGACTCGCTTAAAAAGAGATTTCATATTAAATCACCCCATAATCCGCTCATGACTATCACGGGTAATTCTGCCTTTCCTCCGGGTCTGCGTAGAATGGAATTCCGGTGGTGGCTCAATAAGGGGTTTTACAGGATTAAGGACTTCTTTATAGGGGGGGACATTAGAACTTTGGATTACTTTAAGGACTCACACTCGATGCCCCCATCGGAGCATTTTAGATACATCCAGATACACCATTTCTTGTTGGACTGGAAATCCAGGCGGGGGGACATCAGTACATTGACCACTTTTGAACGGCTGTGCTGGCTTTCTGGCCTACGACGTAAAATATCCACGATATATTCCGACCTGGTTACTCCGGAAGGTAAACTCCCTTACATGACTCGATGAGAACACGATTTAGGTACGGGGGTGGAATTGGAGCAGTGGCGGGAGATGGCATGTACGACCTCGAAACTATCTATCAATACATCCTTGGTGGAAGCGGGTTATAAGGTATTAATGAGATGGTATATGGTCCCTACCCGTATAGCTCGATTTAACCCATCGGTGGATATGCACTGCTTTAGACAATGTGGCGCGGAGGGCACGCTAATGCATATTCTATGGGAGTGCCCAATGGTTGCCACCTTTTGGAACCAGGTATACCAGCTTATTAACACAGTGATCCAAGTCAAACACCCCAAGGATGTGATTACGGCACTGCTATGCGGTCCTATTCCGGAGGTTCGGGCCCCCGCACGTAAATTTCTCCGATATGTGTTTCTGGCAGCTAAAATAACTATTGCTAGGGCTTGGCGAACACCCACGTTGTCTATGGATATGTTGATCGCTAAGATCTCATGGATAATGGTTAATTACCGCCTAACACATCTGCTGGCTGGTACATTAGACAAATTTGATGCCATTTGGGACCCATGGAGGAATCACACATCTTCGTGAATACATAGAGATGGTTATGAAACCCTTCTACCCTACACCTTTCCTTCCCCCCCTCCTTATCCTCCTTTTGATTATTGTGTGTGTTTTGTTTTTTTTTTTCTTTTTCTCTCTCTTATCTTTCTTCCATAGAGGCCATGTTAAGGTACTCTATAAAGTAATGTGATGTCAAGGATAGTTACCTATGTTAGCAATGAATACATTTATATACTATATATTTGGCAGGAGTGTTGACATCATGACAGATATATAATGTGAGATTTATTGGAGGCCATGTTGGTCTAATACTTTGTTTAATTGTATTACTGAAATGCAAAAGTTGAGACTCTGCGAGTCTGTGTTATTACTATATTATTATTTTACAAAACTGTTTAATAAAAAACTATTGAAAACAAAAGCATCTTGTCAATTCATCAACATGCATAGCAAAGAAAAATAGATTTAAGATCGTCTGATGTTTGAGTTATGCAGCTTATTATCATTGAATTCTGCTTTGCTAAAGACATTATTAAAGGAATGTAAAACACGGTGTGGGAAAGGAATGAAGAAGAGCTTAAAGCGTACCTAACTATTCAGAATAAGCTGTCATTTGTGTACATGTGGAACAATACTTTTGTGGCCATTGTATGACTTGTATGTAGCATTATTTATCAGTTTTCCCCTCTCCGGGCACTGTCTCTAATTCTCAGATGTCTCAAAGCTAGTGGGTGAAGCCCAATGGATGTCATGTCTTCTATACACTATACACATAGAAGAGGAGAATCCTGCTCTCCTCTCTCAGTGTAGCTGAGAGTCCTGCACTGGGGTGGGATTTACATCTTACCAGCCAGGGCCATAACTAGGAAAGAATGGGCCCCATAGCAAAATTTTCAGTCAAAAGTTTGCTATGGGCCCCAGTCTTTCCTAGTTATGCCCCTGACTGGTAGTTCCACCACTTACCAGCAGTGTCTCTGTGTGCTTCTCTCTGCTCCTATTTCCTCCCCTGCTTACCCCTCCACCTTCCATAGACTTACATGCAGTCTATGTTGCTGAGTCATAATCTCTCTCTGCTCCCTCCTCCTGCAACCTCCTCCCCTTTCCATAGACTTGTATTGGCAGGCAGTGAAGTTACATACCTCCACCTTCTGCAGCCCGTCACTTCTGCTCTGTTGACCTGGGTCTGCCAATGCTTGACAACAGGAGGTGGAAAGCAGATTAAAGAAGGGAGACACATAGTGACAGTAACTTCACACAGAATTTGCATGGATAAAACAACTGAATTTTAACAGTAAGTAAACAAAGTTGATATATATCAGGTATACTATTAGATCAGTATAAGTTGTTGAAATAGTTAGTGTCCATTTAAAAAGGACCTGTCATGTCACAAAAAAGTAATACTGCCAACATACCGGTATTGCTTATTGTCCCCTGATTGTAGATACATTTTTTTTCTCTAAGTTTCTCCCGTATGCCCACAACCAGCATAGTTACTTTCCATGCCTGATATGCAGTTTAATGAATAAATTGACAACTAAGCTGCTCTGTCACTGTCAAATCAATGCAGACAGTATCAAAGAGGCTCCAGCAGCTTGATCTCTTAAAATCATACTCTCTTCTGACAGCAGCCCCCACAAAGGGGATCCGGGAGCCGAGCCATAGACAGAAGACGGCCGCAGCCCGCCACAGGGGAAGCAGACAAGATCCAGACGCTGCTGAGGGGAAGCATAATCTCTAGTCCTCCTTCTCTAAGCGGCATCCGGATCTCCTCTGCTTCCCCTGCTGCTGTGTGCTGACTGTGTGTGAGCCTCGGCTCATGGATCCCCTTTGTCAATTTATTCATTCATTTGCATGTCAGGAGCGAACAGTAATGGCGCTAATTGCAGTGTCATCGCTATAATGAGTACTTGGGCATTACAATAGTGACCATAGTGACCAGGGGCGTAGCTAAAGGCTCATGGGCCCCGATGCAAAAATTCTTACTGGCCCCCCCCCCGGAAACTTCTCATGGCCGACGGTCCGCAGCTGTATCGCTGGGTCTCCTAAGTGACCCAACAATGCAGCACTAGCAGCTGGGGCGTCACTAAGGCTGGGTTCACACACCCTATTTACGGACGTAATTCGGGCGTTTTAGCATTGAATTACGTCCGAAAATGCGGCTCAAAAGCGTTGGCAAACATCTGCCCATTCATTTGAATGGCTCTTACGATCTTCTGTGCCGACGGTCATTTTTTTTTTACGCGCCGCTGTCAAAAGGCGGCGCGTAAAAAAGACGCCCGCGTCAAAGAAGTGCCTGTCACTTCTTGAGACGTAATTGGAGCCGTTTTCCATGGACTCCATAGAAAAACAGCTCCAATTACGTCCGTAATGGACGCAGCGAAAGACGCCTGCACATGCCATTACGGCTGAAATTACGGTGCTGTTTTCTCCTGAAAACAGCACCGTAATTTCAGCCGTAACAGACGCTGCCGTGTGAACATACCCTAAGGGCTTAAAATGTCAGGGGAAATAGCCCCAATACATATGTGTCCGCCCAAAAAAAAAATGTGTGTATAGGAGACAGCATAGCATATCTATAGCACTACGACCCTATAAACTATGGATAGGATTAGATACAGTGGCTTAGCAGACAGTATCACACATGATAGGATTAGATACAGTGGCTCAGAAGGCAGTATCACACATGATAGGATTAGATACAGTGGTCCAGCAGACAGTATCACACATGATAGGATTAGATACAGTGGCTCAGCAGACAGTACCACACATGATAGGATTAGATACAGTGGCTCAGAAGGCAGTATCACACATGATAGGATTAGATACAGTGGCTCAGCAGACAGTATCACACATGATCGGATTAGATATAGGGCCCAGCAGACAGTATCACACAAGATACGATTAGATACAGGGCCCAGCAGACAGTATCACACATGATTGGATTAGATACACAGCTCAGCAGACAGTATCACACATGATAGGATTAGATACAGGGCCCAGCAGACAGTATCACACATTATAGGATTAGATACAGGGCCCAGCAGACAGTATCACACATGATTGGATTAGATACAGGGCTCAGCAGACAGTATCACACATGATTGGATTAGATACAGGGCTCAGCAGACAGTATCACACATGATTGGATTAGATACAGGGCTCAGCTCGCTGACATTGCGTCTCCAGCGCTGGACCCAGGATAGGTAAGAATAATAATTTTGCTTCTTTATGTGTTACTGATTATTTTTGTGTGTTTGTGTTTTTTTTACAGGTTCGGTTGTTGGACTTCGGATTCGAGGACTTCAATGACGGCGTTTTTTTTATTCTCAATAAAATGGCTAATGAGGGTTGTTTTTTTATTTAAATAAAATATTTTTTCTATGTGCTTGTATCTTTTTAAACTTTATTATCACCGCCTTAGTAAAGGCCGCTGGCTGATTGACAACCTCCATTACTAAGGCGGGGCTTAATGTTAGCCGGTGCAGAGGCTAACACTAACCCCCATTATTACCCCGGTACACACCGCCACCAGGGATACTGGGAAGAGCCGGGTACGAACCAGTACCTGACCATCTGTAGTGACGGGCAGGCACCGGGGTGGCCGCAGGCTGGTAGTATTAGGCTGGGGAAGGCCAAAAACAGTGGCCCCTACCACCCTGGTAATGCTGCCTGCTGCTGCTGTGTTGTATCTGGCTGGTTATGAAAATTGGGGGGGACCCCACATCGTTCTTTCTAATTATTATTATTATTTTTTTTTTTAAATGACGTGGGGTCCCCCCCATTTTTCAAAACCAGCCAGATACAATAAAGCAGCAGCCTAGCATCACCAGGGTAGGATGGGCCACTGTTTTTGGCCTTTCCCCTCCTGATACTACCAGCCTGCGGCCACCCCAGTGGCCGACCATCACTACAGATGGTCATGTACTGGATGGTACCCGGCTCTTCCCAGCACCCCTGGTGGCGGTGGGTACCGGGGTAATAAAGGGGGTTAGTGTTGGCCTCTGAACCGGCTAACACTAAGCCCCGCCTTAGCAATGGATGCTGTCAATCAGCCGGCGGCCATTACTAAGGCGGTAGTAATATAGTTAAAAAAAAAACCACAAAGACATAGAAAAATATTTTATTGAAATAAAAAAAAAAAAAACACACAACCCTCATTAACCATTTTATTGATAATAAAAAAAAAGCTGTCATCGAAGTAGTCCTGGAATCCGCCATAGTCCAACGACCGAACCTGTAAGAAAACACACAAAAAATGATTAGTAACACGTGTGTTAGGATTAGATACAGGGCCCATGTGTGAAACTGTCTGTGGGACCCTGTATCTAAGCCTACCACAAGGTAGGCTTAGATACAGGGTCCAGCAGACAGTAATCTTCTACAGTATAAGATTACTGTGTGCTGGGGCCCTGTATCTAAACCTACAGTGTGGTAGGCTTATATACAGGGTCCCACAGACAGGATCACACATGGGCCATGTATCTAAGCCTACCATGTGATTGGCTTAGATACAGGGCCCAGCAGACAGGATCACGCATGGGCCAGGTATCTAAGCCTACCATGTGATTGGCTTAGATACAGGGCCCAGCAAACAGGATCACACAATCTGTGATCCTGTCTCATGGGCCCCCTATGCCTGCTACATCGTAGGCTTAGGGGTTGTACAGTCCTTAAACATTGATGACCTATCCTCAGGATAGGCCATCAATAGCTGATGTGTCTCTCGGAACCCGCAAATCAGCTGGTTTGAAGGGGCCGCAGCACTCGTACGAGAGCTGCTTCCCCTACATTTCACTCGCACACACTGTGAATCGCCGACACGGATTCACAGTGTGACCGGAATGAAGTGACAGGAATGAAGGGGAGCAGCTCTCGTACGAGTGCTGCGGCCCCTTCAAAACAGCTGATTGGCAGGTCCCGGGAGTCGGACCCCGCCAGTCAGGGCTATCTTACCTTCCTCTTCGGCCGCGGCGGGAGTTCTGTCGTCTCGATGCTGTGCGCGGCACATGCGCTGTGACGTCATGCGCTGCGCACAGCGCTTGACGTCAGGACCTCCGCTGCGATCTGGAACCAGGAAGGTAAGTAAAGTATGGGTTACACCCTAGAATTCTTAAAGAGCTTAGTTCAGTTATTTCTGTCCCCCTTTTCATAATATTCAGAGAATCTCTAGTGACTGGTATAGTGCCAAGGGACTGGCGCAGGGCAAATGTGGTGCCTATTTTCAAAAAGGGCTCTAGGTCTTCCCCGGGTAATTATAGACCAGTAAGCTTAACATCCATCGTGGGGAAAATGTTTGAGGGGCTATTGAGGGACTATATACAGGATTATGTGACAATAAATAGCATTATAAGTGACAGCCAGCATGGTTTTACTAAGGACAGAAGTTGTCAAACTAACCTAATCTGTTTTTATGAAGAGGTAAGCAGAAGTCTAGACAGAGGGGCCGCTGTGGATTTAGTGTTTTTGGACTTTGCAAAGGCATTTGACACTGTCCCCCATAGACGCCTAATGGGTAAATTACGGACTATAGGTTTAGAAAATATAGTTTGTAATTGGATTGAGAATTGGCTCAAGGACCGTATCCAGAGAGTTGTGGTCAATGATTCCTTCTCTGAATGGTCACCGGTTATAAGTGGTGTACCCCAGGGTTCAGTGCTGGGACCACTATTATTCAACTTATTTATTAATGATATAGAGGATGGGATTAATAGCACTATTTCTATTTTTGCAGATGACACCAAGCTATGTAATATAGTTCAGACTATGGAAGATGTTCATGAATTACAGGCAGATTTAAACAAACTAAGTGTTTGGGCGTCCACTTGGCAGATGAAGTTTAATGTAGATAAATGTAAAGTTATGCATCTGGGTAGCAACAACCTGCATGCATCATATGTCCTAGGGGGAGCTACACTGGCGGATTCACTTGTTGAGAAGGATCTGGGTGTTCTTGTAAATCATAAACTCAATAACAGCATGCAGTGTCAATCAGCTGCTTCAAAGGCCAGCAAGATATTGTCGTGTATTAAAAGAGGCATGGACTCGCGGGACAGAGATGTAATATTGCCACTTTACAAAGCATTAGTGAGGCCCCATCTAGAATATGCAGTTCAGTTCTGGGCTCCAGTTCATAGAAAGGATGCCCTGGAGTTGGAAAAAATACAAAGAAGAGCAACGAAGCTAATAAGGGGCATGGAGAATTTAAGTTATGAGGAAAGATTGAAAGAATTAAACCTATTTAGCCTTGAAAAAAGACGACTAAGGGGGGACATGATTAACTTATATAAATATATTAATGGCACATACAAAAAATATGGTGATATCCTGTTCCTTGTAAAACCCCCTCAAAAAACAAGGGGGCACTCCCTCCGTCTGGAGAAAAAAAGGTTCAAGCTGCAGAGGCGACAAGGCTTCTTTACAGTAAGAACGGTGAATTTATGGAATAGCCTACCGCAGGAGCTGGTCACAGCAGGGACAGTAGATGGCTTTAAAAAAGGGTTAGATAATTTCCTAGAACAAAAAAATATTAGCTCCTATGTGTAGAAATTTTTCCTTCCCTTTTCCCTTCCCTTGGTTGGACTTGATGGACATGTGTCTTTTTTCAGCCGTACTAACTATGTAACTATGTAACTATGTAACTATGTTACTATAGTAACAGGGGCCCGCGGCCCGAGTTACTATAGTAACTTTTTATTGATGTGGTGCGGGGGGCCGTGGGCCCCCCTGGCTTCGGGGTCCGGTCGCAATTGCGACCGCTGCGACCCCTATAGCTACGCCAGTGATAGTGACATTACAATAGCAACCATTGTTACAACACAATAACTATCATTGTCACATCACAATATCGACCATTGTGACATCACAACAGCGACCATTGTGACATCACAACAGCAACCAGTGTGACATCACAATAACTATCATTGTGACATCACCATAGCTATTATTGTGACATCACAATAGTGACCATTGCGATATCACAATAGTGACCATTGTGACATCACAATAGCGACCATTGTTACATCACATTAACTATCGTTGTGACATCACAATAGCAACCATTGTGACAGCACAAAAGCTATCATTGTGACATCACAATAGTGAGTATTGTGATATCACAATATCGACCATAGTGACATCACAATAGCAACCATTGTGAGATCACAATAGCAATCATTGTGACATCACAAAAGCGACCATTGTGATATCACAATAGCTATCAATGTGACATCGCAATAGTGAGTAATTTGACATTACAATAGTGACCATAGTGACATTACAATAGAAACCATTGTGACATCACATTAGCAACCATTGTGACATCACAAAAGCGATCATTGTGTCATCACAATAGCGACAATTGTGACATCACCATAGCTATTATTGTGACATCACAATAGTGAGTATTGCGACATCACAACAGCAACCATTCTGACATCACAATAGCGACCATTGTGACATCGCAATAATGATCATTGTAACATCACAATAGCTATCATTTTGACATCACAATAGCTACCATTGTACAATATCGATCATTGTGAAATTTCAATAGCGACCATTCTGACATCACAATAGCGACCATTGTGACATCACAATAGCGACCATTGTGACATCACAATAGCAAACATTGTGACGTCACAATAGTGACCATTGTGACATCACAATAGCAATCGTTGTGACATCACAAAAGCGATCATTGTGTCATCACAATAGCGACAATTGTGACATCACCATAGCTATTATTGTGACATCACAATAGTGAGTATTGCGACATCACAACAGCAACCATTCTGACATCACAATAGCGACCATTGTGACATCGAAATAATGATCATTGTAACATCACAATAGCTATCATTTTGACATCACAATAGCTACCATTGTACAATATCGATCATTGTGAAATTTCAATAGCGACCATTGTGACATCACAATAGCGACCATTGTGACATCACAATAGCGACCATTGTGACATCACAATAGCAAACATTGTGACGTCACAATAGTGACCATTGTGACATCACAATAGCAATCGTTGTGACATCACAAAAGCGATAATTGTGACATCACAATAGCGACCATTATTACAACACAATAACTATCATTGTCACATTACAATATCGACCATTGTGACATCACAACAGCAACCAGTGTGACATCACAATAACTATCATTGTGACATCACCATAGCTATTAAGCTGGGTTCACACACCCTATTTACGGACGTAATTCGGGCATTTTAGCCGCGAATTACGTCCGAAAATACGGCTCCAAAGCGTCGGCAAACATCTGCCCATTCTTTTGAATGGGCTTTACGATGTTCTGTGCCGACGGTCATTTTTTTTACGCGCCGCTGTCAAAAGACGGCACGTAAAAAAGACGCCCGCGTCAAAGGAGTGCCTATCACTTCTTGAGACGTAATTGGAGCCGTTTTCCATTGACTTCATGGAAAAACAGCTCCAATTACGTCCATAATGGACGCCGCAAAAAGCGCCTGCACATGCCATTACGTCTGAAATTCCGGAGCGGTTTTCTCCTGAAAACAGCTCCGTAATTTCAGCCGTAATGGAGGCTGCCGTGTGAACATACCCTTAGGCTGGGTTCACATGACCTATTTTCAGGCATAATGGAGGCGTTTTACGCCTCGAATTACGCTTGAAAAGACGGCTCCAATACGTCGGCAAACTTCTGCCCATTGCTTTCAATGGGTTTGCCGATGTACTGTGCCGATGACCTGTCATTTTACTCGTCGCTGTCAAAAGACGACGCGTAAAATTACAGCCTCGTCAAAAGAAGTGCAGGACACTTCTTTGGACGTTTTTGGAGCCGTTTTCTCATAGACTTTATTGAAAACAGCTCCAAAAACGGCCGAAAAAACGCTGCGAAAACGGCGCGAAAAACGCTGCGAAAAACGCGAGTTGCTCAAAAAACGTCTGAAAATCAGGTGCTGTTTTCCCTTGAAAACAGCTCCGTATTTTCAGACGTTTTTGGCTCAGCGTGTGAACATACCCTTATTGTGACATCACAATAACGACCATTGTGACATCACAATAGTGACCATTGTGACATCACAATAGCGACCATTGTTACATCACAATAGCTAACATTGTGACATCACATTAGTGACCATTGTGACACCACAATAGCGACCATTGTGACAATACAATAGCGACCATTGTGACATCACAGTAGTGACCATTGTAACATCACAATAGCTATCATTGTGATATCACAATAGTGAGTGTTGCGACATCACAATAGCTATTATTGTGATATCACAACAGCGACCATTTCGACATAACAATAGCGACCCTTGTGACATCACATTAGTGTTGATTACTTTACAGAGTTTAGTATAATCTGCAAATATTGAAATTATATTCTGCAAATCCTCTACAAGGCCATTAATAAACATAGTAGAAAGCCCATTAAAAAGTTACCACTGAAATTTCTGATCTCTGAATTACCGGGGGTATCTCTGGACAACTGGATATCTTCTGGAATTACTCATGTACATAAGCTGTTTAAGGGTATGTTCCCAAGCAAACACAAAATAGGTTTGAAATTACGGAACTGTTTTCAGGCGAAAACAGCTCCTGAATTTAAGACGTTTTTGCATGTACTCGCATTTTTGGCGGCGTCTTTTACGGACGTAATTGGAGCTGTTTTTCATTGGAGTCAATGAAAAACGGCTCCAAAAACATCCCAAGAAGTGTCCTGCGCTTCTTTGACGTGGGCGTATTTTTACGCGCCATTTTTTGACAGCGACACGTAAAATTACACCTCGTCTGAACAGAACATCGTAAAACCCATTGCAAGCAATGAACAGACGTAATGGAGCCGTCTTTTTAGGCGTAATTCGAGGCGTAAAACGCCTGAATTACGTCTGAAAATAGGTCGTGTGCACATACCCTAATTGTCATATTTTATTGGCATTTTCAGAATTGGTGTCAGAGTACTCTATTCCGAATAGAGATTTCTATAAATATTTATGTATTAGGCATCTCTTTCATTCTTTGAATGTTAATGAGCCCTTAGGGCAAAGCCACACGTGGCGGAATTGCTCTTGAATTCCGCTGCGGACACTCCGCAGCGTTAATCCGCAGCGGAGCCGTTTCTCCATTGACTTCCACTTCTATTTAGTAGGGTTTGTTTAGACGAAGCGGAAAATTCCGCTGCGGAGCATAGGCTGCGGTGCGGAATTTGGTGTCCGCAGCATGCAATGGATGTTGCGGAGTTGTGGCGGACTGGTTGCGGACTCATGGCAGAATTTCTCCATTGACTTCAATGGAGATTCTAATTTCCGCAATGAAGTCCGCAGCTGTCATGCACATGTTATGTGTGCTGCGGATGCGTCTTGCTTTTTTGACTTGACATTTCTTAATTCTGGCTGGACCTATGTATTTCTAGGTCTACAGCCAGACTGAGGAAGTCAATGGGGCTCCCGTAATTACGGGAGCGTTGCTAGGAGACGTCAGTAAATAGTCACTGTCCAGGGTGCTGAAAGAGTTAAGCGATCGGCAGTAACTGTTTCTGCACCCTGGACAGTGACTACCGATCCCAATATACAGCAACCTGTAAAAAAAATAGAAGTTCATACATACCGAGAACTCCCTGCTTCTGTCTCCAGTCCGGCCTCCCAGGATGACGTTTCAGTCTAAGTGACGGCTGCAGCCAATCACAGGCTGCAGCGGTCACATGGACTGCCGCGTCATCCAGGGAGGTCGGGCTGGATGCCGAAAGAGGGACGCGTCACCAAGACAACGGCCGGTAAGTATGAAATTCTTTTACTTTCACTAGGGAAAGTGCTGTCCCTTCTCTCTATCCTGCACTGATAGAGAGAAGGGAAGCACTTTTACCGCAGTCCGCAGCAGCTAGTCCGCATCAATTTACTGCACATTTTGGGCAGATCCGCCGCAGAATCTGCAACGCAGATTCTGTGTGGCATTGATGCGGACAGTTGCGGAGGAAATCCGCCACGTGTGGGCATGCCCTTATTCCCTTCTGCAGCTCATAGTTTTTACTTTGGACCTGCTAATCAGGCAAAGGGTATTTCTGTGTTTTATGATGACCTGTGTGCTCGCCTTCTCTCCAGCCAGCCTCCTTATTGTGAAAAGTGGGAGGGTGAATTACGTTCCACCTTCTCTTCGAAGGATAGGTGTTCCGCTTTCTCCTGGACTAGGAAAGTCTCCAAAGGGGTGAAACATTGGGAGTCCTCCCAAAAATAGTTGTTACGATGGTACATGACTCCTTCGCAAATTGCGAAATCTGATCCTACATACTCGGAGGTGTGCTGGAGGGGTGCAAGGGCTCGTATTTTCATATGTGGTGGCAATGTCCCGAGGTCCATTCCTTTTGGATAAAGGTATTCGATATGATTTCACGAATGTCCTCTTGTACTATTAGACCGGATCCGGCCAAGTCCTTGTGCTTTCTTAAGATGTCAGATATTCCATTAGTGTCCCGGACAGTGTCTAGTCACATTATTAGGCTGAGTTCACACGTCGCGGATTTCACGCAGATTTTCAACGCAGATTTGACACTTTGCAATGCAAAACGGTGAGATCTGCGTCAAAACCGCAAAAAAATCTGCGACAAATCCGCAATGTGTGAACTCAGCCTTATTGGGGCCCGTCTATTGATTGCTAAGTCTTGGAAACTTAATGCCATTAGCTCCACTTCTGAACTTATTAACCAGGTGAATGTCTCCTTCATGATGGAACGTATGTACGCGTTGAGGACACACCGGTTGCCTAAAATTATATTGCTCTGGGAACCATGGCATACTTACTTGGCTTCCATCCTCCCGGGTTCTAACCCTGTATCCTTAGCATCTCCCATTGTTCAATCAATACTCAAACTAGCTTGCATAGATTATCTTACCTTGTGGTTGCTGGACTCATCCTACTATTCCTTTAGACGTATCCTTTGTAGGTTTCTTTTCCTAGGAATGGTGGCATGGCTGTAACCATATGAAGGTATTGGTCATTTATCTTTCCACATGTATATGGTATATTGACTGCATATTAACCTTATAATAGTTTGTAAAGGGGTACACTGGATGGGTTTATGCCACATTTTCCTTTCCGCAGGATTGCTGCAGCTCTTGAGCTATGTTATGTTCTGGATGGACAATGTATGTTTGTTTTTCTTTGTTTTATTCATCGATCTATTTTGCAATTTCCTTTGCTCTATGTCTCAATAAGTGCGACGTGAGACAAGGTGTCTAGTTTTTATTACTACTCTGTCTGCTTATGTATATTAGGTGCTCATTTTTGTATCATTGACATGATTTTAGATGTATTGCATTATTCTTTTCTTTGTATTTTCTGAAAACATTAATAAAAATCTAATGTTGAAAAAAAAAAATAGTAAAAAGAAGAGTGCCCAATAGTGACCCCTGTGGAACCCCACTGGCAACTGTGACCAGGGGCTTTGCTAGGGTCTTAAAAGATCAAGGGCACAAGCCCCGTGACATAAATTTACCCCCACCCCCCGAATAATAAATGAATTTTCACATACATATCGGGGATAGCATATCAATAAGACTAGTGATCCTATAGCTACACTGCAGGATAGAATTGGATGCATTGTCTCAGCATTCAGTATCATACATGATAGGCGTAGATACATGGCCCCAGCAGACAGTATCACACATGGCCCATGTGTGATCCTGTCTGATGGCCCCTGTATCTAAGCCTAACACGTCTTAGGCTTAGATACAGAGCCCAAGCAGACAGTAATCTTATACAGTATAAGATTACTGTCTGCTGGGGCCTTGTATCTAAGCCTACAATTTTCGTGAACGCCCGAAAAATGGCTGAAAAATCGGAAGCAGAACGCCTCCAAACTTCTGCCCATTTATTTAAATAGGAAAAATGGTGTTTTGTTCCGACGGGCCGTTTTGTACGCGGCCGCTTTGAAAAACGGCCGCAAAAAATAAGTGCAGGTCACTTCTTGGGATATTTTTGGAGCCGCTTTTCATAGACTCTATAAAAAACAGCTCCAAAAACGGGCGTGAAAAACGCAGCGAATATCGCGAGTAGCTTAAAAAACGTCTGAAAATCAGGAGCTGTTTTCCCTATTTTCAGACGTTTTTGAGTTTGCGTGTGAACATACCCTAACAGGACCAGAAGGTGCTGACATAAATAAAGGTATTTTGCTAATACAAGTGTACTGCAAAAATGATTTCATTTTTTGCATTCACATTGTGGGTACATAGTTCTTAAAAAATATTTTCAGTAACCCATAGTGAAACACAGGAATTGTGCGCCAATTCCTTATTAATTCTCACCTAGTTAATTTGGCCCTCTGAGTCATTTGAATTTGACATGCCTGCTATATACACATAGGGACACTGCTGTTAGGGATGTGTTTGTCTACAACAACAGTAGGTAAACCCATTAATTAGAGGTGACCGGAATACTAGAACTTTTTCCACTTGCTCGTTACGCTATCCACTTTCTCCTAATTAAGATGAAAATACAACTTTACACTGTCAGATACCAACCCTTAGGGGGGATTCACACGAGCGTGTATTCGGTCCGTGCGGGCCGCGTGGTTTTCACGCGGCACGCATGGACCAATACAAGTCTATGGGGCAGTACAGACAGTCCGTGCTTTTTGCGCAGCGTTTGTCTGCTGCGCAAAAAGCGCGACAGGTTCAATAACTCTGCGTATTTCGCGCATCACGCACCCATTGAAGTCAATGGGTGCGTGAAAATCACGCGCACCACACGGAAGCACTTCCGTGGGACGAGCGTGATTCGCGCAACAGCAGTGAAAAGGATGAATGAAAACCGAAAAGCACCACGTGCTTTTCTGTTTCCGAACATCCAAACGGAGTGTCTTTGCGATGAGCGAAGCCGGACAAGCGTACCGAACTTCACCGGGTTCGGCCAAACTCGTTTTGGCCGATCCCGGCAAAAAAATTATCGGTACGCGACGTCAGGAGATAGTCACTGTCCATGGTGCTGAAAGAGTTAAACTGTTTCAGCACCATGGACAGTGACTTGCGATCCCAAAATACATTAACCTGTAAAAAAAAAACGAAGTTCTAACTTACCGATTACTCCTGTCTCCTTCCTGCAGTCCGACCTCCCGGGATGACACTTCAGTTCAAGTGACAGCTCCAGCCAATCACAGGCCAAGCACAGGCTGCAGCCAATCACAGGCTGCAGCGGTCACTTGGACTGCTGCGTCATCCAGGGAGGTGGGGCCCGATGTCAAGAGAGGCGCGTCACCAAGGACGCGTCACCAAGGACGCGTCACCAAGGCAACGGCCGGGAAGTTCTCGGTAAGTAGGAACTTTATCTTTTTTTTTTACAGGTTTTTCGCTGTTGTGTTCGGCATTCACTGTCGAGGGTGCTGAAAGATTTAGCTCTTTCAGCACCTTGGACAGTGACGGGCGTTGACAAGCCTCATCTCTATGATGCCGGCTGCGCGAAAATCACGCAGCCGCGCATCAGACACGCATGACACACGCAGCTGTCAAATGGTTTTTGCGCTCGCAAAACGCTGCGTTGTTTGCGCGCGCAAAAACGCAACGTTCGTGTGAATCTCCCCTTACACTGACCTCTTTTATTTCCTTGCTTTGATATTTGCTTTGATATTTGAATTGTCGGCATCCAGAACTCAATTGTCCTCTATAATTATGTTTTCACCATTTGACCCATTTTTTATTTTTAAAGGAATATATCTGGTAAAAAAGTGGAAACTTCTAATGCGAAGACTCCAATTAGAAAACCGAATTTTATCACTTTCTAAAATCATCTAATCATTACACAGGTAGCAAATCGGAAGCAGAACGCCTCCAAACATCTGCCCATTGATTGCAATGGGAAAAACGGCGTTCTGTTCCGACGGGCCGTTTTTTTACGCGGCTGTTTTGAAAAACGGCCGCGTAAAAAAATGGGTCCGACAAAGAAGTGAAGGTCACTTCTTAGGACATTTTTGGAGCTGTTTTTCATTCACTCTGTTGAAAAAAGCTCCAAAAACGGCCGTAAAAAACGCAGCAAAAAATGCTGCGAAATTCTCGCTCCGTATTTTCAGACGTTTTTGACTCATGTGAAAATACCCTAAGGGCTACATGTATGTATTACGTGCAAATTTTGCATGCGGATTTTCTTGTGGCAAATCCACATCGTTATAGAGTACCAGCAAAGTAAATGCGATTTCAAGTAATCTCATCTATACGTTGTATCATTTTTTCGCACGTAAAAAGTCAATTTTCTTTGCGTTTCTGTTTAGGAATTGTATCTGACAAATTTATAAAAAGTCAGTAGAAGATAATCTGCACTTGTTTGCACATCGAAATGTAAAATCCGCATATAAAAACGCATTAGGAAAACGCAATATTTAGTGCAAATTTCACCTGCAGAATTACTTGTGTTCATGTGCAGTTTTAATGCAGATTTTCTGCATCCAATTCCTTAACGTGTGCATTAAGCCCAAGGACACGGGATAATTATCGCCTTTAGGGCTTATTTACACGAGCGTGTTAAACGTCCGTGGGACGGCCGTTGAAACAGCGGCCGTCCCTCAGACCTATGTAATTCAATGTGGCCGTTAACACAGCCGTTGTTTCAACGGACCTTGTGAAGGGTCCGTGCGAAAATAGGACATGTCCGTTCTTATCACGCATCACGCATCCCTCCATAGACTCTCAACTATGGGGGATGCGTGATATCGCATCCCGCGGCGCTGAGCACGGATGCACCTCGGAGGTGAAAAACTGCAGTTTTTCATGTCCGAGATGCGCAGCGCTCGTGTGAATGAGGCCTTAGGATGCAGTGCACTTTTGCCATTTTTAACTCACCGTGTTCTGAGAGCTACAATTTTTCATTTTGCTGATGTTGCTGTGTGAGCTCATGTTTTTTGCATTGCGGGATGTTTTTTTTTTAGTACTTTAAAATCAGAGTTTTCTGCAAAGCCGCACCCTTTTGTAGACACTTTATTGTTTAGTGCATCACAAACATCTGCTCTTTTTGGGGCAAAGCAATAATAAATTTGTGTAAATTGATTTGCCCCCCCCCCCCCAAAAAACTGTCTCTCTAGTGCCACCTATAGGTGACTTCTCTGTAAATCAATGTAAACACTTTGTAGAGCCTTGAACCATGACTCGAATTTATAGCCAAACCAGAGACAGCATAGGGAGGCAGTTTATCCCTTCTGGAGGAGAGCTATTTTGCATACTTTTTAGGGCTTGTCCAGCACATAACGGAATTCCCCTGCAGAAAAACCGGACCATTTCCTGCATTTTTTTACTGCAGAAAATGGTGCAGATTTTACTGCGTTTTTGAGAGGAAATATCACCATCTCCTAGGAGTGAAAAAAACGTAGCAAAGTCCGCCCACTTTCCGCAGCAGGAATTAACATGCTGCAGTACGAAAAATACAGACCACAGGTCAATTTTGTATCTGAATTTTTAGGCAACGTGTGGATGAGATTTGTTAACGGAACCCCTGCACAACTGAGACAAACGGAAACCATTGGCACCGGATCTGTCACCATTGAAATCAATGGTGATGGAAACGGAAACTTCTAGTTTCCGTTTGTGTCAGTCAGGGCTCCATTCCGACGGAAAGCTCAGATGGAACGTCGGAACGGAGCCCTGACGCAGATGTGAACAAAGCCTAACACAGGTATCAGATCAGAACAGGTTATCATCTTCCGGATATACACAAGAATTATCTCATTCACTGGCAGCAAACAGATCTTGAAAATGGTAAGTCATTGTAGCACAAAGTTTATTAGTAAGTTGCAGAAATTTTTATCATATCAAGAACATAATTGACTTATATAAAACTAGAAAACCCCTTTCATTAAAGTGCACCCTTCAAATACCTCATGAACCCCAGGGACACTCCCTTTTTCTAGTCACTTTTCAAAACTGTTTAGTGATGTATAAAAAGTTCTAAGGCCGGGGTCTCACGTAACGCAAACGCTACAGAATTTACGCAACAGAATTCTGTGTGAACATTCACAGTAGCAGCAAAGAGAATGAGATTTGGAAAATCTCATGTCCACCCTCATGCCCACCGCGGCGAAAAGGTTAATAACTTGACCTGTGGTGCGAAATTTCAATCCGCAGCATGTAAATTTATGCTGCGTTTTCGTTGCTTTTCAGTTGTCGGTTTTCGCCATTTAATGCAATGGGGATGCAAAACCTGCAACGAATAGCCAAGTGTCGAGACTTTTGTGGCGTAATCGCAGCGATTCCGCTGCAAAAATCGCAACTGAAAAAAAATAAATCCATATTCACCCAGAACTCCCTACTTCTTCCTCCGGTCCGGCCTCCTGGCGTTTCATCTCATGTGACCGCTGCAGCTAATCACAGACTGCAGAGGTCACATGGGCTGTAGCGTCATCAAGGGAGGCCAGACCAGGCGGCGAAGGAGGGACGCGTCACCATGACATTGGGCGGGGTAAGTATACACTTTTTATTTTTTTCTACCGCTTCTTTCCGCAGCGTAAAGTCTTGGCCATTCCATTCATTTGCTCCGTTGAAACAATGGACTGCACACGGAAGCCATCCGCATGCGGTCTGTGTTTCACAGATCCGTCATTAGTGGCCGTACAACGGGTAACAGAAGTTTTAAAGCCTTAGAAAAATATAAAATAAATAACAAGGGTCAAGTAATTAAAACAAATAACCGTAATAAACATTTGCAAAAAATTTTAAGATCATATGTTCTGTGTAATAATCTGTCCCATTAAATGCATGATCTTTTTTTTTTTTTACTGTAATTCAGCATATGTTGTACCTGTATCATTTATAGAGCCGGTTCACTGCCTCCAATATATTTATTAGTCAAGCCTGAATATATTTATTAATGATTTCCCGAAAGTACATTCACTGAACTGAAACTAGTAACAACCTGAACACCACTGGTGAACCACACTAAATGTTAATGAGCTACAGTTAGATGAATGCATTCTACTTATTTCATACCTGGACCATTGGTGAACCATGCAAAGCATATTAATTACACGTCAATGAAGAAATAAACTGCAATTAAAATGCCTGATTATAATTCCACTTCAATTCTGGCTGCTGCGGATGTCATATTGCTGGGTAATAAGAGAGGTTTATGAAGAAGACATATTGTAGCCACAGGGTTTTAATGTTTAGGGTATGTGCACACACACTAATTACGTCCGTAATTGACGGACGTATTTCGGCCGCAAGTACCGGACCGACCACAGTGCAGGGAGCCGGGCTCCTAGCATCATACTTATGTACGATGCTAGGAGTCCCTGCTACTCCGTGGAACTGCTGTCCCGTACTGAAAACATGATTACAGTACGGGACAGTTGTCCTGCAGAGAGGCAGGGACTCCTAGCATCGTACATAAGTATGATGCTAGGAGCCCGGCTCCCTGCACTGTGGTCGGTCCGGTACTTGAGGCCGAAATACGTCCGTCAATTACGGACGTAATTAGTGTGTGTGCACATACCCTTAATGTTGCAATGCAGATGTCCTAAGAGTAGGGACAAAAGTAGCGTGCGCTACGCGGTGGAGGTGCGGCCGCAATGCAGCCAAACAACGAGCTTGTGTGCAGTAAACTTCTACTTATAAGCAACACTGATTTGCTCTCAAACCACACATCGGATTAGTGTTCAGCCACACGGCAGCCGATACCTCTGTCGCTGCACTAACTACGCTATTCAATACAGTTAGGCTGGGTTCACACGTGGCGGAATTTCACTTAAATTCCGCTGCGGACACTCCGCAGCGTTAATCCGCAGCGGAGCCGTTTGTCCATTGACTTTCACTTTAATTTAGCAGTGTTCGTTTAGACGATGCGTAAAATTCCGCTGCGGAGCATAGGCTGCGGAGCGGAATTTGGTGTCCGCAGCATGCTCTGTTTGTTGCGGAGCAGTGGCGGACTCATGGCGGAATTTCTCCATTGACTTCAATGGAGATTCTAATTTCCGCAATGAAGTCCGCAGCTGTCATGCACATGTTATGTGTGCTGCGGATGCGTCTTGCTTTTTTAACTTGACATTTCTTCATTCTGGCTGGACCTATGTATTTCTAGGTCTACAGCCAGACTGAGGAAGTCAATGGGGCTCCCGTAATGACGGAAGCGTTGCTAGGAGACGTCTGTAAATAGTCACTGTCCAGGGTGCTGAAAGAGTTAAGCGATCGGCAGTAACTGTTTCTGCACCCGGGACAGTGACTACCTATCAGAATATAGAGCAACCTGTCAAAAAAATAGAAGTTCATACTTACCGAGAACTCCCTGCTTCTGTCTCCAGTCCGGCCTCCCAGGATGACGTTTCAGTCTAAGTGACGGCTGCAGCCAATCACAGGCCAAGCACAGGCTGCAGCGGTCACATGGACTGGCGCGTCATCCAGGGAGGTCGGGCTGGATGCCGAAAGAGGGACGCGTCACCAAGACAACGGCCGGTAAGTATGAAATTCGTTTACTTTCACTAGGGAAAGTGCTGTCCCTTCTCTCTATCCTGCACTGATAGGGAGAAGGGAAGCACTTTTCCCGCAGTCCGCAGCAGCTAGTCCGCATCAATTTTCTGCACATTTTGTGCAGATCCGCAGCAGAATCTGCAACGCAGATTCTGTGCGGCATTGATGCGGACAGTTGCGGAGGAAATCTGCCACGTGTGGTCATGCCCTTAAAGAGGCTCTGTCACCAGATTATCAAATCCCTATCTCCTATTGAATGTGATGGGCGCTGCAATGTAGATAACAGCAAAGTTTTGGTTTTTTTAAACCGCTCATTTCCCCAAGTTATGAGCAATTTTATATTTATGCAAATTAGCTTTTCAATGGACAACTGGGCGTGTTTTCTCGTATTTCCAACTGGGCGTGTATTGTGTTTTTACCAACTGGGCGTGTATTGTGTTTTTCCCAACTGGGCGTTGCGAATAGAAGTGTATGACGCTGACAAATCAGCATCATACACTTCTCATCGTTCCCACCCAGCTTCTTTCACTGCAGAAATACAGTGTGACGTCACCCACAGGTCCTTCAACCTTGTCGTCGGACAAAGAAGATACATCGGCTCCAGTCATCCAAAAGGTTAATATGCTTGTCTCTAGGGAGTTTGCTATGCGCACCTGCACATACCCTGCACTGTACTCTCTGACGCCTGGTGCTGATGTGTCTTCTCTCTTCTGACGCCAAGGTTGAAGGACCTGTGGGTTACGTCATCATTCCCAGCCAGCATACATTTATGGCATATTCAAAGGATATGGAATAAATGTCTGATAGATGCGGGTCCGAAGTCTGGGTCCCGCACCTACTGTATCTAAAAAACTGGGGTCCGCTGACCTTGTTATTGCGTGGTGAGGCAGCCACTGGCTGCTGCATCCAGTCGATGAAGTTGGTTGGGTTTCTGGAAAAAGCCAATCTCGGTGACTTACACCATTTTCATAATTCCCATAGAAGTGAATGGGAGTTACGGAAACAGCATCGCACAGCGAGCTCGGCTATTTTCAAAACCCAACCACCTACACAACCTGGATGCAGCAGCCGCCTCACTGGTCTGGAACAAGGGACCGCTGTTCTTGAGATAGGTGCAAGTCCCAGAGGTGGTACCCGAATCTGTCAGATATTTATGGAATATCCTGTGGTCAGGAGTCCTCATACACATCACATGTTCAGCTGAAATCGGCCGACATTAATCTAATGTGTATGGCCACATTAAGTCAGTCTGAAATAATCATCTTATTACCAACTAAAATGAAAACTGTTATAGATACCCTCATTGGCTATAAACCAACTTTCTCAGATCCCTGAACATCAATTCTAGATAGCTAACCATTAATACCACCTATATATCACTGCAAAACTAGGCAAAGAGAGATTGGTGGAAATCTTATTTTGAGGATCTGTAAATTCTATATTGCTTGTGTATTTACAGATTATTTTTCTTTGGGAATGCTCTTTTCTTGTTACTATGCACCTCTACTCAGCAAGATCAATTTTTCTTTTTACATTTCTAGAATGCTTGTATCTTTAATGTGAACTAACAAGTATAATCTCTTGGTAGAAAAATCTAAAATAGAAACAGATCCTGAGATAAATAAATTATAATCTAGAATGTTAGTACTGAACTGTGCAAGATCACAGCCAAGCACATGCCCTCTATATGCAGTGTCAGACACTCCTGCATGTATATAGCTCCTCTCTAGTCTCCTCCCATGATGTCTGGATATGAGCACAAGGTGATGCTGCCACCTGCTGGCCACGATATTTATGCCTTCTGGAAAGCAGAGGAGAAATAATTATTGAAAGGCTGGTCCTGATTATCAGCACTATGTTTCTTAATCAATACATCTAATATACAGTTAGGTCCAGAACTATTTGGACAGTGACACAAGTTTTGGCATTTTGGCTGTTAGCAAAACCTATTGAATATACAGTTATATAATCAATATGTGCCTAAAGTGCAGACTCTCAGCATTAATTTGAGGGTATTCACATCCTAATTTGAGGAAGGGATTAGGAATTACAGAACTTTAATATATAGCTGCCTCTTCTTCAAAGGACCAAAAGGTAATTGGACAATTATCTCAAAAGCTATTTAATGGGCTGCATGGGCTATTCCCTCATTAATCCATCATAAATTAAGCAGGTAAAAGGTCTGGAGTTGATTCCAGGTGTGGCATTTGCATTTGGAAGCTGTTGCTGTGAACCCACAACATGAGGTGAAAGGAGCTCTCAATGCAAGTGAAACAGACCATCGTTAAGCTGAAAAAAAGAAATCCATCAGAGAGAGCACAAATGTTAGGAGTGGCCATATCAACAGTTTTGTACATTCTTGAAAAAAAAAAAGAGCGCACTCGTGATCTCTTGAACTCCAAAAAGCCTGGACGTCCACGGAAGACAACAGTGATGGATGATCGCAGAATCCTTTCCATGGTGAAGAAAAACCCCTTCACAACATCTACCCAAGTGAAGAACAATCTCCTGGAAGTAGGTGCATCTGTATCTAAGTCTACCATGAAGAGAAGACTTCATGAGAGCAAATACAGAGGGTTCACTACAAGGTGCAAACCATTAATCAGCCTCAAAAATAGAAAGACCAGATTAGACTTTGCGAAACAACATGTAAAGAAGCCGCCCAGATCTGGAACAGCATGAAACTAAGATCAACCTTTACCAGAATGATGGGAGGAAGAAAGTATGGAGAAGGCTTGGAACAGCTCATCATCCAAAGCACACCACATCCTCTGTAAAACACGGTGGAGGCAGTGTGATGGCATGGGCAAAGGCACTGGGTCACTAGTATTTATTGATGATGTGACTGAAGACAGAAGCAGCCGGATGAATTCTGAAGTGTTCAGGGATATACTTTCTGCTCAGATTCAACCAAATGCAGCAAGGTTGATTGAACGTCGCTTCACAGTACAGATGGACAATGACTCAAAACATACTGCGAAAGCAACTCAGGAGTTTTTTAAGGTAAAGAAGTGGAATATTCTGCAATGGCCAAGTCAATCACCATATCTCAACCCAATTCACTTGCTTAAAGGGAAGGTGTCACGAAATTATTTTTTTTTATATGTTATTGCTTTTAGTATGTCATTAAAATAAATTTTATTTATTTGTGTTTTTGTGTTGTACTTTTTTCTTTTTTCTTTCTTTTACTTCTCTATGGGGGCTGCCATTTTTTTTTTCATCTCTGTATGTGTCGATTAACGACACATACAGAGATGGAATACGGCACATACATCCCCATTGAGAATGCGAACGGGAGCCGTTCCATTCACTATAGCGTACGCCGTTTGTGTGGTAACGGCGCATGCGCCGGTCCCACACAGTCCAAAAGGAAGGTCTTCAGCAGAGCGACATCCGGCGCAATTTTCATGTGGACCGGAAGCCGCAGCCGGACAGTAAGATTACTACTTCCGGTCGCGGCTTCCTTCCATATGTTCAGAAGCAAGGACTAGGAGCGGAGGGAGCGGAGGCAGCGACAGCGGCGGCGGCAGGAGCAGGTAAGTTATGTTTGTGTATGTGATGTGTGTGTATGTTCGTGTTATACTGTGTGATTACCACTGTATCTAATCCTCCTACACTGTGCATTCGCTCAAAAAATGGTGGCACACAGTGTAGGAGGTTTGAACATTCAACCCCCTCCTTTCTCCTGGCACTAGCCAGGATAAAAGAGGGGGGATTGTTTGAGGACACTAGAGCGAGTGTGTCTTGTCCAATTTTGCAGCATAAAGCAATGAGGTTGCTTTACCACATGCCAATGCTGCAATTTTGGGAATTGCTCCCTCTAGTGACCAGAACATGGAAATTTTATAAATTAGAATCTAATTTATAATATTTCCTGACTTGTGAAAAAATTAAAAAAATTAGAACAATGTGTAATCATTTATATACTAACAGTTTAACTAAAAAAAAATAATAATATTTTTTTAGCGACACATTCCCTTTAAGACAAAACTTAAGGCAGAAAGCCCCTCAAACAAGCAACGACTGAAGACAGCTGCAGTAAAGGCCGGGCAAAGCATCGCAAAGGAGGAAACCCAGCGTTTGGTGATGTCCATGGGTTCCAGACCTCAGGCAGTCTTTGCATGCAAAGGATTCTCTACAAAGTATTAAAAAAAAAAACATTTTATTTATGGTAATGTTACTTTGTCCAATTACTTTGAGCCCCTGAGATGAGGCGGCTGTGTAGAAAAATGGTTCTAATTCCTAAGTGTTTCACATGATATTTTTGTTCAACCCCTTGAATTCAACCTGAAAGTCTTCACTTCAATTGCATCTCAGTTGTTTCATTTCTAATCCAATGTGGTGGCATGCAGAGCCCAAATCATGAAGATTGTGTCACTGTCCAAATAATTCTGGATTTAACTGTATGCAGCAGGATTTCCATTGTGTGTTAAACAGTGTGTAGGATCTGCTAGCATGGCACCATACTCTCCAGGACACTGACAGGATCTTTTACATCTCCTGGTAGACTTATATACATTTCTGCACCAGTAGATTAAAGGGGTTTACCCAAGTTATTTAAAAAAATGGCAATTTCCCCAACATATTTCAGCAAAAATGTCTTAGCCTTTGTCATTAACCATGTTGTCCGCTTGGGGAAGGTGATGTCAAAAGGAGATACACAACAATAATTTCCCCCCTTTATGTGGCTTTTCTTTCACAGACTCATGAGGTGCAGCTACTGACAATGCACATACTGTATGAAAAGATGGTCTGGGGAAAGCAGCAAGAGTAGATGTGTCACCACCATTGTGCTGTGCAAGTTTATCTCCCCGACCTTGTCTTTGAGAAGCGACCATACCAGCATTCACCTCTAGATTGGGACAAACTGTAACGGCAGGGGGTAGGGAGACGGACAAGTGAGCCCTAATCTACCCGCCACTCTGTCCCTGCCTACTTGCAACGACCCGCCCTAGGCGACGGGGTACAACTGGGCGGCGGTCCCTGCGCTCAGTAAGTGCACGACAAACACGACAAACATACAAGGAACACAAGCAAGGAAAAGGGGCCGTTGCCCACGGCAACACCGTGAGCAACCAGAGTGGTGAACGAGCCGAGTCAAGCCAGGAGTGTGCGAGGTACAAAACGAACAGCAGAAGAGTAGTCGGTAAGCCAGGGTCGGTATGGAGCAGGATCAAAAATAGCAGGAGCTGTAGCTGGGCCAGGAACCACAAGGAAGGAAACCAAAGCAATAACAAGCACCGAGGGACAGGAAGTGCAGGCTTAAATAGACCGAGGGCGGGAGCTAGCTGAGTCTGGCCAGGTTACGATAGGCTCTCCCACTCCTAAGCCTGCCAGCCTGAATGGTGGAAGCAGGAGTCAGTCTCAGGGATGTATTCTCAGGTGCTGACTGATTAGTTCTGGGAGTTAACCCAGCAGTGCCTGGCAGATCCTTTACAGTACCCCCCCTTTTATGAGGGGCCACCGGACCCTTTCTAAGTGGACCTGGCTTACTGGGGAAACGCAGGTGGAACCTCCTGACCAATACCCCAGCGTGAACATCCCGGGCGGGTACCCAAGTCCTCTCCTCGGGCCCGTATCCTCTCCAATGGACCAGGTACTGGAGGGAGCCTTGGACCATCTTGCTGTCCACAATCCTGGCCACCTCGAATTCCACCCCCTCAGGGGTGAGGATGGGAACAGGAGGTCTCCTCGAGGGAGCCAAGGACGGGGAGCAGCGTTTGAGGAGGGAGGCATGAAACACGTCGTGTATCCGAAAAGACGGGGGTAACTCCAGCCGGAAGGAGACAGGATTGAGGACCTCAATGACCTTATACGGCCCAATAAACCGGGGAGCAAACTTCTTGGACGGAACCTTGAGACGCAAGTTCCTAGACGACAACCACACCAGATCCCCGACCATAAACAGGGGGTTAGCAGAACGTTTTTTATCAGCCTGAGTTTTTTGTACGCTCTGGGACACCTCTAGGTTTTTCTGAACCTGGGCCCAGACTGTGCACAGTTCCCGATGAACGACCTCTACCTCAGGATTGTTGGAACTACCAGGTGAAACGGAGGAGAACCGTGGATTAAACCCAAAATTACAAAAAAAAGGAGAGACCCCAGACGAGTTACTGACCCGGTTATTAAGGGAAAATTCGGCGAGGGGAATGAAAGAGACCCAATCAAATTGACAGTCAGAGACAAAACACCTTAAGTATTGTTCTAGGGACTGATTAGTCCTCTCCGTTTGGCCATTGGTTTCAGGATGGAAGGCAGAGGAGAAGGACAGATCAATCCCCAACTTCATACAGAAGGCTCTCCAAAACAATGAAACAAATTGTACCCCTCTGTCCGAAACAATATTGACAGGGACCCCATGGAGACGCAGGATGTGTTTGACAAACAAGGTAGCCAACGTTTTGGCGTTGGGTAGTTTCTTGAGGGGCACAAAGTGGCACATCTTACTGAAGCGGTCCACCACCACCCACACCACCGACTTGCCTTGGGATGGAGGCAAATCGGTGATAAAATCCATGGAGATATGTGTCCAAGGTCTCTGGGGAATGGGCAACGAACGCAGTAAGCCCGCTGGTCGGGACCTGGGAGTCTTGGACCTAGCACAAACCTCACAAGCGGCGACGTAGGCCTTAACGTCTTTAGGCAACCCAGGCCACCAATAATTTCTGGTAATGAGGTGTTTGGTACCCAGGATGCCTGGATGGCCAGATAGTGCGGAGTCATGATTTTCCCTAAGTACTCTTAGCCGGAATTGCAGGGGAACAAACAGCTTGTTCTCAGGAAGGTTCCCGGGAGCTGCACCTTGATCAGCAGCAATTTCAGAAACTAAATCAGAATCGATCGAGGAAATGATTATACCTGGAGGCAAAATACAAGCAGGATCTTCCTCCGAAGGAGGGCTGGCCATGAAGCTCCGCGACAGTGCATCAGCCTTAATATTTTTAGACCCAGCCCTATAGGTAACCAAAAAATTGAATCTGGTAAAAAATAACGCCCATCGAGCTTGTCTCGGGTTTAGCCTCCGGGCAGATTCTAGGAACACCAGATTCTTGTGGTCGGTAAGGACCGTTACCTGGTGCCTAGCCCCCTCCAGGAAGTGGCGCCACTCTTCAAATGCCCATTTAATGGCTAAGAGTTCGCGGTTGCCAATATCATAGTTACTTTCAGTTGGCGAAAACTTCCTGGAGAAGTAGGCACAGGGGCGGAGATGGGTGAGGGACCTGGTACCCTGGGACAAGACAGCCCCCACTCCCACCTCAGATGCGTCAACTTCCACGATAAATGGCTCCATTTGGTTGGGCTGAACCAGCACCGGGGCCGAGACAAAGCACTTCTTAAGGACCTCAAAAGCCTGGACAGCCTCAGGAGGCCAGTGGAGGAGATCAGCACCTTTGCGAGTGAGGTCCGTAAGGGGCTTAGCGATGACCGAGAAGTTAGCAATAAATCTCCTGTAATAATTAGCAAATCCCAAAAAACACTGTAACGCCTTCAGGGAGGCAGGTTGGACCCATTCCGCCACAGCCTGAACCTTGGCGGGGTCCATGCGGAATTCATGAGGAGTGAGGATTTGACCCAAAAATGGAATCTCCTGTACCCCAAACACACATTTTTCGGTTTTGGCAAACAGTTTATTTTCCCGAAGGACCTGGAGCACCTTCCTGACATGCTCCACGTGGGAGGACCAGTCCTTGGAAAACACCAGTATGTCATCAAGGTACACTACCAGAAAAATCCCCAGGTAATTTCTCAAAATCTCATTTATGAAATTCTGGAAGACCGCAGGGGCATTACACAACCCAAAGGGCATGACGAGGTATTCGAAATGGCCTTCGGGCGTGTTAAACGCAGTCTTCCACTCATCCCCCTCTTTGATGCGAATAAGGTTATACGCCCCCCGTAGATCCAATTTAGAAAACCATTGGGCCCCCTGAACCTGATTAAAGAGATCAGGAATCAAAGGAAGGGGATACTGGTTCCTTACCGTGACCTTATTCAGGCTACGGTAGTCAATGCATGGCCTAAGACCACCATCCTTCTTCCCCACGAAGAAGAAGCCAGCACCTACCGGAGAAGAAGAGGGACGAATGTAACCCTTGGCCAGGGATTCCTGGATATACACTCTCATAGCTTCACGTTCGGGACAAGAAAGATTAAATATCCTACCCTTAGGAAGCTTAGCTCCTGGTACCAATTCGATAGCGCAATCGTATTCTCTATGAGGAGGTAACACTTCGGAGGCCTCCCTAGAGAAAACATCAGCGAAGTCCTGAACAAACTCGGGTAGCGTATTCGCCTCCTTAGGGGGAGAAATAGAATTAACAGAAAAACATGACGTACAACATTCATTACCCCATTTGGTTAGCTCCCCAGTATTCCAGTCAAACGTAGGATTATGCAACTGCAACCAGGGAAGACCTAGCACCAAATCGTACGATAATCCCTGCATCAACAGTACAGAGCATTGCTCCAAATGCATGGAGCCAACAAGGAGTTCAAAAACAGGGGTATGCTGTGTAAAATAACCATTAGCAAGAGGAGTGGCGTCGATACCCACTACCGGGACAGGTTTAGGCAAATCAATAAGAGGCATAGCAAGGGACATAGCAAATTCCACAGACATGATATTAGTAGAGGACCCTGAATCCACGAAAGCACTGCCGGTAGCAGACCTACCACCAAAAGAGACCTGAAAGGGAAGCAAGATCTTAGTACGTTTCATATTTACGGGAAATACCTGTGCGCCCAAGTGACCTCCCCGATGATCACTTAGACGCGGAAGTTCTCTGGCTGCAACCTTACGCTTAGGACAGTTGTTCACTTGATGCTTGTCGTCCCCACAGTAGAAGCAGAGACCATTCTTCCTGCGGAATTCTCTACGTTGTTGGGGGGACACGGAGGCCCCGAGTTGCATAGGTATCTCTGAATCTTTCGGGGAGGAACGAAGCAACGGAGCTTCGGGAGGCATCATGGGGGAGTCGGAGGAGAAAACACATAAACGTTCACGTTGTCGTTCCCTGAGACGTCGGTCAAGTCGTATCGCTAAAGCCATAACCTGGTCTAGGGAGTCACAAGAGGGATAGCTAACTAGCAGGTCTTTCAGGGCATTCGACAGACCCAACCTAAACTGGCACCTTAAGGCAGGGTCATTCCACCGAGAAGCTACGCACCACTTCCGAAAGTCAGAGCAATACTCCTCAACAGGTCTCTTACCCTGACTTAAGGTCACCAGCTGACTCTCGGCAAAGGCAGTCCTGTCAGTCTCGTCATAAATAAGTCCGAGAGCAGAAAAGAAACAATCAACGGAGGAAAGTTCAGGGGCGTCAGGAGCCAAGGAGAAGGCCCACTCTTGGGGCCCTTCCTGGAGCCGGGACATAATTATACCCACCCGCTGGCTCTCAGAACCTGAGGAATGAGGCTTTAAACGAAAGTAAAGCCTACAACTCTCCCGAAAGGAGAGAAAAGTCCTCCGGTCCCCTGAGAACCGGTCGGGCAACTTGAGGTGGGGTTCAAGAGGTGCGGTGCGGGGAACTACCAGGGTAGCATCAGGCTGGTTGACCCTCTGAGCCAGGGCCTGGACCTGTAGGGAGAGACCCTGCATTTGCTGAGCCAGGGTCTCACGGGGATCCATAGTGGTGTCAGGGACCAGGGGTAGACTAGGTATGGGCTTGTTATTATGTAACGGCAGGGGGTAGGGAGACGGACAAGTGAGCCCTAATCTACCCGCCACTCTGTCCCTGCCTACTTGCAACGACCCGCCCTAGGCGACGGGGTACAACTGGGCGGCGGTCCCTGCGCTCAGTAAGTGCACGACAAACACGACAAACATACAAGGAACACAAGCAAGGAAAAGGGGCCGTTGCCCACGGCAACACCGTGAGCAACCAGAGTGGTGAACGAGCCGAGTCAAGCCAGGAGTGTGCGAGGTACAAAACGAACAGCAGAAGAGTAGTCGGTAAGCCAGGGTCGGTATGGAGCAGGATCAAAAATAGCAGGAGCTGTAGCTGGGCCAGGAACCACAAGGAAGGAAACCAAAGCAATAACAAGCACCGAGGGACAGGAAGTGCAGGCTTAAATAGACCGAGGGCGGGAGCTAGCTGAGTCTGGCCAGGTTACGATAGGCTCTCCCACTCCTAAGCCTGCCAGCCTGAATGGTGGAAGCAGGAGTCAGTCTCAGGGATGTATTCTCAGGTGCTGACTGATTAGTTCTGGGAGTTAACCCAGCAGTGCCTGGCAGATCCTTTACACAAACATTACTACAGAAATGGCTTGCGGCATCCAGAAGGAGCTGTAGGAGGAAGACAAGTAGGCTGCTGCCTATACTGCACCTCTACAGTAGAAGCAGCCACAAGAGCTCAGATGTTTTTGTTTGTGGTAGTGACTTTGGAGAAGATTTTTGGCAACGCTACGTTCCTCCCAGGGATATCTAGACTATACAATAAGTAGGTACATTTACTCATCAATTCAGAGATCATTGCTATTGAAATGTGCTTACCAAAGGTTGAGAGAACCTCCCCAAGTTTAGGGGTACAGAGGTCTCTCACTTCAATTATATATAAAAAAAAAACGGATGCACCGATCACACAGGTATCCTTAGGTGCAATCTCAACAATATGAAAGGGGTTATGTGGGGACCAAACATTATTAGCAGTGTACTCACTGCAGTATGTAAGTACACTTGCTAATATACATCCGGTCCCCCGTCACGCTGATTCTGAGTTCTTCATAGATTTTTGCTGGGGGACTGGAAGTCTAGTTGCACAGCCTTCTTTGATGACGAGACGACTCTTCGACATCTGACCGGCCCCGCTGTACTCTATGTAATCGATATACTACTGCTACTTCTTGTAGATAGAGTACAGTGGGATCGGTCTCATGACGAATAGTAATATCATCATCAAAGAAGACGGTCCCCCGGCAGCGCTATAAAAGTCTATGAATATCTCAGATTCAGCGCAACGAGGGACCGGAATATAATTAGTGAGTGTACTCGCAAACTGCAGTGAATACACTGCTAATAATTTTTGGTCCCCACATACCCCCTTTAAGTGAAAAATCCATTAAAAGTTGAGTTTTTTTTCCCACCACAACTCTATTCCTACACTTTCCTTTTACTTTCTTTTTCACACTTATACATGTTGGTGGTGCACACCTACTTGTGATAATTATATTATATACTCAAACGCACGCATTATATTCTAAGGGGGAAAAAAGGGGCGTGTCGTGTGACTATGTTCTTCCTATTCAATACAGTGATAATGGCATATCTAAGATAAGAAGGCTGTTGTGCCCAAATGTGTGACCACATGGGCTCTGATGAATTGCTACTTGTTCTACCTGTAGACAGCCAAGGATAGTTTATCCAATGACGAGCAAAAACATCCCACCCTGGGGAAGTGGGCACATTGCGCCAGTACTCCTCGTGCACTTGGCACTAGATTTTGGCTAGCTGGGCATTCTGAGAGACAGAAGCAACACTGGTTATATGGACGGGCATGGATCTGCTCGTTGATGGTAGCTGTATGCCTTGGCTCATAGAGGGTTCCTGATCAGGGGACCCCCACTTCTTTATTCCAGGGATTGATATAAAGCTTAGATACCAGTGGTGAAAGGAATATGTGGTGCTAATGTTCTACCTCTTGACAGATGTTATGACCCATGTGTAAATGGCAGACTATAAGACTGATATTGCTTACCTCACCTGTATGGCGCCTAACTTCACATCTAACCAAACAACATACTGATGGATAAACATGAGCAAAAATATCATAGTTTTCCCCGACATTTATGAACAGCTTTTATAGTAGCATTCTTTTTGGAAATACAATTTTAAAAGGCACCATCTACTTTATCTAGGCTTAGTACCATCAGAAGTATTCGTCTTGCATATGTCATGGATGACCTTTGAATTTTCAATGTTCAGCGCTGTCTATATATGATTTATGGCATACGTTATATATTAGAAGGTATGGAAAATCTACCTTGTAAATAAAGTATTATTTTATCTGTTAGACAATTGTTTTGTTTGCAATGCCTACTGGGCGACATATGAGTGGATCTGTGAAGAAAATGTCACAAATAATACATTAATTTTAGCAAAAATATCATTGGTGTCTAGTTCTGAGCTTCTAGAGATGGACTCTTTCTTAGTTAGGGTATAAGCAGAGACTATTTTAGATGGCCAAAAAGACTGATTTGGACCATTTGCTACTGGCTGTTGGTGCACTTTTGTAACCCAAAGATGCCGACTGAAGGCAAATACCAGTGAAGAATTCAATTTGAGGTGTAGATGGTTTTCGGTTGTTGGTGACTGGCGGAAGGGAGGGGCTGCAGTGCTGCTTTAGCGCTGCATCCCTTTTAACATTTTCCCTGCACAGCAGCACTCCCGGTCACCAGCTGTGCAGGGATCTCCGGCCTGCCGCATTCACTTAAATGGGGCCATTCTGCTTTTTCTTTCACAGCCGGTGACCAGGAGCGAGGATGTGCATGGAAAAACAGTTAAGGGGCCAAATCGCTTGATTCTCAAGCGATATGCCATCACTTTATGAGATAAAAACAAACCTTTAAATACATCACAAACTATACTAAAAATGCTCATATGTCTATATAGTATAAGGTGTTGAGGTGTTGAATGTAAATTACACATCATCACAAATATTTCAGTGGTTAGTTTAAATGAATACAGTAAAAAGGATGGACTAGGTTGTCCCTTTTTTTCCAGGGCCCTAAACATCTGCTTATGTTGCCATGTTTGCAGTTGGACCCTACTCAATGTGATCTATTTTTTTTATGGATCAAATACTCTTAGTAGATCATAGTATTTCAAATCACTAAAAGATAATTACAATGCCACTTTCAAGACAAAAATGTAAATACTACAATATTTGAACCTTTAGTGACCAGCCAATTTTGGGCCTTAATGACGATGCGATTTACTAGGTTTTTTTATCGTCGCATTTCAAAAGCATACATTTTTTTTTCATAGAATGCTTGTTTTGCAGGACTTGTTTTTTATTTTATTTTTTTACGGCGTTCACCGTGCGGGTTAAATAATCAATTATATTGGTTTTTTTTTCATAATAAAGCATTTTGTAAGGGGAAAAAGTTTTGTTTTTTTTACTTTGTATTTTTTATTTATTATTAACTTTATTACACTATTTGTTACATTTCTTTTAGTCCCACTATTCGATTTTACTATGTAATCATTTGATCACTTTTATAAAACACTCCAATACTTCTATATTGCAATGTATTATGCCTGTCAGTGTAAAACTAACATTGGCATTAGGTCCTTTGTCAGGCCCCCAGCTGCCATCAAAACCATAGGCACCCCACAATGTCGATGGAGTGACAAAGGGAGCCCCTCCTCTGAAACCACTTAGATGCCGCGGTCTGTTATTAACTCCTTCTTCTAAGGGGTTAAGCAGGTGGGATCGAAGGTAACTGTATTTAGACAGCCCCACACCCACTCTAGTCAGCACGCGACACACATGCCAGTCTTATGTCACAGCGCCGTGAAAAGGCGATGCTGTGGCATAGGTACCCTTAATGACCGCCGTGAAAATACGTATTGGTGGTCATCAAATGCTAAATGTAAATGTTCTGCTTTAATTTTATTTATTGGCGGCAATGAGATGTCCTTGATATCCAATGACTTTTTATGTCAAATTCCTATTTAAATATTAGTCATTGATTTCTATTTAGAAGACTGACATTTTAAGGCTTAGTTTGTGTACACCATAATTATGTTTGACCTTTTACAAAGTTGCTTTAAAATGCATTATCATTTTAATTTTTCCAGAAAAATGTTTCAAGAAGGTTAAGAAGTCAAAATATGGAATGCTTTTCTCCGTGATCTTCTTTGTCAGCCTCATGAATGACAATAGTGTCACCACATTGCTGTTTATTTCCAGCTCTTTATTTATACTGAGGGACAATTTATAAATGCTTGGATTAGCATACATGAATGTCATTTGCAAATGTTTGGATAAACACGTCCATTATTTTTCTGTAGTCTGAAGACTAAAAACTTTACTGTATTGCTTTTTCAATAGAGATATTACAGGAGTGTGAGGATTTCTGGTAAAAATTCATTTATTCTACACCGTTCTCCCATAACATTAAAACCACTGACAGGTGAAGTCAATTATATTTATTATCTCGTTATAAAGGCACATGTCATGGGGTGGGATATATTAGGCAGCAAGTGAACAGACAGTTCTTGAAGTTGATGTTTTGGAAGCTGGAAACATGGGCAAATGTATGGATCTGAGTGACAAGGACCAAATTGTCATAGCTAGATGGATGGGTCGTAGCATCTCCAAAACGACAGGTCTTGTGGGGTGTTCTCGGTCTGCAGTGGTAAGTACATACCAAAAGTGATCTAAGGAAGGAGAAACGTTGACAGGGCCTTGAGTGCCCAAGATTTATTGCACAAGGAGAGCAAAGGCTAGTCTGTCTGGTCGGATGCCACGGAAAAGCTACTGTAGCAAAAATTGCTGAAAAATTTTACTGCTGGCTATAATGTGTCAGAACACACAATGCATCACAGCTTGCTGCGTTTGGAGACCGGTCAGGGTGCCCATGCTGACCCCTGTCCGCCTGTCCGCCTCTGTCAGCACCAACAATCGACATGTGAACTAGACCATATAGCAATGGAAGAAGGTGGCCTAGTCTGATGAATCACATTATCTTTTATATCATGTGGATCGCCGGATGCCTGTCCCATCCTTATCTGGGGTAGAGATGGCACCAGGATTCACTATGGGAATAAGGCAAGCCAGCGTAGGTAGTGTGATGCTTTGGCCAATGTTCTGCTGGGAAACCTCTAGTCCTGGCATTTATGGGGTTGTTACTTTGACACGTACCAACTACCTAAACATTGCTGCAGTACTAGTACACCCCTTCATGACAACAGTATCCTTCAATGGCAGTGGCCTTTTTCTGCAGGATAATGCGCCCTGCCACACTGCAAAAATTGTTCATAAATGGTTTGAGGAACATGACAAAGAGCTCAAGGTGTTGACTTGACCTCCAAATTCCCCAGATCTCAATCTGATTGAGCAACTGTGATCTGTGCTGGAAAACCAAGTTCAAACAATGGAGGCCGCACCTTACAGTTTAGAGGAATTAAAGGATCTACTGATAACGGTTGTCTGCCAGATTCCACAGGAGGCTTTATATAATGTATCCCAGAATTCTTATAAGGACTGATTAGTAAATTAGTTAAATAAATTATATGTAAAGATATAAAAGGGGTTAAATAAAGCCCTAACTGTACCAAGAGGATCCAGAAGGAAAGAAATTCCAGTAGCCAACTTTTCTAAAAAAAAGTTTTAAGGTCTGTTATCTTAATTTACACTAAAGAATAAGTGAACAATATGGAGCTCTTCTTCTACTGTAGAATTTCAAGATTCAGGATTTCGCAATACGAACATTGGAAATCTACAACAACGCTCAGGCAAGGAGTGAAAGGGCAGGGCCCTTTTTATAGACCAGGGCGATCTGGGGAATAATTAATTAATAACATATGCGCGCACTGGCCCTTTGAGGCCGGGGACCAGCGCACGCACCCCCTCGCAGCTATTGCAGGACAGAGCGGCCGGTTGCGCTGACGTCTCCCGAGAAGGAGACAACGGCCAGAGGAGGAAGGTCTGCGGTGTCAGCCGTCCATAGTTAAAGGGAGGTGGCGGTCCGTGACCGCGCATATTACACATACCTGATTATGTCTTACATCTAGATAAACTGGTAAACTTTGGTTAGGTTTCTAATGGTCCTCCTGGATTTTTACAGCAATGTCACCTGTATGCCGCTGGATGTATAAATAAATGAACATGAAGTTCATGCAGGAGGCTGCAATTGATCAGGACTCATGGGCAACGTTTTTTAGCTGTCATCAGCAACACATCTACAGTACAAAACTACAATGATATTGTACAATGATAATGTAGTTTCCTTCAGAAGGGGAATAATCTAAGGGGGCATCCGGCCCGGCACCCTGTAAATGGACTCCTTTCATAGAAAATAAACCATGTCAAACATACATGAAAATTACAAGTCATTTCCAAGTATGAGGCACATCTAGAAAAGAGAAATATATAATTTCTGTTGTGAATATTAGTAATAAAAGGGGATTCTCTGGATCATTTTCAGCATCCACCCATGTGTGAAAAAAATGCTTTCTGAAAACATCCTGCCTGATGCAAGGCCTCAAGTATAAAATGAAATTTTGCAGCTGCTTCTATATGATTACTCCTCTAAACAATGTCTATATTATATACAGTACCCAACATTAATATCCCAAAAATGCAAACTGAACAATAGCAAAGACAGAGCAATTACACAGATAAAATGAGCACATTATAATTACTACTACATGGGCACATCTATGGACTTCCTGAGGCACAACCTCAATATCCCCCTCGCATTATGTCACGCTGAAAAGGCTCCAGGGAACTCCGATATGGGGAGTTGTTTGGTGAGGGCTTCACAATAGAAAGTTGATTTAGCTGACGCTATTCTGGCAGTTGATATGGAAAAATGTGATTAGACCGTCAGGAATACAAGTAATAGCAATATAGACATAAGAATCCATAATGATTATGGTACAAAATGAGTTCACAGCAAAATCCAGAAAATATCGATCAAAGCAAGTAGAAAAGTCAATGGAGATTTACATAAAAATTAAATCTGCATAGTATTTTAAGACGTTACTGTCTATTTTAATGGAAGGTAAAAACATTTGAAAAATATATTTATGGCTTTACAAAAAAAAAAGAACCAGAACATCTGTATATATACCTACATGGCTATGGACACCAAGACAAATGGCAGTCCATAAATAACTAATTCTGAGACATAGGCTTGACTGGGCACCGGGAGGCAACAAAAGTAAGCAAATAGCCACTGAGCCCCAAATCAGGAAAAGCATATAATGAAACAGTACAGATAAACAGATGAAGCTTTATAATCTCACATGCTTCATTTTTGGCAGAGCCGGCAATATAGCTAAATCAGACCTCTTGACTTAGGTGCAAAACTTTTGTTTTTTCAGACTTGAATCACGAGCTTTAGGAAATGCTTTCATCTTACAAACAATGAAGAATTGGTTTTAATGCATCATAGTACATCTCAATAGAAAGAGAGTTGTATCCTTTTGAAGACAAATAGTTGCTGGTTTCAAAATTTGGGCATAAGTTGGTCTTCCAATTAGATAACTACCAGGTTAGAAGGCATGGCAGCTGCTATTGGGCACAGTTAAATGTGCCCATCTCCACACACAGGCAAGGTGCAGTTACTGATGGATATGGATGATGAAACAGATCTGCGGAAAATTGAAGGGAGCCCCATTTAAATACTACCTATGGGTCCCCATGGTTGCTTGTTGTGCATTATCCTTCTTCTGCAGCAGCACTTTATGCATTATTCTTGTACTGTGACATCATGATGTAAAGGATTTGCCTGGCACAGCTTCTGTGTCGACGCCCGTGGTTAATCAGCCTGCATCTGTTCCTATATCTGCTAGAGTGACTCGATCTGCTACCACTCAGGCTGGTAGGCTGAGGCGTAGGAGAACCTATCGCAGCCTGGCCAGACGGTTCTAGCTCCCGCTCTTGGTCTACTTGTAACTTAATTTGCTGCTTGTCCTTTGCCTGTGATTCTCCTGTTTCCTGGCTCTGCTGTTTCTGCTGTTACCATTGACCTCTGCTTAATATTGACCCTGGCTTGACGGACTATTTTCCTGCTCTGCATTTGTTACCACGTTCACTCCTGGTTTGACTCGGCTCGTCCACTACTCTGTTGCTCACGGTGTTGCCGTGGGTAACTGCCCCACTTCCCTTGCTTTTGTGTACCCTGTCTTGTTTTGTCTGTCGTGCACATATCTCAGCGTAGGGACCGCGCCCAGTTGTACGCCGTCACCTAGGACGGGCTGTGCAAGTGGGCAGGGACTGAGTGGCGGGTAGATTAGGGCTCACCTGTCTGTCTCCCTATCCTGACATTACATAATCACAGGCCCATTTACCTTTTCTACCCTGGTCCCTGACACACTTTGGACCCCCCCCTTGAGACCCTGGCTCAGCAAATGCAGGGTCTCTCCCTATAGGTCCAAGACCTGGCTCAGAGGTGCAACCAGCGTGATGCTACCCAGATAGTACCCTCCAGACCACCTCTTCAACCCCACCTCAAGTTGCCTGACCGGTTCTCAGGGGACCGGAAGACTTTTTTTTCCTTCCGGGAAAGTTGTAGGCTCTATTTCCGTTTAAGGCCCCACTCCTCAGGTTCTGAGAGCCAGCGAGTGGGTATAATTATGTCCCGGCTCCAGGACGGCCCCCAGGAATGGGCCTTCTCCTTGGCCCCTGACGCCCCTGAACTCTCTTCTGTTGACCTTTTCTTTTCGGCTCTCGAACTCATCTATGACGAGATTGACAAGACTGCCTTTGCTGAGAGTCAGCTGGTGATCTTACGTCAGGGTAAGAGACCCGTTGAGGAGTACTGTTCTGACTTTAGGAAGTGGTGTGTAGCTTCTCGGTGGAATGACCCAGCCTTGAGGTGACAGTTTAGATTGGGTCTGTCAAACGCTTTGAAAGACCTGTTAGTTAGTTATCCCTCTTCTGACTCTAGATCAGGTTATGGCTTTAGCGGTACGTCTTGACCGACGTCTCAGGGAACGACGACTTGAACGCTTTTGTGCCTTCTCCTCTGGCTCCCCTATGATGGCTCCCGAGGCTCCGTTGCTCCGTTCTTCCACGGAAAACTTGGGTGAACCGATGCAACTCGGGGCCTCCGTGTCTCCCCAACAACGTAGAGAGTTCCGCAGGAAGAATGGTCTCTGCTTCTACTGTGGGGATGGCAAGCATCAAGTGAACGACTGTCCTAGGCGTAAGAATAAGCAGCCAGAAAACTTCCGCGCCTAAGTGACCATCGGGGAGGTCGCTTGGGCGCACAGGTATTTCCCGTATACATGAAACCTAATAAGATCTTGCTTCCCTTTCAGATCTCTTTTTATGGTAGGTCTGCCTTTGTGGATTCAGGGTCTTCTGCTAATATTATGTCTGTGGAATTTGCTATGTCTCTAGCTATGCCATTGATTGATTTGCCTAAACCTGTCCCGTAGTGGGTATCGACTCCACTCCACTTGCTAATGGTTATTTTACGCAGCATACCCCTGTTTTTGAACTCATTGTGGGCTCCATTCATTTGGAGCAGTGTTCTGTGTTGGTGATGCAGGGATTATCGTCCGATTTGGTTTTAGGCCTTCCTTGGTTGCAGATGCCTAATCCCACGTTTAACTGGAATACTGGGGATCTCACTAAATGGGGTAATGAATGCATGACGTCCTGTTTTTCTATTAATTTGGTTTCTCTCGCTGAGGAGGTGGACACTCTACCTGAGTTTATTCAGGATTTCGCTGATGTTTTTTCTAAAAAGGCTTCCGAAGAGTTACCTCCTCATAGAGAGTACGATTGCGCTATCGATTTGGTACCAGGAGCTAAGCTCCCTAAGGGTAGGATGTTTAATCTCTCTTGTCCCGAACGTGAAGCCATGAGAGAATATATCCAGGAAAGCCTGGTCAAGGTTTACATTCGCCCCTCTACTTCTCCGGTAGGTGCTGGCTTCTTCTTCGTAGGGAAGAAGGGTGGTGGTCTTAGGCCGTGCATCGATTACCGAAACTTGAATAAGGTCACTGTAAGGAACCAATAACCCCTTCCTCTGATTCCTGATCTCTTCAATCAGGTTCAGGGGGCCCAATGGTTCTCTAAGTTTGATCTTAGGGGGGGGGGGGGCGCTTATAACCTTATCCAAATCAGAGAAGGGGATGAGTGGAAGACTGCGTTTAACACGCCCAAAGGTCATTTCGAATACCTCGTCATGCCCTTTGGGTTGTGTAATGCTCCCGCGGTCTTCCAGAATTTCATAAATGAGATTTTAATAGACTACCTGGGGGTATTTCTTGCAGTGTACCTTGATGATATACTTGTATTTTCCAAGGATTGATCCTCCCACATTGAGCATGTCAGGAAGGTGCTCCAGGCCCTTTGGGAAAACAAACTCTTTGCTAAATCCAAAAAATGTGTGTTTGGGGTGCAGGAGATACCTTTTTTGGGTCAAATCCTCACTCCTAACGAATTCCGCATGGACCCTGCCAAGGTTCAGGCAGTGGCTGAATGGGTCCGACCTGCCTCCCTGAAGGCTTTACAGTGCTTCCTGGGGTTTGCTAATTATTATAGGAGATTTATTGCTAACTTCTCGGTCATCGCTAAGCCTCTTATTGACCTTACTTGCAAAGGTGCCGATCTCCTCCACTGGCCTCCGGAGGCGGTCCAGGCTTTTGAGGCCCTTAAGAGGTGCTTTATCTCTGCCCCAGTGCTGATTCAGCCTAACCAGATGGAGCCATTCATCGTGGAGGTTGACGCCTCTGAGGTGGGAGTGGGTGCTGTCCTGTCCCAGGGTACTAGGTCTCTCACCCATCTCCGTCCCTGTGCCAACTTCTCCAGGAAGTTCTCCCCCACTGAGAGTAACTATGACGTTGGCAACCACAAACTCTTAGCCATTAAGTGGGCATTTGAAGAGTGGCGCCACTTTCTGAAGGGGGCTAGGCACCAGGTAACGGTCCTTACCGACCACAAGAATCAATGTGAGCAAGTGACCAGAATGAAGGGGAAGCACCAGCTCTCGTACAAGCGCTGCGTCCCCTTCAAAACAGGTGATTGGCGGGAGTCCTGGGAGTCGGACCCCGCCAATCAGCTTCAAGCAGAAGGGGTATTAAACTTACCCTGCTCTTCAGCCGCGGCGGATGTCCTGACTCAGGATGGTGGTGACGTCATGCACTGCGCACCGGAAACAGGAAGGTAAATACTGTACTTACTATAGTAACGGGCCGTGGCTCCCGTTACTATAGTAACTTTTTTATTGTGTAGTGCGTAGTGTAGTGTATAGCTACGCCACTGGTTGGTCCCGCTTCCCTCTGGTTCTCCGAACTGGCTGTAATTTTAACAGCCGGTAAGGGAGAACCGGGGCGAACTGGGCCCCCTTCCAGCCCCGGGCACTTGCCCAGTTTGCCCTCATTATAATCCGCCCCTGGTACCAGACGTAGATGACCCTTAAGAGTCTGGAAGCCATATTACCTTTAATAAGTCACACTGCTCCCAAAGTGTTTGCAACATTATCCCACATATCCCCCACATCAATAAAATAGGTACTTTACCATCCATATTGGTACATTTGGAGGGTGGGCTATAGATTCCTATGGTATCTCTGACAGCCGTCCCAAAAATAAGCCTTAAAGAGGCTCTGTCACCAGATTTTGCAACCCCTATCTGCTATTGCAGCAGATAGGCGCTGCAATGTAGATTACAGTAAAATTTTTATTTTTAAAAAACGAGCATTTTTGGCCAAGTTATGACCATTTTTGTATTTGTACTTTGTATCAGTGGTCCCATTGCTCGCATGTCAGTGTGATGTGTCAAAAGTTTTTTTTAAAAGTTTAGTTACACTTTAACGGAAAGGTGTTATAAGTTGAAGCAGTCAGACACCCCCTCTTGCACTGTAATAACTACTGAGGGTTCTATGGGGGAAATTATACTCCATGGGGGATCTGAGTGTCCAACTCCAGGGGCGAGTCACACAGGGCCGGCCTTAGGTTGGATGGCGCCCTGTGCGGGACTCTCTAATGCTGCCCTCTACAAATACAGACAAATATACACACACACACACACACACACACACACACACGAGGCATGTATACATATATACACATGCACATGGCGTGTATACATATATACACACACACAAACAAGGCATGTATACATATACACACACACACACACACACATGAGGCATGAATACATATAGATATATACACACACACGGCATGTATACATATACACACAGTCACACACACACACACACACGGCATGTATACATATGCACCCACAAACATACACACACACACACACACACACACATAAATACAAGGCATGTATACATATATACACACACACACACACACACACACACACACACACACACACACACGGCATATATATATACATACACACACACACAGGTGACATGTATACATAAACACACACTCACACACACAAGGCATGTACACATACACACACACACACACTCACGGCATATATATACATATACACATACATATACACACACACACGGCATGTATGCATATACACACACATGGCATGTATACTTATACAGACACACACACACGAGGCATATATATATACATATATACACACAGACACACACACACACAAGGCATGTATACATATGCACACACAAACATACACACACACACACACACACACACATGGCATGTATACATATATAGACACACACACACACACACACACACACACACACACAAACACACACACACGAGGCATATATATATATATATATATATATATATATATACATATATATATACACACACACACACTCACACACACAAGGCATGTATACATATACACAGACCCGGCATGTATACATATATACACACACGCACACGGCATATATATACACTACCGTTCAAAAGTTTAGGGTCACTTAGAAATTTTCTTATTTTTGAAAGAAAAGCACAGTTTTTTTCAATGAAGATAACATTAAATTAATCAGAAATACACTCTATACATTGTTAATGTGCTAAATGACTATTGTAGCTGCAAACGTCTGGTTTTTAATGCAATATCTACATAGGTGTATAGAGGCCCATTTCCAGCAACCATCACTCCAGTGTTCTAAGGGTACATTGTGTTTGCTAACTGTGTTAGAAGGCTAATGGATGATTAGAAAACACTTGAAACCCCTTGTGCAATTATGTTAGCACCGCTGTAAACAGTTTTGCTGTTTAGAGGAGCTATACAACTGACCTTCCTTTGAGCTAGTTGAGAATCTGGAGCATTACATTTGTGGGTTCGGTTAAACTCTCTAAATGGCTAGAAAAAGAGAGCTTTCATGTGAAACTCGACATTCTATTCTTGTTCTTAGAAATGAAGGCTATTCCATGCGAGAAATTGTCAAGAATCTGAAGATTTCCTACAACGGTGTGTACTACTCCCTTCAGAGGACAGCACAAACCGGTTCTAACCAGAGTAGAAAGAGAAGTGGGGGGCCCCGCTGCACAACTGAGCAACAAGACAAGTACATTAGAGTCTCTAGTTTGAGAAATAGACGCCTCACAGGTCCTCAACTGGCAGCTTCATTAAATAATACCCGCAAAATGCCAGTGTCAATGTCTACAGTGAAGAGGCAACTCCGGGATGCTGGTTTTCAGGGCAGAGTGGCAAAGAAAAAGCCATATCTGAGACTGGCTAATAAAAGGAAAAGATTAATATGAGCAAAAGCACACAGACATTGGACAGAGGAAGATTGGAAAAAAGTGTTATGGACAGACGAATCGAAGTTTGAGGTGTTTGGATCACATAGAAGAACATTTGTGGGATGCAGAACAACTGAAAAGATGCTGGAAGAGTGCCTGACGCCATCTGTCAAGCATGGTGGAGGTAATGTGATGGTCTGGGGTTGCTTTGAAGCTGGTAAAGTGGGAGATTTGTACAAGGTAAAAGGGATTTTGAATAAGGAAGGCTATCACTCCATTTTGCAACGCCATGCCATACCCTGTGGACAGCGCTTGATTGGAGCCAATTTCATCCTACAACAGGACAATGACCCAAAGCACACCTCCAAATTATGCAAGAACTATTTCGGGAAGAAGCAGGCAGCTGGTATTCTACCTGTAATGGAGTGGCCAGCGCAGTCACAAGATCTCAACCCCATAGAGCAGTTGTGGGAGCAGCTTGACCGTATGGTACGCAAGAAGTGCCCATCAAGCCAATCCAACTTGTGGGAGGGCCTTCTGGAAGCATGGGGTGAAATTTCTCCCAATTACCTCAGCAAATTAACAACTAGAATGTCAAAGGTCTGCAATGCTGTAATTGGCTGCAAATGGAGCATTCTTTGACGAAAGCAAAGTTTGAAGGAGAAAATTATTTTTTAAAATAAAAATCATTATTTCTAACCTTGTCAATGTCTTGACTATATTTTCTAGTCATTTTGCAACTCATTTGATAAATATAAGTGTGAGTTTTCATGGAAAACACAAAATTGTCTGGGTGACCCCAAACTTTTGAACGGTAGTGTACATATACACATTCATACACACACACACACACACACACACACACACACACACACACACACACACACACACACACACACACACACACACACACACAAGGCATGTATGCATATACTCACACACACACACACACACACACACATACGGCATGTATACTTATACAGACACACACACGAGGAATGCATATATATATATATATACACATACATACATAATACACACACACACACATACAAGGCATGTATACATATACATGACACATATATAGACACTCACACACAGACAAATGTACACAGACAGGAACTTACCATTTCCCCTTGCGGCACATGTTTATTGCAGGACGGGCTGTGGGCGGAGTTTCCTGCTCTGCTCTGCACTTGCTATCTCTGCTTCCTCAGTGTGTGTAACGAGGAGCAGAGAATATAGAGTCCAAAGTACGGCCTGCACAGTGGCGCTCCCTACATGCTGGGAGGCTGCAGCGCCATGTCGCACACCTCTAAGGCCGGCCATGGGTGGGTGCCCCCATAATGCCCACTGCAGTCAGTCAGATGCCGCCCCTTTCAGTATGGTAGCGGCCCATCACTTTTAAGTTAGTGAGGGCTGGAGGCTGAGCGCAGTAAGCGGCACTCTGCCGCTCTAGTCTTTAACAACAACGACTCAGCCTCCTGCCCTCACCTCATTACTTACCAGCCGCTCTCTTCTTTTCTTCAGAAGAGAGCGTTCGGCCGCTCCTCCCGCAGACCTCCAGGTTCTCTATGCTCCTCTCTTGTGGCACGTGTAGCGTCAGAGAGGGGGAATGTACTAGCAGATGTGCGCCTATCGTGCTGCACGTCTGCTAGGTAAAGTTCGCTCCCCTGCCTTCTTCACGCGTCACACCCGGCCCTGCCACAAAATACCGCAAACCGTTTTTATCTCAGTGGCGCCGCCTGAGACGGCAGGCTCACCTCACCTCATGGCAGGTGAGTTACCCTGAATGAGCGGACCTGATTTACATGATTTAAATATACAAATATACATGATTCAGGTTTAGTGGCTTCATAAGAATATTCAGTGTCATATTAACTTTTAGACCTCATTTAAAATGAATGGCGATCTTTTACAGGTGGATCATATTAGAAATCTATGAGGAGCCTTATTATTCCTGTGTGTTTTGAACACAAAGTTTTTATCATGATCTTTTGTAAATTGTACTACATGACTAGGTAAAGATATTAAATATGCAAACTTAGAAGAACCAGATAGCAAATCAGCATAAGACACATCAGCTTTATAGGATCATAAGATATGTAAGCATCGTCTAGCTTTTCTCTTACTCACTGTAGGTAACTCATGTTTGAAATTACAGATATAGGGCAGATAATTCAAACTTATGTGAAATGATTTATGGTAATATGTTAGTACACATGAGACTGTCTATGAAGCTTTTCATTCATCCAATTCATGCTATATCTAAGCTAAATTCAACTAGAATAAGGAATTTTCTGCTTTGGCCATTTTGGTAGGAGGCTCCCCCATAAAGAAATTGATTACAGGCTATCCCGCTGCTGGGACCCCTAGTTATAAAATTTAATCTGCAGGGAAAACTGTCAACTGCAATTCCCCTGTAGCGCCACCCAGTAGCAGATTAAATAGACTATAGTCCCTGGGCTGTTAACCAAACTTGGGTAAGAGTAGACACATCTGTACAGACCCCAAGACTATTACAGACCCCAGACCAGACCCTCCAAACTAATACAGTCCCCAGAACAGACACCCTAAATAAATACAGACCCCAGACCACCTAAACTAATACAGACATCAGACCACCTAAGCACAGACCCCAGAACAGACCCCCAAAATACAGACCCTAAGCCCTCTAAACCTTATCATGTGACCTTATGTGTGCAGGTACTTTTGCCGGTCCTGCACAAAGCAGTTTTGTCATTGTTTTAGTAATGATTTACGACAAAAACTGTGACGGAACTGCAATGTGCTCTAACTCTTTGGACGTCTAAGGGCCCCCCAGGAGCCTCGAACTCACAGGCGTCCGCCCCAAATGCTCCTATGGTAGTCTGCAACTGGCACCGCCGCAGGAGAATTAAAGCATTACATGGTGCATATTGAAATCAATAAGCTGTCCGTATAATGCATGGATGTGACGGATCCCCCAGAGAGAATTTTAGTAGCAGGGTCATGCTGATGGTCAAGTCTACAAACAGCCAGGTGAATGCTTAGGACAATAGGGTGAACAGGTAAAGGAAGCTCGGTGTTTACAGCTCTGTAGAAGTGTATGGCAATACAAGATCCCATACGTAGGAATTCACATGCCATATACATTTACATATGTGATTTGCAATCTGTGACATTCCTTGCAGACTATCATGACATGCTGAGAGCTGTAGTTAGAGCCCCAGTTTGGAAACCGCTGATATTTAAAGGGGTTTTCCAGGAGAGAAAATTCAAAATTAATATAGGATCAGTGGAGGTCCGGATCTCAGCACCCACGGCGATTAGCTGTTTTGAAGGGGCCGCCATGCTCATGCAAGCACCGCTTCCTCTTCATTCCCTAAACTGCTTAATACTGTAAAACACCGACACACTTGTTGTGGTGTTTTACAATATTACAGCCTTCTCCCAGATAGGTGATAACCCTCAGGTCTTTCTCACTGCATTCCCCGCGAGGAACGGGGAGTTTGGGACCCCTGTTCTCATGCACTGTGGAGGTCCCCGTGGCTGGCCATGTATGTCAACGTAGTACAGTAATTAATTCCTCGTGGGAGAAAGTTACTGCTTTTAGGGCATTTAGACTCTAATAGAAGTCAATGTAATGTGACGTTGATGTGTAACCTGGTCAGGGCTGGCCTTACCTTGTAGGGGCACTGTGCTGTACGTTCTTTTAACACCCCCACCGATATAGTGTATTTTCATACAGTATACAAATAACTATACCAAACAGTGCCTAACAATAAGTGTCATACAGTATGGTACCCAAGTAACAGTACCATATGCTGGCCAAATAACCCTTCCATACATTTTCCTAAATAACAATGTTGTACAGTGCCGCTACTACCATAAACGGCAAGAATAATATACTGCACTTTGCCTAAATGTCCACCCGCACAATGCCTAAAATAATACCACCATACAGTGCTCAAATAATCCTAAATACCATAAGCAAATAACATCTCCAAACATAAAATAATCCAACAGTGATATACAATGTCTACATATTTTTTCATAGATTTTGTATGAATTGGAGGCCCACAGGTACAGTATGGGCCCATAGCAGGCTATAGGTGCTGTATTACAGATCCGTACATGGCCGTGTGCATGAGTCCTATTAAAAATTGGGAAAAAGTATTTCTGCATAAGTCTAAAATAATGACTGCTTTTTGTTTGTTAATATGTCGAGAAAACTCACCAGTGGTTTTGTACAATTGCACATGACCTTTCATATTAAATATCATTCCGGAGAGTTGATATAAGCAAGGCAGTGTTATTCATTCTGAATGTTTTAGTTAAGCATTAGTCCTTTATGCAATTAGATTCATGAACTTTCCAGCCAGCTGTTCGCATCTCTGGAGACTTTCTTTCGGCAGGCGAGCCTCAATACAATGCAATATTGTGTGTTAATCAAGTACATCTGAAATCCACATAATACCATTCAGAACGCGCTACCATAAGCGAGGCATTGATGAACGTGTTCACCAGTTAATATGCAAATTATACATTGCATCAAATTTTCAGACTGTTCTGTGCCTTGAATATGAATACAGTACAAAGCAAGTAAACTGCATTCTGCTAAGTGATTGTGGACGGGCATATTACAGTACATAGACTTTAAAGGGAACCTGTCAGCAGCATTTCACCTGTTAAACCAGCAATACCTGGGGTAGTGGGTGAAAATTTTTATGGAACCTATAATTATCTTCTAAGTAGCTCTGTACCTTATTACATTTTTTTCGTTTTCCTGTGCCATATGCTAATGAGCATAAAAGAGTCATATCTTCATTCATCAAGCCTTTCCGAGTTAACCCCACCTCCTTACTTTTGATTGACAGCTCTGTGACTCCCCCGGCACACATGAAATCCCGCGCTTGCGCATCGATGTATTGTTCTTGTTTGTGCGCACAACGGGAAACCTTAGCGGCGCATGCGCTGTAACTATATTTGAGGCCTGGCCGAAGCAGGGAAGGGTATCGGGCCATACATGACGGGCGCATGCTATCTCAGATGAGATTTTGGCATTCAAGGCCGGCCAGTTTTCGGCGGTGGGCAGGCATAAGAAGAGGATCGAATGAGACTGCCGGATTATTATCATAAAAGGTGCAAAATGTTTGCAGACGGTTATTTACGGTCATAGGAGGAGTTTAGGGGAGGGGATAACGGCAATGAACTTTTGACAGCAGCGGCCAGTGAGGGGTGAGGAGAGTTCAATAGGTGAAATGCTGGTGACAGGTTTCCTTTAAAGTAGAAATAAGCAAGAAAGCAGCACCCGAGGAACATGCCCCACCAGCCTCCCTCTAGCTACGCCCCTGCTTTTTTGTGGTTTCTGTTGTTGTTATGTGTGTACGATATCTAAAGTCAGGACAAGTAATATTGTATTTATAATCCTATCTTGGTCTCCTAGTTCACAGGTGACAACTTCTAGTCATTACAGTCTCCACAGAGGTTGTCATCCATCTTTCCGCAGATCTTGGATGGCATAAAATTTTAGTTGCGTTTTTTTTTTTCATGTCTCTAACTAGATTTTAATAATAAAGAACATAATGGGAATTTTTTAAATCCCTTGAAATTTTAATATCACAATACATAAGGTTAATGTATCCAAGTGGATCATATGTAAATATATTTTTATTATATACAATGTGTTACATCCACAGCCGCGGACTGTCGGGAATACTCTCCCCTCGACGACCGCAACCATAGACTTGTGAGTGCTGGTCCCCATCCTCCTCCCCAGTAGACGCCCCACCCTGCTGTGTCCCAAAGGGTGCACGCGCACACTCGCACCCGGCCTTAAAGGGCCAGTGCGTGCACATGTAAATAATCAGTAATTAGCCCATGATCACCCTGGACTATAAGAAGGGCCCTGCCCCTTTACTCCTTGCCTGAGCATTGTTCGTATTTCTCTTTTAGTCTTGCAAATGGTCCCTTAGTGTTATCCTGTTCCTGTGCCCTGCTACCTGTATCCCGTGTTGTAGGTGTTCCTGTGCCCGCTATAGTGTCGGAGTCAAGTTCTGTTATCGGTCACGTCTGCTGTGTATACACCACGACTGGTGTCATCTGTCTCGTCTGCATCACCTGCCGTCAAGATCCCACCTGTGCCTAGCCATTGCTACTGTCTGGACTATTACAGGTACCCTTGTGCTTGGACTATATATATTGACTTGGTACACTGTAGTTTGGCCAGCTGCCATCCCACTACTGATCGTGACACAATGCATAATCACAGCTGAAAAAGGAAAGTTAAACCATACAGTGTACTATAACATTTTAAAACACCCAATAAAAGCAAACACCATTAGACAATGTCAAGTGAAGGTTCAGGTCAAGCCTGTGCGAACTATGCATTTGTGTGCTGGACAGTGAAGTGCGGGATTCTGTTATGGCATATAGTGGGTAATCTTTATCTAATGTGGTATTGGATATGGCTTTTCCTATTATAGTGCAATCTAAATTGGTATGGACATATCGTATATATCTTTGCTGTTTGCATAAAATGTTTTTTTACCCCAACTTTACTGATTATTGATCTAGTGGTTATGTATTGTTAAATACGCCTGTACCTGCACTTGCCATTGTCCAATATTGTTTGTTTTTTGGGTGTTTTTAATTAACTTTTTTCAGCCGTGTTTATGAATTGTACACAATATTTTTATATGATCCACTTGGATGCATTGCCTTTTTATATTGTGATATTAGAATTTCGAAGGATGTTTTATGTTTCTATTATTCGTGGTAGATTAATTTTTTTTTGTGTTTGGTCATGTGGTCTGTTATCCCTTGTAGGTTAATTTAAAAAAACATACTGCAGTTTAGCAGTTTTCACACTGGCCACAGATTTCTTACAATAAGCTAACACTTTTGTCACTTTTCAGCTTGTGCTGTGTGTTTTTTCTGTAACACATCTATGGAGGTAGCTAAAATAGGGTCACACCTCTGACAATAGGTGATGGTAACAGCTTAGCTTGCCCTCCCTCCTCCTCGCTGCACAGAGACTTCTGAAATGTCACAGAGCATGCCCACAACACTCTGCCATAGAAGTAAATAGGTCATTTTCTGACTTAAAAAATATGTAGTCAGAAAAAGAAAACAGATTATTGTGTGGAACAAAAAAATGAATAAACAAAATAATTGGTTAAAAAAATATATAAAACATGCACACGAAAACTACGAAGCAACAGTTTCTATTAAATAGCAGTAAATTAGTCTAAAAAAAACCCAAATATTATATAATCCCTTAATTGTTACAACACTTAAAATAAATGTAAAAAATAGGAATAATTCAAGACGTTCAGAGAACTACAAAAAGAAAATCCCCCAAAAAGCAAAGGTGGAATTGTATGGTAGGCTTCAAGTCAAATAAACTCATTGGTCCATTAAACTGTCCCCACTGGGAGACCCATGTCAGGTTCAGAGAACCCCTTGAACTCATATAAAATCACAAAATAACTGAATACACCACAAGAAGAAAATAAGTATTTTGTCTACATTCTTATATTTTAGGCAGGTTGGTGGGTCCCGCAGGCATGGTATATGGGTACAGTTGCAATTGTACAACCCCCGATAGTAAATATTAACTTTTCAAATAGGAATAATTGCTTGTGGATCTGTTGACTGAAGAAAGTTTGCAGTATGTTGTAGCCTAACTTTTACACCAGTAGCTGTAAAGTAACACAGCTGTGATCAGTAAGGAAAATAACAAGCCCATAAAATGCCGTCTGCTCCTGATTATGTATTCCTAGTATGGGGCAACCTCATTGGGCGCTTTTAATCCAAATGTATTTTCTCCTAGTTGGATTTTAATCCAGAAATTGAATTTTATTACTTTATCCTGGACTGAAATATTGTTGTGAGCAAATACAAAAATCTCTATTGAACTTATTTCTAGAAATGTACATTATATAACGCAGAAAATCCAGATGTGACTGCGCAGTTAACCCCAATGTCCCACTCTCTCCTAAGCCTCAATCATTGGGTCCAGGAAGCTGACATAAGAACAGCTGTCTTTAAAGAGGCTCTGTCACCAGATTTTGCAACCCCTATCTGCTATTGCAACAGATCGGCGCTGCAATGTAGATAAGAGTAACCTTTTTTTTTTTTTTTTTTAAACGAGCATTTTTGGCCAAGTTATGACCATTTTTATATTTATGCAAATGAGGCTTTCTAAAGTACAACTGGGCGTGTTTAAAGTTATGTACAACTGGGCGTGTATTGTGTGTACATCTGGGCGTTTTTACTTCCTTTACTAGCTGGGCGTTGTGAATGGGAGTGTATGATACTGACGAATCAGCATCATCCACTTCTCTTCACAATGCCCAGCTTCTGGCAGTGCACAGACACACAGCGTGTTCTCGAGAGATCACGCTGTGACGTCACTTCCTGCCCCAGGTCCTGCATCGTGTCGGACGAGCGAGGACACATCGGCACCAGAGGCTACAGTTGATTCTGCAGCAGCATCAGCGTTTGCAGGTAAGTAGCTACATTGACTATCTATCTATCTATCTATCTATCTATCTATCTATCTATCTATCTATCTATCTATCTATCTATCTATCTATCTATCTATCTATCTATCTATCTATCTATCTATCTATCTATCTATCTATCTATCTGTGTTACCTATCGGTGATCTCTACAGAACAGGAAGTGTCAGGCTACTGTGAAGCTCAGTGGTCAGTGTGAAAACTGCAAGATTTCAGGTATATTTTTAATATAAATAATGACATAGAAAATGTAAAAAAAAAACACCAACAATTCCTAAAAAATATGTTTAATATAAAAACTTGATTTAACTTTCTCTGTGCCTGCTTGTGACATGAAGGGGACACTGTTGTCATTGGTAATATTGTCTTTCCTTTACTTCTAAAATGCAGGATCAGTGAGTCAAAACTGATTTTGTTTGACTCTGCAGATCCAATTAATATTTTAGTCATGGAAAGAAAATCCATGTCACAGGCAGGTGCAGGGACAGCTAAAACAACCCCTATACTTTGTCGTAAGTGTGATTTGGGGGTGGGGGGACGACATTGGAGTTGAGTCCGATCAGATTTTAAATTCAGATTTTAAGTGGAGTGAGGTTTTAAAGTGAACTTCCAATGATCAGAGAAAAAAATCCGCAATCTCTGCACGACCTGCTGAACCAAACAGGAAACAGAAGGGGTATGACAATGTGCAAAATAGATATCACAACATGGATAGAAGGGGAGAAAAGAGAAGAGGTTAGAGAACAATCACACAGGTTTGTAATCTGCTTGTAGTCACACAGGCTTGCAATCTGGAAGATCATGCCACCTTGTAATTCAGGAGACCAGTCTGCCGCTCCTTAGATATCAGGTAAAAAGCTTGCTGGTTTTGAATGGGGAGAAATGGCACCGTGAAGAAAAAACTTCACACATTTACTTGATGTTTATATTTTTCAGCAATTTAAATGTTTCATTCTAGAATGAAAGATCGTACACATAAAGGGGTTGTTCAACATTAAAAAAATATGGCTGCATTCTTCCAGTTACAACGCCACACCTGTCAATGGGTTATGTGAGGTATTGCGGATGTAATACCACACACAACATGCAGACAGCTATGGCGCTGTTTTTCAAAAGCAGCCATGTTTTTCTAATTCTGGACAACCCCTTTAAATGAGAACGGTATATTTCTTCACTTTACTATCTGCAGTTGCACTTATCTACTGCAAACTACCACAAAGACTTCAACAACTTACTTCTATCTTTAAAGTGCAGCTAAACGTTTGCCAAACTTCTGACGTATTATAGCGACATGTCACAAGTTTGGATTGGTGGGGGTCTGAGCACGGAGACCCCACCAATCGCTAGAACGAAGCAGCTGAAGAGCTCGTGTCTGTTTGGCTTTTTCCCAGAAAGCCGATGTATCGGAGTACAGGCTCGTAGACTTTCTATTCAGTCCGTACACGATACATTTATTTCCGGATATAGCCGAACAGAAACAAAGCGTCTAAGCGCTCACACGAGCACTTCAGCTGCTTCATTCTAGCAATTGGTGGGGGTCTCCGTGATCGGACCCCCACCAATCCAAACTTCTGACATGTCACTATGAAAAATAAAATGAAAAACACTTTCTCAATCATTAGACACACTTTCAGTAGAAGTTCCTTTTTGCAGAATATTGGAGTGCAGCTGAGAAGAGAGATTTGTGAACTGTATCTAGGGTGTTCAAAGTATATTCTTGTTTTTCTTTTTTTTTGGGCATTTCATTTTTAAGAATAAATGATTAAAATAATAAAAAAAAAATTTCCGATAAAAAATTCTAATTCATTAACCCCTTAGTGACCAGCCCATTTTAGGCCTTAATGACCAAGCTATTTTATTCGTTTTTCTATAGTCGCATTCAAAGAGCTATAACGTTTTTAGTTTTTCGTCTACATAGCTGTATGAGGACTTGTTTTTTGCGGGATTAGCTGTGCTTTTTAATGGCACCATTTTTGGGTACATATAATTTTTATATTAACTTTTATTAACCTTTTTGGGGGGGATTATAAAAAAAACCTGAAATTCCGCCATTGTTCTATGCGTTTTTAAATTGACGCCGTTCACTGTGCGACGTAATTAACATGTGACCTTTATTCTATGGGTCGGTACGATTACGGCGATACCACATATGTGGAGGTTTTTTTATGTTTTACGACTTTTGCACAATAAAAACACTTTTGAACTAAAATTATTTGTTTTTGCATCGTCGCTTTCCAAGAGCCGTGATTTTTTTATTTTTCCATCAATGTAGTGATTTTTTGGGCTTGTTTTCTGCGGGACAAGACGTAGTTTTGAATGGTACTGTTTTGGGGTACATGGGACTTATTGATTCATTTTTATTATGACTTTTTTGGGGGGCAATGGAAAAAAATTGCAATTTCGCCATAGTTTTTGGCGTTTTTTTTTTACGGTGTTCACTTTGCGGTTTAAATTACATATTAACTTTATTAATGGAGTCATTACGGTCGCGGCGATACCACATATGTGTACTTTTTTTTTTTTTTTACACTTTTACTAAATAAAACCACTTTTTATGGAAAAAAATGGTTTTATTTATTTTTTTACTGTACTTTTTATTAATAATCTTTATTTCACTTTGATGACTTATTTTATTAGTCCCACTAGGGGACTTTACTGTGCGATGTTCCGATCGCTGCTATAATGCTCTGGTATACTTCGTATACCAGAGCATTATTGCCTGTCAGTGTAAATCTGACAGGCAATCTGTTAGGACGTGCCTCCAGCGCGTCCTAACAGGCATATGTCCAGGGCAGACCTGGGGGCTTTTATCAGTCCCCCGGCTGCCATGACACCCCATCGGAGACCCGCGATTGCATTCGCGGGCCGCCGATGGGTGACAGAGGGAGCTCACTCCCTCTGTAAACAAAGTTAAATGCCGCGGTCGCTATTGACGGCGGCATTTAACGGGTTAAACGGCCGCGATCGAAGTAAACTTCGATCGCGGGCGTTGGAGCAGGAGCTCAGCTGTCATCAGACAGCAGAGCCCCGGCTCCTGCCTGCACGGGAGACCCGTGCAGGACTTAGACTAGGCTGACGTGAAAAGGCGTCGATCGCCGATCTCAGGTCACGTCACAGAGTGGTGGCAGCGGTGGGATCCATATCTCGGTTGGAGTGACTGCCCATATTTTCAGCTGTCCCCACAGCCAGGATATCGCCGCTGTACATCAGTAAGGTTTTGTTCTGTTTCTTTTATCCCTTTTATTTTCATAAACTGTTTGATTGCATTGTAACTGTATGTATATTTTTTATCTTTTAATCTGACATCTATTTTATGTATTGCACTGCACTATTGTGTATTAAATCTGAAATATTTATAAGTCTCTTCCTTGTAGTCTTACGGAACTTAATCTTCCGAAGGTGAGGAACGTTACCTGTATTTTATGTTCAATTTAGATAACCTGTGTTATAGGAACTGGTGTTAAGGGAACATAGAGACTTAGGCCCCTATTGCCTAGATAAGTATAGGTGGTGGTAGCATACTGTGGTATAAATTATTGGGGTGTTGGAAACTACAGGAGTAATTTAGCATAATCCTGTCATCTAGAGTAGGTGGGCGTGGATTTATGAGGTAAATTAATAAACTCAGTAGTGTAGTTCACCCTAGTTCACACGGGGTCTTTTGCCGAGTTTTTTGACGCGGAAACCGCGTCGCAAAACTCGGCAGAAACGGCCCGAGAACGCCTCCCATTGATTTCAATGGGAGGCGTCGGCGTCTTTTTCCCGCGAGCAGTAAAACTGCCTCGCGGGAAAAAGAAGCGACATGCCCTATCTTCGGGCGCTTCCGCGTCCGACCTCCCATTGACTTCAATGGGAGGCAGGAGAAAGCGTGTTTTATGCCCGCGGCGCTCAATGGCCGCGGGCGAAAAACGGCGCGATAATTGCTATTCACACGGAGTATTTTGGGGGAGGAATATCTGCCTCAAAATTCCGTTTGGAGCTTTGAGGCAGATATTCCTCCCCCAAAATACTCCGTGTGAACATATGTGCACACACACTAATTACGTCCGTAATTGACGGACGTATTTCGGCCGCAAGTCCCGGACCGAACACTCTGCAGGGAGCCGGGCTCCTAGCATCATACTTATGTACGATGCTAGGAGTCTCTGCCTCGCTGCAGGACAACTGTCCCGTACTGTAATCATGTTTTCAGTACGTGTGACAGTGGTCCTGCAGCGAGGCAGGGACTTCTAGCATCGTACATAAGTATGATGCTAGGAGCCCGGCTCCCTGCACTGAGTTCGGTGCGGGACTTGCGGCCGAAATACGTTTGAATCCCTTATATTTGTAATCAGCTAAATGCATTACTTATGATATCTGTGCTGCCACCTGGCGGACGTATTTTGGAATGACACCTACCATAAGATTACAAAAAAACCCACATACAGTACATCTGAAACGGTTTTGATGATATTTTATTGAAAAGGTACATTAAAAAAATACATAGAAATTAAAACCATTAATGACCGCAGAAAAAAAATGCTCTAAATGAATGTGCTTGAAAAGGCTTGCTTTTGTGCTCCATTGTTCAATGTGCTGTGACAACCTAATAATTGAACATTTCAAATGTTACCCTTTTAACTGAATACATCTTCAGTAAAATACCAGTATTACAATTAGTGTTTAGAAATAAAAAAAAAGACAGACATTCAACTATAAATACCTTATACTCTGTACATTATTGCATTAAGGAGCCACCAAAAACGAAGTGGCATTAATAAAAATAAAGAAAATAGCTTTAAAACAGAAAATAGACCATTTATAAACTTACACAACTTGTATTATCTCCATATGAGAACAAAGAAATGTTCTGTGTGATCATTCTGGGTATATATATTAAATATATATTTGCTCTACTTTACTAGTATCTTAGATGATTTATGTTCGAAAGCAACTAAAGAACGTAGATGATTTCTCTTCAAGACAATATAATGTAATATGGCTTTTCTAGGTTGGATCATCTATCAAAACTGGAACGCAAATGAAAAAAAATAAAATTGCATCAAAGCTGAGTTGCCTTCCATTTGTTACACAGCATTTAGATTCTAGAACTATACAAGACATGACAACGTTTGGGTCTAGAACAATACTACACGTTCCCTGTAAACTGCACAATTTGATCACATAGAATAATACTTTATTTTAGCCGCTGATTTGGTGTCATCCACAATAAAGCACTTTTCTTTAGTCTATAGATTCTACACTTCAAGATGGACATTTGGATTCCAAACATGTATATACATCAAAGGACTAGGAAGACCCCCATTTTCAAGTCTGCCAGGAAAAAAAAACAACAACTGCATTTGCTGATGATACAAAAGAACAAAACGGATCACAGACAAGGTTCCTACGTGAGCTTAGAAAGAGCTTGCTTTTCACAACACAGACCGCAAGTATTTCGGAGATTGTTTACTGAGCTTTTCATAATGGCAAAGAATGGCTGAGCCTGTGTGCTGTCTCGTCTTCAAACGACCCTTTAAGAGAAGCAACGACAGTGCAAGGACTCTGTAAAGGAGCTGTCGATTCTAGTCCCTTGTCCATGGTAAGCGACTACCGGCTCGAATACTCTTAATACGGTGCAAACAGAATGGAGGCTGTAGTTGCTCGAATGGCGGCGTGTGCTGGTCTTAAAAAGGTAGGGGTTAACCCAGACCCCTGAAACAGAGAATTGTGGGGCCGTGGTGGTAATGAGAGTGTTGATGTTATAAGCGGTGAAGACAAGAAAGTTGGTGTTAAAGGCTTGATCATGTCTTTCTGGAATGCCAGTTTTGCCTGAAAAAAATAAATTGGCATGAGATAAAGATAAACTTAATTTATTAATATATTTTTCTCAGTTATCGCTTGTATTAGGGCCTACAGCACAACATCCAAAATCTTGCTTGCCTAAGGGTCCTTTTACACTGCCAATACGGGCCGTAAAAATGAGCACCGATCAACAAAACAGCTCGTTGATCGGTGTTCGTTCGCTCCTTTCACAAGGCATTATGATCAGTAATGTAGGGAGACGAGTGATCGTTACTACGATCGCTCGTCCCCATGCATTTCTATCATGTCGGCAGCACATCTCCCTGTTTACACAGGGAGGTGCGCCGCTGACAACGATAATATTTTGTGCTGCAGAAACGATACGATCAGCTGATGAACAAACGTTTTCCCGTTCATCGGCTGATCGTTGCCCTGTTTACGCAGGGCAATGATCGGGAACGAGCGTTCATATGATCCTATAGCAGGACGGAAACGTTGCAGCTTGTGCTGGCTTAATAAACCACCATTTTTTTCACTAACACGGAGTGCTGTGGGATTTTCTTCAATATTGATCTATATCCCCTGAATCAGGATTACCTGCTTGCACCTGAGACCATCTTGGAACTGCATTTTGAGTACTGCTGCTTTTCCATTGTATATATATATATATATATATATATATATATATATATATATATATATATACATATATATACAGATATATATATATATAAATATATATATAAATAAATATATATAATGTTTTTCATTTTATTAAATTTATATAACAGTACAAAACATTAAAATGATCACATAGACAAATTTTAATACTTTTCATCCACCCACTTATCAAATATACACCATTTCTGTACCACCCTCCCCTAATATATCTTTATAGGCATCAGAGCGCTGTTTTTCTGAAGAGCTTCATAGTATGTTATTCCCTTCACACAAATGAAGATAAATTATATAATTCTGGCTGCCTGCAGCCACCTCTAGGGGGCGTTCACAGGGTACATATTTACACATCCTTCATTGAATGTAATACAAAATTCATCATTTAGCTCTATGACTATACAGGGACATTTGAAGCTCTACTTTTCTGTTACAGTCCCTGTTTAGGCGTTCACTTTAATCTTTATTCTCACGTTCATTTGCTTTTATTGTCATATTAAACCACAATTCATAATAACATGTGAAATTTCGTTAGGCATAGTAATACATACTTTCCCATTTTTATGTATTTTCTCCTTTCAGGTTATAATGGAGGAAAATAAAAATAACGTAAAACAGAAATTTATATTTTAAAACACATACTAGGTATAATATTAGCTCAGCTGCTTCTGACCCTTACTCTGATAATACCATGTGCCATGTAAAATGTTGATAAACTAGAATATTTAATTATAGTGCTTAAAATGAAGCAATTAGCACTGAAAATAATCAATGTAATTATTGCATTTTCCTTTTTTCAAGACACAATTTATTCACACTAGCACTGATACTTCTGAAATATTGTCTAAAATCAATTGAATCTGCTGAACTATAACTTGCGTTCTAAGGGTACGTTCACACACAGCGTAAATACTGCGGGGGGGGGGGGGGGGGGGGGGTTTCCTTCTGGATTTTCCATGCAGAAATTCTGAGGCGTATTAGAGTAGCAGCAAAGTGATTTTAATAAATCTCATCCACACAGGAAACTGAAAATTGACCTGCGGTGCGAATTCTCAATCTGCAGCATGTCAACCTTTCTTGCGAAAATGCAGCGGAATTTCTGCACGGAAAACACGACCTGAAATTCTCCAGTGTTTACGCTACGTGTGCAAATAGCGCAAAATAGTGCTGTTTATTTTCTAAAGAACAGGAAGGGTAGACATTTTTAGATACTATAGACACAAAAGTTAATTTCCTATTGTTTATCATAGGGCTCCGAGGCACTGAGCCTGTACGTTGCCACAACAGTCCCTATGGCTCCTTAATATGGAGCCGTAGGCACTCCGTGTATTGTCGTATGGTGCCTCTGTTTGGCACCACATTTTACCCTAGAAGCAATTCTCCATGATATGTATGCCTCTGTATGAAATCTGAGCCACATGGAGGTACACCATGGGTCCATAGATTTCTATTGGTGCCATATTACGAATTAATACAACATGGATCCGTAATAAAGCTGTTTGCATGACCCTGTATTCTGGAAGAGCTCATTACATCATATTGTATGGTGTAGTCTGTTTTACTATAGTGACTAAAAAACGTTGCGAATCCTGTGGCTCTCCAGCTATTGCAAAACTACGACTCCCAGCATGTTCCCAGCAGCAGCAGAGCCACAGGTTGCAGACTACTAGTTTACGCTATGCAGCACACAACCCTGGGGTTCTAGGGATTGCTGAGGCTTTCTCACACTTTGGTGGTTATATTTCACTAGCTAGGAAAATAAAGGCAGGTACAGACAGCAACCATGATCTTTACATGCAGTAAATTTCCCAAGAGAAGCAATTTTAGGAACATTTTCTAGAATGTGACAGGATGGTAATCCTCTTGTGAAGCACTCTGTAAAGCTGGCCATACATAGTGGCTGGTTAAAAAATGTGTAGAGGAGGATGAGCAGTTGCGACTCTGGAGTCACTTATATTGGTGACAAACAATATAAATCGTTTTGTAAAACCCCATTTAGGTAACAAACTGGACTTGGGCCCCACAGCAAAGAAAAAAAATGAGGCCGCTTCCAGGTGCTTCTTGATACCACCGCACTTTTTAGCACATCCCAGGTGCCCCCAACCCTATTTTCAATACTTGTGTACATTTTCGACTTCCTTGTTTACTATTATTGCAGCACATGTGAAGACCACATCTCTCTGAAGGTTCTAATTACCTATTTAAATGGGTATGAGACCATCCTGGAATGGGTCCCCTCTTCCCAGAGGCCCTAAAACAACTACATGAGCTACCTCCATGGTACTTACGCCCTTGCAAAGAGCATTTTCTTGCATGGCTGGCAACACTCTCGTAGTGTGGCAACCAGGATCTGTGAGGGCTTATACCATAGTAAGCTATAGCATATTGCTGAAATATGCTATATATTACAAATCGATGAGGTCCCATCTCTGAGACTTCAAACGATCCTTAGAATGAATGGAGTATGGTCGCGTTGACTTTTTCCGGGTACTACGCCAGTCACAACAAAACTCCAACACATGGGACCGAGTTTGAGAACAGAGGGGGGATGCTGGGCTTTACTAGCACTCAAGCGTATCATTCTAGGGATCCGGTAAGGGCGGGTCCCAAATGTCAAACCCCCAACAATCAGTTGTGACATATTGGGGTATCTGTGGCATTTATGTGTGCCTAAGTGCTTGCCTTAGCTGCCCTTGTGTAGATTCTGATCTGTTTGCATGATGGCGCACATCAGGCACTGAAATAATGTTATAAGAGGGCAGGCCATGACTGGTAAGTCTTGGCTCCTTCCCTGGATTTATAGATGTGTCCACCCTTAACTTTGCTTGAATTTATATAAGAAATCCAATTTTTTATGATACAAATTCAATATAGCATTGCAACATGCTAGCAAAACAGGCTGCAATTCACTTCATAACCACTGGGTAGCCATATAAGACAAAGATAGTATAGACATCTCGTGACAGAGTATCGCCAAATCATATTTTCTTTCAAAGCTGGTCATCTCCCCACATACATCTCAGGATAGGATAAGAGAAAAGGTAAGAAAGGACACATCTCTTGGAGGATCTGATATTTACTATTTATTCGTCTTGCATCTTATGGCAGTTTTAATAGTTCTTATTGATTTGATGTACTGTGTTATATGGTGATTTGAGAATCTGTCTGGAATGAGATTGTCTGGATTGACTACAGCTGTAAATTTCCTTGCAGGGAATAATAAGGTATGACACGTCTGGTGAGTCACAGTCAGTACTCACAGATCTCACACACGGCCTGTCTGATGCCGCAGCCACAAGCCATTGCTTGTTAGCGAAGGAGATTTCAGTATCTGCAGCTATCACTGTTATCAAACTGAAGACAGAGATGCAGCTGAAAGCTGAGCTTATCCAGAAACAGAAGACGTAGAATAAAAGAATATTGGTACATTGGCAAGAAATAATTATGGAGAAATAACTAGTTGTGGACAATTAGGACCAAATATAACATATGGGAAAATATGTAACTCCCAAGTTAGCAGGCACAGCAGCTTTTATGGGACCCAGTAGCTGAGAACTGGACGACCCCCTCCATTCTTAAAGGAATTCTCCAAATTGATAAATAAAAATACTTTTTCATGTACTCACATTACTGTATATATACAACATTCCCCTAAGGATGTCACATCACCTGACTGCAGCCTTGTGAGGTGACGTCACTATGGACAAAACGTCATCAGACCAGCCGCAGGCAATGAGGATCAGCAGCAACGCAGAAATGCCGGAGAAACGATGATATTAGTATATGGAAAAGGTTATTTTTTTTTAATTTTATACCCATAGAAACTAGTTATTAGAAGTTGGCCCCACTTTAGTTAGGACAGTAACGACAGTGAAAGTTCGCTGCAAGATGTAAGGTACAGAAAAGACGGGAGAGCAAGAGCGAAAGATTAAAATTCCAGGAGAGGGAGAAACAGACGAAAAATATACATCAAGCACTAAGACTATGGGAAGTAGCAAAAGATACAAGGAACAGATAAATAGGAGATGGTGCGAGAGAAGAAAACCCCCTATTATAAACATGTTAAAGAGGATGTCACCTGGACAACCCCTTGTCTAAATGAGAACCCTATTTCCAGCGGAAGCTGCAGTCTCTATTCTAGCTAAATAAAGGGGGGGGGGTCTATGATGTCTTATGCTCTAATACTCTCATATATTATTGGAGAGGGGACAACCTCTTTAAATCATATTAGTCATAGTCTGTTCCCTAATACCCTAGCTGAAGAGGGCAAGCGTAAATAAGTGAGGCCCATTCCAGGTTTTTCTATGAAATTCCCGGGGTTAGGTGTTATGCCCCATTTTGTGGGTGGGAGATATGGCTCTAAATGTGCAACCCAAAAACAAAAATCCTCCCCGTTACTCTCTGAATACTGTGTAATACAGAGCGTCAGGGGGCATTTTATGAGATATTCCCTAAGATCTGCCCTAAGAACTGGAAGAATCACCGACTGAATCAGCAAAATGAGGTCTGGGTTAAAGAGGCTCTATCACCAGATTATAAATGCCCTATGTCCTACATAATCTGATCAGCGCTGTAATGTAGATCACACCAGTGCTTTTTATTTTGAAAAACAATCATTTTTGAGCAAGTTATGAGCAATTTTAGATTTATGCTAATTAGTTTCTTAATAGACAAATGGGCGTTTTTTTACTTTTTACCGACTGGGCGTTGTACAGAGGATTGTACGACGCTGACCAATCAGTGACCAATCAGTGACCAATCAGTGACTAATCAGTGTCATACACTTCTCATTGTTCCAGCCCTGCTTCTTTCACTGCACAATCACACTGTAACAATGGGCTGGAACAATGAGAAGTGTATGATGCTGATTAGTCACTGATTGGTCAGCGTCATACACTCCTCTGTACAACGCCCAGTTGGTAAAAAGTAAAAACACCCCCAGTTGTCTATCAAGAAATTCATTAGCATAAATCTAAAATTGCTCATAACTTGCTTAAAAATGATCGTTTTTCAAAATAAAAACCACTGTTGTTATCTACATTACAGCGCCGATCACATTATGTAGGAGATGGGGCACTTATAATCTGGTGACAGAGCCTCTTTAATATCACCACCAGGCAAACACTTTTCATGCTGTGGATGGGCCTATTGTGACTACTGCTACTGGGGTTACTGCTAGTAATCAGAGTCAAATTCAGTTTTTCATTTTGCTTAGTTTTACCATTTATTAGCAGAAGAAGGGGCACTTTTCAATCTTTTTAGTGAAAGCCAGACCTAGTGCCCCCATTCTCTATGACTTGCCACACAGAAGATGCCAGATAGTGTTACAATACCCCTGCAGTGCTACTGATAATTAGACAGAGGCAGAATTCGGCTGGGGGTTCAGTGGCATTCTTTCTTAGCAATCGGTGATTCGAGGCTAGGGGCAGTTTGATCGTGGTAACCCATGGACTACACTCCTAATCAGTGAATGCATCACTTTGGTATAATAACCTCATGAAATCCATAATCCGATCAATATATCTGAAGATTTGACATTCTACGGCGTACGCAGATTCTAGAAAAATGTTTTACTGGAAGTGGAGTATTAAAAATGGAATATATGGCACAGTATCACAGTATTATACTCTTCCTAGTCAAACAATGAACTGCCATGTTGTACGAGAATGTTCATTTGAAATGATAGTGGTGTTAGCACTTAAAGTACAGTGTTTCAGTGCTCCTCAAGACCTCCACTTTATTTTTAAATTGCAGAACCTCTTTCAATACGTCTTCCTATATTTCAAGCCTGATTGCATCTTTTTTCATTTTCTTTTAGTGCGGAGTTTGGTTCAGCAGGTTGCTGATTGGAGCTCTTGACCCCTGCAGAGAGCACAAAGGAGTGGCTATCCAGTCTGAACTATTACGGATTCTACCGCTGAGGCTACAGAATATTGAAAGTTTTCTACATTCTTCCAACTGCACTGGAGAGTCCATCAAGAGTACATTTATAACAAATTGCACACCAGTATGAAATGCATTAGTTAATGTACTTTCAATTGAAGTAAGTGCCCCCTATGTCATGCTCTACACAATACAATCAACTATATAATACAAACGTTGGTACGTAAAGAAAAGTATAACCGTAACAATTGCCTTCACCCATCCTGTCCCCGTCTGAGTACATGTCCCCAGCTGCTGCCGCTTTATAGAATGAAAATATTAACCAGCTCGATTCACTTTTAATTTTACCGCTAACTATCTACTAAGATGTTTTGAAAGAAGTGTAGATACATAGTAAGGCCTTATTCGCACAGTAGGTGCCTATCCCACTCCTAAAGTTATACCTAACTGGTCCAAAGATTAATGGAGGTCTTCATATTCCTGCAATATGGCTGCACGCTTAGGTCCAGAGCATTGGTTGTCATGAGCTGCCAAGCACGTGTACCCATGGATCTCAGGAACGGTGGGGAAAAGGTAAATATAACTTTGGGAGTGGGGTGAGGTCTTGAACGGTCATTAATAAAACTAATATACAAGATAATTCCATTGTTTCTTATGAAATCAAGTATATTCTCTATGAATCTGCCACTTTTTAACTACATATTTGTTATGTTATTCATTACTAATAAAGTTGTTGTAATGATGGGGGTAGGGAAACAGACAAGTGAGCCCTAATCTACCCACCACTCTGTCCCTGCCTACTTGCAACGACCCGCCCTAGGCGACGGGGTACAACTGGGCGGCGTTCCCTACGCTCAGTAAGTGCACGAGACAAACAGACAAGGGAACACAAAGCTAAGGGAAATGGGGCAGTTGCCCACGGCAACACCGTGAGCAACAAGAGTGGTGAACGAGCCGAGTCAAAGCAGGAGTGCACGAGGTACCAAACGCAGAGCAGGAGAGTAGTCAGTAAGCCGGGGTCAGTATGGAGCAGGATCAAATAGTCAGAAGCTGTAGCTGGGCCAGGAAACCACACAAGAAGAATCACAAGCAAAGGAGGAACAGGAAAGGCAGGTATAAATAGACAGAGGGCGGGAGCTAACTCCGTCTGGCCAGGCTGCGATAGGCTCTCCCACTCCTAAGCCTGCCATACTGAGTGGGGGAAGATGGAGTCAGTCTCAGAGACATAGACTCAGGTGCAGACTGATTACCTATGGGCGTATCCACAGAAGTTGTGCCTGGCAGATCCTTTACAGTTGTAAGTTCAATTTACTTACCGCTAAAATACTAGGACTGCGCTGAAGTTTGTTGTATGGGCTATATTTAGGCTTCATTGGCTTTCCTGCTACTCTGTCCTTATGTCTTCTGCTGGAGATGTGCTGAAATAATACAAGACAAATCAATTTAGTTGGAACCAATGTATACAGAAGGGGAAATCCACCCAAAATCAACAGATCACGTCATGGAGTCTGTAAGCCATTGCTTGGTTAGAATTTTGTGTCAGTGGTGCTGAATAGGTTTGATAAGTCTAAGGCCAAATTCAGACTATCGTGTGGGTCCCGTTTTCACGGATCCCCATAGACTTCAGTCTATCGAGGGAACGGAAATAAATAGGACATGTTCTATTTTTCAACGGACCCTTCAGACGGTCCGTTGAAACACAGGCGTGTGAATGGCCCCATTGAAATACATGCGTCCGTTGTTTTACCGGCCGTTACACAGACGTATACCACGGTCGTCTGAATTCGGCCTTAGGGCCATCACAGGACCTTTCTTTTGTAAATCAGTGGTGGTCCAAGTTAATGGACTTCATTAATGTTATCATCTGACACAGATCTATATGTCAGAAGATTAAGCTTCGATGGATTTCTTTTTAAGAAGATAAAAAACTTTGGAAATGTCACTAGTGACCAAATGGGTTAGCAGCCCCCATTCTTCAGTTGACTGTATGAAGGTTTAAGCATCATCTATTTATTATATGATATCTTGGTTAAAAAAAAAACATAAAATTTTATTAACAAAGTATAAAACAAAGTCATTTCAAAAATAATTCAAAAACATGTCAGAAGGTATCACTCAAAACAAAGATACTTGTTCCCTTGTTTGATCGCACTATTATGAATGTTCACTTATGTGTCTCAAGTATTTTTTGGAAGTATCACATATTTCACATAAAAAGAAGAGCTGTGGCAATGAGGTTTGTACTTTCGGAAGGAAAGAAAGATAAAAAGAGAATTAAGGACCTCCAAGTAAAAATTGGGTGGTAACACCATGAACAATTATAGTAAAAAAGGGAGTAAGAAGCCAGCATCTCAAAATTAACGGGGTTATTCCATATGTAAAACTCCTGCCTATATGCCCTTTTAGGGCATATGTACATCAAAGAGGGTATACCTCTATTAGTCAGAGCAGAGGGGCATTGCAAACAGCAGATCTCTCCCTGGCAGACTCGGCATGGCCAATTTTAAAGGGGTTAAAGAGGCTCTGTCACCAGATTTTGCAACCCCTATCTGCTATTGCAGCAGATAGGCGCTGCAATGTAGATTACAGTAACGTTTTTATTTTTAAAAAACGAGCATTTTTGGCCAAGTTATGACCATTTTAGTATTTATGCAAATGAGGCTTGCAAAAGTACAACTGGGCGTGTTGAAAAGTAAAAGTACAACTGGGCGTGTATTATGTGCGTACATCGGGGCGTGTTTACTACTTTTACTAGCTGGGCGTTCTGACGAGAAGTATCATCCACTTCTCTTCAGAACGCCCAGCTTCTGGCAGATCACGCTGTGACGTCACTTCCCCAGGTCCTGCATCGTATCAGACGAGCGAGGACACATCGGCACCAGAGGCTACAGTTGATTCTGCAGCAGCATCAGCGTTTGCAGGTAAGTAGCTACATCGACTTACCTGCAAACGCCGATGCTGCTGCAGAATCAACTGTAGCCTCTGGTGCCGATGTGTCCTCGCTCGTCCGACACGATGCAGGACCTGTGAGTGACGTCACAGCGTGATCCCTCGAGAACACGGCTGTGTCTGCACTGCCAGAAGCTGGGCGTTCTGAAGAGAAGTGGATGATACTTCTCGTCAGAACGCCCAGCTAGTAAAAGAAGTAAAAACGCCCCGATGTACACACATAATACACGCCCACTTGGACTTTTACTTTTAAACACGCCCAGTTGTACTTTTGGCAAGCCTCATTTGCATAAATACAAAAATAGTCATAACTTGGCCAAAAATGCTCGTTTTTTAAAAAATAAAAACTTTACTGTAATCTACATTGCAGCGCCGATCTGCTGCAATAGCAGATAGGGGTGCAAAATCTGGTGATAGAGCCTCTTTAAACAGGTTAAGAATAACATGGCTGCCTTCTTCAAGAAACAGCACCACACCTGTCCATGGGTTGTGTCTGGTATTGCAGCTAAGCGCCATTGAAGTAAATTAGGCTGAGCTGCAATACCATTTACAACCTGTAGACAGATATGGCACTGTTTTTTGTACAAAGCAGCTATTTTTTTTTTTAACTAATCCTGGACAATCCTTTTAACATAATGTCCTTTTCATGTGAATGTGTCCGGAGTAACGCAGTATTCCCCCTGCTGGTGTCACAACTTTTTCTGGTTCAAGCATTGGGAGCTTTAATTACAAAATGGTTATTCACATTTTACAACATCTTTCATTTTTTACTCAGAAGTCAGAATAATTGTTAATTCAACATTTTAAAACAGCTCTTGGCTGAACAAGCCACCTTTTATCTAATGTGTATGGGTGCCATTCGATTGCCAGTGCACCCAGCAAACACTGTGGGATCCACCATCGGGAATCTACTGTGTATTTTGGCTGCAGTGAAAAAGTGGCCAAAAGACAGTAAAACAAACACCAAACTGTTATTAACAAGTCATCATAATGAACTGCTAAAATGAAATAATTGGTCAAGTTCTGATTACAATGTTTAGTTACAGTACCTGTTTAAGTTGGATTTCTGAATTTACATGGACATCGCAGATTTCACAATGAAAAGTTTTGTTCTGTAGTCCTGAACCTTTGCTGCCATTTTGGAGTTTTAGTCTGGAACCGGACCTGGGATAGGATTTAATTGGACCTGCACCGTTCCGAGCCTCTAGCATTGTCTTGTGTTTAGAACCTTAACAAAATAAAACAGGATTCTTCTTAGTAACTTACAGATATTAGGTAAAGTAGATTGGTAAACACAAGAATGTGAAACTATGAATTCTCTATCATTACACTTCTAGAGCATTTCCAAATAAAATATAAAATCAAATACAAATACTTAAAGAGGACCTGTCACCAGGTAATATAAGTTGAACTGGTTTACTAACCTGAATAGCGCTGTCTCCCTGTTTCCAACGCTGTTTTTGTTTCCTGAACCCCACCCCCATTCCAGAGATATGGCCCTCCATTGTGTTGACTCACTCTATGCAAATTTGCTGTAGTTAGCCAACAGGGCGTGAACTACCCTCAAGCTGCCTCACGCTGATTGGTCAACATCAGAGGCAGGGTAGCTAGCTCCACCCCGTTGGCTAACAACAGCAAATTAGCAGTGGGCCTTATCGCCAAGAAAATAAAAACAGCACTAGAATCAGGGAGACAGCAGTATTCAGGTCAGATAACCAGTTCAACTTATATGACCTAGTGACAGGTCCTCTTTAAGGGATGTGCACACACACTAATTACGTCCGTAATTGACGGACGTATTTCGGCCGCAAGTACCGGACCGAACACAGTGCAGGGAGCCGGGCTCCTAGCATCATACTTATGTACGATGCTAGGAGTCCCTGCCTCGCTGCCGGACAACTGTCCCGTACTGAAAACATGATTACAGTACGGGACAGTAGTTCCACGCAGAGGCAGGGACTCCTACCGTCGTACATAACTATGATGCTAGGAGCCCGGCTCCCTGCACTGTGTTCGGTCCGGTACTTGCGGCCGAAATTCGTGCGTCAATTATGGACGTAATTATTGTGTGTGCACATACCCTTAAGTTGTTTTGTCAAGTCTTTAGTCAAGTTGAAAAAATTCAGCTATTTCCTCTTTATATCAATTTATTGGAAAGCTGTGTGGCAATAGATATGTCATTGCAGCTTCCACTGAGGTTGTCATCCAGATTTTTTACAAAGTGAACACTTGTGCTGTACCTTATATATGTGCGTCTGTGCTTCCCACAGTACTAAGAATAAAATATCATAAGAAGGTGTATAATGGGTGTTCAGGTAATTCTAGCTATGTGGTGATATTGGAGAAGGAGATATATTACTATATAACTAGGGAGATCTAACATTTGGTTGAGTGACAATTCTTGTGGGGGCTGTCATCACATCCAGTCTGATCGTTACTTATCTTTGCCAGTTACTAAAATAAGAAGTCACTAAATAACATCTTTGAAACTGTTACAGGTGTGGCATGGTTACAACAAGGCAGCATGTAAAAAAAAAATATGACACAATGTGGATAATAACAGGATAGACCCTAATTGTAATCAGAAGGCCAAAATCATAGAGTCATCATAGTGGAGGTGAGTGTCGCCTCTAAAAATAGTCGTCAAAGTGTGATAACAATGATTTTATCTGTAGGGTGATAAAGGGGTTGAAGTGTCACTGTCACTGTCTCTGAAGAGTTCAGAGTTTTGCTCCTCTGATACAGCGTACTAATTCCTCTCCCTCCCTCCCTTCACAAAGCTGTAAAGTTACATTATTCTGTCTGCCTATAGCCGCCACAAGGGGGAGCTCAATGCATTTTGATTTCTACAGCTCCCACTCAGGTGCATGAAATGCATATGCAATAAAAACCACCTAGTGGCACTGTGGGGTATTATTGGCAACTATACTGTAGGTGAAAATGTGAAAATGTAGATCCTACCTGTATTGTGTGCCTCTAGCTGTGACAAAGAATTGACTGCTACTTTGCATAGTGAACAGTACAATAGTTTCTTGGCTTTCTCTTCTTCGGACTCAGAAACATTGATCGCACTGCCATTGGTGCTCTTCATAAGTGCTGCCGGTATCACTGCTGTTAATGCAACCTCTGACTTGGCGATGAAAGACTTTATCTCCGCCATACTGCGGCTAATAGAACTGCTGGCTTTTAATAGTTCTCCTTCTCCTAGAAAGATGAAAATACATATAAACGATGTAACTACTGCACATAAACACATCATCAAGTATTTTTCTACAACTTTTATTATGGGGGACATTTGACATTTACAAGCAATTACACAGAGATGCAAATAGTTTGAAAAGGAAGAATCGTGTTATTCATCCATCAGGGGAAGGGTCCACCAGTATAATTTGTCTGATTATTCTCTTTTGCACATAAATGTCCCAGCATCCTTATCACTTTCAATGGATGACTAATTCCCGGTGGAAAAAAATAGAACCAAACATGTAATTGGGAACCTCGAAATGTGCAATATTGTAAATATTAACCTATATAGGGAAAATCTATAAGTGTAAAAATACAAATAACCAGAAAATATTGTAGGACATGCTATGATATCATATATGCAATGTGGAAAGCCATATTCCTAATTTACAAGTTTGAAGAACATTTATTACCGACAATTTAAATCAATTGATCTGAGTTTATGTCACCATATACCATCCATGCTACATACACAGAATGATCATAGGCTTTAAAAATAAGATTCGGTTATTCTAATAATTTATGTTTATCCAACATTATGGTTTTAATAGAGATAGAAATTTTTTGTGAACATTTCTTTTACAATAACCTAACAATAAAAACTGTAATAAAGGCATTCTCATCACAGATAACCCCTTTAATGTGATTTAGCCAGGGGAAGTCGCCTGCAGTGGCAGATTTAGGGGAAATGTCGTTTTACAAATGTCCGCTCATATGAATTGTTGTCCAGGTTATACAGAGTGAGAACTGCTGTTTGTTAGCGATTCTCTATTATAGGGGGGGGGGGGAGTCACTGATTGGCAGTAGTCACTGTGTATAGGGAAAGAGAGAATTGCTGCCACCCAGCAGTAAGTGTGCCATGGCAGGCGGATGATTGGGCCATTGAATTACGAATCCATGTATGTACATTAGCCTACTGAGATTTTGTATGCTTTATGTATTACTTTGTGCAGGAGGGGTGCCAGACTAAATCAATGCCCCTAGTGAAAGAAAGCCTTGATTCATTCCTCCTGTACGTATGGATTATGTAGACATTGTGAACTGATTCAGGACAAACCATCAAGATAAATAAAGGAACATAAACAGGTCCCTGTAAATGTATTAGTGGTAATGAGATAGATTAGATAGATAGATAGATAGATAGATAGATATGAGATAGATAGATAGATAGATAGATAGATAGATAGAGATAGATAGATAGATAGAGAGAGAGAGAGAGAGAGAGAGAGAGAGAGAGAGAGAGAGAGAGAGAGAGAGAGAGAGAGAGAGAGATAGATAGATAGATAGATAGATAGATAGATAGATAGATAGATAGATAGATAGATAGATAAGCAGATTTGGCTATGTCTTTACATTCAGAAGAACAGTCATTATTGAAAAAAAAAATAATCATACACAGCAGACAGAATGAAATGAAGATAGTATGGAGATTCATTGGTAAATCTAAACAGCCCAGACAATAATGTAAAACTCTGATTCATAAATACAAAGCTAACAGACAACCTCAATGAGGACTATAGCAAAAGAAAGCATCAGATTTAAGTCAAACAATAATATCAATTGATGTTGGATGAGATCATAGGTGTCGGTCTACCATCAGTCTGGAGCACCAAAATAAGTGGCTTCCAAAAGAATTGCATACCTTATTGTATAATAAAAAGGTTACATGAGGGTCCATAGAGTGGTACCAACAGCACTGTTAGTATGTGTCTATATAAGCATAGTGGATTGTCTAAGTTTTTGATTTAGATCTACTACGCTATTCCGCCAAAACGACGGAACCCTTGCACAATTGAGACAAACGTTAACCATTTGCACCGGATCCGTCACCATTGAAATCAATGGTGATGGAAATGGAAACCTATGGTTTCCGTTTGTTTCTGTCAGGGCTCCGTTAAGACGGAAAGCTCAGACGGAACGTCGGAACGGTGCCCTGATGCAGATGTGAACGAAGCCTTAGCTGTAGTTTCTCTTTACTTTTCTTGAGAGCCTTCTAGGAAACAGAGGGAGGAGCCTACTACACGCTGCTTACGCTGCCAAGCATTATGGGAACTGTAGGCTCAGCAATACATGCCGGGAACACAGGTATCGATAATTAACAAAAATTTTTGCACACATGGTCTTATCATGTTGGGTACGGTATGTAAACATGTTTTTTGCTATGATTGTTTTGGGGGGGAGGATCTCAGAAAACCCCATTTAGGACAAGTCCTCAGAATTATGTCCTCTGTGGGCCCATGTCATAAGCCTCATACACAAAGCCATATTATGGATCCATGCCAGTGTTCTATGTTACAGATCCGTGATATGGAGCTAATGTTATCTTCTGGGGGGGGTTCTTTCCTCTTTCTATTAACATACGTAACGCTTATGGAACAAGTACGGGACCCAAATTTTACAGAAAAAGTTGTGATATCACACAGAAGAAATACAGGGTTCCTCATGAAACAATATTTTTCATTTGTCATGTGAATGAGGCCTTACACTGAGCATTGACCCTGTTTTCAGTGCAGTACCTTATCCGGAACATGTACACATCTGTATCGGGGCAGCGACTGCATCCAATAAATGGCGGAAAGCTGTTATTCTACACATTTGTCTTAAATTGCAAGGGTAGATTTTCATTAAACAAACCATGGAAATTAGCCGTAAATGGCAGCATTTAATCTATCCATTCTAGTCATAGGCCAAAGTGTGACAATCTGTTAAAATGGCAAATGATTCTAAAGCATTGATAGTTCAAGCTGCCATTTATATTAAAGCAATACAACCGCCGACAGCAGAATGTAATGTGAGAATTGCTCATTTTTAGATTGGCTTAGTATGGGGCAGAGAACATGCAATTATTCTGTAGGCAGGCTTTAAATAGAGCAGCCTTGTGATAAAATATACCAGAAATAGTGTGTTCTGAACACAAGATAAGCATAAGAGCTACAGAGCTAGAACACACTCCAATACAGAAATAATGTACATTTAACATCGGAACAAATAGATATAACAACTCGAACGATTTACTGCTATATATAGAGTGTAATGTTTTATATACGGTAGGGATTATTATATAGCGTCTGCTTTTTTTTCTCTTTAAAGCAACAAATTTATTAAAAATGGGTGCCAGTGTCAACCTATTAGCAGCTAGACGTTCATTACATTTATTTGATTAATCTTTATCATTCCCACAATGCAATGAGTTTGCATAGACACAAAAATAAGCCCCTTATTCTACATAATAACATTTCATTGTATTTGGCTCCAAAGATGATATCATTCTCGCCGCTGCTCATCATTTGTAGGATTGGATTGTATACAGTTATTTTATATCATAATAATAATACTAATAATAATAATTTAAAAAAAAAAAAAGACCCTTACCCAATGGCAGAGATTTTTGCCATTGGATTAGGGTCTTCCTTTAAATTTTTACCAAAAAACTGGGGACTTGATATATTTAAACAGTTCAAGAATAATTTTCATCTTGAATTTCACTCTCAAACCACCACTTGCCCTCAACTGCAATATTATCTGCCTTTCCTCCACTTAAAGGGTTTTCCAGAAAAAGAAAAACATGACTGCTTTCTTTAAAAAAAAAACCAAAAAAAAAAACCTGCACCTGTCCACAGGTTGTGTGTGGTATTGCAGCTCAGCCCAATTCACTTCATTGGAGCTAAGCTGCAATACCAGACACAAACCATGGACAGGTGTGGTGCTGTTTCTGGAAGAAAACAGCCATATTTTTCTAATCCTGTACAGCCCATTTAAGGCCACTTAGTATTTTGGTCAGTATTTTGCATCGGTATTTGTAAGCCAAAACCACGCAGGGGTCCAAAACACGGAAGAGTAACACTTCTTTACATTATTCTTTTTTTCTGTATGTTCACACGGTTTATTTTCAGGCGTGTTTTGGATCATAAAACGCTCGTATTACGTTCCAAAATACACTTGAAATACGCCTGCGGACAGTTTCTTACAACCGTGTTGTTCATATGTGCCATATTTATATGCTGCTGAGTTAAAAAAAAAAGCCTCATCAAAAAGAAGTGATATGTCTCTTCTTGAAGCATTTCCGAAGCTGATATTCCATTGACACTATAACAAAACGCTTAAAAAATATTCCTCAAAATACGCTTGAAAATACGCTTGAAAAACGGGTGAAAAACGCTTCCAAATATACTTCAAAAACTCTTACAAAATTAAAAAAAACACTTTGAAAATCAGCTCCAAAAACGCCTAGATTCAAAGGCTATTTTCTCTAGATACCCTGTATTTTTCTGCCTCAAACGTATGCTGTGTGAACATACGCTTATAAATACTGATGAAAAATACTGAACAGACTGCCATGTAAAAGAGGCCAAATAAGATGTCCCAACTTAATGAATTGGCATGATCAAGTGGCAATTAATATTTTTAAAACTAGACTTCCATGGCGACAGTCGCTGTAAAATTGTGGTTTACTTTGACCTGCACATGATTTTATTGCCTCCCTATGGGGGGGGGGGGGGGGGGGGGCAGTGTACATAGGATTTTTCCCACATAGGGATAAATTGAGGTTATGGAAACCTGTGATTTACTGTGACTATTGTGTGACTGCAAAACGTTAGGGCAACATAACAACTTTGGCCGTGGCACATGTCGTGCTTGTGGACAAAAGGCAGATGTGTTAGACTATTCAAAGAAACTTTTTCTGAAGAGACTTAAATAGAGAAGTTCTGCAACCAAAACCATAAGTAAGATCAAAAGAAGAAGTTGCTTCATGAAAGGTAAAGGTGGCAAAATATAATATATTATAACACTTTGCACTCTAATAGTGTCACTTGTGCTAAAACTAATGACAGCAAGCTGAGGAGCATGGAAAATGTAAGGGGGTGGAGGGGCAGGGTGTGCCCGCCATGTTAAGTCCTTTCTAGTTGCCCTTCTGTATCTGATGTTCCCCATAGTAGAAGCAGATATATAACAGGGCATTAATATGAGTGCACTTACTGGGGATGCAGAAGTCATTTTTGTAAAGACTGTGTCCTGACTGGACACATTGGAAAGAGGAAGCGCCTGGGAACATTTTGAGAGAGCGGGAGGAAGGCCAAATGTAATAGTTGCTAAGACCAACCACAGCGTGTGTATAAAGAGTCTGAGGAGTGAAACCTCTGATAATTTGCTGAATGTGCTTGTTGATGTGTGCCTTCTGGGTTCCCAGCTTCATAGGTAAAGTTGGAAAAAGTTGTGGGGTTTCCTCAGTGTAACTGATCCTGAGGCCCACGCTGTTGTGCATGGACAGCAAAGTTACCAGCAAGAATTATCAGAGTTCCGGGAGGGTGAAATTACTGGATTTCATGTAATTTTCGTGTGGAGTCATGATTGTACCCTAACAATAGACTGTAATCTTATTGCAGTCTCATAAAACACTGCTGGCTTCTATCTTGCAACAAAAAGCCTGTTTTGGTAAAGTATTTCTCAACCTTAGTTTTTATGTGCATACGAGTCTGAATGGGTAGATTTGGTATTCTGCAAAGCAGTAGCGTTAAGGCTTCCTTCACATCTGCGCTAGAGTCCCGTTCCGACGTTCCGTCTGAGCTTTGCGTCGGAACGGGACCCTGACTGACACAAACGGAAACCAAAGGTTTCCGTTTCCATCACCATTGATTTCATTGGTGACGGATCCGGTGCCAATGGTTTCCGTTTGTCTCAGTTGTGTAGGGGTTCCATCGTTTTGACGGAATCAATAGCGTAGTTGACTACGCTATTGACCCTTGCACAACTGAGACAAACAGAAACCATTGGCACCGGATCCATCATTATTGAAATCAAGGGTGATGGAAACGTAAATATTTGGTTTCCGTTTGTGTCAGTCAGGGTACCGTTCCGACGAAAAGCTCAGATGGAACGTCGGAACGGTACCCTAGTGCAGATGTGAACGGAGCCTAAGCCACCACAAAACCTGACAAGTCACCCATGAGGCCTACAAAGGTACTGATTTATTAAACCCTAAGCTACTGCTGGGGGGTAGGTTACATTGGAGAAACCAAGCCTCCCACTTCAGTTGAGGCCTAGGTTGATCCCTTGGAAGCATGTGTTCTATCTCATTACATATTTATCTGTAAAATAAAATCTACTGTTGCTCTGTAGATCCATTACGTGTATAAAAATGAGGTTTCCAAGTCCTGCCCACAGAATAATGAAAGCAAGATTCTTGGAGGAGCAGAGGTACAGGATATTAAAGAGGCTCTGACACCAGATTATAAGTGCCCTATCTCCTACATAATCTGATTGGCGCTGTAATGTAGATAACAACAGTGGTTTTTATTTTGAAAAACAATAATTTTTTAGCAAGTTATGAGCAATTTTAGATTTATGCGAATTAGTTTCTTAATAGACAACTGGGCGTGTTTTTACTTTTTACCAACTGGGCGTTGTACAGAGGAGTGTATGACGCTGACCAATCAGTGACCAATCAGCGTCATACACTTCTCAAGTTTTTTAAAGAAATTTCTGCACAAGGTGTGGCTTTCCCTCCGAATACAGAATAACATAATGGTACTATAACCAGAAGCTTTATAACCCTCAGTTGGAGCAAGGTATTTCAAATTATTCCCTTTGGATCCAGCCACCTTCTATAGGCACTGACACCTGCACTGTTTTAAAACCCTCCAGGGTCAGAATACACCAGCATTCTATTGTAAAATGCTCCAAGAAATAACACACACTAAATGTCTATTTGTTTTAACACTTTTTATGCCTACCTGGACGGTGTCTAGAGAAAGTGGTGTGGCTGATTGGACTCATTCTTAAAAATTTAGGAGCGTGGTACTATGTCTTAGCTGGTCGCATCTCCTTGCTACCGCTAAACATCATTACTCCAGAGAAGTAGGTTTATCACACCAATAAGGTAATATCGGAACTTGAAACCTGGTAACACTACGGCTACAAATAAGAAGTCTTTCTAGATATGTTGTTATAGTGAACATGATGACACCTACTTTTATACTGGTCTAGACATGCTGCAAGCATTTACGCATGGAAATTGGATAAATATGATATTAATAGAAGCTTCACGCAGTAGATAAAAATCCTGCACAGTTTTGATGATAGAGCCTCTTCTTTAATGTCGCTGCTGTATTAGTTTATTCATTTCTCTAGGGACTTGCAGAACATTTTCCTGTCAAAACTGATTAAAAATATAAACTGTACATGTTCAGATGGGTCTGAGTCAGGAATAAGTCCCAAAATACATTTATGTTGAGCTTTTACTTCCTGAACATCTAACTTTCCTCTTCAACCTGCTGTGTCTCTAGTCCCTAACATCACTCTAAAAAACGAATGAGAGTATTATCAATTCAATGACATGAAAACAGAAACTAGAGAAGAGGGGGCTCAAGATTTTTCAGGAATGACCTTTTTAATTTACACGTCGGAAAGGAGTTTCAACACTGGAGGGGACGACGGGCATGAAGATAGTTCTACCAATCTAACCTCTTCTCAGCAATAAGGGATAATCTTTACTTATGTGGTGATCATCCAGTTTTCTTAGACCAATGGAAATCTGCTCCACCGCTCCGAAAAGGTATTGGCCGCTTGATGTTTAAGGGGTTCTCTGCTTTGAAAATCCCTATTTTTAAAAAGGGTTCCTTGACAATAAATTGATCACAAAGTGTCCCCCTGCTGGGAACCCCAGCGATCAGCTATAATCTATGTGGAATCCTGCCAATAAGTGTTGAATTTCCTTGCAGCGCCACCACAGGGGAAATGAAGCACTACACAGTGCTAATTCAAATCAATGGATTGTCTGTGTAATGCAGGACAGGACAGGTCCTACAGAGCGAGAAACACACTTTGTAACCGCTCTCCACTCTGGCGCAGAGATGAGAATCCTGAACAGGGGGCCCTCTCTATTTATTCAGAATTTCCTAATAGGGTTTATGAAACTGGGATTTCTAAACCTGGCAACCCCTTTAAGACTTTAGCATTTAATAAGAAAAATCGACCAAGAATTTCCCAAATATATTAATGAAAAAAAGTTTCTAATTTTATAATTTTTGCTTTAATCACAAATTATTTTTTTATAGTAATATTCCCCCAACTGTAGCAGTGTTTTTGCATGTATAATGTTATCAGAAGAACAGGCCAATACTCAAAAAATGTTGAATCATTTATCTGATTAAAGGGAATTCTTTTTATCTAGGTCTGCCTTAGTGCATTAGTACATATACAAAGGGATTGCAGGTATATGAAGTTTCCTGGTCATAATTTTGGCCAAAAATTCAAATAGAACAAAACTGCACTGCCACATAATTTTTCACATTTTTTTGTTGTAAACAATAAGTAACAATTACTTAGAAATGGTATTAAAGGATAGTTGTAGCTGGCTTGTCTCATCATCACAATCCATTTTTAAATTGAAGTCTGCTCAATTGCCATGGCTCCAGTTTTAGGAGCGATCAGTAGTAAGGGAAATGTAGTATCCCTTTCAAATGATTCAATGATACCATGCAATACATACACGGAAGAGGGCCCCCCAGTAAGATGTTCATCTACAGTAATAAGGCATCCAGGGGTTCGTCTAAATGAGACAACCCCTTCAACATACAAATCTTTAAGGGTGTAAAAATGATTGAGCCCAGTTTAAAAGACCAACATGAAAGCCTTAGTGTTTCTGATTGGCCAAAAAGGCTCACGGTACTCCATTATCACTGTACGCATTGTAAATTGTAATACGTGCAGATTCACATATTAACATGTCTTTGTCAGGGCACTTTACACATGCTTTAGTAGTCAATGTTATATCTGATTATATATCTAATTGTAAGGCCTTGTGCATAGTAGGTCTCATATCAAAATCTTAAAGAAGAAGTGGCCTTGTTAACCACAGCAACCAGAGTTCAGCTTTACAGGCCATGGAGACCTTTGCACTGAAGTGCAAAATTAAGCAACTTTTAAATAGTCTTCACTAACAATATTCTGTAACTCCTGTGCATAGCTGATTGTCCTGCATTTCTGACATTGAGCCGCTCCTGACTATATCAGCTCTCTCTGCTCTCTCCCTTCTCTCAGTGTTAGACATAGCAGCAGAGAGGGGAGATTGTACAGGGAGATCAGATCAGAGAGTGGAAAGGGAAGAAAGCATCTTAGGCTTTAGAGAGGGCAGATCACACATGCTGTACAGTATCAAAGTATAGATGGGGAGGAAAACACCCAGGGCGAGGGAGAGAGTCACATAGTCTGTGTTTTTGTGTAAATAGAGAGGAGTGCACCCACAGCAGACTCTGCAGGGGGAGTGAGGGAGGGAGAAATCATACACTCACTTTATTCTAAAACAAAATAATTGCATGCTATATCTTACCTTATAATAAAACATAAAATTGGTATACATTTGGTAAAGTTGAATATTTGGCCATGACATGGTGAATAAAGCTAAAGAGGTTCACCTTACCCGACCTTGTTGCACAATCAACAAAATAGCTCCCTTATAATGAACAAAGGGCTATGTGAGAACCTTTTATTCCCTACTTTCTTAACACTACAGTTTCAGAAAACCCAATGAGTTGAATAATGAGATTACGAGCGGCTGCATTATTTAAAGAACTGAGTGTGTTTTTCACCTGCAGGTGTGTGGTGTTAGAACAGTGTTGAGAAAATGAAAACATGTTTAACGGAACTCAGTCGTGTTACTTAAACCTGAAAATGAATTATGTGAAAACAAGACTTCTGTGAATTCACAGCATGCAGGAGGTCACTGCAAGGAACTCTAAATGATTCTGGCTTGAGATGTAAATCTATTTCAGAAATAGATCGGATGAAGGTGGGATCTTCTTAATAGAATATGATACATAATGATTTCACAGTAAATGTTCATATACTGCAAAAATATATAAATTAATATTACAGAGCCTGTCACATGGAGTCCCCACAACTCTGTACTATGAAGCTATAGGCACTCTGTTTGACGCTGTATGGTGCATCCATACGGTACTGTTAATTCTAGGGGAAAATATCTCAGTAATATGGCATCCGTTGGAACATGGAAAAATCTTTTGGACCTGCAGTGGTTTTGACGGGATTTTAATTTTAATGCTTGTTCATTTTATAGAAATACTTGTTACAATGCTTAAAGCGTAGCTAAACGTTTTACAAACTTCTGACATGTCATAGTGACATGTCAGAAGTTTGGATTGGTGGGGGTCCGAGCTTTATTTGTAGTGTCTTTGGGCAAATGATATGCATTATTTGATTCTAGTTTGATGCTAAAGATGAGAAGATATGGTTATTATTGAAGGGCATCATGCTCTCCGAGAGTATGATCTCTGGCAAACCTCTTCAATTACAGAGTGCTTGCAAGAAAATAAAAAGTTTGGTTGTCCATGACAATTCTTAGTTGAACATGTTTATAGTAATAAAGCTGTGACTGATCCCTCCACGACCAAATTTCATGATCAAGTGTGGTTATTTATTGGCCAGGGAATTTAGGACTTATTTGAAAATATATTCAAAGGAAAGGGATGGCCACAGTATAAAGTGTATATCTTGGAATTTCCTTCAAGCAGAGTAGCAGAAAAAATAAAATGTACTGTAGTCACATAACATGACCTGGTGTAATTTGCTTCTTCTTGTTTAGAGCAAACTGTTTTCAATTACGTTTAATGGATTCTGGATTGCAGTAAATTCTCCTCACAAAAAACACAAATGTTTTGTTTTGAAAATCTGAAGTTTTCGATGTCTCCGAGCATGGCCGGCCTTAGATATGTTCGACTAGTGCGGTCGCACAGGGCGCCAGACACCACACTGCAAGAGGGGCCACAGCGAGTGTGCGTATCCCCGCGCCGTTGCAACTACCAGCGGGGATACACACACTAACTGCAGCCGCCTTTCCACCCGGGCGCTTCTTCACTTAGTGGCCGTCGCTACCGATGTAGCAGCCATAGCGGCTGCTAGCGGTGACACTGGGCATGAGGGCGGTGGCGCCGCTAGCAGCTGCTGCGGCTGCTATAGCGGTAGTGACGGCACTATAGCAGAGCAGGGAGGTATCTCCCTGCTCTGATATCTACTAGCGCCACTGTAGCTCCCTGAAGGAGCGGAATCCCCGTGTGGCCGGGGATTCCGCTCCTGCAGCGTTGCTTGATGTTTCTGTCCATATATGGACAGTGACATCAGGGGAAACTCCTGAAGCGGAATCCCCGGTCACAGCGTTGCAGACGCTATGACAGGGGTTTCCACTCCAGGAGAAGCCAATGACGTCATGGACACAGACGACAGGAGCTTCTCCTGGAGTGGAATCGACGGTCATAGCGTCTGCAATGCTGTGACCGGGGATTCCGCTTCAGGAGTTTTCCCTGATGTCACTGTCCTGTCCATATATGGACAGAGACATCAAGCAGCTCTCCAGGAGCGGAATCCCCGGCCAAAAGGGGATTCCGCTCCTTCAGGGAGCTACAGTGGTTTTTTCTATACTGGAAGGGGGAGGGGGGTTGCTATCTACAGGGGGGCTGTGGGCTGTGTGGCACTACCTACAAAAAAGGACAACTGTGCAGGAGCACACAAAATACCCAGCTTTCCCGGGTTTTAAAAAAAAAAGTGTGGAAATAAACTAAGATATAACTTTTATTTAATCTAGATAAAAGGATTAATCCTTTAGCTAGACTAAATAAAAGTTATATCTTAGTTTATTTCCACACATTTATTTGATAGCTGGGTATTTTGTGTGCTCCTGCACAGTTGTCCTTTTTTGAATGTCTATTGCCCGCCAGCTATCAGGGTCATTTTGTAGTCCTTGCATTACCTACAAGGGGGCAGTGGGCAGTGTGGCACTACCTACCAGGGGGCTGTGGGCTGTGTGGCACTACCTACAAGGGGGCAGTGGGCAGTGTGGCACTACCTACCAGGGGGCTGTGGGCTGTGTGGCACTACCAACCAGGGGGCTGTGTGGCACTACCAACCAGGGGGCTGTGGGCTGGGTGGCACTACCTACAAGGGGGCAGTGGGCAGTGTGGCACTACCTACCAGGGGGCTGTGGGCTGTGTGGCACTACCAACCAGGGGGCTGTGGGCTGTGTGGCACTACCAACCAGGGGGCTGTGGGCTGTGTGGCACTACCTACCAGGGGGCTGTGGGCTGTGTGGCACTACCAACCAGGGGGCTGTGGGCTGTGTGGCACTACCAACCAGGGGGCTTTGGGGCACTACCAACCAGGGGGCTGTGGGGCAATACCAACCAGTGGGCTGTGTGGCACTACCAACCAGGGGGCTGTGCGGCACTCCCTACAGGGGGCTGTGCGGAACTCCCTACAGGGGGCTGTGCGGCGCTATCTACAAGGGGGCTGTATGGCGCTATCTACAAGGGGGCTGTGTGGCGCTATCTACAAGGGGGCTGTGTGGCGCTACCTACAAGGGGGCTGTGTGGCGCTACCTACAAGGGGGCTGTGTGGCTCTACCTACAAGGGGGCTGTCTGGCGCTACCTACAAGGGGGCTGTCTGGCGCTACCCACAAAGGAGCTGTGTGGTGCTACCTACAAGGGGCTGTGTGGTGCTACCTACAAGGGGCTGTGTGGCGCTACCTACAAGGGGCTGTGTGGCGCTACCTACAGGGGGAATCTGTGAGTGGTGGGCTGATGGTCATTTTACTGTGAGTGGTGGGCTGATGGTCATTTTACTGTGAGTGGGGGCTGATGGTCTTCAAGTGGTTTCCGCCTCTGACCTCCAATTGAAATTAATAGGAGGCAGAAAATACCTGCGGCACCTGTTTGTAGCTTCTTTTCCTGCGTCTTTTGCATTCGCTTCAACAGCTTAAGAAAAAACACAAAAAAAAGTTCACACAACGCTATCAGTTGCTGAAGGTATTTTGAGGCAGATTTTTTTTGCCTTACAAAAAACGTGTGTGAACAGACCCTACGAGTGTACTGCTTGTTCTTAACCGTTTTCTGTCTTTCTCAAAACAATTTTTGGTAGTGGGGCCCTGAGCAAATTTTGTTTTTCCAGTGCTGCCTCGAGTCCGAAAAGGTTGGGAAACTCTGTACTAGGCTACAGTGTCCTGTCATGGAGCAGCTCAGTTCATCATGGGAACGGGGCCTAGGTGAGTACAATTTTTGTTTTTGTTTGGGGTCACTGTCTACAAGGGGGAGGTGGGGGACTGTATGGCACTGTCTACAAGGGGGAGGTGGGGGGGGGGGCTGTATGGCACTGTCTACAAGGAGGGGTGGGGGCTGTATGGCACGATCTACAAAAAGGAGGTGGGGGATTATGGCACTGTCTACAGGGAGGCTGTATGGCAAAATCTACAGGGAGGCACTATACTATGTGGGGGCCACTAAGCCTACTGTGTAGGGGTACTACAGGTGGCATAATACTGTGGGCACAATTAGAGGCCAAAATACTGTGTCCTTGAAGGGGTTGTAATATATAATATTATTAAATATTATTATTATTATACTGTATGGGGGCACTAAAGGGGCATTATAATTTTTTTATGGGGCATTTTTTTTTAATGATGGGGTCGGGTGCCGAAAGATGATTTCGCACAGGGCGCCATCTATCCTAGGGCCGGCCCTGTCTCCGAGTTCATATCGCTCTATTTTTTTTTTTCTTATTCAAAAATTTTTATTGAGTTTCAAAACACAAAATTACACAACATAGTGGAGGGAAGGCCTCCACACCATAAATGGAACCGACAAACAAGGTCAGTGGACCAAATCAAAAACAAATCAGAACAACAACAAAGAAGAGAAATCAATCAATAATGTGCATCACATCTCAATAGGAAGGACACTGCGCAGTATACAACAGTAGCATGGAGAATTCTTACAGCAACACATCAGGAGGCACAGTGAGGCCACTTAATTCAAACAGAGAGGGAGCGGCACATTACCCTAGACAGGGGAAGAGAAAGTATAGAAAAAGGTCCCCAGAGGGGGAGGAGTAGGAGGGAGGGGAGAGGACAAGGGGATCCTGGACTCCGATTCTGGGGTATTCTGGGTGAAAAAACATCAGCCAGCAAGCGTCACAGTACATTTCACAAGAGCATAGGCCAACTCAGGTTACAGCCGTGAGGTAGGAAGGAGAAGAAAGAAACACTATCCAAGGATACCACGTAGATGTGTATTTTACCACAGCTGCCGGAGAGTGAGCCACCAGGTGTTCCATTCGCTGTATCGCGGCAACTTCCTGAAACCACTCATCTAATGTTGGAGGTATTGCCGTTTTCCACCTGCGCGGGATCACTGACTTTGCTGCCTGAAGGAGGTGTCTAACTAGTGAGCTTTTATAAACTTGTATTGGCATCGGGAACATGAATAAAAGAGCTGCTTCCGGAGAGTTGGGGACAGAGACTCCAGTAACCTCCAATATCAATTTAAGTACCGCATCCCAAAAACTCCTCAACAAGGGGCAACTCCACCAAACATGAGACATACAACCTCCTACATCACCACAACGCCAACAATTGTCAGGCATAGATGGATACCATTTATGAAGCGCAGCCGGGACCCGGTACCATCTAGATACTATTTTGTAGCTAGTTTCTTGGGCCCTAGTGGCTATAGATGCTTTTTGTGAGAGGGAGAAACATCGCTTCCATTGTGCGTCAGTAAATGTAGTATGCAATTCTCTCTCCCAGGCCCCGCAGAAGGAGGGGAGTTGTTGGGAACGCTGTGAAAGGAGTAACTTATATATCGTGGATATGATATGGGTAGGGGGCTGGGTGGAGACACATAGGCGCTCAAAGTCCGTCAACAACCGGTGAAGATGTGCGCGTCGCTTAACCGCTCCATAAAAGTGCTTTAACTGGGCATATTCATATATACGGCGAGTGGAGGGCACAGCATCGGGGCAGATGGATGTTAGAGGGAGAAGAGAGGAAGCGGAGAGAACCTGGGCAAAATACATGGGATTGGTGGACGGCCTGCCTAGGAAGGAGCGACCAGCCTTACCAGCAGGAAAGGCTGGATTGTCTGTGATTGGAGTTAAAGGACCCAGGGGGTCTATAAGCGTACTTTCAGGTCCTAAGGACCTCAATACCAGAAGGGTATGATGGACCACAAAGGAGGTTTGAGTCGGTCTGTTCCCGGGCAGGGTCCACGGCAGGGATGATAGGGTACTGGGACATAGTTGTTGAGCCAAACGGACCCATAGTTTTGATTCACGGTTATGAAAAAAATCTAAAACACGTGCGTGAGTTGATGCTAGATAGTAGAGCCTACAATCCGGCAGACCAACCCCACCCGTACCCCTGGAGCGAGTCAGAAGAGCCCGGCTCAGACGTGGGCGACCAGTCGGCCAAATGAAGGAGCCGAAGCAACGCTGAAGCCGCAACCAATAGAAGGATGGGATAGAGATGGGGATCGTCTGCAGGAGATAAAGCAAGCGGGGGAGGAGCGACATCTTAATAATATTGATACGGCCAAACCAGGAAAATTCAGTCTTATGCCAGGAATTAAGATCAGTGCGAAACTTGGCCAGTAGGGGGATATAATTATTTGTAAACAGTTGTGTAAGGTCACCACTTATACGGGCACCCAAATATGTAATACCTCTGGAGGGCCAAGAAAAGGGGAAATTACTTTGGAGAAGCGACACTAACGGGCCCGGGAGAGAAACATTTAGCGCTTCCGACTTAGAGAAATTGATTTTGAAATTAGACCATGTTCCAAAACGGGACAACTCGGACATCAATGAAGGAAGAGAGACATGAGGATCTGTGAGATAGACCAATAGGTCATCAGCAAATGCCGAGCACTTGTATTCCATCCCTCCAATATTAATACCCTTAATATCCGTGTTGCTCCGAATGGAGGCCATGAGGTGTTCCATAACCAGAACATATAACAGGGGGGATAGGGGACAACCCTGTCTCGTGCCATTGTAAATAGGGAAAGGTGCCGAGAGGGAGCCATTTATTTTTATTTGGGCCGAAGGCGTACGATACAATGCCATGATTTTTGCCAAGAGAGAGGGTCCTATTCCCACATGCCGAAGGGTTTGGTAAAGGGCAGGCCACGATATTCTGTCAAACGCCTTTTCAGCATCTAGGGACAGGATCATGAGCGGGATGTGGTTAGTCTGGGCGTGGTGGATAATATCTAGAGTTTTAAGGGTGTTATCCCGGGCCTCCCGACCAGGCACAAAGCCCACCTGATCCGGGTGGATTAGATCAGGCAGGTAGTTATTTAGTCTATTGGCGAGCAATTTGGCGTAAATTTTCAGGTCTACATTGAGCAAGGAGATGGGACGATAACTGGAGCAGAGTTGAGGATCCTTACCCGGCTTAGGGATAACCGTGACATGAGCCAAGGTGGAGCTAGGAGGAAACCGGACCTCCGGGGAGATAGAATTAAAAGCTGGCAGTAAAAACGGTAACAACCGGTCAGCCAACACCTTGTAAAACTTGGCAGTGTAGCCATCCGGGCCAGGACTCTTTCCCCCAGGAAGATCGGTTATAACCGCAAGGAGCTCCGGGGAGGTGAAGTCCTTATCAAGTTCCTCAGCTATCTCCCTAGACAACGGTGTGAAGGGAGAAGAGAAAGAATCCCCGTCTGGCAGATGAGAGTGGGTAGGGGTGGGAGGGTCAAGGTTGTAAAGATTAGAGAAAAAGGTATGGAAGCAATCCGCTATCTCTGGGGTCGTGTGAACCACCTGGCCAGAAGGAGCTTTAGTATTTGGGATGTGTGATTGGGCAATCTTAGTTTTTAAAGCTCTGGCCAACATGCGTCCGCTCTTATTGCCAAACTCGTAGAATTTACTGCGACAGACTTGGAGAGCGCGCTGCTGGGCAGAGTCCAACAGCCGTCTGGCATCCTGTCGGGCAACCTGTAACTCCCGTAAAATCGGAAGAGACAACGCACGCTTGTGGGCCAGTTCAAGAGTGCTAATTTTTTGGAGCGCAATTTTAAGGGAGTGGGCCCTTTCTCTTTTAAGGCGCGCTCCGTGTTTTATGAGGACCCCCCTGAGAACACATTTAAGGGCTTCCCAACGCACCAAGGGGGACGTGTCATCCTGAGCGTGATCAAGTGTGAAATATTCCACCGTTTGAAGTAAATCATCATGGCACATCCCATCCAGGAGCAGGGACTCATTCAGTCTCCAAGTCCAGGAGCCTTTAGTGATGAAGGGGAGTTGTAAGGTACAGTATACCGGGGCATGATCAGACCACAGGATACTGCCAATGGACGTAGAGGCTACCCAGGGGAGAGCATGCTGCTGGATGAAAATGTAATCCAAGCGACTGTAGGTGCCATGCGGATGGGAGTAGAAACTATAATCCCTATCAGTGGGGTGTTGTAGGCGCCATGCATCACAAAGTTGAAGCTGTAGGAGAGCACGCCTCGCCCGTCTAATAGCACCATATGCAACACTAGAGCGACCAGTAGAATTATCCACCGTCGGATCCAGAGTAAGGTTAAAGTCTCCGCACAGCACCACAGTCCCCCGGACCACCGGAAGGGCGGCTTCTATAAGTTGGAGAACGAAGGGCACCTGACCCTGATTGGGAGCATAAGCGTTAATCACCGTGAATTCCCTCCCACCAATATTAAGCACTAAGATGATGTATCTTGCGTCGGGACCGACAACCATATTAACAACCTGATGGGGGAGGGACTTGTGGAGGGCTATGGCAACTCCACACGATCTGGAGAGGGGATTATTACTGAAATGCCACGTAGTGTAATGTTTGTGCTTGATAGTAGGGGTATGTCCCTCCTTAAAGTGTGTCTCCTGGAAGCATGCAATGTGTACCTTACGCTTGTGTAGATGGTGTAGAATTTGCGCCCGCTTTTCAGGAACATTCAGCCCCTTCACATTGAAGGAGGCAATAGTAAGGTCAGCCATGGGTGCAGACTAAGCGGCTCGCTGAAGTATGCCGGCTAACGCACGAGGGATCGGAGTCCAGGATCGCCAGGAGGGAGGAAGAGGAGGGAAACAAGCTAGGAGTAAAGAACAGAGCATTAGAGAAAAACACAGACATAAAATCAAACAAAAAAGGCAGTAAGAAAACAACTGCCGCACCAGCTAAGCGCACAATTGCGGTAGACCAAAAATTCGGTCCAAAACCTACAGGGGGAAGGTGACAACTACGCATAAGAGTTATCCGCACTCCCCAGCGTACCATATTATAAATATTGACAGCTTAACATCATTGCACACTTTAAATAATGAGCAAGAGGAAGACATTGGAAGGCATCTGAAGGTAATACTCAAAACCACAGGCATTCTTGAAAACCGACAGCAAGTAAATACGTAAAAGGAAGGATTCCCGGGGTGTGAAATCCGGGTCATCACGCCGAACGGGCGGTCTCCATGGGTGGAGTAGGGTCCCGTTCTTGTCGGCGTCTAGATCTTCTGCGGGGTCCTCGTGGAGGGCGACCCTCTGCCACAGATAGAGGCCCAGGGAGCGGGCGTCTCCCTCTCGATCCTCCGCCAGCAGAGGATAACAATGAGGGCCACTCTGGTAACGCAACATGAGGAAGGTTCAAGTCCCGCAAGAAACTAGGCAAGTCGGTCGGGGATCGCACGGTATAGGTACGGCCATCCCGTCTGACCATAAGGGCAAACGGGAAGCCCCACCTGTAAATGATGTCCCGGTTTCGGAGCACCTCCAGCAGGGGCTTGAGAGCAGCTCTTTGCGCCAGCGTATGTCGAGATAAATCCGGCAAAATACGTAACTGCGTGCCTTGATGGAGAATGATGGGCTGCCGCCGGATTTTTTGCAGGATAGAGTCCTTGATTGCGTAGAAATGGATTCGGCAGATGACATCCCTCGGCCGAGGATCATCAGCACTTACAGGGCGGAGAGCTCTATGTGCCCGGTCGATCTCTATATGGGTATTTGGCGGACGGCCTAGTAAAGTATTGAAGATGGTGGAGAGAGTTGAAAACAGATCGGACGTAGGAATAGATTCGGGCAATCCTCTCACACGTAGGTTGTTCCTCCTGTTACGATTTTCGATATCATCGAGGTGTTGTTGCAAAGTGAACAGCTGAGCTGAGTGCTGCTGAATAGTAGATTGGATATTTGCAATAGTGGCATTATCAGCAACCCGCTCCTGCGTAAGAGTGTCCACCCTTGTAGAAAGTGAGGAAAGTTCAGCCCGAAATTGAGTAAACTCCAGCTTACATTCTTCCACGATCTGTCTGGCAAAGGAAGACATATCAGCCCTGGTGGGCAACAGTTGGACAAGCTGGCGGATGTCTGAAAGAGTCGCCGGCCTATTTTCACATATACCTCCAGACGACGGGTCTGTGAGACTTAATGCAAGGTCTGCTGGTATATCCATCGGAGCATGGGCATATTCCAGGTCAGGAGAAGGAAGTGGGTGGAATTGAGGACCCTGGTCACGGGTATGTAATGCAGGCAAAGTCCCGGATTGAAGGGGAAATCCCACATGCCCGGCCGGGGCGGTGGTTGAGGGGACTTTTGGGGCGCTGCTCCTTGAGGAGCTGGAGGACCAAGATGGGGGGGCCCCCACCAGCCCAGGGCCCCTGAGAGGAGTGGGGAGGTCTGGGACTAGTGGCCCTACAGGCTGTAAAGAGACACTGGGGGCAGGAGGTTCAGAGCCTCGGTACTCACTGCGCCTCTCATATGAATCGTCCTGCTGTGGAGCTGTAGTCAGGGCAGCTGTGGCGTCTCCTGCGACCCTGGAGGCCGGATCAGGTGGTAGCAGGCCGCAGTCAGGTCCAGGAGGTAGCTGGCCATCAGGCCATGAAAGCAATGGCGTAGGTGGATGGAGACCCGACGTCTGCAGGCCAGCCGGAGAGCGCCGGCGGCCATCTTGAGAGGCCACGAGGCCTGATGGCAGAAAAGCGGCACCTGCCGCGGAGGGAGCCCCAGATGCCTCACAATGAGACCGAGGGTCCGATACCCTCTGCACCGGGGCTCTCCCATCCGGAGAGATTGTGAAGGGGGCCGTATTCCCCAGAGCAGGCCCACATCTGAGCACCACAGAGTCCCGGCGGCCATCTTGGATGCAGGCAGGCGAGGTCGGCCGGGCCGCAGGATCCTCCACAGCCCGGAGAAGAGATGCGGAATCGGAGGCCTCCAGATTCTGGACCCGGACGGGTAAGTGAGCGACTTCTGTTGCCGTCTCTATCAGCTCAGGGCACTGAGACAGTGGAGATGGAGAGGTCGGGCGGCCATCTTGACCCCCGGCCTCGGCCCGGATCGAGGCCCGGAGCTGCATCTGGGGTTGTCGCCCGAAGTATTCCCCGATATCACGCTGGGGTGATGAGGGGCAGGTAGGGGCTGCTGCCTTGTGTTTTTTAGTCGTCTTCCCCATGTCTGAGAGTGGATGTCAGCCGATTTTAGCACACTGGGTGAGGAGCTGGAGAAAGCACGTCTTCACTCTCCCATAGCTGGCCACGCCCCCCATATCGCTCTATTTTTGACGTGATCTGACAGTGTCCTCTTTAATATGATTGAGAACTAAATTTTACTTCTAAAATGCAAGTAGTGCCTCTCAGTGGAAGCCGTAGATTATATATTATAAAATCTTTATATTTTATAAAGTATCTTTAATTATATTAAAAATACAAGATAGTATATGCATGTCAGGATGCAATTGGAGGATAATCTTAAATAATAGGTTTAGGTTGATTTTGCCAAACACCACTGAATCTACAGACAATAATCACAATTTCATCTGTCAGGGAAAAAAGAAAAACTACAAGGGTTCATCCACATGTACAGAGGTACCTGCAGCTCTGCAGCTCAGTATGGAGCCATAGACACTCTATGTGCCACCATATGGTGCCCATGTAAGCACAGTATTATGGATCCGTACAACTCGGAGGTCATATGTAGCCGTGATATGGTCATGTCTGTGCATAAGGCAAAACAAACACTAAAGTTGCCTATACACATTAGATTAATTTGCCAAGAATTTAATTTGTATGGACCCCCCTGACTGTCCTCTGACGTCAAGCCTTAGGCTAGAATCACACATGCGGTGTTCATGTCGGATTTTGATGCAGTTTCTTTTAGCCAAACATGGGAGTGGATACAAAAGAGAGGAGAAGTTTTAGTCTTTCCTTTATACTTTTACTTCTTTTTGGACCCACTCGGGCTTTGGCACAAAAAACTGCATGAAAAACTGCATCACAACAGCATGTGTGAATCTAGTCTTATGCTGTAAACACTGAGGCTATGAGAATCTGACAAGCATTGTCTGCGATGCAAATCCCAAAAATTAGCATTCTTTAGTATATACAGGCAATATCGTTTCATTGTATTAAAGTAAATGACTAAAATAAGCGGCGTGCTACACCATCCATGTAAATGAAAAAAATAAAAATAAATTGGTTCTGGTCATATATTTTTTCAGTCAGTATAAATTATCTAGAAGTTAAAAGAAAGACGTGATTTTCCTCTTGGCAAAAGAAGGCTGTAAATGGCAGCGTGTGATGTACGACGGGCTATATGTTGACATAGTTGCTTTGTGCCGTTTCATGCTCGTAGAAATTGTCTAGCTATTTTCTCCTTTTATTGCGCGTGGAAGCTCCATGTGCCGGCATAATGGAAATCTACACTTCCTTTGTGGATGGATTTAGTTCAGATTATTGTGCTCTCTCTGTTTCCTAGGAAATGGCCAGATTTTCAACATATATTTTACTGTCATGCTTCTATTCTTAATGGGACACCTAGTGGGTAATGAATGATTACTATCCTACTCCCAAGGATAGAATAGGAAATGTATTTTGTTGATTGCCTTTACTTGGAAAGAAATACAATATCTCACTTCCTTTTGAAGGATTAATTACTGTCATCAGACAAAAAATAAACACTTCAACTTCTCTGCACTAATAATATATCTCATAGACAATAAAGTTTCTAAGACTAAATAAATATGTAGGAATAAGAAGAACCATCTGCAACCACATTGGATCGCGCATTGTCCATTGCATCAAGACTGGGGGAGAGTGTTCTCACTGACTACACGTTGGACTGGTTACTCAGCGCCATTTGAGCGGTAAAAAATTCCATGTGTTTGTCTGAAGTATAGTGTTGATGAATAACCCATGTGCAATGTGAAGTCCCACCATAGCTACTTATTACCTAGCTACAGGTTAAGTGTTTGATCGCTGTGGGTCCCACTGCTATCTCCGTGAGGCCCATAGAGAATGGATGACCACCGCTCCGATCAAACAGTTGTCACAGGAACTTGTTGATCAGTGTGGGTCCCAGCAATGTATATGTGATAAGTTGTTATGGTGGGACAACCCCTTTAAATACACTATTTGGACATCCCATTTCAAAATCAAGGGGGTTAATATGGAGTTGGGCCCCATTTTGAGGATATAACGGCCTCCACTCTTCAGGAAAGGTTTTCCCAAAAGATTTTGTAGTCTGTCCATGGTAATTTGTGCCCATTCAGTCAAGAGAGCAGTCTGGCTTGCAATCACAATTAATCGCAAGGGGTTTAATGGGGTTAAGGTCAGGGCTCTGTGAAACTACCTGAGTTCCTCTACACCAAACTCATCACACCATGTCTTTAAGGACCTCACGTTGTACTCCGGGGCACAGTCATGCTGGAACAGGAAAGGCCTCCCCCAAGCTGTTTCCACAAAGTTTGAAGCATATACTTGTCTAAAAGGTCTGTATGCTGTAGCATTAATATTACCCTTCACTGGAAATAAGGGGCCTAGACCAAACCCTGAAAAACAGCCCCAGACCATTAGCCCTCCTTCAGCTAAATTTTACAGTAGGAACTATGCATTCTGGTAGGTAGCATTCTCCTGTCATCCGCCAAACCCACTTTCGTCCATCAGATTGCCATATAGTAAAATGTGATTCGACACTCCAGAGAACATATTTCCACTGCTCCAGACTCCAATAGTGGCATGCTTTTCACCACTCTAGCCGACGCTTGGCATTGAGCATGGTAATCTTAAGACTGTGTGCAGCTGCTTGACCATGGAAACCCAGTTCATGAAGCTCCCGACGCACTTGGTGGCCGACTCTGTGAGTATGTGTGGTCCACCACTTTGTGGCTGAGTTTTTGTTACTCCTATATGCTTTAACTGTACAATAATAGCAGCATACTTGCCAACAGTCCCGATTTTGTCAGGACAGTGCCGTGAACCAGACCACAAAAGGGGCATTGTCTATGCAAATATGCACAGAAAGTGTGCCTTTACAGCCATTTTGGGGGTGTTCCTCAGCAGAGCAGGGTTGGGCTTAAATGTCTTGATTTTGGGGCTTCAAATGTTGGTAATAATGTAGTAGTTACAGTTGACTAGGGCAGATCTAGCAAAATTAGAAATATTAAACTGACTTGTGAGAAAAATTGCCATCCGATGACCGTGTCACGTTTAAAGTCACTGAGCACTTCAGTATAACACATACCGCTACCAATGTTTGTCTATGGAGATCGCATGGCTGTGTGCTTGATTTTACGCACCTGTTTGTAAGGGGCGTGTCTAAAACACCTAAACTCAATAATAAAAAGAGAGGTCCACATACTTTTGACCATGAAGTGTATATGCCTCCTCTCCGATATGTATGTGTAGTGAAATAAATTGCTGCATACATTAGATAAACCTATGTTTTCAAGGATACTTAAAATAAAAGAAAAAAAGCTATGGCAGCAGCAAATCACTTGTCAACATAACATGAATTATTAGTATACCAGGTTACTCCATTATTAGTATACCAGGTTACTCCATTGTTCTCTGTGGTGTTCTAATTTGCAATGTTGTCAGTTTGCAATTGATGTCTATGATTTTTTTTTACTCGTTGTACTGTTTATTAATTGTTAAAATCTACTAAAATGCAAAAATTTAAGCTGACATCCATTGTCCGTATGTACAATGCAATATTGTGTTCTTTGTCACAATGTAACTTTTTGGTTTTGATTCTTTTATACATTTTTATACTATGTGCTGTCTTTCTATGTGGTTAGTGAATAACTGCAGATACTTTGCTTTGTATATCTTGTACGGAGTACGGAATTACATCAGTGTGGATAGAAACCTACTACTGCCTACTACTGCCAAAGATCAGCCAAATACTGTATAATGCATTGTGTTAAGTAATTGAGATGAATGTAGATCACTTTGTAAACATTTGTTTTCACTGTGACATTAAAGAGTCACTTTCTGTTGATCAATGTCAGAAAACCTAATTAGTTCCTCTGAGAGTTAATGATGTTACACAATAAAACATGAAAAAGTCCAAGGGGAATAATACTTCTTATAGACATGATACTAAGAATGTCATGGGAAGGGAAAATAACAGACGGAAAAGAAAAAAGAATAGAGAGAAGAGGTAGAATAAGATTAGGGTGTAAGGAAGAAAAAAGGGTCAGTGAATGGGAAGGGGGAGGAAGCTGCCATATGGCCAATGCCAACCACACCACAACAACCTCACATCAGAAGGTCTGAAGATAAAGGATCCACAATTATGCTCTATGCGTATAGAACCTTTTAAATACTAGTTTTAACAACCTATCCTGCAATGTGGAATGGGCTGTCTAGTTTTTATTACAGGGGTACCCCAACAATAAGCTGATTAGCAGTCTCTAGAAGCATCCGGTAGGCAGATATACTGCAGGGGAAATTAAGAATTAAATAGCACACAGAGAAATCAATTAGGACAACCACAGGGGTAGACGCTAACAGAAGGGTCCCTAATAAAACATGTAGGCACATTGGGATATTTTATTGGTTTTTATGCTTTTTGAATAAAAACTCTGCAAAAGTTTATAACATTTTCACTAATTTAGGAGCAATTCCACTCAATTTAAAAAACAAACCATATTAAATGAGTAGTACTTTGTTGTGGTTAGAAATGTTTTATTTTGATTCTTGCTGAAAAGCATCATCGTCTTCTAATTGCAACTTTTTCTGTATTCACCAGTACTCAGATGCTAAAAGCATACAAGTATAGTTATTATAGGGTTGGAATTGCTCTATAATATTTTGAGCAGCTGCTCAATATTTGACATTCATTAGATTTGTTCACAAATACATTCACATGTTCACTTTTAGATAAGGTAAAGAAAATGAAGCACAAAAAAACAACAGTTTTATTGACCTGATTTGTGGCTGGCCGTTGAGCTCGTAATAGCCTTGGTGCTGTCCTTGGGAGAACCCGTTTTTTGCTTATTTTTCGTGGACTCTAGTGATTTGAGCTTCTTGGCATGTTTACTGCCTTTGTAGTGCGCTTCAGCTTGGCTCTACAAAGGAGAACAAATCAGGCTTATTTTCTTACCATTTTAGACAACACAAGAGGGTAATGAACTTTATAAGGAACAACACAAAAACCTGACACAAAAATTAATGGTTATAAAGTGCATGAAGCAAATGAATGTCTAATATTGGATTCACACGATCGTAGCAAACCTCAGACGTGATAACTGCTGCACCCCTGTGGGACGCGTTATCACACATCCCCCATAGTCTAGAGTCTATGGAGGGACGCGTGAAGTGCAAAAAAATAGGACATGTCCTATCTTTTCACTGACCCTTCACACGCTCCGTTGAAGCAATGGCCGTGTGAACGGCCCCATTGAATTACATAGGTCCGTGTGACGTATTCAACGTTCGTGTGAATAAGGCCTTACATATATATATATATATATATATATATATATATATATATATATATATATATATAAATTTGATCTCATACTCAACATATATGCACATAATAAAATAAAAATCTTATTACAATTTTACTCAGTTCAAGAAATAATGTATTGAGTACTGTAAATTAGTAATAATCGACAATGTTAATGAACTCATACAGGGATATTGTACATGGCATTTTATCATGGGGATCTAGAACAGCATGTAGCCTTTGGTAGGAGACATTCATAGAAATCAAGTGTACATATATCATCAGACTGTTGGTGCCCTATACTATGTCTGCAATTGAAACCAGGCAAGATGAGCTCTTAGGTTCCAATGCTAAAAATGGATAGGCAGCAAAGATTTCTTTAAGACTGTTTGCTTCCCCCAGCTAACAGAATATCTGGGAGACTGACAAATACGTGTTTTTTTTAAATATTTTCTTTCTCATTTCTAACTTAAAGGGATTTTCCCTTCACAGACTTTTTTGCATATCAACTAAGCCTTATTTGTGGAGGTCCGACCACTGGGATCCCCACGAAACAATTTGCTGCACATGTGTGGTCACAGTTAAATGATTATTTATGCACCCGCTCTCAGTCTTAGCAATCGACCCCCACTAATCAGAAATTCCAGTAGATGTACGATAAAAAGTCTCAAAGGAAACAACTACTAGGCATAGCAGCTGCAATGGGGCACAGCGACCAATGGGGACCACCTTTACTCAGAGTTGGGGTGCAGTTAGTGATCATTTTGTATAATAAAAGGAGAGATTGAAAGAAGGTAGGAGAATTGAATACAAGGAAACAAAGGAAAAAAATAATTATTTGGGGACCCTTTATGTCGTTGTGTCCTGAACTCACATGCTAGGGCCCCTTTCGCTGTTAGGCCCATCATTCATTGTTACGCCTTTGATGGTAAAACTCTTGGAAGTGTCACACGAAGGAACAAAATTTATATTTTATCCTGATTTCCACTTAATAACCAATAACAATTTTCTGATGCTAAGGAGACAGTGTAATGTATTGCCAGAATGGTGCCATTACAAGCAAAAATAAGTGGTGCCGCAAATATATAATGCACAAGTGTTGGGTTTATAATGCCTGTATTGGATAAAATTACCAACATGAATACAACCCACGTTACTTCAGATCTAAATGGTCAATTTTATAAGATGTGATGTGTTATGTATTTCCGCAATTCCACTCATTAAACAAATTAAATACTCCCTGGCAACAATGAAATTAGAGATTTAATCAGCAGACTAATACTGTAATTGTCAGAATTGTATTTCCTGAATTCCATTGGTCCTATGATATAAAGATATATATCCAATAATGAATATTAAATATGCAAGATAATATTGTAAAATTAAATAGGTAATCACAACAATAGCTTGCTTGGTAGATGTCCAAAGATAAGGGGAATGTATCTATTAGGGTATGTTCACACGCACTAATTACGGACGTAATTCGGGCGTTTTTGCCCCGAATTACGTCCGAAAATAGCGCCTCAATAGTGTTGACAAACATCTGCCCATTAAAAGCAATGGGCAGACGTTTGTCTGTTCACACGAGGCGTAATTTACGCGCCGCTGTCATATGACGGCGCGTAAATAGACGCCCGCGTCAAAGAAGTGACCTGTCACTTCTTTGGGCGTAATTGGAGCCGTTATTCATTGACTCCAATGAATAGCAGCGCCAATTACATCCGTAATGGACGCGGCATTCAAGCGCCTGCACATGCCGTTACGGCTGAAATTACGGGGATGTTTTCAGGCGGAAACATCCCCGTAATTTCAGCCGTTACGGAAGCTGTCGTGTGAACATACCCTTATACTGATATCATTATTTATCACATTATTATAATAAACATTCATTATCTGTGATTAGTTACAGGGACAGGCTAAAAATATTTATTATTTTTTAAAATGTCTTTTATTTTATTATGTATTATCAAAAGTATATTATACTGAACATCAAAACAGTGAAACATTTATGTTTTAGGCATTGCAGAGGCTGTTTTTGTTTTTAGGAAACCCCTTTAATACGACTTATTAGGGCATAATAAATACGGTAAGTTTTCCGGGAAACATTAACCAATCCTTAAGATACCGTATACTTGAAGAAACTCAAAACATATTATAATGATAGGCCATAAATTTATATTTTAGGCTAGAAACCCCTATATTGTGTACACAGTACCAAGCTATAAAAATGTCTTGGAAATTTAAGGAAATTCAACTAATGAAGTTTTCGCACATTAAAAGAAGGGAATAGTATATGGCATAATTCACAAAATGACACAGTTTCTAACACCCAGAGTTTTAGATCCAGCATTTACTACAGTTACTGAAGTTTTGGATTTTTTTTTTTATTTGTTACTGTGGTTGCAATGCAGAGGCTAGTTGATAAGATTTGCCTTATTGGACTTAAAATTTACTTCCAGAGTGATTAATGTTATATTGTTACCTGCAGCTTTCCATGCTGAATCAGGGGCAATGCTACGGGGGAGCTGGTGCAGTATGTCACTCTGGTTTTGGGTGCAAAGGAAAGCACCAACATGTCAATCTGCTTAGGCCAAGGCAATAAACCCAATATTTGCCCCAGGTAAAGGAAACCTAGTGACACACCAGTCATGAAACTGGAATTGGTTAGCATAAATAAACCATCTCACTATTTACATCCTTTCTAATATATACAAATATTTTTTCCCCTAGTAGAGCCATTTTAGTCTTCACTACTTACAGGCTGAATTCATAGCTGCTTTCTTGTTTGCATTTTTTCTTTCACGGTCCTAAAGAAAAAGTTTGGGCTAGGTCAAGAGAAGAAGACATAGAACTTCCCAAGAGAGTCACTATCTTCTAATAGTGCCCTTAGATCTTTAAACTGCTCCATTTTCTGAATGTACATAAACTCCTGCATTTTTTATCAGGCTGGCAATTCTGTGCAATAAAGCTAATGAATTCCAGCAGGTAGTCTATGCCGAATATTCCCAGTCCACTTCCAGCCTTTATATACTCTTTCTCACTTTCTGACTTCAGATCCTCCGGGAGGCTGAAGAGCTGTGTATGTTTTTTAAAAAGAACTTGAATGGGTCGTCTGGTGCTTTCCAAAAACTAAACGAATTGTAAAATACTCAGTTGTCTCGTTACTTTTGATATGGTAGATATAATTTCAGAGCTTGACAATGTAAAGATATACAAATGTGAATACCAGCGCCAAGTGCAGATATTTTGGGGATTATAAAACAGTATTTTTTTTAGTGTATCAAATTATTCTAATTTTTAATTCAACGTTTCTAAGTAATAAACGAGTTATTACTAATTGATGGAGGCCCCAAATAATTATTTGGCTCCTCCATCAATTAGCCAGAGCAGAGAGGGACTACTAAAGTCTGTTGCTGGAGGACCCAGTGTGTCCATGCAGTGGAGTTGAACACTTGCAACCAAGCTCCTTTGCAGATTACACTAATCTTTTGGGGTCTCAGCTAGGAGATATCCAGTGTTCAAGTTTTTTTGGGGGGTTTATTTTCAAAAGCAGACAACCCATAGTTAGGGATCATTGATGCAGCATAAACTACTTATCTTGTAGACAACATCCTCTTAACATTTGAATTCACTTTATTCTTGTCCACCAAAATTCTATGTTCTAAACGGTGAAAAATATGTGCATAGCAATGCAGATTGAAGTTCTATTTAAGATCTGTGGTAAGCGGGATGACAACACCTATAGGCAGTTAAATGGCTGTCATTATTGATCGTAAACTTAAAAAAAAACTGTTCAATAGAATATTAAAAGATATTACAAGTCAGTTCAGGGAATTGTAAGTGGAGTGGTGGCTCAGTGGTTGAGTTGCAAGGATGGGAGTCCTTAGTTTAAATGTTCTCCCATGTGTTTTTCCTCCGAGACTAAACCAAACTATTTTTTTTAATAAAAAAGTGTGTGTTGTGCAACTTTATAATTAGTTTATATTAAAATTATTTTTACTTTTTGAGATACAGCTGCTTTCTATTCTGTATACAAAGCAGCTGTATCGTGCGCTAAGACCTGAATCCGTCTCTACAGAATACAGAGTAACTGTGTCTCAAAAAGTAAAAATAATTTTTAATAAAAAATTATTATAAAGTTGCACAAAACACACTAATTGACCTTTTTATTATTTAAAAAAAAAAAAAATCCCTTTCAAAGGTTTACATAGCCTTTAAAGGTGTTTTTGGTATTTTATCTCTGTCCCTGGGAATTCACTTAAATGGGGCCAATGCAGTACCAGTCACAGCTGGATCTAGGGAAGAGTCATTGTGGCTAATTGGTGGGGTCCCGAGGGTTGGTACTTTCGTAATTAAACATTGATGGAGTATCCTTTGGCTAAATCCCTTTAATTATTGACACTGGTTCATATTGGAAAGAAACAAAAAAATAATAATCTGTAACATTAGACACCAATATAACCAGGGTAACAACAACGTAGCTATGGAATGACGTACAGCTAGTGGCCTTTAGGACCGTGAAATCTAAGGAAGATAGTTGCTTGTTAAAATTTAACTTTAAACAGTAATTGAAGAAGAGAGCTTTAATGTGTTATCCTAAGTGTAGACGTAATATGCAGAAGAGGAAAGGGCACCGGCTGCTGAGCTGCCGGCCATCAAGGCAGTGCTCGGTTCTAAAGCAATCATTTCATATTCATGGCTGGTGTCGCTCTGTAGATGTGTACACGTTGACCTGACTGGTAATTAAAGATTGGAGGAATTTATGTCATGAACCTTTACATCACCACACTACACCACACTACAACAAAATGTTACACGCCAGTCTAGTTAAACTCCGCCAAGCACCAATGTAAACATATGATTAAAAGAAAGCAGGACAGATACATGAAGTGCAGAAACTGTCAAGCAAATTGCCTAGAAGTGTTTTTATTCTTTTCTCTTTTATTCTTTAAGAACTAACAAGACTAAATGACCAGCCACCTAAAAGGGAGGTAGAAAGAAATTAATTTAATGATGTTGTATTACTTGCCATAAGCACAATTCTCCCTGCAGAGTATATAAGAAATGTACAGTATATTACTGGAATTAGGAATAACTTGTCTTAAAAAAGAAGATATTAGGCTATACTAAGATGTTTAAAGGGAACCTGTCCCGTCAAACATGCTGTCCCATCTGCGGTCAGCATGTTATAAAGCAGGAGGAGCAGAATAGATTGATGTAAAGCTTTGTGGGAAAAGGTTCAGGAAAGGATATATTTTAATGATTTAAATTCCTGCTTACTGTGGGTTAAAGAGTCCAGTGGGCCGTCTCACTATAGTAACGGCTATATTTGTATGCACACTACTGACGGCAGGCTGTCAATTAATGGTTGAGACCGCCTACTAGACTCTTTAGACCACAGTGAGCAGGGATCTATAAATGACAGGTTACCCAGAAAACGTTATATCAATTTGCTCAACTCCTCCTGCTCTACAACATAATGTCTCATAGTTATCAGCATGCCCAACGGGACAGGTTCCCTTTAAGGTCTTGTGCATGTGATAGAGCGCATTTTCAAATATTTTCATTGCTCCAGTGCATATGTAAAGAAAGGAAGTAACTTTGCAAACAATTGTGATTAAAAATATCCTACAATACCGTATACAGCTCCTTATCAGACATATGTGCCTTCATGGTTACAGGCTACAAGCCTTGTGTATAACCTGATACTGCACTGTTAAGGCATACTTAACTGGCCAATTATTGTGAAGATTTTCTTGTTTCCCAGTAATTAGACAGTGTTAATGTAGAAGATGATCAATGATAGAACTATAATTTATGGTTGATCTTTATTGTGCCAAAGTAAAATTAATGTTATCAGTGGCACGATCGATAAATTTCTACTGTCTTCAGGCTAGCCAGAACAGGAGGCACAGGAATTGGATAACAGATGAATGCAGGATCAGACTACACACTGAGTGTGTTTGTAGTCTGTAACCATGGAGACACATGGGTCTGCATAAGAGCTGTATGCACAAATTAGTAGGATATTATACTATACTGTGACATACTGGTAATGGAGGCAAGTAGAGTCATCATTATATAGTTTATTATTCAAAGGTATAGGTGAAGGGTTTATTGCTGTAAGTCTGGTGCAAATTTTATTTACTTTTGTTAAGTCTAAATAGATTCAGAATTCGCATAGGGGTTCGAGCTCTGTATCAGAAAACAAACAAGTCCCCTGCTTTCCTTCGCTCAACCATCAAGTTAAATGAAAAAATGTCTGCCTGCATCTGCTACTAGAGGGAGCTCACTGTATAGATATTTATACAGCTCCCATTCAACTCAATAATAAATTAGTATGCAGTGAGCTCCCCTAGTGGTGACACAAGAGTTATAAACAAGTGGGTTGTTATTTGAACTTTTGTCGACATGCATAAGCCTCAGCACGGGCCCACTACTTTCATATTTAGAAAAATGGTGGAAGAACTCCGTAAACCAGTCGTGGAGGCCAAGCTCTCTTTTAATGACATTATGTATTATGTAGTTTGTGTTAAAAAGGGAGAAAATGACTTCTTAAGTATGGCGGTCGTGCGGAATAACATTTTGTTCAATGCAAATATACCAGATAACTAGAATAATTGCATTGAAAAATCACCTTCATTGTGATCAATGACATATTCCCGACATCTGGTCATCGGAGCAGCGGAAAATTCACCGGATTATTGCTGAGTAACCAACCTATACAAGAAATACAAGAACTGTAACAATATTGCATGCAAATTGTCATGATCAGTGGCAGACTGACCATTTGGGCATTAGGGCAGTACCCAAGGGCCCATAGCCAGAGGAAACCCAGGGACCCCAAGTTATAACTCTCCTTAAAATTAAAGTAAAGGGCCTGCAAAATTAAAAAAGAAAAAGAAAATTACAAGTGATAAATGCTCCTCAAATTCAATGTCATAACTTAAACTAAGTGTACGGCTACAGTGGCTGGTAAGGGATCCATGTGCTTTAAAGGGTAACTAAATGTTCAACCATCGTCTGACATGTTATAGTGACATGTCAGAAGTTTTGCTTGGTGGGGGTCCAAGCACTGAGACCTCCACCAATCGCTAAAACAAAGCGTCAGAAGCGCTCGTGTGAGCACTGAACTGCTTAGTTTCTGTTCGGCTTTTTCCGGAAATCGATGTAGCGGTGTACGGACTCAATAGAAAGTCTATGATCCCGTACATCGCTACATCGGCTTAGAGATTGGTGGGGGTCTCAGTGCTCGGACCCCCACCAATCAAAACTTCTGACATGTCAGAAGTTTGTTGAACGTTTAGTTACCCTTTAATGCTCTCTTGTTCAGATCATTCTCAATCTGCCCCTGGTGATGCCATTGTTAATAATAACATCAATGATGGCAGGTACTTCACTGAACTCTACAGAAAGGGGAATCCTTTTATTACAGTAATGGATGCTGGAATTGGAGCTTTTTGAATAGATGTATTTCAATCAGTGGCTAATCTAATTAAAATAAAATTCATGGAAAGATGTCAATCATTAAAGAATAAAATGGACCTTCCCACTCATGTCTATAAGATTTATGAGTGAAAGAGCCAAGTTATAAAAGGAGGAGGCTTGATCTATTACAGGCAGACGTACAGTACAGTCAGTCTCTGCAATCTGCAGATCAACACATCAAAGGACGAAACTGGGAAACATTTTTATCCAGAATTGCTACAAAGATAAACAGTAAATCTGACAGGTATAAATATTACAATACTTTCTGCATTTGCTTATTTGAAATTTATTTACATGTCTCTATTATATTTTGCATATTTTAAAATGATCATCACCTTTTAACACCATGTGAATTTGTTTTCCAAAGTTCCATGTTGATAATCCATCTTTATAGCCCCACAAAGATATGGAGTAAAAATGATAAGAATCTGGCTAACGTAGGCGCTTACTACGTGTCATTTTATTATTAAAGAGTTGGCCGCTTTAATTCCGTTTTGAATGTTGAGGCAGATTTTCCTCTGCCTGCACGCCGCATAAAACGCCGCACGCCGCATAAAACGCCGCAAAATACGCTTTCTCTGCCTCCCATTGATATCAATGGGAGGTCAGAGCCGTAAACGCTCGAAGATAGGGCATGTCCCTTCTTTTTCCCGAGAGCCAGTTTTTCCACTCCCGGGAAAAAAACGCCTCCGCCTCCCATTGAAATCAATAGGAGGCATTTTCGGCCGTTTTTTGGCGCGTTTTGCGGCGCGGTTTCCGCGTCAAAAAACTTGCCAAAAAACTCAGTGTAAACTAGCCCTTAAGAAAGTGATCAAAAGTACTTTCTAAACATTATTTTAGTATTTACAAATTTGTCTTTATACGCAGTTCAACACCGTTTTCCTGGGTTCCTAAGCCATGCCCCGCTATCACAGCTGTATCTTCCTGCCACCGGTGGATCCCGTCCATAATATGATGAAGGATAGAGTAGCATGTGACTAGACATGTCACTCTGCATCCTCTATTGTAACACACTGCATCCAGAAAAATAGCACAGGCGCAGTGTGTTACAATGGAAGATGCAGAGTAACATGTCTAATCACATGCGCCTCCATCCTTGGAAAATACAGCTGTAATAACAAGGGGGCGTGGCTTATGAACCAGCAAAACGGGACTGAACTGCATATAAAGAAAAATTAGTACGTTTACTAAAATACTGTTTAGAATGCACTCCTGAGAATTGTCCTAAAGCTGCCAGCCTCTTTTAGTTCAATGTATAAATTGTATGCAGAAAGCTATTGAGCTCCCTCTAGTGGCAGCTGCAGGCAGTCAGAATTTGATATTTTAACTGTCTATGCAGGGGATTCAGTGAACCCCTATAAAAATATATTTAGAAATGAATAATCTCAGAATTTTGGACCCATTACATATTAAATACACAGAATTATGTTCAAGGACATTCACTTTAAAGTTTACTAAAATATTCATTCCTATGGTAGGTTAATGACTATGTGTCATGGTTTACTAGTCCGCTGGAGCACAAACTACTTCCCGCTACAGAATTGGAGCCATAAAATATGACATCTCCATGCAAAGATTAATAAATATACTCCTCCAACAAGCATTACCTAGGAAAATAACAGTACACATGCTTATCTGCACACTAGTAATTTCAGTGACTCTTCCCATCCTAGATCCTATATGGAAGGTAATGTTAGTGCTGGAAGTTTCACACATTCATGTCTCTACCAGAAACGCTTATGTCCCGGAAGAACAAAGGATCAGGCATTCTGTGATCTAACAAGCCTAATCCTTTCCCCCCAAAGGCAAACCAAGGAACTGTTGGTTTGCCCCAAAAAATATTTACTGTTATCTCATCCGTTTATCTGACATATAATCTACATGGCTAGCTTTTAATGGATGTACCTAGAGAAAATATTTATGGTAAACAGAGAAGCCAAATCTTTTGAAAATCAAGAGTAAATCATCAATCACCGATTCTAGTGGTTGAGACTTTCACAATGACTGCCTTAACAACAAAGAATCCCTCCCTATTTATATGATGAAACAGATTTGGTTATGTAATGCTCCATATGAAATTGTAGAAAAACAACATAGAATTCTTCCCCAAAGCTGATTGGTAAAGGGGATTTCCAGTTAAAATGTAAAAATGGCAATATACTAGTAAATAGGAAGTTAGAGAAGTAGCCAAAGGCTGATATCTATTTATTTAATATTTTTTTATTTACCAACGTTTTACTATTTTTCAGTGACAACAGAAAGTGCCGCCATATTGGTTGCCACTTTTAGGTTAAGTCTAGGGTCACATGGCGACATGTGCTGCGCAACAAGAAAATAGCTGGATTTTAAGTTGCAGGTCGCATGGGACATGGCTTTCCATAGACAGCGATATAAATCACGTGCGACTGTGACTCACATGCATCTTGTGTACGACAAAAAAAAACACGAGTCGCGGTCGCATGCAACAATCACGTCCAAAAAAAGTTGCGTGACTTTCAGGTATACCTTTTTTTGGGCGTGCGATGCTCATGCGATATTATGTTGCGTGACACATGTTGTAGTGTAGTCCTAGCCTTAGTTCTCAGAAACTGATGATAGAACATTCTGACAACATAAAAATGTTACCAATAACAAAGTTAAAATTTTTCTCAAAATAGTTGTGCATGGGATCAAAATTCTCTCCAAAAAATCTGAATCACATAGAGAATGTCGCGACTTGGAAAAAAAGCACCAAGGTTAAAATCAGATGAAAAATGTCACAAACCGTATTGTGGAAATGAAAAATCATAATTGCTATTCATTTACAGCAAACATATGGGCGCCAAATTTTTCTCTCCATTAACACCAAAGAAAAAACCCTGACCCTAAACTTGCGTGAATGTGTCCTAAATGAATTGACATCTATCACCTGACATATATGATGCTGTCTTGTGCAGGACCATGCGTGGTTGGATAATAGGCGCAACAGCAGAAGTAATGATGTCATACGGTTTCTCTGGGTTTTCCCACAACATTTAACTCTATAAAACAAAAGCTAAACATGATGTCATATCTAAATCCACCTTCTTACTGCTCAGCCAGCGTCTCTCTTTGAGTTTTGTAATTGCCTACAAGAGAACTTGATTAATATACGACAAGGAGCCAATTATGACTTGAGATTTCATTTAGCAGTAATGGATTCCGAAAATTCCTGTTTTGCTATATTTTCCATGACAAGCAATATTAAGTGGAAACATGGATGATTGTCAATAAAAAGGTCAGAGAGATGTGAAATCGTGCAGCATGTGGCTCATTATAAAGCAGGTAATGGAAGCCTACGGGATCAAAAATGTTTATCATTCTGTCATTCCTGTCTCCGAGTACAGAATTATCTTCCACCACCTCCAGAGATTTATGCCTTTAATTACCTCCTATCTGCCTCACTACTCTCCAAACCAAACAATCAATATAAATACTCTTATTTACTGGACAAATGTACAATATTTGACAAACGGAAGCTCCATTTGTCCTGCTGTTTATCCGTGAAAAATGATTGACTGGAGGGCTTGAGGACTATGGTATTTTTAATCGCTCCCCACCCTAGAATACAAATAAGCCCTTTGCCTGTCACACTAGAGCCATTATTAAGTGCTTATCCCACTAATCATTCTAATTATAACGTAATCTACTGTAGTTTGTGTGGTTTCTTACAAGCGTGGATCAGTAAGAAGAACACCACATGTGACATTCAGAAGCCACCCGAGGCTAAAGGCTGCATGGGTGGAACGTGAACAGATATAAGATATATTTTCTGTTATTTTGCAATTCAGATTTTTAATAGTAAAAAGTAACTGATATTATTTTTTGCAAAGTTGTCTTAGGGGAAACCATAAATATTGAAAATGATGGAACATGCCATTAAAATGTGACAATCCTTATGATTGAACCTTAGATATTCAGACCTGTGCTTCTTACCCCATTAGCTAAGAGCTACACTATGGTTGTGCCCATCAGCTTATATACAAAGCTATTTGACACCATAGGGGTACAAACACACAGGGCAGATAGGCTGCGTAAAAAAAGTACACAGAGTATCCACTCTGGTAACCGCAGGCAATTCTGTCCGAAAAAACGCACCAAATTGTGGTGCAGTTTTTCGGGCGGCATGTCCAAGGTGGAATCCTGTGGGAATAATAATAAAAAAAAGCTTATACTTACCCGGCCGTAGTCATGGCGTTTTATGAACATTTTTTTTCGGATGATTTTTCCAGAATTTCATCCACACTGCTGCTACCGTACTACGCTGTGGATTTTCTGCAATGAAATCCATTGCGGAAAATCCGTAGTGTTTCGGCCTAGTCTGTTCCTTCCTACCCAAGGGCAACACATCAACTTGTGTCGATCAAAAATGTCATATGTAGGACAATCCAAAACATTTGCGGGCCATCCTCTTGCTATGACACTATTGTATGTTGCTAATGCTGGAGCAACATGATATTAGAATAGACCTACATGTGAATATATTTTTGCCACTGTGTTGAAGTCTTAGCTCGCCTGATATGTCTGTTTTAGTAAATACTTAAATTCCCTATAAAAAAAAAACAATGCTGGAACATCTTTATTAAAACTGAATTGTGCCATTCCTCTGTTATTCCTCCTGGAAATATATGAATACATTTACTACTGTTTTCACCATTTTCCTTGTCAAAGGGGCGCATCCTTACACAGTCTGATACTGACCAATCAGTGCTGACCGAGTCAGATTGAGTAGGGATACACCTTAGTGACAAGGAATGGTAACACACAGTTGTCAACTTATTAATACATTTACAAGAGGAATAACAGACGTGTAGAAACAGCTGACTGCTCCACTATGCTCTTTATAGAATGGAAGTAGACGTGTGCCTAAGACATTTTCACACCACGTTTGGGAGATCCATTCTACCGTATGTCTTTTTTTCATCAAAAGTAGGAATAAATTCCCGGTGCAGTAGAGAAGGGAAACATTCTCTAAAATTCTCTTGGAGAATGACTCTCTTCTCCATTGTGTTGGGTATTTTTTGCTACTTTTTATTAAACAAGACGTATAAGACAGTGGATCTCCTAAACGTGCTGTAAAACCTGCCTACAGGACATATCTGGCTTAAAAAAAAGTACCTTAGCCAAAACTACTATAAATGGGTCAACTACTGTGTTTTCTTGACAAAGCTGTTCACATTTGCACGGGAAGCTCCCCTGTGTACATCAATGGTTTTGTTGGGCGCTGGTGGTGTGTGTCGTACTACGAACCCTGCGCTGCATTGAGGTTATGAATGGAAGACACCACACAAGTGGTAAGCCTTAGGGCGGGTTCACACATGGCGGAATTCCACTTAAATTCCGCTGCGGACACTCCGCAGCGTTAATCCGCAGCGGAGCCGTTTCTCCATTGACTTTCACTTTAATTTAGCAGTGTTCGTTTACACGATGCGTACAATTCCGCTGCGGAGCATAGGCTGCGGAGCGGAATTTGGTGTCCGCAGCATGCTCTGTCTGTTGCGGAGCAGTGGCGGACTCATGGCGGAATTTCTCCATTGACTTCAATGGAGATTCTAAGTTCCGCAATGAAGTCCGCAGCTGTCATGCACATGTCATGTGTGCTGCGGATGCGTCTTGCTTTTTTAACTTGACATTTCTTCATTCTGGCTGGACCTAGGTATTTCTAGGTCTACAGCCAGACTGAGGAAGTCAATGGGGCTCCCGTAATGACGGGAGCGTTGCTAGGAGACGTCTGTAAATAGTCACTGTCCAGGGTGCTGAAAGAGTTAAGCGATCGGCAGTAACTGTTTCTGCACCCGGGACAGTGACTACCGATCCCAATATACATGTATCTGTAAAAAAACATATAAGTTCATACTTACCGAGAACTCCCTGCGTCTGTCTCCAGTCCGGCCTCCCAGGATGACGTTTCAGTGTAAGTGACGGCTGCAGCCAATCACAGGCCAAGCACAGGCTGCAGCGGTCACATGGACTGGCGCGTCATCCAGGGAGGTCGGGCTGGATGCCGAAAGAGGGACGCGTCACCAAGACAACGGCCGGTAAGTATGAAAATCGTTTACTTTCACTAGGGAAAGTGCTGTCCCTTCTCTCTATCCTGCACTGATAGGGAGAAGGGAAGCACTTTTCCCGCAGTCTGCAGCAGCTAGTCCGCATCAATGTACTGCACATTTTGTGCAGATCCGCTGCAGAATCTGCAACGCAGATTCTGTGCGGCATCGATGCGGACAGTTGCGGAGGAATTCCGCCATGTGTGGTCATGCCCTTAGAGTGCAGACTACAAAAACCTTTGAATGGTATTTTTTTTAAATAAAAAGGTCAGTCAGTGTGATTGGTTCAACTTTATAAATAGTTTTTATTAAAAATTATTTAAACTTTTTGAGATACGACTGCTTGTATTCTCTGTACAGAGCAGCTGTATCTTTCACTATGACCTGAATCGTTCAGTGCCGCGGACCTGATGGGTTCAGTGTTAGCAGGTTATGAACGTAAATGTGAGAGATAACTGCGTAGGACCCGCTTTCACTGAACCCGTCAGTCCCATGGACCTGACGGGAGCAGGATTTAGCAAATTATACAGTTGCTATGTATAGAGAATACAGAGCAGCTGTATCTCAAAAAGTAAAAATAGTTTTTAATAAAAACTTATTATAAAGTTGAACCAATCACACTGACTGACCTTTTTTATTAAAAAAAAAAAATGTCATTCAAAGGTTTACATAGACTTTAACACTAGAAGTTACTAAAAGAGTTATTGCCAATCTGGTACGTTGGCAACAGATATACATTTTTGTTAGCGGATACCACCGACAATGTCCATGGCAGTTATGAGATACTCCCTCCAACAGCTCTTAGTGGGAAGGACATGGTAGCTCCTCATCTACCCCTGTGATCTATTCAATAAAATGTCTTATCGGTACGGCCGAATGTGCTTGTTAATGAGGTGCTTTATTTATTAAAAACCCTATAGACATTATATACTTCTCTTCAGATCCTGATGTTTTTGGAGACATCCACTTACAATATAGGGTTACATTGTGAAAGCTAGTGCAGACAAAAAGTCAAAGAGATGACCTGGGCTATGTTCACACGGGGTATTTTGCCGAGTTTTTTGACGCGGAAACCGCGTCGCAAAACTCGGCAGAAACGGCCCGAGAACGCCTCCCATTGATTTCAATGGGAGGCGTCGGCGTCTTTTTCCCGCGAGCAGTAAAACTGCCTCGCGGGAAAAAGAAGCGACATGCCCTATCTTCGGGCGCTTCCGCCTCGGACCTCCCATTGACTTCAATGGGAGGCAGGAGAAAGCGTATATCTCGCTGTTTTATGCCCGCGGCGCTCAATGGCCGCGGGCGAAAAACGGCGCGATAATTGCCGCGAAAATCGGCGTGCAGGGAGAGGAATATCTGCCTCAAAGTTCCAAACGGAATTTTGAGGCAGATATTCCTCCCCCAAAATACTCAGTGTGAACATAGCCTAAAGCAATCAAATCACTTTTAACTTTCAACCATTGCCTCAAGCTTTTGTCTCTACTAGTCTTCATACCGGACGCCCCTAGTATATTTGGGCCTTCAAGACTCAAGTACAGGGCCTGAGGTCAGGGAATAAACAAATCAGGCATTCTGGATTTTAATTTTCCAAATCCATGATTTCCATCGAGAGAAGTGGTTCCAGAGATTTCTGACAGCTGTTTACCTCCAAAAACCTACATGAAATAAACATGCATGTTTTGCCGGATTGGGGAATTTGACTATTGGCCAGATTAAAAAAACACAAAAATGGTAACCCAAAAATGTTTATCTGAAGGTGGCATTAAAGTGCCATTGATGTGCCATGCTATCATGAATATTAGTCTAAACTATATGTCATAATGACACGTTGAGGTAATTTTTTTTCTTCCATTTTTCTACTCTAACCACATCGTACAATCCACACTGTTCAATTATGTACATCCCTTTACTATTCAGACATTACATATGTATCTATTAAACACATTTACAATTTTACTTACACACAAATCCCTAGATTCCCTTTCAGAGCCATGGAGACGGCTCATCTCAGAGTCTAGAGGGAGCATTTTTGTAATTGGCTTCAGTGTGCCTCCATCTTTCATTCACGAGAACGTAAAATCGCCTCAGAAAGCTATTATATGTGACATAGACTCCGAGCTTTATGTAAATGTAATAAATGCGTTATATAGGGTCATCAGATGAACTGGAATTATTGTGTTCTGTATAATACTGATAAATAATTTAGTGGTTCAAACTTATAATGACTACAAACTTTGGAGGTGATTCATTCAGATGACACATTGTGGCAGACAGCCAATTTCCTTCCTATGTGTCTGTTTCTCTTCCTCAGGAAAAAAGGGATACGCTGTTTTTTTCAGGATAGATAAGCCATATTTCCTTTAGCATCTGCTGCATAATTTAAGATTATAATGTAGCATCATTGACAGTATTTTCAAAATGTATCAAAACAAATACTAAATAAAGTTTTAAAATATTTATAATCCAATGAAGTCTTCAGACGTTAACCCACAGGGTGACCTCTCCTCACCAAAAAGTATTGATAACCAGGGCAGTGGTGCACACTGGGAGATATTCAAACATCAAACTTCAGAGAGTTATATCCCATATCAACAATTCTATTCTAGAACATTTCTAAATCTATTAAGTTTAGGAAAGTTAGCGAAAGAAGCTCCTAAACTTTCTCTAATGAGCTTCTCAATTCTAGTGGTTTCAAGACAAGTGGATGAAACAATGATGTCTTCTTAGGAGCCATACCTGCATAGTGAATACAGTAGCACTTCCATCATTACATTACTACCTATATGAATATAGACTTATCTACATGGGAATAGTGATCTCCAACCTGAGGCTTTCCAGCGCCTGTAATCTACAATTCCCAGTATGCCCTCAGATATACAGGCTGTCTGGGCATGGTATGGAAATATCTACATAGCACAGTGATCTCCAGTCTGTGGATCTCCAATTGTCTTGAAACCACAACTCCCGGCATTCCCTCACAGTAACAGAATGTTATAATTGCTTAGCAGTAAATGTATTCATAAATCTCCAGGAGGGATAACAGAGGAACCGCATAACGCAGAGTTCTAAGAAATGATACGCTAGAATTGCTGTTTTTAGGGAATACAATAGGTCTTCTTTAAAGGGAACTCGTCAGCTCTTAATTGGCTACCAAACTTGTCCCAGCGTTTGGTAGGTCTTGTAAAACTATATGTGCACATACCTTTTGGTTGATTTGTATTACCTTGTTTGTCCAGATAAATGACTTTATTGCTATATGCAAATGACTCTGCAAGTGCCACTCAGATGGTCCATTTCGCCGCAAGTGCTCCTGTTCTCGCCATTTTATCCTGCTCAACCCCACACCCTTGGTCAAGATTTATGTCGGCACGCTATGGCAAGAGAGTGGAGTTGAGCAGGCTAATAGCAAACAAACGACTTTGTGGGCACATAGTTTTAGATGACCTACCAAATGTTGGGACCACTTTGGAAGACAAATAGGAGCTGACAGGTTCCCTTTAATAAGTAGGGGGGTATCATTCAGACAGTACAGCTGAACATAGCTCAGTTTAAAGCGTAACTAAACTTTTGAAAAACTTTTGACATGTCATAGTGACGTCAGAAATTTTGATCGGTGGGCATCTGAACACTGAGACCCGCCACCAAACACTAAAACAAAGCGGTAGATTCCTGCATTGTCTATGAAAAAAACATTGTAAAAGCCACATTGCTAGCCCAACAAATAAAAAAGTTATAGCTGTTTAACTATCGCGTGCTAAAAATGGATAACCTGTGTCTGGTCCTGAAGGCTCAAAATAGCCCGGACCTGAACCTATTAATAGAATAAAAGGCAAATAGATTCTCCCAATGTACTATATGGACTAGTGAATCTGTGAATCACGTGTATCGGTGAGAGGCTAAACTAATCCTTTATATTTAGTTGTGACCACTGTGCCGCTTACTTTCTGATCGGCTTTCCTCGGAGCAGTGTACAGGCTCAATAGAGAGTCTATGTGTCCGTACGCTGCTCGCTCTGCTTTCCGAGGAAAGCCGTACAGAAACAAAGCGGCACAGCGCTCACCAGAGCGCTTCTATCGCTTCTTTTTAGCGATCGGTGGGGATCTCAGTGCTTGGACCCCGACTGATCAAAGCTTCTGATATGTCACTATGACATGGCAAAAGTTTTTTTTTAAAAGTTTAGTTACGATTTAAGCTGACTTTACAGTGAGTATCGGATAAGTACAATTTAACAGCAAAGTGCTATGTTCTAGAGAAGCAGATATGCACCGTATAAATGAGATATAATCATAGATCCCTAAAATTGAAACCTCTGCCAATTCAGTGTATCCATCTCAGAATGTCAATAAAGATAATATTTAGACATGGCAAATAGAGTTGGCTGAATCTCCGGAAAACCAATTACAACTCCACTTCATATCCAACAGGTTTAGGCACTGAACTTTTTACCTTTCATAACACTGTTCTGCTTCGTTGTCCCCGACAAGCACAATAAATAGCATCCTAAATGGAATTGTACACGCATGAGAGTAGAGCGCCTCTGTCACAATGGAAATACAGATTCCTTAAGCCATTAAGATTGATCCTTATTAGATCTACAGTCATTTGGTACAGCTGACACAACAGAATTGGCACAGTCGCTGGTGCGGTCCTATAAACTGGCATTAGTATAAACAGCTGATAAACCCGGCCTAATGTGTCATCTCCGCTTGCCAAAGACAACAATCTCTGTTAGACTTACTGAACATACTTGTAATACCAAGTAAGGAGCGCGATGTATTTGTGTTGTTCTCCTGTAGTGATATTTTATTACTCTGAAATTGCAAAACATATTTCTAGCTCCGCAACACAAAATGATGTTATGGCTTATTATTCAATACACTCGCCGTCTACTGAATCTAGATTTAATAATAGAAAAAAAAAATGTTTTAAAAGAAGGGGATCTAGTCCTATAATATACAGTTTATCTAATGTATAATGAGATATAAAAATGTTTATCTAAGTTATTAAAGTTGACATTGGCAAAGCCGGGTAATATCCTAGATGCATTTTACATCGAAAAAATCATATAAAACATTCAAAATGCATATATTGGCTGAATAATAAATAGTCATTGCTTGGTATGGATGAAAGGAGCCTTTTAGGCTGAATTCCCACACAACATTTTCTTGTGTTTCTGGTGCTGTTTCTTTGTGGCATTTTCCACTGCATTTTTGTGGCCAAAAATGCTGCAGCAAGATGGTATTTTAACCCCTTCACGTCATCCGCCGTATATATACGGCGCACATTGGGTGGGGGAGTGTGTCGGCTGTGTGTTACAGCCGACACTTCCGGGTAACGAGCGGAATCCCGCTAGTTTAACTTTAAATACCATGGTCAATAGTGATCGCGCCATTTAAATCACTGAAAACAGGGCGGTGACCACCCTGTAACGTCCCCTCTGTGGCGAGATCGGGGAGTGCCATTGGTTGGCATGGCATCCTGGGGGCCTGATGAAGTTACATTGGTATTGCAGTATATTGTTCAAGCGATCCAACGATCGCTGGTTCAAGTCCCCTAGGGGGACTAGTAAAAAACAGTAAAATAACGTTTTTTTTTAATAAATAAAACAAATGAAAAAAATTAAAAGTTAAAAAAACAAAACCTTTTTCCATAGTCTTTTCTAAAGAATTAAAAAAATGGCAGGAATTACGCATGTACAAAATTACACTAAATAAAAGAGGCCACCAAAAACGAATGGAAAAAACGATTTTAAAAGTGTGTGAAGGAGGCCTAAGGCTGGAACCACACATGCAGTTTTTGTGGCAGTTTTTTGAGCCAAACACAGAAACTGATCCAAAAATAAAGAAACCTATAAAGGAAAGAATGAAATGTCTCCTGTCTTTTGTTTCCATTCCTGTATTTGACATCAAAAACTGCATCAATATCTGCATGTGCGATTCCACCCTCAGGAGCTGAGAAGAATTTATAGGAAAGTCTATCAATTAGGAGTGGCTAATTCGGTTGATGTGACTATTGATTTATCTATGATCTGTTCTTCACTGGTTTATAATGATTTGGTAGGAGGCATCCATACAAATATTAGATATGCTCATGAATATTCAGCTTTACTGCATTCAATTTTACTTTAGATATAAGCATCTGACATACAGTCTATGGACGTGCTGTGTACATTAAAGTCTATGGAGGTGATGTGTCCATAGACTCTTATGTATCTGTGAGAGTCACTGCGACTTATTTACTAACAATTTACACCACTTTTTTTTATTAGAAAAGTGCTGATAAGCAACTTCAGATCTGACCTAAAGTGTTTTTCCGCCCACATTACTTTTGTCAACAGAGCTTGTTTTATGTCAGGAAAGATGGTGAGAGATACTGGCGCCCCAATCTCATGATGTACAAGTATTAAAGGGGCTTTCTAGGGGTAAGACATTGATGGCCTATCCTTAGAATAGGCCATCAATATTTGATCGGTGGGGGTCTGACCTCTGGGACCACCACAGATAAGCAGAATAAAGGGGCGATGGCACCTCTATTATTTACATAGGCAAAGTGCTGTTCCGTAACTCTCATAGGAATCAATAGAGACACGCACTTGTGCAGCCACCGCTCTATTCATTTCCCACCTTGATTCGTTGGCCGCATCACCAGGCAGGGATAGATGACCCTGATTTTCGAGACAGGTGCGGATCTCAGAGCTGGGACCTACATCTATCAGACATGGATATCCATAGATATCCCATCTAAATGTCTAAAGTGGGAATAACCCTTTAAGTGCCACTCTAAGGTGGTATAAAATCAATATACTTCCAATGCTTCAAAATAGGATAGGAGAGTATTGCCTCATATCTTTATGTACTTTCAAGTTATATGGATAAATCTAATTCCATAAGAGAATATTACTATGAAGAACTCAAATTGCACATTATATTGACATATCTCCTTTGGACTTGTAGACATTTTGTAGTTGTTTTCTATCTTCTAATAATCAATGTCTTTGTCCATTAGAATATCGTGTATACTTACATCGGAATTAAAACGGAGCTGGCAGACATTGCAAGAAATGAGTTGTTTTTTCTTTGGTGGAATGGAAACACCAAACGTATGGTTTATGACTGCTTTTTGCACAGGATCCATCTAAAAAGAAAGATAATAAAAATAAAAGCACTGTCTTGCATTGTACACACAGCCATGTTGTGGTAAATATTGGACAGGAAAGGTTCATATATCACGTTGCCTTCACACTGAGGTAACGTCTGCTCACTTGTTGCTAGGTATCTAGATAGGTTGACAAAGTGTTGTATAACGCAATCATATGTATACTCTATTGTCCCCAACACAAGGTGTAAAGTTATATCAGTTGATTGTGTGTGTCCATCTCATCTAACGCAGACTATAGGCTACCACTACACACCATATGAGCCGCCTACGATTATCAAGTTACAATGACAATCCATCTGTCCAGAACATTCCCAACATTTTTTTAAATACAGTATGAATCGGGTTGTCATGATTTACTTTCATAACAATGGAGCCGGTTTTTCACTAATACTGGCGCATCAACGAGCAGTACTCCAGTATGGAACTTTAGTGTAGTATGTGCCATATTACGCAACTTAGCACAAGCTTATTAAGGAATATTTATTTAGTTAGTTCTTGTTACTTATATTAGCACCAACATATTCCATAGCACTGTACAAAGATTGTTGACACTCACTGTCCCCAATGGGGCTCTCATTCTCAAACACACATGGGCCAAATTCATAAGAAGACAATTAACTTTTAAGTAGGCTTTTTGGAATGTGGAGGAAAACCGGATAAAATTCTCACAAACACAGGGAGAACATGGCGATGTTGTCTTGGTCATATTCCAACCTAGGACCCCAGTGCTGTAAGGCAACAGTGCTAACAACTGAGCACCCGTGCAGGGCGACAGCACCGCTACTGAGGTACTTGTCTTAGCACACTGACACTTTTCCACGCAGAATCAAAGACTTTAGTAAAAATTTGCACTGTGTGTGTTTAAAAAAAAATTTATGCAATTACAACATAAAACTGTCATAATTGCATTACGGTTATGACCCGATGACATAAATAAGAGGATATTTATAAACACCTCGATCATATATAAGCAAGGATAAATGAGTCTACATAATCAATGATTATAAGGGCACATTCAGACGTGGCGGAATTGCTGTTGAATTCCGCCGTGGACAGTCCGCAGTGGAATTCTGCAGCAGCCGCTTTTTAAATTTGTTTCTATACATTTTTAGGAAACTTAGTTCAGACGTTGCGGAAAATAACTGTGCGGAATTTGGGCTGCGGTGTAGAATTTTCCCTCCGCAGCATGCTCATTATGTTGCGGAGAAGAAGTGGAATTTCACTGCGGATTTCAGCATATGCATTGCAAAGGCTGAAATCTGCAGCAAGTCCGCTGTGATATCTGCAACGTCTGAATTACCTGAAAATGTTGCTGCAAATCCGCCAAGAATCTGCAGCAACATTTTCAGCGGAAAAATTCCGCCACGTCTGAACATGGCCTTAGGGTCTGTTCACTTCTGTATCGCCTTTTCCATCATGAACGGAAACCACAACACAGTGCCGGATTCGTCGTATTACAGGCAAGAGGGACACCGGGCAGACCCCATTGATTTATAATTCTGTCGTGGTGTCATTTTTATGGGAAGAATAGCCCTGCATGCTGCGCTATAATTTCCGTCTAACATGACACAGAATCTAAGTTTCTCTATTGCCCCTAAAATGTTCTTTACCCTATGTAAAAAAGTCAGAGACGCTTCATATTGTGCACCTCGTCATCCCAACAGGTAACAGGGTAAGAAACAATGAAAACTGGACAAAATGTACTTAGTGTAGTTGTCATAGTTTCCATGCACCATGTCAGATTTTTGGGCTTTTTTTCATAGCAAAACATTGAAATTGTTTTGCAGTTGTGGTAATTATACAATAAATGTCTTCCTGGATACATCCTACACAAGTGCAGATAAATAAAACAGCGCTTCCTCATCCGCAGTCTATGCAGCAACCCAGTCATATCCCAGGAAAGTCACCTGTTTATTGTGTATATGTAACTGTAAGCCACAATACCGGCCACCTTTTAGAAGTCATTCTATGCCAGCTATGTGACCCACTATGATATCAATACCACATATGTAATATATTAAATACTAACAATAAAATATACCTTTAGTACAAGACAAGACACCACCACTTAACAAATAAAAGGTGTAGTTTACAGGATGCTACAAAACAACTTGTGCAATAAATAGCATAGCCCGATATACTAGTCACTATCCTGACGGCTTTCTTGTTCAGCAACATACTTATGCAGCAGATGTATATTTGTCATTAGGAGTTAGTTAGAATAATGTAGTAGGTGAATGCACCTTCAGATTTAGGGCTTGTCCACACGTAGCGGAATTGCTGCATATTTTCCGTCCGGAATTGCGGACGGAAAAAACGCAGCAGAATACAGTAGCAGCAAAGTGGGTGAGATTTAACAAAACAATCCACACGCTGCATAAAATTATCGACCTGAAATTTACATGCGGTGCATATTTTTCGTACTGCAGCATGTCCATTCCTGCTGCGGAAAGTGGACTGAATTGCTGCGTTTTTCTGAGACGTCACCCTCTCCCAGCATTGAGAAAAACGCTGCAAAACACGCACCTTTTTCTGCAGTAAAAAATGCAGGAAATATTGCTTTTTTTCCGCAGCGGAATGGCTGCTGCTTCAACAGAATTGCTGCCGAAATTTTCTGCAGCAATTCCGTTACATGTGGACAACCCCGTATGTGAAACCATAAAAAAACACCAACTTTTGCCACAATGAATTGTTGCAAATGATTCAGTCTGCGCAATACCTAAAGATTGTCCAATCGCCAACAACACAAAACAAATGGATGCAATATAAATCCAATGCACGTATCAAGTAAGGTTGCAAATTTTAATCTGAGATGGTCTATGGTGGTGGTCCACAACATGTGTAGCTACAACTTCAGCACAACAGTCACAGAGAAAAGATTCACAAGAAGATAGAAACACTATAAAACAAAGCGACATTTTGCTTCAACTACCTGAACCACTTTTCAAGGTATTGCGTAATACAGGAATAAGTGTCTGCTCAGCAGTGAGGAACTCGTAGCAATGTCTTGGCCTCCTGACTTGAGAATCTCTGGTAATTGTCGGACAATAGGAGAAAGAGCAGATCATGCCCAAAGTCCCAGGCTGTGCAAGCAAATGCAACAAGGACAAAGCCACACAAAGTGTCCTCTCTGGAAGTCTCTTGGGCTTTAAAGTGTAAGATTCCCTTCTGAGCAGATGACGATATTTCCCAAACATGGGAGCGGAGTGGAGTTAGGTCATTATTAGAATTCAGAAGGTACCACATTAACATTTAAATATGGCTGACACTCAGGTGGATTACTCTATGTTTGAATAGCAGAATTGAATGTGTCGTCTGGTTGTAACTCGATCACTGAAACAATATAGACACTAACAACTTTTTGTACAATTAACTCTTTACTTGCCATAGCCATAGGCAACTAGTGGGTGCTTACAGCAAATAAAAAGCAATGATCAAGACTTAGACCGTAGCTATTAGGGTATGTTCATACGGTTAACAAAATACGGCTGAAAATACGGAGCTGTTTTCAAGGGAAAACAGATCCTGATTTTCAGCCTTTTTTTAGCGCCTTGCGTTTTTTGCGTTTTTTTACTGCCATTTTTGGAGCTGTTTTTCTATAGTCAATGAAAAACGGCTCCAAAAACGGCTCAAGAGGTGACATGCACTTCTTTTTACGAGGCATTTTTTTTACATGGCCGTGGAAACAGAACGCCGTTTTTCCCATTGGGCAGATGTTTGTAGGCGTATAGCCCCCGTATTTTCTGCCGTTTTTCGGGGCATTTGCGGCCCGAAAAATGGCTGAAAATAAGCTGTGTGAACATACCTTAAGGTTTATTGAAACAGTTTTAACAGATAACCTAAACTAAAACTTTAAAAGTTTATTCCTATTAAAGAGGTTCTGTCATCTATCCTGACATGTCTGCTTTAGTAAATACTTGTATTCTCCCGTAATATAACAACTTTGGAGCATTTTTCTTAAAACTCTTCATTGCTATGTTCCTCTGTTATTCCTCCTAAAAATTTATGAATAGATTAACAAGTGGGTGTTACCAGTTGGGGGTGTGTCTTACACAGTCTACCACTGTCCAATCAATGCTCACTGTGTCAGAATGTATAGGTACACGTCCCTTTGATAAGGTCAAGGGTAACACTCAGTTGTCAATTTACGGAAAGCTGAAGATGTGTCCAATTTATTAAGAGTTGTGCACCTCTTACTAAATTTGTTGCTTCTTACTCCAGCTTATTTCCTATTAAGACAGGCGTTTAAAAAAAGGCGGTCTGAAATAAGTAACCCCTGTACATTTTAGTGATAATTGTCCGACTGGAATAGTTGAGCTTTTTTTTTTTTTTTTTATAAATTCTTTATTTTAAAGTTTTTTCATAACATATGCAAAGGGGGTACAGAAAGGAAAAAAAAAGGGAATACACAGGAAGGGGGGTAGATATAGTTGAGCTTTTTAATATTTTCCACTTAGGGCGGGTTCACACATAGCGGAATTTCACTTAAATTCCGCTGCGGACACTCCGCAGCGTTAATCCGCAGCGGAGCCGTTTCTCCATTGACTTTCACTTTAATTTAGCAGTGTTCGTTTACACGATGCGTACAATTCCGCTGCGGAGCATAGGCTGCGGAGCGGAATTTGGTGTCCGCAGCATGCTCTGTCTGTTGCGGAGCAGTGGCGGACTGGTTGCGGACTCATGGCGGAATTTCTCCATTGACTTCAATGGAGAGTCAAAATTCCGCAATGAAGTCCGCAGATCTTATGTGTGCTGCGGAGCGTATTGTTTTTACTACCATGACATTTCTTCATTCTGGCTGGACCTATGTATTTCTAGGTCTACAGCCAGACTGAGGAAGTCAATGGGGCTCCCGTAATGACGGGAGCGTTGCTAGGAGACGTCTGTAAATAGTCACTGTCCAGGGTGCTGAAAGAGTTACGCGATCGGCAGTAACTGTTTCTGCACCCGGGACAGTGACTACCGATCTCAATATACATGTATCTGTAAAAAAAAATATAAGTTCATACTTACCGAGAACTCCCTGCGTCTGTCTCCAGTCCGGCCTCCCAGGATGACGTTTCAGTGTAAGTGACGGCTGCAGCCAATCACAGGCCAAGCACAGGCTGCAGCGGTCACATGGACTGGAGCGTCATCCAGGGAGGTCGGGCCGGATGCCGAAAGAGGGACGCGTCACCAAGACAACGGGCGGTAAGTATGAATTTCTTTGACTTTCACTAGGGAAAGTGCTGTCCCTTCTCTCTATCCTGCACTGAATAGGGAGAAGAGAAGCACTTTTCCTGCAGTCCGCAGCGGCCAGTCCGCATCAATTTTCTGCACATTTTGTGCAGATCCGCTGCAGAATCTGCAACGCAGATTCTGTGCGGCATTGATGCGGACAGTTGCGGAGGAATTCCGCCATGTGTGGTCATGCCCTTAAACTGTTGGGTTTTGCAAATCATTAAACACTTTGGTCTGACAATGGTTTCCATTATGCACCTGTCCTTATTCTTATCACTATACATTTTTAATTATAACAAAGTCTTGTAACAATAGTTCAGTGACCTGCAGCAATGTGTGTGTGAGAACCACTCTGAGATAAGTGACATTATAGAAGTGCAAGGACTGTAGCATTTCCTTTTATCTATTCCAAAACAATAGCACGTGTGTAACAAATTGTGTAAAGTTCGGCGCTGACAGACCTTCGCTAATATATTAGGGAATGGCATAAATTGCAATTATCATTATCAGCATACAACACATTTATCATTATCTGCATAGAACATGTTTACTGACTGTCTAAAAAGCTGTATGTGACCATGAAAATAAATTACCAACAAGTTATGGTGAAAAGAATGGAAATATGCACGGCTGAAATCTAATCAGAAGTTTCCATATCAATGCTTTATTTCTATGTAGAACTTTGAATGAAAACCAATCTGTCCGTGCAGAAACAAGCCAAGTGACAACCATTCTCTCATTAAATACATAAATGTAATCTAGGCTCATTCTGTGAGAATGATAAGGACATGTAAACACGGCACATTATGTGGTTAAGCAGTAATGGACTCGCACATAGCGAAACATAGCTAAGAAAAAGTCTTGTTAGTATGGGTCATCTCATTGTAGGGAGCGATGCTGATCAGCAGGTTTTGCAGTTTTCAGATACATGTAACCCCCTAATTCACAAATATTACAACAATTTAGGATCTCCATGTCTGAAAAACGTATGTTTTTAATGAGTATATAATATGAATATGAGACGAATACAAAAAAAAACCTGAAGCCTCAAATACTATGAAAAGATGGTTAAGGAGTAAACCCCTTTAACGTAAAGGCTATGTACACCTTTGACATCACAGTTTTTTGTTTGTTTTTTAAATAAAATTGTGCATCAGTCTGATTGGAGCAACTTCCTAAATATATTTTATAAAAAAATATTTAAACTTTTTAGGATACTGCTGCTTTGTATGCTGTATATAGAGCAGCTGTAATTTGCACTGAATCTTGTATCTGTCAGGTCCGCGGGACTGACGGATTCAGTGACAGCGGGTCCTCCGTGACATGTGTAATCTATCAAAACTAAGTTTTGAATTTAGATGTGATCGTTAACTGCTCAATCCTGCGTGGACCCATCGACACTGAATACGTCAGTCCCGCAGACCTGACAGATACAGGATTCAGCGTAAGATAGAGCTGCTCTGTATACAGGCTATAAAGCAGCTATATCTTATAAAGTAAAGATAATTTTTGGTAAAATGTATTTAGAAAGTTGTCCCAATCCCACTGATGGCCTATTTTATTTTAAAAAAAGCAACAACAAAAAATGATGTCTAAGGTGTACATAGCCTTTTCCCATAAATACAATCTCTATCCATATGTGGTATTATACATATGTACAGTGGTTATTAGGCATCAATATCAGAATTATATGTTAAATTAGGCCATAGAAGGTGTAAGGTATAAATTTTTATTAGTTAAGGTCAGTGCTGTCATGAAGCAAGTCTTAAATATTATCTGATGTCCTTGCAAATCAACCTGAGCAAAATCAATACCATAGTTCTAACTGTTGCGCATCCTAATGAAATGAAATATATCCTCATTCCTATATCAACACAAAAAATGTCCATGTCCACTAATCTTATTTATTATACATAAAATCGGCAGGCACATTTTGATTGAAAATTGAAGTGGAAATAGCAGAAATGAAAGTCACAATGGTTTTAGAATAAGCTGCTGTGGAGATAATTATAGTTGATCAAATGTGTGTGTAGCCATAGCTTTTACTATACAAAAGTTGTCATGGTTGAATCATTTCTAGAAATTGTCTAATGCAATGTTATTTTCAGGTCCATACCCCTTTAATAACAAGGAGTGTATCCAATTGTATGTTGAAATCATAACCCTATGGAAAACTGGTAATTGGTTCCAAACCTCCCAAAATGTCCACCCGAAATTATAAAAAGGTGGATTGAAGACAAATAAGCACAAAAATACAAATAAAGTATATATTGTAAGTAATATAACAGTAAGAAGGAAAAACTGGAAACTGGGTAATCATTATCAAAACTCTTATTGGTGATACAGTACATATAATGCAAATTAAGTGTCAAGTAAGGTAAAAATCTCAATAGATGGATGCACAGGCCCCACCGTCTTAGGAACATAGCCTTAAAAATCATAGCCATCACAACAATTAAACTAAGAAACAATGGGTGTGTATGAAGCAGTGTGGTATCTTTACTCTTACCGCTCATGCACACGACCGAGTGTGCCGTCCGAGTCCCGTCAGTGATCCGAGGAAAGATAGAACGTGTTCTATCTTTCCTCGGATCGGAGACTTGGACCATTTTTCACGGACCCAATTCACCCGTCAAAGTGAATGGGTCCGTGAAGACTATCGGGTGGCACTCGGATGCCGTCAAAAACGGCCCGAGTGGCACAACGGTCGTGTGCAAGAGGCTTTAGGGGTTTAGGGTATCGTGCAATGATTGGCTCTAAGAAACCACACCTGCAAGCACTGATTGTCTGAAAGGTAACATCCAATCAGCGCTTGTCCTATCTGTACTGTACAAGGCACAAGCTTGATGCTCCAGCCAATTGTGTGTGTTACTGCCCAATCATGGCGCTGCTTTCTCTGCGCGATCCTGGCACTGCTTCCTTGCCTGGCTGCTGCCGCTGACCAGCGCAGAGGCATCGTAACCTGAGGCTGCATTCAACTTATGATGACCCCTTAGAGACCATCAGATATTGAATCCATCACAAGTTGAGGCAATCGTAAGTCGGGGACCATTGTACTGTAGTTCAGAATCATATAAGACTAAAAACAGTACCATACTTTCCCAGAAGAACAGTTCCATACAGCAGTGGCATGCAGTATTAGCATGCTCCCATGTGTGTCTATGACTCTGGGTGGTCATGAAGATGTGATGGGGGCCAATATCTGATGGAGGCTCAGGGGCAATTAGCCTTTATGCCCCCTTTGGAGTGTTTGTCAGATTGCCTGTCAGCACATCACAACACACTGCCATTAATGGTGCCTGTATTCTCCAGATCCCTGAAGAGCATATATCTGGAAACCTTCAATTCCCTGTAGTTCCGGATTGGTATTAATAATTGGTTCCTGCTTGGTTGTAAATTCTCTAACATAATCTTCAAAGTTGTTCAAAGGTGCTTCGAAATCTAAAAGCTGAAGGGTACCACAGTCCTTTAATTATTTTTACTCTCGATGACATCTCGATGACATTAAAGAATATGTATAAAATATGTATAATATGTATAAAAGTGTGTTCCTTTTTTTATTATTATTTCTCCTATGCATCTAAATTTCAAAATGAAGCAACTTTGCAAATAGTCTTAATTAAAAATATCCTACCATTCTGTGTCTACAGCTGCTATTCAGATCCGTGTATCTCCATGGTCATAAACTACAAAGAAACCCTTTGTAGTCTGGTCCTGTCCATAGCTTTTAAACACTTCAACTTAGGCCGGATTCACACAAGCGTGTGCGTTTAGCACGTGCAAAAAACACAGCGTTTAGCGCGCGCAAAAGGTCCGTGTGTCATCAGCATGTGATTTTCGCGCAGCCGGTATCATTATGACACTCTGTTTTTATGTTTATAAACAGAAAAGCACGTATTATACGTTCGTCTGAATAAGCCCTAAGGGTCATCTATTTTTTGCCCTAAGGAACACAAGTCATCTGGTTCTACAGCACCCAATGAGCAGCCCTCCAAAATCTGCTGTAGCACCAACTGGATTATGTTTCTTAGGGTAATTAAAAAATGCCATTGATCTAAAGGGCCTGTCACAATGATAGATTCCATTTCATCTTAAAGTTATATTAGTATACTCACATTATATACACACTGATTCAGACTAGCATTAACAATTTTTTAAAACAATCCCTGCCAAAGAGTGACACAAATATGACGTTTCACAAAACAGAACAAGATCTTTCTGGAGATTATACAGTATGCAACTCAGGTTGTAATGAAGAGAAAGTAAGTTTCCCTAAGGATCCATGCACATGAACGTAAAAACGCCCTTAATTACGGGCCGTAATTACGGCCCGTAATCACGGGCCCATAGATTTCTAATGGCCACGGGTACCTACCCGTTTGCTTACGGGAAGGTGCCCGGGCCGTTGAAAAATATAGAACATGTCCTATTTCAGGCCGTAATTATGGCACAGGTAGGAACATAGAAGTGTATGGGGCTCCCGCAATTACGGATGGCTACGTGTGTGCACTCGTAATTACGGGAGCGTTGCTAGGCGACGTCAGTAGATAGTCATTGTCCAGGGTGCTGAAAGAGTTAAACGATCAGTGCGGGACAGAGAGAAGGGGCTGCACTGATCGGCAGTAACTCTTTCAGCACCTTGGACAGTGAGTACCATGCGCGGCGCTCACAATGTAGATGTCTAATGTTACTTCAAAAATCCGTAATTAAAAAAAAGTTAATACTTACCCAGAACTCCCAGCTTCTTCCTCCAGTCCGGTCTCCTGGGATAACGTTTCAGCCCATGTGACCGCTGCAGCCAATCACAGGCTGCAGCTGTCACATGGACTGCCACGTCATCCAGGGAGGTCGGACTGGATGTCAAAATAGGGACGCGTCACCAAGACAATGGCCGGGGTACGTATGAACTTCTTTTACTTACAATCGCTGCATTCCGCTGTGGAAACCCTGCCCGAAAGGGCTGCCCCTTCTCCCTATCCAGCACTGATAGAGAGAAGGGGCTGCTGATTAGTGCAGAGAAAACTGGTCTGTAAAGACGGGTGGAATACTGGTGACAACGGACCCATATTTACGGGCACGGGTCTGTAAATACTGGTGGAATACGGGTTGAATACGTGTGACAAAGGACCCGTATTTACGCCAGTATTTACGGGAAGAAAAAAATACGTTTGTGTTCATTGGGCCTAACACCTAGAAAACAGAAAACTTTTAATTTCTTTCATTTCAGCATCATAAAATTTGCAAGCAGAAGGAAGAACAATTTGATTTCAATAAAGAATAAGAGCGAGAAGAAAAATTGCAGTAGAATCTGAACTCTCGAGCTGGAAATAAAAGATATTATAGTATAACAGCACATCTGTCCCTGAGCATACACCAACTGTGAATTCAGCAGCAAAAAGCAAAGGTCATCGCAAAGGGGATAATTGTGGAGGACTTCAATAATGCAGTGATTAATTGTTCAGAGATCCCAGATCTGTACAACGGAGCTTATTGTAGTGTATAGAAAGTGATCTGTTCTACCATAAATGGTACATAATAATTAATGACCTTCATATGCAAGGGCAAATGTATGTATATTTACAGAGCTATTCAAGGACTCCCATAGATTGTCACAAATGCACCATTGGTTACTGGTGAGAATATGTTATATTTTAATTGACTTTTTTTTGCATCCTCCAACAATGCCATGCACTGCAGCACTTACCTATCAGAGTGTGAACTATAACATCCAGTTTTCTGCTTCATGAATATAATGCTACAACCCTAGATCTGTCACACATAGTGCAAAAGGAACAGTGTAACAAAATATGTTATTAAAGGTAAAGGGGGTTTCGCACAGGACGATTATCGGGCAGACGAGCGTTAATATAACGCTCGTTGCCGAGGATTGCCCTGTGTAAACAGGGCAGCGATCAGCAGATGAACGAACAAATGCTCGATCATCTGCTAGTCGTATCGTTTTAAAAAAGCAAAAGATTATTGTAGCCGGCAACACATCTCTCTGTGTAAACAGGGAGACGTACAATAATGTATGGGGACGAGCGCCAATCAACGATGTCTCGCTGCATCCGGCCGAGTGTCGGCCAGTGTAAAAGGGCCTTAAAGAGGCTCTGTCACCAAATTATAAGTGCCCGATCTTTTTTTAGCAAGTTATGAGCAATTTTAGATTTATGCTAATTAGTTTCTTAATAGACAACTGGGCGTTTTTTACCTTTTGACTAAGTGGGCATTGTAAAGAGAAGTGTATGACGCTGACCAATCAGTGACCAATCAGCGTCATACACTTCTTTCCATTCATGTCCATTTGCATTCACTTCACAGCGTGATCTCGAGAGATCACGCTGTGCTGGCACATACACCCACATTAACTTTACTGAAGTGTCTTGAGAGTGAATAGACATTGCCTCCAGCCAGGATGCGATGTCTATTCACACTCCCGACACTTCGGTAAAGTTTCTGTGAATGACAGCACAGCGCGATCTCGCGAGATCACGCTGTGCTGTATGAGTAAGTGAGTAAGTCCCACACAAAGCAGAAACTTTAGGAGCGGCCAAATCAACTATCTGGTACATTCTCAAAAAAAAGGAACGAACTGGCTAGCTCAGCCACACCAAAATGCCTGGAAGACCTCCAAAGACACCTAAAGTGGAGGATCGCAGTATTCTTACTTTGGTAAAGAAATGCCCCTTCACAACATCCAGAAGAACCTAAAAGCACAAAAAGCACAGGGAATATAACACCCTAATGAAATATAAGGATATAAGTCTACCACGTATCGTCAAAAAATATAAATCTTTATTGGTAATAAATAACAGTACATGGTAACACATAGATGTATATAGATAGACTGAATAAAAAACAGGTCATATACGGAGAGCAGCATCAGTGTGGTATAGATGTAATAATACCAAGGGGTAAACAGAACAACCCATCTCAACCATAACGTCCCATACTCTACCTCACCATAATATACAAAGCATTGATAACTGGACAAAAATGGCCAGGTAGCCAGATGAATACTATAGGTACGTGAAAATAAATAATGAGATGTGCAAAAGGCCAGACCTAAATACAGCACTGATCAAGCACTGGTTAACTAAAGTAAAGTAAATCATCAAAAATAAATAACTGTACCTAAAGACATGGTAGAGGGAGAAGGGCACGCCAGGAGATGTGGCACAGAAAAAACGCCCCGACGCGCGTTTTGCCTACGACCGGCTTCGTCAGGAGGCACAACATCCAACCAAGTCAAAAATACTCTGGAGAAGGTAAAGTAGGTGTTTCATTGTCAAAGTCTTCAATCAAGAGATGCCTTCATGAATGTTAATACAGAGGGTTTATCTCAAGATGCAAACCACTGGTAACACTCAAAAACAGAATGACCAGATAGACGTTGCCAGAAAGTCTAGTTCTGGAACAAGATTTTTGGACAGATGAAACCAAGATTAACTTGTATTAGAATGATGGGAAGAGAACAGTATGGAAAAGGAAAGAAAGGGATCCACAGCATACCACATCATCTGTCAAACATGGTGGAGGCAGTGTTATGTCATGGACATGTATGGCTGGCAACGGAACTGGCACACTAGTGTTTTTTGATGATAGAAGTAGCAGGATCAATACTGAAGTGTGAAGAGCGAGACGTTCTGCTCAAGTTTAGTCAATTACTGCAAAACTGACCTCAACCCGATTGAGGAAACTCAGCATTTGGTGATGTCTATGGGTTCAGGAATTCAGGAAATCATTGACTGCAAATAAAGAACCTTAAATTTATAACTATATTTGTCTGTCTAATTACCTTTGAGCCACTGAAAATGGGGGGGGGGGGGGGGGATGATGTAAAAGATGTCTGCAATCTCTAAACGGTTAATTAGATATTTTTTGTTAAATCTATTGAATTAAAGCTGAAAGTCTATACTTCAATCTCATCTTATTGCTTTGTTTCAAATCCATTGTAGTGGTGTACACCAAATGTTGACTGGCTAGGTGTGCACCTTTGCCTATTGATGTGTATGTCTCTGGTGGCAAGAAAAGCTTTTTTAAGTTACTTTAAAACCCAAGCAGCACCAAAGAGTTCCTGTCATTCCTATCACCACCAATGCTGCTTAGGACATTGGTAGGAATCCAATAAAATAGATTACTTCTTATAGTGGTTCTGCTGCCGTAAATGGAAACATAATAAGGTATATTACTTACAGTTTGTTAGAAAAAATTATCTTAACATTTCAAAAAATTGTGATGACATATCATTTATTAATAAGAATTAAAGCATACCTGTAGCTTCAGGTGACTTTTAAGAATAGGCTGTTAAATGTGTGTACTTGAGGAGTAACACTATTTCTGCCAATTATAGGACATTTATAAGCAGTTTTCTCCGTTGCAGGCTTTCTCTTTAATTTTCAGCTTTCCGTGAGATAGTAGGAGGAGTCTAACAGCTATCATGTCTTGCATACACTGCACACAGAGAAGTGGAGAATCCTGTTCTCCTGTCTCTATCTATCACATATATAGTGGCAGTAACATGGGGGTGATTATACAGCAGTAATAAGCAGTGTATGTGAGAATCCAGCCCTGTGGTGAGATATAACACTTAGTAGAAGATGCAGAAGCATCTCTTTGTGTCTCTCTGCAATTCTCTCACTCAGCTCCTACTCCCCCCCCTCTCGATAGTGTAACGTCTATGGCCGCGGTTTGTCGTTCTAACTTACCCCTCGACGACCGTGGCCATGAACATCCTGCTGCTGTGCTGCGTCATCCCCTTGTGAGGTGCCGGCACTCACTTCCAGGTATCGACACTGTCTACTGGAGGGTGCGCGCGCTCGTGCCCGCTCTTAAAGGGCCAGGGCGCGCATGAAAATCATCATCATCAACTCACATGATTTCCTGGACAATAAGAATGCCACCACCCTTCTTATCCTCGACTGAGCGTTGTTGTTGTTTCCCAAAGTCTGTCTTGCAAATGGTCTCCTAAGTGTCTTCCAGCTTCCCAGTATTCCCCGTACCTGTATCTTGTATCCCGTGCTATCCAGTACTATCCTGGTCTACTGCCGTGCTGAGCTGTTGTCGTGCTGTGCTGCATTTCCACGCCTGTTCTGCTACTCCACGCCTGACGTCTACCTGCCGCCTGGTCCCAGCCGAGCCTGTCTTGCTACTGTCTACATTGCCTCAGGTAAGCTTTCTGGACTATAGACTCTGTACCATACCTGTTTGGCCAGCTGCCATCCTGCCACGCGGTACGGCCCAGTGGGTCCACACCCGCATCGTGATAGACTTCAATTGGCAGATGTTACCTGATCCCTCAATGAGTTGATAGTCTATCTTGTCTAAGACAAGACACAGAAAACAGTAAATTCAGAGTGAGTGAACAGTTAGGAGTGGGGGTGGGAGACCCAATAAGTAGAGAGAGAGAGAGAGAGAGAGAGAGAGAGAGAAAGGTGTATATCTTCTCTAATGAGGTATATTGCAAAGTTTCCTATTTTTGCTTGTACTATTGATTTATGCAATGTTTGTTCAAAGTACAGTGCCTATTTAAGACGCATATGTATTATACCCATCGTGTAATCAGGTAAAGCAGCATATTAGTTCACTACTAATTTATCAAACTTCTTATTTTGAACAATATTTATAATCTGTACAACAGGAAAGGCACTTTGGCTTCTCTTTAAATATTTTAAGGCTACATTACTTGGTAGATATCCATTATGGAATATCAGTGACCAGGCTGGTAAGTTGAGAATGAAAGCATGGTCAGGATAGTGGGCTGTGACCAACATACATATGATAATTAAGCTCAGTTCAGAGTATTACGTTACAGGGAAAATAGATATCTAGTAACAAAACCAAGTCTTGATGAATACATCAGTATCTTCTAGGATGTTACAGGATGAGTAATCTATGTTTTAATAGCCTGATGTAGCTAGCAGAACTCAACTGTCAATACAGTTGTAGAGACTAGTGTGCAAGAATAGGATGCATGTATTTGGAAATGTTTTAACTGAATTGCACAGTATTTTCCACATCACTCACAACACCTTCCTTCTATTCTGAGAAACAAAGTGTACATCTCAATCCCCATGAACATATCTGCTTAAATCTGGTAATACCCCAAAGAAACATGGAGTTGAATTTTAAAGGCAGAACGTGACAGTAATGGCCAAACAGATCCCAACAGTTGTGGTCAACCAAAGTAGATTACCATTCTCCGAACCCTATCTTACAAGGAAACATCATTGCAGAAAGGAAGAATTGCCCTCTGAGAATACCTATGAAAGATCTTTTTAACAAGGATGGCTAATACTTCACCTTTACTCTTGCTCATTAATCCAAATATCTTATCAGGAATCATGTGGTAGAGACTTAATGCATAAAAGTATGCAGACACGGCCAAGGATACCCACTGGTGTTCAGACTCCAATTTCCTGCTAAGTCTCAATAGAGCACCTTATGTACCAATAGCATGTGGTTTGACTGAGCAGACTGTTTATGGTCGCAGACGCTTTTTAGGACTGGAACGATTTTTACATAAATAAATAGTTGCAATCTTTTTTAATTTATGCAGTTGAAGTGCAGAACAAAAATTACAGGTGTAAACTATATTATATTTGCATTGAAGGTTTGGACTTGTATGATCGTTTATTCTGTCTGATTTGAAAATTTCTATGTGTAAAAGCATGTAGTGACTGCTGATGTAAATACTTTTATACACAATCATTATTAAAGTCAGATCTGAGTAGTCTTGTACACCCAGCCTTTACAAATAGCATTATTTATATGCTTACCCAAAATCAAACCTTGGGTTTACTACCAGACACAGTATAATTTAATTGCCAAAGATAGTATATCATACAAAAGTACAAATAAATATTAACTGCACCTATAAAAATAAATTCAAGAAAGATTTGAAAAGTTAAGACTAAGGTTTCTAAAGAAAATAGTTCAAAGATGATATAACAAGATAGAGACATATTTCCTAATTGTCCCTCTGGCGGTTTTGTCGTGAACAGTAGTCACCTGTAGTATTTTTACACTCTATGGAGACTTGATAATGAGTAGTGTTGGCTGGACAGCTGTTCTGGATCTCATCTTCCAGGGTCATCATATTGAAGCAATTCAACCAAATGAAAACCTACGGGTGATCCTCTAAAGGAACAGCATACTACTTGTTCCTAACAAGTATCTGTCCACAGGGCATACATCTCAGCAGAACGGGAATCTGCCTTTATTACTACACAAAACACTTTTAATGAAACTGATAAAACAACCTTGCAGAAGAAAAAATAACTTTGTTCCCTTCTACATAATTATCAACATCATTCAGGGTAGGTGATAAAATTACTTCATAATGCAGAGGCATAGCTGGGGGGCAGACGGGGCATGTGCCACGGGCGCAACTAAGAGGGAAGGTAGGGGGGCACCAGGGCCACCACTGAAACTAGCCGCCGCCAACCCCTCCTGCACTATGGGTGTTCTGTGCCCTGCCATTCAGTGCCTTTCAACGACGCAAGCGGCGCTATTACTTCCTTGCGCCTCTTGCGTCGTTGAATGGCGCTGATTGACAGGGCAAGTCAAAGTGCCCTGCCAATCAGCGCCTTCCATAGTCGCAACCGGCGCCATAACGTCAATGCGCCGCTTGCGTCTATGAAAGGCGCTGATTGGCAGGGCAAAATAACTTGCCCTTTCAATCAGCGCCTTTCAACAACGCAAGTGGTGCGATGACGTCATCGCACCGCTTGCGTCGTTCAACCCCAGCAGACCTGCTCAGAAGAGAGCAGGTCTGCATTACCACCGGATGGCGTGGGAATCCTAATAAAAATGTGAGTTATTATCTACAGGGGGGGCTCTATCTACAGGGATGAGCTATGTGTAGAGCACTGTAGGGGGAGCTAAATGTGAGGCACTATATACAGGGGTGGGCTCTATACAGGGGTGGGCTATATGTGGAGCACTATAGGGGAAGCTATATGTGAGACACTATATAGAGGGGTGGGCTATATATGGAGCACTATAGGGGGAGCTATATGTGAGGAACTATATATGGGGCTGGGCTATATACAGGGGTGGGCTATATGTGGAACTGTATGTGAGGCACTATATACAGGGGTGGGCTATATATGGAGCACTATTTATAGGGGGAGATATATGCAGGGCACTATCTACAGGGATTGGCTATATGTTGGACACTATATACAAGGGTGGGCTATATCTACAGGGGGCTGTATACAGGAGTGGGCTATTGATGGAGCACTATAGGGTGGGCTATATGTGAGGCACTATTTGCAGGGGAGGGCTATATGTGGAGCACTATTTATAGAGGGAGATATATGTAGGGCAATATCTACAGGGGTGGGCTATATGTTGGACACTATATACAGGGGTGGGCTATATGTGGAGCACTATCTATGGGGGGGGGGGCTATATGTGGGGCACTATCTACAGGGGGGGCTACATGTGGGGCACTATTTTCAGAGGGGGCTATATGTGGGGCACTATATACAGGGGGGGGGTAGATGTAGGATACTATCTACAGGGATGGCTATATGTGGACACTATCTACTGGGGCGGCTATATGTGGGAAGCTATCTACAGGGGGCTGTATGTGGGGCACTATCTACAGAGGCTCTATGGGGGTCACTATCTACAGGGGATCTATGTAGGGCACTATCTACAATGTGCTCTATGGGGACACTATCTACAGGTGGCACGGTGTGTGTGTGGGACACAGTGTATGGTTCTATTATAATTAGAGGTGCAGTGTATGGCGCTATTATAATCAGGGACAGTGTATGGTGCTATTATAATCAGGGACATTGTATGGTGCTATTATGTTTAGGGGCACAGTGTCTGGCACAATGAGAACTTTATCTTTGTTTATAGGGTGCAGAAATGTTTGAAAGTTAGAAGCTGAAGACATCAGAGTTGCTAACTGCAGAAATGGGCTGAGGCCGGGAGAAATCATCATAGAGGTCTGGACCGGATGGAGCAGAAAAGGGAAAAAGAACAACTAGAATCAGAGATCATCAACTGTGAGTCACTTAATGTAAATGTTTATTCTGCCTCTAATCAACACTGTAGTCCCTGTATTATCTGCAGAAAGATGATGGTGGTATGATTTTTTTTGTGAAACAGCATCTCCCAGCATATCCTTACCATTATTTGGGCCATGTTGGGAGCTGTATACAATTTAGTGCAAACCTATATGGCAGGGGTTGAACTAAATTGAGCTGTAGTTGTGCTGGTGTTGTATTTACTGAGCTTGTTCTGGTACTGTATATATGTATTGAGCTTTGTTCTGGTGCTGTATATATGTACTGATCTTGATTCTGGCACTGTATATATGTACTGAGCTGTTTCTGGCATTGTATATATGTACTGAGCTTGGTTCTGGCACTGTGTATATGTACTGATCTCGGTTCTGATGCTGTATATATGCACTGAGCTTGGTTCTGGATCTGTATATATGTACTGATCTTTGTTCTGATGCTGTATATATGCACTGAGCTTTGTTCTGGTGCTGTATATACGTAATGAGCTTGGTTCAGGTGCTGTATATATTTAATGAGTTTTTGGTCTGGTGTTGTATATATGTAATGAGCTTGGTTCTGGAGTTGTATATAGAACTATATTGCTTGACACCTCATTGATTGGTAGAGCAAACAAACATGACAAGGGGGAAGGAGCTGTCGGGAAAGAGGTCGGGGGCAAACTGAATCTTTCCCCCGGGTGCTGGAGAACCTGGCTATGCCTCTGCATAATGTAATGAATTTAATAAATGGCATTACAGAAATCACTATTACATACATGCAAAAACATGTAAATATTTAATGGAATATTACAGGTAAAGCGTACAGTATATATTGTGTTATTCCTTTTGCTGGCCTGAGAGGGGAAGGGGGGCATGAAAGGGATTCATAGAAAGCCAAAGAGAAATTCTTTCTCATGCACCACCCCTTTGGGCCCGACACCAGGCATATCAGTTCTGTTTGGAGTGTCCCTTTAATGCTCAGATAATATAAGCAGGTAACCGTAGAATTTAACGGGACAGATCCCAAACCCCAGACCTGATTCAATTCCGAGGACCTCCTATATTTATTATATTTTTTCCTGCTTCCCCATTTTCTTAATATACATATAGATTTAGCTGGGCTTGGTTTATTAAACTACAAATTAAGCTCTGCTACATCTATATGGTAACACTATTACCATAAAGGGGAAGTTTTGTTACTTTGCATGTTATTGTACATCGGGTCTTTTGTGGCATTGTAAACCATGCATTCTGCTTTTAAACATGACCTGTCACCTCTCCTGACATGTCTGTTTTAGTAAATAATTATATTTCCAATGAAATATTAATTCTGGAGCTACTTTTCTTAGAACTCTACGTTGTGCTGTTCCTCAGTTATTTCTTTTAGAAATGTATGAATATACAATGGCCGATATGTTTAAATGATAGCGCAAATCTCCATCCGCTGATAGCTGGCATATATTTGACTCTCTGGTGCACGGACAGCCAGAGATGCGCCTAATTTATTAAGAGGCATTAGGCGCTTCTTATATTAAGACTAGTGTATAAAACACCAGCCTTAATAAATCTCCCCTGTTGTGCTTTTGTTATGTGATGTTGCATGCATTATACTGTTCCTTTCAGGTAACGAAAATGGTAATTGGTAAATATCAACATGTAGAAGAATAGACAGCATGCCACTCACCACTTGCAAAAAAGGGTTTCTTTTTATTCTACATTGAGGCAGGCATAACACGGGATTTGAAGACAATGGAGCCTACGACCATTTCGTGTCGTCCAGACGCTTTATCAAGGCATGATGGGCTTCAGTGCACACACATATACCCACCACACCTTGACTCATCAACCACTTCCGCTTCTCATCGCAATGTATCAAAATACAAATACTTATAAAAAATCATGCATATTGTGAACAGCAGGTTTATATATTGAGTATGAAGGAGAAAAACATACCTATGTAAAGGTTTTATTTAAAAAAAAGCAGATAAGTTGCTCCTATTATTCAAACCCAAAGGTCCTAAAGCCTCCGTTTTTATTATCCAATTGGCTTTACACCGTAATAATTTTACATGTCGATCACCACTATCCCGTGGGGTGAACACACGCTGTATGCCCGCAAAAGACAAGCACTTGGGATTCCCCCCGTGTACTTCACGTACATGGATTTTCAATTTTGGGGATCCTTTTCCTGTACCAATAGAATAAATGTGTTCTCGAAAACGTTTAAATAATGGTCGTATTGTCTTTCCTATATAAAAGAATTGACTAGGACAAAATATGGCATAAACCGGATAATTTGATTTGCATGTAATAAGATTGCTGACATAATGTTTAATTGCTCCCATTCGGACTATTTTACCTATGTTCATCTGTCCGCAAAATGAACAATTGCCACATCTATGGTTACCTATTGGGGCTATATCTTTAAGCCAATTACTGCTTTTATTTAGAATTTCCGAGAAACGGCTGTCAAACCACAAGTCCCAGTAAGCACAGGGACCTGTGACGCCGCAAGTTAAAAAGTAGTGCCAACCATTATTTTCTCTAAATTGGTAATTGGCGTGCTGGCTTTCTAAAATGGTTGATGCCCGGACACCATTTTGGCTGCAAGATGATGGCATGCAGCGTGGTTATGCTGCATCATCAGGCTAGGGCAGCACTTCTGCCATTAAACCTGGAGGCATACTGTAAATCGGTCATTGTAAGGGTCTATGCTCAGCGCTGTATTACGGATCCATATTGTATGGCTTCATTATATGACGCTATTGGTCTATACTGCTATTGGTCTATACTGTGTCTATGTGTGCCCCTTGATTTTATATGGAGTTACACAGAGGTTTTTTCTCACGGAATGTGGAATGTTCCAACCCATGTCGTGTTATGGAGGCATTCTCCACTAAAAACATTGCTGCTAGGGGAGATCCAGTGCCTCGCAGAGGCACCACAAAGTGGCACACAGACTGCCTACTGCTCCGTAATACAGTACTATAGAGATTCTGTGTACCGCCATACAGGATCCATGCACACAACTGTGCTGGGTACATGGACTCGAGGGTTTTCATTTTGCAAGAAGTTACAGGAATAGAAAATCAATAGACTTTTTACTAGACAAACTGTTTGATGTGTTGCTTCGTTTTTGTTTTTTTTTGCTTTTTTTGTTCTTTCCATAAATATTACTTCAATCATATCATGCGCTTCCTTACAAGCTTTTAGTGAGTTGATTAATTACTTTCATTTTTTTAGAACTTTATATAATTATTTTACTTTTTACATGTAATACCCGAAGCTTGTCCTAGCCAATGCAGAGATTAAAGCAGATACAAATTATTTTCCAAAGAAATAAAAAAAGCAAATAGAAAGTAAAATAAAATAAAACATATACACTCATTCAACGATTTATGTATAAATCCTTTATAAACATTTGATCTGCACAAGACACAACAAAAAACATAAAAATAAACAACTGTTGCTGCTTACGGCATAAAATAACAAAACAATACTACTTTCTATTAACATTGCTGCATCAATGACGTGCTATACCAACACGTGACCACTGTAGTCAACGACGTGCCGTGCATACTGACATCACAGTTGTAGCCAGTGATTGCCCGCAATAGTTACTGGTTGACATGGAATGCCATTTCTGCAGCAATATAAACAGAACAGCGAGACATTCAAAAGGTACAGATGTAGCAATCTTTAACTTGACCCTTAACGTGTTAAAGAGGCTCTGTCACCACATTATAAGTGGCCTATATTGTACATGATGTGATCGGCGCTGTAATGTAGATTACAGCAGTGTTTTTTATTTAGAAAAACAATAATTTTTGACGGAGATATGACCTATATTAGCTTTATGCTAATGAGTTTCTCAATGGACAACTGGGCGTGTTTTACTATATGACCAAGTGGGCGTTGTACAGAGGAGTGTATGACGCTGACCAATCAGTGACCAATCAGCGTCATACACTTCTCTCCATTCATTTACACTGCAGTTCGCGATATAGCTATATCGCTATGTGCAGTCACATAAACACACTATAACGCCACTCATGTGTCATGGCAATGAATATGCATTACCTCCAGCCAGGTCGTGATGTGTATTCATTCTCCTGACCACTTCTGTAGCGTCTCTGTGATTTACAGCACAGCACAGCGAGATCTCGCTGTGAATGACAGCTTACAGCGTAATCTCGCGAGACTACGCCTGCTAGATAAATAAATAAAAAACACTGCTGTAATCTACATTACAGCGCCGATCACATCATGTACAATATAGGCCACTTATAATGTGGTGACGGAGCCTCTTTAAATACACAGTGGCAAGAAACTTTAACTTGACTTTTTCAATGGCCTTTGCTGTGTAATATCACACTGCAGCAAGTTAAGTTGAACTTTGCTACATCTGTAATTAGCTACTTTTTTCAAATAATTTTTTTGGGCATAAGTAGCTGCCATTATTTTCTGTTTTTTTTTTTTTAAGTCTGGACAATTTTTTTCCCCGATGCATTTAAATGACCAATATGGTGAGAAGGAAATTATTAGGGAGGATAACAAGAACAATAAGAAACAAACACATTTTTTAAATACTATAAATCTTGCATACAATTTTCTTTACGAAGCATTAAATATCCATTTAGACGATGGATTTATTAAACTGTGTTGTCTGGAAAATTCAAAGTCAAGGAGTAAGCTCCCCTGCAGCTTTAAGTAAAAGCATTACTCATCCTTGTTGATGGAACATTGATTTAAATCTATATGAAAACAGCTCTTGGTGAGATGAAACCCAAAATCAATTCACTCTTTCCAGTTAAGAAAAAAATCAATGCACCCACTCTAAACTGTGTTTGGAGAGGTCTTCCCAGCTAGCACACGGCTTCCTGCACTGCAATTCAACCCTCAGACGACAAAGAGGGAAACTTGTTGTTCCATGTCTGTTTTCTAAATAAGTAGCTGGCACAACGGAAATAAGGGAGATTTGTAAAATGACTCTTCCCTAGTAAATAAATATCTTCCAAGCAATAAAAAACATTCTTCCTACAGTATAGAAAAAGAACAAGCAGCAGCACTGGACAGATGGATTAGATGGGTGCACCATCAAATGACCCTTCAATGTAGTAACAAAAAGAAAAACGAAAAAATGGAACCAAAGTGGCGCTGCTAATGATAGGCAAAGAGGCTAGGCAAAGTTAATAGTTTAATGTAGGTGTGCAGGGTCGACATGCTACGCGTTTCAATGCCGGACCGGCATCTTCATCAGGCTAATCAAGCTAAATTTTGCTTTTACACCTTCCCTATTGTGATACCTGCCAGTATCTACAATCAAGGTGAGCGCCTTCTATTAACTTAGTTGCTTTCCTTAAATCTCTCGTTTTACCTGCACTATGTGGCTCCGTGTCTCCTTTTCTCTTTCTTAGTTTCCTTCAATGTAGTGGAAGGTAAAAAGTGAGGCAGCACGACCAATTCAGCGAAAAATAGTGATGCTGTTTATTCCACAAACAATCCTACAGTATAGATTCACCTTTATTTACTCTAAAATAATATATTTTGGAAATTTTCAAACCGCAATTCCTTCATATGTAGTTGTTGTTAGAATTGAACCCTTTAGCTACAGGAGAATTCCAATAACAAACTGCATGGCCTGTATCCAGGGGCGAACAGTCGCAATAGAGACCTGAAGTCTGAGGGCATTAGAAATTAGACATTATAGGTGAAGCCCTGGTAAAGATTTTACATTAAAGCCCAGGAGATTTAAGGTACACCTATGCCTGCGCCTACACCTACACCATTGTCTTGCAAGCCAGTTAACAGTCTGGTGTCTATTGACAGGATAAACGATGCCGTAAACAAGCCAAGGAAAGAACTATGAAATAACACACAGTCCTGCACGTTTTTATCAGAATGCTCCCTCAGCTGAAGGAAGTATTCCATTAATAACACCATATTAATAACATCAATTTGTCTACATTTTCTTTAACAAACTTTTTTTAACTGTAATTATTTTTTTTAGTCCTACTTTGGAACTTCACAATGCGCTCTTCTGATCATTGATATAACTCATTGGTATACTTAGTATACCAAAGCATTAGTGCCTGCCAGTGTAAAACTAACAGGCAGTCTATTAGGACGTGCCTCTGGCACGACCTACTAGTCATACAGTCATGGCAAGCGATTGACAGGGGCAGCCCCCACTCTCTGTCAAACCACTTACAAGCCACGGTCTCTATTGACTGTGGCATTTAAAGAGTCTCTGTCACCAGATTATAAGTGCCCTATCTCCTACATAATCTGATCGGCGCTGGAATGTAGATAACAGCAGTGGTTTTTATTTTGAAAAACGATCATTTTTTAGCAAGTTATGAGCAATTTTAGATTTAGTTTCTTAATGCCCAACTGGGCGTGTTTTTACTTTTGACCAAGTGGGTGTTGTAAAGAAGTGTATGAGGCTGACCAATCAGTGACCAATCAGTGACATACACTTCTCATTGTTCCAGCCCAGCTTCTTTCACTGCACAATCTCACTGTGCTGTGGATCATTCTGGGCAGGAACAATGAGAAGTGTATGTCACTGATTGGTCACTGATTTGTCACTGATTGGTCACTGATTGGTCAGCCTCATACACTTCTTTACAACACCCACTTGGTCAAAAGTAAAAACACGCCCAGTTGGGCATTAAGAAACTAAATCTAAAATTGCTCATAACTTGCTAAAAAATGATCATTTTTCAAAATAAAAACCACTGCTGTTATCTACATTCCAGCGCGAATCAGATTATGTAGGAGATAGGGCATTTATAATCTGGTGACAGAGCCTCTTTAAAGGGTATGTGCACACGAGGGCATTACGTCCGTAATTGACGGACATATTTCGGCCACAAGTACCGGACCGAACACAGTGCAGGGAGCCGGGCTCCTAGCATCATAGTTATGTATGATGCTAGGAGTCCCTGCCTCTCCGTGGAACTACTGTCCCGTACTGTAATAATGTTTTCAGTACGAGACGGTTGTCCGGCAGCGAGGCAGGGACTCCTAGCGTCGTACATAATATGATGCTAGGAGCCCGGCTCCCTGCACTGCGTTCGGTCCGGCACTTGCGGCCGAAATACGTCCGTCAATTACGGACGTAATGCCCTCATGTGCACATACCCAAAGGGTTAAAAGGCCTGGATTGGAGGTTTCTCTTATACCGGGCTTTGCAGCGGGAGCCCGGCTGTCAGTCAGGCTCCCACGGTGATCACGTGATCCCATTTGACGTACATGCATGTCGGAATGTGGGAAGGGGACCCTTCCCATGACGTGCATGTACATGATTATGTGTTAAGTGCTAACATAATAAGTGTAAGTTCACCTTTGCCTCATTGAAATATAAAGGTTTTGTCCCTAAATGTTTCCTAATACAGCTACTCTGCAAATCAGCTGATCACCGTGGGTACGACTGATGAAATCCCAGTTGATCAGCTCTTATTACAGGTGAAAGCGACCTATTTTAACTGCATTTAGTATTACATGGCTTCCATTGAAATGAATCCCAACATTGTAAGACATGGTCATGCTGAGCCGTCCAGAGCCTTATTGGACCAACCATTTGACCTACACTTTTGAGCTTTTATGATTGTCTTTAGGCCATTTGTAATTGTATAATATACTTTTGTGAGAAGTAAATAACACAGGCAAAACTGTGGATGTGGCATGCTTCATGAGTACGAATTAATAGAAATTGGAAGATAGCTGGGATCAAAGAGATGTATTGGATATAGTTTAGGTCTTGTAAGTCCTGAAACGTCCTAGATTATCATGCTTCAATGGATATTGGGGCAAATAATATTGAAACAATATGACTATAAGATAAGGTTTGTCTTATCACCACAAAGGATGCCAGTGAAAGCATTTACTGCCTCCTTTTGTACACGATGGAAATCTCACAAGATTTCCCTTGACTTTCTTGATCTGATTACTACCCATAAGAACTTGGGGACTGTAAAGTATTGTAGACTCATGGGTGTTCAAACTGTGAGCATACACATATACAATAGTTATAAAGAATTCATTAAAGTTGACTGGTTCTTTATGATACATGTACTTACTGTGTTGAAGTTTGGGAAGAGTCCAACAGCCTGACTATTTTCCATCGGAAATGTCACAAACGGCTTCATATCCAAGGATGGTTGCACAATGAGGCTCGGGGTCCGAACTAGTGTAGGTAGAGCTGTGGTATGACATGTACTGCCTGGTGACATAAAAAATAGTTACATTATATATACAAAAAAAACTTTTAATTTTTGTCAATAACGGTACAGACATTTTTGGGAGGAATTAGTCAATGAGAATATGTTCATGTGATTTCCTGAGACTATAAAAAAGGGTCTAAAGAAACAGTGCCAATCTCATCCATTAGCTATATCTGGTATTGCAGTTCAGCTTCATTCAAGTGAAGGGAACGGATTTCTACCTTATAAATACCCACTGGAGTCCTGAAGTCTAAACCTGTAATCTTTAATAAGATAATGACCTAAGATATCTCAATATGAAACTTTCAACATCAGCGTGATATTGGTCTTAGGAGAAAGATCAATATGTTATCACAAAAGAAAATGAAACTTGACTGATTGGAAAAAAAAACCTCTAATGCAGAGAATTTCAGACCCCGTAAAGGTTGAACACTTCTATATCAAGTCACATCAATGGCATAATTAAAGATAAAAAAAATTCATCTGTTTATAAAAGTCCTTGAAACGTCCTGATATGTCAAGTTGTTTATAAATTCTGCAATTACTCATTCTTAGGCCTCATGCACACTTCCGTTGCCCATCGTACGGCCGCTAATGACGGATCCATGAAACACGGACCGCACACAGATGGCTTCCGTGTGCAGTCCGTTGTTTCAACGGACCAAATGAATGGAATGGCCGAGACTATTCCATCAAAAACAGACAGGAATAGGACCTGTCCTATTTTTGCTGGAACAGCCCCACGGTTCCGTCAAAACAACGAAAGTGTGCATGGCCCCATAGAAATGAATGTGTCAGTGTGCTATCCATTAAGAAAACAGATAGCACACTGAAGAAAATAACTGAAGTGGGCATGAGGCCTAAGTAATATACATTTTTGGAAAAGCTTGGTGACAATCAACATAACAGCCATTACAGCTTACATCCATTTTTCTTAAAGGAATTTTTAAGGAAATAGAGATGCCAGGATTTATTGCACTACTCTATATAGCGCTTGCATCTATGTGGCTGTGTCTCACACTGCAGCTTAACAACAGTTTAGGACCCATTCACTGCTTTTCTAGTGATGGATACAAATGTACAGACTTTGTAACGACAAAAAAGGTCAACCGAAAGAGTTATGTTCACTGATTTTTCTTTTTCATTTTACTTTCTTTACTTTGAAGTATTATTAAAATTTAAAGTGAATCCAAAAACTCCCATGTGCAAGGCAGTAACTCTTCTTGTTGAGCTATCAAAAATATTGGACAGCTTCACTGCTGAATCTAATGTTAAGGTTCTCTTGATTCTTGCCTCTTGAGATTCCTTATCTTATTTAGCCTATTAGTCTCACCCCTTTTGATTTTTATATAAGTTTCGCCCTTGCACTTCTTCATTGTCAGACTATTGAGCTGTCTGTCTCTAGTCTGCTGTCTTACTCTACAAACAACTGCAGCTTAATTGTGTACTGAACTTGGATTGTTTCCTGACCACATCTCTGCCTCACACTAAAAACTGGTGACACTTATCTGTGTACTGAAATTGGATTGTTTGCTGATTGTCTCTTTGCCTAACTCTACAAACTGTTGCCGGTTACCTGTGTACCAAAGCTGGTAAACAGGTAAGACTGTTACTTGACTACTCTTACTGTTATCACACACCTTCCAGATTGTTTCAGCCACTGGACGCCAAATCTGCTTTAAGACCTTGACAAGTTTTAACCAAAAGACACTAATGTTTACACCCAAATATGCAGTTAAATCTTCAAAGATTGCAAAGACCCTGAAGTCAGCACATGTAGTCCCTACAGGTCTGTAGATCTGCCACCATTTGGTGCCACCGTGAGGAAACGTATTCTCTCCTAGAAGCAATGCTACTATGGAAGAATAGCTCATTATATGGCATGTATTGGAATATACCACAATTTTTTTCCCTCATGGATTCCCTATTAGTCTATAGATAGCCTATAATGTATCCATATTAGGGCCATTTACATGAGCCCTAAAAAGCCTTAAAACTAATTTAAAGCTGATATATTATGTACAGCACATCTCCAACTAAATAAGTGATGTCTATATGTAAAAAATGTGTTTAACAAATTGTCTGTAGCTTAAAGTCGCTATGCTACACAGTCCGATAAGTGCCTTCCTCTTGTAGCACGAGAATTCCCAAAAGGGAGATTATTATACGGTTAACAATGTGCAGATTGGATTATTTTTGGAAAAGAAACGTATCTACAACCCCCCTAGCTTTTCAGACAAAGAACTCACTATATTTAGGATGCAACTCACAACTTTAATTATAAGTAACTATTGGAATAAAACGTAAGCAATCAAATAATATAAAAGAGCTGAAACATTCATTATAGAGGCATTTTCATACAGTAAGGAAAATAATGCAAAGTAATTGGCTTCCTTAGCAGGATTCGATACCTTTTAAAGTAGAGCTCGTATTTAACATGCATTTTCATTTCACTCAGCTCCAATGCAATTCATGTATTGTAGATAGGAATTGTTCTGCATAATTAACTGCTCATCACAGAATTATTTCATTTTATAACTACTTTGCAAACAGCAAAGGAAAAATAATAGGTATTAGCAATTTTACTCCATTAAAAATATGATCATGCTTTGGAACAAAATGGAAAACACATTAGCAGAAAATTTGTTACGTTTGTCCCCCTGTTTTTGTATTCTCATCTGCAACATGTCTCAGTAAACCACAAAAAAATTTGACATAAAATTATAGCCATACTCCTGCCTCCAAACATTGCAGTTCTGAAAATCAAGGCAAACAGAGAAACTACTATATACTCCTCCACTCACAATGAAAGTTACAACTACCTGGTCTTTCTTTACAGACCACAAAGCTACAACCATAAGTTCATAAGTAACATAGTAACATTCTGCATGACAGCTGTCATTCCCAATTGAGAATTAGGGCTTATGCACACTGGCATGTCTGTATGGCAGCGCGCAGAGTCCTTATGGCTCCTTTAGAACAGAGCCGTACAGCTTTTGTGCAGTGTCGTACAGGCTCCTTCAATATGTATACGGAGATATTCTTCCCTAGAAGCAATGCCTCCAGGTGGAATACCTCCGTACATACGGAGTCCAATGAAGCATGCAATTATTTTTTTCTGTCGGATTTGTACCGAATCCAACAGAATAAACCTTCATATGAAATTGGTAGAATACGACGGTACAGTAGAGGGCTCATGTATCTCTATGGAGGCCCTTCTACATCTTCGTACAAAACGGAGCTGTAATACGGCTGTGTGCATGAGCCCTAAGATGTACCTATGCAGGACACATATAAGGGACGCCTAATGCGACCAACACTATGCCACCCCTTTAATTCCTGCCAGAGGAGTAACTTGAAGCGCATGGGCCCAACATATAACAGTGCCCTCCAACTGGAACATGCTATTTATAGTACTAGTCTCCTCATATGGGGCAGATGGACCATTTGTGCTCCCTTATGCTCCAGGGCCGGGGGCAGCTGCATCCTCTGCATCCCCAAGAGCTATGCTTCTGATTCCTGAGAATTGTACAATTTCCCTTAACAATGTTCAATTAAATAAACTAGTTTCGCAATGTAATAATACCTTCATATTTTGCCATCTGTATTATGGCTGCAACACCCGGTTCCCCCACCCCCTGTATAGATTTTTGGTGTAACTCATTCTGATAGATTAGGTTTGAAATTTCTTTGAAATTCTTTAAAATGATATAGAAATTAATAATGCATACAGATGTAGCAAGGCTGAGGTTTTTTTTCCTAATGAATCAGAACTTAGTTTGTCTGTGGCTTAGTTTATTGTGAGATCACTAAAGTGTTATCTGTGGTTTTACATAGGACTGCAGGTACACCTACCGCATTATATAACCCAGAGAACTACAGGGTGGGCCATTTATATGGATACACCTAAATAAAATGGGAATGGTTGGTGATATTAACTTCCTGTTTGTGGCACATTAGTATATGCGAGGGGGAAAACTTTTCAAGCTGGGTGTTGACCATGGCGGCCATTTTGAAGTCGGCCATTTTGTATCCAACTTTAGTTTTTTCAATGGGAAGAGGGTCATGTGACACATCAAACTTATCGAGAATTTCACAAGAAAAACAATGGTGTGCTTGGTTTTAACGTTACTTTATTCTTTCATGAGTTATTTACAAGTTTCTGACCACTTATAAAATGTGTTCAACGCCCATTGTGTTGGATTGTCAATGCAACCCTCTTCTCCCACTCTTCACACACTGATAGCGACACCGCAGAAGAAATGCCTCCCGATCTGACCCCCTTAGACTTTTATCTTTGGGGTCATCTGAAGGCAATTGTCTATGCTGTGAAGATACGAGATGTGCAGCAACTGAAACTACGGATACTGGAAGTCTGTGCTAGCATTTCTTCTGCGGTGTTGCTATCAGTGTGTGAAGAGTGGGAGAAGAGGGTTGCATTGACAATCCAACACAATGGGCAGCACTTTGAACACATTTTATAAGTGGTCAGAAACTTGTAAATAACTCATGAAAGAATAAAGTAACGTTAAAACCAAGCACACCATTGTTTTTCTTGTGAAATTATCGATAAGTTTGATGTGTCACATGACCCTCTTCCCATTGAAAAAACTAAAGTTGGATACAAAATGTCTGACTTCAAAATGGCCACCATGGTCAACACCCAGCTTGAAAAGTTTCCCCCCTCCCATATACTAATGTGCCACAAACAGGAAGTTAATATTACAAACCATTCCCATTTTATTTAGGTGTATCCATATAAATGGCCCACCCTGTATATTTAGATTTCACCATAATGTGATTTGGCTCTTAAATTAGTTTGACTTTGTTTAGTTTCAGTGGTTGGGTTTACCAAATCCATGTCTATGTTTTATCATTATTTTGTCCTATTTATATAGTGCCAACATATTCTGCAGAGCTGTGGACATATTTACTTTATTCCCTGATATCAGTGGACTGTGGAACAATCCCATTGTACTATGTCAGAGCAGTCTGGATCAAATATGAAAACTGGTGTAGACTTAGGAAGCTGCGCAATGAACACTGTTGAGGATGACTGTTTGGGAATACAGCCATGCTATGCTCACAATGCAAACACAGGGAGGACATACACCCTCCATGTAAATGTTGACCTGGTCAGACACATGACCTTAGTGGTACAAGGAATCAGTGCTAAAACCGTAAGCCACCGTTCTGCTTACATTTGATTAAATAATACATTTCAGGATCAGTATCATCCGTGCATCTTGTTATGCAGATTTTTATTTCCTTCCTATATTACACAATAACAATCAAGTGATGTAATGGGACTAAATAAGGAGGGAAAAATAAAATATTGAATGCCTTTGCCTAAGTAAGGTAATAGGAACATGATGTAACTCTAAAGATCGAAAAAAGGACGATATTGCAGCAGTCCCTCGCTTCCGACACATAATGCATTATTTTGCTTCCAGCTACAGACAAAGAATTCCAAGATCTCTGCACTCTGCTAAAATAAACTACGATTAAAAGCAGTAGGTGATATATTGCCATTTTATTTGCTGGAAAACAATGTAATCTGCAGATTAAATAAATTAGCTTGAATTCTTTAACTTTTGCCTATCATGACAAGAAACGATAAGGCACATTTATGAAAACTGGGCAACAGTCTAATAAACTGGTCTGCCCTGAGCTGGTGACCCCAATAGGGCACACATCTTCTGGGGAATACAGGGTGCCAAACCAGGGTGGACTGAGAGTGATCTAGACCACCATGCATTACATTTTATGGGCTTCTTACCAAACACTACAGCCATGACACCCTTGATTTGGGTTAATAAAATTAATGACAAGCACTTATCACTTACATTTCGTTTATTGCAGTCCCTGCATTTAAACTTTAAAGAATGCTCTTCTTAACCGAATTGATGTGGGCCTTCTCTGGACTTGTGCCCTATGTTAGTGTCCTAATGTCTGAATGGTAAGTCCCCCCTGGTGGCTAATAATTCTAAATTGCACTTGGCGCTGGTCACTGGCAATTTCTCTAGAGAAAAGCATTGAATAATGTTTGGTAAGGCCATGTCTACTTTTCCTGATAACTGGTGTAATCGTGTAATCACATTGATACATGACGCCCATATGACTGTATTATGTGAGATATGTATATATGCTGGCTCGGTAAGACCTGATTCAAACGTGGAAGTGACACTACATTCTGGTCACTGCGGTAAAATACTGCCTAGTATGCCTAGTGCCGGCCTGAGGGGAGGGTGCATGACAGAAGGATTCAAAAAATACCACAGAAATAATCCCTGTGTCAAGCACCCTCCCCACACCACCGGCCCTGTAATAGACATAACGCGGTGTATCTATTCTCTCTGGAGTATACCTTTATTTAAAAAAAACAGCAGTTCGAAGCAATGAAGGCAAAATGTAGTGGAAAATATCACATGTATTACTAACAAGTTTCAGTATTACATGATTAATTAAATCCATTGAGTCTATTAAGTGCTCAAGAAATTGGCGGTTTGTGCGGTATGTGATTTATTAGCCAGCTATAGTTACTTGTTTGAAAGAGGTTGTTGCGTTAAGACACCGCTGTCCATATGCCCTATTAGGGCATATGCCCATCATAGACGGAGGTCCCTCGCTCTAGATTGATTGAGCCAACCATGCAATACATGGACCGGGCCTATTAATGTATTACATGGTTGGCACTTCATTTAAATGGCTGGCATGTAATACTTAATTTTGTCTGTAGTGGCCACTGTGGGGAAATGTATAGCCAGCTGCAGCTGATCGCTGGGGTTTCTGAAGTCGGACCTGTCACGATCACTTAAATATAAAAAGGGCTTGTCTTCATAAGATAACCCCCTTAAGTATAGAAGCATATGTAACATGTTCACAAACTGTATTCTCTCCTAATTTACATTTTTTCAATATTATTCTTTGGTGTAAGAAATAAACATTTTTCATTCCAGTGCTTATATATTACAGTCAGTTGATGAAAAATGCATCTATTATCCCATCAATTTTGTTCCCAAATATTTGCCAAAACACCTGAATAGAACCCGATGCTAATTTCTGCATAAATGGGGGTGAAAAAACTGCAGTGGTGCCCAGAAAGTCCTTTAAAAATTGGAGTAACATTTATTTTCTATATACTCACACCATAAAAGTGTTCTATTAAATTACATAGTGGTTTTGTAATTAGGAAATGTAACATCCTTTGTCCTCCAAGACAAGCTGGTGACCTGTGAGTGCATATAATGTTACAAAACACATGAAGTATTCATTCCTGTAGTTGGGGGGTTTAGTGGAAGAGTTGTGATAAGTCACAAAGGGTTTATAGGTACAAACATCACTGACAAAGGGTTGAACAATGAATACATAATCAAACTTAGATGAAGAAGGTTAATGCTTGGATTCAGCTAAACTAGAAATACAAAGGCTTTGTCTTGATGAGCAAATCTGAGATCAACATTAATTAAGAATTTTTTATAAATAAAGGTTAATGAGAATTTTTTTTGTCAGAATCATCTTTTAAGCCATGAATTGCACAAACACCCTGTACTTTTTGTAATATATTTGTATTATGCTCAAGCTGTAACAATTTGCTCCCTTGTGGACAGTAGCTACAGGCATTCCTTTGGTTATTTGTAGTGCATCCGTGGATGAGGAGTGCAGAGTTATTGGTAGCACATGGGCCTTTTGATCGGTGCCCTAGATCTCTTGGCCCCAGCGATCACCAGATTCATTGTATCTGTCAGTGCCACAAGTATCTTTACAGTCTACCAACACCCCTGAGTGTGTATTTAGGCATCTATGTGGACATTTATAATCTATGAATGTTCTCCATGTCAACAAATACAGAAGTTTTGTAGCTGCAATCCCCAAAATACACCTGATGACTGAATTGCTATGCAAAGTATATAGTACAGCATCAACACTTTACTTCAGTTTTTTGATCTTGGATAGTGAGTGGATAATTTTCCCTGCTGAGAAATATTAAAGCCACCCTCTGGTCCAAAGTAAAAATTTCACTGTACATGACAAATGTATAATAAACATACTTGGTCCCTGCCTTTTGATATATGCTGCTGCCGTTTGTCCGTTCTGGTGTCCCCTTTCCGTGTATGTACTGTAAAATGGCCAGCACAGTCTCAGACTACACTATGCACAGTGTGCTTTTGTAGTCAGACCCGCCCCCCCTGTCCTTGGATGGACCAGCACTGTGTCCATCCTGTCTTCCCCTGCAGGGGTTCACGTTGAAGCTGCAGCGGATGAGCTGCATAACAAGAGACAGATTCTTGTTCTTGACCTCCCTGGCACTCTCTTCCTCCTCTCTGCTGCTGGGTCTTCTGACACGCTCTTCTGTGCTGTCTCTTGTTATGAAACTCTTCCACTGCAGCCAAAACTTCTGCAATGGGACCTGCAGGGAAAGACACAGGATAGATGCAGCGCTGCCGGTCCAATCCGAGGGCGGGGGGGGGGGGGGCATGTCTCATACTACCAAAGCACACTGTTCCTATAGAAGTCTCATTCTGTGGTGGCCATTTTACATGCATGGAGCCCTACACCAGAACAACGGCAGCAAAATTAGATATCCAGGTATACTTACTATACATTTGCCATGTATAGTAACATTTTTACTTTAGACAGGAGGGTCGCTTTTAACTTCTTTTAGAAAAATACAGATTATCCCCATAGGTTGGCAATGGTACTAAACATGCCTAACTATATTTTAGTCTCAATTAAATGCAGCCCGGTATTCTCCCCCTAGACCTTAACAGAGTTTAAAATATAGATCTGTACTTTATAGATGGTGAATTTAATGGTCTACTATCAAATATTCCGCCAAACTTCATCTGTATTAAATAAGACAGGTATCCAGCATTGCATGAGTAATGCTGTCAAATAGTTACCATTAAACATCTCTTATATTCCAGATGACAACCCTGAATACCGACCGAACAGAATTGTCCATGCTTCTACTGTATGTGCATGAGTTTGCAGTTTGAATGATTTGGGAAATGCACCTATTATCAATCAATTATCTCTCTATCTATATCTATCACTATATTATATATTGTCAGGATCTGAGCGTATAGGGGGTTGCAGTTTGCAATGAGAATGTCGATACTGTCAATTTTAAATTCCAAACATAAACAAATGCTTATTAAGCATACAAGACTTGTAGCATATAACAAAACCAACAACTTGCCCATTTGGGCACTAACTAAACATCAAGTTTCCTCACCTATAATAAACTGTTAGTTCGGTGTTCATTGGATAAGGACTTCCACACTATCCTTGTGTGAATTCCCAGGCTCTGACCCTCTCTGCACTAACTGCAGAACTTTTATGGCTTAGCAACATACTACTATGGGCTAGGGGAAAACCCTGTACTGGAGAAGGGAGGGAATAGCAAGTCCCTCTACCAATCCTACCTGCCATTTCATAGAAATCCAGGCCCGGAAAACAGACCTACCAAAAACCTTAGCAAACTAAGTTTTGCTGAGAAACCCAACCCAACTTTTTTGGATTCCTGATCTCACCCACCTTAACCATTCAGGTGAGGAAAACACCCTCTCCAGTACTCTCCCAGCCGTAGACATACTATATATATATGTTCTATCTGCTTAGATATCTATCCAAAAACAGTGATACTTTCTCAATGCAAATACCATATGTGGTCATGGAGCGTATCTTTAGACCGGATACAGTTGGCTGGCTAAATGCTCAGGGAAAAGCTAAAACACTGAAGCTTGAAATGAATATACAAAACAACACTGCTCAGCACTGTTAGTGGCTGTCAGTTATCTTCTTTGTTTTTACTATCACATATATAGAAATAGATTAGAGCACTGGTCAGGGTCAGAATCCTTCGCTATTTCATCATTGATAGAGATATTAGATTTATTTGAATGCGTCCAAACGAAATTTTCTTTCCTTATGTTTATGGCAACTGGTTTCTGGTATTACACCAATTTCATATCAGTGAAGCATCAACCAGCAAATAAGAGATAAATGTTAATGTGATCCACAAATGTTTCTTCAGATCAATTCATATACAGTTCTGTAATATTTCCAAAAATTTCTCCCACAGTGATGATAGCTACAGTATAATAAACTAAAGAGAATCTCCTTTATGACCAAAGGAATGTTACTGTGAATTATATGGCGGTATGTGGGTACTTGCAACTATTTCAATATTTTAAATAAAACATAAAAGGGTGATGTTTTTACTAATCAGTCAAACGACAACTCATGAGAGAGTGTTGTATGCATGCCCTGTGACGGAGGTCACTGTGCGGGGAAGAGGAAGAGGGGCTGAGATGTCTCCCTCAATTCTTGTCAATGTGTTATCCTGTCTTATCTGCCTCAAATTTTATAATAAAGGTAATATCATTCATTGTAATACAGTCCTCTGATTATAATAAGATGACTGCTGAACCTACCCTTTGTATACACAGCACAAACTGAAATGTGATCTCTACAAAACAGGCAGTGTCAGCCTCTTGTGTGTGCTCGGTGACTGGTGTGGAAGCTGAAAGGTTATAGGATTTTTTAAATATAGATTGCGACATAAAATATATTTTTAAAAAACGGCATATTAAAAAAATATTAAACAATAGGCCATTTTTTGGTAATACATTGTAAAGTATGACAAAGCAGAGGACATGAGTAGAGAATAGATGATATGAAAGTATACCGAGTAAGACTGGAATAAACATGAAGAGGATAAATTCAAGACATGGGAAGGAAACTATAAAACAAGTAAGGTGAATATGAAAAAGTCTAAGGCCTCATGCACAGTTCTGTCGGCCGTTGTACGGCCGCTAATGAGGTATCCATGAAACACGGACCACATCGGATGTCTTCCGTGTGCAGTCCGTTGTTTCATGGACCAAATGAATGAAAAGGCCGAGACTGTTCCGTCCAAAACGGACAGGAGTAGGACCCTTCCTATTTTTGGTGGAACGGCCACACGGTTCAGTTAAAACAACGTAAGTGTGCATTGCCACATTGAAATGAATGTGTCAGGGTGCTATCAGTTAAAAAAATGGATAGCACACGGAAGAAAAAAACTGAAGTGGGCATGAGGGAAGAGTCTTATAGCTAAATGCCATAGAACATGATGGAGACTAGATAAGGCAGACATGTAACATGGAAGAAGTAGATATCAAGTCAAGAAAATGAAAATGATACAGTGGCCTTATCACGTTGAGATAAAGCAGGTGTAAATGAACAGTTTTGTCTTGGAGTAATTTTATATCAAGGGCCTACTGACCATTCGGGAATTATGGTCGTGTCTAAGGCCTATCACCAGATAGAGGCTACAACCCTTTAGTTTCAGCAGTTAAAAGTGCGTGCAGGTTCTGCAAAACAAAATATGGTAAATGCATCTTAAATGCAATTTGCTTACCCAACCCGTGTGGCACGACCTTTAATACCTGGGGACAAAGATCCCTAACACTTCATCCCCGTATTTGTATCAAATGTTCTTTTCCACATTTCTGTATACAGTCGTGGCCAAAAATTTTGAAACTGACACAAATTTTGGTTTTCAGAAAGTTTGCAGTTTTAGTGGCAATTTGCATTAACTCTAGATTGTTATGAAGAGTGATCAGACGAATTGCAATGAATTATAAAGTCATTCCTTGCCAGGAAAATTAACTTATTCACAAAAACCCCATTTCCAGGATTTCAGCCTTACCACAAAATGACCTGTTAACATAATTTCAGTGATCTTCTCGTAAGTTCAGGAGAAAGTGTTAATGAGGACAAGGACGCTGATATCACTCTGTCATGCTGATTGAATTATAAGAGCAGACTGTGTGCTTTAAAAGGGGGATGGTGCTTTGAATCATTGTCTTCTTTTGTTAACCATGGTTACCTCTAAGGAAACACGTGCAGCCATCATTGCTTTGAATCAAAAGGGCTTTACAAGCAAGGACATTGCTGCTTGTAAGTTTGCCCCTTAATCAACCATTTATCGCATCATCAAGAACTTCAAGGAGTGAGGTTCAATTGCTGTGAAGAAGGCTTCAGGGCACCTAAGAAAGTCCAACAAGTGCCAGGACCGTCTCCTAAAAAGGATTCAGCTGCAGGATCGGTTCAATACCAGTGCAGAACTTGCTCAGGAATGGCAGCAGGCAGGTGTCAGTGCATCTGCACGCACAGTGAGGTGAAGGCTTTTGGAGGCTGGACTGGTATCAAGAAGGGCAGCAAAGAAGCCACTTCACTCCAAGAAAAACATCAAGGACCGACTGACATTGTGCAGGAAGTACAAGGATTGGACTGCAGACGACTGGGGTAAAGTTATTTTCTATGATGAAGCCCCCATCACACTGTTTGGGACATCCAGAAGAATGATTGTCCGGAGAAAAAAAGGTGAGCGCTACCATGAAGTATCCTGAGACCATTCATGTGTGGGGTTGCTTTTCATCTAAGGTAGTGGGCTCACTCATAATTTTGCCTAAGAACAATTCCATGAATAAAGAATGGGATCTAAACATCCTCCAAGAGCATCTTCTCCCAATGATCCAGGAGCAATTTGGTGATGAACAATTATTTTTCAAGCATGATGGACCATGTCACAAGGCAAAAGTGATAACTAAGTGGCTGGGTGAACAAAAATTTTGGGCCTATGGCCAGGAACCTCCCCAGATCTCAATCCCATTGAGAACCTGTGGTCAGTCCTCAAAAAGCGGGTGGACTAACAAAAACACAGAAATTATTATAAACTCCAAGCACTGATTAGACAAGAATGGGTTGCAATCAGTTAGGATTTGGCACAAAAGCTGATATCCAGCATGCCAGAGCGAATTGCAGTAGTCTTGAAAAAGAAGGGTCAACTCTGTAAAGGGAAGTGTCCATATATATGTATATATATATATCTATATATGTGTGTATATATATATATATATATATAGTATGTATGTATACAGTGTATGTGTATATATATATACACATATGTATAATATATATGTGTATGTATAGTACATATAATGTATCATGAGCCAGGGCTGTAACAACAACAGCCCTGGTCATGAATACGGTTGGAAGCAGAGCAGGACAATTAGCATGTCCCTGCTTTGTTAGGAAACCATGGAGACAAGGGATAGTTATCCCCTGTCTCCATTTCAAGTCTCCCGCGCGCGCACGGACTGTCTCGTGCGGGCTCTCATGAGTCGGCTGGTGATACATTATCACCATGCCGACCCATGCTAGCCTGGGGCAAGCGCCACACTCCCCGCTGCGAGCGTACCGACAGGGTTAAATAGCCCTGCGTCGGTACGCTCAGAAGCCGAGCTCAGGAGCCAAAGCTAGCTGAAGACGATCAGCTGAGAGCTGCCTGCCTGCCTGCCTCACACACCACCGACGGCTCACCTCTCTCTCTCCTCCAAAGACCTCGAACTCGTGCTCCTGCCTCTGCTGCTCCACAAAGTCACGCTAAGTATCAAGTGTAGCAGCAGCTACACTTAACCCTGTCTCTCCCTGTCTCCTCCTGCTGTAACCCTTGCTTCCCTGAGTTAACCCCTTGATCTCCCTGAGTACTGTCCCTACTGTCCCTGAGTTAACCCTTGCTTCCCTGAGTTAACCCCTTGCTCTCCCTGAGTCCCTACTGTCCCAGAGTTAACCCTTGCTTCCCTGAGTTAACCTCTTGCTCTCCCTGAGTAAGTTAACCCCTTGCTCTCCCTAAGTTAACCCTTGCTTCCCTGAGTCCCTGAGTTAACCCTTGCTGTCCCAGAGTCCCTGAGTTAACCCTTGCTGTCCCAGAGTCACTGAGTTAACCCTTGCTGTCCCAGAGTCCCTGAGTTAACCCTTGCTGTACCAGAGTCCCTGAGTTAACCCTTGCTGTCCCAGAGTCCCTGAGTTAACCCTTGCTGTCCCAGAGTTAACCCTTGCTGTCCCAGAGTCCCTGAGTTAACCCTTGCTGTCCCAGAGTCCCTGAGTTAACCCTTGCTGTCCCAGAGTCCCTGAGTTAACCCTTGCTGTCCCAGAGTCCCTGAGTTAACCCTTGCTGTCCCAGAGTTAACCCTTGCTATCCCTGAGTTAACCCTTGCTGTCCCAGAGTCCCTGAGTTAACCCTTGCTGTCCCAGAGTCCCTGAGTTAACCCTTGCTGTCCCAGTGTCCCTGAGTTAACCCTTGCTGTCCCAGAGTCCCTGAGTTAACCCTTGCTGTCCCAGAGTCCCTGAGTTAACCCTTGCTGTCCCAGAGTTAACCCTTGCTGTCCCAGAGTCCCTAAGTTAACCCTTGCTGTCCCAGAGTCCCTGAGTTAACCCTTGCTGTCCCAGAGTCCCTGAGTTAACCCTTGCTGTCCCAGAGTCCCTGAGTTAACCCTTGCTGTCCCAGAGTCCCTGAGTTAACCCTTGCTGTCCCAGAGTCCCTGAGTTAACCCTCGCTGTCCTACTGTCCCTGAGTTAACCCTTGCTGTCCCAGAGTCCCTGAGTTAACCCTTGCTGTCTGTTTTACACAGTAACCCATTCCCCTTGTTCCTCCTTATCCCGTATTAACCCTTAGTGTATAGGGAAAGTTATATTAGGAGGGAGTGGGATAGAGATAAAGAGCGTGTGAGAATCACAAGTAACTTATGTGTATTGTGTTGTAACGTAACTGTATTCTGTGTATGTTTAGGTAAGTGGGTGGCGGTATAATATTGTGATACCGTGTTTATACTGTACTGTGATTAGTTACTGTATTATACATATGAGTGTGATTACTGTATGTTAATAAATATTACCTTTATTTACTATACGGTCTTATTCCCTTGAGTAGCCGCTAAAGCAATTAGATCGACGTTCGTATAAGGAAAAGGTAGGGGAACTAGGCATAACCCTAGTGACCCTGTTTATAAAGGCGGTAGTAATAGTGGGTGCGACTAACCAGTGAATCCCGCTATTACCCCACCCCCTTTAACAAACTCTGTAAGGGTCTTCCTGGAAGGTCATAAGACAGAGGTCCTAATTTCCCATGTTTTGATTAGACTTTTATAAAATCCAAGTCAATGCTATGTAATATCCCCTAATCTGGCATCACAATGGTTAATGGACTGTTCCTGTATTACAATAGATTGTCCTATAATTCACATAGACACAATAAAACTTGACAACCTCCAAAATGTATATGAACTTCTCGAATTACAACCTACATAAAATCTTACAGGGAAGCAGCCAGATGTTTATCACACCATTAACACGTCCAAGGTGGAGTTCAAAGAAGGAAACAGACGGTTGTATATGACTCCATATCATTCTCCTGTAAATTTATTTCAATATTATATGAACTCAATTTACCAATATTACCCTTTATTATTGTGGCATATGATTTATGGAGTGCGGCTCATCTGCTTGTTTGCGCTGTGCTGTGGGAAGAAAGGTAACATGCAGTAAATCTTTCTGCACAGTCTCTTTTTTTGGGACGATTTCTCATTTATCTTCTGGGTTGTCAAGTTGTGTTGTGTTTGTTACTGAGGAAGAATGCTGTATAATTCAAGGTTGGAAGATGTCTCAAATATTTACAGTGTAAAAAGAATTGAAGTTTTGTTAATATAAATGTAACAAATTAAACAGATCACTGGTAAAAGGTTTATTTCCAGGGGTGTCCTGCTTTTGGTTCTCATCTCAACTATTGCAATACTATGCATACCATGAAGCAGATGAATTATTTTTCTGCTTCTGCTCCACTAAGGCTTCGTTCACATCTGCGTCAGGGCTCCGTTCCGACGTTCCGTCAGAACTTTCCGTCGGAACAGAGCCCTGATTGACACCAACGAAAACCATATATGAGTTTTGCATATGCTTTTATGACCAGCTGATAATCCAGAAAGCCTGATCATCCAGCACATATCAGGTCCTATTGATGCAAGATTAATAGTTTTACTATTTTTAGACAATTGCGAAAATTGCCATTCTTAGACACTGGAATGTCTTCCTTTCTTATCTGTGTATTACCATAAAAACCAACATGAATGTAGGAAAGTTTCGATTCTTAGCTGTAAGGGTCAGCTCACACGTTGCGTAAATACTGTGGTTTGTCCGCAAAGGAATTTGTTGCGGAAAATCCGCAGCAAATACAGAAGCAGCAGAGTGGAAGAGATAGAACAAATCTCATCCACACGCTGCGTAAACACCGTGGAAAAACCGCTCAGAAATTGACCTGCGGTGCGAATTTTTATTCAGCAGCACGTCAATTGTATTTGCGTAAACGCTGCTTATTTGTTGTGGGTTTTCCCCTTTGAATTCAATGGGGAGGTAAAAGCCACAACAAATAGAAGTTGTTGCGTTTTTTGCAGCGGGTTAACAGCGATTCTGCCGCAAAAACGCAATTTAGGAAAAATAATCTTATACTTACCCAGAAGTCTGTGTTCCTCCCTCCCTCCAACGCAGCCTCCTGGGATGACGAATCATCCCATGTGACCACATGAGATCACAGGCTGTAGCAGCGGTTACATGGGATGAAACGTCATCCCAAACGGCCAGCCTGGATGACGTCAGAGGGCCGCCGGCCTACTGGTATGGTGCTTCATCCCAGGTGACCGCCGCTTTAGCCAATCATAGGCTGCAGTGTTCTTCTAGGACGAAACTGCTAGCAGGCCAGCTTAGTGCTGCAATTTTCCGCAGCGGACATTCTGGCCGGAAAAACTGCACCACAGTTTAGTGTGGTTTTTCACCTGGAATTACCTGCGAAGCACAGGGCGGATACGTTGTGTGCTTCTACGCATCGTATCCACCCCATATAAACTCCGTGCCAGATTCAGAGCTATTTGAAGTTTTCATCAGCCGGTCAGCTCGATATGAGAGGTACTGGTTTTGATAAAAACTCTATGTTGGGCGATCACCAAAACATAGACTTCAGTTATTAAACAATGAGTTACTTGGTATCATGAACCACTATTATACTGTTACATCTGAAAAGAAAAAACATAGATTTAAAATATAGCATTCTTGATGCCTGCAGCCACTACTAGAGGACACTTCCTGCATACTGTGATATTAATGCATTGAATGTATAACGGCAAACTCCCTCTAGTGGTGGCTGCTAAAAAGAGCAGATGTTTGCAACATGTCTGACAAGGGGCGTGGCTTTGCGGGTAAGTGTGTGTGGCTTAAGATGCACCAAATTGCACCAAAATTTTGCTGTAAAAAAAGTGGTTTAAAGACAATCAAGAGCTGGTATAAAGCTAGACAGAAGTGTCTAAAGATGCACCAAATTTATCATCCATCATGAGCCATGGTGATAAATTTGGTGCATCTAGTTAAATTCTAAGATGTCTCAATTTAAGACACTATTAGTAAACCTGGACCACTGTGTTTTGAATTTATATCAGAAAATTGGAGACCGGACTGCTAAAATTAAATACACAGAATTTTGAACATTTAGATAAAAAAACAACAACATGGTATTTAAGGGTGGAAATTCATTTTAGACCATTGATGTACGATGCTTAATTCTCACTTTTCAGTAGAATGGTCAGAACTGTACAAGTTAAAGATGTTTCCATTAGGGGAAGTCCATGCGGCTTCTGTGGGGCCCCTGGAGGGAGGCTAGTAGCGTCCCCATTTTAAAGAGTGATAAGAACCTGGACAGGGACGAGGTCTCCACAAATGCTGCAATGGTAGCAAATAAGGAAGTAGAAATGTGACGGACGCACCAGGTGATGAGGAGTCTGATGATGTCAAGAAAAACCTGAAAGAAGCCTAATTTTTATCTTTGCTATGGGACCTCGTTCTCTATGTATGTCACTGGATAGTTCTGAGTCTTTGTGTAGGATATTGAGAGAGGACTTATGCTTATTTTAATTCTTTACTTAGACTGTGAAAATTTTAGGCTATCAGGCATGTCTAGATTAAAATTCTACTTGGAACAATTTTTGCATTGTGGCAGATTAATGGGATTTCCACCTGGTGCTGAACTAAAGGAATTTTGTTATAATTTATAATATTAAAATGTTAATTCTTGAGTCAGTACTTGATTCCAGTTTGTACTTTCTCACCCTTTACCATTTTTCATGATCATTTGATATCATTATTAGTGTGAACAGCCCTTTCATGACATGGAGGATTACAGCAGTGTTATTGCTTGACATAATAACCTGTTGAATAATACATGCGATACTTCATTCACTGTAGCCTTGACAGGTAAGTGAAGTAACATTCATCTCATATGTCCTACATCCACTTGGCTGGTTCCCACAAAATTTCTAAATGAACTAGAAATAAATTATTACGACCTGATATGTTGTATTTCAATTTGTTCAGAAAAATAGTTTGGTTACCCTATAAGAAATCATTTAGATATTTTACTTGGAACTGTTTTTGAAATGAAAGAACATATATGATTATGGGATTTTCTACTTTTAAAAATTCTAACATTGGTGTGGACTTAATATGCAAGGTAAGGTCATGGGGATTGCAGGGGCGCACCTAGTATTTGGAAGTCACACTTTAGTTATATGATAAAAATTATTTTTGCCTATAGCCACCACCTCCTTATATATGGAATTACACAGCTAGTATTGAGTTCAATGTGAGATGTATAATTTAAATGCATTGAGCTCCCCCTAGTGGTAGCTGCATTATGCTATAATGTTACAATTTAACTTAATGGCAATGCAGGAGATTTAAGGATGGATACAATTTCAGTATACATACACATATTTATAAGTAGAGAGAGTGAAGAGATTGAGAGAAAGAGAGAAAAATGAGAGAAACGCTTATACTATGGCGCTGTGTACAGGTGTGGATTCGGCTCATGTTCATTCCATCTTTTTCTTTATGGGTAATGAGAACCTATGCAAGGATTCACTTCTTTACAAGCACCATACTGTTATCTAGCCATAGTAAGTAGAAACTAGCTCAAGTGTCACATAGCTCTAAGATGGCGAGGAAAACAATTGTCAGACCCTACTGTGCTGAGAGGACAGGTGGGCTATTTTTGACTTTTGCTATGGAGAACCTTTACCTCAGGGCCAATTTTATTGAAAATTGGATACTGGACAAAAAAACAAAACATAGTAATCCCTTCCCCCCTCTAATTTGCCACTTTTAGACAATTTTTCCTCAGAATTTCAGCCCACATAAAACTGCCACATAGTGCATACATGATATGTATTATCCAAATAATCCAAATAATACTCCCCTAAATAGTTCACATTATATTATATTATACTATACTCTTTTACGCTTGCCTTGCTGGAATCTCACAGAAAAGATTCGGAAGTGTCAGGATTCTGAATAAACATCACGTCCAGGCAGGTAGTGATGTATATTCATTATCAGGACACTGCAGTAATGTTAGTGTTTGTGTATGTAGCTGCACATAGTGATATAACTATATCGCTAGTGCAGTGTAAATGAATGGAGAGAAGTGTATGACGCTGATTGGTCACTGATTGGTCAGCGTCATACACTCCCCTGTACAACGCCCACTTGGTTTAAAGTAAAAACACGTCCACTTGGGCATTAAGAAACTCATTAGCATAAAGCTAAAAATCGCTCATAAAGTGGTAAAAATAGATCGTTTTTCTAAATAAAAAGCATTACTGTCACCTACATTATAGCGCCGATCTCCTTATATAGGAGACAGGGCACTTATAATGTGGTGGCAGAGCCTCTTTAAAGAAACAATTGGGTCAGATGGCATTGAAGAGGCTATCAACATGCTACAAAGGAAACATGTCACACCTCTGTAATGATCTTTTCTTGCCTTAGTTGTGGGACTGGAAACTGCAAGCCTGATCCTGTACTCAGACAGCCTGCCGTGTGGTCAAAGCTCATTGCAGGCTATAATATCACCAGGCGAGATCCATTAAATGGTGTTATAATGAGGAATACTATACTGTAGTATGTGATATAGTTAGTTACTATCCATTTTCCCTTCTACACTGCAACCCATGCAACAAATAACAAGAAGTGTTGAGTATATATTTTTTTATTTGTCTTAATTTAAATAGGTCCACAATTTTGTACTGGTAAGGCTTCGTTCACATCTGCATCAGGGTTCCATTCGTGTGTTCCATCAGACCTTTCCATCAGGGGAACCCATGAACGGAAACCAAACGGAAACCATAGCTTTCCGTTTGCATTACCATTGATTTCAATGGTAAGGCTTCCATTGCTAATGGTTTCTGTTTGTCTCCGTTCCGTAAGGTTTCCATTTTTCGGCGGAATCAATAGCTCAGTCGACTTTACTGTAGCTCATGTGTTTGCATTTTCTATGCTAAGTCTTAGACTTCATTCAGACCTTTCTAGGGTAAACTTGTTGAAGAGATTTCTGAGGTCAAGTTCAGGAAAGTATATTTTTGACGGAATCAATAGCGCAGTTGACAGCGCTATTGATTCTGTCAAAAAACAGAAACCTTTACAGAACGGAGACAAATGGAAACAATTAGCAACAGAAGCGTTAGCATTGAAATCAGTGGTAATGCAAACGGAAACCTATGGTTTCTGTTCATGGGTCGCCCTGACGGAAAGGTCCGACGGAACCCATGAACGGAACCCCAACGCAGATGTGAACGAAACCTTACTTTCTTAATAAATCTTTATAGCTGTTGGAGCTCTATTTTTCTGATACAGAGATCCAAATCTCCAGCATAGACATAGTTAATTGAGAAAATTCTGGCTACGTACTTTTTATTGCTTATGTCCAGTATTCTTAAATCCATATTTTCTATGAGTATTTATTTCTTTCATGTATTTTACAAATAAAAAACAACATAATACACAATAAATGATTTCACATGTCTATTAAAAAGGCTATATGATTGTAAGCTAGATGTAATAAAATCCTACAATGAGAATTTTGCATGTACCTGGGTGTTCAGACGTAACCAGAGACGATAACACCGGAAAAGTAATATCCTGTTTCATGATAATTTCGAGTTGCCTTCACTCCTCGCTTTGATGAAATGTAATGTAGCAGGTACATGAGTGAACAGGTGAGATCGAGGAAGAAAAAAATCAGCCCTCCCCTATTCCTCCTGCTAGTGCGATGTTTCACAATAGCTGTTAACACATTAAAGCTACACAAACCTTCCCCTTGTTTTTGGCTGTAGTACAGAACATTTTCCAAAAAAGGTTTAACGTCACAGATTTTGATTTTGCTTTTTGATGCCACTTGAATATTATATAAAAATTTTATAGAATAGGATTATACAGGAAATTGTGAATTTGGCGTCTTGCTTTGGCCTTTGCACTTTGTGTTTCCTAGTGAAAAGTTGAAGCTTGATGAAACATTAACCAGGTCTTTTAACAGAATCAACAGTATCCGATAATACTTAAATACCGATATATAAAAATAAAAAAAAAGAAACATTCGACACAATGTCAATAGAGTATACTTCTAGTTTGTAGGTTTTCTCTATCAATGTTAAAGAAATGTATACATATTTATAATATTATTAAAGGGGTTGAATGGGATTAAAATAATCTTCTGTTCCCCATAAGGGCTTATTCACACAAACGTGGGGAAATTCGGACGTGAGAAATGGAAGTTTTTCACGTCCGAGTTTCACCCGTGCCGGACCCGTTTTCACGTATCCCCATAGACTTGAGTCTATGGAGGGATCAGTGAAAACAGAAGAAAATAGGACATGTTCTATTTTTCAACGGACCCTTTACACGGTTCATTGAAACAACGGCCTTGTGAACGGCCCCATTGAAATACATACGTCCGTGTGACAGCCGTTGTTTTAGTGGCCGTCACACGGATGTATTCAACGTTCGTGTGACTAAGCCCTAAGGCTGATTCCGCCCGTAGTGTTTTTTTTGCAGTATTTGTTTTTTAAATGCTGTTGCCCGATGTTTGCTGTAAGTCAATATGCAAATATCAGACGCACTACAAACAATGCGTTTTTTTTTGCAATTTATCCTCACTTTTGGTGTGTTTTTTTGGTTCCATAGCTTTTTTTATTTTTTTTACCAAAACGCTGCATGCTCTATGAGTGGAAATTTTTTTGACACATTTTTTAGAAGCTTTCATTGGTAATAAAAAAAAAAATTGAAAAAAAAGACGTAAAAAAACAGACTCTATTTTCTAATCCCATTTAACCCCTTTAAGTCATCATTTCCTCTACAAACAGCAATAAAATTGCAGCAATACATTAGGGGAGATTAAAAATAATCCTTGGTTCTGCCAACTTTATCCAATAAAGTAAAGAGCCAGATTTAAACATTTCCAAATTGCTTTGTTGCCCTTAACAACCAATCACAATGTAAACTGATTGAAAGCTCAGATTGAGTGACTAGTTTTGCAGTTCAGTATTTTACTACTCTTTAGGGCGCAGTCACACATGGCAGCTTCAGTGCGGACATTTCTGCAACTGAAAGTCAATTCCATTTATCTGTGTAGGGTTGTTTTTTGGCAGCAAACACATGGATTTCTGCAACAAATTTTCCGCAAGACTTGCTGTTTTTACACTGTTCCATATAAATGTGGCCAGGCAGTTTACAGTATCTTTTATCTGACGGTGGCATAGAAAATTATAAGCAGCATGACATATAGGAATGGGCGCTGGGAGTGGAGGCAACTACAAATTAATGTATTCCAAGAAAAGGTCAACAAGAATGAATTTGTATATAACTCACCCTCCTCACTATAGTGATGGTCCCCAAGATTAGCACTTGAGAGCTAAAATGTAAAAGATACTATAATTACATAGTTTGAGCATGTCATGTGTTGTATTAAATATGCTGTAACTACCTTTAGCTAGAGACCCCTTCAATTTTCTGAGGAGACAGACCCTCAGATCACTGAGGGATTAGGTTACAGCTGCCCAGAGAAGTCTATAGACAGGGGAGGGGGAGCAGTAGTACTGCAGAAGAATGAAGTATTATAAGTCATTTCTTTATACTCTTGGGGCCACTTCTGTGTTTAACTGCATGTATGAATCCAGCCTAAATGACATTAATTTTCATTAGTGACATCAGTTTTTCTGTCACCCACTACTCACAATCATAAAACAAAAAGAAAACGCAGATTGTGACGGATCTTGCAAAAAATTGGCATTGGTGGAGACCGACGCAGATAGATGCTCTGAAAAAAAAAAGTATGAATGCACCCTTAAATACTTGGCATATAACAACCACCTTCATGTTTTGCTGCTTGTTGTTAACCACCCATTCAATTATTTCATCAGTTTTGGGAACACATTCAGTAGCGACTTGTGAATGTTACATAATAAAATATGTTTTCTATTTTACAGTAGCTGTAAACTTTCTCTAACAATTTATCACATACAGTTTCATACAGACACTTTCTGTGCCAATGCTAAAATCTGACTGCAATAATTCTTACAGTGGCGTTCACTCTCTTATCTCTGCTTTTGAGGAACTTTACAGAATTTTTTTTAGGAATTATTTCATGTAATTCATAATGATGAATACGATTAATTTCCATCTTTAGATGGAAATGGTCAGACACTGGGCATCAAAAGTGGAGCAGCATGTGGACCACTAAGGGCGGGTTCACACATGGCGGAATTGCACTTAAATTCCGCTGCGGACACTCCGCAGCGTTAATCCGCAGCGGAGCCGTTTCTACATTGACTTTCACTTTAATTTAGCAGTGTTCGTTTACACGATGCGTACAATTCCGCTGCGGAGCATAGGCTGCGGAGCGGAATTTGGTGTCCGCAGCATGCTCTGTCTGTTGCGGAGCAGTGGCGGACTCATGGCGGAATTTCTCCATTGACTTCAATGGAGATTCAAAGTTCCGCAATGAAGTCCGCAGCTGTCATGCACATGTCATGTGTGCTGCGGATGCGTCTTGCTTTTTTTACTTGACATTTCTTCATTCTGGCTGGACCTATGTATTTCTAGGTCTACAGCCAGACTGAGGAAGTCAATGGGGCTCCCGTAATGACGGGAGCGTTGCTAGGAGACGTCTGTAAATAGTCACTGTCCAGGGTGCTGAAAGAGTTAAGCGATCGGCAGTAACTGTTTCTGCACCCGGGACAGTGACTACCGATCCCAATATACATGTATCTGTAAAAAAAAATGAAGTTCGTACTTACCGAGAACTCCCTGTTTCTGTCTCCAGTCCGGCCTCCCAGGATGACGTTTCAGTGTAAGTGACGGCTGCAGCCAATCACAGGCCAAGCACAGGCTGCAGCGGTCACATGGACTGCCGCGTCATCCAGGGAGGTCGGGCTGGATGCCGAAGGAGGGACGCGTCATAAAGACAACGGCCGGTAAGTATGAATTTCTTTTACTTTCACTAGGGAAAGTGCTGTCCCTTCTCTCTATCCTGCACTGATAGGGAGAAGGGAAGCACTTTTCCCGCAGTCCGCAGCAGCTAGTCCGCATCAATTTTCTGCACATTTTGTGCAGATCCGCAGCCGTAATCCGCAACCCGGATTAGGTGCGGCATTGATGCGGACAGTTGCGGAGGAATTCCGCCATGTGTGGTCATGCCCTAACAGAATGTCCAAGTTCTCCAAAAACACAGACAACATGTTCAACATGGCTATAATTGAAGATTATAGGGCTTTAAAGGTGTTGTCCAGTCCCCAAAAATATTTGATCGGTCGGAGTCCGACTACCGACACCCCCGCTGATCAGTTGTCTTAAAGGGGCCGCAGCGCTCGTAGGGGCGCTGCTTCCGCTTATTAAGTGAATGGCAGAAGGCTATAATACTGTGAACCGCCGCTACAAGTGTGTCGGCAATTCACAGTATGAGCAGTAAAGGCCCCTTCGAAACAGCTCATCAACTGGAGTGACGGGAGTCCGACCCCGACCGATAATATATTGAAGGCCTATTCTGGGGACTGGGGACTAGACAACCGCTTTAAGGACTTCAAACTGAGATTAAACAGGTTCAATTTACCCACATAAATGTTACATTTTATTGCTCTTGCAACGTGACCTAAACCTTCAGATTAGATGTAGTTTTAGGTTACAAACAACACATTAACATGGACAAACCAGGTGCTTTAATAAGAGATGGAAAATAGATTTATTTTTAAAAAATATATATTTAAAAAAAAATCTTTGAATATTACTTGGTTCTAGAGGACATGTACATTATAATCTTAATATATATGTCAGTTAACAGCCATCTATGTGATCACAACAAACAAAACATAGATGAGCAAAAGACATGAGGGTCAATGTTTAATGAATGGAAATTTGACATCCCACACATATATTTTGCCCCGGCAGGAATACATTAGTGCCCTGATTTGACAGCACTTAGTGAATCTGGACATAAGTGAGTAAAGGTCATTAGAAGATGTTACCAGAATAAACATTTCAATGCCTTTTTAGCATTGTCAGGTTGTATTAATAGCATTAGAGTGTAAAAGTGCTCAGTCAGGCACATCGCAGATCAGATGACAATGGTGTCTCTTATCCAACATTCCTGGAAGGAGAGAAATAAAAAACCAGCAACTCAACACAGAAACAGAATTCAAGAACTGATGCTGCATCACAAAGATACCTCTACTTCAGTGATCATCAGACCTTGATATATTACTCATGTCAATATATATTATATAAAGAAAAAGAAAGAAGAAATAGGAGGTTGCAACGGAGTTACACACTATCGCCTTAACAGCTGGACATTATACTCTGGGGCGTAGCTATAAGGGGTGGAAAAGTACCAGTCGCACTCCGGTCATGGTGCCAGGGAGGACCGAAAGGACCCTCTACCACAGCAGTAAACACTAGTATTACAAATGGCACATAGTAAGTGGGGGGATCAGACACAGATCAGCCTCTGTGTTGGCAGCGGACTACCATGAATCTGTTAAGTAAGAGTCAGTGCTTATTTAAAAAAGCCTCAAACTCATTTATATTACTAACCCTATAATACTGGTTCCTTAATAAAAATCTATGGAAATGTATTTCTTAAAGGGGTATTTCAGGCTCCAGAATTTTTCACCTATCCACTGTTTCTATCAGATCTACAGACTTTGAATGGAGCGGCATTGCACATACCCGGCCTCCACTCCATTCAAACTCCTCCCAGCCGCTGTCTTGTGCATGGGAGAATGGGGGACCGGGTTCTAGCCATCGTTGGGGTCCCAGCATTTAGATCCACTGATCTAACATTTATTACCTATTCAGTGGATAGGTGAAAACTGCTGGAGGAGTAAATATTTCTATAACACTTCTAATCTACTTTAATCTACTATAAATATTACAGCAATTATTAGATGATAAAATAATACTATGTGTAATGAAAAAACTCTAGTGAAAATTTCAGGAATATTAGATATGTAGGGCTAAAGTTAGAGTTGAAGACTACTGAGCAAGCTATAAGAAAGTATATTACAACAAGTGACGTGACTTAAATGTACACCTTTGAAAACATTTGAATGAAAATGTATATCAGTGTGATTGGTGTAATTTTTTTATTACTTTTCATAAAAAATTATATTTTTGAGATACAGCTGCTTTGTATGCTGTGTACAGAGCAGCTGTTTCTAGCGCTGAAACCTGTATCTGTCAGGTCAGCGGCACTGACGGGTTCAGTGTCCACAGTTCCAGCGTGTCTCTGGCATGTGTGTTTTCAAAGGTGTATATAGCCTTTAAGACATCATGGTTTAATGTTCTGAGATGAAGCTATGGGGATTCTTTCCTTTTTGACTGCATTTTGGTGCATTAGAAGACGTCTCTAAATGAATGAATAGATTGCATTCTAAAAGTGCTCTGATGTCATCTCCCCTTGGTTCAGATCAGAGAACCTCTCCCTGTAGGTTTTCTCCATACTAACGCTGCAAGCAGCTAATTTTAGGCCGGGTTCCCACGGCTAGGTTATGCTGCGTCAAAATTGCACAGCATATCCGACCTGGAACCCGCAGCACCTTCCGTCCGAAAAACCGCACCATGTTGTGACGGAAAAACATCCCTCTCTTCTGCACGTAGTCCGGCCTCCTAATATGATGTTTCAGGCCATGTGACGCTGCAGCCTGTGATTGGCTGCAATGGTCACATCGAATGAAACGTCATCCCAGGAGGCCGGACTGCAGCGAAAAGGAGAGCGTTCTGTGTAAGTATGAAATATGCGATGCCGCCGCAAAAGTCGCAACACTTGGCTTTCTGTTGCGTCCTTCTGGGATGATGTTTCATCCCAGGAGGCCGGCCTGGAGCAAGAAATACAGACTCCTGGGTAAGCATAAGATTTTTTTTTTTTTCTGAGTTGCATTTTTTGTGGAAGAATCGCTGCTAACCTGCCGCAAAAAAAATGCAAAAACGGCTATTTGTTGCAGGTTTTACCGCCCCTTTGAATTCAATGGGGAAAACCTGCAACAAATAAGCAGCGTTTACACAAATACTGGTGTGGAATAAAATTCCATACCGAAGGTCAATTTCTGAGCGTTTTTCCCGCTCAGTATTTACGCAGCGTGAGGATGAGATTTGTTTTAACTCATCTACTTTGCTGCTACTATATTTGCTGCAGATTTTCCGCAACAAATTCCATTGCGGAAAATCTGCAGTATTTATGCTTCGTGTGAATTGACCATTACAGTTCTTCCAGAAAAGTCCTTGTTAATTTGGACGGATATATCTCTTGTTTTTTTTTCTATTTCAGACTACAGAAAGATCTAAGATTTAGGTAAAAGGTAATATTATATTTGACATAATTATCTTCTACTCATTTGTGTAAATAGCATCCAATTTTGCTCCAAGCGATGGAAAAAACTTAACATAGCCAATAGGTAGCCTCAGCAGAAACGTAGCAATTCCAGCTGTCAAGTAAATTTATGAGCAGGAACATTAACTACACAAAACCTACCTACCTGTTATCCAACAGTTAACGGTTATCTAGATGGGGAACGTTTACATTGGAGGCCAATGCAATTCATGACATTTTGTAAATGTATCTATAGCGTGTATATAGCGTTAAAATATTTTTGAGCCCTTTGTCAATGCAGAACGTTCATTTGATGAATCAGTCCCTGCCCCTAAGCTTACCCTGTAATTGTCTATCAGGATCAAACATATTCTATAGTATAATGAAAATCCAGTATGTTCTAGTATATTTTTGAAAATGACTCATGTGAACAAAGGAAAAATGTACCAATATAATGTGTAGTAGCAAACTGGCCCGATCATTCTTAAAGCCACTGCACTGCAGATGAGCAATGCTAGCCACTTTCATGCTAAACCAAATGTGTTGTTTTATTCACTTATTCATGCGTCTCCTCTACGTAGATACACACAATTTACAAAAACATCAATTTTGCATCAATGCAGCTGAGGAGGACAGGATGAGCGAAGGAGGACAGCTGAGGAGTACAGGAGGAGCTGAGGAGGACAGGAGGAGCTGAGGAGGACAGCTGAGGAGGACAGGAGGAGCTGAGGATAACAGGAGGACCTGAGGAGGACAGCTGAGGTCGCATCCATATTAAGTGTTGGATCATAAAATAAATCCCAGACAAGATTATTGGGTATTAACTGTAAGCTCGTTCATCACATACACAATATAATAGCCTAGCTATTAATATTGTGTCTAGCACATCATTCACACAAATCTGGTGGTCACTGAGAGTTCTTTCATCTTGATCCATTACCTACTATAGTTAATTTTTTTAATAGCTTTTAAGAATGATTCACTTTTAAAGGGCATTTCCAGACAAAAAGGTTCCCAACTGCAACAATAGGGCATATTAAATAAATATGTTAAAGCAAAGTGCATGTGTCATTGTGACACAGATCATGCAGCAACCATAGTCAAAGGTGACAACCACTGAGGTGTTATCTGAGCTGTCCAAGGGCCTGAATGATATACACATTTTCATTGTGACACGTACACTATATGCACAAAAGTATTGGGACACACCTCTTAATCATTGCATTCAGGTGCTTCATATGGCCCATTGCCCCCGGTGTATAGAATTCAGCACCTAGCCATGTAGTCTGCCTTTACAAACAGTTGTGATAGAATGGGCCATTCCAAAGAGCTCACTGAATACCAGTGTGGTACTGTAATAGGAGGCCATCAATGGAACAAGTCAGTTCATTAGATTTCTTCCCTCCCAGATATTCCACAATCAACTGTTAGGCCTCATGCACACGACCATAGCCATGTGCACGCCCGTGATTTTCGGGTCGGCCTGCAGCGGACTGTCAGCCGCAATCCGCCCGCAAATCGCGGGCAATGCACATTATTTTCAATGAGCCCGGACCGCAGAAGACGGTTGTAATAAGACATGTCCGTTCTTTCTGCGGTGCGGGCTCCTGGGCCATGCACAGACCGTCAAAACTACGGTCGTGTGCATGGCCCCATAGAAATGAATGGACATGGATTTTCGGGGGAATTGCGACCGCAAAAGCAAGTTCGTGTGCATGGGGCCTTAGTGGTATTATTGCAAAATGGAAGCGTTTAGAAACCGCTGCAACTCAGCTACAAAGTGGCAGGTCACGTAAAGTTACAGATCAGCGTCGCGGAGTGCTGAGGCGCATACTGCATAAAAGTCGCCAACGCACTGCTGACTCAATAACTGCAGTTACAAACTTTCTCTGACATTAACATCCGCACAAAAACTGTGCACCGGGAGCTTCATGGCATGGGTTTCCATGGCCAAGCATCTGTGTGCAAGCCTTACATCACCAAGCAAAATGCTAAGCACAATGCCAAGCGTTGGAGGGAGTGGTGTAAAGCCGCCACCACTGGACTCTGGAGCAGTGGAAACGTGTTCTGTGGAGTGATGAATCACGCTTCTCTATCTGGCAGTCTGATGGATTAGTCTGGGTTTGGCAGATGCCAGGAGAATGTTACCTGCCTGAGTGCATTGTGCCAAGTGTAGAGTTTGGCGGAGGAGGGATAATGCTAGGTTGTTTTCAGGGGTTGGCCTCGGCCCCTTAGTTCCAGTAAAGGGAAATCTTATTGCTTCAACACACAAGACATTTTAGACAATTGTATACTTCCAACACTGTGGTAACAGTTTGGGGTTCGGCTCTTTTCTGTTCCAGCATGACTGTGCTCCAGTGCACAAAGAAATGTCCATAAAGACATGGTTGGGTGAGTTTGGTGTGGAAGAATTTGACTGACCCGCATGGAGCCCTGACCTCAACCCCATCCAACACCTTTGCGATTAACTAGAACGGAGATTGTGAGCCCGGCCCTCTCACCCAACATCAGTGTCTGACCTCACAAATGCTCTTCTGGATAAATGGGCAAAAATTCCCACAGACGCTCCAAAATCTCGTAGAAAGCCTTCCCAGAAGAGTGGAAGCTGTTTTAGCTGCAAAAGGGGACCAACTCCATATTAATACCTATGAATTTAGAATGGGGTGTCATAAAAGCTCCTGTAGTTGTAATATATAGGTGTCCAAATACTTTTGTCCATATAGTGTAGTTACACTCTCTTCTTGCTACCTCTTATCCATTGATTTGTCTTAGTAAGTATCAACCCTCACTATGAACCAGTAAGCTCAGGACAAACAATACTGTGGTTTCCATCCATATAGAAGAATGTTTAAAACTTTGTGGCAGTGCATGGCATTGTGAGATGAGAGGAAAAGAAAAAAAATATCAAAGTACAAGTTGAATATATATTTGTAATAAAATTAAACAATCATCAGCAAGCAATAGTGCACCGATCATTGTGATCTATAGGGTCCCTCTAAAGAAATGCTCTTTACAGGGATCACAGGAACATCTACACTTGCGGGATGCAAAAAGAGCATTAAAACCGGCAAAACAAAGCAATTTTCCTCCCATGAGACATCATTATCAGTTTGGCATGTCTTGATAAAACCGGTGCCAATTGACTGCTAGATGACAAAAGCTCCCTCAACTCTAAGGGTATATTCACACACAAACTCAAAAACATCTCACAATACGGAAGTGTTTTCAGGGGAAAACAGCTCCTAATTTTCAGACGTTTTTTATGCCACTCGTGATTTTTGCGCCATTTTTCACGGCCGTTTTTGGAGCTGTTTTCTATAGAGTCTATGAAAAACGGCTCCAAAAACGTCCCAAGAAGTGACAGGCACTTCTTTTTCGCGGCCGTTTTTTTATGCGGCCGTTTTTCAAAATGGCCGCGTAAAAAAACTGCCCATCGGAACAGAACGTCGTTTTCCCCATTGCAATCAATGGCCAGATGTTTCGAGGAGTTCTGCTTCCGATTTTTCGGTTGTTTTTTGACCGTTTATGGCTTGAAAAACGGCCGAAAATAGCCTGTGTGAACATAACGCTTATTCAGAAATTGTATTTTAAAGAACATCTAATATCTATAATCTAATGGTCACTTTTAATGGAAATTTCCTCCTGAGGAAATTTCAACTATGCAACCGCTGAATTATTCTTTGGGGTTGCAGTTTTGATTGTAAAATTGGAATTTGCTAATCTTCTGTAGAGTGTTGTAAATGTTGTAATTACGTTTGCAACCGAGAGCAATTCATGAAAAATAGATATTACTTTAAAAGTAATGTCTTGTGATTTACACAACACACACCATTTATCTTCAAGAGAACCCGGCTTAGTACAGACAAGGGAAATAGGCAAAATAATAAATTCCCTTTCCCATTGCACTGATGTAAAATAATGGTGTGAGTATACGTTGCAATTACATGTGATGAGTTCCTAGTCATCATCCTCATCAATAAGTGCTGAGAAACTTCACATCCTTACCTTGGCTTATAGGATCGTTCACACTCTTGTTATGGCATTGTTTATAGGCTGTTAAATGTAGAGGTAAACACTCTCATCATTTCAGCGCTACTCCTTTGTGATGCTGGGTGCTAGGAGACCGCTGGCTGCCGATAAGTCTGAACAAATCACATGTAATTGCTGACTATCTCTAATTACTGAACGGATCATGTGTGCAGCGTGAATCCAGAGAGAGAAGAACCATTTTTAGAACATCACGGCTTCAAACATGCAATAACAATAGGAGAGCGTTGTTAAAAATAGCCGGCATTATTAGTAGGGAGTTACGGTTACAATGTTGGACTAAACTTAGCCAGCATTCCACTGTAGGAACGAGCGCTGCAAATGACAGATGATTGATAGCTCCAAGCTTTTCAAAAGATTATTATTGATTTACCTCATTCGGGTGGAAATTATTGATTAGATATATATTACTGTAGGCTAAGGTTTTGTTTGGCTAAAATGCAAGAAGGAAGCATATAATAAGTTGAAAATAATATATGAGCAGAGAAAATGGAAATCCATTTGCATGAGGATTAGTGAGATCCCCCCATTAGCTACGGGAAAGGTGAGGGTGGGGGTTTACATTAAAAAGGAGAACATGGGAGATGGAAAAGCCAACACAGTGCCTATCATGAGACCTGTATATTGATTGTATATTGATTGGTCTAGTGTGTGTCCTCTAGGCTGTACTAAAATTTAGATAAAGCTGAGCCGAGTCTGAACTTTTCAGAGTTTGTCTGAGAATTCTTTGGAAAGGTTGGGTGATACCTACAAGGGAGCTGTACAGGACTTTAGTGGGCATATTGGTTTATCACCCAGCAGTCCCACGGACAGATAAACTTAGCGACAGCTGAGTTATTAACAACCTAAATAGATGGGTTTTTGAATAGAAATAAGGATTTAATTTTTTTCCCCATAAAAAACAGTGCCCTTCATATCTATGGGTTGTGTCTTGTATTGCAGCTCAGACCTATTCACTTAAATAGGGCTGAGCTGCAGCACCATAAACAACCCATGGGCAAGAGGGGCGCTGTTTCTGGAAACAAAAATACTGACCCTTTTTTCTAAACCCATAAAATTCTAACAGGACAGTACAGCTAAAAGATCTATATTTTCTGGTGATTTTTTTTATATTTGGTGGAAGTTATCTTTAACAAGGTCTCTTCTGCAGCAGAGATACAACATAAATATATTTTTGTGACATTGAAAAGCCCTTAAATTCTGTGGACTTCTGCAAAAAGACAAAGCAGAATTTCCTTACTCTCTTCCTAGCACACAATGCCAAAAGCCTCTTTAAAGGCTATGTACACCTTCAAGAGTATTTTCTTTTTCAATAAAAATGTCAGTCAGTGTTTGGTGCAACTTTCAAATTAGTTTTTATTAAAAATTATTTTTATTTTTTTAGATACAGCTGCTCTGAATCTTGTATACAGAGAAGCTATATTGTTCGCTAAAACCTGAATCCGTCAGGTCCGTGGGACTGAAGGGTTCAGTGACAGTGGGTCCTCAGTGGCTCTGACACGCAGGATCACCTGTAATGTTCAAAGTTATGAACTTAGATTCGATGGATAACAGGTGGATCCTGTGTGTCAGAGCCACTGAGGACCCACTGTCACTGAACCCGTCAGTCCCGTGGACCTGACGCGTACAGGATTCAGCGAACGATACAGCTGCTCTGTATACAGGTTACAAAGCAGCTGTATCTCAAAAAGTTTTTTTAATAAAAAACGAATTTTAAAGTTGCACAAAACACACTGACATTTTTATTTAAAAAAAAATTATCACTTTCAAAGGTTTACATAGCCTTTAAGCCATATGGAATGCAATCTGCATAAATTAACTACGAGTGCAAGTTGAAAAAAATGACCCTTTGATAGACGCTGCTCCCTTTTAGGCCGGATTCACACGAGCGTGTCGCGCAAAAACGCGGCATTTTGCGGGCGCAAAAGTTCAGAGTGGCATCTGTATATGGTGCGTGGCTGCGTGATTTTCACACAGCCGGCATCATTATAGTTACATAGTTACATAGTTACATAGTTAGTACGGCTGAAAAAAGACACATGTCCATCAAGTTCAATCAAGGGACGGGAAAAGGGAAGGAAAAATTTCTACACATAGGAGCTGATATTTTTTAGTTCTAGGAAATTATCTAAGTATTTTTTGCAGCATCTCCTGTCCCTGCTGTGACAGCTCCTGCGGTGACTATTCCATAGATTCACAGTTCTCACTGTAAAGAAGGCTTGTCGCCTCTGCAGCTTGAACCTTTTTTTCTCCAGACGGAGGGAGTGCCCCCTTGTTTTTTGAGGGGGTTTTACAAGGAATAGGATTTCATCATATTTTTTGTATGTGCCATTAATATATTTATATAAGTTAATCATGTCCCCCCTTAGTCGTCTTTTTTCAAGGCTAAATTGGTTTAATTCTTTCAATCTTTCCTCATAACTTAAATTTTCCATGCCCCTAATTAGCTTCGTTGCTCTTCTTTGTATTTTTTCCAACTCCAGGGCATCCTTTCTATGAACTGGAGCCCAGAACTGAACTGCATATTCTAGATGAGGCCTCACTAATGCTTTGTAAAGTGGCAATATTACATCCCTGTCCCGTGAGTCCATGCCTCTTTTAATACACGACAATATCTTGCTGGCCTTTGAAGCAGCTGATTGACATTGCATGCTGTTATTTAGTTTATGATTTACAAGTACACCCAGATCCTTCTCAACAAGTGACTCCCCGAGTGTAGCTCCCCCTAGGACATATGATGCATGCAGGTTGTTGGTACCCAGATGCATAACTTTACATTTATCTACATTAAACTTCATCTGCCAAGTGGACGCCCAAACACTTAGTTTGTTTAAATCTGCCTGCAATTCATAAACATCTTCCATAGACTGAACTATATTACATAGCTTGGTGTCATCTGCAAAAATAGAAATAGTGCTATTAATCCCATCTTCTATATCATTAATAAATAAGTTGAATAATAGTGGTCCCAGCACTGAACCCTGGGGTACACCACTTATTACCGGGGACCATTCAGAGTAGGAATCATTGACCACAACTCTCTGGATACGGTCCTTGAGCCAATTCTCAATCCAATTACAAACTATATTTTCTAAACCTATAGTCCTTAATTTACCCATTAGGCATCTATGGGGGACAGTGTCAAATGCCTTTGCAAAGTCCAAAAACACTAAATCCACAGCAGCCCCTCTGTCTAGGCTTCTACTCGCCTCTTCATAAAAACAGATCAGGTTAGTTTGACAACTTCTGTCCTTAGTAAAACCGTGCTGGCTGTCACTTATAATGCTATTTTGTTGTCACATAATCCTGTATATAGTCCCTCAATAGCCCCTCAAACATTTTCCCCACGATGGATGTTAAGCTTACTGGTCTATAATTACCCGGGGAAGACCTAGAGCCCTTTTTGAAAATAGGCACCACATTTGCGCTGCGCCAGTCCCTTGGCACTATACCAGTCACTAGAGATTCTCTGAATATTATGAAAGGGGGACAGAAATAACTGAACTAAGCTCTTTAAGAATTCTAGGGTGTAACCCATCTGGTCCCGGGGCCTTGTGCACATTTATTTTATTTAATTTAGCTTGGACCATATCTACATTCATCCAATTCAGTATATCAACTGATATATTAACAGCACTGGCAGCGGCTACATCAGCTGCTCCTTCTTCAGTTGTATATACAGAGCTAAAGAACCCATTTAGTAACTCTGCCTTCTCTTGATCCCCTGTGATCAACTCCCCATTACCACCATTTAGGGGTCCTACATGTTCAGACCTTGGTTTTTTAGCATTTATATACTTGAAGAATTTTTTGGGATTTGTTTTACTATCCTTGGCCACCTGCCTTTCATTTTGTATTTTTGCTAATTTTATTACATTTTTACAGATTTTATTAAGCTCTTTATATTTTACAAAGGCTACAGCTGTACCCTCAGATTTGTATTTTTTAAATGCCCTTTTTTTGTCGTGTATTGCCCCTTTCACAGAAGGTGTAAGCCATGTGGGGTTTAATTTGAGTCGTTTATACTTGTTACCTATAGGAATAAATTTTGCACTATAATAACTCAAAGTAGATTTGAAAATCTCCCATTTATCATTTGTTCCATTATTTGACATTAGTTCTTCCCAGTCCATATCCTGAATTGCAGCCCCCATCCTGGGGAAATTGGCTTTCTTAAAATTAAATGTTTTTGCCCTCCCAGCCTGCGTTTGTTTTTTACAGTATAGGTAAAATGTAACTATATTATGATCACTGTTACCGAGGTTTTCACGAACATTGACATTCCCAACAAGATCTGCATTATTAGAAATGACCAGATCCAACAGAGCTTCACCTCTAGTCGGGTCTTCCACAAACTGGACCATAAAATTTTCCTGCAACAGGTTGAGGAAATGTCTCCCCTTTGCAGTTGAAGCTGAACCATGACACCAATTAATATCCCGGAAATTAAAATCTCCCATTATCACTACAGTACCCGCCTGTGCAGCCCGCTCCATCTGTTTTGATGTTATGACACAGTAAAGAAGGAGGGGCCTTTGTTTCCCTTTCACTTCTTTACCTACTGTAGCGCGAATCATGCACAGCACCCGGAAGTGCTTCCGTGTGCCATGTGCGATTTGCACGCACCCATTGACTTCAATGGGTGCGTGCTGCGCAAAACACGGGCAAGTATAGGACATGTCGTGAGTTTTACGCAGCGCACATACGCTGCGTGAAAATCATGACCTGTCAGAATGGCCCCATTGACTTACATAAGTTTGTGCGATGAGCGTGATTTCCACGCGCGTAGCACGGACTTAATACATGTTCGTCTGAAAAAGGCTTTAGAATCGTCTATCAAAGGATCTTCTTTTTTTTTTTGCAACTGGCACTGGTAGCTAATTTGTGCAAATTGCATTCCACATCGCTTTCGTTCCTGCTGGGACAGATTTTTACCTGGAGAGATCCTTGGGCTGCGGCCCCCCTAACTTTACCATTGTACTACACGAACTACTAGAAAGCCAGACATCGTCGGGTGACCGTAACCCACCTTTCAATTTGTCATGGGATGAGGCCCTATGTTGCGCCACTCTGTGCCTTTTATGTCTTTTAAGTGAAAGGCTTTTTAAAGTTAGTTGTAATCATTAGTATATGTTGTTTAGGTCATGTCCTTACACAAATACACAAGAAATCAAATTACAAAAAACTGATAACTAATCTGCCGGTTTTACTTCAAGAAGACCCATCTACAAGGATATTGATCTGATACAAAAATAGACATAGGATTTCCATAGTACATTAGATTAGCTATCAATTTAGTACTTTAATTTGATAATTGTTTGTGTCTTGCAAACATATTACATCCGAATTCAGTTTTAAATATCTGCTTAGGAATTCCTGTCCGAATACATGTTTTATAATGTGGGTAAACTTTGAGTAAATATGTATCTATCACTGTCCAATAGTAAAGCCAATAATTTTCTATCTTTACGTTATAATGGGTCTATCAATTTACTAGGTGGTCTTGACTTGACTGAGGCAGTTCCTAAAGTTGACAAGATATACAGATGTAGCAATCTTTAACTTGACTTGTACGGCGTTAAATACACTGTGACAAGAATTTTTACAGTGTACCTAACTTTTCAAGGAGATTTTCAGAATAAGCTTTTATATGTGTGTACATGAGGAATAACAATAAATCTGGCCATTATATGACTTGTATTCTGCATTATTTAGCAGTTATCCCCCCTGCAGGCTCTATCTCTATTTTTCAGTTGTCTCAAAGCTTCATGTCTTCTATACACTGCACACATAGAGAAGAGGAGAATCCTGCTCTCCTCTATCTATCACACACACACACACACACACACACACACACACACACACACACACACACACACACACACACACGAAGGACATTATACAGCAGTAATGAGTAGTGTAGCTGAGAATCCAGCACTGGTTTGACATATGTAGAAATCTTACTAGCAGCTTGTGTCTCTCTCTGCTCCTACTTCCTCCCCTGCTCCCCCTCCCCCCTACATGGACTTACATGCAGTGTGTGTTGCTGACTCACTCTCTCTCTGCTCCCACCTCCTGCTTACCTCTCCCCTCTCCATAGACTTGTATAGTAGGCAGTGAAGAGACACACTCCAAACTTCTGCAACCAGTCAATTTTGCTCTGGAACCATGGACAAACATTGCTTGACAACAGCGGGTGGACAGCAGATTACAGGAAGGGAGACACCTAGTAACTTCATACAGAGTTTGCATGGATAAAACAACTAAGTTTTAACAAAGTAAATTACAAAGTTGTTCTATACCAGGTATACCATTAAAATAGTATAAGTTGTTTGAAAAGTTAGCGTCCATTTAACTTTACTTTTTAAATGGCTGTTCAATGGGTTCGGACACTGCAGCAAGTTATCAGTCAAGTTAAACTTTGCTACATCTGTATAGTGTAATGCTAAGTCAACATTGTGTCAACAATGTATCTTAGATTGATTTAGTATCTACTTCTGAAGCCACATTGACATAATAGTAGCTCCAACTTATTAGTCCAACCCAACAGTATCTCAGGCTGCTCATGCTGCCACAATAATGCAGAGTTTGGATGATCAGCCATGTAGCATGTGAAGATCATGGTAATAAATTACTTTTTATGACACTGTTCATATCCCTTCCTTTCTTCATTATGTACATACTTTCAACATACAGTAGTACAAGTATTAAGTGCATATAGATAAACTATTAACTGCGATGGAATGCAATAAATTTTCTTCGAGGTGTTCACACGAAAGTGGAAACCATCAGCCTCCTGATGTATGAACATTTATGCCCAGATTAGTACTGGTTTAAAAAAGGAATGAATCTAAAGGACTCCCAGGTTTTAACTAGAGCCCCCCAAAAATAAACGTTGTCTACAGAGGTTATGGTCCTTGACAAAGCCTACTAAAGTGACAGCCTGATAAGTAGTGTGGAACAGGAATTGGTTATTCTCTTACAAAGGCCCAATGACTGCTCAATGGATAGTCAAGCTAAGACAGATACCTGGACGATATTGAAACGAGTAAATATAAAATAATACAATATCAATCCAAAGTGAAGAGGAAAAAGGTCAACAAGGTCAGAAGCCAATAGTCAAGAGAGTTTATGAGACGATACCACCATTTAGTGCTAAGGAGAAGAATGTGCGCAGTAATGGAAAGGGACATTGGAGACATCCAGGTTCCAGCTATGAAACTAAAGTGCCTTTTACACCCTTAATCAGCGCTCATTTGCTCCTGTCACACGGAGCTGTGGATGGGGATGAGCGGTCGTTACTCCGATCGCTTGTCCCCATCCATCATTATCATGTTGGCAGCGCGTCTCTGTTTACACAGGGTGATGTGCTGCCGACAACGATAATATTATAGTTTTTTCAAATGATACGATCAGCAGATGAATGAGCTCGTTCATCTGATGATCGCTGCCTTGTTTACACAGGACAATTATCGGCAATGAGCGATCTATGAACGCTCGTGTGCCCGGTAATCGCCCAGTGTAAAACCTCCTTAACTGCTCTTTACCCTGGGCGCAGGTATCAAACTGATGGCAACAAAATGACACATCTCAATGACGTACATTGTTTCCTTAAACATATTTACAGCTTGTCTAAATAAAACATAATCCCATTAAATTAAATTTACTCCCTAGAAAATGCATTTTATAATATACTGCTATCTGCCTGTACAAAAGAATACTTAAAGCTCAGTATATTTTATTGTGGTGTCACTCCGGCATGTGTAATTTAATTTACAATAGTTGACACTATCTTATGGATGACTGAAGTGTCTTCTCTGTCGGTTATATGCCTGCCACTTACAAGCTTGTTGTATTTCACTGTTTTGATTGCCATGTCTGCCTGAATAAAACCACCATTGTTACATGTATTATTTAATTTGATGTTACACGTGTGATATATGAGTTAATAAATTCAAGACAAACTCAATAATGTATTCAAGGACCAAACTAAGTGACTACAGTAAAGTATTCCTGAAATAAGAGAGCCAATAGTTCTGTACACAGGAGTGTATTTGGAAATTTGAAGTCCTCACGGTTTTCAAGATCTCTGCTTGTTGTTATTCATTGTTTACTTCCAGTGGATAAAAATCTGTTCAGGACATGTGATGGACACATAGGTGTTTGGCTTGTTACAGTCATAGTACGGTTATCAGAGCTCTGCAAGCCGTGTGCCTGTGATGTCATCACATGACCAGGACAGATTTGTATCCACAAAAATGAAGGTACCTATTATAGGACTGCAAGCAAAGATCTTGAAAAACTGAGGAATTGATACAGAAAGTATATGGAAAAATGATATAACTTTTTATTCTACAAGAAAAACCTTTATTTGCTAAAAAATTATGATGCCCCTTTAAGTTTCCTCATACACTCCAAAAACATACGGATAGGTGAATAGGCTTTCTAGTGTTTGAGATATATGTTCACACGACCTATTTTCAGACGTAAACGAGGCGTATTATGCCTCGTTTTACGTCTGAAAATAGGGCTACAATACGTCGGCAAACATCTGCCCATTCATTTGAATGGGTTTGCCGACACTTCTTTGAAAAGTAATTTGAGCCGTTCTTCATTGAATTCAATGAAGAACAGCTCAAATGATCGGCCATCAAATACGCCTCGCATAATGCGAGGAGGAGCTTTTACGTCTGAAACGACGCAGCTGTGTTCTCCTGAAAACAGTCTGTCTTTTCAGACGTAAAAGCCAGTTCTCGTGTGCACATACCCATACACTACATGGCACTATACTGTTAAGATGCTTCCATTGGGGCCGATTGAGCAGATAAAGAATTTCATGAACTGACTTGTGACAAACGTGGCATCCTATGACAGTGCTACGTTAAGGCTGGGTTCACATGACCTATTTTCAGACAAAAACAGTCTGTCTTTTCAGACGTAAAAGACAGTTCACGTGTGCACATACCCTTAATGTACGGAGTTCTGCAGTATGACCCATACTACTAGCAATGTTTGTCTATAGATATTTCATGGCTGTGTGCTTGATTTTATGCACCTGTTTGTAATGGATGTGGCTTAAACACCCGAACTCAATAATTAGGGTGTCCACATATTTTTGTCCATATAATGTAGAAATTAAACTGTCCTCATTGGGTGACGACAATCTCTGTACAGAATTGCGGAGCATTTAGCTGTATAAGCAATGGCAAATAAATAGAGAGATTAATGAGCTGTATTATGAAACTACTGCATGTACCGGTAGATAGATTCACGAGTATTTGAAACCACTCTCATGTGTACCTTATTCACGGACTCACTCCGATCAATGCAGAAAATATATCAGGATGTTAAAGCATACACTCGAGCACCAGTGCCGTCAGTTCTTTTGAGAGAATTTAAAAAAATTTCAATAGAACTTTTTCAATTTCATTAGAAAACAGCTGGAGTTAAAATCACATTTTACATGAAAAAAACATGCCATGTCTTACAGCACGTTGTAAAAGAGCAGCAGAAACGGCGGGTGTGAAAAACACATAAAAATAATGCTTGTATGACAGTGCACTCTCAAATAATCACATTGTGCGCACGTTCTGTAGACATAAATAAAATGCAAGTCGTGTTTTTTATTCCTCTTGAAAGAAAAGTGAAAAAAAAAAGCTTCTCTTGAAATGCAATCAGGACCAGGGAGAGGATGAAAATAAAATCTAATTTGTTTCTGTTCACATTTAAACAGAAATGTGTTCTGGGTGATGAAAGGAACTTTCTCACTTGGAGAAAATCAAGAACGATGTCATGTAATGAAGTAAAGTAAATGTCCTTTTAAATCATTTGAATAAATACCCTTAAAATCATGCAAATGAACAGAAAGTTATTAAAATAAGTTCTAATCAACTGCGAGCTGAGCAGATACATGACTAAGAAAAGGAAGAGACCGCAGAAAGTATTTGTCGTCCAATAATATTCAAGCACCAACTGTGTTAAAGGAAACACAAACTTTTGGTAGTTGTCTAAGTCCCACAATGAGGACCTCGCAGCACTCAGTAGGAGGGCAAAGGGAGTTCTTTACATTGCGGTACCCATGGGGTTGAATGGTCTCCGATCAGGTTTTTGGCTTTAGTGGCCTGTACAGATGAAGCCCATAGTTTTTCACCACTTGCTGATACAGACGTATAGTTCAACCACCTTGTTCTTGTGTCCTGAGGAAACACCTTGTGATCATAAACAGGACGTAATTGATGTAGCTGATTCTTCATGGGAAAGAAATCTGCGGGGTAGTAATATGTTAGTACGACTGGGAAGTGAGCAATGATTAAACTAGCACTCTTAATCATGTGCTATAATATATGTTGCAGTGTCAAGAGGGAAGGGAAGGGGAAGCCTGATCCTATCTCAGTGCTTCCTCGCCGCAGAGTAATTGTATCATTTAAATATATACTAGTATATATAATCCCAACCACATGTGTCAACAGGAGCGATCTCCGTGCTGAATGGATCATTTACTTGCCGTTTACGATTTTGATTGATTGCAGTCATAAATGAAAGGAAAGGCTTCAGACAACTGATCAATCTTCTCATTCAAATTGTTAAGAGCTGCAATTATCTCAAAAACAAATTTAATTTGTAAGGCGAAAAGAACTATTGTATTAAAATTCGGTGTTAAAGAATCAATTCAAGCATTTGATCGAGATAAATGGGATATAAGTGCGGGATTTAACAGAACTACATGTCATCTCTTGGCAGGAAGCGGCCATGATCTCCTCTTGCAATGTAGTGTTATGTTTCATCTTTTATCTTTTGTTATGTTCATGGTGGCCAAAAAATTTGACATTCTGGGATACATTGCCATTTCTATTGAGCCATTTCTGGATAAAAGTTTCATAATGCAAGTTTCACATGAATTAAATAATGGAGCTTTACTAAAAAAAATTTAGTAGAAATCCATGCCACATTTTTCATGATGTCCCAATCAAGAGGTGTAACTTAAAGTTCCTGGGCCCCAATGCAAATCTGTAACAGGGCACCCAACCTACCATGTGCCATACTGGTGCCTTCTTAGTGGGCAGAGGGTCCTTTGGTTCCTTCTCAGGCACAAGGGCCTGGGTCTGACTGCTACCTCTGCACCACCTATAGCAACTTCCGTGATTCAATTCACACACTTACAGGGGTCAAGGAAATATGGAAAATTAGTCCTACCACTCTGGAACTGTTTTAGCTGTCCCTGATAAACTGGTAAATTGCTTTTGCTGACTATAGCTCTCCAGATTTTAAGGAATTAATATTTTTGATTATTTGGCCATACATTCACTATTCATGGAAATAAATGTATCATTGACTACAGTGTTTTCTCCCTGTCAGTTATGTATTCAGGAGGACAGATAAATAAGTCCTACAGTGTGAGGACCCTGAATACAGCAGCCCAGATCTTAGCTTTTTAGACCACTGAATAGGACTTGATGGGATAAAACTATTTCTGGTCATTATATATATGACTTGTATTCTGCATTTTTTGCAGTTTTCCCCTCTGCAGCCTATATCTCTAATTCTCAGTTCTCCTGAGCTAGTGGGTGGAGCATAACTACTATAATGTCTCCTATACACAGCATACAAAGAAGAGTAGAATACTGCTCTCCTTTATCTATCTATCTATCTATCTATCTATCTATCTATCTATCTATCTATCTATCTATCTATCTATCTATCTATCTATCTATCTATCTATCTATCTATCTATCTATCTATCTATCTATCTATCTATCTATCTATCTATCTATATCACATATATACAGTATATAGAAGATGCAGCAGCATGGAGTACAGCATACAGCAATACTGAGCAGTGTAGTTGTGAATACACATTGGGGTGAGATAAAACACTTACTAGAAGCTGCAGCAACATCTCTGTGCGTCTATCTGCCTCTCACTCCCTCTGCTCCTGCTCCCTCCTTCCCTCATCACTCCAAATACTTATTTGGGTAGCAGTAACCTGATCCTTCAATGAGGAGGGAAGGAGCCTGATAAGTGGAGAAAGAGGCATTTTTCTCTAATAAAATATATTACAAACTTTCTTATATTCACTTGTACTATTAATGTACCATATGCAATGTTTGTTGAAAAGTTACTGACCATTTAAGATGGACATACACAGAATTTTGATCAGCCAGAATGTGGTTGATCATTTGTCCGTGGGATCGTTCATACGAGCGATCCCACTAACAACATGCCAGATTAAACTGGCAGACCAGGAATAAGTAAAAAAAAAAAACTAAAAACAGCAGACGGAGTTTGTGCAAAATGGCAAATGATCGGTCGAATATTTATTCTGTACTCCCAAACCTCATACATTTTTATGTCTAGAACTGGCCCGTTGTCTTGCAGTGCACTCATAGGAAAGTATCGTCTAGCAACCTCTGCATACTCCCCCCCCCCCCCCCATTGGTGTCTTACTCTTATTCTCAGAGTACTTCAAGTGCCTAATTCATATAAGAATATATTAATATATTTCATTCTGATACGACGATTTAGTTGTATATTCATCTTGTTCTAGCAGCTGCCCATCCCCCAGGGCTGTCGATACACCAGTGCCTACTGTGTCTATAGGTAAATTCTGCACTGCTCATATCACAAATTTTATCAGAGCTCATTTTGTTCAGCAAAACAACTACAGTATGAAAGCAACCAATGTTCAACCAGTGATTATCTTGCAGCAAGGGTACCAATCACTACCAGATTGCTATTATACTGGCAACTCACATTGTATTATGTCTTCACCTATAAGTGTAAAAATGCATTTACAAAAAAAAGTTAGATTTTTAGATATAAGAACAGTAAATTCCTTTCCAAGATTTACAGGCTTATTTGATTTAAAAAATAAAATAAATAAAAGACCAGAGACCCTATTAAGCATTTTGAGATAATAGAGGGTGGTACCTCAAAGTAGGAGAATGTCTACAATTAGGGTCTCTCTCTCTGGAGGACCTGGCACGTCTGTGCATTTCAGGGACAGGCTATTAATTTCAATGGCCAAGATGTAATGCCTAATTTCCCCTGCAGAGGCAATGTAATGGAATTGAACACTTGCTGCCATATTTCTTTTTGGATTACAATTGATTGTGTTGGGGATCTCAGGAGAAGGAAAACTTATAATACGTTTATTTTCAGGAGAACTTTATAAAAGAAGAAATTGTCAAATGTGGACGTCTCCTTTAACTGTGGATTCTTAATTCATTGAGGATTATAAAACATCCTAAAAATAAAGGTTGAAAAAAGTAGTTCAAAGAAATAAACTGACAAATGCTTATGATCAGCACAGCAATCCAGATAGAAAAGTCTTAAAAGGTCAAAGTAATGAGGACAAAGCTGTGAAGGTCTGTCTTCATAATCTAAGGATTTTTCTAGCAAATTTTTCTAGCAAATGACTTTCTATTGGTTCCCTCAAGAATGGGTGTGAATTAAAACACAGCACTCAGCAATAATGACACAGTCCTAAAGTCAATCTCCAGGAAGACATTAAAAACTATTATCTTGTATAAAATGCTGTTCTTAATACAATACTTAATTATAATGCTATATATTTGTGACTTAAAAGTTAATAAATATATTAACACATAGTAGATTTGTGTTTGGGAAGAGATTTCAACACTTCCCACCTATCTGCAGTGGCTTTGATTGACAGCAGATGTCAAAGTCAGGATAGCTTTTAAAAGAATGGTCTGGTACATATAGAGCTACGTAAGGAGTGATCTGGTACATACAGAGCTACGGAACTAGTGGTCTGGTACATATAGAGCTCTGAAAAGCATGGTCTGGTACATATAGAGCTACGGAAGGAGTGGTCTGGTACATATAGAGCTCTGGGAGGAGTGGTCTGGTACATATAGAGCTATGGAAGGAGTGGTCTGGTACATATAGAGCTCTGGGAGGAGTGGTCTGGTACATATAGAGCTACAGAAGGAGTGGTCTGGTTCATATAGAGTTACAGACGGAGTAGTCTGGTTCATATAGAGCTACAGAAGGATTGGTCTGGTACATATAGAGCTACAGAAGGAGTGGTCTGGTTCATATAGAGTTACAGACGGAGTAGTCTGGTTCATATAGAGCTACAGAAGGATTGGTCTGGTACATATAGAGCTACAGAAGGAGTACATAGAAAGCTGGGAAAGAAGTGGTCTAGTACATAGAAGGATCATGAAATGGCAAAGATTGAAACCTTTGCTGCTGACCATAAATTAGGCAATGGTAGTGATGATGTTTTGCAACAAGTTTATTTAAGGCTACGCGTTTCGACGCTGACCCAGCTTCGTCCTCAGGCCAATAACACAAACAAGTATAAGACATGACTTATATAACCTCCAAAAACACCCACATGACATCACATTAGGTCAAAGGTGGTGGTTGATCGACAGTATTGAAGACCAATAAAAACAAAGGAAGCAATCCATGTGTTCATGTAGCTGAGAGAAATAGTAGTGCCCAGTTGTGAATGACATGTATGTAAACATAAATATAATATACATATAAAAAGATATTCATACATAAAATAATATTCATACATGAAATAATGAATGTACAGATATGTAAGATATGAAGAATAAGGTATATAATATAAAATAATTACTGAGGATTAATTCATTAAAAATATAAATAAATCAATAGATACAAGTAAATAAACAGACAGACAACAAGGTGGACAGAAAACAAGGCTTTTTCAACAATGAGAGCTGGCCACACGGAACCAGCGCAGCACTCATTGTCATGGAAACCAGGAGACGCTAAATCTTACTGGAGTCCAGCGACCAGACTAAATCAGCAAGAGACAATACTGTAACGGCCACAGCAGCTATGCAATGGGAAAGACAGCAGGCAGAGCACAATGTGCCGATTTACGTGACAGCGGGCGCATAGAGAGAAAACCCTGCTTGTCTTTATTTTTCAAAATAAATTCCATGCTTTGGACGGATTCCAAAGCAAGGAATTTAGTTATTCATTAGCTGTCAACAGCTGTCAATATCTATTTTGACTACAGGAGTGCTCATTCATTACTCCTCATGGCTACAAAACATACCTTTCGGACAATTCAAACACATCAGAAAAAACTCCTGAGGATGCCATGTTTAGATCACAGCGCAACACCTGGGCTAAAAGGTTTGCTGAGAAGCATTTCCCTAGAAAGTTTAATAGTAGGTGCATGCACCAAAGTGTCTAATCTAATACAAGGCGAGTGCTAACAACCAAAAAAGATTGATTGGGACATCGACACCTCTAGGTGTAAGCATAATTTTATCACTATTTTTAACGTTTGCAATAAGTACCGTATTTTTCGGACTATAAGACGCACCTGACCATAAGACGCACCCAGGTTTTAGACAACAGAAAATAGGAAAAAAATAATTTGTTAAAAAATAATTTATTCTGTTTCACCACATTTTGAGAGCCAAAACTTTTTTTATATTTTTTTTATCGATTGAGCGGTGTGAGGGCTTATTTTGTTGCGGGACGAAATTATTTTATTTTTTACATTGTGCTTATTTTTTTACACTCCTAAAAATGTGTCTAACATTTTATTTTATTTTTTTACACATTTTATTAGCTCCCCTAGGGGACTTGAACCAGCGGCCACTTGGTTACATGTGGAGTTACTGAAACAGCGTAACTACGCTGTTTCCCTAAATCCCATAGTAGCGAATGGCAGTCACGGAAGCAGCGTAGCATGCGCGCTACGCTGTTTCCGTAACTACTGTTCAGTTCTACTGTTCAGTTCTATGAGAGTTACGGAAACAGCGTAGCTCCGCGAGTTACGCTGTTTCAGTAACTCCACATGTAATCAAGTGGCCGGGAGAGCACAGAAAGCTAGAATGGGGTTTAGGGGGCCCCGTTCTAGAGATAGGTGCGGGTCCCACAGGTGGGACCTGCATCTACCTGACATTTATGATATATCCTGTGGATATGTCATAAATGTCCTTCATAGAAATACCCCTATAAATGCTGCGGTCGCTATTGACCACGGTATTTAACTAGTTAAAGGGGTATGCCATAAAACACATGTATCCCCTATCCACAGGATAGGTGCTACATGTGAGATCGCTGGGGGTTCGACCACTGGGACCCCCAGCGATAAGGAGAACAGGGGAGCAAAAGTCACCCAGAGCGCTATATGAGAAGCCCGGACTTCCAGGTTCTGTGTCTGGCTTATCTGTTCCGTAGCTCCATAGAGATCAATGGAGAGCCGCTCGCGCATGCGCAGAAGAATCCCATTGATCTCTATGAAGCTGCCGGACACAGAACGCGGAAGTCACAGCTTCTCATGCAGCGCTCTTGGTAACTTTCGGTCCCCGTTCTCCTTATCGATCACACATGTATCCCCTATCCTGTGGATAAGGATACATGTGTTTTATGGCACAAGCCCTTTAAACTGCCAGGAACAGCAAAATTGCTGTTCCTGGCCGTTATAGCAGCGTGTCAGGAGCTGACACCTGCAGTGTATGGATCGGGCTCAGCGCGTGAGCCCGCTCCATGCATCACCCCCCTCCAGCTCCATGATGTGCCGACACGTTATGGGTCAGGAAGGGGTTAAGTAATGAAGCGGTCATGGCGCCCGGCGATACCGGGACCCTTGACTGCGGACTATAAGACGCAGGGACTTTTTAGCAAGATTTACTCTTGCTAAAAACTGCGTCTTATAGTCCGAAAAATACGGTATGTTGTATATTCTTAAGAACGACCCCAGATAACCATCAGTAGAGCCAAGACCCTGCGTAACATGCTGGCTCCAAGTAGACTCTGAGCTAAACTCCCCAATACACTTAAGATGTTCCCTTCTGTATCTGGCTCTTATAGATGTGGCAGAGCCAGGTGCATTTGTTGTAATATTATCAAACATAGGGTGACTAATTTTTCATTGGTGGTAACACTAGAATCTTTCCCTATCAAGTCCTTCCTCAATTGCTGCAGTGATTTTGTTATCTACCTACTTTAATGTCCGTGCAATCTACAATATGTGGGTCGGACCATTCAGACATTGCCTGCTAGAATCAACAAGAACAATTCTAATACTACTTTAGCATTCCTGAAACATACGTTTCTAGACACTTTGCTACTACCCTTAATAACCAATTTGAATGTATCACTGTGCACCCATTGAACAGATAGATGATACTGTACGAAATAGATTTATGAGGTTGAAGCAAAGGGAAAACGTTTGGTTCTATAAACACTCGTGCCTGCAACCAGGGGGCCTCAACGACATGGTTGAATAATTTCTTGACTAAAGTTGACTGTGATACACCTTTACCCAGCTTCTTTCCTCTGGTTATAGTTGCTATATTAATTATTTGTATATTTATAAATTAATCATCGCAAGTAGTTTTATGTGTATACATTCCCATTTTATGTGCTAAGCATTTTATTGCCATCACCTGATTGACTCCCAGTCGCCCCCTTTTATAAAACAACTCTATGACAGTTTTGTGCAGTTTCATGTATCATCTTTGTTGTACAAACTTGTGTCTTTTGCTTACAAGGTTAGATACACATTGTGTGGACTATACCTCGTGTGCTTCCTCAGTGCGACAGGTCTTCAATTCCTGTTCCACTGATTAGGTGATTTTAACATATCTTTCCCATTAGCAACACGTATCATGTAATCTACCTCCACTTCTTTAATTATACCCTGTCGCAATAAGAAGCTCTTGACCGTACTAGGCTTTAGTAGCAACCCTGGCGTCCTTCCATCTCCTTGATGACCAGGGTTTTCTCCCTATGCACCCTGTTCTCACGTACATTGGCACATCGTGCTCTGCCTGCTATCGATCCCATTGCATACCTGCTGGTGGACGGCTCACTTGGTGGTGTTTTTGGAGGTTATATGTCATGTCTTTTGCTTGTTTGTGTTATTGGCCTGAGGAAGATGCAGGGTCAGCGTTGAAACACGTAGCCTTAAATAAACTTGTTGCAAAACATCATCACTACCATTGCCTAATTTATGGTCAGCAGCAAAGGTTTCAATCTTTGCAATTTCCTGATCCTTCTATGTACTAGACCACTTCTTTCTCAGCTTTCTATGTACTTCTTCTGTAGCTCTATATGAACCAGACAACTCCTTCCATAGCTCTATAGTCAACCCCTGACGAAGCATCAGCTAAACGCGCGTCGGGTCCAGCAGCGGTCCCCCCTCCCGGTCCTGATCTCTCGGCCATCCTTGTACTGTGTAGGTTTAGGTATACTGCCGTTTGTATGTTATATTTGTGTAGGACTGCACTTGCATTTTTTCCATGTATAGTTATCTGTCTGTGCAAACGTACCATACCTAGCACCTGCTTAAAATTATTGATTCATGCACTTTAGCCTTCTGGGTGATCTTTTGACCGGTCTACCATCTGGGGGGCCATGCTGCTTTCATGTTCTGATTCCATCTTTTTACGAGGGCTCATGTTATTTTATTGTGTATAGTTGTTTTTATGTGCGTTTTCTGTCTAATTGACTTTAATAAAGATTGTTTGTAATTTTTCTACTTATTTGGTCGTGACTTGTCTCTTTTTCTGGTTTCTTAAATAAACTTGTTGCAAAACATCATCCCTACTATTGCTTAACTTATGGTCAGCAATTCTTTGATAGAGGTTCCAATTTTTGCCATTTCTTGATCCTATTTACTAGCAGCAGTAGTAGGCTGTGCGAACCAGTCGGACTCCAGTTGCAGCGGACGCACATCTTTGTTTGCTTACACTAGTGTTGTACCTGTCGTTTGCACAGCTAGCTCAGATGAGCACAATTGCAACAGTTCCCTTCACCACTCTGTGACTAGGTGACCTACACGATGTGGCACTGTGCTTTTTTTTCTTTTTTATGGTATATAAAAGAGCTGAGGAAGGAGTGGTTTGGCACATAGAGAACAGAGTGAGGAGTGGTCTGGCACATAGAGTACTGAGGATAGAGTGGTCTGGTACATAGAGAGCTGAGGAAGGAGTGGTCTGGTACATAGAGAGCTAAAGTAGGAGTGGTCTGGCACATAAAAGAGCTAAGAAAGGAGTGGTCTTGTACATAGAGAACAGAGGAAAAGAGTGGTCTGTTACATGGAGAACTGAAGGAGTGGTCTGGCACATAAAATGGCTGACAAAGGAGTGGTCTAGAACATAGAGAGCTGAGGAAGAAGTGGTCTGGTACATAGAGATCTGAAGAAGGAGTGGTCTGGCACATAGAAGAGCTGAGAAAGGATTGGACTGGTACATGAAAAGCTGCGGAAGGAGTGGTCTGGCACATAGAAGAGCCGGGGAAGGAGCGGTCCGGCACATAGAGAACTGAGGAAAGAGTGGTCTGATACATAGAGAGCTGAGGAAAGAGTGGTCTGGTTCATAGAAGAGCTGAGAAAGGAGTGGTCTGGTACATAGAGATCTGAGGAAGGATTGGTCTGGTACATAGAGATGTGAGGAAGGAGTGGACTGGTACATAGAGAGCTGAGGAAGGATTGGTCTGGCACATACGGTAGAGGAGCTGAGGAAGGAGTGGAATGGTACATAGAGATCTGAGAAAGGAGTGCTCTTGCACATAGAAGAGCTGAGGAAGAAGTGTTCTGGCACAAGAGCAGAGCTGAGGAAGAAGTGTTCTGGCACATAGAAGAGCTGAGGAAGAAGTGTTCTGGCACATAGAAGAGCTGAGGAAAGAGTGGTCTGGTTCATAGAAGAGCTGAGAAAGGAGTGGTCTGGTACATAGAGATCTGAGGAAGGATTGGTCTGGTACATAGAGAGGTGAGGAAGGAGTGGACTTGTACATAGAGAGCTGAGGAAGGATTGGTCTGGCACATACGGTAGAGGAGCTGAGGAAGGAGTGGAATGGTACATAGAGATCTGAGAAAGGAGTGCTCTTGCACATAGAAGAGCTGAGGAAGAAGTGTTCTGGCATATAGCAGAGCTGAGGAAGAAGTGTTCTGGCACATAGAAGAGCTGAGGAAGAAGTGTTCTGGCACATAGAAGAGCTGAGGAAAAAGTGTTCTCGCACATAGAAGAGCTGAGGAAGGAGTGGTCTGGCACATAGAAGAGCTGAGGAAGGAGTGGTCTGGCACATAGAAGAGCTGAGGAAGAAGTGTTCTGGCACATAGAAGAGCTGAGGAAGGACTGGTCTGGCACATAGAAAGCTCAGGAAGTAGAGGTCTGAAACAGAAGAACTGGAGGAAGAAGTGGTTTAGAACATAGAAGAACTCTGTAAAAAGTAGTTTGACATACAAGAGATCTGATGAAAGAGTGGTTTGGTACAATGGTCTGGGGAAGGAGTGGTCTGGTACATAAAAGAACCAGGGAAGGAGTGTTCTGCCAAATAAAACAGCTGGGGAACGGGTAGTCTGACATACAGGACTGGGACTGTTGGACTTGGTCATTTGTTTTTTTAAATGACACATATGGGTATCACTTTCACAAAGCCAGACTGCGCAAAGCCTGAAAAATATAATTTGTTTTATAGTGCTGCTCCATATCTTTTAGCACAGGACAGTAGCATAAGGACCTGAGAACAGAACTGTCAATCACAATGCAATCCCATCCACATTCAGCTGCTTACATTAAAAGCATTATCTTTTTTGTACTTCAAACATTTTACAAATACATTATACCTCTAGACAACCTTTGGGCATCATTGTACTATAAAATTCTGCCAAATTCTGCCTATGTATCCAAGCAGATAGTCCTGCACTTGGATGACATCTTCCATCTTTTGTACTTGAATGCAGTATAAATGAATGGTCCTGTGCTTAGAATTTTACAAACATTTACTAGCAGTGACGGATATTTCATATCCTCTGAATAAGTGTAGCATTAATGTAGTAATACATTTAGAATTCATAAGATTTTATGTTTATGGATTACAAGAAGCATAACTTAATCTTCAAGATAAACGATTCTTTCATAAGCTGGTATGAAACCTTTTCATAACAATGATGTGTTCGCTGCCCACAGCATACTACCTGGAGGCCATTTTTGCGCACATCAGTCAGACCTGGCTCAATGAATTGTTATATATTGTGTTCATGGTTTCCAATTTTAGTTTGCAATTCTATAACCCCTGGAAATAGAACTGTACAATCATTTGCAAAACAAACATTGAAAAAAATATAAAAATCAAATGATGTTCTGCGGAAGGGAAGTTTCTTGGAAAGAAATGCGACAGGTTTAAGGGGAGGGACTTAGCTAATCCTTCTATTGTTTTCCAAATTTAAATTGATTTGGAAAGCAAACAGGATTATCGTGCCAAAGCCATAATCTCCCTGTTACTGTAGCCGAGTCTTATTTCTGCGGTGATTGGACATGAACTATTAAACTCGACAATCATTATTTAATTCAAACACAATAATAGAAGAAAGATTTGTTTTCTATTTGTTAAATAACAGTTTAGAAAGACATTTCTATGCAGTAAATTGTACATAGATGTACTTCACAGACCAAGTCTTGGGGCTGATTCAAGAAAGCTTCAGAATTCACTAGAGAAATACGAATGTTGTGAAAATCATTGATGTGTCCATGTGTTCAGTGAAGCTGTGACAGCAGATGTGGCTTGCAACTGGTCCTCCAAAAGTGTCATTACTATGTCCGAGGATCTTATATTGTTTCCTTTAGAAGCAAATGGGACTGCTGTTTTAGGATGGATTCTCACACAACATTTATTTGTATTTTTGTTGGCGTTTTTTTCCGCTGGGTTGTCGTCCCCTCCAAAACGCTGCGGCCAGATGTTATTTGAAGTCTATAGTAAAAAATGAGAAAGCTTACATACACAGAATTTTAGTTGGTGGTGTTTTCGTAGCATTTTTTTTTGGGTCAGTGGTGCTTTTTAAAAGAAAAAATGCATCATTTGCTACTATAGGTATGGCATGTTTTTTTTTTAATATAGGTTTTTCTATAGGAATTCAAAAATAAACACGAAATGAAATCATAATGGATGGAAAAAAATGCCAAAAAAATGCATGGTATTTTTTGCAAAAAAGTGTTTGGAAGAGGTGTTAAAGAGGACTTGTCAGCTCTCCTGACATGTCTGTTTTGCTAAATACTTGTACTCCCCCCTGAAAGAAAACAATGCTGGAGCATCTTCTCTTAGAACTCCGCCTGTGCCTTTACTCCTGGAAATGTATAAAGAAATTTACAACTAGGTGTTACCTTTGTCATGGTCAATAGGGTTTGTCCCTATACAGTCTGACACTGTCACTAGTGATTGGACAGTATCTACGAGAAGGCTTGCGTGTACTATGAGAAGTGCCCATAACATAGAAAACACATTTATACCTACGTCCCATTCTTTCCTGCACAAACTAGAGTATTTACACACTTTTGCAACTGTGTTTTTTTTTACTGCTTCTTATCTAGACATAAAATATGCATTGCCTTCCCTTCGACTTCCCTGGAAGCCAAAATATGCATTAATATTTCTTCATTGGCTTAAAATAGGCAAATATGGCTCTGTAATAGGGAATTCACCCATCAGTGAAAAACGGATAAGGCGAATCTGTCATTTCTAGCAGTCAAAATGCTTTAAATGGTAAAATTCTGGTTGCTTGCAGCCGCAACTGGGGAATTTTAACAGATTACTGCATTCATTATTGAGTTCAATAAGATCTGTATAAATATGTATACAGTAACCTCCCTCTAGTTGTAGCATCTGGCAGGCAGAATTTGATCACTTATAGGGAATGTCAGTAGATTTGACCCGTATAAAGTCTTAACACTTCCAAAAAGGTGCTGGGGAAAGGTCAGACATCCCCATGTTTTCTATCATAAACCAAGTGTAACAGAGAAAATGATCTTTTATTCACTCACGCACCTAATGTTAATGTATCTTTAAGTGCCCGTTGGACGTTCTTTAATCTGTCAAATCTTTTGAGTTATTAGCGGCAACCCCTCCTAAACCCCCCCCCCCCGTATGTGTGAGATTGATATCTCCTGGAAAAAACGTCAGATAAAGGAAATTGTCGTCAATCAAAAGAAATTAAGCACCTATTTAGGAATGTTAAGAAATTTTGCGTGGGCAAATCTGATGACAGATTCCCTTTAACTACATGGCTGTGTGATGGGGAGCAAGGGACTGGGAGCTCTCAAACAGGAAAATAGAGCTCCAACCTCCCTATAGACATATTATGACATTAATCAGCACAGAACTAAAACCGAAGTGATGTTCTTAGTTGGACACTTATTTTGAATAATAATTTCTGTACAATACAGATTTAGTCAATACATATTTTCAGCATTTTTCCTATGAGTTGCAGTATATATATATATATATATATATATATATATATATATATATATATATATATATATATATTTGCTGAATGAAACTGTTATACCTTCATATACAAGCTGAAGTGACTAAATTACACAAACAAATGTTCTTCTGATCAAAAGTAACTTCCCGTTTCAATATTGTCACAACAGATTTCAGCCTATATTAAATTATTTTGATTGATGTATTTGTATATTATCATAACATGTGAAAATGATTAGTGAAATCGCTTTTAGAAGACCCCCCCTGATCTAGACCAGATTTTTCTGTGACACATTTTCAAATCCCTTATAACCCATGCATATTGGCCCTCTTCTTTCAGGTGGTCACTTCTCTAGAAGACCTCAAAGGTGGTTTTATATTGAGAAAGTTATAATGTGGGGCCTTACACAAAAAAAACGTATTTCGGCCGCAAGTACCGGACCGAACACAGTTCAGGGAGCCGGGCTCCTAGCATCATAGTTATGTACGATGCTAGGAGTCCCTGCCTCGCTGCAGGACAACTGTCCCGTACTGTAATCATGTTTTCAGTACGGGACAGTTGTCCTGCAGCGAGGCAGGGACTCCTAGCATCGTACATAAGTATGATGCTAGGAGCCCGGCTCCCTACTTTGTGTTCGGTCCGGTACTTGCGGCCGAAATACGTCCGTCAATTACGGACGTAATTAGTGTGTGTGCACATACCCTAACTCCTAAATAGTTTTGATTTAGCCACAAAACAAACGAAAATAGATAAATTCAGCATTCCTTTATGACACGGAGTAACAGCCTACAAAGCAGACATGAAAGTGTGCTTGTACACTGTGGTTACCTATCAATAAAAGGATCTTTTCTTCTACCAAGATGACATCATCAGGATGACACCATCATAGCATGTTGAATTCAATGGGGAGGTAAAACCCGCCACAAATAGCAGGTGTTGTGTTTTTTTGCAGCGGAAAAGCATTGATTCTTCCGTAAAAAACACAAGTCAGAAAAAAAAATCAATCCTATACTTTCACAGAATTTTGCGTTTCTTCGTCCAGGCCGGTCTCCTGGAATGACATTGCATCCCATGTGACAGCTGCAGCCAATCACAGGCTTCAGAGGCCACATGTGATAAAACATCATCCCAGGGTGCCGAGCTGCAGGACGGTGGAGGGATGTGTTGCCATGGATTCGTAAGTATGAAACTTTTTTTTTATGTGCTGTTTTCCGCAGCAGATATTCCGGCCGAAAAACTGCACCACAATATGGGCACAGGGGCAGATACACTGTGTGGTTTTATGCAGCGTATCTGCCTTGTGTGAACATAGTCTTAGTGTCCCTTTAAAAGATTTATATAAATACCCACACAATTTAATTCAAAATCTGCCTGTGTAGATCTTTCTAATATATTGTATCCTATTTTTAGGGATCAGATATTATAAGGCATATAATTCAGAAATAGAACCAGAAAGCAAAGTTAATGCCACATACTTTTACTGAAATGCAAATGAACAGGTTATATTTTGGTTTACATATGGTGCACACAGATCTAAGCTATTTGCTATTAAATACCTTTGCGTCAGTGAGTTGTCGGGTGACTCACATCTATCAGACATTTATGGCAGATCCTGTGTATATGACAAATGTCTAAGTTGGGAATACCCCTTTAAAGGATTTTTTTCTGGGATTTAAATATTGAAATCTTGGAAAACCCTTTAGAAGATAACATGCTGATTATTTCCAGCTGCCACTGGATAGAGCTTAGGGGCTAACTGCATACAGTGACACATTGAACTCAATAAGACAGTATGCAGTAAGCTCTTAAGCGCCCTCTAGTGGCATTTGCAAGCAGCCAAAATGTCATCTTTAAAATTAGTGTTTGTGCAGAGGATTTGGAGCTCTGTATCAGAAAAATGAACGCTCTGACCATTATAAAGATGTATTAATACATTAACCAGCATAACATTTTGGACCTAAAAATTACAAGATGATAAAAAGTGAAGATTTACTTAGACATAGAACCATTTAGTCCCTACTCCAGCAGAATTGTGCTTAACAAATCTCAATAATGCAACTTTTTGTTACCATGTCTTGATAAGGTCTGAATGAAGTCTAAGACTGAGCATACGAAATGCAAACACATAAGCTACTGTAGTCTGTTTTTCTGTCAAAATGCCTCCTACTCGTACATCAGGATAAGTTGCAGCCTAAAGCAATGGTGGAGGATAGATGGTGGGCACCCCAGCTTAAAGGGTTCTATACCACTAACAAATGAAGCTGTAAAAGTTGGAATCCGTTCACTTTACACTGAATCCGTCAGTCCCGCGGACCTGACGGGTTCAGTGTCGGCAGTTCCTGCGTGTCTCTGACACGCAGGATCCATCTGTAATCGATCATATCTAAGTTATGAACTTAGTCGTGATAATTTACAGGTGGATACTGCGTGTCAGAGACATGTAGGACCCACCGACACTGAACCCATCAGGTCCGCGGGACTGATGGATTCAGTGTAAAGTGAACGATACATCTGCTCTGTATAGGGAATACAGAACAGCTGTATCTCCAAAAGTAAAATAAAATTGTAATAAAAACTATTTACACTAATCACACTGACTAATCTATCTATTAAAAAGAAATGCCCGCAAAGGTAGGTGTACATAGCCTTTTAATAGCAAGCATATGATAAGCCAGTGATAGATAAGTCATTCTGTTGGCACATTTATCCACACTGCAATTTTTACTACAAAGAATCATTGAGACATTGACTTAAGATAAGAATTAGATCCCAGGTGGGCGAGGGCAGGGTGGAAGGTTGTGCACATTAAATCTGAACTTGATGCTTTAATAACAGACTAGTGTTACATGACAATAACGCAAGGGTTGAAGTTTACAGCACAGAAAGCTATTGTTCTTTGTGAAGAAATTGGCTTCAACCTTTCAGGTCACATCATGTTATTTACTAGGCAGGCCGGACTAGTTAGCAGAACTGGAGGCTTTAACTAATTTGCCTCCAGAGAAAGCAGCAATGTCTATACAAGCTGTGCGCTGCGGAGCCCTCAGTAACAGCCATCCTTTGAAATAATGATTTGATGAGTTCACATTTTGCAAAGGGCAACAAATGTACAGAGTATAAAGGCCCCAAATACACTGTCTATGATCTGGAAGAATGTAAAGAATCATACAGTCTCATAGGAGAGCACAAGAAGGAAAATATGCACATGGTAAAAACAATCCAATATCTTTCTGAATGTAGGTACATTTTATAGTGATTCACGTGAGTATTTTAAAGGGCTTTTCCGTGAGAACAAAAATAGAGCTCAATTAACGGATACACTATAGGTCTATAGGTAGACTAGATCTCCACGAGGTACACACCAATGAATGACAAATTTATGTAATGTAAACTATGTAATCGTTTTGAATACCAACAACAAAAACAACAACAAAAACAACAACACAACAGCGAGGGTGTACATGCCATAAAGTCAAGGGGGGGGAGTGTTTGCTTTTTACTATGGGGCCTCCTCTCATCTATGTACACCACTACGCAACAGTTTTGACTTATGCCCACAAGTAATGTAAAATTAAATGGAAATACAGAGCGAGGTAGATAAAACAAGAAATACAGATTTTGCTTGCATTTATGTGAGTATATGTCATATATGATGCCAGTAGTTTGTTTTTCCAGCTTCATGTTGTTTTAGTGTTTTTTACTCCTATTTTAAGTGACGATCCGTAATACAGATAAATACATACAAATGGAAAATATTTATCCGTATTACTGGTCCATTTTTTTCAGGCTCCATTGACTTCTATGGGTAGATTACGGCCCTTATACATCTGATGGACCATTCTACTAATCGTTTAGTTATGCAGATGCCATATGAAAATGACAAGAACATATAGAGACATGTGGATTGCCCCAATGGCTAAGATTACATAAAAATATGGAAACAACTAATACAAAACATGTGCATGAGACCTAAGATTTGAATGTGAGTTCGCCATATTTGTTACTATATTATTTCACGATAAAGACAAAAAAATATTTTCAGTGTGACTTACCAAATATTCCTGGGTTAGCATTAAAATAATGAGAAATATGATTAGTATAAAACGGGATCTGTACCAAGGAAAATGTCAATGTATAAAGCTACATACATATTTTAGCAGTCATGCATTGAAATTATATAGAGGAAAGACAAAGTTGTAGAAAAGAAAACAAGATTTTATGTATTTCATACACATTGATTAGAATTTGCATTCTTTTGCACAATCTATGTATATTTCCCTTCTGAGTCTGGTATTACAGCTCTGAATGGGGTTGAGGTGCAATAACAGGCAAAGTCCATGAATAAGAGTGGCGCTGTTTTCCTGACAAAAATACTCAGACCGTTTCTATTGTATTCTGAAGGTGGTGGGGGGTGCTTTGTAGACATTTCACGTCCTGTCTGAGTGACAGCTATTTCATTACATGTAGCTACTAGAGTTGAGCCAAACGATTCAGCACCTATCGAATTTGGTCTGAATTTCTCAAAAGTTTTCAATTTGGCAAAATATTCAAACCTTTTGAGGCACATGAATTTGCAAAATGGTGGCCACTGGCGAGTGCTGGCTGCCATTTTACAGATTAGAGGAAAAAGTTGGGAGAAGAGGAGATTTTAAAAAATACCATACTTACCACCTCTCCTGGTCTCCTGTAGCTACGTGTCCCTGCCGACCTCCTGAGATTATGCTGTTTTGTCCCATGTGACTGCTGCAGCCAATCACAGGCTTCGGCGGGCACATGGGGCAAAATAACGTAATCTCAGGAGGCCGGCAGGTGAGATGATGTAGTTTGGACCCATGTGACCACTGCAGCTAATAACATCCCAGGAGGACGTCAGGGAAGCATCGCTATGGAAGACCAGGGGAGGGTGAGTATGGTGTTTTTTTTCATTTTAGGGGTGGAATCGCAAGTGCTCTGATTGCCCCATCTGACTTTGATGTCTTCTAGGACTGTATCCAGCTTGAATGCAGTCCTAGAAGACATAAGAAAGTCACACAGGCCAATCGAAGCACTTGCAATTCGTGACAAATGTTTTGGACCGATTCGATATTTGGAGCCGATTCTAAAACAAATTTCGGACAGTACTTTCATCTGCAGCAGCTACATTTACAGAAAATGGTCCCAGGAAGTTCTATGTGATATAACAACACATTGCAGCTCTTTGATACAAATGCATTTAGTCAATGTACAGTATAGGAGCCTCTACACCGCTGGATGTGAATAAATAAAAGTTCAGATTAGACTGCTCTCCCATTATATCTCTTGCTTCAAACATTCATTGCCTGGCTCATTGTGTCTATATTGTACACAACACTTGTTATATGAAAGACAATGTCAATTTACTACGTATAACTCCCCTAACATAAATTACAAGGTTTCTTACTACTGAACTTTCCCCCATTGTCTTGATTGCTTTGCACCCTAAAAGGGATTTTCCAGCCAGTAAAAATTTATTGCCTATCCTCAGGATAGGCCATCAATAGCCATCTCCCAGGACCCTCGCCGATCAGCTGTTTTGAAAGGGGTGCAGCGCTCGTACGAGCGCCGCTTCCCCTTCATTTCTACTTGCTCACTGTAAATCGTCGACATGTATTCAGCAGTGATTCACAGGTATTGCAGCTGCTTTCTCCCATTAACTTCAATGGGAGAAAAGGCTGCAATACCTGTGAATCGCCGCTATATGTGAGTCGAATATTTAAAGTGAGCAAATATAAATGAAGGGGAAGCAGCGCTTGTAACAGTGCTGCACCCCCTTCAAAATAGCTAATTGGCGAGGATCCTGGGAGTCGGACCCTGACCGATCAGCTATTGATGGCCTATCCTGAGGATAGGCCATCAATTTTACTGGCTGGAAAACCCCTTTCAGGTTGCAAAGCAATCAAGATAATGGGGAAAGTTCAGTAGTAAGAAACCTTGTAATTTATGTTAGGGGAGTTATACGTTGTAAATTGAAATTGTCTTTCATATAACAAGTGTTGTGTACAATATAGACAGCATGAGCCAGGCAATGAATGTTTGAAGCAAGAGATATAATGGGAGAGCAGTCTAATCTGAACTTTTATTTATTCACATCCAGCGACGTAGAGCCTCCTATACTGTACATTGACTAAATGCATTTTTACCAGTGATATAACATTCAGAGCTGCAGGTGGATCTGTGTTTATGGATTGATATCATTGATCACTATGGTACAAGGGGAAGTACAAAGGAATGGATCAAATTAAAAAAACATGATTTCTACCACGTAGTCATCATAGGTATAATACACAACTGACAGCACAACATTATCATTTGTAATGTTTATATAAATAGGTCCAAATAACCATCAATTTGTCAAGCATAAAAATATGGAATGTTATATAATCATGACATACGAGAGATGACACAACCCTATAATCACTAAAGGGAAATTTCCACCACAATATTTTATGACCTATGTTCCCAGTGTCTTTTATATTAGGGGGAAGTTTTTTAATTTAACACTAGTCATAAAAAACAATTGTGCCCAATATATTTTTTTAGAAAAGCTAAACATGGATTTGCAGGATAGGAACGCTCTCGTCTATCAATATTTGCTTTTCTAGCCAGATATAACATTAGAACATACTTATTTTCAGTTTTTTTTCACACAATCATGGATTAGTTATCAATATTTATACGCTAAACACCGAGCAGAGGTGTACAGAAAACTGTAGAGCATAAAGTCCTCCTCTTCCAAAAAAAAAGGAAAAAATAAAAATAAAAATTTCAAACACAAATAAAACTGTACATACTAAATTGTTACTAAACTAAACCTTTTATTCCGTGCTAATTAATTTTATAATATATTGTTATAGGGTTCAGGGTTGCTTTCTTCTGAAAGTCCTCTGGTTCCCTTGATAGGGTTAAATTATATAATTCTGTCTGCCTGCAGCTACCAGTAGGTTGAGCTCAGTGCAAATGATTTATACAGCTCATTGAACTTATTAGGAGCGATATAAATCTGTACACAGTGATCTGCCTCTAGTGGTTGTTGCGGGGAAACAGAATTGATAAGGGAGGATGTGGTAAAAGTTCAGCATCTGGCACCAAACAGTGGCATGACGTGGCATGGTTTGTACGTCAGTGCAACCGAAAGTGGTAGGTGGATGCCCCATGAGATAGGGTTCTATTTTGATTTTTACTTTGGTACACTACTCTACAAGGCCTTCCTTCTTCATGTATGAAAGGACACTTATTGTGTCTAAAACCATAATGTTGATCTAAAGCATACATATAAAGCATGCCAATGTAATACCCTCCCACCTGGATCAAGGATTACACAAAAAAGTAGAACTTTGACATTACAATTGTTTAATAATACAGAAGTAATTCAAATTTATCTCATGTGAAAATATTATTAATATTGGTTCTCACAAAATACAAATCTGGTGAAGCTTCAAGTTCACTTTAATGAATCACAGAGAACGCTTTAATTCCTCAGTTTCCTTTATTAATATGGCAAACACACTGACTTTGTAAGTTCCCCTGGGAATCCTAGTCTAAGGAATTCATCCATCTTTTCATAACATTTTGATCTTGTATAACTATCTCATTTACCTAGTACAGAATAGTAATAAGATTCTTTAGCAAACTCAATTCCCCAGCCAACACCTTTTACATATTTTCATGTAATGAGTACTAAAAACATTAACCTTACCTTGAAAGACCAACCATAAAAAGGGAAACATGGGGTAGTATCATATAGGTTGTAGAATAGAACCTTTCATCTTACTTATCCAAAGCAGGGGAACCCTTTCAGGAATCTGATTTTTATGTCGACCTGACATAACTGCTTCATACTGCACTATATGGACCACGCGGTCTAGTACTGTAAGCAAATTCAGCATGGCCAACCCTGGGTAACAACCAGGGACAGCGGTCTGGACCTCCACCCAATTAGGATTGTGAACCCCATGCCACCTGTCTTAAGTCTTGCTTTTCTATTTGGCTTTATTTAAAAGCTTTATTCTGTATAGATGTCATGTCTTAATAAATGTAAAACTAAAATAAGAAAAACATAAGCCTTGACTCCATGGCAGTTGCTGGCCATAATATTACCAACCCCACTGCCCACTAAAGTTTCCAGCCACAGTGTCTCCCTAACAGTTCCAACCACAGAGCCCGTGTCAGCCACCTACCAGTAGTCCAATGTGCAGTGGTGGCCAGTTAATCTAGGGAAGAAGTCTCAGGCGGCTGGGACGGATGATGCCTCCATGCTGACACTGCATGGTGATGTCATCATAGTGCATTGAGCAGTCAATCAAAAGTCAGGCAGCTTCTTTTAGCTATAAGTTGCTGCTTGTTAAGCCTTAAAGGGGTTGTCCAGGATTAGAAAAATCATGGCTTTCCACAGGGGCGTAACTAGGAAAGACTGGGCCCCATAGCAAACTTTTGACTGGGGCCCCCCTCCGATGGCTATCACACAACCCCCCCCCTGTTGTAGATAGTGCCTCCCTATAGATTCCACCACACAGCGCCCCCCTATAGATAGCACCATACACAGCCCCCTGTAGATAGCGCCATACAGCGCTCCCTGTAGATAACCACTTACAGCGCCCCCTGTAGATAACGTCCTACAGCCCCAAATCCCCCCTGTAGATAACGCCATACAGCCCCCCCTGCAGATAACGCCATACAGCCCCCTGTAGATAATGCCATACAGCCCCCTGTAGATAACGTTTTACAGCCCCAAATCCCACCTGTAGATAACGCCAAAAAGCCCCCTGTAGATAACGCCATACAGACACCCCCTGTAGATAACGCCATACAGACCCCCCTGTAGATAATGCCATACAGAGCCCCCCTGTAGATAACGCCATACAGACCCCCCTGTAGATAACGCCATACAGACCCCCCTGTAGATAATGCCATACAGACCCCCCCTGTAGATAATGCCATACAGACCCCCCTGTAGATAATGCCATACAGACCCCCCCTGTAGATAACACCATACAGACCCCCTGTAGATAACGCCATACAGACCCCCCTGTAGATAAAGCCATACAGACCCCCCTGTAAAAACCACCATACAGACCCCCCCGTGTAGATAACGCCATATAGCCCCCCCAAAAAAAACGGCCTATAGTTTGTCCTACAAAAGACATGCATCCCCTATGCACAGGACAGGGGATACATGTGTGATCGCTGGCAGCGATAAGGAGAACGGGGGACCGAAAGTCCCCCGAAGTTCTCCATGACAAACCTCTGACTTCCGTTCCTTTTCAGTTCAATAAAAATGAAAGGAGCGCTGTTCATGCATGCGTACAAGCGTGACCCGTGCGCAAGTCATTTCTATGAAGCTGCCGATAGACCCCGGAAGTCCGAGGTTTGTCATGGAGAACTTCGGGGGACTTTCGGTCCCCCATTCTCTTTATCGCTGGGCGTCCCAGCGATCACACATGTATCCCCTGTCCTGTGGATAGGGGATGCATGTCTTTTGTAGGAACAACCCCTTCAGTGGCGTTGTGCTGTAGCAGCCATAGCGGCTGCTATCGGAGCCTCCGGCCATGGGGGGACCCGTGCAGGCGGGTGGCAGGGGCCACCTCATACTGCGGGCCCCGTAGCAGCCGCTACTGCTACTATAGCGGTAGTTACGCCACTGGCTGTCCATGAGTTGTGTCAGGTGTTGCAGCTCAGCTGTATTGAGGTCAATGCATTTTCTATGGGTCACTTTACCACTCTGGGCTCTTGAGCACTGCCCAAATGCCAGAGTGCTCAGTTGATCCTGGTGACTACCAAGTCTGGGAATTGAGTGAAACGTAAATGCAATTTATGCTGCAGACTATCATTGTGCTTAATTCAGGGACCAGAATCACAACGTTCAGATCAATAAACAAAAACATATATGGAATAAAGGTCTCACATCAGTTACAAAAGTTAAACAAAACAGTAATAGTGCAGCCATATGTTGCAATTGTTGCGCATACGAGATGCAATCAAAATCCGCAGCTTAATGCAGTTTTACTGAAAAATACTGTGACTTTACAATGCAAATTTTGTCTGCCAGTTTTTACAGGTGAGACATGCTCGAAACCTGTGATAACTGAGCAGCCAAAAACAGTATCACAAAACCATGTTTTTGACTACATCTCGGCTGCACTTCAACCCTATAGTTTGGCCCCACACTAAAAGTCTAGTGGAGATCATATAATATAATAGATCTGTGGGTTGGAAAGTTTGTGATTAATAATTAAGAAAATTACGAGGATGAATCAAAATAATAAATCAAACAAAATTCCTAACACGTTGTCGTGTGTTTGGTCTTAATATTCTGTTCAGCCACGTCTGAGTACTCTCCCATACTGAACGCGACAGCCATTACAGAGTCTATGAGCTGCCAACTAGTTTTCCACAGACTTTACAGTGGAATTATATAACCTTCCTCTCAATGAGCAATTGTCAAACTTTATAATAGTTCCGACATTATGATCATGAACCAGGAAGGTCAGGATGACCAGTACTAATGTGCTATGGGTATCATCCAGATAGGAGAGTGTGTTAAACTGATATAAATCTGAATCTGCATCATTTAAATAAGGTGATTAATATCGGTCAACAGTGCTGCATCTGTAGCTGCAATCCATGGGACCACCTGGAATAGCAAAATCGGGAAATAGGCTCCCCCACCTATCATGTGCCATTTAAGAAGTTGGCGTCCTTTTATGTGGCAGAGCGGCCTTTGGATCCACTCAGGCACCAAGTGCACGGGTACAACTGTTGCCTTTGTACTCCCTATAGCTATGCTGGTTTATCCATGGATGTTGACTGCATACATGTATAAATGATGATTTGGTGGTAGTGCCCTTCAATGAATGTGCTGCTTTCCTCTATGTGATGTTCTAGTAAGGCTAAATCGGGTTATGCGGTGGCCAAAACTTATTAGCAGTGTAGTCACTGCAGTATGTGAGTACACTCGCTAATATACATTCCGCTCCCCCGTCGCGCTGATTCTGAGATTTTCATAGTTTTTTATAGCGCTGCCGGGTGACTGGAAGTCTACTTGCGCAGCTTTATCCTATGACTCTACGACTCTTTGTCATGTGACCGGCCCCGCTATATTCTATGTACAAGTAGTAGTTACTGCATGTACAAAAATTACAACGGAAGTACACTGCTAATAATTTTTGGTCCCCACTTAACCCCTTTAATTATCTGCTTACTCTTCTATCATCCTTGACTAGGGTACAGACTTAGTGATGGCTTAGTGATGACTTAGTATTGAAAATACGACTTCTAGAAAGTAGTTTTATATCTAGTTAAATGGAAAACCATAATTATAACTACCAGTTCATTTCAGGGCCATTACCATAAAGAAATTGTAATCCAGGCCCTATTGGGAACTCGTAACAGTAATTGCCCGTTGTAAATGAGCAAAATGATCATTGATAAAAGAATCATTCATTCAGCGTTGATCAAATTAATTGTTCATGCGTTAACGCTTGAAGGATTTCCCATGCATACATGGAAATTTATTATTTGACTTGTTGGCTGTAAGCACAAAGCAAATGTAAAAATATCGCTACTCAGCCATAGCTTCATACAATTGTTTGGAGTAAACAGCCTTTATACATCACAGCGGGAAGATATGGAAACACAGAAAGTTATAAAAGCACATTTTAGAATAAAACAACTATGACTAAATAAAAGTTAAATTGGATAACACCATTGACCTATTCATACAACAAGCTTGCTCTGGGGACTTGATTTTTCCAGTTAAAGGGACTGTCAAGGGGGGGAAACTGCTTTCAAATTGTACCCCCCCCCCCCACCCAGCGGATTGTAGAGATCTGGCTGTTAATCTCTATTGTACAATGCGTGGTATTGCAAGGTAGCCACTTAAATGAATAGGCAAACATGTAAAACAAGGTAGCGCTGAGCCTGCCAGAGCGAGCGTGAGTCACTCTGGCTGATAGGGTATACTCCTTTAAAGTATACATCCCTTTTTTTTTTTAAAAATCCTGGCATAAATCTACAAATATAAAATATTGAGTAACTTTGCATAAACTGCTCGATATTTATTCTCTATTTGTTCACATTTCCTCCATACATACATAGAGCTGCTTTGGAAATCCTGCTGGTTGCCTTTGGAAAAAGATTGTGGTTTCTCTATACTCTGCAGTCAGAAATGACCTAACAGCTCAGTGCTAATTGAGTAATTCACATTGCACTGCAAACCAGCAGAATACTTTGATGCAGCTTTGGATGTGAATGGAGATAAATACATCATGTGTCAAATCAGTACAAGATAAGTTTAACTCACATATGCAGGGCATAATAACCTGGACACAAAGCTCTACATGCCTGCCATTTCTAACCTTTCTAATTTTGCAATCATACCCTATATTTTATAAATAGCATTATTTTTTAAGCTCAGAACAGTTCTAAGCTTTTACCATTTATTACAGTTTTTTTTTTTTTACTTTTACTGATTAGAGGCAAAAAGCACAGAAAAGAAAGAAGCCTTTGCATTATTCATAGGAGTGACTATGAAGCCTTCACCAACCAGCAATAGAGAAATATGTCAAACTACTTCTACTTGACAAGCTATATTTATTCTTTTTGCCGCTGCCTTGTAGTCAGAGTACGATGAGTAAAAAAAATACAATATACCCTTTATAAAATACTCCAGATGTCTTTTTTTTCTACCCTATTTATGAAATGTCAGGAGAGTGATAAGTGAGAAGCCAGTTCTTTAACAGTTTGAACCCTGTCCCTTTAATTGATTTTATTACTATCAATCACCACAATCATTGTCACTTTTTTTTAGCTGACATATCGGCAAGCTAGTCTTTTGTTGTTACATTTACCGTTGCCATGGAAACAAAGCAATTGCTGCATTTAAAGAAAAGATGAATGCTAGTCATTAGCTTCAAAAAAGATTTACCTTGTTGCAATCTGTAATTTCCATCATATTAGGTTTTGATTCAGTCATATGAAATTGAGAGAAGGTAGAAGCTATAAAATATAGGGTGTAAGTACTGTCCTAAACAATGCCTATGTATTAAACTTCTACAATAATTTATAGTAAAAGTCCATTAATATAGTATTAACGAGAACAGAGAGGTGCTGGATTTGAAATATTCTGGATTATCGGATGTTAGTGGAAGAGTATATTCAAGAAAAAGAAAATGTATACACAATAGTATATAAGGGTAGAGAACTTCCAGGAAAATAGCCATACTTAAAATCCCATTAATCAGATAAAATCATTGATCACACTAGACAACAGTGCAATAGTGTGCCTAATGTATTCCTATGGGGTTGCACGAAATTGCATGTTGGGTCATTTGTGGTTATTGCAAGTCTCTCACATTTACATTATGCGATTGCATGTGATACTTGCAGAAAGTGCATTAAAATTTGAGATAAGTATAGGGCTGGTGTCCATGGCAATATTACGTGTCACGAATATCGCACTGCTCGATCACAATAGATCACAATGCGATATCGTGCATTGTTACAGGCATACTTCCCAACTTTCAAGTATCACAAAGAGGGACAATCGATGCCACGCCTCTAATCCCACCCAATCCTCGTCCATAAGCACCAGATTCAGCCCACACAATATCATGATTCCATAATGTCCCCATAGCTGCCACCATACAGTATAAAACACCCATAGCTGCCACCATACAGTATACTGTCCCATAGATGCACCCATACAGTATAAAGCCAACACAGATGCCCCCATACAGTATAATGCCCACTCAGATTCTCTAATGCAGTATAGTGCCAATACAGATGCCCCATGCAGTATAAACAAATTCCCCCATATAGCATAATGCCCCATAGATGCCCCATGCAACATAATGCCCCCATAGCTGCCCCATACAGTATAATTCCCCATACAGTATAATGTCCCATAGCTACCCCTTACAGCTTATTGCCCCAAAAGCTGCCCCATACAGCATAATGCCATCATAACTGCCCCATAGAGTATAATGACATCTAGCTGCCCTTATACAGTATAATGCCCCATTAGCTGCCCCTAGTGCTAGTGCACTTGTAGATAGTGACACCGAGCCAATGTAGATAGTGCCCATGTTGATAGCACCAGAGTGTCCCCTGTAGATAGTGCCCCAATATAGTGCCCCAGTGTCCATGTTGATAGTGCCACACCCCCCTTGAAGATAGCACAACCCCTCCAATAGATAGTGCCATTGGGACTCCCTCTAGGAGCGGAATCCCCAGCCAGAGCATATGTCGGGGATTCAGCTCCTAGAGGGAAGCCCTGATGTCACTGTCCATATATGGACAATGACGTCAGTGGCTACTCCTTGAGCGGAATCCCCGTTCCCTACTCTGGCCAGTGATTCCGCTCCAGGAGGAGCCCTTAACGTCAATGTCCATATATGGACAGTGACGCCAAGGGCTTTCCTGAGCACAGCACTTAAAGTAGCGATGTGCCCGGGGAGTCCTCGGTGAGCAGAGCAGCTCCCTCTGCTGCTCCGATCTGAACTAATTCTGAAGTAGGGACCTGATGGTTCCCTGCTTCAGAATTGGGTTCAACTGTATCTGCGTCCTGAGGACGCAGATACAGTTGACACCAGGACATACCGCCCGGGACAGCGGCCGGAATCCGGGACGGTTGGGAGGTAAGTTACAGGTAATATAAGTCTGTTAAAACCTTGTGATCTGTTACACTACCGTTCAAAAGTTTAGGGTCACTTAGAAATTTCCTTATTTTTGAAAGAAAAGCACAGTTTTTTTCAATGACGATAACATTAAATTAATCAGAAATACACTCTATACATTGTTAATGTGCTAAAGACTATTCTAGCTGCAAACGTCTGGTTTTTAATGCAATATCTACATAGGTGTATAGAGGCCCATTTCCAGCAACTATCACTCCAGTGTTCTAATGGTACATTGTGTTTGCTAACTGTGTTAGAATGTTAATGGATGATTAGAAAGCACTTGAAAACACTTGTGCAATTATGTTAGCACCGCTGTAAACAGTTTTGCTGTTTAGAGGAGCTATAAAACCGACCTTCCTTTGAGCTAGTTGAGAATCTGGAACATTACATTTGTGGGTTAGATTAAACTCTAAAAATGGCTAGAAAAAGAGAGCTTTCATGTGAAACTCGACAGTCTATTCTTGTTCTTAGAAATGAAGGCAATTCCATGCGAGAAATTGCCAAGAAACTGAAGATTTCCTACAACGGTGTGTACTACTCCCTTCAGAGGACAGCACAAACAGGCTCTAACCAGAGTAGAAAGAGAAGTGGGAGGCCCCGCTGCACAACTGAGCAAAAAGACAAGTACATTAGAGTCTCTAGTTTGAGAAATAGACGCCTGACAGGTCCTCAACTGATTGGAAGATTGGAAAAAAGTGTTATGGACAGACAAATCAAAGTTTGAGGTGTTTGGATCACACAGAAGAACATTTGTGAGAGGCAGAACAACTGAAAAGATGCTGGAAGAGTGCCTGACGCCATCTGTCAAGCATGGTGGAGGTAATGTGATGGTCTGGGGTTGCTTTGGTGCTGGTAAAGTGGGAGATTTGTACAAGGTAAAAGGGATTTTGAATAAGGAAGGCTATCACTCCATTTTGCAACGCCATGCCATACCCTGTGGACAGCGCTTGATTGGAGCCAATTTCATCCTACAACAGGACAATGACCCAAAGCACACCTCCAAATTATGCAAGAACTATTTAGGGAAGAAGCAGGCAGCTGGTATTCTATCTGTAATGGAGTGGCCAGTGCAGTCACCAGATCTCAACCCCATAGAGCTGTTGTGGGAGCAGCTTGACCGTATGGTACGCAAGTAGTGCCCATCAAGCCAATCCAACATGTGGGAGGGGCTTCTGGAAGCATGGGATGAAATGTCTCCCGATTACCTCAGCAAATTAACAGCTAGAATGCCAAAGGTCTGCAATGCTGTAATTGCTGCAAATGGAGCATTCTTTGACGAAAGCAAAGTTTGAAGGAGAAAATTGTTATTTTAAAAACAAAATCATTATTTCTAACCTTGTCAATGTCATGACTATATTTTCTATATTTTGCAACTCATTTGATAAATATAAGTGTGAGTTTTCATGGAAAACACAAAATTGTCTGGGTGACCCCAAACTTTTGAACGGTAGTGTATGTGCCCTTGCAAAAAAAAAAAAAAATGTGCCCTATATATTGTGCCTTTCAGTCTTGAGTTTGGCATCGGCTATGTTAGGTTCAATTTGCTAAAGACCAGAGTAAGCTGCAGTTAGCCATACATTTTTGGCTTTTACAAGTGGAATTTAAATATGATATGATAGCCATTCAAATGTATGGCTGATCATGTAATACATGAATAGGTCAGGCTTGCCAGGATCTCTTTTTGTTATTGGATCTCTGCACTGGTTAATAGAGGGGTCCAGAGAAGGGATCCCGATCTATGACACCCATATGTCCTAATGAGGCTTTTGGAAATGAGTTGTCTGCATGAAAGAAAAAAGAACATAAAGAACAAGCAATAAATAATATCCATAATTAAATATCAGACATTCTTGTACTCTCAAGTCCATAGTACCTGCATGTGAAATTAATCTGTATTTACATATTACCTGTCGAAAAGAAGTACAAGAAAAGTGATGTGAGATATTTTTATCTGATGTGTGTGGGTTAAACTTACTTGACTTTTTGCCTTATTAGCATTTTATCTAGACTGATCAGAGTAGTTATTTTGACATGCTATTTAAAGAGCTTCTCTGGCATATCTATTTTTGGCCTATGGAATGCAAAGTATAGTACAGGGCTATAACAGGAATGCAGTATGATAATCGGGATAAAGTATGTTTTAAATATCCCTGTACACTCCTACATGACAAAAAAAGAAGTTGGGTTAATATGTAGATTCATCTTTGTCAATCTTCAGTTAATATATATAGATACACAGTAAAATTCCTAAATATATATACACTAGTCCTTCTAATTATTCCATTCAAAAAGGGAAACTCATATATTATATAAATTTATTACACACAGAGTGATCTGTTTCCAGGATTTTTTTCTTTTAATGTTGATGATTATGTCTAACAGTTAATGAAAACCCAAAATTTTGTCTCTCTGAAAATTAGAATATTGGGTAAAAGCTGAAGATTGTAGACTCATGGTGTGACACTCTAATCAGCTAATCAACACAAAACACCTGCAAAGGTTTCCTAAGCCTTTAAATGGTCCAACAGTCTGGTTCAGTAGGATACACAATCATGGGGGAGACTGCTGACTTGACAGTTGTCCAGAAGACAGTCATTGACACCCTCCACAAGGAGGGTAAGCCACAAAAGGACATTGCTAAAGCAGCTGGCTGTTCACAGAGTGCTGTATCCAAGCATATTAATGGAAAGTGGAGAGGAAGGAAAAAGTGTGGTAGAAAAGGGTGCACAAGCAACAGGGATAATCACAGCCGTGAAAGGATTGTCAAGAAAAGGCCATTCAAGAATCTGGGGGAAATTCACAAGGAGTGGACTGCGGCTGAATTCAGTGCTTCAAGACCCACCACACACAGACGTTTCCAGGACATAGGCTACAACTGTCGTATTCCTTGTGTCAAGCCACTCATGACCCAGAGACAACGTCTGAAGCGTCTTTCCTGGACTAAGGAGAAAAAGGACTGGTCTGTTGCTCAGTCGTCCAAAGTCTTGTTTTCAGATGAAAGTAAATTTTGCATTTAATTTGGAAATCAAGGTCTCAGAGTCTGGAGGAAGAGTGGAGAGGCATCAATTCAAGTTTCTTGTGGTCCAGTGTGATGTTTCCACAGTCAGTGATGGTTTGGGGGCCATGTCATCTGCTGGTGTTGGTCCACTGTGTTATATCAAGTCCAGAGTCCAGAGTCAACGCAGCCATCTAGCAGGAAATTTTAGAGCACTTCGTGCTCCCCTCTGCTGACAAGCTTTATGGAGATGCTGATTTCATTTTCCAGCAGGACTTGGCACCTGCCCACACTACCAAAAGTACCAATACCTGGTTTAATAACCATGGTAAATTGAATGTAGAACAATACAAGGAAAACCTGCTGCAATCTGCAAGAAGCCATAACATAGGAGATTTATTCTACAGAAAGGCAAAAACTCTAAACATATAGTCGAAACTACACAAGAATGTCTTCAAGTATACCTATATTGTATTTTTTTTTAAAATTGTGTATGTAAAAATAATGAACTTTGTAATATAAGACACGTCTTATTTTTTGCGGAGCCTTTCTATGGCCCGGACACCTTCACGTAAATATACAGGAAGGTGTCCATGGGCAATAGAAATGAATGGCTCTGTACTTTGATCTGCAATTACGGTCCGTAATTGCGGATCAAAATTACGGCCGTGTGCATGGGGCCTCACACCTGAGCACTGAGCAGTATGCTACTTCTGTGGGTGCATGTGTTTTTATGGGACAGGGAGATCTGCAGACATGCTGCTCATTTTCATGTTTTATAAAGGAGTAAATGATTGATCACAGTATTGAGGCTGGGAGAACATTAGGAGCTCACCCAGGACAATGATCAGAATCCTATTCTAGTTCATTAGAAGAAGCACAGAATTGGGGGCTGGGAAACAAGGTGCAGTGCTTCTGAGTGTGGGAGGACATCATAGCTACTATTGCCTATCCCTTTTGTAGCTGAGCCCAGTAAAAAAACAATTAGGCCTCATGCACACGACCGTAGCCATGTGCACGGCCGTGATTTTCGGGTCAGCCGGCAGCGGACTGTCACACGCAAGCCGTCTGCAGATTGCGGGCCGTGCACATGGCCGCGGCCATTATGTGCTATGAGCCTCGACCGCAGAACACGGCCGTAATAAGACTTGCCCGTTCTTTCTGCGGTCCAGTCTCCTGGGCCATGCACAGACCATGAAAACCACGGTCGTGTGCATGGCCCCATAAGAATGAATGGGGCCGCAATTTTCTGGGGAATTGCGGCCGCAAAAGCACGTTTGTGTGCATGGGGCCTAAACAGCTGGAGCCTGCAGATGGGGAAACCTGCTGAAAAATACATGATACATTCTAGATGTGGTCAGAAATATTGTTATTTCTCAAGTACACGCACGTGATGGCGTATTCGGAAAATTTCTGATAGGTACGATTTAATAGCAACATGTGAGAGTCCAGTTGTCAGTCTAGTTGAGAGTTTGAAGTTCTATTTAAAGACACATGGGGTTTTCAGCAATAGTTTATTAAATATGTGATTTTATCATCTTGTTATGATTTATGGATATGCTTGAGACTCAGAGCTTGAAAATACAGAAATCCAATCTTATGGATATCTCCTGTCTCCTTCTTTTATTGTATTTGAGAAGCCACAAATTCATTTATATTAAACCAGAATACTGCATACTGAATTATGCAACGTTTTAAAGTATAAGTATCGTGTCATGCATTTATGTATGTGCAGAAAAACAACATCAAATTCATTTTAGCAACTATCCCTTGATGAAATGAAAATCGCTAATGAAGCATGAAATTAGTAGATGACTAATGACGGAATTATTCCTCTTACAGAAATATTCCTGTTGATAACACTCCTTTTCCTTAAATAAATAAATAAATAAATATATAGGTGTTTTTTTTTTGTAGCAGGTAGATATGTAGTGAGTCCAGGAAGTCACCAATTATGATCATTTAAGGTACAGTGGCAATTATTTTCTTTAAATGGGTCCTATACCTTTTTTGTCAACAGAGCTCAAATAGCTAAACATGTGGAATCCTTTAACCCCTTCCCGCCGCAGCCCTTTTTCAAATTTTCATTTTCGTTTTTCTCTCCCGACCTTCCATATAGTCCTACGAGGGCTTGATTTTTGTGGGACGAGTTGTAGTTTTTCGTAGCACCATTTATTTTGCCATATAATGTACTAGGAAACGGGAAAAAAATTATTTGTGGGGTAGAAAATGAAAAAAAAACAGCGATTCCTCCATGGTTTTTTGCGCGCCATTTTTACGGAATTCACTGTGCAATTAAAGCAACATGTTAACTTTATTATGTTGGTCAATACGATTACGGCGATACCAAATATCTATTGTTTTTTCTATATTTTACTACTTTTACAAGTAAAAACCTAAGTGTAAAAAAGAAAGTTTTTTTTGTGTCGCCAAATTCCGAGAGCCATAACTTTTTTATTTTTCCGTCGATGAAGTGGTGTGAGGGCTTATTTTTGCGGGATAAGCTGTAGTTTTTAGTAATACCATTTTGGTGTACATGCCACATTTTGATCACTTTTTATTTCGTTTTATTTGTGGGAGATTGGGTGACCAAAAAATAGAGATTCTGGCGTTTAGAATTTTTTTTTTACGGTGTTCACCGTGTGGGTTAAATGATGATATATTGTAATAGTTCAGACTTTTACGAACGCGACAATACCAATTATGTTTATTTTTTTTACTATGCCCTAGGGGAAAAATGGGAAAAGGGGGGTTTTTTGAACTTTTGACAAAGGAGGGCAAACCTACCGAAAAGTCACATTGATCTTTGGAATTATCCTTGATAATTCCTACGTGAGACATGGAAATAAATGAATAACAGAAAAGCTGGACCATTGTGATATATTATGGGGGTTCTAGTGCTATAAAACAGCAGGGGGGGGGGGGCATTTATTGTTTGCTGTATGAGCCCCTCTGCTCAATGGTACTAGTAAAATATAACATTTACTGTATTTTATTTGAGGGTACATAATTCCCCCTCCAAAACGGATCACATTGTGATCAATTCTTCATCTTTATTGTTTTTCGAAATAGTTTTCTTTTATTAGAATTGAAATATTCCCCAAAGCTTTTAGTGCGGCCTTTTCCAGCACAGTGAATAGATTTCCATGCACTCACCACTTGCTATTCCATGTTATTTTATTGGCTTTACTTTAGCAGCATAATAGAAGAGGCTCTTGAATGGGAACACGTTGATAACAGCTGTGAAACAAAAGCTCATATTCTTTTCATTCACGGACGCTATTATTAATGACCTTGCTTCCATATGGGATTTAAAGTAAAGCGATACTGTTGTTAATTACAGCACAAGTCACTTACTAATGTTAAATCATTCACAGGCGCCAAATGCAACATATTAAACACATTGTCAAGATGATTTGTAAAGTAGCATCTTTGTGGCAATGAACACAAAATTTGATGGTAATATCTGGTATTATGGATGTGATACATTTTTCCTATTGCTGAAATGGAGAGAGAGAGAGAGAGAGATACCTGCATCTAAAAGTTTTGGTGAATATATTTTTATAAATTTTTGAAAATACGAGACACAACTGAAAAGTCGACATGAGCACAAATCATGAAAGCGAGCACAGAAAACATATGGAGCATGAATAATTTCAATTAGCGTTACATAGGTGAATACAACAATACATTTCCAGATGTGGGCACGTTTTGGTGAAAATTTAAATTGTAATAAAAGAAGAATAACAAAAATAGGGAAAATAAATATTAACCCCAATTTTGGCCTTGAGGACCGAACTATTTTTTTTAAATATTTCCCTCTTTGCATGTAGGCTCTGAAAATGGGCCAATTTTATCAGTGGTGCATAGCTTGTGATAGATTGGTACTTATAACTTTTTCATTTTTTGTCCGACGTAGCTGTATGAGACTTTTGTTTTTTGTGGGACGAGTTGTACTTTATGTAGGTACCATTTTTTTGGTATATTTGCATTATCGTTTAATTTCTATAATTTAGAATTTTGGCAAAAACGTAGAAAAAAAAAGCAGTTCCGCTGCAGTTTTCTTTATTTTCTTTTTACACTATACACCGATCATCATAAATAACGTTATACATTTATTGTACAGGTTGTTACGGACGTTACCAAATATGCGTATATTATTTCATGTTTTGGGACTTATAGTTTGAAAAGTTTATATATTGTAAAAAAAAAAATATTTGTGTATTTTTTTTTACTATTTTTTTTTTTATTGAACAAATCTTTTTTTTTTTAATCCCATGAAGGGAATTTTCATTTTGATTTCGATTTTGGATTTTTAATGTACTGGCATATATCTATATGCCAGTACATTAGCCTGTGTACTGATTGTACACAGGCAGTTGTTAGGACATACCTCAGTATGCCCTAACAACAGGAAATATGGTCAGACAGCCCTGGGGTCCTTCAAAGGACCCTGGGCTATCTGCCCATACCAGGTATAGCCATTGATCACGTCACAGGGATTTCCTGTGACGCGATCAAAGGGGAGACCCCCTTCTCACTTTAGCTTTAAATTCCGCGATCAGCTTTGAACGCGGCATTCAAGGGGTTAACGGCGGAGAGAAGAGGTTTCTCTACTCTCCACCGATAGAGCGGGGCTGCGGCTGTGTACTACAGCCATTACAGCCGCTGCCCCGCTCATCGTGGCGCGCAGACACTGGCTGTAACACAGGACGAGAATACTCTTCCTAATGCGCCAAGTACCAGCCGCTCAGGACGAGTATTCTCGTCCTGTGTCGGCAACCAGTTAATTATTGACAACCTCTTTAATGACTTTCTATGCTCAACTAATTCAGGCTTCAACCTTAGTCCTTATACAGATCCCAGACCTGACTTCCTTTAATACAGACACCCTTTATACAGAGCATAGGTCATCTTTGAATACAAACCCCAGACGAGACCCCCCTTTAATAGAGAACCCCTTTATACAGGCCATAGGCCCTCTTTAGTACAAACCTCAGACAAGACTACTCTTTTATACAGACCACCCCAGACAAGATGTACAGATACTCACCTCTCAATGTTCCTTCACTCCTCTCGCGGGCGTCGCTGCAGAAAAAAGAAACAGAAAAGCAGTCTAACTATTCAGTAGGCTATCTCTGCACCTGCCTCCTTGACTCCTCCTTTTTCCTCCGATTCATCCCCGCACTCTGTGGTCCAATTTCTTCATTCTCTCATTCTCTCTCTTCACATGGCGACTGGGGATTAGTGAGTTGCCTGTTAGGGTATGTTCACATGGCTTATTTTCGGCCGTTTTTTGGGCCCTAAACAGCTGAAAAACTGTCAAAAATCGGAAGCAGAACACCTCCAAACATCTGCCTATTGATTTCAATTGGAAAAATGGCATTTTGTTCCGACTGGGCCGTTTTTTTACGCGGCCGTTTTTAAAAACGGCTGCGTAAAAAAACGGCTGCAAAAATGTGATGCAAAAACTGATTACAAAAAAGTGATTACAACTGATCCAAAAACTGATGCAAAAATGTATCAGTGGCCATCAGGCTTTTTCACCATTTTTGCTACAAAACCATCAGTAGTCATCAGTTGTCGTTAGTTGTCATCGGTTTTTACCATCCATTTTTAACATCAGTTTTTACCCCAATAATCCACCAAAAAGTTAGTCTAGGCTCTGAAATTGTGCCAATTTGATCAAAGTGGTGCATAGTGGTGCTTGTGATAGATTGGATACATGAGAGATTAGGTACTTGTTGTGTACCATGTCAGGGCTCTCCTTCTCTGCTACGGCCTCAGCGCTACACTGAAGTCTGACACACACATTGTAATGTCACGTGTGTCATATTCAGTGCAGCGCCATGGCCGGCGCCAAGAGACAGAGCCCAGAAGGCAGCTGCTGCCCACTGACCTCAGAACAGATCTTCGAAGCAGCCTTGTGAGCCTGCAAAGACGCCAAACACTAGCCCTAACTTCAGGGAGTAGCTAGTTTTTGGCGCCTTTACAGCTACCCATCCCACCACGCATCCCATACCGCACACTCATACCTACTCACTGCACACCGCGCAGGGATTGCTGTTGTTTCTATTCAAGCAACAGCGTTAGGTTATCGGCCGTTAAAAACGGCCGTCTAGGTCTGTTTTTGACTGCCGTTTTGCATCTGTTTTGTATCTGTTCCGTGTTTTTAGTTTTTGACAAATTTTTAAAAAGAGATGATTTTCATGTGTAGATAATGAAACAGTGCCCTCTGTAGATAATGCCGCAGTGCCCTCTGTATATAGTGCCACACACCCCCTGTAGATAATGCCACAGTGCCCATTATATATAGAGCCACACATCCCCTGTAGATAATGTCGCAGTGCCCTCTTTAGATAGCGCCACACACACCCTGTAGATAATTAAACAGTGCCCACCGTATATAGTGCCACACATCCCCCTGTAGATAATGCTGCAGTGCCCTCTTTAGATAGTGCCACACCCCCTGTATATAGTGCCACACACTCCCTATAGATAATGCCAGTGTCCTCTGTATATAGTGCTGCACCCCCTGTAGATAATGCCAGTGTCATCTGTATATTGTGCTGCACCCTCTGTAGATAATGCCACAGTGACCTCTGTAGATAGTACCACACACCCCCGCTTTAGATAATGCCACAGTATCCTCTGTATATAATGCCACAGTACCCCTGTAGATAATGTCACACAACCCCACTGTAGATAGCGCCACACAGCACCCACTGGTATATTGTGCCACACAGCGGCCCACGTTGATAGCGCCACCCCCACTGTTTATAGCGCTACCCCCCTTCCCCTGTAGATAGCGCCACTGAAGCTCCCTCTAGCAGAGGAATCCCGGCCGGAGCATTGCCGATGCTGTGGCTGGGGATTCCCTCCAGGAGGAGCTCTTGACGCCAGTGTCCATATATGGACAGTAACGTCAGGGGTTACGCCCTGAACGGAATCCCTGGCCACAGCATTGCTGACTCTGGCCGTAGATTCCGCTTCAGGAGGAGCCCCTGACTTCAATGTATAGTAACCTCAGGGGTTTCCTCTAGGAGCGGAATCCCCGGCCAGATCATTGGCAACAGAGATTACGCCCAATCAGTAGCCACTGACGTCACTGTCCATATATGGTCAAGGGCTTCCCCGAGCACAGCGCTTAAATTAGCACTGTGCGCGGGGAGTCCTCGGCGAGCGGAGGAGCTCCCTCTGCTCCTCCGCTCTGAACTAATTCTGAAGCAGGGAGCTGATGGTTCCCTGCTTCGGAATTGGGTTCAACTCAGCGAGACTTACCCCCAGCCACGTTCCCGACGGGTGGTGCTGGAAGGTGGATGTGGCAGCACCTGGCGTTCATCCGGCCAGAGTTAAATAGATAGGATACGGTGCCGGACCTCCCTGGGAGCCGGACCCAAAAACGCTGCAAGTAACGTTTTTGGATCCGGCTCCTGCACTGGTCGACCACCGAACGGAGCCACAACTGTTGTCTCCTGTGCCAGGACAGATCCCATAGAAAGCTATGGGATCCGTTCTAGCATCAGTTTCCCTCCAACTATTCTGCAACACGCTGGAGGGAAACTGACAGGAGCAACGGACATATGAGATCGGCCCCTTACAGGCATTCCAATCCTGGAGTTCTATCCTTGCCATGGCAGTAAAAATGCTCACCAGGGGCTTTCAGAAAACAGCAATGCAAATGAAAAATAATTACCAGCAGCGGCCTTCTGAGGTGAATAACAGTCACCCAATCCGCTGCTCTGGTAAGCCGTAACTGCTAATAGGGTATTTGAAAATGGGTTTTCTCAAGTAGACAACATGTACAAATAATTTGTACAAATGCAGCAATTTAAAGGGAACCGGTCACGTCGAACACACAGTCTGAGCTGCCATGTTATAAGGCAGCAGGAGCTGACAGATTGATATATGACTGACTGTGTGCAAATGATACAGGATAAACTGTAATTCATCTATTTAAATCCCTTCTAACTCTGGGCTTAAGAGTCCAGTGGGCGGTCCTACTCAGTGATTGGCAGCTATTTCTGTGTTCACACTCATAAAGGGAATGCTGTCATTTAGTGGTTGAGACGTCCACTGAACATTTAAGCCCACGTGGAGCAAGAATGTAAATGAATAAATTACAAGTTATCCTGAATCTCCTTGCTCAAAACTATATATTATTTTGCTCTTCTTCTCCTGCTCTGTAACATTCTGCATGCAAATAGGACAGCATGCTCCCAACGACAGGTTCCTTTTAAACATAGTGTAGCTTCCCGAGCTCTTAAAAAATATAAACAAGTATTTCGGGGGAGTATAAATGTCCATTAACCTAAAAGTTTGAACAAAAAGTCCATTCAAAATCATGAAGTACCACATAATGCTTTATATAATAATATAGTATAGATATCAGATTTGAGCCGCATTAAACGCTTTGTCAACCAGTTCAGCAGAGAGCATGAACGGAAAGAGAGTCCATACAACAGCATGACCATATATAAACAATTACTGTAATGAGTAAACACCGCTCAGAGATAAATCATGACTGGCAGAAGTTCTGAGAGTGCAGCTGTGGGATTGATGACCGGCTTATTAGATGTCTAAATTTCGATCGCACACTTAATGTACATATCAATCACATTTATGTGCATAATGGTTCGAATAAATGTCTTCATCACAAGAAAGCTGCAATATTAGTTCACAGCAATCTGTTACAAGTGCTTCAAAGCAATAGTAGAAAAAAAATATTTTCTATTAATACAAAATCAGATTTTCTGTACTTAGTGACACCTATTGTCAATGGCAGATCATCATATGGTCGTTTTGTACGGCCGCTCGGGGCCCGAGGCTCCCAGGGGCCCTGGCCGCCCAAAGTACATTGCAGTTTTAGTGCACTTTTGCCGAAAATCGCGGCAAAAACCGTGACAGGACTGTATTGTGTATGTCCTGCAAAAGGACCTGCAGAAATAAGGTCACATGACCTTATGTCTGCAGTTCTTGTTACTGTTTAGAGACTTGCAGGTCACATGACCGTAGGTCCTAGTACAGCACTAAGACTCCAGAGAGAAGACTGAGCTGCTATGTAAGTATAAGGGGATGGATTTGTTTAAGGGGTCTGGGGTCTGTATTTAGGGGGCCTGGTCTGGGGTCTGTATTAGTTTAGGGGTCTTTATTTAGGGGGTTAGTATTTAGGGGGCCTGGTGTCTGTATTAATTTAGGAAGTCAGGTCTGCAGTCTGTATTTAGGGGTCTAAACTAAGGTCTGTATTTAGGCGGTCTGGTCTACGGTCTGTATTTATTTAGGGTGCTTTTTCTGAGAATATATATTTGAATGACAGAATAGTTATCGGATTTGGCCATTATACATTTGGTAAAGATCCTCTGCAGCCTGTTTTGTCTTTTTGAATTTTGAGAGAATTATTATCAGACTTATGGTTCATGGACACGTCAGTGTACAGTGATATGGAGCCTGTACGGCAGTGCGCGGAGCCCGTATGGTTCCTTAGTACGGAGCTGTTCAGTATCCGTTGACTGCAATACAGGCTCTGTCAGAGTCCGTGTACAGAGATTTTCTACCCAGTAGTCATGCTTCTAGGGTAGAATTTTTCTATACAAACGGGGAGGTGGGAATTTATTAAGCATTCTATGCCAGTTTTCTTTTTTAAATGGCCAAAGAGAGACAGGGTAACCCACAGCCCAACAAATTCACTCTAATTTCTGAAACGCCAGTCTTAATAAATTCCCCCTACGGCTTTTAACGCGGCATGCCATGCATGAAATTGGAGGCATGCTGAAGTACAATAGAGGGTTCATGCCCCTTTATGACAGCCCTATAACGGCTACAAAACATACCTGTAATACGGCCTGTGTATGAGCCCTAAGAAATCATTCTTAGCCTAAACACAAAGCAAGCACTAAATTGCATATATAAGATGAAATGGTGTATAAAGTTAGATTACTAATGGTTTATTTAGGTAAGAAAACTTGTATTTAAAATGTTGTACCTTTATTCTATCTCTTGAGTTACACAGCCAAGAATTTAAAAAGTATCTGATGTATGATGCCTGTAAATACAAGAAAACTGATGGCTTTGGTAAATATAATTCTTATCCTTGATGCAATAAAACGGACAGAGAACACTCACCAATGTGTGGGCCACAACTCTCAACATCCTTCTAAGTTATAATATTTATAATGTTGGGGTTTCTTCTGCCAAAGAATAATCAAATAACAGGAAAAAGAGTGTTATGAATGTATTATTGATAATGGTCAACAACAGAGGTTGGAATCACAATTGGATCCCAATACTTGGACCATGGAAATATGAGGACAGTACTACAAGGACTTGTAATTTATCTATAATTCTTTTGGTAAACAATCCAGTAAACGACATAGCGACTTTTTGGGCTATATAAGTGCTCCTGTTCTGGCTGATATGTAGTGTCCAGTCACTTGGTGTGCAGCTGAATGCCAAGTAACTGAACACTACATATGGCCTGAAGAAGGGCAAATATACAGCCCGAAATGTTGCTATGCTGTCTACCGCAAATAATTTGAAAACCTACAATAGTATCCCAAAAACAGAAGGATAACACGCCTGAGTAATAGTACAAATTTAACTAGAAAAATTGTCAATTGTCATGCATTTGTAGGATGAATTCTCTTCTCATTTCAATAGTTGATAATTTGACTATATAAAGAAAGAATCCCTTTTGTTGGCAAGAAATGTAACTACTACAATAAAGACTTCTTACCCTAGTCATTGCCTTGTGCTGCCAAGATAATACTGAATATGGCTTCCCTGATGCTACATGCCCGGTGGCTTCCCTATCTTTACATATGTTCTGGATAACTGTCACACTGTTTCCTACTGGGAGCAGTTCTGATACTGCCAGGAACTCTGCAATCTTACGATCATCCACAACAAGAACAAGACTGTAATTTTGCTTCCAGCTATTCTGAATCTACTTGGCTGAGATGACTGAAATGTGTCAGTTGCCTACCACATGATAACCTATATGAATTGTCGCATAGTACGTTATTAGCACATTGGCATGGACAATAACAGTAGGCTTACAGAGAAAGCTGCATGGTGGTATTTCTTCATAAAAACAGTTATGAATATAGAATGGTCTGAAATCAAAGGCACAGCATCATGGGGTCACATCCGCAAAACACTGACTGATCGCTATTTGCCATTCCACAAGTTGCTCCCACCTGTAAAACCAATGTCCATGACTTCAGCACATGTATGGTTAAAACTATGCTAACAGCTAGATTGAACTTGGCCACTTTTTTATATGCTGGACATGCTTCGTCTAAACGCTGACAGACATTGAAGAGCGATGAATTCAAACTACTTATAAATCAAGAGAGGGAGGCTTCACCTTCCTAATACCATAAACACCGGCTTTAGAACTATAATACTGTAAGTCTCTTAAGCGATTTCTGGTGTACAAAAGGATCGAAAAGAAAAGAGCTCAGCCTTACTAAAAAAAAGTATATAAAAATAATACATTCTGAAATTCTTTAAACGTTGTCATTTACAAAATAATGTCAAGGACTTAGTTTGCTTTGGCATGAACTTTAGCAAATATACATTAGACGAAGACGGAATTGACCTTTAATAGTAGGTTTCCAAATGCTAAAGGGAATAGATGCATACAATATGAGGTTTTTGCTTTTAAAGTTGGGGCTACACAGACTTTTTGTAGCCCAATAACTCCAATTTCTTGGCCACACTTTATGTCCATAGGGATACATTGAGTTATATGCATCAGTCGTGAGACAAATATATCATTAAGAAATATGCGAACTAAAAAAAAAAGCTGCTCACGATTACATGTCAGTCACATGCAAATCTTATAATAATTGCTGTTGAAGCTGAAAATTGGAGCTGTCAAATGTCTAAGTTAGCCTCAGTCTAAAAACATACCTAAAAGCCTTTTATGGTGCCTAGTAAAGCAAAGTATTCATAAGATTAATAACTAATATTTTATTTTTACTCTGAAATGTAAAAAATGTTCAAAGTAGAGTTCTCCTTTAAACCAATTAATGATATTGACAATTTTATAGATATAATCTCGCTGATTATTCTCCCTGAAAAGTTAGCGATCCTGCATCCACACAATGATAGAAAGTAAGAGTTTAATGACCTCGGCCGACATAACATTTACAGATCTGCATTTAGAAGTATGAAATTCATGAATATTAGTAAGGTTTTTGCCTATTAGCCAATAACAACACCACTTGTTTCCCATTCTCCGGTCTCTTATGCTTAGCGCCAATACAAATCTGACATGCACAACACTTGTACAATGAGACACTCCAGGATGTGTAATTATGGATGTAATTGCGTGTTCTTAGGTAAGGGGCGCTTGCTCTGAGTGCCTCTAAATGAGTGCAAGGTAAGAGCAATTATTCTTCATAATTGGCTGTCCTAATGCACTCGCAGCATTCCCAGCAATAAAGAACGAGCTTTTCAAAGGAAAATGAAGAGTGACAAAACAGTGTACATGCATTAAAAAGAGAATTTTAGAAGAAAATATTAAAACAAGTGAGAAAATAAAATCTCCACTACATTTAGTCATCATCTAGCTCTATTGTTGCTACATAATACCCATTTCTATTCAAAATTCACTAGTCACTAACCTTTTGATTAAATGTAACTTAGAATAAAATAACATTTCCTAGAAATAGTTGAAAAGTTGTCCTCATGTCTAAAGTCTAACATTCTTTTTAACTCTTTCTTTTCTAACATTTTCTAGATTTCCAAAGGTGACAACTACTGTAATAACAACAGACTATACCAACACAGGTTGTCCCCTAATTTTCCACCAGGGGAATAACTAAAGGTGGTGAGGAGGTTGGAGTCACACTCCAGCCCTGGTAACCGATGGGGCCCCATGCACCACACAGGAGGATACGAAGCTAGAAATGGCACAGGATGGTAGGGCGAGACCTGCTACAAGTTAGCACCAGGGCACAGCAGGGTCAAGTTACGCCTTTGCTTTCCACATAACCTGAATGGCATATGAATCTGTTTTTTATTACAATGTAAAATTATGTAATTTTATATGTCATTTAGGGTTTGAGGTAAGTAGGTTGAAGACACCTTTGGACACTATAATGACTGTCATTAGTCAAACAGTTGAGTAGATGCCATCATTGTGTAAGTGAGCATATGAAAATGTTTTTAGTTTTAAAAATAAAGTATCATTTTACAACTCTTACATATTCAGCTTAAGCCTTTTGCACCCATCGAAGCCGTGTACGTAGAGAATGGACTGTGGTATACAAGCCTGTTGGCACAGTATTTACTCCTAAAACAATGCTTCTAGCGTAGATCACCTCTATAATACAACATGCAATGGAACTTGTCACAATCCACATGAATCCCTGAGAACTTCCATGTATCTTGTAACATCAGCGGCTCGTTGTTCCTACTTACCCCCCCCCATGGCGGCGACCGCAGACCTCCTAGTGCTAGCCGGCATCTCCTTCCTAGGAGACATCAGCACTCACTGCTGCTTTGCTCTGCAGGGGACTCTGTCGTGCTCGAGCCTTACAAACATAAAGTTACTGATTAGCCCTAATCACTCTGGACCATAAGAGGGTCTCTGCCCTTCCACACCTTTCCTGAGCGTTGTTTGTATTCCTGTGTTAATCTTGCAAATGGTCCCTTAGTCGTATCCTGTTCCCAGTGTTCCCGTACATGGCTACCTGTATCCTGTGCTGTATTTGTTCCTGTGCCCTCTCTAGTGTTGTAGTCGTGTTGTGCCGTCTGTAATGCTTGCTGTCATACGCCACGTCTGGTGGCATCTGCCACGCCTGGTACCTCCTGCCACGTTTTGCATCACCTGCTGTCAAAGTACCATCTGTGCCTAAGCCGCTGCTACTGTCTGGACTATTACAGGTACCTGTGTGCTTGGACTTTGTATAGACTTGGTACACTGTTGTTTGGCCAGCTGCTACTCCGCTACGGCGGTACGGCCTAGTGGGTCCACATACCCACAGATCGTGACATATCTACAGGCTCATAGCTTGCTATAGGTGCCGTCCTTACTGATACATAAAACACAGATCCGTAATATGGCCACGTGCATAAGGCCTAATACTTCTTGTAAGTTCTCAGCATGAATCAACTAGCTGATTCCAGATGAATCTGTGCAGAATACTCCCCTCTGTAAACCATGAGGGCACACTGATATACTATACATTAATAGAGGTCATAGTTAAACACAGTTTAAGAGAAAATTAGCTTTCCTTTGTCGTCATGATCTTTAAAGCAACAATAATTAAATAAGCCCCAGGGAGATTTGTAATCTCATAAACAGGATCGCTTAATGAGATTTTTTGGCGCTGTGTTGACATTTGCTTTCAAGTCTTTGTCAGCAAACAAAGTAGATTTTTTCCTAAAAGATGGTAAACAAGTTTTCAATTTGTTTAAGGATTTTCAATGGTAGAATGATTATAACTTGGTGACCCATGATATAAAATCATTATCGTCTGAACTGAGCTCCTCACACTTACCACAAAAATCATTGCTTTACAACTGCCTATGATGTTTGTTCTCTGGTGTCTTTGTATAATTGGACACAGTCTCATGTTCCTCTAATCAATACGTCTAATTCCAATATGATTGGTGTATATAGATAAAGCACTAACATTTTCAGTATAATACTGTACTCTAATTAAACAAGGAATACAGAATACTCAGCTGGGTCAAGTAGGTCATATCGGTCCACCTTCACCATTACCCTCCCACTATGCTTCTTGAAGGGGTTATCCGGGTATTTAAAATTGATAGCCTATTCTTAGATTGGTGGGGGTCCGACTCTCAGCAAACCAGCTGTTTGAAGAGGCCATGGCGCTTATACGAGTGCCGCAGCCCCTTCAATATTTACATCGATTTCTTTTTTGTTCGTACTTGCACACGCCGTTACATTTGTAGTGGCTGCGCAAGATATTGCAGCACTGTCCCGTTCACTTGAATGGGAAAACGCTGCAATATCTTGCACAGCCTCTACGAAAACGGTGTGTGCGAGTACGAATGAAAAAGAAATCCATGGGAACAAGAAAGAAGCTGCAAAATTATAGAACGAGAAAACACGTATAGCAGACTGCACCTCTACTATAAATCAAATCACTTTTTTGCCACATTACATAAAATAAAGGACACAAACAGAACATTTAAAAAATGCACAACCGTGTGCTGGACCCTAGTCCTGGCTCCTGGTAAGACTCAAAGACCAAACACTCATGGAAGAAACAAATTATAATGAGTCATGAATCATGGATAGCAAAAAATATATATAAATATCAAGAAATTGTCAGAAAATCAAACCCTTGAAACAAAAAAACCCAAATAAGCTCACAATCTATATAAATATCCTTTGGAGCACAAGGACAGCAAATGGAGATAAATATAACAGTATATGTAATCTCACAAAGACTGTAAAAAGACAGGGTAATGGGTTCACGACTATGACTCCATAAGGAAACAAGGACCCAACTCCAGTATTAAAGAGGGTCTGTCACCAGATTATAAGTGCCCTATCTTCTACATGATGTGATCGGAGCTGTGATGTAGATTACAGCAGTGGTTTTTTATTTAGAAAAACTATCATTTTTGACAGAGTTATAACTTATTTTAGATTTATGCTAATGACTTTCTTAATAGACAACTGGGCGTGTTTTACTTTTTGTTTTACTTTTTGACCAAGTGGGTGTTGTGGAGAGAAGTGTATGACGCTGACAAAGGGCCCATATAAAACTCAAAAGGGACTACCCTTCTGGTACGGGTTCTAGGTACCCATTGCCAAACCCTACTGATAGCTACCAAACAAAACTTTTGCTTCCCCAGATTGACAATGCAGGTCCAGGGGCAAGAGATCCTTATTTAATAACAAAGTCTACATCGCAAGGGCTGTATTAATAATGTGTGCATGTTAGCATGGGTGAAACTTGACTGGCCCTGCTTATTAACCAGCTGAGACTACTGAGTTGCTTCCAAGTTAGATAACTACCAAATGCCATAATGGGGAAGATTGGAGGGGTGGGGGTGGGGGGGTTTGTCACGTCCTATAGCAGTGGTGTGACTTGTCTCTAAAGTGGAATAGCTGTACTGGTTGATCTTTCTTTTGTAAACCAACATAATAGATATTTCGTACATAGATCAACCACTGAACTATGATGAACTTTTATTTGCGTCCATTGTAAAGGAGTGATTTTGAAGAACAGCTGTAGCGAGTGTATTTTCTTTTATATTAAAAACTGATATATTTCCCCTATTTACTTTCTGCTTTAAAATACAGAAAGGACCCAAACAAAATATTGTCAATTATATTAATAGTCCTTGACATTAACATCTCGCAGAGTTCTTGCGCTTGTTGAAAATTAAATACAAAACCGTCAATTTATAGCTTTAGTCAATGACTCAACTTTTTCATGCTGTAGTTTCTAATGAAAAGCAGCACAACAAAACACAGAGAACCTTGAAGGGAAAGTCCATTTTTGCAGAGGTCTTATTTAAAATACAACTTTATGAACAATAAGAGGAATGAATGCACACAAGTGGGTCTCAGGTGGGCTGAAGCCCATTCACTACTAAGGGTATGTTCACACGGCTTACTTTCAGCCATTTTTCGGGCTGTAAATGCTGAACGCCTCCAAACATCTGCCCATTGATTTCAATAGGAAAAACGTTTCATTCTCAGGGGGCATTTTCTTATGCAGCCATTTGAAAATACGGCGTGTAAAAAAATACGCTGTGAAAAGAAGTGCATGTCACTTCTTGAGCCATTTTGGAGCTGTTTTTCATTGGATCAAAAGAAAATCAGCTCCAAAAACGGACGCACAAAACGCATCAAAAAACGCTTGATACTTAAAAACCGGCTGAAAATCAGAGGCTGTTTTCCCTTGAAAACAGCTCCGTATTTTACAGCCGTTTTTTGTTTATCGTGTAAATATACCCTTAGGAAAGCCATAATTACCTACTCCCCAGGCACAAAAACAATGAAAAATTCATTAGGTTACACGTGGCAGTTTATCTCTTGTATCTCTATGCTAAACATTTAGTTCGGGAAAAAGTTTTTAACCATACTTTTATATAATGATCAAAGTGATGATGACCCATGGGCTTGGACAATTTCAAGGACTGATAATGTAAAAAATTAGTTTTCAAACTTTTAATGACAAAATACAGATATGAACATGGAGTTAAAGTGCCAGTAATCTCTCTTATTTACATATGCTGTGCAGTTAATGGGGCCCACAACGTTTTATGACAAATCAATAGAATAGGTCATAAAACATTGATCGTTGGGACTGGTTTGAGTTCTGTTCATAGTGGCATGTGTAATTTTCCCTCAGTTAAATGAATGGAACTTATGAAAATCAAATAAAAGCACCTGTCTCTACAACTCCCATTCAAGTGCCAGCACCCCCTACAGATAGATTATAAAACAAAAAATGGTTGGAAAAACCCTTTAGATAGAATATATTATGCCCTGTAAATTTCAGACTAAAGAGAAAATAACTGTCGTGTTTAAAAAGGGATTATTAAGCGAGAATTAGAAAATAAATTATTTGTTTGCCATCTTAAATATTAAAGTGTTACTAAACTTTTAAAAACTATTGACATGTCACAGTGACATGTCAAAAGTTTTGATCGGTGGGGGCCTGGCATTGAGACCCCCACTGATCGCCAAAATGAAATGGCAGAAGCATTCTGGTGAGCGCTGTGCCGCTTCATACGATGTACGGACTGCTAGACTTTCTGTTGAGCCCTTACACGGCTCCGAAGAAAGCTGAGAAAAGTCGATCAGAAACTAAGCGGCACAGCGTTTACTTGAATTTACCTGCCAATTCGTTTTAGTAATCGGTGGTTATCTCAGTGCAGAAAGTCTATGAGTCCGTACATCGTACGAAGCGGCATAGCGCTAACCAGAATGCTTCTGCGATCGATGAGGTTCTCAGTGCCGGGCCCCAACCGATCAAAACTTCTGGCATGTCACTATGACATGTCAAATGTTATTTTTTTTGGAAAAGGCCATTACACTACACATCATCATTTTGGAGGGGGGAGTGGATTGGGCTGAATACCTTTTCCCTACCAATTGATTCTGTGTTCCTAACTTTTCCACACTTAGGAAACTTAGCGCATGTTCACACAGCACTGAAAGAAAGCGATGTGTAAAGGTGTCAAATACGCCAGCGATTCATGTAATTTTTTACGTGGTTTTAGACGTGTTTTGTGTGCGCTTTTGGCATATTTTTGCCACGCATTTAGGACTCCCATCAACTATGGGAATATTTGGCACTTTTTAGGGCCATTTTACGCATCAAAGAATTGACTTGACGCTTTTTTTTACACAACGCAATTTTTAAATATACTTGCGGAAAAAAAAACGCGTTGTAAGTGCTAACTGTGCACTTTCTCTTTAATTTGAATGGGAAGCTTAATCAAGAGTTTTTTATGCATATTTTGGCAAGCGAAATGCTTGCATACATGAAAATCATAAGCTCCATTTATCTGAAAGGGGTTGTTTCTGCAGCAGTTGCATGGAGTACTGCAAGTTCTATTCAGATAAATTCAACTTGTTTTAGATTGCAGAAAATGTCTGCCACAAAATCTGCTGCCTGTGACTGCCCCCTTGGGCTCGTCCACGTGAAGCGGAATTGCGGACGGAAAAAACGCAGCAGAATACAGTAGCAGCAAAGTGGGTGAGCACATCTCATCCACACGCTGCGTAAAGATTCAGAGCAGAAATTGACCTGCGGTGCGTATTTTTCGGACAGCAGCATGTCGATTCCTGCTGTGGAAAGTGGACGGAATTGCTGCGTTTTTCACAGGAGATGTCACCATCTCCCAGCATTGTGAAAAACGCAGCAAACCACGCACCATTTTCTGCAGTCAAAAATGCAGGAAATGGTGCGTTTTTGCCGCATGCTATTTTCAACGGAATTGCAACAGAAATTTTCTACAGCAATTCCATTACATGTGGACAAGCCCTTAGGCAGCTACGTCTGCTTTTATTTGTCCTACACATGTACCATTATAGATTGCTCAGTCTAGTTACTAGGGGTAGTTGGGGACCCATCATGATTTATTATAGAGCTCTCTCGAATCCCTAAACATATTTGTAAATAGTATTCACATAAATTTACATTTTTAAACTTTTCAAAGAGGTATTTCCATCTTAAACATTTATGGAATATACACTGAATATGCCAAGAATATATGATAGATGCAGGTCCCAACACTGGGACCTGCGCCTATCTCCAGAAATGGGGTCGCTCCGCATCCAGGCTGGGACTGAATAGAGGGGTGGAGGTGCAGGTGCTGTCTTCATTCATTTCTATATGGGTTGTGGCAGACAGAATTTTAGGGTTTAACTCTATGGCTGTGTGAAGAGAAGCAGGGGATTTGGATCTCTGAGTCAAAAAACAAGAAGTTCTGAATCCGATGAAGATATATTATTAGTCAGCACAGAATTCTGGGTCTATTAGGATTAAATAAAATTATAGGCACGTTATAACACTCCTAGTGAAGAACATAATCTTATTTCCATATGAATTTATACTTTAAATTACTGATGGTAGCCATGGATCTCTTCTACAAGTATTGAACTACTTAAAACATAATCCACAAAGTGAAATAAACGTTTTCTGTATATATCTTAAACACTTTTCTATTCCGGTATTAACTAATTTAAATGTCCGACAATGTATAACTGGTATGGCGCATTACATGAACCATACAGGGAACTAGAACAGGTACAAAAGAGAGATTCCTTATTAGCTGAGAAGCAGTAGACTTGCATTTATTTATCCATTAATCCCTACTGTGTTAAAAGTTCATGCGGCTAGCCATGAATACACCGCCATACTTTACATGAAGTGCATAGAAAAGTAACCAGTACAGTACAGCACAGTCTTAGAGGTTCAGAAATATATCATTATATGTATTTCTGGTTGGAAGAATGAAACCGGTTTTCTTACATCAAAATGTATTCAACCATTGTTGCTTGTGATGCAAAAATGGTATAAGAACCAATGTTAACTCCTTAATGACACAGCCAATTTTAGTTTTTTCATTTAAATTTTTTCCTCCCTGCCTTCCAAAAGCCATAACTTTTTTATGTCTTTGTTTTTTGCAGGACAAGTTTTAATTTTTGATGGCCCCATTTATTGTACCGTATAATGTACTGGGAAGCTGAAAAAAAAAATGATTTAAGGGGTGAAATGTGCAAAAAAACAGTGATTCCGCCATTTTTGGGGAGTTTTGTTTATACGGCGTCCATCAAGCCGTAAAAACGACATATTCACCCTATTCTACAGGTTGATACAATTACAGCATTATCAAATATATATGTTTTGTTTTATGTTTCACCACTTTAGCAAACTATTTGCGCACAGCCAGTGAGCCCGCTTCATACTTCCCCTTAATGGCTGTCACCTACTAGTATGTGACATGTCCTTAAGGAGTTAAAACCGTAAATGTATACATTCAATAAATGCCCCACACAGTATATTGCCCCCAGTAGTGACCCTACACAGTATAATGTACCTTAATAGCCCCCACACGGTATATTGCCCCCAGTAGTGACCCTACACAGTATAATGTACCTTAATAGCCCCCACACAGTATATTGCCCCATAGTGGCCCCCCCCCACAGTATAATGTTCCCCCTCCACTCCTCTGGGTGCTAGACACAGCCCCCCTTATATATAGTGCTTCCTGTAGATTGTGCCATACAGCCCCCCTATAGATTGTGCCATATAGCCTCCCTGTAGATTCTGCCATACAACTCCCCACCTCCCCCATGTAGACAGTGCCTTTCACCTCCCCTTGTAAATCGTTCCATGCAGCCCCCCCCCTTGTAGACAGTGCCGTACAGCCCCCCACCTCCCCCTTGTAGACAGTGCCATACAGCCTCCCACCTCTTCCTTGTAGACAGTGCCATACAGCCTCCCACCTCTTCCTTGTAGACAGTGCCATACAGCCCCCACCTCCCCTTGTAGACAGTGCCATACAGCCCCCCACCTCCTCCTTGTAGACAGTGCCCCCCAAACAAATAAAACAAAAAAATCATACTCACCTAGGCCCCATTCCCGCGACCTACGAAGCTGCTTCACAACGCTGACGGGATCCTTGTGTAGCCCGGTGTGATCCAGTGACGTGGCCTGTAGCCTAGTAAATGACAAAGCAGGGAGATACCTCCCTGCTCCGCCATAGTGTTCAATTGTGTCCAAAGGACTCAGATACTATTGAATGTGGTGTCGCTACCGCCGTAGCAGCCATAGTGGCTGCTAGTGGCATCACCGGGCATGTCCCGGTGGGGGGCACGAGCACCCTCATGCCCGGTGGCGCTGCTAGTAGCCACTATGGCTGCTACAGTGGAAGTTACGTTGAGAGCAGAGAAGGAGCAAGCAGGGGAAGGGAGCTAGTGTAGCACCCCTTCCACCTGCTGGATTGATGCGCCCTGTGTGATGGCACAGGTCGCACACCCCAATGGCCGGCCCTGAACCTATAGCTAAGTTATCCAACTCAAATCCTGGAGTAGCTTTCATGCTGTAACACAGCATTTTCGGGTAGTTTGCATCATATAACATCGGGGATTTGTAGAGATAGTACCCCATCTTCTCATGGAACAGGGGCATGGGATATAAAAATTACAGTTGTGCAATAGCATGTCATCCTGCTGTCATATGGGACCCAAGTTCAAGTGTAATGAGAAAATCTAGCTGTACAATGTCTCTCAGTTAAGATTTGTTCAAGACAGTTGAATTCCCATCTGTCCTCTTTGCACTACTTCTGACAAATGCATACTTGTTCCATCATTTATCTTTCCCTAAAAATGCTTACTTATTAATAGAACTATCATAAATTAATATATTAGCAGGGGAAACAAAATCATTTCCTCAGATCAGAGTACTTAGTAAAGAGCAGATTTCCTGAGGAACAATTGTGTCTGCAAGTAAATTTATGGAAATTAACAAATAAAATTCATGTTTTCCTTCAGTCTCTTAAAACTGAAAAGACAGCAGCTTTTTTTTTTTTAGAGTGGATTGTGCCTTTATGTTACTTTTAGTATTTGATTTGTTGAGTGCTTTTGATGTGTATATTATTTCTTTTGTTAGCTTTCCATGCAAAAAGTATATTAAGGATCTTAGAGATTATGGGCATCTAGATTTTTGTTCTTCCTGCCATTGTTAAATTGCTTTCAATAGTAGCTTGTAAGTGAAGAGGACAACAGCAGTTATTAATAGTAGATATACAGTAACTAGCCTAAAAATTAAACCTGTACAAAGAGGTGGGGTTTCTTAAAGGGTAACTAAAATTTCAACAATCTTCTGAAATGTCATAGTGACATGTCAGAAGTTTTGATCGGTGGAGATCCGAGCACTGAGACCCCCAATGATCGCAGAAACGATCGGGTGAGCGCTGAGCCGCTTGGTTTCTGATCGGCTTTTCTCGGAAAGCTAGCAGTTGGTTTACGGACTCAATAGAAAGTCTATGAAGAAACGGCTCAGCGCTCACATGAGCCCTTCTGCCGCTTCGTTTTAACGATTAGTGGGGGTGCTCAGTGCTCATACACCCACTGATCAAAACTTCTGACATGTCACTATGACATGTCAAAAGTTTGTTGAAAGTTTATTTAAACTAACTATAATGTGGTGCAATTTGGTGTCAGAATTCTGGTGCACATTCCATCCCCCACATCTATGCACTATTTTAGACACACTTTTTGCACTACACTCGACAAAAGGCATGGAATAGAGAAAAAGGAGGTGTGGTCTAGTAGAAAGGGGGCATGGCTTTAAAATGCACAATCATTTGGAGTGGATTCTGCTTCTGAACATCCAGTGAAATCAATGGGAATTGGGAGGCGGAAAAAAAAAAGGGCTGCTCATTTGGAGCAGTTCTTGACATGGCCTTTGACCAAAAACTCCCTGTGGTTTTTGCAAAATAATAATAAAAAAAATGTCTTAAAAAACGCAGCAAAAACCGTGTTCATTTCAAAATCTGCTCTTAAAAATACATAAGGAAATTTTGAGGCCCCACTATGTAAGCTCTTTTGGTTCCAGGATGCCAACAATTGTAATGATTTGTCCTGATTGAATTTTTAAAACTAATATAGAATAGAATTCCTTTGATCTGGTATCAAAGCACATTGATAGGTGCTGGATTATAACATATAAGGAATAGGATGGTTAAAATAAAGTATATAAAACTCAATTCTAATAGAGAAAACCGTCAGGAAGACATCACAAAATGAAATGTTAATTGAAAATCTGCTACTATAACTTTCTTGACTCTCAGATGATGTGTAAATTAGAGGGTGAAGGCAGAAAATTGCATTTCCCGAGCTGTAGTGTAGGCCTAAGTAAGTGGCAATGAAGAGCAAAATAAAACTTCAGCAAACAGCCAACTTTTTAACTTCCAAGAGAATGCATGAAAAAGTTTAAAGAGCCGGTAAACATAAAAGCTTCAGTTTATACATGTAAAAAGAGCTGCTAATATTCATATATATGTATAAATGTAAATGCCTCCGGAGGTTCCCAAAACTGGGGAAATGTGAGAAAAACAGTAGCGATCATGGAGGCACACAATAATGAATTGCATTCAACTGTACAGATTTATTTTTTATATAGAATTTAGGGTTTGGGTCCCTTTAAAAAAAATGTGTCTCCTTCATCTGCAGTTCATTAAGATGATAGAAAATTGCATTTGAACACTTCAATCTGATTTGATGGTTTCACATACCAGTTCACTTTACTGTTGTAGTGAAAGCTCAAATAACTTACACACATGGCTTCTCACTCCTTAATTTTTGTAAGACAGTCAAAACAAGGTACATGGCCTATAAGATTGAAGGTTAATTACATCAACGGAGGCTTATGCTCTGTTTATCATCCATTCCAGATTATGATGTTACATAAAAAGTGGTTTTGAGTTCAAGCAAGAAAGAATATTTTTTTCTGTCTGCTCAGACTGGAAGCGTCTCTGATAACGGTTTTGAGTACAGAAAGAAAAAATAATTATATTTATATTCAGACGAACATAGCTAACCTTGGACATGAAAAACTGAGGTGCACCCGTGCCGCACCCGTGTGGGACGCGTTATCACACATCCCTCCATAGACTAGAGTCTATGTTGGGATGCGTGAAGCGCAAAAAAATAGGACATGTCCTATTTTTTCACGAACCCTTCACGCGCTCCATTGAAACAATGGTTGTGTGAACGGCCCCATTGAAGTACATGAGTCCATGTGACGGCTGTTGTTTTAACGGCCGTCACATGGACTACATATACGCTCGTCTGAATGAGACTATAGAAAATACTTAAAATCAACATTCCAAGAAACTAGGACTTCAGGAAAAGGCTTTAATTTATTGAGGTCAACCTGCTACAGATAGACAAGAAAACAAAGCCAATGATTTGGCCACATAAGCTTCATGTGCAGCTCTTTCTGATTTCAATGAATTGAAGTTGAGTTTGGATATTGAAGGGGTTGTCCCGTGAATACTACTCCTGATGAAGGGTGCGAAACGCTCGTCGAAGTGTTTTTCTCTGAGACCACTGACAGCCATCATGCCAGCTGCAGGTAATTGAGATCATCCCATGTCTCTGATTGTTGTGTGTGTATACCGCCATCAGCATTTCATTGTATAGATTGTGGATTTTGTTAAGGGGAATTGGGATTGAGACATATCACATGCTTTCTCTACATCTCCTTGTTAACCTGTTGCATATTATATGATCATTATACCTTATATGGCTATGCTGGCACTTTGCTGATGGTCTTAGAGCTACTATTTTAAGTATGTTTTAAATTTTGTATGTATATTTGTTCGGTTTACTGGGGGGTATCGATATTTATGGAATAATAAAGCATATATTTCTTGGACGAATATATGTCTAGAATTATTTTGATGCCCAAATTGTGTGTTTGAGACATACATAGGTTTAATGTTGTTTGGATTATGTCTTGTGCTAATACTAATGCCCAAAATGTATTATAGGTGTTCATTTCACTTCCAATCCCAGGCCTGGCGTATGCTTACACACAGTACTGCTATAGATTGCAGTGTCTGATACAAGCCCCAGTTGAAATGCCAGGGATGTGTGCATTTACACACACACACACACACACACACACACACACACACACACACACACACACACACGGTTGCAGCTCTGTAACAGTTAGCCTTCTTCACTCTCCCCTCACAGGGGATCCAGGAGAGAGAAGAAGACTAAAGAGTTAACAAAATTATCAGTACCTTATCTGCCCAGATAACGAGCACACTGGCTCCGTTATCTCTGGGCAGAAGCCAACAGATGGAGAAGGAGGCGGGAGGAGTCGACAGGCAAGATAGCAGGGACAGATAGATAAGTGCAGACTGCTCCATTGTGAGAAGCACTGCACATGGAAGGCCTCATTCACACGAGCGTGAATCACGTCTGTGTGACGGCCATTAAAACAACGGCCGTCACACGGACTCATGCATTTCAATGGGGCTGTTCCCACGACCGTTGTTTCAACGGAGCGTGTGAACGTTCCGTTGAAAAATAGGACATGTCTTATTTTACTGCGTGTCACGCATCCCTCCAAAGACTGTAGTCTGTGGGGGGATCCGTGACAACGCGTGCCGCACAGGGTCCACCTCGGACGTGGAAAACGGCACAAATAGCATAGACATCTCGTTACAGAGTTTTGCAAAATCATGTTTTTTTTTAAGACGTTCATCTGACGCAACAGATCTCAGCATATGTTGAGACAAGAGGAATGGTCTTTTCTGCTGGTTTTTCCAAAGGAAAACATTTTCATGTGGAGCAAAGATATACTGTAGATATTGTTTACTGTTTTGAATTGTAAATCTTGTTTCAATTTTAATCTTATGATATTGAATTTTATATAACAGTTGTTTTTTTAATATCTCTTTACATCAATTTACCAGGATTTATTTATTCTGAATGTGAGCCTTGAGATAGAGGCTACAACTGAAAAAAAAATAAAAAATGAAATAACTGTAGACAAGTCTAACAATAGAAATCAATGTATATAACTTGTGCTGCAATTTTCAAACAATTTTAAGTTAGTGAAGGAATTTGTGCCGTGCATTTATAAGAAATTGCTAGGTATGACATTTTCCTCTAAATTAACAATACTGCACCAATCAGATTTTGTTGCCTATCAGTTTTGGGGACATCCAAATTTGTTCTGTAATTTATTTTAGCTTGCATATTAGCACTGGACTCTTCATTAAGGCAACCATAGTATGGCAGATGGCAGATAGTTAGTTAGACATTGAGGGAGATTTATCAATAGTGTCATAGGATGCATCAATATATGAGCAGCAAAATTTACACAAATTGGAGTAATTTTATCAAAATAGTTGCAGATGGTGTGATAAATCTGGCAAAACTCGCTAAGTATGTTAGATAGGTTTCTCTTTACACCACTTACACTAGCAATTTACATCAAAAGTGGTGCAGGGTATTCATACATTTATCACATTTTTCAACTAATCTAAGCCACACACCTTTTTTTTTTTAGACAGTTTTCTGTCAAAGTAGGTGCAAAAAGTGTCTATATAATACAATTTACTAGATTTATTTGCTGCAATTTAAGACAGAATTCTGACGTCATTTTACTTAGCAGACCAACAACTACTTTTGTAATATTAAACATTTCTCATTGATGGAAGTTATAAATAGGGGTAATTTAATGTGAAGTTTGACATACTCTAAGGCCGGGCTACACAAGAAGTCATGGAACAATCACTGGACTACCACAACCTATGACAAATAATTTCCTTGGCCAAAAACATTTATCAGAAGCAACCTTGTGATGGTTGCAAAAAATTCAATCATGTTTGATTTTTTGTGATCATAGCATGGTTGGCTCTAATTTTTTCATGCCATAGGAAATCATTGTGGTTGCGTCTCGACTCCGTTCTGGCCTTAATGTGAATCCTTTATTTTGGTTAAAATGTCATATATATGTAGTCTTATGTTCTGTGCAAATACTAATAGCACAAATAATACTTAATAATAATAATAATAATAATAATAATAATAATAATATAAATACAACCTAATAGCATTTATAAGGGCACACACTTATTCCATATGTACAGATTTTTTGTATTATCCGACTACATGAGAAAAGTATATAAAACTGTATACATTTTAGAAAACCATCAGGAGAAAAAGTCTACAGTGTATATAAACTGTTTACAAAATCTTCTATAACAAGGACACTTTTACACAGTTCAGATGTGGTCATTATTTTGCATCCGTATATTTAAGCCAAAACCAGAAGCAGAACCTGAACACAGAAAAAAAGTTGCAAAAATACTGACCGAATGTGAAATTGGCCTAACTTTGATATTTCTTTCATCAGACAAATTTCGTAATCGGTTATCTCTGCATAGTTTTCTGCTCTTGGTCTTTTAAATTTCCACACTCTAATCAAGTTCTGGGCTGGAAACAAGAGCCAGATCATTCGAATTGCTGGATTATCAGATCCTGAATTAACACAAATTTCATATGGAAAACTACACCTGCTTATTACAGGACATACTAAAGATCTAAAATTAAGCACTCAGGTAACACACTATTCCTTATCCTTCAAAATATATTTGATATAGAAAAACAGCTTTGCAATTTTGTTAATTCATGCAAATAATTTAAAGAATTTAACCTGTTGGTGAATAGCACCATAGCGGTACAGTGCAGACATCGGCACTGACATTGCGTGGGCTAAAAAATAATTTTTTACTGGATGCCTCTTTATTGAATAGCTTAGTCAACGATGCTATTCTATACAGTAACAAAAAGTATGCCGAACATAGGGCAATTGTTTGGCATATTTTAGGTCAATGTCAATGTTTGGCAGATGCGCCAGTTTTCCCTGCACATGCACCGAACTTACACTGCAAACGCAGTATGAATAGAGTATCAACATGGTAGATTTTCATGCTGACAATACCGGTACTGTGATCATTTCAGAGTTATTAAAATGCGCCGCAAATGCTTTGATAAAATATACATAAATCTTGTATCTAAGCTTCTTAGATCAAAGCTAAATGTATAGCCGTTGAAAATATTTTAGTCTTCGCTTTCCATCTGTTATAACAGGCTCAGCCAGAATTGTAGATCTGTCTTACTGACACTGATGGTCAATGAGATATTTGACAGTTCTTGGACCTGAAGCCACCAGCCCTCCCTCCTCCTCTCCTAGTTCCTACAAGGCTGGTAGGTTTGGATTTCTAACTTGCCTGTAAGCAAAGTGATGGTTTATGTCATCGCAAGGAGATAAACCTCCATGTTTAAAATCAAGCACTTCTGATCACCATTTATCTCTACATATACTCCTTGATTCTTGGCTGGATGGTTACTGTATATTTGGTAATTAAAACCACATTTCCAGAAATATTTTACTGATGTGTTGCTAAGATAGCTGTGTGTATAACAGCAAACACATTTGACATGATATATAATAAAATATTGCTGAACCTGGGACGATAAGAGCCAGTGATAGAGAAAATACCAATTTGCATGGATCATGAGTTTGAAGTAGTCTATTTACATATAAGACTCGGTGAATCATGATTGACTATATTCTAACTAGCAGCATGGCGTCTATGTAATTAGAGGTGTGCGAGCATCAGCTGTTTGGCTGATTCCAGTTTCCATATAAAATTCTAGTGACCGTCTAATTATCATTGCATAATCGTGCCCGGATCATAAAATTATCGAATATGGTCAAAGAGAGAAACAAGAAGCAAAGTTAGTCTTCGGTGTATCAGGAAAAAGAAAGAAAAAATCCAGCGCTGTGTTTGATTAAAAAGGAAAATTGTTCCCAATTTTATTGAAAAAATGGTTAAAAGTTGCACGGAGACGCAGTCTCAAGGTGTATATATAAAGCGGGCTGGATGACCTTGGCCTACGCGTTTCGAGCAAGCGTGTTGCTCTTAATCATGGCAAAAAGGATAGTCTTCGGTGTGTCTCGTGATTGCTTTTTGAGGGGGAAAGCATTCTTCAGTTAATTTTTCTCCAGAATTGTAGTTTTATGTATAATTTTTCCATGCCACTAGTTCAAAAACAGAAAGGGGTATGAAGGATTGACAACATACCTGCCGTTGCACACTTTGAGGATGATGACTATATTTGGCTTTACCAGATGATTCCTTAATATGATAATTAGTGTGATATGAGTTGTGGAAAATTAAATAACAAAGATATGTCCAAAGCCTCATGGGTGATGTTGTGATGTGGACATATTGGGATATTTTCTAGTGTTGTATGTATGGGATCTGGTGCTTGATGGGTCCTCATGGTCCCTCCACCGCATAAAAAGACAGCCGTGCTATATAAGGACTAGGATAGTCAGGGCCCTGTAATAGATTTTTCATCATGGCCCAGGAACTTACATTCAGAGTATGGTCATGCCTTAGTGATACCCATCCAAATGAGACCACATTCTTTACTTCAGTCATTAGGTGGAAACAAGTCAAAGTATTTAACCCTTTAAAGACTCAGAGAAAAGTTGGTTCAATTAGTATATTTATTAGGGGATCTCAAAAGCAACCAATAGGGTTTATTGTAGCAAGCCACCTTATTGTCCATGTATCTGCTCTATGTGAACAAGTACAGGAGAGTCGGTAGCCACAGTGTTGAAGATTTGCTCTTGGGAGTGACTCTCTACTTGAGTACTTTTTGTGCCCATTGCAATGAACTTCATTAATAAAGTATGAATGTCCTTTTGAGGAGCGATGACATAACCAGGCAAAATAGTTTATGTTATTAACACTGAAAACCAGTTCTCACATATTCACAATGAATCCGTCTGGGGCCAAGCAGCAAGAGAGCTGGGCACAAACAGTAATGCCCAGTACTGTTTGAACCCCACTAACATACCTGATATCTGTGGATCGCATACCTACAAGGACAGGAGTCACAAGAGCTTGATAAAAAAAAAACATGTGTTCCATCATTGGAGATAAAGAATAATTATTAATCCTGTAAACAAGCTGTAGTGTTAGGGCTTATTCAGACGAACGGAATATATGTCCGTGCAACGCGCGTGATTTTCACGCGCGTCGCACGGACCTATATTCGTCTATGGGGCCGTGCAGACATGTGCGTGTTTTTTACCCTGTGTGAGTCCGCGGCGATAAAGTCTTGACATGTCCGTTCTTTCTGCGTTTTTCACGCATCACGCACCCATTGAAGTCAATGGGTGCGTGAAAACCACGCATGTCACACAGAAGCACTTCCGTGGGACAAGCGTGATTCGCGCAACAGCAGTCAAAAGGATGAATGAAAACAAAAAAGCACCACGTGCTTTTCTGTTTACAAACATCCTAATTGAGCGTCATAATGATGGCGGCTGCGCGAAAACCACGCAGCTGCGCATTATATGATGCTGCCACACGGAGCTGTCAAGTGCCTTTTGCGCAGGCAAAACGCTGCGTTTTTTGCGTGCGCAAAAGGCACACGCTTGTGTGAATCCAGCCTTACAGTGCATTCAGAAAGTCATCAGACACTTTCACTTTTTACACATTTTTTTATGTTGAGGCATTGTGCTAAAATAAAAAAATATTACGTTTGTCCCCATTATTCTACACTCAATACCCCATGATAATGTGAAAACAGAATTTTAAAAATCTTTGCAAATTTATTAAAAATGAAAAACTCCATTATTAATTGTTTTCTGGGACTGGTTTCCCTACATATTGCACTACTTTCAAATATGGATATTGTGCTGTTATTTGCCATTGTATGTTATTATTTCCTTTCTTCTTATTTTTTTTTGATGTTTGGAAGGATACCTCCTAACTTTGATCTTATGTACCTGTAAATTTGTATAGCTTGAATTTATTGCACTGCGTGCAAAGTTTTGATATATCGTAAGATGTCTTATATGCTGTTTTATATTCTAATAAAAATTGTTGATAAAGAAAAAAAAAATGAAAAACTCAAATTTCGCATGGACATAAGCATTCAGACCCTTTGCTATGACGCTTGAAATTTAGCTCTGAGGGCTTTTCCATTTTTCTAGATCATCTTTGAAATGTTTCTACGCCTTGATTGGAGTCCACCTGTGGTAAATTCATTTGTTTGGACATGATTTGGAAAGACACACTCCTGTTTATATAAGGTCTCACAGGTGACAATGCATATCAGAGCAAAAACAAAAGGCATGAGGAGGAACGAACTGCCTGTAGAGCTCAGAGACAGCACAGATCTCGAGAAGGGTACAAAAAAATTCTGCTGCACTGAAAGATCCCAAGAGCACAGTGGCCTCCATAATTCTCAAATGGAAGACGTTTGGAACAACCAGGACTCTTCCTAGAGCTGGCCGCCACACCAAACTAAGTAACTGGGGGAGAAGGGCCTTGGTGAGAGAGGTGACCAAGAACCCAATGGTCACTCTGGCTGAGCTGCAAAGATCCTGTGTGAAGATAGGAGAAACTTCCAAGTTTCAACCTTCACTGCAGCACTCCTCCAATCTGGACTTTATGGCAGAGTGGCCAGAAAGATGCCTCTCCACAGTAAAAGACACATGAAAGCCCGTCTCGAGTTTGCAAAAAAACACCTAAAGGATTCTCAGACTGTGAGAAACAAGATTCTGTGGTCTGATGAAACCAGGATTGAACTTTTTTGCCTCAATTCTAAGTGTCATGTCTCGAGGAAACCAGGCACTGCTCATCACCTGCCCAATACCATTTCTACAGAGAAGCATGGTGGTGGCCGCATCATGCTGTGGGGGTGTTTTTCAGTGGCTGGAACAAGAAGACTTGTCAGGTTTGAGGGAAAAAATAATGGAGCAAAGTACAGAGATATTTTTAATGAATCTGATCCAGAGTGCTCTCGACCTCATACTGGGCCGAAGGTTCACCTTCCAACAAGACAATGACCCTACGTACACAACTAAGACAACACAGGAGTGGCTTAGGGACAACTCTATGAATGTCCTTGAGTGGCCCAGCCAGAGCCGTGACTTGAACCCCCTCGAACATCTCTGGAGAGACCTGAAAGTCGCTATCCACCGACAGTCCCCATCCAACCTGACAGAACTTGAGAAAGCCAAACCCAGGTGTGCAAACCTTGTGGCATCATACCCAAGAAGACTGGAGACTGTTATCGCAGCCAAAGGTGCTTTAACTAAGTACTGAGTAAAGGGTCTAAATAATTATGTCAATGCAGTATTTTAGTATTTATTTTCAATAAATTAGCAAAGATTTCTAACATTTTGCTTTCAATTTGTCATTATGGGGTATTGAATGCAGAATGATGGGGGAAAAACTTGAATTTTTTTTATTTAGAACAAGGCCTCAACATAACAAAATGGAAAAAATATAAAGAGTCTGAAGACTTTCCGAATGCATTGTATTGTACTTTTACAGTATATTATATGCATTTCTGAAAGCATTATTCCTTTTTAACAACATTTCATAAATCTTCATAAAAGTTGGGTGTCTTGGCTTTACTATTATGAGCTAGTCACGCTGTTTTCATGCTTACATTCAGATACAACGCAACTTTTAAATGTCTGCTGGTTGCCGTTGGAAACAGACTGTGGATTATTATCATCATTTCTCTGTAAGGCATGCGACCAAACAACTGACACTTAACAGTTTAAGGACTCATGCACACGGCTAGACCACGTGAATAGAGGCTGTCCGGCCAGGGGCATATCTATAGGGGGTGCATAGGTTGCCTGGGGGGGGGAGCTAAAAGAAACTCTGCCCCATTTGCAGAGACCGGTATTATAAAATATATGTGATAGTTTGTGGCACTGTTACAGATTTTGTAATGGGGCCCAGAAGCTTAAAGTTATGCCTTATGCATTCGGCTTCTTAGTACGATTCTGCATGGCCTCCGTGCGCTGCTGTACAGGCTACTTATGTACATAGATATTCTCCCCTAAAATCAATGAATCCATATGCATCTGTATGAATTCAGAGGCATGCAGATGTACAATAAGGACCCATACACTTGTAGGCACGCCGTATTACGGCTCCATACAACTCGGAGGTTGTCCGAAGCTGTAATACATCTGTGTGTGCAAGCCCTAACTTTGATCTAAGTTCTTACACTGTTTTAAACTGCTCAGGAAAAATAAAAGCAGAGCTCTGATTGGTTGCTATGTTTAACAAAGAGAGTTTTACTGTTAGACAGTTTTGATAAATGAGGCCCATCGATATAAATTGCAAAGTAATTCATTTTATGTAAATTTCTTTCAACTGTGGAAAGTTGTAAATTGTTCAAAGCTGAAATTTTCTTTTAACCAAAAATTGTGAATACATAATTTATCAGCTACTTCTACATGCTAATACTGACAACTGATTGGCCAGCTATGTGACCTCTCATTTGCTCCTGAACCGTAGTGAATACTCAAAACTTCACCCTATTGACTTGTTGCTTAAAGGGGTTGTCCAGGATTATAAAAACATGGCTGCTTCCTTCCAAAAACATTGCCACACATGTATATGTGTGGTGTGGTTTCTAGTATTTCAGCTTATCTCATCTGAAGTGAATGGAGCTGCAATACCACACACAACCTGTGCACTGGTGTGGCACTGTTTTTGAAACAAAACAGACATGTTTTTCAAATCCTGGATAACCCCTTGCAACTTGTTCCAGAAAATTATTACGAGACACTAAACACATGAAAGGTATAATATAAAGCTATAATATAAGGCAAGAGCAGTAATCATTGAACATTGAGGCACATTTGAGGCTGTTTGCTGCCCTGTCCATACCAAATACCATATACTACTAAAGGAAATGGCCCTTAATAGCATGCCTGTCTCCTAAGGCGCAAGGGTCATGGCATCTCCTTGTAGTCCATAATTACATGAGGAGAAAGGCTGAGGGTTAAAAAAGAAACTGCATGTAAAATTAGTTGTATAATCTATTGGAGTGTAAGAAAATGATAACACGAAGGAGCTCTCCAAGGTACCAAATAGATTTAGAGCCGCAAAGGAACATATGATCTGACATATTATCCACTGTCTACATTTCACTGTCAGATCTACATTGTGTACGGATTGTCAGCTTGGAAATGTAAGACCAGATACACAATACAGATATAGTACTAGGGCTAGCGCACACTTATCGGGGAGGATCTTCAAGTGCATGTAATGTTTTCTTGTCAAGTGTAATGAGATGTCCAACGCATGGGAGAGCAAACCATGGATGACTGTGGATAAGTGTGAACTATGTCTAAATGTAACAACAGCCCTCAACAATATACTATTATTCTCAGCGGGTACTGAATTCACACAAACCATAGACATAACTCATATATAGACATATAAATGGAGCAGGTTTCTCAATGCATTAGAGTATGCAATTTAGTATACAGTACCCATACTTCATTATCTCCAGAACACAAGAGACACAGTTAAAAGACAAATTCAGCTCTGCAACTATTAATACTGTCTATTTATCCCCAAGTATCAGTTATTTATTCCATTCTATTACACTATATGCATTAATTTGATTTGAATACAGTTACAATGTATATGCATTACAGGGTTAGAATCAACTCCAGAAGGTATTGCTAACAGAGCTTACCATCATATCCAGTGCCTTTCACATTCACCGCTGGCAACCTAATGCTGTTGTGTACCACAAGAGACAGAAATTATTGATTCCGTATACAGCTGTCACCCAGGCCCTCTCAAAGCACTGGTTGATAGTGCGTACCAGTCCGGAATAGTCGAGTATCTGTCACACAGCCATTTCATTATAGGAAAACAAGGAAACAGCAACTCGAACGTTGTTCCTCCTTATATCCAAGAAGAATGTGAGGATTTTCCAGAAGGCAGAAAATAGCACATACATAAATATATATATATATATATATATATATATATATATATACAGTATATGTATATATATATATATATATATATATATATATATTTCAGTCTGAATTTTTCTGCTTCTTGACTTTTGTGAGTAGTCGCTGTTGTGTATAGATGAATATCTAGCACAAACTAGCTCTGTAATATATTTCTTGCTCTTGAAAGCAGCCTTAGTTTGTACAGTACATGCATACTGTACATGTATATAGATGAAATAAGATTAATTTGGATAAAAAGTACATTGCATTTTTCTACCTCCTTTGAAATTCTTTAAAGGCTATGGCACCTTTGTACTGAATTTATTTATTGTTCATTTGCTTACTAAATGCAAAATTAAACAATTTTCTAAAAAGTCTCAATTAAAAAAATTCTACCACTTTGATGCTGTAGAGTCAGTGTAACTCCTTCATCTAGCTAGTTTTCCTGCAAATTCTGACATAAATTGAACAGCACGCCGTTCATGTGGGGGCTAATCCTCTGCTCTCCCCTCTATTTTCTCAGTGTAAGCGATAGCAGCAGGCAGGGGGAGGAGGATGTACAGCAGATCAGAGTGTGGATAGGGAGAAAGCATCCAAGTCTTCAAAGAGGGTAGATCGAACAAGCTGTACTATATCAGAGTGTAAAAAAGGGAGGAAAGCACACAGGGCGATTAAGGAGAAATCACCCAGGCTGATGGTGTAGAGAGAAAGCAGTACAGGAATGAAGTTGTGCTAATGCATGAGAGCTAGTGAGGACTACAGTATCCTGTACACACAGACCTCACATCCAGAATGATTTACTGGGGGGCACAAGACACATGAGAAATGTCAGAAACTACGGTAGTAGCATGTTGCAAACTGAATCTAAGTAGGTTTTGAAAATGAATGAAAAAATGAAGATTGCAACCGGATTTTTTTTTTCTAATTGCTGGTAACCACTAACATATAAAAATAGAAAGATTTTTTTCCCATGTATAAGGTGTCCATAGCTTTTAAAGAGGATCTGTCACCAGGTTTCACAATAAAAAACTGCATGCATTATTAAATAGTTTTCTTAGACCTGATGAGACTGATGTACTTGCTTAAAAAAAATCCATGCCAGAATTGCTGTATAATTCTTTCTCAAATTTTTCTGCTCGATATTTTTATTAATCCATGTATAAGAATGAGATGAAGTATATGCATGATGTAATCTCAATCTCCTAGAATTGACAATCTTTTATCAGTGTCCCTTCTCCCCTGCACCATGTTGAAATCTCACACATGCTCAGTACAAGCTGCAGTTTCCCTGGTTCTGCAGTGAGGGGGACCTGTCTACCAGCAGCAGTTTTAGTGTGAAATTACAACTTCCAACTCCCATCTGCTGCTTTCTGTTAATGCAGAACCAGGGAGAAACTGCAGCTTGTGCTGAGAATGTGTGAGATTTCAGCATTTTGCGGGGGGAGGAAGGACACTGATAGGAGCTTATCAACTGTAGGTGGGAGGAAACTAAGTTTTTACTCATAAAATACTCATTTTAATATCAGACAGGAAAAGTTTGAGAAATGATTATACAGCCATTTTTATATTTGACAAAGGTTCTAAATAAATAATGGTGTGTATGTATGCTTGTGCATGGCCCATACAATAATACATCCTACATAAAAATTGGGGCAGAAAATATGCACAAGTCATATAGAAACAAATACAAATGAATTTATCTTAAGAGATCTTAACAATTATTTGCAGTCACATGAAAAATAATAAGTATACAAATGATGGTATAACATTAAAAGCAGGTGTACCCGGCAATAGAGAGTTGAACTAAGGCTTTGTTCACATCTGCTTCGGGTTTCTGTTCGCGGGTTCCGTCAGACCTTTCCGTCAGGGGAACCCACGAACGGAAACCAAATGGAAACCATAGCTTTCCGTTAGTATTACCATTGATTTGAATGGTAAAACTGTTGCTAATGGTTTCCGTTTATTTGATGGAATCAATAGCGCAGTTGACTACGCCTTTGATTTCGCCACAAAACGGAAACCATTAGCAACGGAACCGTTACCATTAAAATCAATTGTAATGCTAACGGAAAGCTATGTTTTCCGTTTGGTTTCCCCCGACGCAGATGTGAACGAAGCCTAAGGCCATGCACATATACACATTTCTACTTATGACGTTGGTAATGTGGATACACTGAATACACATTTGACAGCTATTGTAAAACATAACAGGATGAAATAGCTTCCTATTATGCTACACAGGCATTTCATTGTGACATATATGACTAATTTGTCAGCACGCTCTGGAATATCCAACTCTGACACTGCACTGCCAAATAGAAAAGATATGGTAGAGAATTATAGAGATGCATGGAATGTAGAAGAAGAGGAAACATACATTATATAAATCATTTAACTGTTTCTTTTGTGCATCATGTTAACTATAGGATTGGCATGCCCTCTAGGCAAATGGAGCTAATTGGCCAGATGAAGTCATGTGGTCCCCCTGGCCAATTTGCCCAACGGGATGCTCAATTTGCAGACAGTGCACTTTTTTTTCCCGTGAACACTCTAAATTGGGGTCTCATTAAAATGACAGAATCAGCTCTGCTACTCAGGCTAATGTACTGGCATATAGATCTATGATGGTACATTATAGTTAACAAATAAAGATGAAAAAGCAGTAAAATAAACAAAAAAAAAGTAATGTTAAATTAAAAAAAATCAGTATGAAGTCTCAAAACATAAAATAATATACACATATTTGGTAACATCATGAACGTAACAACCTGAACCATAAATTTATAGTATTATTTATTGTGTTCGGTGTATTCTGTAAACCCAAAAAAAATCGGAACTGCATTTTTGCCAAAAATTAAACATTTGTAGAATTTATATGCTAATGTACATACCAAAAAACGTCACCAACATAAAGTACAACTCATCCCACAAAGAACAAAATCTCATATAGCTACATCGAACAAAAAATAAAAAAGTTATGACAAAATTGGCCCGATCCTTAACCACTTCCCGACATATGACATACAGTTACGTCATAGCCGGGAAGGGGAAGTATGGAACAGGCTCACGCAGTCAGTTCGCTCCATACGATGCCGGTGTCGGCTGTATGTTACAGCCGACACTTCAGAGTAATTAGCGGCATCGCGCTTGAGCGCAATCCCGCTAGTTTAACTAGTTAAATGCCGCGGTCAATACCGACCGCAGCATTTAAATCTTGAGAAAGAGGGGGGCGACCCCCTCTAACAGCTCATCACGCCCCCCGCAACGCAATCGCGGGGGGCGATGGTTGCTATGGCTGCCTGGGGGCCTAATGAAGAACCCCAGGTTTGCCATCTTTGTACACCCATTAAGTCCTGCTTCTGGCAGGGCTTAATAGATGCCTGTCAGAATCCCGATATACTGCAATACATTAGTATTGCAGTATATCGTGCAAGCAATCTAACGATCGCTGGTTGAAGTCCCCTAGGGGGACTAATAAAAAAAGTAAAAATGAGTTAAATAAAGTAGTTTTTTCGTGTAAAAAAAAAAAAAATAATTAAAAGTTAAAAAAAAAAACTTTTCCCATTTTCCCCCTAGAGCATAGTAAAAAAATAAATAAGTAAACATAATTGGTATTGCCGTGTCCGTAAAAGTCTGAACTATTACAATATATCATTATTTAACCCGCACGGTGAATGCTGTAAAAAAAAAAAAATTGTAAACGCCAGAATCTCTATTTTTTGGTCACCTAATCTCCCACAAAAAATGAAATAAAAAGTGATCAAACCGTTGCATTTACACCAAAATGGTATTATTAAAAACTACAGCTTGTCCCGCAAAAAATAAGCCCTCATACCACTTAATCGACGGAAAAATAAAAAAGTTATGGCTCTCGGAATTTGGCGACGCAAAATAAATTTTCTTTTTTACACTTAGGTTTTTAATTGTAAAAGTAGTAAAATATAGAAAAAACTATACATATTTGGTATCGCCGTAATCGTATTGACCCGCAGAATAAAGTTAACATGTTGTTTTAATTGCATAGTGAATTCCGTAAAAACAGCGCGCAAAAAACCATGGAGCAATCGCTGTTTTTTTCATTTTCTACCCCACAAATAAAAAATTTCCAGTTTCCTAGTACATTATACGGCAAAATAAATGATGCTACGAAAAACGACAACTCGTTCCGCAAAAATCAAGCCCTCATAGTAGTATATCGACGGAAAAATAAAGACGCTGTGGCTTCTGGAATGTGGAGAGGAAAAAACGAAAATGAAAATCTGAAAGTTATTTAGGTCGGGAAGGGGTTAAGGAGTTAATGAATTTGTTTAGATGTTAACACCCTTTTTGCATAACCCTGTAAGAAGAATCATATTTAAATTAGTTACAATGCTGACAGAACACGCATACGACCAACAAAAGAAGTCAAAGCTTTGTCACTTTTAAAGCCTAGCACCGCAATATGCTGCTCTGTAGTGTGCAGGAGCTACTTCAGCAGAATTTTTTTTACTGTACTTCTTTCTTTTCAGTGGCACAAAATTAGATAGATTACCCAGAATGAGAGGATCTGATGTTCTCAAGCACTTTTGGTGTGTTCATATTTTCTGATTTCCAAGGAAATTGTCATCTGGCTCATGCAGAGCACAGTTGGATAGTGTGCCCTGTAACACGGATGCAAACAGACGAAATGTAAAATGATAATTTCTTACAAAGCTACATTGAGATTTCAGATGTGGAAAACGAAGGACAGACCCTGCATTACAAGCTAAACAGTAAGGGTATGTTCACACGCACAGGCGTTTTATGCCTCGAATTACGCCTGAAAAAACGGCTCCATTACGCCTACAAATACCTGCCTATTGCTTTCAATGGTTTTTACGATGTTCTGTTCCCACGAGGTGTCATTTTACGCGTCGATGTCAAAAGACGGCACGTAAAAAGACGCCCCCGCGTCAAAGAAGTGCATGTCACTTGTTGGGCCGTTTTTGGAGCCGTTTTTCATTGACTCTATTGAAAAACAGCTCCAATAACGTCCGTAAAGTACGCAGCGAAAAACGCAAGTAGTTACAAAAACTTCTGAAAATCAGGAGCTGTTTTCACTTGAAAACAGCTCCGTATGTTCAGATATATTTTGCTAAGCGTGTGAACATACCCTTAAAAGTAAACTATAGAGTACAAAATGGGTTTATGAGAGGAGAACCATTAAGGGCATGACCACACATGGCGGAATTCCTCCGCAACTGTCCGCATCAATGCCGCACCTAATCCGGGTTGCGGATTACGGCTGCGGATCTGCACAAAATGTGCAGAAAATTGATGCGGACTAGCTGCTGCGGACTGCGGGAAAAGTGCTTCCCTTCTCCCTATCAGTGCAGGATAGAGAGAAGGGACAGCACTTTCCCTAGTGAAAGTAAAAGAAATTCATACTTACCGCCCGTTGTCTTTATGACGCGTCCCTCCTTCGGCATCCAGCCCGACCTCCCTGGATGACGCGCCAGTCCATGTGACCGCTGCAGCCTGTGCTTGGCCTGTGATTGGCTGCAGCCGTCACTTACACTGAAACGTCATCCTGGGAGGCCGGACTGGAGACAGAAACAGGGAGTTCTCGGTAAGTACGAACTTCATTTTTTTTTACAGATACATGTATATTGGGATCGGTAGTCACTGTCCCGGGTGCAGAAACAGTTACTGCCGATCGCTTAACTCTTTCAGCACCCTGGACAGTGACTATTTACAGACGTCTCCTAGCAACGCTCCCGTCATTACGGGAGCCCCATTGACTTCCTCAGTCTGGCTGTAGACCTAGAAATACCTAGGTCCAGCCAGAATGAAGAAATGTCAAGTTAAAAAAGCAAGACGCATCCGCAGCACACATGACATGTGCATGACAGCTGCGGACTTCATTGCGGAACTTAGAATCTCCATTGAAGTCAATGGAGAAATTCCGCCATGAGTCCGCCACTGCTCCGCAACAGACAGAGCATGCTGCGGACACCAAATTCCGCTCCGCAGCCTATGCTCCGCAGCGGAATTGTACGCATCGTGTAAACGAACACTGCTAAATTAAAGTGAAAGTCAATGGAGAAACGGCTCCGCTGCGGATTAACGCTGCGGAGTGTCCGCAGCGGAATTTAAGTGGAATTCCGCCATGTGTGAACCCGCCCTAAGAAGGATAGTAAATGGGGAGGATAGATAGATGATAGATAGATAGATAGATAGATAGATAGATAGATAGATAGATAGATAGATAGATAGATAGATAGATAGATAGATAGATAGATAGATAGATATGAGATAGATAGATAGATATGAGATAGATAGATAGATAGATAGATAGATAGATAGATAGATAGATAGATAGATAGATAGATAGATAGATAGATAGATAGATAGATAGATAGATAGATAGATAGATAGATATGAGATAGATAGATAGATAGATAGATAGATAGATAGATAGATAGATAGATAGATAGATAGATAGATAGATAGATAGATAGATAGATAGATAGATAGATAGATACATTAGATACACACAGTTGTACTGTTCATGTCTTTTATTGAGCACATTAAGTAAACATCCACATGCTGGCAGAAAAAGTAGGTGAACTCTTGAATTCAATAACCTGTAGATCCCTTTTTAGCAGCAATCACCTCCACCAAATGTTTCCTGCAGCTGCAAATAAAATTTGCACAACTTGAGAAGGGAGTTTAGACCATTCCCCCCTGCAAATGTGTTTCAGTTCCTCAATATTTCTGGGTTGCCTTTGTGCACAGCCCTCTTCAGGTCATGCCACAGCTTCTCGATAGGGTCAGGACTCTGACTAGGTCATTCCAAAAACACAAATTTTCTTTTCCATCCAATCTTTAGTTCAATGACTTGTGTGCATTGGGTCATTGTCTTGTTGCATCACCCAAAGTCTCTTCAGTTTGGGTCATGGACTACTACCACTACATTGTCCTGTAAAATGTTTTGATACAGGCCCTGAGGCAACAAAGCAGACCCAAAAGAAGATGCTTTTTCCCAATGCTTTACAATTAGGGTGAGGTTTTAGTGTTGGTGTGCAGTTTTCTTTTTTCTCCAAACATAACATTGTGCAGTTGTGCTAAAAAGTTCTACTTTTCTCTCATTGCTCATAAAATATTTCTCATTGTGGAACATCCGGTTCTTTCTCACCTCTTCCAGGATTGTGTGTTGTGCTCTTGGAGTGATCTTAATAGGATGCCCACTAGTCCTGAATATTCTGCAATTGATGGCAATTTGTTTATCTGTGGATTGATGGAGGTAGATAAAAGCAATGGAGACCAGGTAAGATCCACTGTAAGAAAGCGTTATGCCACCACTGTCCCTTAAACCGCGGGGCATGCACGACCTTCCCCCCGCCGCCTCCCCCAGATCACCTCCCAGGCTCACACACAAGAGCCGTCCTAGCGCTCGTCCCTTTCCCCATCTCCCCGCCTCCCGTTTTTCCAATTTGCGCCCAGATGTCTAAAGTTACACAACTAAACCACGCCCCCTGGGAGGCCCTTATTACTGGCGCCAATTTTAAGCGCTCATATAGGCACTTGAGTCTTCTACACTATACACTGCACTGTCTCATGCTTACTCGAAAAAGGGGTTTTGTTTCCCCGAAAGGCGTTGTATTTTAGATATTTTTATCTTGTTTTTTATTGTGTTTTATTGTTCGTATACAATAAATAACTTCTACCAAACATCCGATTGACTTGCGGAGGATTTGCGCCTGGATGGTGTTGCTTTCTTACAGTGGATCCTACCTGGTCTCCATTGCTTTTATCTACCTGCATCTACTCCACGGCGAGGCTGGCACCTGACGCCCTAGGGATAACGACACCGGCACCATCCTTCCTAATAATCTCCCTCTGCAATAGTGTTGTGCACAACCGCTTAAGATGAGCCTCCATTTACCACGCTCAACAGAGAAAGCCATCTTTAACCTGATATACTCTTTGTAGCGCCTCTTTGTTCTCTCTGTTCTCATTTTTTTAACTTCTGTATACGCCATCTATTGATGTACACCCAGGTCTTTACCAATGTTTTTATAGCCTTTCCCAGTTTCATGTGTCTTTATAACATGTCTTCTGATATCTTTTTAAATGTTTGCCTTGAAGCATACAGAGCCATAATATGGCAGTGTGAAGGCTTTTAAGGAGTATTCCCAAATCACATATGGCAGGATGGGGTTAGGGTCCCACCTCTATCACACATTTATGGCATATCCTATTGATAAGTCATAAGTGTGTGAGTGTGGAATACCCTTTTAAGGTGGAATAGCTGTTTTGAAAACACAGTGGAATCCTCTTCCAAAGTCCTGTGTTTGAACTTTACTGTAACGTAATGGGAAAGCGGACCTGTGCCCAAACCTTGCTGCCCTTACATAGGGCATTATAGTCCAATGACAGATCCGCTTTGAGGGAAAGTTGTAAGTACACAGAAAAGTGCAAATACTGGCATGTAACATTTCCTCCACATATTGGCTATGATGTTCCATTTACTACTGTATATATAATTTACTGCAAGTAGCTTAATGTTTGGAGCAGGAAATGTCACTTATGTGAAATTTAGTTTTTAAATATTGCAGATTGTTTGTTTTTGCTTTAGCTTAGATAATCTCAGAACATGAGCTCAGGAAAGTTAAGATTTCAGAAGTTTGTGAGATTCTGTAAAAAAAACTTGCTCAAGGTGGACAAAATATCATAGTGCAATGACTTCATAGTGACAACAATTGTCAATTAGGATGCAGCAAACAGCGGCACTGCCCATTGTCAAAAAACTTCCCATCATTTCTTGTAGAGCTGTGATTTGGGTGATACAATATTTAAAAATTATCCTACCATAATTTATAGCTGATTTGCAGAGGATGTGCCCTACATGGAAATTAATGGAGTGAAAAAGTCTGTATTCGAACTACCATTGTTCAGTGGACTGTCATGTGGGTGTTCAAATTAGGCACCTTTCCCTAGTGCAGGGGCGTAGCTAAGGGATAGCAGGCGGGGCATGTGCCCTGGGTGCAACTAGGAGAGAAGGAAGGGCGGGCGCCGCAACGCCACTACTATACAGGTCACTACGGGGCCCGTGGCATGAGGGCATCTGCGGCCCCAAGTGACTGCCACATTTAATTGTATCTGCCTCCTTAGGACGCAGATACAAACAAATACCATGGCGGAGCCAGGAGCTAGGTCCTGGCTCTGCCATTCACTAAGGCACTGGGACAGAATCCCTGCACAGGCCAGCGCGATGATGTCAATGAATACGCAAGGATCCCAACTCATAGGCTGCTAAGGAGGCTCTGGAGCTGCTCTGTTACTCACAGGGAACAAGGTTAGGTGAGTATGTTTTTTTTAAAATTCGTTTGGAGGCTGTGTGTCGCTATCTACAAAGGGAGGCTTTGTGTCGCTATCTACAAGGGGGGCTGTGTGTTGCTATCTACAAAGGGAGGCTGTGTGTCGCTATCCACAAGGGGGCGCTGTGTGACACTATCTACAAGGGGAGTGTGTGGCACTATCTACAAGGGGGCTGTGTGTCGCGATCTAGAAAGGGGGCTGTGTGTCACTATCTACAAGGGGGCGCTGTGTGTCGCTATCCACAAGGGGGCACTGTGTGACACTATCTACAAGGGGTGTGTGTGTCACTGTCTACAAGGGTGGCTGTGTGTAGCTAACTACAAGGGGGGGTCATGTTTCGCTATCTACAAAGGAGGGCTGTGTGGCACTATCTACAAGGGAGGGCCATGTGGCACTATCTAAAGGGGGGGTTGTGTGTCGCTATCTACAAGAGCGGGCTGTGTGGCACTTTCTATAGGGGGGCTGTGTGGCACTATCTACAAGGGGGGCTGTGTGTTTTTATATTCAAGGGGGTGTGGCACTATCTACAGGGAGTGTGGGGCACTATCTACAAGGGGGGCTGTGTAGCACTATCTACAAGGAAGGGTGTGTTTGGCACTATCTATGAGGGGGGCTGTGTGGCACTATCAACAAGGGGGGCTGTGTGGCAGTATCTACAAGGGGGGCTGTGTGTCGCTATCTACAAGGGGGGCTGTGTGTCGCTATCCACAAGGGGGTACTGTTTGACACTTTCTACAAGGGGAGTGTGTGGCACTATCTACAAGGGGGGCTGTATGTCGCTATCTACAAGGGGGGCTGTGTGTCGCTATCTACAAGGGGGGGCTGTGTGTCACTATCTACAAGGGGGGCTGTGTGTCGCTATCCACAAGGGGGCACTGTGTGACACTATCTACAAGGGGAGTGTGTGGCACTATCAACAAGGGGGGCTGTGTGGCAGTATCTACAAGGGGGGCTGTGTGTCGCTATCCACAAGGGGGGCTGTGTGTCGCTATCCACAAGGGGGTACTGTTTGACACTATCTACAAGGAGAGTGTGTGGCACTATCTACAAGGGGGGCTGTATGTCGCTATCTACAAGGGGGGCTGTGTGTCGCTATCTACAAGGGGGGGCTGTGTGTCACTATCTACAAGGGGGGCTGTGTGTCGCTATCCACAAGGGGGCACTGTGTGACACTATCTACAAGGGGAGTGTGTGGCACTATCTACAAGGGGGGGCTGTGTGTAGCTAACTACAAGGGGGGCCATGTGTCGCTATCTACAAAGGAGGGCTGTGTGGCACTTTCTACAAGGGAGGGCCGTGTTGCACTTTCTACAACGGAGGGCTGTGTGGCACTATCTAAAGGGGGGTGTCACTATCTACAAGAGCGGGCTGTGTGGCACTTTCAATAGGGGGGCTGTGTGGCACTATCTACAAGGGGGGCTGTGTGTCTTTATATTCAAGGGGTGTGGGACTATCTACAGGGAGGCTAGAGTTACATTAAAAAAATGTAAAAAAATATTACTCCTCATTGACTGGTAGAGTAAGCAAACATGGCGAGGGGGAATGAGATGTCGGGACAGAAGTTTGGGGGGGGGCCACACTGAATCTTTGCCCCGGGTGCAGGAGAACCTAGCTACGCCTCCGCCATACTAAAACACCAAACACTTTGCATCCATCACAAATAATCTGACATGGTCAGATGATTTGGGATAGCGACAAGGTATGTTTTTCCCACAGTTGAGGCCCTTTTACACCGGCCAATTATCGGGCAAAGCAGAGTTACACATAATTGCCCTGTGTAAACAGGGGAACGAGCGCTTGTCCCCATACTAGCTCCTTGTGAATGGATCAAAGGAGCGCTAATCAACGAGCCGTCTCGTTGATCGGCGCTCGTTTACACGGCCCACATCGGGCCGTGTAATACCACTTGCAATGCATTCATGATTTTATCGTGACTTGTGGGCGACGCTGTATCACTGTGGAGCTTTAGCCTTAGGGTATGTTCACACGGCCTATTTACGGACGTAATTCGGGCGTTTTTGCCCCGAATTACGTCTGAAAATAGTGCCTCAATAGCGCTGACAAACATCTGCCCATTGAAAGCAATGGGCAGACGTTTGTCTGTTCACACGAGGCGTATATTTACGCGCCGCTGTCAAATGACGGCGCGTAAATAGACGCCCGCGTAGAAGAAGTGACCTGTCACTTCTTTGGCCGTAATTGGAGCCGTTATTCATTGACTCCAATGAATAGCAGCGCTAATTACGGCCGTAATTGACGCGGCGTTCAAGCGCCTGCACATGCCGGTACGGCTGAAATTACGGGGATGTTTTCAGGCTGAAACATCCCCGTAATTTCAGCCGTAACGGACGCCCTCGTGTGAACATACCCTTAGAGTTCATGTAAAAACGAACTCTGTTACATAATGTGCTATTTCTTTTGCTTGTGTTTTTTTCCAATCATTTCCTAATTACAAGAGCCTGGACTGAATTAATAAAATAAAAATAATCTCTTATTATTAGATAATTATTTAGCAAAATATAAAATAGCAGAAGATGCCAGATTGTGTTGTGTTAACATATTAGGATGATGGACCTGGCTGTCAGGTGTGCTGTAGAGTGTTAGTCTGCATGTATTTATTTATAATGTAATTTCTACATTTTATATATCGCATTATATTTTCAGTAGTAGAATCTGTTTATTGTAACTAATTTACTACACATCTAATCTCCCCAGAGTCGGGCTGACTGCGTAATACCTTGATTTTTATGCAAAGGCATATGGGTCCTTCAGGAGAAGGGGTGAGCTCAAGCTGGTCTCATCCCCATTTTAATGGGTGGAGTAAATGTGTGCATGACACCCCATCTCCACAGGCATTATAGGGTGGGTTGAAATGCTTCATGGTTGTCTCCACTTCTCTTGAAGAAGGAATGGACAGGGACATAGCTCTTAGGGGTGCAGTTGTGGCAGTCGCACCTGAGCCCTGGTACCTAAGAGGGGCCCAAAGACATGGCACATGGTAGGTGGGAGGCTCTGTTACAGACTTTGCATTGGGGGCATGAGCTTCAAGTTCAACTATGGTGATGAAGGAAAGCTGAAATCGGTTAGTAAAAGATGAATGAAGGAATAAAATCACTAAGGAACATTGGTTAACTATTATGTATCTACTTCTACGGTTAAAATCGTATTGATTATCAACCATGCTCTTTCTCCACAATTTCTTAAAAGTGAGGATTGGCTGACTCTAGAAGCTGCTGTCGAGAGTGTTATAATGTGCAATAGTGCTGCTGTTACCATAGAGACACAGCATCTGCTGATAAGAATTCTGCAGGCAATCTAGTTGCTTGTAATATACAGTAGGTTATAAAACTGAAGACTCAATCCATAACTTGATTCGTGACAGACAATTTCTAAACATCATAGCCCATACAAAGTCAACGCTTCATGCCACTTTTAGTAAAAACAATTTTAAAAAAACAATCCCGTTTTCTATTGCATTGGTTTAAAGTCTACCTTCCATTTCAAAAATAAAAATTGGTGACAGAGACAATAAGTAGTAATAGTTCATTTGAATTGGCGCCATATTTCCTCCAGGGGATGCTGGGAGTTCCAGGAACTGGAACAGCGATGATCAGCTGATGACTAGGGCAGCTTTTCTTTAACCCCTTCAGGACACAGCCTGTTTTGGCCTTCAGGACACAGCCAAGTTTTTCAAATCTGACATGTTTCACTTTATTTTTTTGGTAATAACTTGGGAATGCTTTTACCTATCCAAGCGATTCTGAGATTGTTTTCTCGTGACACATTGGACTTTATGTTACTGGCAAAATTTGCTCGATACATTAAGTATTTAATTGTGAAAAACACTAAAATTTAGCGAAAAATTGCAAAAATTAGCATTTTTCTAAATTTATATGTATCTGCTTGTAAGACAGATGGTAGTACCACACAAAATTGTTGCTAATTAACATCACCCATATGTCTACTTTAGATTGGCATCGTTTTTTGAACATCCTTTTATTTTTCTATGACATCACAAGGCTTAGAACTTTAGCAGCAATTTCTCACATTTTCAAGAAAATTTCAAAAGGCTATTTTTACAGGGACCAGTTCAGTTGTGAAGTGGATTTTAGGGCCTTATATATTAGAAACCCTCAATAAGTCACCCCATTTTAAAAACTTCACCCCTCAAAGTATTCAAAACAGCATTTAGAAAGTTTCTTAACCCTTTAGATGTTTCACAGGAATTAAGGAAAAGTAGATGTGAAATTTTCAAAATTTTTTTTTTTTTTGCAGAAATTCATTTTTCATCTATTTTTTTTGTAATGCAGAAAGTTTTACCAGAGAAACGCAACTCAATATCTATTGCCCAGATTCTTCAGTTTTTAGAAATACCCCACATGCGGCCCTAGTGCACTTATTGACTGCAGCACAGGCCTCAGAAACAAAGGAACACCTAGAGGATTTTGGGGCCTCCTTTTTTATTAGAAAATATTTTAGGCACCATGTCGGGTCTGAAAGGCTCTTGCGGCACCAAAAGAGTGGAAATCCCGCAAAAGTGACCCCATTTCGGAAACTATACCCCTTGAGGAAATTATCTAGGGGTATAGTGAGCATTTTGACCCCGCAGGTTTTTTGGAGAAATTATTGGAAGTAGGCCGTGAAAATGAAAATCTACATTCTTTCAAAGAAAATGTAGGTTTAGCTAATTTTTTCTAATTTCCACAAGGACTAAAAGGAGAAAATGCACCACTACATTTGTAAAGCAATTTCTCCCGAGTAAAACAATACCCCACATGTGGTAATAAACGGCTGTTTGGACACACGGCAGGGCTTAGAAGGGAAAGAGCGCCATTTGGCTTTTGCAGCTCAAATTTAGCAGGAATGGTTTGCGGAGACCACGTCGCATTTGCAAAGCCCCTAAGGGACCAAAACAGTGAAAACACCAAAAAAGTGACTCCATTTAGGAAACTACACCCCTTGAAGAATCCATCTAGGGGTGTAGTGAGCATTTTGAACCCACAGGGGTTTCATAGATTTTATTAGATTTGGGCAGTGAAAATAAAAAAAAATCCTTTTTCTTCAATAAGACGTAGTTTTAGCTGAAAATGTTTCATTTTCTCAACAAATAAATGAAAAAAAGCACCACAACACTTGTAAAGCAACTTCTCCTGTGTATGGCAATACCACATATGTGGTCATAAACGGCTGTTTGGGCACAGAGTAGGGCTCAGAAGGGAAGGAGCGCCATTTGGCTTTTGGAGTACAGATTTTGCTGGATTGGTTTCTGGGCGTTATGTCGCATTTGCAAAGTCCCTGTGGGACCAAAACAGTGGATCCCCCCCAGAAGTGACCCCATTTTGGAAACTACACCCCTCAAGGTATTCACTTAGGGGTGTAGTGAGCATATTAACACCACAGGTGATTGGTAGAAATTGGTGTGCACTCGATGTTGCAGACTGAAAATGGGATTTTTTTCTATAGATATGCCAATATGTGGCGCCCAGCTTGTGCCACTGGAGACACACACCCCAAAAATTGTTAAAAGGGTTCTCCCGGGTATGGCGATGCCATATATGTGGAAGTAAACTGCTGTTTGGGCACACTGTAGGGTTCAGAAGGGAGGTAGCGCCATTTGGCTTTTGGAGCGTGGATTTTGCTTGTAGTAGTTTTGTATTGAGTCTTACTGGTGTTTCCGTTTATAATGTGCGGGTACATGTAAGCCGGGCAGAGTACATCAGGGGCATAGTCAGGTGGTATAATAATAGGGTAAACAAAAACAATAAAATAATCCATAGATGTGTGTTACGCTGTGACACAATCCTTTCTGCACAGGCCGGTGTCTCACTGATATTTGGCGTCCTTTCTTATGCCCCTTTTGGTCCACACTCCGCACCTTTGCAGTTTGAGGAATTTTGCTGAGAAGTGTTTTCCTGGTATAATACGGGCACCGTCGCTTCCAGCAGATATGTTTGGACCCTCCCCTTCCTGGTTCCCTAATTTTAGGGGCCTTGATAATTCGCCACTTGAAACAGAAGAAATGTTTCCCTCGGGCCGGAACAATTGCATATTTTTATTTCCTGGCTTATTGGAGCCATAACTAATTTTATTTTTTCATAGACGTAGTGGTATGAGGGCTGTTTTTTTTGCGGGACGAGCTGTAGTTTTTATTGGTACCATTTTGGGGTACATGCGACTTTTTGATCACTTGTTATCCTTTTTTTTTGGGAGGCAAGGTGACCAAAAAACAGCAATTCTGGCATTATTTTTTTTAATTCTTTTTATACAGCGTTCACCAATCGTTATAAATTACATGTTACCTTTATTCTGCGGGTCAGTCCGATTCCGACGATACATAATTTATAGAACTTTTTTATGTTTTACAACTTTTTGCACAATAAAATAACTTGTAAAGAGAATGGATTTTTTCTGTCGCCATGTTGTGAGAGCCATAACGGTTTTAATTTTTCCGTTGACGGAGCTGTATGAGGGCTTATTTTTAGCGAGACGAGTTATAGTTTTTATAGGTACCATTTTTGGATACATGCGACTTTTTGATCACTTTTTATTTCAATTTTTGGAAGACAAAGTGACCAAAAAATAGCAATTATGTCAGTATTTTTATTTTTTTTACGGCGTTCACTGTGCGGAATAAATAACATAATATTTTTATAGTTAAGGTCGTTACGGTCGCAGCGATACCAAATATGTATGACTTTATTCTTTTTTTCAATAATAAATGACTTGATAAAGGAAAAAGGGCGATTGTGTTTTGTGTTATTATTTGAAACTTTTATTGTATGTTTTACAACTTTTATTTTTACTTTTTTTACACTTTTCTTTAGTCCCACTAGGGGACTTGAAGGTCCAACTGTTTGTTTGATGTTCTAATACATTGCACTACCCATGTAGTGCAATGTATTAGAACTGTCAGTTGTTCACTGACAGCAAGCCGATCAGGCTCCTCCTCCGGGCGGGGCCTAATCGGCTAACGTAATGGCAGATAGGAAGCCTTTGTTAGGCTTCCGGTTGCCATAGCAATCGCCCCCCCCCCCGCAACAATCGGCCCCCGCAATCGCGTAGCGGGGTGCCGATGTTGCTATAACAACTTAAATGTGGCGGTCACTATTGACTGCCGCAATTAAGGGGCTAATCGGTTCGGATCACCGCTGTGATCCAAGCCGATGTTTTCCCCCAGTACTAAGGCTGCTAGTAGGGAGATGCCGGGCTGCGGGGAGCGTCTGTGTGCTCTGTTAGGAGCACACGTGGATTAACGGGATGCAGGCACAACGACCAGCTTTGTAGCCCGTTAATCTACGTGGGGTGGTCGTGAAGGGGTTAAAGAAGTAGCTGTCTTAATGAAACAACCCCTTTAATATAAGGTATATCGCTGCAATAGCAGTTGAGCGGTATGGGGGCTTATTTTTTGCGGGACAAGCTGTAGTTTTAATTGGTACCATTTTGGGGTACATGCTATTTTTTGAGAACTTTTTATTCCATTATTTTGCAAGCCAGGTGTCCAAAAACCAGCAATTCCAATAATGTTTTTTTTTTTACAGTGTTCACCGTGCACTATAAATGACATTTTACTTTATTCTGTGGGTCGGTACGAATACGGCGATACCATATATATATATATATATATATATATATTTTTATGTTTTGCAGCACAATAACATCACTTTTTTATAAATAATTTTTTTTTTTTGTGTCACCATATTCTGAGAGCCATAACTGTTTTATTTTTCAGTAAAAAAAAAGCTGTGTAAGGGCTTGTTTTTTGCAGGACGGGTTGTAGTTTTTATTGGTACTATTTTGGGGTACATGCGACTTTATGATAAAAAAAATTGTGATTCTGCCATAGTTTTAAATGGATTTTTTTGGGGGATGTTTACCCTGCGGGAAAAATAACATTATAGTTTTATCGTTTGGGTCGTTACGAATGCGGTGATACCAAATGTGTATTTTTTTTACCTTTTTTCCTATAAGACTTCATTTTTTTCCTATAATTAGACTTATTATAGGGGAAAAAAGTAGTTCTTGTTTTTTCTAACATAACTTTTGTTTTTACACTTTTGTTTTTACACTTTTATTAACTTCTTTTAACTTCTTTTTCTGTCCCACTAGGGGACTTGAAGATTTGCAGCTCCGATCGCTGCTATAATACATTACACAACCTACGTAGTGTAATGTATTATAACTGTCATTGTGACATGGCAGTCACTCTGACAGGAAGCCTAGGAGGACCAGCCAGAGACTGGACGTCCTAGGCATCTGTACATGGCAACCCGGAGGCCATTGTCTGGTCTCCGGTTGCCATGACAACCACCAGCAGCCCCACAATCATTTAGTGGGGGCTGCCGATCTGCTTCAAACCCCCTAAATGCGGCGATTGCAATCGCTCGCCGCATTTAAGGGGTTGATTGCCGAAATCAGCGGCGATGGACCGCTCCCGGCAAGACTGGAGTGTCAGTTGTCGGCGACAGCTGACCTCCCGGTTCCCGGACACAGTGCATTAGGACAGTGTACACCGGGAACCACTCCGCAACTGTACGTCCTGGTGTGGGAAGTAACCCCTCACCATGACGTACAGTTGCAGTGCAGCGCGGGAAGAGCGCGTTAAGCAATGTGACCACAGCTCTGTGGCCAAGACATTCTAAAGCAATGTCAAGTTGCTCTGTCACGCTAGAAATACTGCATGCTAAGTGTTGGGATCCTTATGTGTAGGCCTTCACACAGGGCCTGTTTCCATGTAGCACTAGCCTATTGAAACATACTGCATTAATTCTAAAATGGCAAACACTTGGCCAACTTTGTCTTTTGCATTACCTGTGAAAATGTCATGGATTAATTCAGTAACTTTAAAGAGTTAAAATTGCAATAATACTGTATATTAAATTCCATTGTTAAAGCGGATCTGTCACTTCAATATGCAGTACAGGGACAAGCCTCCCTGTCCCTCCTCACAGTGAATGACGGGCTGCAGACACACAACAGTTAATCGTCAATCACTGGGAGAAGGGCAGGGGAGGTGAGGAGTGGCGGAGTGAGCACACTCCTCATGAATACATCGGGCTCATAACTATGGGTCCGGTGTATTCTTTGATCGTTCCTATTTGTTAAATGAGACAATATATCTTTTTTGTGTAAATTTGGCTAATTGGAGAACAGGCTGGTCCCTGTAATATGCTCCCCTCACCTAGTACAGCATAATGAGGTGACAGATCTGTTTCAAGATCTAAATCACATACTGTATCTAGTATAGTTATGGGACTATGCAACACATTATGCATTTTATCAACCACTGCAGTTCAAATATATAATTTCATTCTTATGCAATAACTCATCTTACTTATATAAAACAGTAATACAATACTGTAGCGAGCAGCAGAATAGCCAAGCAATACAGAAAGTCATACAGAACCAAGCGTAGCTTATAAATACTATATAAATGGAATGTGGGGGAATAAACCCCCTGATACCATGTCACTCTCTATCATTGAGAACATTCCTTTTTATCTCATATCTACGAAGAAACTGGCACAACTGAATAGCGACATATTCTTCTTTCATATTATCTCATATCTGAATTACAAATGGAATTCTATTCTGATTCTTTCTTTACTCTGGTGTTAAAATAATGTTATCCTATAGATTTCATAACGCTATTCTTTCTCAGTAAACATCAATATGTTGAACTTTAAGACCAAGGCCAATATTCCTATTTGTTTTCTGTCAGAGATTTCTACAGTATCTGTCTTGATGTATGCATTCATCCCAACCGTCCTGGATCCAGCAGGACAGTCCCGGATTCCAGGTGATGTCCCGCTGTCCCGAGGTAAATGTCCTGGTTTGAACTGTGTCTGCGTTCTCAGGAAGCAGATACAGTTGAATCCCATGGTGGAGCAGGATGCCGTAAACTCCTTGCTCCACGATTCACTGTGTGATGCCTGCCGTGAGCGGCTTGGTGAAGACAGATGCGATGCCATTATATCATCGCGCCTGTCTGCGCCAAACCACACACAGCACAGATCGGAAGAGACCTGCAGAGGGATTGTGTTCCATTTGTCGTGGGAACGGGGCTAGGCGAGTATTTATTTTATTATTATTATTATTAAGAGGCACTATGTGGGCATTATACTCTGTGTGGGGGCACTATGGGGGCATTATACTGTGTGGGGGGACTATGGGAGAATTATACTGTGTGTTGGGAACTATGGAGGCATTATACTGTGTGGTGGGAACTTTGGGGGAATTATACTGTGTGTGGGGGCACTAAGGGGGCATTATACTATGTACGGAGGCACTATTGGAGAAGTATACGGTGTACGGAGGCACTATTGGAGCAGAATACAGTGTAGAGGGCACTATGGGGGCATTAGTTGTCACTCTTTATAATCGTTGAAAGTTTGGAGGTATGTATATGTTGTAAATATTTGGCAGCAAGGGTTAAGCTGAATTACAATTTAATGGTGCATCCCAATAGTATTAAACCCATACTTTAAAAGCTGAATTATTGATTGCAAAAATCATGTTTTTTACTATTTTAACTGCATAGTGGTGTGATGAATATAAAGCATGCTGCTGAGTTTATAACTATGTGCAATGTTTGTAAGATCAGAAATTTGTGCTCAAAATTCATTTTAGACTTTCAATTTCAGTGATAGAAAGAAGATGGCTTGTAATGTGAAGATCGGGTGGTGTAAGGACAATGTTTGCAGGGTAGTTGTAGGAAGATGGAACAAAGACAAGGATGATGGCAAATAAAGTATTTTTTCTCAGTGCAGTGTTAGGGTATGTTCACACGATGAGAGGCATTTACGTGTGAAAAGACAGACTGTTAACAGCTGCCTCGTTTCACACGTAAATGCTCCTCCTCGCATTCTGCGAGCCGTCTGAGACGCTCGTAAATCTTGAGCTGTGCTTCATTGAGTTCAATGAAGAACAGCTCAAATTACGTGGCAAAGAAGTGCCCTGCACTTCTTTGCCGAGGCAGTCCATTTACGCGTCGTCGTTTGACAGCTGTCAAACGACGACGCGTAAATGACAGGTCGTCTGCACAGTACGTCGGCAAACCCATTCAAATGAATGGGCAGATGTTTGCCGACGTATTGTAGCCCTATTTTCAGGCGTAAAACGAGGCATAATACGCCTCGTTTACGCCTGAAAATAGGTCGTGTGAACCCAGCCTTTTACGCTAAGATAACAAAAGTCCACAGCAAATCCAACCCAGACTCCGCAGGGAATTCCGGCTGAAAGTACACACCGAATCATGTTTTATTTGGTGCAGACTTTCAGCTGGATTTGCCGTTACGGAGAAGAAGACGGGAGGAAGGAACCAAATAGGGGGTTAAAAAAAAATAAGCCAGGGGAGGTGAGTATAGTCTTTTTTTATTTTAAAATAGAAGGAGATTTTTTTCTTCTTCAGCAGTATTGGTATGTCCACATCCTTACAGTCAGACATCAAAATTGCTGTCATGGGACTGCTTCACCCGTCAGCAGGGGGCACCTGGTAAGTATATATATGGGGCCCCTGGCAAGCACTCTTTATGAGGGCACCTGGTAGTCAATGTTCATGGGAAAATCTGGTAGGCACTATTTAAGGTGTCAGTGTGACTGTCATTGCTATGGGGACACAATGTCCGCTATGGAGCACTACAATTGGCATTTCTTGTCGCATCCAAAACATTTGCGCGTATGTGCTGCCAAAGAGAGGCAGCTTGTGTTACCAGAAAATAATAAAGAACGATGTGCTGCTACAGAGGGTGCAGATGTGCTGTAGTAGAAGAGAGTCCATGTACAAACATCTGTATATGTAATAGACTGTGCTTTTACTGCACTTGATCAGTATTGTATTCTTTTGTCTGAGTGCATTATTCGATGTCCAGCAAACCCGCGAGTTTGTAAATGCAATTTGGTTACTGGTAATATTATTTGATTACTGTATGGAAGTTTTTTTTAGTTACTTTATGGTGCTGATATTTGATCACTGTATGGCAGTATTATTTAGGATTTGTATGTTGATATTATTACATCACTGTATGACAGTATTATTTTGAGGTATAATAAACACATTATACCCTTATCTATAGTGTCTATAACAGAGGGCAAATTATTTAGGGGTGGGCATAAAGCAGAGCTCATACCTACCACCGTAATTCTTATACATTACTGTAAGTAAACAAAATATGAACTCTCAAATCAATCTTTCTAAACATTTTACAGACGTTAACATTGCTGTCCCAGGTACTTCAGCTAACAAGTTCCACTTAATTATCACCACTTAGACACCTAGCTAAGAAAAATACCATAAACAACATCCTTTTCTGTGAAAATACTAAGACAGAAACAATGTTTCCTCCTTGAGTGAATATAGTACTATCCCATCTGTTTTGTGGCACGCCAATGAGCGAATATGAAAACAAATGAGCCCTTGAGGGCATATCATTTTGCAAATTAAAATCTTAATTGTTTTGCAGGGATGAAAACATTTAATATATTTAGAGCCTTGTATAGAATTATAGCCTCATTTTGTGCAATTGCATTAATATAATTGCTTTATATTTCTTTCTGGTGTCTAAAAACTGCTTCATCCGTTTGCAATACTTACATATTAATAAAGGAAAAAAAAATCCTATTTTTTCTATAATGAGTCTGCTTGAGAAATAGCATGCTGAAGCACAAATTGTGTGTGCAAACTAAAATAACTAAAAATATACATTAAAATTATTCCAAAATATTTGAAAATATATTTCAAAACTCCCCAGAATTCCCTTGATAGTACAAAAAATAAATAAAAAACATCAACTACAATAAGGATATCTCTAAAACACTAGGAAACGTTTTATTACAATACCTGTTGGAGCAATAGTTCTTAAATGGACTAAAATTTGTAATGGCTGGAAAACTTATTTCATTTAGTACTATGAATAACGAAAAATCGGAGATATTGGTAATATTGATGGATAAAATATGGAAACTATACTATAACATGTAGTGTATACGGGGAATCCATCCAACCATTGCCAATGTCTCCTTTAGGCTAGGGCGCCGTGATCATGTGACCTTAATGTGGGAATGAGAGGACACCCAAAGGGAAGCTGCAGTGGGTGCTAGGTGTTCTGAGAAGTGCACCACTAGATTCTGTTTTATTTTGTAAGAGCAGAAAAACATTTGAAAGCAATACATGACTGCAAGGGGTTGTCCCTTTTTAGACAAACCTTACTTGTTAGAATGATCCAACGACAAAAAGCTGATCATAAAGTGTCCCCCTGCTGAGACCCCGGCAATCAGCAGTAATATTTGGGGAAACCTGTCAGTAAGTGTTCAATTTCCCTGCAGCTCCACTACAGGGGAAATAAAGCATTACACAATACTCATTTAAATCAATAGGTTATCTGTGTAATCCAGGACAGGACAGTTCCTCCAGTGCCATAGGATCCTGATCAGGGAACCTCTCTGTATTAACTCAAAATTCCCTAATGGGGTATATGAAAATGGGGTTTCTAAACTGGACAATCACTTTAAGGTGTGGAGTACTTGATAGGTGGAGTCTAGGGCACCAGACATCTGTGCTTACAGGCTAATGAGATGTAAATCCAGTTCTGCATGTAAAGGGGGTTTTACACAGGACGATTATCTGGAAGATGAGCGTTAATAAAACGCTCACTGCCGATAATTGCCGTGTGTAAACAGGCGAATGATCAGCAGATGACCGAGCAAACGCTCGATCATCTGCTTGTCGTATCGTTTTAAAAAAGTAAAATATTATCGTTGTCGGCAGCACATCACGCGCTGCCGACATGATAATAATGGATGGGATGAGCGATCGGAGTAACGACCGCTCATCCCCATCCATAGCTCTGTGTGACAGGGGCAAGTGAGTGCCGCGATCATCAATGTTTCATTGATCGGCGCTCACTGCACCGGCCGCTTATTGGCCGGTGTAAAAGGCCCAAACTTTGAAACTTCTTTGAAACAGAATGTCTTGTCACTGCTGATTCTCTGATTTGGTTTACTAAGAGGAGACGCATGCATGAGTTCATTATAATCTGTGGTTTGCTTCATTCTGGTTAGCCACATACTGGTAAGAATGTATGGGATTAGAAAAACATAGTTATTTTCTTTCAGAAACAGTGCCTGGGCAGTGTCAACTAAATGGGGCTCTAATCTCATAAACCCCTTTAAAGTTATTAGCGCATTTTACAGATCATCTAAATGAAAAGATTTATTTTAAACAGCTATGAGGAAACATACCGCAGATATGACTGGCACCTTGTATTTGGTTTTGTTTATATGCTGAAAGTCTTGTATGCTGGATAAGCACTTTTGTACTGTAATAAATCCAAGCGTGGACTTTAAAACTGAACAGTATCAGCATTTTCATGCCAACCGCAACCCCACATATGCACAAATGCTGAAAAAAAATCATTTGAAAAAAAAATAATAATATATATATACCCACATACCAACATACCCACTAAAATACTTTTACAAGATCAATGGGTGCCAGACTACCAGGTGTCCAGGATTATTGGACAAAAATGATTTTTAACCCACAGGATTGGAGGACGGCTGATGTTGTACCAATATTTAAGAAGGGTAAAAAGGTGGAACCGAGTAACTGCCGTCCAGTAAGTTTGACATCTGTGGTATGTAAAATATTTGAGGGTATTCTAAGAGATGAATTATAAAAGTATATAGCAGAGAAAAGTCTAATTACCTATAACCAGCATGGATTCATGAAAAACAGGTCGTGCCTAAACAAAAGGCTCAGCTTCTATGAGGACGTAAGTGCAAATCTGGATGTTGGTCATGTGACTGATGTGATTTATTTGGATTTTGCAAACGCATTTAATACTGTTCCACACAACAGTCTTGTTTTGAAGCTACAGACACAGGGACTGGGGGAACATGTATGCAAGTGGGTAAAGAATATGTTAAGGGACAGAAAACAAAGAGTCATTATAAATGGAAACTACTGAAAATGGGTTGAAGTCAGCAGTGGGGTACCACAAGGATCGATGTTAGGTTCAATTATTTGTAATCTCATTATTAATGACCTTGTGGATGGGATTGATACCGAGGTGTCAGTTTTTGCTGATGATACAAAACTTTGTTGGATACTTAAAACTCAGCTTGACTTTAAAATATTACAGAAAGACCTAGATAAGTTGGCAGCATGAGCAAAAACATGGCAGATGAAATTTAATGTTGATAAATGTAAAGTAATGCACTTAGGGCGCAATAATAGTATTAATACATATACGTTAAATCGACTAAAACTGGGGATAACGGAACAGGAGAAGGACCTGGGCGTTCTGGTAACAAATAAGCTAAGCAGCAGCACTCAATGTCAGGCCGCAGCTGCAAAAGCAAATAGGATTTTAGGGTGTATAAAAAGAGAGATAAAACCCAGGATTCAAATGTAGTATTACTTCCCTATAAATCCCTTGTAAGGCCACATCTAGAATATGGAATTCAGTTTTGGGCTCCACATTGTAAAACGGACATAGGAGAACTGTAGAGGGTTCAAAGGCGGGTAACTAGATTATTAAATGGGATGGGAGGTGTCGCTTACAATGAAAGGCTAGAAAAATTGTGCTTGTTCAGTTCGGAAAAAAGACGTCCTAGAGGGGATCTTATTAATATGTATAAGTATATGTGTGGTCAATACAGAGAACTAGCACATGATATGTTCCTTCCAAGGATCCTACAAATGACCAAGGGACACCCATTGCGTGTGTAAGAAAGAAGTTTCAGGCATCCATATAGAAAAGGGTTCTTTACAGTTAAAGTGGTCAAGCTATGGAATGCCCTTCCCCAATAGGTAGTGATGGCAGATACTATGTCAGCATTTAAAAAAAGGCTAGATGATTATTTATTTACTAATGGCATTGAGGGTTATAGTTAATCAAGCAATGAATGACGGGTAACTTATTGAGAAAGGTTGAACCTGATGGACCTGTGTCTTTTTTCAACCTATGTAACTTGTAGATGCAGAGGACCTTCAGGATAAAAACTCAAAATATATTACTATAACTTTACAATAAATCCAAATTTAAATTCCAAATTCCTGACTGCCAGACTTTTGTGATTATCAGCACACGGATAAAGAGAATTTTACTATATATGTTCCCCCACCCTGACAACTCCTATCAATCCCATCCCACCCACACTCTACCAAATCCCTATCAAGAGGCATTCCGTGCAGCGCCTGCCCCATCCTTTCACATAAAAATCAGATTACTAGGAAACCAGTTTCCACACCTGCTCACAAGCTGGTAGAAAGGAAACATACTGGATAATAAAATTATTTTGCACATGGTTCCTTTAAATCCAGTTAAAACACTTTCACATACATTTTATAATTTGATTTCTCTCTGCAGTATAAGCAGCACTTTGATGACAATTTACCATTTTGCATCATTTCTCATTTATGTCGATTAACTATTCACCTCAAAGTTTAGGTTCATCTCTTAACTCAATATGCGTTCTGACAGGAACATATGTAAATGTAATGAGCTTATTATCTTGTCACATTTTTAAAGCGCTGTTTACGAAACACATTTCAGGAACATTATTCTACGTGTTTAGGAAGAAGACAGGATATTAAACTTGTCAGGCTATGTAGCTGCTTTGACTTCAACACATTGTGTCTAAATATCTGACCATGAAAGACTGTAGACCAATATTTTTGTATTGTTCCGCCGCATCTAAGATGAAAAATAAAACAACTTTGCATATTGTCTTAATTAAAAAAATCTCCCACTGTTTTGTGTCTACAGCTCCTATGGAGAACTATGAGTCTCTATGGCAACATAATATACAAACAAACCCTGTGAAGTCTAATCCTGCAGTCGGATTGCCATGCATCATTCCTCTACTTCTTGTTAACCTACTAAATGTTAGTAAGAAGTAGGGAACAGATGGAAGACAGAGTAACTGCAGGATCAGACTACACAGGGTTTCTTTGTAGTCTGTTACCATGGAGAGATGTGGAAACTGTAGACATAAAACTATAAGAGATTTAAAGAAAACAAAAGAAAAGTTTATTTGCAAAGTTGCTTTATTTTTTATTTTAGATGCATTATCAATTTGTTTCAATTTGCTAAAGAACAACATTGGACAAAACAACCACTAAGGTTTGCTTAATCCATAAATTATACCACGGTTTCCCCATTGTTAAAGGTTAAGGTCTGTCTACTCTTAATATCATGTTTTGATAAAATATTAGGGAATTGCATAAGTTTTAGCCCACTTATATATTGGTTTTAATTGATTACTGCCACTGGCATGGGATCAATGCAAAACTAGAGGAGGGATGTGAATATCAAACTCCTTTAGACTTTATTGAGCTTCCATCTACAAACGGTTAGATATTTAACCTATAATCTGGATCCCTATTGCAGACTAGACTGATGTAAATGGAGTTACATACAGTAGTTTTCTGCCCTCATCTGTTCTCCTGTCCACCCAAACAACACCTATTTAATTTGCAACCACCCTTTAAAATATTATAGTTATCATAAGTCTCACAGGACAGGTTACTGGTTAGGTGATATCGACATGATACTAACCACCTCCATAAGTTTCAAAGTACAGTACAAAATAGGGACTCCAATGAAATGAATAACCACTGAGAAAAAAAGGAGTCAAATACTATAAGTATCGAAAAATTGAAAATATTTTAATTAAATACATATAAAAATTACAGAGGATCTAAAAAACGAAATCTGTATCTGGACCACATTCATAGTCAAAGTAACACTACATAATTTATGAAGTGATTATAACAAACCACCATTTAAAATTCATGGAGGTGGATGGTGAGTATATGACCCAGGTATAGTCATGAACAAAAGGGTGATATAACCCAAGGAAGGTTTAGGGTATGTTCACACGACAGCGTCCGTAACGGCTGAAATTACGGGGATGTTTCCGCCTGAAAACATCCCCGTAATTTCAGCCATAACGGCATGTGCAGGCGCTTGAACGCCGCGTCAGTTACGGACGTAATTGGCGCTGCTATTCATTGGAGTCAATGAATAACGGCTCCAATTACGGCCAAAGAAGTTACAGGTCACTTCTTTGACGCGGGCGTCTATTTACGCGCCGTCGTTTGACAGCGGCGCGTAAATAAACGCCTCGTGTGAACAGACAAACGTCTGCCCATTGCTTTCAATGGGCAGATGTTTGTCAACGCTATTGGGGCGCTATTTTCGGACGTAATTCGGGGCAAAAACGCCCGAATTACGTCCGTAATTAGTGCGTGTGAACATACCCTTATAAGCAAGTAAGGAACCTTGTAAATAAATTGTCAATGCCTCACCCATAAATATGCTGTGTAGTTACGTGACCCAGATGGTGAGGTAGCACCCTTTAAAATATTGTAACTTAACGTATCCGATGCATAGGGATTTTTTATGTATTGAAAGCACTAAAGAATCAGCGTTTTTAAGTATAACAACATAGCAGATTTTGAAAGTAGTGAATTTAAAAACTTTAATTTTTGATATTTGCAGGCTGTTTTTTTTAAGAATGTAATATTTCTACTATATGACTTGTGCAGCAAAATATTATGCATCTCCTCCTCCAGTCATTAAAGGGGTTGTCCAGTCCCTAAAATTTGATGGCTTAATCTTAGTATAGGCCATCAATATCTGATCGGTTGGGGTCCGACTGCCGGGACCCTCACCGTTCAACTGTTTTGAAGGGGCCGCAGAGCTCGTATGAGCCATGCTTCTTCATTTCCCTTACTGCTCACTGTGAATCGCCGAAACAGCAGTCTTACAGCCTTCTCCCATTCACGGCGATTCACAGTGTGAGCAGTGACCGGAATGAAGGGGAAGCAGCGCTATGGCCCCTTCAAAGGAGCTGATCAGTGGGGGTCCTGGCAGTCGGACCCCGACAGATCAGATATTGATGGCCTATACTGAGGATAAACCATCAATTTTTAGGGACTGGACAACCTTACTTCTGCTTGCTCTGTCTAGTCCTGTTATGAACGCCACTACTTGTGCACTGCTATGAGCCATGACAATATGAAGTCTGAAACCTATTATATACAGACATCATGTGTATGCTTACTATCCTCAACTCATGGCTGTAAGTACCATAACTGTGCTCCACAGTCTTTAATAGCTTAAAGTGAATCTCTGCCCTTCACCATCCAGCTGATTGCTGATTATTTACTTCAATGAGTTGTCCGGTTTCAGCAAATTAATGTTTTGTCAGGCCCCATGCACACGACCGTAAAAAACCTCAGTTTTTGCGGACCGCAATTGCAGTCCGCAAAAATCGACCCATTCACTTTCATTCATCGCGGACACCTTTCCGTAGCGCTACGGATGGGTGTCCGTGCCGTAGAAATGTTCAGAAAACTATGCAACATGTCCGTTCTTTTGCATTTTGCGGGCCGTGCTCCCATACTTTGTATTGGAAGAACAGACCGAAAATACGGGTGGCAGTCGGCGACCGTGATTGCGGTCGTGTGCATGGGGCCTTATTTTGTATAATTACAAGCTATACCATTTTCCACTATACTTTCTGAATTGATTCCTTATGGTTTCCAAGATCTCTGCTTGTTGTTATTCAGTAGGAACATTCATTGTTTTATGAAGAATAGGCTAAGAATAGCAACTAACACTTGATATAGTGTGGGTGTGTGTGTGTGTGTGTGTGTGTGTGTGCTCTGTCACCAGATTTTGTAACCCCTATCTGCTATTGCAGCAGATAGGCGCTGCAATGTAGATTACAGTAACGTTTTTATTTTTAAAAAACGAGCATTTTTGGCCAAGTTATGACCATTTTTGTAGTTATGCAAATGAGGCTTGCAGGTAAGTCGATGTAGCTACTTACCTGCAAACGCTGATGCTGCTGCAGAATTAACTGTAGCCTCTGGTGCCGATGTGTCCTCGCTCGTCTGACACGATGCAGGACCTGTGAGTGACGTCACAGCGTGATCTGGCAGAAGCTGGGCGTTCTGAAGAGAAGTGGATGATACTTCTCATCAGAACGCCCAGCTAGTAAAAGTATTAAAAACGCCCCGATGTACGCACATAATACACGCCCACTTGGACTTTTACTTTTAAACATACCCACTTGGACTTTTGCAAGCCTCATTTGCATAACTACAAAAATGGTCATAACTTGGCCAAAAATGCTCGTTTTTTAAAAATAAAAACGTTACTGTAATCTACATTGCAGCGCCTATCTGCTGCAATAGCAGATAGGGGTTACAAAATCTGGTGACAGAGCCTCTTTAAATAATAAAACACAAATTGTCTGCAGCCACTAGATGGAGCTCACTTCATATAAATGTATACAGTTCCCATTGACCTAAGTAAATGCTGTATAAATGAAAGGAACCTCCCTTATTGGTGCCTGTAGGTAACCAAAATTCTATGATTAAACTTTCTGGTGGTGTGAAGGGAAGCAGCAGGATCAGATCAGTGCCAGGCTACCATTGACCACAAGTCCTATAGTAGTGCCTCTGTGGTAGGTACTTCACTGACAATAGGAGGCACATGTTTTCCATTTACCTTTCATGACCTACAGAATTGGAGAAGGGAAAGATAGGTGCTGCTCTTCACCCCTGCATAATTAGAAAAGCACTTTGAGGCCTCTTTGACATCATTGCAGATCATTATAACTTGAATTTTGCATTGCCAACATTAGGTTTGACTAATTGTAATATTCAAATTCATTTTCGTTTGTCTGGATTCCAGAGTATGAACAAATTTAATTTTGCCGAGTGGAGAATATTGTTATTTTGTGAGAAGCATGGCTGCATCTATCATGTTGTTGGAATTAATTAGGTAAGAGCAGTGTGAACAGAGTCCTTCATTAGAGCCATGTGTTACATATAACAAGACTAAGCTATTTCAATGGTCTATTAGCTTCAGTGTTCAATCTCAGCACCAATTAGGAAAATCATTTTGTGATTCTGAAATTTAGCAGACTTAAAGCTAGTTGTACAATGTAGTCCACACCAGACGCTCTTGACAATGAGTTTTAATCAGTGCAAATAAGAGATGGAATGTATTAAGTCACTTTCAGGTTAGGGTCATATTGTAGCAATTTTTCTTTTTCGTTAATTTCATCTTTAAAGGCTAGGTTCATAGGCCCAAAGTTAAAAGGTGATAGTAAATTGCGTTGTTCTGCAGGAATATAGATATAGACAATTTTTAGCATAGTGTGGCTAAAATCACAATTATGAAACTCTTTCCACATAATTAAAGGCATGGTCTGACTTAGAAAACTCATTTTCAAATACTATTTTAGCGTTAAAGGGATTTTACATTTCTCTTTAGATCATGCACAGCATAAACATTTTTCAATTGGAATAATTTAAAAAAAAAAATCATGTGTCTAGCTATTGCAGTTACATACTTGTTATGGCGCCCCCTATAGTTCTTTTAATTTCCTCTCAGAACGTCCACATAATGTTTTCAGTGCTGGTGAGAAGATGCTGCTACTAGTGCACTGCTTTTTATTGGCTGGCCTGCGCTATAGCAGGAATCACTCATGTACAAGGGGATCCAGGTGGAGGGACTGAGCTACTGAGCATGGGTGACCAGCGGTACTGAGCATGTGTGACCACCGCTACTGAGCATGTGTGACCACCGATACTGAGCATGTGTGACCACTAGTACTGAGCATGGGTGACCACCGGTACTGAGCATGTGTGACCACCGGTACTGGACACATTAGGTGGTTGGATATTCTGAGAGCAAATTAAACAAACAGCAGTGGGCACCAGAACAAGTATGTAACAGCAATATCTAGGCACAGGAGAATTTATAATAATTTTTTTTTTAAATTATTCCATTTGAGAAATTAGTATGTTTTATGTTATCTAACAGAGAAATATAATATTGAATCGTGGGACAACACGTTTAATAGAGGGCAGTGTTTATCTCAATACCCTCATCTGCTTGTCAGTGGAGAGCAACTACAAAGAGCATCTTTTGCTCTGAAATACCCAGCATGTCGATGCATGACACGGGCAACCTATTGATCTCAATGGGATCAGTGTAATGCTTTATTTCCCCTGTGGTGGCACTACAGGGGAATGGAACACATGCTTGAAAATTCCCACAGATTGCAGCTGATCGCGGGTGGTCTGAGCAGTGGAAACCCTGTGATCACCTTATTGTCAGGGGACCTTAGTAACAAAGAGGTATTATCAAAGCGGACAACTGCTTTAAAGAGGCTCTGTCACCAGATTTTGCAACCCCTATCTCCTATTGCAGCAGATCGGCGCTGCAATGTAGATAAGAGTAACGTTTTTGTTTTTTTTTAAAAACGAGCATTTTTGGCCAAGTTATGACCATTTTTATATTTGTGCAAATGAGGCTTTCTAAAGTACAACTGGGCGTGTTTAAAGTAAAAGTACAACTGGGCGTGTAAAATGTGCGTACATCTGGGCGTTTTTACTTCCTTTACTAGCTGGGCGTTGTGTATAGAAGTGAATGATGCTGACGAATCAGTATCATCCACTTCTCTTCGTTAACACCCAGCTTCTGGCAGTGCAGACACAGCGTGTTCTCGAGAGATCACGCTGTGACGTCACTCACTTCCTGCCCCAGGTCCTGCATCGTGTCGGACGAGCGAGGACACATCGGCACCAGAGGCTACAGTTGATTCTGCAGCAGCATTAGCGTTTGCAGGTAAGTAGCTACATCGACTTACCTGCAAATGCCGATGCTGCTGCAGAATCAAATGTAGCCTCTGGTGCCGATGTGTCCTCACTCGTCCGACACGATGCAGGACCTGGGGCAGGAAGTGACGTCACAGCGTGATCTCTCGAGAACACGCTGTGTGTCTGCACTGCCAGAAGCTGGGTGTTAACGAAGAGAAGTGGATGATGCTGATTCGTCAGCATCATACACTCCCATTCACAACGCCCAGCTAGTAAAAGAAGTAAAAACGCCCAGATGTACGCACATAATACATGCCCAGTTGTACTTTTACTTTAAACACGCCCAGTTGTACTTTAGAAAGCCTCATTTGCATAAATATAAAAATGGTCATAACTTGGCCAAAAATTGTAGTTTTTAAAAAAAAAAAAAAAACGTTACTCTTATCTACATTGCAGCGCCGATCTGCTGCAATAGGAGATAGGGGTTGAAAAATCTGGTGACAGAGCCTCTTTAAGTAAAGTTGCAATCACCGGTTAGAAACGGTTGAATGGAGCTGTATTACACGTGTATTACACTTCGTAGAGCCATTAATACCCTCACTACAGATTAATAGGGGTATATTTTTTTTTTAGCTTTATATTTTCTGTTATCACTGGAAGTCATTAGATTTGATGATATAAAAGTTGATGAAGTCTACTTAGTCTAGCATCTCCATTTCTCCCTTGCTTTTTGTATTTTATATTATTTTTTTGCACCATTATTATATGGTACTTTTTGTTCTCTTCTTCTTCTACCATACTTACTACTTTTTTTTTTCTTCTATATACAGTCTTAATTTAACCATCATTTTTATAATACAAGCCATAAAAGGCTCTTTTACACAGACCAATGATCAGGCAAACGAGCATTCATATGAACGCTCGTCCCCAACCATTGCCCTGTGTAAATCGGCTGATGTGCTAGTTTATGCAGCATAAAATATTATCATTGTCGACAGCACATCTGCATGTGTAAACAGGGAGACGTGCTGCCGACATGATGGAAATGTATGGGGACGAACGATCGGAGTAACATAACCAAGCATTGCTCCTCGTAAGAGGAGCAAACGAGCGCCGATCAACAAGCTGTCTTGTTCATCGGCGCTCATTTTCATGGCCCATATCGGGCTGTGTAAAAGGACCCAAAATAAACTGACATGGCTGGCACAGATCACAAATATGAATGTTTATGTGATAAATCAATTGGTTTACTTATATCAAGCTGCGATCTAGTGAATTTCTCCTGAAGCTCACAGTTATATATGAAGTGCTAAACACCGTACTGGGAATAGCAACTCCACACATTTTCCCTGGAGAGATGTCTTGTATTCAGTCACCTCCAGGTCTAAGCATGCTACCTACACACAAGCAATGCCTCCCGGTGACAAAGTATCTCCTACTGGTGATTAAACCTTTTCATCGATTTTTTTTTTTCAGGTATTTGATTTGTTTCTAACCCAGATCTACCCACCTGAGACTAATCTGCACATTCAATGCTTTGATTTCGACACAGAAAAAAATTATTCATTTAAATAAAATGTGAGTAGATAGAAAGACAGAGAATAGATATCATTTCAATAAGGCAGAACAGTAGCACAGATATAGCTGCATCAACAGTGACCTGACCCTAGTAAACATCATTGGCAATATCAGGTCTGGGCACATGCTCTGGATTTTAAGCTGGAGTTAAGGGCTTGTCCACACGAAGCGGAACTGCTGCTTATTTTCCGTCCGGAATTGCGCGCGGAAACTACGCAGCAGAATAAAGTGGGCGAGATTTAACAAATCTCATCCACACGCTGCGTAAAATTTCCTTGCATAAATTCACCTGCAGTGCGCATTTTTCATACCGTAGCATATCAATTCCTGCTGCGGAAAGTGGACTGAATTGCTGCGTTTTTCAGAGGAGATGTCACCATCTTCCAGCACTGAGAAAATCGCAGCACAATCCGCACCATTTTCTGCAGTAAAAAGCGCAGAAAATGGTGCAGTTTTTCCGCAGCGGAAATCCTGCTAGTTTCTGCGGAATTGCTGCAGAAATTTTCTGCAGCAATTCCGTTACATGTGGACAAGCCCTTACTGCATTTCAAATAATTTCCTCTGACATTGTCAGGTGAGTGTGAGATAGTGCCTACTATAATGAGTACATCACAGGGGCAATAATAAGGCACGGTTCTGCACCAACATAATTCAATATCAGTCTATTAATGAAGCAATGGGTGGCGTGTGGATGTCTAAATATTAGCCACCAAGCCATCACTTCTGACTTAAAGGCTATGTAAACCTTTAAAAGTGATTTCAAATTAGTTTTTATTTGAAAAAAAATTTACTTTTTGAGATACAGCTGCTTTGTATCCTGTATACAGAGGAGCTGTATCATTCACTGAATTCTGTACCTGTCTGGTCCGCAGAACTGACGGGTTCAGTGAAAGCGGGTCCTGCGTGTCTCTGACAAGTAGGATCCACCTGTTATCCATCCATCACATTAAGTTCATAACTTAGATGTCATAGATTACAGGTGGATCCTGCATGTCAGAGACACGCAGGACCCGCAGGTATTCCACAGGAGATGCCATAAAAGTGTGATAGGTGCAGGTCCCAACTCTGGATATCCGCCTCTTTGTGGAGAACAGAGGTTCCATGTCCCACCCGGTGAAGTGGCCGCCTAATACAATTTGTATGACCTGTCAACAGGAGTTGGGCATGATTAACAACTGGTCTGAGCATCCGTGCAGCTCAGGAAAGTGGTTGCCATTGTTAAAGGGGTTATCTGCGAAGTGACATTTTTTTAGTAAGGGGCAAATGAAATAAACCAAAAAAGCAATATTTACCTATTCTTGCCCTCGACGATCCATCGCTGAGGCTCCGACAGCACTCCCGGTGGTTCTTTACATGCACGTGGCATGTTACCGCTGCAGCTTACCAGAGGGCTCAGCCAGGCTCGGTGGTGACAACATGGCCGCGGAGCCTCATCCCTCGATTGCCGGGGGCAAGGATAGGTAAATTTTGCTTTTTTTGGTTAAATTTTTTCATTTGCAGCCCCTACTAAAAAAAAGTCACTATAAGATATCTAACAAGGTATAACACGCTCCCTTTCAGACACTCAATAGTATTCATCATTACAGTTTGAAGCATCCTTACTGACCTTAATCTCCTATTTAATATGGGTTGTAATTTTACATTCAGCTATAAATAACTAAAACCCAGAATATTTTATTTTCCATTTCCTTTACTTCATCTTGAAAGCTTCTGTGATCTGACAGTTGATTCATGAATAAACTGTTTGCATTTCATAAATGCTGTGATGATGCTGCATGAAGGAATCTAGTGACAAAATCCATAATTTATAATGTTATTAAGGTAACTATATGATGTCAAGCTTTCTTCTTCACCTTTACTAATACAATTGGTCACCTATTGAAACCAGTGTGTGTTGAGGGGATTAGACAGACAAACCATTCAGGAGTTTGACAAAATTTGGTGACAGCCACAGTGAGAACTGTTTTGGCGACAATATTGGTTGTCAACCTGTTTACCCAAAAACAGATATAACGAAGACACAACTGAATAGAATAGAAGAGAAATCGATGAATGGAAGTTTTAGCAACTTGACAGAAGAGGACTGTCAGCCACGTGCCGACATGAGCCGTGGCGGAATTCCTCTGTTTATAAGGCAGCGTGTTTATCCGTCCAGAACCATGAAATCACCATGACGACGGGACACCAGGTCTCTCTCCTCTACCTGTGCTGCAGCCAGTGTGAGGTTATCCACACTCAACCTTTGTTTTCACTCCATGCCCAAGAAACTGGCACCAAGATATGTTGGACTTCACAGTATCATCAGACAAATCTGTCCGGTCACCTTCAAACTTCAATTGCAGCCCTCATTGTTCATACATTCAGTTTTTTACACTTGAACCATTCATTTCAAATCCTTATTATGACGGGGATTCTTTAGTTTCCAGACCTCTTGTACTTGATAATTTGAAGAAATATTCACAGGGTTTTGGTTCTAAGGAAAATTCATGGCAACCTCTTTGCAATGTCGAACCTATTTTTATCTGGGTCCAAGCTATTTTTATCGGGGATCAAGTGGCCTACGCATCCAGATGTCACCTTTGAGAAGGGGGCACTGTCAGTCAAAGGCTGACACAAGTTGCCGCAGTTCTTACCCTCGGGGCGAAGCCATGTTTTCAACAAGACGACGGGACACCACAGCTGTTCTCTGCCTGTGTTGCATGGCTCCAGCCACAGAATTGGGCCCCAGTGCGGCGTGTGATGTCACACCTCATGGACCATAAAGAGAAATTGCTCCAGTGTTACGCTGCTTGGCTATCAGCCCTGGTGCTGAGTTTACTGGTGTTTCAGATATCATAGGATAAAAAGTAGTGCATGGTATAATAAAGTATAGGACGTGCTCCAGGAAAAAAATGTTCATGTGGTTGATATATGGGTGAGATTAAAAGTAGTGCACAGTAGTAATCTCGCTATGCTATATAGGGAGACTTTGGTAGACAGCACAGTGTTGACCCGCCAAATACGAAGTAGGAAATAGCCACATCATGGAGGGATGGTGGAACAAAACTGTTATTTTTCAATAAAAACTGTAAAGGATCTGCCAGGCACTGCGGGGTTAACTCCCAGAACTAATCAGTCAGCACCTGAGAATACATCCCTGAGACTGACTCCTGCTTCCACCATTCAGGCTGGCAGGCTTAGGAGTGGGAGAGCCTATCGTAACCTGGCCAGACTCAGCTAGCTCCCGCCCTCGGTCTATTTAAGCCTGCACTTCCTGTCCCCCGGTGCTTGTTATTGCTTTGGTTTCCTTCCTTGTGGTTCCTGGCCCAGCTACAGCTCCTGCTATTTTTGATCCTGCTCCATACCGACCCTGGCTTACCGACTACTCTTCTGCTTTTCGTTTGGTACCTCGCACACTCCTGGCTTGACTCGGCTCGTTCACCACTCTGGTTGCTCACGGTGTTGCCGTGGGCAACGGCCCCTTTTCCTTGCTTGTGTTCCTTGTATGTTTGTCGTGTTTGTCGTGCACTTACTGAGCGCAGGGACCGCCGCCCAGTTGTACCCCGTCGCCTAGGGCGGGTCGTTGCAAGTAGGCAGGGACAGAGTGGCGGGTAGATTAGGGCTCACTTGTCCGTCTCCCTACCCCCTGCCGTTACATAATAACAAGCCCATACCTAGTCTACCCCTGGTCCCTGACACCACTATGGATCCCCGTGAGACCCTGGCTCAGCAAATGCAGGGTCTCTCCCTACAGGTCCAGGCCCTGGCTCAGAGGGTCAACCAGCCTGATGCTACCCTGGTAGTTCCCCGCACCGCACCTCTTGAACCCCACCTCAAGTTGCCCGACCGGTTCTCAGGGGACCGGAGGACTTTTCTCTCCTTTCGGGAGAGTTGTAGGCTTTACTTTCGTTTAAAGCCTCATTCCTCAGGTTCTGAGAGCCAGCGGGTGGGTATAATTATGTCCCGGCTCCAGGAAGGGCCCCAAGAGTGGGCCTTCTCCTTGGCTCCTGACGCCCCTGAACTTTCCTCCGTTGATTGTTTCTTTTCTGCTCTCGGACTTATTTATGACGAGACTGACAGGACTGCCTTTGCCGAGAGTCAGCTGGTGACCTTAAGTCAGGGTAAGAGACCTGTTGAGGAGTATTGCTCTGACTTTCGGAAGTGGTGCGTAGCTTCTCGGTGGAATGACCCTGCCTTAAGGTGCCAGTTTAGGTTGGGTCTGTCGAATGCCCTGAAAGACCTGCTAGTTAGCTATCCCTCTTGTGACTCCCTAGACCAGGTTATGGCTTTAGCGATACGACTTGACCGACGTCTCAGGGAACGACAACGTGAACGTTTATGTGTTTTCTCCTCCGACTCCCCCATGATGCCTCCCGAAGCTCCGTTGCTTCGTTCCTCCCCGAAAGATTCAGAGATACCTATGCAACTCGGGGCCTCCGTGTCCCCCCAACAACGTAGAGAATTCCGCAGGAAGAATGGTCTCTGCTTCTACTGTGGGGACGACAAGCATCAAGTGAACAACTGTCCTAAGCGTAAGGTTGCAGCCAGAGAACTTCCGCGTCTAAGTGATCATCGGGGAGGTCACTTGGGCGCACAGGTATTTCCCGTAAATATGAAACGTACTAAGATCTTGCTTCCCTTTCAGGTCTCTTTTGGTGGTAGGTCTGCTACCGGCAGTGCTTTCGTGGATTCAGGGTCCTCTACTAATATCATGTCTGTGGAATTTGCTATGTCCCTTGCTATGCCTCTTATTGATTTGCCTAAACCTGTCCCGGTAGTGGGTATCGACGCCACTCCTCTTGCTAATGGTTATTTTACACAGCATACCCCTGTTTTTGAACTCCTTGTTGGCTCCATGCATTTGGAGCAATGCTCTGTACTGTTGATGCAGGGATTATCGTACGATTTGGTGCTTGGTCTTCCCTGGTTGCAGTTGCATAATCCTACGTTTGACTGGAATACTGGGGAGCTAACCAAATGGGGTAATGAATGTTGTACGTCATGTTTTTCTGTTAATTCTATTTCTCCCCCTAAGGAGGCGAATACGCTACCCGAGTTTGTTCAGGACTTCGCTGATGTTTTCTCTAGGGAGGCCTCCGAAGTGTTACCTCCTCATAGAGAATACGATTGCGCTATCGAATTGGTACCAGGAGCTAAGCTTCCTAAGGGTAGGATATTTAATCTTTCTTGTCCCGAACGTGAAGCTATGAGAGTGTATATCCAGGAATCCCTGGCCAAGGGTTACATTCGTCCCTCTTCTTCTCCGGTAGGTGCTGGCTTCTTCTTCGTGGGGAAGAAGGATGGTGGTCTTAGGCCATGCATTGACTACCGTAGCCTGAATAAGGTCACGGTAAGGAACCAGTATCCCCTTCCTTTGATTCCTGATCTCTTTAATCAGGTTCAGGGGGCCCAATGGTTTTCTAAATTGGATCTACGGGGGGCGTATAACCTTATTCGCATCAAAGAGGGGGATGAGTGGAAGACTGCGTTTAACACGCCTGAAGGCCATTTCGAATACCTCGTCATGCCCTTTGGGTTGTGTAATGCCCCTGCGGTCTTCCAGAATTTCATAAATGAGATTTTGAGAAATTACCTGGGGATTTTTCTGGTAGTGTACCTTGATGACATACTGGTGTTTTCCAAGGACTGGTCCTCCCACGTGGAGCATGTCAGGAAGGTGCTCCAGGTCCTTCGGGAAAATAAACTGTTTGCCAAAACCGAAAAATGTGTGTTTGGGGTACAGGAGATTCCATTTTTGGGTCAAATCCTCACTCCTCATGAATTCCGCATGGACCCCGCCAAGGTTCAGGCTGTGGCGGAATGGGTCCAACCTGCCTCCCTGAAGGCGTTACAGTGTTTTTTGGGATTTGCTAATTATTACAGGAGATTTATTGCTAACTTCTCGGTCATCGCTAAGCCTCTTACGGACCTCACTCGCAAAGGTGCTGATCTCCTCCACTGGCCTCCTGAGGCTGTCCAGGCTTTTGAGGTCCTTAAGAAGTGCTTTGTCTCGGCCCCGGTGCTGGTTCAGCCCAACCAAATGGAGCCATTTATCGTGGAAGTTGACGCATCTGAGGTGGGAGTGGGGGCTGTCTTGTCCCAGGGTACCAGGTCCCTCACCCATCTCCGCCCCTGTGCCTACTTCTCCAGGAAGTTTTCGCCAACTGAAAGTAACTATGATATTGGCAACCGCGAACTCTTAGCCATTAAATGGGCATTTGAAGAGTGGCGCCACTTCCTGGAGGGGGCTAGGCACCAGGTAACGGTCCTTACCGACCACAAGAATCTGGTGTTCCTAGAATCTGCCCGGAGGCTAAACCCGAGACAAGCTCGATGGGCGTTATTTTTTACCAGATTCAATTTTTTGGTTACCTATAGGGCTGGGTCTAAAAATATTAAGGCTGATGCACTGTCGCGTAGCTTCATGGCCAGCCCTCCTTCGGAGGAAGATCCTGCTTGTATTTTGCCTCCAGGTATAATCATTTCCTCGATCGATTCTGATTTAGTCTCTGAAATTGCTGCTGATCAAGGTGCAGCTCCCGGGAACCTTCCTGAGAACAAGCTGTTTGTTCCCCTGCAATTCCGGCTAAGGGTACTTAGGGAAAATCATGACTCCGCACTATCTGGCCATCCAGGCATCCTGGGTACCAAACACCTCATTACCAGAAATTATTGGTGGCCTGGGTTGCCTAAAGACGTTAAGGCCTACGTCGCCGCTTGTGAGGTTTGTGCTAGGTCCAAGACTCCCAGGTCCCGACCAGCGGGCTTACTGCGTTCGTTGCCCATTCCCCAGAGACCTTGGACACATATCTCCATGGATTTTATCACCGATTTGCCTCCATCCCAAGGCAAGTCGGTGGTGTGGGTGGTGGTGGACCGCTTCAGTAAGATGTGCCACTTTGTGCCCCTCAAGAAACTACCCAACGCCAAAACGTTGGCTACCTTGTTTGTCAAACACATCCTGCGTCTCCATGGGGTCCCTGTTAATATTGTTTCGGACAGAGGGGTACAATTTGTTTCATTGTTTTGGAGAGCCTTCTGTATGAAGTTGGGGATTGATCTGTCCTTCTCCTCTGCCTTCCATCCTGAAACCAATGGCCAAACGGAGAGGACTAATCAGTCCCTAGAACAATACTTAAGGTGTTTTGTCTCTGACTGTCAATTTGATTGGGTCTCTTTCATTCCCCTCGCCGAATTTTCCCTTAATAACCGGGTCAGTAACTCGTCTGGGGTCTCTCCTTTTTTTTGTAATTTTGGGTTTAATCCACGGTTCTCCTCCGTTTCACCTGGTAGTTCCAACAATCCTGAGGTAGAGGTCGTTCATCGGGAACTGTGCACAGTCTGGGCCCAGGTTCAGAAAAACCTAGAGGTGTCCCAGAGCGTACAAAAAACTCAGGCTGATAAAAAACGTTCTGCTAACCCCCTGTTTATGGTCGGGGATCTGGTGTGGTTGTCGTCTAGGAACTTGCGTCTCAAGGTTCCGTCCAAGAAGTTTGCTCCCCGGTTTATTGGGCCGTATAAGGTCATTGAGGTCCTCAATCCTGTCTCCTTCCGGCTGGAGTTACCCCCGTCTTTTCGGATACACGACGTGTTTCATGCCTCCCTCCTCAAACGCTGCTCCCCGTCCTTGGCTCCCTCGAGGAGACCTCCTGTTCCCATCCTCACCCCGGAGGGGGTGGAATTCGAGGTGGCCAGGATTGTGGACAGCAAGATGGTCCAAGGCTCCCTCCAGTACCTGGTCCATTGGAGAGGATACGGGCCCGAGGAGAGGACTTGGGTACCCGCCCGGGATGTTCACGCTGGGGTATTGGTCAGGAGGTTCCACCTGCGTTTCCCCAGTAAGCCAGGTCCACTTAGAAAGGGTCCGGTGGCCCCTCATAAAAGGGGGGGTACTGTAAAGGATCTGCCAGGCACTGCGGGGTTAACTCCCAGAACTAATCAGTCAGCACCTGAGAATACATCCCTGAGACTGACTCCTGCTTCCACCATTCAGGCTGGCAGGCTTAGGAGTGGGAGAGCCTATCGTAACCTGGCCAGACTCAGCTAGCTCCCGCCCTCGGTCTATTTAAGCCTGCACTTCCTGTCCCCCGGTGCTTGTTATTGCTTTGGTTTCCTTCCTTGTGGTTCCTGGCCCAGCTACAGCTCCTGCTATTTTTGATCCTGCTCCATACCGACCCTGGCTTACCGACTACTCTTCTGCTTTTCGTTTGGTACCTCGCACACTCCTGGCTTGACTCGGCTCGTTCACCACTCTGGTTGCTCACGGTGTTGCCGTGGGCAACGGCCCCTTTTCCTTGCTTGTGTTCCTTGTATGTTTGTCGTGTTTGTCGTGCACTTACTGAGCGCAGGGACCGCCGCCCAGTTGTACCCCGTCGCCTAGGGCGGGTCGTTGCAAGTAGGCAGGGACAGAGTGGCGGGTAGATTAGGGCTCACTTGTCCGTCTCCCTACCCCCTGCCGTTACAAAAACACATCAAAGTGATGTAAATTTGTATGATAGGTTGATTTGGCCACTTTTAAAATAAAAAAAAGTCGTGAGACAAACCCTTTAAAGTGGAATTCCAGAAAAATGAACCTACTAGGGTCATTTAACAAACTGTCTTCTGGTACAAATGCAGGAGAAAGACGCTAAAAGGAAGCAGAGATTTCAGTGTTAAGAGAATTTTATGAATAGTGCTTGTAGGAGGCGGGAAGAGCAGGAAGTCTGTAAGGCGCAACTTCAGCCAATAGCTGCAGAGGAGAGGAATGTCAGAAATGGAGCATGGTTTTTGCAAACTACGCCTATGAGGGACTAGAGTGAAAGAAGTAAGGACCCTAGTATGGCCAATGACGCTAGTTTCTAAGAGTTTCACTTTAATTACATAGCTGGATGTACATAAGTCCTTATCCATGTTCCTGAAGCTGAGGAATCTCTACCATTGCTAGTCATTCTCTCACTTAAGCAAACTTTGACAGTAAGCAAAACGATTTTGTAAGGAGAAAGGTTATGGTTTAGGGTGACAGGGGAAGGTGCGTTCAATATCTATTAAAAAAAAGAATCACGGTACAAAAATTTTTTGGGATTTTAATATTGGTGGACTTCTCACAGTGCAGTGTATCCTAATATTAAATTTTATCATTTTGGTTTTTACAATCCCTATAAATCTACTCTCAATGAAGACATTAATGGTTCTGAGAACATTTTTTAATGGGGTGTGAATATTTTATTGGGTCAATTGAATGCAATCTGATCCATAACAAACGTCGTTTTGATATTCTAGTGTCGCATGTTTTTCTTCTGTGCATAGTCTATCTTGAAAAATGTAAAAATAAATTAAGTTATAAATGTCTTCCTTGATGAAAAGCTAAATCTTCATTTCCACCTTTAACTTCTTTCATCTGAAATCTCATACCTACTGTTAAGCAAACAATCAAGATGGAATATTTTTCTTGATGTACGGTTTCGCAGCAGCTCTATATGAATATTTAATATCCCTTTAATATACACCTTTTCTGAATACCAAAGTAGTCATCCCTCAAAATGCAGCTTGGGTTTGTAGTAACGCACAGTTGATGACATTAGAGGACAGATTAATGATTTTAGGAAGTAAGGTTAAGTGGTGTTAACAGGTATTATGCCATTCATTAAAGCCAAGTTCACACGCTGCCTTGAATAAAATAGCATAGGTCTACTGTGTAAGGGCTCTATATAAGTGTAACAAGTTTTTATGAAAGACGTATAGCCACTAGTTTGACCACAATATCAGATGAGTGTACTGATTTTGTGCTGTAAGGTATCTGTTTACTCATGTACGAGGTTGGGGGGAGCCAGTATGATAGCAGACAAAATAGCAGCTGCTGTGGCGCCCAGCATATCATGGGGCTCACCTCTAATGTTAAAATGGTTGTCAATGGGGTTTTGACAATTCTTTTTCGTTAGAAGGGTCTCCGGAATATAAGCTAAACATAGGTTTTCCTGCTGCTAGGTGCCAAAGTGACCAGTTTTAATCTGCGGGTGAACCTGTCAGCAAGTGTTTAATTCCCCTGCAGCACCAGAACAGGTGAAATGAATCATTACATTAAAATCAATGGGTTGTCCACGTAATGCATGGACATATTGGGTCCGCAAAAGAAAAAAAAACATGTTTTGTAGCCACTCTCCGCTCTGGCTAACGGATTGGGGTTCTGAACAGGGGACCCTCCCCCCTCTATTAAGTCAGGACTCCCTAATAATGCATTTAAAAATTGATTTTCTAAACCAAATAACCCCTTTAAAAATGCAAGGTAAAGTGATCCACTTCATTGAGAAGACAAGGAGCAGGATGGAACATAGTGTGGTCACAAAAAAAATCACAACAATAATTATAATGGTAGCCATTAAGTTTCTTAGCTTCCTGGCTGCTTCTGCTGGCCTTGGGGTACGTTCATAGGTTCAGTATCATATAAAGATGATACTGGAGAAGTGAAAATAGCAGCACAGGAAAGAATCAGTCTCCCCTAACACAAGGACCTATACCCTCACTTTACTACATCCATATAAGATTTAAAAAAAACACAAAAAACAACACCAGTCTTGCATTTATTACAAAAATAATTTATTTGAGTGAGCCAATACATAGATAGATAGATAGATAGATAGATAGATAGATAGATAGATAGATAGATAGATAGATAGATAGATAGATAGATAGATAGATAGATAGATAGATAGATAGATAGATAGATTAATAGATAGATAGATAGATAGATAGATAGATAGATAGATAGATAGATAGATAGATAGATAGATAGATAGATAGATAGATAGATAGATAGATAGATAGATAGATAGATAGATAGATAGATAGATAGATAGATAATAGATAGATAATAGATAGATAGATAGATAGATAGATAGATAGATAGATAGATAGATAGATAGATAGATAGATAGATAGATAGATAGATAGATAGATAGATCTCGAAAGATATAGTTAACTAATAAACTTGTGTGTTGAGATGGAATTCATCTTTACTGTATTATACATGGATACACAAAAACATTGTAATGTGAGATAAATACTATAATATGCTCCAATTATCACCATAATCATCGATACAATGTTAATAATAAACCATAAAGCTGTTATCAAACCAAAGAACAACCACTAGTACAGTCATTAAATGACAACTAATGAAAGTGTAGGTTCATATTTTAACACAATTTACAGTTTACATATAATCTATATTCAACATTGAGTAACTTTGCAAATTCATAGCTTTATTTATTTTGTATTCTGAGTTTCAACCTGTAATATGGCACATCTCATCCAGAGTTGCTGTTAAAAATTGGCAGGAAGCAAAAACCTCCTAGCATTCCCTACTTGTTCAGTGTCTGTAAAGAGCTTGATATGGAGAGTTGCAAGTAAAATGGCTTGCCCCAGCAGCCCCTGCTGACATCTTTAGTCAAGAACTTCAGCTACAAGGATAAAACAGCTCATGCAGAATGAGGTACAGTACCAAACTTCAGGGGCGTTTATGTGGCTGATCGAAGACTCGTCTATTGTCACCTAACTGCAGAAAGTTGCATACTTGGTGTTAAACACTAAAGGAACACTAGTCCATGTATGAATTTATTTCTATCCTTTCTGTTTCTATTTTCCAGGACTACGGGGAATGTTTGAAATTCCAATCCCTGTAAAAGCAAGAAAACGGCACACACAGATATAACTGGAGGGGAAACATATTCTTCACCACAAATCCTTTGATATTTTCCATGCAGATAATCTTGTCACTAAGCTTCTCAGTGTGATATCCAGATCTGCATATGATCAGATTAATTTCTTATTATCGAGCTGTTCGGACATGCGGCTGAAACATACTGTCCATAACAAATGGGGGACGACAGCGAACGATGCTATATGGAGAATACATTGCTACAATAATATGTAACTAAGTATTATAGACAGCTTCTTAAATGATAAAAAGCGGTTATGTCATAAAGAGCAATATTTCAGCATCATTTATATGACACTGAGCCGCATCATATATACACACCATGTGCCGCACTGCACCCTGTGGACAAAAGCCATTACAAGTAAATCAATTCACTGGATATAACCATGAAATGATTATAGGGACGTTTCAATTCTTGCTTTCAATAAGACCTAAATATAACACAGAGGCTTAAACTATCACATGGTCAGAGCGCACAAAGACATACCTTACAGTAATACCTTTAAAAATGGCAATAACCCTGACCACTACCAAGACAGCCCATACATCTTAATATTCCAGGTCAGATGTGCCCTGGTTTCTTCAAAATTAGAGGCTGTTCACAAATGAGGCTATTAATGATTTCTTCACATAGGCAACAATTTCGATCTGATGAGCTAAAAAAAAACCTTGGTTGTACATTGTGGGAGCAGTTTTAGTATTGAGGATTTCCATTTTTAGCATTGAGGAATTCCAACAGACATTCTTCATTTGGCTTCCCTTTGATTCTCCAAGAGGAATATTTGCGTAAAACCTATTCAATATAATACCAATCAATATCAGCTTGTACATTACAGAATATTGGACAGCTTTCCACCACACACAAGTTGCCCAAAAAATGAATTACTTTGTTACTCTAGCATTTTTTGTCCAGGTCATCACCAGCTGCATGGCATTAGAAGTTACAAAAGTTGCAGTTTCAACTCAACTGGGCAATTATCGGCAAATGATCATTCATAGAACGCTCATTGATGATAAATGACCTGTGTAAACAGGGCAGCGATCAGCAGATGAACAAGCAAACGCTCGATCATCTGCTGATCATATCGTGTTAAAAAAGTAAAATATTATCGGTGTCGGCCGCACATCTCTGATGCACCTTCAACATGATAATAATGTATGGGGGTGAGCGATCGGAGTAACGACCGCTTGTCCCCATACATAGCTCCTTGTGACAGGAGCAGACGAGCGCCGATCAACAAGCTCTCATGTTGATCGGCGCTCGCTGCAGTGGTGAAAATTGGCCGGTGTATTAGGGCCTTTAGTTTCTATGCTGAGGGCTCAACAGGATCCCCTGACACATTACATAAGAGGGGCACTCAGTGGGGATGCAAACAACGACATATAATTCAAAGGAGGAGCTTTGCTATAGTTACAAATTATTTTGTTTTTTTATTCAATTTATACTGGCAATGTTTTTTGGGTTTATAGAAGATAAATAGATGATAGGAAATGTTTGGTGCTTCCCATGATAAATATTTTGTACTTGACCTATAATGGGCATATTGTATGTGGTTAAATCAAGGTAAAATTTGCAGAAAATAGAGATAAAATTAGCAAAGGTTAATTTACTAAGGTACATTTATCTAGAATAATAGCACATTAGGTCAACCTTATCTCTTCCCAGATAAAGGAGATAAAGAATACAGAATATCCTGTCGCTAATGATGTACCAAGGAGCTGGTGATGAATTTGCTCTTGTGACAATGACCTACAAAAAACACTAAATATGAGGGTCAAGAGAGAACAGAGGCAAGTGGGAGATCAGCGTCAAGTACTGGAAGAAGCAGAACATGCTAGCAGAAACCAGTAATAATGCGAGGCTCCTACTAAGGCTGTGTACAATACAGTGGTGCCAGGTACAAGTGCTATGGGTATATTGTTGCAGATTTGTTGCAGAAATTTCTGTGGCTTTCCCATACATCTAAGGGCCTGTTGACATCACCGCTCGCTTTCCGTTCCAGGGTTCCGTCGGAGGCTTCCGTCGGGTGAACCCCGCAACAGAAAGTGAAAGTGAAACCACAGCTTCCGTTTCAGTCACCATTGATATCAATGGTGACAGAAACATCGTTAATGGTTTCCGTTCGTCACCATTCCGCCAGGTTTCCGTTTTAACATCGGAATCAATAGCGGACTCGACTGCGCTATTGATTCCGTCAGAAAACCGGAAACCTGCCGGAATGGTGGCGAACGGAAACCATTAGTGATGTTTCCGTTACCATTGATATTAATGATATCAAATCACTATGTCCACCATTACAAATCCTATTGATTGTTAGGTTAAGTTCACACTAGCGTTAGTATACATTTACCTCTCTTCCCTCAGAGGAAGAGAGAATCAAAAGATTAAACGGAAAGCAACGGTTCCGTTAGACTTAGCGTTGATTTCAATGGTAATTCTTTTGTTTCAGTTGCTTTCCATTTGACTCTGTCCACTAGGTTTCTATTTTCTATCACGGAAGCAAAATTGCAGTCTGTTTCCGTGAAAAAAAACGGAAATCTAGCAAACGGAGACAAACGGAAAGCAACTGAAACAAAATAAATCAATGGTAATTCTAACGGAACCGTAGCTTTCCGCTTAATCTTTCGATCCTCTCTTCCTCTGACCGAAGAGAGGTAAACAAATACTAACGCTAGTGTGAACTTAGCTTTACTCATCACTTTTTGAAACTGGATGATAGCCGCTCAGATGTGTTATGGTGGTGCTTACCATAACGGAGTGATGACGAAGAGATGGCTTATAAGAATGGAACAGCAAAAAACTCAACTACTTAAACTTACTGGTTCATTTTTTTTATTTTATTTAAAGGGCAAAAGCACTTTAACCCTTTTACTTTGCTAATCTGGCTATTTACGTTGCTGTAGCTTATTCCTCATGCTGCAGCAACGTAAATAGACGTAATCCTCTTTAACCCCTTCCCGCTATTGGGCGTAACTGTACGTCCGAAAATCAAGTGAGTTACCGCAGACGGGCATACAGTTACGCCCTGCAGATAAAGTGAGCACAGCTGACATGCCGCTGCAATGGCTGCGATGGCTGTTACCACCGATCGCAGCCATTTAACCCCTTCAATGCGGCTGTCAATGACGTCCGCCGCATTGAAGTGGTTGACAGAGGGAGGGAGCACCCTCTGTAACCCCCGGGCCCCCCTGCGATGGATCGTGGGTGATGATTGTTGCTATGGCAACCAGGAAGCCGTTACTAGGCTTCCTGGTTGCCAAGGTACGGAAGCCTATTAGGTCCTGTCCGAGGCAGGACCTAATACGCTAACTGTCAAATGAAGAATGACAGTTACGATACACTGCACTACATAAGTACATACATAAGTAGTGCAGTGCATCGTACCGGGGATCAGAAGACCAGATCTTCAAGTCCCCAGGTCAGTGTAAAAGAAAAAGTATCGCTGCTGTTACCTCCCAGTTGCCTAATAAGGGTTAATTTACATATTTCGAAAAATGCTCATAACTTTGCAAATAATAAACGTTTTTCAAAACAAATCACACTGTAGTTATCAGCAATAAACCGCCTATTAGATTAGCAAGGTGATAGGGAATTGATAAACTGGTGACAGAGTTTCTTTAAACAGGCATCATGTAATTCTCCATTTTACCTGCGGTGGTGCTGCAGGAGAATTGAACACTTTGCTACTGGTTCTCCCACAGATAACAGCTGATCGCTGGGAGAGACCAGCAGCAGGACACCCTGTGCTTAGTTTATTGTCAGGGAACCCTTTTAACATAAAGCGATTATCCAGAGTAGACAACCCCTTTAAATATTTTTTTAACAGATACTTAGATTCTTCGTAGCTGCAACTATTTTGGAAAATGTTTGACTGATCTTGAGAGTTTTATCAGAAAAATGTAGTTTGATTCTACATATATTTCATTACAAGTCATAAACATTTGGTTAATTCAGAAGAGTGATTTGTGTGGAAATATATACCTTGTGATTTCACATATAGACGCTTCATTTTCTCAACAAATATAATTATTTAACCAATACATGAACTTGTGCATCATTGACTAGCCCTGAGGAAATCTAAATAATCTAGAGACAGTAATTGAAGAAGTTAGTTACCATAAAACCCTATGATGACAATTGCGTTGTACAATTAGCAAGCAGACATAATAAGAATTTGATGGCTACTAAGTACTCTACAAAGTGTTGAGAAATGTTTGCTTGATGATCTAAATGCAAAGGCATGAAGGGCTCTCATCTCTCAGTTCAGCGCATTGAATGAAGGACATGTTGATGGGCGTATTTGTGAGTGTCACAGCAATCTAAGCTGTCACGCATTGCCTGCTCTGTAATTAACGACTGATAAGCTGTTTTGCAAGATCTGAAGCACAGAACAAATATATGCAAAACAGCAGAGGACGTTTTCAGGTTTAATATCCAAATTGTACTCCTGGATGAATTGTAAAACAGGATTTCCAAGTTTTTTTTTGCTTTTAAAATGTTGTATGGCTAAAAAAAAAAAATATATAGCAACGTTAAAAGAGTTATTTGGTTTCAAAACCTATTTTAAAATGTCCTAGTAGATACTTTGAAATTAATAGAGGGGGTTACCATGTTCAGGACGCTAAATTATTAGCCATGGCAGGTGAGCGCTTCCAAAGATTGTCTCTCGCTCTGGCGGATCTGGCATAGCTGTGCATTACATGACCAGTCTATTGATTTCAATGGGAATTATTGGGCAGATTTACTAATACGGTCTTAAATTTCGACAGCTTAGAATTAGACTAGATGTGCCAAATTGATCACAGTTGCTCTTGCTGAATGATACATTTGGCGTCTTTTTAGTCACTTCTGTCTAACTTTATACCACCTTTTGATGAACTTACGTTAGACTTTTTTTGGGTCAAAATTTTTGTGCAATTTGGGGCATCTTAGGCCACACCCGTTTCCTGCTAAGCCATACTCCTTGTCAGATGAGCTGCTAAAAGTGCTAAAACACTTTATAAATGTGGCAAACAGCATGTACACCAGAATTCTGGCGTATTTTGATTAGTAAATCTGCCCCTATGTGTTTAATTCGGGACTGTGCACTAAAATAACCTGAGTGGGTTCCACAGGTTGACCCTAAACCAAAAGGTCTCTGGAATATATACAGTTATTTTACTATCGGGTGGTTGAAATGATATGCAAACTTTTCCAACTCCTTTTTTTTTTTTTTTTCGCTTCAATGCTAATTTTGCAGTTTTGTGTTACTCTACTTCTTCTGCCCCTTCTTCTTTTTAACCTATAGACAGTAGGAAATGGGGATAGGAAAACATATTATTGCAGGACCAGACTACACATAGGGTTTGTTTGTAGTCTGTAACCATGGAAATAAATAGTAGAGGTTTTGTATCTATCATAAACAATGAATCGATAAGACTTTGAGAAAGTAAACCGCTACAGGCCTATCACCTATCCAGATTTTTTCATCCTTCTATAAATATAAAAAAACTATTAATACTTCTATTATTGAAAGCATTCTTACTTTGCAGCATTTTTACCCAACTGCCTAAAACTGTTGCACAGTACTGTATAGTACTTGTTTTATATAATAACGGGTTACCTGGGCTTTACTAAATAAAGTTCAATACACAATAATCATAAAAATTTAAAACACTAATATACATTGAGGTATATTTGCTAATACGGGTGCACTTCTCAAACCTCACGCCAGTATAGAATTTTAAGGTAGTTTGTGCAATATTTAACAACAAAGTGCACATCAATTAAGGAAAATAGAGCAGCTACTGAGCTACGCAAAATGTTACCTAGTGTAACCCTCTATTTTTCCTTGCTGAAAAGTGGCAGATATCTTTCGGTAATAAGTTGCACAGACCACCTTTTTCCAACACTTACACTTACTTACTGTAATGTGGGGGGAGTTGAAAAATATGGCGCTCAGCCTGAGCATCATCCTTTTTAATGCAATTACACAAGTAAACCAGTGTAATTAGATCGGTAAATATGCCCCCCCGCCCCCCCCCCCCCCCCAGTGTTCCAAATTTGCACAATTTCTTCACTCTTTAACAGTTTCAGGTGAAAAAATATATTCATTTTTCTAATTTCCAAAGGAGATTTCCAAATATATGGGTGGAGGGAGAGTAAGAGGCTTCATACTATTACAACAACAGCTTAGTTCTCTCACTTGGCTGATTTTGCATTTCCTATAGAGTATAACTAGCTGTCAGACACTCACCCCTTTAAGTTCTTTAAACCCAGTTTTAATATATAATTATAAAAGAAAAAAGTAGTTTAAGGCATTGTGAATGATGGAATTAAGTTTTTGAAGAATAAATTCGCCATACATTCCTAATATTCCTAATAATTTTATTTATTTTGTGCAAATTACTTGTCCTACTATTTAAATAATATTCTCAAATGCTAGACAATTTATTAAAACTAGTGCAAAGAAAAGGTGAAATAGTGGCATAAAGCAACCAATCCAGTCATTTGGAAAATTAAAGCAGTAACCTGATTATTTGTTGTGAACAATTTCTCTAAATTATCAATCTTTTTCAATTTATTTAATGGAAAGTTGTCAAACTTAGACCAACCAATCTTCACAACAATCTGACTACATCAACAGCCCTTCTTCTACCACGTGCTATTTCAGATTACTTTGAAACTCACAGTGTATATTCCTGATCATTGTCCTGTGTAAACACGGCAACGGTCAGCCAATGAACGCAGTAAATATTGCAGCAGAAAATATAATTTTTGTCAGCAGCACATCTCCCTGTGTAAAGAGGGAGATGTGCTGCCGACATGATGGAAATGCATGGGGACGAGCGATTGTAGTAACGTTCTCTCGTTCCCATACATTACTGATCATAACGCCTTGTGAAAGGAGTAAATGAGCACCGATCAACAAGCTGCCTCGTTGATCACTGCTCGTTTTTACCGCCCTAATTGGACGGTGTAAAAGCACCCTAAGTGTAAAATTAGGTCTTATTTAATACACTACAAGGGGCTTGTAAAGATGAGCTCAAACTATAAAGTTGCTTCAAGAGTTAAGTAACAATGCTGTATAAAAAGCTTGTCCAGACGTAGTCAGTCTTAGTGCAGTAGAGTTGCAAGAAAAAGTTATTACCTGGATTTCTGCATCTATTACTAATAAAATCTGGTCTGTTATCTAAGTCACTATTATAGACAAACGCAATCTAACTAAACTAATATCACACACACACAGTTGTACTGTTAATGTCTTTTATAGAGGACATTGAGTAAACATCCAAAGTGCAGGGAGAAAAAGTAAATGAACCCTTGCATTTAATTACCTGTAGATCCCCCTTTAGCAGCAATCACCTCCACCAAATGTTTCCTGTAGCTGCAAATAAGCTTTGCACAACTTTATTGAGGAATGTTGGACCATTCTCTCTGCAAACATGCTTCAATTCATCAATATTTCCGGGCTGTCTTGTGTGCACAGCCCTCTGCAGATCATGCCACAGCATCTCGATTATGTTAAGGTCAAGACCCTGACTTGGCCATTACAAAACATCATTTTTTTAACAACCATTCTTTACTTGAGTTTGTTTTCTTTGGGTCATTGTCTTGTTGCATCACCCAGCGTCCCTTCAGATTGAGGTCATGGACTGCTGCCCTTACATTCTCTTATAAAATGTTTTAATACACCTTTGAATTCATTGTTCCCTCATTAGCCACAAGGCGTACAGGTCCTGAGGCTGCAAAGCAACCCCAAACCATGATGCTCCCTCACCCAAGCTTCACAGTTGGGATGAGGTTTTGGTTTTGGAATATCCAGGTGGTGTTGGGAAAACTAGTTACAGGCTGCAATGTTTTTTTGCTTTTTTTTTTATAACAGTGGCTTCTTTTGTGGTGTATTTCCATGAACACCATTCTTGCTCACTGCTGTTTTAATTCTAGTCAAATAACAAACAGAGGTTTTTTCAGTTTGTAGAGTCTTGAGTAGGTCTTTTGCTATTACCCTTGGGTCTTTTTGACCTCTTTCAGGATTGCCTATTGTGCTATTGGAGTGATGTTAACAGAATACACACTCATAGGGGGAGTAGCAATAGTCCTGAGTTTTATCTATTTGTAAACAATTTGTATAAAAATTGATTGATATGCATCCAGGTCTTTAACAAAGTTTTTGTAGCCTTTTCCAGTTAAAATGCATGCTATATCATGTTTTTTAGGGCCCTTCTGAAATGTGTTTACCTCAAGGCTTGGTTCCCACTGACCAACCTTCCTGGAGAAGAACAGATTTGTCAGTAACCCGGCATTGTGTGCCTTTATTAAATGTACAAAGCACCAGTATAATCCACATTTCCAATCTCATCTCTTTAATTAAAACACCTTTTGCTAATTAGCTCTTGGAGAAGTCATTAACACAGAGGTTCACTTACTTTTCCTCCCTCCACTTTGGATGTCTACTTATTGTGATCAATTAAAGACCTGAACAGTACAACTGTTTGTGTGTTGTTAGTTTGTGTGTTGTTAGTTTTTGTCTATAATCATGACTTAGATAACAATCAGAACACATTTTATTAGTAATCAATGCAGACATTCAGATAATTCCAAGGGTTCATTTGATTTTTCTTGCAACTGTATCTCAAAACAACATACCACTAAACAAAACAAGGTAAGGCTGGACTGCTAATGGAGATGTTGAAAATTCAAGTACCCAGAACGTGTAGGTTTTTTTTAGAGACTTTAAAGCCCAAACCCTGCAGATCAAACCCATAACCATTCTAAGGAAATGATCAAAGGTACTCTTCACTGTAGTGTCCTGAAATACTGTTAAAAGCTGTTTCAATGTAATTTGCAGTCTTTCTAGCAGAAAAATAAAATGTCATCATTATTTTGCTTCCATGTGTCCTCTTTGTTACTGCTTGCAATATGTGCTACTGGACGAAAGTCTCCCTACCCATCTGGCAGCTGACAATATAGTCCCTTCTCACTTCCCCTGCAGAAGGAGTCTTCTCAGATATACTGTCATGTTACTGCAGGGGCTCTGCTCCTTCCCTGACAAGCAGGGAAAAAAATTACTTCTATTGGCTGCCCTGCAGTGAACACAGGATCACTGTGTAGACACCTGACTCTGTGGCGAGTTACTGAGCATGTATGTCCACCAGCACTCAGCTGAGAAGGGGGATGTGCACATTGCTATACACTTTGAACACCAGTTGGTACTATACTATGTAAGTAAACGCTATAAATCTTCACTGGATCATTTTTTCAACAGCATGTCATTGGCAAACAATGTTTATTTTTCTCATCTATACAATTAATATGATGTTTAATGGTGGGACAACCCCTTTTAGAACATTTAAGAAAGTAGATTCCTCACTAAATAAGATGTTCAAATGTCAACGCTATAGTGACTGCCCAGACGGACACCAGTGACATTTATGGAACAAGTACAGGCTACCCTAAAAAAAAAACTTAGTTATGAACGCCATAGTTCCTTTGCAATTGGTCTAGGTTTATTAAGCCTAAAGCTATTTTTAGTCTATCAATACATGTAGTATCAGAAAAAAAGACATATGAGAATATAATCTTATAATGCCCTCAGTGAATCATCATTACATTAAATACCAAGTCGAAACTCCCAAACTATGCTGGTTTATTGAAAGCCAGGGTAGTGTAATATGTATGGGAATTAAAAAGAACTGCTAGGAAAAACCAAGATATATGTCTCTGATGTGACAAACGGTAAGCTGGCTGAAGTGAAATAATTTTTGAATCCCTAAATTGACCATTACCATAAAAAAAGAGCAGTTAGACGAGAAACCATGTGCTGAGTATAAAACTAATTTCATGCTTTCAAAAGCACACAGTGGCTTAAAGCAAGATAGTGGCCCTGGGACCTAACAGATTGGCTAACACAATTGGTTTGCTCCTGGTGTAGTCAGGGAAATCCAGGCTGGGCATTACTGGCAAAAATGGAAATTCTAGAATCTCCTATTATATTGATATAAAATACTTAATTGACGGCTGCCATTGAAAATTTGCCTAATTCATGCCATTAGCAAGCATTGAACCCATATTAGTAGCATGCAAGAGATTTTTCAAAGAGTTAGCTTGTATCAAATTAACTATAGTGTCCTAAATAATTACCAAACAATATAAAATACCCAATACAACAACTTTTATTATGGAGAAGAAAATAGAATATGATAAAACGATCTCTCACCTCCATAGACATTTGCATGAAGCAGGTATATAAAGCAATTGATATATTCTATGATATTGCAACCTGTAGCTCCTATCAAATGTTATTCTATTGCAAACATACCTTCCAGCCAGGACAATATGTTCTATTGTGCTGCTTGTTATTGTCACTTCCATGTCATTATCTGGTGTTTTCCCATCTAATTTGTACTCAACCACCTGAGCTTCTTCTACATTATTTGGGTAAATATTTAGCAGTTATTAATTAGTTATAAATACCAACATGTTAAGAATTACAAAAACACAATAAATAAATAGATCAACTGTATCAGAATAACTGATCAAGGTATATGTAGAATGTCAGCACACGTAGAATGCTGCATTACAAGTGTGACTTATATGGTATATTTCAAGCATCTATATAACAGAGGAAGATTGCATTAAGTTATATATCACCAACATCATACATCATATAGAAATCAGTACCCCAAACATTCATCCAGTAGAAACGTGCATTGAGAACATCAAGCTTACCTCGACGTGATAATCCACTCCACATTTTTGCAGCGAAGAAGTCTATGCTTAGTAGCCAGAGACTGGGTAAGACGAGCGGAAGTTCCAAAAGGTAAATGGTATGATATTTAGAACTAGTGAGCTTTGGCTCAAGCACCGATCATCCGTATGTCTGTACAGTTTCAAATCAATGCAGCTCAGAGCGCCCTCAATGCTGGTTCATCTCAGCACTCATTGAAAATCCTTTACACGCTGGCAACATTTTAGGGAAGGAGAAACGCTCACTGAGTAATTTGTAAAGAAAGGCAAAGCAATTACAGCCCTGTGTCTTTATGCAGACTGAAACACAGAGCTGTGTCACAGCAGAAGCCTGATGTGAAATTATGCAGCCAAAAAAAAAGGCACCTAAGCCTTCATTATCAATGCATGAAATCAGCTACTGTGATCAAATTCACGCAAGCCTTAGAAAGACATGTGATTATGAAAGGTTCCACAAAATCTGCTCTGAACCGTGTACAACGGAAAGAGTCGTCTTTATCAACTGTGCGCTTAAAAATAGCCCTCTCCCTTTTTAATAATGGACTGTGGAGGCAGCGAATAATCACTATTCTGTGCTGTGATGAGTAATTGTTTTGAGGGCTAGGAAAAAAAAAAAGTAAAATGTTAAAAATGTCCTTAACAGAGCAATACAGGCAATGGATACTGTGGATATGCTAAATTCTAATGCCTATAGGTATAGGACATCCTATAGGAAATATACACCTGGCATATTCCCATATTATTTTGCAGCACGTTCACTCTTCGAAGTAAAGCATTCCCCCTAATATAATAGTGAATAAAAAAACATTTTACTCACTATTATATTAGGGGGATTGCTTTATTATCATTTTTCTTATATAAGGAAACATTTTATATTATAAGACTATCTATCTATCTATCTATCTATCTATCTATCTATCTATCTATCTATCTATCTATCTATCTATCTATCTATCTATCTATCTATCTATCTATCTATCTATCTAATCATATTACCTGACTGAGTGGCTTGTACTGTAGTGATAATGGGAGCATGGCTTACACCTATTGTAAAGAGGGCAATAAGTAAAAAAAAAAAGGACATAAAAAAAAAAAATCTAAAGGGATCAGCCCTTGAAAATGACAAAGTGCTTAATAAAATCTGTACACATTTTATAAAACCAGCTAAAATACAAAATGAAAGGCAGGTAGATAAAGTAAGTAAAATAAATCCCCAAAAATGATTTGAGTATATAAATGCAAAAAATGTAAGGTCAGAACATTTAATACCCAAAATAGCGGTAATGGGGAGTTGGCCACAGGGGAGAAGGCAGAGTTACTAAATGGGTTCTTTAGTTCTGAATATAAAACAGAAGAAAGAGCAGCTGATGTAGGCGGTGCTGTTAATACATCAATTAATATACTGAATTGGCTGAATGTAGATATGGTCCAAGCTAAGTTAAATAAAATAAATGTGAACATGGCTCTGGGGCCAGATGGGTTACAACCAGGAGCTCTTTTAAAGAACTTACTTTAGATTTTTCGGTCCCTCTGTTCATAATATTCAGATATTCTCTAGTGACTGGTGTAGTGCCAAGGGACTGGCGCAGGGCAAATGACGTGCCCATTTTCAAAAAGGGCTTTAAGTTTTCCCCGGGTACTTATAGACTAGTAAGCTTAACATCCATTGTGGGAAAAATGTTTGAGAGGCCCTTAAGAGACTATATACAGGAGTATGTGACAAAAAACTGTATTTTAAGTGACAGCCAGCACAGATTTACTGAGGACAGAAGTTGTCAAACCAACTTGAGTTGTTTTTATGAAGAAGTGAGCAGAAGCCTAGACAGAGGGGCCGCTGTGGATATAGTGTTTTAGGACTTTGCAAGGTATTTCACTCTCCCACATAGACGCCTAATTTGTAAACTAAAATCTATAGGTTTAGAAAGGATAATCTGCATGGTCCCCAGTTATAAGTGGTGGACCCCAGGGTCCAATGCTGGAACCGCTATTATTCAACTTATCTATTAATAATATATTGGGATTAATAGCACTGTTTCTAATTTTGCAGATGACACCAAGCTATGTAGTATAGTTCAGTCAATAGATGTTCATAAATTACAAGCTGATTTGGACACACTGAGTATTTGTAATGTACAATTCTTGAAAAACGGGAATAGGTACGGCGCTGCTACTCAATAATGATACAGTTGCTGTAAATGATGATATTTATTGATCAAGGCTACGCGTTTCAATGCCGCACCGGCATCTTCCTTAGGCCATAAGCATATGGCCTGAGGAAGATGCCGGTGCAGCATTGAATCGCGTAGCCTTGATCAATAAATATCATCATTTACAGTAAATGTATCATTATTGAGTAGCAGCGCCGTACCTATTCCCGTTTTTCAAGAATTGTACATTACCTTATTACGGTGGCCATCTTGGCCTGACCGGCTGGGATTTCGGCAGCAGCACTCACCTGTTCACCTGTTCCACGTGTTTGATCTATCTGTCTGTGGTAAGCGTCCATTTGTCAACCACCGTTTGTTATTTCTGGGCTTACTCACACTATGTGGCGCCGTGTTTTTTCCTTGTATTTCTCTACACTGAGTATTTGGGCATCCACTTGGCAAAAGGGGTTTAATGTAGATAAATGTAAAGTTATGCATCTGGGTACCAACAACCTGTATAATATGTCCTAGAGGGAGCTACACTGGAGATTCACTTGTTGAGAAGGATCTGGGTGTACTTGTAGAACATAGACTGAATAACAGCATGCAATGTCAATAAGCTGCTTCTAAGGCCAGCAAGATATTGTCGTGTATTAAAAGAGGCATGGACTCACGGGACAGGGATATAATATGCCCACTTTACAAAGCGTTAGTGAGGCCTCATCTAGAATATGCAGTTCAGTTCTGGGAACCAGTTCATAATAAATATGCCCTGGAGTTGGAAAAAATACAAAGAAAAGCAACTAAACTAATAAGGGGCATAGAGAGTATTAGTTATAAAGAAGTATTAATTTATTTATTGAAAAGATACATCTAAGGGAGGGGGCATGATTAACTTGTATAAGTACATAAATGGCAGTTACAAAAAATATGGTAAAAAGTTGTTCCATGTAAAATCCTTTCAAAAACAAGTTCCAATCTCCAGAGTCGACAAGCCTTCTTTACCATAGAAACTGTGAGTCTGTGGACTACCTCAGGTGTTGGTCACAGCAGTGACAGTAGATGGCTTAAAAAAAGGCTTAGATAATTTCTTTCTTAGAACAAAATTATATTAACGCTTATGTTAATGTATAGAATTGTTATTTTGAATGTTGATCCAGTATGATTAACACTTATGATTAGGAGGGACATTTTTGCTTTTTAGGGCAGATTGGTTCACGCCTTAAGAATTTCTTACCTCCCTCTGGAACAATAGGGGTGAAACAAAGTTCTAAAGTTTAGCTATACCGCTTCCCTTCATCCACATCCTCTCCCATCCCCTTGTTTGAACTTGATGCACATGTGTCTTTTTTCAGTACAAACTATGTAACTATGAAAATTACCTGTATTCTGGAAAAATGTAGTATCAGGAAATCTGATTTACTACCCATCTGCATCATACTGTTTACAATGGAGTAATCCCAATAATAGCATAATATTATACTTTCTATTATACACATCAATGCAAATCTCCCATTGACGTATGTGTAAATAATGTTTGTATAAACATCACATTTTGATGCGGGAACTTGATGATTATACAGAGATAAGTAGCGCTACGTAGGTGCTGCTCGTCTGTTCCTGCAGAGGCAGTCTGGCACAGATCACTTTTGCCTAAGTTCTTTCTCCTGTGTCAACTGTAACGCATCTTTAGTAGCGGGATCCACTAAGTTGCCATGGATTTGGCTTTGGGCTGAACCGAGGAATGGAGTCTTAACAACCCCCCCCCCCCCCCTGGTTTTCACCCTTTAGTATGTGTACAGGAACCTGGATTTCACATCGTGGAAATTCCCTGGTTGCTACCCCAGGAGTAGTCTCTGTCAGAAACAGCTGACAAAACCAAAGAAATGTCACCAGGACGAGGACTGAGAACAGGGGCGTAATTAGGGAAGACTGGGCCCCATAGTAAACTCTTGACTGGGCCCCCCAGGTGCCACACGCAGCCCACCTTATAGATAGTGCCCCTGTAGATTGTGCCATACAGCCCCCGTGTAGACAGTGCTATACAGCCCCGCCTGTAGACAGTGTCACACCCCACATGTAGATAGTACCCCCCAGTTCCCCCTTGTAGATATGCCATACAGCCCCCCTGTAGATAGCGCCATACAGCTCCCCCTGTAGATAGTTCCGCACAGGTAACCCACCCCTGTATATAGTGTCCCACATATAGCCCACCCCTATAGATAGTGCTCCACATATAGCTCCCCCTGTAGATAGTGTCCCACATATAGCCCACCCTGTAGACAGTGCCCTACATATAGCCCCCTGTAGATAGTGCCCCACAGGTAACCTACCCCTGTATATAGTGTCCCACATATAGCCCCCCCTATAGATAGTGCTCCACATATAGCCCACCCCTGTAGATAGTGCCCTACATATAGCTCCCCCTGTATATAGTGCTCCACATTCCCACATATAGACCCCCCTGTAGATAGAGCCCCCACTGTAGATAATGGCACTCAAAAATAAAACTTGACATACTCACCCTGATCCCGTTACCGCATCGTCCAGTTGAAATGCAGATCTGCTCTCTTCTCAGCAGGTCTGCTGGAGCTGTACGACGCAAGCGGCGCGTCGTTGAAAGATGCTGATTGGCAGGTCAGAGTGACGTGCCCCATCAATCAGCGCTTTTCAACCAAGGAAGTGCCGCTAGCGTCGTTGAAAGGCGCTAATTGGCGAGGCAAGTCATTTTGCCCCGCCAATCAGCGTCATTGTAAGGCACTGAATGGTTGGGCTCGGAATGTACTTGGCTATTCAGCGCTAATGCATGTGTTTGTACCTGCGTGCTATGGACGCAGGTACAATTACTGCAAGAGTGGGTGGCTGTCGCTATCACTGCGGCCCCCTCCGATGCTAGCGATGCCACAGGGCATGAGCGGGCCCGTGCCACCCAGCCCATAAATGTTAGAGGCTCGGCGGCGCAGGCCCCATAGTAGTGTCGCTACAGCTGTAGCAGCCATAATGGCTGCTAGCAGTGCCACTGGGCATATGGAGGGGGGCGTGTCAGCGGGCACCGGAGCAGTCACTATGGCTGCTACAGCGGTAGTTACACCATTGACTGAGACAGTAGTCTAGTCGCCAGTGGCAATATGTACGCAGGTTGGAGCCCGACTTGGGTGAAGAATTATCTGAGGCTGAGTGGTTGCAAATTTGGTCTTCCAGCAATGGACTACTGAATACTCTAATGCTCGAAACATATATCTCAAGGTCCCTACGAGGTGGCACTTGACCCCTACCTGTATAGCTAAGGCTGCTGTTGTTAAGGATGCCAGGTGCCAGAAGACATGCTTTATATATGGTGGAAATGTCCAAAAGCACTGAGCCTTTGGGTGCATGCATACTTCCTCACCCTGGAACTCAATAGTCATAATTTGCTTAAAAACTCCTGGGTAGCCCTTCTCAATCAAATAATTCCCAATATATCCCACCATTCCAGTGTTTTAATTTCTTTTGTCTTTTTGGCTGTAAAATAGATGATTGAAATGTATTAGAAAAAGTTATCTCTTGACTTTGCTGAAGTTAAGAGGCGGATATTTTGGTATGTGACTAATGAGAAATTGACAGCCTTACTCTTAGATAAGGTAGATAAGTTCCAAACTATCTGGGCCCCCTGGGCGGATTATGTTGGAAATACCCCATTTTGCTCAATGTTCCTCTTTCTCCAAGCTTCAGAGTGGAGTGGTTACCCTTACAAATTGACAGCAGAGACGCAGTGCTGGTCGGCTTTCGGTCTTTGCCCTCCCCTTCTACTCTTTCTCTTCTTCTTTCCTTTTCTTTTCTCTATCCTATGTGCTCAATTGCATTGAGGTTCCCTATATGGCCTCTGGTTCATAAGTGGCCATGGTTATTCTGGATTTGCCGCCTTTGTGTGTCCTGCTCTGTGCAGTATAGTGTCTTGATCCTGTGAGAAACCTCAAGGTTACCCCCCTATTTTTTTCCCTTATTGTTTGCAAATTTAGAATGCTGCTTCGCTAATCGTCGTCATCTTTTTGAATTGTCTCAATGGTTTATATGTTACCACTTTTCCAGCTTCTGTTTTGGCCTGCTTGCACTCATTTATGGCTTATCTTTTTTAATGTATCTTTTATTGGACAGTTCAATTTAAAAAAAATAGGAGTTATTATAATAAATAATGTAACCCCACTATAAATGGTTATTATACCCTTATATGATAATATAACTTCTTGGTGACTTCTAATATTCTTAGAATTTACAGTATGCAAAACATTATCCCATTTAATGTTCATAGTACTTACCATATAACATATATTAGATTTTCCCAGGAATGCAATTCACTAAGATATAATATAAAGTTGGTCCAAAAAGAATTGCCACTATGTTGCAAGGATAGACCATCACAATCGTAATGAAATATATTTTACCCTCACAGGAGTTTTTGAGTCCCTGTGAATACACATTTTATTGGACCATGAATACACATTTTATTGGACCCTTAATACGTTACTGCAATGGTGTAATTTATAGAGTTCTTACTATAGCTGTACATAACATGAAGGATAAAGTTAACATCTTGATCTAACTTCTTGGTTGTAAACATCATGCCATGTAAAGCATGCACTGACAGTTGCTGGTACGCGTACTATTATGTAAATGTTCTGTATCTTGACAACAGGTTAGAAATGTCCAAGTCTTATAGCGGATTCTCCATCTTGGGGCACATTTATTGTGAAATAAATTAATTATTTGAAATAAACACACAGCATATTAAAGCTATACGAATCTGTCCATCGCACCATCATACAAGTAATCATACACTGACGACTTATAATGACTGGCATACCCCTACTGAGAGTGTGTGCCCATATTACCCAAAAAGTTGTACTCCTGTTGAGAAACATATAAAGTGCTAGGGAAACGTCCCAGAATGCTCATTATATTTAGAGTACAGCGTGATACAAGCTGGAAACTTATAACATTATAAAAACAGTTCATTTTCGAAAAACCATGTGAATAATACAGATATTTTTCAAGCCTGAAATATCCTTTTTCTGAACTCCTTTAGTTGCATTCAATAAATAAGTCATAGAATTAATAACAATTAATAAATAATCCAGAAATGCCTAAAAGATCTTGTTGCAGGGTCGAAACGTGTTGCAGCAAATTTGAAATAAAAACTTTTTTCTATGAATGAAACTTGTTTTTATCAAAAATCTCACTCTAACCATCGCCAACACAGGAGTGCCAAAGAAGGAGCTTTTTTTATTTCCACATTGGATTACTTTAAGCAACGGGAGAGCTGCTTTAAGCCAATACCCGAAGGCAAGCATACTGTGAACCACCGAGTCTGCGACTCAACACATATCAAAATTGAGTTGTGCCGATGAACCTGCACAACTCAAAAAGGTGAGCAATCATGACTGTAAACCTTGAATGTTCTGTTTAAGAAAATCATTGTCCTTATGTTATTATATTAGAGGAGCGCCATTTCCTTTCTTTTGTTTCCTTTTTTCAAGTAGCTCTGGAACACAAGGTATTCCAAAGCATTATAAATGTAATAAAAAAAATCACAGCTTCAGGTCCACTATTTAAATAAAGTTAAGCAAGGTTTAATAAAACAAAAAATTACCCCCCCCCCCAAAAAAAAATAATGTAATAGTTAATATGCTATTTACACTGTATATCTTAGGGGGTTAAACCACACTTTAAAAAACTTTATTACATGTAGCAGGATCACCTAAGTTAGCAGTGGGAATTTTCATGTTTTTTGAGTCTATACACCCATTTAAGGCTCATTCAGACGAGCGTTAAACTCGTCCGTGTGCTGTGCGTGGAAATCACACACAGCACACGAACCCATTGATTTCAATGGTGCTGTTCGCACATGCATACGTTTTCACGCAGCGAGAGTCGTTGCGTGAAACTCACTGCATATCCTATATTGGTGCTTTTAGGAAACGTCCGTCCTTTTAAGATTACCTTGACTACTAGTCTAGCTTCTGGCTGCATGTGTTTGATCAAGCATCTGACTAAACCCTGTATCTTTGACTATTTGGATTTTTTGGAACTGGACCTCAGCTTGTCTCAGGATTACCCTTTGCTTACGGATTTGGACTTTCTGCTCCCGGCTGGTACTGACCTCTGGTATTCCTGACATCCCCTAGCTTTGTGATTTGGACTTTCTGTTTACCCTCTGGCTGTCTTGTTACCTATTCTGGTATTGCCTGCATTGCACCTCTTATCCAACACCGAACTCTGTTAAAACAACCTTGATTCAATGCAACAAAAACTATCCTGCCTTGCGGTGAGCTCTGGTGAAAACTATAGAGTAGCCTTAGACACTCTTGATCAGAGTTGTAACGGATTTGTGGTTGCGGATTTATTTGCACGCTCAGTCCCGACAGTCTCCAGAAGCCAATGGGGAATCGCTCACATAGCAATTCTATAAAACATCCACCCTGGGAATTGCTCAACCAGTGATTCCATAACAGGTGTGTTTTCACGCACCTATGTGCTCATTGAAGTCAAAGGGTGCGTGAAAACGTGATGAACATCTGTGTGCTCTGCGTGATTTGCGCATCAATTCCATTGAAAAAAAAAAGTGCTTTGCGAGTGCGTGAAAAACACATGACACTCGCAGAGCACACTGATGCAATAACGCAACGCACATGGACAGATTTACGCGTGTTTTTTACATGCGTAAATCTGTCACGCTCGTGTGATTGTAGCCTTACAGTGTATAAATAGATCATAGATTATTTCTCTCTATATAGTATTTTCTTCAGATGACACCTCATTGAGATTTCACACTGCTAGCCAAATGGGGAGGTGTAGGTTGTATGCCAACTTTTGGCTTTAGGGGACATTTAGTGTGTTTACCTGCAACCACTACTTAAATCTAACGGGTTATTATAAAGTAGACATTTATGGCATATTATTGGAATGTGACAAAAATGTCTGATGCTGTAGATGCAGGTCCCAACTCTGGTACCCTCACCTATCTCGAGTACATTCGACCCCTATACTTCCTAGTGAGTGGGGAATGAATGTAAAGGCTACACCACATTTGAGTAGCTCTCCCCATTTATTTCAATTGGAGTTAGGAAAACAGTAGAGCAAGTGGGCTGGGGTGACCCCAGTTCTCAAGATAGGTGTGGGTCACAGAGCTCAGGTGTCCCTTGACTTAACTGGGTTCACATACTTTAATTAGATACCTTTGTAGAATCTGCGTTACTCTCCTCTCAACTAGCAACATCTTGGCCTACTGTATGAGTGACCACTATTTTATTACACGTAGCTACATGTACAAATTGATCAAAGTGATAATGGGAAGCTCTATCGTCTATAATAATACATTGTGGTTTTATAGCTCTATGGTATACAGGGTTGGTTTATGTCCCTTCCACTCATACTGATTGCCATATTTATCATGGTTCCCTTGCTTTTACTGACACAAATGGAAGTCAAAGAGGGGGGGTCCCTTCTCTTTTAGCAAGAGCAAAGGGCCATTGCAAAGAGCAGCTCTCGCTCTGGCTATCTAGCCCTTCCATGTATTACATAGGCTCCATTCATTGGAATGGCTGCCATGTAATACAACATTTTCTCTGTAGTGGCCACGCAGAAATATTCCTTGATTATATGAAGAAGGTGGAGATTATAAGAGACATTTAGGGTATATTCAAATGATGACGTCTTATCGCAGTTTAGTTCTGCAATTTCCGCAAAATTGCAGAAAATTAGTTTTTTTTAAATTACGGCAAAATTGTAACATTTTGCAGCGATTTTGCGATATTCGCAGAAATAAACCGCGCTTTGACTACACTATGTGAATATACTCTTATAAGGAAGGTTAGCCTTTTATAATCTTCTAACATGTAACTGAGACCGTCTGTGACCATCACCAATCAGTAGAAAAAAGGGGCCATGGCATTACTGTAAGATAATGCTCCTTTGTCTTTGGATTCAGAGCTCTCCGTATCTCCAAGTCTTTAGATTGAATCTCCCATTCACTGTAATGAGACTGTAATATACTGTACATCTCCAAATAAGAAGACAAAGCGGCATGGTGCTTGGAAGAGCATCGCTACCCCTTTGTTCTTATGATTTGGGTCATGGGCCACAGAAGCCCACCGATGACATCTTCTGACATGTCTCAGTGATATTCAGAAGATGTTTAAAGATGAACCTTCCCTTTTAATGTACTTAAAGGGGTTGTCCAGTTTCAGGAATGTTATTTATTAAATAATTAAAAGTTATAAAGTTTTCAAATTTCCTTTCGTAATAATTTGTCACGGTTTTCAAGATCTCTGCTTGTTGTTATTCAGTAGGAACATTCATTGCTTACTTCCAGTGTATAAAATGCTGTCCGTGGTCATGTGATGGACACACAGGTGGTGTGCTCGTTACAAGACACAGCTTTGATACATATACTGTAACGATCCCAGTAGCTGGGTGGACATCTTATGACCATGGACAGAATTGTATCTACTGGAAGTAAACAATGAATGTTCCTATTGAATAAGTACAAGCAAAAATCCTGAAAACCATGAGGAATTAATACAGAAAGTATATTGGAAGACTGTATAACTTTAAATTATACAAAAAAAATATGTATTAATTTACTGTACAATTCCTTTAAAATCCCCACTTGTTACACAAGGAATATTTATTAAAGGGAATGCGTCATCAGGACATAACCTATTGTTTAAATCAAGCTTTTATGTGAAACATATTCTATAAGCATTTTTCATGATTTGTTTTTTTAAATTTACATTCATGTCATTATCTATATTAAAAAAGAATCCTAAAATCTTGCAGTTTCCACACTGACCACTGAGCCTCACAATGGACTGACCCTTCCTGTTCTGTAGAGATCACTTCTCAGCAGTCATCTTATTATCATCACAGCCAGGATTACAATAAAAGATACAGTAATAGATAACACATGACCCACCATTAATATTAGGTGATGGACACAGCTCCCCTCCTACCCCTCCCTGCAAAATGAACTCTGCACAGGTCACAGAGCATGCCTAGAAAACTCTTCCATTGAAGTCAATAGGTCAGCTCCTAACTATTGTTTTCTAAGGTCCATGTGGCTACTGTAAAGAATATTTCCAAATGCTGTTAACAGCAGCTCAGGCAAGATGGCCGCCCCATAATTATGCACAGAGAACAGATTTAAAAAATCTACAATCTAAAAATAAAAACAGATTAGAAAAATAGAATATGTTTCACTATCTAGTTTTAATCAGTAAAAAATTTATATAGGTGATGCATTCCCTTTAAGACCGACATACCATTCATCCTTTAACAGATGCCTGTACTCCATAGTGAAAATACCGTATCTACAGATTAGGTTCATTTAAGGTGAATATAAAATGGAACTTGACCTTATTTTCCCAACAAAACGCAGTGAGTGAATGTTATCACCTTCATTATTTGTATGAATTGCTACATTCTTATTGTCTCTATCTTGAAGTTATAATTATGTAATATAAAAGTATCAATGTGACACAATACATGTTTTTGCACATTATTACATTGTAGCGCTGGGTCTAGCACTAGCAGTCAAGATTATTTTCTTCTTCAAGAAAACATTTTAGTCGTCTGCACCTTTTGTTTATGATTGATCACTTGATTATTTTCATTGTGTGCTTTTTACAAATGGTCAATGAGACTATTCTTGAGCCGCTGACAGCGAAAAATAATAATAACAATAGATGGAATGGTTTAGCAGCCACAGGAGACCTAATAATGTCAAATGTTCGGTGAAAACACCTGCCTGGAAAATAATGGTCTATTGCAATTAAAAACAAACCATGCAAAAAAGTTTTTCTGATGCAAGAAAAGGTCCGTATCTTATGTGCTGGCACTAAAAGATGAATTAAAGACTAAAAGTTTCTAGTAATAACAAAGTATGTCAAAGTTTAACATGTGATATATATTAAGTTTATGTCAAGGTGGGCTAAGCTGCAATACCAGATATAACCCATGGACAAAAGTGGCGTTGTTTCTTTCAAAAAAGAAAAACATAACCTGTATTTAATCTTATACAACCCCTTTTATATACTGTACCTCCATTTGACTCTGAATATATACATAGACACACACTTTTTGTCTCGGATTCTGAATGAATCTGTGAGAATAATCACTTTGACATGCGCTATCGCATGCCGTGTTACAGAGGAATTCTCTTCTTGAAGTATTGCTTTCAGGTCCACAGCTTTGCTATGTGTTTAAGCCACAATTCGTTACTTTGTATGTTTACACAGGTTTTTTTCTAAGATGAAAAAACAATCGCTGAATCTGCCTCCAAATTCAGCCTGTTTTGAGGGCTGATTTTGGATGCAGATTTTGAAATACAAGCTGTTTTACGTGCTGTTTTGCGCTTTCAGCTACTCGGCGCATGCACAGGCATGCTGGGGCTTCCAATGCAAGAGATGCTCATTGTAGCCATTGTCTACACTAAATAAATGATGAGGTAGCTGAAAAGGGCACCCCACCCTACATCTACACTCCTCAACATTGAAATTGCAACACCAAGAAGGAAAAGTTCTGGAATTTTGAAAATCACAGGATCGATAGACATGTTAATGATATGCAAATTATAAAAAATGGAAACAAAATATTTAAAGCATATTGATTTATTCAGTATTGAGTACGAGCGCCAGGCGCAGAAATACACGCACTTAAATGCCTTGGCATGCTATCAATGAGGTTATTAATGGTTGTCTGTGGAATGTTATGCCGCGCTGAATGCACTTGGGCACGCAAATCATCAAGATTGGCTGCTGGCAGCTCCCTTTGCAATTGCCGACCAATGACGTCCCAGATGTGCTCGATGGGAGACAAGTCCAGAGATGCTGCAGGCCATGGTAGCACGTTTAGGCCCGCAGGCTGCTCACGTTAGCACAAGCAACATGAAACATGGCGTTGTCCTGTTGAAAAATGACTTCTGGGACACTTTTGGAGAAATGGTTGTTCCACTGGTTTCACGACCAAATCAATGTAGCTCTGAGCTGTTATTATACTTGAAATGAAGACTAGAAGGGGTCCGGCTACTGTACATTATTGCACCCCACACCAAAATCTCGGGAGTAGAACCGATGTGACGTTTGCTTGTGAAGGCCTCTTTATGGCGTTGCCCACGTGGTCTCCAGACCAATCACCGGCTGTCATTGCATCTGAGACAAAAGTGGGACTCAGCGCTGAAGAGGATAGACTTCCATTCCAGCCTCTATTGCCGTCTTGCTGTGCAACATGATATCCTCTGAGAGTGTTGGGGTGTGGTCAATGAAACACCTGTAGCTGGATGTCTGGCTCGTAGCCCATTGTCGTGCAAACTCCTTCTGATGGTTTGTGTCGACACTGGTTGTCGCCCTACGCTTGGGATGTGACGTCCAATTTCACTTGCAGTACAGAATGGATCACTACGCGCCATTCCTTCAATCAGATGATGCATTTGTGCAGACGTTTGCCTCTGCCCACCTTATGCTGTCATTCTCCTTTGTCGTTCTTCTCCCAGACTCCGGGACGTGCAACGTTGAACAGTGCTGATTTCTCGGCATAGGCGCATAGCGATCTGACGGAGTGATAAACCAATGGTCTCTCAGTTCAAGGATTCTGTCCCTCTCAGTTTGTGACAAGTGGCAATAACTGGCACGTCGACGAACAGGAGGCATTACATAATCATCTCACACCACTCGCTCCGATTTTTGAGGTTTAATGTGGCTAAAAAACTTTGCTTTCAATCTGGTTTTTATGCCTCTCCCACATGCCACAGATTGGAGCTAGGTGCTTGAAAATGTGAAATATGCAGATCTTAGCATCACCTTCTACTTCCTCGATTTGCATAACTTGATGGTTGCTCTTCTTGGTGTTGCAGTTTCAATGTTGAGGAGTGTATATATTCAGAATTTCCTAATATGCACCAAAACCCAGACACCTATAAAACATTATGTAAGAGTTTTGTTATTTTCATATCTGGCATTAGAAAGATTTGTTCTCATTAGCCGCTGTGATACGCAGAGTGGACATGAACTCTTCCACGTCACGGGAGTTTGTGCTTCCATATAAAGCCGGAAGTTGTTCTCCTGTAACTGATCCTCTACTGTTAAAAAACAGAAACGTCCTCAACCTGTCATGAGACGTAAGTGTTCGACTAGTCCTTGAAATTGCAGAAAAATTAGTAACTAAGTGGCATAAAAGAGTCAAGTGTCTCGAAAAACACTTTAGTCCTCCATGACACAACAATCATAGGAAAATATTTCAGTACAACCAGAGCACAGCAATTTATTATTTTGGAGACCCAGCACATGAAACACATAAATAATACATAATGACCTATGCAGAACTTCTCATTATTAGCGCGCTGCAGTAATAGCAAATGTAGAATGTTCCTTTATTTTCCCTCTTTTTAATATGAGGTATCTTATTATGATTTGCACTTGTTCTATAGACTTCACAGTGATTTGTCTCATTCAATAATTTGTCTGTCTCCTTTTAAACCAGGTAAAGAGGAAGGAATACAAATCTCCTTTATATGTCGGGAGCAATTTAATGAGTCTTGGAAATGCGTCCTTCCTGATCAGGTCAAGTTAAAGCAGATCATCTAAACACGCTGTTGGATGCCATGTTGCCTCTCTGAAAAGCCTGTGCTGATTTCTAAGTAGTCATATTGTTTCAACCAGAGCAGCAAGCAGCATAAAATAGATGTTCTTCGTCGTTTCATGTTCACATTTAAAGGGATCCTGTCATCAACATCTTACCTGTTAAACTCGCCTGACCCCTCAATGGCCGCAGCTGTCCAGAGGTCATTCCTGTTCTCTTCTTTCCTGAAGTCCTCCTCTGTCAGTAAATATAGTCGTTTAAACTTTTCCCGCCTTTTATGCTAATTATTTTTCCCTCTGGGATGCAGCTTCTTAACCACGCCCACTGCCACCACCTGTCCGGCCCTGACTGGCTAAGGAGCTGTCAATCAAAAAGAAGGAGGTGGAGTCTACTCTGAGATGCTGGAGGAATGAAAATCTGACTCTTTTCAGATGAAGATTTGACTCTTTTCTGCTCATTTGCATGCGGTGTGGGACCACTGAAAAACTGAATACTAAAGCTACAGAGCTTACTTAGAACGTATTTATAGCTTAGATGACAATGATTTTTCACCCACTTTCACCAGGTGTTGCTGGCTTTATAGCTAAAATGCTGGTGACAGGTTCCCTTTAAGTATTGCCATAAGGACAATATGTTTTTTTATTTAATGCTGTTTTATTCAAAATACATTTCTATTATATACTTAAAGAAGTTTATACATGAATGACTTTTATGCTTTTATAGCTGCTGGATTTGCCATACAGCCATTTTCACATGAGCATAATATGGATACGTTTTCTCGCCCGTGTCATAGTTGCAAATCCCGGGTTGACCAAGGGTCTTTTGGCCCGAACTAACAACATCATAGGGATTTTCCCGCACATATTATTCATGTGAAACTGGTCTATGGGTTTGTCCACCACGCTGGGGAAAGTAGACACAGTCAACAGGGGATGTACTACTAAAGTACATGCACTAAACAGATGTCTATTAATGCGCCTCCGCAACACACTACAGAAGTAAATGTACCGTACCAATGTCTATCCGTGCCAGGAGGAGCTTCTTTGGAGGAGCTTCTTTGGAGACCAGGTAAGGTTAGCTCCATAATATTAATACTACACACTGTGTGGACTGTACTGGACCCTGAGGGTTTGCTCTGTGTCCTTCGAAAGGCATGTCTCTTAGGTCCAAGCAAAACATTGTTTGCCGTTCACATAAATACTACTTTTTCTTTTCTAATCTAAGTAGGTTCGAAATTATGTGATGATTTTCTGAATATATCTTTATAGCAGTCAAAGATCGGCTTTTCTGATACAGAGCTCTAAATTCCCAGCTTAGACATTGATTTGTGCAGTAAAGACAACATGTTAATTTTATTCTGCCAGTCAATACGATTACCGCTATACTAAATTTATATTGTTTTTTTTATGTTTCGCTACTTTTACAAAGTGAACCCTATGTTAAAAAAATATATATTCTAAGAGCCATAACTTTTTTACTTTTCTGTCGATGGAGCTGTGTAAGGAATTGTTTTTTGCGGGGCGAGTAGTAGTTTTTATTAGTACCATTTTGATGTACATATGACTTTTTGATCACTTTTCATTCCATTTTATTTGAAAGGTGACCAATAAACAATAATAGGTCCAAATAAGGTCCACAAAAGTTCAAATAGGTCCAGAAAACTGCACCAGAATGTAAAAATAATGCAGATTCTAGACACTATAGGGTGACTTTACTAATCTGATTGCGCCTTCAAGTTGTCGTAAAATGTGGTGCGTTTCTAGCATATAATGTTGCAAATGCGTGAAAAAGAACAGATGTGTGTGCCTCACGAGACACTTTTCAAAATTCTCGCAAAAAAGAGATTGTGACTTAAAAGTGCATTTGGCGCAAAAAAGACTTGTTTATAACAACCAAGAGGGGATATAAGGAAGAGAAAAAGTGTCCAACGTGTCTAGCAAGACAATGTGCATCACTATGAGAAATTTGGCGCATCTTCTAACTGCCTGGTCTATGTCTACTCTCTCTAAATCTTAGACAACATTAGTACATCTGCCCCAATATACATTATAAATGTTTTTTTCATCTTTATGATTACTTTAAAACCTATTTTAAAAAGAGCACAATCACATCTAGCTGGTTCGTGGGTATTCCACTATCCATAAATCCTTTATAACAAAATATCTGACCACAAATAATCTCCACTACTATCCATTCTGTCTCACCCCTGCCCTCCATGCATGGAATCAAGCCATATCCTGTATTGATTGTTATCCATGCCACTCTCTATCCAGAGCCTCCTTGTTCTGCAAAATTTGTAAATACTTATTGAAGATCATGTTATCAGAGGATGGACATTATTTACTAGTGTATACGATTGTTTAAAAGAATGTGTTTCCAACAGCGAAAACAGTTGAGTGAAGATCAATAAGACACAGTAGACATGGAGAATAACAGATGCTGCTGAGCTTCATTGTAGTTAATAACTGGAATTCATCTAAGACTAGACAACAGAGCCCACTCTATAGTGCTAGACCTGGGTTACCGCTTCATTATTACTCTCCGCTATGACAGGACTGCAGCTCCATCTAGTGGCAGTTAAGGTTAACAAGCATTCAATCTTCAATTTCAGACTTTATATTATTTTTTAACATTAACCTATATTCCAGTATTGCATAACGTTTAGAATATTTTTTGTCCGCTTTAGATTATCTTTAGGTTTTGACATGCCATACGTAGCTGTTAGTTTTTCAATGTTTATTTTCAGTTTTGAGTTATATTTCATATTTGTTTTTTTTTTTTTTTTATATGTCCAGAGGGATTTGGAATTTGATGAATACAGTATATAGAACCCCCAGCAAAATATATTTTCTTCATACTCAATGTTTAGCCTTGTGAGTTACTACTAATATGTAATTATTTCATTTTTATTTCAAACAGGGATTAAAAGAACACCAAAGAGAGAATTCCTGTGTCATCCACCGCCCCCCGAGGCCCTGCACTTGGCCTAACACAGTGTACCAGTTTTGCCTGAAATTCTCCTTTAATATGGCAATGACATAGCAATTGGATATAGGTTCGGTCTCTTTACTATTGTCCTCCCTGACACCTTTAACAGATAATGAGACCAATCACAGCACAGCCCACGACGGCTGACAATGGAACCTAACTCTGAAGCTGTGCATAGGTAGCATCACTTTGAGGTCTGATAAGCTGTTTTTCTTGTGCTAGTCACTGCACCACCAGAAATCATGCTGCTAAGCGTATGTTCACACACTAAACTAAAAACGGCTTTAAAATACGGAGCTGTTTTTAAGGGAAAATAGCCTCTGATTCTCAGCCGTTTTTAAAGCTTCAAGCAATTTTTGATACGTTTTTTACGGACGTTTTTGGAGATGTTTGGCTATTGAGACAATGAAAAACGACTCCAAAAACGGCTCAAGAAGTGACATGCACTTCTTTTTATGGGATCGTTTTTTATGTGCCGTTTGTACAAACAGCCGCGTAAAAAAACGCCCCATCGGAATGAAATGCAGTTTTTCCCATTGAAATCAATGGGCAGATATTTGGAGGCGTTCAGCTTCTGTTTTTTCAGACGTTTTTCGGGGATTGACGGCCCGAAAAACATCTGAAAGTAAGCCATGTGAACATATCCTAAGTGTACCACTGACCACTAAGACCACAAAATGCTGAATATTCCCCTTCCACGGACGATCAGTCACTAATTGCAAACTGTAAGAGTAAGTTCAGACACAGCATATTTGAAAATCAGTTACATTTACCTGAAGAGGATTTGCAAAAAACATGCCCTGCAGAAACAACCACATTCAGGTACCCTCCCAACTGTCTGGGATCCAGCGGGACAGTGCCATATTCTGGGAGGTTTTCAACTGTCCCAGGCGGCCGGTGGCATGTCCCAGTTTAAACAGGACTGCGTCCAGGGCTGGCGTCAGTACCCGGCAAACCCAGGCAAGTGTTGGTGCCCACTACCCTTGGGGCATAACTCCTCCAGGAATTGGATTGCCGGCCAAAGCGTTGCCAACGCTCTTAACGGGGATTCTTGTTCTAGTTGGAGCTCCTTTCTAGGAGGTGATGTAACTACCGCTGTAGCAGCCACAGCGGCAGCTACAGAGCGTGCAACATAAGGTGGCCCTTCCTGCCCACCGTCACAGCCCCCCATTCCTGATGGCGCCGCTGGCAGCCGCTATGGCTGCTAGAGCCTTAGCGACGCATATTCAATAGAATCTGCATTCTTAGGACGTAGCTACTATTGAACCATATGGCAGAGCAGGGAGGTAGCTCCCTACTCTTCTATTTACTAGGCTACAGGCCACGTTCGGCCTGGAGCCTATCAGGCGCAGGGACGGGATTCCCTGAGCAGGCTGGCGTGAAGACATCACTGGATCACGACGGCCTACGCAAGGATTCCATCGGCGTTGATTCGCTCTGTTTATCGCGGGAACAGGGCCTAGGTGAGTATGATTTTTTTTATGTTTAATTTGTTTGCGGGTCGCTATATGGCGCTATATGGGGGGCTGTATGGCACTATCTACAGGGGCTATGTGGCATTATCTACAGGGGGAGCTGTATGGCTCTATCTGCAGGGGAGGCTGTATGGCGCTATATACAGGGGGCTGTATGGCACTATCTACAAGGGGCTGTATGGCGCTATCTACAGGAGGGACTGTATGGCACTATTTACAATGGGGCTGTATGGCACTATCTACAGGGGGGCTGTGTGGCACTACCTGGGAGGGGGGCTGTATGTCACTATATACAAGGGAGGATGTATGGTGCCATCTACAGGGGAAACTGTATGGCGCTACCTACAGGGGGGATGTATGGGGATATCTACAGGGGGCAGTATGGCACTATATTCGGGGGGGCACTACCTGGGTGGGGGGGATATGTGGCACTATCTACATAGGGCACTAAATTTATGGGGGTACAAACTGGGGGCCTAACTTCTATATAGGGTCATAAACAGGGCCTAACTTCTATATGGGGGCAAAAACCTGGCCTTCTATATGGGGTCACAAAGTTACATTTTCTGCCATTTTACTGCCACCATGACTTAACCTGCAATTGGGCCGACTAAGTCTGTGTCGCCCAAGGGCCCACATAAACCTGGAGCCGGCCCTGACTGCGTTTTTAGGAAATTGTATGATAAAAATGACAAGATGCTAAATATATTCCAAATATAATGGTAGTTTCTCCTGGCTCAAATGCCCACAATATATCTCTCAGACCGTTACAGGTAAAACTAGATTGAGTATGATCCAATAAATACCCTAGATGACATATATAAAGTACAATTAAGTTTACCGCTCAGACGGCACTGGTAACAGTCCAATATCATTCAGTATGGACAGTCTCTTCCAGAAAAATGCAGTGGACAGTCCGCAGTCCAATGATGGCTGTGGATGGTAATTCTTATCTCTGTAGTCCCACAGAAGAGCTCCGTATCATCTCTCGACGTTAAAAGAACTCCTGGTAGGAAAAGGATCTTATGTCTCTAATAGATGGCATAAAGGAAGACACATAGTGCAACACCCTCTGAAAAAAGATCGCTCCACGCCAAGTTTAAGCGCGAAACCCAGTGTTGGGCGAGAGTGTTTAGCGTGCCGCCTATAAATTTTAAAGATTTTTACTTACCTTGATGCTTTTATTTTTTGTTACTTCTGTGAGTATGGATTAAGCTTGGCGTGGAGCGATCTTTTTTCAGAGGGTGTTGCCAGGGGCCTAGCTAGGGGAGGCAGGTGGGGCATGTGCCCCGGGCGCAAACTAAGAGGGAAGGTGGGGGGGCGCCAGGAGCGCACCGTCCTGAGTGGGCGGCGGCGCCACTGAAGCCAGCTGCCGCCACCCCCTCCTGCACTGTAGGCGATGAACGGGCGTTCAGCGCCTTTCAGCGACTCAAGCGGCGGGATTACCTCTTTGCGTCGCTTGCATCGTTGAAAGGCGCTGATTGACAGGGCAAGTCATAGTGCCCTGCCAATCAGCGCCTTTCATAAAAGCAAGTGGCGCGATGATGGCATTGTGCCGCTTGCGTCTATAAAAGGCGCTGATTAGCAGGGCAGAATGACTTGCCCTGTAAGTTAGCGCCTTTCAACAACGCAAGCGGCGCAAGGATGGCAGAAGAGAGCAGGTCTGCATTGACACCATTTGGCGCGGGAACGGGACTAAGGTGAGTATGTAACGTTTTTTGTTTTTTTTATCCTAATAAGAATGTAAGTGACATTATCTACAGGGGGGCTCTATCTACAGAGAGCAGGCTCTATCAAGGGGGGGCTATATACAGCAGTCGGCTCTATCTACAGGGGGGGCTATACACATGGGTGGGCTATATATGGAGCACTATAGGGGGAGCTATATGTGAGGCACTATATACAGGGGTGGGCTATATGTGCAGAACTATTTATTGGGTGAGATACACTACCGTTCAAAAGTTTAGGGTGACTTAGAAATGTCCTTATTTTTAAAAGAAAAGCACAGTTTTTTTCAATGAAGATAACATTAAATTAATCAGAAATACACTCTATACATTGTTAATGTGCTAAATGACTATTCTAGCTGCAAACGTCTGGTTTTTAATGCAATATCTACATAGGTGTATAGAGGCCCATTTCCAGCAACCATCACTCCAGTGTTCTAATGGTACATTGTGTTTGCTAACTGTGTTAGAAGGCTAATGGATGATTGGAAAACACTTGAAAACCCTTGTGCAATTATGTTAGCACCGCTGTAAACCGTTTTGCTGTTTAGAGGAGCTATAAAACTGACCTTCCTTTGAGCTAGTTGAGAATCTGGAGCATTACATTTGTGGGTTCGATTAAACTCTCAAAATGGCTAGAAAAAGAGAGCTTTCATGTGAAACTCGACAGTCTATTCTTGTTTTTAGAAATGAAGGCTATTCCATGCGAGAAATTGCCAAGAAACTGAAGATTTCCTACAATGGTGTGTACTACTCCCTTCAGAGGACAGCACACACAGGCTCTAACCAGAGTAGAAAGAGAAGTGGGAGGCCCCGCTGCACAACTGAGCAACAAGACAAGTACATTAGAGTCTCTAGTTTGAGAAATAGACGCCTCACAGGTCCTCAACTGGCAGCTTCATTAAATAGTACCCGCAAAACGCCAGTGTCAACGTCTACAGTGAAGAGGCGACTCCGGGATGCTGGCCTTCAGGGCAGAGTGGCAAAGAAAAAGCCATATCTGAGACTGGCTAATAAAAGGAAAAGATTAATATGGGCAAAAGCACACAGACATTGGACAGAGGAAGATTGGAAAAGAGTGTTATGGACAAATGAATCGAAGTTTGAGGTGTTTTTGAATCACACAGAAGAACATTTGTGAGACGCAGAACAACTGAAAAGATGCTGGAAGAGTGCCTGTCGCCATCTGTCAAGCATGGTGGAAGTAATGTGATGGTCTGGGGTTGCTTTGGTGCTGGTAAAGTGGGAGATTTGTACAAGGTAAAAGGGATTTTGAATAAGGAAGGCTATCACTCCATTCTGCAACGCCATGCCATACCCTGTGGACAGCGCTTGATTGGAGCCAATTTCATCCTACAACAGGACAATGACCCAAAGCACACCTCCAAATTATGCAAGAACTATTTAGGGAAGAAGCAGGCAGCTGGTATTCTATCTGTAATGGAGTGGCCAGCGCAGTCACCAGATCTCAACCCCATAGAGCTGTTGTGCGAGCAGCTTGACCGTATGTTGCGCAAGAAGTGCCCATCAAGCCAATCCAACTTGTGGGAGGGGCTACTGGAAGCATGGGGTGAAATTTCTCCCGATTACCTCAGCAAATTAACAGCTAGAATGCCAAAGGTCTACAATGCTGTAATTGCTGCAAATGGAGCATTCTTTGACGAAAGCAAAGTTTGAAGTAGAAAATTATTATTTCAAATAAAAATCATTATTTCTAACCTTGTCAATGTCTTGACTATATTTTCTAGTCATTTTGCAACTCATTTGATAAATATAAGTGTGAGTTTTCATGGAAAACACAAAATTGTCCCCAAACTTTTGAACGGTAGTGTTTATTTAGGGCACTATTTACAAGTGTGGGTTATATGTTGGACACTATATACAAGGGTGGGCTATATCTACAGGGGGCTATATACAGGGGTAGGCTATAAATAGAGCACTATAGGGGGAGTGGCTACATGTGGAGCACCATTTATAGGGGAGATATATGTAGGGCACTATCTACAGGGGTGAGCTATATGTGGAGCACTATCTATATGGGGGCTATATGTGGGTCACTATCTACTTGGGGGCTACATGTAGGGCACACTCTACAGGGGTGGCTATATGTGGGACACTACAGGGGGCTGTATGTGGGGCACTATCTACAGGGGCTCTATGGGGGTCACTATTTACAGGGGGATCTATGCAGGGCACCATCAACATGGGGCTCTATGGGGGACACTACAGGGGGCACGGCGTGTGTGTGTGTGTGTGGGACACAGTGTATGGTGCTTTTTTAACTAGAGGTGGAGTGTATGGTGCTATTATAATCAGGGACAGTGTATGGTGCTATTATAATTAGAGGTACAGTGTATGGTGCTATTATATTTAAGTATATTTAAGTGTCTGGTAACATGATAACTTTATATTTGTTTATAGGTTCAGAAATGTTTGAATAGTGAGAAGCTAAAGACATCTGAGTTGGAAACTGCAGAAATGGGCTGTGGCCGGGAGAAGTCATCATAGAGGTCTTGACCAGTTGGAGAAAAAAAGAGAAAAAGAACAACTAGAATCTGAGATCATCACCGGTGAGTCACTTAATGTAAATGTTTATTCTGCCTCTAATCAGTACTGTAGTCACTGTATGATTTGCAGCAAGATGATGGGTGGTATGATTTTTTTTTTGTGAAACAGCAACTACCAGCATATCCTTATCATTGTTTGGGCCATGCTGGGAGCTGTATACAATTTAGTGCAAACCTATACGGCAGAGGTTGCACTAAATTGGGCTGTATTCATGCTGGTCTTGTATTTATGTTCTGAGCTTGGTTCTGGGCTGTATTTATGTACTGAACTTGGTTCTGGCACTGTATATATGTACTGAGCTTTGTTCTGGCACTGTGTATATGTACTCAGCTTGGTTCTGGTGCTGAATATATGTACTGATCTTGTTTCTGGAGCTGTATATATGTACTGAGCTTGGTTCTGGTGTTGTATATATGTACTGAGCGTTGTTCTGGTGCTGTATATATGTAATTAGCTTTGTTCTGGTGTTGTATACATGTAATGAGCTTAGTTCTGGTGCTGTATATAGAACTATATTGCTTGTAAAATGTACAAATGGCTTTATGCCTGAGTTACATTAAAAAAATGTGGAAAAAAATGACACCTCATTGATGGTTAGTGAAAACAAACATGGCGAGGGGGAAGGAGATGTTGGGAAAGAGGTTTCCGGGAGGGGGGGGGCGCACCAAACTGAATCTTTGCCCCGGGTGCTGGAGAACCTAGCTACGCCTCTGGTGTTGCACTATGTGTCTTCCTTTTTCCATCTATTAGAGACATAAGATTATTTTCCAACCAGGAGTTCTTTGTACGTCGAGAGATGATACGGAGCTCTGTGGGACTACAGGCATAAGAATTACCATCCACACCCTCATTGGATTGCGGACTATCCACTGCATTTTTCTGGGAGAGAGTGTCCATACTGAATGATATTAGACTGTTACCAGCGCCATCTGAGCGGTAAACTTAAAGAGGCTCTGTCACCACATTATAAGTGCCCTATCTCCTAGTCTGAATCTTTTCTGTGAGATTTTCAGCAAGGCAAACGTAATCTCGTTTACATCGTAATCTCGCGAGATTACGTTTGCCTTGCTGGAAATCTCACAGAAAAGATTCAGACGTGTCAGGATTCTGAATACACATCCTGTCCTGGCTGGAGGTAATGTATATTCATTATCAAGACACTGCAGTAATGTTATAGTGTGTGTATGTAGCTGCACATAACGATATAGCTATATCGCTAGTGCAGTGTAAATGAATGGAGAGAAGTGTATGACGCTGATTGGTCACTGATTGGTCAGCGTCATACACTCCTCTGTACAACGCCCACTTGCTCTAAAGTAAATACACGCCCACTTGAGCATTAAGAAATGCATTAGCATAAAGCTAAAAATTGTTCATAAAGTGGTAAAAATAGATCGTTTTTCTAAATAAAAAGTATTACTGTCACCTACATTACAGCGTCAATCTCCTTATGTAGGAAATAGGACACTTATAATGTGGTGACAGAGCCTCTTTAACTGTACTAAATATATTCCATTGACTACAATGAACTGGATGCTGAATAGAGATGTCTAGCCGTTTAAAAGCTGGATTTCCCTAATTTAATATGATGAAGGCTTAAAGGCTATGTACACCATTGACATTGTTATATATATATATATATATATATATATATATATATATATATATATATATATATATATATATATATATATACATATATATATATATATATATATATATACATATATGTATATATATATATATATATATATTTATATATATATATATATATATATATATATATATATATATATATATATATATATAAATTGTGCATCAGTGTGATTGGTGCACCTTTCAAAATACTTTTTATTAAAAATTATCTTTACTTTTTGAGATACAGCTGCTTTGTATTCTGTATACATAACAGCTGTGTCATTCGCTAAGACAAATCCGTCAGGTCCACGGGACTGATAAGCTCAGTGGTCAGCAGGTCCTGTGTGTCTCTGACACGCAAAATCCACCTGTAATCGATCACATCTAAATTATGAACTTAGATTTGATCGTTAGCTCAATCCTGCGTGTCAAAATATTTCAATGGTGTACATGGTCTTTAAATGGTTAAAATATGGTTCCTGATGGTTCCTGCAAACTGCTGATCTGTAATGCTGAATATCCCTCTAACCATTCGGCAATGTACCACAAATAGAGCTTTATGATATGATCCCTTAAGGTACATCTATAGTATATACTGTAAATATGACATGTCTATGTCTCTGATTATTACTTTCTTCATTAGGATTTCTACTTGTCAATGTTAGGCTCCTGGCACAGTATTCAGTAATGTGGGTTGAGCGATGCTAGTTGTACTAATGAGCTCCAAATCGTTCTCCTCCACAGATGGTGTTTTGTCAGAAGAGGGCACCAGTGCATATACATATAGAAGTAACAGAATATGCATCGTGACATAAAATACTGTTTCTTGGACTTCCACCACCCCTTTAACACTTAACCATATATTGTAATGAAATAATTATGTAACATTATTATAATGTTTAAGATGGTGCAGAGATTAATGGTGGTCGCAGGGTGTAAAGTGTATCTATGATTTAAAGTGTAGCTAAACGTTTGACAAACTTCTGACATGTCATAGTGACATGTCAGAAGATCGGATTGGTGGGGGTCCAATCACTGAGATCCCCACCAATCGCTGGAACAAAGCAGCTGAAGAACTCGTGTGATCATTCAGCCGCTTCGTGTCTGTTGAGCCCGTAAACCGATACATTTATTTCCGGAAAAAGCAGAAGAGACACGAAGCGGCTGAGTGCTCACACGAACGCTTCAAATGCTTCGTTCTAGTGATTGGTGGGAGTCTCAGTGCTTTAATTATATTTACTAAAGAAGTACACAGTTCTCAAAACGGTTGGGGTTCTGTTTTTTCGATAAAGGAATGCAAAACCCCTGGTTCCCTTCACATAACCATAGTGTCATATAATAAAATGCTGTCTTTCTGTTGCTGCCACTTGGGGGAGCTGAGTGCGCAGGGAATCTTACAACTCATATGCAGTAACCTTCCCCTAGTGGTGGCCAAAAAAATTTCAACCTTTAGCTGGATTTTTTTTTTTTTACAGAAAACAGGCAAGGGTTTACAGTACTGTTAGTTTTGTCAATGGACCATTAAGAGAGATTGTTGCAAAGTTTTGACAGGCATTATTACTGCATGCGCTGTCCATTGACAGAATGTAGGTAGTTGTAAACTGCTGTATTCTACTGACTGCCTGCAGAGTACAGAACTGTATTAAGGCTTTTAATTCAAAAAGAACAACACTCTTCTTCATAGGCTGTGTTCAAATTAATAAGGCTGAGTTGGAATACGAGCCACAGCCAAAGGACAAGAGTTGCACACTTTTTTTGAAAAAAAAAAAGAAAACCCATTTATTTCTAATGTCATATGATCAAATCTACTGTGCGATTGCATTGTAAGCAATAGATAATGTAACTAGAATATATATAGAGGGGGCTCTGGTGCTAGCGACAGCCATGTCCTCAGGACGCAGATACACATGAATACTATAGACTGCAGGCCACGTTATGCCTGCACCCAATAAGGCACTGGGAAAACTCCCTGCACAGGCCGGCGTGATGACGTCACTGTATCACGCTGGTCTGCGCATGCGTCCCACCCGCAAGGCTGTGCAGCGCTCCGTCCGTCGCGGGAACGGCGCAAGGTAAGTACAATATTATTTTTTTAGGGGGGGCTATGTGGCAATATATACACGGGGGGATTGCTGTGTAGCACACTATATACACGGGGGGAGCTGTGTGGCAGTATATACAAGAGAGGGGGGCTGTGTGGCACTATATACACGGGGGGAGCTGTGTGGCACTATATACAAGGGGGCTGTGTGCCACTATATACAAGGGGGGCTGTATGGCAGTATATACAAGGGGGGCTGAGTGGCACTATATACAAGGGGGGCTGTGTGCCACTATATACACGGGGGAAGCTGTGTGGCACTATATACAAGGGGGCTGTGTGCCACTATATACAAGGGGGGCTGTATGGCAGTATATACAAGGGGGGCTGAGTGGCACTATATACAAGGGGGGCTGTGTGCCACTATATAGAATGGGGGCTGTGTGGCAATATATACAAGAGGGGGGCTGTGTGGCAGTATATACAAGGGGGGCTGTGTTGCAGTATATACAAAGGGGGCTGTGTGGCAGTATATTCAAGGGGGGCTGTGTGGCAGTATATACAAGATGGGGGCTGTGTGTCACCATATAAAAAGGGGGGATGTGTGGCAGTATATACAAGGGGGGCTGTGTGGCAGTATATACAAGGGGGGCTGTGTGGCACTATCTACAGGGGGCTGTGTGTGGTGCTATCCATAGGGGGCTGTGTGGCACTATATACAAGGGAGGGGGGCTGTGTGGCACTCTCTACAGGGTTTTTTATGTGGCAGTAAATACAAGGGGGGGCTGTGTGCCAGTATTTACAAAGGGTTTTATGTAGCAGTAAATACAAGGGGGTCTGTGTGGCACTATATACAAGAGGGGGGCTGTGTGACAGTATATACAAGAGGGGCTGTGTGGCACTACATACAGTGAGCGAGTGAGAAGCATTGGACTCATAGAAATAGAGATCCTTGTTCTTTTCCAGCATATCAAGGCTTTCCTCTGGCAGATAAAGTGCTGCAGCATAACCCATGCGTTCCCTTATTGTACTGGGTAAGTAGATTAATGACAGCGATGTGAACTGCCAGCCTCACAGTTGAAGTAATGTTTGAAACACTTACATTAATCTCTGCGTGGCATGGTGCTGACCTTTACAGTGACCTACACACACACATCCTACTCCTGCAGTACAAACACATTTTTTACTGCAAGTCCTGACATTGCGTTGAGTTTACATAACTCATACATTAGGTAACTAAACTCAAATGTTTCAGTCAAGGGCACATGGAAGGCTAAAACATCTCACATAATATGATACACTGCTTATCCTGACATCAATATCTGTCCCTGAACATTGTTTAGTGAAAACCAGAACAGGGACTGTGGATATCCTCGGCAGGGGGCACGCCACTGAAAATTATCTTGATTATCTGCTTAAAGAGGCTCTGTCACCAGATTTTGCAACCCCTATCTGCTATTGCAGCAGATAGGCGCTGCAATGTAGATTACAGTAACGTTTTTATTTTTAAAAAACGAGCATTTTTGGCCAAGTTATGACCATTTTTGTAGTTATGCAAATGAGGCTTGCAAAAGTCCAAGTGGGCGTGTTTAAAAGTAAAAGTCCAAGTGGGCGTGTATTATGTGCGTACATCGGGGCGTTTTTAATACTTTTACTAGCTGGGCGTTCTGATGAGAAGTATCATCCACTTCTCTTCAGAACGCCCAGCTTCTGCCAGATCACGCTGTGACGTCACTCACAGGTCCTGCATCGTGTCAGACGAGCGAGGACACATCGGCACCAGAGGCTACAGTTGATTCTGCAGCAGCATCAGCGTTTGCAGGTAAGTAGCTACATCGACTTACATGCTAACGCCGATGCTGCTGCAGAATCAACTGAAGCCTCTGGTGCCAATGTGTCCTCGCTCGTCTGACACGATGCAGGACCTGTGAGTGACGTGGATGATACTTCTCGTCAGAGGGCCCAGCTAGTAAAAGTATTAAAAACGCCCCGATGTACGCACATAATACACGCCCACTTGGACTTTTACTTTTAAACACACCCACTTGGACTTTTGCAAGCCTCATTTGCATAACTACAAAAATGGTCATAACTTGGCCAAAAATGCTCGTTTTTTAAAAATAAAAACGTTACTGTAATCTACATTGCAGCGCCTATCTGCTGCAATAGCAGATAGGGGTTGCAAAATCTGGTGACAGAGCCTCTTTAAGTATTTTTAGGAGGACAGCATGTAACAAGGATATACAAAATATATGTACACTATGGGGGAAAGAAGCTATTAACCCCTTAAGGACCGGGCCAAATTTGGCCTTGAGGATCGGAAGAATTTTTGTATTTTTTCTTTTTTCATCCTTTTTTCAACTTTTTTTTTTTTGCTCGACGTAGTTGCATGAAACTTTGTTTTTTGCAGGACGAGTTGTACTTTGTGTAGGTGGCAATTTTTGTGAATATACATTATCTTTTAATTTATATAAATTTTTATTTGGGCAAAAATGCAGAAAAAAAAAATTGTTCCACTGCAGTTTTTATTTTCATGTTTTTACAGCCTACACTGATCATCATAAAATTATGCTATAAATTTATTGTACGGGTTGTTATGATCGTGACGATACCAAATATGTGTGTATTATTGTATGTTGTGGGACTTACGGTATGTTCACACGCTGAGTCAAAAACGTCTCAAAATACGGAGCTGGTTTCTCTTTTTTGTGCCACGCGCGATTTTCGTGGCGTTTTTCAATGCGTTTTTTACGGCCGTTTTTGGAGCTTTTTTCAATAGAGTCTTCGCGTGAAAAAACGCCGCAAAAAACTGCTCCGTCTGCTTCCGCGTTTTCGGCCATTTTTCGGGCGTTTACGGCCCGAAAAACGGACGATAATAGGTCAAGTGAACATACCCTTATATTTAATGTGTAGCTAAATGTTCGACAAACTTCTGATATGTCATAGTTGTTTGTATTGGTGGGGGTACGAGCACGGAGACCCCCACCAATCGCTAGAACGAAGCAGCTGAAGTGCTCGTGTGAGCGCTCAGCTGCTTAGTTTCTGTTCGGCTTTTTCCGGAAATAAATGTATCTGTGTACGGGCTCATAGACTTTCTATTGAGTCCGTACACCGATACATTTATTTCCGGAAATAGCCGAACAGACATGAAGCAGCTGAGAGCTCATACGAACGATTCAGCTGCTTCGTTCTAGCGATTGGTGGGGGTCTCCGTGCTCGTACCCTCACCAATACAAACTTCTGACATGTCACTATGACATGTCAGAAGTTTGTCGAACGTTTAGCTACACTTTAATAAAGTTTATTTATTGTCAAAATATCCCCCTTCACAGTTTCCCTTTGAATGTTGTCAATCAGAAGGAGTTAACAGGTTCTCTGATCTCCCCCGCTAGAGCGGGGCTGCGTCTGTGTATTACAGCCATTGCCCCACTTCTGATCGCACAAGCACATTTGCTGTGCCCGCGGGATCAGCAGGATGAGTACACTCTTCCTAATGCGGCAACGTCCTGCCGCATATGACGAGCATAATCATCATAGGTCAGCATCCAGTTAAGCAATCTGGCATAGAAAAGTCGCAATTTGTGCCGTCCCCAACACTTTTCGGCACCTAGCTGTAGGGGCGGAACCACACGCGGTCCAACAAATGAACTATAAGTTACTTTAGAAACTGGTAGAAATTGTAGCGGAAATCTACAGCAGCTCATAGGTGCCATAGATTAACCTTTGTGGTGTACGGAAAATAAATTAGGCGTATTTTACTCCAGCACTCATTATATTAAGACGGGCGTATGAAATGCCAGTCTTAAACAAATTCTCCCTAGAGTATCCTGGAGAAGTCCACTTCAATGGGAATTTTTAGCTAAAGCCAGAGCCAAATCTGAACATGGTCCTTATGTAGTAGGTCCGTCCTGGCCACAGATGTAGAGATTTTCCAATATGGCCAATATTGATTATTGGTAAAGATAATCATTACATCTATGGTACTAATACAGTTAAATATAATCAGTTCTACACTTTTGTAAGGGTTCTTGCACATAGTAGAGCTGTGTGAACAGATTCTCTATGGCACACGGAGTCGCTACAGTTCCCAACTACTCTAATGGGACACCTGACCCTTACCTTCTGTGGCGAGCGCACACTGCACCCGGCCTCTTAATCTCTAGTTTGACTAAGCTTAACTCCTGACCTCACTAGTGTACTCTGTCTGCCTTGACCCTGTGCCTTGTTATTAGTTCTGGGGGAATGTCTATACCTCAGCGAGGGGATCAAGGGTGAAGAATGGATAATTCCTCGGATTCTACTCCCTGGTGTAACTTACATCCTACTACCTGTCTGTTGGCCGCTGTGATAGCTATGGAACTGTAAGCACTCTGTTTGCTGTCCAACTGTTCTTCCATATTGGGTACCAATCCATCCAACGGAGCATGCCACTATTATTTTACTGTTGAATTCTGCGTAAAGCCAACAGAAAAAACTCTGTATGCCTAGTATAAAATCAGAGACATATGGTGGTACAGTATGGTCTCCTACACTCCTATGGGAGCCTTATTAGAGCTCCACACAACTCGAAGGCTGTAGAGAGCTGTTATACGACCATGTGCATGAGAAGTAAGGCGAATGTATCATACGTGCTATAAAATGTATTATTTATAATCATATAAATGGAAATCTGAAAAACAAGTTGAATATAGTAAAGATTGACTTTTGGTAGACAATAAAGGGTTATGACGAATTGCTTTCTTTATAGTCACATATTAAATTATGATTAATTGCTTTGTTTTACGGACACCTGTTATTGGAAGTAACCATGCGCTGATCAAAAAACATTGGATTATTTATTGCTTTCAGGAAAACAAATGCTTCATTCATAGCATAGATCAAGTCAGATGAAAAGTTAATCAAAGTAAACAATACACCTCCATAGAACTCCAGACTACTATGCTTTAGTTTCCTCTAGGATACAGAAAAAAAAAGATACGCTAACTAGTGGACTTAAAGGGTACCTATGGAAAGAATTTAATAAATCTCTTTAGTGGATACTAAAAATGTGAAAACTATTTTTTAATATCTTACATCCATGTTTAAATATGATCCACATTAGGCCTGAGGCTGCACTACTAGACTTCTGATGACATCATGACCCCTTCTGATTTCTTCCAGGTGCAGTAATGTCAATGAGACCTTGTAGGGATCTAAATCACCCAAAAAATTGGTATCCCCACATATACACACACTTTTCCAAGGTATAATTCAAGCCAAGTGGATAAGCAGAAGTAAATATTGAATAGAGTGATACATTTTATGGTGATTTGAATCCATACAAGATCTTTATGACAACACTTCACCTGACTGACATGCTGTCATCACAATCTTTCAGTAGAGCAGTCTCAGGCTGTTGGTCTATCTCAGCATAGAAGATATTACAAGATTAAAAACGGTTCTCACATGTTTAATGTATAATATATATATATATATATATATATATATATATATATATATATATATATATATATATATATAAAACAGTCACAGTTTCTTCTTCCTCAAAGCAGTAATAAAAAATGACATCAGTGTCAACCCTTCTTGACAATAATTTTGCTAAACAGCCTCACATCACCAATGCAAGTGGCCACATGATATAATGGTGCGCTAACCTTGAAAAACAAATCTTATTAACGTGTAGCTTACAAAGAAGAGCAGCTAAAATCATTTGCATGTAATTGTTTCCAGATTGGACATGTGTAATATAACATAATAAACATAGAGCACACATTATTCTGAAGTTCATGCCTGTGAGGCTAATGCCGCAGTGCGTATGCTCAAGATATATTCAACTGTACGCCTATATCGTTGTATGTCTGATAGAGACTCCCATTGAAAGAACATACCGTGCTTTTCAGTACAATATAGAAGTCTATGGGCACATTCGATGTACACGTGGGGAGAATTTCCTGTCGTATGCTACGAAAATTTAGCCTAAATGTAGTGTGAACCTGGTATACCCCATTAAACACAATAAACCATAAAATGAACTAAAAGCAAACATAACAAATATTAAAAACATATCAAATCACAGGAATCAAATCAATCACTGACATAATCATGATCAAACAGCAGAAGTCCGAGCCAGTAGAATTAAAGATAGTCATAGTCTCGTAAACAAAATACAATAGATAAACAAGAGCAGATCAAATACTTCTAAAGTTAGAAAACAAAGATATCTGATGACTTACATGTTACTTTCAATGCATTTGAAATAATGTTTTTCTCCTACCTCCAGTGGTGCTTACAAGTAAAGATCCGGATGATGTGTTTGTTGGTAGCTTTCCATTGTTTAGCTGCTTTACTCTTTTTAGATGGTACTTTCCATTGTAATGAATCTGTGCCTGTGCCGCAGAGTTCAGCTGAATGTTGCACACTTCGCATAGCGAATATAAGATCTTCTTTTTCTTTTCACTGGAAAACTGGCAATCTGTCCTATCCATCCAAGTCACTTTTTCCTCAAAGCATCGCAAAAACATAGCTGCGCTCATCCTTCCATTTTCTTGCACATAATCGGGACTTAATGACCGTTTCATACCTACAAAATAAAGACTTGAGTTCAATAACAATTTTATCTCAGCAAAATATTTTATCAAAAATTATACGATTTTGTTTTTTTTTCAGTATATAAATAGAAAACTGATACGTGATTTTCAACAAGTGTTTTGGGGATTGAATGAAGTATTTGTTTTAAATCTAAACTCATTCACATATACATTGACATACAGGGTTGGCGTCAGCACCCGGCAAACCTGAGCAAGTCCCGGGCCCATTATCCTTGGGGTGGCCCACTCAGCCGCCCGGTGCTTACGCTGCCATCTAACATTGCGGACGCTCTGGCTGGGGATTCCGCTCCTGGAGAAGCCCCTGACGTCACTATCCATATATGGACAGTGACTTCAGTGGCTCCTCTAGGAGAGGACTCCCCCCGGCTGGGGATTCCACTCCTAGAGTGAGCCCCAATGGTGCTATCTACAGGGAGGGGTGGTGTATCGCTATCTACAGGGAGGGGTGGTGTATCACTATCTACAAGGGTGTGTGTGCCACTTTCTACAGCTGGGGTGTGTGGCACTATCTACAAGGGTGTGTGTGTGGCACTATCTACAGGGGGGCTGGGTGGCATTACCTACTGTATGATGTCCTCCATGCTGCTGCCACTATATATAGATGATAGATAGATAGATAGATAGATAGATAGATAGATAGATAGATAGATAGATAGATAGATAGATAGATAGATAGATAGATAGATAGATAGATAGATATTGTATATGTGACAGATAGAAATAGTGGACCAGGATGTTCTCTGCTCTGTGTGTGCGGTGTATGGGAGGCATGATAGCAGTTAGGCTCCACCCACTAGCTCAGAGAAAACTGGGAATTAGAGATAGAGCCTGTAGAGGGGAAAACTGCTAAAAAAAATGCAGAATACAAGTCATATAAAGGACAGAAACAGTGTTATTACTCATGTACACACATATGACAGCTTATTCTGAAAAATCACCTGAAAAGTAATGTACTCTTTATCTCTATGACTGTGTGAAGGGAAGCAGGGGATTTGGAGATGTATGTGTAGCTCTGATCTCTATGAAGATGTATTATGAAATTATGGTGTACTTTACTTTTTATGAAGATAATTACATTTGCTGGAGCTCTGAGTAAAGGGTGGGGCCCATTCTGAGTTTTTCTGTGGGGTCCTATGATTTCTATGCCCCTGACTTCCCAGCAACTTGCCTATAGATATATTGGCAAAAACAGGCAAGCAATGGCAGGAAGTTGTGGAAAAGATGGCATTTGTTAACCATTCCATTCCATTCTACTGTTACTTTTCTATGGAGACTGCATTACTGTATGCTTGATTTTGTGCACCTGTTGGCAATGGGTGTACAGTAGCTGAACCCTTCCCCATTAAGAAGGGTTGTCCACAAACATTCTGCCATGTAGTCTGTATTTTAATACTGTATCTAGCCACAATTTAAAAATGAATTGCGCAATGTGCTGATAAATATCGGACATGTTTTGTTGTACTTATGCATTAAACATTATGCATTATACATTATGCTTCAGAAAAGGAACCAGAAAATAAATGAACACCAGGTAAAAAATAAACAGACGAACCATATATAATGCTGGCCATAAACAGATTTTAACATTTTCAGCTAATGATCCCATATTTATTGGATTATTAGAACAACTGTTGTATAACATGAGTTCAATGAATAATGCAGGAACTTAATTCCAAGTTCTTAATTGCTACAGTAGAAACACTTCAATTACTTACATAGAAAACCAATAAAAGATTAACATTTGTGTGCCATGATTTAACGATAATGAGCAATATCGTAAAATTGACAGAATAAAACACAAATTTCTCAATTATAGGGTGAAAGTCTGAAGGTCCACTGTCAATACCCGCAGTAACAATGAAAGGAAAGGTAATTAGCACGTCTTTGATTTCATGCTCTTAAAGGATTTTTATTAGGGATAAGGAAATAGGTTTGCTTTTTCCCCGGAAAAAGTGCTACCCTTTTCCATGGCTCTGTTATCTCCATTCAAGTGAGTGGTACTGAGGTGCAGTACCAGATACAGTCCACGGGCAAGAGTGGTGCTGTTTCTTTGGGAAAAAACAGACCCTTTTTTCTAATCCTGGACAGCTCCTTAAAGGGTTTCATGTAAATTCACAGAGTGTACTTATCTTCAAAATAGTTTTTATGAATTGACATGCTGGACTAGTTTGGGAATAATAAGAATTTCATGGTTAAGGGTTTGTTCACACATAACGGAATTGCTGCGTATTTTCCATCTGAAATTGCGGATGGAAAATACGCAGCGGAATACAATAGCAGCAAACTGGGTGTGATTTAACAAATGTCATCCATATGCTGTGGAAAAATTCAGTCCAGAAATTCACCTGCAGTGCTCAATTTTATTTCTGCACCGTGTCAAAAAGTGGACTGATTTCCTGTGTTTTTTTTATGTACTGCGTAATTGCGGAAATGGTGCAGAATTTTTTACAGGAAGAAGAAATATCCCCATCGCACAGCCCTTGAAAGCAAAAATCTGCGCTATTTTCTGCAGTAAAAAATGCATGAAAGCGGACTGTCTGCTAGTTGATGTATAAATGCTGCGGAAATTTTCCGCAGCAAATCTGTTATGTGTGGACAAGCCCTTAAAATGATAAAACAAAGTCTTGATATTTATGGAGTTCTCTCTCTTCTTCTGTTTATTCTCAACTATAACGAACTGCAGAGAAAATTCCAATTATTTTTCTAACCAATGGACCAAATTTAGCTTTGGTCGATTTAGTTTCACACCGAATGTTTTGTTACCATAGACATACAAATGACACGTTTAATACGACAAGATGTCTCTTCCGCCAAAGATTAAGTAATGGAGTCTTAACTAAAACAATATATCAGAGTCATATGATAGATTAGGAACATGTTTGGTCACTAAATCAGAATCAATAACCAGTTGAATGTGCCTCGCAGAGAATAATTGCTAATGACCCCCAAATACAAGTACATAAAATAATGGGCGAACCATAAAGAAATGATAAGTAATTAATAAATAGATCCGTGCGCTGTCCTGGCTCGGACATAGGATCGGTGAGCTGGAGGATTCCTCCCCCAATTACTTCTAATTAATAAATAGACACCATAGGCTTCGCACTCAATAATTCTCGGGCATCAACGTTTGACGCTCTGCATCTTCATACTGCTACATTCTAGTATTGTAATATAGACATCATCTTTATTTATCACTATTATCTAAGAAAAATCAGGAAAGACAAAATCTGCTAAAATGGCTTGAACTAGTGATGTTAAAAGCTAATGACCTGCAAAGAATCTGATTAGTGAAGTGAAAAGGGATTTATTTCTAAAACAGAGGCATTGAGTAACAATGAAATATAAAGGGAATCTACAGTAGTCTGAGGACAATCTTGAGAGGATGTTAGTTCAAAGTGAACCTTTTACGATAGAAGTAAAAAGATACTTTACAAAGCGTAAGGCCTCAAGCACACATCCGTGCCCTTTATATGGCAGCAAATCACGTATTTGCAAAACACCGCCTGCACACGGATGGCTTCCATGTGCGGTCCGTAGTTTTAACGGACCAATGAATAGAATGGCCGAGACTGATCTGCAAAAATGGACAGGAATCTAACCTGTTCCACAATTTACGGAATGGACACACGAATCTGCAAAAAAATAAACACGGATGTGTGCATGGCCCCATAGAAAAAAATGGGTAGGTGTGCTATCCGTTAAAAAAAAACAGCACACTGAAAAAATCACTGAAGTGTGCTTGAGGCCTAAGTTGTGGTTTGTAACTACTCCAAATCTGCGAGGAACCTGTAATTTGGGGTATATTCACATGCAGCAGATTTGTTGCAGAAATTTCTGCGGCTGTGCCATTCATCTGAATAGCAGAAGTCTATGCACATGCTGAAGAAACAACCCCACTCAGACGTATCGAATTGTTTTCAAATCGCAGATATTTCTGCAACAATTCTGTCGTGTGTGAATATACCCTTATGCTGATGAGATGTGAATAAATGCCCAGTGTTAAAGGACCATATTCACAGTTAAAGGTACACTATTAATACAAATCGCCTAGTTTTTCCTATCTTGTAGAGATTTCAGTAAATTGAAGATTATTCCTCATTACATCTTCACAAGATTTATGCTCCTGCAAACATGTTTGCTTAGTATTTATCACATATTTACTATGTCTTTTTGTATATGGTTCAGGAAATATATATAGATCAAAAGTTAGCCAGACATGTACCACAGCTTAATATTTCAGCCATCCATTCATATTAATGACTAGAAATAACGGGCCTCCTGTATGAAAACGATCCCAGAACGTGTGAAAAAGTAATCTCCCTGCCCATAGCAATACATCAAATTCCATGTTTAAATTTTTAATAGCAGTTTAGAAAATGAAAGGTAAACTCTGATTGTTTGCTATGGGTAACCAGTGCACCTTTTTACCACTTTCTCAGATAGTTGTGTATATGAGGCCTATCTATCCTCACACATGCCTATACATATGTATTGGAAGGTATTTGTTATCATAGCGGTACTCGTCTAAGGTCGACCAGTCGTAATCAGCAGGGTAATGTAGGCCGGATACCTGGAGCACAATATTGTACAGGCTACTGAACAATGGAGGGTTGTACCTGTCGTTGTTCAACGTATGGCACTTTTCTAAATAGAAAAGCGGTGGAAAACTTTCATAAATCAGTTGCAGTTGATGAGACTGGAAAGACATAACCCCTTTTAGTAACACAAACAATGAGTGATGTTTGTGTTGCTAAAATTGTCAATGAACCTTCAGAAATATAAAATTTGCATAGACCATTTAGCCATTCCAATAAAACCACCGACAGGTGAAGTGAATAACATTGACTATCTACTTACAATGGCGCCTGTCTAGTGGTGGGAAATATTAGGCAGCAAGTGATCAATCAGTTCTTGAAGTAGATGTTTTGGAAGTAGCAAAAATGGGCAAGTGTAAGAATCTGAGCAACTTTGACAAGGACCAAATTATGATGGCTAGATGACTGGGTCAGAACATGTAAAAAATCAGTAGGACTTGTAATGTGTACCCGATATGCGGTGGTTAGTACCTACCAAAGTGGTCCAAAGAAGAACAACTGGTAAACTGATGACAGAGTCATGGACACCCAAGGCTCACTGATGCGCATGGGGACTGAAGGCTAGCCCATATGGTCCGTTTGAGGCTGCATAGCCACGGCCATTTTGACCCATATCCACTTCTGAAAGCGCCTACAATGGGCACATGAGCATCAGAACTGGACTATGGAGCAATGAAAGAAGGTGGCCTGGTCTGTTGATGGCTGGGTGCGTGGGCGCCGCTTACCTAAGCAAGAGATGGCATAAAGACGTACCATGGGAAGAAGGCAAACCGGCGGAGCCAGTGTAATGTTCTGGGCAATATTCTGCTGGGAAACCTTGGGTCCTGGCATTCATGTGGATGTTACTTCGACACGTACCACCTACCTAAACATTGTTGCAGACCAAGTACATCACTTCCACCTATTCCATGTAAAATCCACTCAAAAGACAAGGGGGCACTCCCTCCATCGGGAGAAAAAAAGGATCACTCTCCAGAGGCGACAAGCCATCTTTACTGTGAGAACTCTGAATCTGTGGAATAGCCGACCGCAGGAGCCGTCACAGCAGGGACAGTAGATGGCTTCAAAAAAGACATATAATTTCTTAGAACAACAAAAATATCAGCGCCTATGTCAATGTGTAGAATATTTGTTTGAATATTGATCCATTCTGATCTCCACTTGGGATAAGGAGGGAAATGTTTCCTTTTTATGGCATATTGGTTAATGCCTTATGGGTATGTAAATATATATATATTATTTTTTTTAATTATTATTATTTTTTTTAACCTTCCTCTGGACCAATAGGGTTTAAACATCCCTATTGTTCTATAATTTACCCGTATCCCTTTCCTTTCTCCCATCTCTTGGTTACTTGATGGACACATGTCTCTTTTCAACCGTTCTAACTATTTAACTGTAACTTTCAGGACTTAAAAGATTTTCTGCTAATGTTTTGGTGCCAGATACCACAGGACAATGCAAGAATTCTTGTGGAGTCCTCGTCTCTACAGGTCGTAGCTGCTTTGATGGCAGGAGGGGAACCTACACAATAGCATGCATGTTATTTGATGCTACATCTTGGGTTGCTTCCATTGCACATAGATAAAGAATATAGGTATAGCCTGCTGAGCAAAGCACATCCATTGTACTGAAACTAGAATATAGAGGATAATCTGATGACACATCAGTAGTCATTTTAAAGGGAAAAATGCATGTAACAAGCAATATTTGTATAATTTTAGAAACGTGAAATTATGCTGTTTTGTTCCTGGAATTAAATGACATATAGTTCACGGTCGCTACAGATCTGCAGCGTAATGCTATGCAAAGGTCTTCTTGACCTCCAGTGACAACTTGGTGGAATAAATGGTCTTCTTGCAGGCAAGTTCTATCACTCCTTGTGAAAACACTGCTATGTAGAGATAAGGGTATGTCTATCTACTGTATAACGGCTTTGGTGTGAATTTCCATAGATATGCATGCAGCTTGGCTCAGGTCAGCTAAACGAAGACTATCATAGCACCTTTATAGGGTTTTATGCAAGAAGTGTTTAGCCTGGGGGAAAGAATAAAAGAGCAGTTTTAAGGGGAAATACAAGTAAAATCTATCTTCTGACATCTTATTGAAATCAATGACATTGTGATCTATCGCTAATGTTCACCAGAGATTTCCAGTAATAAAAGTCTCTGAACAGACAAGTATATATGTGTATTTCTCTCTAATGTGTAATATTGATCCATAATATCTTTTACGCTATTATTCCAGGTTACTCTGTAAAATAATCTAACAAAAAAAAATAATGTAAAGCCTACACTGAAAAAAAATGACATCGGAAACATGAGATGGCTACTCTGATTCTGATATTTATACAACATCTTTTCATTACAAGACATTTTTTTGTTCTTAAAGGGATTGTACCATAAAACACATGTATTCCCTATCCCCAGGATAGGGGATACATGTGTGATCGCTGTAGGTCCGATCGCTGGAAACCCCAGCAATAAGGAGAATGGGGGACCGAAAATCACCCAGAGCGCTACATGAGACGCTTGGCCTTCTGGGTTCTGTGTCCGGCATATTTGTTCGGCAGCTCCATAGAAATTAATGGGATTCTTCTGCGCATGCGTGACCGGCTCTCCAATGTTTCCTATGGAGCTGCCGAACAAATAAGCCGAACACAGACCCCGGAAGTCCAAGCTTCTCATGTAGCGCTCTGGGTGACTTTCAGTCCCCCGTTCTCCTTATGGTTGGGGGTCCCAGATGTCAGATCCCCAGCGACCACACATGTGTCCCCTATGCTGTGAATAGGGATACATGTGCCTGGAGAGATTTTGCCCAATAATGAGTTCTGTTTCCTCTACCGCTAAAGAACCCAAATAAATCATCCATAGTGTTTATACCCATGGAAATGCTATTCTGAGCAGAATCACACTTGAACTTCAGTTTCTGGTTGTCTGCTGAAAAATAGATGCAGTCCACCTTGATATATTTAAAGGCTATGAAAACCTTTGAACACTTTGTTCTTTAAATAAAAATGTGTATCAGTGTGATTGGTGTAACTTTGTAATGACTTTTTATTAGGTGTACATAGTCTTTAAGATTCTATTAGTGTGTATAGATCTCTGCATCAACATTCGTGACACAATCTTGGTTTAAGAATCATTTTTCTTTCCTGTGTAACTGAGTGTAGTTATACAAATATTAACGCTTAAAGGGAAGGTTCATCTTTACTCATCTCCTGACATGTCACTGAGGCATAGAAGAAGATGTTATAGGATGGCATCGTCAGACTAGGGATCCCGCAGCCAAACAGATGAAATAATTCTGCGGGCCCACATCCTTCTTCTGTACATGTGCATGTCCACATTTAACTTCATTGTAATCTTTGTTATTATCATTGCACACATAGGAAATATCATCAATAAGGTCTAATAGTTTATTTGTGATTTGACTCCTGAGAAATTAATCCTCGTGGCAAGCGAGCGCTCCAAGAGTCAGCTCCAAATCAGATTGTCTTCTGCTAGACCTTTAGTATCTTGTTGTAGAGCCTGGGCCCATAGAAGAATCCCCTGGTACCCTGTGATCCCACCAATCGCTAAATCCAATGGACCAAAGCAATCCTCTGAGCACCATGCCTCTTCATCTTCTGACTTATTCACACATGCTTATCTGATTTGTGTCCGCAAAAAAACTTCCGTAATTTATGAACATAATTGTCCGTGTTGCGTCAGTGTGGTTACCATGTGTCATCCATATTTCTCGTCTGTGTCTCTCCTTTGCAAGCACTTCCTAATTTTACCTTTTTTTTCCTCTGCATTTCTTTAGCAACTGATGCGTGAAAAACGGACAGCATGTGGATCTCGTCCGTGTACTGTCCATTTTTTCACGCACCTGTATACTGCAATGGGCGAGACTGATCCACAAAAACGGACCTGAATAGAACATGCCGTGAGTTTTACACAACGGATACACGCTCCATGAAAAGTCACAGACATGTTAATAACCTCATTGAATTGCATTGGTCAGTGCGCTGTCAGTTATTTAAATGGACACGCACGTGAAAATATGTTTGCGTGAATAAGGCCTCAGAGTTCATGAGTCTGTTGTCGGAATTGCCTAATTACTCCGATGGGACTGTAATGCGGAATTCCAAAGCTCCTTCGTTTTAATCATCAGTGGGCAAGGCACTGACCCCCCCACTGATGACCATGGACATGTCAGAAAATGTTTAATCATCAATTTAAACCATAAAATAATATTTGTGGGTTAAAAATGTTGAACCTTCTTGATGTTTTAATTATCATACAAGCACAACTAAAATGACAAGTTAACATTTTTAATTTTAATTATTTTGCAAAGAAATATACATAACAACCAAACGCATATTCTGACATTTTAGAAACTGTGATGTGACCATAAAGCCCTTTCCAACTCATATAAATAATGAATGTGACTCTTTTACAGCTCAATTCTTATTGCTAGCTCATCCTGCTGGATGACAACAAGCACTTTTACTAAATTGACTGACACGTGACCATGATGGCTTTTCAATGATTCTTTTCAATGTCATAAATGGAGTTTAGAAGTAACAGATTGTCGGAAGTATTTGCATTTCTGTTTAATTCGTGCCTAACAGCATCTTCTTAATGATGGGATTAAAATGGGAAAGAATATTTTCTAGTAACTGCCAAATTAATCTCAATGTTTATTTTAACACATTCACATCATGTTGTGTCATGTTCAAAAAAATGATAGAACAAAATGTTATTTTTGAGAAGGCTGATGATTCATTGCAATCTAATACATAAGGAGGAACCTGTGTCCACAGTATTTCGTATTTAATAACACTTGGTTATAGAAGCAATTCAAATGCAAAACTGTTAAGAATCAATAATGTTGCACAATAACTAAAGAAAGACCCCATATGGTGGCTGTATTCTTAAAATGAACCTTCATCATTTACACAGCTGATTGAAATTAATGGCGCTCATTGGGCATTTTTAGGAGATAACAAATAAAAAGTAGTTTGAGCCTTCTGGGCCGTGGTGCAACAAAAATACCTGGACCTGCCACGTAGTAATTGATGATGTCACATGCTGTAAGGGATGACATCACGCAGTATAGGACCTTAGCTCAGTCTAGAATCGTGATCTCCAACCTGTCTATAGAGCTGTTGCATAACTACAACCCCCATGATCTCCTGAAAAACACAGCTGGATATCATTAGTCTAGAACATCTTGAACAATTTTCAAGATATTTTTTTATGAATCTGTACTGCCCACTATTAATGCAAATGTTCTGTTATGTGACAGAGTATACATGGATCCCCACTTCTTAGGGAGGGACGAGGTTGGAGCCCCTCTTTGTGTACCACAGGGAGACAATTACCTTTTCAACTATAATCCCCATAACATAACTAGTAGATGTTGGCCATTGTGAGTTCATGACTTGAATAAATTACAAATTATTCTAAGGGGGTGTTCATACATGGCAAACTTGTTGCAGAAAATTCTATAACTGAAAATCAGTTCCACACATCTGTATGTGAATGAATATCTGAAAGCTCTATTAAATGAATGAACCAGTCGCAGAAATTTCTGCAACATATCTGCCTGATGTGAATATACCCTAGTGATGAATGGGAAAAACTCATACTTACATACAGCTTTGTCCTCCCTTAACCCGATACATCCCAAGATGTGCGGCACGAGATGTTAAACAAAAATGTAAAACACGCATACCTCCGACGGGTGCCTCTGATGGCCGTCTATAAGCCATGCATCGCCAGTAGATTCCTATGTTAAAAAAAAGTATGCGTTTTCGTATACGTTTATATAACTCGATGGTACGGTATTGAATTGGTCTCATGACACATTGTATAATTTAAAGCAATTCAAGAATAGTTAAGGATCGACATCTGTAGTTACATAGTATGGTTGAAAAAAAGACACATGTCCATCAAGTTCAAATAATATATGGGAGAGGTTGTGCTTGAAGGGAAGTGGGAGGGTTAAATATCAAAACTTTTTGCTTTCCTGAGGAAGGCAAAAAAAGTTTTAAAAAATAGGCATGAGCCAAGCATTGATGTTGTAGTTTTCTTCTGAGAAATAATTTAGGCTTTTCACGTAGCCATCCACCATTTCTAAATTAGTCTATTCCACAGTTCACATCTCTTACAGTAAAGAAGCCTTGTCGCCTCTGGAGATTGAACCTTTTTTTCTCCAGATGGAGAAAGTGCCCTTGTCTTTTCACCATTTATTTGGTATGGGCCATTACTTATATAGATTTATTATTGCCCCCTTAGATGTCTATCCTCAAGACTAAATTAATGCAATTCTTTTAACTTTTGCTTGTAACCAAGATTCTCCATGCCCCAAACACAGTACTAAATGTGCCACACACAGCGTGTTCAAGTCAGCTTATATTTCGTTGGGATTTTTGTATATGATATTCACCTTTAATTGTTGAGTCTTCACTTTCAAAACATGTAGGAAATATAAGTAATCATAAGCCTGATTTTATAATGTGAATGATAAAATTTAACTTAAATGTAAAAAAAAATTAAAAATTCAAAACAAAAGAATCAATGCAGATATGAGCATGGTAGTAAAACTGCCAGCATAAGATGACTAATATTTTATGCTTACTGCTCCTTTAAATCTCTAAATGGAACTTGCTACAGTACATCAGTTCAATGTCATAGATTTGCAATCCAATTCTTAATGCCTCTGGAAATGGGATATAAAGTAACATGCAAGGTCAGCAAATGCTGAGAGAGGACTGTAACTAGACTTTCTTATTTCACATTGTGACACATAAAATTAAAATATGTGCTATTAACACCTTAAAAAGGATCTGTCACAGGTTTATTAATTTCCTATCTCCTAACTAATCTTATGATACTGATCACTAGTGTGATTTTTTTTTTTTAAAAAACCTTTATCATTTGCAATGTTATGAGCATTTTTCTAAATCTGCTAATGTGGCTCTAATATCCAAATAGGAGGTGACTCTTTCTTTTCACTCTGGGCGGTGTAATGTTTTCTGTATGACGCTGTCCAATCAGCATACATCTTCTCCCCCTTCCCTTCCCAGCAACACAGTGTGATCATATAGTATACAGCTTACATTCCCGACTGTGTTTTCAACTGGTGATATCTCCGGTTGTTTCACACCTAGAACTGCGATCCTGGTGTCATATGAAAGATTAGACTCTCATCTTTCATATGCCACCAGAACCACTGTTCTAGGTGGTCCACCACTTCGTGGCTAAGCAGTTGTTACTTCTAGATGATTGCACTTCATAGTAATAGCACTACGTAGAAAAGGTGGCATCCTAGGACATTGCCATTTTTAAAGTCACTTAGCTCATTAGTACAACATATATTACTATCAATGTTTGTCTATAGAAATTGCATGACTATGTGCTTGATTGTATACACTTGTTTGCAATGGGTGTGGCTGAAAAACCTGAACTCTATAATTAGGTCCACATAATTTTGGCCCTACAGTCTATATGTGCCATATACAACAACTCTCTTAAGGGATTGTCCCACGTTTAAATATAAAATTTATTTTAGTTCACTCAAAACAGAATACTTAATATCTTTTTTTTATTTTTAAAAACCTGTCTAGATATTGCTGTTACATATTTGTTATGGCGCCCCCTAGTGCTCTTTTGATTCCTTCTCAGAAAGTTCTCCTAAGGTCTCATGCACACTTCCGTTGGCTGTTGTACAGCCGCTAACGACAGATCCGTGAAACACTGACCGCACACGGATAGCTTCCATGTGCAGTCCATTGTTTCAACGGTCCAAATAAATTAAAATGGCCGAGACTGTTCCATCAAAAACGGACAAGAGTAGGACCAGTCCTATTTTTGTCGGAACGGCCACACGGTTCCGTTAAAACAATGGATGTGTACATGGCCCCATAGAAATAAATGCGTCAGAGTGCTATGCGTTAAAAAAGTGGGTAGCACACTGAAGAAAATAACTGAAGTGGGCATGAGGCCTAATGTAGTCCAGTCCCAGTGGAGACACATGGCCAGTAGCTCAGTCTGTGATTTCTTCTATAGAGAAGCCAAAGGCTTTTCGCCAGCTCTGAACATATTAGGGGGAGGAAATCAAAAGAACACCAGGGGGAACCATAACAAGTTAGAGCAATATCTACACACTATTATCATTCCAAAAAAATATATATATATATATTGACGCAGAATCCAACAGAAATTGAATATTAAATTATGGGACAATTATCTCTATTTCCTATAGATTTGATATAAACTTCCCTTTAAAAATTTAAGGGGTGAGGGAAAAACTGCCACATGAATGGTCGTAGCACTGGTTGAAATGCTACATTTTTAAGGGAGCCTGGCAGCAACTTTATGCTGCCCTCTCTGATTTCAGTGGTCTCTCGCATATGTAGTAATGTTATGTGATTGTAGAGAATGTACAGTTTAAACGTTGCAGCGCAATGCGAGCGCTATGATCCTTGGCATTCATGAGCTGCCACTCCCCCTGCCCAGCCACTGCTGATTGACAGCGTATACCTTATTACTCTGCATAAGAAGAAAGCCGTCAATCAGCAGGGCTGGGTAGGGGGAGCGGCAGCTCATGAGTATGCTGGACTCCTTTCTCATATTGCTCGTATAGCACTACAATGTTTACAGTGTAAGTTCTCCAATATCACATAACGTTACAGCATACGTGACAGACCGCTGAAATTGGTATGTCTTTCACTACTTTATAAAGAACAAAGTTGCTGACAGGTTCCCTTTAATAGAGGTGTACATGTAGTTTGTATCAACTATTTCATCTATATAAGTTCATGACAAGGGATACTAGAGTCCGGTCCTGTCTTACCGTATATCTTGCTACTGTACCAATTCATACCCCCTTATGTCTGCTCCGCTTGCTGCTTCCGGTTAGACTGGTGCTCAAACCAGAGCGCCGTCTAACCCACCCTCGTGTCCCTCGGCTCCTCCCCTTCCTCTTCCCCTCGTCATGTGGCCTCCCCCTATACCTTGGGGTTCTGGTACAGCCGTTCTGTCTGGTAATAGATTTAGCTCCCTCCTCCCCCTTCCTGCGCAGTCGCTACATAACACTAAGGAGATGTGCTGCCAATAGCGATAATATTTCATGTTGCATGAACGATACAATCAGCCGATGAACGAGTGTTTGCTCGTTCATCGACTTATCGTTGCCTTGTCCACACAGGACAATAATCGGGAATGAGCGCTCATATGACAGCTCGTTACCTGCAATTGTCCCGTGTAAAAGGGTCTCAAGCACTCTCCCATAGGTTGTTTCTGAAAAAGATGGAAAATGACATTTTAAATAAAGGAGTTTTTCATTCAAAGAAAGTGATCACTAAGATATGCAATCATTGTCTGATCACTCGGGGACTGACTACCAGCATCACCATCAATCTTGAGAATTAAGGGGCCGTGTAGTTGCTGTATACATGCTAGCGATTAAAATGAGTAACCGACCATGTAATACATGGACGGGTTGGGTCCACAATGGCAAAGTCGCTCTTTGCTGAGACGCTCTATGACATTTCTTTCCATTTAAACTTACATATGACTTGGCATTAAAAAATAAATTGTAAGTATTCAAACATTATTTCCTTTTATTTCGAATGGTGAATGTATAAAATCAAATACATTCTATAGGGTCTGCTTATGTCACAATGTACCTTATGCTCAAATAAATGCAGGTGTACAGATATATCATCCTGTAACTACAGTACGAGGAGACTGCATTGAAATGTGGACTATGTACCATGGAGCAGATTCTAGCTTGTTGATGTGTATTGCTGAATTCATGAATAAAAAGCCCACTGAGAAGAGTCACTGCCTTTCTCTTCAATGACTGCATTAGAAACCTTTAGTCATATTGTCCGTTAATTCAGCATATCCATTTATTGTGGATCTTTGGCATGTGGACATGAACATTTGCTCAATAGAAGTAATAGCTGTAGCTTTTTGGGCACAGTGGATGCTTAGAGAAAAAACATGTTTTTTTAAAACTAAAATATCTCAAATGATTTCATTACATTGTATTCATATAAAAATGCATTAAGAAAAACTATTTTGATTCTATTATTTAACTTGCAGATGGATAATTTCATTCTATTCTGTAAAAAGGGTTACAAGTAGAATATATTTTCTACTGACGACAAGACTGTTATTATATATCTGTTATTTGGCAAAATTAGAATCAGTCATTTCTTCGTTATATCGATATATGTCACCCAGCTTTCCTAGGGTGAATTCACATGCTGTGTGGAGTTGCCGTAAAATCTGAGGCAGATTTCTTGCCCTGTGTGGACCCGATCCTAATGTACACAAAAGTAAAGGCCCTATTACATGGACCAATGGTCGGGCAAACAAGCGCTCATATGAACGCTCGTTCCCGATCATTGCCCTGTGTAAACAGGGCAATGATCAGTCGTTTATGCTGCATAAAATACTATCATTGTCGGCAGCACATCGGTGTCGGCAGCATTCTGCAGATATTACGAAAATGTATGGGGGCGAACGATCGGAGTAACGAGCACTCGTCCCCATATATAAGCAATCATTGCCCCTTGTGAAAGGACAAATGAGCGCCATTCTATGAGCTGTCTTGTGGATCGACGCTCGTTTTCACGGACCATATCAGGCCATGTAATAGGATCCTTAAGTCTAACTAGTTATGCTGTGAAAGCAAACAAAGATGTAGCAGCACTCTGCAGGTGCAAAGATATATACAAACTTTTAATTCTATTACTTCTATATTTACTATACTTTAAATTCGAGATTAGCACACATCTTGATAAAAAAAATAAAAAATTTACCTGCCACGACAAGGTGACCTGATTCAGTTGGGTCCCTACACTAAACATTATACCTGCACAACAGGAGACTCAACCCTTATCCCTTGGGCCAAGAACTACAAAATGTAGTCAGGATAGGTGGGAACCAGTATAAGGGCACATGCACATTGGTGTATTAAAACAGTAATAAGGCTCCCATAGAGGTGGATGGGTCCTCTACTGTACCAATTTCATATAGAAGCATACGTGGCATGTTCCATAGAATTCCTATGGAACTATTGCTTCTAGGAGCGAATATCTGCCAGCCGATGGAGCTTTTCGGCAGCACACGGAGCATGGTACTAGGGTGCAGGAGCCGTGCGCACAAGACTTTATTCTTCTATAATTAAAAACAGCCTTGGACAGATGGGAGGAGTACATCGTTATTTTACATAGTTATTCTGTGATACATACTCCACTACTGTATCATAGCATAAAGGTTAATATGCCATTCAAAAGCCCCAAAAAAGTTGTGTGAGTATTCCTGCTGGAGCTGTAATGGCAGTCATATTTCTAACAAATTGACAGAAGAAGATGAAAATTTTAAAAAGTAGGACATTCCACGTAGCAAAGAGGGACAGAGGCATTTGGGTCAAAAGTAGGGACTGTCCGTCCAAAAGTGTATCTTTTACAGGGCAACAAAGCTTTAGTAGATACTAAAACATCCATGAATATTCTGAATTTTATCTGTCCTAATTTATGACATCTAAAAGCTTAATATATTACAAACTTTTCGAGGGCACGGCTCAGGTATTGTCAGCTTCTAGAAAAGACACATTGAAGGGGGTGTCTGCATAAGACAGCCCCTATCCATAGGCTCAGTTAGGACATATGGAAGTAATAGTATCTATGGGACGTACAATAAAAGCCTGCTTGCCTCAGACAGTGAATGTAATAAAGGGTTCCTCAGGGTCCCTTGGGCTTTTGAGCAGCTTCCCACAGTGACAACTGGTGGGTACCCTGCACTTACATTATTGTGAGGGGAAGGGGTTTTTCAAACAGGACAACTAATTTTAAATGCAACTCTACTTTTGCAGAAATTGTTAATTTATAAGAAGTTCCCTTAAAGAGACTCTGTCACCACATTATAAGTGCCCTGTCTCCTACATAAGGAGATGGGCGCTGTAATGTAGGTGACAGTAATGCTTTTTATTTTAAAAAAACGATCTTTTTTCACAAAGTTAGGAGCGATTTTAGTTTATGCTAATGAGCTTTCTTAATGCCCAAGTGGGCGTACTTTTACTTTCGACCAAGTGGGCGTTGTACAGAGGAGTGCATGACACTGACCAATCAGCATCATGCACTCCTCTCCATTCATTTACACTGCACTAGCGATATAGATATATCACTATGTGCAGCCTCATACACAAGCCCTAACATTACTACAGTGTCCTGATAATGAATACACATGAAATCCAGCCTGGACGTCATGTGTACTCAGAATCCTGACACTTCTGAATCTTTTTTTGTGAAATTCCGGCAAGTGAAACCAAATCTCGTTTAGCTCCGAAATCTCGCGAGATTTCGTATCCGTTGCTGGAATCTCACAAAAAAGATTCAGAAGTGTCAGGATTCTGAGTACACATGACGTCCAGGCTGGATTTCATGTGTATTCATTATCAGGACACCAGTAATGTTAGGGCTTGTGTATGAGGCTGCACATAGTGATATATCTATATCGCTAGTGCAGTGTAAATGAATGGAGAGGAGTGCATGATGCTGATTGGTCAGCGTCATGCACTCCTCTGTACAACGCCCACTTGGTCGAAAGTAAAAGTACGCCCACTTGGGCATTAAGAAAGCTCATTAGCATAAACTTAAATCGCTCCTAACTTTGTGAAAAAAGATTGTTTTTTTAAATAAAAAGCATTACTGTCACCTACATTACAGCGCCGATCTCCTTATGTAGGAGATAGGGCACTTATAATGTGGTGACAGAGTCTCTTTAAACAGTTTAATGTTCTATAGTAAATTTGAATTAGGTGTGAAAGAAGGGGTTTATTGGTCTTTGAACAAGTCTAAGGATGGAGCTTAGAGCTGATTTTGACTAATCATATTCACCGTTGATGAGCAGTGACCAAAGGGTCAAAACCGGCCTTCTGTTGGACGGCGCCCTATACATTACCTTTTATTGGTGCCCTTCCCATAAGGTGTACGGTCATACAGTGCATGAATAACCATACCAAAGAGTGACCAAATAACAGTGCCATACATGGGCCAAATAACTTCCATAGTGTCTGCTAAATAACAGTTCTGCACAATGCCGCTACCGCCACTGCAAAAATAATATACGGAGCCTAAGAAGCAGTGTCACGCAATGCAAATACCACCATGCAGAACTCAAATAAAAGTAACATACAGTTCTAATCTAATCAAATGACAGTGCTATTCAATGTCTAAGTAATACTACTATAAAACTAATATTAAGATCCAGGTAATCTAAGGCACCTCCTTAAAGGGGTTGTCCACTTTAGAAAAAAATATCATATACCTATTAGAAATTCTGAGTTAATAGGAGGAGGGAGGGGGGGGGGGTAATCTCATGGCTATAGTAAAGAGCGGTTTCAAAGAGCTCCTCTTGCTCTGGAGGACCTATCCTGTCCTGCATCACACAGACAACCCATTGATATGAATGGGCACTGTGTAATGCTTCATTTCCCCTGTGGTGGCACTTCAGGGAAATTGAACACTTACTACCAGGTTTCTCCACAGACTACAGCTGATCTAAATTTGTTGACATAGATAGAGGGGCTATGCTCTTTTACAAATGTCTGATGAAGAAATGCTGACTTCTGTTTCACGTAATGTATCAAAGAATAACTTAGTAGCACTTAAGTAAAAAATAGTAATTAAAGTTAGGAGAAATGATGTACTGTGCACAGGCAGAAAGATTTACAGCAAAAGACGAAGCCAATTACACCGAACTCCAAAGTTAATTGTACACAGTAACTTATTTTTCTTATTCAATTCCAGTAGGCAAATGCATTACCTTGCAGTGACATTTATTAAAAAGCTATCTAAGATTGCATTTAATGAAGATGCAGCTGAAATATGATCTAAACAGAAGAGAAAACAGCATAGTATATTATTGGGTGTATGTGCATTTGTAGAAGAGACAAGTTTGTCATTTGAAGCAGAGCAGAGTTTGTAATTTGGTATAAATCATCACAATGTTATCTATAGGTTTACATAGAACTGCACTCAAAAACTACTATATTACCTTAGCTCAAAGACATAATGCAATAGCAATGCAGCCCCAAAGAGCTAAATAAAAAATTCAACGCTGCTACACCTGTATGTGTAACACAGGAAATAGCTGCCACCACACATTACAAATACTGCAGACATTGAAAATAGAACATATTGCATTTATGCTTAGTCACAATCCATTACTTTTGAAGAAATTGGTGACTGAAAGAAAAAAAATGTATCCCACAAGGTCGTGAAGCTGAACTCAATTGTAAGCTACAGCTGTTGTGTTTTAGGGATTTGACTTAATACTCATCATTATCTCTCAGTAATACTCTTTTATGGACCAATCAGTAGTCATATGGCATTTGCAAACCTTGGTCACTTAACCCACTTGAAGAGCATCCGCGCTATAATGTGTACCTCAATACAATCAGATTATGTCTAATCTAAATGATTTGCGTCCTTTATGGGACAGATAATACGTAATCCGCAGGCCTCTGAAGTCCTCACACTGTTATGTTTCAATCCAGGGGGCTGAATGTGTCATATGTTTCAAGTGTTTGATGGATGAGGAAACATAGCTGAGAAAATCTCATATTATGTGTATACCAGATAGATAGAAAGATAGATGATAGATAGATAGATAGATAGATAGATAGATAGATAGATAGATAGATAGATAGATAGATAGATAGATAGATAGATAGATAGATAGATAGATAGATAGATAGATAGATAGAAAGATAGATGATAGATAGATAGATAGATAGATAGATAGATAGATAGATAGATAGATAGATAGATAGATAGATAGATAGATAGATAGATAGCTATAGGGGTTGTAGCAGCTGCAATTTCGACTGGGTCCCGTAGCTACAGGGGCCCGCACCCCCCCCCCCTGCACTACGTCTAGTAAAAGTTACTTTAGTAAATGGGGCCTATGTAATAAATTACACAGGCCCCTATTACTTTAATAACAGTATTCTTACCCTCCTCATTCCCAGCACAGCGGAGGTCCCGATGTTGCGATGCTGGATGGCATTAGGACCGCCACTGTGCCCGAGCCGAAGAAGAGGGTAAGTATCACGTTACTGTCTCCTGGGGCCCTGTATCTAAGCCTACCATGCGGTAGGCTTAGATACAGGGCCCATCTGTCAGGATCACACATGGTGTGATTCTTCTGCTTAGGCCTGTATCTAAGCCTACCTTGTGGAAGGCTTAGATACAGGGTCCAACCGACAGTATCACACATGGGCCCTGTATCTAAGCCTACCACATGTGTTACTGATGTTTTTTTTTGTGTTTATGCTTTTTTTTACAGGTACGGTTGTTGGACTACGTTGGATTACAGCACTACTTCGATAATTACTTTTTTATTTTCAATAAAATGGTTAACGAGGGTGTGTTTTTTGTTATTTTAATAAAATATATTTTTTCTATGTATTTATTACTACTGCCTTAGTAATGACCGCTGGCTGATTGACAGCATCCGTTACTAAGGCGGGGCTTAAGTGTTAGCTGGTGCAGAGGCTAACCCACATTATTACCACGGTACCCACCGCCACTAGGGATACCGGGAAGAGCCGGGTGTGATCCAGTATCCCACCATCTGCAGTGATAGTCGGGCACTAGGGCAGCCATATGCTGGTATTATTAGGCTGGGAAAGCCCAAAAACAGTGTCCTTCCCACCCTGGTAATGCTAGCCTGTTGCTGCTGTGTTGTATCTGGCTACTTAAAAAAAAATTGGGGGGACCTTTTAAGTGGGAGGGGACCTCATTTAAAAGAAAAAATAATTATTGAAAAAAACGATGTGGCCCTCCCACCCATTTTTCATAACCAACCAGATACAGCACAGCAGCAGCAGGCTAGCATTACCAGAGTGGCAAGGGCCAAGTTTTCTGGCCTTTCCCAGTCTATTAATACCAGCTGCCCCAGTAACTGTCCGTCGCAACAGATAGTCAGATACTAGATCACACCCGGTTCTTCCCGGTACCCCTGGTGGCGGTGGGTACTGGAGTAATAATGGGGGTTAGTGCTAGCCGTTTTACCGGTTAACATTAAGCCCTGCCTTAGTAATGGACGCTGGCAATCAGCCAGCAGCCATTACTAAGGCGGTAGTAATAAAGTTTAAAAAAATACAAGGACATATATTCATTGAAATAAAAATCCCCCACACAATCCTCATTAACCATTTTATTGGAAATAAAAAAAGCAGTCATCTAAGTAGCCCTCGAATCCGAAGTAGTCCAACAACCGAACCTGTAAAAAAACACAAACACACAAAAAATGTTGTAACACATAAAAAACAAAGCAATTATTATCTTTCCTTTCCTGGGTCCAGATCTGGAGCCGCAAGGTCAGCGAGCTAGGCCCTATATCTAAGCCTATCATGTATGATACTGTCTGCTGAGCCACTGTATCTAATTCTATCCATAGCTATAGGTTCTTAGTGTTATAGATATGCTGTCTCCCCTGATTTTTTATTCATTAGTGATGCCCCGGCTGCTAGTGCTGCATTGTTGGGTCACTTAGGAGACCCAGCTGGACGCTGCGGGCCGTCGACCATGAGAAGTTGGGGAGAAGGGGCCCAAGAAGAACTTTTGCGTTGGGAAGAATGGGCCCAAGAAAAACTTTTGCATCGGGGCCCATGAGCCATTAGCTACGCCCCGGTACCCAGGCCCACCCAGGCTACAGCCGCTGCCTCCATCTCCATCATGACCTAGAATGTAATGTAATGCCAACGCTGCGTCACTACGTAATACAAGTTTATTATAAAGCTAGGTGGGAGTCTTCAGGTCCCACCACACTTTTAAAATATGTTTACTGTTTGCTGCGCTTGCATGGAAGAAGAGAAAGATGGCAAGGGGAGCCAATTCATTCTGCTCTCAATAGCAAGATATTGTGGAGTGGTAAGTGATAACCAGTGTGTGTGTGTGTGTGTGTGTGTGTGTGTGTGTGTGTGCGCGTGCGTGTGTGCGTGCGTGCGTGTGTATGTATGTATATGTGTGTGTATATATATATATATATATATATATATATATATATATATATATATATATATATGTGTGTGTATGTGTATATAGTCACACACTGTCATGAGAAGGGGTAGGTTAGAGGTGGTTGATGTTGTTCTTTATGATTAAAGGGAATCTGTCCCCAGATTTATGCTGCCCCATATAGGGCAGCATAAAGTATTGACAGCAACCTGATTTCCAGGGTCTGTCACTTACTGTTTACCAGTTCATACCTCCCAACCGTCCCGGATTCAGCGGGACAGTCCCGGTTTCTGGGCGGTGTCCCGCTGTCCCGGGAGGCTGGTGGTATATCCCGCTGTCAAACTAATTCTGAAGCAGGGAACCATCAGCTCCCTGCTTCAGAATTAGTTCATATCGGAGGAGCAGAGCCTGCTCCTCCGCTCGCCGAGAAATCCCCGGGCACAGCGGTACTTTAAGCGCTGTGCTCGGGTAAGCCCTTGATGTTACTGTCCATATATGGACAATGACGTTAGTGGCTACTCCTGGTGCGGAATGCGAAGCCAGAATCGGCAACGGGGTTTCCTCTCAAGGAGTAGCCACTGACGTCACTGTCCATAATCCTCTGGCTGGGGATTCCGCTCCTAGAGGCAGTCCCAATGGCGCTATCTACAGGGGGTGTCGCTATCTTCTTGGGGGTGTGGCACTATCTACATGGACACTCTGACACTATATAGGGGCAATGCTACAGGGGACACTGTGGCGCTATGTACATGGGCACTATCTACATGGGCACTGTGTCACTATCTACAGGGGCACTGGCAGTAGGGGCAGCTAAGGGGGCATTATACTGTATGGGGGAAGCTATGGGGGCATTATGCTGTAAGGGGGAATATGTTTGGGCATTATACCGTATGGGGCATCTGTATGAGCATTATACTGCATGGGAGAATATGTGTGGGCTTTATACTGTATGGGGGCATCTATGTTGGCTTTATACTGTATGGGTGCATCTATGGGGCAGTATACTGTATGGTGGCAGCTATGGGGGCATTATACTGTATGGTGGCAGCTAAATGGCATTATACTGTGTGGGGACAGCTATTTGGTATTATACTGTGTGGGAGGCACTATGGGAGCTGTGATTTTATTAAAACTTAACCATATTAACACATAGTCATTTTATCTCGGAAAAAAACCTTTAAAGTTCAGAATATATATGTGGAGATGTACGTCTTACCAAAAACATTTTACATTTCATATTATTGAATTTCCCAGGGGTCACCTAATATGAAGTAAGAATCCGGGCAATATCAAATCTTAAATAAGTTGAAGCAGGATAAATACTTTGTTGGGAGCCTCGGGCCGACACTAGCCAGCGACCTGGGAATAGCACCGGCAAAGTCCATACCTAGTTCGGGGGTTTGTGGTGAAGAATGGAAGGATTCCTTAGGCACTTTTCACACAGAGTTCAATAGTCCTGATGGTATCCTTCTCTTAAACGTCTTGAGGAAAGGTAAAGATGCAGTATAACTGGTGTAGCAGATGTCAGTGAAATGCTGGGCTCAGTAGTTCTACAGATGTCTCCGACACAATCTGATGTAACCATAAGCCTACTAACAAGGAGACTACACAGAGTAGCACCGCCAGTATTTTGCAAAAAACACAAGGTTTATTGTACTTACAAACAAACTTTTTAAAATCAGCATATAAAAACTTGGCACACCAAGTCAGCCCGACCCAGGGTTTCACCGTATCAGCTTCTTCCGGGGCATACAAGACATGTAACACAGGTGCCTTTTATATCATTACAAACAGAACCGTCCTGAAAGCTGGTTTCAATCACTTTCAACATTTACAAAATACATCAAGAGATCCAACAAAAAAAGTACATTATAGATTTCTATATACAAAAAAACACATGAACGTAATCACATTATGATAGTACAATAAAAACAATATATAAAAAATAAAAGTTACATATAAAAGGCATAACATTATTGCCCAAATATGAATATATTACAAACAGATATCCGACCTCCAAAAATATACAAATTTATATCGAAACTTCAATTTGCAAAACAAAATTCTCCCAAATAAGAACAACTTCCATTTATATATATACACGCACGCACGCACGCACGCACACACACACAGTGGATTCCCATTATTCAATATGGAAAATAAGTTACATCATTAGCTATAACTATAAGGCCACGTTCACACAGCGCAGATCCGACCCACAACCAGCACGCACACTTAAAGCCAAAGACAGGAACGGGATACAACGTGTCTTCCCTCCTGGACCAAATCCCGGCCCGGCTCCAAGCAAAATCCGCATCAAACCTTCACCATGTGAGCAAGACCCAAGGGGTACTTTTTTGCCGCGGTTTTCACTGCGTTTTTGCCCGTGGTCATTAAAAATAAAAAAAACGCCCCGAAAGCTGCTTGGAAACGAGTGTCCCGGGTTTATTCTGCCTCCCATTGATTTCAATTGGAGGTCAGAGGCAGAACCGCTGCAAGAAAGGGTATGCCGCTTTTTTCCCCCGCAATCAGCTAAAAGCCACCAGGGGGAAAACACGTCTCTGCCGCCTTTTGAAATCAATGTGGGGCGATTTTGGCTGTTTTTTGGCGCTGATTTACATGCGGTTTCCGCGTCAAAGTCAGCGCCAAAAAAACCTCTGTGTGAACAGGGCCTTAGACTCTGCATTTCAGTTTAGCCAGTTCCAGCCCAATAACAGTCTATGGGAATTATTTCCTGTGCTGGGGCGCAACTCCAGCCTTGGCAGATTTTCCACGTCTACTCGCAAGACCTATTCATTTACGCTTCTTCATTGTGCAACTTTTGGTCACCATTCTGAAGCTTTCTCCTGAGTACTGACTTACGCGGCCTGGGTATTAGCATCTAGGTATGCTCTTAGGTACAGAATCATTAGAGAGCGTTACAGACATGAAAAAGTAATATTGGAGAGGCAGAGGCAGTATAATTGGGCTATAATGAAAACACATTTATTTTACATTGAATTCAGCTGTAAATTAGTGTAATATAAAGCTATTGTAATGCCCTGTAAGAGCAAACATGTTATTCCAGTGTAATAATTGTAATGGATGCTGACATCACACAACCACAATAAGCAAACAGAGCAGCAGGGCACTGTTTAATTCTCCCTAGGACAAGCCGGGTACAAGCATTCTTAGAAGCAATAAACCATATGGCAAGCAGCTTAGTTTCAAAGGATATTATGTAATCTGTTTGCAAAAGAGACATCATGTGCATTTCTAGTAGCTTGCATTGTCATAAAGATTTGTTCCATTTAATAATTCCCTGTAATGGACTCTAAGACTTTGCACTTTTTATCTGGAGAATTTTAGGCTAAAAAAACAAAGAGAAAAGGAAGAGCAAAAAAAGTTGACACAGTCATCCGGTAATGTCCCAGTGGATAAATGGCAGATATAGGCACCGCCATGGGGACACCAGCAGGCCTCATTACAGTCAGAGATACACTGATCTAGATTGTAAATATGACCCATGGCTTATCACTTTTAGAATTTTTCAAAACCTAATATAGGGAATATAGTGATTGCATTCCTGGCTATCAGATTATTACTGCAGTGTATTAGAGAGAAAAAAAACCATATATATTCATTCGGTTACTATGGGCAACAACACTAAACCTAGTTTTTCCATCTCATATTATGACCTGAGACTGCTAACAGAACTGAACTTCTGGTAATGTAATGTAAGTAGCGTATTATATATTTTTAAAGTCCTAGGTGTGCAGCAAAAAGTAAATTTTGCCTGGAGATTGGACCCTCCAAGTCTCCATTATTCCACCCAATGAATCCCATTTCTAAGATGGTTTGCCTAGTCAGTGCAGCTAATCCAGTTATGACGAGTATTTTTGTCCATAGGACAGGATGACAGGGGATGTGGTTATGGCACCAAGCCTGGACAGCTCTTCTTAGCAAGCCTGAGACAGATGGCTTAGCTTCATAGCCTGGGCAAGTATATGCCCCCAGACACCACACTCCCCATGTTATTGACAGAGTGGGCTTGGAATATTGTTTGGGAATTTTAATCTTCATGAAGAAATTACAATTTTTTGGCTGTAATATAGTGCTGTACACTGTTAGGATATACGCACACATTGCGGAATAAATGCAGGTCATTCCGCAGGTAAAAGCCGCACTTAATATTGTACTTTTTGATGCGTTTTAGATGCAGATTTTAAATTTTGATAGGGAAACGGGTGCAGATTATATGCTGAGGATTTTGGTGCATTTTTTTTATAAACTTGTCAGATACAATTTTGAGACAAGAATGGAAGATAAATTGACAGGCTGCGGACTTTAAAATCCGCACTTTAGGACAATTTACATACATAAAAATTCTGCAATGTGTAAATAAGATTACTTGAAATCTCATTTACTTTGCTAATACTGTATTACACTGCGGATTTGCTGCTGTAAGACCCTGGTGGGAAATCTGCACATAATATGCATCGACTGCATGTGGCTTCAAGGCTCATTTACACGGGTCGATAATCAGTAGAACAAGCATTCACAAGAAACTCCTTTCCAATCATCGCTCCATGTAAACATGGCCGCAACCAGCCGACAAACAAGCAAACGCTTTATATACAGCCTAAAAAATAATCACTGTCAGCAACACAACTCCCCATGTAAGCAGGATGAGCTGCCAACAATATGCAATATGGGCAGTGGCGGATCCCCATATGGGCGTTTCGGGCGGTCGCCCGGGGCCCAAGGCTTGCAGGGGGGCCCATAGCTTCCCACACCGCAGACAATTGAAACAAAACTCTCCAGGGCTGCTGCTGCCGGCCGCATTCTAGAGGCGGGGGGAATGTGCAGGGGGAGTCAATTGCGGCCGGGGAACAGGGGCACAGCACATCAGCTGTAGAGAGCAGACTGTCAGAGATTGTGATGGGCAGGTGCTGGAGTCTCCCTGACAGTCTGCTCCTCTGTGCTGCTGTGCACTGTCCCTCCTGTCTAAACCTCCAGCAGCTGCCTGATAACGGCAAAACTGAAACTAGAGGGTGAAGGACCTGTGGTGACGTCACAGTCACATGATTAAGGTCCTGGAGGCTGCCAGAGACAAGCACCGCAGAGGAAGAGACTGGTAAGTGTGTGTGTGTTAGTTAATGTAAGTCTATATAGTGTGTGCTGTGTATATAGTGTGTGCTGTGTATATAGTGTGTGCTGTGTATATAGTGTGTGCTGTGTATATAGTGTCTATAATGTAAGTCTATGTAGTGTGTGTGTGTGTGTGTGTGTGTCATAATGTAAGTCTATATAGTGTGTGCTGTGTATATAGTGTGTGCTGTGTATATAGTGTGTGCTGTGTATATAGTGTGTGCTGTGTATATAGTGTGTGCTGTGTTTATAGTGTCTATAATGTAAGTCTATATAGTGTGTGTGGTTTGAATATATAGTGTTTGGTGTTAGTGTGAATTGTATATAGGGTGGTTAATCTCACATTTTTTGTGTGCAAAATAATTTCCCACCCATAGAGCCCTCTGCAGTAAGTCAGATGCTCAGAACCCCCCCCTGCAGTATAATCTCCCCCATGGAGCCCTCAGTAGTTATTATTCTGCAGGGGGGGTCAGAGCGTTTGATTGACTGTTCAGGGTTCTATAGGGGAATAACTCCTTCCCCCCCCCCAGAGCCATAAGGGCGGATTTACACGAACGTGTAATTTGTCCGTGCAACGCGCGTGCTTTTCACGCGCTTCGCACGGACCTATGCAAGTATATGGGGCAGTGCAGACTGTCAGTGATTTTTGCGCAGCGTGTGTCCGCTGCGTAAAACTGACGACATGTCCTATATTTCTGCGTTTTTTGCGCATCACGCACCCATTGAAGTCAATGGGTGCGTGAAAATCACGCATGCCACACGGAGGCACCTCCGTGGGACGTGCGTGATTTGCTCAACAGCAGTATAACTATGATTGCAAACAGAAAAGCACCAGGTGCTACAAACATACAAACAGAGTGTCATAATGATGGCGGGTGCGCGAAAGGCACGCAGCCACGCATCATATGGTGATGACACACGGAGCTGTTAAGTGTCTTTTGCGCGCGCAAAACACCGCATTTTTTGTGTGCGCAAAACGCACACGCTCGTGTAAATCCGCTCTAAGTGTCAGACACTTAGACCCTCCCATAGGGCACTCAGCAGTCAGTCAGATGCACTGGGGAGGGGTGTCTGACTGCTTAAAGGGTAACTAACGAAACTTTTTAAAAAAAATTACATGTCATAGTGACATGTCAAATGTTCTAATCGGTGGGGGTCCGGGCACTGAGACCCCACCAATCGCTGAAACAAAGTGGCAGAAGCGCTCAGGTGAGTGCTTTGCCACTTTGTTTCTGATCGTCTTTCCTCTGATAGCCGAGCATGCGGTCTATGGGCACAACAGAAAGTCTATGAGTCCGTACACCGCGACGAGGAAAGACAATCAGAAATTAAGTGGAACAGCGCTCACCCGAGCACTCCCGCTGCTTTGTTTTAGTGATCGGTGGTGGTCTCAATGCTGGGACCCCCATCAATCAAAACTTCTGACATATCACTCTCACTATGACACGCCAAATGTTTTTTAAAAGTTTAGTTACCTCTTGGGGACTGAATTTATTGATTTGAGTTAATGTATGGGCCTGGGTCTTAATTTGCTTAGGGGTCTGGGGTATAAGACAATTTATGGTGTTTATGTCTGAATTTTTATGTTGCTATAGACGCTGAAAATGGCTACAGAATCAAGGGGAAAAGATTTCTCATCAGGAAACTGCAGTCATCAGGAGAAGTCGCCATAGCGGTCTGTGTAAGATGGAGAAGAAAAGAGAACGACCTATCAGTGAAGACATCACCTGTGAGTCATTGCATTTATCTGTCACCTCTCCTGACATGTCTGTTATCGGAAATCCTTGTATTCCACATAAAGTCTTTGTGTACCCAGGACTAATAGACAAATGCGTGTTACCATTCCCCTTGTCAGGAGGATGTGTCCCTACACAGTGTGATACTGTCAGCGATGGTTGAAGACTGTCAGTGTGTAGGGACACAGCCCTTTGACAAGGGGAATCGTAGCACTCATTTGTCAGTGCTCACACAGAAAGGTGGTGTTTAATATAGACATGACGTGGCAGGGCGGTGGTGGACAAGGGGGCCCAAGCTTGTGGAACAGCCCAGGGCCCATGGTTTACTTAATCCGCCACTGAATATGGGGACTGAGTGTTCATTCGTCCCCATAGAGTTTGCATTGGCCCATGTACAACAGCCTTGCCACTCAACGTCTTATCTTACTGGCCTTGTGAATGAGATTGAATGTTAAATGTCAGTTTTTGCTGACGATGCAAAACTTTGTAGAATACTTAAAACTCATCTTGATTGTAAAATATTACAAAAAGATCTTGATAAGTTAGCAGCCTGGGCAAGAAGGTGTCAGATGGAATTTAATGTGAATAAATGTAAAGTAATGCACCTGGGACGCCGTAATTGTATTTTATGCATATACATTAAATGGAATAAAACTGGGGATAACAGAACAAGAGAAGGACTTGGGTTTTCTGGTTACAAGTAAGCTAAGTAGCAGTACTCAATGTCAAGCAGCAGCTGCAAAAGCAAATACGATTTTAGGGTGTATACAAAGAGAAATTAAAACCTGTGATCCCAATGTAATATTGCCCCTCTGTAAATCTCTTGTACGGCCTCAACTCGAATATAGCATTCAGTATTGGGCTCCTTATTGTAAAAAAGGATATAGAATAACTGGATAGGGTTTAAAGGTGGGAAAGTAGATTATTAATAAAGGTGGGAGGTCTCGCTTACAATGAAATTGTAGAAAAATCTGATTTGTTCAGCTTGGAAAAAAGATGCCTTAGAGATGATCTTACTAACATGTATAAATATATGTGTGGTCAACACAAAGAACTGGCACATCATTTATTTATAATAACTATACAAAGGAACAGGGGGAATTCTAGAAATGTGGAGAAAAGGTGTTTCAGACATCAATATAGGAAAGGGTTCTTTACAGTTAGAGTAGACAAAATATAGAATACCCTACCCGAAGATGTAGCAATGGCATGATAAAATGACAGCAGTCATAAAAAGGGCGAAATGCTTTTCTAATGACAATTGGCATTGAGGGTTATAAATAATTTAGCAATGAATAATGTTTACTTGAACTAGGGAAGGTTGAACTTGATTTACGTGTCTTTTCGCAACTTAAAGGGAATGTGTCGCTAAAAAAGTTTTTGTTTTTTTTAGTTAAACAGTTAGTATATGCATGATTAGACATTGTTCTAATTTTTTTAATTTTTTCACAAGTCAGGAAATATTATAAATTAGATTCTAATTTATAACATTTCCATGTGCTGGTCACTAGAGGGAGCAATTCCCAAAATTGCATCATTGGCATGTGGTAAAGCAACCTCATTGCTTTATGCTGCAAAATTGGAGAAGACACACTCGCTCTAGTGTTCTCAATTAATCCCCCTCCTTTATCCTGGCTAGTGCCAGGAGAAAGGAGGGGGTTGAATGTTCAAACCTCCTACACTGTGTGCCGCCATTTTTTGAGCGAATGCACAGTGTAGGAGGATTAGATACAGTGGTAATCACACTGTAAAACACGAACATACACAAACATAACTTACCTGCTCCTGCCGCCGCCCCCTCCGCTCCCTCCGCTCCTAGTCCTTGCTTCTGAACACATGTCCGGAAGCCGCGACCGGAAGTAGTCATCTTACTGTCCGGCTGCAGCTTCCGGTCCACAAGAAAATGGCGCCGGATGTCTCTCGGCCGAAGACCTTCCTTTTGGACTGTGTGGGAGCGGCGCATGCGCCGTTCCCACACAGACTGCGTACACCATAGTGAATGGAGCTGCTCCCGTTCGCATTCTCTATGGGGATGTATGTGCCGTATTCCATCTCTGTATGTGTTGTTAATCGACACATACAGAGATGGAAAAAAAATGGCAGCCCCCATAGTGAAGTAAAGGTTCGAAAATAGAAAAATGTAAAACACAAACACACAAATAAATACAATTTATTTTAATAACACACTAAAAGCAAATTTCCGCGACACCTGTCCTTTAAGTAACTACGTAGCTTCTTTAGACATTGTATGGGTGGAGAATATTTTGCAAATATTGTGTCATTTCTCTTCCTGTACCTTCCAATGCCTAATGAAGAGACCTGAACTGCATCGTAATCTTTAGACAATAAAAGGTGGCACTAAATTCTACCCTGACCATTTTTTTTATCACTAAATGAACTGACTTTAAACAGACAACCCCTTTAATATGGGAGTTGCTGTGGAAATCAAGTCCCATGAAACAGATGATTTTGCACAGGGAAGTTGCTGGCGTCTGATCATTTCCCTATCAGCGGAATTCAGATGTATAGTCGCCTCTGTAATACATGGATCCTCTATGATGAATGGACAACCTTTTTAAAGGATGTTCTGTTTTAATGTAGCTCAAGCATTATGTTATGTTCTGCAGCTTTCTGATATATTTTATATTTCAAGTCCTCCCTATTTTCAGTGAATGAAAACATTCTTGTATGAATTAAGAAACCGGACAGACCCAATTCTTCTGACAGCTCAGGGTTTGTATTCAGTCTAGGCAATCCTCAATGATAGGGATAGGCAACTTTGGTGAGGCAGAGATCTACTGTAATGACACAGAAGTTTCTTAAGAGCTACCGTGATATAAATTCAATTTTCACACAGAAAAGAAGCGACACTAGAAATTGTACAAAATGCTGAATTCAACAAGTCATGGGTCTCGGATGCCAAAAATTCTGACTATATACTACAAATGTGATAAGCAGTGTTAGCTCTGGCCATATTGGCCTCCTACTGTAACATATAAGTACAGTAGTCTGTATTTCATATTTGCGATTAAAGAAAGAAAAATATAATATTCTATATCTCTAGGCAGGATGAAATCAGAAATCTTTATACAATTTCACCTTAAAGTGCAGTCATACAGCATGTCATAAAAGAACAATGCAGCAAAAAGTATTGATCATACCTGTAAGTCTATGTGATGTTTTATTCCTGCCTGTCTCAGGTTCCTGGATAATGATGCCTTTACCTTTACTGAGCGACACCATATAAAGTATATATATTTATATATGTTATTTCAAATGATCAGCTAGCTAGGGTATCTAACCTTGACATACCACTAAGAACTTAACTAAAGGATCATTAAATCCAGGTTATGACATAAGTTTTCTATTACACTGCTCTTATCATTTTTATATCTATCATCTTGACCTGCCTAGGTAGAGTCGTGTGTTAACCTTAAACCATACTATCCCCCATCCCCATTTAGTAACGACACATGACACCGAGGTTGGATGTGAAATGGCCACAGCAGCCGTTTATTAATTTCACAGTTTTATAAAAACAATTTAAATCCGAAACATTCGGATAACTAGTTAGGAATCCACCAGAGAATTCCTCCTAATAATTCACATGACCCAACATGGGTCATAACATTAACCCGAGCAGAGGAAGTCCTTGAAGCCCCCTCAGATAGTCCTTTTTTAAAGAACACACCGAATTAGCCATCTGCAAACCACCAATTACCTCCAGCCGTAAACCAGCTCGGAAGCACCGTTCACCTCTGCAGATGGCTCCAACCACTAGAAGTCCACTTCAAGGGGATAACACCCGATGAAGCCCTCAAGTGATATACCGACCACTAGAAGTCCACTTCAAGGGGATAACACCCGATGAAGCCCTCAAGTGATATACCGACCACTAGAAGTCCACTTCAAAGGGATAACACCCGATGAAGCCTTCAAGTGATATACCTTCTACCAGAAGACCACTTCAAAGGGATACCACCCGATGAAGTCTTCAACCATGTACCTTTTTTGGGGGACGCATACCCCCGATGCGACCCCCCCACCATTTTGTACTGACTGGCCTCAAGGACTCCCCCCGCCAGCTGCCATGACAACAGAACCTACTCCGGAAAAAAGAAAAACATGTTAAATAAGCACACAAAATAAAAACACAACGCTCATAGCCAGACGTACATAAGACCTAAAGAGTAACAAAACAAGGGTGGGAGGGTGGGAGCTTTGCTTACTGTGTGTTACTCCTCCCGCTGCTTCCGGCTCAATGCCGAGAAACAGCGGGAAGCGCAGTAACGGCCCCCCCGCCCCCCTTAACTCCTCCCCGTCCCTCCTTCAGCTCCTTCAACTTTCCCTGACCTCGTAACATTAACCCTTTCCCTACCAGGACGGTCATGTCGGCTTCCCTTAAGCCTGCAGCTGCGTCCAGCCTCTTCTATCTGTAGCATTCTGCCTAATACAGACGAAGTGTGGCCACACTGCAAATTATAGATTTATCCCATGTAAATATAAAGACTGTATGTCAAAGTCATTTTTCTTTACTTCAAGGCATATCTGTCATTATAATATTCTGGGACAGCATAGTATGGGGAGAGGTCCACTCTACAATAAGCCCAAAGGACATAAAACATATTGTGCCATTTGGCAAGTGCTCATGCAGATTTATTTGCAGATTTTGGTCAGGATTTGCAAGTTGGTTTAACAACTTATTATTTACGTGATGTGTGAACCTCGTATCAACCACCTCTTCTATTCCCCATACCCCATTCAAAACAATGCTGTTCATATTTGTGCTATATCTTCTTTTTATAACGAAACCCATAACACTGTGCTGGATCCATTGTTAGGCTATGTTCACATGGAGTTTTTCTTATGCAGATTCTGCAATGAAATCTGAATTCAATTCTGCCCTTATACCGCCTACTATTGTTTTCAGTGGAAATCTGCGTTGCAATTCAAATCGTGGCGGAAAAAAAAAGGAAGCGACATGTTACTTCTCGATGTCAATTCTGTACCGAAATGCCTGCAGATTTCCCCTTGCAGATTATTAGGCCCCATGCACACGAACGTGTTTTTGCGTCCGCAATTCCCCCGCAAATCCACGGGAGAATTGCGGACCCATTAATTTCTATGGGCCCATACACACTATCCGTGTTTTCACGGGTCTCCGCATGTCCGCAAATCCGTGCCGCAGAAACTCAGGACATGTCTTATTACGGCCCGCAAATTCGATGCGGACATGCCCATAGAAGTCAATGGGCCCGTGGAAAATGCGGGTACACCTCAGTGTGTCAACCGCAGTTTGCGGATTTGCGGAAGTGTTGCTAGGCGATGACCGGGAATGAGTTCTGTCGTCATCCTGTTTTACCTAGGCTTTTTTTTTTTATCCGCATTTTTCGGATTACATACGGATGAACTGCGGATTACATACGGATGAACTGCGGAGGACATTTCACGGAACACGGTCCTGGAATTTGCGGACCAGAAAAACACTACGGTCGTGTGCATGAGACCTTATTGAATAGGACTAATCTGCATGCAAATCCGCAGCACATAGAACTGAAAATCCTTGTTAAAAATCGTAGTAAAAAATAAGTAGCAAAATCAATCGTGTGTACATACCTTAAGACGGATCCAAACAGCACCTCATCGAACTACCAGCAAAACCCAGTATAAGTCAAGGTGGACCCATTTGAGTTTTTTCGAGGTTTCCAATTTTTTATGTAAAAAATGGTTGAAACTTCAATGTTACCCCCTCCCACCCCAGCGGTAAGTGGAAATGTGAACATAGCTGTAATGGCCGGAAGGAGGTGAAGGGAAAGTGAGCCCTAATCTACCCACCGCCCTGTCCCTGCCTACTTGTAACGACTCGCCCTAGGCGACGAGGTACAACTGGGCGGCGGTCCCTACGCTGTCTAAGTGCACAGGAAAACAAACAGGGAACATGCAAGGGAAGGGGCAGTAGCCACGGAACGCCACGAGGAAACGGAGCGGCGAACGGACAGTCAGGACCAGGACGAAGTGAGTACACCCAAGCGGGCAAGGAGACAGAAGCAAGCCAGGGGCAAAGCAAAGCAGGTCAAGCAGAACTGCAGCAAGGCAGAAGCACGGCAGAAGCAGGCTGGACCAAGCAGCAGTGGGGCCAGGAATCCAAAAGAATTACAAGCACTGAGGGAGAGAACAGGGCAGGTAATAAAGGACAGGGGGCGGAGCTAACTCCGACAGACCAGGCCGCGATAGGCTCTCCCACTCCTGAGCCTGCCACCCTGGTTGGTGGGAGATGGTGTCAGTCGAACAGGTCTGGCCTCAGGTGTGGATTGATTAATCCCAGGAGTATACCTAGATGAAGTACCTGGCAGATCCCTAACAGTACTCCCCCTTTTATGAGGGGCCACCGGACCCTTACTAAGGGGACCCGGTTTAGTGGGGAAGAGAAGGTGGAACCTCCTGATCAATACCCCAGCGTGAACATCACGGGCAGGTACCCAAGTCCTCTCCTCCGGCCCGTATCCTCTCCAATGGACCAGGTACTGGAGGGAGCCCTGGACCATCCTACTGTCCATAATCTTGGCCACCTCGAATTCCACCCCCTCAGGGGTGAGAACGGGAACAGGAGGTATCCTCGAGGGGGACCAGGACGGGGAGCAGCGTTTGAGGAGGGAGGCATGGAAGACGTCATGTATGCGAAATGATGGGGGGAGCTCCAGACGGAAGGATACAGGGTTGAGGACTTCAATGATCTTATAAGGTCCAATAAATCGGGGAGCAAACTTCCTGGACGGGACCTTAAGGCGCAAGTTCCTGGACGACAACCAGACCAAATCCCCGACGACAAACCGGGGGTTAGCAGAACGTCTACTATCCGCCTGAATCTTTTGTGCGCTCTGGGACGCCTCTAGGTTCTTCTGAACCTGGGCCCAGACGGTGCACAGTTCCCGATGAACATCCTCTACCTCAGGATTATTGGAACAACCAGGGGAGACGGAGGAGAATCTTGGGTTAAACCCGAAATTACAGAAAAACGGGGAGACCCCTGACGAGTTACTGACCCGGTTATTCAAGGAAAATTCAGCAAGGGGAAGGAATGAGACCCAATCGAATTGACAGTCAGAGATGAAACACCTTAAATATTGTTCCAGGGATTGGTTGGTCCTTTCCGTTTGGCCATTAGTTTCGGGATGGAAGGCGGAGGAGAAGGACAGATCAATCTCCAACTTTTTACAAAAAGCTCTCCAAAATAAGGAAACAAATTGTACCCCTCTGTCAGAAACGATATTGACTGGGGCCCCATGGAGACGCAGGATGTGTTTCACAAACAAAGAAGCTAACGTCTTGGCGTTAGGTAGCTTCTTAAGGGGCACAAAGTGGCACATCTTGCTGAAGCGGTCGACTACCACCCACACCACCGACTTGCCCTGAGATGGAGGCAAATCGGTGATAAAATCCATGGAGATATGGGTCCAAGGTCTCTGGGGAATGGGCAAGGAACGTAGTAGGCCCGCAGGTCGGGACCTAGGGGTTTTGGACCTAGCGCAAACCTCACAAGCGGCGACGTAAGCCCTAACGTCTTTAGGCAACCCAGGCCACCAATAGTTTCTGGTAATGAGGTGTTTGGTGCCCAAGATGCCAGGATGACCAGATAGAGCGGAGTCATGGTTTTCCCTGAGTACCCTCAGCCGGTATTGCAGGGGAACAAACAGTTTGTCCCCAGGGACGTTCCCGGGAGCTGCACCCTGATCAGCCGCGATATCAGAAGCTAAATCAGAATCCGTGGCAGAGACGATTATACCAGGGGGTAAAATACAAGCAGGATCCTTCTCAGAAGGAGGATTGGCCATGAAACTACGTGACAGAGCATCAGCCTTAATATTCTTGGACCCAGCCCTATAGGTAACCAAGAAATTAAATCTGGTAAAGAATAGTGCCCACCGAGCTTGTCTAGGATTAAGCCTCCGGGCCGATTCTAGGAAAACCAGATTCTTGTGATCCGTAAGGACCGTTACCTGGTGTCTGGCCCCCTCCAGGAAGTGCCGCCACTCCTCAAAAGCCCATTTAATGGCTAGAAGTTCGCGGTTGCCAATATCATAGTTACTCTCCGTGGGCGAAAACTTCCTAGAGAAGTAAGCACAGGGGCGGAGATGGGTGAGGGAGCTGGTACCCTGGGACAAGACGGCCCCCACTCCCACCTCGGAAGCGTCAACCTCCACAATAAATGGCTCCTCTTGGTTGGGCTGAATCAGCACGGGGGCCGAGATAAAGCACTTCTTGAGGGTCTCAAAGGCCTGGACGGCCTCAGGGGGCCAATGGAGGACATCAGCACCCTTGCGGGTAAGGTCCGTAAGAGGCTTAGCGACGACCGAGAAGTTGGCAATAAATCTCCTGTAATAGTTGGCGAACCCTAAAAAACACTGTAACGCCTTAAGGGAGGCAGGTTGGACCCATTCAGCCACAGCCTGAACCTTGGCAGGGTCCATGCGGAATTCATGAGGAGTGAGGATTTGCCCTAAAAATGGTATCTCCTGTACCCCAAAGACACATTTTTCAGTCTTAGCAAACAGATTATTCTCCCGAAGGACCTGGAGCACCTTCCTGACATGCTCCACGTGGGAGGACCAGTCCTTGGAAAACACCAGTATGTCATCAAGGTACACAACAAGAAAATTACCCAGGTACTCTCTCAGGATTTCATTAATAAAATTCTGGAAGACAGCAGGGGCATTACACAACCCAAAGGGCATGACCAGGTATTCGAAATGACCCTCGGGTGTGTTGAACGCAGTTTTCCACTCATCCCCCTCTTTGATGCGGATAAGGTTATATGCCCCCCGTAGATCGAACTTAGAAAACCATTGGGCTCCCTGAACCTGATTAAAAAGATCCGGAATCAAAGGAAGTGGGTACTGGTTCCTTACGGTGACCTTATTCAGGTTACGATAATCAATGCACGGCCTAAGACCACCATCCTTCTTCCCCACGAAGAAGAAGCCAGCACCTACAGGAGAAGTCGAGGGGCGAATGAAACCCTTGGCCAGGCATTCTTGGATATACACCCTCATGGCTTCACGTTCAGGACATGAAAGATTAAATATCCTCCCCTTAGGAAGCTTGGCACCAGGCACCAAATCGATAGCGCAATCGTAATCTCTATGGGGGGGCAACACCTCGGAGGCCTCCTTAGAAAACACATCGGCGAAGTCCTGAACAAACTCAGGAAGCGTGTTTACCTCCTCCCGGGGAGAAATAGAGTTAACAGAAAGACATGACATAAGACATTCATTACCCCATTTGGTGAGATCCCCAGTATTCCAATCAAACGTGGGATTATGCAACTGCAACCAGGGAAGGCCTAAAACCAGATCAGACGATAATCCCTGCATCACCAGTACAGAGCACTGCTCCAAATGCATGGAGCCAACAAGGAGTTCAAAAACAGGAGTATGCTGAGTAAAATAACCATTAGCAAGGGGAGTTGAGTCGATTCCTACTACAGGGATAGGATAAGGTAAATCAATACAAGGCATCTTTAGAGACATAGCAAATTCCGCAGACATGATATTAGCAGATGACCCTGAATCCACGAAAGCACTGCCCGTGGCAGCCCGGCCAGCAAACGAGACCTGAAAGGGAAGCAAAATTTTATTGCGTTTCACATTAACGGGAAATACCTGTGCGCCCAAGTGACCTCCCCGATGATCACTTAGGCGCGGAAGTTTTCCGGCTTCTTATTCTTGCGCCTGGGACAGGTGTTCAGTAGATGCTTGTCGTCCCCACAGTAGAAGCAGAGACCATTCATTCTGCGAAACTCCCTACGTTGTCGAGGGGACATGGAGGCCCCGAGTTGCATAGGTACCTCCGAGTCCTCCGTGGAGGGGCGAGGAGACGGGACCTCGGGGGGGATCGCAGAAAAGTCAGAGGGGAGCACACTGAAGCGTTCTAGCTGACGTTCCCTGAGACGTCGGTCAAGTCGTACTGCTAGGGCCATAACCTGGTCAAGGGAGTCAGACGAGGGGTAGCTAACCAGCAGATCCTTCAGGGCGTCAGATAATCCTAACCTAAACTGGCACCTTAGGGCCGGATCGTTCCACTGAGAAGCTACGCACCACTTCCTAAAATCAGAACAGTATTCCTCAACCGGTCTCCTACCCTGACGTAAGGTCACCAGGTGACTCTCGGCTAAGGCAGTCCTGTCAGTCTCGTCGTAAATGAGTCCGAGGGCAGAGAAAAAACGATCAACAGAGGAAAGTTCAGGGGCGTCAGGAGCCAAGGAGAAGGCCCACTCTTGGGGCCCTTCCTGGAGTCGGGATATGATGATACCCACCCGCTGGTTCTCGGAACCTGAGGAGTGGGGCTTTAGGCGGAAATACAGTCTGCAACTCTCCCGGAAGGAGAGAAACGTCTTACGGTCCCCTGAGAACCGGTCAGGTAACTTGAGGTCGGGTTCTAGAGGTGAGGTGAGGGGTACTACTAAAGCAGCGTCACCCTGATTGACCCTTTGGGCCAGGGCCTGGACCTGTAGGGAGAGGCCCTGCATCTGCTGGGCCAGGGTCTCAAGGGGGTCCATGATAGCGTCAGCGTAGGAGAAATGGTAGACTAGGTAAGGGCTTGTAATTATGTAATGGCCGGAAGGAGGTGAAGGGAAAGTGAGCCCTAATCTACCCACCGCCCTGTCCCTGCCTACTTGTAACGACTCGCCCTAGGCGACGAGGTACAACTGGGCGGCGGTCCCTACGCTGTCTAAGTGCACAGGAAAACAAACAGGGAACATGCAAGGGAAGGGGCAGTAGCCACGGAACGCCACGAGGAAACGGAGCGGCGAACGGACAGTCAGGACCAGGACGAAGTGAGTACACCCAAGCGGGCAAGGAGACAGAAGCAAGCCAGGGGCAAAGCAAAGCAGGTCAAGCAGAACTGCAGCAAGGCAGAAGCACGGCAGAAGCAGGCTGGACCAAGCAGCAGTGGGGCCAGGAATCCAAAAGAATTACAAGCACTGAGGGAGAGAACAGGGCAGGTAATAAAGGACAGGGGGCGGAGCTAACTCCGACAGACCAGGCCGCGATAGGCTCTCCCACTCCTGAGCCTGCCACCCTGGTTGGTGGGAGATGGTGTCAGTCGAACAGGTCTGGCCTCAGGTGTGGATTGATTAATCCCAGGAGTATACCTAGATGAAGTACCTGGCAGATCCCTAACAATAGCCTAATAAAGATTTTTTTCAGACCCTGGTTCCCTTTCTCCTTCGCTGCTTACTGAGTAAATAATGTTACTGGTCCTCAAACTTAAAAGCAGCTGCATCATTAAGGGGTTAATATGCACTTAGGGCAAGGAGTTATGTGGCAACTATATTTACAGGAGACATATATACAAGATCTAGGATGAAAAAAAGTGACATTGTTTAAGAGCTTCTCGTAAAAAGAAAACAATCATCTATGCAGAATTTTTTTAGGTTCATCAGGTGGGATCTGTGGGACAACCAATGTGGACGTCAGTAGTTGATGTATCCAGCCTCCATGTAGCTAATTGGCCTTTATTAGCTAATCATGCCTTAATAGGTAGCTGGGGAAAGGCGGCATCCGCTAACAAGACTCTGGTGCTTATTGTCTTGTCTAATGTCAGATGTGCACAGGAATGTGGAGTAATGTTGAGAAATGCTCAAAGGGTATGTGCACACACACTAATTACGTCCGTAATTGACGGACGTATTTCGGCCGCAAGTACCGGACCGAACACAGTGCAGGGAGCCGGGCTCCTAGCATCATACTTATGTACGATGCTAGGAGTCCCTGCCTCGCTGCAGGACAACTCTCCCATACTGTAATCATGTTTTCAGTATGGGAGAGTTGTCCTGCAGCGAGGCAGGGACTCCTAGCGTCGTACATAAGTATGATGCTAGGAGCCCGGCTCCCTGCACTGTGTTCGGTCCGGTACTTGCGGCCGAAATACGTCCGTCAATTACGGACGTAATTAGTGTGTGTGCACATACCCTAACTTTTGCATAAAGAGGCATTGAGACACACTTTTTAATACAAATTTACACATTGATTTTAGAACATCAGTTGTTTACTTTTTAATCAAACAGAAAAGTCTTCAGAACAGTTTTTTTAATAATAATAAAAAAAAAAAGGCAAGACATAATGCATGAAAAACAACGCATGTGGTTTTCGTTTCACATTTTTCACATTGAAGTCATTCGGAGAGAGATACACAAAAATGGCAATAATAAGGTATGCTGTAGTTAAAAAAGAAAAGTCTGGACTGGCCCAACAGAGTACCAGAGGATCCTACGACGGGCCCATGCTCTGACACAATAATGGCCCTAAAAGTACAGCAGTAACCCCGTTTTGAGCATATTTTGGAGCCAATCACTTGCCACCAGGGTCTATTTTGGATTGATTCACAAATAACCTATTGATGATGATAATATGTCCTAGGTGTACAATGATAATAACAAAGTTTACGATTAAAAGTAGATACATGTATAAATGGAGGAACCCCAATCAGACATTGACTGGGGATCTGAAACACAATGCATGGCCACACTGAGTGAATAGGAATTCATAGATACCCAATCACTCAGAGGTGTACCATTTGTTAGGTGAGAACAGTCCAGTGGCGGAAAAATCTCTCTTGGTGCCAAAGGCAGGAGGGTCAAAATGTACCCTACCACCCTCAGTTGCGGAAGTTCGGCATGCTAGCTGCTGAATGGAATCATCCATCTAACTGCAGTAAAGGGAGGCGCGCATCAGACCCCAGAAATTACAGCATTATCAACAGCTTGGACACAGCGTACAACTGGTGGTACAAAGCAATTTAAAAGCAGAGCATGGTTTACTTGTATTAATTTATAAATTGTGCCCCGCCCTCAATGGCACCCAAGATGGCGGCATACTCTGCCTACCCTTTGACCTAGTCTTATATTTTAAAAAAAGACACCCACATACAAATACTTAAGAAATCCCTGAATAATGTTGTACTCTTCAAATAAAAAAAAAAGGTAAATAATTAATATGAGTCAATATAAACGCTACATTTTATTCTGAAATTTAGACTATTAAATTCATAAAAAATTCCATTAGAGATCAATTTTTATTTCCTGTCAAACAAACTCACAAAGAAGTAGATGAAATTAATGAATAAGGATATTATAATGGGGATTAAATTATTATTTTAATGAAACCAAAGTACTGATATATCTAGAGGTCTTTGGAAAGTCTCCAACATTTATATAAAAGTAAATTACATTAGAATTAGCCAGACACATTTCTGGCCGCTCTGATCTTGAGCTACACAGGCCACATAGCCTTCTCTTCTCACAGGAGGTTTTACTACTCTCACTTTCTCAGGTTCTTACTAGCACCTTTTATCTCAACTTTCTCCAAAATTCTGCTAGTAAGATAAGGCTAGGATATAAGAATAAGAGGGATTGTATCACTAAAAACAAGTTGTTTCAGCTTTATGTACTGCCCATAACATTTTAGATAGCAAGGTAAAAAGAAAGTTTTACCTAACATATTGCTATTAAAATAATTGCTGATGTTAACAAAAGTAATTAATTATCCAAGAATACAAAAGGGCAGATATTCTCTATCCCACTCTTTCCGAAGTTGAACCCCATTTTTACAGTATAGATATAATGAACAATGATGCTGTAAATATACTTTATTACTTATCCTGCACTCATCCTAGGTGACAGCCTGTATTATAGCCCAGAGCTGCATTCACAGTTCTGCTATTCGTTATCAGAAGCAGTGGACAAGCTTGTCATCAGACAGATCCCTAACAGCTTTGCTGAGCTTCTATGATGCAGTGGGATACTTATTTCTTCCTACATCATATTAATGTTCAGTACCAGATGTGACAATGACACATCCAGGAATGCAAATCACCAGAGTATGTTCTGTGCAGATATTGAGTGAGCAAGGAATACTAGGAGATTTGAGCTCTGAAGCCTGCAGGATTGTGAAAACAAATCTGTAGTATAATACTGGTTGTAACTAAGGATTCGAATAAAAAAAACTGTGCCTCATTTATGAAAACGATCTAATAGAAAAACTGGCCTTGATGTAATGTAAGGGCAGCACATTACAGCTATAGGTCTTTACTCCTAGTAGCCAAAACAGCAAATGTGCCATTTGGCTTATAGGAGTGCTGAAAGAATAAAGCAGACTCACATGAGTTCACTGTATTCATAAGGCGACCGCTCATTAAGGGAACTCATGAGCTACAGAAACAGTATAGCTCGCTATGCTACACTGTTTCCATAACGCTCATTTAATTATATCGGAGTTACGGAAACAGCATAGCTCAGCTGTTTCTGTACTCCAAACTAGCTCGTCAGTCACTGCCCTGAAAGACCAGAGAGCAAGAGAATGTAGGACGGGGTCACGGCGTCCCCATTTTTGGGATAGGTGCAGATCCCAGAGGTGGGATCTGCATCTATCAGACATATCCACAGTATATGCCATAAAGGTACAAGATTGGAATACCCCTTTAAGGATCATTCACACGTAACAATCTCTCTCTACACCTTTCTGGAGGGACAAATATATATATATCTACACTCACATGTACATAGATATAAATATATAAAACACTTCCCTTTACATTTTCACAGATATAAACATGCAGCAACATAGACAAAAGGTCATAACATAACAAAGTAAAAAAAAATGTACAATAAAACAAGGACATCAGATAGCAATATATCTAGTCTGAATAACAAGATATCTGGTCAGAAAGCCTGAGAAAGAAGGAACCTTATATCTATATGCCCGAAGCAATAAGAACATCAAGAAAGAGGAGGGGGAGAGATGTTTGAAAGCAAGGTTCAGTCATCGGGAGGTATAAAACACTGAAGATTGACAAATATTAAGAGAGCTTGCTTTGTCATCTATCAATATGTCACTGTCATTGATACCTGCGATGGTCCATAGGTTTAATATTGTGAAGTGCCAGTTGCTAACTGGGTGTGGTAAAATGCAGCCACAAGCAAACTTGACCAGGACAGATGGGTTGTCCAACTACACAGCAGTCTTGTATTCTATTGCCCGTTCTACAAGCAACATCACAATACTTTGTGGCGCACATCTTATAGCAGACCCACAGCAATTTCTATAACCGTCAAGATGTCCATAAGGAAATTGTATAAAAATACTATAATTTTGTGGAGCTACAGAGAGGAGTAGATAAGGAGATATTCGTTTCTCTAAATAATCGGTGACACTATGACAGACTTCTACCCTCATAGCTCCTAAAAATGGCTGCAGTTATATAGCTCCTGCCTGATCGCAGACAGCTACAAGAGCAAAAAGAGGCTGACATAGCACATAGTGATCGACCAATATACTGTTTAGCTCAATATTTTCTATATTTCCACATAGCACATGGATCCCAGAGTCATTTTTATATAGCCTAGATCAGTGGTTCTTAACCTTATTGGAGGTACTGAACCCCACCAGTTTCATATGCGCATTCACCTAACCCTTCTTAATTGGAAAAATAAAATATGATTTTTTTCAAATTCAAAACATAGGTATATATTTTACTGGTGCACAAAATGAACCATGCATCAACATCACTGTGTTCAAAGAACAAAACCATCAAAACATGATTTTCACACAAAAACATAATAATGAATATTTACTGGAAATCAGTGTGACTTCTGCTGCTGCCTTTCAGAGACCAGTTCAGAAATGTGCGGCTTCACCTTGGCAAGTGCCACTCTCATGTCATTTTCGCAACAAAGTCTGTTCCTTTTCTTTGTTTTTATGTCCAGCATCCTCAAAAAGGATTGCTCGCAAAGATATGTTGTAACAAACGGTATGAAAATCTCCAGAGCTTTCTTAGTAATAACAGGGTACGTTACCATTTGTTGACACCAAAACGTTGAGATCATAATTGTTCTGAAGAGTTGCTTTTGAACCTGGCTCTGCTGAATTTCAATGATTTCAACGAGGTATTCATCTTTGACATCTGTTGTCTCAACACTAAATGTGAATGGCTGTCTCACCCATGCTGGATATGACTCTCTTGTAGGGAAGGATCCATCGAGAGACTTTGTAAGCTTATCTAAGTGTGTGGCAATTGCTTGCTTCAGTTCCGTGGGTACAGAAATGTCTCAGATTCCAGATACATCTTCGATCTTACTTACACAGTCGTCCAGGAAAGGAAAGTTTGCAAAGTTATTGTTCTCTGTTCGTCGTTTCCATAACGGTAGCTTTTTTTGAAAAGCCTTCAAGTTTTCTTCCGCTTCGATGATGTTGACTCCACCGGCCTTCATCTGTTGATTGAGATGATTGAGAGCTGCGAAGACATCAGCCATGTACGCTAAAATGAGAATGAACTCAGAATTTTTGAAGCAATCTGCATGACAATGTTGCTGCTCTTGGGCTAATTCCACACGCACGGCAAAAACACGATTCAGCACCTGTCCCCGGGATAACCACCAAACGTTAGAATGGTACAGAAGTACCTCCAATTCAGAGCCCATTTCTTTACACAGCTCACTGAAGATGCGGTGCCTCAGAGCACTATTTCGCACATAGTTCACGAATTCCACTACAATTTTTAATACCTCAGCCAGTTTTGGAGGCAAGGTTTTTGTTGCCAACGCATGCCTGTGCAGAATACAATGCGTAACAATGATGTGTGGTGCATCGGCTTTCACTAGCGCACCAAAACCAGACTTTCTTCCCAGCATGACTGGAGCTCCGTCCGAACAAACTGCAGAAACCATATCCCACAAAAGATTGTTGTCTTTGAAAAAGTCATCCACAAGTTTCTTCACATCGGCTGCCTTAGTTGTTATTGTAAGAGGCTTACAAAATAAAAAAATCTTTCTTTATCACGTCGTCTTCCACATAGCGCACGAATACAGCAGGCTGGCTTAGATTGGAAACATCTGTGGCCTCGTCGAGTTGAAGGCTGAATTTTGCCGGGCTTGAAATCAGATATGCAACTACTTGAGTCAAGATGTCTTTACTCATGTCCTCTATTCTGTCGCTGATAGTGTCATTTGAAAGAGGAATTTGGGATAACTTATCTTCAGCCTCTTTTCCCAGCATGATATTCGCCATCTTTAACACAGCTGGTTTTATCAGTGTTTCACCAATGGTGTGTGGTTTGCCCTGCTTTGCGATCAGGTAAGCAACTTCGTACGATGCTGTGAGGATCGGTTTGTTGATGGGTACAAAGCCAAGAACAGGCAGAGTAGCCTTTTCATCGACTCTGGCTCTCTTCACCTTGAATTCAGCGAGCGTTGTATTCTTGTATTTTCCATCTCCATGCAGTTCTCTTAGTTTTGCCGGTGCTAGAATAGAATTGCTCAACTTGGCATTGCAAATCATGCAGTTAGGACGCTGACTCCCATCACGTTCAGTTATACATGTGAATCCATATTGTACATATTCGCCCGACTACTTTCTTTTTTTGCTTGACATAGTTAGTATGAAGGGATTAAAATATTAAGAAAGAAATCACACGACGTACCATCACGACAGTCACAAGTCAACCACTGAGCGCACCAAATTCCAAGCAGCACAGATAGGCCAAGCGATGTAGCGTGATCACCTGTAGCCAAGGATGGCCAAGAGGGGCGTGTCATCATGAAGCATATGAGTCGGATATGTGTCTTGACCTCCGCCGAACCCCTGAGACTGACTCACCGAACCCTTGGGGTTCGATCGAACCCAGGTTAAGAACCACTGGCCTAGATTAATACACTATTACTAGCAACATAATATACAGGGGTATACCTTCAATAAGGTTACATGAAAACTTTGCCTATATTTGGCAGATATAAAAGGCACGTTCTCACCTTAAATTTGAGGAGGGGTGTGCCCTTTTACCTCACTCCCCAGGCAGGAATAGCCCTTTAATTCTCCGGGATACTAAATCATTGGGATAAAGTTATAATTTTGTTAATTCCATCTCTCTGGACATTTTCACTCTGTATGTTACCTAATTACAATAAAACAGGTATTTTGTTTGTATTATTAAGTACTCTCTTTCTTTTAGGCATGAACACTTTATGAGATGAGGATACTTCAGAGGCAGAAGAAGAACTAACCCAAAGAATGTCAATATTTACTGAGATGTGATGATAGCGGAGACTTCACACCTAGTTTATAATTCAATCCTTCAAAGTGCTTTGTACAACATTTTCTGTTCCCATTTTCTTAAATATACATCTCAGCTCAGGGATCAAGCTCACTCTTTTTTTCTATTTTCCTGCTTATACTGCAACTGTTTTACATCCAAGAGCAGTAACATCATATTTTAGTACACCTGCAAATTACTATATATTTGAGAGGTCATAAAGGTCATACCCAACCACCAATTATCTCTGTAGGCAGCCGAATACTTTAACAACCATTAGTTTTAGCGATGGACCTTCACGTTTACATAAATATAAAGTCTGTACGCAATATAGAAAAGCATAGCCATAACTATACACTTTATTTATATCCTATATTTTCATATATAGTTTATGTATCAGTTCATAATAATGTTAAGCACAGTCTGGAATTTTACAAAGTCTAAGTCCACCTGAAAACTAATTCTGTATTTTAATAAGAAAAGAAAAAACGGCGTACCCTGCTTTTCAGGGTTTTCTACCCAAATTCTCCCTTCTGTATCTTCTGATACCTCCTGCTCAGGGTAGGGCTAGCACACTAGAGCACTAAAGGATCCTCCGGTTTGCCCGAGATCTGACACAATAATGGGCACCAAAGGACAACAGAAGAACTCAATTTGGAGCTGACTTAGCAGCCAATCACTAGCCACTAGGGTCTATTTCTTATGGGTGGTTTCCAAATATTATTGACGATGTCCTGTGTGTGCAGTCATAACAAAGATTAAAATGCAATTGACAGTGGACATGTTCTCTATAGAAGAAGGGTATTCTGGTGGATCCAAGAAACTTTAAATTCGACACTGCTACTTCTCTCCAGCCGTCAATGGCTTCCTGTACCAGTGACCACACTGTCTATACATGTAATATGCAATTAAGTTGTGGTCACTGGTAGTTTTATGAGCAGCACAGAGGACTCCGATACAAGAAAGGTACCGGTATATAGCATAAAACTAGGGGTTTTGTACTATTGACAAAAACTCAGTATGTAAGTGGAGGTCATAAGAATCTTTTACATTAAGTTCCGTATTTAAAAAGCTTTTTGCCCGCTTTTAAATGAAATCCTGCTGGTTTCATAAAACCGACAAATACTACAAAATGACAATTACTACCTATATGTTAAAGTGTAGCTTCAGTCAAAGTGTAGCTTCAGTCAAAAATGAAAATTTCACAGGGCTCCAGATTCCACAAGTGTCTGAATTCATTTTCTCCAAACCTCTGTGTTTTTGTTTTTTTGGGGGTTTTTTTTTTGCACCAGATCTGTCCATGTCTGTTCATTCAAGATCAGGTTTGTGTCAAACTTGATATCTTATAAGGTTGCAGTCTGGTCTCCAGGTCCCCTTTCTCAGATTACAAGAATGCTTAATTACATCGGCATTTTCTCTGGGCTGTCATCCTTCCTCCCATCACAACACATTTTCTTCCTAATAGCAGCAAGACGTGTACAACTTGTGCATTTACAGAGATAGCGAGATAAGCAGAGCCTACACTGTGCAGGAATGGACAGACCTCCACAACTACCAGGGAACTCTAGTTCTATGGTGATTTCATTGAGGAGTAAGGTCCAGGTAAGAAAGTACCAAGATATTTCCCATAACAATGTCTGCAGAAAGCACTTAAAGGGTATGTAAATCTTTGAAGACTTTTTTTTTTTTTTTAATAAGTGTTTAGTGTAACTTTGTAATTTATTTTTATTAAAAAAAAATAGTTTTGCTTTATTAGATACAGCTTCTATGTATCTTGGATACATAGAAGCTGTATCTTGCGCTGAAATTTGAATCCGTCAGCTCAGCGAGACTGACGGCTTCGTTGTCAGCGGGCCCTGCATGTCTCTGACACGCAGGCTCCAGCTGTTTTCGATCACATCTAAGTTCGATACAATGTTTAGTAAAAAAAATGCTTTAAGGCCTTATTCACACGACAGTGAAAAACGGCCATCACACAGCCATTTTCAGAACAATGATGTTCTATGGGTGTATTCACACGGCCGTTTTTTTAACGGCCCGTGAATAATAGCCGTCAAAAAATAGGACATGTCCTTGCTGGCTATCGGCGGCTCGATGACACACTCACCAATGCAGCTCCGTCTTCTTCTCGTGTGGTCGCTAGTCTTCACGGGTTCTGCGAAGGTGACGCGATGACGCACAGCCCTCCTTTATGTGATGCCACACAGTCCCGATGTAGATGATGCCACACAGCCCCCGCTGCATATGATGCCACACAGCCCCGATGTAGATGATGCCACACAGCCCCGATGTAGATGACGCCATACTGCCTGACATGAATGCCTACATACTCACCGATGCAGCACTGTCTTCTTCAGGTAAGGTCTCTCGTCTTCACAGGATCTGCGAAGGCGAAGCGATGACACTCACCGATGCAGCGTATCTTCACGTGTTGTTTCTCGTCTTCACGGGATCTGCGAAGTCGGTGCGATGATGTCATCACGTCGCCTTCACAGAAGCCGTGAAGACGACATACCACACCTGAAGAGGTCGGTGCTGCATCGGTGAGTGTGTCATCAAGCCGCCCATAGTCAGCACGGGAGCTAGTAGTTCCCTTGCCAATCCCCATGTCACAGATCCGTTTTTAATGGTTGTTACATATATTGACAGCCGTTAAAAATGGATCCATTGATTTCTATGGGGACCGTCAGGCCGTGAAAACGATCAAAAATAAGACATGTCCTATTTTTTGATGGCCATTATTCACGGGTCGCTAAAAAAAGGGCTGTGTGAATACACCTAGAGATCATCATTGTTCTGAAAATGGCCATGTGACGGCTGTTAAAAGAACGGCCATCACACGGCCGTTTTTCACTGTCATGTGAATAAGGCCTAAGCCTTTAAAATAACAGTTTAGACACAATATTTTCTTAAATAAACATAGCAACTTTATTTTACAGCCAACAAACACCATATTCTTTTTTTTATTTCACTAATCACTGGAAGTCCGCTGTAAAGAGAACCTGTCAACAACTTTATTCTGCCCTCTCTGAGTAGTGACAGGCACATCGCTGATTTCAGCGCCCTGTCACTTATGTTTGATAGTTATGTGATTTTGTAGCACAGTATTAGGGAGAAAGCTGTATATCAGTGGTGGCAGGGCTGGGACAGTGCCAGCTCATGAATTCGCCGGACTCCTTCCTACAACGCTCACATCGCGGTGCAACTTTTAAAATTTAAGTTCTCCAAAATCACATAACTATCACACATAAGTGGCAGATTCCTGAAATCAGCGTGTCTGTCACTACTCAGTGAGGGCAGCCTAAAGTTGCTGACAGATTCTCTTTTTAATTGGGCACATATAGTATGGACTATTATGCTCTGTTTACCTATTTAACCAGTTTAGCTCAGGAGTCTCTAAAAGGGAACCTTGTGTGGCTAAAGATTGGAGATGTTACGCATTTGAAAAAAGGGAGTCCTAAAATAGAATAAGGATTAGCTGAGGTCACCCCCCCCCCTCCCTACCTATGTGGGTGTGGGGTGACGAGCCTTGTAAATGCACAACGCTCGCATTCTCCAAGGTACCATAACATTAACGAATGTCATGTCATCCTCTCCTACAAGGGAAAAGGGATAAAACTATTTCTAGGACCTCCTGGGATTGTATGTGGTGGCATGAACCAGAACCAAAAAGTGGGGGAGAGAGGTGCCCCATTTCACTGCACTCCCTGCATATAAATATTGTATAGTATATAGCATATAACTAGAGTTACGAAGACATACCCAGGTTCAATTACGTGACATAGCTGATCATTTGACTACAGAATTATAAACTACAACTTGTAGTACAAATGCATTGCTTTTTTTTCAAGGGCTAAATTACAGATAGTCCAAAGGCACTTTCATGTCCTACGTTTTTCTGAACCCATCTTAATGGATAATTACTAAAATCAGGTGTGATCTTTATAACCTAGTTTCCCGGCTGTATCTATCATTTATAAACCTCCTTTGAGAATAGAGGACATGAGCCCAATTTATTTATTTTTTGTCCTATGTCCACAATGTTGCCTGGAGGTATAAATATAAATGGAAAAGCAGAACCACGACAGGAACCGTGAAAGAAATTGATTGCATGCGTCCTCCTTTAATGCAACTAAGCTATTTTAATGGCTAATTGCATCAAGTAGATGATTTCCAATACAACTGGAAAATTAGTATATTGTATTTATGGTGAATTAACGGATCAGTACAGCCTACATTATTAAAAGGCGTCCTGGCAAAATACATTCCACAGGAAAAATAAAGCAATTTTAAGCCATTGTTCAATCGATTATATATGAAAGACTGATATGAGTGAATACAATCTAAGTTGGTGCTAAATAACTAAAGGCTAAAAAATAACTAAATAAAAAAATAATAATAAACAGGAACATAACTATATAAACATCCCCAAATCCATTAAAAAATAGTTCCAACCGGAGATGAAAACTCTTAGGCAGAATTATAATTGCTGGTGAAGTGAATATAGTTAAAGGGACTAGGTTCTATGTATTGTAAATTTATTATTAATGTAGATATTTGACTTGTGTTTTACTCCCTTCCATCTGCCTGTCCAAGAAAAGGAGGAATAATACATGACGTCGGGATTTAACTACACAGGATTTGTTTGTAGTATGTAACTATGAAGGTCTGCTTGGGAGCTGTATACACCAACGGTCATTTTAAAACTATTGCAAAGTTGCTACTTTTTTTATTTTCGATACATTGGAGCCATAAAAACGGTAGCAAAACTGCACGCAGTCTTTAATATTAGTTATGGGTGGAATTTGTTTTAACTATACAATGGACTATTGCCAAAGACCAAAATGTCTTTCATAAATATAGAGGTATTATACTATTCTGACCTTAAAGTGTCAGTCCAGTTATACTCTCCCACCCAAACTAACATCAGGCGTGGAGAGAATTAATTCGAATTGGACCAGTTCGTCGTACGGTTACCACAGCAACTGTAGCGCCCAGCATGAAGGAGCATCTCTCCACGACCGGGAGACTATTAATTTGACTGACCCTTTAAGGTGGATTAACCTGCCTTAAAGGGGTATACCAGCCTTCAGTATTTTTCACCTATCCACTGGACCCTGGTTCCCCGTTCCGGACAGTCACAAGACGGCGGCTAGAAGGAGTTTGAATGGAGTGGAGGTTGGTCATACTGTGCCGCTACATCTATGAGGCTGACAGAAATAGACATTGAATGGGGCGGCACCGAGCATGCCCAGCCTCCGCTCTATTCAAACTTCTCCTAGATGCTGTCTTGTGGCTGGGGGAAATGGGGGACCACGTTCTGGCAATCACGGCGATCGGACCCCACTGATCTAGCATTTTTCACTTTTCCAGTGGATAGGTGAAAAATGCTAGAGGCTGGAATACCCCTTTAAGGTCTGTTCACACACAACCACAACAATTACCATCACGATTAGAACAAGTCTAAATGATCATAACAATAAATGCCCAGTGTAAATGTACAAATTAATCAACAAAAACTATAAATACAATTGTTGGAATTATTTGTCACATTGTCACATGGGAACAGTCCTCCTCTGACTTTTCCTATTGTACCAAATTGCTGTATGACTAAATTGAAATAGGTCCTTGCACATATAATAGTTGTATTGTTGTAAACTTCGATCTTATGCTCAAAACTATTTTGGGAGTCAGGGATCGTTAATCGGTGATTTGGAAAAACTGAAACATATAAAGGGGCCTTTAGTGTCCCATTTGTACAATGCTGAAGCATGTAGTAAGGAAGCTTTAACAGGAAGCTGTTTCATCCTTAGCTGTTCACAAAGATTAGTGTCTTAAGATAAGCACTGGGGACATTTACAATAATGCACGGCTATAGACTTTTAACAGCTCTTTGCCTGCAAAATGGAGCAGAACACAATGCTGTGTTCACAGAATTATGTTTATGTTATGGTCTGTAATTGATTCCAATTGTCTGGAGGTACTTAGACTAAAGCTGGAATACGTAACGGAACAGTATTCGGGCACATCTTTCATATTTACATCTGTGAATACAGACACATTTGTTCAATATCCTTCTGAAATATGTGAAATTAACTTGAATGTAATGTTAAGAAATTAGTGAGAGGACGAGGGCTTTACTTGCAGGATAGTGCTGACTCTGAGGGAAGTGGAGGAGGAAATTACTTCACTGCTCACAGATTTTAAGACCTACTTAAATGTAATTGGGCAACTGAAAAAATGTCACACTGTGTCCTCAAGATATCATGGTAGGATCCACTGCTTACAAGACAAATGGATATTATGTAACCAGTCTGAATGTGCAAAAGTATTAGGCAGTTGTGACGTTGCTTTCAAAAATAGAAGTGTTAATAATTTTTTTTATCAATTAACAAAATGCAAAGTGAATGAACAAAAGACAAATCTAAATTGAATCAATATTTGGTGTGACCACCCTTTGCCTTCAAAACAGCATAACTTCTTCTAGGTGCACTTGCCCATAGGTTTTAAAGGGCATAGGCACTCACATGGTGTCTCTAAGGTAGAATAGCTCCGTAATGAGGTATTCAATGGAACATGGCACAATTATTTTTTTGTTGGATTCTGTATGAAAAACAGAGATCAGAGGCGTATGGAAGTACAGTATAGCTTCATAGACTCCTGTGGGTGCCTTATTATGGATCCGTACAACTTGGAGGTCGTACAGAGATTTTTAATTTGGTAGTGGTCATGAGACCAGTGATGAGATGTGCCTATTCAATAGCCACATATTGAAATTATTTAACAGGGTCAAAAATACTTTGTTGCATAAATGTTACACATATAATGGTACAGTGTAAAGCTACGGAAATACAAAATCTCACATGATGGAATGTAGAGCTTCTGTATATGCCCTGAGTTCTACCAATACTCTAGAACAGTGTTTCCCAAACTGTGGGTGACGACCCCCCTGGGGGGGTCGTGTGAAGGATTCTGTGGGATCGCGAGCCACTCACTGATGTCCTCGTTTCAATTGATGCAGATACAGTTGAATTTATGGGGGCAGCTTTACGGCATTATACTGTGTAGGGAGGCACTATAGGGCCATTATACTGTGTGGGGGCAGCTATAGGGCATTATACTGTGTGGGGGCAGCTATAGGGGCATTATACTGTGTGGGAGCAGCAATAATGGCATTATACTGTGGGGGCAGCTATAGGGTCATTATACTGTGTGGGGGGGGCAGCTTTGGGGGCATTATAGTAAGAAAGTTTGGGAACCACTGCTTTACAAAATATGGCAATGAGCAGTACCAATACTTATATTACTCAAGAATATATAGCTATGAGTATGAAGAAGTCATTATTTCCCACACTTTAAAACCCTTCCATCTGACACACTATTCATCTGTTATTCTGCAAATTGTGGGTTTTTATTTTCATTAAAAACAGAAAAGTCTTTAAATGGGAGCTGATCTATTGAGAGCTTGCTGTGATAAATAGATAGGCAATTGCTTTCAACCTTTCTCCTTCAGCAGACAGAACGATATTGAGTACAGAAGAATTTATGGAAAGCTTTCCACTTGATTTACTCATATTTAATTTTTACACAAATGAAAGAATAATCCATCATTTAAGACCCTACATCTCATTAAACAATAATATGGAAATGCAGCAGTTTTAAATAAACAGATATTAAATAAATTAATCAGATAAAGCGATTAAAAGTAGCGCTTGAAAAAGATACAAACTCTAAGATAACAGGGAAAAAGCTAAACTAAACAATTAAAGGGATATAGCTTATAACAGCCGAGTGGTTAAAATGAGGAGAGTCTAACACCCTGTTCACACTGAGTTTTTTTGCCTCAGTTTTTGCAAAGGAAATCGCCTCCCATTGATTTCAATGGTAGGCGTAGGCGTTTCTTTCCCGTGAGCGGAAAAAAACGCTTGCGGGAATACGAAGCGACATGCCCTTTCTTCGGGCGTTTCCATCTCTGACCTCCCATTGACATCATGCAGGCAGGTCAAAATCTGCTTGCAAAAAACTCAGTGTGAACAGAGCCTTAAAGCGGCACAGTTAGCAGAAATAAAAAGAACTCCTCAGTTTTTGTTTGGGGAGCGAATGTCCGCCCTTGAATACCATTTAAAAAAAATCTAAATAAATCTTTAATACGTTAAAAATTATTTGCTGATTAATTTCTTTATATAGCTTTATAGTGGTCAGAGCTTAGTTTTTTTCTAAACTGAGATCCAAATCCGCTTCATAGATATGGATTTAAAATATAAAGTTCAGGTTGCCTGCACCCAAAACTAGAAGGAGACTATGAGCAAACTGCACACTGTTATACATTGAACTCATGGGTGTAACTAGAGCCATAGCGCTGCTATAGGGCCCAGAGGTTGAGCGGCCAAATGAGGTGCAAGAACATTGTACCTTTTTGTAGGAAATAAGTTGGGGGCTTTCTCCTATCTAGCGCTGCTATGTGGGTTCTCTGATATAAGGCGCTATTAGCCACACCTTTCGTTTTTGTTACTTATTCTGCTCTTGCCGTTTCCTGTCATTAGGTGGTAAGGGCCCATCTCATATTGCTATTGTGCCCTATGAACTCTAGTAATGCACCTAATTGAACTCAATAATAAGAAAGTTTACAATACACTCCTTAGGTCCCTCTAGTAGCGGCTGCAGGTAGCCAGCTTATTATGTCTTAACCAGTTCAGGCCCGGTGCCTTCAGGACCAGACACTGTTTAGCAATTTCTAGCATGCTTTAGTTGAACGTCTATAACTTTTCCATTTGTTGGGCTAGCATCGGGATTTTTGCAACTTTTTTTTCCTGAATAATGCAGGCGGGTTTTTTTCCTATAATATTAAACACATAATTTTAGATTTTTTAGAATTTTTAGGCTTATAGTTTGAAAAAAATAGCAAACATTTTAGCTATTTTTTTCTGGAAATAATATAGTATTGCAAGAAAATAGACTTTTTATTTGTGATAGAAAAAAAATACATACAAAAAGTATAAATTTATATAGGTTCGCTCACCGCATAGCTACGATTAAGAGCCCGAGTGATTAAAAACGCGTCAGCATCTTCCCAAAGGTTTTAAATATGACTGAATAAAATAAGACGTTTTATACTACAAGTGCTTGATACATCTACATTCATTTACTACTGACTTTTTATTTGTGATCTCCACTGTCTACCAAAAATTTAGATATATTACATTTTAAGATAATTGGGGTGGGGGGGGGGGGGGGTTGTGTGCATTTTTTTAATATCATTTACTTTTAGTTTTAGACTATTAATTTTGTTATTATGGTCTGAGATAGAGATAGTGCTGCTGCCGCTACCTCTATTCCATACACAGTGCTCATTGACTGTGTATGTGAAACCAGTGAAGACAGAAGCGGTGAAAGCCACTTCTATTTTTTCTCCAGGGTCCCCAGCAGTCTTTGCCTACCGGACACACGACATTCGGTCGGGCAGCCAGTTAAAGCCTGTGCCGTAGATATACTATGGCCTGGGCTTTAGGAACCAGAACTGCCCTTGCAAATATACAGTGGGCCGTCCTGAACGGGAGGCTATGGACAGCTTTGCATCTTTTTTTTCTTGCATTTCATGTGTTATGGGGGAAAAAAATCTGTAATTGGTTTTATTTTAAAAATGTTAACCGTTTTGCTTCTAGAGCTTGCATGTATTACGTTACATTGTAAACTGGCATTCCTTGCTCAATCTCCAGCCCCTCCTGTCTTCTCCTGAACACAAATCAAAGCGCAATTCTGACTTGATATGTTCAGAATTGAGCTTAGAGTCACATTCAGGAGAAGATGGAGGTGCGGGAGAATGAACTGACAGGGAGTCCGGCTGTCTGGATTGACACTGAACGACAATGAGCAGGTTGGCGGAGTTACTGGTATGTTTAGGGTCATGAGGATCTTTACATAACTATAAGCTCAGTACAGAGAATTCAGTACAATGTGTAGACTTGGCATGTACCAGCTGACTCCATGCTTAAACGTTTACATAGCTGGTGAACAAGATTCATTTTTAATTAATCTTTATTGGTACAGTAATTGGTCTTATGTTCTATAAACAGAACATCTCTAACAGGAAAACACAGACTACACGGCCGGCCGTGCTCGCAATGGCGGACCGTGATTACGGGCACGGCCGTGTGCATGAGGCCTTAGGGTACATTCACAAGTGGCAGATATGTTGCAGAAATTTTTGTGACTGAAAATCTAATCCATACATGTGAATGGAATTGTTTCTGCAGCATGTGAATGGATTTCTGCAAACCCTTTTCAGATGTATGGGATAGTCACAGAAATTTCAGCAACAAATCTGCCGCGTGTGAACACACCCTAGAGGTGTTTTTCACTGTATGTAAATAAAGCCCTCATCAAAGTATAAAACGTTATGTAACTTTGTCATATACTTCATGTGTCATATCCTCTATACACTGTGTGCACAATTATTAGGCAAGTGAGTATTTTGACCATATCATTATTTTTATGCATATTTTCCAACGCCAAGCTGTATAAACTTGACTGCTTATTGGATGAAGCATATCAGGTGATGTGTATTTGTGTAATGAGGGAGGGTGCGACCTGAGGAGATCAAGACCTTATGTCAAGGTGTGCGTAATTATTAGGCAGCTTGTTTTCCTCTGGCAAAATGCACCAAAAAAAAGAGATTTAACTGACTCTGAAAAGTCAAAAATTGTTAAAAGTCTTTGAGATGGATGCAGCACTCTTGAAATGGATATTGGGGTGTGATCATGGAACCATCAAACGTTTTGTTGCAAATAGTCAATACGGTCGCAAGAAACAAGTTGAGAAAAAAAACGCAAATTAACTGCAAAGATTTGAGAGGAATCAAACGTGAAGCGACCAGGAAGCCATTATCCTCCAGTGCCATCATATTACAGAACTGCAACCTCCCTGGAGTGCCCAGAAGTACAAGGTGTTCAGTACTCAGAGACATGGCCCAGGTAAGGAAGCCTGAAACCCGACCACCACTGAACAAGACACAGAAGTGAAATGTCAACACTGGGCCAAGAAATATCTGAAGACAAATGTTTCAAAGGTTTTATGGACTGATGAGATGAGCGTGACTCTTGACGGACCAGATGGATGGGCCCATGGCTGGATCCATAATGGACACAGAGCTCTACTTCGACTCCAAGTATCAAGGTGGAGGTAGGGTACTGCTATGGGCTGGTATTAATAAAGATGAGCTACTTGGACCTTTTCGTGTTGAAGATGGACTAAAAATCAACCCCCATCCCTACTGCCAGTTTTTAGAAGACACTTTGATTGAGCAGTGGTACAGGAAAAAGTCTGCATCTTTCAAGAAAACCATGATTTTTATGCAGAACAACAGTGCACCTCCCTGGACAGTGTCTGGGGGGCTGCGGTTGCTGCTGCACAAAAAGTTGATTGTCAACAGATTAAGAAACTGACAGACTCCATGGATGGAAGGCTTACCACTGTTATTGAAATCAAGGGGGGCTATATTGGTCAGTGAGATGGGAAAATGTTCCTTTTTCATTTAGTTACATAATAATTCTGCACACTAATAGTGGCCCAATAATTCTGCACACAGATATTCTCCTAATAAAGCCAAAACCTCCCTTTTACTTTCTTAAATATTTAGGTTTGAGGTTTATTAACATATTGTATTGACGGACAGCACTGGCGTTGTTCAATAATAAAATTAATCCTCAAAAATACAACTTGCCTAATGATTGTGCACACAGTGTAATTTCAATATCTTCATTTGCTGTCATTTGTCTCTTAGCTGAGAGTTTGCTACAATTGTATCCAGTCTAGATAAAGTCTGTGTTATCTGTATCTTCTTTACACTTTCATCATTTCCTCCATAATGGTTTACTATTGCTTAGCTGTCTCAATCCATCTGTTGGTTTCCAGGAACTGGGTAAGGCCCTGTTCACATCTGCGACAGGACATTCCATTGTTCTGCCCCGTCAAGGGAATGCAGACGCAATGGTTCCAATGCAACACAGACACCACAGGTGGCCGACTGAACTCATTGACTTCAATGGGTTCCGTTGGCTTTCCGACTGGGTGTCAGTGGTTTTACCGGAAACAATAGCGCATCATTCTTTCACTATTGTTTCCGGTAGTCTTTGCTGGATCGGTGACAGAGGCCCCTAACAGAGCCTCCAACGCAAATGTGAACAGGCCCTAAACAATTTAAATGTGGTTCTGTATGCTGAATGACTTCAGTACAGTCAAGTACAAGCTCTGCTGCAACTTTTATGCATAGATGGTTTTTTTGTACCTTCTGTTTTTGCTTTTTTGCCATATCTTTATATCTCCTCAAGGATTTGTCTTTTCTTAATTACCTTGAGATGTGTTCAAAATGTCCCTTTGGGTACAACTTTATACAGTACAGCAAACATAGCAATACCGTGCGTTTAGGGTTGTTCTTTTGATATGAGTATTAACTATTATGAGTAATCTACAAACAGATATTACATATTAGATGATAATCACCACTCTGAATACCACAGCCATGAGATTATGTTTTCTTTTGCCAAAAGACGAAGGACACTGTCTAAAAAGCTCCACATAATATCCAAGCCAATTCTTTTCAGCCTTAGGGTTCACGGGCACTTCTGTATTACGGGGAATTGATGTATGGATCCATAATATGATGCCCACGCACTGCTCCGGGCTTACACGGTTCCTCTGTATGCCCTCCATTTCATACAGAGGCATACAGAGATCTTCTGTAACAGATTCATAAGAAGAAAATTGCTCCATCATATGCATATTATAGTATATAGTATGGAGGCACCATACAGCACAACATGGGGTGGCCTTGGCTCTGTGCACTTGGCATTGCCAGATGTATGAAGCCTTATAATTAAAACTATAGAAAATGCAACTTGGGTTTCCAAGATAATGCTAAAAGGGTCTTTCTAGCAAAATAGGCATTAAAGGGGTATTACAATTCAGCAAATAATGCTTATTTATTTATTGTATAATGAAAAGTTATACCATTTTCCAATAAACTTTCGGTATCAATTTATTATAGTTTTCAAGATCTCTGCTTGCAGTCATTTAATAGGAATCTTAATTGTTTACTTTCAAGAGATAAATATCTGTCCTGTTCATGTGATGCTGGGTGACAAGCAATATGGCTACCATTACAGTTCCCACTGAGACTGAAACCCATCTTTCCCAGACTCCTGAATAATAAATCTGCCTGATGATGCAGTAATACGCAGTCATAACCATATCGCTGCAAAACTACGCAGAATTGCTGTTCAGAAGGAAGCTGGGTGATAGCGCTTATGGGAGCTGTAATGATATATTTATGTTACCCAGATTTCTCAGACAAAGATAAAATTTTGAAAAAAAGGTTGTCAGGCTCTGATTTGCGGTGAATCTCAAACTTGTCAAATCAATTCTATTGTCTCCATTTACATCATTATTTATTATCACTACTTGTGATCATATTATATCTGTGTGTACGACATGGTCCACGGGGAGTAGAAATTGAAATGTTTCTTTCTGTTTTTCCAGAATGTTGCAGATAATAGAATTTCATGGCCTCATTGTTACTGAACAAACGGACATAAAAGCGGTTGTTGAACACCTCATAATTCTTCAATAGTAATAAGATACTGAAGACTGTGCCAGATTATTAAAGAAGACAATTCAGCTCAGAGCAAAAGGATCACTTTTATTGTATAAAATGAATTCTACTTTGTTCCTCCTGCTGTGGAAAACAAGGGAATTCCCACTGCTGATAGAAACTTCACTAAAAAAAATATATGTGAAATAATTTCAGATGTGCATGTCCAAAATGAAGAACTAACTATTGTCCCTCCTGACCCCTGGATCTGTCTGCCACACGTAGACCATAAACAAGGTAGACACATTGCGATACTGTGGATTATATCAGAAATTACGATGTGTCATATTGACCTGAATGTTTGTTTTAAAAGACAATTATGGGAACATTATAAAGTTTACAGTCCAGCATGAGCTTCTAACTTTGTCTTATAGTACTTATGGATGTAGTGGGCGTGCTTTTGCCATTTGGCCTAGCTTATCATCAGACACATCTCTAATTTAACATAGGACTGGCCGTTATGACGATGTATGAATACTGTAGCTCTAAAGCGTTGGACAACAAATTTATTTCTGCTACATCAGTTTTGCTGATGTTTTAAGGGGGGGATGTACAGTTGTGGTTCTAAAAATTATATACAAGTCAGTAGCTTTGAATAATGCTTATGTGCTATTTATTTATTTTCTTCATTTGAATGTGAATTAGTGTTTTATCTATTGGGGGGTCTAAAATCAATCTCCTGTCTGTTGCTACGTCCTTCTCTCATGCTTTAGGCTGGGTTCACACGTGGCGGAATTTCACTTAAATTCCGCTGCGGACACTCCGCAGCGTTAATCCGCAGCGGAGCCGTTTGTCCATTGACTTACACTTTAATTTAGCAGTGTTCGTTTAGACGAGGCGTAAAATTCCGCTGCGGAGCATAGGCTGCGGAGCGGAATTTGGTGTCCGCAGCATGCTCTGTCTGTTGCGGAGCAGTGGCGGACTCATGGCGGAATTTCTCCATTGACTTCAATGGAGAGTCAAAATTCCGCAATGAAGTCCGCAGATCTTATGTGTGCTGCGGAGCGTATTGGTTTTACTACCATGACATTTCTTCATTCTGGCTGGACCTATGTATTTCTAGGTCTACAGCCAGACTGAGGAAGTCAATGGGGCTCCCGTAATGACAGGAGCGTTGCTAGGAGACGTCTGTAAATAGTCACTGTCCAGGGTGCTGAAAGAGTTAAGCGATCGGCAGTAACTGTTTCTGCACCCGGGACAGTGACTACCGATCTCAATATACATGTATCTGTAAAAAAATATATAAGTTCATACTTACCGAGAACTCCCTGCGTCTGTCTCCAGTCCGGCCTCCCAGGATGACGTTTCAGTCTAAGTGACGGCTGCAGCCAATCACAGGCCAAGCACAGGCTGCAGCGGTCACATGGACTGGCGCGTCATCCAGGGAGGTCGGGCTGGATGCCGAAAGAGGGACGCGTCACCAAGACAACGGCCGGTAAGTATGAAAATCGTTTACTTTCACTAGGGAAAGTGCTGTCCCTTCTCTCTATCCTGCACTGATATCCTGCACTGATAGGGAGAAGGGAAGCACTTTTCCCGCAGTCCGCAGCAGCTAGTCCGCATCAATGTACTGCACATTTTGTGCAGATCCGCAGCAGAATCTGCAACGCAGATTCTGTGCGGCATTGATGCGGACAGTTGCGGAGGAAATCCGCCACGTGTGGTCATGCCCTTACACTGCAGCTCTGCTTATTCAGATTTGCTGCTGCAAATCAAGCCCATAGCAAACTTTCCAGAAAGTCTGATTTTTGCTAAAGCAAAGATTGAATGATAATAAACTATGAACAACTAAACAACCAATGAGAAAAAGAAGTTTGTGGCAAATGAGCCTGGGTCCTAGAGGGAAGAGGGTTTATGTTTCAAAGGGAATCTGTCAGCACGTTTTTGCATCACAAACCATTAATACTGTTAGACAGTGAAGGGAGAAAGCATTAGAGACATACCTAGGTTTTGCTGTTAAGTCCTTTGCAACCAGTAATAAAGTACTTTTAATTCCCTGGGTGCCGTATTCAAATTAGCTAGTGAGTGTCCGTTACCCCAGGAAGTGTCCTGCATCCTAGAGAGTAAACACTCCCCTCCTATAGTGATGCATGGGATTTGGGGAGTAGGTATAATGATGTAGCGGTGGGGGAGAGATATCAATCACTAGAATAGGGGAGTGTTTACTCACTAGGATACAGAACACTTCCTGGGGTAACGGACACTCACTAGCTAATTTGAATACGGCACCCAGGGAATTAAAAGTACTTTATTACGGGTTGTAAAGGACTTAACATCAAAACCTAGGTATGTTTCTAATGCTTTCTTCCTTCACTGTCTAGCAGTATTATTGGTTTGTGACGCAAAAATGTGCTGACAGACTCCCTTTAATTCCTCACCATTTTAAAGATCTCTGCTTTATGTCAGTGTAGTGAATAGAAAGATTCTTGGAAACATTCAAGTCCAGCTTAACCTAGACTAGTTTTGACAATCCTTTAAGAGCTAGGGCAAAAAAACTGCAGCACAAACCATTCTCTTGTCCGAGACTCCAAATTGAAAGCTTTTGCCTACACTAATGCATCGTAACAAACTTCAAATGTAAAAGAGAAATGCAAGTAATTCTGATAATAACCGTTTAGGCAATTCCTTAGGTCTACTCTCATAACTAATAAAGGGGTTATCTGGGAAGTGAATTTTTTTTTTAGCAGGGGATGCAAATAAAATAAACAAAAAAAGTAATACTTACCTATCCTTGCCCCCGAAGATCCACCGCTGGGGCTATGGCAGCACTCCCAGTTCTTGTTTACATGCAATAGCATGTGACCACTGCAGCCAATCAGAGGGCTGAGAGGGGGTCTGTGGTGACGAATCGTATTTCTGGCCTAATGCCCGCTGAGCCCTCTGATTGGACACATGCTACGTGCATGAAAACAATCACAGGGAGTGACAGCATTGGATCACCAAAGATAAGGTACGTATTTTTTTATTTATTTTTTATTTCATTTGCAGCCCCTAATAAAAAATGTCCCTTCCCGGATAACCCCTTTAATAGTTATGACAGTAGATATAAGGTAGTATTTTGCTTAAGAAGAATATTAGCATTTTTCTACTGCATAACTAGCATTATAGGAAAAAACAAAGCCAGTAAATATTTGTTTAATCCATGTAAAATATTCTCACTAACCTACGTGTCACTCCTAGATAGGCAATCCTGCAATTTACATAGAAAGAGGATTTACTCCGTCCATCAAGATTCAGTAGGTCAGAAAGAGAGAGCGAACCAACGTGGAGGGATTAAGCTATAATGCACTACAAACTGCTATGGTTGTCTTGTTATAAGTATGGTCCTGCCCGGGATTCAGGAAATGATGGGGATCCCCGGGGAAAATCATATGACTGATGTTAGAGCATTCTCCGCTACACAATACCCGGACAATATATTAATAACCAGTAATAACTCATAATTCTACATTTTACATTAGGTGAATGCGAAGAGCATGTTTCTGATGCTAAATGAATTAGTATTGCTAAGAAGCTGTGTGTCACAAAGTAGAAATAACAGATACAAGTCCTTGTCCATGGTACTAAACCAATGAATTAAAGGGATTTTGTGGTTTTATGTTAAAAAGTAATGGAACTTTCTAACATACTTGGTGCTTAAATTCCTAACTTTTAAAAAATCTAAGTTTGCTGTCAGTGAATGACAGAATGTTTGTTTGCATTCAGAGGCTGAAAACTCATACATAAAGTACTTCTAACTTACGACAGCTGAGAATCTGCTACAATTTTATCCAGGCAATCCACCTGAATACATCAGCAGAACCATTCTCTCTCCTGTATGCTGAAAGTTTGCTACAAAGTATCAATGTAGTTAAAATGTATCAACTTGGAGACCAGGCTTCTTGAGGACTGCCTAGACTGAATAAGATTGTAACAAAATGTCAGCTGTTTGAAGTAATATGTCGTATGGGTTTTCACCAGCTGAATGTAAATTAGAATGTTCACATTCACTAACGGCAAACAGAGATCTTGAAAATGATGAGCAGTCTAAACACAAAGAAATCCGCATAACTTCTCATTATACAGTAATGATGCATTATTTAAGTAAAATAGTCACTGGAACAGAAGTCCCATGTAAAGTATGGTACACATAACAGCAAACAGGAGTTTTTGCAGGCGGGAATTACTTCCATGTGAGTTCTCTTGGTAAATCTCATTAGCCGGTAGGGCTTGAAGGCCTTAAAAAGCATATGGTGCCTTGAAACTTGGGCACCATAAACAGTAAACTGGGGATAAATAATACAAAATAATATACACTTTCTGTTAAAAGGAACCTTAACGCTTTAATGGCCAGACACAGTTTATAGTTGTTCTGTACATGGTGGTTTAATGACTATGTTTTTTATATATATATATATATATATATATATATATATATATATATATATATATATATATATATATATATTATTTTTTTTACTTTATTAATAGTTGTCTTTTACTTTTTTTTGTGACATTTCTAGAATTACAGTAGACCCAAAAGCAGATCTGGCCACATCAAAGGATCCACAATCTGTCATATGATCTTTGTTTTGCAGAGAGGATGTTCCGTAATGACTTCTTGAGAGAGTGAAAGTGTTAAAAATAAGTCTGTTCTGCATGTGGAATGTCTCTGATATCTGGGCTCCCCTCTTGCAGTCAGATATTGAAGTACAGATAACGCAACCATTAACTTTTCTGTTTCTTATACCACCTTTAATTTGGCCTATTTTCACCAGAATTTTGTGCCAGTTTTTTGGTGCACTTTAGGCGCATTTTAAACCACACTTACCGTCATGCCACACCCTTCTCCCACTAAGCCATACTCTCTAGAATTTTAGGGTTTATTTTAGTGATAGTATGTTCAGGTGAAACTGGGGCCCTTAACCGACAGTCATCTGTAGTATGATTGTTCCAGGTCTTCACTAGAGACATAACTTGAAGATTCTGGGCACCAAGGCAAATTCTTTAAAAGGGCCCCAAGGCAAATATCACATATCATGTAGGGTTTGTTGCAGAAATTTCTGCCATTGTCCCATTTATCTTAATGAGGCTTCAGTCATCCATGTATATGTTGCTAGATGGACCTCATTTAGATTTTTGGAACTTATTTTCAGTTACAAAAATTTCTGCAACAAATCTGCCACATGTAAATCTACCCTTATAACATTTAGCACCCCTAGATACAGGGCCTGGGTGCAACCGCAACCTCTGCACCCTGTAAAGTTCTGCCCCTGGTTTTCCCTAATGTGCTGTCAATATCTCCAACCAATTTGATAGATATTTGTATTATATTAACATGTTTTATATGATTTGTTTTCACTTTTAGGCCATTTTCACACAGGGCGTATACGCTGCGTAAAAGTACACAACGCATCTGCCCTGGAACCCGCACGGAATTCCAACCGAAAAACCGCATCACATTGTGGTGCAGGTTTTTTGGGCAGAATGTCCGCTGCGGAAAACAGTGGTTAAAAAAAAGCCTTATACTTACCCCAGTCTCCGTAGCCATGGTAAAGCTTCCCTCTGTTGCCTGTGGAGCCCGGCCTCCTGGGATGACGTTTCATCCCATGTGACTGCTGCAGCCTGTGAGTGACTGCAGCAGTCGCATAAGATGAAACGTCATCCCAGGAGGTCGGCCTGGACGGAGAAGTATAGAGAACTTTAAGTATAAGCTTTTTTTTTCTGCGTTGCGATTATTGCAGTGGAATTGCAGCTTTTCCGCCGCAAAAATCGAAACATTTGCTATTTGTTGTAGGTTTATCTCCCATTGAAAAATTGTGAAAACCCGCAACGGAAAAGTAGCGATTCCGAAGCATAAATTGATATGGTGTGGATTAAAAAGACGCCCCGCAGGTCAATTAATGAACGTTTTTTCGGCTGATTTTTTACGCAGCGTGTGGATGAGATTTGTGCAAATCTCATGCACTTTGCTGCTACTGTATTACGCTGTGGATTTTCCATAATTAAATCCATTGTGGAAAATCTGCAGTGTTTACGCTATGTGTGGACATACCCTTAAAGTCAGAAGCCAAAGATATTGATAGAGAAGGTTGAGACCCCCCCCCCCCCCCCCTGTCCAGTATTGCTCAGGGCTTGACAATCCCTTTTATTGTTTATATACAAAGATGTCAGCAGTAGCTTATACCCTAGGAAAGTAACAGGTCAGTCAGGAATTTGGGATGTATTTACTAACCACACTTGCAAACTAAAATGTCAACTAATCATAAAACTATTTTAATTCTCCTACAGGACGCACAGGCCGATCACTGAGGTCTAAGCTCATAGCAGAGATTTGCAATAACTGTAATGGGTAAAAAGTGTATGATTCAGCAAGCTTGAATAATGTATACATTTTATTGACAGCTATTAGTTTGACATATAGCCAGTTGATGCAGCTTTTCTTAGAGTGTTTTCTTCTTCCATCTGTCTGATTTCCTCTATAAATAGTTTATTCAGAGATGGATTATGGAGGCACACTTTAGATATACATTATTGATGATTTATGCTATGATATGTTTTAGTACGTTGGATTTCCATTGTCAAAATCACAGTCTAAGCGAGTTTATATTTGAACGTTTTTTCTAAGGATTTCAAGTTTAAAACTCATGTTTCTGATCATAAATGGATACGTTTAAAATGTCCTCAAAATTAGGATACATTTCTGCACTGAGGTTGATTTACTAATACCATATTCAATTCAGACTAGATGTGCTAAATTTATTACAGTGGTTGATTCTGGAAGATACATTTGGCGCATCTTTAGACACTTTTGTCTAACTTTATACTATCTCTTGGTTGGCTTACCTATGACAGCCCTATTTCCCCATACCATGTGCCTTTTACATTAAGCCATGCCCTTTGCTGGATAAGTGGCAAAAAGTATCTAAAACACTTTAAAAATGTGGCACGATGACTTTTAACATTTAGGCCATCTGCCCACAACAGCAGATTGGTTGCAGGATTTTTGTCCGGATTTGCAGGTAAAAAATCCGCAGTATAAGGGTATGTTCACACGCTTAGGGTATGTGCACACACACTAATTACGTCCGTAAGTGACGGACGTATTTCGGCCGCAAGTCCCGGACCGAACACAGTGCAGGGAGCCGGGCTCCTAGCATCATACTTATGTACGATGCTAGAAGTCCCTGCCTCGCTGCAGGACAACTGTCCCGTACTGTAATCATGTTTTCAGTACGGGACAGTAGTTCCACGGAGAGGCAGGGACTCCTAGCATCGTACATAACTATGATGCTAGGAGCCCGGCTCCCTGCAGTGTGTTCGGTCCGGGACTTGCGGCCTAAATACGTCCGTCAATTACGGACGTAATTAGTGTGTGTGCACATACCCTTAATAAAAAACTTCTGAAAAATATGGAGCTGATTTCAGAGAAAACAGCCTCTGATTTTCAGGCGTTTTTGAAGCTAAGGCTGGGTTCGCACGACCTATTTTCAGACATAAACGAGGCGTATTATGCCTCGTTTTACGTCTGAAAATAGGGCTCCAATACGTCGGCAAACATCTGCCCATTCATTTGAATGGGTTTGCCGACGTACTGTGCAGACGACCTTTTATTTACACGTCGTCGTTTGACAGCTGTCAAACGACGACGCGTAAAAATACAGCCTCGTCAAAAGAAGTGCAGGACACTTCTTTGGACGTTTTTGGAGCTGTTTTCTCATAGACTCCAATGACAACAGCTCCAAAAACGGACGTAAAAAACGCAGCGAAAACGGCGCGAAAAACGCCGCGAAAAATGCGAGTTGGTCACAAAAACGTCTGAAAAGCAGGGTCTGTTTTCCATTAAAAACAGCTCTGGATTTTCAGAAGTTTTTGGTCACTACGTGTGTACATACCCTGAGAATGAAACTTGGAGCTTCTTTTGAGGCTTCTTTTCAGACATTTTTTTGAGGCGTTTTTTGGGGCGTTTTTCATAGTGTTCAATGGAAAATCAGCTCCAAAAAACGCCTCAAGAAGTGACATGCTACTTCTTTTTACGGAGTGTCTTTTTACCCTCCGTTTTTTGACAGCGAAGCATAAAATAAAGGCTCGTGGGAACAGAACATCGTAATTCCCATTGAAAGTAATGGCCAGATGTTTATAGGCGTATTAGGGGCGTTTTTTTAGGCGTAATTTGAGGCGTATAAGGGTATGTTCACACGACAGCGTCCGTAACAGCTGAAATTACGGGGATGTTTCCGCCTGAAAACATCCCCGTGATTTCAGCCATAACGGCATGTGCAGGCGCTTGAACAACGCGTCCATTACGGACGTAATTGGCGCTGCTATTCATTGGAGTCAATGAATAACGGCTCCAATTACGGCCAAAGAAGTGACAGGTCACTTCTTTGACGCGGGCGTCTATTTACGCTCCGTCATTTGACAGCGGCGCGTAAATATACGCCTCGTGTGAACAGACAAACGTCTGCCCATTGCTTTCAATGGGCAGATGTTTGTCAACGCTATTGAGGCGCTATTTTCGGACGTAATTCGGGGCAAAAACGCCCGAATTACGTCCGTAATTAGTGCGTGTGAACATACCCTAACGCCTCCATTACGTCTGAAAAGAGGTCATGTGCACATACCCTAAGACAATCTGCTGAATGGGAATCAGAGCATGCTGTGGATTTTCAACTCCGCACCATGTTCATTCTGTTCTGACTGTTCACCCATAGGCCTAAGGGTATGTGCAGCTCCTGCATTTCAGACGTAATTGCTCGTACTCGCGTTTTGCGAGGCGTCAATTACGGGCGTAATTTGGAGCAGTTCTTCATTGGATTCAATGAAAAACGGCTCAAATTACGCCCCAAGAAGTGTCCTGCACTTCTTTGACGAGGCTGTCATTTTACGCGTCGTCTTTTGACAGCGATGCGTAAAATCAAAGGCCGTCGGCACAGTACGTCGGCAAACCCATTGAAGGCAATGGGCAGATGTTTGCCGACGTATTGAAGCCGTCATTTCAGGCGTAAATCGAAGCGTAAAACGCCTAGTTTACGCATGAAAATAGGTTGTGTGAACCCAGCCTTATTCACACAGATGCGTCCGTTTTGCACACGCAAAAAACGCTGCGTGCCACAGATGAGTGCCATGATACAGCAGCCAGCCGCTATCAGCACCACTAGCGCTCGTCAATTCAGTTTCCCAGCACGGCTCAGTGCCTGATGAAGGTCACCTAGACCGAAACGTCGCACTCTGCCACTGGCATTAAAAACAAAATAAAAAATTCCTTTGTTTCAAAATTGGTGTGCCGGATACTCTTTTATACAAATATAGGACATGTCGTGAGTTTTACTCAGCGCACATACGCTGCGTGAAATTCACTGACAGTCTGAACGGCCCCATTCATTAACATAGATACGTGCGACGCGCGTGAAAATCACGCGCATAGCACGGTCGTATAACGCATTCGTGTGAAAAAGGCCTTATTTTCCTGCATAAACACAGCGTAAATGCTGCAGAAATGCTGCAAACACTTAACAACAAATCCATTACATGTGTGGGTACCCTAAGGGTCTGTTCATATCTGCGTTGGAGGCTGCGTTAGGGGCCTCCGTCGCAGATCCCGTCAAAAATACCGGAAACAATAGTGCAGCTTGCTGCGCTATTGTATCCGGTAAATCGACGTAAATCGTGTCCATGTTGCAACAGAACCATTGCGTCCGGCATTCCCTTATTCTGCTCCTCTGACGGACCAGAACAATGGAATGTCCATTCTTGATTTTGGCTTAAAAAATAAGTGCAAAATCTGCAACAAATCTGCACAGTGTGAACAAAACCTTAGGGTACAGTCACACGTGGCAATTTTTGTTGCAGAAATTCTCTGCAACTGAAAATCCATTCCAATCAAGTCCAACTTGCAGAAAGTCCAAATTCTGCTGGTTTACCATTATCAAAAAGCAGTCTGCTGTGGATGCTCAGATAGGATTCACTAAGTAACTATAAAAAAAATGACTCATGTGTGACCAATGTCAACCAGCAAACTAATAAACAAAGGGCAACCAACAAACCACGGACAACCAGGAGACCAGCAGCCCAAGGGCAGACAGAAAATGAGATCCCAAAATCAACCAGCAAACTAGCAAATCAAAGGCACCCAGCAAACCAATAGACCATGCAAAGTAATTGGTTTTCAAAGTGACACAACATTTTATGTAGATTAAATCTGAAATGTTGTTAAAGTAGACTTATGCCATACAGTTGTCCTAGTCGAGACATTGCAGGTTGTGTCAATAGTCATCTGAGCATAGCTGCTGCTACTGAAGACAGCTATACCTATTGTAAGTGTAAGACCATGTTCAGACGGGGATTTTTTCTCTGCAAATTTTGGTGCAGATTTGGGGCAATTACGCAACTAATCTGCACCAACATTTGCATACTTGACAGGTAATTCAGACGTTGCAGATATCACAGCGGACTTGCCTCAGATTTCAGTTTTTGCATTGCAAAGGCTGAAATCCGCAGTGAAATTCCGCTGCTTCTCCGCAACATCATGAGCATGCTGCGGAGGGAAAAGTCTGTACCGCAGCCTAATTTCCGCACCGTAATTTTCTGCAACGCCTGAACTAACTTTCCTAAAAATGTATAGAAAGAAATGTAAAAAACAGCTGCTGCAGAATTCCACAGCAATTCCGCCACGTCTGAATGTGCCCTAAATGTCACTATCAGTGCCATTTACCAACTGTGCTGCCAATGACAGTCATTTTAATAGTGACTAATCATTCAAGATCAATGGTAAATATTATCAAAAACAAGCAAATAGTAACGATAATTGTAAGCTTCCGAATGGGAGCAGCGGCATCGATCAGCTGATTGCCACAGATCCCGTTTGCGGCACCCCTGACAAACAATTGATTTTGCTGGGGGAAGCCGCAACATTTAGGGCATGTTCACACGGCAGCGTCCGTTACGGCTGAAATTACGGTGCTGTTTTCAGGAGAAAACAGCACCGTAAATTCAGCCGTCATGGCATGTGCAGGCGTCTTTCGCTGCGTCCATTACGGACGTAATTGGAGCTGTTTTTCCATGGATTCCATGGAAAACGGCTCCATTTACGTCTGAAGAAGTGACATGCACTTCTTTGACGCGGGCGTCTTTTTTACGCGCCGCCTTTTGACAGCGGCACGTAAAAAAAATGACCGTCGACACAGAACATCGTAAGACCCATTCAAATGAATGAGCAGATGTTTGCCGACACTTTTGAGCCGCATTTTCGGACGTAATTCGGGGCTAAAACGCCCGAATTACGTCTGTAAATAGTGCGTGTGAACCCAGCCTTACTCTGCAGCAGCAACTGCAGGGAAAATGTAGTATTAAATGGCGGCCATTCAGAGGAATAGCCGTCCATGCAATATACAGCATGGATGTCTTAGGGCATATGGTCACTGGTGGTCTACATGAGAGAACTCCTTTAAAGCTGGCGATATACATTACATTTAAGATAGCTAACAATCTAATGTATATGGCAGCAGTCTGACAGTACTCCAAAATTATACTTCGGGGGAGCGAAGAATCGAGCATGCTGGCAGCAGCTTATTAATCTTTGCCCAATAAAATAAACCCACATGCTCATATTGATGGACTTTATAAAGCAGGAAAAGTAAAATAATTACTGGGCAAATAATTGTTTTATTTTATGATCTATTGCGTGTGGTATAACTGTGCATGAAATGTACAAACCTAAAGTGAGCAAGTCAAGAAACAGAGCGCTCATATAATACAGGGTACATAAACATAACATAGAAAGGAAGAAACATAACATAAAAAGGAAGTGCTGATGATTCATTAGGAACAAAGAATAAATCCTACAGGACTCATTTCAGCATGGGCCATCAACGTGATAATAAACCAAACAGCAAATGAGCGACCATAAAAAAATATTGATATGGTTTTTAACGTGGACTTTCCCCAGAGAAGCATAAGAAGGGTAAGCATAATGTCTTTGTAAAGGTAATAGGTAGTCATCTAACTTTATACCATGCAGGATGAGAATATCCAAAGCAGTTAGTGATGGAAAATCCCAATTAGTATTGTGCCTCAATGGAGTCCCGCAAAAGACTTTGATCCTTCATAACCATCAACTTACGACTTCTATTCTAAGGGCATGGCCCCACGTGGCGTATTTCTTCCGCAACTGTCCGCATCAATGCCGCACAGAATCTGCGTTGCAGATTCTGTTGCGGATCTTCCCAAAATGTGCACTAAATTGATGCGGACTGGCCGTTGCGTATTGAGGTGAAAGTACTTCCCTTCTCCCTATCAGTGCAGGATAGAGAGAAGGGACAGCACTTTCCCTAGTGAAAGTAAAAGAATTTCATACTTACCGGCCGTTGTCTTGGTGACGCGTCCCTCTTTCGGCATCCAGCCCGACCTCCCTGGATGACGCGGCAGTCCATGTGACCGCTGCAGCCTGTGATTGGCTGCAGCCGTCACTTAGACTGAAACGTCATCCTGGGAAGCCGGACTGGAGAAAGAAGCAGGGAGTTATCGGTAAGTATGAACTTCTATTTTTTTTATAGGTTGATGTATATTGTGATCGGTAGTCACTGTCCAGGGTGCTGAAACAGTTACTGCCGATCGCTTAACTCTTTCAGCACCCTGGACAGTGACTATTTACTGACGTCGCCTAGCAACGCTCCCGTAATTACTGGAGCCCCATTGACTTCCTCAGTCTGGCTGTAGACCTAGAAATACATAGGTCCAGCCAGAATGAAGAAATGTCATGTTAAAAAACCAATACGCTCCGCAGCACACATAACATCTGCGGACTTCATTGCGGAATTTAGAATCTCCATTGAAGTCAATGGAGAACTTCCGCAATGAGTCCACAACCAGTCCGCCATACGTCCGCAACATCCATTGTATGCTGCGGACACCAAATTCCGCACCGCAGCCTATGCTCCGCAGCGGAATTTTCCGCATCGTCTAAACGAACCCTACTAAAAAGCAGTGGAAGGCAATGGAGAAACGGGTCCGCTGCGAATTAACGCTGCGGAGTGTCCGCAGCGGAATTCCAGAGCAATTCCGCCATGTGGGGCTTTGCCCTTAGGTGGAAATTTACAGCAGTCTTAAACTAAAGTGCGTCACCATTAAATGCGCCAAAGTTATTAAGAAGTACACGCCGCTTAAAAAAAATTGGCGCATCTTTAACTGTCCATTTGCCAGGATATTCAAATCTATGCCCGCTATGATCAGGTCATTAACTTATGAAAAATCAGAAGCAGAACGCCTCCAAATATCTGCCCATTGATTTCAATGGTAAAAACGGCGTTCTGTTCTGACGGGCCGTTTTTTTGCGTGGCCGTTTTGAAAAACGGCCGCGTAAAAAAACGGCCGCGAAACAGAAGTGCAGGTCACTTCTTGGGACGTTTTTGGAGCCGTTTTTCATAGGCCCTATTGAAAACAGCTCCAAAAATGGACGTAAAAAACGCAGCGAAAAACGCGAGTTGCTCAAAAAAGTCTGAAAAGCAGGAGCTGTTTTCCCTTGAAAACAGCTCCTTATTTTCAGACATTTTTGAGTTTGAGTGTGAACATACCCTAATACTATACCTTGAAGAACACATCAATAGGTATAACTACTAGAGAATAATGTAAATAACTGTAAATGACTCCAATATACAGAAATGATTGGTACATTCCAAAGCCATATGATCATCCATTAGAGTGCAGTCACACGCGGCAGATTTTGGTGCAGAAAATTTGAATGGCTGCTGCAGGTGAAATGGTTGGCCACATGCCCTTTCCCAGACAACCTCGTGAATTTTAAATTCCCACTTTTGTGCAACAGTGTCGAGGCTTCCAAAAAGGGGGCGGGGCCCCAGCGGCCCAACAAATTTATTATAATTAACTCCAGAAAACTTGTTGTAAATTATAGTAGAAACCTATGCCAGTTGGTTTCACTCTATGGGGCGCAATAAGGTACAGGCCAGTGCTGGACTTTGTATATTGCCCCACCGGTCAGACTATCCCCTCCCCCGCTCTTTCCATTGGATAGCTAATTTAAAAAAAAGTAAATTTAAAAAAAAATGTGCTCGCCTCTCCGCTTCTCTTCTTCCCTTCGGGTCTCCTCGTCTCTTAATAAATAAGTTGCATCTTACTCCGACTTTTCTTTCTATTGGCTTATTGTTGATGCAGACTAAATTTTAGATTGTGTCTGCATTTGAAATTCTCCACAGCCTTGAATTAATGAATGATGACAATCTCAGAATATGTTGGTGCAATATACTTTAATAAAATACATATTGGGGCATTTATAATATTACATGATATTGCTATTTATGCCATTTATCTCTATACTCTCCACTTTAGATCATTCTTACTTGTTAGAAGGGACTCCAGACAATATATAAGTATTAAATACCCGAGTACAATATTTAACAATTAACATGAAAAAGACAATTCATTGACTTTTTCTATATATTTACTGGTTTTTTTTTCACTGCAGTAACTTTCTGAAGTCACTTCAGCTCCTATGTGCAGTACATTACTGTTATTAATTACGCAGAATATTATGTGAGTGGCGGCGCGCTTCCAGTTCAGATGATGCATCAGTGCATTTAGGTCTCTATCTATGCCATCACAATTTATCCATGCCCTGCAAGCTTGACATAATTGAACTTATCTAATTGCATAGTACAGATATACAATGACACTCCGAGATGTGGTGTGCGCTACCAATTAAAATTTCAAATCATTATTTCACGCCTATATGCATAATTATTTTTATTTTTTTCACAACTTTCTTGAGGCTGGATTCCTACACAGCGTGTTGCTGTGTTTCTGAGCGTTTTTCATGCCTTTTTTATGCATTTTTTTACTGCGGCCAGATGTTACATTAAAGTCTATAGTAAAATATAAAATGCACTACATTACATACAACTGCATTTTTGTTTGTGGCGTTTTTGAGGCAATTTTGTGGTCAGTGATTTTTTTTTCCAAACACAGCATGCTCTGGGTGTGGTGTTTTTCAGGCTTTTTTCTCATAGGCTTCTCTATAGGACTTCAAATACGCCCCAAAAAAAAGCATGTCCAAAATGACACTAGATGAAAAAGCCACTATAAACGCCATTAAAAACACCATATAAAACACGTTACATTTTAATAACGCTAGTGTTTTTAGAAGCGATTTTTGATGCAGTTTAAATTGCTAGAAAAATTCTGCGTGTGAGGGAGGCCTAAATATAATTTCTAGCAGTAACAGAAGCACAATGATCGAAGACTTGTTTCCCAGGAGTGGCTCTCAGGCCACATGTATGTGGTTCTGCTGCTGTCTGCAGTAGTAGTTACGATCCACCAATAGCACTATTGTACCTATAAGGGCACATTCAGACGTGGCGGAATTGCTGTTGAATTCCGCTGCGGACAGTCCTCAGTGGAATTCTGCAGCAGACGTTTTTTAAATTAGTTTCTATATATTTTTAGGAAACTTAGTTCAGACGTTGCAGAAAATAACTGTGCGTAAATTAGCCTGCGGTGCAGATTTTTCCCTCCGCAGCATGCTCATTACATTGCGGAGAAGAAGCGGAATTTCACTGCGGATTTCAGGCTTTGCAATGCAAAAACTGAAATCTGTGGTAAGTCCGCTGTGATATCTGCAACGTCTGAATTACCTGTCAAATATGCAAATGTTGGTGCAGATTCGTTGCGTAATTGCCCCGAATCTGAACCAACATTTGCAGCGGAAAAATTCCGCCACGTCTGAACATGGCCTAAAGCTTGGCTTTCTGCAACAAAATCTGCTACGTGTGAATTCACCCTAATAGGCTGCAGGACTTAAGGTTTGGAGCTTCTCTAAGGTGAGTACTCCAATGCTTGACGTGTACACTAGGAAATCTCTTTTTGTCATACATACAGGCGGTATGCATCTTGTCGATATATACTACTGTATGGTGTACATTTGCATACGTCGGACCTATATTTTTCAGCATGTTCATTAGTAGATTTTTTGCCTTTGTATACACCAAATGCAGCGAAAAAATACAAAAAGCTTAGTTATATTTGTTCCTGAGGAAATCTGAGTGAATGTAATGTATCAATATGGAAATTGGACAAATATCAACTCAAAGTTAGAAAAAAATCCAGAAACAAAATGAAATCTCTGGTCACATCTGTGTTATGGCTTCCGTCATTGACTTATTATAAAGTCCGTCAGGGTTCAATCAAGGCTTCCATTGTTTTAATGGCAAGAATAGCGGCAACAAAAGGGCTTGCTGAGAGTTGTAGTTTTACAACATCTGGAGAGCCACAGGTTAGAGACCAATGCCCTATACACAGCAAAAGCATACTCCAAAGTGGAGTCTCCTTTCAAATTCTTCTCCATCAACAATAAGCATCATATTAATATAATAAATCAAATAATGACGTTTTATGACCGCAATCCTCACTTTAACAAGCAATATCTCGTATATATAAACTATTCAGCATCCTGCTACCACAATGGAACATTTGATGCCTGGTTTTCTCCTCCAGTCTAGAAATGTAAACTTTCGAAACTTTTATTTGTCTTGTAAGTCCGAAAAAATTTTCATAACCCAAAAAATTGTAGAAACCATTTGGAGCCTCTTAATACATAACCTCGGAAAGCATATTCTCTGAGAGCATTAAAAAATGCAGCTTCAAGGCAAATACACACACAAAAAAATGTACAAGACAATCCAAACTACAATACTAGTACTGAGCCTGTACGGAAGTGCACGCAGGCTGAATGGCTCCTAAGTACCTGGGGCTGTTCTTATCAGTGCGACACCTCCGACTTTGGTTTACAATAGGGGAACAATAGGCTCATACTTTGCTGCATTGAGAATAGTAGTTTCAATTTAGCCTTAGATCTCCGAGCTGTATGGACGGAGTGCGGACTGGACACTACTGGTCTCTGCACCCACCACCTTGTTGACGGTTTATCTATATTTTGTACAATTGTTGCTCTCTTATAACCGCTTTATCTTCGGAGACTTTTGATACACCGTTATTTTAAGAGCATTTTAATAAAAGTTCATTTTACTTTTAGAAGGTTACTCAATGTAATGCCGAACAGGCTCCATTGCGTGCCATATTTCAGGGGATAGTCTCCCCTGTTAGCAATGCTTCTAGGGGAGAATACCTGTGCACATCCCGAGTCTGGTGGAGTATGCCACATTTTTTCTGTTGCATTGGTAGGGAATCCGACAGGGAATCCGACAGAAAAAAAACCCTATATATATTCCTCCGTATGAAATTGGTACAGTAGAGGCCTCATACAGCTCTATGGTAGCCCTATTATGGCTCCATACAAAACAGACTCGTAATACCGCCATGTGTATGAGCTTTAAGTCCTAGAAAACAAAAACCGAAGTCTGGAAGCTTTTTAAAAATTGTACGCTTATGTAAGAGCATAAGATTTTTCTATGCAATGCTCACGCAAAATTCATTATGATATTGGTAGAGAACATCCAGCCCCGGCCATGTTTTATGTGTGAGACCCTTGGATGTCCCATGGATATATGACCCTATATTTTATTATTTAAAGCAAAATTTATTTTCTATTTGACAAAAACAATTAATAGGAACCAGGAAGATACACAAAAAAGGAGTCCCCTTCTGTACCCCAGGTCCAGTAATACTACACAGCACCTAGCACTCTGTCAATCCTGGTACAGAAACAAAATCAGACGTGGTCTAGTTCTTCACAGGGGCATTTGATGCCCCTGAGTTACACTAAAATTGTGACATTGCCACAGTTGACACGCAACCTCAATATTACCCTACGGGGTAAACATCCATGACATTTGCAAGATAATGTTAGAATTCTTGTAAACCTTCATTGTTTACTTCTAGGGGATAAAAATGTGTCCTGGTAATGTAATGGACACACAGGTGCTGGGTTCGTTACACTTAGGCCTGATTTACACGAGCGTGTGCGTTTTGCGCACGCAAAAATGCGGCGTTTTGCGTGCGCAAAAGGCACTTAACAGCTCCGTGTGTCATCAGTGTATGATGCGCAGCTGCGTGATTTTCGCGCAGCCGCCATCATTATGACACTCCGTTTGGATGTTTGTAAACAGAAAAGCACGTGGTGCTTTTCTGTTTACATTCAGAGTTTGACAGCTGTTGTGCGAATCACGCAGTTCGCACGGAAGTGCTTCCGTGCTGCATGCGTGGTTTTCACCCACCCATTGACTTCAATGGGTGCGTGATTCGCGAACAGCGCACAAAGATAGGACATGTCGTGAGTTTTTTTCAGCGCACTCACGTTGAGCAAAACTCACGGACTGTCTGCATGCCCCCATAGACTAATATAGGTGCGTACGACACGCGTGAAAAGCACACGCGTCACACACACGTATATCACGCTCGTGTAAATGAGGCCTTACAGTGATCATAGTTCTGTCTTGTAAGGAGCCGTGCACTTGTGAGATTCCCACATGATCAGGACAGGTATTTATCTCCTGGAAGTAAACAATAGAAGTTCCTATTGAATGACTGCAAACAAACATCTTGAAAACCACGAGGAATAGATTAAGAAAAAGTTAAATATAGGCCCTTTTACACGGGCCAATTATCGGGAAAACTATATGAACGCTCGTTCTCGATCATTGCCCTGTGTAAACAGGGATATGTACTGCCGACATGATGGAAATGTTTAGGGACCAGCGATTATAAGAAGCGATCATTGCTCATCCCCATGCATTCCTCCTTGTGAAAGGAGCAAACGAGCGCAGATCCACAAGCTGTCTCATTGATCGGCGCTAGTTTACACAGCCCACGTCGGGCCGTGTAAGAAGACCCTAACTTTCATTATATAATGAGTAAACCTCATTTGCTGAAACCATAATACCCCTTTAAATGTCACCCTCACTTATTCCTTCTTGGAAGAGAAGCAGTTCGGCACAGACTGCCAGGGTATTCTTTGCAATAAACCACTCAGTAGTCGAATCCAGCTGGTAAGGGGATGGTGTATAGAGGAGTGATAGTGGCATAGCAATAGAAGTCACAGAGTCTGCAACTGTGGCCGGGCTCCTACACCTGGGGGCCCACAGATCTCCTGCCATAATGAGTAGTAGGAGCAGAAAAGACTTTCTGGGTTGTATCATAACGACTGAACATAGCCCTCAATAATACTAACTTGTGTCTGTGGCAGATAATTCTACATCAGGTTATCCTTTTCTGCATCTGCTCACAAATCTTCTTCTCCTGGTTAGGGACATTTGTGGTGATCCTGTTCAGTTGCGCAGCGAGGCAACGGTGCAGGTAATTTTCCCTAATTTCAGTCTTCCCTGTTACAAGCTTTCATCGCTCCTTAAAGTGGTTATCTCATACTGACAACCCCTTTTTTTTGTCAATCTGGCCAGACATTTCGCTTTAGACACCCCTGTGATCATCTATTACTGCCAGGTGAGGTTGTGCCATGCATTTCCCCTGTAGGAGATGGGACAGGCCGGGTCCATTATTAGCAGCTACATTCACTTCAATGGACAAGGTATAGCCAAAACTGTATGTTTGGTGCCTTGCCTCAGTAACCAGTGAATGGAACCCTTAATTCTGCTAATCGTGGGGCTCCCGGGAGTTGGACCCTCACTAATCAAATATTAACGGCCTATAAATAAGCCATCAATATTAAAGCGTTCATTTTAATTTATGTCCTTCACCAAACTTTGCCAGGCTATGAACTTCACTTCAGCTAAATTAGCATTTTCCTGCTTGATAATGTTATCGCAGGTTTTTAAAATGCTATGAATGCCAAATAGCTATGTATTATTCCTTTAAATAATTAAATATCCTTTAGTAAAACAGCTAATGATTTTAAGGCTTTAATTATACTGGAAGATAAGTTCCTAGTAATGTAAAAAAAAATAAAAAATCGCTTGAGAAAGATGCCAGCTGAATTTTCCAAATGATTTATTGATGTTAAAGCAAAAATCAATGCAAGCAAAAGTATTGTATATTATGTATAGATCAGCGTAATCTTCATAAAGGCCCATCTGGAGCTCAGTCATATGATCCCACGCTACCAGAGATGCCATCGTTATAGTTTTATCTACCAATCGCCACCTAAATAGAAATGACCTCCTATGTGAAGACGTATACTGTATCACTTCATACAAGGCTGAGCGTTTTTTTTTCTATTGAGGAAACCAGCACCACTGCAAGTTAAAAGTGTTCAATGCTTCTATTTGTGGCTTTTCTTTGCCACGTTAATATTGGACTGCAGGCAACAAAAGAGTGCGGAATATCATGTCATGCAGCAGGAGCCGGCTGTTAAGTCATTTCTGACACATGCTGCTCATGTGGGAGAGAGAGGCACAATGGTTCAAATGTAATAAAAAATAATTGCGTTAACTGTTTCATGGGCAAGATACGATATATGGATTTTTGATCTTCCTGTTCAAGCAAAAGATTAAGTAGCAAGTTGTTTCTATATTTCCACATGCACCTCTATATCTATCTATCATCTATCTATCTATCTATCTATCTATCTATCTATCTATCCATCCATCCATCTATCTATCTATCATCTCTCTGTCATGTATTTCTATCATCTATCTATCTATCTATCTATCTATCTATCTATCTATCTATCTATCTATCTATCTATCTATCTATCTATCTATCTATCTATCTATCTATCTATCTATCTATCGATCTATCGATCTAATCTCTCTGTCATGTACTTCTATCTATCTATCTATCTATCTATCTATCTATCTATCTATCTATCTATCTATCTATCTATCTATCTATCTATCTATCTATCTCTCCCTCCACAGCAAAAATTAAATAGGTGTCCTCATCTGGTACTGGTTCACAATATGATCAATACCAGACAGCTAACCACTTTGGACAGTAGGAACTGGTACTTGTTTGCCCTATTTCCATGATCCTTGGGTAGACACTCCATATTTTCTAAGACAGGATCACTGTGCAGGTTTTCCCATTACAATAAACAGGGTTGGTGTAATGGATTTGCCTGACACAGCTTCTTTGTCGATGTCCGTGATTAATCAGCCTGCATCTGTGCCTAGGTCTGTTAGAGTGACTCGATCTGCTGCCACTCAGGCTGGGAGGCTGAGGAGTGGGAGAACCTATCACAGCCTGGCCAGACGGAGCTAGCTCCCGCCCTCTGTCTATTTATACCTTCATTTCCTGCTGTCCTTTGCCTATGATTCTTTCCTGTTTCCCGGCTCTGCTGCTCCTGCTTGTTCTATTGTCCTCTGCTTCAAATTGACCCTGGCTTTACTGACTACTTTTCTGCTCTGCGTTTGGTACCTCGTACACTCCTGGTTTGACTCGGCTCGTTCACTACTCTTGTTGCTCACGGTGTTGCCGTGGGCAACTGCCCCATTTCCCTTAGCTTCTGTGTATTCTTGTCTGTTGGTCTGTGGTGCACTTATTGAGCGTAGGGACCGTCGCCCAGTTGTACGCCGTCGCCTAGGACGGGCCGTGCAAGTAGGCAGGGACTGAGTCGCGGGCAGATTAGGGCTCACCTGTCTGTCTCCCTACCCAGTCATTACAGTTGGGCTCTCTTTCTTGAGATGCCCCATATTAGCTGCATTGGCCGCCTCTATTGTAAGTATGCCCTTGCTCAGTATAAATGGGTATTCCCCAACTCACACATCCATGGCATATACACAGGATAGGCCATAAATGTATGATAGGTGCGGGTCCCACCTCTAGGGTTTGAACCTCTGGCTGCAAACCTGTCATTTTTCGAGGGCAGCACCATTTTAGCTACTGGATCTGTACTCGGTCTGTTGCTTTCTTATTCCCTTCACTTTTCATTGTATAGCCATGTCTTTACGGAAAACTTTTCCCCAAATAGTCTTAGGTGTTAAAGGGGTATTCCCACAATCGACAATTATCACCTATCCACAGGATAGGTGATTATTTTCTGATTGCTAGTGGCTCAACCGCTGGGACCCCTACCAATCACAAGAAGGGGTCTCGAACCCCCAGATCCTTCTCACCGCTTGACTGCAGTGAGCAGGAGATTGAATGGAGCCGTGGTTGAGCATGTGCTCTTCCTCTCCATTCAAAGTCTATCGTAATGACGGAAACAGCCAAGTACAGTGCTTGTCTGTTTCTGTCAGTCTTATAGACATTTAAAGGAGCTGCAGGCACATGCTGGACTGCCACTCCATTCAAGATCCTACTCTCTGCAGTTGAGCAGCGAGGAGTATCTTGGGGTTCGCGATTGGTGGGGGTTCTCGCGATTAATGGTGGTCTCTGTGGTGGGAGTCCCTACAATCAGACAATTATCACATAAGTATCACCTGATAATTTTCCATACTGGGACAACCCCTTTAAAATAGTACACCAAAAACTTTCTAGGGAAAAATACTATATATACAATAAAGAAAATGTTAGTTCCATGACATATATATATGTATATTTATTATCTATATATGTCAAATATTTTTTACAGTACCATTAAGTTGAAATTAAGATAAGTCATCACTAATTTTGCCAATAAGGCCTAATGTAAACAAGTTGTACGGAGCCATAGTATGGTACCAATTGACTTCTATGGGTCCATTTTTTACCATCAGGTTTCTGTGTTATCGGACAGAACAAGGCAGACTTGACAGCAGTGATTATTAAGTCTAAGGTCTCATGTACACGGCAAAGCAATGTGACCTGAGGTTGTACAGAGGCACAAAGAGTTCCTGCGCCTTTGTACTATAGAACCATGGGCACAAGGTGTGTCACCATATTGTGTTCAATACATCACTTTTTTATGGACATATTCATCCCTAGAAGCCTAAACAAAGTCAACCGATGGTACAAAATGCTTGAAAAGACAAATTTATCTTTTTTTTTTTTGTTACATATGACTGAATAGCCCCATTCTCAGTAACTATTACTCTGGTGTCTTAATGAAAAACTCTCCAAGCGCCTCAATTAATCATATTGATATGTTAACTGGTTATTAGAGAAACCTTTGTAATTGTATCAGTACAACAACACCTCATTATTCTGTTTTATAAAGCAAGTAAATTGTCTTCCCTTGGTTTTAAAGGTATATCGTGTGCTAGCTTTTCATATTCACAACTAATTTTATTTATTTTCATTAGTCTATTGTGGTTTTTTGAAATGACGGCTGTGTGGTAGATTGCCAAGAATATGAAGACTTCATACAAAAGTGCCAACTACTGTCTTAAAGGGTAACTCAACTTTTTCATAGTGACATGTCAGAAGTTTTGATCAGTGTGGGTCCAAGCACCGAGACCCTCACCAATCGCTAAAACTATACAGGTGAGCGCTGTGCCACAGCTTTTCTGTTCGGAAAGCCGAGCGAGCAGTATACAGAATCATGGACTTTCTATTGAGCTCATACAACACTTGCTCGGCTTTCTAAGGAACACCAAGCAGAGCTGATCAGATACGAAGCAGCTCAGCACTCACCTGGTTGCTTCTGCTGCTTCGTTTTAGCAATCGAAGGGGGTCTCGGTACTCGGACCTCCAACAAACAAAACTTCTGACGTCACTGACATGTCAAATGATTTTTAAAAGCTCAGTTACCCTTTAAGAAAAGAGGACTTAATAATAGAAAAAGAAGCAGAAGGCCCAGATGCACAACTGCACAGGAGTACAAGTATATCTGGGTCTGCAGTTTGATCAGACACCTTACAAGTCCTGACTTGGCTACCTCCTTAAAAAGTACCAGTGTCATGTGCAAAACTGTAAAAGACGACTCCTGGATGCTGAGAGACGTTGAATGAAAAGCCATATTTGAAACTGGGAAATCAAAATGTAAAAGGTTAAACTGGGCAAAATAACACATACTTTGGAAAGTAGATGACTCAAAAAGAGTGTTATGGATAGATGAGTCTAAGTTCAAGGTGTCTTTATCAAAAAGTAGAACGTATGTGAGACTTGGAGCAAAAGAAAGGATGCTGGAGTAGCACGTGAAGCCTCATCAAACATGGTGAGGGACATGCGATGGTACGGGACTGCTTTGGTTCTGGTAATGTGGGAGATTTACACAAAGTGTAGGGAATAATAAACCATAAATGTTACTACTCTCTTTTTCAATATCATCCACTATAGAAGAAGATGAGAAAAATCATGGGAATCAGTTTTGTCAGCATAGACGGAGTGGAGTAAGAAATGCAAAACAGCGGTATTTGCAGTACATCAGAGACATAGCAAGGGTTTCCTTCACCTTGGACAAAGATTCAGTTTGCTGATCTAACACTGTATCTAAATCTCTGGCCAAGGCAGAGTAGCTTGTGCGCACCCAGCACCCAGGCCAACTCCTAACTACTGTTTGTGCAGTAGATATTAAAGAGGACCTGTTAGGTCTCCTGACTTGTCTATTTTAGTAAATACTTGCATTCCCTATAAAATAACAAATCTGGAGCATCTTTTCTCAGAACTCTTATTTTTGCTGTTCCTCCATTATTTCTCCTAGAAATGTATGACTAAATTGACAAATGGGTGCCATTATTTCCCCAGTTAAAAGGGGTGTGTCCCTACAAACTTTCCGTCTGTGAGCACCGATTGGATGGTGTTGGTCTGTGTAGGGACACACCCCCAACTGATAACACCCAGTTGTCAATTTATTTATAAATTTCTAGGAAGAATAACAGAAGAACGGAACAACGCAGAGTTCTAAGAAAATATGCTTCAGAATTGTATTAAGGGCCATGCACACAACCGTAATTTGCATCCTTAATTACGGAATCCGTAATTACGGATCAAATCCAGACCCATTCATTTCTATTGGCAACTGACACCTTTCCGTATATTTACGAATGTGTGTCCGGGCCATAGAAATGATCTGCAAAATATAGAACATGTCCTATTCTTGTCCGCAAATGCGGCATGAACTCGGCTATAGAAGTCTATGGGTGCTTTCGCAATTGCAGATGACTACGGATGTGTATCCGTAGCCGTCGGATCCGTATTTGCGGACAGTAAAAACTATTAGTCGTGTGCATGAGGCCTGAACGGGTACTACAAGTATTTACTAAAACAGACATGTCCTCTTTAAGTTTATTTAGTAAGAACTTACACATTTTGGCACCGGACCGGTACTTTTATAAGCTTAAAGAGGCTCTGTCACCAGATTTTGCAACCCCTATCTGCTATTGCAGCAGATAGGCGCTGCAATGTAGATTACAGTAACGTTTTTATTTTTAAAAAACGAGCATTTTTGGCCAAGTTATGACCATTTTTGTAGTTATGCAAATGAGGCTTGCAAAAGTCCAAGTGGGTGTGTTTAAAAGTAAAAGTCCAAGTGGGCGTGTATTATGTGCGTACATCGGGGCGTTTTTAATACTTTTACTAGCTGGGCGCTCTGAAGAGAAGTAACATCCTCTTCTCTTCAGAACGCCCAGCTTCTGACAGTGCAGATCTGTGACGTCACTCACAGGTCCTGCATCGTGACGGCCACATCGGCACCAGAGGCTACAGTTGATTCTGCAGCAGCATCAGCGTTTGCAGGTAAGTCGATCTTACCTGCAAACGCTGATGCTGCTGCAGAATCAACTGTAGCCTCTGGTGCCGATGTGGCCGTCACGATGCAGGACCTGTGAGTGACGTCACAGATCTGCACTGTCAGAAGCTGGGCGTTCTGAAGAGAAGAGGATGTTACTTCTCTTCAGAGCGCCCAGCTAGTGAAAGTATTAAAAACGCCCCGATGTACGCACATAATACACGCCCACTTGGACTTTTACTTTTAAACACACCCACTTGGACTTTTGCAAGCCTCATTTGCATAATTACAAAAATGGTCATAACTTGGCCAAAAATGCTCGTTTATTAAAAATAAAAACGTTACTGTAATCTACATTGCAGCGCCTATCTGCTGCAATAGCAGATAGGGGTTGCAAAATCTGGTGACAGAGCCTCTTTAATGCTAACATCTCTTGTGCTCAGTGTTGACTGTTGATAGTTTCATCATACAGCAGGAAAACAAACAAAAGTATGTTTATATGTGAATTTATTTGGTAAAGAGCTGTCTTTGGTAGACCGGCTGCCACAATCGCCAGTTATATGTTTAAAACAGGAGATATGTGTTACAGGCAAAAGGATATGAATGATAAAGATAAGTGTTTCAAATCCCTGGATTCAGCATTTCTGCAGATCTGTGCTCTGATCCTATATAGAATCTATGTAATAGACTATAAGACAATCATAAAATGTGATGACTCAGCTCTTCATATTATTACATTTTCATTTATGGCCATTTCACATCAATTATATGGCAGAAGCAACATGCTCCGTAACATTTCTGTGTGCCGTTTGCTGAGATGATTTGCTGTAAACATAATTAAAACTGATTTATGAAATGCTATGTACACCTTTCTAAGCTATTTATTTATTTTATTTAAAGCAGGGATATTTATGACATATCCACAGGATATGCTATAAATGTTTCCCTGATGGGCAAACCTCTTTAATGAATTTATTTTATGTTTTTAAGCAACTTTCAAAATCACGTTTTAAAAAAAAAAAAAAAAATGTAACTCTTTAAGATGCAGCATCTATGTATCATGTATCCATAGAAGCTGTATCAATCTATCTCAGCTGAGTCCGTCAGTTCAGCTGAACTGATGGCTTGGATGAAAGCCGATAAGCTAATAACGATCACATCTAAGTTCGCCAGGGCACTGAAACTGACTCTAGAACTCCATTGTCTTTTTATTATTGTCAAGGAATCACTACTTGAACGATTCCCCAGAGTGCAAGTTTATGGAATTGCTGTACGAGCAATTCCCCAAGGGCAGCTGGAGACTGTCTGGATCAAGCGTAAATCAGCTACCTCAAGTCCGTCACCATTCTGGTCAGGAGAGTCTAAGGCTACTCTATGGTCTTCACCAGAGCCTACCGCAAGGCAAGTTGGATTTGGCTGCATAGAACCCAGGTTACTTCTACAGAATATGGTGTTGGACAGGAGATACACATGCAGGCAATACCAGAATGAATAATCAGACAAGCCAGAGGGGTAAGCAACAAGCAGAGTTTAAAACCAGGAGATACTAAAAGTCCAAATTGCAAACCAGAAGAATACCAGGAGTTGCAGAGGTCAAAACCAGCCAAGAGCAGCATGTCCAAAGCAGTGAGTGGAGGGTAAATCCAAAGACAAAGCCAAAGTCCAATTTAAAGAGTCCAAATAGTCAAGGTGATTCAGGGTGTAACCAGGAGTTTGATCAGACACATGCATACACAAGAAAATCACAAGCAACAATGAGAAAACTGAACAGATTCAAATACTCCACTTTTGGCTCTGATAGGTTGCAGACAGAGAAATTAGTTTGGCTCTGCATCTCAAACCAGGGCCACCCAGAAGCTTGGCTAGTAGTCATGACAACTTTAAAGTGACGGACGTTTCCTAACAATTATATTTCTTCCTGACCTCATGAAAGCAGACAGATACATTTTTCCATATTTGTGAATTATAACTGTTGTTGTCATTAATCATATTAGTCTAGTGCTTTATTTTATACTGTGATTAATTTTACCATTATTATTTATTAACCCATCAATGCCATACCTACCATCCCAAATCACGGAACTTTTAAGCCCCAACTTATTCCACCCAGAATGACCAGTAAATGCCCAGTGCACCCCTTTTTCATACAAATCAGAATAAACCCTGTAATTTTGTGGTCTGGTTTGCAGGATTATCCCACGAAAATTAGGACTGTTGGCAAGTATGCATTCCCTATTTCCACTCAAAACCTAATGAAACGTGAACTCTAATTAATTTATTTGGGCGTGGAAATAAAATAAAAATCTTAGGAAATTCATCAAAATACAACTTCTCTGCATCACACTGTGGTAGATGCGTTAAATCGCGCATATAGTGTGACTTAATGCGTTTCTATAGAGGCTTCAGTCACGCGTCTGTTAATCTCTCACGTCGCTCTTCAGTTATGCGACCATTGTCGTCGCCCAGCCCTTGCCTTAGGTGTCTTTTTTTCACAGTTATACATGCTCAATTTTTCTAGTATTGCAATTTAAGAGAAACCGACAACTTTATTTATAAATCTTGTTCATCCTTTTTATAACGTGGAGCCAAAAACTGCATCTTACATTCAAGATGAAACCTTACAATAGATTTATAGAAGATCTATATTCAATTGGTGCCACCGTTTTGTTTTGGATTTGCTTTGCAGCTGCAATTGTTAATACATGCACTTTGGTTTTGCAGTCATTGCCATACTGCATGGTACAGTAGTTTTCCCCCATTGTGTTCAGTGGGATAAAAACACAAAATGTCAGGGTCAGGGGTACTTGAAAAAAATTGGTGCATGTTCTGGAAATCACACATCTCTGTCATAAGGTGTGTATAGAATTTGTAACTTTCCTGTTTACCATTATAAAACCTCTGACCCCTCCAGCAGCAGCCAGAGTGCAAAAAAAAACCCCTAAGGGCATGACCACACGTGGCGGAATTGCTCTGGAATTCCGCTGCGGACAGTCCGCAGCGGAAATCTGCAGCGTACACGTTTCTCCATTGCCTTCCACAGCTTTTTAGTTGTGTTAGTTTACAATTCCGCTGCGGAGCATAGGCTGCGGTGCGGAATTTGGTGTCCGTAGCATACAATGGTTGTTGCGGACGTGTCGCGGACTTGTTGCAGACTCATTGTGTAATTTCTCCATTGACTTCAATGGAGAGTCAAAATTCCACAATGAAGTCCGCAGATGTTATGTAGATGTTATGTGTGCTGCGGAGCGTATTGGTTTTACTACCATGACATTTCTTCATTCTGGCTGGACCTATGTATTTCTAGGTCTACAGCCAGGCTGAGGAAGTCAATGGGGCTCCCGTAATTACGGGTGACTACGTGTGTGCACACGTAATTACGGGAGCGTTGCTAGGCGACGTCAGTAAATAGTTACTGTCCAGGGTGCTGAAAGAGTTAAACAATCGGCAGTTTCAGCACCCTGGACAGTGACTTCCGATCACAATATACATCATACTGTAAAAAAAAAAGAAGTTCATACTTACCGAGAACTCCCTGCTTCTTCCTCCAGTCCAGCCTCCCGGGATGACGTTTCAGTCCAAGTGACGGCTGCAGCCAATCACAGGCCAATCACAGGCTGCAGCGGTCACATGGACTGCCGCGTCATCCAGGGAGGTCAGGCTGGATGGCGAAAGAGGGACGCGTCACCAAGACAACGGCCGGGTAAGTATGAATTTCTTTTTACGTTTACTAGGGAAAGGGCTGTCCCTTCACTTTACCCTGCACTGATAGGGAAAAGGGAAGTACTCTTCCCCTCAATACGCAACGGCTAGTCCGCATCAATTTAATGCCCATTTTTGGCAAAGCCGCAATAGAATTTGCAATGCAGATTCTGTGTGGCATTGATGCGGACAGTGGCGGAAGAACTCCGCCACGTCTGGGCATGCCCTTAGACTACTGTCACACAAGTTTTTTAGTAAAATAATACATGCGTTTCTATGGCTTTTTTTGTGGTGTTTTTTTCCCAAATAGTGTATATTACTACCTGCGTTTTTTTTATGTCGCGATTTTCAAATTGCAAATCATGTGTTTACAATATCATGTGATGCAAAGATTCCTCTTTGCAACACATAATTTATTCTGATAAAGTGCACCATGAGGGTACGAACCTACTCAGCGTGTTCAGGGCAGATATGCTGCGTCAAGCTGTGCAGCGTATCCACGGTTGAGGAAACCGCACCGCAGGTCAATTTATGTGCGTTTTTTCTGCGTTTTGTTTCCGCTGTGTGTGGACGAGGCTTGTTTGAGGGTATGTTCACACGCTGAGCCAAAAACGTCTGAAAATACGGGGCTGTTTTCAAGGGAAAACAGCACCTGATTTTCAGACGTTTTTTGAGCAACTCACGTTTTTCGCTGCGCTTTTCGCGCCGTTTTCGCGCTGTTTTTTCAGCCGTTTTTGGAGCTGTTTTCAATAGAGTCTATGAGAAAACGGCTCCAAAAACGTCCCAAGAAGTGTCCTGCACTTCTTTTGACGAGGCTGTAATTTTACGCGTCGTCTTTTGACAGCTGTCAAACGACGACGCGTAAATTACAGGTCGTCGGCACAGTACGTCGGCAAACCCATTCAGATAAATGGGCAGATGTTTGCCGACGTATTGTAGCCCTATTTTCAGGCGTAAAACGAGTCATAATACGCCTCGTTTACGTCTGAAAATAGGTCGTGTGAACCCAGCCTTAATCTCACCCACACTGCTGCTACTCTAATACGGTGCGGATTTTCCGCAATGAATCCATTGCGGAAAATCCACAGTGTTTACGCTGTGTGTGTTCGTTTCCTCAGAGGAAAAAAAAAAACGATGGAGAAAAACATCAATTTCTGCCTCAAAAAACACCAAACAATGCCCTGCTGTGAATTGAAAAAAAAAAAGAAAAAGAAAGGCCAATGAGTCAAAAAATGCAAGACAAAATAAAAAAAGCCAACAAGAGAAACTAAATTTTTTTACTGTGTTCAATATTTCAGTATTGAGTTTCAACAAAAATCTGGCCACAGATTTTAGCTGGAAAACGGCACAAAAAATGTGGCATTTTTCCTCAAAATGCTGCATGTAAGGCCCCATGCACACAACCGTGCCCGCAATCACGGCCCGTCATTGCGGGCACGGCCGGCCGCCGACTGCCACCTGCATTTTCGGGCCGTGCTCCCATACAAAGTATGGGAGCACGGCCCTCAAAATGCAAAAGAATGGACATGTTCCATAATTTTCTGAACATTTCTATGGCACGGACACCCATCCGTAGCGCTATGGAAAGGTGTCTGCGTTCAATGAAAGTGAATGGGTCCATTTTTGCGGACCGCAATTGCGGTTCGCAAAAACTGAGTTTTCTTACGGTCGTGTGCATGGGGCCTAAAGCCACGCACTGCAGATTTGCTGCAGATTTTGTCTGCATATTTTTAAGCCAAAGACTGGATCTAGGAAAGCAAAACTATAGATAATGTTCCTGGTTTTAGTTAAAAAAAATGTTCGCAAAACCGGCAGCAAATCTGCACTGTGTGAACAAGGCCTTAGTGTGAACTCTGCCGAATAAAGAATGTAGAAAAAAAAGTCACAGAAATGCCCAGCATAGGGAAATTTGTGGTATAATAAAATCACTGCCCCCACCCAGTTAGTGTGCAGCTACACGCGGCAGAATTTGTTGCAGAATCTGAATTTGTTTCATCTGAATGGAACTTGCAGAAATCCATGCACTTGCTGCAGCAACAACCTCATTCAGGTGAATGGAACTGATTTACGGTGGCAGAAACTTTTGTAACATAATCTGCCACGTGTGACTGAACCCTTGTAAACCATGGAGCTGTATGCTACTTACATTAACAGGATTTTTAAAAATCTCCTTAATTTGTACGTAACATCTAGACCGCGTATTTATTCGTGGAGGGGTCAAGTATGAACCAGAAAAATGGTACAATGATTTCATAAAAAATACTGTACTAACCATGGATAGAAATTATAATACACTACGCCGGAACTGTTAATGGCAATATTGAAACATATATCATCCAATAAGAATTTTACATATCACAGCGGCCAAATATTGTTAGTCAACAAGATTTTTTTTTAAATCCCATCCACACAGTGCCTCAGAGCTACTTCAATGGGAAAAAAAAACATGATGGGAAAAACGCATGTAAAAATATTTGATCAATATTTTATACTTAATAAATAAAAGTTTCCCATAGAATCAGTTGAAGGAAAAAACATGACTGTGATTGATACAAAGCTATGGTAAAACTATGGTAAAGCTATGGTAAAAATCACATGTATTACTATGTGGTTTTAGGTGCAAATTTTTGTGGTACATCAGCAGAGCGACTTTGCGGCGCACTGTGACTACTACAACCTAGTTTGAATATTGACAGTACAGTGTATTGTGTGGGACATTTCCAAATACAATATACTCGATGTATAAACCACCTCTGAGGAGGAAGATAGGAATAATGACCTGCCTATGTGCAACCTCCAGGAGATCCAACCAGAACTGGGGTCCATAATAGTCAAAATAAGATTCCTTTATTTAAAAAATCTAATAAATGACGTGTTTTTCGAGTCAGTATCACTAGTTCATCAGATGGAGGGGGTGAGCCATATGAAATAATACATTAAAAGTACTTTAGGAATGTGCCAATTTGGGCAGCATTTTCCTGTATTGCATTAACACTTTTTAGATGCAGGGGATCTTTATGATCGGGCTCCGTTTGTATCTACAGTTCCCAGATCCAATGCCTTCAGGTTTAGCTAAAGTAGCTAAATGTCACAAGTGGGTGAATCCCTAATCCGGCATATGGCAAATGTCCTAAATAGAATGCAACTTTAATCTGGAACCGAATAGGCCAAAATTACTGTGGATCTGGAATCCACAAAAAATATCTCAAAACGAGATTTTCAGAAACGTCTAACATGGCAACATTGCCTTTTACTATAGCTGGTGTTGTACATTTCGACACATGTCTCTATGACCAAGACGTCTTAGTTGAAAGACAGAGTTATATTATTTCCCACTACCAACACTTTTTATAAATTAACCCTAATATGTGCACATAACAGCTCTTGCTAAGTCGATCCAATGAAAAGACGAGAAATGTTGCTGGTATATACTGTAGATATGCTTCATTCATACAATAGTCAATCAAAGACTAGACAGCAACACTTATATGTCAAATTTATGTCATGGAGGAGGGTAAGGTGTGATACTAAATGAAGAAGTAAAAAATATGAATTCTCAGGCAAGATTAATCACAGTCTATATATAAGAAGCTTGTCAAGGAGAAATATTATTCTATAAATACCCAAGATTCTGCGTAATCTACTGTACATCTAAAGTGATTGACCAAACCACGTACAGTAAACAAACCGCAGAACGTTGCTGCCCACAATGTGACTTTGAAATGATGAAGTGATTCAGGAATTATTGCCTCCTGTGCTCATTTCAACCTGCGCTTCATCCCATAATGGCCAACATTTACTTTTCTAAATAAAGATATTTTATTTTTAGACACAAATTAACATATACGTATCTTCTTGTGAAAACAGGCAAATCTTTATCACCTCATGAAGTAGCTACTTGTTATAACACATAACCTTCAACCATTAAGAAAAAACATATTCACATGGCACATATATCATAAAATGAAAGCCTAAGGGTATGTTCACATGCAGTGACCAGAAACGTCTGAAAATACGGAGCTGGTTTCAGGCGAAAACAGCTCCTGATATTCAGAAGTTTTTTTATCAACTCGCGTTTTCGAGCGATTTTTACGGCCGTTTTTGGAGCTGTTTTTCAATGGAGTCGATGAAAAACGGCTCCAAAAACTTCCCAAGAAGTGTCCTGCACTTCTTTTGACGAGCCATCATTTTACGCGCCATATTTTGACAGCGACGCGTAAAATAAAGGCTCGTGGGAACAGAACATCGTAATTCCCATTGAAAGCAATGGCCAGATATTTGTAGACGTATTAGGGGCGTTTTTCAGGTGTAATTCGAGTCATTAAACGCCCGAATTACGTCTGAAACCACTGCGTCTGAACATACCCTAATTCTCACAAACGTATATCGTATATCACGTCCACTTAAATAACTGACAGCACACTGACCAATGCAATTCAAAGGAGCTATTTACACATCCGTGTTTTTCACTGAGCGTGAGTCCATTGCGTAAAACGCATTCTATGTTTTATTCTGGTCTGTTTTTGCAGATCAGACTTGCCTATTGAAGTCGATGGGTGCATGAAAAGCATGGAAGCAAACTGACGACATCCATGTGCTGTCCGTTTTTCATGCATCAGTTGCTAAAGGAATGCAGAGGAAAAAGAAAAAGGAAATCCAGGATAGAATAGAAACATGGAAACCACACCAACGCAATATGGACGGTCACATGCGTCAAAAACGGCCTTTTTCATGTCAATGCAAAACGTACACGCTCGTGTCAATAAGGCCTAACTCAGAGGTGACTGATGTTACCCCCAAAATCCCACCCGCCTCTTTTTACGCTCATTATATTCAAAGGGTCTGGGATTCTGAGATGCAGTATGGGGAGCGGTTTGCCGGAGTCCTTACACTGGGGAGAAGATGGTCAATGGTACTTTTCTTTCCTTGACTAACAAAATTGAGGATCTGGAGCCAAAACTGGTTTGTTGTAACCCTATACACCCATCAGTTTGAGAAAAAACCTCCATGGGCCTCCATTTGAAATTGGAGTTAAACGTAGATAAAGCAAGGGCCCATAGGCTTCCATAGGTACTGTTTTGCGGATCTATAATATAGGCCTTAGGTCCAAGAGATAGACCAAAGTTAGAATGCGGAGGCAGAGAGACAATCAGTCTATTCTGAAATAAACACAATACAGATACAAATATGTGACTGACAGAAGTCAATGACACGTCACTGCCAAAGCACTATAGGCAGAAGACTTTGGTGAACTGTTTGCATATAATCCAGGAAAATCTCCCAAATATATATGGTGATGTGCCCATAGACTTTAATGGTCAAACATATACCTAAAGGGTGTATTTTTTACATAAATAAGGCCAGCATATGCCGATATCCCGCAGTCCCAACTGTATTAGGGCGGGTTCACACATAGCGGAATTTCACTTAAATTCCGCTGCGGACACTCCGCAGCGTTAATCCGCAGCGGAGCCGTTTCTCCATTGACTTTCACTTTAATTTAGCAGTGTTCGTTTACACGATGCGTACAATTCCGCTGCGGAGCATAGGCTGCGGAGCGGAATTTGGTGTCCGCAGCATGCTCTGTCTGTTGCGGAGCAGTGGCGGACTGGTTGCGGACTCATGGCGGAATTTCTCCATTGACTTCAATGGAGAGTCAAAATTCCGCAATGAAGTCCGCAGATCTTATGTGTGCTGCGGAGCGTATTGTTTTTACTACCATGACATTTCTTCATTCTGGCTGGACCTATGTATTTCTAGGTCTACAGCCAGACTGAGGAAGTCAATGGGGCTCCCGTAATGACGGGAGCGTTGCTAGGAGACGTCTGTAAATAGTCACTGTCCAGGGTGCTGAAAGAGTTACGCGATCGGCAGTAACTGTTTCTGCACCCGGGACAGTGACTACCGATCTCAATATACATGTATCTGTAAAAAAAAATATAAGTTCATACTTACCGAGAACTCCCTGCGTCTGTCTCCAGTCCGGCCTCCCAGGATGACGTTTCAGTGTAAGTGACGGCTGCAGCCAATCACAGGCCAAGCACAGGCTGCAGCGGTCACATGGACTGGAGCGTCATCCAGGGAGGTCGGGCCGGATGCCGAAAGAGGGACGCGTCACCAAGACAACGGGCGGTAAGTATGAATTTCTTTGACTTTCACTAGGGAAAGTGCTGTCCCTTCTCTCTATCCTGCACTGATAGGGAGAAGGGAAGCACTTTTCCTGCAGTCCGCAGCGGCCAGTCCGCATCAATTTTCTGCACATTTTGTGCAGATCCGCTGCAGAATCTGCAACGCAGATTCTGTGCGGCATTGATGCGGACAGTTGCGGAGGAATTCCGCCATGTGTGGTCATGCCCTTAAAAGACACAGTTGTTTGCGATATTAAATACAATTGTATACGGAAAAAAACCTTATACTGTGCAGTACAGTATATGTTTTTTTTTTTAACGGCAGTCAATAGCAGACATATACTACTGCATAAGGCATTAAAGGGGTAATCCGGTTACAACAAGTTGCCCCCTATCCGTAGGGTAGGGGTAACTTGCTAATTGGTGGGTGTCCGACAGCTGGGACTCCCACCATTTACATGAACTGGGGTCCCATACCCCCGTTTGAACGAATCAGCAGGTCGCTCATGCACACTGCCGCTCTATTCATTCTCTATGGGAGCGCCGGAGATAGTCCAGTACAGCGTTTGGCTATTTCCGGCGTTGCCATAGAGAATGAATGGAGCGGCAGTGTGCATGAGCGATCTGCCGCTCTGTTCAAATGGGGGTACTGGATCCCCGTTCGCGTAAACGGTGGGGGTCCCAGCTGTCGGACACCCACCGATCTGCAAGTCATCCTTGTAACTTGTTATAACCGGAATACCCCTTCAAGTTACATTCGTCTGTTCATACATTTGTCAGAACCATTTCAAATTAACATAAATAACAAACACGTTCATTTTTATTTTGGCTTAATTGTGATGTCACCAATGTGTAGGAAAAACTTACTGCATTGCCTTCACTTAGCGAGTTACTATTATACACATACCATATAGCCACTGACAATTAAATTACTGGTTTGACACTGCTACATCTGTATGTTAGCTTTTTTATTACCTTAAAATGGTCATTTAGATATATATTTATGGCTATTACTTGCTTACTTTTTCATACACGCTCACGTGTATATATATATATATATAATGTTATACCTTTATAAGTGACCCAGTGAAGCACCTTTCTGCAAATCTTTATTTTTAGCCCTCCAACCAGTTCACCACAATCTGATATTCTCTTTCTACTACCTCCCTTCATTCCCTCCCATTGCCCTTGACTCAGATACTTGTTCTTGGTTCTGCTGTGATGGTTAAAAGGAATATCTCGCTGCGTTCACTCCTCCCCTTGCGCAGAAACTCCTAATCATCACCTAAAGAGAGCAAAACTTCAAACAGCACAGCATTAAGGCGCAGATATTGCTGGAGTATTTGCAAGGTTCAAAACGAACCTCCCTGAAGCATACGGCAAATGTCTCACTTTGAATCTAGATCACACACCGCTCCGGAAATCTAATTTCAGACTTAGTTGCTAAATGTGTAACATCAGTCCCAATATTTGAAAGGTTACACAGCACAGCAGGTTTCATCAAAGTGTGATTAACACACTGCATTCCAGTAGAGGATTGAATGGCCTTCTTCTTCAATATACTTAGATACAAGCTTATTAAATTTAAATGATTCTGTATACACCTTGGTCAGGGGATCTGTCACACGTATACCTAATTACCTGAGACACTCCTAGTACAACCTCATCCAATAAATATGAGCCTGGACATGAAAATAGATCTGTTTCTAACACAGTCAAGACCTTGCCAACCAAAGCCGGTAAAGAAAAAAACATTAAAAAAAATAAAAAATGTATAATGATATATATTTTTAAAAATCAACTTCAACAACACACAATTGTGCAGCCACAAGTTGACTTTGTGAGCGATCCACTTTAATCAACTTCAATGTCAGATCGTCAGCCCAGTGTAAAAAATAGGGCATTCCCATGAATTATTAGGGCGGGTTCACACATGGCGGAATTGCACTTAAATTCCGCTGCGGACACTCCGCAGCGTTAATCCGCAGCGGAGCCGTTTCTACATTGACTTTCACTTTAATTTAGCAGTGTTCGTTTACACGATGCGTACAATTCCGCTGCGGAGCATAGGCTGCGGAGCGGAATTTGGTGTCCGCAGCATGCTCTGTCTGTTGCGGAGCAGTGGCGGACTCATGGCGGAATTTCTCCATTGACTTCAATGGAGATTCAAAGTTCCGCAATGAAGTCCGCAGCTGTCATGCACATGTCATGTGTGCTGCGGATGCGTCTTGCTTTTTTTACTTGACATTTCTTCATTCTGGCTGGACCTATGTATTTCTAGGTCTACAGCCAGACTGAGGAAGTCAATGGGGCTCCCGTAATGACGGGAGCGTTGCTAGGAGACGTCAGTAAATAGTCACTGTCCAGGGTGCTGAAAGAGTTACGCGATCGGCAGTAACTGTTTCTGCACCCGGGACAGTGACTACCGATCCCAATATACATGTATCTGTAAAAAAAAATGAAGTTCGTACTTACCGAGAACTCCCTGTTTCTGTCTCCAGTCCGGCCTCCCAGGATGACGTTTCAGTGTAAGTGACGGCTGCAGCCAATCACAGGCCAAGCACAGGCTGCAGCGGTCACATGGACTGGCGCGTCATCCAGGGAGGTCGGGCTGGATGCCGAAGGAGGGACGCGTCATAAAGACAACGGGCGGTAAGTATGAATTTCTTTTACTTTCACTAGGGAAAGTGCTGTCCCTTCTCTCTATCCTGCACTGATAGGGAGAAGGGAAGCACTTTTCCCGCAGTCCGCAGCAGCTAGTCCGCATCAATTTTCTGCACATTTTGTGCAGATCCGCAGCCGTAATCCGCAACCCGGATTAGGTGCGGCATTGATGCGGACAGTTGCGGAGGAATTCCGCCATGTGTGGTCATGCCCTTAGTGTGTATCACAGAGCAGTAGAACATTTAGCAGACGTTCCATGGCTAGCAGTCATCCGTGGGCATTTGCCAGTGATTTGCGAAAAAGATGCTCATCCCACTATTCTAGGTCAAAAACGACAAAACCTTCTGACGTAATGAGGCACTAAGGCTCTATAGGGACACAGCACAGCTACGTTTTTGGGATGTAGCTGGCTGAGTTTGTCAGATGTACTGTAGAAACACTGTGTTTGTTAGATGTAGCAGTGCTGAGTTATGACATATGTAGATGAGCGGACTTTGTCAGATATACCAGCACTGTGTTTTTCAGGTTTAGCAGTGCTGAGTTATGTCATATGTAGCTGAGCTGAGTTTGATACGTTTACAATAGAACTGCGGTTAAACTCACTGCAATATCAACACGGGGAATTAAAGAACAAATCCAGCTAGCTGATACATACATACATATATATATATATATATATATATATATATATATATATATATATATATATATATATATATATACACAGGAAAACACATCTTTCAATACTTTTCACTAGTTTTTATTACACCACATAACTATAATTTTTAGTTCCTGATTAACTTTTGCATTAAACCAGTGTTTTAAGATACTAAAAAACTAGAGCGTAATAATATTTGCACCACAGACATATAAAAAGCCTATATTACATACTGTAAACATAAAAGAGTATATACAATGTAAACAATACAAGCAGCGCAGATTAACAGACAATACAATAATCCCATACAAGGAAGTATTGAGGGCAATACAACGCAGATTTAACCTATTTCCAAGCGGAATCTGGGTTTTGGCCAATGCACTAAGCACAGGGCATTCATAGGCACGGACTCTTATTGTAACTGACAGATCCCATCTAGTACTTTTCTCCCTAGTTTGTGTCACACAGCATGTGACACAATTAAAGCCACGGGATTGTTTTCCCATCTGCCAGGGATGCCCGCTATGATATACACAGAGAAGACAACAGGACAAAGCCACAGAAGTTAAATCGCCTGTTGTAAGAATGTGACAAAATGTAACAGAGTAGAAGAAAATATCATCATCCTCATCCTCAGTGCTGCATCCCACAGCAATGCAAAATCAACTTGTCTATTAGGTCTGAGGGGGAGGCTGGAGGTGACAAGATGTCTTACCTTTGCTGGCTATTGAGCAGTAGGGACAGGCTGGAGAGGATCACCGGTAGTTGTGGTGGCAGCTGTAGCAGCAGTAGTTTTGTTTGTTGATGCTGTTCACCCAGATCTTGTTCCTTACTCAGCCCAGTCTCTGTCCTTTTCGTCCTCCAGGCAGCACAGCATGGGTTAACTCCTGAGCCCCACCCACAGAATATTAACATTTAAAAATTCTATGTAGTTATGAAGCACCGTCAGTTACTCATAAAAGGACGTGCAGGCTTTACCGCACCAATATTTACTATAAAAAATATACATATATATATATAAAAAAAGAAAAAATAGAATAAATCAAATGTAGAATTTCCACCGTAAAAAATCCAGTATGTCTCTCATGAACTAACTTTTACTATACAAATTGAAGTAACAGCCCCCCAAGTGGGCTCTGAGTGATGCTGTGAGCTGAAGCTCCTTTTTCTCTGTCCATCACCTGGCGCAGTACGCTTGCGTATCACATGAGACTCAAGTCTGAGCACCCCTAGTGCAAGGCTGTGAGAGAGGGAAAGTTAAAATGTTTACTCACGGAATTCTCTTCTGCTTCAGTCTTAAAGGCAGCAAAGCATGGGTTAACTCCCGAGTCCAACCCACAAGACCTGTAGCCACTGCAAGTAAGAACATAATTATTATTTACCTATAAATGACATCCCCTCCCATCACCCCCCCCCCTCCTTCTTGTTTTATTCTTCTTTCTCATGTTGCTCCATATACATGTTGGTATCAAGTCAGGACAGAGGAGGAATTACAGGCAGGATACATGTGTGTAGGTGAATGCTTTCCCTTACAGAGTCTCCCCTGAATATCACCGAAGAGTTTTACCTATATAAAGCAGCAGGATTGACAGAATGGGGGCTGCTTGCTCCTGTTTGCCGGGTGCCGTGGTGCCCAGCATTGTATTGTGCCTGGAAGGTTAGCAGGCTGAATGTTCATCCTCGCTCTCTGGAATTTTTTCCGAGGCTAGCTACCTCTAGTGGCCACCTAGAGCACACAGCCAGTCATTTACTATATTCTATCTCTCGTATTCTATTTTTACAAATGTGGGATACGAATAGAAATAACAACTCCGACAGAGATAAGCCCCGTAAGAACCAAGCCAATTGTGGCCTTAACCCCTTGGAGACACTGCCAATTTTAATTTTTTTAATTTTAGTTTTCCGTCGTCTCAATTCAAGAGCCATAACTTTTTATTTTTCTCATCGACATTGCTTTTCGCAGGACGAGTTGCCGTTTTTAAAGGCAACATTCAATGTACCATATAATGTACTGAGAAACTGAAAAACAATGGAATGGGGAAAAAACAGCAATACCGATATTGTTTTTGGGTTTAGTTTATACAGTGGTCACGGGGCAGTAAAAACAACAGGTTGCCTAGTTTGGACAAAACGGAAACTCTTTTGCTAAAGGGACCTTCCGTACCGCTATGGTCCTCGGCTTTCCCGTTTCGGTGGAAATCCTCTGCACTCAGATATTTGGGGGTACAAATAACTAAACAGCCAATTAAACTATATAGGCTTAACATATCCCAATATATCTAACAATTAGAGAAAAGATTAAACAGTTGGAAAAACTTCACTCTCTCCTACTTAAGATGACAGAGTTTCCCAAACTCCTATCTCCTACATACGTTTCCAATTTATTTGACACCAGCGGATGAAAAACTGATTAATTTTCTTTATAGGACTTTTATGGAGCGAGGGAAACCCTGTATAGCTTATCATATTTTACAGCAGCCGAGAGCTAATGGGGGGATTCATTTTCCTAGTATCAAACATTATAATTTGGCGCCGTTAATACGCTTTGTCTCTGACTAGCTTCATGATACTTCATGTTACATGTCCACTCCTCTTGACTCCAGTCTCTTCCCAGGCCAGTCACTAGTAGCTCTCCTACACCTTCCCTTTAACCAGCTATCTATCAGTGGAAAACGAGGAGTAACCATTTACTTTTTAACGCATGGCAAAATAGCAGACATGAATTTCAACTCTCACCTTGACTGTCTCTTCACCTGCCATTGATATGTAACCCTAACTTCCACAATGGCAACCCTCATGGCATCTTTCGTAGATGGCATGCAATGGGACTTACCTCAATAAGATACTTTGTTCATATGTTAGAGAAAAGGATGCTTACGCTGTCTGAACTACGGTTGAAATTTCCGGACATACCAATAGACCCCTTCCATTATTTACATGCCAGAAGCTATATCACAACTGTCTTAACGCAATTACCGAATCGGGAATGGAACCCGTATCTTTTCCAATGCTTCTCTAGACAAAACATACCTAAAGGTCAAATAACAAGGAATTATCAGTTCCTACACCTGCCACTGGACTATGCTATAACTCAAACGCCATTGACAAAATGGCAAATTGATGATCAATCGCTTACTTATCCGGTCATTTTGAAAGATTTGGAACAAGCTCATAAATTTCTTCCCTCGGCTCGATTTCTAGAAATCAGACTCAAAATAGCACATAGATCTTATTTAACTCCTCTTGTAGGCCATAGAATAGGTTTATATCCCACCGCTCAATGTTTTAAATGTCACGCCATGGATGCTAAACTTTATCATTGTCTTTGGGCCTGCCCTAATATTTAGATTTTTTTTGGTCCCGTATTTGCTCCCAAACGACTCAAAATCTCAAACTACACTCCTAACAGAGCACTGTGGGCAATTTGTGGTTAATTAGACCCAGTCCTACATAGATGTTCCCAGGGGGGATATAGACTACTACACTATGTGGCAGCAGCAGGTGTGAAGGCCATTTTACAAACCTGGCTACAAGACCAGGCCCCACCTTTTAAATTGTTTCTTAACAAATTTTCATATTTATTTAAGATGGATTGGATGGAGGCGTCCCTCCATAAAGAACTCCAACTTGAGAAGTTCTTTGCCACCTTTATATCACAGCTTTCACAGCGAATTTGGACGGATGTTAAAGATTGCTTTCAACACACTATCTGGTTTCAGGAACAGATACTTTTAGGATTCACACCAGTGTGAGGGTGTACAGGATTCTGGATTAATTTGGATGTTGGTGTGAGTCGTGCACTTTGCGTGTTCTCTTCTCTCGGACACCCTTACAGTGTTTACAATGGCGTGGGCGGAGATGGGCGATTGGCTTGCCCCCGTCCCACCTCTTTGCTCATGGTCGCATTAAGCTTTGTCTGAGAGTCAGGGAAGCATGGTCTTTACTTTTGAACGTTGCTGATGAGGCGGGAGATATCGTTCTGAAGACAGGCTAACTTGTTCATGTTTGTTTCCTCCCTTTCCTTCCCCTTCCCTCTTCTCCCCTGGATAATAATTCAAGATATTTTGACCCCTTGATGTGCACCCTGCAAGACCAGTAATCTAGTTGTAGCCACAACATGTCTCCCCCCCCCCCCCCATTAGATTTGTTTTTTTTTTGTAGTTGTGCCATATTTTTTTTATTTTCTTATAATGGATTTTATTTGTGCTTCGGGAAATGTTCAAAGTTTTGAATACTTAGAACCCAACCCTGATCTATATTTCCCCACAACTTTGTCTCTGACCTGTTTGGAGAGCTCCTTGGTCTCAGGTCCTTGGTGGTGTTGCAGAATCAGGAGCCTTTCAGAACAGATGTACAGTGAAGGAAATAAGTATTTGATCCCTTGCTGATTTTGTAAGTTTGCCCACTGTCAAAGACATGAACAGTCTAGAATTTTTAGGCTAGGTTAATTTTACCAGTGAGAGATAGATTATATATAAAAAAAAAAAACAGAAAATTACATTGTCAAAATTATATATATTTATTTGCGTTGTGCACAGAGAAATAAGTATTTGATCCCTTTGGCAAACAAGACTTAATACTTGGTGGCAAAACCCTTGTTGGCAAGCACAGCAGTCAGACGTTTTTGTAGTTGATGATGAGGTTTGCACACATGTTAGATGGAATTTTGGCCCACTCCTCTTTGCAGATCATCTGTAAATCATTAAGATTTCAAGGCTGTCGCTTGGCAACTCGGATCTTCAGCTCCCTCCATAAGTTTTTGATGGGATTAAGGTCTGGAGACTGACTAGGCCACTCCATGACCTTAATGTGCTTCTTTTTGAGCCACTCCTTTGTTGCCTTGGCTGTATGTTTTGGGTCATTGTCGTGCTGGAAGACCCAGCCACGAGCCATTTTTAATGTCCTGGTGGAGGGAAGGAGGTTGTCACTCAGGATTTGACGGTACATGGCTCCATCCATTCTCCCATTGATGCGGTGAAGTAGTCCTGTGCCCTTAGCAGAGAAACACCCCCAAAACATAATGTTTCCACCTCCATGCTTGAGTGTTCTTTGGGTCATAGGCAGCATTTCTCTTCCTCCAAACACGGCGAGTAGAGTTAATGCCAAAGAGCTCAATTTTAGTCTCATCTGACCACAGCACCTTCTCCCAATCACTCTCAGAATCATCCAGATGTTCATTTGCAAACTTCAGACGGGCCTGTACATGTTGCTTCTTGATCAGGGGGACCTTGCGGGCACTGCAGGATTTTAATCCATTACGGCGTAATGTGTTACCAATGGTTTTCTTGGTGACTGTGGTCCCTGCTGCCTTGAGATCATTAACAAGTTCCCCCCGTGTAGTTTTCGGCTGAGCTCTCATCTTCCTCAGGATCAAGGATACCCCACGAGGTGAGATTTTGCATGGAGCCCCAGATCGATGTCGATTGACAGTCATTTTGTATGTCTTCCATTTTCTTACTATTGCACCAACAGTTGTCTCCTTCTCACCCAGCGTCTTACTTATGGTTTTGTAGCCCATTCCAGCCTTGTGCAGGTCTATGATCTTGTCCCTGACATCCTTAGAAAGCTCTTTGGTCTTGCCCATGTTGTAGAGGTTAGAGTCAGACTGATTAATTGAGTCTGTGGACAGGAGTCTTTTATACAGGTGACCATTTAAGACCGCTGTCTTTAATGCAGGCACCAAGTTGATTTGGAGCGTGTAACTGGTCTGGAGGAGGCTGAACTCTTAATGGTTGGTAGGGGATCAAATACTTATTTCTCTGTGCATAATGCAAATAAATATATATAATTTTGACAATGTGTTTTTCTTTTTTTTTTTCATATAATCTATCTCTCACTGGTAAAATTAACCTAGCCTAAAAATTCTAGACTGTTCATGTCTTTGACAGTGGGCAAACTTACAAAATCAGCAAGGGATCAAATACTTATTTCCTTCACTGTATTTATACTGACATCATGTGACTGATCATGTGACACTTTGATTGCACACAGGGGGACCTTATTCTACTAATTATATGACTTCTGAATTTAATTGTTTTGACCAGAACTTATTTAAGGGTTTCATAGCAAAGGGCGGGAATAAATATGCACTCACAACTGTTAAATTTTTAGTTATTTCTTTTTTATTAATTTTTTTCGTTCTACTGTAAGAAGTTGGACTATTTTGTCAGGTCCATTACATTCAGGTCGTAATGCAAGAAAACAGGAAAAACACTAAAGTGGTAAATACTTTTGCATGGCACTACAGCTCAGTCCCAGTCAAGTAAATTTGCAGACCTGCAATACCAGACACAGCCCATGGACGAGAGTGGCGCTGTTTATGGAAGAAAGAGGCCATGCTTTTCTAATCTTATACAACCTTTTCAACCACTATCATACAAATAATATACTTGTACAAGTAATTTTAGAAAATATTCCTATGGATGTTACCAATACTTGTGTGAGGTATCATATGAGAAATCCATATATGTGGTATAACTTTGATATTTTTTCAGCTTTTGCCTATTGTAGTCAAAGGGAAGGAAACAAAAAATACCCGAGTTAGGACATGCCATGGTCTAGAAAACACAACATAATCATAGGGAAGATTTCTGCATGATATATAGTTAGTGTAGGTCGAAATGTGCTGTAATTGTAAGGACAGAATCTATAGCACATGGGTTTATTTTATTGACAGGGACATATCATCCCCTAGGGCATCAGTACACTAAGAGCTGCGTCCAGTCATGGAGATACAAGTGAATCTGTATGCAAACGAAATGATTAGAAGGTTAATTTGGGAATTGTATATTTATAAAGGAAGAAATCAAATTCACACTGTATGTTTGTAATTTACAACTTACATAAGAAAATAATAATAATAATTTAAAAAAATATGATATTTTGAAGCTATGGTATACAGTAATATCATTATAAAAAAATCTGGAGTGCTGTGTGTTACATACTAGTCCTTCTCAATGAATTAGAATATCATCAAAATTATTTCAGTAATTCAATTAAAAAAGTGAAACTCATATATTATATAGATTCATTACACACAGAGTGATCTATTTCCAGCATTTTTTTCTTTTAATGTTGATGATTATGGTAACAGTAAATGAAACACAAAAATGAGTCTCTCTGAAAATTTGAATATTATAAAAGCCCAATTTCAAAACTGAATTTTAATACCGAAATGTTGGCCTACTGAAAAGTATGTACAGTATATTCATTAACTGTTAGCCATAATCTTCAACATTAAAAGAAAAAAATTCTGGAAATAGATCCCTCTGTGTGTAATGAATCTATATAATATATGAGTTTCACTTTTTGAATTGAATTACTGAAATAAATTAACTTTTTGATGATATTCTAATTCATTGAGAAGGACTAGTAAGCCTTTCAGTGCAGTTCATACATACCATGATATAAGACAATGGAAATGACACATATTTAATAAAGCTGGCCATAAATAGAAGAACTTGTATTCCCCCTATCGTCCATAAACCACTGTGTTCCAAAGTATCCCAAAAAAGGTTGATAATAACAATGCAAATTACATTGTAGAACCAATATCCTACGTCCCATGTTCATGGAACACAATAACAACCAACAGAGTTTTCCCATGAATAACATTTGCCACCACAGCATGCTCACTTGGCTATTGACATATATTTTATAGATATGTATGGATCGGGTCATGTGCACGCTCAACCATTATTCCAAACAACAACTGCCCACCATGGTCGTCCACAGGAGAAGGAACTAGCAGTCTCAGTCTTGGTCAGATTCACAGTATATTTCCACAATCCCTCGAACACTAGTTATGTACAGAGCGAGGTTGTTTGCAAACAACGTGGATCTGCTCAGCTCCTGCTCTTTCCAGATCCTGCCTCATGTAGTGCTAGGATCCCTGCAAGACAAAACCTAATAAATAGAACCTTTACATAAGGTTTTACTCTTGGTGAAGACACAAAGTACCTTCACTGATATACAGGGTGGGCCATTTATATGGATACACCTAAATAAAATGGGAATGGTTGGTGATATTAACTTCCTGTTTGTGGCACATTAGTATATGGGAGGGGGGAAACTTTTCAAGCTGGGTGTTGACCATGGCGGCCATTTTGAAGTCGGCCATTTTGTATCCAACTTTAGTTTTTTCAATGGGAAGAGGGTCATGTGAAACATCAAACTTATCGAGAATTTCACAAGAAAAACATTGGTGTGCTTAGTTTTAACGTTACTTTATTCTTTCATGAGTTATTTACAAGTTTCTGACCACTTATAAAATGTGTTCAAAGTGGTCAGAAACTTGTAAATAACTCATGAAAGAATAAAGTAACGTTAAAACCAAGCACACCATTGTTTTTCTTGTCAAACTCTCGATAAGTTTGATGTGTCACATGACCCTCTTCCCATTGAAAAAACTAAAGTTGGATACAAAATGGCCGACTTCAAAATGGCCGCCATGGTCAACACCCAGCTTGAAAAGTTTCCCCCCTCCCATATACTAATGTGCCACAAACAGGAAGTTAATATCACCAACCATTACCATTTTATTTAGGTGTATCCATATAAATGGCCCACCCTGTAGTGAATATATTTCACAGCACTCAATGTTACTGCTCAATAATGATCGCTGGTATCTGCAGAGGAATTAAAATGGTTTTGAAGGACCGAAACGTCCAGTAGATCTATTACTGGACCCCTAACGGACTAACGCTTCAATGGACTAACCATATATGTGACTAATTCGAAGTGTGCTTTCATTTGTGAATGTTCTCACTTAGTCTTGGACGCGTTATTGAGAATACAGTGGAATTTATTTGCAGAGTTGATGGACCTTATTGGGTCTTTCACTGGCACCCATCACTAAGGAGCGGAGTGCCGAACACACTTTGATCTAGGGAATATGCTGTTTACATTTGTCCTAAATAATTCATCATTTTATTACTGGAAACAGACAGAGTGATTAGAAAAAGAACCAATAGTGTATTTCTCCTCCATTACCACTGACTGAAGCAGAAGAGGACAATCTACAGTGAACTTTCTGAATACTAGAGAAGGAGACACCTTGACACTCTGAAACATGAATGTTATTAGATAGGATACGGAAATTTCAGTTAAGCGTTCAGTGGCAATTCCAGTCTTTAAGAAATCAAAGAGAACACATAGACCTTGGAAGCAGTTTAAAAGAAACTATGAAGCAAGGGGTCAGCTTTGAAGCTCTCAGGGTCGCCTTGTTATTAGTTCTTGTCATAACTGCATATTTCAAAATGGACGAAGTGTCTTACTGCATTTGATAGAAATATTATAATATTTGTCAGTAGACTTTGTTCATGTCAATTATTGCAAGTGTACATGCCACTACTGTCAGAGAATGCTATACACGAGATAACGTCTAAGGTCTCATGCACACGACCGTAATAGTTTTTACTGTCCGCAAATACGGATCCAACGGCTACGGATACATATCCATAGCCGTCCGCATAGACTTCTATGGGCGAGTCGATGCCGCAATAGCGGACAACAATAGGACATGTTCTATTTTTTGCAGATCATATCTATGGCCCGAACACACATCCGTAAATATACGGAAAGGTGTCCGTGGCCAATGGAAAATAATGGGTCTTCTATTTCATCCGTATGGATGAATGGATTCCGTAACTACAGATGAAAATGACGGTTGTGTGCATGGGGCCTAAGTGTATGGAACAAGTGGGTGTTGGTGATCCCGGTTGCCGAGGGTGTGGAGATACAGAGATGTGTGAGTTCTTTTGTTGTTAGTGGGGATGTCTCCTATACTCAATTTAGTTTCATTGATTTAAATCTGTAAAAGATAAATAATGTGTGTGTTCTTTTTGTAAATGTTGCATTCACTTATTTTTTATTTTTTAAAACTTCACTGGGGCAGCCATAATGGAGGTTTCCTTCCTGTATTGTATGTATGGACAGTGTAGCAGGGTGTATGCTTTATGGCAGTTGCAATGAATAGGAGTTAATGAACAGAGAAATGTCATAGTGGATATGTTCACACGCTTAACAAAAAACATCTGAAAATACGGAGCTCTTTTCAAGGGATAACAGCTCATAATTTTCAGCCGTTTTTTAATCAAACTAACAATTTTCACTGCGTTTTTACGGCCGTTTTTATAGAGTCAATGAAAAATGGCTGAAGAAGTGACATGCACTTCTTTTTATGAGGCTTTTTATTACGTGGCCGTTTTTAAAACGCCTAGTGGGAACGGAACGCCATTTTTCCCATTGAAATCAATGGGCCGATGTTTGGAGGCGTTCAGCCCCCACATTTTTAGCCACTTTTCGGGGTGTTTACGGCCCGAAAAATTGCTGAAAATAGCCCGTGTGAACATACCCTAACAATTAGATTGTGCGGAAGCATGGCAGAGTTGCATTGTATTTTTGCAGCATATTTTTTTACAGTGTATGCCTATGGGAAAAATATTCTGCAACTCAGATTTCTCTAGTGCTTGCATTGCGGAATATTTTTCCCATTGACATACATTATAAAGTGTTACAAAATACAATGCAAGTACACCACATGTGAGCGTACCCCTACAGTCTCCAGAAAGTGATGGAGTACAGCCCCTCCCCAGAAGTCAGGAAATGTCAGCAGAGCTGCATACAGAGCTTTATATGTGGGTATAGGTATCCTGCCTTATCGGACCTTCCAGCAGTACAATACAGCTGTCATTAACTTCCCTCTAATGATAATAAGATAACTCTGCATTTCATGTTCCAATTTACACAGCAAAGCCAGCAAGTGAGATACAGACAACAGGAAATGTCAGCCTATGTGTCTGCCTTTGTGAAAACTAGAATATTTCAAGATTTGTAAAAATTAAAAGGCACCACCAAAAATGTTCTAAAAATAGGTTTATACTAAAAACCTGAATGAAATAATCAAATTTTTGATGATTCCTTCAATTTAGGCCACATGCACACGACCCTAAAAAATTTCCGTAATTGCAGACTGTAATACGGACACGCACGATTCTATTGGCCGCGGACACCTTTCCGTATAGCTACAGATAGGTGTCCGTGCCGTAGAACCGTTCCGGGAATTATGAAGCATGTCCTACTTTTCGTTTTTTACGGCCCGTGCTCCCACACTTTGGTAATGTTTTTGTAGGACTTACTGACACAGTACTGAGTGATCTCGCGAGATCACGCTGTGCTGTGATTAAGTCTCACACAACCTTTACCGAAGTTTTGGGAGTGTGAATAGACATTGCGTCCTGGCTGGAGGTGATGTCTATTCACTCTCAAGACACTTCAGTAAAGTTAATGTGAGTGTATGTGACAGCACAGCATGATCTCGCGGGATCACGCTGTGCTGAGTACAAATGGACATGAATGGAGAGCAGCATATGACACTGATTGGTCAGCGTCATACACTCCTCTTTACAACGCCCACTTGGTCAAAAGGTAAAAAACGCCCAGTTGGGCATTAAGAAACTAATTAGCATAAATCTAAAATTGCTCATAACTTCCTAAAAAATTATCGTTTTTAAAAATAAAAAACACTTATAATCTGGTGATAGATCCTCTTTAAAGGGATCCTGTCATCACCATCTTACCTTATAAAACGTCCTGACCCTGTAGTGGCCGCAGCTGTCCATAGTTGATTGATGTGTTCTTCTCTCCTCACGTCCTCCTCTTGCCCGAAATATTATCCTTGAAAGTTTTACCGCCATTTATGGTAATTAAATTTAGCTTAGTGACGCACGATCTTAACTCCGCCCACGTACGCCGCCCGTACAACACTAAATGCCGAAATCGCATTTCAGATCTCGCGCATGCGTGCCTCACCACCCTTCCCTGCTTCATTCATCCTGAAATTTTTAACTGCGCATGCGCCACGCGTGTACACACCCCCTTTCGTCGTCGTATGTTATACAGCATAACTGTCAATTGTCAATGAGCAAGCGCGGGATTTCATGTGCAGTGCAGTGAGGAGCTGTCAATCAAAAACAAGGAGGCGGAGCCAGCTCTGAAGCGCCGGAGGAATGAAAACCTGACTCTTTTCAAGTGAAGATTTGACGCTTTTGTGCTCATTTGCATACGGCGCGGGACCACTGAAAACCGGAATACTGAAGGTACAGAGCCGACTTTTAACATATTTATAGGTTAGCTAACAATGATTTTTCACCCATTTTCACAAGGTATTGCTGGCTTGATACCGAAAATGCTGGTGACAGGTTCCCTTTAAGTTTACACTACCGTCATCTTCCGTCAGAGGAAGAGATGACCGAAAGTCCAAACGGAAAGCATCGCTTCCGTTTGATTTACCATTGATTTCAATAGTAATTCTTTTGTTTCAGTTGGATTCCGTTTGTCTCCGTTCACTAGTTTTCCGTTTTTTTCCCCTTAAGAAAAAGTGCTGCAGACTGTGAATACAATTGTATCCAGTCTAGACAATGCTCTGTGAGCTAAATAGTCTGCACTGCAGAATGATACATTGAAACAAACTAGCAGATAGATGTGTGCAGCTACTGCTGATGTATTTAGCTCATAGACAATTGTCTAGACTAGATAAAATTGTTTATAAAATCCATAAGGCCAGGATCACATATACAGTTTTTGGCTCAGTTTTTTTTACCCAAACACAGAAGTGGACACAAAGAAAGGAGATGAATCAGTCTTTTCTTTATACCTTTCCATCCTATTGGATCTAATTCTGACTTTGGCTCAAAAAACTGCCACAAAAACTGCAATGAAAACTGTGTGTGTGTGAACCTGGCTTAAAGAGGCTCTGTCACCAGATTTTGCAACCCCTATCTCCTATTGCAGCAGATCGGCGCTGCAATGTAGATTACAGTAAAGTTTTTTTTTTAAAACGAGCATTTTTGGCCAAGTTATGACCATTTTTATATTTATTTAAATGAGGCTTTCTAAAGTACAACTGGGCGTGTTTAAAGTTATGTACAAGTGGGCGTGTATTGTGTATGTACATCTGGGCGTTTTTACTTCTTTTACTAGCTGGGCGTTGTGAATAGAAGCGTATGATGCTGATGAATCAGCATCATCCACTTCTCTTCACAACGCCCAGCTTCTGGCAGTGCACAGACACACAGCGTGTTCTCGAGAGATCATGCTGTGACGTCACTTCCTGCCCCAGGTCCTGCATCGTGTCGGACGAGCGAGGGCACATCGGCACCAGTTGATTCTGCAGCAGCATCAGCGTTTGCAGGTAAGTAGCTACATCGACTTACCTGCAAACGCCGATGCTGCTGCAGAATCAAATGTAGCCTCTGGTGCCGATGTGTCCTCGCTCGTCCGACACGATGCAGGACCTGGGGAAGGAAGTGACGTCACAGCGTGATCTCTCGAGAACACGCTGTGTGTCTGTGCACTGCCAGAAGCTGGGTGGTAACGAAGAGAAGTGGATGATGCTGATTCGGCAGCATCATACACTCCCATTCACAACGCCCAGCTAGTAAAAGAAGTAAAAACGCCCAGATGTAACACACACAATACACGCCCAGATGTACATACACAATACACGCCCAGTTGTACTTTTACTTTAAACACGCCCAGTTGTACTTTAGAAAGCCTCATTTGCATAAATATAAAAATGGTCATAACTTGGTCAAAAATGCTCGTTTTAAAAAAAAAAAAAACGTTACTCTTATCTACATTGCAGTGCCGATCTGCTGCAATAGGAGATAGGGGTTGCAAAATCTGGTGACAGAGCCTCTTTAGGGTCTATTCACATGGGTTAGTCAAATCATGTTTTTTTTGCAGTCATTTTAGCTAATCAAGGCAAAATGCTACCGTTTTGCTGTGACTTTGCAGTGATCGCTGCAAAAAGCTCAATTAGACTTCACTGTGTGAATTTACCCATTGGAAATCCAGTTAAAGGCAACACTTGAGCAACTTCCGTGTACACACAATCTAAATTTCCATGTTAGATCTTCATATTACAGTATGTGCCCAATACACCAATAAGCAGAGAAGCTGCTAGCAGGCAACTATATGATGCTGATATGAAAGATTGATGTTCTGACTGCCTCTGCACACACAACACGTCACATTTCTAAAATTCTACATCATGCATTTCCCCATGTATCCAGATATATATTAACAATTTATCAATGTCATCCACCTAAAGCTTTAGAAACCCATAAATACAATATATAAAGTGTACATATATTAATACTAAATGTTGAAATATTGTAGAGGAATTGATTTTTTCTTTATTGGGTATATAAATGATATACATATATATTATTTGCCATGCTTTTTCATTGACTTCATCTTACCTTTCACAGGTTCACTTATCATTATACATATAGTGCATTTTTATGGAATTATTAGATATATTTTCAGATTAGCATGCTGACAGCAACAGACAAAAAAAACATTGTGTAATGTGTAGGTTAATTTTAAAGAGGCTCTGTCACCAGTTTATAAGTGCCCTATCTCCTACCTAATCTGATAGTCTATGTAATGTAGATAACAAAAGTTGTTGTTTTTTTTTTTTTAAAAAAACGTTATGACTATTTTTCTTTTTATGCTAATTTTTAATGCCCAACTTGGCGTTTTTTTTTCTTTTGAGCAAGTGGGCGTTGTAAAGAGAAGTGTATGATGCTGACCAACCTACATGTTATAACCTACATGTTATATGTTTTTATGCTGATTTTTTATGTCAATTCCAGTACATATTGCTTAATGTAGGAATATATATTGAGAGATTATAAAGAAAAGTCCAAATAAAAACTGATAATTTAATGTGACCTGTATAGAATCAAATTAATGTCACTGTTAATGTCTGTGATAAGCCCAAAGTGCTGATTCATTGGTTCTACGTACAGAGTTACAAGTAACTAGTATCATTGCATGTCATTTCCAGACCTGTGTGTCTTCTGATGTCTGCAGGCACCCGCTCTGTAGACCTTTGATTAAAACTGGAAGTGGCATGTTTGCGTGAATGTGTGCTTGTAGTTGTACAAGAATATGACACAAGTTCACCTGCCACTGCTCCGTTTAGAGGACCCACAAAAGCGAGTATTTTTTTAGAAAGGTGATTTAAATATGTGATTTATAAAAATCTTCAATATAAAAATATAGAGAACGTTTTAAAAAACATATTGTGTACCCAACATATAAGAAAGAGATAGTTATTTGAATCCCAATTTGGCTAAATTCAGATTAAAGACAACAGATGATAAAGGATGATAGAGATTAGTGCCTGAAACAAGTAGTAGCATATCGCTAGGATATGCCTTCACTTGATAATCGGTTGGAGTCTGACTGTTTGGACCGTCACCAGTTGCTACAATGAAAGGGCAATGGTGTTCTGAAAACCCAGTGCCACAACGCTCGCGCTAGCAGGGCCTTCCACGGACCCCCTCAGGCTGCCACATCATGCTCCGGCACACAAGGTCCTGACGCAGGGCAGTGTCAGAACGTTTTGTGCTGCATCGCATATAATGATCTGGCACTGCCCGATGTCAGGACCTTGTATGTGCCATGGCACAGCTAGATGTGGCAGCCTGAGGAGATCTGGGGAACGCCTCCTGTGGACAAGAGAAGAGCAGTGTAAACATTTAAAGGAAAAAAAAATGGTGTCTAATTTGAGAGGTCCGATTTGCAGTGGGGGTACGATTTTGTAATATGGGGGTCTGATCAGTGGGGGGAATGGGACCTGGCACACTCTTGGTACGCCCCTGTGTGGACCACAACGTCTCTTTCTGAAATGTTCCTTGTACACCACTCCTATCCAGGTGCTGATCTGGTGCTGCAACTCTACCCCATTTACTTTAGTTCTTGTAATCGGCAAAGACCCTGCAGTTGAAACCTCACTGAGGAGTGAAATGCCATCACGTTTAAAACAATAAAATAATAACACTTTTAACATTTCAAAAGTCTTAGATATTAAAATGAAAATGTTTAAGGATGGCAATTTGTCGGCAGAATTTTGCAAACTTCTTTGACGTATAGGCGTTCACTTGTGACATAAGGTGAAGGGATATATAGGACGTATTGCCCATGATCCCTGTAAGTGATTGACAAAGCCTCTACTTACAGAAAGTCTACCATCTTGGGATATGCACTTAAGCACTTATAAAAAGGATTCTACGTGCCTGACAGATGCTTCCCTGAATGATTCTGCAAGGGGAAACTATTTGCCTGAAAGTGAACAAAAGCATCTCTCGGGAGAGCGGGGCTTTCATGGAAAGGCGTACTATACATATACATAATGCACTGTGTAGTAAAACAAATAAAATATAGTCAAGTACTGATGACATTGACCTTTTACTATCATCATATACAAAACATAATGAATACTTTTGTGTATGTTCCAAAGAACAGGAGTCCTCTTTCGACTTTCAGTGTGACACCTATTGTTTATCCATTGTTGCGCAGCTTTACTGCAGAAATAGTAACTGCTATTAAAAAACATAATACACATTATGATTAGAGATGAGCGAATCAAGTCTATACAAATTGAATTTGGTTCAAATTTTCCAAAAGTTTCTGATTTGGCGAAATGCAAAACTTTTGGGGTTAAAGGGGCACAAATTGCTGCAAAATGGCGGCCGAAGAACAAGGATCACATGAACTTGAAAGGGCTTCCCCGTAATGCCTTGCAAGCCACCTTTCCAAAAGGCACTGCAGTTATTTACCCATACCCAAAGATGTTGCTGTCACTTTAATGACCTTAAAAGGGATTGGACACAGTCCTAGAAGACATCAGACAGTCAGACTCTAGTTTTCAAGGCATTCTGGGCACTTGTGATTCATGACTAATTTATTCGGACAGAGTCAAATCAGACGGCCAAAAATAATTTTAGGAAATTCGCTCATCTCTAATTATGATGAAGAAACATCTTCAGATTTTGTATTGTTATGGGTTAAATATTCTTTGTTTTCTGGATATGCCTAGAAATGAATGTGGTTATGCCCCATTAATCTTGTACAGCAGACATCAGTAGACATACAGCACATCCCTACTATAAATAACTATGAAATGATAACTATTTCCTACACGTAAGGTAAACAGCAATACACAGGAGGATGCCTGAACTATCTGACCCTATAAACTGACCCTGACCATTGATCTGTGCATTTTTTAAGTTGACCATAGACTTAATGATAATCTCCAACAATCCAACCAATTTTACGATTGTTAACAATAATCGTTGCGTTTGCTGAAGCAAAAACAATTAAGTCCAACCATACAATCGTTACAGCGTCCTTGCTTAGAAATCTTCTCAGTAGTGATCAATCGTAGAGGGTTTTTTTTCACTATCGCTGACAAAATGCTTAGACTAAGTGTATTGCAGGAAATATATTTGTATTTGTGGTCCGATACCGTTGAGCATTCAATAAAATAAAAAAAAATAAAAAAATCTGAACATTCTTCGGATCATGGTTTTGTCTATGGTCAGGTTTTGTCATCTCTGCTTCTTTCAATCATGTGCAGAATCATTTTACCAGATACAGTATCTGTTCCTTCTGTTAATTGTACATGATTATTGTTGTTAGGCAGGGGACGTAATGTCAGGCAGAGGCGGTCATGGAGGCCCGCCATGACAAGTGTTGAAATGGGGGTAAAGAGTTAAATAAAGGGTTGTTGTTAGTATAGGGGAGGAATGTAAATATAGAGGGGCTTAGGAAGACGTCGGTGTTAGGTAAGGTAGGCTAAAGGGAGGGGTTAGAATAGGGAGGTAGCTTAGGGAGGGGTTAGGTGGTACCTTATATAAGGAGTGAACCCCCTTAAAATGATCTTTCGTTGACCTTCACTAATTGGATCCAATTCTTTTTGTAGTTTAAGCTCAGAACTATATGTACAATGTCCATGTCTTTCATACCACAATAATGTATAAATGCTACAAATATTTTTTTAATATTTGCATAGTTTTATAATAAAAATATATATTGTACAGTTTTTAAAAATTTAGCCCAGTTGATTTTTTAATGCAGATACTGAAAATAATTCCTCTTTTAATATGACCCAATTCTTAAGAACACCTCATTCAAACACATGATAGAATTTATTTTGCCAAAATAGCACCTTTCGAATCACCCACATGTTCTGAGCAAACGTTTTCAGACAGTACAGTAAAATAAAAAAAACACAAAATTTCCCATTAGAACAGACAGTATCTCATCCCAATTGTAGTCATATCAATCTACGTGCCTCTTATGCCGCTATTGTATTCAAATGTCTCATTCCCTTAAACATATAATTTAAAACCCATCTATTCACAAACAGGATCCCACTCAACCAAATTAGAATTTTTCTACAAACATAAATTAAATATTTATAGTGTTTATGGACATCACATGGCTAGCAAATCTAAGTTGAACTATTTTGCTCAATTTTTAATTTAAAGCGTATCTGCACTTTCGCGGTTGTGGCTGTTACACAACCGGAGATATGGCTATTTGAAGTGATCCCCCTTCCCTGGAGCATGCCTGGAGCTGAAGACGGAATAGCCATAGCAACAGACGGTGGAGGACGAAATTGTGGGGCCCTGAAATAGAACAAACAGGTAATTTCAAATAGATTTTTAACATTAAAAATAAACAAATGTTCTGATAAAGCTATTTAATAAAGTTCATACATTTTCAAATACAATGCATATCCGTCATAAAAAAGACAGTGCAGTTACTCTTAAATTATAATTAATTATTATACATTTTTGGGCTACAACATATTCTGATGATTTTTTTTTTTCACAATGGTTGCTATTCCTAGTAGGGCTTGCAGCCTAATTTTATTATCTATACAACACATGTAAATACACACTTTAGAGCAGGAGTACAGCTTGGAGGGGGGCTGTTTGGAAATGTACCCCAGTTGCTGAATCCCTCGGGGACGCCCATAAGCCAATCTGCCCTGGCCAGACTATTAAGATAAAGGACAGTAAAATTAATATTTGCCCCAGGTGAAGAAAAGTCTAGTTATGCCTGTGTTCTAGGGCCAGAATTTTTACAAGCCGATTAACTTCAGTTTATCATAGGAGTAGAAAAACTAAATGAAAAAGCCCTCAGGAACACATGAGAATATGCAAAGTCGATGTAGGTTTTATATTGGTGTTACTCAATGCTGCAAGACAACAGTACTACTTAAGCTAGGTTTATATCTGCACTGAGGCTGGGTTCACACACCCTATTTACGGACGTAATTTGGGCATTTTAACCTCGAATTACGTCCGAAAATACGGCTTCAAAGCGCCTGCAAACATCTGCCCATTCATTGAATGGGTTTTACGATGTACGATGTACGATGTACTGTCAAAATTGGAGACATTTTCCATTGACTCCATAGAAAAACAGCTCCAATTACGTCCATAGTGGACGCAGAGAAAAACGCCTGCACTTGCCATTACGTCTGAAATTCAGGAGCTGTTTTCTCCTGAAAACAGCTCCGTAATTTCAGGCATATCAGACGTGTACGTGTGAACATACCCTAAGAATTGTTTTTTTCTGTTCTGTTATAGGAACAGAAAATGGAATTCAATGCTCTAACGGATCCGCCACATGATAAGAAAAATAGCGCCGCCTGATGGTCCCCAATGACTCATATAGGATTCTGTTAAGTTCCGCCTTGGTGTCCATCATTTTACCAGAAAAAATAACGCAGCATGCTATTTTTACAGAATCTGCTACAAAGACTCTTAACGGAACCTCTGGCGCATGTGTGAACTTACTGCTATTCCTCACGTGCAAACACATGACAGCATGGCTGTTTCCGTACTCTCGGCCACCTTGCTACTGAGTTGCCGCCTCTCCAGACACCGACAGGATTTGGGGCCCTCGGGTTCTTGAGATAGGTGCAGGTCCCAAAGCTGTTATAGCTGTTCCGTGGGACCATAACAGGTCATCCACTGGCACCTAATTTTTAATATACTGAGTGTCATAACATAACATTATTGGATCTTGTGTGCGCAAAACCGGGTGCAAAAATGCAAAGATAGCAACTGCACCATTTTATTCTTTTATCTTCTAATTGTGTAATCCCATCTGAAAATTGGAAGAATGGTAAATAGGTAGTGCACAGTTTGATCGATGACTACCAGTGCGTATGAAATTCTTAGCATAGATTTTGCAGCTATCAAAAATATTGCGTCCAAATACACCAACTGATATCAACCTAGTCATAAAAAACATAATGCCATAAATACCCTTTATGTAGCAAATACAATAACTCAAACAAAGGTGACTGTAAAGTAACTTTAAAAAAAAAAAGAAGCAGAAACTGTCATGAAAAGAAACGTAGAAAATTGACATAGAGTAGCCTTCAATGGTATAAAAGAACGAAGATCAATTCAGTACAGACCAACAGTCTATTAAGGAAAGCAAAGAAAGGATGACAAATAGAATCATTGCTTTCAAAAGAAAGAAACACTCTAATTCATCACTCGAACCTCTAGGGTACATAACAACCAAAGTGTAAATTCAAAATTTGTATTTTTGTTCAAAAGAGAAATTCTTTTTAAAGGTTTTATGACCTTGAAGCTCTTGATGTGTGGTCAAATTGTTTGTTGGGAAGTTCTATTTTGTGCTATCAATGACATAAAATGGAGACTGTGTTTTTATGTTTCCTCACATAAGCTTGAAGTCATGCACAAGAAAGACGTCAGATAGCAAACTGCTTTAAAACTTTTAAAAAATTTACAATCAAGATGTCTACATATCATATAAATATTTGTATAATTGTATCTAATTGTCCACCAAGTCTATGCCATAGTGCAGAGCAGCTTAACCCAAAACCTGAAGTGGATTAAAGAAGAGAAGTTTAAGGCCTCATGCACACGACCGTAGCCGTATGCACGGCCGTGATTTTCGGGTCGGCCGGTTGCGGACTGTCAGCCGCAGGCCGCCCGCAAATCGCGGGACATGCACATGGCCGCCGCCATTGTTTTCAATGAGACCGGACCCCAGAACACGGCCGTAATAAGACATGCCCGTTCTTTCTGCGGTCCGGGCTCCCGGGCCGTGCAAAGACCGCAAAAACTACGGTCGTGTGCATGGCCCCATAGAAAAGAATGGGGCCGCAATTCTCCCGTGGATTTTCGGGGGAATTGCGGCCGCAAAAACACGTTCGTGTGCATGGGGCCTAAGTCTTTCCCTTCTACTTTCCTCTCTTATGAGCCACTTCTGGTTGGCTAAAAATCCACCAAACTGCGTTGTGTGAACATGATCTAGAAAAGGCCACATTTGTTGGCCTTAGGGAGCCATAGGCCTATTTTTTTTATCAAACATATTCTCTCAGCATTTTTTATTTTTTACTTTTGGCTTTGACTGATATACATTAATATGCCTTTTTCTAACATGATTAAATACTTGTTGTAATAAGCCATTTTGCACCAAATTGAAAGAGAATCTATTGTCAAAAGCTGACCTATTCTTTAAATGATCGCTAAATTTTCAACAAACTTTGTATAAATCAATAGTACAAGCGTATATAAGAAACTTTGTAATATATTTTATTAGAGAAAAGTGACTTTTTTCTCCACTTATCGGGCCCCCCCTCAACTGTTCACTCACTCTGAATTTACTGATTTCTCTGTATTAAGAGAAGATGGACTATCAGACGACAAAATGGATCAGGTTACACCTGCCCAAAGAAAACTATGGAGAGGGGAGGGTGAGGAGGAAGTAGGAGCAGAGTGAGAGAGTAGCAGACATCTCAGATACACTGCTCAATACTGCTGTATAATCTCCTCCATGCTGCTGCTTCTATGGTGTGACAGATAAAGATATGAGCACAGGATTCTCCTCTATGTGTGCTGTGTATAGAAGACCTGATAGGCTCCGCCCAGTAGCTCAGAGAAAACGGAGAGTTAGAGAGATATTGCCTGCAGAGGGGATCATTGCTAGAAAAAAAATTCAGAATACAAGTCACATAATGGCCAGAAACAATGTTATTCCTCATGTACACATATATGTCAGCTTATTCTGAAAAGTCCCCTGAAAGATTAGGCACGCAATAATTCAATTTAAAACGTGATTTTTTTATTTCAATATTTTAACAGTAAGTAAAAAAAACACGCAATCATTCAAGATATTAATGACCGACAAGACAAAATAGATATAATGATAAAGCATATATAGACTATCATATTATATTCATGCATTACATAAAAAACCCAATAAAGAAGCCGTTTATGAGAAAACGTTGGGGCATCTGGGACTGGAGCATTTAAAAGTGCTTTCTAAGTCTAAGGTATCTGAGGTATCTCAACATGAGTCAATGACCAGGCTGTATTAAAAACCCTAATCCAGAAGCTAGCGGCATTTGGGACAGTGCCACAATTTGTCACTTAGTTCTATCTATTCCACATCCCCTAAAACCATGAAGGGATGCTTGAGGACATTTTTGCCCACATCTAATAGAGAAGCGAGTGAATGTAATGTATATGTACTGATAGCTTTAAATCTTTGTTCACAATGCTTTATTGTATCAAAATACCTCATAAGCACTAATGTCATTGTAATCTCTCTGACATATGTCACCTCTCATCGGACAGAAAGTCATCAGACAGTATGTAGATAAACAATGTTAAAGCAACATAATGTTCGTGCAAAGCTGGTGATACAGTGATCTAGATTTTTTTCATGTTTAAAGATAAAACATCCCAAAGGAGATGACCCTCTTTCCTTTCTTAACATCACTGCCTTTGAAATCAGTCTTTTATTATTCAGAGACAGCTATTTTCCCAACATAAAGAGAATCAAAAATTTATAACAGAAATTATTCCAAAAATATTTGATGGAATCTTAGTGCCAAGAAAATTGATGTCAAATAGGTCTATGTTGCAATATATCCTATGAAGGGGTGGATGTATCTGTGCAAAGTTATTACTTCAGCCTGAAGGGTAGAAGGGTGCACATACCATAGGGGTTGGCTGACATTCCAGTTTTTGGTCTTCTTCCCATGTTAATGGGTGGTGAGAAGCTACACAGGGATGTGGTTTTGCAGTGTTAGCAAATAAAAAAGTGAAAAAAAGTATTTAAGTCATGAACAAGGGATGGAGGCACCAGGACCTCCTGTTGCAAGTGATTAGGGGTATGGTGGCGTCAAGCAGAACCTGAATTCGGCCTAATTTGGCAAAAAAGTAAACAACCACTTTAATTCATCAGAATGACATATTTAATACAATTTTAAATCACATAAATTATAAATTAAAAAAATGTTATGACATTTGTATTTGTGAACTAAGAAGGATGATAACCTTGAAATACTGATAACCCTTGACCAGCACCTGTTCCGTACATATGGAATTAATGATTTCCACCCCTTCCTTGAGATTGACGGTGCTGATGGGGCTGTGTTACATGATCCTTCTGATTTAGAAAGAAAGGAAGGAGGGGGAAGATATTGTAATACATATCCTTCATGTACCTATTCAGAATTGGGAACTGGCACGTTGGAGGGTGAGGTCAGGCATTAGACCTCTAAGCTGTGCACCATCGCTGAGGTAAACCTTCCGGGTATATTATATTTGCAATTGTATTAATGAGCTAGTAAAATGTTTTATTTTAAAGCATCCTTTTTGAGAATGAAACAATGTGTTCATATATGAACTAATATACTGTGTTATTGATAGTTTAAGAGTTATTGTAGGGAAATCTTGAATATCTTGATGTTCTGTTGCCTGAAAAGTGTGGTATTTGTAATTCATAACTGCAGGCCAAAGCCACTGCATACAGCAGATATTTTATTACATAAATATGGAGCAAGAAAGTTTTAAAGGAATATCTATCATTGACTTTCAGTGACATCATACATTATTGGGTAAGCATTGTTACATGAATGCCTTGAAGCGGATATGTGATCACAATTCTGTTTCTGTCAATCTAATATGAAGTAGACTTGTGGGGATCTGCAATCCCAATGGAAAGGGAAATTAGTTTTATTCAAATATTAACTAAAACATAGTATTTCTTATATTGGAAGGAGTTTACAATACTTCCTTGCTATAAATTCATAAAAAATTATTATTTTGTAAACATTTTTAAAAATTCTTATATTAAAATATAAAATATACATAGCGCTGCGCCAATTTGTCTCCTGTTGGCTCTCCTTGGCTTTCTGTGGAGAGGGTCACAAAGGCCTGACTCACACTGATCGAAAAACCCATTTGAGGCTATGTTACCACTTTTTTCAGACCATTTCTGAATCTATAAATATAAGCAGATGTACATCATGCTTTATTTCTGATCTAGTTTCAAGCCAAGTCTCTGTTAATTGAATTGGAGTGGATGGAACACATATGACAATAGAAAGCAAGCCATTTTCCATCCATGTATAAGTGAGGGCTTGTGACGTTGGACATTGGACTAATGCTTATAGTTTTATTATTATTGACACTGGACATTGTACTAACATTTCCTGTTCTCATGTCTGTAAATGGGCTGGATGAAGAGGCTACTGTATCTGTGCATGGACAAATGAGAGAGTGAGCCATCTGTGTCATCCTCTTTTTACTGTCTGTGTCAAGTAATTGTCTTGTGTGGGCTTCCATATACACAAGTGCTTGGCAGCAGCATCTGGTCATTAGGAGGAGCAGGTTTCCTATGATAAAAGGTAAAGGGCTCCTAGCGCCAGTTCTCAGAGAGAGTTGGCATTAAAGGAATAGGACAAAGCAGACAAGATTGTGCAACGTGAGAGCATATAGTGCCATTTTTGAGTAGGCAGAGCTTCCAATTAAGCGTGTCAAGGGTGACAGTAAATTATCTCTGTATCCAGAGTTCTTAAGAGGTGACTTATCTTAAAGTTAGGACTGGTGACAGTACCTAGAAAGCCTAGGCAGGTGCACATACAATGTAGGACTTGCTTTTCTGCCATGGTACTCAATACAAGTTACTTTTTTATTTTATTTTTAATTGAAAATGTATGGTGGGCGGGGCATAAAAGGCAGATTGAAAGCAACGTTTTTTTTAGCCACACGAAACCTCAAAAATCGCTTCAAGTGGTGTGGGATGATTGTGCGACACCTCCTGTTTATTGACGTGCCAGTTATGGCCACTTGTCGCAAACTGAGAGGGACAGAATCCCTGAACGGCGAGACCTTGGTTTATCACTCCCACAGATCACTACACGCCTAGGCCGAGATGTCTGCACTGTTCAACGTTGCGTGTCCCGGAGGTTGGGAGAACAACAATGCATGGGAATGACAGCAGGGGTGCGCGGCGGCGAACCTCTGCACTGACGGTTGTCTGATTGGAAGAATGGCACATAGTGATCCATTCTGTACTGCAAGTGAAAATGGACGTCACATCCCAAGCCTAGGGTGGCAATCAATGTCGACACAAACATCAGAAGGATTTTGCATGACATTGTGCTACGAGCCAGACGTCCAGCTACAGGTGTTCTATTGACCACACACTACCGCTCCCAAAGGTGTACAGCAAGACGGTAATGGAGGCTGGCATGGTGGGCTATCCTCTTCAGCGATGAGTCACGCTTTTGTCTTGGATACAATGATAGCCGGCGATTGGTCTGGAGATCATGTGGGCAACGCCATGAAGAGTCCTTCACAAGGGAACGTCACACCGGTCCTACTCCTGGGGTTATGGTGTGGGGTGGCATAATGTACGGTAGGCGGACCGCTCTAGTATTTATTTCAGGTACACTAACAGCTCGGCGTTACATTGATTTGGTTGTGGAATCAGTGGCACGGCCATTTCTCAGAAGCCGTTTTTCAACAGGACAACGCAAGGCCTCATGTTGCTCATGCTACTGTGAGCGGTCTGTGTGGCCTGAAAGTCAGTGGGAGTTCAAAAATATTTGAAGTACCCAATATACATAAGGGATTCTCTGGGAAGAGAGCAATTTCAAATACCAAGTTTATTTAATCAATCACCTGATCCCAGAATTTGCAATGCTTGGGGCAGCGCCAAAGTTAATTTATAAAATCAATGAAATCTACTCTACTCTATACTTAATTTTCTATAACAATATTGGTGTTAAATATAGCTGGTGGGAAATAATTTGAGTTTACAAGAACTCCAAACTAGGTGAGAGATTGGGGATTACTTGTATCGGTTCTGCCCAGGCTCTATCTGAAAGCCCTTAGATGTAGGTAAGTGTTTCTGACGTATAGTTTTCAACAGGATCTATCTTAGGCCTCATGCACACTTCCATCACCGTTTTCACGGCCGTTTTTCACGGATTTGTGTGTCCGTTATGGTATCCGTGTGGTTTCCGTGTGTACTCCGTGTCCGTTCCGTGTTTCCGTTTTAAACGGGCGTTGTGCTACCGTTTGGCTTCCGTTTTTTACGGATCCGTTAAAAAAACTGAAGATATTAAACTTCATTTGAACTTGTCACATGTCCCAGGAAACACCCATGGTGATCATGCACCATGCTTATGAGTCTCTCAACATCCATCTTCAGGAATGAATGTGTACTGTAGTCTGTGAACTTTGGCACACCCTGCTGTTGCTATGGCAACAGATCCATCAAAAACGGACGGAACGGAACTACGGATCCGTGAAAATAAGGGAAGTGTGCCTGGGCCCATTGAAATGAATGGGTCAGGGTGCTATCAGTAAAAAAAATGGATAGCACTGTGAAGGAAAAAACTGAAGTGGGCATGAGGCCTTAGGCCTCATGCACACGACCGTAAAAACTCCTGTTATTATGGGTCGTAATTACGACCCATAATAACGGGCTCATAGACTTCTATTGGCCATGGGTACCTTCCCGTTTTCTTACGGGAAGGTGCCCGTGCCGTTGAAAAAGATAGAACATGTCCTATTTCAGGCCGCAATAACGGCACGGGCAGCCCATAGAAGTCTATGGAGCTCCCGTAATGACGGGTGGCTACATGTGTGCACCCATCATTACGGCAGCGTTGCTAGGCAACGTCAGTAAATAGTCACTGTCCAGGGTGCTGAAAGAGTTAACTGATCGGCAGCAACTCTTTCAGCACCCTGGAGAGTGAATTCCGATCAGAATATGGAGCAACCTGTAAAAAAAAAAAAAAAAGAGACGTTCATACTTACCGAGAACTTCCTCTTTCCTCCAGTCCGGTCTCCCGGCCGTTGCCTTGGTGACGCGTCCCTCTCGACATCCGGCCCGACATCCCTGGATGACGTTTCAGCCCATGTGACCGCTGCAGCCAATCACAGGTCAATCACAGGCTGCAGCGGTCACATGGACTGCCGCGTCATCCAGGGAGGTCGGGCTGGATGTGAAGAGAGGGACGCGTCACCAAGACAACGGCCGGGTAAGTATGAATTTCTTTAACTTTTATTACAGAAAGGGCTGTCCCTTCTCTCTATCCTGCACTGATAAAGAGAAGGGCTGCCGATTAGTGCAGTGCTATTTTGCTGCCAAAAAGGTGCCCGTAAATACGGGTGGAATACGGGTGACACCGGACCCATATTTACGGGCATGGGTCCGTAAATACTGGTGAAAAATGGGTCAAATACGTGTGACACCGGACCCGTATTTACGCCAGTATTTACGGGTGGGAAAATATACGGTCGTGTGCATGAGGACTTAGACAGTGAGCCCCTAGTTTTTTTACACTGCTCAAGAAATACCAGCAGATCTGTAAGCTATTTTTTATGGCTATAGCTCTTACAGCAGATTTTACTTGTATCCTATTACAACATACAAGCAATAGATGCCTGCAATCTAAAAATTTGGATGAGACGTGTAATACCCATGATCCCCTGACGGCCGCAGCCATGGATCAGTGAGCACTGGCCCGCATCTCCTCCTCAGGAGACGCCAGCGCTCATTCCGCTTCACTCTGCTGTGTCACGTAGGGTGCGCGCGCACTCGTGCCCGGTCTTAAAGGGCCAGCGCGTACACCTGAATCTATTATTAAATTAGCCTATTAAATTAGCCTATGATCCTGGACTATAAGGAGGGCCCTGGCCCTTCCTGCCTTGCCTGAGCTTTGTTGTCATTACCTATGTTCGTCTCTGCAAATGGTTCCTTAAGTGTGTTCCAGTTACCAGTGTTCCCGTTCCTGCTACCTGTAACCTGTATCCCGTGTTATCCTGGTCCAAGTGCCATATAGAGTTGGAGTCGTGCTGCGCTGAGTACTATGCCTGTCCTGTTTCACCACGCCTGGTGTCTGTTTGCTGCCAAAGTCCCATCTGAGCCTGTCTTGTTACTGTCTGAAGTTACCATAGGTACACCTATTTGAACTATAGACTTTGACCTGTGTCCTGTTGGCCAGCTGCCATACCGTTAAGGAGGTACGGTCCAGTGGGTGCACGTACCCAACGTGACAAGACAAGAGAGCAAGTTCAGGACACCAATCAGCCATAACATTAAAACCAGCAACATGTGAAATGAATAACATTGATTGATTATCTCATTACAATGTCGCATGTCAAGCAGTGAGATGTATTAGGCAGCAAGTAAAGTCACTTCTTTAAGTTAATGTGTTGGAAGCATAAAAAATTGGCAAGCCTAATGATCTGAGAAACTTTGACAGTGGCTCAAATTGTGATGGTTAGACGACTAGATCAGAGCATCTCCAAAAATGCAGCTCTTGTGTGGTGTACTCGGTATACAGTTGTAAGTGCCTACAAAAAGTGGTCCAAGGAAGGACAACCAGTGAGCTGACTACAGGGCCATGTATGCCCAAGACCCATTGATGTGTGTGGGGAGCAGAGGCTAGCCCCTTTTGGGGGCTAATGTAGTACAAATTGGTGAAAAAGGTACTGCTGGAACTGGACCAAAAAGCAGTCGTAGAAGGTGACCTGGTCTGATGAATCAGGTTCTCTTTTGTATCATGTGGACAGCCGGATGTATGTGCGTTTCTTACCTGTGGAAAATATGGCACCGGGATGCACTATGGGAAAAATGCAAGTCAGCGGAGGCAGTGTGATGTTCTTGACTATGTTCTGCTGGGAAACCATGGGTCTTGGCATTTATGTGTATGTTTCTTTGACATGTACCACTTACCTAAACATTTTTACAGAGCAGACCAAATACACCCCTTCATGGCAACAGTAATCCCTAATGGCAGTGGCCTCTTGTAGCAGGATAATGCGCCCTGCCACACTGCAAATATTGTTCAGGAAATTTGGTTTGAAGAACATGACAAAGAGCTCAAGGTGTTGACTTGGCCTTCAGATTCCCCAGTTCGATTAATGGAGGACCCACCTTGAAACTTACAGGACTTCAAAGATTTCCTGCTAATATCTTGGTGCCAGATACCACAGGACACATTCAGAGGTCTTGTAGAGTTCATGCTTCTCTCGGTCAGATCTGCTTTGGTTGCACGAGGGGGACCAACACAACATTAGGCAGGTGGTTTTAATGTTATGGCTGATCGGTATATATATATATACTGTATATTGCACTCTCACAACTTATAGAATGGTTGCCTTCGCTCTGCATCTACTCAGCAAAAACACTTTACATCAGTTGATATTTTTTAAGTCTATTAAATATATGTGCCTGTAAATATTTCTGTGCACTTTGCAGTAGTCATTAATTTATACTATTGATATAGGCAGACGCTGAGGTTTCCACTTCCTTCAATTACCCCACCAACATCTTAAGCTGTCAACCTCTCCTGATGCTGTTAATAGCAGATAAAATTATAGTGCACAGACTATGGCCAAAGACAGAAAGAAAAGTGAGCTTTTAGAGGCTGGTCGTGAAGTTATGTCATATTTAAAACATTTTCTTTTTGATGTATTAATGTTATTAAAACTACATTTCTGTACATATAAATTACACTACAGAGCTAAGTACTAGCTATTATTAAACATACAAATGGCATAAACACTGGGGTAGACTATAGTGTATGAGAGGCATAATTCTCATATTCTCCATTATGCACACTGTGATGTACCAAAGCTGAATGGACTATTTTTTATCATATTTCTAGTACTAGATATTATCTGTCTCACATTTTCTAGTAAGAAGATAACAATATTATTATTATTATTATTATTATTATTATTATTATTACTCAGATATTTCCAAAATAAATGTCAATTTGGAGTAAAAATGGAAAAATAAGGTTTGCCTGAAAATTGGGCTTTCTCTCCCCTTCCACTCATGTCCTCAATACGAGAGGTCCCCCATCTCCAAGGTCAACAGACTATATCCAAGAGAGTGTTGATAAAATCTGTGCAGGTAAGCCAGTGCTCCTGTGAATTAAGCAGGTCTACCAAGGGTGGTACCATTTTCACATATTTACTACATTGACAAGTGAATGGGAACTGATCTCGGTTATTGTGCAGTTCTTCCAATGAAATTCCTTTTGCAGAGACTCCTTCTCCTTACACAAAGCTGTGAAGACCAGTGACTGACACAAGGTGAGAATGAGGGTTGGTCTCAGAGTTAGTCTTGGGTTCCATGGCCCACTAAAGATGACAATCCTCAGGGAGATATTACATCTGTACAGAGCAGATTCATATCATCTTTTTAATTTCATTTTAATAAGGATTAATGGGATATTTGTAAAATGATTGAAAAATAAAGGCAAACTGTATAGTCAATATTTTACTCTTTGATTTGCCTGCAAAACAACAGGATTTTTAAATGCTATAAAAATAAATGCCCCTACAAAGAGATGGTCAAATTTTTGGTAAATAAAAATATTTATTAAAAATAAAGTTGTTACAGTTCTCACCAGAAAAGTGGATTCTTGATCTGCAATCGGGTTGGCTCTGGCTAAACTAAGATGCAAATAATTTCCCCGTTCTTCACCCTAAGGCTGGGTTCACACGAGCACATTAACTTCCGTAATGGACGGACGTATTTCGTCCGGAAGTCCCGGACCGAACTCAGTGCAGGGAGCCGGGCTCCTAGCATCATAGTTATGTACGATGCTAGGAGTCCATGCCTCTCTGCAGGACTACTGTCCCGTACTGTAATCATGTTTTCAGTACGGGACAGTAGTTCCACGGAGAGGCAGGGACTCCTAGCGTCGTACATAACTACGATGCTAGGAGCCTGGCTCCCTGCACTGAGTTCGGTCCGGGACTTCCGGCCGAAATACGTCTGTCCATTACGGACGTTAATGTGCTTGTGTGAACCCAGCCTTAAAGGGTAACTAAACCTTCGAAAAACTTTTGACATGTCATAGTGACATGTCAGAAGTTTTTATTAGTGGGGGTCCGAGCACTGTAACCCCCACGATCGCTATAACGAAGCGGCAGATGCACTCGGAGGATCACCGCACTGCTTCGTCTCTGTTCGCCTTTCTTCGGAAAGCCGACTGTGCAGTCTAAGGGCTCATTAGAAAGTTTATGAGTCAGTACACCGCTCGCTTGGCTTTCCGAGGAAAGCCGATCAGAGACGATGCGACACAGCGCTCGCCCGAGTCTTTCTGCCGCTTCGTTGCAGCGATCGGTGGGGGTCTCAGTACTCAAACCCCCACTGATCAAAACTTCTGACATGTCATTATGACATGGCAGAAGTTTTTTGAAAGTTTAGTATTGCTTTAACTTATTTCAAGGTGATATGGACTTTCCTAGTGGGATTCCCAGATCAGTGTCCCTGGGGTAGTCACTCATTAGTGGAAAATATGCTGCTAGGAACGTCTAGAGAAGGGGCAGATGCGAAGTCAGGAACAAAGCCAGGAGTCCACACTGGAAGAGCAGTTAAGATGCGTCTAGCTAGAGATAAATTCGTAACAGGAAGAAAGACCAGGGGTTAAAAAAACAAGTACCAAGTGACAAATCTGAAGTAGTGGGACGAGAGTAGAATCCAGTAACAAGACTAAAGTCAAAGTTAGGGTCAGATTTCGGATTAAAAACACAAGTAAAGTAGCTCAGAAGAAAGAACCTTATTCACAGGAAAGATCCAGGAGCTGGAACCTCCATTTTAAAAATGCCACATTATGATCGTTATCGGAGCGGGCCGGTCGCCATGGAGACGCAATATGGCATGGCGTTGGAACAGGGCAAAATGAGTAATAAAAGTGTTCATATGCTCTCTACTTTCTAAATATGTCATTTAGGTCGAATTTTCCTTTCAGTGAAAACTTTGCCTACAAAATACAAACCTTTCTCCTGCTAAAACATGTAAGAAATGTTTATGCTCTTTTAATTATTTGTTATTACCAGTTAATAGATACTACCCACTCTGCAAGTTATCTTGAACCTCAGAAGACCACCCAACAGCAACTCAGGTTAAAGGCCCTTTTACACTGGGCGATTACTGTGCAGACGAGCGTTCGTATATCGTTGGCGGCCGTGTGACAGTAGCAAACGAGTGCCGATCAACAATGTCTCGGTGATCGGCGCTCGCTGCACCGGCTGCTTATCGGCCGGTGTAAAAGGGCCTTTACAGGTTACAGACCAATTCTTTCTTAGGCTTCATTGATAGACATGCCTTAAAGGGGATCTGTCAGCTTAATGTACTGCCCTAGGTAGCCCAAAAATTTTCGTGCGGTTGGGCTACTCATATATGTACATGCACAGCAGTCTGTAATCCTCGACCTGAGGCGTGGGGAGTGCACTCTCCTCATGATTCACAAACTAGTAGCCAAACAGCACAACTTTTTTTGTATTGTTTTGGCTACTAGTAATACAAGCCTGTAGCTTACATGGGGCAGTATCAACGGGACCCACATCCATCAGATATTTATGGCATATGACATTGACATGTCATAAATGTCTAAGATGAGAATAACCCTTTAAAGGGAATCTGCTGCCACGAAACCCTCACCCCTCCCCCTGAACTACTGTAATGAGTGAATGACTTAAAATACACAAATTCCCAATATATCATTTTTATACTCATTTACATTCCCCTTCTGTAAGCCTGCAAACGGTCATGCGCTGTATGTTGATGAAGCACCTAGAAGTGCGTTGTAAAATTTTGGCTAGCTTAGCAGTCCGGGGTATGCATTAGCATACAGTGAACAAACCATTTGTAAGCTTTCTGTGGGAAAATGCAAGTGAGTACAAATATAAAAATGACATTCGCAATCTGTGTTTTTTAAGCTTTTCACTCATTACAGAAATTCAGGGGGATTTTACATGGTGACAGGTAACCCTTCTCCAGTAACACAAGTACATATTTGCTTTACTATTGATGTAGATGTGTCTACACTTAGATTTTCTTCAATTGCATTACATTATGCAATTTGACATAATACCAAACAATACAATCTTGCGCTATCCAGTACAAAAAATTTTTTTTTTTAACATAGGAGTCTATCTGCAACGGATGGCATCCGTCGGAGGTATACAGTTTTTATTTTGCACCATACGTATCAGATTATGCCGGATTTAGAGAGAAAGTAAGGGAGGACACATCTGTATATCCATGCTTGTCAGTGTAGACTAAAATGGCTAAAGTAGCAATGATCTGTCCATACTTCTATGGTATTCTGTCCATACTTCTATGGTATTCTCTATGGTATTCTGTCCATACTTCTATGGTATTCTCTATGGTATTCTGTCCATACTTCTATGGTATTCTGTCCATACTTCTATGGTATTCTCTATGGTATTCTGTCCATACTTCTATGGTATTCTCTATGGTATTCTGTCCATGCTTCTATGGTATTCTCTATGGTATTCTATCCATACTTCTCCGGTATTCTCTATGGTATTCTGTCCATACTTCTATGGTATTCCCTATGGTATTCTGTCCATGCTTCTATGGTATTCTCTATGGTATTCTGTCCATGCTTCTATGGTATTCTGTCCATACTTCTGTGGTATTCTCTATGGTATTCTGTCCATACTTCTATGGTATTCCCTATGGTATTCTGTCCATGCTTCTATGGTATTCTCTATGGTATTCTGTCCATGCTTCTATGGTATTCCGTCCATACTTCTGTGGTATTCTCTATGGTATTCTGTCCATACTTCTATGGTATTCCCTATGGTATTCTGTCCATGCTTCTATGGTATTCTCTATGGCATTCTGTCCATACTTCTATGGTATTCCCTATGGTATTCTGTCCATGCTTCTATGGTTTTCTCTATGGTATTCTGTCCATACAGAATACCATAGAGTAGTCACGGTGTGAAAAGGCTTCATAAAAAAGTTGCATTCATTCTATAACACCCATCCAACAGTCTGACGCTAAGTGTTGGTTGGTTGCTGGTTTACAACTTTCAGGAATATTTAGTAGTAATCCACAACGTACGACGAGTATCTATCCATTATTGGTAGTCTTGGTGATGGCTGCTCACCCTCCATTACACACTGTCAGAATGATTCATTTGAATGATCGCAACTGAATTACAGTATATGGATCTTACTTATTTCTTTACATACAGAGAATATAAATAGGTCAGTGATTTATATAGATGCAAAATTTGAATTGAGGTTGCGTTATATGAGTAGATCTCCAAGAAGAAGTCAATAAACTAACATTTGTGTGAATGTTGCATACATTATAACATTTCTTTCATCTGGTTCTTGGAAATACATTTGCAACATCTTTAACATTAGTATTTATTATACTCTCACTCTATATTCTTTTGTAGATTATTAAGACAATGTGGATGTTTAGGTGGAGGTTTAAGTAATATAATTGAATTCATGGAAATATAACTTCTAAAGTACATTACAAAATTGCTCTATGGTTATACTAAGGCCCTGTTCACACAGAGGTTTTTTTGCAGGCGGAAAAAATCTGACTCAGAATTCCTTCAGGAATTCTGAGGCAGATTTTGAACTGCCTGCACGTATTTTTCCCGCTGCGTTTTTTGTCCATTGAAGCTGAATCAAGGACCGCGGGCAAAGAATGCTGTGAAAATGCACAGAAACAGATTTTTTTTACCTCCCATTGAGTCAAAGGGAGGTTAGAGGCAGAAACCGAGGCAAGAAAGGACATGCCGCTTTTTATTCCAACAAGAGGCCAAAAGTCGCCCAGGAAAATAAACGCCCCTGCCCCATATTGAAATCAATGGGGGGCAATTTCGGACGTTTTTTTTTTTTTACGCTTATTCTGACGCAGTTTTCACATCAAAATCAGCGCCAAAAACTGACCCTTACTTTGTGTATTCATTGGCTAAAAATGTAATATGGCTGCACTTTTTAGGGGTTGTCCTTTAAGAAAAAACACATTCCATGTTTCCTATTAGGACATATGAACTTCACAGAGGAGTTGGCTCAGGACCCCTCCCTACAAGCCCCATTGGAAAACCCCTATCAACAGCAGCTCAGAACTCAGCACTACTACAGTATGTATTACATGATCACCGTTTGATTTCAATGGGTGCTATGCAATGCTACATTTCTGCTTAGGTGCCAGAACCCTTCCCCTTTGACACATAGCAGGCACTGAAGAAAAATGGATGTAGCATTGGATGAAGCCAGTGGCTTAGCTATAGGAGCTGCAGAAGTTCCTGCTTGGGGTTGCACTTTTTAGGGCGCCAACCCCAAATTATTTTTTAGTGTTCATTTCAGAATTTTATTCCTAGCGTATGTCGTACACCTGACCACCCTCCGAAATTACTTTTACGTCGATGATTTTTATTGTTATGACTGTTTTCTTTTATTACATCGAGAAGGTGTTGTCGCATATCGCTAGGACATAGTACCTTAAAAATATGGGACATAAATTGTTGGTCAACGAGCGTGCATATAATTGTTTTTACTGTATTTTAAGTTCATTCACATTTTGTACTTGGAGTGCCTTATCCTGTTACTGATACTATATAATAAAGTTTGCTTTAAATATAACTTATTTTTTCAAAAATGTCATTAATTTGTATTGTCACCAATACAAGCTACCACCAATCCAAAGTACGGCCATGCATGTTTTACATTACTTTTCAATTATATAGGCAGGAGTGTTTCTAGAGGGCGGACAGAGGTTGTGATTGTGACCCCCTTACATATTCTGCATTGAGGCATTAGCGCTTCAAGTAACCACTCTGTATATAAGTAAATAACATGTAAAGATTTTTCTGCAACCTCAGAATCATTCGTGATTTTTTTTTTTCTTGGAAAGGAACATTCTTTGTGAACAGCATATATAATGCCGAAAAAATCAAAATATAAAAAATACAACTCAAAGAAGACATAGGTCCAGCACTTTTAGGTATAAGCGTTTTGTTTTATTAAGTGGAAATTCTCTTATATAGAACTTTTTATTCACAGATCCACATCCTATAACAGATATCTTATGCAGGGGCAACTGACATGATTCAACATTTTTCCTGCCAATTAAACTCAGAATTTTTATAACACGTTTAAACAACCACCGTAAAACCTCAATACTGAGATGTATAATCAGATCAATTTGTTCATAATTACATTAATCATGATATGATAGCACGGGATGTTCGTCAGAGGAAATTGCAGCAATTGAAAAGTGTTAGACTGTGGCAGTGGCAGAAAGTTGTAACTCATGTGAGTAAAGTTTTATGGTGAAAGATTGCTTAATGCTAAGGTAATAAAATGGCAAGAGCTCTTGTTCTAGCTAATTTATATTTGTACTGCCTGGCTATGAGCCATTTCTATTAAAACTATATGTAATGCAGCAGATAAATAGGAGATACAAAGAATGTGTATATAACAGATATAACTGTTATTGGACGCTATAAACAGTATATATTCACAGCAGATAAGCTCCCTAAGAAAAAAAGAGCTGTGCCAACTTTCACTAAATTCCAGTCTCCAGGCGCATATTATACCAGCAAAAGTCCTGTACTAAATAATTCAATTAAAATGTTAGCATTTTCAGATAAAAACCTTAAGAGTTATTTGACCACTTTCACCACTCTCGCCCTGGAACTCTGGATCTGCCGCTGCCAGCGGGTTATACTACTCTCACCCTGGAACTCTGGCCTGATCGCTGCCGGTGGCTCTGACCGCTTCCGTTCTGGTACTCTGGTCTGGCCAGACCCCTAAATTAATTCAGACTCCGAAATTAATTCCGACCCCCTTTCAGACCCCTTTATTAATTGAGACCTCGGATCAGACCACTAAATTAATTTAGATGCCAGACCAGATCCCTAAATGAATTAAAACCCCAGACTAGACCCCTAAATTAATTCAAAACCTAGACGAGACTCCTAAATAAATTCAGTCCCCCCCCCCAGCCAATTGAATCTCATACACTACGCTGCTACTGTATTCTTCTGCATTTTTTCCGGCCGGAAACCGCGGCAATTCCAGAGTGTGTGGACGAGCCCTTAAGGTCTCTTTTTTATATAATAAACTATTACATTTTGCATGCAGAATTTGGGATAATGTTCAGTTAAGGGTAGGAGTAGCATTATAGTTAAAGGGGTTGTCCACTACCGGACAACTGACGACCTATCCATCGGACCCCCACCAATCAAATACTGATGACCTATCCGGTAAGGTTTAGGACCTAATGTATTATACTACTGCCACCACTAATAATAATAATGCTAATAATAATTATATGAATAATATTTACATACAGTTAGGTCCAGAATTATTTGGACAGTGACACAATCTTCATGATTTGGGCTCTGCATGCCACCACATTGGATTTGAAATAAAACAACTGAGATGCAATTGAAGGGTAGACTGTGAAACGTTTAGGAATTGCAACCATTTTTCTACACAGCCTCCTCATTGCAGGGGCTCAAAACTATTTGGACAAATTAACATTAACATAAATAAAATTTATTTTTTTAATACTTTGTAGAGAATCCTTTACAAGCAATGACTGCCTGAGGTCTGGAACCCATGGAAATCACCAAACGCTCGGTTTCCTCCTTTGTGATGCTTTGCCCGGCCTTTACTACCGCTGTCTTCACTTGTTGCTTGTTTGTGGGTCCTTCTGCCTTAAGTTTTGTCTTAAGCAAGTGAAATGCAGCTCGATCGGGTTGAGATCTGGTGATTGACTTGGCCATTGCAGAATATTCCACGTCTTTCCGTTAAAAAAACTCCTGGGTTGCTTTCAAAGTATGTTTTGGGTCATTGTCCATCTGTACTGTGAAGCGACGACCAATCTACCTTGCTGCATTTAGTTGAATCTAAGCAGTAAATATATCCCTGAACACTTCAGAATTCATCCGGCTGCTTCTGTCTTCAGTCACATCATCAATAAACACTAGTGACCCAGTGCTTTTGGCAGCCACGCATGCCCATGCCATCACACTGCCTCCACCATGTTTTACAGAGGATGCGGTGTGCTTTGGATCATGAGCCTTCTCCATACTTTCTTCCTCCCATCATTCTGGTACAGGTTGATCTAGTTTCATGCTGTTCCAGAACTAGGCTGGCTTCTTTAGATGTTGTTTGGCAAAATCTAATCTGGTCTTTCTATTTTTGAGGCTGATTAATGGTTTGCACCTTGTGGTGAATCCTCTGTATTTGCTCTCATGAGGTCTTCTCTCTCTTTATGGTAGACTTAGATACTGATACACATACTTCCAGGAGAGTGTTCTTCACTTGGGTAGATGTGGTGAAGGGGTTTTTCTTCACCATGGAAAGGATTCTGCGATCATCCACCACAGTTGTCTTCCGTGGACGTCCAGGCCTTTTGGAGTTCACGAGATCACCAGTATCAAACTGTTGATTTGTCCACTCCTAACATTTGTGCTATCTCTCTGATGGATTTCTTTTTTTTAAGCCTAACGATGGTCTGTTTCACTTGCATTGAGAGCTCCTTTGACCTCATGTTGTGGGTTCACAGTAACAGCTTCCAAATGCAAATACCACACCTGGAATCAACTCCAGACCTTTTACCTGATTAATTGATGATGGATTAATGAGGGAATAGCCCATGCAGCCGATTAAATAGCTTTTGAGGTAATTGTCCAATTACCTTTGGTCCCTTGAAAAAGAGGCAGCTACATATTAAAGAGCTGTAATTCCTAAACCCTTCCTCAAATTAGGATGTGAATAGCCTCAAATTAAAGCTGAGAGTCTGCACATTAAGCCCATATTGATTATATAACTGTATATTCAATAGGTTTTGGTAAACAACTAAAATGTCAAAACTTGTGTCACTGTCCAAATAATTCTGGACCTAACTATTAATTTCCAATTTTTCATTGCAACTTTATAACAAGAGTTTTCTATGATATTTCTAATATTTTAATAAAAATTACAGACTCTTCCATTTATAGACTACACAATACTATAAATAATGATGATGAATGATAATTTTACTGTTGTATTTTAAAGGGCACAGACATTAAGATTTCAAACTCAGCACTGGAATAATGATCTTAATAAAATTTCAAGCGTTGAAGGTAAAAATAAAATGAGTTAAAGTTGAGGGGCTTGCGATATATTGTATATGCTCTGAAAGGTTGTACTAGTACTATTGTAAATTATATAATGTTTGCTTTTTGCGATTACTAAAATATTTGGAATGATACATTTAAAAAAATTATTTGAAACAGAGTTTGTTAAAGAAGCACTCCGGCAATTTATTATTATTTTTTTGCACATGTCATGCTAACTCACCAGCAATATTCTAGCAGTGTCATTTGTTTCTTCCCTATATATAAACAAAAAAGAAACACAAAGCGCACATAGTGCATCAAACGATACAAACGTGAATGTGTTCTAGGGTGGTCAAAGCCAGAGCACAACTTCCAAAGAGACAGAGAGTATATTAACTCAATGAGTTGTCGGTCTTGGAGATTTGCAGCCTAGGCTCCGGTCTGGATCAGGAATTTGTCCGGAATCAGCATGGAGAAGAGGGAGGCAGACAATCTGAGAAATTCTGATATCCGTCGAAACAGATGAAAAGGCTTCGTAATAGTTAAGATAATTTAAGGAGTATTTGTACATGAAAAAACAACGTGTTTCGAGGCCGAACTGGCCTCTTCCTCAGGTAAAGTACAAAGGATCCTTTATCTTAACTATTACGAAGCCTTTTCATCTGTTTCTACGGATATCAGAATTTCTCAAAGTTGGTTGCGCCAGTGCGATCATCCAGATTTTCTGCCTCTCCTCCCCATTTGTTTCTTCCCGGCTCAGTTGCATCTATACATTTTAAACCCTTTCATTATGGGCAGCTATGTCATGTGATCTCAGTCTGACCACCAAAATAGACCATGCTCTTATGTGTTGTCGACTACCCTATTGTATCCTTACGGAACGGAAACAAACGGAAACCAATTGCAACGGAAGCATTACCATTGAAATCAATGGTAATGCAAACGGAAGCTTTGGTTTCCATTTGGTTTTCCGTTCATGGGTTCCTCCGACGGAAAGGTCTAACGGAACCCATGAACAGAAGCCCAACACTGATTTGAAAACAGCCTTAATATATATTAGTACTTTCTACTCCCATACTCCTTGTCTCTCCGATATGGTAGATACATGTAAAGAGGCACTAGGGGGCGATCACTTGTGTCTTCCAAGACCTGCACTGAAATATATGGTTAGCGCAAGGAAGGGACAACAGAGCTGCTGTATAATAAGCACGTTCTCTGCATCAGAACACAACTATCTTTTTAAAAGTTGTGCCATTCTGAACCATTGGGACACAGAACATGTCTGATGGTTGGGGGCAAGACAGAATAGAATCGTAGATTGCAGATTGTGCCCCCCCCCCCTGCTTTAACGGGTATGTACAGTGGCGGATTATCATATGGGCGATTCGGGCGGCCGCCCGGGGCCCGAGGCTCCCAGGGGGCCCATGGCAGCCCGAACCGCACATCTTCCAAACCTATTCAGCGCGCTAGCGCTGCTAACTTCCGAAGATGAGGAGGGGAGGAGCAGGGAATTGGCCGGGAAAGGGGTAGGACACGCCTCCCTGACAAGTGCGCCATTGAGTAACAGAACAGCGACGGACGGCTGTTCTGTTACTCCAAAGCTGCAAGAGAAGAGAAGAGCCGGGCGGTCACCGGCGCTGAGGTTAGTTATCCTCCTACCCAACTGGTTCCCAACCGCTGGCTGTATTTTTACGGCCAGCGGTCAGGGATGGGTCCTTAAAACCCGAGCCATAGACTTTCTACGGCTCGGGTTTTAACTTGCTGCCCGCGCGATCGGGCAGCTGAATGTCGGGTCTCCGGCTGTCAGTGACTGCCGGGGACCCTGAGGAGAGGATAGAAGCAGCTTTCGCTGCTTCTGACTTCTCCGATGTCTTCTTACACAGCGTTCAATGAACGCTGTGTATAGGAATAGAGACAGCAGCAGCGGCGCTGTCTCTATTCCTCCCGGTGATCATGTGACTGGTCACATGATCACCGGGTGCCGTTAGTGACAGACTGTTGCTGGGTCTAACTAGACCCAGCACAGCCCTATTTGTGACAATCGTCACTATGAGAGGGCTGATTTCCCCTGTAACTGGGGCTGCTGTGCAGCCCCAGTTACAGTGGAAAAACCTGGTGTAAAATAAAGAAAAAATATATATAAAGTTCCCCAAAGGTCTTCTTTGACCTTTGGGGGACAGACCATAGTAATAAAAAAATAGTAAAGTAAAGTGCAAAAAAAAAGAAATAATAAATACACATAAAATACCCACCCCCCAAAAAAAACGTTCCCCCCCGCCAATCATTGTTGTAACGCTAGCGCTGACCCAATTACCCTAATATAGACATGTAATATATTAAAATTTACGGTAAACAATGACGATTACAAATAAAAGGTCTATTTTAGGGTAAAACTGTTATTACCAAAAAAAATAGCTGAAACGTAAAAAAGCTTATTTTTTTACTATTATTTTCAAACTTTATGAATAAAAATTCTAAAATAGCAATTGTCTACGGAAAAAACGTCGCAAAAATCACGTCGTGTTTTTTTTTTTTTTTTTTTTTTTTTATAAAAATGTGTGTTTGGTGCAACTTGTAATTCCGTTTTATTAAAAAATATTTTCACTTTTTGAGATACAGCTGCTTTGTATCCTGTATCCGTCAGGTCAGCAGGACTGACGGGATCAGTGAAACGGGCCCTGCGCTAAATTATAATCTTAGATGTGATAGATTTGAGGTGGATCCTGCGTGTCACTGATCCTGTCAGTCCTGCTGACCTGACGGATACAGGATACAAAGCAGCTGTATCTCAAAAAGTGAAAATATTTTTTAATGAAATCAATCAATCACACACATACTTATATATATATATATATATAATTATAATATAAAGTTTTTAAATGTGTACATAACCTTGTGGCACTATATACAAGGGGGAGCGCTGTGTGCCACTATATACAAGGGGGAGCGCTGTGTGCCACTATATACAAGGGGGAGCGCTGTGTGCCACTATATACAAGGGGGAGCGCTGTGTGCCACTATATACAAGGGGGAGCGCTGTGTGCCACTATATACAAGGGGGAGCGCTGTGTGCCACTATATACAAGGGGGAGCGCTGTGTGCCACTATATACAAGGGGGAGCGCTGTGTGCCACTATATACAAGGGGGACCGCTGTGTGCCACTATATACAAGGGGGAGCGCTGTGTGCCACTATATACAAGGGGGAGCGCTGTGTGCCACTATATACAAGGGGGAGCGCTGTGTGCCACTATATACAAGGGGGAGCGCTGTGTGCCACTATATACAAGGGGGAGCGCTGTGTGCCACTATATACAAGGGGGAGCGCTGTGTGCCACTATATACAAGGGGGGGGCTGTGTAGTGCTATCCACAGTGGTATGTGTGTGGCGCTCTTTATAGGGGGGGCTTTTTGGTGCTATTTACAAGGGGGAGGGTTGTGTGGCGCTCTCTACAGGGGGGCTGTTTGGCACTATCTATAGGGGGCTGTGTGTAACGCTCTCTATGGGGGGGGGATGTGTGATATATAGAGGGGGCTGTGTATGGCGATATCTATGGGGGTGTGTAATATCTACAGGGGCTGTGTGTGGCACTATGTACAGGGGGCTGTGTGTATGTGGTGTTTTACAGTGTGTGGTATTATTATATGCAGTGTTTGGTGCTATTATATTTAGGTGCACAGTATGTGGCACCATGATAACTTTATTTTCGTTTATAGGTGTGGAAATGTTGGAAAAGTGAGGAGACGTCTGAGTGGCAAATTCTGCAGAAATGAGTCATGGCCGGGAGAAGTCGTCATGAGCGCTGTACCGGATGGAGAAGAAAAGAGGAAAAAAAGTACTAGAATCTGAGACGTCGTCACCTGTGAGTCACTAGATTTATAGAGAATCTGTCACCTCTCCTGACATTTTTATTATAGGAATCCTTGTATTTCACAAAAAGTCTTTCTGCAGTCCAGGACTGATAGACAATTCCCCTTGTCAGGAGGATGTGTCCCTGCACAGTGTGATACTGTCAGTATGTAGGGACACCGCGCTGTGACAAGGGAAATCGTAACACTGTTAATGCTTGCCCAAAAAGGTAGTGTTAAAAATAGTTACGGCGCGGCGGTGAGGAAGGGGGGCCCAAGTTTGGGTAACAGCCCAGGGCCCATGGTCTACTTAATCCGCCACTGGGTATGTACACTTATGGAACAAAAATATATATATTACTCCATCTAAAATAGGAAATGCAGCAACTTTGCTGAAATATCCTACCATTTTCTGTATACAGCTTCCATGCAGACCTATGTGTCCTAATAGTTATGGACTACAAACAAACCCTGTTGTAGGCTGAACCGGAAGTCATGTGTCCCTCACTGTACAATAGTATATCTTGGATCAATACTGTTTGCTTTTTTATTTTATATTTTGGTTTCAATGAAGAGATAAAAACAAAATTACAAAAGTGCACATACCCTTCAAGAGTTTGTTAGAAGAATAAAACTGAACCTGCATGACAAAGCCGCCTGCACTAGGTATTAAAATATAAATTCAACTTCTGCCAGATTTTATTTATCAGCTCTAAAGAAGCAAAATTGACTTGGTACATAGAAACATCTCTTCCAAAGACAGGATTCATTAAGAGTAAATTCTATGTATAGTCAACATTGTTTGTAGTAAGGGGTGACATGGTGCAGCTTGTTCTCAAACACCAGACAAATACTTTACCTTCATTTCTTTTCATTTGTGCCAGAAACGTAGTTAATCCTTTATTTGTTGCTGATCCCATGGGTAAAAGCATTTTATATTGCAGATTTATCTCGGAAAATGTGTTATTCAGGGCTCCTGGCTTTTTGTTAATAATGTCCTAATCTATCCAGGAAAAAATGTACAATAATTTACTGTCACTGATGAGAAATCAAAGTTTCTCTCAACTAATAACTAAATTGGTAGAGAAGAAAGACTATTTCCTAGATCAAACACCAATGTTTAATCATTGCACACCTATATCGTAACGTTTTTCTTTAGTCATGTTTATAAACACATCTGCACTTGCCTTACATAGGGTCTAGATAGAGTACCTGAACCATACTAGTGGTATGAGATGTGTATGACTAATTTGGTAGGGTGTATAACGTTCCTCTTCTATTTCTATCTGAATTTTACGACTAGCCCAATCTAGTATAAATGCCTTGGCAGCAAGCAAGATTGTCAAAGTAAATACTACTTAACATGTTGAAGGAGTAGCATGAATATAATCCCTGCCCATATGCCCTATTAGGGCATATAGAAGTTATAGAGAGAGGTACCCGCTTGGGACCCCCTCCATGAGACATAACAAAAAAACGCCCTTTCTGGTTGGACTTGAGCTGACCATGTCTTACATTAGAATGGTACCATCTAAAACTACACTTCTCTGGCTGAAAATGCCTGGCAGACTACAGCTTCCCTTGGCTAAATCAGCTGTTTGCTGAAAGTTGAACCCATGGTGATCAACTGTTTGTCGCTGTGGCTCCAAACTGAAAGGGGTTGTCTATGATGAGACGAACCATTTATATTTTAGGAATAGAGATACAAAATAGACACCATTTTTTTTCTGTTGGATACATTAAAAAAAAAACTCTTTGTGCCTCAGTATAAAATTGAAGGCATACTGAGATACAGTGGGGCTCCAGAGACTTTTATGGACGCCCTGTTACGGCTACGTACAACATGGAGGCTGTACGGAGCAATTATACAGCTATGTGCCTTAGACCTAATATGAACTTGTTTAAGGCTCTGATCATTAACTGTATATAGATAAAACATAGAGGTGATAGAAAGCAAAAGAAGCCCGAGATAAATGCATTCATGGACCTGTCTTCCAATCAAGGACCTTTTCCTGTAAATTAGAAGTAGATGGCAACGGAGAAGTAAATTTGACATTGAATCGCATAAATCTCTAATTTAGGTGTGAATGTGACAAATTGGCGTACAGAATTCAGAAAGTTAACGTTCCGCCTGATTGACAGTCTGCATGCAGGGGAACTCAGAATTAATCGTATTTTTTTGCCTTCCTGGCACTGATCATATAAAGATTTCTAGCAAATAAACCCTACGGTGAGCCTTAGATGGCTCAGCATGGTTGTGTTTTGTAGTGAACTGCAGATGTTATCACCACGGGCGTAGTTTTCTCTATTACCATAGGTCACTTTGCATTCTAAGTCCCAGGCATAATCATATACCCATTCTGGAGCAGTTAACGTATTTACTGTAATGCTATAAATGATCTCCTGGAAATGCTTCCAGAAATGCACATTCATTTTAATTGGTTTCACTATTTTGCAAAGTAAATGTATGATTTATGCTTTGTGGAATGACCTTTATAACTTTTATAAGTGATGTTACTAATTTAGTTAGGTATTTAATCTGTTTGCTGCTGCTGTTGTTTCAATATTTCATAAAACTGCCACTTTGTATAAAGCAAAAACAATGGAAAAAAATGCTTTTTTATCACATTTCCTCTTGACAAAACTCACCTGAGCTTTGAACATGCAAAGCGGCAATAAATATGTAATAAGCCTTCTTCCCTTGGGTGACAATGGACATTAAAACAATTTTAACAGCGCAATATTCTCAGCTTACTTCATAGGACATAAGTTATTTAGATATGATTGTGTTATTTTACATACTAGAAAAAGGTCATTTTATGCCTGCACTTGACAGAAAGCGTAAAACTACTAATAAGTAATAACAGATTTGTAACACGGGCAATCTGTCAACACTGCAGATGTGAAATGCGGCAGTGACATTCTAGTGATCACTGACACAGGGACGGATGTTCTGCTCTCAATGGGAAGCTTCCAGTCAGTTATAATATTTTAATATATTGCAATGTTCTCATTGAGTTTAAAAAGGCCTATAATTAGTGTAGTAACTATGGGAACTGTCTCAAAGGAAAATCTGGCCCTGGGCAGGGCTGCTGTCTTCCATTCTCGCCCTTTGTTTAGGAATGTGTCATCAGAAAATGACCTATCATTTAAATCAAGTTTTTGGTGTTAAACCTTTTTATTTTTATTTTTTAAAGTATTTTTGGTGATTTTTTAAAACATTTTTGTATGTCATCTATATTAAAAAAAAATGAACCTAAAATCTTGCAGTTTTCACTATGGCCACTGAGCCTCACAATATACTGACACTTCCTGTTCTGTAGAGATCACTTCTCAGCAGTCATCTCATTATCATCATCACAGTCAGGATTACAATGAAAGGTAACACCTATAGATGATAGACACAGGTTTCCCAGGAGAAGGTCACAGAAGTCGAAGGGTTCCCTCCTGTTCACAGGTTCCTATGGTCCATGTGGCTGCTGTAAAGCATATCTCTAAATGCTGTTTAAAGCAGCTCAGGCAAGATGGCCGCTCCCATAACCATGTACAGAAAATAGAATGAAAAAATTCTACAATCAAAAAATAAAAACAGATTTAAAAAAAAGATTATGTTTGACTAGTTTTAATTAGGAAAAAAACTTATAGGTGATACATTCCATTTAAGCTAATTTTATAGCGGAACGTACAGGGACTTGGTGTAGATGTTGAAGTCGTTCCCAGGCCCTCGAACCTGTGGGGGTTCAAAAGATCCTTGTGCCTAATATGAGAAGACCGGTACTATATATATGACATTTGATAGTTTTGGGGCCCTGTTACAGATTTCTTATTGGGGTCTAGGAGCTTCATGTTATGATTCTGGAAAGGTAAATGGTCCAAAACCTATGCTGGGTGTCCATTCTTTTGCAGCAGCAAGGTAGTCTGAGTTTTCCTCCTTTCAAATGTAGCGTTCAAATGGCCAGTTTAGCGAAAGCAAGAACAGAGTATTTAAATGCCATTGACTATATTTGATCTGCTCGGTGACTGCCCAAAGTCTTTAAACATTGAGCTATTCCCCAAACAATTTTGCACATCGCTGAATTCCAGATCACTAAATGCAGGGCACTCAATGAGCCCCGTGTACACAATATAATAGTGGCAATGGTGTTTTCATTATTACTCCTAAATGCTCACGTGATTGTATTCCCTGTAAGAGCCAGAGATGCTGGGTCTTAGCAGACCCAGATCAGTTCCACAATGGGTGCTACAAGGTATCAGGGCCACTCAAGGTGCGTATGGTCACGTGAGTCACAGTGGGTCCCCTGTCTACCCTACGTCAAGTTGGCAAGTTTAGAGCATGTTGATGCTTTATCCTTGTTAGCACACTTAAAATACTTTTATTAATACACTATTTGTACAGTACTACGCTGTCAATTTTTCAAGGCAGTCAGCTCACATTAAGATTGAGGTCAACGTTTTTTTTTATGGCAGAAATTCTAAGCCAAGCTGCACCTTGTTGGAGTGGTCCTTGCAGTTTTCATTGCCTAACGCATGGTATGAAGAGGAGGCACCTCTTCCAGAGAAAAGATTAGTTATAATATTATGAACTGTCTGAGCTGTATAGCTATACTGTTTTTGTAGACTTTAGAGGTGCACTGGACCCTCTTTTACAATGACCTGCTCCCGCCTGTACCAATAAGGAAGTGTTCTATGTTGATATATAAAGATCTATATTTCACTGTATCTAAAGCGTAGAGTATGTTAACCAAGATTGTCATGGGCTCCCCGTTAATCCCAGTGGGCCCTGGCACCGGCCACTACTTATCCATAAGACTACTCTATATTTATGTAGATGGACCTACTCTTCATACAGAAAAGTCTGTATTAATGAGAATATTTAATCAAACTACTTCCTCAATTGACACATTGGCGAGTGTATCTAAGCCTTTAACTTTATTTCATAAAAAGTATAGAATAAAGTATAGAATAGATTGAACCTATTATAATGGATCCTCTTCATAATGCAGAGAAATATTTCTTTGTCTTTAGTTCTCTCTATAATTTCACTTGGTTGATTTTAGTAATGGAAGGGAATTCACGCATTCTAAAAAATGTCATATTTAACTAACATCATGAAGACATTTCCAACCTGAAAAGAGAATAAAGCTAAATGAACTGCAAATAGCTGAGTAAAATGTAATAATGTGCAAAGTGCATGTAATGTAAAGTGAAAACTGATAAATAGTTATTGTATGTGCCAATTATAAAGGAGTAATGGACCATTCACAATTCAATAGAGGAGAATCGGTTAGGTGTTGTTATAGCTTGGAGATGAACAAGGCGGACCAATCACTGACACTTTTTATTTTGTCTGGTCACACCACGTAGGTATAATTCTCATAAACTCAAATGATAGGATTGTGTGCAAAGCAACTGTGTACATACTTAAAAGAACAATGCCTCAACTGCAAAGCTTATAAAGTGCAGCTTATAAAAAGTGCTGTATCATGATTCCGGGGTATGTGGACCCACTAGACTGCTCCGCCGTAGTGGAGTGACAGCTAGCCAAACAACAGTCAATGGATAGTCTTAGCACAAGAGTACCTGTATGAGAGTCCAGACAGGCAGGAGATGTAGCAGACGCTTTGGCACAGATGATTCGTGGCACAGATGATGCTTGGCGTGGCAGATGATACTGGACGTGGCAGATGACACTGGATGTGGCAGATGACAGCATGGCAGGTGACACTTAGCATGGCAGATGACACTGGACAGGGCAGATCGAACAAACACAACCCAAACACTAGACTTCAGCTCAGGAACAAACACAGTTACAGGGTACAGGAAGCAGGATGCGGGATGCGGGAACACTGGGAACAGGATACAACTAAGGGACCATTTGCTGAAACTAACATGGTAATGCAACAACATTGCTCAGGCACAGGAAGGAGGGCAGGATGGATTTAAGTAGGGCAGGTTGCACGGGGATTGTATAGGGAATGTAATAGTAGTGCGCATGCTGGCCCTTTAAGAGGAGACCAGGATGCGTGCACCCTACGGGAGCGAGCAGCAGGCGGAAGCAGTACATGCTGGCGTACCCGGGGAGGAGGATGCCGGAATAGAGGTAAATGATGCTGGCGGCCGCCAGGGGAAGCCGGATAGCGGGGAACGGTGGCTGCCAGCGCTACGAGCTTCTAATATCATACACATATATAGTGTCCATGTAAATGTTTCTAGAGGTTCCTAGAGCTGAAGGTGTGTAATATAAAGCAGTGATCATGGGGAAAACTGTTGCATGGACTGTTTTTTTGTCATTAAAGGGGTTGTCTGGTTTATACAAATGAATGATATTTTTGCAGAATTAAAAGTTATAACATTTTTGAGATTACTTTCAGTATTAATTCCTATGGTTTTCAAGATCTCTGCTTGTTGTTATTACAGTAAGAGTATCAGAGCTGTGTCTTCTAACGATCCCAGCACCTGTGTGATCATCACATGACCATGGACAGAGGTGTATCCAGCGGAAGTAAACAATAAATGTTGCTACTGAATAACAACAAGAAGAGATCTTGAAAGCTGTGAGGAATTGATTCAGAAAGTAGATTGGAAAATTGTAAACTTTTAATTCTACCCAAAAAAGTACTAACGTTAATTTGGAAAGAAACAGACAACCCATTTAAGTCACTGGGGCAGGGGGGGCGGTGAAGCTCTCCAAGGAAGGGGTTTAAGAGTGTATCCCCCACATTTGATCCCTAAAGTTTAACATGATATTGGATGGACAGTTATTTGCGCTACAGCTATCAGTTCTGATTAGATATAGACAGAAACTTAAAGCCAAATTCTTCCACAGGTGCAGCTCTCGTACCTGCAGGAATAAAGGATTACAAGATTTTAAAGTTTATTCATGTGGGCCCAAAATTGAAAAATAACAGAGTTTGCAAAATACTTACCTTACCGTTCCCTCTATGTTCCCCACCATCGGTCTAATGTGTCCCCCGCCGCTCTTATTTTCCCTCAATCCATGCTGACATTTCGTCCATAGTGAAAACACTTTATATCATAGGTAATCGTGACGGGCAATTGGAGGCGTTCTTATGCACTTGAATGGTGACCCTTAAATGTCAGCAGTGCTAATGTTAAAGCTTAAAAAGGACAAGGAGAAGTTTTCATGTGTCCTAACCAGACCATAATTGCTGAAGGAAATCTCTTATTATGCCACAGTGATTCACTGTCAAATATGCAATGCAAAAAGCTTCTGAATGAATAAGTGCACATTTTTTTTAGCTGCTGTTGTGCATTAGAGATGAATCTTCAATGTACAAGTATAGATCGAATCAATAGCTGGATGAGAGTTGTAATTTTAAAAGGACTAGATAGATAGATAGATAGATAGATAGATAGATAGATAGATAGATAGATAGATAGATAGATAGATAGATAGATAGATAGATAGATAGATAGATAGATAGATAGATAGATAGATAGATGGATGGATAGATAGTCATTTAAAGGGCTTTTCCCATAATTAACATTGATCACTTATCCACAAGACAGGTGATAAATGTATGAACGCTGGGGGCCCCACCACTGGGACCCCCACCGATCTCTAGAAAGGGGACCACGACTGACACTTCATCCTCACTGCACTATCACAGTGAGGAGGACATTGAATGGAGTGGCGGTCGCACTTGTGCTGCCGCTCCATTCAATGTCTATGGGGCTGATGGAGACAGCCAAGTGCAGCGCTCGGCTGTTTCAATCGGCCCCGTAGACAATGGAATGGCAGCACACACGCGCGACTGCCGCTTCAAGCAAAGTCCTCCTCACAGTGCAGGGAGGATAAATGTGGGTCGGGGTCCCCGTTCTAGAGATCGGTTGGGGTCCCATTGGTGGGGCCCCAAGTCATTATAAATTTATCACCTATCCTGTGGATATGTAAAAAAATTAGCATTTTCTGAAAACCCCTTTAACAGCAAGCAACCTACTTGCATTTTCTTTTTGAAACTCACTAGAAATTTGAGCCCCCGCTCCTAAAAAATAACTGGCATATACAGTCATTATTTAACCTCTGGTATAAACACTTTGTACTGATAATAAATTGGACTATAAATTATACACCTGCTCTTAGTAGGCCAAGGACCTCTTCAGTAACGACAAATTGCTAGGTCTTAAAGAGGATCTGTCACCAGTTTATTAATTCCCTATCTCCTAACTAATCTAATAGGGGCTTTGATGCTGACTACTGTGTGATTTGTTTTATAAAATGTTTATTATTTTATAAGTTATGAGCATTTTTCTAATAGCCAAATAGGAGGTGACTCTTTCTTTTCACTCTGGGCGGTGTAATGTTTTCTGTATGACGCTGACCAATCAGCATACAGCTTCTCCCCTTCCCTTCCCTGCCCAGCAACACAGCCTGATCATATAGTATACAGCTTCCATTCCCGACTGTGTATTTAACTGGTGATATCTCCGGTTGTGTCACAACTGCGATCCTGGTGTCATATGAAAGATTAGAATCTCCTCTTTCATATGACACCAGAACCGCTGTTCTGCCGAGATATGGCTATTTTAATTGATCTCCCTTCCCTCCAGCCTCAGTCTCTCACACTGTGCGAAGCAGCTTCAGGCCTCATTTACACGAGCGTATTATACGCGCGTGCGACGCGCGTGCTTTTCACGCGTGTCGTACGCACCTATAATAGTCTATGGGGCTGTTTAGACGATGCGTGTATTTTGCGCTGCGTGAGTGCGTTGCGTAAAACTCACGACATGTTCTATAATCTTGCGTTTTTCACGCAACACGCACCCATTGACTTCAATGGGTGCGTGAAAACAACGCATGCCACACGGACGGTCCTGCGTTGCATGCGCGAAAAACACGCAAGAGCTGTTATGTCCATTCTAATTAGTCTATAAAGCTACACAAAGCTTCTCCAAACCAGGAAGTGCCTGCCTTTCAAGTGCGAGGGGGCAAGACTAGCCAGTGCCAGGAGAGTTGTCTGGGGATATTTTGGAGTGTTTCACAGCCACATACTACAGCCATGCCGCGCGGGATGGATGTGGAGCGCCTCATTCTTTTTATCCAGGAGCATCCAGCAATATGGGATAACAGATGTGAGGAGTATCACAACAGGACGGTGAAGGAGGACGCATGGGAGTTGGTGGCCAAAAACCTCTTTGGGCAAGAGTGGGAGACAGGCCGAACCCGTGACCGCACTCGGTTGGGTGAGTACCTTGCATTTTCTGTCAATGCCTGTCATGCCTATAGAAAACCTGGGCCCTGTATGTGTATTGCGCACATGAGCACGAGAAACTTTGGTGGAGCAGGTGCTTCGCACGTCCCACCGCATTGCCATTGCAGGGCCCTTCATTTTGTAGTGAGAGGTGATAGTTCTGATGGCGTGTTTTGTTTTTGTTACATACACCAGTCCAAGATATCAAGACACGGTGGCGGAGCTGCCGTGATCAATTCAGGCGAGAGATGGGTGACAAGGGACGCAGCGGAGATGGGGCATCTCGCAAACGGCCCTACATTTATACGAAACAGCTGATGTTCCTGAAGGACATCATGGATATGCGCACGTAAGCATTTATGTCGTTGCATGAGTGTACTGTGTGTTTGTCCAGGTCCTGTCTGTCAACGTGTTGTTGTGGGCATTGTTAGATTTTGTACTCATAATTTTTTGCCTCCTTGTAGAACCACCGACAATTTGGAGGATACAGCAGAGGAGACTGACGTGGGGGAGTCTGTGGCCGAAGCCCCTGCTCCCAATATCCTGCCACCCAGCCCCGAGCCGACACCCCAGGAGCCCGCACCAGGCCAGTCAGAACGGCCGGTTGGCTCTCCAGCCCAGGAGCGGCCCGTGCGAGCCCGCAGTCGGCGTCTTCGTGCCCCACAGCCCTCCACATCTGCCCAGGTGGATACGCGGGTACTCGAGTATTTGAGGCGAGCCGCAGAGGAGGATGGCAATGATGCCTTTGGCCGCAGCATTGTGCCCCTCCTACGCCTGGTGCCGATGGACCTTATGGGCCGTCTGCAGGCGTCGATCGTCACATTGATCGACGCTTGCAGACCGCCACACAATCCCCATCCGTGTTTCACGGCAATCGAGCAGTGGCGAAATCCTTACATGCCGCCACCCACGGCCCAGGTGCCTGGCCAATTTCACCCTGTTCCCCATATGGCCCGTCCGCATCCATACATGCGCCCTATGGCTCCCCACTTCGCGGGGCCCACATTCCAGCCACCACATCAGCACCACTATGCTGGCCAGGAACAACCTACACAGCTCCAGGTCCAGCATAGTGGTGCTGAAATGCAGGCATATGCCTCCCCAGCCCAACTATACCAACACCTCTGAGTGTGTTGGTGCCAATATTTCTGGACGGCACTGTTGTGTGTGGTGCAGGCCTGGCCACGTATATTGTGTGATCCTGTTTTTCGTTTGGATTTCGTTACACCATGTTGGTGTGTTATTTTTTTAGCCAAAAATTTGGGATTGGTCCGAATCCCTTAATAAAAAAAAAAAAGTTCATGGTTTTGTTTCGTTTTATTATTCTTTTCGACCACCCAACAGAAGGTTTGGCACACATTTCCTTAGCCTACACTCTCACACACTTCTGGCCTTTTGGACCAATGCATGGACATGTGATATGAGGTTTTAGTTAATCTCTCGTGGTTTGACATGGCTTGAAAGGGATTCCAAAGTTTAGGTCCTGCCATGGGCCCTGAAGCAAAATAAGTACACTTGCAATTGGACTTCCCTAACTGCAGTCCGCACAACAGGATATATGGGCAAAGTAAGTCGGCAACTGTGTAAAGTCCTGCTCAAACCCCGAGAGATATAAGCTCGCAACCCGCGTCAAGGGTCCTCATGTTTTGCGAGTCCCTACCCCAACCCCAACACACAAAAGAAACAAAACAAAAAATGCCCACATCTCAGGTCGGTAGTGAAGCGTCAAAAGAACATTCACCCCTTCACAGGTCATCAGCCCCCCACGGTGCTGGTCCAGATGGGCACTCAAAATATGCCGCCAAAGTATCACGAACTCGAAGGCCGGAGGAGACAGATCGCCCTAGAGGAATCACCGGGACATTGTCAGTGGTGTCTGCGTGTGTTATGATATAGTCAGCATCAAAGTTTGCATCATTAATGCGGCAGAAGTTATGCAGAACTACACCCGCTTGGATAACACGTGTGACATTATGCATGGACAATTGCATTGTTGACAGAAAGACACGCCACCTGTTCGACATAATGCCAAAGGCACATTCGACACATCGCCGAGCTCTGCCCAGGCGGAGATTGAACATGCGCCTACGGTCATCCAAGCCCCTTCTTGCAAAGGGACGCATGACTTGCCTTGTGAGTGCGAACCCCTCATCTGCCACGATTACATACGGGATTGGGGGCCCACTGGAGCCTGGGAGGATGGAGGGTTCCGGCAACCCCAGTCGCCTATTCACGAGTCGCTTCCCCATTCTTGATGTACGGAATATGCGGGCATCTGCCGAGCTTCCATACGAGCCAATGTCAACAATAGTGAAACAATAATTAGTGTCCGCCAAGGCTAACAATACCATGGAAAAATACTGCTTGTAGTTATAGTATTGCGAGCCACTGCGTGGGGGCTTTCTCACACGAATGTGTTTGCCGTCAAGGGCACCAATGCAATTTGGAAATTCAGTAGCTCTAAGAAATCCCTCTGATATACTTAGCCACTGTTCTGTCGTGGGCTGAGGCATGACCGTGCTCTTTAAACTCTGCCACACCACGACACAGGTGGATGTGACAATGAACGAAATGGTGGTCACTCCCAAAAGAAATTCAAAATGCAACGAATGATAACTATTGCCTGTGGCCAGAAATCTAGAAAATAAAGAGAAAGAAAAAGAAAGGAAGAACACATGTTAGTGGGGGGCTGGTAAAGCAGACAGCGGCATGGACTAAGTTATAGCAGCTTCATACATACCTCAAGGTCACAAGCAGACGTTCCTCGGCCGAAATGCAGCGTCTCATGTTCGTATTCTGGAAGGTGAGACCAGAGCGAGTTTGCTCAAGCAGAAGGTCAAATGTGGCCACAGACATGCGGCAGAAGGCTCGAAATTTGTCGGGATGCCGGCGTAAGTCCTCAAACAGGGTATGGAAATGCCCTTTTATTGTACGTTGGGCCACAAGTGGGTGAACCCAAATGCGACTTCTTCCAGGCGTGTGGTGCTGCAGCATGTGTCGGCGCTGGCCAAACCGACGTGAGATCATCCAGAGAAGAAGCACACGCGCCAGTGCTGGCGAAGCCATAATAGTTGGGTGTCAAAGCGATTCCAATTTGAAGGGAAAAACAAACACTGTGGTTTCTGCAGAGGCGGAAATAACCTTGCAAACAGATTTCTACCAGCAAGCAGGGGTTGGGCCAGCTGGCCTATTTGTAGGCGGCCGTCCCACTAATCCCCTCTGCGTTTTTTACGCGCGATGCAAACGCTTGTCGTGCGCGCGTTTAAAACGCAACAAGGCTGCGTATACGCAGTGCATACGCCATACAAACGCGCGCAAAACGCAGCGTTTTTTGCGCGCGCAAAACGCACACGCTCGTGTAAATGAGGCCTCATGCTGATAGGACAGCGTCAAAGGCTGTGAGGAGGCTCCACCTCAGGAGAATCGCTGCTGTTGACGCCCATTTGTCTAGTATAGGCTCATTTGCATATTTAGATATAAGCTCATAACTTTTAAAATAAGAAACTTATTTTCACTAGCATTATTAGTGTGATGGCGCCTATTAGATTAGCTAGGAGATAGGGTATTACTAAACTACTGACAGATCCTCTTTAAACTGTCCATACACATGAGATAAAAGTTAACCAAAAACGACGATTTCAACAGGAATAACCAATGATCTATTTTGTAAGGCGTCCTGCCAACTATTCTATTCTGGCAGATATCAGGGATAGAAAGATTCTTTGTTACCGCTAGGGAAAATACGCTGTCAGAAGGATCTGTAAGTGTCTTGCTCCCCTCTTCCCATTGGAATATACATACATACTTGGCCGAGCGTGCATGGTAATGGTGGAGTGGGAAGAAATAGCTGTCAGATGAATAAGCCTTAGGCCAACAGTTATCTCATGTGTATGGAGAGCTTTAGGACTAATGCATGCTTTTAGCAAACATTGTTATATTTTTGGTTTTCCAACTAAAGAACATGTAACATGAATGGAAAAAAGATCCATTGGATGTAGAGTCCCCATAGAGAAAATGCAAAAGAATAATTAACTCACAACAGAACATCCATATCAGTCAATGAACTGGCAAGAAGGACCACAACTACAACTGTAAAGAAGTAATAACCTCTGACTTACAGACTTGTCGAATTAGATGAGGATGGTTTATTGATTGATTATTCATTTATGAAAGACACGGGCAAACAGACAACAAATGGAATCCTTGAGGAAACACCACAAGCCTGTGCGTCTTCAATAAAGAATGTGATCTTCCCTTTCTAGTGAATGCCTTCTACAATGAATCCCCAGAGAGACACAGGGGTATTACCTTTTCTATGTGCTGATGTCAATTTCACTTGGCAGCTTCTTAGTTGCTACAGCTTCTTTTATGTTAAATGATTGCTACTATGATAACACCTAAATAGCGGTGATACCTTGGTGTACAGTCACAGCTATGCAGTAAGACAAAAACAAGTAGTCCTTGTGTAAAAAATATTTTTGTCTATTATACGTATTTATACGTGAAAAAGCGATTATACTATTTTATGTAACTGCCTTTCTTGAAAATGTACATGGAGATTCATGTTTTTGGGGTGTAGTAAGAATAGTAAAATGGAGGTTAACTGGTTATTAAAGGAAACGTGTCATCAGAAAATGACATATTATTTAAATCAAGTTTTTCTGTTAACTTATTTTTAAATACATTTTCGGGATTTTTTTTTTAAATGTCTATGTCATATTAAAAAATAATCTTAAAATCTTGCATTTTTAACACTGGTCACTGAGCCTAACAATAGACTGACACTTCCCGTTCTGTAGAGACCACTTCTTAGCAGTCATCTCATTATCATTACAGGCAGGATTACAATGACAGGTAATACCACTATATAGATAACACAGGATCCTCCATTCATCTTAAACTGACCCTTCCTGTTCTGTAGAGATCACTTCTCTGTGGTCATCTCATTATCATCACAGGCAGGATTACAATCAGATACACACACACACACACACACACACACACATATATATATATATATATATATATATATATATATATATATATATATATATTCTAGCAGTGCAGCTACTGGACAGTGCAGAAACTGTCAGGTTTTAAGCAACCAGGGAACATGTACAGCAGAGAGGGTTTTCTCTTCTGTTGCTTGGGTGTGAAACCTGGAATAGGGCCTGGTTTGCTGGAGTGTGAAGAAGGGCGGCTTCCACTCCATACAGCCAGTCCGTGTCTTGGGCTGTCTGATGAGCCTAGTTAGGCTTCACCTGAGATGGCTCTTTAATTCAGGTGTGTGCTGTTCACACAGGGCTCTCAGTCTGGGGAAGACAGGCATGCTAGAGTCACCACCACGTATGGTAAAGGTGTGTATGTTTGGAGGTACTAGGCACAAGGCTCAGGGTCTCTTAGTGAGGGACACTTAATGTGTAGTTAGAGGCTCGACGGCCTAGGGTTTATTTTGTACAGTTTTGTTGTAAAACTGCTTGCTGAGTTGAAGATAATAAAGCTGGCTGCGGCTGGATTAAACCCGTATCCAACGTGTTGGAGTGAACTTTCTATGTGTGCCAACCATCTCACCCTGGAGATGGCGATCCTGTGAGCTAAGTTGTCCCCCAGGTTGTCACTATATATACATATATATAATAACAACACAGGATCCACTATTGGTAATAGGGGATAGACACAGCTCCCCTCCTATCCGTCTCTACACAATGATCTCTGCACAGGTCACAGAGCATGCCTAGAAAACTCTCCTATAGAAGTCAATAGGTCAGCTCCAGACTATTGTTTCCTACGGTCCATCATGTGGCTGCTTTAAAGCATATCTCTAAATACCATTACTAACAGCTCAGACAAGATGGCCACCCCCATAGTCACGTACAGAAATTTTATTTAAAAAATGTACAATAAAAAAAAATATTAGAAAAAAATTATTATATTTTACTCTATGATTTTAATTAGTTGAAAAAAAGGTGACATTATCTTTAAAGACTCTGAGAAATGGGGTTGATTCCAATTTACTTGTCTGTGTTCATACTGTATGGCTTTCTGATACAAGTTTTAGTTTCCCTACACAGTCCAACGGTTTTATTATAAGGATAACTGGTCTATCATGAAATAGCATATATGCGTTTAAGGTAAGAAACTTCAGCCAAAACATAAAAATGGTGAAGTTAGAGCCAAAGTTTGTTAAAATGTAATTGTTTTACTTAAAGAGGCTCTGTCACCAGATTTTGCAGCCCCTATCTGCTATTGCAGCAGATCGGCACTGCAATGTAGATTACAGTAACGTTTTTATTTTTTAAAAACGAGCATTTTTGGCCAAGTTATGACCATTTTTGTAGTTATGCAAATGAGGCTTGCAAAAGTCCAAGTGGGTGTGTTTAAAAGTAAAAGTCCAAGTGGGCGTGTATTATGTGCGTACATCGGGGCATTTTTAATACTTTTACTAGCTGGGCGCTCTGAAGAGAAGTATCATCCACTTCTCTTCAGAACGCCCAGCTTCTGGCAGTGCAGACACAGCGTGTTCTCGAGAGATCACGCTGTGTCGTCACTCACAGGTCCTGCATCGTGTCAGACGAGCGAGGACACCGGCACCAGAGGCTACAGTTGATTCTGCAGCAGCATCAGCGTTTGCAGGTAAGTAGCTACATCGACTTACCTGCAAACGCCGATGCTGCTGCAGAATCAACTGTAGCCTCTGGTGCCGGTGTCCTCGCTCGTCTGACACGATGCAGGACCTGTGAGTGACGACACAGCGTGATCTCTCGAGAACACGGCTGTGTCTGCACTGCCAGAAGCTGGGCGTTGTGAAGAGAAGTGGATGATACTTCTATACACAACGCCCAGCTAGTAAAAGTATTAAAAACGCCCCGATGTACGCACACAATACACGCCCACTTGGACTTTTACTTTTAAACACACCCACTTGGACTTTTGCAAGCCTCATTTGCATAACTACAAAAATGGTCATAACTTGACCAAAAATGCTCGTTTTTTAAAAATAAAAACGTTACTGTAATCTACATTGCAGCGCCGATCTGCTGCAATAGCAGATAGGGGCTGCAAAATCTGGTGACAGAGCCTCTTTAAATAGGATCTGTCACCTTATTTTACAATACAAACTGCATATATTATTAAATACATCTTAGACCTGATGATGGTGTACTTACTTTAATGTAAAATTTGTCCCGCCTGATATTAAAATTAGCATTTTAAAAGACTCATTTTTTTTTATCAGACAGGAACACTTTAAGAAAGGATTATACAACTTTGGTACAGATTTTTTTAAGTAAATACACCAGCTTCATCAGGTCTAAGAGATCTATTTATTAATATATGCAATTTGTATTGTGAAATCTGGTGACAGATCCTCTTTAAAGAGATATTAACCTTTTCCCATTCAGTTGTGACAGAAAATTTTACAAAAGCAACATCAGAAAGTTTCATTTGCATTAGCTTCTTAGAAACTGATGGTTAAACTGTCACTTTCTTATTGATGAACATGCAGACAAAATTATAGTTAGTGCCTTTTCACATCAGAGTTCGCTTTCCGTTCTGGGGTTCCGTCGGAGGTTTCCGTCGGGTGAAACCCGCAACGGAAAGTGAAAGTGAAACCACAGCTACCGTTTCAATCACCACTGATATCAATGGTGACGGAAACATTGCAAATGTTTTCCGTTCGTCACCATTCCGGCAGGTTTCCGTTTTAACGACGGAATCAATAGCGGAGTTGACTGCACTATTGATTCCGTACAAAAAACGGAAACCTGCCGGAACCGTGACGAAAGGAAACCATTAGCGATGTTTCCGTCACCATTGATATCAATGGTGATTGAAACGGAAGCTGTGGTTTCACTTTGCCCTTCCCATCCGATATGCAAACAGAGGTACTTTTAAGAATGTAACTATTTATCCTAGGGGTTGAAATGGAGGAAAGTTGGAAAAAGCACAACGAAACTTATGGGGTTATTACCTAGTTTTCCCCGGCAATCTAGGCTAGTAAAAAGGTTAATAACAGCATCCCTGGTGGTTGATGGTAGAGAAGAGGTTAAGGCCAATATCCATGGTGGTCTAAGATAGTGGATGGTTATTGACAGCATCCCTTTTGGTCTAGGATGATGGATGGCTTATTGACAGCATCCCTGGTGGTCTAGGATAGTAGATGGTTATTGACAGCATCCCTGATGGTCTAGGATAGTGGATGGTTATTGACAGAATCCCTGGTGGTCTAGGATGATGGATGGCTTGTTGACAGCATCCCTGGTGGTCTAAAATAGTGGATGGCTATTGACAGCATCCCTGGTTGTCTAGGATAGTAGATGGTTATTGAAAGCAGCCCTGATTGTCTAGAATAGTGGATGGTTATTGACAGAATCCCTGGTGGTCTAGGATGATGGATGGCTTATTGACAGAATCCCTGGTGGTCTAGGATGATTCATAGCTTATTGACAGCATCCCTGGTGGTATAGGATAGTGGATAGTTATTGACAGCATCCCTGGTGGTCTAAGATAGTGGATGGTTATTGACAGCATCCCTAATTGTCTAGGATAGTAGATGGTTTTTGAAAGCAGCCCTGATTGTCTAGAATAGTGGATGGTTATTGACAGAATCCCTGGTGGTCTAGGATGATGGATGGCTTATTGACAGAATCCCTGGTGGTCTAGGATGATGCATGGCTTATTGACAGCATCCCTAGTGGTCTAGGATAGTGTATAGTTATTGACAGCATCCCTGGTGGTCTAGAATAGTGGATGGTTATTGACAGCATCCCTGGTGGTATGGGATAGTGGATGGGTATTGACAGCATCCCTGGTGGTCTAGGATAGTGTATGATTATTGACAGCATCCCTGAAGGTCTAGGATAGTGGATGGTTATTGACAGAATCCCTGGTGGTCTAGGATAGTGGATTGTTATTGACAGAATCCCTGGTGGTATAGGATAGTGAATGGGTATTGACAGCATCCCTGGTGGTCTAGGATAGTGGATGGTTATTGACAGCATCTCTGAAGGTCTAGGATAGTGGATGGTTATTGACAGAATCCCTGGTGGTCTAGGATAGTGGATGGCTTATTGACAGAATCCCTGGTGGTCTAGGATAGTGGATGGTTATTGGCGGAATCCCAGGTGGTCTAGGATATTGGATGCTTATTGACAGCATCCCTGAAGGTCTAGGATAGTGGATGGTTATTGACAGAATCCCTGGTGATCTAAGATAGTGGATGGTTATTGACAGAATCCCTGGTGGTCTAGAATATTGGATGGTTATTGACAGCATCTCTGAAGGCCTAGGATAGTGGATGGTTATTGACAGAATCCCTGGTGGTCTAGGATGATGGATGGCTTATTAACAGCATCTTTGGTGGTCTAAGATAGTGGATGGTTATTGACAGCATCCCTGGTGATCTAGAATAGTGGATGATTATTGAAAGCCGCCCTGTTGGTCTAGGATAGTGGATGGTTATTGACAGAATACCTGGTGGTCTAGGATGATGGATGGCTTATTAACTTAATCTCTGGTGGTTTAGGATAGAGGATGGTTATTGACAGCATCCCTGATGGTCTAGAATAGTGGATGGTTATTGGAAGCCGCCCTGTTGGTCTAGGATAGTGGATGGTTATTGACAGCATCCCTGGTGGTATAGGATAGTGGATGGCTTATTGACAGGTTGGTAAAGGTCTGAGTAGCACAGGAAATCAGTGAATTGCTGTCAATGCAGCATAGCTCCTCAAGAACAGATTGCTGGTGGAAGGAAACTGCACCTCACAGTTTAAGATCAGCTGTACTAGACTATGTCCTGAATTAGCCCCTCATCATTTAATAATGTATCTTGAGGATGTTGCAGAAGCCGATTTACAGAACATGTTTAGGGATCCCAATATAATAGCCATTCACAACATGTACTTCAAAAATAGAACTACATACATACTAGAGTATAAGTTTTGTCTTTTTTTGCAAAATCTATCATGAAATTATGAAATCATCAATCTGGACAATAAAATCAAAACACTCTGTACATATTGCAAGGCATTGAGATGAATTATGTAATATCCATTATTTTTTCCTTTTTTTATTTCACACCAGTTTTGCCATGATGTACTTTTAAGTATATCTTGAAGCAATGTACCAATTCCAGAAATTGCATACTGACTGAAACACACTGTGTAACAAGGATCAGCTGTCATTATGTCACTACAATGCGTGTTACTGGGAGTGAAGTGTGACAGACATAATAGTCTGACTTCATTATAGTAATAACACATGTACTATCTCAAATACTATCACAGTATTTTTCCTGAAATTGTGTCAATTTGCTACTTGTACAGTATATAGCAATCTCATCCAACCATGAGATCAATGTAGATGATATAGAGATTCTGGTCCATTTACTAACCATTATTTTAACAAGCAAAAACAATAGTTCATGGGTCAAACAGATGCTGAAGAACCTTATAGAGATGGGATCCCAAGCTCAATTTTTCTTTCTTCATCGGGGCTGTTAGCCATGGATCTCTACCTCTTCACAGGCACTGCAACATTAAAAAATGAAGGTGGAGGAAACCAGCCTGAGAGTCTTGACACTCTTACCAGCAGAGGTAGATGGGTAGGGGGTAGAAAACAGGTTTGGGTTCTTCTTTTTAGGGATATTAGTGTGCAGTGATTGCACGAACCAGCACAAGGAGGTCAGTCCATTTAGATGTTTACTGATCTATCTGTACCCATAGAGCTGTCATGAGGCCCGAGGAAAATTAAACTGTCACGAGGCCTGCAGAGGATGGTGAGAACCCACTGTGTCACCAAGGAATTTGACATGGGGCTAAACCAGGGAGTGGAGTCTAAGGGGACCCCAGGTATACACCCTGGACTTTGCTGCTGGTGAATCCCAGGTCACTACCCCCAGAGTAATCTCCCTTGACAACGGCAAACATCAACAAGGAAAGAAAACAAAATCAGAAGACAGAATGCAAGGTCAGGTATAGCAAAAGTGAGGGCAGGTGGCAGACATGCACTCACAGTTGAGCCAAAGATCAAGGCAGACGGCAGAGATTCGTCATGGTTCACAAGCAAGAGGGCAGGCGGTAGGCCCGCCAATCAGTGCCTTTCAACAACGGAAGTGCTAGCGTCATTGAAAGGCGCTCATTGGCGGGGCAAGTCATTCTGCCCTGCAAATCAGCATCACTGTTAGGCGCTGAATGGTCGGGCACAGAACGTGGCCGGCCATTCGGCGCTTATGTATGTAATTGTATCTGTGTCCTATAGATGCAGGTACAATTAGTGCAGGAGGGGGTGGCAGCTGGTTTCAGATGTGCCACCGCCCCCTCAGACAGGCAGCAGGACGCCCTGGGTAGCGTGGCCATGGTGGGGGCAGCGGGAGCGACGGTCATGGTGGGGGCGGTCTCGGTGGGCCCCACCATCTCAGTGGGCCTGGGGCCACTGCCCCCCCCCCCTAGCTACGCTACTGGGCTCCACCCATTGTGCGTAAATGGGGAATAAATCCCTTAATTTTTGCATTTGAAATGGAAGGTGTGCTGTTCCTTCTATTTTGAGTAAGCCATGCTGTAACTTCTGAATACAGTTTCATATTTGAAACATATTTGTACTTTCTTTTGCATCAATTTGTGATTTTGTCAGTTTTTACCAACAATAAAAAATTGCTGAAAAATGTTTCGTTTTTTTCTCCAACCTCTTAAAAAAAAATCCAGAGGGGTGATATATTCTTCATAGCTTTAATGTAATGGAGATAATAAAACTGTGCCTCACCAAAGACATGCAGAACTTTGGAAAAATTGTTAGTTAATTGTTTGCAATGTTACATTATGTGTAATTTTTATGTCTCTGACTTTGGGCAAGCCACATATAGAATATATTACTTGTTAAGGCATATTAAATAAAGTAACCATGTTTTTTTTACCTGGTATCCCAATGACTGTACTTGGTGCAAGGCATCCCAAGCCAATAGCAGAATAGCTAAGGCTTCATGGCAACTTTTGAATAAGCAGCTTCTAAGGTGCCTTTATCATGAGGTAGGGGCACATTAAACATACTATACAGGGTTAAAGTAGTGCACCGACTATGCAGTCCACCATACTGAACGATTCAGGGGACAACATAGTGTGCCCTCTTAATACCTACTAGTTTACTATTGATGGCATACCCCTAGTATGATATAGCACAAACTTGGGGGCATTGCCGACATTTTGAGGAATTGTATAATCCCTGATCAGCATCTGAATAGTTGCCTGACTACATGTAATTGACCCAGATGTACTTTCAATCTTGTATCCTATGCTTGTGACCTTGACCTTGAATTGTCTTTGACTATGTTTATTTTGAACTGTAGTGGTTTATGTACTATTTTAATAACACTATTATTTTATCATGGTTTAACATAAATTGCGAAAATTACTAAATAGAATTATGCAATATTCTAATATAACAATATAACATTTGCACCATATATATATATATATATATATATATATATATATATATATATTTTATTTTTTTTTATAATATTGTATTGTTTGTATATTGCAGAAACAGTGAAAAAGGCTGACACTAACTATTGTGTCATAATATGTTATGGAAAAACATAAAGACTGAACATTTCCACTATTCTGGTGACCATTTAAATGTCTAGTATAAAACTTAAACATCTATTTTTGTGGCTGTGTTATTTCATTTTACCAGATCCATGCTTTTGGGTCTACATAGATGATTCTCTGGTGTAATTTGTTTTTAGAACACATTGTGGGGAACTTATTACCACTGGCATTTCATATGCCAATCTTAATCTAAAGTGCGCTGGGGTAAAATGTGCCTAACTTATTAAGAGATGCATGAGCTGGCATAGGTTTGCACTGTAATTTATGCCTATTTCTGGCGTGAATTATTGGAAATTTGTTGGGCCACAGAAGACCCAACCCCTTCTACTAAGAGTGGCGGAAAAGCTGAAAAGTTGTAAATTGTTGCTCAAAACTAAGGCATGCACCACAAATTTGGCAATTCTGGCAACAGATCTTAACAAATTCCCCGCATTGTACATTTTACTGCAAACAAATCTTAACCCATGCATTTATCCCTATAACTACATATGCCATTCAATAAGTAATTCAAATGTGCACAACAAGAAGCAAGCTTGGTGGCTTCTAACCAAGGCCTCTGTACTTCTGCAGAATATGAATACTCTGCAATATATTACACCAAGTCAGGCTGGTAAAACAAAAGCTGAGATTGCACTTCCATAACTGTTTCCAAAAAGTAGGTCAATGCAACCTGAAATGTCAGTCCTGACTGTATAGAAAGGGAACGTTAGTTTTGCCTGTCAGGTTATGCAGGCATTGAGATTCTCAGTCTGTATTTAGTGAAGAAGGGCACATGCCTACAGAATAAGAAGATGTGCCCTATTAAGAATTCTTTATCAGGTGCTACCCTATTGATTAGCAAAAGAAAAATTAGATTACCCTCTGTCAAGGTGTATGAAGTAGTGAGATAAGCTCTTGATATTATTATTATTATTATTATTATTATTATTATTTAGATATATAAACGGGCTTACCAAGGGAACTATAAGTTCCCATTACAAAACCCACATTTTCTGTAACAGCAACAACTCACGAAAGATATAAAAATTGAGCTAATGTTTTAGCTACAAAATACACAGTTAAGTATTTCCCTATGGCCTTATTACTTATTTTTACCGTGTCTATACTTTTTTTTCCCCCCTGAAGTACTGTATGCACTTACATCAGTTCCTGTCTTCCATTACGGGGCTCACAATCGAATTTCCCTATCCCAGTCATATACATAATCACTAAGGCCTCATTAACACTGAAAAATGGACAGGGACATAGGCATTCTGTGTGCCACCACATGGTGCCTCCGCACGGCACTGTATGACAAAGATATTCTAGAACACTTCCGTAAAAAGGTTTGAGATGGAAAATGCTACAATTTTTTTTTTTTTTGGGTCGTATTCCGTAATTGGACAGAAAAAAACTGAGTATTCTGTATAAAATCAGAGGCATACTGAGGGACAATATGGGCTCATAGACTATTATGGATGCCATATTTACGGCTCTGTACAACTTGGAGGCTGAATGGCCTAGCCCCTATGATTAGGTAATACTACTCCAAACTATATGTTCTCTTTGTTTTATCAATTCTTTGACTGTTGTTGCTGCTGATAACCGATGTACATTTTTGCAAAACAAAAATGTAACTGAAAATCTTATATACATTTTCAATAATATAAATTCTGCAAGAAATGTAGGTATAGTGATTGCATAAATATACCGTACATTCTTATGACTAAACCATCAGAATATTCTATAATTATTAGTAACTATTCTGAGTAATATCAGACTTTTAATTAGCATAGGACCAGATGGCCCATCAGGACATTTTTGGCCACATAGATCTGTAGTGACTTATTGCTCTGATATATTAGCTGTTGTGACATATCATCCTGTGCTTACTTTCCCCAAGGATATAGTAAGGATAGATGGATTTCCTTGGCGGAAAATCCAGGTTACCAATGCAAATGTGATTTTTCAGCATAATATAAGACGACAAACTCATACATCATGTGTAGTTCTTTATTGTCATTGCAAATGCTATTGAGCATTCTAGACTCTTCAATTGCCTGAGTTTTAGAAATTATCAGGCAAAACCACAAGAAAGCCCAGGTTGCAGCAGAAATGTATAGATTGCATCAATTCCATATATGACATACTGGATATCAAGTCCTATGATGCGCTCATGACATTGATGGAGATGTGGACTATAACACTATTGATCAAAATAGGAGATGTGAAAATATGGTAACGCTATTGCTATTATTAGTTGGTTATTTCTAAGCTATAATATCAGAAACTTCAAAAGGTAATGTGATTTCCAAAGGCATATTATATAAATATCTTCCACGGTCATATTATCATAATCTCTGTTGAGCTAACCTTGTAACCATACCCCCTAAGACATTTACTCTATGCCCACGATGGTCATTACATGCCGGAAATTAACATACCATAACATTATAAATGGAAGATAGAGTTTCCCCTCGAAGTCTATTGTTTTACATTTTCGTACGGACATAACGATGCTTGAAATGTGTTGACTATGTATGGGACACATTTATCAAATGATATGCACCAGAAATGTGGTGTAATGTGCATTAGAAAAACAATGGCGGTGACTTGCATCACATTGTTGGAAGATGTGCACAATTTTTAATGCTGTTATGCGTTAGATTTGAAGAAAATGCATGAAAGTGGCATAGATAAATATCTTGCGATGGAAGTGGCATAGATAAATATCTTGCGATGGAAGTGGCATAGATAAATATCTTGCGATGGAAGTGGCATAGATAAATATCTTGCGATGGTTGTGCTAAATGTATTACTAACTAGCTTTCTTTTTGGGGGGCGGGAAGAAAATACAGGCATACAGTACATGTACGATAGCTTGTGTAAGTTTTTCTTGTTTTTCACGTCTGAGTTTCCCCACATTCGTGTGAATCTGGCCTTATTTGTATTCGTTTATCTTGCATGCTGAATGGACAGGGTTTTCCTGGTGTGATGTTTGTCCGTCATTTCCTGCTGTCTACGCATCATATAATTCTGTACACAGCACTGTGAACCAATCAGATGTCTGACCTTCTTCTCCCCCAGCATACTGTATTTGGCTTCTATACTGCATGACTGACCGTCTCTAGCAGCTGGTCAACCACTCTGTAGCTGCATGATTCTCTGTGCAGCTATTATTTTAGAGCTGCGGTCATAAAATTAAAGGACCCCTTTGCAAACAAGTTGGTTTTTGGATGAAGGTATGATTGCAGGATCAGACTACACAAAGTTAGAGTGGAGTCTGTTACCATGGAAATATATAGGTCTGCATATGAGTCGTAGATGCAAGAAGATATGACATTTTTTAATTAGGACTATTTGCAAAGTTGTTTTAATTTTAGATACATTGGAAAAAAAATTCGTTGCAAAGGTGTCCAAAGCTTTCAGGCGTAAACGAGGCGTATTATGCCTCGATTTACGCCTGAAAATAGGGCTACAATACGTCGGCAAACATCTGCCCATTCATTTGAATGGGTTTGCCGACGTATTGTGCAGACGACCTGTAATTTACGCGTCGTCGTTTGACAGCTGTCAAACGACGACGCATAAATGGACTGCCTCGGCAAAGAAGTGCAGGGCACTTCTTTGCAACGTAATTTGAGCCGTTCTTCATTGAACTCAATGAAGAGCAGCTCAAGATTTACGAGCGTCACAGACGCCTCGCATAATACGAGGAGGAGCATTTACGGCTGAAACGAGGCAGCTGTTTTCTCCTGAAAACAGTCTGTCATTTCAGCCGTAAAAGCCTCTCATCGTGTGCACATACCCTCAAGGGGGTATCTACCTCCCAGTTGAGAGCAGGAACAGTTTGCAAAAAGTTTTATAGCCTCTGAATGTAAACTAGAATGCTTTTATCCACTGACAGAAAATGCAAATAATAGTGAAGAATTTAGCAAATGGTTGTCCGAAAGTGTGAAGGGCATAAGGTATTCAAATAATTTGTGGGTGGGCAAGAATTATGGCTTAGACATTTGGCATGATACAAACATCTATTCAATGTATAATATCAATGACCTCCATTCTCCGTGTTTGTTTATTTTTTTCATTTTGGCTATTTTGTATTTTATTTCTATGGTAATTCTTCAGTAACAGTAATGCTCCCTGTTTCTGATAAAGGATCAATTTTAGTCTTTTTGCCTGAGTTATTTCTTATATTTTATTTGACTTTCTTTGAATACATCAATATTTTATTAATTTCCTCATAGTTGTTGTATTTGACTATCCCTCTCACAGAAGCTACTTTGTAATTAATGTGTCTAGTGGTCAAGGTCTCCTAATTAGCTGAATCTCGTGTACGGAGAACTCTAACATTCCATCGAAGTCACTGACTGTGTGAAAACAGATCCATTAATTAAATCCTTGTCAAATTGCTGTTTGCCTTTTTCATACTGGTAACCATTTATCAAGTGTCAGAATGAGAGCTCCTATGCTGGATTGCTTCTTTCATGAACCAAAAAATAAACACAGGAGCTCAAATTCTCTCATTTGGTAATAATGTCTGTAAATAGAAATTCAGACACAAAATGAGAGTTCTGCACAAAGGTCATAGCTATACTGGGTGCAGAGCTGGCAGTTGTACCTGGGTCCTGGGGCCTGAGGGTGCCCAATGGCCCCTCTGCCGCTTAAGAATACACCAGTATTATAAATGGCACATGGTAGGTGAGGGGCCTGTTATCTATTTTTCATTTGAGCCCAAGGGCTTTACATTACACCTCTGCACTATTCTATGAGTGACATTAGTGTGATCACAGTGTATTTTGTGACATCAGTGTGTGTGAAATTAGTGCAGTGCGAGTGACATCATTGTGGGTGCAGAGTACGTTATATTTGTAAGGTATAGGTGACAATATTGTTTATTAACATCAGCCCAGTGTAGGTGCCCCTGAAATTAATAGTGCCCTTACACACAGTAATATTGCTCCCCACCGTATTGGTGCCAAATTAGTGCCATCCACACAGTAATTTCACCCCTTAGAGCCCCCACTCAGTAATAGTGCATTATTGGCCACTACTCAGTAATATTGCACCTTAGTTAGTAATAGTGCCCATCCACTCAATAATGATGCCCCCTTAGTGACCCTTACTTAGTAATAGATTCCCCCCAACAAATAATAAAACTAATACTCATCTGGTCCTGCTCCTACAACAAATGGATCTGCCCAGTCTCAGGATGCAGGCCTTCTTAGCCACTTTAGGCCTGCAGCTTTTGAATTGCCGAAATAGAACCTCTGCAAAAGCCAACGTGATTCTGCAACATCTTTGCCCTCGGATATGCCAGCGAAGGAGGACAGGATGATGGTGCAGGCAGTCATACTGACATCAATGTATCACACCAGCCTTTGCAGGGATCCCTGTAGAGAACAAGAATTAATTGGTTGAGACAGGGAGCTCACAGCTCCCTGCCGAGCCATAGTATTCAACTATAGCTGCGTCCTGAGGATGCCGGTACAATTGAAAGTGGCATTCGCCCGGGAATCCAGGGCACTAGGCCAAAAATCCAGGGCTAGCGACCTCACTGAAGGTCTTATAACCATCAGAATGCGGGGAAGCAAATAACACTGATTTCTGCGATCCTAGAAGCCAAAAATGTTAATGTTAAAAAGTGCAATGTTAATAATAATCATTTAATACAAGGAAAACTTCTTCCAAGGTCTATTATTTTTGGGGGGGGGGGGGGGTGGGAATAAGGTTACATTCACACTGGGTCCGTCAGATGTTAGTAAATGGGAGTTTTTGATTTCCCATTCACCCATTGGGCCTCATGTAATAAAACTGTGTCAAAGACGGTGTCCTTATTGCCCACAGCAACAAATCAAACTTTTATTTTCTACAGAAATACCAATAAGGCAACTCCCTGTCCTATATTGGGGAAAATATGCAGCTGAATAAACTAACTGTAAAAACCCCTGACAGGAATAATAGTAACAGTCGTTCTTGGCAATTAAATATATAACCTACAAAAATGATGAACACACGAGGCTACAATATACAGAATGACAACTTTATTGTATACAAAAATCACAAATATTTTAAAATTGCTGGATTAAAAGGATAGCTGCAAGTCAAATCAGGCAATAATGCAGAATCCATAAAAGGGTGACACTATTACATACCAGTACATAATAGCAATACTGTAAAGGATCTGCCAGGCACAACTTCTGTGTATACGCCCATAGATAATCAGTCTGCACCTGAGTCTATGTCTCTGAGACTGACTCCATCTTCCACCACTCAGGATGGCAGGCTTAGGAGTGGGAGAGCCTATCGCAGCCTGGCCAGACGGAGCTAGCTCCCGCCCTCTGTCTATTTATACCTGCCTTTCCTGTTCCTCCTTTGCTTGTGATTCTTCTCGTGTGGTTTCCTGGCCCAGCTACAGCTTCTATCTATTGATCCTGCTCCATACTGACCCTGGCTTACTGACTACTCTCCTGCTCTGTGTTTGGTACCTCGTGCACTCCTGGTTTGACTCGGCTCGTTCACCACTCTTGTTGCTCACGGTGTTGCCGTGGGCAACTGCCCCTTTCCCTTTGCTTTGTGGTCTCTTGTCTGTTTGTCTCGTGCACTTACTGAGCGTAGGGACCGCCACCCAGTTGTACCCCGTCGCCTAGGGCGGGTCGTTGCAAGTAGGCAGGGACAGAGTGGCGGGTAGATTAGGGCTCACTTGTCCGTTTCCCTACCCCCGTCATTACAAATACCTTAAAATACAATTGTATATTGTCCCCAGGCCCGGCGTCACCACCCGGCAAATCTGCCCAGCTGCAATTACATTTAACATAGTGGCTGGGGCTCGATCCTCCAGTGGGCCAAGCTATCGAATTGCATCTCTGAGCTTTGCTTACTAATGCAGAGCAGACTCTGCCCCGCATCTCAGATACGCAAAGGACATCAGCATCCCAGTGCATGTGACAAAATCACGTCAGCGTGACATAATTATGTCACTGTGCAGGGTACCAGAAAGAAGATATAGACAGGAAGGAGCAGTGGCGGATTAAAAAGACCATGGGCCCTGGGCTGTTACCCAAACTTGGGCCCCTCTTCTACAACGCCGCCTCGCCGCGCCGTAACTATTGTTAACACTATTTTTTTCTGCAAGCATTAACAAATGGGTGTTAGAATTCCCGTTGTCAAAAGGCTGTGCCCTGACAGTATCACACTGTGCAGGGACACATCCTCCTGAGAAGGGGAATAGTAACACCCATTTGTCTATCAGTCCTGGACTGCACAAAGACTTTTTGTGAAATACAAGCATTTCCTATAATAAACATGTCAGGAGAGGTGACTCACAGGTGACTTCTCAGATTCTAGTAGTTTTTTTTCCTTTTCTACTCCATCCGGTACATACTTTATGATGACTTCTCCCGGCCATGACCAATTTCTGTAGATTTTCACACTCAGATTTCTTCGGCTCCTCACTTTTCCAACATTTCCACACCTATAAACGAGGATAAAATTATCATGGTGCCTCACACTATGCCCCTAAATATAATATCACCATATACTGCGCCCCTGAATAAAATAGTACCAATCACGCTACTACTGAATATGATTGTGTCAAACACTCACACACCTCCCTGTAGATAGTGCAACATACCACCTGTAGATAGCATCAAACACAACCCCCCGTATAGACCACATCACACACAACTCCCTTGTAGATAGCGCCTCACACCTCCCAGAGAAAGTGCCACACATACCCCCCTGTAGATAGCATCACACACAGCCCCATCTATAGATAGCGTCACACAGACCCCTTGTTGATAGCGCCCCACAGCCTCCGTGTAGATAGTGCCCCACACACCCCCTATAGATAGCATCACACACAGCCCCCTTGTAGATAGCGCCACACATCCCCTATAGATAGCGCCACACAGACCCCTGTAAATAGCGCCATACAGCCCCATGTAAATAGTGCCATACAGTCCACTGTAAATAGTGCCATACAGCCCCACTGTAAATAGCACCACCTCCGCTATAGATAGCGCCACACAGCCCCCTGGCAGATAGTGCCACGCACACCCCCTTATAGATAGCGTCAAACAGCTCCCCCTGTAGATAGCACCACCCCCTTGTAGAAAGCGACACACAGCACCCCTGTAGATGCACCACCCCCCTGTAGTTAGTGCCACACTTACATGTCCCCGTTCCAGCGCCGTCCTCTTCTCCGACGATGCAGATCTGGTCTCTTCTGACCAAACCTCATCCAGCGGAAAGAGGCAAGCGGCGCGCCCACGTCATCGCGCCGCCTGCATAAACAAAAAGGCTGAATGACAAGCAAGGGAATCGAGGGTTCCCTTGCCAGTGATGTCAATTGTGTGTGCGTCATTTGGACGCGAATACAATGATTCCAGTGGCCTTCAGTTTTGTTGCGGTTTTTGCTGTAATTTGCGGCAAAATCATGACAAAACTGTGATGTGGTCTTTTGGAGGCCATGAGCCCCCTAGGAGCCTCGAACCCCGGCGGCTGCCCATCACGTACATATGGGGATCTGTCACTGGGATGGAGTGACAGGACCCATCAGCTTGTCGTGAGAATGGGTAAGGTAGAATTTTTTTTATTTTTTATTGGCACAAAGGGGGCTTAACTTCTATATGGGGCCACAAACTGAGGGCCTAACTTTTATATGGGGGCACAAAGTGGAGGCCCAACTTCTATAAGGGGGCACAGACTGGGGGCCTAACTTTTATATGGGACAATATACTGAAATGGCAACAGCACTCTGCGAACACAAATGCCACCTAAACACTATAAATAAATAAATATGCATTGCTGCTGCATCTACTTACAATACTGAGGTTCTTAGCGCACATTTTGATCAAATTGTGTGAGCCCACCTGCCACGACAAGGTGACCTCTATAAGGTGTTTCCCAACACTGCTCGTACCCCCAGAACTGGGACTAAGCCTACATGTACTTGGGGATAGAAGGAACCAGCATTAAACAAATTAAAATCTCCCAGGGAAAAGTGGGAGTAGTGCAAGATCAACAACGGAGGAAGTCAACCCCACATATATACAATACATAAGAGTCAACAAAGTTTGATCAGCACATTCCACATAAACCTGGAGCCAGCCCTGTATGTCCCCACCGACATTTGCAAATGCCGAGCAGCATAAGGTGACAGCAGACACTGAGGTGTTAAATGCACAGGAATAGCAGTGATATAAAGTACATATATGCATGTGCACCCAGCAAATAATGCTGAGGAGAGTAGGCACCAGACGAAGGCTCAATAGCCGAAACACGTGGCGCGGTGGACGCCGGTCCCAGCATCAGTACATTCAATGGGTATGTTATTCTATGGCTTGTGATTTTTGTCAGTTACCTGCCTACTCTGCTCAGCATTGGTTGCTGGGTGCACCAACACATATGTACGGTACATTATTTCACTGCCATTCCTGTGCATTTAACTCCTTAGTGTCTGCTGTTTCCTTACTCTGCTTAGCACTTACAAATGTTGGTGGGGAATATATACATTTACATTTTAACTTATTGCTATTAACTATTTATAAACTGGTATGTAATAGTTTTATGGATTTTGTATTATTGCTTGAGTTAACCTGGTGTCCTTGCTGCCCATTGCGGCTTTCCTTTTAATCCAGCAATTTTAAAATATTTGTGATTTTTTTTGTATACAATAAAGTTGTCATTTTCTATATTGTAGCCTTGTGTGCTCATAATATTTGTGGCCTATATATTTTATTTTCTATACTGCGTTGCAAAAATGAAACTTAGATTTAGATTGCAACTTAAGCCGGTTTCACACTAGCGTAATACGGTTGCTTTTTTACACCTGTATTACGACCGCAAACCCTGGCCCAGCCGCAAGTCTAATGACCTGAACTAACAGCATTATAGAAATATATAATGTTATTATAGCCTAAAAGAACTCAAGAATTCTCCAGAAGCATCTCGTGTGTTCCCAGAATGCTCTGGGCACAGGTGGAGCTGGCATGGGTGACCGTTACATCCAGTACTCGTACGTGATACATCCATAATTACAGACCTTGGCTTTGTTGTAAATTCACCACACTTCTAGTACTGTGACCTCAGGCAGCTGATTCATAATGCGAGATACACTGAAATAGCTGCTCTAAAAATATCACCAACTGCATTTACTATAATTTATATCACTACAGACAGTCAAAGAGTCTCAGCTAGAAAGTGTAACATTAGGTAATGTCCTTGTAATCAACACTGAGTAAAATTGATGGGACATTAATGAAAATTAATTTCAACTGTGGCTGAATCTGAGAAAAAAGTTAATATTTGTGGTGCTGAAAAAATAGAGCCTGAAATGATACGTCATGTAATTGCTTTTCATTATTTCCAAGCTCCCACCTACTCACAAAAATATGTTTTCAATTAAAGCTCTTTTGGAACTGAGCAATAAATAAAAAAAATCAACTTTTCAATGCAGATAAGTGTAGGCAAGAGAGGCCTCCAAGACCTGGAAAGCTAAAAGTCCCTTCAAGGGGTATTCCAGTCTAAAACATCTATCACCTATCCACTGAAAAAGATGATAGATATTAGATTGGTTGGAAGCCGACTGCTAGGACCCCACCAGTCTCCCACCTACCCAACCAGAACAACAGCAGAAAGAAGGAGGAGTTTGAATGGAGCGGCGGTCTAGCTTGCGCACTATAGCCCGATTCAAACTCTACAGGAGTGACGGAAACAGCCAATAAGTAAGAACTGTTTTCAGCTGGAATACCCCTTCAAAGGAGTATTCTGACCAAAGATATTGCAGCATATCCACAAGATATACCATAAATCTCTGACAGGTGGAGGTACCACATATAGGATCTTTACCTAACGGGGAACAAGGGTTATGTGACCCTTGTTGTACGATGGCTGACACAAATTGTATGAAAAAAACTCAAGAGATCTGGTTGTACTCTCTCCGTTGAAATCTATAGGTGTTACAGAAACAGCCGAGCATAAATAGTTTTTTTTCTTTACGGCTTTATTTGACAGATCTGTCAAAATAGTGTATATTTGGTATACAGCTGCATCTCTTTTATGTAGTATGTGTTTGGTGCTTTTTTAAATGTGTAATGTTGACTGACGATCAAAACATGTTGTGAACGCAGTCTGTTAAATTTAGTACTGAAATTTAAAGGTAAAATTCAACTTCATATGATGTCGTTCACGTTATATCATATTTTAGATGTCAGATTTTTATGGCCGACCTGTTTCTATTATCTACTGTATACGACCCTATTATATCGTCCGCTTTTTATTTGCTGCTCAAATGTAGTCGCAATATTTGAGAATTCTGCCATAATAAATAACAGATAAGAGCCTACATTCATATGCTATTGTTATCGTCACCTCATCAATATTCACTTGTTCTGCCTATTCCAAAACCCAACGTAAGCAGAGATCTATTTGTGTTTTGACATTGAAATGTCATTGTCGTCCATAACCAGGTTGACTTAGAATGACACGTTGTTCATTGCTCCAAAATCCGGAATCACTAATGCATGGTTAAAATTAGTGTAGAGTAAGCCTCCCGTGTTCTCGGCTTACGCATTTCATATTTAACCTCTTTGATATTAATGTATTGATAAGAGGTAGAGTGTGTGTGTGTGTGTGTGTGTGTGTGTATATATATATATATATATATATATATATATATATATAAAAATAGAAATCTTGCAGCACTCCAAAATGTGAAAAATAAGTGGTTTATTCAGCCAACAAACAGCGACGTTTCTGTCCTACAATAGGACCTTTATCAGCACACCCAGGAAATTGGTGAAAAAAAGTGGTGTGTTTATTCACCCCAGGCAGGCAACGTTTCGATCAGTCTTTATGGGATCTTTGTCAAGCAATGACCAACAATCTTAACAGGGTATATATAACCGAGTGTGGTAATACATTCAGTGATTCAACCTGAGTTAACAAATAGGAACAGGTGATACATTAGTGGTTACTGTGGTTACTACATAACAACCTAAGTGAGTGTGAGGCATCTGCGCAGAGAGCCCTCTGTTATAACAGTGTGTATAGCGGTACAGTGTATACAGGGTTTAGTAAACATTGGTGAGGTGGCAGATTTCCAATAAAACGTACGGTACAGGAAAGATGATACTCACCGTTGGACGACAATCAGTGAAGAGAAACTCACTACATCAGCGTCCCCGGCTCACGTAAGCGCATGTGCGTACGTGATGCATAAGGGGAGGAGACGGGCGATCAGAAACTCACTACATCAGCGTCTCCTCCCCTTATGTATCATGTGCGCACATGCGTATACGTGAGCCGGGGACGCTAATGTAGTGAGTTTCTCTTTATTGATTGTCGTCCAACGGTGAGTATCGTCTTTCCTGTACCGTACGTTTTATTGTAAATCTGCCACCTCACCATCCTGTTTGTGTGATTGGTGGAGGTCCCAGTGGTGCGACTCCCCCCCCCCCCCCCAGTGATCATACATTTATCACCTATTCTGTGGACAGGTGATACATTATTTCATGGGCCAACTCCTTCAAGCCAAGCGCTCAGTAGCTGCCATGTGATTTGTTTTTCAATATAAGTCAAGTTTTTTTTCAATCTTCTCCTAGATATTGGATGCTTTCTAAAATATTGTTTCCAGTCTCTCCTATGCATCGAGGAATACGTTTTGCTGTGGAGCCTGGTGAGCCGACCACCCGCCTCTTTCTGTGTGCACAAACAGCTCAAAGAACCTATATATGTATACTTTATCCTGGCATCTGGCCTAAATATCTACATGCTAGGGACAACCGTAAAAAAAAACTCCTTAATTCCGGACCGCGGGCATTGGTGGGCGGCCGTGCCGGCAATCGTGGGCCATGATTACTGGCACGGCCGTGTGCATGTGGTCTAAGAATAGTGACTGTATTGCACCTTTTATGTGAATATCCGTGTCATATAAAGTCATACCCAAACGTAAGATGACTTAAGAGTATAAGAGCCAGCGAGCTACACTTTGTACACACCCTTTACATCAGGGGTGCGTAACCTGTGACCAGTGATGCCATTCTGTGTAGCCACCAATCATCGGGACACAGACATGCTGATTCAAAGAAACGGGTGGCATCAATTATGGGGTTATTGTGTTGCTTGTTTTGATGGTGGACACTCTCTGGCTGGCACTAATGGGTGGCACTGTGTGGCTTGCACTGTTACAGGTGACTGCCACTAATGTGAGACACTGTGTTTTACGTGGGCACTGCGTTCCTGCACTACTAGGAGTGGCACTGTGAAGCCACCTCTCTTATTTTGAGCACTGGGTGACTGACACTGTAATGGGGGAACTATGTGGAAGTATGAGATCTATTTTAAGCAACTTAAAAGGGCAATAAAGGCAAAACTGTTACAGTGTTATGCATACAGCAAACCTTAGGAGCGGTGCTCGATTATGTCTTTGGTATTCTTTGTAGCCTAGTGTCATGCACCGCCCCCTTAGTCCTTCACTACGGAGGAAACTGCCAAAACTCTCATTGTTGCTCTGATTCACTCTCGTCTTGACTACTGTAACTCATTACTAGTCGGTCTTCCCCTCACTAAACTCTCCCCTCTCCAATCTATCCTCAATGCAGCAGCCAGGCTCATCTTTATGACCAACCGCTACACCAACGCCTCTAATCTGTGCCAGTCACTGCACTGGTTGCCCATCCCCCTCCGAATAAAATTCAAACTTATTACTCTCACCCACAAAGCTCTCCACAGTGCTGCACCTCCTTACATCTCCTCCCTCATCTCTGTCTACCACCCTACTCGGGCTCTACGTTCTGCCAACGACCTTAGATTAAAATCCTCCATAATCCGAACCTCCCACTACCGTCTCCAGGATTTCTCTCGTGCTGCACCCGTCCTCTGGAATGTGCTACCCCAGACAATCAGATTAATTCCCAATATCCACAGTTTTAAACGTGCCCTGAAAACACATCTATTTAGAGAGGCCTATAACATTCCCTAATCTGACTCCTTTCCATAGCCCTCCATTTAGATTAGTCATCAGAATAAGATTCCCTCACACTCCTTCTCTTCATGTCCGTCATACACGGATACTGGCTGGTGACCGGCTCATGCAGCTTTGTTACCACCGCATGTGTATAAAAATGGCCGGACCATTGTACAGAACAAACACTGTTACACTTTGTGTCTCCTTTATTTCCTCATAGATTGTAAGCTCTTGCGAGCAGGGTCCTCACTCCCCAGGTTTGAATTGTAAATTAACTTTGTCACTATGTAATGTCTGATATTGTTTGTTTCATGTCCCCTCTAAATTGTAAAGTGCTGCGTAATATGTTGGCGCTATATAAATAAAGATTATTATTATTATTATTATTCACTAGGCAAAGGGGCCTATTTAGACGAGTGCTGTTAACGTCCGTGTGCTGTCTGAGTGTATAACTGACAGCAAGCGGACTGAACACTGACATATTAAAGTCAATAGGCTCATTCACATGTCCGACTTTCTGCACGGACCATCGGTCCATCCAGACAAAATTGCATCATGCACTACTTTGGTCCGATTCTCGCATTAGACTCACCAATTCAAGTCATTGGGTCTGTGAATAAATTGAACAGCACACTGACGCTATCCGAGTGTGGTTTGTTTTTCCCTGATGGGTTGCTAGAAGAAAAAAGCAGCATATTTTTTTATGGCAGACATGAAAAATGATGATCACTGATGCTACACTGGCATTAAAAACTGACACACGGAACACACAGTGACACAATACTGATTCAACACTCATGTGAAATCGTTCGTTTTTCTTGATGAAACACAGACGAGTTTTACAATGCTAATCTGAATGGAGTCTAGTCCAGCGTGTAAGTGTTGTCCAGATTAAGTTATTTCAGTCAAATTGCCTTCTAACATTATCGAAAAATTATTACATTTTTTTGTGAACAGTAAAAAAAATTATGACGGTTGCTCAAAATGACAAAAAATACATTGTTAGGTTTATTCCTCCCTGTTTTATTTAGCCTGACGTGTCTGTGAAGTCATTTATTCAAATAATTCCACTGAAGCTGGTATAAGATATTTCTATCACTTTTATCCATCTATATGTTTTCTAAAGGCAACAGACAGAAATAGCATAAGGCATTTTGGTCAGCTGCTATATTTAGCGGGCACTATAATTATGTTTATGGCAACGTTCCTTGTCATTTTTGCTATTTTAGCATACGTTATAATGGGTGGGGTGATTTGCTATTTTGCCAATGCAATTGCACTCTGAATTCTGGGAATAAGAAATCTGATGCCATGTCATTTAGATTAAAACAGTACACACAAAGTATAACTGTGGAAACACCTCACAAAAAGTAATAAAACCAAATCTTCTTTGGATGGTGGATGTGTATCTAATGATTTTATTATTGCGAATAGAGATTGAATCCGTTTTTCAGTGTATATAGTGGCCGGTATGACGGATAGGTAGAGTAAGTGGGAACCATGGAAGGTGGTGAATACAATCTAAGGAATAAAAACAAAACAACTGACTGCAAAGAGTAGGCACAAGGTATCGGTGTGTGTGTGTGTAGACATATATATATATATATATATATATATATATATATATATACACACACACACAGTATGTACATATAGAGACTGAAAGCATATATTACGGTGTTAATCCAGAAACATGTAAGTGGGAATAACTGCTGGTTGCAAATACATACACACTTAGGGCCCATGCACACGACCATAAAAAAAACCCTCCGTAATCGTGGACCGCAATACAGTCCGCAATTACGGAACCCGCCCGGTTCTGTTGGCCGCGAACACCATTCCGTACCGCTACGAATAGGTGTCTGTGCTGTAGAACCGTGCCGGGAATTACTTTTACTTTTCGATTTTTACGGGCTGTGCTCCCATACTTTGTATGCGACCCCTGGCCGTGCTCGCAGTCCTGGGCCGTGATTACGGGCACAGCCGTGTGCACGAGGCCTTACACACACACTCACACACACTTACTGTCGGATGTAAATCCAGTCACTGAGTTTTGTCTATGTACTGTATATTCTCACACACACATTTACACGTCTAAGCTATTATACATACACACATATACACTAGTCCTTCTCAATGAATTAGAATATCAAAAAGTTAATTTATTTCAGTAATTCGATTCAACAAGTGAAACTCCTATATTATATAGATTCATTACATTTCCAGCATTTTTTTCCTTTAATGTTGATGATTATGGCGAACAGTTAATGAAAACCCCAAATTTAGTTTCTCAGAAAATTAGAATATTAAATAATAAATGTTGGCCTATTGAATAGTATGTACAGTATATGCCCTCAATACTTGGTTGGGGCTCCTTTTGCATGAATTACTGCATCAATGCGGCGTGGCATGGAGGCGATCAGCCTGTGGCACTGCTGAGGTGTTATCAATGTGGCATGGCATGGAGGCGATCAGCCTGTGGCACTGCTGCGGTGTTATGGAAGCCCAGGTTGCTTTGATATCGGCCTTCAGCTCGTCTGTATTGTTGGGTCTGGTGTCTCATCTTCCTCTTGACAATACCCTATAGATTCTCTATGGGGTTTAGGTCAGGAGAGTTTGCTGGCCAATCAAGCGCAGTGATACTGTGGTTATTACACCAGGTATTGGTACTTTGTGGCAGTGCGGGCCGGTGACAAGTTCTGCTGGAAAATGAAATCAGCTTCTCCATAAAGCTGGTCAGCAGAGGGAAGAATGAACTGCTCGAAAATGTCCTGGTAGACGCTGCACTGACTCTGGACTTGATATAACACAGTGGACCAACACCAGCAGATGACATGGCCCCCAAACCATCACTGACTGAAAACTTCACACTGGACCGCAAGCAACTTGGATTGACGCCTCTCCACTCTTCCTCCAGACTCTGGGACATTGATTTCCCAATGAAAGGAAAAATGTACTTGCATCTGAAAACAGGACTCTGAACTTGATATAACACAGTGGACCAGCACTGCTGCTCAGTGGTCCAAAGTTCTGTTTTTAGATGAAAGTTAATTTTGCATTTCATTTGGGGGCCGTGTCATCTGCTGGTGTTGGTCCACTGTGTTATATCAAGTCCAGTCATCGCAGCATCTACCAGGAAATTTTCGAGCACTTCATTCTTCCCTCTGCTGACAAGCTTTATGGAGATGCGGATTTAATTTTCCAGCACTTTTTGATGATATTCTAATTAATTGAGGACGACGTGTGCGTGTGTATATATATATATATATATATATATATATATATGCTGTAAATGCTATTCGTCCAGGGGTTGCAGGGAGAATGCTGAATTGTGTGGTGCCTATCCTCTGTTACATCGCTCACTACAGATTTCCAAACTGCCTCTGAAAGGGACATCAGCACAGGAACTTTGCGTTGGGAACTTCATAAAATGGGTTTCCATGGTCGAGCAGTTGCACACACGCTTATGTGATGTGAAGCACACTGCCACTGGACTCTGGACATGTGTTCCCTGCAGTGATGAATCACGTTTTACTACCTGGCAGACCGATGGATGTACCGGTGTTTGGAAGATACCAGTGCGACACTACCTTGCGGAATGCATAGTGCTTACTGTAAATTTTGGTTAAGGGATAATGGTCTGGGGCTGTGTTTTGTTTTTTTTAGAGTACATATAGACCTCTCAAAGCGTAAATATTAACGTATACTATCTCCATTTACCAGGTATGTTGGTCACTTGAAAGTGTATTGCTGGGAACAAAAAAAATGTGCAGAGTAAGGTCTTGCGAATTGCGAAATTTGGAGATGACTTTGGGTCGTATGAAGAGATCAGTTTTTAAAGGGAACGTCTCAGAAGTGAAGAATGTAGAGGAGAATTTATTTTTAACTTCATCGGGCAGTCACATTGGAGATGAACACTTCCTTACTGCAGTGTCTATATAGACGGTGCAGCAGGGTGTGAGTGCTTTTTGGCAACTGCAATGAGTGGGAGTTAAATTAAAGAAACATCTCAGACTATTAGTCAGGAAGTAGTGTGCAGCCCCTGCCCCCCCCCCCCCACCAGAGAGCGACAGAGGAGATGCATGCAGAGTCTTATCTGTGTGAATAGTGTTACTACCCAGTCTCACCCAAGCCTCTAGCAGTACAATAGAAGGGTCATTAGAGCCACCCCTCTCTGCTGACTCTGTCTCAGTCTAAACAGCAAAGTTGACAAATGAGTTATAGAAAATAGCCTATTGTGTCTGCTCTAGTGACCAGTGTGAAAATTTAAAGATTAAGATTTTATTTTTACATGGATAATCACAAATAAAGAGTATCTGTCAGACAATTCATTACTAAATTAAGGTACTAAGGAGGAGTTTTTACTTTAACGGCTTTTCCTATCCTATAAAGTGATAGTATATTTTGAAGATCCTGAGCATGAAGGGGCCACAGTGTTTGGATTGGCTGTGCAGGGAACTTGAGTGGTTGCAGCGCTGAGGATCATGGGGGTCCCAGACTGATATACCACTTTATTAGGTGGGAAAAAACTAACACTTTAATAACCGGCATATTTTAGCCTTTAATGACTAAGCAATTTTTCTATTTTTTTTCATTGTTACATTCAAAGAGACATAACTTTTTTTTATTTTTCCAATGACCTAGTTGGATAAGGTCTTGTTTTTTGCAGTTATATTTTTATATACTCTGAGGTACATATATTTTCTTGATTAAGTTTTATTAATATGGGTCGATATCATTATAGCAATACCAAATATATATATATCTTTTTAGCTTTTGCACTTCTAAAAGAAAATAATCTGTCTTTGCATCGTCACATTCTAAGAGCCAAAACTTTTTCAGTTTTCTGTCGATGTAGCCATATGTGGGCTCAGTTTTTGCGGGACAAGATTTTATTTTCATCGGTAACTTTTTGGGGTACGTGGGACTTGTTTGTTAACTTTTATTTCATTTTTGGGGAAGGGGTGTGAAGAAAAAAGTAATTCAGTCAATGATTTTTTGTGTTTTTTTCTTATGTTATTCATCATGTAGTTTAATATGTTAACGTTATTGTTCGGGTGGTTACAATCACAGCAATACCATATATGTGTATTTTTTTACAATTTGACAAAATAAAACCATTTATGTGAAAAGAAAAAAAAAGTATTTATTTTTACTGTGCACATTTTTTTTTTTTTTAATTAACTTTGACATTAAATATTTTTTAGTCCCAATAAGCGACTTCAGTATGCGATGCTTTGATCGCTTATATGCTTTGGTATGCTTCTTATACCTAAGCATTGCGGTCTGTCAGTGTAAAACGGACAGGCAGTCTATTAGGCAAAGCCTCTGGCACGGCCTACTAGGGACATAGACATGGCAGGTCTTAGGGCCTTTGCTAGGACCTGGCTGCCATGGCAACACATCAATAGCCCGTAATCGCATTCGCGGGTTACTGATGGGTGACAGGGCAATTACAGCTGTAAGAGCAGAAGCCCGGCTGTGAGCACCCACTTTACCCAGCATGGGACGCCCGTGTCTGGCTTATTCCTATGCGCCATAAAAGGCTAATGCATTTGAATAAGGTCCCTTAGAGACCGCGGCTAAAAGGTGTATTGGCTGTCACTAAGGGATTAAAGAGTAGATTAGACCTACAAACTGAAAAGCACTACAGGCAAAAATCTGGACTGTAAAAGTTGTGTGTCTAAGATTCTTGTAAAACTGCAATTTGCATGGCAAGGAGAACAAAATCCTTTGTGGCCAAAACGAACCTTGGAGAATAACTTTTGCTTGCTGTGAAGAAGACAAAGACGGGGGAATGCAAAGGCTAACTTTTCCTTCCACACCTGTGATAGAGCATCTGTGCCCTGGGATGACCGCCTCAATAAATGGTGTAAAAGACCAAAGTCTCCCTGTTGCAAATAAGTCTATTGACTTTTTTTCTCAAAAAGGAATCCATCAATATAGATCCTGGTTTAGGCAACATTCCCTGTTTGAGAGCATGATGGCCGATACAGTCCACTTTTGTATTACTTGATCCATTTAGGTGGGCTACTGAGCGAGTTCATATGTACCTCAGAGACTGTGACCAGGTGCATAACCGTTACTTTCTAGATTTTGTAATTTAGTCCGCCATATGAGAGACAACCCTGATGGAATAGTGTTACCTGGAGCCGCAGAGAGTATCAGGGCTTGTCCCAGTTTTACAGAATCTACCACTGAAGGCAGCTTTGTTTAAGTACATCGGACTGGGGTATTCTAACCCAAAAAAAATTTAAGAAGAAATTAAATCTAGGCAATACCCTCCTCTGATGTTTCTTAATTTCAGGATTCATTCACATTCAAAATTTTACTCGCGCAACTTTCCCCTACATTTAAATTGATTTCCCCCAAGAAAGAGAAAAAAATAGATCTCTAATTAATTTGTAGACCAAAGTAAGCTAAAATGAAAAGTAAAAATAATAAAAAACAGAACAATGTGAAATTGAAATATTTTTGGGTTTTACATTAAAAATCCAACAATTGTTTACACAAAGTACAGTATTCTGAAGTAAAAATCAAACAAAAAAAGCACCAAACTATCCAGTTATTATAAAAGATCGCTTTTTAATGGACATGAAAAATAAGGGTCAAAACATAAAAGCGCAGATTTCACGTCACAGCTGCTAAAATACAGCTTTTACGGTCCAGTACTATAGCTCAGATAGAAACATGTCTGTTCCAGAAATCCCTGCTGAGGAGTGACCACTGGAGCAGGCACTTCTACAACCATGAAGGAAGGGGAAAAATACAACGGACAATCTCATGTTAAAAGTTACATCCCCACTTACACAGCCTTAAGTTACAAAAGGTGTAAAAAAAAATCTGTATTAATTCAGCAAAATGGATCATCTGCGAGAGCTTCTAGAATGTGAAGAGTGTTTGGAGTTCTTGTCTGATCTGCTGGATTGTCTATCATCGTGTCGGTCTTTATGACGGTTTTTTTCTTTTTGCCTCTCTTCAGAACCTTCTTTTCTAGAACTTGTTTTCTCTATATTTTTTTCCTTTCTTGAGGTCTTCTCTTTTCCTCTGCCCTTTTTTGATGTCTTTTTTCTTCTCCTGGAGTCTGAATGTGAAGGAAAAAAAAAGGGTAGATGGTATAAGTAAACAAAAAATTTGGAGAAACGTTTGTACAAAGGTAGAAATTTACAAGCCGATTATCCAACCATCTATTCACTCTGATAACCTCACAAACTTATGACATTGATCTCCCTACTACCTTTTCCAAAGATGGCGACTGTTGAGAAGAAACTGAAAACTTTTTAGGAAACCATTTCAGTATTCTAGTTATCTATATTTGTATTACATGATCAATAGCTCCTTCCGCCTCTGCTGTAAGCTATTTTTGTGGGGATGAAGAGAACTCTGCCTGGACCAGAGCAAATACATATCCTAAACAACCAGAGCGGAAGTAGAAGGCTTCGATATTGAGCTGCTGGTACTTACAGGGTATGATCTAACATAGTGGCGGATGCATGCAGCCGAAACTCCGCTCACGTGCGGTGGCCAAAGGCCACACAAGATTGCCGATACCACCCAGCAAAATGGTGAAATCACTAGCCACAGCAAGTGAGAAGGATTTTGGTCGCACGTAGACGCTGCTACGTCGGACAATACCCTGAATGTCCTACGCACACCGTGCAACAGACAGTTGCTGTCCATAGAGGTCAAAGATCTCCTGGATAGAAGCATGCTATCCACTTCTGCCCCCAGGACAGAGGAGAGGTAACAACAACTCTTTGAGACTTAAAGGAAATGGTGGTATATCTTTTTTTATACAAGACCGATAAAATACCAACATATAGGATGCAATGGAAGATAGTGCTAGAGAGTATCAACAAATAAACTGTGAGACAACATTGCTAGCCGTAATGAATGCACTATATATTGAATCCTACGTAGTAACCAAGGTATACTTGGTGCGTCGATCAGAAATTGACAGAAAACCAACCCAAGAAAATATGATCGACTAAAGCACAAATGTAGAGAAAAATACAAATAATTCTTTATTGGAATAAAAACATGAGACAAATAAAAATGGAAATAGGGGATGAGTCACACAGTAAAAAAGGGACGTCTGATCAGTCAAACATGCCAGGTATGGATATTGTGTCCACGTATTATGTTACAGCAATAGAAGTAAATACATGTAATCACATAAGGAACCGTGTCTAGTAAACAACAGCACGGATTCAATCAAGGTGCATCAAATGACAACAGCACAAATAGCAGAGAGGTAAAAAACAGGTGCCGATAGCTATGGTAACCCCGGACGAAGGCAATCGCCGAAACGCGCGTCGGGTTAGGACGTTTCATCCTTGCTTCCATCATGTCCACTGGTATGTATTGTTATCTCTTCTGTCCTGTGCAGCAAATATAACTCCATTATGCTCATCATTGCTGGTCATCTTCTGATCTCAAGCACACTCTGGCACTATTTGGTGCATATTACCTTGGTAACTACTTGTGATAAGCTGAATTATTATTGATGGTATATACGTACTTGGTAATCACCATAGCTATCGGCACCTGTTTTTTACCTCTCTGCTATTTGTGCTGTTGTCATTTGATGCACCTTGATTGAATCCGTGCTGTTGTTTACTAGACACGGTTCCTTATGTGATTACATGTATTTACTTCTATTGCTGTAACATAATACGTGGACACAATATCCATACCTGGCATGTTTGACTGATCAGACGTCCCCTATTTCCATTTTTATTTGTCTCATGTTTTTATTCCAATAAAGAATTATTTGTATTTTTCTCTACATTTGTGCTTTAGTCGATCATATTTTCTTGGGTTGGTTTTCTATCTTTTTTTATAGATGATACAAGCAATGAGCGTTTATTTAGCCGATAACGTGTTGTGTAAATCACTGTTAGGTTGCTTACAGCAATTGGATCTATGATTACTAATATATGTCTGGCCGTGTTCGGTTCGTGACATGCGGACCATGTGCCGGACGTATTTCCAGGGCTGACCACAGTTCAGGGAGCCGAGCTCTTAGCATCATAGTTATCCATAATGCTAGGAGTCCCTGCCGGAATACTGTCCCGTACTGTAATCATGTTCTCAGTACGGGACAATATTCCCGCAGGGAGGCAGGGACTCCTAGCATCATAGTCATCTATGATGCCAGGAGTGCCCTGCCTCCCTGCACGGTCGTTGGTCCGGGAAATACGAACGACATGGTCCATAAATCACGGACCGAACAGAGCCATCTGAAGAAGGCCTGAGGGTATGTTCACACGACAACGCAAAATAAGTCTGAAATTACGGAGCTGTTTTCAGGCGAAAACAGCTCCTGAATTCCAGACGTTTTTGCATGTACTCGCGTTTTTCACGGCGTCTTTAACGGACGTAATTGGAGCTGTTCTTCATTGGAGTCAATAAAAAACGGCTCCAAAAACGTCCCAAGAAGTGTCCTGCTGCTCTTTGACAGCGGCGCATAAAATGACACCTCGTCTGAACAGAACGTCGTAAGACCCATTGCAAGCAATGGGCAGATGTTTGCAGACGTATTGGAGCAGTCTTTTCGGGCGTAATTCTAAGCGTAAAAAACGCCCGAGTTACGTCTGAAAATAGGCCGTGTGAACATACCCTCAGAGATATCAGAAGGGTGTAAAGGAGGTCGTACAAAGCAGAGCAAGCTGTATTAGAGAGGGAGGAAAGCACCCACTTGCAGAGGAGGGTGGGGAGATTACACAGGCTGTAGATAGGAGAGAACCCAAGACAGAATCTGCAGGAGAGGGGGGTGGGGGGGGGGGAATAGATCACCCACATGCAGCGTTTGTGTTGGTACAGGGAAGAGATCCCTCGTGGGCTGTAAAAGGGGAAAACAGTACAGGACTGAAGCTGTGCTGGGACACGAGAGCTGGTGAAGTCAGCAGCATCCTGGAATCACAGACCTCATATCCAGGATGTATTACTGGAAGGACACGCACACATGAGAAATCGAAAACTAGTAGCAATTTGCAAACTGTATGAAAATAGATTAAGCGGTCTGAAAATAGATTAAGGTATGAAGATTGAAGCCTTAAACTTTAAGTTTCTAAAGTTGCTATAAGTAACCAGTAACATGTAAAAAAAAAAACAAAAAAAAAAAACTTGCTTCCTTGAACTTAAAAAAAAAAATTAAAAGAATATATACTTATTTAGGCTTCCTTTAAACATATATTTCCTACTCATGCCAGCTTATCTAGATAGCTACCATTTTGCATCCCTGAAAATCCATGGTCCTACCTTATAAATGGATGCATATGTTCAAACGTAGAGTAGTGTTACTGACCAAAAGACAAATTATGATTGCTATAAATTCTTTATCAACATAGAAACATTTGCTGGCTCTATGCAGGATTCCATGTGTAAAGACGACAACTACAATGTATTTTTAATCATTAACAATATATACATAAAAATGCCTACAACCATCTCCTTATCCTCAAAGAATTTCAAGTCTTAATGGCTAATTGACTGTGTAATGTGGCACAGCATAGCCTCCAGATCCGCTACAGAGGGTCATAACATTTTGCAGTCATCACGTCCTTCAGAACGTTATGGTGCTACATCGTGGAGGATTGTTCGCACCAGATAGTCAGAAGCAGTTTGACACAAGAGTAAAAAACAAGCCAACGATGCAAATAAAATAAAAATTATATCACTCCAGCAATATAATATAAAAGTATAAAGTTTAAGTGGCTAAAAGTTCACATAATTTTGAGGCTAACCATCTATCTAACCCAGGATTCCCTCATGTCGGATGACTATTTGTACTGCACCCATGTCCATTGAACATGTGAAGGAGTCGCCTGCGACTAGAACAAAATTCCTTCATAGGTGTACAGGAGACAGAGGCAGGATTTCGAGTGCTGGAGACCGACATGCAGATCAATATATTTTATTGTTCCAGTTTGAGCATTTAAGATCTATTTGTCAAATTATTTACAAAAAAATGACCGCCATGGAGCAATATTACAGCGCTTTGTCATTATGCTGTGAAGCTGCCATCAGATTTAAAGCAAGATATGGATTTTCAGACCAACAAGAATTCAGAATCCAACCCACATTAATATTTATACTGGAGAATGTGTGGATGTGAGGCCAGTAAATATTCAATAGGATAATGTTTTCTTCAAAGTTCAACTATTGCCATCCGTGGCAAACAGTAATCTAGATGGTCTTTCCCGTCCAGTTTACAACAGCGCAGACATTCTGCCCCCCTCCCCCATACCACCGCAGTATATCATCATTAAGGAGCCTTATGTCTACTACAGCACTAATGTTATAAATCAAATTAATCTCAGATCAGCAAGATCCCCTAAATACAGAAGTTCATGCTGTTTTGTCATCTGCCCGCTAAACAATCTGTATAAAAGTCACGGTGATCTATGAAATAGACTGAGGAAGCACTTTTCAAAATGATCAGTGCTGTTAATGGCAATATCTGTATGCCGCAGGAAAAATATTTTTAGAATACAGCAATGGAAAAGTGCAAACAGCAGCATTTCTACTATAGTCAATGCTTGTATAGGTTACATGACTGCCAATATGGTTCACAGGACACATGGTGTATTAGGGCATGTTCAGACGTTGCAGAGTTTTTCCGCTGCAAATGTTGGTGCAGATTTGGGTCAATTACGCAACGAATCTGCACCACCATTTGCATATTTGACAGGTAATTCAGACGTTGCAGAAAACACAGCGGACTTGCCACAGATTTCAGTTTTTGCATTGTAAAGGCTGAAATCCGCAGTGAAATTCCGCAACAGACAGTGCATGCTGCGGAGGGAAAATTCCGCACCGCAGCCTATGGTCCGCAGGGGAGTTTTCCGCAACGTCTGAACTAACTTGCCTAAAAATGTATAGAAACTAATGTAAAAAAACGGCCACTGGAGAATTCCACTGCGAACTGTCCGCAGCGGAAATTCCACAGCAATTCCGCCACGTCTGGCCGTGCCCTTACAGAAAATGGGGGGAGAACATATGCATTCTATTCAAATAAAACAGCATAATAATAATTAGAATAACATTTATTTTTTTTGTCTCCTTTCTTCAACACATCTAAAATAAAAAAAAAAGTGAAGTAACATTGCAAATAGTCTTCATTAAAAATGTCCTACCATTCTGGGTCTATAGCTCCTATTCATATCTGTGAGTCTCCATTGTTTCAGAAAATCCTGTGTAGCGTGATCCTGCAGTCACACTCATTTCTACTTTGTAACATACATTTAGTAGACTAACAAAAAAAAATAATACAAAATGCACAGTTGGAGGGGAATGTACCCACAGGATCAGTCTACATGTGGTCTGTTTGGTGTCTGCTACCATGGAGAAGCATTGCTCTGCATAGAAGCGGTACACAACCTAGAAAATGAAAGTAAACAGTAGATGAACTTGCCCACACTGTCAGTCTGAAGCATCTTCTGCTTGTTCCTAAAACAAACAGCCTTGCACAAATCCTGCAGAGAACACGGGTTAACTTTCTGCCGATCTCTTTGATTTCCGTCAGGTGAACGACTGAAGGAGCTGGGCTTTGCAAATAGGGTGGCGTTTAACAATCTGTGTCCTACTGCAGACAGGTCAGAATGAAGAGGCTCCAGCTGCAGCCAGTCTTACAACCAAGACGACATGAAGAAGGAAATTGCTTGGATATTTGTTTTATGTGCATTTTGTATGATTAGTGTTCCTTTAATCTGAAACTACTGCATGTAAGAAGCTCTATATATTTTATCCAACCCCCTCAACTTTACGGTTTGTAACTTTTTATTCTTAAGGAAAATTGCTTATTAAGGTCCTGGATACGAGGTAAATTGGCGTTTTTTTAAGCGTCATGCAACACAGAGGGTTGTGCAATTTCTACTGGAGTATGAATGTGCCATATATACATTATTGTTTCAGCACACAAAACAGCTGCTTCAGAAGGGGCAATCTCAAGAACGTAGTATCCGCCAGCCCGCCTGTTGGGAAAAGGTGGTTGGGATTATGGAAACAGAAGAGCTCGATGAGCCATGCTGGTTCAGTAACTCCCATAATAGTGAACAAGAGTTATGGACACAGCCTAGCACAGCGAGCTCAGCTGTTTATGTAATCTGAGCCCACCTTGCCAATGAGTCTCCGTCTGGATGTGTCCTTCTCGCCATGTGGGGCCAAGGTCAGGGAACCCCTGTTCTTAGGGTAGATGCAGGTCCCAGAGCAGAGACTCAGATCTATCAAATTCTTATAGAATATTCTGTTAATATGCCATAGATGGGAATGCCCCTATAATGTTTCTGCAGACCAATATTTACCAAAAGATAATTTCTTGAAATTAGATGGCTGGTAGAGGCAATGTGCCAATAACCCACATTAGATTAGTCAACACTGCAATTTTTACAGATCGGGAGGTTTTTTTTGTACGGTCAGACTCCTATTGAGTTAGCTAAAGGTCTGTGAAACACAGAGAGGTCACCCCATCCCCTTACTAAAAAAAATGTTTATTAAAATGGGTGGTGTATGTAATCATAGGGGAGAAAAGGAGAAGAAAAAAAATTAACTCACTAGGATATCACAGCTTATTCAGGATACCAATGGCTGTAGTGCACAATGTACAAATGTGTGGGGAATAGAAAATAAAATTGATCAACCCGGCCATATTTTAATTTAATGCTTACATTTCCAACTAGAACATAACTTCAACAGCTAATTATTTTACTGAGCTTAATGAGCTGAGACTGAACTCCAGGGAAAGTTATCACTGCATGGACCTAATAGAGAAGTCATAGCGGCAGGAACAAACAACGCTATTTAAGAGAAATTGTTCATCTGATCTTTGTTTTAGGAGTTTAAAAATCTATTTCAAAACTATAAAGGAGATAGAGGATGCATGCAGCCATAAAACAAAAGACGGAACGCCTTCTTAAAGCAATACTAACATTAAAGTAAGTCGGCCTATCATAAAAAGGATAAATACAAGCGGGCCTAGCCCGGAGCTCCTGCAACCCAATGCAAGAACTGTACCAGGGACTACACTGTATCGGATCACTCTACCAGTCTAACATACCATTACCATGATATGCCACATCTCTGCACCTCCGAATGTCACTCTAGGGCCCAGTTGCAATACAATCACTTGTACCCCCTTCCCCCACACTATAAGCTACATCACACTGGTTCTAAAAAATATATTTTCTAACAAATGGAATATTCCAATTATAGGCATGTTCAAAATTAATTATCCTGCTATGAATAGGTAACCTATAGAGAGACAAAAAAAACGAAAAAGAAAACCAGACAGATTCCCTCACACACACTGGTGCAGATTTACGAAGGTTGTTGCGCCAAATTATTATTGATTGGCACTAAAAAGAACAGGTGTTTGTACCGAACGAAACACTTCCATAAATGGGGTGTGGCCTAGTGGAAAGGGGTGTGGCTTAAACGTCTTGCGGTGCAGCAAAAAAACTGTCGGAAACTAAGCCAACCATGAGGGGGTATATAAGGAAGATAAAAATGGCTAACATGTCTAGCAAGATGCGCCAAGATTGTCATACAGACTGCCGGGTCTAAGTTTATGCGGTCTAAACATTAGACAGTATTCGTGAACTCGCCTCAGAGTTTTTCTGGTGTTTATTCTTGGCCACAAACACTGCAGCCAGATGTTACATTAAAGTCTATAGTGAAATATAAAACACTACTGTTTGTAGTGTTATTTGGGTGAGTGACTTTTTTTTTTTTTAGACATGGAAACACGATCAAACACGCTATGAAAAACGCTTGAAATTTATACCGCTTTTTTACAAGATTTAAAAAAATTGCAGGAAAATGTGTGTGTGAGAAGGAGGCCTAAAAAAGATTCCCTATTAAATGCTTTCACATAAGGTAGACAAGATTTCTTGCGGATATTTTGTGCAAATCTAAAACATTTTACTAATGAAAATGGTTAAAATCATAGATCAATTTTGTGTTTGCATTGAACCAATGATAATAACGAATGCTTTAAGTACTACGGTATTACATGCCAATCAAAATAAATGTCCCAAAGTACATACATTGGCAGATATCCTCCTCCTTTCAGTGCCCAATGTGACTGCTAAATTACGATTGGATTTGTCAAATTAAGGTCCTTACTATGGAAACTTTAAAACGTATATTTACCTCTAAACACCATTTTACAGGTTATATATAGATACAAAATCTACATAAAAAAGCAGAATACTTTTTTTTTTTTTTTTAGAAAAACACAAAATAAAAACTTCACAGCATTATTTATCTTGCAAGTTCGTAATTTACACTATTCATTGTGGTCCGAAGCTGCATTTATAATACTGGTTGATATTGGAAACCGTTACCAAGCATTTTTCTACAGACACACCACTAACAGAATATCTCTACTCTACGCAGACTAAGGGCGGATTCACACGAACGTGAGTTTTGCGCGCGAAAAAAACGCTACGTTCTGCGCGTGTGGCAGCAGCGTGACAGCTCCGTGTGCCCTGTTCATATGGTGCGCGGCTGCATGCTTTTTGCGCAGCCGCCATCATTATGACACTCCGTTTGGATGTTTGTAAACACAAAAGCACGTGGTACTTTTCTGTTTACATTCATCCTTTTACTGATGTTGCGCGAATCACGCGCGTCCCACGGAAGTGCTTCCATGTGGTGCTCGTGATTTTCAAGCACCCATTGACTTCAATGGGTGCGTGATGCGCGAAAAACGCTGAAGTATAGAACATGTCGTGAGTTTTACGCAGCGGACTCACGCTGCGCAAAACTCACGGACAGTGTGCACTGCCCCAAAGACTTGCATAGGTCCGTGCGACCCGCGTGAAAACCACGCGGGCTGCCCGGACGCAAATCACGTTCGTGTGAATCCCCCCTCATACTGTACAGACATTCAGAAAGCAGGGAATGCTGGGAGATTTCAGCTCTGAAGCCTACATAACTGAATAGAATAGAGGCCATGACTTATGATCAGTACAAAATAAATAAAATACTTATTTCCAAAATATAAAAAAAAAACGTATGTAGATTATATCTATATAAGGTGTTAAATGGTGTTCAAAGTTAACCCTATGTTTAAGGCCGAGTTCACACCTACATTCAAGTTTCTGTTGTTCAGCTTTGTCATAGGAGCAGAACAAAGGGAATATCTTAAATGCCAGATCCGTTGCATGACAGACACCAACCATGACCGACGGAACTCACTGACTTTAATGGGTTCCGTTGGGTTGCTGTCATGGTGACTGACATTTTGCCGGAAAAAATAGCACAACATGAAGAACTAATTTTCCGGCATTTTGAATGGAGCTTCCGATGCAGATGTGAACAGAGCCTAAGCAATAGTATAGCAGGTGAGCCTTATGAAGGGTAAAAAGAAAAGAATGTTTAAAAATAAAAAAGCTAAATATGAAAATAACTTGTGTATTATTGATGACAATTAGCGGACTGCCAAATCTTAAGACTAAGTTAACACTTGCGTTATATAATCCGTTTTTAGATGATAGAATAACTGATAAAAATCAGCCGATCACGCAGAGGGCAGCCAAATATAATTCTCTTGCAACAGCCCCTGCAGAGGATATGTATTAAAAATTGCACAAAACCAATTCAGATGAATGGGTGACCACATAATACATATTCAATCTACGTTCATCAGAGCAGATGCAACTCTTCTAGAGCTCTCCGCTCTTGCCATGTGCTAACCCAGCATACGGACAGGGGTTAGCCAATTGGGACAACCCCTTTAAATAAATGACAGTTTTTTTCATAGTATCACAAGCCGTCATGTCTATTGATGTCTGCCTCTCTATCCTACGAAGTATCCTTTCTGTAGAACGGTCTAATCTTCTTTATAAACCCTGTTACATAACTGAGAAATAGCTCTACAACAACCTCAATCCCAATAATTCTTGTGTGAACATGAACGTGTCTATACTACTTTCAACCAAGGAAGATTACAAAGAAATATGTAAGTACCGGAGTCACTGCTGGAGGATTCACTGGAGTCTGAGGAAGACTCTGAAGAGGAGGATGATGACTCTGAAGATGAAGAGTCTGATGATTCCACATTCTGCTTCTGGGTCATAATAATTTTTGGCGCATTCTTCAAATGCTCACGCAGTTCATCCCTGTGTGTACACATGAAATAGGCATTCGTTTAAAGAATATATAGGCTATTACTTATAGGTTTATAAAAGGAATTCAAATTTGGTCTTACGTTAATCCTCCAAGACCAATCGAAGTAAAAAAGTTGATAGCAAAGCGAGTATTTTTTGGATTGTCCATAGGTAGTAATCCCTCAAAGAATGGCTGTAGGGTCCTGAACAGATGAAACCAATGAACAGTAAATCATTAGTAAAAAAGGCAAAACTATTCATACATCTCATACAAGTAAACGACTCCTCGGTGCAAAAAAAGTGCACGCGCTTGTGTCCTGAGCAGACGCTTGTCCGTAAGGAATTTAAAAACGACATGTGGAAGTATACAACAAATGTCTGCCGCCCGATAGTCCTTTGTGACAATACCATTCTTGACTGCCCTTCTTTCGAATGCTCTGTTCACACCTGGGTCATGGCTTCAATTTATAACAAAAGACGATGCAGTGCCAGATCCATCTTACGTTGGGTTCCGTCATTTTGATGCGAAAAAGAGCGTTACATGCAGCGTTATTCTTCCCGTCAAGGCTGACGGAATTTGTAACGCAAACGTGAGCCTAATCATGGACAAACACTTTAAAGCACCGAATGTCTTGTACCGACTGTTTCAGATGAAGGCCAAGTAAAAAAACAAAAAACGTACATTTTCATATAGGAGTTGCCTGTATTTCAGATTCAATGATCCTCTCAAATATTCTACAGGGCGGGTGCATCAGAATTAGAAATACTTACATATCCTTCAGCCTGGCATTGAGCTTTGGGAGCCCCATATATTCACAAAGTTCCTGGAAGAATATTTTCACAAATATTCTACTAGACGATGTTGTGGTTTCTTCGCTAAGATTTATGCACTCCAGAACCTACAATACAAAAAGCTGTAAAATAAGTTTAAAGGGATAGATTATGCATTTAATTTTAGTTTCATTAACGTATATAGATAATAAATAGTGTTTAGTCTTTTTTTATGTTGTAGATATTGATTTTTTTATTTGTAAATGCTTCCATCTTAAAGAAGCCATATTGGGGACCCCGTTTCTTACTGTAGTTCTTGTGTAGTTAGAACAGCAGCGTGTGCACGCTTTATGGTGGCTGAAATAAATCGATTTTTACGGTCTCGGGAAAGTAATGGAGTATTATCCCTTCCCGCAGAGACTAGGGGAGATGCATACCAAGCCTTATCGGTGTATAGTGTTGCCATCCTACCTTATTTACATATTTAATACAACAGAGCTGCCATTAACCCCTTCCCGCTCCTTGACGTACTATTACGTCATGGCAGCTGTATCGTTCGCGCTCCATGCCGTAATAGTACGTCTCGGGAGTAACGGCCGTTTCGGCCGTCCTCCCGACACATACAGGAGCTGTGACGCTGCTGTCTTGTTCAGCAGCTGTCACAGCTCCTACAGCGGGGACCGATCGCTGTGTCCCCGCTGATTAACCCCTTAAAAGCCGCGTTCTATAGAGATCGCGGCTTTTTAGGGGTTAAGCTGCCATCGCCGGCCTGCTACACGATAGCGGCCGGCGATGGTGACTATGGCAACCGGACACCAAACAATGGCGTCCGGCTATGCCATAGACGGAAGCCTAGTGGGTCCTGACAACGTCAGGACCCACTATGCTTGCTGTCAGTGAGTAGCTGACAGTTCTAATACACTGCACTACGCATGTAGTGCAGTGTATTAGAATAGCGATCAGGGCCTCCTGCCCTCATGTCCCCTAGTGGGACAAAGTAATAAAGTAAAAAAAAAGTTAAAAAAAGATGTGTAAAAATAAGAAAATAAAAGTTTTAAAAGTAATAAAAGTAAAAGTCCCCCTTTTTCCCTTATCAGGCCTTTATTATTAATAAAAATATATAAACAAACAAATAAACTATACATAATTGGTATCGCCGCGTCCGTAACGGCCTGAACTACAAAATTATTTTGTTATTTATCCCGCACGGTGAACGCCGTAAAAAAAAATATTAATAAACCGTACCACAATCACAATTGTTTGGTCACTTCACCTCCCAAAAAATGGAATAAAAAGAGATCAAAAAGTCGCATGTACCTAAAAATGGTACTGATGGAAAATACAGTTCGTTACGCAAAAAATAAGTCCTCGCACGGCTTTATTGATTGAAAAATAAAAACATTATGGCTCTTAGAATAAGGTAACACAAAAAGTGAATGATTGTTTACAAAACGTATTTTATTGTGCAAACGCCATAAGACATAAAAAAAAACTATAAACATCTGGTATCGCCGTGATCGTATCGCCCCGCAGAATAAAGTTAATATATCATTTATAGCGCACGGTGAACGCTGTAAAAAAAAAAGTATACAAAAACAATAGTAGAATTGCTGTTTTTTAGTCACCATGCCACCTAAAAATGGAATAAAAACTGATCAAAAAGCCGCATCCACCCCATGAAAACTACAATGGATTCCTCAAGGGGTCTAGTTTCCAAATTGGGGTCACTTTTGGGGGGTTTCCAATGTTTTGGCACCACAAGACCTCTTCAAACCGGACATGGTGCCTAATAAAAAAGAGGGCTCAAAATCCGCTAGGTGCTCCTTTGCTTTGGAGGCCGGTGCTTCAGTCCATTACCGCCCGAGGGCAACATGTGGGATATTTCTCTAAACTGCAGAATCTGGGCAATAAGTATTGAGTTGCGTTTCTCTGATAAATCCTTTTGTGTTATAAAAAAAATGGTATAAAAAGAGTAAATTTCACCTCTACTTTGCTCTAAATTTCTGTGAAACACCTAAAGGGTTCATAAACTTTCTAAATGCTGTTGTGAATACTTTGAGGGGTCTAGTTTCTAAAATGGGGTGTTTGATAGGGGTTTCTAATATATGGGCCCCTCAAAGCAACTTCAGAAATGAACTGGAACCTAAAAAAATAAATAAATGAGGCAATACTTCGCTTCTTACATTATACTGATAATGAGCCGTGCCCACTCCGAGATGACCCCAGTTTTGACCGTTTGTATAAACGGAGACCCCTATTAGACCGTTCCAGTGCCCGGTTTTCCCAAGCATACACCCCCGAGAAGTGTTTTTCTATTGATGAGTCCCTGGTACATTTTAAAGGGAGGGTTCAATTCCGCCAGTACCTGCCAGGTAAGAGGGCAAGGTATGGCGTGAAGATGTATAAGCTGTGCGAGAGTGCATCAGGGTATACCTACAGATTTAGGATATATGAAGGAAAGGCCACCCCCAAACCAGACTGCATCCTGGACTACAATAGGTACATGGGAGGGGTGCACTTGTCAGATCAAGCCCTGAAGCGCCATGCGGTGTAGTATAAGAAGCTGGCCGGGCACATCATACAGAAGGCTTTGTACAATGCGTATGTGCTACGTCGATGTGCAGGCCAGAGGGGAACTTTCCTGGAATTTCAAGATCTAATCTTTAGGGACCAGGAAGGGGGGGCGCATCGTACCAGGGCAACACTTTCCAGGAGAAGGTCCCCAAACCGGTGGAAAGGGAAAGAGTCAAAAGAGGTGCAGAGTCTGCTATAAGAGGGGGATAAGGAAGAACACAATATACCAATGTGACACGTGTCCCGAAAAACCAGGGCTCTGTATAAAAGATTGTTTTAAAATGTATCATACATCCCTTGATTTTCAATTTACCCTGATGCACTCCGCACAGCTTACCCCCCTCATCTTTCCCTTCTGAGCCCTGCCGTATGCCCAGGCAGCTGATAACAGCCACATGTAGGGTATTGTCGTACCCAGGAGAACCCACATTACAATTTAAGGGGTGTATATCTCCGGTGGCGCATGCTGGGCACACTATATTGGACACTGAAATGGCATATACATATATAAAATTGCAAATCTCACACTGCACCATCTGCTGCGCATTATCTTTTACACAGTACCTGTGGGGTCAAAATGCTCACTACACCTCTAGATGAATGTCTTAAGGGGTGTAGTTTTTAAAATGGGGTCACTTCTCGGGGGTTTCAACTGTACTGGTACCTCAGGGGCTTCTGCACACATGACTTAGCACCAGAAAAGCTCCAGTAGGCCAAATGGTGGTCCTTTCCTTCTGAGCCCTCCCATGGGCCCAAAGGGCAGTTTATCACCACAAATGGGGTATTGCCGCACTAAGGACAAATTGGGCAACAAAATGGGGTATGTTGTTCCTTGTGAAAATAAGAAATTTTGATCAAAAATGACATCTTATTGGAAAAAATATCATTTTTTTCATTTCACAGCCCAATTCAAATAGGTGCTGTGAAAAAACTGTGCGGTCAAAATGATAACAAAAACCATAAATGAATTCCTTGAGGGGTGTAGTTTCCAAAATGGGGTCACTTCTGGTGGGTTTCCATTGTTTTGATACCTCAACGCCTCTTCAAACCTGGCATGCTGCCTAAAATATATTCTAATAAAAAAGAGGCCTCAAAATGCACTAGGTGCTTCTTTGCTTCTAGGGCTTGTGTTTTAGTCCACGAGCGCAGTAGGGCCACATGTGGGACATTTCTAAAAACTGCAGAATCTGGACAATACATATTTAGTAGTGTTTCTCTGGTAAAACCTTCTCTGTTACTAAAAAAAAATTGAATAAAATTGAAATTCAGCAGAAAAAATGAAATTTGCAAATTTAATTTCCACTTTGCTTTAATTCCTGTGAAATGCCTGAAGGGTTAAAAAACTTTCTATATGCTGTTTTGAATACTTTGAGGGGTCTAGTTTTTAAAATGGGGTGTTTTATGGGGGTTTCTAATACATAGGCCCCTCAAATCCACTTCAGAACTGAACTGGCACCTTCAAAAAAAGGCTTTTGAAATTTTCTTAAGAATATGAGAAATTGCTGTTTATGTTCTAAGCCTTGTAACGTCCAAGAAAAATAAAAGAATGTTCAAAAAACGATGCCAATCTAAAGTAGACATATGGGAAATGTGAACTAGTAACTATTTTGGGTGGTATAACCGTCTGTTTTTCAAGCAGATGCATTTAAATTCTGAAAAATGCTATTTTTTGTAAATTTTCTCTAAATTTTGCAATTTTTCACAAATAAAGACTGAATATATCGACCAAATTTTACCACGAACATGAAGCCCAAAGTGTCACGAGAAAACAATCTCAGAATCGCTTGGATAGGTTTAAGCATTCCGACGTTATTACCACATAAAGTGAAATATGTCAGATTTGAAAAATGGGCTCTGAGCCTTAAGGCCCAAACTAGGCTGCGTCCTTAAGGGGTTAACTTGCCCACCCTCTTATGACGATTAAACGATTCTCCTCATCCTGTGCCTGCACATACAGCAAAGCTGACAAGTGAGCTACCGAGAACAGGAAAGATCAGTTTATTGTGACTACTCTAGTGGCCAGTGTGAAAACTGCAATATTTCAAGTTTTTTTTTTTTTTTTTAATGTAGGCAGATAAAAAAATAAAAACAAATTTAAAAAAATGTGTAGAATAAAAAAAAATGGTTTCAAATGTCATATTCTGACATTTTATTACCTTTAAAAGGAGAAAATGTTAGAAAAATACAATTTTTTTTACATAAATCGTCTGTAAGCACTGATTGGACAGTGTCAGAGAGTGTAGGCACACGCCCCATTCACCAGGGCAATGGTAACGCCTAGTTGTCAATTTATTTATACATTTCCAGGAGAAATAACAGAGGAACAGAACACAGAGTTCTAAGAAAAGACAACCCAGAAATGTCATCTTATGGGGAAGGCAAGTATTGACCAAAACAGACATGAGGAGAGCTAAAAGGCACAGACTACGATAAATAAAACCAGGTAAAGTTCTATGCATATTAGTATGACAATGCATTTAAAAGCCGACCTTTTAGTCCGAGCATAATAACAGAGAATTATACAAAATTGTTTAAATGTAACACTGGTAACTGATGCATTATTCCGCTATGATTTATTTTTGACGCACAATGTACTGTAAAATATTCATGACAGCGGATTACGTTTCAGTTAGTGGTCAAAAGAAATGCAGCACTTATATAACTCCTCTAAATACTAAAATGATGTCTCCAAATGATTCCAAAGTGACCAGAAAAAGACATCCACTGACTAGGATACCCTTGCTAAGAATCTGATTTTAAGAATATTTAGGCTCAATGCACACGATGCGTATTACGTGCGGTTTTTTCTTTATACTCGTCCTTCCTTTTGGCAACAAAAACTGCATAAATTCTGCATGTGTGATCCTGGGCTTACGAACACAGCAAACTCAGGGTCTAGGTTCCCGTAGTCGCTTGGGGTCACTGTTTCAAGGGCGGACCCTCCGCTTTTGGCCATCTTAAGGGAAGGAACTGCTAATTAAAAAAGCCAGACATGGAATAGCTCAATACACTACAGCTTTCCTGCTACCCTAAATTAACAAGCTATTGCAGGTATCTCTATCGAGAAATCCTACCCGACCCTCTATACCGTCACTAATTTTCTTCCTAAGCAGTGGCATGAAATTATACCAGTGTTACAACGATTTATCTTCCAGAAGGGGGCGCAAAAATAACTAACCATATACGCTACTGCCATCTTTTAGCATTCTCAGACGTTCAGCAGGGTGGACACACATCCATGCAGCAGTGACGCCTTAGAAACAGGAAGACCTCTGTTCTAAGGAATAAGGTTCCCTGGTCTAAATGGAATTTCCGGGGGACAATTAGTGGGGGCAGTCCTGGAGACAGATTTTATGTAGGCTAGGGCTCCACAGCTACGTTTTGTCATAATAATAGTAAAGGGAAGTGTTTTATATATTTATATCCTTTGTACATATGAGTAAATCCTGTATTGTATCCCACGACACAGGAAGTTCTCTAGGCCTGCCCCCTCCCCCCTTGCATGTGCATGAGTATGTGATGTCATAGGTAAGTGCACAGACCGGGTAAAAGAGGGGCCACAATCCTACACTTCCCTCTCGTTTCCTGCTCCCCACCGCAGACCAACAGACCTCCTGGCTCCCTGCACACCTACCAAGGACCCCATGCACCGCTAAGTACCCTCCCCCTCTCCCCATAACCCCTGGTCTACAGATTTCACCTGTTATTTAACCCACTAGTAACAGGGACAGTTAGAGCCAGGTGGGTGTGTGTCTCAGAAGCATGAGTGAACTGTATCTTGTATGTATGTTAGTTAATTGGGTAGGTTTTAGTATAGTATTGTAACATATTGTACTTATACTGTACTTATACTGTGACACGTATAGTGTGAGTATACTCGATACATATTAACTTCTGTGTATTGGGGTATACGGATACTATACTGTGAACATTTACGGTGTTCTTTGTATTTTATCTAAATGTGATTTGTATTAATAAATATTACTTTTATTACACTATGGTGTCATGAATTACAACGTGCACACATACACTTAGGAGCAAAGAAGATTGTTCGAGGTAGTAATAGTGGGTGACACTAGTCCAGTGAAGCCCACTGTTATACCAGCGCTTGTACAATAATCGATAATTACTGCGACCATCATGCCACCTCATTTTCTCGCTCTATAGAGAAAAAGTTGTGCAACAATCGCAAGAGTACCGAGGTGGTTAGAATTCTTGCAATCAAGCTAAGTCGCCCCCAACAATAATAAGATTGTGGCCCGGTCGTCGCAATAACTATTTTACAGTGCCATAAAGTAGACTTAATCACATGGATTTAAACTGATAAAATTTGCCTAGTCGGATTACAATGTAGGTATTTCTGTTAAACACTTTCGGCCTCATGTATCAAATGACTGTTGCCCATAGCATTGTGCATGTGGTGAACACCAAGAGTAGTTCTGGAAGATGGAAGTGCCAATTGAATATCTATAGTTGAACCTGTGGTCACATGCCATGCTCATTTAGAATAATACACTGAAATTATGTATAATAAAATCTAATCTGTTTCCAGCAAATGACTCAAAGAATAATCTACTTGTAAATATAATACAGTAAAAGATGCCGTTTGGGTTGATCGGAAACGTGTGAATTTGTAGCTTATTGTGAGCTTTTGGGCAGGACAAATCGACTTCAAGAGCAAACAGTTCCTCTTAAAAAGCTCTTTTTGAAAGCTAGCTGCAGAACAGACTTATAATTAATCTTCCTACATAGGAAAGATTCTGGCCAGTGAGCAGGAACATTATATGATGAGGCAAAGGACAAAAGACTTCCATGTGCAAAAATGCACAAGGAATACATTTAATAGTAAAATAAAGCCGAAATCTTAGACCGCAAGCAATTGAAAAGAATTTAAAACCAGCAAAGCCACAGTCACTTACACTCCAAGGAATAGAATCGGTGTAGAGGAGATGGGCAAACATCTTTGCAACATTTCGCAGTTTGTTCGTTTCCAGGCGGTGAATAGTTTCATACTGCTCTCTGAAAATACCTTCAAAAGACTCCATGTATTCCTTCCTTAACAAACAGAAACGCTAGAAGACAAAGTAAAATAGTCACAATTACACAATAGACAAGGAAGAAAAAGATATATACATTTTAGAGATGGTGGTTTAAAGGGACACCAAACTTAAAATAGATCTTATGCTGTACAGTTAATCAGAAACTACCATCTTAAAGAAGCCATTCCAGAAAGTCTTCCCCATGATCAATTACATACATATGTGTAACGGATGTTAGAATCTGCAATATCTATATGTTCGATTCATATTTATATGTTCGATTCAATTCTTTTTATTGGACCTTAAAGGGGATTTCCGGTTTCGTATTAAAAGGGGTTGTCTCACCACTAATTCAAGATTATACTTTTGAAACCCCGGCGGCCTGCCATAAGACTTCGCCCCATACCTAGAGGGTAACAGGAAGTAGTTATGACCACAGTTTCTTACAGGGTAGGCACATTTTTTTTAGACCTCACTTAAAGAGGCTCTGTCACCAGATTATAAGTGTCCTGTCTCCTACATAATCTGATCGGCGCTGTAATGTAGATAATAACAGTGGTTTTTATTTTGAAAAACGATCATTTTTGAGCAAGTTATGAGCTAGTTTAGATTTATGCTAATGAGTTTCTCAATGGACAGCTGGGCGTGTTTTTACTTTTTACCAACTGGGTGTTGTACAGAGGATTGTATGACGCTGACCAATCAGTGACCAATCAGCGTCATACACTTCATTGTTCCAGCCCAGCTTCTTTCACTGCACAATCACACTGTGCTGTGGATCATGCTGGGCTGGCACAATGAGAAGTGCAGGACACTGATTGGTCACTGATTGGTCAGCGTCATACAATCCTCTGTACAACACCCAGTTGGTAAAAAGTAAAACACGCCCAGCTGTCCATTGAGAAACTCATTAGCATAAATCTAAACTAGCTCATAACTTGCTAAAAAATGATCGTTTTTCAAAATAAAAACCACTGCTGTTATCTACATTCCAGCGCCGATCAGATTATGTAGGAGATAAGGCACTTATAATGTGGTGACAGAGCCTCTTTAAGGATCTGAGAATCGACTTGCGCGCATGTCTTCGCACACGCCTCATGTTGCACAGACCCATCATACGTAACCCAAAAGGGTGCTTGGGGCTCCACTGAATTTCTGTATGGCTCAGAAAGTTTACAAGTTTTTTTTGCCCTGAGTACGTACAAATCCGAAAAAAACAGTATCACGCATGTATTCTCCATAAAAGAATGGTTTTTAGGGGAGAATATGGCTCTATTCACGTTACGTTTGAGCCTTCTATCTGCGGTATAGACCGTGAGGATTTCCCGACGTATACCTCCGACAGAAGGCTGCTATGTATGTCACAGTATAGGCATATAGCGGCATGTTGCCAATAGGATCTCAAGTTAAAAAAACATAAGGCGTGACCATACATCCTTTGGCGGGATGCCTCTGTATAGAGAAGCGTAGTAGTCTACACTTTTCTATAGATTTGAATAAAAAAGGTATACCGACATATACTGGTCTGACAGACGCCACAAAGAAGAGAAAGCTTCTTATGGCAGCACGTGGAGTCCGTGCAGCTCTATTATGAAGACGCAAGGAAGTTTGGGTGCGATTTGCACGAGGCCTAAAGTAGAGAATCTACTTAATTTGTCCTTAGATTCCCGTACGACCACTATCTTTAACAACTGAGCAGTATTGAGGTGAATTCACACGCGGCGGATTTGTTGTAGAAATTTCTTCGACTTCAAATCCGTTCCATTCCTCTGGTATTGTTTGAGAGGCAAGGACATGGATTCCTGCAAGCTCTATTCGGATAAAACGGGACAGTCGCAGGGTGAATACACCCATGCAATGCTTTCTTTAGACAGTATATGCAAAGCTATTTCACACAACAAATCACTTGTGACAATCAAATAATAAATGACAACTGATGTCAGACAGACGGCTGCAAAAAGCATTCGGAAGGTTGACCACTCGTGACGAAAGAAGAAGTTGTGTGTGACAAAAGAAAAGTGAACATTTGACTTACCCCGGCAAGCAAACCAAAAAACTTCTCATAGGTTCTCTGCTGAGCGCAGCAATCCAGTATCATGTTGCATAGTTCTTTCTGTTTAAAAATAAAATTGAAATATTTCAGTAAGCAGATTTTCTTTCCACAGCTGCAGCACAATAGACTAGAAGCGAAATGTGCAGAGGCGGATTTCCCATTTGTTTTACTTTTTAACAGTAATGAATACAATAAAATGTGATTGTGCTGGAGGTTTGTGCATAGCAGCGATAGATTGATGACAATGCACTCCAAGCCTTTTAATATTATACATGATATTATATTTGGAGAGCAATTCAGCATTAATAAATATGTTAAGCACAGCACATGTTCTTAAAGGAACATCCAGCAGCAAAGCTGTACAAACAAGTCAGAAGCAAATAGACTCAGTGGTGTGTAACGCTGGCTACAAACTGGCTGATGCTGCCGTCTCGGTGCCAAAACAAAATAAAGGGATCGCTAAAGACTGTCAAGGCTGTAAAGTCATGTGTCATCCACCAGGTCAGTCATGCGTACCAGATAAAGAGCCGATTGATGTAGTTCATCCATTCAAAAGGTAAATTGTATTGGTAATATATATACACAAAAAAAAACCCAAAAAAAACCATTATATCTGGCATGACCACATAAAGGGCATTTACCACATGGTCAAAATCCTATTGAGACGGTTTCATATTGAAACATGATTTAAGTTGAAAAAAACAATAAAAAGTTGGATTTAAATAAAGATCAAAAAATTGCATTTGTAGAAATGCTAGTGATCAATATAGCGGACAAAGCTGGCTAATTATGCAATGATATGGGAGCAAGACGTAACAATAACTAGGTAGATTTGATGTTTAGGACTTCTGAAGGGCTCGGTGACAACACCTATATGGAGGTATAACAGTAGTCATATTACTCATCACCCAACCTTACAAGAAACAGGTATGACTAAGAAACAACTAAACAGATTTTTTTTTTAATAACATGATAGAAGAGGACAACACGATACCTACATTAATTTTATTTATTTTTTTACTTTTTAATGTGTCTGTGTCCATTACACAAAAAATGGTCCAAGAACCATAGACATATAATTATAAGTTGAGGTTTGCATTCTCAATTACAATTCACAATTAATCCGCCTAAACCTTTAGCACAATCTCAGATTTTAGAGAGGTTGTCTGGCGTAAAGGGAAAATAAAAAAAAATTAATAAACTAATTATTTTTCCATAAACCGCACCTCTTCCCCTGCATCTGGTATTGCAGTTCAGCCCATTTACTTGAATAAGGCTGCCGCCCTACGGAACAGCAGTTCCGAACAAAATGATACAGTACGGAACAGCAGTTCCGTGGGGAGGCACCGGTACCGCGGTCGGGCCGGGAAATGCGGCCGACACTCAGACCGTTTTTCTCACAGCCCGAACTCTGTCGTGTGCAGCTGCACTAAGAGCTATTATTCACAAATAAAGAAAACTTGTAACAGCGGTGAACCTTCCCAGGAGTAGCCAGCCTACCGAAATTTCACCAAGAGCGCATCGGCGACTTATCCAGGAGGTCACAAGAGAACCCAGATGAACTTCTAAAGAACTGCAGGCCCCACTTGATGCAAGGTCAATGTACACGATTCCATAATAAGAAAGACTAAAATAACACCAACGGGAAAGTTGCAAGGCACAAACCAATGCTGACCAAAAAGAATACAAAGACTTGTCTCACATTTGCCCAAAAAAATTTAGATGAAATTATAAATCTAGACTTTTTACATTCGGTGGACTGTTGAGAAAAAGGTGGAACTTTTTGGGAGACATGGGTCTCGTTACATCTGGTATAAAACTAAAACTGCATTCTACCATAAGAACATCACAAGTGTCAAACATGGTGGTGGTAGTGTGATGGTCTGTGGTTGCTTTGTTTCTGCAGGACCTGGACGACTGGTCATGATTGAATGAACCATGTATCCTGCTTTCTATCAAAAACCGTCCGCCCGTCAGTTTGTGAAATAAAACTCAAGCGCAGTTGTGTTATGCAGCAAGACAATGATCCTAAGCACACAAGTCCACCTCTTAACTGCTTGAAAAACAAAATTACGGTTTTGGGGTGGCTGAATAAAAAAGTCCTGATTTGAATCCCATTGGGATGCAGTGTCAAGACTTTAAAGGGGCAGTTCATGCTCGAAAGCCCTCCAACGTAGCCGAAGAAAAGCAGTTCTGTAAAGCAGAGTGGATCAAAACTCCTCCACAGCGATGTGAAAGACGAACGGCAAATGTTTGATTGCAGTGGTTACTGCCGAACGGTGACACAACCAGTCATTAGGATTAGGGCGGCAATTTCTTTTTTTACATGGATGATACAGGTTTTGAATGGATCTTTATCCTCATTAAATAGAATGACCATTTAAAAGCTGCATTTTGTGAATACTCGTGTTGTATCTTAAAATTAGTTAGATCTTAAACATTTAAAATGTGACAAATTAACAAAAAACAGGAGAAATCAGGTGAGGGGCAAATACTTTTTCATAACACAAGTATATATATATATATATATATATATAAAATCTGGAAATACATATCAATATTTTAACCCCATTGTCACCCTCAGCACATTAGGTTGCAGCCTTACTCACGGAGGAATTACCACAATCCAACCCGACTTCTGCTGAATGATTTCCAACCATAAATGCAGTCTGCAGGGTATTATAAAACGCCAAAGAATTGTGTTTTGTACAAGACTATAAAACATAGTTTAAAAAAGGTAATGAAGTCTGTAAAAGCAAAAGAAATTAATTCTGAACCTAAATGTGCAAAGAGCCTTTATTCCCCTGTGGTTTATAGTAATTAACTATTTTAACATTTTAATTAAATATGCCAAATTTCTAAATGTAAATTGAGAAGTTTGAAGACGTTTCAATTCTTCTTGACACGTGCAATGTGCGCTATACAGCAAAAAAACAAAAACACGTTCTTCCAAGCTAATGTCCTTTTCTTTCTTCATTTTTAGTTTTTTAACCCCTTCCCTCTTTAGCCACTTTTGACCTTCCTGACAGAGCCTCATTTTTCAAATCTGACATGTGTCACTTTATGTGGTAATAACTCCGGAATGCTTTCACCTATCCAAGCGATTCTGAGATTGTTTTCTCGTGACACATTGGACTTTATGTTACTGGCAAAATTTGCTCGATATGTTCAGTATTTAATTGTGAAAAACACCAAAATTTAGCGAAAAATTGCAAAAATTAGCATTTTTCTCAATTTAAATGTATCTGCTTGTAAGACAGGCAGTTATAATACACAAAATTGTTGCTAATTAACATCCCCCATATGTCTACTTTAGATTGGCATCGTTTTTTGAACATCCTTTTATTTTTCTATGACCTCACAAGGCTTAGAACTTTAGCAGCAATTTCTCACATTTTCAAGAAAATTTCAAAAGGCTATTTTTACAGGGGCCAGTTCAGTTGTGAAGTGGTTTTGAGGGCCTTATATATTAGAAACCCCAAAAAAGTCACCCCATTTTAAAAACTTCACCCCTCAAAGTATTCAAAACAGCATTTAGAAAATGTCTTAACCCTTTAAACATTTCACAGGAATTAAAGCAAAGTAGAGGTGAAATTTACAAATTTCATATTTTTCTGCAGAAATACATTTTTAATACAATTTTTTTTATAACACAGAAGGTTTTACCAGAGAAATGCAACTCAATATTTGTTGCCCAGTTTTTGCAGTTTTAGGAAATATCCCACATGTGGCCGTAGCGTGCTACTGGACTGAAACACCGGCCTCAGAAGCAAAGGAGCACCTAGTGGATTTTGGGGCCTTATTTTTGTTAGAATATATTTTAGGCATCATGTCAGGTTTGAAGGGCTCTTGCGGTGCCAAAACAGTCAAAATCCCCCAAAAGTGACCCCATCTGGGAAACTAGACACCTCAAGGAAATTATCTAGGGGTGTAGTGAGCATTTTCACCGCACAGGTTTTTTACAGAAATTATTGGAAGTAGGCCGTGAAAATGAAAATCTACATTTTTTCAAATAAAATGTAGGTTTAGCTAATTTTTTTTCATTTCCACAAGGACTAAAGGAGAAAAATCACCATAAAATTTGTAAAGAAATTTCTCCCGAGTAAAACAGTACCCCACATGTGGTAATAAACGGCTGTTTGGACACACGGCGAGGCTGAGAAGGGAAAGAGCGCCATTTGGCTTTTGGAACTCAAATTTAGCAGGAATGGTTTGCGGAGGCCATGTTACATTTACAAAGCCCCTGAGGGGACAAAACAGTGGAAACCCCCCACAAGTGACCCCATTTTGGAAACAACACCCATTGAGGAAATTATCTAGGGGTATAGTGAGCGATTTGACACCACAGTTTTTTTGCAGAAATTATTGGAAGTAGGCCCTGAAAATAATAATCTACATTTTTTCAAAGAAAATGTAGGTTTAGCTAATTTTTTCTCATTTCCAGAAGGACTAAAGGAGAAAAAGCACCACAAAATTTGTAAAGCAATTTCTCCCGAGTAAAACAATACCCCACATGTGGTAATAAACGGCTGTTTGGACACACGGCAGGGCTTAGAAGGGAAAGAGCACTATTTGACTTTTTGAGATCACATTTAGCAAGAATGATTTGCGGAGGCCAGGTCACATTTGCAAAGCCCCTGAGGGGACAAAACAATGAAAACGCCCAAAAAGGGACTCCATTTAGGAAACTACACCTCTTGAAGAATGCATCTAGGGGTGTAGTGAGCATTTTGACCCCACAGATGTTTCATAGAATTTATTAGAATTAGGCAGTGAAAATAAAAACAGTCCTTTTTCTTCAATAAGACGTAGCTTTAGCGCAAATTTTTTCATTTTCTCAACAAATAAAGGAAAAAAAGAACCCAACATTTGTAAAGCTATTTCTCCCGAGTACGGCAATACCCCATATGTGGTCATAAACTGCTGTTTGGGCAAACGGCAGGGCTCAGAAGGGAAGGACCGCCATTTGGAGTGCAGATGTTGCTGGATTGGTTTCTGGGCACCTGTGGGCCCAAAACAGTGGAAACCCCCCAGAAGTGACCCCATTTTGTAAACTACACCCCTCAATGCATTTACCAAGGGGTGTAGTAAGCATTTTAACCCTGCAGGTGTTTTGTAGAAATTAGTGTGCGCTCAATGTTGCAGAGTGAAAATGGGATTTTTTTCCATAGATATGCCAATATGTGGTGCCCGGCTTGTGCCACCATAACAAGACAGCTCTCTAATTATTATGCGGTGTTTCCCGGTTTTAGAAACACCCTACATGTGGCCCTAATCTTTTGTCTGGACATATGACAGGGCTCAGAAGTGAAGAGTACCATGCGGAGTGGAGGCCTAATTTGGCGATTTACAAAGTATTGGTTCACAACTGCAGAGGCTCAGATGTGAAATAATAAAAAGAAACCCCTGATAAGTGACCCCATTATGGAACTGCACCCCTCAAGGCATTTATTAAGGGGTGTAGTGAGCATTTTCACCCCACAGGTCTTTTCCATAAATGAATGCGCTGCGGATGGTGCAAATTAAAAATTTATATTTTTCCCTAGATATGCCATTCAGTGGCAAATATGTCATGCCCAGCTTATGACGCTGGAGACACACACCACAAAAATTGTTAAAAGGGTTCTCACGGGTATGACGGTGCCATATATGTTGAAGGAAACTGCTGTTTGGGCACGCTGTAGGGTTCAGGGCCGAGGGAGCACCATTTGGCTTTTGGAGAGCGGATTTTGCTTGGTACTATATTTGTTTGAGTATTGCTGGTGTTTTATAATGTGGGGGTACATGTAAGCGGGGCGGAGTATATAAGGGGCATAGTCAGGTGGTATAAAAAAATAAAAATAATCCATAGATGTGTGTTACGCTGTGAAGCAATCCTTTCTGCACAGGCCGGTGTCGCACTGATAAATGGTGTCATTTCTTATCCCCCTTTTGGTCCACACTCCGCGCCTTTGTAGTTTGGGGAATTTTGCTGGGAAAGTATTATCCTGGTATAATACGGGCACCGTCGCTTCCATCGGATATGATTGGGCCCTCCCTTCCTGGTTCCCTAATTTTAGGTCCTTGATAAATCGCCTCTTGAAACAGAAGAAATGTTCTCCTCGGGCACAACTGCATATTTTTTTATTTCCTGACTTATTGGAGCCATAACTAATTTTATTTTTCATAGACGTAGCGGTATGAGGGCTGGTTTGTTGCGGGACGAGCTGTAGTTATTATTGGTACCATTTTGGGGTACATGTGACTTTTTGATCACCTTTTATCCTATTTTTTGGGATGCCAGGTAAACCAAAAAACGCAATTCTGGCACAGCTTTTTTTGTTTTTTTTTTATACAGAGTTCACCACGCATTATAAACTACATGTTACCTTTATTCTGCGGGTCAGTACGATTCCGGCGATACCTCATTTATAGAACTTTTTTATGTTTTACAACTTTTTGCACAATAAAATTACTTTTGTAAAAAGAATGTATTTTTTCTGTCGCCATGTTGTGAGAACCATAACGTTTTAATTTTTTTGTCGACGGAGTTGTATGAGGGCTTGTTTTTTGCGGGACGAGCTATAGTTTTTATAGGTACCATTTTTGGATACGTGCGACTTTTTGATCACTTTTTATTGTAATATTTGTAGGGCAAAGTGACTAAAAAACAGAAACTCTGGTAACGTTTTTTACGGGTTTTTTTTACGCTGTTCACCGCGTGCAATAAATAATATAATATTTTGATACCTCCGGTCGTTACGGTCGTGGCGATACCAAATACATATGGTTTATTATTATTTTTCAATAATAAAGGACTTGATAAGAGTAAAAGGGGGATTGTGTGTTATTTGATTACTTGAAACTTTTATTGTTTTCAAACTTTTATTTTTTGCACTTTTTTATACTTTTTTTACACTTTTTCTCAAGTCCCACTAGGGGACTTGAAGGTCCAACGGTCAGATTTTTTTTTTTCTAATACATTGCACTACCTATGTAGTGCAATGTATTAGATCTGTCAGTCATTCACTGACAGCAAGCCGTTTAGGCTTCGCCTCCCGGCGGGGCCTAAATCGGCTTCCGTAATGGCAGAGCAGGAGACCATTGTGTCTCCTGTTGCCATAACAGCAGTCGCCAGTCCCGATTGCCTGTCAGGGCTGGCGATCTGCTTGTAACCGCTACGATGCAGCAATCGCTTTCGATTGCTGCATCGAAGGGGTTAATGGCAGGGATCGGAGCTAGCTCCGGTTCCTGCCGTTACAGGTGGATGTCAGCTGTACAGTACAGCTGACTTCCACCGCTGATGACGCCGGATCAGCTCCTGACCCGGCGCCATCTTGCCGGCAGCTACGGAAGCCGATCAGGCTCCGCCGCCGGGCGGATCTTGACCGGCTTCGGTGCTAGGCAGACCGGGAGGCCAGTATTAGGCCTCCGGTTGCCATTGCAGCCACCGGAACCCCGGCAATTTCATTACTGGGGTTCCGATGAGCTGCAAACACCTTAAGTGCAGCGATCGCGTTTGAGCGCTGCACTTAAGGGGTTAATGGCGGGGATCGAAGCTAATTTCGGTCCCCGCCGTTACAGTCGGATGTCAGCTGTAAGATACAGCTGAGATCCGGTGATGATGGGACCGGCTCAGCTTCTGAGCCGGTGCCAAACGTTTGACGTACATGTACGGCAAGATGCGGGAAGTCAGTACTTTCCATGACGTACATGTACGTCAAATGTCGGGAAGGGGTTAAAACTTCCGGAGATAACAATTGCTGGCAAATATTTACTTACGGGACATTTCTTGTTAAACCCCACCCCCCCCCCAAAAAAAACAAAAATAATATGAACGTAAAAAATAATTACATATAAATGTAAATACACCCTGTATAGATATACACTGCTATTGATAGATGTACGTTTACATTTTATAGGTAGATACATTCAGAAATCTCTACATAAACGACTCTAATCCATACGAATTAGAGTAAATATAATAGAATACATAGAATCGAAGAAGAAAAAAAATGGACCGGTAGATTTGCCAGAATTGTATTTTGAGATTGAACAATATACTTCACATTCTATTAAAAAATATTCTCTTTTTTTTCCCTTTTTAAGCACATAAGGTTTAACCCTTTCGACACCTCCTTACACTCATGGTCTCCATTATGTAAACTTTGCATCAAAGCCTAAGGCTGGGTTCACACACACTATTTACGGACGTAATTCGGGCGTTTTAGCCCCGAATTACGTCCGAAAATACGGCTCCATAGCGGCAGTAAACATCTGACCATTCATTCGAACGGCTTTACGATGTTCTGTGCCGACGGTAATTTTTTTTAAGCGCCGCTGTCAAAAGACGGCGCGTAAAAGAGACACCCGCGTCAAAGAAGAAATTGACTCCATGGAAAAACAGCTCCAATTACGTCCGTAATGGACGCAGCGAAAAGCGCCTGCACATGCCATTACGTCTGAAATTACGGAGCGGTTTTCTCCTGAAAACAGCACAGTAATTTCAGCCATAACGGAGGCTGCCGTGTGAACATACCCTAACAGTGATAGAAATGCATAAAAAGTAAAAAAGTTGAACAACTAAAAAAAGTTAAAGATGTGCAGTTCATACATGTTACTTACGCCTACATACATAATGAATAGAGCAAAATTCTCTGCAATCCAGATGCCTGTAAAAATCCCGATTAGGCGGGACCATAGTAAGTATTAAAAAAAAAAAAAAAAAAAAAAAAGGCCCCATCCCCCCCTCGGGGCACTGGAGGAGATATTAGTAACAGGCGGTGTTCTTTCTTAGTCTGTTCCCTTTAATATGATATTAATGTCTAAGCTTTAGTCCTTATATTCTTATCACATTTAAAGTCATGAGGTAATATATACGTCCTTGTCCTTGACAGTGAAGGGTTAATCATTGTATAAAGAAAATCTGTCCTGGTTATGTGATGCTCAGGTGTATGGCTTGTTACAGTAGCAGCACAGCTGCGTGAGAATCACATGAGCGGGCCAGATTTTCATCTTCTGGAAATAAATGATGGTGGTGCCGATGAACTGCCTGCAAGCAGGAATCTTGCAAGTCATGAGGAATTGATGCACGAAGTATACAAAAAAAGACGGCTTATGTGTGACCCAATTACAATGTACAAATATATAATTGGACAGTACAGAGATCTTTCTAATGCTCTATTCACATTTAGGCGTGTACCATGACAAAGGGGCATCCTCCATGTCTAAAGGAGAAAAGGCTTCACCATCATCGCAGACGGGGATTCTTTACTGTAAAAGCAGTGAGACGTTGGAACTCTCTGCTACAGGATGATGTGATGGTTGGTTCGTTGAGAAAGTTCAGGGACGGCCTTGATGCCTCTCGAAAAATATATTACAAGTTCTTATGACTAGAATCTGGAGATGGGACCTTGATTCAGAGATTTATTCTGATCTCCATATTTGGAGTTGGGTGGTAATTTCCACCTATTATGGGGCAATTGGCATCCGCCTCTTGGGGGCGGGGGGGGGGGGGTTAGCTTTTCTCAGGATCAACATGGTAGGATTATAGGTTGGACCTGTGTGTTTTATCAACCATGTAAAGCCTCATGCACAGAACCGTGCAGTATTTAGTCAGTAAACACTGAAAGGACGGGCCGCGGAGAGTCCGTGACTGATAAAATACTGACCAATTCATTTCTATCTACAATCACTGATCTGTAATTGCGGATAAATATTACGGTCGTGTGCATGAGGCCTAACTATGTATATTAGAAAAGGTCTTGTTTATACTGTACAATGAATAAGCTTTATTTGTTAAAACCAGAAAACTTCTATTTAAGGAAAGTCCACAAGTGAGTAGAGTTCCTGCCTTCTGACACGGGACATTCCGGCCTTCTGACACGGGACATTCCGGCCTTCTGACACGGCACATTCCGGCCTTCTGACACGGCACATTCCGGCCTTCTGACACGGCACATTCCGGCCTTCTGACACGGCACATTCCGGCCTTCTGACACGGCACATTCCGGCCTTCTGACACGGCACATTCCTGCCTTCTGACACGGCACATTCCTGCCTTCTGACACGGCACATTCCTGCCTTCTGACACGGCACATTCCTGCCTTCTGACACGGCACATTCCTGCCTTCTGACACGGCACATTCCTGCCTTCTGACACGGCACATTCCTGCCTTCTGACACGTCCCATTCCTGCCTTCTGACACGGCACATTCCTGCCTTCTGACACGGCACATTCCTGCCTTCTGACACGGCACATTCCTGCCTTCTGACACGGCACATTCCTGCCTTCTGACACGTCACATTCCTGCCTTCTGACACGTCACATTCCTGCCTTCTGACACGTCACATTCCTGCCTTCTGATACGTCAGAAGACAACATTGATGGGGTTTCAAGTGCTGAAAACTTAGTGCTAAAATGAAGGGGCTATTGTACAGGAGCCCGCCACAGCTGCTATATGCAGCACTTACACATTCTGTAGATGCCAGGTATAACATGTTTGGTGCAAAAATGCTCTGATAACACTTTCGATTGAAAACAGAATAAACAAAGACTTCAGACATTTATATCCCTAGTACCCACCCCAAAAATAATAATAATAGAGAAACTATAGAATAGTTTTCATTAAAGCAAACAGCAAAATGCGGCTTCACTGGTGATCACACAGAAACCAGCACGATTATTAGGTCATCAGCGCCGCTGCAGAAAAAAAAATTGCAATCTTTTCATAAGACCAATGTTCAAAACACGTGTGTGCGCAACATCCAACTGTGTTCTGGTCCCAATAAGTCCGGTAGCAACAGAGCATTTACAATTTAGGGAACGATTCGTAAAATAACCATGCTGAAGTGTACGCCAATCAGTAAAAACTGATCAGCCAATTTTTTTTTTCATAGTTTTTGTTAAAAAAAATGACAGAAAAAAAAAAAAGTAAAAAAGAAACCGAATCAACCGCAGTTAAAAAGGCCAAGCCTTAAAATAGAACAGTTATTAAAAAAGTGTCAAAAAGAAAAAAAATAAATACGTAAACTTCATATCATTTTAATTTCATAATACTTACTGCAAACAAAGCTGATTTAAGCTGCCCAAGTTAGAAGCTAGAGCAAACAAAGTCTAGTAAGGCAAAATAGCCCACATTCATATCATTATTCCCCTAGTGCAAAACCACTTTCAACACATTTGTGATTTCTTTTTGTTGTAATATTCTTTCATTGCAGAGAACATTTCTCACAAGGTGTCGAAAAACCCACTAAACACACTCCACGGCAATGTCATTTTTACCCAACAATTACACTGCACAATGCAATGCTTTTTGAGTCTTTTTTGGGTGCACACGACAAATAGCACTTTAGATGTAAGTACTACCTCCGTCCTGTAACTGCCAATTTGTGTCTTGTAGCAAGGTGCGTGCTGGACAGAGGAGAGATGTACTCTGCAAAAATAGACTCACAAAAGCAAAGGTGTCAAATCTAAAATCATATTAGGCAGTTAAGACCATCAGCTATAGTAGCAGAAGAAAAACAATCTGGCAAGAAAAACCTAGGTGCAGAAAAAAAACAAAAACAAAAAAATGACTAGTGACAAAGACTAGTCAGAAAGTGGAGGGAGAAGCGAGTCATTGAAAAAGTGTCCAACTTTTTACTATTGAAAACGAGAGGATGGGGCTATGAGAAGCACAGAGTAAGGCCCCATGCACACGAACGTAAAAACGCCCGTAATCACGGGCCCATAGACTTCTATTGGCCACGGGTACCTCCCCGTATGCTTACGGGAAGGTGCCCTTGCCGTTGACAAATATAGAACATGTCATATTTCAGGCCGTAATTACGGCACGGGCAGGCCCATAGAAGTCTATGGGGCTCCCGTAATTACGGGTGACTACGTGTGTGCATCCGTAATTACAGGAGCGTTGCTAGGCGACGTCAGGGGATAGTCACTGTCCAGGGTGCTGAAAGAGTTAAACGATCGGCAGTAACTCTTTCAGCACCAGGGACAGCCAATCACAATATAGATAAAGCGGTTAAAAAAAAAAAAAAGGGACGTTCATACTTACCCAGAACTCCCTGCTTCTTCCTCCAGTCCGGCCTCCTGGGATGACGTTACAGCCCATGTGACGGCTGCAGCGGTCACATGGACCGCCGCGTCATCCAGGGGGTCGGGCTGGATGTCGAAAGAGGGACGCGTCACCAAGACAACGGCCGGGTAAGTATGAATTTCTTTTACTTTTATTACGGAAAGGGCTGTCCCTTCTCTCTATCCTGCACTGATAGAGAGAAGGGCTGCCGATTACTGCAGTGTAATTTTGCAGCGAAAACGTGCCCATAAGTACGGGTGGAATACGGGTGACACCGGACCCATATTTACGGGCACAGGTCCGTAAATACTGCTGCAATACGGGTCGAATACGTGTGACCAAGGACCCGTATTCACGGCAGTATTTACGGGTGGACAAAAATACGGTCGTGTGCATGGGGCCTGACATATGGTTCCACCACATGCAAAATCTAAAAAGCAAGGAACTATAAATCACAGCGTCTGGAAGCCCCGATGAGACTTTTCTGTGGGAAATTCTGCCAAAACACAAGATGGATGCTAAGAAAATATAAACGTGAAGAAATGTAATGCAAAGCGGCCCATAAACACTACAGTATAATGAACACCTTATTACATGCTTAATAGCCCGACATGACAGGGAAAGGTATATTCTGCTGGAAATAAAGTGCCAGCCTCTCTGTGCGCTACAAATGTATGATCAGATATTCGCTATTAAAATCACAGAAAAAAGCTCAGCACTTGTTTTTAGAAAGAATAGGCATAGATGAAACTTTTCCTAGAAGTCCGTGTTGTGACCTTCCTTTGTCCTCTTTCCAAAAGGGTGCGTCCCAACACAGTGAGAATATGTAATTAGTGCGCATGGGGTACACTTGTCTTACAGTTTAAGCCGAGCTCAGGGAGGACAGAAACCTCCCGTGAAGCAAAAGGTAACCTCAAGATGTCAATAAATACATTTCCAGGAGGAACAGAGGAACAGCACAAAGAAGAGTTCGAAATAAAGATGCTCCAGAATTGTTATTTCATAGAATTCAAGTATTTACAAAAACAGCATGTCTGGAAACCCGACTGGTCCTCATATCTATGCATTTTATGCCTCAGTTATTCCTCCTGGAAACGTAAGAATAAATTGACGACTGTCGATTACCATTCCCACCTTGTTATTACGGTGTGTCCCTACACAGACTGAAACTATCAGCAATGATTAGAGTGTGTAGGTACAGGTTCTATTGACACGAATAATGGTACCACACAGTTTCCAATTTATTCATACATTTCACAGAGGAATAACACAGAAAAGAACAATGCGGAGTTATAAAAAAAAGAAGGGTTGTTAACCACCGCTCACATAAAATTCCCCCCCCCCCCCCAAAAGATGCTATAATCTTTAGAGGGCAATATTGAAATATACCACCTAGATACAATCTAGTTAATTTACACATATAAAGAAGCTGGAGATCATATAGCAGTAATGAGCAGTGTTCTGCGCCCTATTCCCTCTCTCCCCTCCCCATAGACTTCTATGGGCAGCAGCATATGGGTCACTCACTCTGCTCCCCCTCCCCTCTCCATAGACTTCTAAGAGTAGGCAGTGAAGACACACACCACCACTTTCTGCAGGCTGTCAATTCTGCTCTGTAACTAGGGACGGATTTTGATTGACAACAGGGGGTAGAAAGAAGATTACAGGAGGGAAGACACCTAGTGTGAGTAAGCACAGTTGCACACGGCCGAGTGCCACTCGGGCCGTTTTTCATGGCATCTGAGTGTCACCCGATAGTTTTAACTGACCCATTCACTTTAGTGGGTGAATCAGGTCAGTTTCTCTCCGATCCGTGGAAAGATAGAATATATCCTATATTCCCACAGGTCACAGACAGGACAACACAGAATTTACATGGATAAAACAAAATGTTTACAGTAAGTAAATTACAAAGCTGATATATCAGGTATAGTATTAGATTACCAGAAGTTATTTGACAAGTTAGTGTCCATTTAAATCAGTTTATTTGAACCTAAAATTACATACATGGATACACAATATAGATGGATACATGGATATCAAGTTGGCACATGCCACTGGTCTGCAACAGCTGTGGTGAGACTACTGCTACAATTGACAGCCAGGGAATACTGGGAGTTGTAGCTTCATTGCAGGTATAGAGTCGCAGGCCACTAGAACATGCATTCCAGTACCATAAAACCGTACATTGCTTTATACCACTCGTGTGGGTGGTTTTCAAATACCAATCTTCCAGCTCATTAATGTTTTGAGATGATTGCCATAGACTACAAATGACATGAAAGCTACCGCTAATGAAAATTTCAGCTTAGCCAGAAATCCAATATATAGGCATTATTGGAATTTAATCATCACTGTGCAAAAAACTTACCGTTTGACTATCTGGGAAGTCCATCTTTATTAGCTTGTGAGCACATTCCTCAAAATCTAAACTGAATAAAGAAAAAAAATAATTAATATACTCTTAAAAATAACTTTACATCTTTAGGCTATGTCAAAGTTTGGAAGTTTGAGGCAGATTTTCCTCTCCCTGCACGGCAATTTTCGCAGCATTTTTCGCCCACGGCCATTGAGCACCGCGGGTATAAAACGCCACGAAATACGCTTTCTCTGCCTCCCATTGATGTCAATGGGAGGTCAGAGGCGTAATCGCCTGAAGATAGGGCATGTCCCTTCTTTCTCCCGCGAGACGGTTTTACCGCTCGTGGGAAAAGGACGCCTCCGCCTCCCATTTAAATCAATGGGAGGCATTTTGGGGCCGTTTTTGACGAGTTTTTCGGCGCGGCTTCCTCGTCAAAAAACTATGTGCGAACATAGCCTTACACTTTTACTACTATTCTTAGTATTTACATTAGTGGTAAAGTTGGCACTGACAACCATTCAGATCAATAATATCCTGCCTTACAAAATAGGGAGCTGTTCTCCATTTCCACCATGATGCCTAATGTTAGTGTCCACCTTTCAACACCACGTGATTCCTATGTTCAATATTTTGTACTGATGAATTTCTTAACATGGCTTTATATCAGAAAAATTAAGCTGCGACTGCTATAGAGTTCCAAATCCTCTGTATATACATATAGTTAAAGAATAACTGCACTTTCAGAAAACTTTTGATATGTCACAGAGACATCAGAAGATTCAATTGGTGGGGGATCCGGAGACCGATACCCCACCATCGCTGAAATGAAGGGGCAGAAGTGCTCAGCTGAGCGCTCTGCACTTTTGGCTGAGATCGTTGCTCCTCGTTCGCCTATGAGCCCGTCTTCAGCTCACCGACGAGCCGATAACAGCCAAAGGTGCAGAGCGCTTCTGCACCTTCATTTCTGTGGTGGTGGGGGTCTTAGCACCTGGAATCCCATGGTTTAAAACTTCCAATATGTCGCTTTGAGGTATCAAAAGTTTTCTAAGGCCTAGGTCTCAGTTTTTTGCAGGCAGAAAAATCTGCCTCAAAATACCTTCAGGAGTTTTGAGGCGGATTTTGACCTGCCAGCACGCTCTTTGCCACGTTTTTGGCCACGCCCATTGGGCACAAAAATGCTGCGAAAACAGTTTCTCTGCCTCCCATTGATGTCCGTGGGAGGTCAGGGATGGAAACGCCTGAAGAAAGAGTATTTTGCTTTTTTTTTTCCCCCACAAGTGTTTTTTTCTGCTTGCAGGAAAAAACCGCCACCGCCTCCCATTGAAAATCAATGGGAGGCAATTGTGTGATCTAGGCCTAAAAGTACAAATATAGTCTTTAAATAAAAAATTCTGGCGGCCTGCAGCCACCAGGAGGAGCTTGCTGCATGCGGTCGGCTGGATAACTTGATTCCACCAGCACAAGACGTCTTCTTACAGAGTCTCTCCCCATTCAGGCTCACAGAGGGGTTCCTGAAGAGAGATCAACCCCATGAACCCATATGCCTTTATAGGTCATATGGATAGGAGTCGTCCTCATGAGCCAACCCCTTTAAGAAACGGACTACCCGAGAATTTTTGACCTAGTTTAAAAAAGAAAAATGTTCACGGATGGACAATCACTTCAAAACATAGAATTCAATCCTTGCATGACTAGTTTGGTTTTGTAGCCCAGGCAAGTTCCATCTGCAACGCTAGGCATTTGGGAAATAGAAATGACATTGCATGTTTTAAGTACCGCTGTCTAAATATCTAAAGTAGTATTTAAAGAAAATATAACAAACATTTTCATAAGATAAAGAAATGCGGAAGTTCAGGAATTGCCTCTTCTACAATAAAAGCGAATGGATCAGTGTGGAGCCGGCATAATGTGATAAGTACAGCAGGGAAACTTAACATTACTATCAAATACATTTTGCAAAATCTGAAAATTGCCTCTCAGGGCTGAAGGGGCTGTTAAATCATTAGGGGATTTTCCAATGAAATCAGATACATTTATTGCAGAAAAGCACCAGTAGAGTTATAGGAACGGGTAGGCTCCATTAAGCATCTGTAGGTATTAGTACATTTTACGGTCACAAAAAGCCATTACACCAGCATTACTTTGATCCAGGCTTTTTGCCGATCACACATATTTGAAAGCCAGAAATGATTTTGCTTCTCACTTTCCTCCTGCATTGCTGAATAATAAATAGGAAAAATAGACGGTGCAAGTCTGATTAAATAACCGCATTACCATATGATTACCAGCAGGTAGCAGGTAAAATTAGGCAGAACAAGGCAGCGTGCCTAATACAAAGTTATGAATGTGCCAAGAACGGTGTGAGAATATATATGTGGCACTAGCACTAGACAGAACAACATTAAATAACGGGACAGAGTCCAAATTATTGCTTTAGCATGAGCATGCTTTTTTTTTTGTTATTTTTTTTAAATTAAAGGCTATGTATAAATTTGATTGAAATTTTTGCATTTCTAAAACAATGTTTTACTTTATTTTTAAGAAATTGAGTTTGTTTTTTTAAATTAACTTTTTGAGATACAGCTTCTATGTATCCTGAATACATAAAAGCTGTATCTTGCCGTATCAATGCTGAATCCGTCAGGTCAGCAGGACTGACTGTTTTGGTGAATGCAGGTCCACATAGGATCTAGCTATTATCGATCACATCTAGTTCATGATCTTATATGTGATCAATAATAGCTGGATCCTGTCTTGACCAGCGTTCACCAAAGCCTTCAGTCCTGCTGACCTGACGGATTCGGCATTGATACGGAAAGATAGAGCTTTTATCTATTCAGGATACATAGAAGCAGTATCTCAAAAAGTAATTAAAAAAAGATAAAAAATGTAAAAGTGGTTTAAAATTAAACTAAAAAAAGTCTGCAATGCATCATTTATTTCAAAACATTTGTTAGGAGGCTTTTTACACGCATTTCCAGAGTACGTTTAACGTATACACAGAGGGAAGCTCCGGGCATAGACTTCAAACGTATCGACGCACTGTATATGTCTATATACTTTTCTTTTTGCTGGATAGTATAGTGTCGTAGACTATGCTATTATATCCAAAGGCATCCAGTAAAAAATAAATAAAAAATAAAAATAAATTTAAAAAAAATGTGTAATGTGGTTACGTTATTTTTTTTTTTACATAAGGGCCTATGGGTGACATGTGCCACTGTATGACATACGTCACAGGCATTCATTAAACATATATGTTTTGAGTTTTTCGATAGTTTTACATGACTTATACATTAAACAGATGTAATAATAGTCTATAGGTGACGGAAGCCTGTGACAGCTGCATAAAAGTGGAACCCGTCACCCATAGACTATTATGGGATTCGTTTAACGTATACATCATGAAAGAGGTCATGAGTTTTTATGATGTAGCCATTTAACGGATACCGTAATAGACTGTGTGTGGCGAATGCCTGTTACACATCTGTCAGTCTCCGTTTAATGTGTACGTCGGTAGCATTTCTCGGTGTTTAATGGCAGCCATATACACACACACACACACACACACACACACACACACACACACACAGTGGATTGTTGTACTGGTTAAAAAAAGCGGTTTGATACATACACACATCTTGTCAGGGCAGGATCTGGATTGCAGAGAATTTTTCTATTCAGTTCTGGTGACTATGTGAAGATATGTGCATTTAGACATAGGCATAGGAGTATGAACCCTGAACAGCCTGAACTTTCACTTTTAGAAGTAGTTGTGCGTCTCAGGCCGACTTTTAGCCACAAATGTGAATTTGTATGTATTTTTTATGAAACAATACGTTTTGAAGCAAAATTGCATGAAGGTGCCCATGTGCGGAATTTTTGTAATTTGCCAGATGTCTACTTTCACAAAATATATGGGTATAGAACATGATTTATTTTATAATTTGGCATGTAAATGCCATAAGTGTGAAAATTGTCACAGCAGCGAAAAGGTTAAACTACAAACATTGGGTACACCGTGCTTGGTACAGGCAGAAATTCTTGCTTGGCATTTACTCCAAGTATGCAGATATCAACTTCACTTTTGGGGTTCTTATAGTAAGATTTATACATATACATGAGCTACTTGCAGATTCTCCTACTAACAGACCTGTCAATTTTGTCACTTTTACACAGTTTGTGTTGGCAGACACCAGCGTTCAAATTTGTCAGCAATTGAATGTGTCTGTACGAGGGGAAAGTGCCCGAGGTGCCTAGTTGTCAGCTATTCATAAAGTGTTTCTGATAGATGGACAGCATGGTGCCTGCAGACAAACAAGTAGCAATGGGAGTAGGTGCGGCGGTTACGTTGTCACTTAAGGACTATTGAGAAAGAAGAGATTCGGACATAATACATTAATCATATATTGTAAAACATTTTGTCAATGAAAATACTCAGCTGCCTTACCTTGACTGGATTGCAAGATAAATAGTTCGCCGGAACGAAACCAGGTTAATTTCAGTTTTGTCATGAATGGTTATTTTCTCTCCTGAAAATACAGCGAGACAACATTATATAATGAGTAGTAAGGCCTCAAGCCCCAACAACATTTAGGAACATTATTAGGATTATGTTTAGGGAAGCAGTTTTGCTCTTTGCATTTTTCTGTATATGTAATATAACTATGTCAAATTATTTGAAAACGTTGCCTGTTTTATCAGTCTAGTTATTGAGGTATGTATGAAGGCAGCGCACAGAGCCGGAAAGGCAGCGCACAGAGCCGGAAAGGCAGCGCACAGAGCCGGAAAGGAAGCGCACAGAGCCGGAAAGGAAGCGCACAGAGCCGGAAAGGAAGCGCACAGAGCCGGAAAGGAAGCGCACAGAGCCGGAAAGGAAGCGCACAGAGCCGGAAAGGAAGCGCACAGAGCCGGAATGGAAGCGCACAGAGCCGGAATGGAAGCGCACAGAGCCGGAATGGAAGCGCACAGAGCCGGAATGGAAGCGCACAGAGCCGGAATGGAAGCGCACAGAGCCGGAATGGAAGCGCACAGAGCCGGAATGGAAGCGCACAGAGCCGGAATGGAAGCGCACAGAGCCGGAATGGAAGCGCACAGAGCCGGAATGGAAGCGCACAGATTTCCTTGTATAGCAACTCTGTACAACACATTCCTAGCCTAGAAGCAACGCTTCCAAAGAATAGCTCTGTAATACGACGACTGATGGAGCATGCCATGATTTTGAGACAAAAAAAAAAAAGAAGATTAAGACAACATATACAGTATAGGATTCCCATAGACCGTAGATTTTTTATGACTGATCGTGCCAGTTTCCACCTATTGCCAACGTGGACAACCGGACAGTCCCAAAATCTTCCAAGAATGCTAGTAGGGGAGTGATGGATCATAGCTATGTTATTATTGCAGACCTAAAAATGCTTTAGTCGGAAACGGACGCCTCTTATCGCTGTATTGCAACAAAGTAATGAGCATTAATCCCAATAGAGGTAGCGCTGCTTAGATTTTTTCAGGGATCAACGGGAGCTAAAATTTTAGATATTAAACGACTGGTGCGGTAACAGACACTACAGATTCTGCACAAAACTATGGTTTCCTCTAAGATCAGCTGCCAATGCGGTTATCTGGTTGTGCTCTATTATTGTCAGGCATGTAGATCGTATTCTATTTGGACACAAAGGCGGAGTTCAAAGTGGCATATGTGTCACAGATTTTCGGTGGAAAAATCTGGTTGGAAATTCCGCACTGTATACGCTACGTGTGGAAAACCTTTTATGTGAAAATAATCTGCAGCCAATCCAACCTGTGTGGACTTGGCCTTAGAATACTGTAGTACAAGTTTTTCAAAACAGTGCTCAACCCCACCCAATCAATTTCTCCATTATTTGTAATATAGGATCTTATTTAATTATAGGTTTGAATTTAACCATGTATCTAGAGTTCCTTCTCATGGATCCATTTTCTTTTAGGAGAACTTTAAAAATATAACGTTAACTTGGGACATCTGCTAGACCGTGAACCGAAGTAAATAGCCGCAGTGAAGCTAGACATGAATGTGGATAAAAAAACAAAGTTGGCAAAGTTGAGGCAGACGGCTGTATGCAGTGAGCTCATCTTTATTCCATGTTAGCTCAGCTCCTGTCTTAATTTATCTTCAAATATCTTCAGTGCCAGTCTACATCAAACGGGCATTCTTTATACCATTTCCCTAACACCCATTACAGCCTGCCAGAAATCCACTTCATCAATCTCTAGCAGAGTATTCATTTGTATTTAGTCACAGTTCTACTATAACTAAGTCAAATGATTCCCGTAATGTTTATTTGCTATTTGATCCCCGTTTTTAATTTTCCACGAAGATATGGAACAAATACTATTAATATATTTAAATATATGGAGGAAATGGAATGATTGGTCTGCCTTCTGTATATAAACCGTTCTGCAAATAACAAACAATGACCTGTATCGCTAATCATTCTGCGTCCTTAACCACTTGCCGCCACAGACATTTTTAGTTTTTGCTCCCTGCATTCCAAAAACCATAACCTTTTTATTTTTCCGTCAACATAGCCGTATGAAGGCTTGTTTTTTGAGGGACAATGTTTTTAATGGCACGATTTAATGTACTGGAAAACAGAATAAAATATACTTGTGGGGGAAAACAAAAGGCCAAAAAAAAAAAAACCCCCCACAGAAATTCCTCCATTGTTTTTTGGGTTTTGTTACTGTGCGGTAAAAACTACACTAGCTTTATATGTGGGTCAATATATATATATATATATATATATATATATATATATATATATATAGTTAGTACGTTGTACTACTTTTACAAAGAAAAAAAAATACATGTTTGTGTCGTCATATTCTTAGAGCTGTCATTTTTTTTTAATTTTTCCATTGATGAAGCGGTGCGAGAGCTTTTTCTCTGCAGGGTGAGCTGTAGTTTTTATTGCTACCATATTTGGTTACATTTGGCTTTTGATCACCTTTTTTAAAAATAAAAAAAATTTGGGAGCGAAGGCTTCGTTCACATATGCATCAGGGCTCTGTTCAGGCGTAAGAGTTTTCTGTCAGGGGAACCCATGAACGGAACCCTGACAAACAAACTGACACCATAGGTTTCCGTTTGCATCACCATTGATTTCAATGGTGACGGATCCGGTGCAAATGGTTTCCATATGTCTTCGTGTGCAAGTGTTTCATCGTTTTGGCGGTAGTCTACTACAGTATTGCTTCTGTCAAAACGACGGAACCCGTGCACAACATTTTTCATCCAGAGGCTCAGAAGTCGGCGCGCTAGGAACAGATTCAACTCCCACAGGGGTGCGGTATTGCGATAGTGAGGCGCAGCAGGAGTTACTCTCTGCATGAAAGTACATACAGCAGACGGAGTTGTGAAGGGATGCTGGAAAAGACTGGACAGGGCAGACACATGACCCTTGAGAGAGCGAAGATCTAGGCCCATATATAAGCCTTCCTGAAGGAAAGACATTAAGCGAGAGAAAACCGCATGGGGTGGAATAGATTCTCCTCATACCAGCAAAAAAATAAAAAAAATAACTTGCAAGTCTTATGGTAGACCCTTAAAGAAGAGTGATTTCAAGCCTTAAGCATTGTCTGGAAGACAGGTTCCACAAAACCCTTTCTTAGTAAGACGGCTTCAACAATCATGCCATTAAATAAAGAGTAGTTAAACTCCAGTGGGATACAGGGCCCAAAAAGAGCAGATCCATTCCAGTAGTGGAAGAAGGAGGTACGGAAACTAAAACAGTGTCCATGGAATGACTAGATCGTCCACCACTAAAGCTAGCTGGGTTGGGGCTTGAGCCACGAAGGAATTCTTTTGATCTAATCTAAATGCCATGAGATCCACATTCGGGAGGCCCTATCTGGAGAAAATTTGTGGTGAAGGGCCCACTCTCCTGGTTTAATCTGTTTGTCACTGAGGTAATCCACCATTAAGTTGTTCACTCCTGGAATTTGGAAAGCAGATAGGGCCGGCAACGCTTGTTGCTTCGGACATGGCTGCGAGTCCCTCCCTGATTGTTCAGGTAGGCGACTGCCAATTGCATTGTCCGCCTGGACTCTTACAGGATGCCCATCCAGAAGAGCAATCCAATGTAAAATAAACAGAAGAAGGATTGCCTGAAGTGTTAGATAGTTGATTGGAATCAAAGATTCCTGAGGAGATCCCACCACTTGCACCGTCCAAGACTGGCATCCAATGTCAGGATCAACCCCCAGGGGTTGGTCCATAAAAGAGCATCCCAGTGTCAGATTGCGGGAGTGTAGCTACCACTGCAGAAGGCAGCGGATGTGCAAGGGCAGAAGTATGGAGTGATCCAGAGAATCCTTAGATTTTTCTAGTGTGGAGCTGGACATATGGAATGGCCTCCATGAAAAAGACCATAACACCCGACACCTTCATGCAGTAATGAATGGATACCAGTCATCGTATCTAAAAGGGACTGTACATTCTGCTGTAGGACAGAGGGATTCTCCAGCGGTAGGAGTATCATGGCTCACGTTGTATCAAATTCCATGCCAAGAAAGGTTATGGGCTGTGAGGGGAAAAAGGGAAGACTTGAGTATCCAGCGGAAGCGGGCTAAGGTATCCATGGTGATTTGAAGGCTCTACACATTGGCTGACCTGGAATAGGCCTTTATCAGTATATTGCCCATGTAGGGGATGGTTTGAGAATGGAGAAGAGCCATCACAGAGGCCAGAACGTTTGTGAATACCAGCGGTGTCGTCGCAAGCCCAAAGGGAAGAGCTGTAAATGGATAATGGTTGGACCGCATTGAAAAACAAAGGAACCGCTGGTAGGACCTGCAGATCAAGACATGCAGATACGTGTCCTTGAGATCTGTTCTATCCGGGGTCGCTGACCGCCGGCACGCTGTACTTCCTGGCAGCCGCGGGACACTGAAGGCTTGACGGAGACTCCCACCCGGGAGACGCCAACACACACGGCTGCACTCTCCTGCCTCTAAGGGCCAGCATGCGCACCAACTAAGTGTTCCCTAACCTGTCCACTTACATTTGCTGGACGTACTATCATCTGGGTGGTAGTGGATAGTTTCTCCAAACTGGCACATTTTATTCCTTTAACGGACCTGCCCTCTGCTCCTCGTCTGGCAGATCTGTTCAACCAACACATCTTTCGTTTACATGGACTACCGCTTCATATTGTTTCTCACCGGGGTGTACAGTTCATGTCTAAATTCTGGAGAGCTCTGTGTAATCTTTTAGATGTGAAACTGGACTTCCCCTCTGCCTATCACCCACAGTCAAGTGGGGAGGATCAACCAAATACTTAAGAATTATCTCTGTCATTATGTCTCTGTCCAACATGGCAATTGGATACAGCTCCTGCCTTGGGTGGAATTCTCTTACAATAACCATACAAGCGAGTCTACGGCTTCCTCTCCATTCTATATTGTATACAGTCAACGCCCACGACTTTCTCTTCCTGCGCCAATTATGTCTCAAGTGCCCGCAGCTAATACTTCATTTGGGACATTTCCTCACATCTGGCAGCAGACCAATTCTGCAATTCTTCAGGCAGTGGATCGAATGAAGACATATGCGGATAAGAAGAGATGGGTTCCTCATCCGTTTCTCCTTCGAGTGAAGGTCTGGCTTTCTTCTAAGAACATTCGTCTGAAGATCCCTTCCCACAAATTCACTCCCAGGTTCCTCGGTCCCTTCGAGGTGTTACAACAGATAAACCCATTGTCCGATAAGCTTCGACTGCCTATGAGGGTATGTTCACACGAGGTCATTACGTCCGTAATTGACAGACGTATTTCGGCCGCAAGTAACGGACCGAACACAGTGCAGGGAGCCGGGCTCCTAGCATCATACTTATGTACGACGCTAGGAGTCTCTGCCTCGCTGCCGGACAAGTGTCCCGTACTGAAAACATGATTACAGTACGGGACAGTTGTCCGGCAGCGAGGCAGGGACTCCTAGCGTCGTACATAAGTATGATGCTAGGAGCCCGGCTCCCTGTACTGTGTTCGGTCTGGTTCGTAATGACCTCGTGTGAACATACCCTTACTCTCATAATCCAACTCTTTTCATGTTTCCCTCCTAAATCCTGTGGTCCTGAACCACTTCAGTAAATCTCCTAGTTCTGCAGTCTTTGAGGTGAAGGAGATCCTGGACTACAAGAGAGTAGGAGGAAAGACTTTTTATCTGGTGGACTGGAAAGGGTTTGGTCCTGAGGAGAGGTCCTGGGAGCAAGAAGGGAATATCAATGCTCCAAGTCTCCTCAAGAGATTCCTCCTACGCTCTGGACCTAAAAAAAACAAAAAAAAACTGCCATGAGGTGGGTACTGTTGTGTCCGCAGTCTCTGAGAGCCAGCATGCTGTACTTAACAGCAACCGCAGGACACTGAAGACTTGTTGGCCAACACATGGGTCTGCACTCTACCTCTAGGGTACGTATGCGTCCCCGGCCTGAAAATGGCCAGTGCGCGCACCAACTAAGTGTTCCCTAACCTATTCACTTATATTGTGGACTCTATAAAGTGCTCTGTCCTTCCTGTCCTTGCCTTAGAGCTGTTGTCGTATTCCCAGGTTAGTCTAAGCAAATGGTCCCTTAGCTGTTATCCCGCACCCAGTGTTCCCGTAGCTTACTTCCTGTATCCCGTAACTGTGCTGGTTCCTGAGCTGTATCTGTTGTTGGAGTCGTGGTGTCATCTGCCACATCCAGCATCATCTGAGCCAACTGTCTACTACACTACTTGCCTGCTTCTCAGAGTATCTGCCAGATCATCTTCCCAGGTACTCTACCCCAGTGACGGTTACTGACTGTTTGGCCAGCTGCTACTCCACTACAGCAGAGCAGTCTAGTGGGTGCACATACCCCACAGGCATGACAATGTCCACAGAGGAAAGAAACTCCCCTTGTTCCATTGAAGCAATAACTGATGTCAAAGATTCCATTCTGAATCGTTTGATCCCGATGTACCGGTTGAGGCATTTTAAACCTATGTCCGACTGCACCGAAGCCTCTTTTTTTTGGAACCATAAAAACGTTTGAATAATAAAAATAAAAAAATCCTTGATGTGTTCCTGTGGAGGAACTAGTATTACCACTGTTTCAGACAGGAGGGACTACCGCCCCCAAACATTTTTGGGGAATCCCTGGAAGTACCAAGCAAAGAAAATGGTTTGGAAGCATATAAATGAATCTGATTTTGTAACCCGAGGAGACTACCTCCTGTACCCATCCGTTCTTTACATAGGAAAGCCAGATCTCTTAGAAAAGGGGAAGTCATCCCCCAACCAGAACAGTTTAGGTGGGAACTCCCCTTAAGGATGACTTGGTAACCCTGAGCAGGATTGCCATGAAGGGCACGGCGAAGGCCTCTTCTTCTGGTGCTGCAGGGTTTGTTTCGGATAAAAGGACCGCAGGTTTGGGAAGTTGTGCAAGTTAGTCTTTCCTTTCCTAAGAGGGGCCAAACAAGCAGACCTGTTTTGAGGCAGGAGAGAGCACTTGCCACCGATGGCCTCGGAGATTATCTCATCCAGAAGGCTTCCAAATAGGCGAGAACATGTAAAGGGGAGGAATTTCATTAATTGTTTAGAGGTTGCCAGGCTTGCCAGAATTTAAGCCAAAGAGTCCTGCCTCTGGCAATGGAGAGCGCTGCAGAACGTGTCAGTATTCTTGCTGCATTTAGGGTGGCCTCACATATGTACCGTCCGGCATGTGAAATTTGCAGCGCAAGCTCAGCCATTTGCTCATTATGAAACAAAACAAATCTTACTGCACAGATGGGTGAATAAAAATCCCTTTTTTTGATCTTTGGTGTGCTAGTTCTATTTCTATATTTTGTCTGATATTTGGGAATCTCAAGTCGGATTCCTGGAGGCTTGCACCCTGCTACCCTGGAGGTTATTGTTCTACTGTGCTGCCCATTTTTCTATTTGGAATTTGCTCAGTATTGTCAACTGAGAGAATACCTCGATTAAGTAGTTTCGCCGATTTCGTGGTGGCCCTGCTAACCTAGGAAGACAAAAAGATGGGGCGTAATCCTGACCCAGGTACCTCAAAGAGAGACTTTGCGAATGATTCCATGCAATCTAGAACTTTGCAGTGGATTTGAAGCTTTGTATCAAACAAAGCTGTAATCTCTATTACGAGATTAACCAGCACAGAATTGTGAACCTATTAAGTTTCAATGAGGACCTGCCATCTCTTCTGACATCTGTTTTAGTAAATACTTGTATTACCCATAAAATAAAAATTTTGGAGCATCTTTCCTTAGAACTCTGTGTTGTGCCGTTTCTCTATTATTCCTCCTAGGAAACGTATCAATAAATTGACAACTGGGCGTAACCATTCCCACTGTCAATAGGCTGTGTTCATACACAGTCCAATCAGCGCTGATCGTATCAGAATGATTAGGGAAACAGACTTAACGGGGTAACAGTAAAGCCCAGCTGTCAATTTATTCATACATTCCCATGAGGAATAACATATGAACGCAACAACGCAGACTTCTATGAAAAGTTGATCCAGAATGGTTATTTCATGGAATACAAGCACTTCTTAAAACAAAAATTTCAGGGAATCAGACAGGACCGGTTTTTAAAAAACAAAATGGTATTTAAGGATGGACAGACTAAATATTACGCATTTGCCAGGAATAAGGGTCAACCCAACATTATGTGCCTTTTGTCCCCCACTACATAGATCTTCTGACTGCTCACTGCGTGCTCCAGGTACTTTAAAAAACTGTCGCCAATTTTAAAAAAAATTGGTTTCATGAACTTTGTTGTCCAAATGATAAAGAAGTCAGACAGGCTTTATGTATACAGATGACTGCGCATTTTACGACACCACTTCAAAACTTTCTCCTGCCCTCACCTGTAGACCAATAGCTCCTATCTATACCGATGAACTGTATCAAACTGCCGCCGTGTGCAAGCACAACTAGGTCTGTATGCTTTGTTAGCTTCTAGATGTAAAACAAGGGTTTCCATTCATTTTCAGCAAGAAGAGACCTTGATAGGACAAGGAATTGAAACACAATATGGTAGGAAGTTGCATAACTTTTAATTATACAATGACTTCATCTACACAAAACTGAATTACTACTTTGATCATGTGCGTTCAAATCCTCACACTTAATAAAAATTGTGTAGAGGGAAAATTTAAGATTTGAATTCTCTCCATAAGGAAAATCATGAACTAATTGAAAACTCAATGGGGAACGCAAACGTTCATAACGAATATTACTGTAATAAACGGACAACTGAGAAGGGTCAACCTGCCGCAAACATTCCTTTTTTTCAAATGCCCTAGTAGGCAATATTTAGCTAATAAAAGGAAGTACCCCTGTTCGACTTTTATAGAGAAAATCTTGGAGGGTGGCAAGGTCTAGCCAAGCTCTCAATTACTGGAAGCCAGCAGGTCACACTCTGACACAATGGACTCCAAGGATACTCATAGGCTTCAACAAGATGCTTACACTTGCATAGTATAGTTAGTACGGTTAAAAAAGACATGTCCATCAAGTTCAACCAAGGGATGGGAAAGGGAAGGGAAACATTTCTACACATTGACATAGGAGCTAATATTTTTTCGTTATAGGAAATTATCTTTGCCTTTTTTAAAGTCATCTACTGTCCCTGCTGTGACGGTCCTCCGGTGACTATTCCATAGATTCACAGTTCTCACAGTAAAGAAGACTTGTCCCTGCAGGTTGAACCTTTTTTACTCCAGACGGAGGGAGTGCCCCTTTGTTTTTTGAGGGGGTTTTACATTGAACAGGATTTCACCATAATTTTTGTATGTGCCATTAATATATTTATATAAGTTAATCATGTCCCCCCTTAGTCGTCTTTTTTCAAGGCTATAAAAGTTTAATTCTTCTAATCTTTCCTCATAACTTAGATTCTCCATGTCCCTTATTAGCTTTGTTTCTCTTCTTTGTATTTGTAGGCAGCACTAATGCTTTGAAAAGCGGTAATATTACATCCCTGTCCCGCAAGTCCATGCCTCTTTTAATACACGACAATATCTTGCTGGCCTTTGAAGCAGCTGATTGACATTGCATGCTGTTATTTAGATTATGATCTTCAAGTACAACCAGATCCTTCTCAACAAGTGACTCTCCCAGTATAGCTCCCCCTAGGACATATGATGCATGCAGATTGTTGGTACCCAGATCCATAACTTTACGTTTATCTACATTAAACCTCATTTGCCAAGTGGATGCCCAAACACTTAGTGTGTCCAAATCAGCTTGTAATTTACGAACATCTTCCATAGACTGAACTATATTACATTGCTTGGTGTCATCTGCAAAAATAGAAATCATGCTATTAATCCCATCCTCTATATCATTAATAAATAAGTTGAATAATAGTGGTCCCAGCACTGAACCCTGGGGTACACCACTTATTACCGGGGACCATTCAGAGTAGGAATCATTGACCACAATTCTCTGGATACGGTCCTTGAGCCAATTCTCAATCCAATTACAAACTATACTATCTAAACCTATAGTCCTTAATTTACCCATTAGACGTCTATGAAGGACAGTGTCAAATGCCTTTGCAAAGTACAAAAACACAACATCCACAGCGGCCCCTCTGTCTAGGCTTCTGCTCACCTCTTCATAAAAACAGATTAGGTTGGTTTGACAACTTCTGTCCTTAGTAAAACCGTGCTGGCTGTCACTTATTAATACTATTTTTTGTCACATAATCCTGTATATAGTCCCTCAATAGCCCCTCAAACATTTTTCACACGATTGATGTTAAGCTTACTGGTCTATAATTACCCGGGGAAGACCTAGAGCACTTCATGCATGAACTAGCAGCAGGGCCCCCGTGACCTTATTGCAGCAGGAAAAAAATACAATACGAGAAGGGGATTGTTCAAACAAGGCAACAGTAATAAAACAAACGTCATATTATCGAAAAACCGTTTCTGAAGAAAACACAAACCTTCCTCGCCACCTTCCTCTGCATTTTCATCATCGTTGTCATCATCACTGTCATCATCACTTCCCCCTTCTCCTTCTGAATCGCTGTCACCTTCATCCAGAATTTCTTGAATTAGAAAAAAAGCAGCATTTAACAAAAAAAAAAAAAAGGAGAGAAACAAACCATCAATTCTCCAATTAAACAGAAAAAAACCTGTACTTGATACTAGCACTTAGGCCAAGAGCAAAGATAGACAAAGATTCAGGACCATTATTGCAAAAATCTTATGCACTGTTTTTAGAAAGTAGTATTTTCCTTCACCGACAGTTCATAATGTTAACAGTCTCTAGAGAGTTAATGGCATCGCTGGTTTCAGCTGCAGTTCTAACACGTTGCAGCAATGCCAGCTAAATCATATCGGAGCTTAATTAATAATACAGTATGAATTTCCATTGTAAATACGTAAATGAATCTCAACTGCTAGAGAGAAAACTATAACATGACACGTCCTGTACATCTTTAACGAATGACAGACAGCTCTTCTAATACCTTTAATTGCATTGCCCAAATATTTTTTCCATAAAAAAAAAATTATTACACACAATCTTAGAATGCCACATACCTTTTTTAATGGTCTTATACTTCTCTTCATTTTCAAGAAAATTTGGATCCATCTTGAAGACATCTAAAAACAAGTGTTAGGGAAATATTTAATCATACGAGACAGATGCTATACAAATGTCGAAAGAAACAAAAAACAAAAAAAAAAAAAAAAGAAAAAACTGTCAAATAAACCAACTCAGTCAGAGTAAATTTTACATGGTGCCATCCAGATAATATAGGAAATATAAAAACAAAAAAAAAGAGAAAAAAATCCGGGTCAAAAAACCAGCACTCACTGACTTACGAAAATATAAAATGTAATCCCAATAGTATTAAAGTCTAAGATTGTATAAATACCATTTCCCTGAAGAATACCAATCACAATAGTAAACAATTAAAACATGGCCTAAATTGCCTGGCCAGGCATTGGAACGGCAGAACCACAATGGAAAATAAACAGAATCCTAGTATAATCACTATAGTAAGCAATACATATATGCACAGTAGGTTGTATAACCATAGAAAAAACAGCAAGATTGAAAAACAGTCCTTGTAGCGGAATCTGTTACCTGCAGATTTTCCAGATAAAAAAAAAAAAACAAGAGTGCATAAAGTATATAGGCTTTTTCTTAGACTTACTAAGGACATCTTCTGGATTATAATCGTCTTCCAGTGGAAGCATATGGGTAAACTGATCTTCTTCCTCTACCAGGTCCAGCCCTTCTGGGATAACCGGGTGATCTTTAAAGCCATCCTTTCTTACTGCAAACATGACTTCAATCATGTACTGGACACGTTTGTCTATTTCCGACTCATGAAGGATGTTTCGAAGACGTTCAAATATAGCTAGGGAGGGGTGAAACAGAACTTAGAAAAAAAAATACATGTTTTGTGAACGACAATACCACCTGGAATTATGTGCAAACTTGCCATAGACAAAAAGCCAGGGAAAGCTGGGTGAGGGCACAGCTTTCCCAGAAACAGATATCAGAAATGTTATTCAACGGTTTCTTGGTATAACTTAATAGAAGGGAACAACTCATCGACATAAACCCTGTGTACACTTTTGTTATGCTGCTCCCATGAGGGTTCCGGTATTTTTGATGACAAGAGCAGCACAGAATGCATTACTATTCTTTCCGTCAGAAATACTGGGTCCCTGACAGAAACAGGACATACCCCATTATAAGTCAATGGGATCTATTTAAAAACTGATCAGTCATTAGTAAAGACGACGGGCTTAACATCCTTATTGCAGTACGGGGAAGGCTCCTACTACAGCCAGTTGTCTTACAGACAGACACAGGATTGTAAGGAGGAAGGGGAACATGGTTGATCCTCCTGGGACACAAAGAAGAATTCTTTATATAAAATTTCTCTTACGATATGAGACAAAATAGGATTAGTGTTACTTTAACACAGTGGCATGACAAGAACAAAAAACATTTATAGTGCACAAAATGAAAATTTCCATACATTCATCAAATAAAAATAGTTTTTTACTAAAACAAATTGTCGCTTATGTATTTGGTTGCAGATCTTGTTCATCTGCCCCATTCACTATAAATGTGTTTTATCCATAATGTATTGTACCACTTCTCCTGGTGGATATTCACAGTGATCTTGGCTTCTCCAGTAAAGTAAAAACAGCACCTTGTTCAGACTAAAGTTCAATTCTTCCCAAACATTAAAACTAATGAGGAAAGTAAAAGTACCCTCAAACAGCAAAGAGACTACACAGAAAATACTTACCATTTATACCTCTGGGTGTTACTTGAGTTAGCTTAAGCCCACTTTCTTTTAAAAAACCAATAGCAACTTCAACACTGTCATCCGTAGGTCTTTCCAATAGCAACGTCAGCATTTCCAGTGCCAGCACCTCGTGAGCCTGAAGCAATAAGGAGTACATAGAGAAATGTGTTCACTTATGCAAAACGACCAACTTCTCAGCAGCAAACATAACAATCACAGAAAATAGTTCTTCATACATATAAAAAGTACTAGATTTCCAATCCAATTGAATACTAAAAAAGCAAAGCTTTGATTAAGCAGGGACACTGGAAAAATTAAAGTGGAGCTCTACCCTAGAAAAGCTTTAGCAGCAATTTCATAATATCTATTACCTTAACTGCTTCCTTCATGGGTGTTAAAGATTAAATAGGTTAGGTCATCAGCCATCGGTAGCATATTTGTAGGATATGCCACCAATGCCGATCGTTGGGGTTCCAATCGCTGTTACCCCCAGCAAAATCGGAAAAAAACAGTAGCACCGCTTGAAAAGCAACATTCCTCTTCTGCGGTCTACACTTGGCTTTTCCAGGAGGCCACAGCCACCACCATGGACTATAATGGCTGCCACTATTTTCTAGCACTCGGTGGGGATGAATGAACTAAAACATGCTAATTTTACTATGTAAATTAATGAATACATTGACAAGTAGGTTATCTCCGCAGCCTAGTGTCAAAGGGGCGTAAACCTGAGCCGCTCTGTCCCTGTCCAATCAATGTATAGAGTGTTATAGCGGCTCCAGCAGTGTGATCTCATCAACATCTCATAAGACCACGATGCCTTCTGTTAGCAGTGCAGAGGGGATCCAGGAGTCAGCAGATATAGCTAATGCTGCTAACAAGTCAGTGTGATCTCGTGAGAGGTTGTCAGTCTGCCGAGATAATGCCGCTGGAGCCACTTTCACATTGATTGGACTATCCTTTGACACTGGTCGGTAAGGACCACCCACTTGTTAATTTTAATTTATTCAATAATTTACAAACTGGGAGCAATGATAAATACCAGCAATAATAAGCAATAATTGGGGGCACTTAAAGAAAAAAAAAAAAAAAAAAGGCTGTGGCATCAGGGGGGGGGGGGGTGTAGAAAAAATTAAGGTTTACTGCAATTTTTGTTTTTTTTAGATTATTTAAGAGAATTTGTCAAAATATTGCAAAAGGGATACAAAAAAAGAAAAAAATGGACGGGGACTGAACAAAGAAATTGTACAATGAAATACATAGCGTCAATGAATGATAAACATTATAACATGCATCTGATCAGTTAACACAGTAGTCAATAGATCACTGCATAAAGTATGAAAAGATTACACGTCAGCCAATGTAACATATCAGAAGGGATATACAGATTTGTTAGGACAGAATGCCTCATTCAGACAAATATAGATAAATTCAAGGGTTAACAAGGGTAACTTCTAAGGGAAAGGAGGAAGGAAAGGGTAAATGTGTACGGTAGGGAGGCAGGATAAGCTATAAAAGAGGAGCGATATCTTAGGCAGGTATCAATATGAGTGTAAAATCGGTGTCAGGTCAACTCTGATACAGATCCCCTTGGCAGATCCAATCCTGATCAAGAGGCTAGGGATAAGGGAAGCTCAGGGACTCAGTTACAAGTGATCATGAAAGTCCGGTGAATTCCAAAAATCCAGCCATTTTTGCCAAATCTTAAAATAAGAATCTGTGCGCTGGTGAGAAAGCCATAGATTCTTCCATATTTTGGATAGGAGTCATCTCCATGGACCATTCCAAGACGGTGGGGACAACAGCGCTCTTCCAGTGCCTGGAAACCACCGTTCTTGCTGCAACCAGTAGATAGCCAAGTAGAGTACGTGATAGACACTTAGGGGAACCCAGAATTATGGATAGTAACAACGTAGCTGCGTTATTATCCAATGGGAATCCAGTATTTTTATGAATCAGAGAAACAATATGGTGGCATTCCCACCGTATATGAGTTATTGTCCCCCTCACCCGTCCACAACAGCAGCATCGATCAGACGGGATAGGATAAATCCTATGCAAGATTACAGGAACTTTATACCATCTAAATAATATTTTGTTTCTTGCACCTTACAGGACATTGAGAATGTGACAAAGTGAATGATTTAGACCATTCTGCATAAGATATTGAAACATTTAATTATTTTTCCCAGCTAAGTGCATAGGAGGGTTTCACGTCAGTACTCTTGTTTAACCGAAGATCATAAATGAGCGCAATTTTGGCATCGTGGAGAACGAAGAGCACTGGCGCTCAAAGGGAGTCAGATCCCTACGCAGATTTAGAGTTTGTCGACACTTCTTGTAATAGTGTTTACGTTGGAGGTAGTCCCACTGTCTCCTAGGTGACCTGGAGTCAACCAGTACCAAGTCATCATAGGATTTCAGTTGTTCAGACGATAAAACATGCTGGAATGTCAAGTCTGCACCTGCGTCAATGAGGCTTACCCAAAAAGGAAGATTGCAGACCCGGGGCAAAGTCCCAGATACCCGTGATCAGCATCAGAGATCCATCTCTAGAAAAAAGTCCAGTCTTCAATAAATACATCTTACAGGTTGTGATTACACCCCCAATTACATATGGCAGGTTCAGGACAGTGGCTTTGGACCAAGTCGCCCTGGGGGACCAGGGAAGAGACATCAGTGGTAAGTCCGTCTGGGCACTTTCTAGCTGTATCCACAATTTGCAGGGGGGGGGGGGATCATGTGAAATATCAAGGATTCTCGTTACGGTCGCAGCCATATAGTAAAAGAAGCAGTCAGGCAGTGCGAGTCCCCCTTTCCTTCTGCACTAAAATGACGTGCTACTCTTGGGCCTTTAGACGCCCATACAAAGCGTTTGAAAATTTTACTTATATCGTGAAATGTTTTAGGGGCGTACATGGTAATGTTTGATAAAGGTACAATAAGTGGGGCAGGACATTCATCCTGTCTAGCTAAGACAGTAGTTTACCCTCCCAATTAATGAGATCTCGTCGGATAATATGTAGTAGGGGCACGTAATTGAGACTATAGTTGTCCGTGAGGTCTGATGGTATCATGATGCCCAGATATTTAATGGCTTTGTGTTACCAATGAAAACAAAAAGACTTTGGGGACTGTTCAAGGTGAGTGTCTAAATATCTCTCGAGTATTACTTTTAGTAAGGTTTATTTTAAAGTTACTGTAATGACTATTCCCCAATAGTAGACTTTAGTGCGGGAAGTGAAGGAAGAGGCTGAGAAATATATGAAAGAACGTCAGCAGCAAAAGCTGACCATTTAACATGACGTTGTCCAATCTGCAGACCTCTAATGTTGGGGCTGTATCTTATGGCATTCGGAAAGTGTTCCATTACTGGGGTATAGAGCATCGGAGAAAGGGGGCATCACTGGCGCGTGCCATTACTAATTTTAAAAGTGGGAGATAAACCGCCATTCACACGAACCTGGGCCAAGGGACCTGAATAAAGGGCTCTAAGTCTCTGAAGCATGACCGGACCAATCCCAAGCTGTACCAGTGTTTTCACCAGAAATCCCCAGTACACCCGGTCAAAAGCTTTCTCTGCGTCTAGAGCGAGTAACACATGGAATAGAATTACGTTTGATGTAATTAATAAGGGAGAAAGATTTAAGGGTATTATCTAGAAGGAACAAAGCCAACCTGATCCGGGTGAACAAGCGGACTCAAGTAGGACCCCCAGTCTAATTGCTATAAGTTTTGCATACATTTTTTTGCATCAGCGTTTATCAAGGATATAGGAAGGTAACTAGCACATAGTTGAGGGTCTTTGCCCTCTTTGGGGATTACAGTGATGTGTGCAAGTAAGAACTCGGGGGGGGGGGGGGGGGGGTTGGAACACCTCGGGACAGAGATTGTAGGGCCTAAAGCAAAGCCGGGGAAACTTCATCAGCGAACGATTAGTAAAAGGCCGCTGTAAACCCGTCGGAACCAGGGCTTTTACCCGCCGAGAGATTTTTAATCACAGACAATTCTCCTAAAGTAAAGGGCGCTTCCAGTTGTGCTCTGCGTCTGCATAATACGCCTCGTTTACGTCTGAAAATAGGTCGTGTGAACCCAGCCTCATAGGGATATTGAAATCGCCACACAGTAGAAGTCCCCCTTGCGCAAAGGATTGGAGTTCTTCCAGAGTCTTAATTAGGAAAGCAACCTGATCTATGTTCGGGGCATAAACATTAGCGATAGTATAAATACTTGATCCAATCCCGCATGTCACAAAAAGCAAACTAGCAGTAGGATCAGACTTGACCTGTAATATTTTATGTGGTAGAGATTTATAGAATAATATAGAAACACCTTTTGTTTTACCATCCGGATTGCTACTGTGATAGCCGGCTGTATAGTAGCGGTTTTTGAGATTGGGGAAATGGTCAGTATGGAAGGGAGTTTCCTGTAGACATACGATATGCGCTTTGTTTTTATACATAGAAATAAGGACCTGAGGCCGTTTTTGGGGAATATTAAAACTCTGTACATTGAAGGAGGCAAGAGACACTTCTGCCATATCAAGAGCAATTAATTATCCTGCGCTGTGAAAAAGGGGAGGGATAGGGAAAACAAAGGAAAAGCTGTGTAAAGGGAAATGAACAGGCAATATACAGTATAATGCAATATACCAAAAAACAAAGAACAGTAAACTGTCAGTAAGATATACTAGAAGTGAAGCGCACTCGCGCTAATTCGATACAAAAAATTTGTAAAACCTATGGGGGAGTCGTGAGAGACATAACTGGAGTGTGGCATCACACCTCAAAAGATAGACCGGGTCCTAAGAAGAATACGAATGATAAATGTGTATAACAGGAACACAACATTATAGCAAGTGGAAAACTAATTACTGAGTGGACAACATGCATAACAATGAAAAGTACAGTTACGGTAAGACAATCACCCAATCTAGATAGGTAAGATAGGTAAGAAAAGTCGGTTTAGATCCTGAGCTTCTCGGTGGAGTGAATTTTCTACGTTGTTGTGCCTGAGGGTGCACGTGTAGCGGTGGTCGCAGCCCAGGAGGTAGACGGAACCAATCGGGCCTAGAGGCTCATGCAAGAGGGCTTCCCCGGGTGGGAGAGACATCGGAAGCTCCAGAGTCTGCAAGAAAGATGGAAGCTTTTCGAGCGTGGAGAGAGCCGCAATCGTATTTCCCCACTTCACATGCAGGGCAAAGGGGAAGCCCCATCGATGAGGTATATTGCGAGACTGAAGAACAGAGCGGAGCGGTTTCAAAGATGCCCTTTGTCTAAGAGTACGTCGTGATAAGTCCGGAAACAGTGATATTTCAGAGCCGCCTTTTGCATGATTTCTTCTTTGACCGCAAAATAATAAATGCGCCAAATTACATTACGTGGTTTGTTTGGATCAACACTACGAGCACGACGTGCACGGTGAATCCTATCAATTTCAATATGAGAGTCTGTTTTTTTCAGGAGGCCATTAAGAGTAGGAAGGTGGTCAGGTGTGCGAGTCGCCTCCGGAAGGCCGCGGATTATATTGTTTCTCCTATTCTCCAAATCGCCGTGCTGCAAAATAAGAAAACGCTGCTGCATAGTGCGATTTGCAGATGTACGTTTTAAATCTTACACAGTCTTGGAGATGGAACATTTGAATGCTTCTAAGTCGTCTACTCTAGTATGCAATTCACTGACCTCCGTTTTAACCTGATGAAGGTCTTGGCGCCAGGCTGTCTTGAGACCCGCAGCTAGATGGGTTATATCAATCTTGGTAGGCAGAAGGGCTAGTAACGCCTGTCATTTTTGGTGCCCCCTCAAGGTATTAGCCACTTCGTCAGATAGAGGAAAGCCAGAAGTGCAGGTGGTTTCTTTAGATCTCTGAAAAGTCTGTGGAGCGTGGCTGTCAGGTTTGTTTTTGTGGATGGTTGGAGGTATGACATCATCGTTTGAAGAAGAGTCCTGAAGTTCAGCGCAATCTGGGGTCGGGGCCGATCCTGTTAACACTGGAGGATATGTTTTGAAGAGAGATCTCTTCACCGGTGGGCCAACACCGTCCTCTGAGCTTCCGCAGGGCGACGGTGGTTGAGAGGGCCGTTGGCAGGAGTCTGTCCTGCACACAGTATGTGGATCAGCAGTCGGTTTTGAGGGTGTCACCATTACACTGGAAGTGGTGGCATCATTCACTAACATGGCCACTTTGGCTCCGGTGCTAGGCGGATTTCAAGAGCAGATAGCGGGTCTCGGTGGCGTAAACCTGGTCCATCCGGATTGGGAAACAGAGTAGGGGCAGCATCAGTAGGTATTCTCTTACCCCAGTCAGTGGGCCCAGCATCAGGGTGATTAGTCCTCCGCAGCTTCTTAGGCAGGTCCTGGAAAGGTTGCGGCGGCCTCCAGAGATGGATAAGATGGCGCTGGCGGGGTCGAGTCAACGCCCAACACAGCGTTTCTTGGAGCGGCTGAAAAAAATTCCTAAATCGGAACATCTGATGCCCCAGTTGTCCGGGAACCCTTGAGGGGGCTTCTGGTCTTCGCTTTCCCCATTGTTAGTGCAGAGCCACCTGTTATGCAGGCACCCGGTCGGGAGCTCTCTCTAAGTGCATCCACTCGCTAGCGCACCAAGCCACGACCCCTATACTGCAGTTTTATTTACTTTCTTTGTGACTTGACAGGTCCTCTAAATAAACACAGTTGTAAATACGGATTTAGCATTAACAAGGCAACGTAAATGTACACTGTACTATTATCACAAATAGTAGCCATATAGGAAATTGTAAACCAAATACATTATAATACACAGCTATAAATAGAAATAAGTTATAAAAAAAAAAAATGTATATAAAGAACCGTTGAGAAAAGATCAATTCTTTGAAAAGCATATAAAGGCACGCAGAACTAGGTATGCCTGAAGGGTCATATAATATACAGGAAAATAATATTGCTATAATTTAATTTCCAATTTTGGAGCTCTAACAATAATATTGAAGATTTGGAGAATTTTTTAAAAGGAAATTCATTTTTAAAAATACTTTAGAATTTTTATTGTCTATACACAATGCAGGATTAACAAAAAAAAAAACAAAACAGCAATTCTGACATTGCTTTTTATTTTATTTTTTACAGGGTTCACCATGCAGGTTAAATAACAGGATTATTTTACAGTTCGAGTCATTACAGACGCAGTGATAGCAATTATGTGTAGATTATTTTTTTGATAATTTTGTAAAGGGGAAAAAAAGATCTTTGCTTTACTTATTTGGGTCCCACTATGGTACTTTACTATGCGATCGTTTTATATTACCCTCCAATACTTTTGAATTGCAGTGTATTTATCAGCATAAAACGAACAGGCATTTTATTAGGCCATGCCTCTGGCCCTGATCTGCCTCCTTTGTTAGACCCTCGACTGCCACGTAAACAATTGGCACCCCCAATCGCATCACGGTGGTGCCGATGGGCTGACAGAGGAAGCCCTGTCCATCTGAAGCCACATAAATGACAGTCGCTATTGACTGCAGCATCTAAGGGATTAAACATCAGGGATCGGTGGTAACATTGACCACGGCCGTTAAAGCAGGAGTCCGGCTGTCTTTAGACAGCCTGGCACCCGGTCTAGCCAGCACAGAACGCCTGTGCTGGGTTTATGAGAAAAGTTTGCGCTGTGGCATAAGTACCCTTAATGAATGCCGTATAAAGGCGTATTGGCGGTCATTAAGGGGTTAACTTCCAATTTCAGAGTCCTAATATTAGAAAACGCCCCTTACAGCCCCTATAACACAATATAAAAATTATAAACAATGATTATATTATCTTCTATTAATACTTTCGTCCTACATTGCTTTTGGACAGTCAGTACACTGCATATAGTGCTGGGGAAACATATTTAGGACACTGCCATTTTCACTAACATTTTTCAATTTTATCAGAAATTATGCTGGCCTCAGATTGCAAAAGTAGGGGTAATTTATTGGATAATGGGAGGTTAGGCAACTTTCTGATATACTTTGTATGAGTTTCCTATCATTCTCAAGATCTCAGCTTGCGGTCGGTGAATGTTAACATTATTTTAAGACTTCCATCTAGAGCCTGAATACCTATTCTGATTCTGCCCAACTGACAGTGGTGCCCAGCTCGTTACAATAGCGAGCTCTGAATTACTGCAACGAGTCCTGCACCTGTGTCGATTGGACATCAGAACAAGCTGTCAGGCTCTGGTAGCAAACAAGGACGTCTACGGGTGGCAAAGAGTGGGGGGTGGGCGATAGTTTGCTCCTCCTCATTAACCACATAGAATTTCAAGCTTCGGAATGCTCTACAATTTATCAAAAAGTTTGCAAAATATATTGAGAAAAAAAAAAAAAAAAAGGGACATCGTAAGCGAAGCAAATAATGACAAAAGCCATAACAGGCAGGTCTATCAAAGTTTAGAATGAAGGCAAACTAAGCATCTTAAGTAAGCGATGCAGTAGCTTTTTTGTATTGTTAGTAACTACTTTGTCACAATTACGTACAGAGAGCGAAACATTTAACTTACCACATTCTGATTAATGAGATGAGCAACAAACTTTGAAGACGTTAAACAAAGTGGCTGAGGAGAGAAAAAAATAATATGTTTAAATATCTTCATAGAGCAGCTCAACAGCCTGTCCATACAGGACCCTCAGCCACTGTGATCCCACACATGGGGTCTATACGAGTTACAGACGGCGACCCCCCCACTATATCACATCCACGCTGAACGACAGGGAACCACCAGAATATTCTGTTTGTCACCTGACTGGAAAGCCATGTTTCAAGATTGTCGGGTTGTCATAAAAGTTAGGCAACATTTGCAGAGCAAAAAAAAAAAACATTTATATTTTTAAAGCTTTTAATTGCAATTTACATCATAAGTTGAGAATTTTTTTTTCTACCGATTTTTTTTTTTTCTAAAAAAATAAATAAAAATTACATATTCTTATACATAGTCACTTTCAAAACTCTGTTGGCTACCCTGGAATCAGACAGCAGCTTCTCTTCACTACGCTGTCAGACATGTGACTCAACAGTTTACGGTACGCTCACACGAGGCAGGAATTTCCGCAACGGTTTCATACATCGAATTCAAATGTATGGAACAGGTTGGACATTTCTGCAACAAATGTGCCACGTGTCAACGTACCCTCTGTGTGCATGTCATCTCTGCTCCCAGAATGCACTGCTGCCATTTACATGAATTCTGAGTTTCAGTTTGGATATGAATAGAAAAAGATCATGCAATGCAAAAGTAAAGCCAAGTATTTACAAAATTATTCCACATTTTTTGTAGACTATAAGGCCTCATGCACACGAAACGGAGTGATAGCCGCGAGCCGCCCGCAAATCGCGGGCATGCACATGCCCGCGGCCATTATTTTCAACCACAGTCGTGTACATGGCCTCAATTCTCTCGTGGATTTTCAAGGGAATTGCGGCCGCAAAAGCACGTTCGTGTGCATGGGGCCTAACTAACACATTGTAAATTATTGGCCAAAAGCATTACTTTTAGATTTTTTTGCCGTCAGTGCCTTTTGATCCTTCTGCTTTACAGCAGAAAAGCGGTGGTATCCATGTTCCTATAGATGCATCCTGGGAAATGTAGTGCAAATCACCAGCACCATAAACATTTTTAACTAGTGACTATGCTGTAATTAACTAGGAACCATCTATAAAATAACCTTGTTCAGCATCACTAAATAAGACAAGGCAGAGCAAACTAAAAGAGGCAAAAAAACACTATTGATCAAGAGCAAATTTAGCAGGAACATACAAGTTTCATAACCCACCTTATCATTTCTTCTGTAACCCTTACGGAAATTGAGGATAAGTCTCTTTAGAATGAGCTCTCCAACCTGCGGGAACTTGGAGTTGATAATCGCTACCACTGCGCCATAAACGTGAGTGAAAATGGCAGAAGCGCTCTGAGCTTGGAGAATAGATCTGGCCAGCTGACCTCTACAAAAGAAGATAAAAGACCCTATTTACTGTAAAAAGAGAATCACATGATCAGAATACACAAGTGATCTATAGGCAGGGGAACATGTGAAGTTTGCAGCTCTATAATAGACCGATTTACAGCAGTCTGAAGCCTGGAGACCATTTACAGACTACCTACCACCTGGAGAGGACGGACACATATTTCTAATGGATTCACTATTAGGTGATGCCTATTTATCTAGGTATATGAAAGGGGTTTTTTTTTTTACCCTAGGATTTACACAAGGACTTAATGGGCAGAAATAAGCAGCCCAAAAAATTAAACAAAAGAAAAAAAAACAAAAAGAAACCACTTACTAATATAATGTTACCAGGTAAGCCCCGTACAAATAAATGGCAACATGTCCATGTGAAGTCCCGTCCCAGCACAATCATCAGTGAACGGTCCATGGCCTCTCACATGAACAGAGCAGGGGGGGGCTGTAGACCGTATAGTTTTAGGTCACATGACCTCTACAACACGATCATTTGGACTACCATTAACCCTTTGAGGACCAGGTCAATATTGGCCTTGAGTACAAGAACAATTTATTTTAATTTTTCCTCTTTGCATTTTGACGGTCAGAACTTCTTTATTTTTTGGTCGACGCAGCTGTACAAGGGTCAAGTTTCTTGCGGGACGAGTTGTACTTGATTTGGCGCCATATTTTGGTACATATATGCATCAGCGTTTAATTTACGTACACTTAGGTTTTCAAAAAAAATGCAGGGGGGGGGGAAAGAAAAAAAAAAAGCTTTGATCGTAGCATACAAAGGGTTAAACAATGGAGTTTAGTGGCTTTGCTAACCTACGCCGTTAGAGCAGGGCTGCAGGTGTGTTACAACCGTTGCCCCGCTCTTGAGTGAGAGGGAACAGTAGAAAGGCCCACACTATCAGAAGGATGAGTATGCCGGTCATGATGCAGCTACTGCCTGCTGCTTATGATGAGCATAGTCATTATGTGTCAGCAACTGGTTAAAAGCTGTCCGCGTACGTACACTGATTGGACAGTCACAGCGATGATACACGCCCCATTGACAGTTCAGGGGGTTATTTAACCCGTTACTGACCGGCCCATAGTCTTTTTACGTCGGTCACTAACGGGCCTTATTCCGATGCCATAGACTTTTTACGTTGCGGCATCGGAATAAGTAAACAGAGCAGGGAGCTGTCAAATCTCCCTGCTCTCAGCTGCCAGAGGCAGCTGAGGGCTGGGGGCATCCCTGCTCTGCCGGGTGAGATCGATATCAGTATCGATCTCACCCGTTTAACCCCTCCCTCAGATGCGGTGCTCAATAGCGAGCACCGCATCTGAGTGGTTTTGGAGAGAGGGAGGGAACTCCCTCTCATCCCACCGACACCCGGCGATAAGATCGCCGAGTGTCTGTGTCTGCGATGGCTGCCGGGGGCCTAATAAATGCCCCCAGGTCTGCCTCGAGCGAATGCCTGGTAGATCAAGCTGGAGGCATATCCTAGCAGATGCCTGTCCGTTTTAAACAGACAGGCATTAATACACTGCAATACAGAAGTATTGAAGTGTATAAGAATAGCGATCGGAGGATCGCATAGTGAAGTCCCCTAGTGGGACTAGTAAAAAAGTTTAAAAAAAAAGTTTAATAAAGTTAATTTTAAAAAAATGTGACAAAAAATGAAAAACCCACTTTTTCCCCTTACAAACTGCTTTACGATTAAAAAACCAAAATAAAAGTTAAAAAGTTACACATATTTGGTATCGCCACGTCCGTAACGACCCCGACTATAAAGCTATTACATTACTTAACCCGCACGGTGAATGTCGTAAAACATTAAATAAAAAAACGACGGATAAATTGCTGTTTTCTGTGAATCCTGACATTCAAAACATGTGATTAAAAAGTGATCAAAAAGTCGCATCTTCTCCAAAATGGTACAAATAAAAACTACAAGTCTTCACACAAAAAAAAAAAAGCCCTCATACAACTGCATCGGCGAAAAAATAAAAAAGTTACAGCCCTTCAAATATGGAGACAAAAACAAATAATTTTGAAAAAAAAAGCGTTTTTACTGTGTAAAAGTAGTAAAACATACAAAAACTATACAAATTTGGTATCGTTGCAATCGTAACAACCCGCTGAATAAACTTGTGTTATTTATACCACACGGTACACGGAGTAGATTTAGGACGCAAAAAAGAGTGGCGAAATTTCTGATTTTTTTCTATCCCTCCCCCCCCCCGCCAAAAAAAGTTAATCAATAAATAATATGTCTCTCAAAATGGTGCTATTAAAAAATACAACTTGTCCCGCAAAAAACAAGACCTTATACAGCTCTGTCGACGCAAAAATAAAAACGTTATAGCGCTTGGAATGAGACGATGGGAAAACTTAAAAAATAGCTTGGTCATCAAGGTCTAAAATAGGCTGGTCATTAAGGGGTTAAATATCAGGTGCCAAATATAATGGCACCAATATCTAAATAACGGAGGAGGGTAGGAATTTTATTATTTATTTTTTTTTAAGTGCCCCAGGGTTTGTTCAGCCCTGTCTATTACAAGCTGCACATATACAGTGAAGGAAATAAGTATTTGATCCCTTGCTGATTTTGTAAGTTTGCCCACTGTCAAAGTCATGAACAGTCTAGAATTTTTAGGCTAGGTTAATTTTACCAGTGAGAGATAGATTATTTTAAAAAAAAACCTCAAAATCACATTGTCAAAATTATATATATTTATTTGCATTGTGCACAGAGAAATAAGTATTTGATCCCTTTGGCAAACAAGACTTAATACTTGGTGGCAAAACCCGTGTTGGCAAGCACAGAAGTCAGACGTTTTTTGTAGTTGATGATGAGGTTTGCACACATGTTAGATGGAATTTTGGCCCACTCCTCTTTGCAGATCTGTAAATCATTAAGATTTTGAGGCTGTCGCTTGGCAACTCGGATCTTCAGCTCCCTCCATAAGTTTTCGATGGGATTAAGGTCTGGAGACTGGCTAGGCCACTCCATGACTTTAATGTGCTTCTTTTTGAGCCACTCCTTTGTTGCCTTGGCTGTATGTTTCTGGTCATTGTCGTGCTGGAAGACCCAGCCACGAGCCATTTTTAATGTCCTGGTGGAGGGAAGGAGGTTGTCACTCAGGATTTGACGGTACATGGCTCCATCCATTCTCCCATTGATGCGGTGAAGTAGTCCTGTGCCCTTAGCAGAGAAACACCCCCAAAACATGTTTCCACCTCCATGCTTGACAGTGGGGACGGTGTTCTTTGGGTCATAGGCAGCATTTCTCTTCCTCCAAACACGGCGAGTTGAGTTAATGCCAAAGAGCTCAATTTTAGTCTCATCTGACCACAGCACCTTCTCCCAATCACTCTCAGAATCATCCAGATGTTCATTTGCAAACTTCAGACGGGCCTGTACATGTGCCTTCTTGAGCAGGGGGACCTTGCGGGCACTGCAGGATTTTAATCCATTATGGCGTAATGTGTTACCAATGGTTTTCTTGGTGACTGTGGTCCCAGCTGCCTTGAGATCATTAACAAGTTCCCCCCGTGTAGTTTTCGGCTGAGCTCTCACCTTCCTCAGGATCAAGGATACCCCACGAGGTGAGATTTTGCATGGAGCCTCACATCGATTGACAGTCATTTTGTATGTCTTCCATTTTCTTACTATTGCACCAACAGTTGTCTCCTTCTCACCCAGCGTCTTACTTATGGTTTTGTAGCCCATTCCAGCCTTGTGCAGGTCTATGATCTTGTCCCTGACATCCTTAGAAAGCTCTTTGGTCTTGCCCATGTTGTAGAGGTTAGAGTCAGACTGATTAATTGAGTCTGTGGACAGGAGTCTTTTATACAGGTGACCATGTAAGACAGCTGTCTTTAATGCAGGCGCCAAGTTGATTTGGAGCGTGTAACTGGTCTGGAGGAGGCTGAACTCTTAATGGTTGGTAGGGGATCAAATACTTATTTCTCTTTGCACAATGCAAATAAATATATATAATTTTGACCATGTGATTTTATTATATAATCTATCTCTCACTGGTAAAATTAACCTAGCCTAAAAATTCTAGACTGTTCATTACTTTGACAGTGGGCAAACTTACAAAATCAGCAAGGGATCAAATACTTATTTCCTTCACTGTATGGGCAGGTGAAAGGTTCTCTTTAACTGAACATACGACTTATTGTAGAATCTTACAAGCGCAATCTTACATTTTTAAAAGTTAGAGAAAAGGATGATTACTTACCTTCCACGAATAATGTTTTCTTGCAGAATCTCCTGGATAATATGTCCAATGTTAGATACGTTGACTTTGTTGATGAGACCATTAATTGACTTCTTTAATGCTTCCCAGCTCATTCTTTGATAAGCTAAACTGTTTAAGAAAAAAAAAAAATCTCAGAATCCCACAAGACACATTGTACAATATGGTAAGCACTAAACTAAGAACCATCAGTGTGACTGCAATATCGGTCCCAGCAGTCAGAGATACTTGTAGCTTTCCTTATTCTAAGTATAAGGGTATGTTCACACGCGCTTTCAGATGCAATTCGGGCATTTTACGCCTCGAATTACGCCTGAAAAAACGCTCCTAATACGCCTACAAATATCTGCCCATTGCTTTCAATGGGAATTACGATGTTCTGTCCCCACGAGCCTTTATTTTACGCGTCGCTGTCAAAATACGGCAGCAAAAAAAACGTGGTGTGAACAGGGCCTTACTGCATCTCCCGATCTCTCCCAGCAGGGAGGAAGTAAAGGGCTGTAGTAATTCCACATTAATATAGACGTAATGTGCAGTCTGCAAGTGCATGCAGTGAAGGGTAAGTAAAGACATTCTGCAAAATTTACATGTGTTACAAGTGGGCAAATCCACAATGAAAATCTGCAAAATGCCCTAGTTTCCACGCTATTCTTTTCCGCTACATGTGGATGAGGTTCTGTAAGTATTGTACTGTACATGGTTGTGGATTTTCAATGCGGAATCTGCACCAAAAATCCATGACATCTGAACATACCCTAATAAACAGCAGAGCACTTTTTTTTTTCTAGATTAGAAAGTTCAATTTACACATTGAGGTGCACATCCTAAGAGGTTGAGTGTAAACAGGATTTTTTTCCTACATGTTATCCGCTCAGTGCCAGAGAGGAAATGACTGTTTAGAACTTATTTACACTTTATGCTTTGATGCAAAATTGCATGAAGGCGCCCAGAAGTGTAAAATACTGGGTGGCATTTTTACAATTTGTAATGTGTCTACTATCATAAAATCTCGGTAAGGGGGTACAAGATTTTTTATTTTTTTTATAATTCAGGTTTTATTTGTGTGGGTCACAAATGTGAAAATGCTCACGGCAGCAAAAGGGTTAAAAGCAATGGTAATTTCCCCCCAAAACACCTTAGAATGTAGTTCTGTCACATCTTGTTTTCCAGCTCTGTTCTCGTCTCCTGCAAATCTGAACATTTATTAATGACTCCCACTTGATTCCTAGAAATCCCGCCAGCTGGTTCACTTTCCTACCACTCTTGTTCACGTTCCCTTTCCTACCACGCTTGTTCACGTTCCCTTTCCACCCACCCCCTCATACAATTAAAGCTTTAGCAAGCCATTTACTCTTTTTCACTTATATTGTGTTGGATCCTGCTGTCTGACTGAGAGGACACAAAGATGTGTGCAATGTTTGCATCACTTACAGTATTGTATGTACATGTCACAACAGTGAAGCCGACAATGAGGATACGTGCACCTCATGCAGTGGCGGATGCCTCAGTATACAGTAGACTAGTCTATAACGGACACACTACGTTAATCTCCACACATGCTTTATTCTGCCATTGCCCGGTTACTACCTCGTATTTCTTCCCTAAAGAAAATTTTACCTCAGGAAAATAATATAACCCAGACACACTTATTATACTGCAGTAACACAAATAACACTTTCCTGTTACATCGGGGAAAAACACGTTCGGCTCTATTCTATTTTTTTCAACATTATTCTGTTCCATAATTTAAAACAGTCTCCATTACGGATATTAACCATAGTAAAGAACACAAGTTTTTGCATGCGGATTTTGTGGTGTGGTGGGGAAGCTGCTTTACGATGCACCACCAACATGGGACTATATTTTAATGCTAAATTCTGACACTTTCAGGGGAAAGACTTACCTCACTACCGCCAAAAAAATACTTCAAAACAAAGTATTAATTTTATTATCACAGCGACATGTCAGAAGTTTGGATTGGTGGGGGTCCGAGCACAGTGACCCCACCCAATCGCTAGAATGAAGCGGCTGAAGTGCTCGTGTGAGTGCTCAGCAGCTTAGTTTCTGTTCGGCTTTTTCCGGAAAGCCGACGTATCAGAGTACGGGCTCATAGACTTTCTATTGAGTCCGTACACCGATACATTTATTTACGGAAAAAGCCGAAAAGACACGAAGCAGCCGAGCGCTCACAAGAGAGATTCAGCTGCTTCGTTCTAGCGATTGGTGGGGGTTTCAGTGCTCGGACCCCCACCAATCCAAACTTTTGACATGTGACTATGGCAGGTCAGAAGTTTGCCGAACGTTTAGCTACACTTTAAATCATTCCCTCCCCCCACTATTCAAAGGCCTTAGGCTATGTTCACATTTGCATTGGAAGCTCCTCCGTCACAAATTATGTCAATACACTGACAGAACCTGAAATACCTCATTATTGGTAAATGGGGTACATAGTCGCTGGTGGTATTCATCGTACAACGGATACAGCAGATGTGAACAGAGCTTTATCTATCTCTGGTTAAAGAGAATCCTTCCCAGGCAGATAGCAGGCTCCTACAACCACCACATTGGGACCATATAGAAGATAATTTTTTACTTCTTAAAACAATATACTGAAGAATATTCTTATTGTTTTATCTGTGTTTATTTTCACTCAGCTGTTAAGAACCTCAGTCAAAAAATAACCCTATTGACTTCTATGGCAGAGTGTTGTGGGCGTGCTCGGTCATGTGCAGCAGTAACTGTGCAGGTAGGGGAGCGGAGAAGTCTCCATGAACTATCGTCTAGTGTGTCATCCTGCGTTTATCTTACTACACCTTTAAAGTAGAGTGGTAACCTTTCATGGTCATCCTGCCTGAGATGATGAAATGAAAAGTGACATAAATAGGAAAACAAAAAAAACCAAACTAGAAATAACAAAAAATATGTTTAACATTAAAACGATGATTTAGGTAAAGAAACCATTCTAGACCCCCATGCCGGCCCTGTGAAGTCTCTTACCTGCTCTTGTCAGTTATCTGTTCTTGCATCATTCGTAGCTTTGCAGGTGGGATATAAGCTCCACCAGTACGGGTAAGAATTGGATCTAATTCATCTTTCTTTTTCTTTACTGGAGGCTCAGTAGACGGTTGTTCTTCTGAACGTTCTTCACTTCTCCTGGATGGAGGAGGTGATTTTCTATCCCGCCTTCTGTCTGAATCTCTGTCTGGATCTCGTCTTGATCTTTCTCGATCCCTGTCCCTAAGACAAAATGAAAAGATAAATCACTACTATGTTTATTACTAAGAACACTAAGAAAATTGTTCTGGAGCAAAGCATGTCTTTGAACGACTTCGGCTCTGTTCACACTGGCTTCATGGTTTCCTTTGATTCCTGTTCTCCCTGACCAGTAGAATAGTCCAGTTTGCGGCGCTTTACGGTCTGGTAAAAAGAAAAGCGCATTGGGAAGCGAACCGGATCCTTTGCAAAACGGATCCATCATGGATCCTGTCAAAAAGTAACCCCAAAACTTCTACCGATATAAATTGAGCAGTTCAGGTCAACAAATCAGTTTTTACGCAGATTAGAAACAATTCTAAATCTCCAGATGGTTTATAGGAACTGCAGTCTGAACATTTACAATCGGCGGATTCTGGTGGTGACCGCAATAAATCAACTCGAGAGCATGCCAGATGCACGACAGTGTCAAAATTCTAAATCTGCTGTGTATAAATGTTGCTTTTAGTAACTTGTGCGGATTAGAATGTAGAAGGTGGTCTTTTAAAATGGAAACTTTGGTTTTACATTTTCATTTGAATGATCCTCTAAACAATTTTGTTCAAGTGCTGACTTTACTAGGCAGCACCTGAATAAGCTTAGGATGTAACCTAGCGACAGGCCCTACACCCAGCAGGTGACTACATTGGATCTCCCAGGTTCAAGAGACCGCAGCACAGTCACCCACTATCCTGCAACGGCAGGTGGTATGTTTTGTTGACATTGGTGAGCGGTTGTAAACCCCATTTCTTAGCCACTACAGTGAGGCTCCCCACCGACAGCATTAGAAACTTGCCTCATGTATTCTGATCTCTCATATCGTCCATTTCTCGGCCTCTCATCATCATCATACCGGTCACGGTCACTGTAGCCTCTGCCGCGATCAGAGTAGCCTCTATCATGTGGAGAAAGTGACCTGCCTCTATTATGTGGAGAAAGTGACCTGTCTCTTTCCCGATACCTGCAAAGTTCAACGTACAACACATTACACAGTTATACTACATCTAGTAAGAAAACTTTCTGAAAACCTATCGCAGCAGCCGAGGGAAAATAAAGTCACTGTGCTGATCCTCAAATTAGGGTGAACATAGACAGACCGCGTTACACGGAGAACATTTAGAAAATTCATTTACAGTTCATGGTCTGGAAAACTTGTCTAACTATTCTTGAGCATGCTCCCTGCAGCTCTGGTTAAATCATCCATAAATTGATTTAGAGTTTGGCCATGTTCCAAAATCCTGGCACAATCTGCTCTTGTTCCGCTGGCAATGTATGTGAATGGAGTGAAAAATATCTACACACAGAACAATGAACGCACTTTGGATTTCAAAATCGACAGAATGTTCATTATTGGCGCAGGTTGCCTGCTGAAAAGCCACAGATTAGCTCCATTTGGCTTCAGGCCAAGAGATTACACGTAATCATAAAAACCTCTGAAATTTGGTGAAATTAAAATTGCGTGTAATATGCAAATGGGCCAAATGAGTGTGTAATATGCAATTGTGTTAAGAGGATCTGTCGGCTCTCCTGACAGGTCTGTTTTACAAATACTTGCACTCCCCATGTAATAATTCTGGAACATCGTTTTTTTTTTTATACCTCTGCATTGTGTTGTTCCAGTTATTCCTCCTAGAAATGTATGAAAAAAAATGGACAATTAGGCATTACCATTCCCCTTGTAAAAAGGATGTGTCCCTCTATCAACAGTGATTGGACATTGATAGTCTGTGTAGGGACACACCCCCTAACTGGTGGCAACCAGTTGTCAATTTATACATACATTTCTAGGAGGAACAACAGAGGAACGGCACAACGGAGAGTTCTAATAAAAGGTGTTGCTTCATGGGTAATATAAATGTACTAAAAGAGACATGTCAGGAGAGGTAACAAGTCCCCTTTAACACCCAGCTATTTGACTTACGGTTCCCCATAAGCGACATTTCTGAATGTACAGAGACATCATTAGATACAGAAATATTGCATAATACTATATTAATGCTAGCACTATTTAGTGCTACAGTAAAGCATTGATATATTTTTCCAATTTCTCCTACGCAGTGACTTCCTTACTAATACATTTTCACACTTTATTACAGTGCAACTTGGACAATTATCATGGACAATGGCCAAATAGAGCACAAAAAAAACGTTGACTCTCACAGAAGAGGGACTTGGAGCTACGGCTATAACCACGATATAACTGATCTGTAATATGATGCATGTGTGACCTATAAAACACTCGCAGCATTCCCCTTTTTAGTAACTGTCCGTTGGTCCTTCTATAAATTCACAAAGGGCATGGACTTGAAGAAAGGCTGAGTGATGGATGTTTTTGGGCTGGAGGATACTATGCGCTCATGGATTGTCAGCCGATGGTACAATATGATCATTAACAATGCATACCGGTCCTCTGGAGAAGAGCTTCCTCGTCGAGAACTGTGAGTGTCTCGTCTGTCATAACTGGAAGGATTCTGAAAACATGAAGAGAGATTATAAGGAGGATGTAGGTAATTTTTTGAAAAAAACTGTTGAACTGAAACAAAAGGGTTATCCCGATGTTAGACATTTATGGCATATCTACGGGATGGAGGTCGGGGACACCGTTTGAGAAAGGTGCGGATCACAAAGCAGAACCCACAACTAGCAGAAATTTATGACACATCCCATAGATACGCATTAGAAGCCTAAGATGGAAAACCCCTCTACAGTGTCACTAAACAAAAAAACAAAAACAGGCCTAGATTAGACATTACCCAAGTAATGGGTTATAGGAGTGTACATGATCCAAAAGCGGCACATTACCTGTAAAAGTCCAACCCAAACCAATGGTGGGCTGCTTCTATTGCACAGCAGCAATTAATTTTGTGATTCACATGGGCCGGGGTTGGCATTGGAATAGTGGCTGTGTAGGCCATTCAACCATCTGAGACTTTATATATGAATTTAGTAATAAACATGTTCACACGGCGGATTGTTGTGCATATTACGGAGTGTAAACCGCACGTATTCAGTGAGTAAACACACTTGAAAATTACCCATACATAGCGTCCCATTAATTATAATCGGAGGCCACCCGGTATAAAGGGTACTGAAAATCACTTCACGAAAAAAAAAAAAGTAGCTACATGCCACTTCTGGATACGGTTTCCGTCTGTAATCTACATTGGGGGACTAATATACATGTGGACTCGCAGAAACTGAAATTGCAGATCTGTGACAGAAATCTGAGGGTAAGGGTATGTGCACACACACTAATTACGTCCGTAATTGACGGACGTATTTCGGCCGCAAGTACCGGACCGAACACAGTGCAGGGAGCCGGGCTCCTAGCATCATACTTATGTACGACACTAGGAGTCCCTGCCTCGCTGCAGGACAACTGTCCCGTACTGTAATCATGTTTTCAGTACGGGACAGTAGTTCCACGGAGAGGCAGGGACTCCTAGCATCGTACATAAGTATGATGCTAGGAGCCCGGCTCCTTGCACTGTGTTCGGTCCGGGACTTGCGGCCGAAATACGTCCGTCAATTACGGACGTAATTAGTGTGTGTGCACATACCCTAAGGCTTCATTCACATCTGTGTCAGGGTTCCGTTCATGGGTTCCATCACAACTTTCCACCAGGGGAGCCAATGAACGGAAACCATAGCTTTCTGTTTGCATTACCATTGATTTCAATGGTAATGCTTCAGTTGCAAATGGTTTCCGTTTATCTATGTTCCCTAAGGTTTCCTTTTTTGCAGAATCAATAGCGTAGTTGACTGTGTTATGGATTCCGCCGAAAAAACAGAAAGCTTACAGAACGGAGACAAACTGTTTCCGTTTGGTTCTATTCATGGATTCCCCTGACAGAAAGGTCTGACAGAACCCATGAACGGAAGCCCGACGCAGATGTGGACAAAGCCTAAGCGTCTCCACATTACGCTGCAATTTTTCGGACGGAAAGTCCTGCGGGTTCCAGCTCAGATGCGCTGCGTGGTTTTGACACAGTATCCATCCCGTAGGAAACCCGGCCTAAAGCTGCCAGACTGAGAACTAGTTTACATACCTACAGTATGACTCTTTCTAATAATAGTATGGACCATTTATTCCAGCAAAGTCAACATACCGTACATAAAGAGCAAAAGACAAGCAGTACAACTGGATAGATTTCATTGTAGGGTTGTCACGATACCAGAATTTGGACTTCGATACCGATACTTCGTTTAGCATTGCGATTTCGATACCAATTTCGATACTTTGCCAACAGTAATGAAAAAAATAAATTTCTTCCGTTTTCTGATGTGAGGCGCGACGTGTGATGAATTTTGAATGCGCCTCACATTAATAGTAATTAATCCCATCCTGTTTCTCAGTCATAATGGGTTAATGTGTGAGGTACATGATGGGGTTAATTACTATTAATGTGAGGAACATGGAGGTTAAATTCATCGCACCTCGCGCCTCACATTAATAAGTGATAGAAAGCCGTACACATTATAAATGATGCAAAAAAATTGTTGCGCGCGCCATTACTGAATGTGTGTATTTTATGTATGGAGACTTATTTTGCAGGGTAATGAACATACAGACAAGCAGTAGAAGACTGAATTCAATGAAATGCTCAGCCCTTAGTCAGTCTTCTACTGCTTGTCTGTATGTTCATTACCCTGCACATAAACCAATCACGTTCTCCGAATATTCACAGCGCAACCAATCTGAAAGTTTACAGTGCTTGGGAATAAGTGACTGGGGCAGAAGAGGATGGAGGCGCAGCCTTATATAGTGGATCCCCAGCAGCATTTTAAAAAAACAGGATCCTGACCTGTCCACAGAGTTTAAGGCAGCACAGAGTATTTCAGGAGCCGCGTTCTGCTCCCGTAGGTAAACGGGGTAGCAGCACTGCGAAGACCGCACGGAGAATTCACTGGCGGTCAGGATAGAACGTAGCAGCTAGATGAGGGGAACACACCCAGCAAGTGAGACACAACAGTGCTGTTAGCTATACAGCTGACGGCTGTCAGCCGTGCAGTAGGATCTTGTGCGGGGTGGTGACTTGCCAATCACGTGAAGGTGTTATTGAGGACAGGAGTGGAGGAGAGGTAACAGACAGAGCTACGTAATGGTAAGAGCAGAGTTCACAGCAGCACAGAATATTTCAGGAGAGGAGCGTGCAGATGTTGGGGAGTGTATGACGCTGACTGGTTACTGATTGGTCAGCGTCATACACGTAAACACGCCCAGTTAAAAACAATACACGCCCAGTTGGACATAACGAAAAAAAAACGCCCAGTTGTCCATTTCAAAGCTCATTTGCATAAATATAAAATAGCTCATAACTTGGCCAAAAATGAACGTTTTTAAAAAAACAAAACGTTACTGTTCTCTACATTGCAGCGCCGATCACATGCAATAGGAGATAAAGATTTGAGAATCTGGTGACAAAGCCTCTTTAAACGAGTACAAATTTGAAATTGATCCAATAAGGTTCAATCTGGGTTCCATTTTTACTGTTTTGCAACAGATGCCCTTGACTTTATTATATACATTGTATTTTATTATCTAGCAGAAAATATCTACAACAAATACTCCACTCGTAAATAGTCTAAAAACTCAAATCTGGTGGAACAATTGGCTCTTCTCAATGACCTGACTGGCTATATTCACACCACGCTTGTGCCCTATGTCCTATATAGTCACATTATATGACATCATGGCATATACCACAGAATACATCTGACATAGACCAAAAAGGTGATGTGAACAGGGCCTTACTGTTACAAGACCTCATACCGGACCATATTGCACAACAAAGGGAACCGGTCAGTAGGTTTGGAGCCACGAAACCGCCAGCATGCCGTTATGGTGCTGGGATTTAGTGCTACAAACTAGGGATGTCACGATACCAGAATTTGGACTTCGATACCGATACTTCGCTTAGTATTGCGATTTCGATACTTTGCCAACAGTAATAAAAAAAAAAAAAGTTCTTCCATTTTCTGATGTTTGGCGCGTGATGTGATGATGAATTTAACCTCCACGTGCCTCACATTAATAATAATTAACCCCATCATGTACCTTACATATTAACCCATTATGACTGAGAAACATGATGGGGTTAATTACTATTAATGTGAGGCACGTGGAGGTTAAATTCATCGCTCCTCGTGCCTCACAATAAGTGAAAGAAAGCCGTTTTTATTTTATTTTTTTACAGCGCACACATCATAAATGATGCAAAAAACTTGTTGTGCAGGTTATTACGGCCACGCCAATACGAATGTGTATATTTTATGTATTGAGACTTATTTTAATGTTTATTGTAAAAAAAGGTGTACATGTTTTTTTAACATTACTTTATTTTTTAAACTTTAATGTACTGGCATATATCTATATACCGATAATAATGTACTGGTATATATCTATATTACAGTACATTAGCCTGTGTACTGATAGTACACAGCAGTTGTTAGGACATACCGAAGTATGCCCCAACAACAGGAAATATGGTAGGACAGCCCTGGGGTCTGTCTGGCCATATATGGTATGTCCCTCAATCGCGTCACAGGAATTCCCTGTGACGCGATCCAAAGGGCATCCCCCCCTTCTCATTTTCCCCTGAATGCTGCAGTTGGCTTTGATCGCAGCATTCAAGGGAATAACGGCGGAGATGAGAGGTTTCTCTGATCTCCGCCGTTATAGAGCGGGGCTGCGGCTGTGTAATACAGTCATCGCCCCACTCCTGACAGTTAGTGCGTGTAGCGTGAGGAGATGCGGCCGGCGCTGCACTAATGAGCGGCGGTTCAGGCACTGAGGACAGAACACAGGGGTGTTTTGCAGTGCGCCCGCCATGTTCAGTCTTCAATGTTGCCGCTCATTAGTGCAGCGCCGGCCGCATAACATCATCCTGACGGCACGCACTTGTTATCGGGACTCAGGAGCGCGGCAATGACTGTATTACACAGCCGCAGCTCCGCTCTCATACATTCATGTGTTACTATACTGAGCTGTGCGTTCGTACAGCCAAGTATTAAAAATACATGAAATAACGGTATCGAACCGTTTGGGGATGCAGAGTAAAGAAACAGTATCGAAGTTTCGATGCATCGTACATCCCTACTACAAACCAGCCGGCGTTAGACAATAGTTTGTGAAAGAACTTACAAGTTAGCGAGGAGTCTGATAAATGAGTCCTGTGGCGTTCGGCCCATACGCGTTACACAGATGTAGCCGAGGAAAGGACAACCCACTTCACTGTGCATGTGCAGTGTACGGTCCTCGGCTACATCTGTGTAACGCGTATGGGCCGAACGCCACAGGACTCATTTCCCAGACTCCTCGCTAACTTGTAAGTTCTTTCACTAACAACTGCCAAAACGGGCAGTTTTGTAGCACTAAGGCCCCATGCACACGACCGTAAAATCACCCGTAATCATGGACCGTAATTACAGGCCCATTCATTTCTATGGACGACGGACACCTTCCCGTATGTCTACGTGATGGTGTCTGTGCCGCAGAGAATGGCCTAAAAAAATAGGACATGTCCTAGTTTTTTTATTTTACAGACCGTGCTCCTATACTTTATAATGGGAGCGCGGCCCGTAAAAAAAATACGGGTCGTAATTACGGGCACAGTCCCATGCGTGAAGCCTAAATCCCAGCTCTTTAACGACATGCTGGTGCTTTCGTGGCACCAAACCTACTGACAGGTTCCCCTGAACACGCAAGTATATACAGGTCCTTGAGTTGCCTGCTAACCTGAGGACCTGTATGTTTTTTAACATTAGTTTCTGGTTTGCAGATCTACCAGGTTGTGCAACCTCTGCAGACGATCTAATGTCTATCATGGTGGCAGGTGACCACCTTCAGTTTATTATAGCTCAGATCCAACAAAACCCCCTTTAAAAGAGTCACAAATGCAATATTTCAACGTGGCTGCCATCGCAGCTCTGGCAGGGAATGTCTCCCAGCTTACTCTAGAACCTGAACGGCAGATCTGCATCACTAGACAGTAGGAAAGCTGGGTGACAATCGCTGTGAGGTGGTGACCATATTGTGGTCACCTAGCTATCCTAAAAAAAATGTTTTATCAGGAATTATACGCGGAAGGGTCATATATGAGCTCCACAGCTGCTGAGGACAACTGTCTCTCCCATAGCTTCAATCTGTGGCTCAACACCTGTTGTGAAACTACAACTCCCAGTATGCCCAGACAGCTGCTAGCTGTCCAGGCATGCTGGGAGTTGTAGTTTAAAAACATAGGCTGATCACTCGTTAAGTACATAATAAAGCTGTATGCTGAGCTGAACCCTCAGTAAAGGACATACTCACTCTGATGTGCGCCACGCTGCTCTTCATGATACTGGAACAGCCGCCTTACTATAGTACACGATAAAGCGCCCGCTCCGGTGTGCAGTCTAAATCCGCGAACAGTTTTTTGCGGTATCGAGTTCGAACTTTCTCCGCTCTCTAGTCCCGATCTTAAAACTAACCAATACCGTCACACACACCATACACACGGTACCAGTGCTTACTTCCGGTCTCCCAGCGTTCCCTCACGTGACATTCCTGAGATGAACGGCTGCCGGCAGAGGACAAACATCATGAAAAGCGTTTTAACCTCTAAATAATTTTTTCGTTTTTCACTCCCTGCCTTCCAAAAGCCATAACTTTTTTATTTTTTTCCGTCAACTAAGTATGAGGGTTTGTTTTTTGCGGGATAAGTTTTTCATGGCACCATAAAATGTATTCGGAAACTGAAAAAATATATATCTGTGGAGTGCAATGGGTGAAAATCATTGATGCTATTTTTTTGGGGGGGGGGGTTTCGTTTTTACGGGGTTCATGGTGCGGGTAAAACGACATGTTTACTTTATCCTATGGTTGATTACGCCTATACCGAATCTATATTTTTTTTTTAGGTTTTAGGTTTTACCATCACCACATTCTGAGATTCATAACTTTTATATTTTTCTGTCGACTGAGCGGTGTGAAGGCCTTTTTTTTTTGCGGGGGTGAGATGTAGTTTTTATTTGTATCATTTTGGGGTACATGAGACTTTTTGATCACTTTTTATTACATTTTTTGGGGATATAAGATGACCAAAAAACAGCAATTTGGGCGTTTTCATTTTTTTACAGCAAGTTAAATAACGTTATATTGTAGTAGTTCAGACTTTTATGGACACGGCGATACCAGTTATGTTAAGTTTTAATTTTTTTAACATTATTTTAGGGAAAAAATTTGAAAAAGTTTTTTTTTCTAACTTTTAATATATATGTATTTGTTTTTTTGGTACACTACTGAAAACATGAATTATTTTTTACACTTTTCATTAGTTCCCTTAGGCAGGGTTCCCACATTGTGGTGTAGTTTTTCCGGCGGGATTTCTGCTGCAGAAAGCTGCAGTAGAAAAAAAAACTTTCATACTTACCCTGGCCGTTGTCATGGGGACGCGTCCCTCCTTTGCCACCTGGTCCGGCTCCCTGGATGATGCGATCACATGGGATGAAACATCCTCCCAGGAGGCCGGACTGCATCAAGAAGCAGGGAGTTCTGGGTAAGTACGATTTTTCTTCCTGAGTTGCGATTTTTGCGACGAAATGGCTATTTGTTGCAGGTTTTGCGTCCCCATTAAATGCAATGGGGAAAACCCGCGACAGATAATCAACCAAAACGCAGCATAAATTAACATGCTGCAGGTTTAAATTCCCCACCGCAGGTCAATTCATTAATGTTTTTGCTGCGTTTTTATTCCACAGTATGGGCACGAGATAACATAGCTGCTATTGTAAGTGCTGCGGATTTTTTGCACAGTATTCCGTAGCATTCGTGGGATTCAGTGGGAACCTGGCCTTAGGGGATTTGAATCAGTGATCGTCAGACACCTCACATCGTCAGATCGCTGGTACAATACACTGCAATACTAATGTATCGCAGTGCATTGTTATTTTTGAAGGCTCCTGTTAAGCCCCGAGGGGGCCGTCCCTCTTTCTAATGGCTTAGATGCCACGGTCGCTATTGACCGCGGCATCTACATAGTTAAACAGCCAGGATCAGAGTGATTGTATCTTCCCCTTTGTGATGATATTTGTTAAGTTTAGATTGTCCTTAGGTGGCTCAATATAGGGAGTAAATACATAATTAACAGCCTAAATGTCATCTACAGCAGGGCTTCTCAAACTTTTTCTACTGGGGTCGTCACCACCTAAAACAGGGGTCTCAAACACGGCCGCACACAGAAAATAATTGAAGTTGACGGGCTGCATTACTTTCAAATTTGGTACAATACAAAATTATTGTTAATCCGTTATTTGAGCTATTATAATAATACTACATTCCTATAAAAATAACAGTAATACCCCATTACTATAATAATACCGCTAGGTTTCAACTTATATGAAATTTGCGAGTTTACTCCAAGTGCTTATTTTAACAATCCAGTTTAAGTGTCACTAAATGCAGTCTGGCTGCTTAGTTGGCAGCGTTTGGCAGACACAAGAATGTCAAGATTGGGCAGCCCCTTTTTAGATAGTGCCAGTGCCTTCTGTAGATAATGCCACATTTTCCCTCTGTAGATACTCCCCTATTGTCCTCTGTAGATAGTGCCACACCCACCATAGATAATGCCACAGTGCCCTCTGTAGATGGTGCCACAGTGCCCTCTGTAGATAATGCCACAGTGCCCTCTGTAGATAGTGTCACACTCCCGTAGAATCCCCGGCCAGAGCGTCGGCTCCTCTCCTGGAGGAGCCCCTGACGTCACTGTCCATAAATGGACAGTGCCGTCAGGTGCTCCTCCTGGCCTGGAATCCCCGGCCAGAGCATTGCCGACGCTCTGGCCGAAGATTCCTCTCCTGAAGGAGCTACTGACCTCACTGTCCTTATATGGACAGGGACGTCAGGGGCCACCCCTAGGAGCGGAAGCCCCAGCCTAGGGTTGTCACGATAACAGAATTTGGACTTCGATACCGATACTTTGTGTAGTATTGCGATACTCGATACCAAAACGATACTTAAAAAAAAAAGTTCTTCCATTTTCTGATGTGAAGCACGTGGGGTGATGTTTTTTTGAACCTCCATGTGCCTCACATTAATAGTAATTAACCCCATCATGTTCCTCACAGTCATGATGGACAACATTGGGTTAATGTGTGAGGTACATGATGGGGTTAATGACTATTAATGTGAGGCACATGGAGGCTCAAAATTCATAATACCTCGTGCCTTACAATCATAGATTGTAAGCTCTTGCGAGCAGGGTCTTCACTCCTCAGGTTTGAATTGTAAATTAACTTTGTCACTATGTAATGTCTGATACCTGATCATTTTCTTTCTCCCATTGGTCATAGTTTATAATCATTCCATCTTTTAGTCCCCATGCACACGACCGTGATATACAGTCGGTCCGTGATATACAGTCCGCATGTCAGCCGCATGTCCCGGACCGAACACAGTGCAGGGAGCCGGGTTCCTAGCATCATAGTTATGTACGATGCTAGGAGTCCCTGCCTCTTCATGGAACTACTGTACCGTACTGAAAACATGATTACAGTACGGGACATTTGTCCCGCAGCGAGGCAGAGACTCCTAGAATCGTACATAACTATGATTCTAGGAGCCCGGCTCCCTGCACTGTGTTCGGTCTGGGACATGCGGACCGAACACGGTCGTGTGCATGGGGCCTAATGGAAATCAGTTCTCTATGTACTGTCTTCCTGAGGGGCTTGTGCTTACATACAACTGCCAATATGAACAGGAAGCGAGGAGCTTCTGAAGTTTCAGACTACCTCGGACTCCCTGTAGCCTATGCAGCAAAGCTGGAGTCGCTGATCATTACTAATGGCGCAGAGGTAAAAAGCAGCCAAATAAAATAGTAAAATAAATAGCAGGTAAGTATTTCCTAAAGGTTTATGTATCTATTTTTATATATACTGAACAACATATCACATGACTGAATGGCTATGAAATATGATGGTACATTTTTGCTGTAGGGCATGTTAACTGTTTTCGCCTAGTGATTTATATAAGATATAAGCCATATTGTTTTTTCCTATCTCCATTGTTTGCTGAATACTGAATCTCATTAGTGGAGATCCAGTGAACATAGCAGATGAATAGATTGCCTACCAGACAGTGTTATATGTGATGTGCTGAACACATAGACATATGCTAACTATTTACTTACAACTTATTATTTACTATTTTTTAAAATCTAATTCAAAACCCAATCGTTTTGTTTTTCTTTACGGTGATCTCAAGTTTTGTTGTATTCTGCTTTTCTAGCTGCTTTTTTTTCTCTGTATAATATTTGACTGTCCTTTTCTCCACACTCGATGTCACATCGGGGGGAGTGAGAGGCGCCCCACAACATCTTTAATACAGTGCATTTGGAAAGTCTTCAGACCCTTTCACTTTTTTCAGATTTTGTTATGTTATGTTTAGGCCTTGTGCTAAAATAAAAAACAAATTCAAGTTTTTCCCAATCATTCTGCACTCAACACCTCATAATGACAAAGTGAAATCTTAGTAATCTTGGCTAATTTAATGAAAAGGAAAAACTAGGGTTATCGCTCTCAAATGGCGGGGAGAATTTAATAATCACTATTGACAGAGAAATAGATGGGCAGCAATACACAAGACCGATGTTGCAGCAATTGGAAGGATTTTCTTCATCATTTCTTCAGGGCAATTACAAATGTACTGAGCTACATGAACAGTTAGTCGTTAGTAACAAACCAACAGATTTAAAATTTTGCCTCTGGGTCTAATTTTACTTTCCAAACGTATTGTACACTCGGATCAGTTAAAGAGAGTAAAAATAATTCTGATTATCACAGTAGCAATTTTGGAGCATCTTAGAACTCTACGTTGTGCTGTTCCTCTGTTATTCCTCCTGTAGATTTATAAATAAATTGACAACTGAGTGTTACCAGTTGGAGCTGTGTCTCTACATAGACAATGTCTAGTCAGTGCTTACAGAGTGAGGGGGGATTCACACGAGCGTGTATTCGGTCCGTGCGGGCCGCGTGGTTTTCACGCGGCACGCATGGACCAATACAAGTCTATGGGGCAGTACAGACGTGCTTTTTGCGCAGCGTTTGTCTGCTGCGCAAAAAGCGCGACATGCTCAATATCTCAGCGTATTTCGCGCATCACGCACCCATTGAAGTCAATGGGTGCGTGAAAACCACGGCTTCTCCAGGAGCGGAATCCCCGGCCAGAGCGGGATCCGGCCGTCGGGTATTCCGCTCCTACAGGGAGCTACAGTGGGGCTATCTATGGAGGGGTTGCTATCAACAGGCAGGGGGTGCTATCTACTGGGGGGGTTCTATCTACATAGGGGGTGCTATCTACAGGGGTTGTCAGAGGGAGCCCCTAACGCCACTGTCCATATAAGGACAGTGACATCAAGGGCTTTTGCAAGACAGGAGTCGCCGGCCAGAAGGCCAGAAATCTTGCGATGCTCTGGCCGGAGACTCCATAGTTGAGAGACCTGAGTTCACTGTCCATATATGGACAGTGCTGTCAGGGGCTTCCCCGGACTCAGTGCTCAAAGTAGCGCTGTGTGCGGGGAGTCCTTGGCCAGGATACGTTTTTACGGGCCATTACAAGTATCGATTTCTAAATATTGATATGACCTATTTTTTGACAGCTGGTATTCACGGGCTGAATCGTCCGTCACATGGCCGTTTTTCACTGTCGTGTGATAAAGGCCTGAGGGTGTGTGCTAAATTGTTGCCTTTCTTGGTGCAACCAAGGCAAAAAGTATTTTACTGTAACTGTAAATTGCCAGCTGTGAATGAACCCTAAGGGGGGATTCACACGAACGTGTATTCTGTCCGTGCGGGCCGCGTGGTTTTCACGCGCCACGCACAGACCAATACAAGTCTATGGGGCAGTACAGACAGTCCGTGCTTTTTGCGCAGCGTTTGTCAGCTGCGCAAAAAGCGCGACATATCTCTGCGTATTTCGCGCATCACGCACCCATTGAAGTCAATGGGTGCGTGAAAACCACGCAGGTCGAACGGAAGCACTTCCGTGCGAACCGACTGAAACAGCGCACCAGCTGTCAAAAGGATGAATGTAAACAGAAAAGCACCACGTGCTTTTCTGTTTCCAAACATCCAAACGGAGTGTCTTTGAGATGAGTGAACCCGGACAACCGAACCGAACTTCACCGGGTTCGGCCGAACTCGTTTTGGCCGAACCCGGCAAAAAAATTATCGGTACGCGACGTCAGGAGATAGTCACTGTCCAGGGTGCTGAAAGAGTTAAACTGTTTCAGCACCATGGACAGTGACTTCCGATCCCAATATACATAAACCTGTAAAAAAAAAAACGAAGTTCTGACTTACCGATAACTCCCGGCTTCTTCCTCCAGTCTGACCTCCCGGGATGACAATTCAGTCCAAGTGACAGCTCCAGCCAATCACAGGCCAAGCACAGGCTGCAGCGGTCACATGGACTGGCGCGTCATCCAGGGAGGTGGGGCCCGATGTCGAGAGGCGCGTCACCAAGGACGCGTCACCAAGGCAACGGCCGGGAAGTTCTCGGTAAGTACGAACTTTTTCTTTTTTTTCAACAGGTTTTTCGATATTGTGTTCGGCATTCACTGTCGAGGGTGCTGAAAGAGTTAGCTCTTTCAGCACCTTGGACAGTGACGGGCGTCGACTAGCCTCATCTCTATGATGGTGGCTGCGCGAAAATCACGCAGCCGCGCATCATACACTCATGACACACGCAGCTGTCAAATGATTTTTGCGCGCGCAAAACGCTGCGTTGTTTGCGTGCGCAAAAACGCAACGTCCGTCTGTATTTGCCCTGAAACTGTGCCCTTAGAGCAAGTAGAAAGGTAACACCCAGTTGTCAAATTACTCACAAATTTTTAGGAGAAATAAAAGAGGAACGACGCAAAGTAGAGCTGTAAGAAATTTTGTTCCAGAATTGTTATTTCATGGGGAATACAAGTATTTACTAAAACAGACATGTCAAGAGAGTTGACAGATCCTCTTTAATATCGGCTGGGACAGTGGTTTGTCGGCTAAGTGGCAACCCTACCTCTGAATTGAAAAAAAAAGAGTGTTCTCATTCACTGACAGTAAACAAATATCTTGAAAATGGTGAGGAATGGAAACAAAGAATATTAGAAAGATGTATAACTTTTCATTTATACAGTGATTAAACTTTACTAACCTAAAACCAGAAAACCCCCTTTAACTTATTTTATGCTAGTGTATTATATATTTACAGTATTGCTATTTTTTATTTTTTTCTTATTTCTATTAGTTTATTCGCTTTGCTTTGTTGCATTTTCATTGACATTGTTGCATTCCCTGTGCACCTCCTATGCTGTTTATGGTACAATACAGGTTACCTTAAAACAGTTTTGACAAGTGCTTTACCACAGTTCGGCCTTAGCAATGCCCCACTCACAACAGTTGGATAATTAGCAGACAGACCAGAACAAGTAAAAATCTAGACCAAGACCTTGATCATGGCTACGATGCGGGAGAAACAGAAGCATACTTAGAGAAATAGTGAGAACCAAACTATCACATTAGTATGCAGTTCTAAGGAGCATAGTCTGGACTAGCCAAACATTAAAACCAGGAGATCAATGTAATATCAGGAAGCGTACAGAAAAATAGCCGGCACAGGCAAGAAATTTAGAACAAGTCCTCAAAGTAGCGAATATTTTACCAAATCAGAACCAGGAGAAAAAGTCAAATGAAGACAAAAACTGGACATCATTGGAACTCATGATCGAAATAGGTGGCAAAGCTGAAGATTAGATAGGGACTGACTGAAAGCCACAGAGGGATTTAAATACCTTGCTACCAATAATGTGATCAAGTGGTTCTGTTTAGCATGGTAACAAGATGCAGCCACAGGGAGCAAGTAGGAACAAGATCTACTAAGTAAATTAGATAAGCTTGCTGGAAACGTTGGCACCAACATAGCTACGATTAGATGAAGGCCTTACTGAGAGGTAGTAAAGGAATATCTCTGACTTGGAATAGACTGAACAACCATTATATTAGGAGTAACATGTTCCAGCCAAGTGGTGACTGGATCTAGACTTAGGTTTGTTGAATCGGCATATATATCAGGGGAGGTACCTGGAAACCCCTGAGTAGTGGTGTTAAAGAGGCTCTGTCACCAGATTATAAGTGCCCTATCTCCTACATAATCTGATCGGCGCTTCAATGTAGAAAACAGTGGTTTTTATTTTGAAAAACAATCATTTTTGAGCAAGTTATGAACAATTTTACATTTCTGCTAATTAGTTTCTTAATGCCCAACTGGGCGTTTATTAACTTTTGACCAAATGGGCGTTGTAAAGAGAAGTGTATGAGGCTGACCAATAAGCGTCATACACTTCTCTCCATTCATGTCCATCTGTATTCACAGCACAGCGTGATCTTGCGAGATCATGCTGTCCTGTCACATACACCCACAGTAACTTTATCGGTGTCTTGAGAGTGAATAGACATTGCCTCCAGCCAGGATGCGATGTCTATTCACACTCCCGACAGATCACGCTGTGCTGTGTGAGTAAGTTTCACATAAACTTTACCGAAGTGTCGTATGAAGAATAAAATAAAATTATAGTTATGTTTTCCTGGTAAGGACAACTACCATTAGCCTGTTCACCATCCCATCAACGGATATCAATCATACTTGAATTCACATACCTTCTGTAAAATTGATGGGGCATTTTGCCATCTTCACCATAGGCACCAACACACTAGGAACCCCCCTTTAGAATGTAGGGGTAAACTTCATTCCTTAAAGAAGAATTAGTTTGTTCATTTGTATATATTCAGCTACAAGCAATGATGGTTGGCTCGTTTGAGTCTAAATTCTTTGGTGCCGGGAGAAACGACCCAGATGCCACCTTAGTTAGTTGTTTGCTCCCCATAAGAGCTCTGGGGATATTACCAGTGTAGCTATGCTGCACCCTCACCATAGGGGCGTTGCCTAGTACTTAAAAGGCAGCTGTTCCCAGCATTATGTGTCCAGTTTGCGAGCAAAGTCTGAGATATTTTCTGTGATACAAGCTGCTGTGAGAGAGAAGCTGCCGAGCACGTGTGCTGGCCCTAAGTCTGTAGCGGGCATTGACGGAGCATTGAAGGGTATTTACTGGTGACGGGTAGGAGCCTCTCCGTGGGTTGCCCGTGAGCCGCTGTGTGTTATGGGTGACAGGCAGAAGCCTCCTCGTGCAGTGGAGCAGAGCAGTGGAGGAGCCTGTTGAGACCTAGTTCAGGGTCCTCGAATCTGTGAGGATGTACCCTTTATAAGGGAGGAGCAGTGGCGGATCATCACTAGGCCCAACCACACATGACCGCTTGGGCCCCCTCATGCCCGGTGGCGTCGCTAGGGGGCTATGTGTGGCGCTATCTACAGGGGGCTGTGTGTGATACTATCTACAGAGGGCTGTGTGTGGGGCGCTTTCTACAGGGGGCTGTGTGTGACGCTATCTACAGGGGGCTGTGTGTGGCGCTATCTACAGGGGGCTGTGTGTGACGCTATCTACAGGGGGCTGTGTGTGGCGCTATCTACAGGGGGCTGTGTGTGGCGCTATATACAGGGGGCTGTGTGTTGCTGTCTACAGGGGCTGTATGATGCTGTCTACAGGGGGCTGTGTGTGGCGCTATATACAGGGGGCTGTGTGTGGCGCTATCTACAGGTGCTGTGTGTGGCGTTATCTACAGGGGGTTGTTTGTGACGCTATCTACAGGGGGCTGTGTGTGGCACTATCTACAAGGGGCTGTGTGATGCTGTCTACAGGGGCTATGTGATGCTGTCTACAGGGGGCTATGTGATGCTGTCTACAGGGGGCTATTTGATGCTGTCTACAGGGGGCTGTGTGTGATGCTATCTACAGGAGGCTGTGTGTGATGCTATCTACAGGGGGCTGTGTGTGGCGCTATCCACAGGGGGCTGTGTGTGATGTTGTCTACAGGGGCTGTGTGAGGCTGTCTACAGGGGGCTGTGTGTGGCGCTATATACAGAGGGCTGTGTGTGGCGCGATCTACAGGTGGCTGTGTGTGGCGCTATCTACAGGGGGCTGTGTGGCGCTATCTACAGGGGGCTGTTTGTGACGCTATCTACAGGGGGCTGTGTGTGACACTATCTACAAGGGGCTGTGTGATGCTGTCTACAGGGGCTATGTGATGCTGTCTACAGGGGCTATGTGATGCTGTATACAGGGGGCTATGTGATGCTGTCTACAGGGGGCTATTTGATGCTGTCTACAGGGGGCTGTGTGTGATGCTATCTACAGGAGGCTGTGTGTGATGCTATCTACAGGGGGCTGTGTGTGGCGCTATCCACAGGGGGCTGTGTGTTGCGCTGTCTACAGGGGGCTGTGTGTGATGTTGTCTACAGGGGCTGTGTGAGGCTGTCTACAGGGGGCTGTGTGTGGCGCTATATACAGAGGGCTGTGTGTGGCGCGATCTACAGGTGGCTGTGTGTGGCGCTATCTACAGGGGGCTGTGTGTGGCACTATCTACAAGGGGCTGTGTGTGGTGCTATCTACAGGGAGTCTGTGTGATGCTGTTTACAGGGGCTGTGTGATGCTGTCTACAGGGGCTGTGTGTTGCTGACTACAGGGGGTATGTGGCACTATCTACAGGGGGTGTGTGGCGCTATCTATAGGGGGTGTGTGGCACTATCTATAGGGGGGCTATGTGTGATACTATCTACAGGGGATGTGTGTGATGCTATCTACAGGGGCTGTGTGTGGCAGTATCTACAGTGGGCTGTATGTGGCAGTACGTACAGGGGGCTGTATGTGGCGTTATCTACAGAGGCGCAGTGTATCGTGCTATTATATTCAGGGGCGCAGTATATGGTGCTATTACATTTAGGGACACAGTATATGGTACTATTATATTCAGGGGTGCAGTGTTTGGTGCTATTATATATAGGGGCACAGTGTGTGGCACCATGATAATTTTATCTTCGTTTATAGGTGTGGAAATATTGGAAAAGTGAGGAGCCATAGACATCTAAGCTGCAAATACTGCAGAAATGGGTCATGGCTGGGAGGAGTCGTCATGTGTCACCTGTGAGTCACTGGATTTATAGAGAATCTGTCTCCTGACATGTTTATTATGGGAAAACCTTGTATTTCATAAAAAGTCTTTGTGCAGTCAAGGACTGATAGACAAATGCGTGTTACTATTCCCCTTGTCAGGAGGATGTGTCCCTGACAGTGTGATACTGTCAGTATGTAGGGACACAGCCAGTGGCGTAGCTATAGGGGTCGCAGCGGTCGCAGTTGCGACCGGGCCCCTAAGCCTGGGGGGCCCACGGGCCCCCGTTGCCATACATCATGTTTTCTAACTAAATCTTCTGTGCCGTGAAGCCGGCACTTCCTGGTTATGGTCACATGGTACACTTAGCGTACCATGTGACCGTGTTGTCACGTGACACTGCTTCCAGACAGAGCAGAAGAGTCGGTGCGGAGGACTCCAGGTAAGCTGCAGTGTAATGTAATGTATTGTGTTGTAACGTTATGTATTGTAATGTGTTGTGTTGTGATGCCTTGTAATGTATTGTGTTGCTTGCGGTGGAGAGGGGGGGGGGGCGTTAAATCACAGCCCCCCCTCCTCCACCGCAAACAACACAATACAGTATAGTACACATGAGTGTATGAGAGCGGGGCTGCGGCTGTGTAATACAGTCACTGCCCCGCTCCTGAGTCCTGACATGTGCGCGCCGTCAGGATGATGTGATGCGGCCGGCGCTGCACTAATGAGCGTCGGCACTGAAGACAGAACATGGTGGGCGCGCTACAAAACACCCCCATGTTCTGTCCTCAATGCCTGAACCGCCGCTCATTAGTGCAGCGTCGGCCGCATCTCCTCATGCTGACCGCGCGCGCACTTATATCAGGATCGGGGCAATGACTATTACACAGCCGCAGCCCTGCTCTATAACGGCGGAGATCAGAGAAACTGCTCATCTCCGCCGCTATTCTCCTGAATGCTGCGATAACAGCGGACTGCAGCATTCAGGGGAAAGTGAGGAGGGGGGATGCCCCTGGATCGCGTCACAGGGAATTCCTGTGACGCGATTAAGGGACATACCATATATGGGCAGACAGCCCAGGGTCTATTGAAGGACCCCAGGGCTGTCCTACCATATTTCCTGTTGTTAGGGCATACTGAGGTATGTCCTAACAACTGCCTGTGTACTAACCGTACACAGGCTAATGTACAGGTATATAGCTATAGGCCAGTACATTGAAGTTTAAAAATAAAGTAAAAACAAAGTAATGTTAAATTAAAAAAAATACACATACACCTTTTTTATAATAAACATTAAAATAAGTCTCAATACATAAAACATACACATAATCGGTATTGGCGTGCCCGTAATAACCTGCACAACAATTTTTTTGCATCATTTATGATGTGTACTCTGTAAAAAAAAAAAAAAAAAAATTGCTTTCTATCACTTAGGCCCCATTCACACGACCGTACCCGCAATCACGGCCCGCGATTGTGGGCACGGTCGGCCGCCGACTGCCACCCGCATTTTCGGACCGTGCTCACATACAAAGTATGGGAGAACGGCCCGCAAAATGCAAAAGGACGGACATGTTCCATAATTTTCTGAACATTTCTACGGCACAGACACCCATCCGTAGCGCTACGGAAATGTGTCCCCGCTCAATGAAAGTGAATGGAGGTTATTTACGGTCGTGTGCATTGGGCCTAATTGTGAGGCACAAGGTGCGATGATGAATTTAACCTCCATGTGCCTCACATTAATAGTAATTAACCCCATCATGTACCTTTTATATTAACCCATTATGACTGAGAAACATGATGGGGCTAATTACTATTAATGTGAGGCACATTCAAAATTCATCATCACACCTCGTGCCTCACATCAGAAAATGGAAGAACTTTTTTTTATTTTTATTACTGTTGGCAAAGTAAACGAAGTATCGGTATCGAAGTCCAAATTTTGGTATCGTGACATCCCTACACTGTGGGTCGCGTCCCCCTGGGGGTTCGTGAGTCACTCACCGAGGTCCCGGTTCCAATCAATGCTGGAGCAAGGAGCTGACATCTCCTTGATCCAGCATTCCCTGTGCCGTGAGCGGCTCAACGCAGGCAGGCGGGATGTAGCGACATCATCACGCCTGCCTGCGCTGAGTCACTCATAGGGTGTGTGCACACACACTAATTACGTCCGTAATTGACGGACGTATTTCGGCCGCAAGTACCGGACCGAACACAGTGCAGGGAGCCGGGCTCCTAGCATCATACTTATGTACGATGCTAGGAGTCCCTGCCTCTCTGCAGGACAACTGTCCCGTACTGTAATCATGTTTTCAGTACGGGACAGTGGTCCTGCAGCGAGGCAGGGACTCCTAGTATCGTACATAAGTATGATGCTAGGAGCCCGGCTCCCTGCACTGTGTTCGGTCCGGGACTTGCGGCCGAAATACGTCCGTCAATTACGGACGTAATTAGTGTGTGTGCACATACCCATAGTACACACCGGAGGAGGCGAAGGATCCTCCACTCGACGTGGGAACGGGGATAGGTAAGTAATTATGCACATATGGGGGCATTATACTGTATGGGGGGGCTGATATTGTGGGGGGGCATTATACTGTAAGGGGGGCTGATATGGGGAGCATTATACGGTATGGGGCTATTATGGGGGGCAGTATACGTTATGGGGTATTATACTGTGTGGGGGCAGCTATGGGAGCATTAACTGTGTGGGGGCATTATACTATGGGGGCTGTTGGGCAAGGCGTCTGGGCATAGGAGTGCGCAGGAGTCTGATGATGATGGTGGTGCTGGGGAGGGGTAGGGGGGCCCAAGCTGAATTCTTGCACCCGGGCCCATGAGCCTTTAGCTACGCCCCTGGACACAGCCCTGTGACAAGGGGAATGCATGCACAAAAAGGTAGTGTTAACAATAGTTATGGCGCGGCAGGGTGGCGGCGGAGAAGGGGGGCCCAAGTTTGGGTACCAGCCCATGGCCGATGGTCTACTTAATCCGCCACTGGTGAGGAGTGCCCTTGACTCTAATCTGGGGAAGTGGTAAGCCAGCCAGCCATCATCACCTGCCAAAAAAACAACTAGAAACTGTATTAAGAGACTGTGCCTCTCAAGTGTTACTGCTGAGAAGTGTTCCATGTTATTGCTGTGGCCGGGTTCGAAGTAACACCGGTCTAAGTAAAGAGTTTGTTTTTCCATCACTCCTGGTGCTTCATTGCATCTTTTCCGCGCCTATACCACCTAGGCCTCATCTTGCATAACGTTTGTAAAAATAGTGGTGTATTTTACCATCTCCACCCTAGGCATCAAGGCACTTGGAAATTGCATTTTAAAAAGCCTGTGTTTTCCCTTGGCTAATTCAGAGATGTCCTTCAAGTATATAGTACACAGGCTAATATATTATACTTTGGTAAAAGTGTGACAACGTATTTCCGCCCTCTCTCTTTGGGTGGGGTAGTGTGATTATTTTTTTGTAGACAGACTTTGCTTATATCACAGGCTGGCGGTGCAAGGAAAATTCAGTGTTTCCTCTGTATATCTAAAAAGTATTAAGCAAAGAGAGCCCGGGCCATTGTGTAATATATAGGTTGTAAAGGGGCAGTATAGAAATGCTGTACCCACATGAGGTGAAATGTGATCCTTAGTTGTTCGACCTGGGATCGTCCTCCCCATCTGTGGTCCTCCAGTAGTCCTGTTGTATCACAGGTCATGCTGGCGAAGAGATCGTACAGATCAGTCGGGCTTTGTATATCTGTGAAAAAGTAACAGACCTGGCCTCAGTGCTATGTCAAAAAGTAATATATTATTTTATTTAAAATTAGCTGGATAAACATTATAAAAAAAGTTTAAAAAGACTGGTAAAATAAATAAATAAAACAATAAAAAGAACCAGGAACTCAATGTTTTTCAGGTGATGCCTGCTTCATCTCTCTTTGCTTAATAATTATAGAACTGCACTAGCGGCAGATTATCTAATATACACTCAGTAGCACAAAATCTTCTACTTCAAGCAGTTCTGAAGTAAAAAAGGGAAAGAGCAATGAATCTGTTGTCTGCAGTGGTTAATAGTTTGCCTTTGGATAAGGAAGCAGAATGGTCTATAACCTGTTGAGGGTTGCAGAGACGTCACAGGGCATTTGATTTTGTTTTTCCTGCATATTCCCTCCCATAGCTACAGATTTCAGATATATTATGAAAGGTACTTTATTCTTTTCTAATTACCATGCTCGTTTTTTTTTTTTACCTCATCCACCAAGGGAATTTTTGCAGGAGTTTTGCTGCTCAGAATTCTAACACAGAGACTATTTGTGCAATGTTAATTAATAAAAATGTATAAATTCTTATTCACATGTCGCATTACTGACCGCTGCCATTTTTAGGGTTTTTAATACAGTTATAAGAAACTTTGTTATATATCTTATTACAGAAATATGCTTCTTTCTCCAGTTATCAGACATCTCTCCTCCCCCCCCCTTACCCCCTGCAATAAAGTCTGAATTCATTGGTAATACCCATATTCAGTGAGGGAGAGATGAAGCCTGATTATCAGCTAACTGAGGGATCAGGTTACATCTGCTGCCCATAGAAGTCTATGGTGAGCGGAGGGTGGTGGAAGCTGCTGCAAAGAAAGACAGATAAGAAAGACACACAATGATGACGCTGCTGCTTCGGTTGAGTGTTTTATTGTCTCATCCCAGAGATGGATTCTCAGCTACACTGCTCAATACTGCTGTATAATCTCCTTCATGCTGCTGTTTTTTGTAAGTGTTCTAGTGTTCAGAGCTTGATTCTAGGTGTAATGGATTCACTATACATATAGATAGATATAAGATAGATAGATTAGATTCGGCCTGGGCAGAGAGGGTGGGTGGTGGAGGACCGCTAGGTTCCCAAGGTGGTGGAGGCCCGGGGCATGTGCCACATACGCCCTTCCTATAATCTATCTGACCCTGTGTGTGACCACTGATGTGGATGCTGATTTGAATACCTATTACTAGGTCTCTATGACAACATTGCACCTGACAGAATTCAGAAGGGGGGGACATGCTACCATTAAAATCTGACAGTAGTGCAGCCTCAGGCTTTGGGCCTGTAATATCAAGTAATCATAACTCAGCATAAAAATATGATATTAAAAATAATTTTTGAAGTGCACATGGGATGCTCTCATAAATTACTGCCACACTATCGCCCTGTGTGAACCCAGTAATTGTATTGCAGTTTGCCCCATTTGAGTCACAAGCACCTGGCTATAAAAGGAATTGAACAGCTTATCTTTTTTTGTTATACATTTTTGCAAGTTTGATAATTTTATCAAAGATCTTTGCTTTGTAAAGTCAGCCCTTTCAGATTTTCTGCACATACTTCACCACGAAAAATCTTAATATTTTATTGGTCTGAACATAAAATGATAGAACAAAATAAATCATCTGTTCTCAGTGGAAATATGCACTTTAAATTATGTATAATAGTTGTCTGTCTCCACATACATTCAATTGAGTCCCTGCAAAGAATAATGTGAATTTTACATTGTAAGCACATATATATTTAACATATACAAAAATAGAGGCCTACTATCGAAATGCTGTGTAAGTAATAATTGTTCTCTCATTATTAAATTCCATCTGTTGTTTTGACCAAAACCTTATTGTTACCAGACCCTAAAGACAGCTGAGAGTGCAGTGCATTGATCGAAAATCCTATTCTATAGTCAATAGGAAAGATTTTCCACAGTTATTAATATGCTGAGATCTGCTAAAATATTTATTACTATCGAATTGCTTAAAGTGAAACCTTATGTTTAGAGTCACTTTAAAGGGGTATACACATCTTAGACATTTATAGCATATCCATACCCCCTAGTTCTGGCGGCCACTGGCGACAGATTCTAGCCGGGGGATAGTGGAGCAGCTCTCTCGATTCTGTTGTATGGGAGTTATGGAAACTGCTGAGCATTGCTTATTTATCTGTTTCCGTTTTTCCCAACAGAATGGAGGGAGCCGCATGCATGCGCCACCCAATCTCTCCACTAGTCCCCACCGGAAATCTGCATCCAGCGGCCCCTGCAACGCAGTAGACTAGGGTTGGGTGACCCCTGTTCCCAGTGTAGAACTCTATAAATGTCTAAGATGGGAATACTCCTTTTTAAGAAACTGAATTTTTATCAATTTCTTAGCATAATTTTACTATCAAAAAAGCTATTTTTAACTTCTTATTATTCCTTATACCCCTGAACTTAGACATTTCCTGACATTTTATTGTTATTGGTTTATTTTGTACTTTGTTATATTGTATTACCTTGTTTAATCATGGCTGGTTGAGGCTTGAACAGAATCCCTATGCGAAGAGGAAATATTTCTGTTCAATACAAAAAATATGTTTGAACATAAAAAAGCTCTTTTTAGTTGGGCAAGTATTCTGATAAACCTGACATCCCGCAGATCCGTGAATATAATACAGACTGCCAGATTTGCCTTAGGCTGGATTTACATGTAGTGGATTTGTAGCAGATTTTTGGTGCAGATTCTGTCCGGAAATTCACAATTGCAGTTCTATGTTTACTTAAAAAATTGAGCAACTTTATCACATAGCAATACTCAGCTTGTATTGATCCTGAGCCATAGGTATCATTAACACTGCAGAATTTTCATCCAGATTTTCTTTCTGGGTGGAAATTCTGCATTGTATTACAGTAGCAGCAGTAGCGTAGCTATTGTGGGGGTGGTGACCCCGGGCCCACTGAGATGGTGGGACCCAGGGCCGATCCCCCAGCGGTGGTGTGTCCAGGTTTCAACTGTATCTGCGTCCTCAGGATGCAGATACAGTTGAATCCAATTCTGGAGAAGGGAACTGAAGGTTCATTGCTCCAACATTCAATATGCAATGCTAGCTCCAGCTGTGAGTGTCTCAATGCAGACAGGCGCGATGTAGTGACATCATCGCGCCCGTCTGCGCAGAGCCACAGTGCGGAGGAGCAGAGGGATCTCTGCCATTCATCGTGGGAACGGGGATAGGTAAAAAAAAATTATTAGGCACTATAGGGCATTATACTGTGTGGTGGCAGCTATGGGGCATTATACTGTATGAGGACAGCTATGGGGTCATTATAATGTATGGGGCAGCTTTGGGGGCATTATAATGTATGGGGCAGCTTTGGGGGCATTGTAATGTATGGGGCAGCTATGGGGGCATTATAGTGTATGGGGCAGCTATCGGGGTAGTATACTGTATGGGGCAACTATGGGGGCATTATACTATATGAAGGCAGCTATGGGGTCATTATAATGTATGGGGCAGCTTTGGGGGCATTATAATGTATGGGGCAGCTATGGGGGTATTATACTGTATGGGCAGCTATCGGGGCAGTATACTGTATGGGGCAACAATGGGGGCATTATACTGTATGGGGCAGCTTTGTGGGGAATTATAATGTATGGAGCAGCTATGGGGGAATTATACTGTATGTGGCAGCTATGGGGGCATTATACTGTATGGGGCCACTATGGGGCATTATACTGTGTGGGCAGCTATGGGCGCATTATAATGTATGGGGCGTTATACTGTATGTGGGCAGCTATGGAGCATTAAACTGTGTAGGAGGCACTATAGGGGCATTATACTGTGTGGAGACAGCTATAGGAACATTATACTGTGAGGGGACAGCTATAGGGGCATTATACTGTATGGAGGGCAGCTATGGGGCATTATCTCTAGCTGGGAGGCACTATAGGGGAATTATACTGTGTGGGGGCCACTAAGGGGTCATTTATATTGTGTGGGGCCACTAAGAGGTCATTATACTTTGTGGGGGACACTAAGGGGTCATTATAGTATGTCGGGTAGCTATGGGAGCAATATTCTGTGTGTGGGGAGCTATGGGGGCATTATACTATGTGGAGCACACTAAGGGGGTGAGATTTGAACAAATTCTGCAGAGTTTACGCTTACATGTGGATGTACCCTTATAGTCCAGAGCTGCATTTACAACCTTGTTCTTTGCTACTGGAAACAATTGACAAGCTCTCCAGCAAACACTGCCAAAGTGCTCATGCATATGGCTGTAATGTGGGTCCATGTGCAAGATGTATATACAGTACCAAGAATATAATCTGTTAAGTCTTTCCCAAAAAAAGTTTTGGAAAAGCCTCTCCTTCATGGGGACCTGATCCCCTGTTCTTTGCCCAAAAAGAGACAGTTCACACAGCGCAGTTTTCGCATGCATTTTCTACTTAAACCACAAGTGGATCCTGGACAGATGAAAACTATAAATAAAAGACCAAGACTAAGTTCACACGTACTGTTTTTACTGCTGCCTGTCAGATATTAAATTGTAGAAGATGTGATTTGCAAAAATGCACAATTTTTAGGACCATGGTTTTTTTTACATTGCGTTATTAAATCTGAGTTTTTTCCTTGCAGATTCATATACAAAAATCGTGCCATTAACCATCGATTGCTTTATTTTGGAGGTATTTAGCAGTTCAACTTCTTTCTCTTTTAAAATATAATTTTATCTATTCCTGGACAACCCCTTTAATACAAGCAAAATGTATTTGCAAAGAAATTCAACTTTGTGTGTAGATTGTATATGTCATCTGTAAAATGGTGTTCAAAGTGGATTACCTTTTTTGCCTTCCATAGAGGACAATTGCAATGTCTGGAACCTCTTGCTTTTTGGATTTGGACAGACAGGAATAACGTGACTGCTGCATTTCATATACGTTACCACTGTTTAGTACATTTTTCATGGCTAGTTAGTGATTTTACATTATCTAAATATGCAGACCATCAGTTACTCAGTGTCATGATCCGTAGGTATGTGGACCCACTAGGCCGCACTGACGTAGCCTAGTAGCAGCTGGCCAAACAACAGTCCCAGTACAAGGGTACCTTTGATAGTACGGTAGCAGAGGCTAGGCACAGATGAACTTGCAGGCAGATGACACCAGACATGGTGTATAACAGCAGGCGTAACAGGTGGTACAACACGACTCCAACACTCTAAGGCACAGGAACAAATGTAGCACAGGATACAGGTATCAGGGCATGGGAACAGGATAACACTAAGCGACCATTTGCTAAGACTAACATGGCTAAACACAGCAATGCTCAGGCAATGAGTGAAAGGGCAGAGCCCTTTTTATAGTCCAGGGTGATCATGGGCTAATTACAGATGTGCGCATACTGGCCCTTTAAGGCCAGGTGCGCGCGTACCCTACGGGATCCAGCACAGTGATGCAGGAGTGAGTGTCGGAATTTCTCAGGAGGGAGATGCCGCCCAGCACTCACACGTCCATGGCCGCGTCCGTCGAGGGGTAAGTTAGAACGACGGTTCGCGGCTGTGGACGTTACACTCAGCTTGTCTTTTGGGAATGTACAATGTCATATTGTTGAGACCGAGCTCTTAATTAGACAAGTACAGAGTTGTATAACAGAAGTGAGGAACGAAAAAACTGTCCTCATTTCCAGTGCAGATTTTATCACCTCTCAGATGTCTGCTGATGGCACTCTGCTTGTTATTGGCAAGTGATAAGTGCCACTTTTGAGCATTTGTATGTGCAAGTAGCTTCTGGTTTCCACTAACTATAGGGCTAACTCCCAAATGTGACATTTCCATGCCACCTGCTGCAATTAAGAAAGATAAATCATCAAAATGATATTAAGAAATGTTCAATGAAGTCGCCCCACTTGTCCTGGATATCTTTTTATAACAATATTATGTTTTATATCAGGGATGTCTATTATAAAAATAGAAGTTTGTGGTCTTAGTAAAAACATGATTTATGCATCAGCTTTGTGAAAAAATACATCAAGATCATACATTCTGTCTAAAGAACCAAGCCAAAGTAGCAGAATAGCAAACACTCTATATTAGGGCAATATTATATCAATGAACCTGTATACAACAACATTGTGTTTAGTGACCATGTTATCGGTGGGCATTATTGTGCTAGTGGGCCGATATACCAGGGAATTAGTATAATAGTGGCCCTCTGAACCAAGATATTGCTATATTAGTGGTCTTGTATAATAAACATTATTATATTAGGGACCTTCTATACTAGGCCATTGTTATATTAGTGGCCATCTACACCAAAGTATTGTCATAGCCATAGTCTCCATCCTCTGTACGGCCTGTGACAGTCACTACTTCTATGGGCCCTATGACAGTTATATTATTGGCCTCTACACAAACACATTATTATATTAGTGGCCCTCTACACAAAGGCATTGATATATTAGAAGGCCTCTACATAAAGGTATTGTTATATTAGTGGCCCGCTACATATAGGCAGTGTTCTATTAGTGGCCCGGTACATAAAGGTATTGTTATATTAGTGGTCCGGTACATATAGGCAGTGTTATATTAGTGGCCCGGTACATATAGGCAGTGTTATATTAGTGGCCCGGTACATAAAGGTATTGTTATATTAGTGGCCCGCTACATATAGGCAGTGTTCTATTAGTGGCCCGGTACATAAAGGTATTGTTATATTAGTGGCCCTCTAATTTGAAACATTACATTAGTGTCGCTATGAACCAAGGTGTTGTTATATTACTGTCTTTTTAACAAGGCAGTGTTATTTTATTAGTGGTCCAGGATACTGCTATATGAGTGGGGGTTCTTTTATTACCACCTGTAATAAAACAATAACAGGCAAAAAAAAATAGGTAACATTAACATTTATTTTCTTTTTCTCTTATCTGTTTATTTTCCTCTGCCGCAAAAAATATTGTTTGATCATCTTGTACATTTTAGAATTTGTGAATCCCATGTCTGTTATGGAACTTGGTATACATTTACTGTACATTTTATATTTTTAATGTGAGACACCTTAAACGGGTTGTAAATGATAAGAAAAAGATACTCAGTGCCTTGTGTAATCAGGGCAACAATCAGCCGATAAACGAGCAAACCATTGTTAACTTTTATGCAGAATTAACAATCGTTGTCGTCACCACATCTCCCTGTGTAAACAGGGAGATGCGCTGCCGACATGATGAAAATGTATGGGGCCGAACGATCGGAGTAATGAGCACTCGTCCCTATACATAAGCAATCATTGCTCCTTGTGAAAGTCGTAAACGAGCGACGTTTACACAGCCCATGTCGGGCTGTGTTAGGCTATGTTCACACAGAGTTTTTTGCAGGTGGAATTTCTGCCTCAAAATTCCGTTTGGAAGTTTGAGGCAGATTTTCCTCTCCTTGCACGCCGATTTTCGCAGCGTTTTTCTCCCGCGGCCATTGAGCGCCGCCGGCAAAAAACGCTGCGAAATACGCTTTCTCTGCCTCCCATTAATGTCAATGGGAGGTCAGAGGCGCAAACGCCCGAAGATAAGGCATGTCCCTTCTTTCTCCTGCGAGACGGTTTTACCGCTCGCGGGGAAAAGACGCCTCCGCCTCCCATTGAAATCAATGGGAGGCATTTCGGGCCGTTTTTGACGAGTTTTGCGGTGCGGTTTCCGCGTCAAAAAACTCGTAAAAAAACTCTGTGTGAACTTAGCCTTATAGAACCCTTATTCTTGTCTTATATATGGTATTGCAGCTCAACCCTATTCACTTGAATGTGGCTCCTCTGCAATACAGGGCACAAAAGTGGGGTTACAGCTCTAAAAAAAAGCTGATCCTTTCTTCTAGTGTTCTTTCAACCCCTATAAGATTACCATGCTTTAGGCCTCATGCACACAGCCGTCCTCTTAATCGGTCCACGTAAATATACAGAAAGGTGTCCGTGGTCAATAGAAATGAATGGGTCCGTAATTGCAGCCTGTGATTACGGTCGAATTCTACGGTCGTGTGCATGGGGCCTAAGCAAATCTTAATGTAAGATGGACAGGGACGTCATAACATACAAATGATATAATATTTATTAAATATTGTAATGTTTGTCTGACAAAACAATAAATGCAAAGATAGTTTGCTACAATCAGAATTATTTCCCAAGCAATACCAATGTCGTAAAAAGTAACATTTGTATTTTTATATTGACCTTCATGTGACCTGATATAAATGACAAAAGTTCTTAAAATCTGTAGTTGTAAAATGTTCCGTTTAAATATACATTCAGTAAGTTACAGTAAACATGTTTTGGCACACTTAGTACAATCCTTGTAATTTTGAAACTATTCTTTCTTGAACAGATGGCGTACAATAGGATTAACTTTTGCATCAAATGTTTCAAGCCTGCAGTTCACTTCACATATCAAAAGGACTACATGACTCCTGTTCCCAAATCCTGTAGATTTATTTAACTAGAAGAAAAGAGAACTGAACCAAATAAAGAAAAAATCTTTAAACTTTTCTTTTTACACAAGCAAATGGGTAAATATATTTGTAATGTTGAAAGGTTAAGTGTGCACATAAGTGTTTTTGTATTAGGGACTATAATTAGGCTGAACAACGGGGTTCACAATTAAAATAAATATTATATTAATATTATAACATTTCATATGGTCAACTTTTTTTTTAGATTATCAATTATATTAAAGGCATTGTCCGAGCAGCAGCGTTTTTTCATACTGATGACCTATCCACAGGATAGGTCATCAGTATATGATCGGTAGGGGTCCGACACCCGGAACCCCGCACCGGTCAGCTGTTCCGGCTAGCTCCAGGCATCGGATGTCCGACACCCGGACCCCGCAATGATCAGCTTTTCCGGCTGCCTCCAGGCTTCTAATGGAGCCTCAGACGTAGATATGAACATGGCTTATCTAGACCTTCAGCTGTACATTAACCCCTTAACGCTCCATGACCTACTATTAGGTCATGCTAACTGTAGCGTTCGCGCTCAGTGACCTAATAGTAGGTCATGGAGTAAACACGGCGCCGTTCGCGCGGGGCGCGTTCATGAGCTGTGATAGCTGCTGTTTCCGACAGCAGACTATCACTGCTCAATGTGCCGGGACCGATCGCGGAGCTCCCCCGCCGATTAACCCCTCAGAAGCCGCGTTCAATAGCGATCGCGGCTTCTTAGGGGTTAATCCGCCATCGCCGGCCTGCTACACGATAGCGGCCGGCAATGGTGACTATGGCAACCGGACACCAAACAATGGCGTCCGGCTATGCCATAGACGGAAGCCTAGTGGGTCCTGACAACTTCAGGACCCACTATGCTTGCTGTCAGTGAGTAGCTGACAGTTCTAATACACTGCACTACGCATGTAGTGCAGTGTATTAGAATAGCGATCAGGGCCTCCTGCCCTCAAGTCCCCTAGTCGGACAAAGTAATAAAGTTAAAAAAAAGTTAAAAAAAAGTTGTGTAAAAATAAGAAAATAAAAGTTTTAAAAGTAATAAAAGTAAAAGTCCCACTTTTTCCCTTATCACTCATTTATTATTAATAAAAATATATAAACAAACAAATAAACTATACATAATTGGTATCGCCGCGTCCGTAACGGCCTGAACTACAAAATTATTTTGTTATTTATCCCGCTCGGTGAACGCCGTAAAAAAAAATATTAATAAACCGTACCACAATCACAATTGTTTGGTCACTTCACCTCCCAAAAAATGGCATAAAAAGAGATCAAAAAGTTGCATGTACCGAAAAATGGTACTGATCGAAACTACAGTTCGTTACGCAAAAAATAAGTCCTCGCACGGCTTTATTGATTGAAAAATAAAAACGTTCTGGCTCTTAGAATAAGGTAACACAAAAAGTGAATGATTGTTTATAAAACGTATTTTATTGTGCAAACGCCATAAGACATAAAAAAAAACTATAAACATATGGTATCGCCGTAATCGTATCGCCCCGCAGAATAAAGTGAATATGTCATTTATAGCGCACGGTGAACGCTGTAAAAAAAAAAGAATAAAAAAACAATAGTAGAATTGCTGTTTATTAGTCACCACGCCACCTAAAAATAGAATAAAAACTGATCAAAAAGCTGCATGCACCCCAAGAAAACTACAGTGGATTCCTCAAGGGGTCTAGTTTCCAAATTGGGGTCACTTTTGGGGGGTTTCCAATGTTTTGGCACCACAAGACCTCTTCAAACCGGACATGCTGCCTAATAAAAAAGAGGCCTCAAATTCCACTAGGTGCTCCTTTGCTTCGGAGGCCGGTGCTTCAGTCCATTACCGCACTAGGGCCACATGTGGGATATTTCTAAAAACTGCAGAATCTGGGCAATACGTATTAAGTTGCGTTTCTGTGATAAATCCTTTTGTGTTATAAAAAAAATGGTATAAAGAGGATTTTCTGACAAAAATAAATTTCACCTCTACTTTGCTCTAAATTTCTGTGAAACACCTAAAGGGTTCATAAACTTTCTAAATGCTGTTGTGAATACTTTGAGGGGTCTAGTTTCTAAAATGGGGTGTTTGATAGGGGTTTCTAATATATGGGCCCCTCAAAGCAACTTCAGAACTGAACTGGAACCTAAAAAAATAAATAAATGAGGCAATACTTCGCTTCTCACATTATACTGATAATGAGCCGTGCCCACCCCGAGATTACCCCAGTTTTGACCGTTTGTATAAACGGAGACCCCTATTAGACCGTTTCAGTGCCCGGTTTTCCCAAGCATACACCCCAGAGAAGTGTTTTTCTATTGATGAGTCCCTGGTACATTTTAAAGGGAGGGTTCAATTCCGCCAGTACCTGCCGGGTAAGAGGGCAAGGTATGGCGTGAAGATGTATAAGCTGTGCGAGAGTGCATCAGGGTATACCTACAGATTTAGGATATATGAAGGAAAGGCCACCCCCAAACCAGACTGCATCCTGGAGTACAATAGGTACATGGGAGGGATGGACTTGTCAAATCAAGTCCTGAAGCCCTACAGCGCCATGCGGTGTGGTATAAGAAGCTGGCCGGGCACATCATACAGATGGCTTTGTACAATGCGTACGTGCTACGTCGATGTGCAGGCCAGAGGGGAACTTTCCTGGAATTTCAAGATCTAATCTTTAGGGACCAGGAAGGGGGGGCACCCAGTACTTCTGGAAGCGAGGCCACACGCATCGTACCAGGGCAACACTTTCCAGGAGAAGTTCCCCAAACCGGTGGAAAGGGAAAGAGTCAAAAGAGGTGCAGAGTCTGCTATAAGAGGGGGATAAGGAAGAAAACAATATACCAATGTGAAACGTGTCCCGAAAAAGCAGGGCTCTGTATAAAAGATTGTTTTAAAATGTATCATACATCCCTTGATTTTTAATTTACCCTGATGCACTCCGCACAGCTTACCCCCCTCATCTTTCACTTCTGAGCCCTGCCGTATGCCCAGGCAGCTGATAACAGCCACATGTAGGGTATTGCCGTACCCAGGAGAACCCACATTACAATTTAAGGGGTGTATATCTCCGGTGGCGCATGCTGGGCACAATATATTGGACACTGAAATGGCATATATATATATATAAAATTGCAAATCTCACACTGCACCATCTGCTGCGCATTATCTTTTACACAGTACCTGTGGGGTCAAAATGCTCACTACACATCTAGATGAATGTCTTAAGGGGTGTAGTTTTTAAAATGTGGTCACTTCTCGGGGGTTTCAACTGTACTGGTACCTCAGGGGCTTCTGCATACATGACTTAGCACCAGAAAAGCTCCAGTAGGCCAAATGGTGGTCCTTTCCTTCTGAGCCCTCCCATGGGCCCAAACGTTAGTTTATCACCACAAATGGGGTATTGCCGCACTAAGGACAAATTGGGCAACAAAATGGGGTATGTTGTTCCCTGTGAAAATAAGAAATTTTGATCAAAAATGACATCTTATTGGAAAAAATATAATTTTTTTCATTTCACAGCCCAATTCAAATAGGTGCTGTGAAAAAACTGTGCGGTCAAAATAATAACAAAAACCATAAATGAATTCCTTGAGGGGTGTAGTTTCCAAAATGGGGTCACTTCTGGTGGGTTTCCATTGCTTTGATACCTCTGGGGCTCTGCAAATGCGACATGGCACCCGAAAACCAATCCAGCAAAATCTGGACTCCAACCAACACATAGCGCTCCTTTCCTTCTGAGCCCTCCCATGGGCCCAAACGGCAGTTTATCACCACAAATGGGGTATTGCCGCACTAAGGACAAATTGGGCAACAAAATGGGGTATGTTGTTCCCTGTGAAAATAAGAAATTTTGATCAAAAATGACATCTTATTGGAAAAAATATCATTTTTTTCATTTCACAGCCCAATTCAAATAGGTGCTGTGAAAAAACTGTGCGGTCAAAATAATAACAAAAACCATAAATGAATTCCTTGAGGGGTGTAGTTTCCAAAATGGGGTCACTTCTGGTGGGTTTCCATTGCTTTGATACCTCTGGGGCCCTGCAAATGCGAAATGGCACCCGAAAACCAATCCAGCAAAATCTGGACTCCAACCAACACATAGCACTCCTTTCCTTCTGAGCCCTCCCATGGGCCCAAACGGCAGTTTATCACCACAAATGGGGTATTGCCGCACTAAGGACAAAGTGGGCAACAAAATGGGGTATGTTGTTCCCTGTGAAAATAAGAAATTTTGATCAAAAAATGACATCTTATTGGAAAAAATATCATTTTTTTCATTTCACAGCCCAATTCAAATAGGTGCTGTGAAAAAACTGTGCGGTCAAAATAATAACAAAAACCATAAATGAATTCCTTGAGGGGTGTAATTTCCAAAATGGGGTCACTTCTGGTGGGTTTCCATTGTTTTGATACCTCAACACCTCTTCAAACCTGGCATTCTGCCTAAAATATATTCTAATAAAAAAGAGGCCTCAAAATGCACTAGGTGCTTCTTTGCTTCTGGGGCTTGTGTTTTAGTCCACGAGCGCACTAGAGGCACATGTGGGACATTTCTAAAAACTGCAGAATCTGGACAATACATATTTTGTAGTATTTCTCTGGTAAAACCTTCTCTGTTACAGAAAAAAATTGAATAAAATTGAAATTCAGCAGAAAAAATGAAATTTGCAAATTTCATTTCCACTTTGCTTTAATTCCTGTGAAATGCCTGAAGGGTTAAAAAACTTTCTATATGCTGTTTTGAATACTTTGAGGGGTCTAGTTTTTAAAATGGGGTGTTTTATGGGGGTTTCTAATACATAGGCCCCTCAAATCCACTTCAGAACTGAACTGGTACCTTCAAAAAAAGGCTTTTGAAATTTTCTTAAGAATATGAGAAATTGCTGTTTATGTTCTAAGCCTTGTAACGTCCAAGAAAAATAAAATAATGTTCAAAAAACGATGCCAATCTAAAGTAGACATATGGGAAATGTGAACTAGTAACTATTTTGGGTGGTATAAGCGTATGTTTTTCAAGCAGATTCATTTAAATTCTGAAAAATGCTATTTTTTGTAAATTTTCTCTAAATTTTGCAATTTTTCACAAATAAAGACTGAATATATCAACCAAATTTTACCACGAACATGAAGCCCAAAGTGTCACGAGAAAACAATCTCAGAATCGCTTGGATAGGTTTAAGCATTCCGACGTTATTACCACATAAAGTGAAATATGTCAGATTTGAAAAATGGGCTCTGAGCCTTTAGGCCCAAACTAGGCTGCGTCCTTAAAGGGAATGTGTTGCCAGAAAAACATGTTTTTTTTTTAAAAATTAAACATTTAGTGTGTGGGTGATTAAACATTGTTCAAATTTTTTTTTTTTTTTTCGCGAGTCAGGAAATATTATAAATTATTTCTAATTTATAATACTACCCATTTTTGGTCACTAGATGGAGCTAGTTCCCAAAATTGCAGCATTGCAACATTGGGTTAAAAGCCCTTGCTCTAGTGAGCTCTCAGCTTCCCCCCCTCCTTTATCCTGGCTAGTGCCCGGATAAACGAGGGGTTTGAACGGTGTAACCTCCTACACTGTGTGTCGCCATTTTTTGAGCTAACACACAGCGTAGTAGGTTTACATACAGTAGTAAACACACAAACACGAACATACATTGAAAGCTCTTACCTGCTCCTGCCGCCGCGGCTCCCTCCGGCCCGTCCGCTCCGTTTGCTGCCGCTGGTCCAAGTGCACAAATCCGGAAGCCGCGACCGGAAGTAGTAATATTACTGTCCGGCCGCGACTTCCGGTCCACAGGAAAATGGCGCCGGACGGCGCCAATTTCGAATTGGACTGTGTGGGAGCGGCGCATGCGCAGTTCCCACACAGACGCCGTACACGGAAGTCAATGGGACGGGAGCCGTTCACAGTCCCTATGGGACTGTGGCTGCCGTGTTCCATGTCTGTATGTGTCGTTAATCGACACACACAGAAATGGAACAAAAAATGGCAGCCCCCATAGGGAAGAAAAAGTGTAAAAATAAGAAAAAGTAAAACACAAACACACAAATGAATATAAACGTTTTTTAATAAAGCACTAACATCTTTAACATATAAAAAAATAATTTGTGATGACACTGTTCCTTTAAGGGGTTAAGCTCCAATTTACTCGTCTGCCACTCTCATGATAATGAGATGACTCTGCTCATACTATGATACTAAGCTCTGTAAAGTAATCAACACAGAGGAGGATAATGTAATACTACAGAGTGATTTGGGGAAGCTGGAGGTTTTTGGCAGAGAAATGGCAAATGAAGCTTAATGTGGATAAATGTAAGGTTATGCACTTGGGACGAAGAAACAGATTTTACAATTATACATTAAATGGTAAAACACTGGGTAAAACTACTACTGAAAAAGATTTGGGGATATTGGTGGACAGTAAATTTACCTTTAGCAACCAGTGCCAGGCAGCTGCTGCGAAGGCAAATAAAATCATGAAATGCATCAAAAGAGGCATAGATGCTCATGACAAGGACATAGTTTTGCCTATATACAAATCACTAGTTAGACCACATATGGAATATTGTGTACAATTTTGGGCACCTGTGTATAAGATGGACATGGCTGAACTAGAATGGGTGCAAAGGAGGGCAACCAAGGTAATTAAGGGAATGGGCAGATTGCAATACCAAGAAAGGTTATCAAACTTGGGCTATTCAGTTTAGAAAAAAGACGGCTTAGGGTATGTTCACACGGCCATAAACGCACGAAAAAGGCCCGAAAAATCGGAAGCAGAACGCCTCAAAACATCTGCCTATTTATTTCAATGGGAAAACGGCGTTCTGTTCCGACAGAGCGTTTTTCGTGGCGTTTTTGTACGCATAAAAAAACGGCTGCGAAAAAGATGTGCAGGACACTTCTTGGCACGTTTTTGGAGCCGTTTTTCATTAACTCTATCGAAAAAAGCTCCAAAAACGGCCGTAAAAACGCAGCGAAAATCGCGAGTGGCTGAAAAAACGTCTGAAAATCAGGAGCTGTTTTCCCTTGAAAACAGCTCCGTATTTTGAGAAGTTTTTGGTCACTACGTGTGAACATACCCTAAGGGGTGATCTAATGACAATGGACAAATATATAACTGGACAGTACAAAAACCTTTCTAATCTTTTTACACCTATTGTTAGGAGAATAACCATTGAACCATGGAATAGCGCTGCTAACATCAAGAAAGTCTAGGTAGGTATAAAAGCTTTATTAAAAAAGCAATAGGCTACGCGTTTCAACTTTGGACTAGCGTCTATGTTGGCCTGACGAAGACGCTTGTCCAGCGTTGAAACATGTAGCCTTATAGACTTTCTTGATGTTAGTAGCGCTATTCCATGGTTCAATGGTTTTTTTCCTAACTAGATGTCATTAATAGTGGTTACCTCTTCAGTGGACCGGTTTTATTGAACCCAGCTGCAGCTTCATCATACCCTATACCTTGTCTCTACCAGTGTTGTGCCTGCTGTTGCACAACTTTAATTGGTGACCAGTTATCATCTCACTTATGTCTTTTGCTCCTCATCATTTGTGACCTGCACCATGTGGTGCCGTGTTATTTGCTCTGTCTTTTACACCTAGGCCTGTAACAAGGACAAGAGGACATCCTCTACGTCTAGAGGAGAAAAAGTTTCACCATCATCACAGACGGGGATTCTTTGCTGTGAGAGCGGTGAGACTATGGAACTCTCTGCCACAGGATGTTGTGATGGTTGATTCTTTGAACAATTTCAAGAAGGGTCTTGATGCCTTTCATGAAAAATATAATATTACAAGTTATGAGTACTCGATTCTGGAGATGGGACGTTGATCCAGGGATTTATTCTGATCGCCATATTTGGAGTCAGGGAGGAATTTTTACCCTAATGAGGAAATTTGCATCAACCTCATGGGGGCTTTCCCTTCCTTTGGATTAACACAGTAGAATTAGAGTTTGGACTTGATGGACATGTGTCTTTTTTCAACCTTATCAACTATGTAACTATACTGTTCCAGTCTTGACAACAAAATGTTGAGCTGCAGAAAACAGGTCACCCTATTGTGGCTACTCTAGTGGCCAGTGTAAAACTGGATTATTTCAAGATTTTTTTTTCATATGGATAGTTGCATGCCGATGAAAAAAAAAACACACTTAAAAAAATTCTGTTAAAGGGGTTGTCCACCTTCTGACAACTGATGACGTATCCACCAGATAGGTCATTAGTATATCAATTCGTGTCCGACACCCGGACCCTGCCCCGGTAAGCCGCTCCGGTAGCCTGCAGGCACCTGATGTTATGGCACATAATTCTATGTACGGAGCACGGAAGCAGTTGGCTTCGTACATAGCATAGCGGCCATGCTGCAGAACTGCAGTACTTGAATAGTAGCAGAGCTGCAGTACTGCAGCTCGGCCGTTATTCTGTGGCCGGAGCTAAGTGTTTCCGGCATGTACGTCCGGCGCACGGAGGCTGGGTGTCGGACCCCTACAGATCATGTACTAATGACCTATCCAGTAGGTAGGTCATCAGTTGTCAGAAGGTGGAAAACCCCTTTAGTAATAAAAACCTGATGAAAAAATAATGTCATTTTCTGATGATACATTCCAGTAATATTTCAAGATTTTCTTTCATATGGATAGTCATATTTTTTTTTTAATTACTACAATAAAAAACTGTAATTTTCTGATGATACATTCCCCATTGGACAACCACTATATGCTGATGTCAGAGAGATGGGTCACTCACATGTGACCCCGTTTTGTTAGCCAGAACATAGATACGCTACAGAGTATGAATAGATGCTGTGTAATAGTACATTTCGTTAGCTGGACCCACAGAGATCAGCTGATCATAAGGTAGCTTACTTCTGATTGTTCCTGGGAGCCCCATAGGAATAACCATAGAAACGAATGAAGGGGTGGCTGTCTGATTGAAACAAACCCTTTAAACTTCTTAAGGCGTTTTTGGAGCTGCTTTTTCTATTGACACTAGAAAAATGCCTCGAAAAATGCTGCAAAAAAGCTTCAAATTAAAAAAAAAGCTTCATTTTCAGCTTCAAAACAAATCTTGAAACCAGAGGCTGTAATTTTCAGCCACTTCTTATTCTACGTCGTTTGAGCATACCCTAAGCATGTTAGTGGAGTTAGTACCCTGTAAAGATCATACCACATGGTTTTAGAGCTGCAATGCTGCTAACCACTCTGCCACCCATTTTTTGAAGAGCATTTTTGCATATCGGACTACCAACAGAATCATACTCATGATAGAACATTTTTACCTTTCGCAATATTTTGTATAGTATTTACTATGCAGCAACAATTGGTCCCATCATATGTTTTGTAATGATTATCTTTTTTTAGCAGACATATCATTATTATGACACATTATGTATGGCTTTGTCTAATGCAGCAGCCTGGCTTAGACTGAAATTGACTCATGTTTATCAGAACAGTACAATCTTTATGGGACGCTGCACTTTCAGTGAAGTGAATGCACTACAGATGGCATAGAAGTGGGAGAGCATGTAAATGATTTTGCTGCCAAGCTTCTAGATGCTGGCCACGTTACTGCTACGTGCTGCCAACTAATGAGTGACCAGATGCATGGTCTCTTTGTTGTTCTTATCTTTAAAGCATTTATTAATTGTTAATAAATCAGTTCGTAAAATCCAATTTTTTTATGTTTTTAAAAGGCCTAATTTTAAGGTATTGATTAATGATTACAATTAGTAATAAAAAAATATTGATAATGCTTAAAGTTTCTAGGAACCAGATATGAAGTTATGTACAGATATATCTGCTTAGCATTGCATAGCATGGCAACAGACAATAAATGAAGGAAGGCACCATAGGTTAGGTTGGCATCTAATATTTTTGCATTTCCCATAAAAATCCTATTTATCTTTTAAAGGCCCATAGAAAAGCATATGTGATAATGTAACACCAGCACAGCTAGATAGTGACGTAGAAAAAAAGTAGCTGCATTCGTTACAACCTGTATAATAAAGTTAAAACTTTATTATACAGGTTCCGGGACCCGCTTCACCCCGGTTCTCCAAACCGGCTTTAATTTTTAACAATTGGTTCGGAAGAACCTGGGCAAACCAGCCGGATCCCACCCCTGGTTATATTATCGGTGCCTAATAGCAAAATAAAATGGATCAATTTCCCGTTATCATGCACCACCATCTACTGCACCTTGTTTTACCCATCCCTGTCTATGTTCTTGTAGGTGAGAAGGGCAATGTGTCCCATAGCCTATCCCCTCTAGTCCTAGCTTGCAAACGTTCACAATACTCATTTAGGGCTATCCCAGTTGGGCCCCACCATTTCATGGACCCTAAAGCAGTTTCAGGGGTTGCCCCTATGGCACGCTTTTCCTTGGTCTACATTAACAATCTTTTCAGTGTTATTATGTATAGCTCCTTAGTGTGCAACACCCCCCTCCCCCAATACTTTTAGGATTTTTCCAGACCATACAATATTTTAAAGATTCATTATAAACTAATAAGGCATCACCTTTTCTTTGATGTTTTTGTTCCATTTTAATACAATAATCATTCCTATAACAATAATAGTATTTTTTTTGCTACAATGCAGTGGTGTAAATTATGTATTTATATACACATTGACATTTCATTAATTTAAAAAGCCCATGGCAACCACTTTGTATAGAAGGAAAAAATACAGAAATAAATTGGTTTCATGTCTGAAAGCTCAGTGGAATATAGAAAATGATGACTGCAGCAAAGAAATAGGTTATAAGAAGGACAGAATCAGACCTCAATTAATAGGTTTGACAGGGTTGAAGGTACACAGAGAAGATATCTTGTAATGACCTGTCAATCAATCTCTATCCTCTGGATATAAAGTAAAGAAATGTTAAACATTTAGAATCATATCATAATAATGTTACTATAGGAGTAATTTAATTGGTGCTGAACAGACAAAATCATACAAATATATACAAGTACTACACATCCAATTCAAAACAAAATTCTGGTGGATGTTAAAGAGGACCTTTCAGATCTTCTCACATGTCTGTTTTAGCAAAGACTTGTATTAGGTAATGAAATAAAAATTCCTCTGTTATCCCTCCTGCAAATTATAAAAAAAATTGACAACTGGGTGCTAAAATTTTCCTTGTCAAAGGGGTGTGTCCCTAAACAGTCTGAAACTGTCCAAACAGTGGTCACAGTGTCGGACTGTGTAGGGACACACCCCTGACAAGGGGAATGGTAACAACCTTTGTCAATTTATTCATACATTTCCAGGAGGAATAACAAAGAAAAAAATTAAATATAAAAAAAAGAAGACCTGTTAGCTCTTCTGACATGTTTGTATTTCAGGAAATAACAATTTTGGAGGGCCTTTTCTTATCCTTTACAATGTAGTGTGAGAAAATATGCTCCAACATCGAAATTTAATGTGGAATATAAGACATGCCAGGAGATCTGATGGATAGTTTTTAAAAGCAGATTAGACATTCTCAAATAGTAAAGTTTATGGGAGATAATTATAAATCACAAATTGTATGCCCAAATTCATCAATTTGAAATTCCCTACAGTCTATTACACTATGTGCACAATTATTAGGCAAGTTGTATTTTTGAGGATTAATTTTATTATTGAACAACTGCAGTGCTGTCCGTCAATCCAAAATGTTAATAAAGCTTAAACCTGAACGTTTAAGAAAGTAAAAGTGAGGTTTTGGCTTTCTTAGGAGAATATCTGTGCGCAGAATTATTGGGCAACCATTAGGCCCGATGTACACGACCTTAAAAACTCTCTGTAATTGCGGACCGTAATACGGTCCGCAATTACGGACCCATTCAGTTCTATTGGCCGCGGACACCTTTCCGTATCGCTACAGATGGATGTCCGTGCCGTAGAAATGTTCCGAAGATTATGGAACATGTCAGTTCTTTTGCATTTTACGGGCCGTGCTCCCATACACTTCTCTCCATTCATGTCCATTTGTATACGAGATCACGCTGTGCTGTGACATACACCCACATTAACTTTACTGAAGTGTCTTGAGAGTGAATAGACATCACCTCCAGACAGGACGTGTTGTCTATACACATTCCCGACACTTCGGTAAAGTTTGTGTGGGACTTAATCACAGCACGGTGTGATCTCGCAAGATCATACTGTGAATGACAGCACGCTGTGCTATGTGAGTAACAAACTTTACCGAAGTGTCGGGAGTATGAATAGAAATCGTATCCTGGCTGGAGGTGATGTCTATTCACTCTCAAGACACTTCAGTAAAGTTAATGTGGTTGTATGTGACAGCACAGCGTGATCTCGCGAGATCACGCTGTGCTGAGCACAAATGGACATAAATGGAGAGAAGTGTATGACGCTGATTGGTCACTCATTGGTCAGCATCATACACTTCTCTTTACAACGCCCACTTGGTAAAAAGGTAAAAAACGCCCAGTTATCTATTAAGAAACGAATTAGCATAAATCTAAAATTGCTCATAACTTGCTCAAAAATGATTGTTTTTCAAAATAAAAAACACTTTTGTTATCTACATTACAGCGCCGATCACATTATTTAGGAGATGGAGCACTTATAATCTGGTGACAAAGCCTCTTTAAGTAGAGAAGAAGGTGGTGCGTATGCTAAGGGTAAGAACTGTTAAGTACAGATAGCGTGAAATGGTCTGTCGGCCTGGGTCAATGATTCTTTTTGCTTTTTATCTTGCTGCTTTTGCACATAAACTGACTGAACTCTGTGGTGAATGCTGTGATCCTCTACTTATATGAAGTCTATAGAATTGCCTTGATATATACACTGAGCACCACCATATACTGTATATTGACTCCACCTTTAGGGTATGTTCACACTGAGGTTTTTTTTTATTTTACAAGTTTTTTGACGCGTAAACGGCGTCAGAAAACACGCCTAAAAATGACCGAAAATGCCTCCCATTGATTTCAATGGGAGGCAGAGGCGTTTTTTTCCCACGAGCGGAAAAACTATCTTGCGGGAAAAAGAATTGACATGCCCTATCTTCAAGTGTTTACGTCTCTGACCTCCCATTGACATCAATGGGAGGCAGAGAAAGCGTATTTCACTGCCACGTCTGCCACTGCCACTGCAATTCCGCCACGTCTGGCCATGCCCTTAACCGTTCAGCTGCATGAAAATGTTTTGCAAATGTTCTAGTGCCCAGTGCCAGCCTGCGAGTTCTAATTCACTATATATTATTTATTTCTTGCTTAAGTCATTAAACCTTAATTAATATTTTTCTCTAATAATATTATGATGCTTGGTATCTAACTTGATGCATGAAATTATTTCCACTCTGGACTAACAATTGAACCCTGGGGATAAGGCAGAGCTGACACATTTCTCAGCAGCACTTGGAACTTGGCAGACATTCTATGGACTATTTCTCCGGTCAAAAACAATTCACAGAAATGTCTGATATTGACAGCATGTTGGTGAGATGTCAGCATGAGCCATATCTTCATTTTTCATCTGCCATTTGATATTACACATTTAGTTGCAAGTTTCAAGAGTCAGCTCCTTCAGAAAATGTTGACATCCAGCATTACAATTGTATATAATAATTTACTATAGCCTTTAATATGTTACTTTCCTCAGCGAGAGCCATATTTTATAATCATGAGTTTAAGAGAAGATCAAATCGTGTGAACATGTCAGTGTACGGCCTGGTTCACTCGGGTAAAAATCACGCAGTGTATCCAACCTGGAAACTGAAGCACCTTTAGTTCGGAAAATCGCACCACATTGCGGTACAGTTTTTCAGATGGAATTTCCACTGCGTAATATTTACCCCCTCCTTTGACGTCCGCTCCGGCCTCCTACGATGATGTTGCAGGCCATGTGACGCTGCAGCCTGTGATTGGCTGCAGCGGTCACATGGGATGAAACGTCATGCCAGGAGACTGGACTGCAGAAAGGAGGGCGTTTTGGATGAGTATTATTTTTATTTTCCGGAGTTGCGATTTTTGCAGTGTAATTGCTGTGAATACGCCGCAAAAGTCGCAACACTTGGCTTTCTGTTTCGGGTTTTGCAACCCCATTGAATTCGGGGGTAACTCTTTCAGCACCCTGGACAGTACCATGCTCGGCGCTCGGAAAATACAATTATAATGAAATAATTTTTTTTTTAAAATAAGTTCATACTTACTTTCCTCCTGTCCGGGCTCCAGCGATGACGTTTTATCCATGTCACCACTGCAGCCAATCACAGGCTGTAGTGGTGGTTACGCACGTCAGGATGACGTCAGAAGGCCAGCCTCCAGGGATGACGCTTCATCCCACGTGACCGCCTCTGCAGCCAATCACAGGCTGCAGCGGCCTCTACAGCCAATCACAGGCTGCCGCGTCTGAAAGGAAGGTCGGACTGGAGGAAGGAGAGGGACTCGTCACCAAGACAACGACCGGGTACGTATGTACTGCTTTTTATTTTATTTTTAATCAGCAGCCTCTTCTCTCTATCAGTGATTGATAGAGATAAGTGGCTGCCGATTAGTGTAATATTTCTCTAATGTATTTCTGCCCGCCCGGCCGTTGCTAGGCAACGGCTTCGTCACACATGGACGGCAGACGGATGCCTTCCGTGTGCCTTCAGTTTTTTTGACGGCCCCATTGACTTGCATGGGCCTCACGGTCACGGAATCTCGAACCAAAGTAGGACATGCTCTACTTTGGATCGGAACGGAGCAACGGGACCGTCAAAAAAACTGAAGTGTGCATGGCCCCATTGAAATTAATGGGTCAGGGTGCTTGCCGCCAGAAAAACGGCTAGCACCCTGAAGAAAAACACTGAAGTGGGCATGAGGCCTAAGGGTAAAAAATAAAATGTATTTTGTATCGCCATAACTTTTTTATTTTTCCGTCGATTAAGTGGTATGAGGGCTTATTTTTTGCGGGATAAGCTGTCGTTTTTAATAATACCATTTTGGTGTACATGCGACGGTTTGATCACTTTTTATGTAATTTTTTGTGGGAGATTAGGTGACCAAAAAATAGAGATTCTGGCATTTCCAATTTATTTTTTTTACGGTGTTCTCCGTGCGGGTTAAATAATGATATATTGTAATAGTTCAGACTTTTACGGACGCGACGATACCAATTATGTTTATTTATTTATTTTTTTACTATGCTTTAGGGGGAAAATGGGAAAAGGTTTTTTTTTTTAACTTTTAATTTTTTATTTTACACAAAAAAAAACTTTATTTAACTCATTTTTACTTTTTTTATTAGTCCCCCTAGGGGACTTGAACCAGCGATCGTTAGATTGCTTGCACGATATACTGCAATACTTAATAGGTGCACAAAGATGGTGGACCTGGGGGCCTTAATTAGGACCCCAGGCAGCCATAGCAACCATCGCCCTTCCCGCGATTGCTGTTAGAGGGGGTGGCCCCCCCCTCTTTCTAACTATTTAAATCCTGCGGTCGCTATTGATGCCGCTCGTTACTCTGAAGTGTTGGCTGTAACATACAGCCGACACCCGCATCGTATGGAGCAGGTTCACTCCATGAGCCCGTTCCATACTTCCCCTACCAGACTTTGGCGTATGGATACGTGAAATGTTCGGTAGGGGTTAAGCAAACTCGCGTTTTTCGCTGCGTTTTTTACGGCTGTTTTTTGGAGCTGTTTTTCTATATAGTCAATGAAAAACTACTCCAAAAATGGCTCAAGAAGTGACATGCACTTCTTTTTACGGGGCGTCTTTTTACGCAACGTTTTTTAAAAATGGCTGCGTAAAAAACTGCCCCGTCGGAACAGAATGCTGTATTTCCTATTGAAATCAATGGACAGATGCTTGAAGGCGTTCTGCTTCCGACTTTTCGGCCGTTTTCCGGCCCGAAAAACGTCAGAAAACAAGCCGTGTGAACATACCCTAATTGGTCCAAATTTCCTAATATACAACTATACTAAATCTAATGTGAATCTGTCTAGATTTCATAATTTGGCTGAATGTGGACCTGCTCAGGAAAATAGATAAAACAAATAATAATAATTGTAATATATCTTTATTGGGATCAGAGATCTGTTTTTCGAATACAATATTTCAAATCGTCTGCATAGTTCTAAAGTTAAAAAAAAAAGCACTTTTTTTTTATAGGCCCTCCTTTCCCCAGTTTGCAAATGTAATATAGTGTAAAGTTGACATGTGTATTGACTTAGGCCTCATGCACACGTCAGTATTCTGGTCAGTATTTTGCTTCAGTATTAACCAGGACAGGGTCGAAAACACGGAAGAGGTGCAAATCTTTCCTACTACTGGTTTTGGATTCCAAATACTGAAGCAAAATACTGACCAGAATACTAACGTGTGCATGAGGCCTATGCTGGTTCTGTATTTCACAGGCCACCGTGGGGGTCATGTGATCTGTACTCTGATAACTCATCAAAGCATCTACGGTAGAAACCAGATTTCAGTCTCTTAATACAAGCCTATGGGACTCATATCGAGGCTCTAATAGACTTGCATTGAGAGCATATCTTTTGGCCCCTACAGCAGACATTTTTGAGTACAGGAAGTCAGAATGAAGATCATGTGACCCCCATGGTGGCTCGGAACGGTGGCCCGTGAAAAACGGCAGTATTACACAAGGTAAGTCAATACAAATGTCAACGTTACACTACATTACAAAAAAAAACAACAACCCGGAGTGCTTCTTTAAATGATAAAATTCTGTCTTCCTGCAGTCATCACTAGAGGGAGCTTAGTGCATACTGTCTATTTAGTTCAATGTATATATATATATATATATATATGTATATATATATATATCTGGAGTGCATTCTAAACAGTGTTGTAGTAAACTTACTATTTGAGTAAGTTTTCCTGGGTTTGAGTGCCATTTTCCTGGGTTCATAAGCCACGCCTCCATGTTATTAAAGCTGTATCTTCCTTATGTCCGCAGCTCCTGTCCATACAATGGGTGAGGCTGGAGAAGCATGTGGCTAGACATGTCACTGCATCCTCTATTGCTAAAATACTGTTTAGAATGCACTCCTGATAGTTTTCCTAAAATGGCCAACCCCTTTAATTAAATATAAAATATTTCCACCTGTACAAATAGAGCCAAGATGTACTTTCCTACATGTATATTATATGGAAAGCACTTTGTGTACCACAGCCATGTCCTCTCGATACGTCGCCGCTTCCTCCAAAAGATTTGGGAGATTTGGTCTCCCTCAGGTTCAAGACTTGGGAGCTAAAAAGTGTCAACTCCTACGGATACTGTTTTGTGGTATCTACTATTATAAGAATTGTACCGGTACTTCCCTCACGTCAAAGGCTATGCAGAAGTGAAGCACACAGTCTAAAAAAAGAAAGACCAAATTTGATCAGATAAATAAATAAATTATTAGCATTTAGGGCATATTTGAAATCACCCTAATTCTGTTTTTATTCATGGATGCTGATTGTAGCAATATACAATAAATTTGTAGGTGCAAATATAATTTTTTTGTTAGATAACGGTAATAGTAATAGTGATGGAGAAAAAAATCTAATATTGTTGTGTCTCAGGAAAATCTTTAGGACCCCAAGAGTTAATTCATAAGCTGTCGTTATTTGCTAGTGGCAATCGGGGAAGTGTGTGGAGGTGTCATCACAACTGAGTTTAAAAGAATGAGAAAAGCTTGCTATTCCCATAATTTTGTAACCAAACCAGCACACATTCAATTTTCTCCTGTCATTCTAATCCTCCTGTGTACCCTCAAGAAATGATATGTAGGATTGCTTGACTCTGTAGGATATAGAATCTAATAGTCGGCTCTCTGACTGTGCCCAGGTGGAAGTATAGTAAAATTAACTTCGCCTTTTTCAAGCAAATGTAAAATGTTGAATGCATTATGGTTTTTGTATTTTTTATTATCTCTATATACACATTTTACAGTAAAATTGCTGGCTAATTTTTTTTCCACAGTCATCCTGAATAAAGACATCTGCACAAAAACATTAGCTAAAAAAAAGTAATGATCATATTAAAAATCACTTCCGCATTAAAACAATAAAACAGTAATGTCCTTGAAAAGATCCAGCTGGTAGGGAGTCTTAAAGGCAATGCTAAATAGCTCTCCTCCAGAAGGAAAACAACTGTCTCTCTAGTGCCACCTATAGGTGACTATTCTGTGACCTTATAGAGCGAGGATTGCCAGCAGTATCTCCGCAAGAACAATAAGCACCTTGCAAGAGCTGCTTCAAAGAGAGCTCTCACTCCCCCAACTCGAACCCTACTCTGTACAGGTGAGGAGCAACAAATACAAAACAGTTCTGTCTACAGATGGGTGTCTCTGTTTTGGCTATTAACCTAAGTTGTGTTTCAAGGCTCTATAAAGTGTCAGACATTGACACCTATAGGTGGCACTAGAGAGAGACCGTTTTCTTCTTTTTGGAGCAGAGCTATTTAGCAATAGTTTTTCCATGGAGCATTGCTCTTAAACATATAAAACAGGCTGGATAGCTTACCAGCTGCTGAAGACCTGCTAGCCGCCCATGTTCCCCTGCAATCGGCCCAGTTAGTTTCGGTGCCCTGTAAGGGTAGACTGTCAAATGGACGGTCCCCAGTTCTCAGTGTCTATGGCTGAGATTGACACCGAGCACCGGGGGTCGCCCACTTGACAGTCTTTTCTTACAGGGCACTAAAACTAATGGGGCTAATTGCATGGGAACACAGGCGGCTAGCAGGAAAAGAAAACCAGCTGCAGTGGCAGGTAAGCTATATGTTAGAGGACGTGACAGGTCCTCTTTTAAAACACCCTACCAGCTGGATTTCTTCATGGAGAATCAATACCTTCCGAGAGTAGCTTGAGAGGATATTGGAAGAACTCACTACACCATAAAGACACACACGTATCTGGGTATTAGATTGTTGGGTTTCCCTCCCAAAATATTGGGTTGTTATGTCAAAGTGTTGGCAATATACTTTGTAGACACTGTTTAAATGGGCAAATGGGTGCAGCGTGCTATGAAAAAAGACGCCTCCTGTGTCTCTGATTAACGTTGTACAAAGAGGAAAGCACGGAAAAATATTTCTCAGTAGATTTTTATTTTTAGCAAAATATATTTCATTCATAGAAAAAAGTAGTATCAAAAGAACATACTCTTGATCAAAAATGTATATAAAAAAGTGATATCACCCATTGTGCCATAGTCCGTTTAGAAGATCCAGTGATATTTCTTTGGTTTCCAGGACTAGTAGCAGAGACTTCACGTGGAGGATGTGGTCGGCATCTCACAACACCCGATGCAACGTTTCGGGGAAACGCCCCATTGACAAAGTTCATAACTTAGATGTTATCTATTATAGGTGGATCCTGCGTGTCAGAGATACGCAGGACCGTCAGGTCTGCGGGACGGACGGATTCAGGTCATAGCGAAAGCTACAGCTTCTCTACATAGAGAGTACAAAGAAGCTGTATCTAAAAAAGTAAAACAACGTTTTTAATAAAGACTAATTAAAAAGTTACACCAAACACACTGACTGACCTGTTTATTTAAAAAAAAAAAATGCCCCTCAAATGTGTCCATAGCCTATAAGCCTACGCCTTTACTTGGATACCATTCAAATACTTCTGGTGTATACATGAAGAAATGTTTTTTTTTGAGGGGGTGCATAGCAAGCAAAACATTCTGCAGTGAAGAGGGCAATGAAATGTTTTTGATCCTTTATGTAAGTTTTTTCAGGTATTCTTAGAAGATTTATTTGGTAAAGATTAAATAAAATATGACGACTCTATTCAATCATTGTTTGACTTATCTGACAGTGAATGCAAAGACAAAGGCGGCATTGTTATATTGACACAGTGAAGTGGCACGTATGAAAAGCGTAAGACATTGATTGATTGCATGTACAGAATGACTTCAGAATCACCAGTCTCACAGTGATGGTGCTAATAATAGCATTGTCTCTTCTGTAATTGTGTTCTTGACAGCTACTGTGCCGCCAATAAAGGAGAAAAGGTGGAATAGGCAAAAAATAATTCTCAGAGGGAGTTCAAGATAATACTAATATCCTATATGTAAAGCCCTATAACATCTGTCAGTTAAGGCTCCTTTCATACTACAGTTATAGTACGTTTAGCTCTCTTCCATAAAAAAAATGGAAACCTACTGAACGGAGACAAACGGAAAGCATCTGAAAGAAAAGAATTACTATTGAAATAAATGGTAATTCTAACGGAAGCGATGCTTTCCGTTTGGACTATCATTCATCCCTTCCTCCGACGGAATAAAGCTAAACGTACTATAACAGTAGTGTACACAGCCTATTGGTACATTCAAAACCGATAAAAACAAGGGGACATATACAAAAACAGAGAAAAAATGGCCATACTTACAAATGGACACAGCCAGGTCAGAAACGCTGATGAAGGAGAGTGAGCAGGTGCTTTAAATAATAATAGCCACTCCCACTAGTCTTGAGGGGAGTGGTGTGTGTGGTGCATGGGATGTGTAGTAAGAAATAAATGAATAGTGTGTGTGCAAGTGTAATACTATAAGTGAAATATAGTAATGAGTGAAGTGCCTCAATAGAAATAAATGGATAATGGGGTGCAAGTGTGTGTGAAACATGGAGGGATAGTGTGTACGTCATGAGGCACAATGTGTATAGCCAGGTAGAAGCCTATTTGTGATGCCTTGATAGTTCATAGAGCGGGCTACCCTGCTTGCTATGCCAAACAACAACACACCATGCTCTCCCAGCATCAAAGATCACTTATAGTATTACACTTGCACACACACTATTCATTTATTTCTTACTACACATCCCATGCACCACACACACCACTCCCCTCAAGACTAGTGGGAGTGGCTATTATTATTTAAAGCACCTGCTCACTCCTTCATCAGCGTTTCTGACCTGACTGTGTCCATTTGTAAGTATGGCCTTTTTCGGTGTTATTGGTACATTCAGAATAGATTTTGCCACCAGAACAAAATAGTAATTGTAATGTCCACTATATATAATTTAGTGGCAAGAATGTATTGATATCCAAGTATTGCTTGGTGCATTAACCCATGATAATATATGTAACCTACAAAAAAGGGTTCAATTAACACATTGAATATAGAGAGATGCAAACATTACTTTATTTAAATACATACAAACAGCTTAAAAAATGAGTCATACAGAGCATGAAAAGGCGTCCGTCTATGCAAGGAGCATATAAAACGAATTATATAGCAAGGGCATGAAAACTAGCAGATAATGTCATAAGATTATAAATATAACTGTAAGACCAGGGAAAGCGCTATGTATAGGGTAAACTACAAAGAATGAATCATAAAGTATGTTATACATAAGTTGCAAAAAAATTTGCCAAAGTAAAGAGATCCTTAACAGGTCAACTGAATAAATGCTGTAAATATGTCCAAACCTTCAGTATAATGAAGATAGAAACCTACCCATATTACTGATCCTGCAACAGAGAGGCGCCAGATCCGACGCACGTTTCGGCAGAAGGCCTTCGTTCGGCGGTGGCGTCTCTCCAGTGGGGGGCCTCTATTTAAAGGTGAGTCGGTCCAATCGGGTGTGGTAATCTATTCAGACATGTGATTTCCTGTAGCTAGCATCATGCGTCAGGTACGAAAATGGCCGCCGGCATACTTCCGGTCCGCGTCATCTGACGTTGCAGATCACGCCCATCCCAATCAAGACACAGACACCACAAGACACCCCGGCCACTCCCCCGCCTCCCTGTAACGTAAGCGCTCGGCACAACACACACTGATATATTACAAAGTTCAAAACACCCGACTGGCCAGATCGGAGGAAAGAAATCGCAGAAGGGAAGAAAAGGTCAAATGAAAAAAGCCTTTAAGACAATGATTATTTAACATAAAAGTATGGTAAGTATGATGTCAAACTAGGATAGAAATGAAATAGAATTACTTAGAGCCGATGCTTCCAACAAACAGTGAAACCAAAAATAATCATAAATGTGTGTTATTGATGTGAACTAACTAAAGTGATGAAAATCGAACAATGTGTGAAGGGGAAAAATATGCAAAGTGTAAAAATATGTAATACTATATATATATATATATATATATATATATATATATATATATATATATATATATATATATATATAATACGGCAATAGACATAATAATGAGTATTGGCCAGATGCTGGTAAAGAATATGAAAATTAATAGTGAATGAACAAATGAATATAAATAAAAAAGTGCAAAAAACCCGGCCACCTTGTTACCCAGTGGCCAAAGCCCAGCAACAGCAGCAAAAGGTAGGACTGCGTTCTAGAGATAGATCTATCGGATATTTATCCTGTGGATATGCCAAAAATGTCAGAGATGGGAATACCCCTTGAAGCTGTTTCAACTGACCCTCTGAATTAGAAGACTTAGGCTAAGTTCACGCTGGGCGTTTTTGTGGTGTTTTTAACATGCTTTTTCTGTTTTGGTAAATAAACTCCCATGTCTCACAATGGGAGTTGATCAACCAAAATAAAAAAACCGCATGTATAAAACGGAACAAAAAACGTACAGTGTGACCCCAGACAAAGGGGTGCAGCAGGAGGAGTGCCATACAATATCACTGAACTTCAGTTTGCGGGGCTGTACAGCACCCCTAATTACAATTCTTGCTCAGTTACCTTCAGCCCCATGGAAAACCGCAGATATCCCATTGAGATTTCACAACAATGTATGCAATATTATTAGTTCAGCTCTGCTACATCTGTACATAATGTTAAATGACATAATAAAGATAACACAACACCCCCCAAAGCCACAAAACCAGTCAGAATATTGTCTAGATCCCACCATCTATATTTTATCTGAACCCTCTTGACACTTGATTACAGTAAACTGTTTAACATGTCAATTGAAGAAGCCCTGGCATTCCCGCTCTTGATGGCGTTCCCTTCTCATTAGCATCACCAGCCCCGTAACCTGCTACCACATATGTTACACTATATGTTAAGAAAGAAAAGTAGATGCCAGATCGACCTATCATTACAGCTCTCCTATCTCCATGTATATTGCTTTGCAACATCACATCAATTAAATGTTGCTTTCGAGTAACTTAAACTTTGTCTTGCATGGAGAGGATGACATATTATCTGTGTGTATTGTGTTTCAGACAACAACACTAATCAAATCCACAGCTTCAGAAAGAAAAGGGAAGTATTGAATTACAGGGATAAAAAACCTGTATCTTTTACTAGGTGCTTGTGACATCTCATGTAGTCACACCTCAATATCAATTTATATTTCAAGCTGTATTACAAATTGAATGTTTGTATTTAAACTAAGTTTCAATAATATTTCAGATACTTATTTTTGTTAAAAGTAACAATTGTAAATAAAATGTATCTCCAGGATCCCACTTAGACCCTATTCACACGAGCGTGTCCCATATGACTGTCCGTGTTGCCTCCGTGTGGTTTCCATGTGTCATCATTTTTTCTCATCTGTTTTTCTCCTCTGCAAGCATTACCTGCTTTAACTTATTTTTTTATTTTCTGAATTTCTATAGTAATTGATGTGTGAAAATCAGACAGCATATGGATGTTGTCAATGTGCTGTCCGTTTTTTTTCACACCCCCATACACTATATGGCCTTATTTACACTAACGTGTTATACGTCCGTGATACGCACGTGATTTTCACACGCGTCGCACGGACCTATGTTAGTGAATGGGGCCGTTCAGACTGTCAGTGAATTTCACGCATTCATATTTAAAGAGGCTGTCACCAGATTTTTCAACCCCTATCTCCTATTGCAGCAGATCGGCGCTGCAATGTAGATAAGAGTAACGTATTTTTTTTTTAAAAACGAGCATTTTTGGCCAAGTTATGACTATTTTTATATTTATGCAAATTAGGCTTTCTAAAGTACAACTGGGCGTGTTTAACCCCTTAATGACCAGCCTATTTTAGACCTTAATGACCAAGCCATTTTTTACGTTTTTCCATCGTCGCATTCCAAGAGCTATAACTCTTTTATTTTTGCGTCGACATAGCTGTATAAGGTCTTGTTTTTTGCGGGACAAGTTGTACTTTTTAATAGCACCATTTTGGGGGACATATTATTTATTGATTAACTTTTATTAACTTTTTTTTGGGGGGGAATAGAAAAAAACCTGAAATTTCGCCACTCTTTTTCGCGTCTTAAATCAACGGCGTTTACCGTGTGATATAAATAACACCATAACTTTATTCAGCGGGTTGTTACGATTGCAACGATACCAAATTTGTATAGTTTTTGTATGTTTTACTACTTTTACACAGTAAAAACGCTTTTTTTTCAAAATTATTTGTTTTTGTGTCTCCATATTTGAAGAGCCGTAACGTTTTCATTTTTTCGCCGATGCGGTTGTATGAGGGCTTTTGTTTCGCGGGAAAACGTGTAGTTTTTATTGGTACCATTTTTAAGTAGATGCGACTTTTTGATCACTTTTTGTAACATTTTTTTAAAGTCAGGATTCACAAAAAACAGCAATTTTTCCATAGTTTTTTAATTTTTTTACGGCGTTCACCGTGCGGGTTAAATAATGTTATAGATTTATAGTCGGGGTCGTTACGGACGCGGCGATACCAAATATGTGTAACTTTTTTACTTTATTTTGGTTTTTTAATAGTAAAGCATTGTGTAAGGTGAAAAGCTGGGTTTTTCATTTTTTCATTAGTCGATGTAGCTACTTACCTGCAAACGCTGATGCTGCTGCAGAATCACCTGGGGAAGTGACGTCACAGCGTGATCTCTCGAGAACACGCTGTGTGTCTGTGCACTGCCAGAAGCTGGGTGTTAACGAAGAGAAGTGGATGATGCTGATTCGGCAGCATCATACACTCCCATTCACAACGCCCAGCTAGTAACAGAAGTAAAAACGCCCAGATGTAACACACACAATACACGCCCAGTTGTACTTAACTTTAAACACGCCCAGATGTACGCACATAATACACGCCCAGTTGTACTTTTACTTTAAACATACCCAGTTGTACTTTAGAAAGCCTCATTTGCATAAATATAAAACACGTTACTCTTATCTACATTGCAGCGCCGATCTGCTGCAATAGGAGATAGGGGTTGCAAAATCTGGTGACAGAGCCTCTTTAATGTACATACATCTTTGTAAAATTATCTGGATTTGGTGCACATCTGGTAAATTTAATTTAAAATTACAAAAACTGTAATCACATAAAGATACTTTTTATACATGCGCCCCAAAATCGGTTGCAATATTTGTGCATTGTGCTCTGTCCTAAAACTGCCCAACAAGCCCCCCATTCACCGCTCTGGAGGGAACGGTTCTGAGAGCTGGTACAAAACCATTTATTCTAATTTAATGTACTCACAAAAATCCCATAAGCCACACTTCAAAACATGAGTTTTCCATATGCTAGCATAGAACTCAACCCAGGGTTTTACCTTCTACATCTTCTTCCAGGGCTACGTAAATGATGCATTCAGCTCTGCTATATCTGTAAATTCTAGTGGTGACCCATAATCATGGGCTAGTGTGACTAATGTGAGGTTTGCTGAACAACTCAAGAAGAGCTATTGCCAGAGCAGACTAAAAAATTATATATTTAGTGTCTCATGGAGTGATACCATTGATGTTGTCACATGATGTACGGCAGTGTATATTTTATTTAGGCAATGTAAAACTGTATAGTTGATTCTGATGCAGCTCTTTTTTTGTTTCTACGTAATTTCTGCGAGATATTCCCAAGGCAGATTTCAAGCAAACTGTATGAGTGTGGTGTTTTTGCAAGCAACATAAGCATGATCCTCTAAATTTACGTGCACATGTTGCAGATTTGTTGCAAAAATGTCTTAACCATGGCCACATTTACCTATGGGCACAGTAAGTCCATGCCTGTAGGCGCCTCTGGTGGAAGGACGCCTGCTGAAAACAATATTTACGTAGGAATACATTAATCTGTGTATTCATATATAAAATATCTGTATATGGTAATATAAAGTCCTGTGTGAATGAAAGGACAACATCCAAGGAAGGATAAAGGGAAGACTGGAGAGGGTGCTAGATGTAGTGAAAAATGCACTACAATGTTCTGCTTTATAATCTTCCACTTTATAATATTCTGCTTTATAATGTTCTGCTTTATAATATTCTGCTTTATAATGTTCTGCTTTATAATGTTCTGCTTTATAATCTTCCACTTTATAATATTCTGCTTTATAATGTTCTGCTTTATAATGTTCCGCTTTATAATGTTCCGCTTTATTTTCTTAGAATAAACAAATGTTTTAAAGCCATACATGACTGATGGTGTGGCCTACTTGATGGGCGGAGTCTAATACAATCTGTGCCTACCGGCGCCTGTGTTATAAATCCGGTCCTGCCAACGACACATATCAAGGTTCCAGAAATGTCCCAGCTATGAGAAGAAGTAACACAGAAGTGCCACGGGCTGCTTTTTTTTTTTTAGCGACTGATTGGGGTCTCAGTACCCAGATCCCCTTCAAGTATAAATTTAGTCTGGAGCCACTTTGCAGAATATATCACTGTATTGCTTGTAACTATTTCTAATATGTTTTATGTGAATTGTTCCACTAGCCGTGGGAGGGATCCATATTCACTACAAGAAAATGTAATTCCCGCTGCTTCCCTGCCTGCCTGTCAGCAGCGTTATGACAGTCTTCCTTCTAAATACTATTTAGACAGATTCTGGTAGAGACTCTGGTGAATCTACAATATCTTGACAGCCGCGCAGTCGTTTCTGATTGATCTTGTAGCTAAGAGAAGAAATTCCAATGATTATATTGTATTACATAGTTACATAGTTACATAGTTCGTACGGTTAAAAAAAGACACATGTCCATCAAGTTCAACCAAGGGATGGGAAAGGGAAGGGAAACATTTCTACACATTGACATAGGAGCTGATATTTTTCTGTTCTAGGAAATTATCTAAGCCTTTTTTAAAGCCATCTCCTGTCCCTGCTGTGACGGCTCCTGCGGTGACTATTCCATAGATTCACAGTTCTCACAGTAAAGAAGGCTTGTCATCTCTGGAGATAGAACCTTTTTTTCTCCAGACGGAGGGAGTGCCCCCTTGTTTTTTGAGGGGGTTTTACATGAAACAGGATTTCACCATATTTTTGTATATGCCATTAATATATTTATATAAGTTAATCATGTCCTTAGTTGTTTCTTTTCAAGGCTAAATAGGTTTAGTTCTTTTAATCTTTCCTCATAACTTAGATTCTCCATGCCCCTAAGGGCATGACCACACATGGCGGAATTCCTCCGCAACTGTCCGCATCAATGCCGCACAGAATCTGCGTTGCAGATTCTGCAGCGGATCTGCACAAAATGTGCAGAAAATTGATGCGGACTGGCCGCTGCGGACTGCAGGAAAAGTGCTTCTCTTCTCCCTATTCAGTGCAGGATAGAGAGAAGGGACAGCACTTTCCCTAGTGAAAGTCAAAGAAATTCATACTTACCGCCCGTTGTCTTGGTGACGCGTCCCTCTTTCGGCATCCGGCCCGACCTCCCTGGATGACGCTCCAGTCCATGTGACCGCTGCAGCCTGTGCTTGGCCTGTGATTGGCTGCAGCCGTCACTTACACTGAAACGTCATCCTGGGAGGCCGGACTGGAGACAGACGCAGGGAGTTCTCGGTAAGTATGAACTTATATTTTTTTTTACAGATACATGTATATTGAGATCGGTAGTCACTGTCCCGGGTGCAGAAACAGTTACTGCCGATCGCGTAACTCTTTCAGCACCCTGGACAGTGACTATTTACAGACGTCTCCTAGCAACGCTCCCGTCATTACGGGAGCCCCATTGACTTCCTCAGTCTGGCTGTAGACCTAGAAATACATAGGTCCAGCCAGAATGAAGAAATGTCATGGTAGTAAAAACAATACGCTCCGCAGCACACATAAGATCTGCGGACTTCATTGCGGAATTTTGACTCTCCATTGAAGTCAATGGAGAAATTCCGCCATGAGTCCGCAACCAGTCCGCCACTGCTCCGCAACAGACAGAGCATGCTGCGGACACCAAATTCCGCTCCGCAGCCTATGCTCCGCAGCGGAATTGTACGCATCGTGTAAACGAACACTGCTAAATTAAAGTGAAAGTCAATGGAGAAACGGCTCCGCTGCGGATTAACGCTGCGGAGTGTCCGCAGCGGAATTTAAGTGAAATTCCGCTATGTGTGAACCCGCCCTAATTAGCTTCGTTGCTCTTCTTTGTATTGTTTCCAACTCCAGGACATCCTTTCTATGAACTGGAGCCCAGAACTGAACTGCATATTCTAGATGAGGCCGCACTAATGCTTTGTAAAGTGGTAATATTACATCCCTGTCCCGCGAGTCCATGACTCTTTTAATACACGACAAAATCTTGTTGGCCTTAGAAGCAGCTGATTGACATTGCACGCTGTTATTTAGTTTATGATTTACAAGTACACCCAGATCCTTCTAAACAAGTGACTCACCCAGTGTCGCTCCCCCTAGGACATATGATGCTTGCAAGTTGTGGGTACCCAGATGCATAACTTTACATTAAACTTAATTTGCCAATTGGACGCCCAAACACTTAGTGTGTCCAAATCGGCTTGTAATTTACGAACATCTTCCATAGACTGAACTATACTACATAGCTTGGTGTCATCTGCAAAAATAAAAATAGTGCTATTAATCCCATCCTCTATATCATTAATAAATAAGTTGAATAATAGTGGTCCCAGCACTGAACCCTGGGGACCACTTATAACCGGGGACCATTCAGAGTAGGAATCATCGACCACAACTCTCTGGATACGGTCCTGGAGCCAATTCTCAATCCAATTATAAACTATACTTTCTAAACCTATAGTCCTTAATTTATACATTAGACATCTATGAGGGACAGTGTCTAATGGGAATTGGTATTTAAAAAGTAGGTCCCTTTATTCAGAAGAGCGTTGTAAAAATCGTCAGTGTTTGTTAAGGGAAAAACTGTCAATTTTACCTCAGAGTTGAATTAGTATTATATCATAGTGAATCCCATGTGTCAGTTTTTAACGTCCGTGTAGCATCAGTGATAATCAGTTTTTCACATCAGTGGAATAAAAACTGCTTTTTTTCAGCCTCTCCCACCAATCCATCAGTGAAAAACGGACCTCACTCAGATGGCGTCAGCGTGCGGGACCATTTTTTCACTGCCGCATTGACTTGAATGGATGAACAAACTAGTTAATGCTCCAATTTTCTCTGCACGGCCCGGTGATCTGTGTTGAAAATCAGACGTGTGAATGAGCCCATTGACTTAAATGGGTCAGTGTATTATCACTTATACACTCGGACAGCGCCTGGATGTGAACATCGCTTGTCTGAATAGGCCCAAGAGCTGGGTTATAGATATTGTACCTTTTGCTTTTATGGGTGCGCTCACATGGGGTCCTACTTGCATTGTATTTCCGCAACGTAAACATACATTGTGGAAAACTGTACAATGTATGCCTATGGGTAAAACATCCTGCAACGCAAGGTGTAGAGGAATCTAGAGAAGCGCAGCTTTAATTGATGATAGGTCTAATTAGAAACGCGCAGAACAAGAGTGTTTCAAAATAATGTGGTATATGGTAAATGGAAATGAATGAGTGGAGCTAAATCCTCAATCTAACCAACAATAACAGAGGTTATTGCAGCCGCTGGCACTTCTTATATTGCTCTGGATTTCTCTTCGTTTCTGCCAGTCCAACTGCTTTTAATTATTCATGAAGGTCTTTCAGATACGAGGAGGAGCTCAGTTACTTAACACCCTGCGACGTACCAGTAGGTGATATCTTGTCTTATAGGATATACACACTGGTCTAAACAATGAGAACGAATGTAAATGCAAACCTGTCACTAAATCATCTCATTCATTTCAGTCACAAGGTTGTGGGTATATTTTTATTTTTCTTAGTTTGATTTGACTATTTACTCTTTTATATAGGTACATTGTACATCAGGTCACAGAGCTCCAACGTGACTCTTTATATTCTTAGAATTTACAGCAGGAGAACATTATTCCTAAGGCTGGGTTCACACGACCTATTTTCAGGCGTAAACGAGGCATATTATGCCTCGATTTACGCCTAAAAATAGGGCTACAATACGTCGGCAAACATCTGCCCATTCATTTGAATGGGTTTGCCGACGTATTGTGCAGACGACGCGTAAATTTACTGCCTCGGCAAAGAAGTGCAGGACACTTCTTTGCAACGTAATTTGAGCCGTTCTTCATTAAACTCAATGAAGAGCAGCTCAAGATTTACGAGCGTCACAGACGCCTCGCCTAATACGAGGAGGAGCTTTTACGGCTGAAACGAGGCAGCTGTTTTCTCCTGAAAACAGTCTGTCATTTCAGCCGTAAAAGCCTCTCATCGTGTGCACATACCCTTATAATACACACCTTACCTTTTGCATTAAGGGTATGTGCACACGATAGCAGGCTTTTACGTCTGAAAAGACAGACTGTTTTCAGGAGAAAACAGCTGCCTCGTTTCAGACGTAAATGCTCCTCCTCGAATTTTGCGAGGCTTCTCTGACAGCCGTAAATTTTGAGCTGCTCTTCATTGAGTTCAATGAAGAACGGCTCAAATTACGTCTGAAAGAAGTGTCCTGCACTTCTTTTGACAAGGCTGTTTTTTACGCGTCGTCGTTTGACAGCTGTCAAACGACGACGCGTAAATGACAGGTTGTCTGCACAGCACGTCGGCAAACCCATTCAAATGAATGGGCAGATGTTTGGCGACGTATTGTAGCCCTATTTTCAGACGTAAAACGAGGCATAAAACGCCTCGTTTACGTCTGAAAATAGGTTGTGTGAACCCAGCCTAACTCTTTCTTCCTGTCGACTATTAATTGATATGAAATACCCCCATCCTTTTCATAAAGAAGATCTGCAGCAGCTGTATTTTATGTTCTGCGGCAGCAGAAGTACAGAACTGTATAATATACACTGCATCTGCTGCAGAACTTCATCTTAAGGATACGGCAACACTGTGACTTTGGCCGCAACACAGGTCACACTGCCAAAATTGCAGTTTTACGCTGCCTGCATCGCAGTGTTGCACTGGCCACATCGCAGTAATGAAAGTGAATGTGGCTGCGTTGCGGCCCACAGTTTGCCAAGACCACAAACACAACAGTCACAAATTTGGATTCCTTGCAAAATTTCTATAACCTTGTTATGCAGCCAGTGTGACGTAGTGATCAATGGGCATGCGACCTGTGCCAAAGTCACCATGTATCCCTAGCCTTGAGAGTGGCCATAAATGTCAATAAATCAGTGGTTGCCTCAGGAGAAGGAACATCCTGCAAAAGGAGGAGATAAGTGGAACACAGAAATATATATCTATAATATATATATATATATATATATATATATATATATATATATATATATATATATATATATATATATATTAGATATTTAGATTCTTCCAGCAAACAGCATCTTTTGAGGATCATGGCAATTTGGTGTATCTGCACCATGTCACCAAGGAGCAATATAAAAGGACAAGCAGTGTGTGAGCGCCCTCTTGTGGAAGCTTGGCAGATGCACAACATTCCATTAGTTGCTGCAACAGGCAATGCAGTAGCTCACAAGTATTCAATGTAATGATTTCCGGCAGAACTACAGACGGTCATTATATAAAACATTGAAAGGTGTATCATTACGTATATTCATTTGATATTTGCTAAAAAATAAATAAAAAAGATCCCTGAATTGCGCAGAAAATGTAAAACACCAAGGTTATATTCACATCCGAGTCGTGGCTTCCGATCATAACAAAGCTCTGTGTTTGGTTCTATTTGCATGGTGCGGTCAAAACGCAGTTTATTACCCGATTACCATGAAACCTTGGTAATAAATTGCATTTTGACCGCACCGCATGAATATAACCTTAACCTTTTCAGGACCAGACTAATTTTCGTTTTTGTGCTTTTGTTATTTCCTCCCCGCCTTCAAAAGGTCATAACTCTTTTACGATTTCGTTGATACCACCATATAATTTTTACTGGACAAGTTGTACTTTCTAATGGCGCTATGTAATATTATGTGTGATGTACTGGGAAGCTGGAAAAAAATTCAGAATAGGATGGATTTGGAACAAAACAGCAGTTCATCATTTTCTTGTAGGTTTAGTTTTTACAGTGTTCACTGTACGGAGAAACACATTATCTTTATTCTGCGGGTCAGAACGATCACGGTGATACCAAATTTATATAGTTTTTGTTATGTTTTGGTATCCCTATAACTTTTTTTTATATTTCTGTGTACAGAGCTGTGTAAGACGTCTTTTTGTACGTGGAAAGATGTAGTTTTTATTAATACCATCTTGGGGAATCTCTGGCATTTCGATCACTTTTTTTTCATTTTTTTGTTGGGTTGAAGTGGCAAAAAAACAGCGATTCAGCAATTTTTACCTTTTTTACCGCTACGAGGTTCACCGTATTGGATAAATATTTTAATGTTTTTATAGTTCAGGCTTTTTCGGACATGGGGATACCTAATGTGTTTATGTTTATTATCGTTCATTTATTTTTATATGTGATTTAGGGAAAGGGAGGTGATTTGAATATTTATATTTGTTTTATATTTTTTATAAACTTTTTTACATTTTTTTTAACTTTTATTAAGCCCTGCTAGGAGGCTTGAACCTGCGATCATTAGATCGCTTAGGCCATAGACCGCAATATCACAATGTGTAGTCTATGACAAAATCAGTGCATTGCTATTGAGACCTGCCACAGTCAGGTCTCTATAGCAATCTTCCTATAGCAGTATTCCTATATTAAGTCCATTAAAGTAGAAAAATGGCTTAAACTCCACAAAAACTTTATATGAAACCAACTCGAAAATACATTGGAGCATGGAAACCATGAATTAAAATATAATATATTTTACTAAACAAAGAAGAAACAATGAAAAACATACAAAGAGTTAAAAAAGATGTGATCAGCAGTGATACAAACAACGCTCATATATGTCAAATCGATGAATTTACATGGGTGTATCATGCATGTGAGTATATACGCACTTAAATCGCAAATATATAAAAAATTCAGAAATAAAGATGTTATATGTGTGAATATTGAGACAAAGCATCAATAGCAATGCCCAAATAGTAACATCAGTAACTACATAGTACTTCACATACTGATATTATTATAGTACGTCAGTAGCAGCCAATAGTTAATAGCAACAGTATCTGTCATGCAAACCGACAGCAAGCAGTTTTCTTTACATGAAGAAAAATATATTTATACAGTAATACTATAGTGACCAAAAGTAATATTTCTCATGAAAACAAAAAGCAAGCAGTTTAAATTACATGACCCAATGTATGCAGTAATGTAGAAGTGACTAGCGTGTTTGACTATAGCAGGGCTAGGAGTGTTCACAAGGCTCCCAGCTGCTAGAGGAATACAGTGGCTCCCGCAAACTCGCTGCGTGGGAGCCGGTAAACGGCCGCGAAGTGAAAGGGGCAGTAAAAAAATCCTCACATCTGATACCGGCATCTGAGGGTTTAAATGCTTGCGATCAGAAATTTTTCTGATCGCAATCATTGCAGCTGGGTCCTTTGTGTGTAACACAGCGAAGACCTGGCGGCTATGGCGCCCGCTCTGCTTTTGAGCAGGCGCCATATTTATATACCCTTTCCTGACGTAAATCTACAGATTAGCAACGGGAAAGGGTTAAACTGTGTGACTGAAAAAAACATTAAGGCTGTGCAGTATACAGAGGCTGATGACCTAAGGCTCAGTAGCGGATTAAGTTGGATCAACGCAGGGCCGCCATCAGGGGGGTATTAGGGGTAGTGGTGTGAGGGGCCCGGCCAAACCTAATTGAAAGGGGGGCCCGGCAACTGCCTCGACATTCTTTTGGTAGGAAAAAACGGGCCCCTGCAATGGGGCCCGTTTTTTACACCAAAAGAATGTCGAGAGCTGCTGCTGCTGCTGCGGGCCCCCTCCCCTCGTCATGGGGGGCCGTCAAACCGTCCGCCCGCGCGCGCGCACCCGATCGCGCGCACAATGAAACTCCCGCGCGTGCGCACTCGCGAGCGCGCATCCACGAACGGCCGCACTGGAGACCGCCCACGCGCGCACCCGCGATCGGCCGCGCGCGCACCCGCGAACGAAGCGCGCGCACCCGCGACCGGCCGCGCGCGCAGCCGCGGACACACATGGACAAAACTTACCTGGAGCCTGGCTGGAGGTGAAGGACTGGACGTCTGGACCGAAGACCTCCCCTGGAAGACATCGCCGGAAGAGGACTGGAGTGGGAGCAGCTCTTCTGACACAGTGAGTAAATTATCTCAAAGTGTTGTTTATGTATGGCCCTGTTCACACAGTATTTTGCAGGCAAAAAAAAATCTGCCTCAAAATTCCTTAATGAATTTTGAGGCAGATTTTGACCTGCCCACACTATCTTGCCGCGTTTTTTGCTGCGTTTTTTGCTCGCGGCGATTGAGGACAGCAGACAAAAAACGCAGCGAAAAATGCATTTTCTGCCTCCCATTGATTTCGATGGGAGGTCAGAGGCGGAACCGCGGCAAGAAAGGACGCGCTGCTTTTTCTTTTTTCCGCGACTGGCTCCCATTGATTTCAGATTAAATCAATGGGAGGCGGTTTTGGAAGTTTTTTGGTGCTGATTCTGACGCAGTGTCCGAGTCAATATCAAGGCCCAAAACTCTGTGAACTGGGCCTTATTGTTAGGGCTTATTCAGACGAACGTGTAATACATCCGTGCAACGTGTGTGATTTTCACGCGCCTCGCACGGACCTATGTTACTCTATGGTGCCGTGCGGACTGTCAGTGATTTTCACGCAGCGTGTGTCCGTGTGTCCGCTGCGTAAAACTCACGACATGTCCTATATTGGTGCATTGTTCGCGCATCACGCACCCATTGAAGTCAATGGGTGCGTGAAAATCACGCCCAGCACTTCCGCAGCCGTATAAACTATGAATGAAATTAGAAAAGCACCACGTGCTACAAACATACAAACAGAGTGTCATAATGATGGCGGCTGCGCGAAAATCACGCAGCCGCGCATCATACGCTGCTGACACACGGAGCTGTTATGGACCTTTTGCATGCGCAAAACGCCACGTTTTTTGCGCGTGCAAAAAGCACACGCTCGTGTAAATCCGGCCTTAGGGTAGGAACACACTAGGCATGAACGCTGCGGATTTTATGCAACACATTTTATTGTGGAAAATCCGCAGCGTATCACAGTCGCAGCAGAGTGGATGAGATATGAACAAATCTCATCCACACGCTGCAAAAATAATGGACCTGCAGTGTGGCTTTTTGGCTTTTTAAGTCGCATGTCAATGTATTCTGTGGGATCGCTGCTCCTCTGTTGCGGAAATGCTGCGGTTCTGCCGCAAAAATCACACAAGAGAAGAAAAAAAAGGTACTTTTTAAAATTGATAAAGTTTAGACTTGCCCCGGCCGTAGTCCTGGTGACGCGATCCTATATTCTTAGCGCAGCCCGGCCTCCTGTCATGACGTTTCATCCCATGTGACTGATGCAGCGGTCACATGGTCTACAGCGTCATCCCAGGAGGCGGGGCTACGTTCAGAAGAGAGAGATGCGTCACCAGGACTACGGCCCTGGCAAGTCTAAACTTTTTTTCCCTGCAGGATTCCCGCAGCGGACAAGCCTCACGAAACCTGCGCCGCTATTTGGTGCGGTTTTGCTGGCAGAATTCCCTGCGGCCTCCGGGGCGGATAAGCTGTGTAGTTTTACTCAGCATATCCGCCTAGTGTGTCCCTTATGATGTCGCTCCTGGAGCTGCTGCCGGTCTCTAAATAGGCAGTTGGTCCAGTAGAATTTGGAATTATTTTTTTTTGTGAACCAGCTTAAAAAAATACAAAACTTTTGTGTTAGGGCCTGTTCACATCACTGTTCGCTTCCGCTCCGGGGTTCCTTCTGAGGTTTCTGTCGGGTGAACCCCGCAACGGAAAGTGAAAGTGATAACATGATAGCACAGCTTCCGTTTCCATCACCATTAGCGCAGTCGACTGCGCTATTCCGTCCGAAAACCAGCCGGAATGGTGACGAACCACCGCTCCGGGGTTCCGTCTGAGGTTTCTGTCGGGTGAACCCCGCAACGGAAAGTGAAAGTGACAGCACAGCTTCCGTTTCAGTCACTATTGATCTCAATGGTGACGGAAACATCGCTAATGGTTTCCGTTCGTCACCATTCCGGCTGGTTTTCGGACGGAATTAATAGCGCAGTCGACTGCGCTAATGGTGATGGAAACGGAAGCTGTGCTATCACTTTCACTTTCCGTTGCGGGGTTCACCCGACAGAAACCTCAGAAGGAACCCCGGAGCGGAAGCGAACAGTGATGTGAACAGGCCCTAACACAAAAGTTTTGTATTTTTTTAAGCTGGTTCACAAAAAAAAATAATTCCAAATTCTACTGGACCAACTGCCTATTTAGAGACCGGCAGCAGCTCCAGGAGCGACATCATAAGGGACACACTAGGTGGATATGCTGAGTAAAACTACACAGCTTATCCCGGGAGCCGCAGGGAATTCTGCCAGCAAAACCGCACCAAATAGCGGCGCAGGTTTCGTGAGGCTTGTCCGCTGCGGGAATCCGCAGTTTAGACTTACCCCGGCCGTAGTTTAAGTGACGCATCGCTCTCTTCTGAACGTAGCCCCGCCTCCTGGGATGACGCTGTAGACCATGTGACCGCTGCAGCAGTCACATGGGATGAAAAGTCATGACAGGAGGCGGGGCTGCGCTAAGAATAGAGGATCGCGTCACCAGGACTACGGCCGGGGCAAGTCTAAACTTTTTTATAAATTTTAAAAAGTGCCTTTTTTTTTTTTTTCTCATTTGTGATTTTTGCGGCAGAACCGCAGCATTTCTGCAACAGAGGAGCAGCGATTCCACAGAATACATTGACATGCGACTTAAAAAGCCAAAAAGTCACACTGCAGGTCCATTATTTTTGCAGCGTGTGGATGACATTTGTTCATATCTGACCCCCTCTGCTGCGACTGTGATACGCTGCGGATTTTCCACAATAAAATGTGTTGCATAAAATCCGCAGTGTTCATGCCTAGTGTGTTCCTACCCTAAGGCCGGATTTACACAAGCGTGTGCTTTTTGCGAGCGCAAAAACGTGGCGTTTTGCGCTTGCAAAAGGTCCATAACAGCTCCGTGTGTCAGCAGCGTATGATGCGTGGCTGCGTGATTTTCGCGCAGCCGCCATCATTATGACACTCTGTTTGTAGCACGTGGTGCTTTTCTGTTTTCATTCATAGTTTATACTGCTGCGGGAGTGCTGGGCGTGATTTTCACACACCTATTGACTTCAATGGGTGCGTGATGCGCGAACAATGCACAAATATCGGACATGTCGTGAGTTTTACGCAGCGGACTCGCGCTGCGTGAAAATCACTGACAGTCTGCACGGCACCATAGAGTAACATAGGTCCGTGCAAGGCGCGTGAAAATCACACACGTTTCACGGACGTATTACACGTTCGTCTGAATAAGCCCTAACAATAAGGCCCAGTTCACAGAGTTTTTGGGCCTTGATATTGACTCGGACACTGCGTCAGAATCAGCACCAAAAAACTTCCAAAACCGCCTCCCATTGATTTAATCTGAAATCAATGGGAGCCAGTCGCGGAAAAAAGAAAAAGCAGCACGTCCTTTCTTGCCGCGGTTCTGCCTCTGACCTCCCCTCGAAATCAATGGGAGGCAGAAAATGCATTTTTCGCTGCGTTTTCTGTCTGCTGTCCTCAATCGCCGCAGGCAAAAAACGCGGCAAGATAGTGTGGGCAGGTCAAAATCTGCCTCAAAATTCGGTGCGTGGTTACAGGCGGTCGCCGGTGCGCATGCGCGGGAGTTTGCGGGTGCGCGTGATCGGTCGCACGGGCGGCGGTGTTTGACGGCCCCCATGCTACCCAGGGCCGCCATCAGGGGGGGTATTAGGGGTACTGATGTGAGAGGCCCGGCCAAACCTAATTGAAAGGGGGGCCCGCAGCTCATGACATTCTTTTGGTGAAAAAAACGGGCCCCATTGCAGGGGCCTGGTTTTTTTCTACCAAAGGCAAGTCGCGGCAGTTTGCCGGGCCCCCCTTTCAATTAGGTTTGGCCGGGCCTCTCACATCAGTACCCATAATACCCCCCCTGATGGCGACCCTGGGTACCATGATATAGTACTGGACGGAGTACCGTTAACAGGCGGTGCCACGGTAGGGGGGCCCAGAAAATGTAGCTGTAGGGGGCCCTGAAATTCCTGATGGCGGCCCTGGATCAACGGCAGAAGCCCCTAATGAAACCTCGAACGCCCATGTGAACTGAGCCTTAGGCTTGCATGCAGTTGCTCAACTGTGGAAACTCTTTTTATGAATCTCCCAACTCACAGATCTTGCGCAGATGTCATCTCAAGAGGCAGCTTGGAACTCTGTAGTGAGTGATGTAACAGAGAATAGGCGATTCTTATCCGGCATACATTTTAGCACCCTGCTCTGTGAGTTTGTGTGGTCTACCGCCTCGTGGTTGAGCTTGTGTTTCACCTAGAACCTCCCAATTCACAATAGCACTTACAGTTTAGTTGACAGGGGCATATTTAGCAGATCAGAAAGTTCCTGAACTGACTTGTTGCATCCTATGCCAGTGTCATGTTTAAAGTCACTGAGCTCTTCAGTACAACCCTTACTACTACCAATGTTTATGGAGATTGTATGGCTGTGTGCTTGATTTTATGCACCTATTTTCATTGGGTGTAGATGTAACGCCTGAACTCAATAATTAAGAGGGGTGTCCACATACTTCCGGCCATATCGTGTGTGTGTCCTAGTTTCGCCAGTCTGACGTATACACTAAGGATCGTTTAATGCATTCTGCAAGTCAGGCTGATATGCTTTTATTCAAGATTCATCTAGTACATTTTTAAAATGAATGCAGGGTATCTAACTGGTTAATCGGTTTCCACCCTTTCTTATTTTGTTTTTCTCCCATTGCAAATTCCTTTAAGCAGCTTCTGATAGGATCCAAGGATCAGCAGTTTTTCCTTGCGTGCCAACTAGGAGGAAGTTTGGATGACAGCACCATCCATAGAACTGGATAAAGGAGAGCGTGCGCTTCTGTTGGGGAGGCCAAAGCTGAGAGAGGGCAGTGGAAAAAAGAGGCCTGACTGCACTGGACAGTACCCTGAAACAGAATCCGCATGGCTACTGAAAAGTAACTAGTAACGAGTGGCTTTGATTACTTCATATTTTCTATCATTTCATGCAGATCCAAGACAAACCATATTGCTTAGAGCTGGGACACAGGACTCAGTATTTTCTCGTTTGTTCATGAACTTAGATGTGATCGATAACAGTTGGACCAGCGCTCACCGAAGCCGTCAGTCCTGCAAACCTAACGGATTCTGCTAAAATGGCAAGATACAGATTCTGTGTATAGACAGTCTGATGCTCTGGGAAACCTTGGGTCCTGGCGTTCATGTGGATATTACTTTGACACGTACCACCTACCTAAACACTATTACAGACCAAGTACATCCTTTCATGACACTGGTATTCCCTAATGGCAGTGGCCTCTTTCAGTTGGATAATGTACCCTGACACACTGCAAAAAAAATTTAGGAATAGTTGGAGGAACATGACAAAAAATTTAAGATGATGACTTGTTCTCTAAATTCCTCAGATCTCAATCCGATCGAGCATTAATAGGATGTGCAGGAAAAAAAAGCCCTATCCATGGGGGCCCCACCACACAACTTCCAGGAAGAGGTTTTGTGGAGTCCACACCTCGACAGGTCAGAACTGATATGGTGCCACGAGGGAGCCCTACACAATATTAGGCAGGTGGTTTTAATGTTATGGCTGAACAGCATATATAAAATAATAAAAGAAAGCAGTACTATATGTTCTGTCGGGTCCAAGCCCTGCAACTATTTTAGGATGCAATTAAGTCGCATACGATTTAGGATTGATGGCATCTAAAAAGACTCGCCATGACAAAAATCACTGACATGTCGCAAATGAGTTGCAAACGACTTACGTTAAACTATATCCTGAAAAATTCACATGCGATTTGTGATCTGTGACCAAAACTGCAGCAGATGTGGATTTTTTGTGACTGGTGTGTTAAGGCCATATCACATCGCATTTAGTAAAGTGACCAAATTGCGGTCTTTGTCTCATCTGTCCAAACTAGCCCTGTAGCCCTAGCATAATAGGTAAATAAGTATTAGGGTATGTGCACACACAAAATCAAAAACGTCTGAAAATACGGAGTTGTTTTCAAGGGAAAACAGCTCCTGATTTTCAGCCGTTTTTTTTAGCAACTCGCGTCTTTCACAGAGTTTTTTGCAGCCATTTTTGGAGCTGTTTTTCTATAGAGTCAATGAAAAACGGCTCCAAAAACGGCTCAAGAAGTGACATGCACTACTTTTTTGCAGGCGTTTTTTTACACGGACGTTTTTCTAAACGGCCGCGTAAAAAACGGCCTGTTCGAACAGAACGCCGTTTTTCCCATTGAAATCAATTTGGAGGCGTTCTGCTTCCGATTTCTCGGCCGTTTACGGCTTCTCCAGGAGCGGAATACCCGGCCAGAGCGGGATCCGGCCGTCGGGGATTCCGCTCCTACAGGGAGCTACAGTGGGGCTATCTATGGAGGGGTTGCTATCTACAGGCAGGGGGTGCTATCTACTGGGGGGTTCTATCTACATATCTACATATCTACATAGGGGGTGCTATCTACAGGGGGTGTCAGAGGGAGCCCCTAACGCCACTGTCCATATAAGGACAGTGACATCAAGGGCTTTCTCTGGCCGGAGACTCCATAGTTGAGAGACCTGAGTTCACTGTCCATATATGGACAGTGCTGTCAGGGGCTTCCCCGGGCTCAGTGCTCAAAGTAGCGCTGTGTGCGGGGAGTCCTTGGCCAGGATAAGTTTTTACGGGCTGTTACAAGTATCGATTTCTGAAAAACGGCCGGTAAATATTGATATGACCTATTTTTTGACAGCTGGTATTCACGGGCTGAATCGTCCGTCACATGGCCGTTTTTCACTGTCGTGTGATAAAGGCCTGAGGGTGTGTGCTAAATTGTTGCCTTTCTTGGTGCAACCAAGGCAAAAAGTATTTTACTGTAACTGTGCCAGTTTTTGCAGCAGTTTTGTGAAATCATTACGGTTTTTTCCTCCTCTATGCTAAAATTGTTGCAATAAAATTGCCAGCTGTGAATGAACCCTAAGAGGTTCCTGAAAACTCTCTCCCTATTGTGTCATATTTACTATTGGTGCGGGACCAGAATTCTAGCCTAAGGGCCTGTTTACACGGCCAATTATCGGGTAAACGACCTTTCATGTGAATGCTCGTCCCTGATCATTGTTCCTGAGGGCAAAGATCAGCCGATGAATGAGCACATTTTAATATGTGCACCCGCCGTGGAATCCCTGGATGGAAGCGAGGATAATGATAATTTACAGCAATCCCAAAACATTCTGTAAAAGCAACAGAACAGAATAATGTAGAGAAAAATGTGGACTGGTTCGGTCCTTGCATCCTTTTTTTTTTTTTACCAGAAAAAATAAAAAATGACTTTTGTGGAACAAGGACTAACTCATTCTTTGAAAGAAGGCATTTACCAACATTTTATAGCACTTCCGAAATCTTTTGCATGATTTTTATTGCTATGGCATTACTTAGAAAGTCTCTCACAGTCTACACTAGATGGCACTCTAACTCCTAATAATGAAATCTTTTATTCTTTAGTTTTGTCTGTTGATGTGGTAAGTGAAATAATTCACTGTTATTAAATGTTATCTCTAGGATTATTACCTGGCACATGACCATCACTCTAATGTCAGGCATACAGGAAGGTTCAGTATAGTTTACAACTGAAGTACCTATCACACCCACCAATAAACTAGTGATAGTGATAGTGGTGCATTTTTGTACCAGCTCTCAGAACCGTTCCCTCCAGAGCGAAGGATCGGGGGCTTGTTGGGCAGTTTTAGGACAGAGCACAATGCGCAGACATTGCAACCGATTTTGGGACACATGTATAAAAAGCGTCTTTATGCCATGACAGTTTTTGTCCTTTTATATAAAATTTAGCAGATGTGCACCAAATCCAGAAAACTTCACAAAGATGTATGTACATTAAACATGAATGAAGTTACATTTCTTAACTCCGGCATTCAATAATCCGGAAAGTCTAATAATCTAGCCCTTGTTTCATGACCTGCCTAGGTAGAGTCGTGTGTTAACCTTAAACCATACTATCCCCCATCCCCATTTAGTAACGACACATGACACCGAGGTTGGATGTGAAATGGCCACAGCAGCCGTTTATTAATTTCACAGTTTTATAAAAACAATTTAAATCCGAAACATTCGGATAACTAGTTAGGAATCCACCAGAGAATTCCTCCTAATAATTCACATGACCCAACATGGGTCATAACATTAACCCGAGCAGAGGAAGTCCTTGAAGCCCCCTCAGATAGTCCTTTTTAAAGAACACACCGAATTAGCCATCTGCAAACCACCAATTACCTCCAGCCGTAAACCAGCTCGGAAGCACCGTTCACCTCTGCAGATGGCTCCAACCACTAGAAGTCCACTTCAAGGGGATAACACCCGATGAAGCCCTCCAGTGATATACCGACCACTAGAAGTCCACTTCAAGGGGATAACACCCGATGAAGCCCTCAAGTGATATACCGACCACTAGAAGTCCACTTCAAAGGGATAACACCCGATGAAGCCTTCAAGTGATATACCTTCTACCAGAAGACCACTTCAAAGGGATACCACCCGATGAAGTCTTCAACCATGTACCTTTTTTGGGGGACGCATACCCCCGATGCGACCCCCCCACCATTTTGTACTGACTGGCCTCAAGGACTCCCCCCGCCAGCTGCCATGACAACAGAACCTACTCCGGAAAAAAGAAAAACATGTTAAATAAGCACACAAAATAAAAACACAACGCTCATAGCCAGACGTACATAAGACCTAAAGAGTAACAAAACAAGGGTGGGAGGGTGGGAGCTTTGCTTACTGTGTGTTACTCCTCCCGCTGCTTCCGGCTCAATGCCGAGAAACAGCGGGAAGCACAGCAACGGCCCCCCCCGCCCCCCTTAACTCCTCCCCGTCCCTCCTTCAGCTCCTTCAACTTTCCCTGACCTCGTAACATTAACCCTTTCCCTACCAGGACGGTCATGTCGGCTTCCCTTAAGCCTGCAGCTGCGTCCAGCCTCTTCTTGACCTGCCTAGGTAGAGTCGTGTGTTAACCTTAAACCATACTATCCCCCATCCCCATTTAGTAACGACACATGACACCGAGGTTGGATGTGAAATGGCCACAGCAGCCGTTTATTAATTTCACAGTTTTATAAAAACAATTTAAATCCGAAACATTCGGATAACTAGTTAGGAATCCACCAGAGAATTCCTCCTAATAATTCACATGACCCAACATGGGTCATAACATTAACCCGAGCAGAGGAAGTCCTTGAAGCCCCCTCAGATAGTCCTTTTTAAAGAACACACCGAATTAGCCATCTGCAAACCACCAATTACCTCCAGCCGTAAACCAGCTCGGAAGCACCGTTCACCTCTGCAGATGGCTCCAACCACTAGAAGTCCACTTCAAGGGGATAACACCCGATGAAGCCCTCCAGTGATATACCGACCACTAGAAGTCCACTTCAAGGGGATAACACCCGATGAAGCCCTCAAGTGATATACCGACCACTAGAAGTCCACTTCAAAGGGATAACACCCGATGAAGCCTTCAAGTGATATACCTTCTACCAGAAGACCACTTCAAAGGGATACCACCCGATGAAGTCTTCAACCATGTACCTTTTTTGGGGGACGCATACCCCCGATGCGACCCCCCCACCATTTTGTACTGACTGGCCTCAAGGACTCCCCCCGCCACAGCGAAACAGGCCTTGACCACCTTAAGCCTGTGAGTTCCTGCACACCACCACCGCCCTTTCTATTCCTTCTGCTATCGCCAAGCTCCAAAGATCAATGCCAACCTCGGTCAGATGAACCCCGTCACTCCTCCAGAAATTATCCACTCCTGACTCGAAATCCCTATGCCTCACGCAAATGCCCCCGTTTTTTTTGCCACAAAACGGGACACCGCCCGATTAACTTTAATGCGAGCCTTATTGACTCTCTCCACAGATCTAGCTAACCGCCAATGCTTTCTTGGGACTATGTCCGACCACACTATCACCAACTTGGGATAAGATACCCACAAACACAACATATCATGTTTGATATCCCGCACCAACTCACGAAAGGGGCGGACTCCTAAGTCATTCCCACCCACGTGCAACACTAAGACCTCCGGAACCCTATCAAGCCGAGCATATGTCTGGAATTCCGCCAACACCCTGCTCCACGACATACCTCTAAAACCCAGCCAATGTACAACCGCATCCTGTCGCGGAATGCGCAACTGGCGACCATTCGGGCGGACGTCCGCCCTCAAAGCCCCCCAGTGCACGTAAGAATGACCCATCAACCACACCAAACACGGAGGCGAATCTGAAACTGAAAAAACAATTAGGCACCACCATATAACATTTGTAAAGCGTTAACAGCAAAATTCATAACATATGGGGGCGGACATAGGACTTAAACCTGTTGGACTTCTAACGACCAATACGCCTCACCCCCTCATCATCCAACCCCCAGCGCCCCGCTTCTGTTGCTGCGCCAATCCTGAAGGAATGAGATGAATATGAGCCTGCCGCGACACCAACCGCCGTCAAACATTTTTTAAATACAGCTCCAAACTGAAACCTGGACAAAAACGACCCGTCCACATGACGTAACAAAGGCAAACCTGGAGACCCCCTGTTTGGCGTAAAACCCCGCATGCACTCTACTGGGCACATAACCGACCCCGGGGCGCAACCCCTTCAAAGCCTGCGATACCAGAAATTCCTTCGATACATCCTGAAAGCCCCGCAACTTAAACCCAAACGCCACCGCAGATATGAACCGGTTCACCTTCGCCACTGAAAACCCCGCCTCCCAGGCGTCCCCTAACCAGTACAAAAGTGCCACCAACCTGTCTCTATCCGTATTGACGTCACCCAACTCTCTTACCCACTCCTCCCACTGCCTCCAACAAGCAGCATAAGCACTCCACGTCGTGCGCGCCAAAGACCTTTGTACCAATTGTTCTACGGGACCGAGACCAGATCCCAAAGATGCTGCGGACAAGCCAAACCGAGACGTTCCGCTCCCGGTGCCAATTGCCGAAACCGGTCCCACTGCGAGCGAGAGAGCATCAGCGATACAATTCCGTACACCCGGGACATGCATCGTCACCACCCACGCGTTCAACGACAAACATACCAACACTAAATGTCGCAACAATTGAACTACCGGAGGAAAGGACGCCGTGATGTTATTAATGGCAAGCACCACCCCCATGTTGTCGCAGTAAAAAACGGACCTTCTTATCCCTGAGCCTGTCCCCCCAAATGGTAGCCGCCACCACGATGGGAAACAGCTCGAGCAGGGCCAGATTCCGCGTGAGTCCACTGGACACCCAGCTAGCCGGCCATTGACCTGCGCACCACGGACCTCCCCCGTAAGCTCCAAAACCACCCGCCCCAGCCGCATCCGTGAAAATATTCAAAACACTCGTATCCTGCGCTGGGGCCATCCATAGCGAGCGACCATTGAACTGGCCCAAGAAGTCATTCCAAACCTGAAGATCAGCACGGTACTCCTCCTTGAGCCGCACAAAAAGATGCGGCGCACGCACTCCCACCGTTGCCGCCGCCAACCTCCTACCAAACACCCTCCCCATCGGCATAATCCGGCAGGCGAAATTCAACTTCCCCAGCAGCGACTGAAGCTCCCTCAGCGTCATTTTCTTCATTCTACAAGCCCGTTGAACCTCCCGCCTCAAAGCACCCAACTTATCCGCCGGGAGACGACACTCCATTGCCACCGAGTCTATTTCGATTCCCAAAAAACAAATCGTCGCTACCGGGCCCTCCGTTTTTTTCGGCGCCAAAGGAATCCCAAAATCCCTCGCCACCTTCTGTAGAGCATGAAGCAAATTACCGCAAACCGGCGAACCCCCCGGGCCAACGTATAACAAATCATCTAAGTAATGGATCAACGAGTCGACCCCGGATACTCCCCTCTTTACCCACTCCACGAAGCTACTAAACGCCTCGAAGTATGCACAAGAAAGGGAACACCCCATCGGAAGGCACTGATCCACGTAAAAGGCCCCATTCCAAAAACAACCCAACAGCCGTTGGCTTTCTGTATGGACCGGCAACAACCTGAACGCCGCCTCGATGTCAGTTTTTGCTAGCAGCGCCCCAGGACCCGCAGCCCGCACTAACCCCACCGCCTTATCGAATGAGGTATAAACTACGGAGCACAACTCATGATCAATCCCGTCATTTACCGACGAACCTTTGGGATACGATAAATGTTGAATCAAACGAAACTTTCCGGGCTCGCGTTTAGGGACAATACCCAAAGGGGACACAACTAAATCTTTCACCGGCGACTCCACAAATGGCCCCGACATGCGCCCCAACGAAACTTCTTTTAACAACTTTTCCGACACGACTTCCGCATGCAAGTAAGCCGATTTTAAATTTCTCCCCGTAACCGGAACCTCATAAGGAGGCGGAGGAATAACAAAACCAACACTAAACCCTTCATAAAGCAACCTAGCTGCCGCCCTATCCGAATACTCATTTAGATAAAGGGCCATCCTTTCCACCCTCACCGGCGACACCCCCTTGACCAGCCCCGTGCTGGTTCCCGGACCTCTTTTTTCGCAGACATTTTGCCGCCCCGTGTGATGCACCATTACACTCGGAGCACACGTGCTTGAACTTGCACGTGGCCCCAAACTTGCACTGGCCTTCATTGAATTGCCAGCAAAACCCCGCCTTTCCCCCGCCGCTTGGTCCACTCTGACTAGACTGGCCTCCCTGGCCACCGCTCCCGGGAAAGGGCTGCCTAACCGGAGCCGTAACCCGCAACCAGAGAGCAATATCCTTCTGGTCCCACCGAATCGCCGGCCGAACCGCCTTCCGCTGACGGAATTGCTCATCATATCGCAGCCACGCCTGACCCCCATACGCCCTATGAGCCTCCCCAATAGCATCAAAATAACAAAATAACGCCGAACAATTTTCCGGCGCCTTTTCCCCTATCACACTAGCCAATATGGCGAACGCCTGCGACCAATTAACGAACGTCTGCGGGATAAGCCTATACCGCCGCCGTTCCTCCTCGTCCTTTTTACTCTCATCCCGCTTGCTCTTATCCAAATTGAATTTAGCCAGCGGCAAGAGAGAAAAAATTTCAACGTATTCATCTTTCCAGATCCGATCACGCACCTCCTGCTTTAAATGCGCCCCCAACGGACCCTCAAAACAAACATACACCTCCCCCCGAGCACGATCGTCCATGCGCACTCGATCGCCGTCCTTCTGTGCCTCAGTCTGCACCGACACCGCGACCGCCTCTCTAACCGCCACCACAGGACGCGCCTGCAACGATCCCACGTCCCTGGGGCCTTCCCAAACTACCGCAGGGGACACTTCCGTTACTACCGGCGCCGCGGCCCTATCAAGGCGCCCCACCAGCTCCCGTAAGCAACCCACTAAATCTGCCAAACCCGCTCCGTCGCGTCCGCCCGCGCCACTACCGGCCCCCGATGCTATGCTAGCAGCCCCCCCGCCGACACCCGACATAAAAATCGCTGGATAAGACAATAATGGAGTTATACACTCACCGGGCTGCACAGGCGCTGTGTTCCCGTCAGCCGGACCATCCTGACCTCGACGATAGACGTCCAGTTCACCTTCCTCCAGTTCTTCTCTCGCCGACGACTGTCCCTCCCAACGACATCTTCGGAAAGGGGATGAGGACGCGCTGACCGATGGGCCGGCAACCTGCCGCCCGACCGCCGGGACCCAGACTTCCGACCGGACCTGTTGCCTCGACGTCGCTGCAGATCTAGTCGTCCGTCTAGACGATCCTGACGAAGCCTGCCCCCTGGCCGGAACATCACCATGCGGGGCGGCCGTACCTTGCTCTCGACATCTTCCATCTGATGGGGGAGGGGTGACAGGGAGCCCAGCCTGCGACTCCCTGCTTACCGCCGGACCCCGTCGCGGCCTGGGATTCCTGCCAGGACGCAGGGCCTGGGAAGGGGCGGTCCTCCCAGCTGCCTGGCCTGCAGCGTCCGGGATCGGGCTCCCTCTGCGACGCCGTGTCCGCGGGACTACCTCCGGACTAAGGCGCTCTGGAGGTCGGGACCGCCGAGAGGGACGGGTCGACACAGCCTGCATCGCCGTCACCCCTGCCACCGCTCTCTGCCTGCCCAGCGCAGGAGCGGTTGTTGCCGACTCCCCCCCCGCCGCCATAGCCATGCTCGTAGGGGGGCCGGGGGAGGGGAGCCTGTCCCTTACAACAGACCCCGAACGCCGTGCCCGACGTGGCGAAACGGCGTCCGGGATCCGCGTTAATGCAGCCACGGTCTCCTCCAGCCATCCGGGACCGTGGTGCACAGCAGCGGCGCGCAGCCGCTCTAAAATCAGGGCCTCTGCCATTGCTAAAAAACCGGGCAACGGGGAGCTTTGCTTACTGTGTGTTACTCCTCCCGCTGCTTCCGGCTCAATGCCGAGAAACAGCGGGAAGCACAGCAACGGCCCCCCCCCGCCCCCCTTAACTCCTCCCCGTCCCTCCTTCAGCTCCTTCAACTTTCCCTGACCTCGTAACATTAACCCTTTCCCTACCAGGACGGTCATGTCGGCTTCCCTTAAGCCTGCAGCTGCGTCCAGCCTCTTCTAGCATGCAACTTCAATTTAATGTGGAATTTCACAAGCCCAGAAGTAGACTACTAGGCTGAGACGACCTATATGAAATTTCCCCTATCATTATCTGATAATCCAAAAAATATGTGTCACTCATCAGGTCCTCTTGATGCTGGATTAAAGGAATTTTATTGTTTTAGTTTTCGGAGCATGCTCAATGAAGCCTACAATTATACCTTCCAACCTTCATATTTTTAGTGGGATTGTCCTACGAAACGGAACTTCAAGGGGTTCTGTGCAAATATGCCCCAAAGTGAGTGTCTCTTGTCCCACAAATGGCGATTTAAATATTGAGAGGTATGATACAATAGCTAACAAATATTGCAAAATATTGCATGACTTGCAAGGTGATGCCTGGTGTGAACATGCGTAGTTTGTCTAAGGGTAAATTCACACAGAGGATTTTTTTCATACAGAAAAAATGTCACTCAAAAGCATTTTTTACGCTTTTTTTACGTGTTTTTCAAGGCCTTTTTTGCTGCTTTTTTATTAATTAAATGCAAAAAAAGCAAGCAGGTTTTGGTCAAAATCCACGCCAAAAAACAATAAGACTCTTCGTCACGTGACTGAGCCCCCTGTACTCCATGTACTCGCTGTATTACTGACTGTACATAGAGTACAGCAGGGCCAGTCACATGACGAAGAGTCGTATAGTCATCAAAGAAGGCTGTGCAACTCAAATTCCTCTCCCCCGGCAGCACTATAAAAATCTATGAAAATCTCAGAATCAGCGTGACGGGGGACGGGAATATATATTAGCAAGAGTACTCACATACTGCAGGGAGTACACTGCTAATAAGTTTTGGTTCCCACATAACCCCTTTAACCTATCACTTTAATTCTCATTTCATGAACGCTTTTCAAATTGATAAAAAAAAAATGTTAGCTATGAACCTGTTAGGGTATGTGCACACACACTAATTACGTCCGTAATTGACGGACGTATTTCGGCCGCAAGTACCGGACCGAACTCAGTGCAGGGAGCCGGGCTCCTAGCATCATACATATTTTTACGATGCTAGGAGTCCCTGCCTCTCCGTGGAACTACTGTCCCGTACTGAAAACATGATTACAATACGGGACAGTTGTCCTGCAGAGAGGCAGGGACTCCTAGCATCGTATATAACTATGATGCTAGGAGCCCGGCTCCCTGCACTGTGGTCGGTCCGGTACTTGCGGCCGAAATACGTCCGTAAATTACGGACGTAATTAGTGTGTGTGCACATACCCTCATTATACCATGACCTTCACAACATTAGCGATAATAAAACATGACCCCTATATTTTATCTAAACTTGTATATGATTCAGATAGAACGAGACCTTCGTTTAGAGCTTAGCATGGTGTCTTGATATTTCCGGTTTTTACATAATTGCATTCACAGTTACACCGGCACAGTAGGTGCTCCAGAAATGTTTGTGTTAATTATACGTCTAGTGAATATATATTGTACAAAGAGTTTCAAGTTTAAAAGCAGGTGATAGAAAGGAAAAGTAGGTCAGGCTGCTAGATCCTATTGCATGTCTAATTCTAGGGTACAGTGATTTTTTATTTAATTGGCACAATGTCTATTCACTTCCAGATCTGGTTTTGACAGTGTAACTGTTGGCCTTGCTTGACTTCTCAGTTACTAGTCTGAATTTGCTTAGTAATTTGACATATTGGAGCTTCAGTGATTCAGAAAAGCATGGATCTCCTATACACTGAAGCATTGAAACACATAGTGCATCATATGTGAAGAGTTCAGGATTCACATTGAGAAATACATTTACTGCTTTCAGATGCGCAACAAGGGAATATAATGTTAGACTTTAAGTTATCATAACTATAACTGCTGCCGGCAGATGCTGATATCATGTATCCATCAATGAAAGCGTTAGAGGGGAACATTGTGTTTTAATAATTTTTTTTTAATATGTCTTTATGTGATACAGAGCTCAAATCCCCTGCGTAGACATAGCGTTATGGAGATTTTCAACCACTAAAACATTGTAGACCAAGACCTAGCCATAGACTATCAGGGTATGTTCACACGGCCAAATTTCAGACGTATACGAGGCGTATTATGCCTCGTTTTACGTCTGAAAATACGGCTCCAATACGTCGGCAAACATCTGCCCATTCATTTGAATGGGTTTGCCGACGTACTGTGCAGACGACCTGTTAGGGTATGTTCACACGGCCAAATTTCAGACGTATACGAGGCGTATTATGCCTCGTTTTACGTCTGAAAATACGGCTCCAATACGTCGGCAAACATCTGCCCATTCATTTGAATGGGTTTGCCGACGTACTGTGCAGACGACCTGTTATTTACGCGTCGTCGTTTGACAGCTGTCAAACGACGACTCGTAAAAATACAGCCTCGTCAAAAGAAGTGCAGGACACTTCTTTCAGGGTATGTTCACACGTAGTCAACCAAAACGTCTGAAAATCCAGAGCTGTTTTCAAGGGAAAACAGACCCTGCTTTTCAGACGTTTTTTTACCAACTCGCATTTTTTGCGGCGTTTTTCGCGCCGTTTTCGCGGCGTTTTTTACGTCCGTTTTTGGAGCTGTTTTCATTGGAGTCTATGAGAAAACAGCTCCAAAAACGTCTGAAAGAAGTGTCCTGCACTTCTTTTGACGAGGCTGTATTTTTACGAGTCGTCGTTTGACAGCTGTCAAACGACGACGCGTAAATAACAGGTCGTCTGCACAGTACGTCGGCAAACCCATTCAAATGAATGGGCAGATGTTTGCCGACGTATTGGAGCTGTATTTTCAGATGTAAAACGAGGCATAATACGCCTCGTATACGTCTGAAATTTGGCCGTGTGAACATACCCTCAGACGTTTTTGGAGCTGTTTTCTCATAGACTCCAATGAAAACAGCTCCAAAAACGAGTTGGTAAAAAAATGAGTTGGTAAAAATGCGAGTTGGTAAAAAAACATCTGAAAAGCAGGCTCTGTTTTCCCTTGAAAACAGCTCTGGATTTTCAGACGTTTTGGTTGACTACGTGTGAACATACCCTTATTTACGCGTCGTCGTTTGACAGCTGTCAAACGACGACGCGTAAAAATACAGCCTCGTCAAAAGAAGTGCAGGACACTTCTTTGGACGTTTTTGGAGCTGTTTTCTCATAGACTCCAATGAAAACAGCTCCAAAAACGGACGTAAAAAACGCCGCGAAAACGGCGCGAAAAACGCCGCGAAAAATGCGAGTTGGTAAAAAAACGTCTGAAAAGCAGGGTCTGTTTTCCCTTGAAAACAGCTCTGGATTTTCAGACGTTTTTGTTGACTACGTGTGAACATACCCTCAAGGTTCGATCGGTGGGGGTGAAAGTCAATGGGACTGAGTGGCAGTACAAGGCACATCAGCATGTATGGTCAAGTCACAGTGCCTGTATAAGCAATGAATAGGCTGTGGCTACAGGGCATTGCGGCCCCCTTTATTTCCGACGAAAATTTTATCGGGCAGGTTGGAAAATTTCAGCCGTGGTCGGCCAAAACTACAAGTATGTGGCACGATTAATCGAATTTGGCTAATCTTTTGCTACTTTGTGCTGGGCCAGGTAGTCTGTTTTTTTTAATTTAAAATTACTCCCTGATTGGTCAGTTTTTACTCTGTAATGTTACTGGTTGGAATAATTTGTATGAATGATCCCATGTACCATTGATCAGCCGCATTCTGGCAAAGTCCTATGCATATGGCCAGCTTTAGTCCTGGAAAAACGCCTATAAGTAATAAAATTCTATCTGCCTGTAGCCACCGCTAGAGGGAGCTTTGGATTTTAATCCGTACTGTTTATAGATTTAACCTAAATCTGTATACACTAAGCTTTCCTAGTGGGGGAAAATGTTTTCTTAGCTATTATAGTCAGCATGTTTGTGCAACACTAATCCTGCTGTACTGTAGGGGGTGCTGTTTGCTGCTTCCGCAGTCGCTGTAAAAGGGTAGTGCGGGCAGCCCTTGAGGAGGAAAGCCCAGTCAGTCAGATTCTAATAATAAAAAAACACTAACTATAATTTAAAAAAAAAATTCTATATTTTCAGTACGTCAGATATTGGCAGTATCTTCCAGTTCATATGAAACATTAATTTAACTTGAAATTATTATGCATCACGAAGAGCATTAATTAGAGGCACAAGTGACTAAAAACGCAAGACCCGCAGTCACTGAACCTGTCAGTTCCGTGGACCTGACAGATTCAGGTTTTAGCGAACTATACAGCTGCTCTGTATACAGGATACAAAGCAGCGGTATCTGGAAAAGTAAAAATAATTTTTAATAAAATGTAATTAGAAAGTTGCACCAATCACACTGATACACATTTTTATTTTTATTTAAAAAAAATAAAAAATATTTTCAAAGGTGCATAGCCTTTAAGACTACAGGAGGCTCCTTTATTAAACATTATGGGGCCTGCCAAGAAATGTTCTACTTCTAACAAGTCTAAGGAGCTAGGACATTTGGAGATGTGAGTACTCTTTCCTACAGGCCAAGAGGGCTCATAAGAAGGGAATCAGCTGTGTTATGGGGGCTGTTTTGTGGGCACACTTACAGCCATTTGTTCAGATTTATAAGGGCATTCTGTCCAGGCAACACAAAACACATTAGTAGCGCACAATATTCTTAAAATTTGTACTAAGACCCCAAATATATATGATCAGTTATGAGCGATGGCGGATCATCATATGGGCGGTTCTGGCGGCCGCCCGGGGCCCGAGGCACCCAGGGAGCCAATGGCCACTCGAACTGCACATAATCTTGAAAACTAGGCAGCGCACTTGCACTGGTAACTGTCGCTGCTGAGATGAGGAGAAGGTGTAGGGAGAGCAATTCAGGACAGGCTTAGCCAGGATAGTGAAAGTTACACCTCTCTACATAAATGTGCTCCGAATAGTAGGCTAAAGAACCTTTGATAACGTTATGTCCATGTAACCCTGCCCACCAATCAGGTCCTTCTACCACAGTGAAGAAGCAGAATATCTGCAGGGGAGAAGGCCCGCCCACAAGTCAGGTCTTTACACAGAGCTCCAGGCTGGTGAGTGCTTTTCCAAACCCCCATCCCTTCATCCCTCCCTCCATCTCTTCATCAATTCATCCCTCAATTACCCCCTCCCTCCCTTCATCCCTCCATCACTCCCTCCCTCCCTTCATCCCTCCATCACTCCCTCCCTCCCTTCATCCCTCCATCACTTCCTCCCTCCATCACTCCCACCGTCCCTTCATCCCAACATCACTCCCTCCATCCCTCCATCACTCCCTCCCTCCATCACGCACTCCCTACATCACTCCCACCGTCCCTTCATCCCAACATCACTCCCTCCATCCCTCCATCACTCCCTCCCTCCATCACTCACTCCCTACATAACTCACTCCCTCCCTCCCTTCATCCCTCCATCACACCCTCCCTTCATCACTGCAGTGTGTGGAGCTATCTACAGGGGGCTGTGTGGTGCTATCTACAGGGGGCTGTGTGGTGCTATCTACAGGAGGCTGTGTGTTGCGCTATCTACAGGGGCTGTGTGTGTGGTGCTATCTACAGGGGGACTGTGTGTGGCGCTATCTACAGGGGGCTGTGTGGTGCTATCTACAGGAGGCTGTGTGTTGCGCTATCTACAGGGGCTGTGTGTGTGGTGCTATCTACAGGGGGGCTGTGTGTGGCGCTATCTACAGGGGGCTGTGTGTGGTGCTATCTACAGGGGCTGTGTGTGGTGCTATCTAAAGGGGCTATGTGTGGTGCTATCTGCAGGGGGCTGTGTGTGGCGCTATCTACAGGGGGCTGTGTGTGCGGTGCTATCTACAGGGGCTGTATGTGTGGCGCTATCTACAGGGGGCTGTGTGGTGCTATCTACAGGGGCTGTGTGTGTGGTGATATCTACAGGGGGCTGTGTGTGGTGCTATCTACAGGGGCTGTGTGTGGTGCTATCTACAGCGGCTGTGTGTGGTGCTATCTGCAGGGGGCTGTGCATGGCGCTTTCTACAGGGGGCTGTGTGTGTGGTGCTATCTACAGGGGCTGTGTGTGTGGCGCTATCTACAGGGGGGCTGTGTGGTGCTATCTACAGGGGGCTGTGTGTGCTGCTATCTACAGGGTGTTGTGTGTGGTGCTATCTACAGGGGCTGTGTGTGGTGCTATCTAAAGGGGCTGTGTGTGGTGCTATCTGCAGGGGGCTGTGCGTGGCGCTATCTACAGGGGGCTGTGTGTGCGGTGCTATCTACAGGGGCTGTATGTGTGGCGCTATCTACAGGGGGCTGTGTGGTGCTATCTACAGGGGCTGTGTGTGTGGTGCTATCTACAGGGGGGCTGTGTGTGGCGCTATCTACAGGGGTCTGTGTGTGGCGCTATCTACAAGGCGCTGTGTGTGGTGCTATCTACAGGGGCTGTGTGTGGTGCTATCTACAGGGGCTGTGTGTGGTGCTATCTGCAGGGGGCTGTGCATGGCGCTATCTACAGGGGGCTGTGTGTGTGGTGCTATCTACAGGGGCTGTGTGTGTGGCGCTATCTACAGGGGGCTGTGTGGTGCTATCTACAGGGGGCTGTGTGTGCTGCTATCTACAGGGTGTTGTGTGTGGTGCTATCTACAGGGGCTGTGTGTGGTGCTATCTAAAGGGGCTGTGTGTGGTGCTATCTGCAGGGGGCTGTGCGTGGCGCTATCTACAGGGGGCTGTGTGTGCGGTGCTATCTACAGGGGCTGTATGTGTGGCGCTATCTACAGGGGGCTGTGTGGTGCTATCTACAGGGGCTGTGTGTGTGGTGCTATCTACAGGGGGGCTGTGTGTGGCGCTATCTACAAGGGGCTGTGTGTGGCGCTATCTACAAGGGGCTGTGTGTGGTGCTATCTACAGGGGCTGTGTGTGGTGCTATCTACAGGGGCTGTGTGTGGTGCTATCTGCAGGGGGCTGTGCATGGCGCTATCTACAGGGGACTGTGTGTGTGGTGCTATCTACAGGGGCTGTGTGTGTGGCGCTATGTACAGGGGGGCTGTGTGGTGCTATCTACAGGGGGCTGTGTGTGCTGCTATCTACAAGGGGTTGTGTGTGGTGCTATCTACAGGGGCTGTGTGTGGTGCTATCTAAAGGGGCTGTGTGTGGTGCTATCTGCAGGGGGCTGTGCGTGGCGCTATCTACAGGGGGCTGTGTGTGCGGTGCTATCTACAGGGGCTGTATGTGTGGCGCTATCTACAGGGGGCTGTGTGGTGCTATCTATAGGGGCTGTGTGTGTGGTGTTATCTACAGGGGGCTGTGTGTGGCGCTATCTACAGGGGGCTGTGTGTGGCGCTATCTACAAGGGGCTGTGTGTGGTGCTATCTACAGGTGCTGTGTGTGGTGCTATCTACAGGGGCTGTGTGTGGTGCTATCTGCAGGGGGCTGTGCATGGCGCTATCTACAGGGGGCTGTGTGTGTGGTGCTATCTACAGGGGGGCTGTGTGGTGCTATCTACAGGGGGCTGTGTGTGCTGCTATCTACAGGGGGCAGGGTGTGGTGCTATCTACAGGGTGGCGGTGTTTGGCGCTATCTACAGGGGTCTGTGTTTGGCGCTATCTACAGGGGGCTGTGTGTGTGGTGCTATCTACAGGGGGCTGTGTGGTGCTATCTACAGGGGCTGTGTGTGTGGCGCTATCTACAGGGGGCTGTGTGTGTGACACTATCTACAGGGGGGCTGTGTGTGGAGCTATCTACAGAGGGGGCTGTGTGTGGAGCTATCTACAGGGGGGCTGTGTGTGGAGCTATCTACAGGGGGGCTGTGTGTGGTGCTATCTACAAGGGGGCTGTGTGTGGGATGCTATCTACAGGGGGCTGTATGTGGCACTATCTACAGGGGGCTGTGTGTGTGGAGCTATCTACAGGGGCTGTGTGTGTGGAGCTATCTAAGGGGCTGTGTGTGTGATGCTATCTACAGGGGCTGTGTGTGTGATGTTATCTACAGGGGCTGTGTGTGTGGCGCTATCTACAGGGGGTTATGTGTGATGCTTTCTACAGGGGGCTGTGTGTGTGACGCTATCTACAGGGGGATGTGTGTGATGCTTTCTACAGGGGGCTGTGTGTGGAGCTATCTACAGAGGGGGCTGTGTGTGGAGCTATCTACAGGGGGGCTGTGTGTGGAGCTATCTACAGGGGGGCTGTGTGTGGTGCTATCTACAAGGGGGCTGTGTGTGGGATGTTATCTACAGGGGGCTGTGTGTGGCACTATCTACAGGGGGCTGTGTGTGTGGAGCTATCTGCAGGGGCTGTGTGTGTGGAGCTATCTAAGGGGCTGTGTGTGTGATGCTATCTACAGGGGCTGTGTGTGTGATGTTATCTACAGGGGCTGTGTGTGTGGCGCTATCTACAGGGGGTTATGTGTGATGCTTTCTACAGGGGGCTGTGTGTGTGACGCTATCTACAGGGGGATGTGTGTGATGCTTTTTACAGGGGGCTGTGTGTGTGACGCTATCTACAGGGGGGCTGTGTATGACGCTATCTACAGGGGGTTGTGTGTGGCGCTGTCTATAGGGGCTGTGTGTGACGCTATCTACAGGGGCTGTGTGTGTGGTTCTATCTACAGGGGGCTGTGTGTGGCGCTATCTACAGGGGGGCTGTGTGTGACGCTTTTTACAGGGGGCTGTATGTGACGCTATCTACAAGAGGGTATGTGTGGCGCTGTCTACAGGAGGCTGTGTGGCACTATCTGGAGGGGCTGTGTGTGGCGCTATCTATAGGGGGCTATGTGTGATGCTATCTACATGGGGGTGTTTGTGTGGTGCTATCTACGGGGGGGGGGGTGTGTGTGATACTCTCTACAGGGGGGGTGTGGCGCTATATATAGGTACCGCTGTGTGTGTGATGCTCTATACAGGGGGGGTGTGGCGCTATCTATAGGGGGTGTGGCGGTATCTACAGGGGGATATGTGTGATGCTATCTACATGGGGGTGTTTGTGTGGCGCTATCTGCAGGGGTTGTGTGTGGCGCTATCTATAGGGGGCTGTGTGTGATGCTATCTACATGGGGGTGTGTGTGACGCTATCTACAGGGGTTGTGTGTGACGCTATCTACAGGGGTTGTGTGTGGCGCTATCTATAGGGGGCTGTCTGTGATGCTACCAACATGGGGGTGTTTGTGTGGTGCTATCTACAGGGGGGGTATGATGCTCTCTACAGGGGGGAGGGTGTGGCGCTATCTACAGGGGGCTGTGTGTGTGGAGCTATCTACAGGGGCTGTGTGTGTGGAGCTATCTAAGGGGCTGTGTGTGGGATGCTATCTACAGGGGGCTGTATGTGGCACTATCTACAGGGGGCTGTGTGTGTGGAGCTATCTACAGGGGCTGTGTGTGTGGAGCTATCTAAGGGGCTGTGTGTGTGATGCTATCTACAGGGGCTGTGTGTGTGATGTTATCTACAGGGGCTGTGTGTGTGGCGCTATCTACAGGGGGTTATGTGTGATGCTTTCTACAGGGGGCTGTGTGTGTGACGCTATCTACAGGGGGATGTGTGTGATGCTTTCTACAGGGGGCTGTGTGTGGAGCTATCTACAGAGGGGGCTGTGTGTGGAGCTATCTACAGGGGGGCTGTGTGTGGAGCTATCTACAGGTGGGCTGTGTGTGGTGCTATCTACAAGGGGGCTGTGTGTGGGATGTTATCTACAGGGGGCTGTGTGTGGCACTATCTACACGGGGCTGTGTGTGTGGAGCTATCTGCAGGGGCTGTGTGTGTGGAGCTATCTAAGGGGCTGTGTGTGTGATGCTATCTACAGGGACTGTGTGTGTGATGTTATCTACAGGGGCTGGGTGTGTGGCGCTATCTACAGGGGGTTATGTGTGATGCTTTCTACAGGGGGCTGTGTGTGTGACGCTATCTACAGGGGGATGTGTGTGATGCTTTTTACAGGGGGCTGTGTGTGTGACGCTATCTACAGGGGGGCTGTGTATGACGCTATCTACAGGGGGTTGTGTGTGGCGCTGTCTATAGGGGCTGTGTGTGACGCTATCTACAGGGGCTGTGTGTGTGGTTCTATCTACAGGGGGCTGTGTGTGGCGCTATCTACAGGGGGGCTGTATGTGACGCTTTCTACAGGGGGCTGTATGTGACGCTATCTACAAGAGGGTATGTGTGGCGCTGTCTACAGGAGGCTGTGTGGCACTATCTGGAGGGGCTGTGTGTGGCGCTATCTATAGGGGGCTATGTGTGATGCTATCTACATGGGGGTGTTTGTGTGGTGCTATCTACGGGGGGGGGGGTGTGTGTGATACTCTCTACAGGGGGGGTGTGGCGCTATATATAGGTACCGCTGTGTGTGTGATGCTCTGTACAGGGGGGGGTGTGTCGCTATCTATAGGGGGTGTGGCGGTATCTACAGGGGGATATGTGTGATGCTATCTACATGGGGGTGTTTGTGTGGCGCTATCTGCAGGGGTTGTGTGTGGCGCTATCTATAGGGGGCTGTGTGTGATGCTATCTACATGGGGGTGTGTGTGACGCTATCTACAGGGGTTGTGTGTGACGCTATCTACAGGGGTTGTGTGTGGCGCTATCTATAGGGGGCTGTCTGTGATGCTACCAACATGGGGGTGTTTGTGTGGTGCTATCTACAGGGGGGGTATGATGCTCTCTACAGGTGGGAGGGTGTGGCGCTATATATAGGGGGTGTGGCGGTATCTACAGGGGGATGTGTGTGATGCTATCTACAGGGGCTGTGGAGCTATCTACAGGGGGGCTGTGTGTGGAGCTATCAACAGGAGCTGTGTGTGTGGAGCTATCTACAGGGGGATGTGTGTGACGCTATCTACAGGGGGCAGTGTGTGTGGCGCTATCTACAGGGGCTGTGTGTGTGGCGCTATCTACAGGGGCTGTGTGTGCGATGCTATCTACAGGGGATGTGTGTGACGCTATCTACTGGGGGCAGTGTGTGTGTGGCGCTATCTACAGGGGCTGTGTGTGCGACGCTATCTACAGGGGCTGTGTGTGATGCTATCTACAGGGGGCTGTGTGTGACGCTATCTACAGGGGGCTGTGTGTGGCGCTATCTACAGGGGCTGTGTGTGCGACGCTATCTACAGGGGCTGTGTGTGACGCTATCTAAAGGGGGCTGTGTGTGGCTCTATCTACAAGGGCCGTGTGTGACGCTATCTACAGGGAGCTGTGTGTGGTGCTATCTACAGGGAGCTGTGTGTGTGGTGCTATCTACAGGGTGCTGTGTGTGTGACGTTATCTACAGGGGCTTTGTGTGTGGCGCTATCTACAGGGGGCTGTGTGTGCGATGCTATCTACAGGGGGTGTGTGTGACGCTATCTACAGGGGCTGTGTGTGATGCTATCTACAGGGGGTGTGTGTGACGCTATCTACAGAGGCTGTGTGTGACGCTATCTACAGGGGGCTGTGTGGGTGGTGCTATCTACAGGGGGCTGTGTGTGTGGTGCTATCTACGGGGGCTGTGTGTGTAGCTATCTACGGGGGCTGTGTGTGTGATGCTATCTACAGAGGCTGTGTTTGTGACGCTATCTACAAGGGGCTGTGTGTGACGCTATCTACAGGGGGGGTTGTGTGTGACGCTATCTACAGGGGGATGTGTGTGTGGCGCTACATACAGGGGGATGTGTGTGGAGCTATCTACAGGGGGGATGTGTGTGACGCTATCTACAGAGAATCTGTCACCGCTCCTGACATGTCTATTATAGGAAATACTTGTGTTTCACAAAAAGTCTTTGTGCCGTCCAGGACTGATAGACAAATGCGTGTTACCATTCCCCTTGTCAGGAGGATGTGTCCCTGCACAGTGTGATACTGTCAGCGATGGTTGGAGACTGTCAGTATGTAGGAACATAGCCCTTTAACAAGGGGAATCGTAACACCCATTTGTTAATGCTTGCACAAAAAGGTAGTGTTAACAATAGTTAGCGCGCTGGGGGGGAGAAGGGGGGCCCAAGTTTGGGTAACAGCCCAGGGCCTATAGTCTACTTAATCCGCCACTAGTTATGAGTCTGCTCTCACTCTTCTGGTTTATTGGTTTAGCCTTTGGGGCCTTTATTACCATTCTGAATGTAGAAAGAATTCCTGAAGCAATAAAATGCAATTTTGTATTTTTTTTAAAAACTTTTAAAGTAATATTGTATCCGTGAATAACAAGATTATGGAAAAGTACTTGCTGTTTTTTACCGTGTCTCGTAGAGATTTTTCATTAGAATGTCTTTATTTATTCTGCGTTTGTAAAGGTACCTGAATGCTAGTGATATAATTATCAAGCACTTGTACAGACCACAAGCACCTTCCCAAAAGTCCAATTTTATGTATAAGTTGCATATTTCCTGCACAATAAATACATAGATAAAATATACAGTGTTTGTCCTCTCTAGTTCATGTTCTATAATTCAAACAAAAGGGAATTATCTAATTGTCACCAGACAAGCCGAATACTGATTACATTTCCAGATACATCAAACTAAACTAAGCTGTTTTGCACTTGTCATGCAATTCACGGGCTTCTCTAAGGAGATCAGAAATGAATTTCATTATACACCGTACAACATGGGACAAGCTGAATAAGTAACTTCTAGATTAGAGCAGCAAATAAAACTGCCAAACTCGCTTTATTTCTGAAGAATATTATAAATATCCATAAGAAAACATTACCGATTCAGTACACATGGTATAATTAGTATTACATACTTTGTAGAATCTATGCTTATTTGTTAGTGGACTTAAAGAGGACCTGTCACTAGGTCATACAAGTTGAACTGGGTAACTGACCTGAATAGAGTTGTCTCCCTAATTCTAGCTCTATTTTTTTTCCCTGTACCCCATTCCAGAGATATGGCCCACTATTGTGTTGGCTGCCTCTATGCTAATTTACTGTAGTTAGCCAACTACCTTCAAGCTGCCTTGCGCTGATTGGTCAGCATCAGAGGCAGGGAAGCTAGCTTCACCCCATTGGCTAACCATAGCAAATTAGCTTATAGGAAGCCAACACCACAGGGGGCCATATCTCTGGAATGGGGGGTCCAGGAAAAAAAGGAAAACAGCGCTGGAATCATGGAGACAACGCTATTCTGGTCAGTAAATCAGTTCAACTTATATGATCAGGTGACAGGTCCTCTTTAAGTGCCACAAGCTTGCTGGGTGGTTGACTCTCTGGATATACGTTAGCGATAGGTGAACCAGCCCAAGCAGGGAAGGATGGAGATATGGTTGCTATGGGTTACAACATAAATTAGTCTGTGCAAGTACAATAAGTATATTGTAGTATAATAGCAGAGATAAGTACTTGTTGCTGGTGTGGTAAATGGGAGGATAGTCAGGCAGTTCAGTGTCTGGCAATGAAGATGTAGCAGAGCTGGATATGTGGCACATAGGCAGTAGGTCAGCACTGTGGATCAAATTGAGGTCCAAATACTAAGTCAGGAACAGGGAGATGGTCGTGCGCACTGTGTACTTGACAACCAACATCTCATGCAGCCGTGCTGGGAGACTTATAGCAGCACATTCTCACCTACTGTCCCTTATTATCCAGGAGTCATCCGAAATGGTGGTGATCTCCCAGACTCCTGGCAGAGTAAGGAAGTCACCTGCCAGTTGCCACTAGGGTAAGCTTGTGTAATTATGTATACAGTGAGCTCCCCCTAAAATGTTATCATTGAAATCAATGGCTGTGTCATATTTAGCAGCACTGAATTTTAATCCTTACAGTAAACAAAGCAACGTCAGCTGTAAGTGGGCACTCTGATGGTACTGTTTATGTGGGACACTTTACTATCAATATTATTTACGGGGAGCCAGTCTGCTGGCACAGTTTATGTTGGGCATTTTGCTAGCACTATTGTTAGGTTCACTCTGATGGCATATCAGATATGAAACGCCAGATTAACGCTAAAGAAAGCAATTTCACTGTTTTTTATTTGATGTTAGGCTATGACAGAAGTCACATTGCTCTGCCTGATCCGTCTAAAAGCACCTTTTACATGGGCCAATTATCGGGCAAACGATCGTTGCAATAATTGCCCAGTGTAAACAGGGCACCGATCAGCAGATGAACGAGCAAACGCTTGTTCATCGGCTGATAGTATCATTTTAAAAAAGTCAAATATTATCATTGTAGGCAGCACATCTCCCTGTGTAAAAGTATATAAAGTTATTTACTGCTCAAACAGCACCGACAAACACAGTCCAACCTGTAGTCTTATAGACGTTTCTGCTCAGTCCACAAGCAATAGACAATCTATAATCCAGAGAAGGTGTGTGCAGGGGTTCTGGTCCTTGTAGTACCACAGAGCTGTGAAGGATGGTCTATTTGCTTATATTCTCTGTGTTAAATTACATTATAAATTATCAAGCAGGATGCCGAATTACTAAGATATGTATTCTCCATTATTTTAATGACCTTTCCTCTACATAGTTCTGCTCTAGTCTCAAAGAAATGTGTTATCTTTATGTGTTTATTGTGTGGCCTTCATACATCCATGGCTAGCGGGTTGGCTGAACGCCCAGACATAAAATGCAACTGTATGTCGTTATTGCAACAAACTCCCACATGGGAAAGAACAGTTAACACCACCCCATTGTATGTATGTCTCCAGGTGTTACCTGATGTCAGCATTTTAATGAAGAATTATAATTATGTATTTGAAATATTCTTATGGTCTGCTATTGGCTGAATAAGAAATATTGTCACATTGCCTCTGATTGGTTAACCTCAAGCCTACAGCCCTGAATGATATTATTGTAATTCAGTTTGGCAATAAACCCCAAGAGGAGTATTTTGAGCATATCAGCAGTGTCTGTGTGGTTTTTCCCCTCTCGCGATATATATGGGTATGAAATATCCTGATTAGGATGCTGGATAAAGTTCCTAGCGTGATTGTCTGTTGGAACACTCGTCTAAATTTCAGTCTAATATATATTTTGAGCCATTGACTTCCACGACAGAGCTCTGCACCGTATCCCGATGTTCAAGCTCCAGGCAGGATAAATCCTATGACTCTAATAGAGAAGAGGAGAAATAGTGCAACACCCCTTTTTTGCAATATGCAAGATTTATTCCATAGTTACAGAAAATAGAAGAATAAAAGCACTGGTGATTCAATCAAATCAGTAGCAGCACATCAAACAAACTCACCCGACCCTGGGTTTCGCCCTTCCGGCTTCCTCTGGGGCATCATAATGATAATAATTTAAGGAGAAATGAGCGCTCGTCCCCATACTAGCTCAGATCAACAGGACGGGCCATGTAAGAGGACCTTTAGTTGGATACCCCAGATGCCCAACAGACCCCATTGACTTAAAGGACGGAGAGGCATTAAGTGAATACGCACTTCCACCAGCAAAGAGCGCAGCTGGTAGACTTATCTCATGGAAACATACAGGCTGCTCCTTCTGGTTTGTACCACAATAAATAGTCAGAGTGATTTTCTTTAATAGGTTCAAATTGAAGAAATGCTTATCTGCCCAGAGGGGATTGATCTAAAGGTATGTATTGTAGTGAGAATACCCATTTAATGGAAACAATTTGACTATCCTTATGGGAGAGAGACCAGAGTTTACATAGCAAAAATTTGTCAAGTTCATCATGCAACTCTTCTCCCTGAAAAGGATACTTAAAAGTAGACAGATCTCTTAGATACTTATGCTGCCCTGTCTGAGAGTAGCATAAAGTAGTGACAGACATGCTTATTTCAGTGGTCGGTCCCTTAGTAATGTGCAGTAGTTTGGGAGAGTTTACAGGTTAAACTTACAGCGCGCATCCGGCAGTGCAGGACTTGAGTCTAATGATATATTTGCTTCCCAAATCCCCTGCCCTCCAGCCGCTAATTGTCATATTTCTACCAATTACTGTGCATAGGGAGAAATTTGTCAATCAGTGGCTGTAGGGTGGGGCAAGCGTGTAGATCATTGGACTCAGGCCCTGAATCACCAGAAACGCACCAGAAATGTAACCTGTAAATTCTTCCAAACTACTGCACATTGCTGACTATGACAGGCCGCTGAAATCTGCTTGACTGTCACTACTTTATGCTACTCTCAGACAGGGCAGAATAAATATGTGACAGATCTTATTTGAGATCACAGATGCATCAGTGCAATATAAAATGCTAAACTCATCACTAATTGTTCTTAACACAAAGAGCAGGTCAGTAAAGAAACACAGCCGATTAGGGGCCTCATTGATCATAACTGTAAGACTGGCCTTGTTGCCCATAGCAACCAATCACTTTCCCAGAACAGTGTAAAATATGTAAACTGCACTGTTATTTGGTTGCTATGGGCAACAAGGTCAATTTTACTCTTAGACAGTTTTGATAAATTAAGCCCAGCTACCTAACCCTAAGCATTAGCAGGGGTGCCAACATATACAGCAATAAGATCCTTAATGTGTATGCCTGGCGTGAGCATAATCATGTCTTCACGCCTGCCTGCACCAAGCCACACACAGCACAGACCTGCAGAGGGATCTTCCTCATTTGTCGTGGCAATGGGGCTAGGTGAGAACTTATTTTATTTGTTTTAGGAGGCACTATGAGGGCTTTATAATTTGTGGGGGCGCTATGGGGCATTATACTGTGTGGGGAGGCACCATGGTGCATTATACTGTGTGGGGAGGCACCATGGGGCATTATTCTGTGTGTGGGGTGCACTATGGGGACATTATACTGTGGGGAGGCACTATGAGGACGTTACACTGTGGGGAGGCACTATGGGTGCTTTATACTGTGTGTGGGCATTATGGGGGCATGATATTGTATGTGGGGGGCTCTTTGGGGCATGATACTGTGTGGGGGTGCTCTTTGGGGCATGATACTGTGTGGGGGCACTATGGGGACATGATACTGTGTGGGAGCACTATAAATGCAGGATTCTGTGTGAGGGGCACGATACTGTGTGGGGAACCATAGGGAACAGGGTGTGTACGGACAGGGTTTGGGCAGGGTTAGAGGCGTGGCTTAACGTTAAGAATAAAATCTTTGTAAGTTGGGAGGTATGCTTATATGTGTGTATTGAAGGATGTCCCCAATCTAAGTACACATGGAAAAATCTTTATCCTCATAAAGGAGCAAGCAGTTATGAGCAGTGAATATCAGAAAGCAGCAAAGCAAAAACATCAATCAAAACTGCTGAGTGAGAAGAAAAGTGAGAAAAAGCCATTAACTTCACTGAGTTAGATGAGCAAAGGTTTAGAAATCTTTTCTCTTTCTCAAGTAGTTTAAAAATCTGTTGGATACAATTATAGTAATTACAATGAAAGGAATGACAATAACTACAATTTTAAACAGCTGGGGTAACAGATACAAATAACACTACTGAACGTGACAGTATATATCGGAATGTGCCTTAATATCTTGTCATTTAGAAATAATTTACAATACGGATGATTTTCATTACCATGAAATAAAGCAAAAATAGATGTGATAAGACCCTACTGCATCATCCACCATTCACTGTCAATCAAGCCTAAATGGGATGTGTTGCTGCCAAGATTGCAGGACAATTTCCTGTTCAAGAAACACCCAGCAGACAATTCAACGATAATTTGCATAAAGTGCAGGAGTTAGTTTAAAACTTATTTTTGTAAGGTATGCTTTATTACTGCTGCTATACATGGATATGTTCTGAAATGTCCCTCTAGTCCAGGGGTCTCAAACACGCGGCCCCTAAGACTGTCATCTGCAGCCCGCGGGGCACCATAGCCCCCTCGGAAAAGGAGAAAGCTCGCCGAAGGAGTCCCAGGCAGAGCGCTAGAAGCGGCTCTGCTTCGAGACTCCGGCTCTGGGGAAACCCCTGACATCACTGTCCTTATATGGACAGTGAGGTCAGAAGCATAGCAGGAGTCTCCCAGGCAGAGCACTAGAAGCAGCTCTGCTCCGGGACTCTGGCGCTGGGGAAGCACCTGACATCAATGTCCATATATGGATAGTGATGTCGATGTCAGGAGCAGAGCTGGAGTCCAAAGCTAGTAGCACGCTGCCTGTGACTCCGGCTCTGGGGTTGCCCTTGACATCACTGTCCATATATGGACGTTGATGTCAGGGGCTTCCCCAGAGCTCCGGAGCAGAGCCTATACTAGTGCTCTGCTCTGGTCTGGGACACTGGCTCTGATGTTACCCCAGACGTCACATTCCGGTCCAGGAGGATCCCCTGACGTCACGGTCTATGGACAGTGACGTCAAGGGCTCCTCCAGCAGAGGATTCCCCGGCCAAAACATCAGCAATGCCCTGGCTGGGGACTCCACTCCTAGAGGGAGCCCCAAATGGAGCTATCTACTGTGTGTGTGTGTGTGTGTGTGTGTGTGTGTGTGTGTGTGTGTGTGTGGCTCTATCTACTGTGTGATTATCTATAGATGGCACTGTGGCATTATCTAGGGGGGTATGGCATTATCTACAGAGAGCACTATGGCATTATCTATGCATGGTTGTGTGGCAGTATCTACAGAGGGCACTGTGGCATTATCTAAAGAGAGCTCTGTGACATTCTCTACAGAGGGCACTGTGGCATTATCTACATAGGGCAATGTGGCATTCTCTATAGAAGGCACTGTGGCATTATCTAGGGGGGTATGGCATTATCTCCAGGGGGCACTGTGGCATTATCTACAGAGGGTACTGTGGCATTATGTATAGAGGGCACCGTGGCATTATCTACAGAGGGCACCGTGGCATTATCTATGGGTGGTTCTGTGGCAGTATCTACAGGGGGCACAGTGGAAGTATCGACAGAGGGCACTTTGGCATTATCTACAGAGGGCACTGTGGGATTATCTACAGAGGGCCCAGTGGAATTATCTACAGAGGGTACTGTGGCATTATCTACAGAGGGCACAGTGGAAGTATCTACAGAGGGCACTGTGGTAGTATCTAAAAAGGGGCTGCCCAATCTTGACATTCCTGCATCTGCTGAATGCTGCCAACTGAACCGCCAGACTGCATATAGCGAAATTTAAACTGGATTGTTTTAATAAGCACGTGGAGTAAACTCGCAAGTTTAATGAAAGTTTAAACCGAACGGTATTATTATAGTAATGTAGTATTGTTATAGTAGTTCAAATAAATAATTGATTAAAAAATAATTTTGTATTGTATCAAATTTGAAAGTAATGTGGCCTGTCAACTTTTCAATATGTTGGCCATTTACCCTGCCGAGTTTGAGACCCCTACTCTAGCCACTATAAAAGTTATAGTATTTTAGGGTAGTCAAAACTGATGATGGGTTCCTTTTAAAGAAACTGTTTAAAACTCTGTAGTGAGTGACGCAACAGATGATAAGTGATTTTTATGTGCTTCAGTGCTCAGCGACCCAGCTCTCTGTGTTTCCATTTACTTACATCAGCACAAGAACCATCCGTCGGGACCTTCATGAAATGGGTTTCCATGGTCAAGCGCCTGCAAACAAGCCTAAGATCATCATGCACAATGCCAAGCGTCAGCTGAAGTGATGTAAAGCACGCTGCCACTGGAGCTCTGTAACTAAGCCTAATATGTGTAATAAGGTCACCTAGGCCCTACAGCTAAGCCTATCATGTGTGATACAGTCTGCTAAGCCTCTGTATCTAATCCTATCCATAGGTATAGGGGTCAGAGTCCTATAGATATTCTGTTTCCGATATACAGCTATAAGAGAACATAGTCCAATATATAAATTGTCTCTGATGTGTGTGCGTGTGTGTATATATATATATATATATATATATATATATATAGATATATAGATATATATATATAAAAAAAGATAGATAAAGATATATAGATAAAGATATATATATATAAAAATATATATATATAGGTATATATATATATATATATATATATATATATATATATATATAAGTATACATACACACGCATAAATACATTTGGGGGGACAAAACATATGTATTGGGGCTATTGCCCCTTATATCTTAAGACCTTAGCAACGCCCTCGGCTGCTAGTGTTGCTTCGTTGCATCACTTAGGAGACCCAGCGATGCAGCTAAAAGCTGAGGCCATCGGCTATGAAGAGAAGTTGGGGGGGCAAGAAGTACTTTTGTACCAGGGCCGATGAGCCTTTAGCTACGCCCCAGTCGGAACCATAATATGTATGTAATGTCTGTTTAGCAAGTCACTGACTAATTGGTGAGAGAATGTGCAAAATCTTTAATATGTGTTAAACGTATTCAAATTTAGGACAGGAATATGTATAATACACATAACCACAGGAAATTAGCTCCTTACGTAGATATTTTATTCACATCTTATTATAGAACTATTCTATAGTACATGAAATTTAAATAAAAACGAAAAATGGCTGTGGCGGGAAGGGGTTAATGTTTCTGGTTTCTCTGGGATTCAGGTGATGCATTATATTTTTTAATACATGAAGGCAAATCATAGCAAAGGGATATGCAAAATGGCATACCACACATTATCTTAGACCCATCTACGTTCTTTTTGACTTGTAATGCTTCATAGTACATTTTAATCTAAAATTTTTTGTAAATACTTTTTATGTTTTTCTCCCATAAAACAATACCCAGAGTAAAGGGGGTTTTACACAGGACAATTATCAGGCAGACGATAAACAGGGGAACGATCAGCAGATGAACGAGCAAACGCTCAATCATCTGCTGATCGTATCGTTTAAAAAAAGTAAAAGATTATCGTTGTCGGCAGCACATCCCCCAGAGACGCGCTGTGGACATGATAATAATGTTTGGGGACGAGCGATCTGAGTAACGACCGCTTGTCCCCATCCATAGCTCCGTGTGACAAGAGCAAGCGAGTGCCGATCAACGATGTCTCGTTGATCGGCGCTCGCTGCATCGGTCGAGTGTCAGCCGGTGTAAAAGGGCCTTAAGTGAAGAGCCACAGGACAGGGTGAGAAGCAGTAGGGAGGAGATAGACGTGAAATTACAAACATAATAAAGTGATTTAAACAAGACGTCTCTAATACCAGGGGACTGGAAATAATCCCAGGATCCATCAATGCGGAAAAGAGACACAAAGCAAACAGTTACATCAATCATAGAGACATTAAATCTTCAATCTGCCAAAAAAAAAATCCTGTAAAACTCTCAGCCTAAAAACTATTTCCACAATCTCTTGTATCAGTCCAAGTAATGATGTCCAATGTTCAGCGATGAGAGCATGCAATGATTATCCATAATGCTACTAATAGTATGTTCATTATTAAGTCTGGATCAATAAACATGGCCGAACTTTAGCACACATAGACTCATTTACATTAAATCACCTGCCGACATTAAGATGGCTGAGGTAATATCCTGTGGATATGGGATACATTTTTATGGGAAGCCCGGATTAAGTCCATAATTCTGTGCTTTCAGTTTCATACTATATGTTTTATTAGGGTATGTGCACACGCTAGCTTGCTTTTACGTCTGAAAAGACAGACTGTTTTCAGGAGAAAACAGCTGCCTCGTTTCAGACGTAAAAGCTCCTCCTCGTAATATGCGAGGCGTCTTTGACTTTTGTAATCTTGAGCTGCTCTTCATTGACTTCAATGAAGAACGGCTCAAATTACGTAGCAAAGAAGTGTCCTGCACTTCTTTGCCGAGGCAGTCAATTTACGCGTCGTCGTTTGACAGCTGTCAAACGACGACGCGTAAATTACAGGTTGTCTGCACAGTACGTCGGCAAACCCATTCAAATGAATGGGCAGATGTTTGCCGACGTATTGTAGCCCTATTTTCAGACGTAAAACGAGGCATAATACGCTTCGTTTACGTCTGAAAATAGGTCGTGTGAACCCAGCCTAAGGCTGGGTTCACACGTGGCGGAATTTCACTTAAATTCCGCTGCGGACACTCCGCAGCGTTAATCCGCAGCGGAGCCGTTTGTCCATTGACTTACACTTTAATTTAGCAGTGTTCGTTTAGACGAGGCGTAAAATTCCGCTGCGGAGCATAGGCTGCGGAGCGGAATTTGGTGTCCGCAGCATGCTCTGTCTGTTGCAGAGCAGTGGCGGACTCATGGCGGAATTTCTCCATTGACTTCAATGGAGATTCTAATTTCCGCAATGAAGTCCGCAGCTGTCATGCACATGTTATGTGTGCTGCGGATCCGTCTTGCTTTTTTAACTTGACATTTCTTCATTCTGGCTGGACCTATGTATTTCTAGGTCTACAGCCAGACTGAGGAAGTCAATGGGGCTCCCGTAATGACGGGAGCGTTGCTAGGAGACGTCAGTAAATAGTCACTGTCCAGGGTGCTGAAAGAGTTAAGCGATCGGCAGTAACTGTTTCTGCACCCGGGACAGTGACTACCGATCCCAATATACAGCAACCTGTAAAAAAATATAAGTTCATACTTACCGAGAACTCCCTGCTTCTGTCTCCAGTCCGGCCTCCCAGGATGACGTTTCAGTCTAAGTGACGGCTGCAGCCAATCACAGGCTAATAACAGGCTGCAGCGGTCACATGGACTGCCGCGTCATCCAGGGAGATCGGGCTGGATGCCGAAGGAGGGACGCGTCACCAAGACAACGGGCGGTAAGTATGAATTTCTTTGACTTTCACAAGGGAAAGTGCTGTCCCTTCTCTGTATCCTGCACTGATAGGGAGAAGGGAAGTACTTTTACCGCAGTCCGCAGCAGCTAGTCCGCATCAATTTACTGCACATTTTGTGCAGATCCGCAGCAGAATCTGCAACGCAGATTCTGTGCGGCATTGATGCGGACAGTTGCGGAGGAAATCCGCCACGTGTGGTCATGCCCTAAGGGTTTCAACTCCCTTTTTCTGACATAGATCTCCAAATCCTCTGCTCCCCCTTATACATTAAGGCTCTTCTCACATCTGTACCGGAGGCACTTTTTTTGGAGCCTCCATCAGCATTTTCCTAATTTGTCAGCAAGAATAGCGCAGCATGCAGCACTATTCTTGCCGTCAAAATGACGGACACCACTACAGAACCCTGATGGACTCTTATTGTAAGTCAACGTACAGCGGATCAGGCAATGATGTCATGACTTGTGCTATAAACGGAAGAAACAATGCAGATTTGAGCAGAACCTAATAATTACATAATAAAATTCTGGCTGCTTGTATCTGCCACTAGGGGGAGCTCCCCACATATAGATTTATAGAATTCTCAGAAAACACATTATAAATCTGTATGCAGAAAGCTCCACCTAGTACCCACTAAAATAAACCAGAATCATTTAAGTGTAAGGCCACACGGTGTGGCCACGTTGCGTTTATGTTGCGTTTTTAAACCACAGCAAGTCATTTTTCAATAGAATTCAATGGTGAAATTTTTGTTATGGACAGACTGCTGCTATAATATTACAATATATTTTTTGTGCGATTGACCACATCTTCATAATGTCCGACCACATACGGTTAATGACCGCGCTGCCAATGTTGTTGCTGAACTGCTTGCGTTTTTGCTAACAGTTCTGCAATGCAATGTAATGAACTATATACAGGCAGCACCTAACAAACTTCAACACCAGTGAAAACTATGTCCAGAAGCTATTTCCTTTGTAAAACGCAACAGAACTGCAGCATTACAGAAACAAAAAACGCATGCAGTTGACCGCATGCGGTTTTCAAACACAACAAAACCGCAACAAAACTGCATCAACGACGCACCGTGTGGCTTTACCCTAACGGACCTGTCTCAACAGCCTATTAGGGGATATGGGCATCATAGAGGGGGATCCCCTGCCTGGGACTCTCTATTAGCCAGAGCAGAGAGCTGCTAGTGAAGCGATGCTCTCTTTCTGGTGGACTCGGCCAGGCCACCTACTACATGACCCGCCATTCATTTAAATACTACATTTCCCCTGCAGCTAAAACAGCTCTTCAGTGTGAGGACCTCACCAGACAACTCCTCATATCTCAATCACCTGGACCTGTGTATGTGACATGGTGGAAAAGGAATCGGGGTTAACTGCTGTCCTATTTGAATTTTTGGAGTTTTCAAAGGAGTAAAGGCCCCATTACACTGGCCTGTTTTGGTCGCTGCAGTTAGTGCTGATCAACGAGACAGCTCATTGATCGGCGCTTGTTGGTCCTGTCACAAGGAGCTATGGATGGGGAGGAGCACTCGTTACTCCGATCGCTCGTCCCCATACATTATTATCATGTTGGCAGCACGTCTCTCTGTTTACACAGGAAGATGTGCTGCCGACAACGATAATATTTAACTTCTTTAAAACGATACGATCAGCAGATGATTGAGCGTTTGCTCGTTTATCTGCTGATCGCTGCCCTGTTTACACAGGGCAATTATCGTCAACGAGCGTTCTATGAATGATCGCTTGCCCGATAATTACCCAGTGTAAAACCCCCTCAAGGCTTTATGTTATTACTCCACCAGAAAATAATTCCCTTATTTACTTTTTTAAAACTCACTTATATTTAGAAATCGCCAATAAGTGATATCCTTGTGATGGCAGAACGTCCATTTAGATTTATAAATCGGGATTTAAACTCAGGCCTATAGATCCATGTACTTTTCTATGTATACAGAAACAATTAAGCAAATCTATCATTACATATACATCTATTTTTTATCATTATTATGAATGCTTGTTATAATTACATTTTACCAACAATTCTTACTAGGCCTTTAGTTTATTCCTAACATGTGCAGTTATTTTTACACTATGATCAGACGCTCATTAGATCCACACTCCTTATGCTGCAGTAACAGCTACAGTATTTTATCATTTTATGGTGACAGCGATGATATTTCATAAAAATGAATGAGAAGCTGTCACAGCACAGTATCTGTTACTAGCATCACCGAACAGCGATATAATCTTCTAGTATAATATTCCGAATTTAACAGTATACTGTATATATAAACACAATATAATTCCATGCTTGGTTTTACTCGTTCCTGTCTTCAATCTGTAGATATGCATCCTAAAAGCCAATGCCCCGTGCAGCATGGCGCTCAAAGTGATTACTGTGTTCAGTACTGGGATCCAAATGCAGAACGTTTCCTTTCTGCATTCGAGCAGTTGCAATGGAAGCCTGTGACATTGCAATGACGTCACCTTCCTCCAACTGTTGCATGGGGAGAGGAGGATGCTGGGATGATATAATCCTTGTCCTCCCAGCAGTCCTAGATTAATGATATTCGTGTTCTAATGGCTATGCATCCTTATCATGCAAAATATGTAACACAAAATTATTAGCAATCAGCAATTTGTCTCCCCAGCCCCACCCCTGTTCTCTTTACGACTCACAATAAAACATTTTGTACACTGGTACTTTGCGCCCATTTGCACATTTCATATACCAGTTAAGGGTAGGGGACACATTAGAATTACAATGGGGACCTGTGTTCTTAGGCTTTATAGAAACAAGGTTGGTTGGGCAAAGGATATGTATTTGTTATTGCCTCTTCAAAGTTTACCAGGCACAGTGCCGTACAATTCGGTATCGGCTGTGCCTGGGATTTCAGTACTCTGCAGCGAATGGTAATCCCAGGCACAGTCTCTATGGAAGTGTACGACGCTGTACTTGGTTAACTATGAAGAAGTCGCGTTTTTTGTTGCTGCGGCCCCTCCAGTAATCTGATCATGTGGGTTCTGGGAGTCGGACCCCCACTGATCTAAAGGATAGGCTTTCGATATAAAAGTCACAAAGAACCCCTTAAAAGCCCCATCTGTGTTGGAAAAAACGAAAACAAATATTTATTAATTTTCACATTTTTGTATAGGCATTTGAAGGTCTTGTTCTCGAAAGGGGGAACATTGAAAAGACACTGACTAGAATCATAGTGGTCCAAACCTAATTTTGGTAAATCTAGCTTTTAACTGATTTCCGGTTGGATGAAACATTGGGGTATATTTAGTAATACTATCAGCTCATATATCATTTCAGTGGGATGGAGAATAAGAACACTCACATTTCCAGATGGATAATAAGGCATGCAATCCTTAAAGGTATAGTTCACTTAACATATTTACCACATTTCTCAGTTTACAATCTACATAGAATACTGAATAACTTTGCAGATATTTTGTAAAGGGTTAAAGTGGTTGTCTGAGATTTAATGAGTTTGTGTTAATGCTTGTAATTTATAAATGTAAATACATTTGTAATATACTTACATTTTCCAAAGTGGCCCCGTTTCCAGATCCTGCCGTGGGGTACTTGATGGGTGATGTCACTCTCTGCACTGGCTCTGGCTGCTTTGTTGATCTTAAATTCTTTGCCGGGTATACGACACGTCACTTGTTAAATCTCGGACAACCCCTTTAATGTGCGGTTGTCTAATGTCTATAGTGTTCTAGCACAGTAAAAGGCTAAAGTTTCATTATATTTCATATAAATAGATCCATATTTCTGTGTTGATTAATTTCCTAATATACAGTATCTTTAATGGGGTCGACCTTCAATTTTTTTTTCTCCCTTGTCATAGAGTTACGTTTTTAGGCCTCAAAACCGCTGACAGAGCGATATAGGGGAGGGTATTTTAAACATACCTTTTTTTCCCCCCAGCGCAGCAGTCGTAAGTGCCACTCTCTGGCTCTAGCAGCCAATCAGGATACCACTAGAGTTGTCACCCAGAGCAGAGAGGTGGAGCTTGCAACAGGCAATGCAGGAGCACTTGCACATCAAGTCTCGCCATAGTGGCACTTGTGGTCGTCGTTTCAGGGTAATTAAACATAATTTTCATGGTCATGCAACTTGCATAACTGAAACAAAAGATATGATTTTTTTGTTTGTTTTTTATTAATTGCAATAATACATACAAAAAACATAAATTCAATTTCAGTCTTAAAACCCCACCCATCCACCCTCAACGTAAACCCGGTCTGGGATATTAGCTAAAAGTATATAATAGGAAGGAACAACATCTATATAAAGGCTTGATTTACTGTGTGTTTTATCTAACACCCCAATATGTTGCATGTAATTTATTATTTAAACCCTGATGATAAATCTCTTCCATTACAATTAAAGATTTTAATTGTCGATTCCACTCAGCAGTTGAGGGGGTTTTGTCCGATATCCAGTGTCTAACAATCAGCAAATTAGCAATAAAGAGTGATTTGAGCAACCCCATTCTTTTCAGTTCTGGTAGGAGTAATCCTACATCATCTCCCAGTAAAACTAATTGGGGTGTAAATGTATTTCCATGTGGAATTGTCTCTCCATACTCTCAAAGATTTTTTTTCCCAATATTCCGAGATCTTCGGACAATTCCGGATTAAGTGTAACAAATCTGCACCATCCAACATACACTTGGTACATCTGTCTTTTCTCTCACTGTAAATTTTATTGAGAGAATGGGGTTTACAATATAACCTATGGACTATATTAAACTTAATTAATTGATTATTTAAATTTAACGCCACCTTCCAGATGTTATTATAGATTTTTGCCCAATGATGTTCATTCAGGGGTCCTAGTTCTTTTCCCCATTTTTCTACGCTATAAAAAAATTTTTTTATTCATTTATATTGTATTAAACCTTTATATATTTTTGCCTAAACCCCTTTCTTAAGATTTAAGTCTACTAATAACTTATATACTCCCTGGATCGGGGATATTTGAAAAAACTCCCTGTCTACCGATTTGGCAATCGCATGTTGAAGTTGGAAGTATGCGAATTTTTCATTCTTTCCTAATCCGTACCTTTCCATGATGTCCCAGGGTTTAATTTTCATGTTCTCAAAAACATCGCTGATGCTTTTTATCCCTTTTTTCCCTCAAGGGGTTATATTCAGACAGGGAGTATAGTTCAGTTAAGTTTATGTTAAATTATAGGGGTTTTACCCGAAATGCTCCATGACGGTCAGAGATCTTACCTAACAATTTCCAGCTCTTATTTAATTGAATCACTGTGGGAATTTTTCCAAAATTCCACAATGTTGCATTGACCTGATTCGAGAGTCCCTAGTATACCCGAGAAGTGTCCCTCTGCTTTCATTGTCAGATATTGCAAAAAATCTGTGCTCTCCCATTCCTGGATATATTGGAGCTGGTGGCCAGAAAGTACATATTAAAATCTGGGAATGATAAACCACCTCTGTCTTTGGGCATACATAGAAAATGTTGTTTTTTTTTCGGACAGCCCCTGATTAAATTGTCAAATAAGATTCTAATCTTATGGAGTATTATATCCTTGATCCATATAGGGTTGGCAGAGAAAATATATATATCAGTTTTGTGAGTAGTACTGATTTAATTAGACAGATCTGATCGGCTCTAGATATTGGGAGCTCATTCCAACTTTTAGTTTTCCATTATCAAAGGTTGCAAATTAAGATCTACAAATTCATCTATATATCTGGAGATATTCACTCCCAAATAGTTAAAATTCCCCCCCTTTTCAACTATTTTTAGATCTGTATGAATTCCCAATTCTACGTCATACAGTGGTAACAATATGGACTTCCCCCCATTTATACATAATCCAGAGAAGAAGCCGAATTCCTGTATTTTAGCTTCCACATATTAATTTTTTTCATTTGGATTTGTCAAAAATATCAATAGGTCATCTGCGTATAGTGCAGTTTTATCTTCCTTTCCTCGAGCACCAAAGCCCTGAATAGCTTCATCCACTCTAATCAAGGATGCCAAGGGCTCAACTGCCAATGCAAAAAGCAGGGGTGAGGGTGGACAACGATGCCTCGTTCCTCTCGTCAGTTAAAAAAATTAAGTACTCATGCCATTCACATTTACACTTGCTCTTGGATTTGTATACAATAATTGAATAATTTTAATATATGTTTCTCCGAGTCCAAATTTCCTCATTACCACCCAGAGATATCCCCACTCCACCCTGTCCAACACCTTTGACGTGTAAAGGGACAGGATGGAGTGAGGAATCCCCTCCCCCGCTCCTATCTGCATATTGCCAAACACTCGTTTTATGCAGTGTATAGTGGATCTCCCAGAAATAAATCCGCACTTATCTTTATGTATCAAATTTGTTATCAACTTTGATAATCTGCTTGCCAATACTTTGGCGAGTATTTTAGCATCTGTATTTAGCAATGAGATCGGGCAGTATGACTCAACCTCTACTGGATCTTTATCCTGTTTTAAAATTTGTATAATACTAGCATCCAACATTGACTCTGGAAGTCCTCCCACACGTAATGAACTATTTATTGTTCTTAAAAGGGCTGGCAATAATTCCTTCTCCAATTTTCTATAAATCTCAAACGGGAATCCGTCTAGTCCCGGGGCAGTGTTCTCCTTAATACTTTTAAGTGCCTCTTGTAATTCTGCTAAGGTAATGGGTTGATCCAGGATCATTCTTTGGGATTCAGATAGAGAGACAAATGGAATTTTACCAAGATATTTCTCTAACTGTTCTTCATTGTATTGCCGTTCTGTTTTATATAGTTCAGAAAAGAACACAAAAAATGTTTTACCTATTTTCTCTTAAAGAGGCTCTGTCACCAGATTTTGCAACCCCTATCTGCTATTGCAGCAGATAGGCGCTGCAATGTAGATTACAGTAACGTTTTTATTTTTTAAAAACGAGCATTTTTGGCCAAGTTATGACCATTTTTGTATTTATGCAAATGAGGCTTGCAAAAGTCCAAGTGGGCGTGTTTAAAGTAAAAGTCCAACTGGGCGTGTATTATGTGCATACATCGGGGCATTTTTACTACTTTTACTAGCTGGGCGTTCTGACGAGAAGTATCATCCACTTCTCTTCAGAACGCCCAGCTTCTGGCAGTGCAGACACACAGCGTGTTCTCGAGAGATCACGCTGTGACGTCACTCACTTCCTGCCCCAGGTCCTGCATCGTGTCGGCCACATCGGCACCAGAGGCTACAGTTGATTCTGCAGCAGCATCAGCGTTTGCAGGTAAGTAGCTACATCGACTTACCTGCAAACGCCGATGCTGCTGCAGAATCAACTGTAGCCTCTGGTGCTGATGTGTCCTCGCTCATCCGACACGATGCAGGAAATTGTGTTTTTAAATACCCAAATAGTGCTAACCTTTTAAGCTTATCCCCCATTCGTTGTATATTCCAAGTTACCACCCTCATACACACCTTTTTACATCAAAACAATAATACAGAACATCCCAGTACCTATGTTCCTTCCTTATTCTGCTGTTATTGTTAGTATCCACAGACCGATATACCCAAACCCAACCCCCCCCCCAACCTCCCTATCTGACTTGCACTATACTTCAAATCTCCCTACTTAGCATTTTTACCCCCACTAACACCGCTAAACCGCTTGTTTTAGAATACAATTATATTATTTTGATCCTATAGAGTCCAGCCACTTAAATAATTATTCTGCTGTTAAGAAGAAAATAGCTTTGCCGGATAGATAAGGGAATATTTGATTCCTGCCGCTTGCAGTCTCCTTTTTGCCTTAATAAAGAGATAGCGTTTTTGTTACGTTTCAAATGAATAATCTGGATGTAATGCAATTTTTTTGATTATTATATTGTAAACATTGCTTCTCTCTGGTGTTCCTTAATATAGAGTCTCTGTCTTTAGAGCACAATATTTTTGCGACAATAGCTCTAGGGCGATCCCCAAAAGCCGGACGTCTAGATGGTATCCTATGTGCTCTCTCTATTTCGAATGCTGATGATAAGTTATCTTTTCCTATTTGCGAAACGATCCAGTTTTGTATAAATGGTGTTGGTTCGTTTTTCTCCTCCTTCTGGAATCCCTACTCTCCTTATATTACACTTTCTGGAACGGTCTTCCAGATCAATAACTTTGTTTTTTAAATTCTCATTGCCTTCCTTTAATTCTCTTTCTTCTTTTTTTAATTTAGATCCTTCATCTTCAATAGTGCGCATTCTGCTTTCTCTTATTCTGAATACTTCTTTCAGGATAGTAATATCCACACTCACTTCCCAACATGGGATGATGCTTTATTTATTGCCTATATAATGTCTAATAAAGATGGAGTTTCTGATTGATCCTCAATTATTTTACTTGTTGCTCTGGTTTTACTCTGTTGCGCTGGTGAGGCAAAAAATATGTTCATTTTCCCGATGGTCTTTCCCTCTTTTGTCGGACTGAGTGATTTCCGACTTTTAGGGGCCATTTTGATATATATACTACATACTGAAGCACCTTAAATAGCCAGGTGCAAAGAGTTACAGTGTCAAAAGCTGATACTATTTGGTATAATCATTACACATAAATAGGGTGAGAAAAGCCACAAGAAGAGCAATAATTTTCAGATGTCCCAGGAGCTAGTAATAATAACTAGTTATAGCAGATTTAAATATCATGTATCATGCTCAGATTGCAAACATTCAATGATTAGCTAAGCAAGGAGATGGAGAGAAAAAAAAAGGAATAGGAATATTTGCAGCAATATATATCTTATTACAATGGCAGATCTCACTCGAGTCTTATAAACAGGATTCGTTTTTCAGTTTTCACTGTGGTCTCCATTCATCCAGTACTTCCGATCACCTACAGAGGAACCAGGCTAGACATCCATCAAATATCAAAGTCCCAATATCCAGGCACTCTTAGTCAGAGGCATTTGAGGAGAAAATTGAGGACCAACGTACAGTGCTGCTAACATCAAATTGGAGTCCAGACAGAAAGGTGATAAATGGGATTAGGCCTGATGAAGACGCCAGTCCAGCGTCGAAATGCGTAGCCTATCTAATTACCTATTTATTATTTTTAAACCAAATAAATCCCATTTATCACCTTTCTGTCTGGACTCCAATTTGATGTTAGCAGCGCTGTACGTTGGTCCTCATTTTTTCTCCTCAAATGTCTCTTTGTGCGGTTGTCTGTGGACCACCGGTTTGGACCTAGCTGCAGCTACATCACCCGTTTACATTACTACCTGCTTACAGTAGGTTTGTGCCTACTACTTGCACAACTCCTAAAGGTGAGCAACAGTTTCACCATTGTCTGTTTCCTCATTTTCGCTTGTGATCTGCACCATGTGGCGTGGTATTTTCTCGCTTTCTCTAGGCTATTAGTCAGAGTTAAGCGACCTCCAATAGCTGCAAAAGCTCTAGTGAGCGAGCAGGGCTATAGTCCCTAGAGACTAGCGTATCAGTGTATTAAATCAGCGTGTTGGCGGTTCACTCAGTTCCTCCCTACACAGCCCTGAAGTCCGGATATAACAGGACGGTTTCCAGTGGATTTAGATGCTCCTAATTTCTAGCCCTGTTTAAGTCACATCCTCCTCAGCTCTAGATTTGTCCATTAACATTGTTCTGCAGCATTATTTTTTTTAAGTTAATATTCACTATTCCAATTTTAGGTCCAAAATTCTGTGTGGATTAATTTAGTAACATATTTGTATAGGGAAGTTCTGATTTTCTGACTTAATAAAAGTCTAGCTATAGGCAGTCACCACTAGTGGCAGCTAACTGCATATAGATCTATACACCTAGTAATGAACGCAATTGGAATGGTAAAAAATCTGTATCCACTGAGCTCTATCTATTGACTGCTGCTATAACAGTGCTTCAGCAAGCAGGGCAAGCAGTTCAGGGCTAGGCCCCCTCCAACCGCAGACCCCACAGTAGTCACGTATGGTATGTATGCTGCTGCATCTCTGTATCAATGTGACTGTAATGCAAATGCCTTGGATTAGGGTGATATGTATTATGAGCGTTCTGTGTTTACATGGCACCTTTTTATCTCTGGGGAACATTCTTGTTGGATGCTTGTTAGTAGATGAGTTGATTTGTGCTCATTGGATTTAATTAATATAATAGTGCATCATTTAAGATCATAGCTGTATAAACAAATGTAATAAAACACTAAAACTACAATAATAAAACATGTATGTACATCCTAATTATTGTAATGAGATCAAACAAACAATCCATTCAGTGGACAAGGGATGTAGTACTATGCTGTCTCTGTAGAATGAAATACATGAAATATTCATGTGCCTGCCAGTGCCTTCTACCTGCCAATCATTCTAGCCCGGCACTGTGTATTATTCCATTCTCCCGACACCCGAGTGATTCCGATTCTAATTGCCAGGGGTCAAGGTTCAATGGCAAACACACAGATTCCTAAAGTGATTTTCATCGGTTACCTTCAAACATAAACAAGAGTCTTTTGAGAGTCTTATAGCAAGCACTGATAAAATCTACATTTAATGTAATAAATAGAATCATACCATTTAGTTTAAAAGAATGACTCATAAAAGAACAATTAAAATGCCATTTCATCCTTCAACTCAATAATAAAGACTTAGAGAATAAAATATAACACACACAATCCTTGTATATCTAATCCTGATATAAATTCATTCTAAGGAGGTGTCCACACAGAGTTTGAACACCTGGAAAACCGCGCCAAAAAACGTCCAAAAACACTCGCGGAAAAAAAAAGTGACATGCCCTATCTTCGGGCGTTTCCGTCCATGACCTCCCATTGATATCAATGGGAGGCAGAGAAAGCGTTTTTGCTGCTTTTTTTGCCTGTGGCGCTCAATGGCCGCGGCCAAAAAACACTGCAAATGGCGTACAGGCAGGTCAAAATTTGTCTCAAAATTCCAAACGGAATTTTGAAGCAGATTTTTATGACTGAAAAAAACTCAGTGAACAGGGCCAACTGTTTCTAGGAACTAAGAATACTTTTATTACACATGATTTAATAACAACACAAATGTAAAGTTTATTGTATTTATTATATACATTTACAAGGTGTTGGATGCGTTGCGAGATCAAAAGTTTATGCACTTTCAAGACCATGTGTTGAAAGCAGAAGGATGAGAGGCACAAGTGTTGGAAGGCTATTTGGACACCATGTAAGTTTGTATGCCATTTGGTGGTGGAATAAAAGTATTGGGGTTGGGTGTATTCATATAGTTTACGAGAGGAAGGCGCCCGGTCTGGAGGTATGGAAGAGAGGGGTAATAAGGTTCCACCCAAAAGAACTTGGACAAAACTGACGGGGCACAGATTTGTACTGCCTAGAAAATAATTGTATGAGAGTCATGGTGGGAAGGAAGGGTTATCAGTAATTGGAAGCAATGGTCCCATGGGGTCGATAAGGGAACTATCTGTTCCAGGGGAATGAAGCACCAATATTAAGAGCCATGCAGCGGAAATGCAGGCATAGTGGAATAGGCGACTTGACGGGGGTTTTAGCATAGAAGATCTGTAAGGTTTGAGTAAGTAAAAGGGGGTTAAATGATATGGGGCTGGTCTGTGCAGTTTAAGTGTGTGCAGAATAGAGAGGTCAGAAAAAGGTCAGTGTAATAAAAGCAAATGGTCAAGCAAAGGTCTGATCAAATGTCAGGGGAGGGGTTATATGATATACTAACAGTGTAGTGAGTGATAGGGCAGCGGTATGCAGATAGGTGCCAGGAAAGATTGTGTACTTGCCATCCTCCTGACTCCTGATGGCTGGACCGATGGATGGCATGTTGGAGCAGCTTCGCATGGTGGCACGCCAGAACGGGGAGGAATGGCTGCAGAAGCCGATGCGGTCCATTTTGGGGAGCAGGGATGACCGTGAACTTGTTCCCCCACGGCCTCTGGTAGGCCGCGGGCTCGGTGTTCCCATCCACCGGAGCGCTTGAGCCCAGAAGTTACTCCCCAGGTTAGGTGACGTGTCCGGAGCCCCAGTAGGGACCCTTGGACATCTGTGGCTCACGCGGTCTCTCCTCCGCTGCGCGGGCTCTTCTCCACTGCGCGGGCATCTAGGAGGAATCCTGTGGCGTGGCCAGCTTCTAGAGCGGGAGGAAGCGGCCTCCGGGTGGCTCTGACTCCCTGTCGTCGCGGGAGGTCAGGTTCAAGCATGGCCACTTCCCCTAGTGATGTTCCGGTCCGGGGAGCGGCCCAACATAGGAGAATGAGCGCCCTTGCGGTGGCCCACTTGCAGGAGCGGGCCGGCTCCGTGCAGTGGGCCATGGCTGTAGGCTGCAATCCAGGCCTGGTTGGTAGTGGGGGGGGGGGGCAGTCCTTACCCTACAGTCAACTTGGAGACGCCACCAGAGACCAAGGAACCGCAGTCTGCGGCTAGGGAGCAGAGCCTCAGCGACCGGGTGGTCAGCCAGATCAGTGTGGAGGAGGGGGAGCTGCCTGACATCAGCCTGAATAGTGACAACACAGAGGGGGACCATAGATGGCGGCCCCGCACACCTGCGCGATCCATGAGGGAGGTGTCACATTTTCAGTGCGGGGCCTCTGCTGACGTTCAAGAAGATGTTGTGGCGGATGGTGCGGCTGCTGGGAGTGTTCCCCAGAGACAGCCTGATTAGTGCGCTTCGGCGCTGACTTCATGTGGTGTGTCTGGATGTGGGGGAGTTCGGTCGGAGGGTCGTGTTGTGCATGATCCATCGGTTCGTGACCTGTTGGTAAAATTGTTAGATGTATTGATGCAGCAGCAGTCATGGGAGTGCGGGGGGCGAGGTGCATTCCCCAGCGGGAGTTTGGTCGGGTAACGGGGGGATCGTCGTTGCCCCTTGTTAGCGGGAGTCGGGAGGCTGACGTACAGCTGGCTAAGGCGGGTTCCTGCGGTGGCGGGAGCAAGTTCAGGGGTGGAGTCGGGGAGCGGAGTGGCTGCTTCGGGCTCGTCGGAGAAAGCTAAGGAGGTGGCGTATGTACAATCGGCGCACGTGGCAAAAGGGGAAGTGTACGTTTGTTTTGGGGCACATTTAAAACTGGAGATTAGGGAATCTGGAAGGGCGAGTGTGTGGAGAGTTTTTCTTTGTTGCGCCTTGAAAAATTACATTTGGATGGGAAAAATCTGGAGGAGAGTAAAAAGGGGGAGTTGGAGAAGCGCCGGTATCATTTAATCCTGCGCACTTTTGCTAATTGGTTTCAGGCTTTTTCCATTTTTGCGTTCTAGGCCCGAAAAATGGAAGAAAAAACTGCGTCTGAACATACCCTTAGACTGCTACCAACCTAAGGCTATGTTCCCACACATGGAAAATGCTGCAGATTTTCTGCAACAGAAAATCTGCAGCAGAATCTCTAGAAAAACGCAAGTAAATCTGTCACAGAAATCCGCACCAAATAGTGCGTTTTTCCTGCTCAAATTACGGTGGAAACTCAGCAGTTTTACATAGCAAAGTACATGTGCACCTGCGGAATTCCGGCATTTTTTTTTACAGCGTTTACGCTGCGTAAACGCTGTAAAAACTGCAGCAATATAAATCTGTTGCGGAAATTCTGCTTCCCATTGAAGTCTATGGGCCGAACATGCAGCATTTCCGCACAGAACAAGCAGCCTAAAGTGACATGCTGCAGAATTGAAAAATGCACCGCAGAAAACTTTCTGCATGACTTTTGTGCAGGTTTTTTTTCTGCAGCGTGGGCATGAGGTTTTCTAAATCTCATTCACTTTGCTGTAAATGCTGCAAAATTTCCATGCAAAATTCTGTTGCGGAAATTCCGCAGAGTTTACACTACGTGGGGACCCAGTCTAACAGTACAGTCTCTATCCTGTCAAATGCCTGTGACGGTTATAACGGGCCAAGCAATTTTCACGTTTTAAAGAAATAAAGAATTAGTTATAATAGTCTTAATTCAGCAGAATTTAATTAAATTAAAAGAGATGAATACCCTGCACATCTTGATATATTTGTATTATAGTTGACACCACTACATAAGAAAGGAAAATTAGAAGGTGATAAAATAATGCAATAATCTATTCACGCAAAAAAACATTACAAGTTATTATATTTTATAACCTATATACTAGAATAAAAAGTAATCAAAAAGTTGCATGTACCACAAAAGGTGCAGTGTGTTCCAAAAGGGGGATAAGATTGGGCGCCATTTATCAGTCCGACACTGGCCACACATCTGAGAATTTTTATTTTTTTACCGCATTATTATACCCTCTTATTATGCCCTGATTTACTCCTCAGAGCCTACGTATGCGCCCACATTATAAACGGAAATGCCAGTAAAACCCCAAACAGAACAACTACCAAGCAGAATACGAGCTCCAAAATCCAAATGGCACTCCCTCTCTTCTGAGCCCTACAGTGTGCCCAATCAGCAGTTTGTCTACATATGTCATTACCGAACCTGGGAGAACCCGCTTAACAGTTTGAGATATGTATCTTCAGTGGCACAAACTGGGCACATATTGTCCACTAAAATGGCACATTAGTCGAAAATTGCAATTTTCACTTTGCAGCATTCGCTGCACATTAATTTCTAGTAAAAAATACCTGTTGTATGAAAATGCTCACTACCCTTCTTGATAAATTTTACCAAATTTGGGCCAATGCTGTGAAAATCACCAAAATAAGCCTCAAATGCGCATGGTGCTCTTTCACTTCTGAGCTCTGTCATAAGTCCTGGCAAATGATAATGCAAGGCAAATGCCATCAGGGGTGTAGTTTCCAAAATGGAGTCTCTTCTCACAGGCTTCCACTATACCCTGGTACCTCAGGGGCTTAGCAAATGTGACTGTAAAGGATCTGCCAGACACAGCTTCTGTGTTGACGCCCGTGGTTAATCAGTCTGCACCTGCTCCTAGGTCTGATACAATGACTCGATCTGCTACCACTAAGGCTGGTAGGCTTAGGAGTGGGAGAACCTATCACAGCCTGGCCAGACGGTTCTAGCTCCCGCCCTCGGTCTATTTATACCTTCATTTCCTGCTTGTCTTTGCCTGTGATTCTATCTTGTTTCCTGGCTCTGCTGCTCCAGCTATTACTATTGACCTCTGCTTCATTTTGACCCTGGCTTTACTGACTACGCTCCTGCTCTGCGTTTGGTACCTCGTACACTCCTGGTTTGACTCGGCTCGTTCACTACTCTTGTTGCTCACGGTGTTGCCGTGGGCAGCTGCCCCATTTCCCTTAGCTTCTGTGTACCCTTGTCTGTTTGTCTGTCGTGCACATAGTGAGCGTAGGGACCGTCGCCCAGTTGTACGCCGTCGCCTAGGACAGGTCATGCAAGTAGGCAGGGACTGAGTGGCGGGTACATTAGGGCTCACCTGTCTTTCTGCCTACCCCGACATTACATAATCACAGGCCCATATACCTTTTCTACCCTGGTTCCTACACTACCATGGACCCCCTTGAGACCCTAGCTCAGGAAATGCAGGGTCTCTCCCTACAGGTCCAAGTCTTGGCTCAGAGGTGCGACCAGCGTAATGCTACCCAGGTAGTGCCCTCCACCTCACCTCTTGAACCCCACCTCAAGTTGCCTGACCGGTTCTCAGGGGACCGGAGGACTTTTTTCTCCTTTCGGGAGAGTTGTAGGCTCTATTTCCGTCTAAGGCCCCACTCCTCAGGTTCTGAGAGCCAGCGAGTGGGTATAATTATGTCCCGGCTCCAGGACGGCCCCCAAGAATGGGCCTTCTCCTTGGCTCCTGACGCCCCTGAACTTTCCTCTGTTGATTTTTTTTTTTCTGCTCTCAGGCTCATCTATGACGAGACTGACAAGACTGCCTTGGCTGAGAGTCAGGTGGTGACCTTACGTCAGGGTGAGAGACCCGTTGAGGAGTACTGTTCTGACTTTAGGAAGTGGTGTGTAGCTTCTCGGTGGAATGACCCTGCCTTGATGTGCCAGTTTAGATTGGGTCTGTCGAACGCCCTGAAAGACCTATTAGTTAGCTATCCCTCTTCTGACTCTCTAGATCAGGTTATGGCTTTAGCGGTACGTCTTGACCGACATCTCAGGGAACGACGACTTGAACGTTTTTGTGCCTTCTCCTCTGGCTCCCCCATGATGGCTCCCGAGGTTCCGTTGCTTCGTTCTTCCATGGAAAACTCGGATGAACCAATGCAACTCGGGGCCTCCGTGTCTCCCCAACAACGTAGAGAGCTCCGCAGGAAGAATGGTCTCTGCTTCTACTGTGGGGAGGACAAGCATCAAGTGAACAACTGACCTAGGCGTAAGAATACTCCAGCCGGACAACTTCCGCGCCTAAGTGACCATCGGGGAGGTCGCTTGGGCGCACAGGTATTTCCCGTAAATATGAAACATAATAAGGTCTTGCTTCCCTTTCAGGTCTCGTTTTAGGGTAGGTCTGCCACCGGCAGTGCTTTCGTGGATTCAGGGTCTTCTGCTAATATTATGTCTGTGGAATTTGCTATGTCTCTAGCTATGCCATTGATTGATTTGCCTAAACCTGTCCCGGTAGTGGGTATCGACTCCACTCCACTTGCTAATGGTTATTTTACACAGCATACCCCTGTTTTTGAACTCATTGTTGGCTCCATTCATTTGGAGCAGTGCTCTGTACTGGTGATGCAGGAATTATCATCCGATTTGGTTGTAGGCCTTCCCTGGTTGCAGATGCATAATCCCACGTTTAACTGGAATACTGGGGAGCTTACTAAATGGGGTAATGAATGCATGACGTCCTGTTTTTATTTTAATTTTATTTCTCTCCCTGAGGAGGTGAACACTCTACCTGAGTTTATTCAGGACTTCGCTGATGTTTTTTCTAAAAAGGCCTCCGAAGTGTTACCTCTTCATAGAGAATACGATTGCGCAATAGATTTGGTACCAGGAGCTAAGCTCCCTAAGGGTAGGATATTTAATCTCTCTTGTCCCGAACGTGAGGCCATGAGATAATATATCCAGGAAAGCGTGGCCAAGGATTACATTCGCCCCTCTACTTCTCCGGTAAGTGCTAGCTTAGGGAAGAAGGATGGTGGTCTTAGGCCGTGTATCGATTACCGAAACTTGAATAAGATCACTGTAAGGAACCAGTATCCCCTTCCTTTGATTCCTGATCTCTTCAATCAGGTTCAGGGGGCCCAATGGTTCTCTAAGTTTGATCTTCGGGGGGCTTATAACCTTATCCGAGTCAGAGAAGGGGATGAGTGGAAGACTGCGTTTAACACGCCCGAAGGTCATTTCGAATACCTCGTCATGCCCTTTGGGTTGTGTAATGCTCCCGCGGTCTTCCAGAGTTTCATAAATGAGATTTTAAGAGACTACCTGGGGGGATTTTTTGTAGTGTACCTTGATGACATACTTGTGTTTTCCAAGGACTGGTCCTCCCACATTGAGCATGTCAGGAAGGTGCTCCAGGCCCTTCGGGAAAACAAACTGTTTGCTAAATCCGAAAAATGTGTGGTTGGGGTGCAGGAGATACCATTTTTGGGTCAAATCCTCACTCCTAATGAATTCCGCATGGACCCTGCCAAGGTTCAGGCTGTGGCTGAATGGGTCCAACCTGCCTCCATGAAGGCGTTACAGTGCTTTCTGTGGTTTGCGAATTATTACAGAAGACATTCTGCTAACCCCTTGTTTGTCGTCGGGGATCTGGTGTGGCTGTCTTCAAAAAATTTGCGCCTTAAAGTTCCGTCCAAAAAATGTGCTCCCCGGTATATAGGGCCGTACAAGGTCATTGAGGTCCTTAACCCTGTCTCCTTCTGGCTGGAGTTACCCCCGTCTTTTCAAATACACGACGTGTTTCATGCCTCCCTCCTGAAACGCTGATCCCCGTCCTTGGTTACCTCGAGGAAACCTCCGGTTCCTGTTCTCACCCCTGAAGGGGTAGAATATGAGGTGGCCAAGATTGTGGACAGCAGGATGGTCCAAGGCTCCCTCCAGTACCTGGTCCATTGGAGAGGATACGGGCCTGAGGAGAGGACTTGGGTACCCGCCCGGGATGTTCACGCTGGGGTATTGATCAGGAGGTTCCATCTTTGGTTCCCTAATAAGCCAGGTCCACCTAGGAAGGGTCCAGTGGCCCCTCATAAAAGGGAGGGTACTGTAAAGGATCTGCCAGACACAGCTTCTGTGTCGGCGCCCGTGGTTAATCAGTCTGAACCTGCTCCTAGGTCTGATAGAGTGACTCGATCTGCTACCACTCAGGCTGGTAGGCTTAGGAGTGGGAGAACCTATCACAACCTGGCCAGACGGTTCTAGCTCCCACCCTCTGTCTATTTATACCTTCATTTCCTGCTTGTCTTTGCCTGTGATTCTATCTTGTTTCCTGGCTCTGCTGCTCCAGCTATTACTATTGACCTCTGCTTCATTTTGACCCTGGCTTTACTAACTACGCTCCTGCTCTGCGTTTGGTACCTCGTACACTCCTGGTTTGACTCGGCTCGTTCACTACTCTTGTTGCTCACGGTGTTGCCGTGGGCAGCTGCTCCATTTCCCTTAGCTTCTGTGTACCCTTGTCTGTCGTGCACATAGTGAGCATAGGGACCGTCGCCCAGTTGTACGCCGTCGCCTAGGACGGGCCGTGCAAGTAGGCAGGGACTGAGTGGCGGGTAGATTAGGGCTCACCTGTCTTTCTCCCTACCCCGACATTACAGTGACATGGCGCTCAAACACCAATCAAGCAAAATCTGCGTTCCAAAAGCCAAATGGTGCTCTTTCCTTTTTGAGCCCTGCCATGTGCCCAAACAGCAGTTTAGGGCCACATATGGGCTATTGATACACTCGGAAGATATTGAGTAACTGTGTGATGTTTTTTCTCCTATTACCCCTTGTGAAAATGAAAAATGAAGAGCTAAAACTACATATTTTTGGAAAAATTCACATGAATGCCATGAGGGGTATAGCTTCCAAAATGGACTCATTTCTCAGGGGTTTCCACTGTACTGATACCTTTAGGGGCTCTGCAAATGCTGCATGGTACCCAAAGAGCAATCCAGCAAAATTTACAAGCCAAATATTTTTCCTCCCATTATGAGCCCTGCCGTGTGTCCAAACAGCAGTTTGTAACCACATATGTGGTATTGCTGTACTCTGGACAAATTGCTTTACAAGTGGTGGGGTTCTTTATCTCCTTTTATTCCTTGAAAAAAATCTACATTTTATTGGAAATAGTTTAGATTATCATTTTCACGGCCCAATTCTAATAAAATCTGCAAAAGACCTCTGGGATCGAAATGATCACTATACTCCTAGATAGATTTCTTGAGGGATGTAGTTTACAAAACTGTGTCTTTTTGAGTGTTTCCTGTGTATTGACACCACAAGACCTCTTTAAACCTGACATGGTGCCTAAAATATATTCTAATAAAATGGAAGTCACAAAATCTACTAGGTTCTCCTTCGCTTCTGAGATCTGTGTTTGAGTCCAGTGACATACTAGGGTCACATGTGGGATATTTATAAAAACTGCAGAATTTGGACATTTAATATTTCGCATTTCTCTGGTAAAACCTTTAGGCCATGTTCAGACGTGGCAGAATTTTTCCGCTGCAAATGTTGGTGCAGATTTGGGTTCAATTACGCAACGAATCTGCACTAACTTTTGCATATCTGACAGGTAATTCAGACGTTGCAGATATCACAGCAGACTTGCCACAGATTTCAGTTTTTGCATTGCAAAGGCTGGAAACTGCAGTGAAATTCCGCTTCTTCTCCGCAATGTAATGAGCATGCTGCGGAGGGGAAATTCTTCACCGCAGCCTAATTCCGCACAGTTATTTTCTGCAACATCTGAACTAAGTTTCCTAAAAATGTATACAAAGAAATGTAAAAAACGCCTGCTGCAGAATTCCACTGCTGACTGTCCGCATCGGAATTCAACAGCAACTCTGCGACGTCTGAATGTGCCCTTAGTGTTACAGAAAAAAATGGATTAAAATGGTATTTTAAAAAATAAATAAACATTTTTTTGTACATTTCCACTCCACTTTCCTTTAATTCATGTAAAACGCCTAAAGGGCTAATAAACTTTCTAAATGCTGTTTTGAATACTTTGAGGAGTGCAGTTTTTTAAATCGGGTTATTTATGGGGGTTTCTAATATATTGGCCTCCCGAAGCCACTTTAGAACTGAACTGGTCCCTAAAAAAATTGGTTTTGGAAATCTAATTGAAAATGTGAGAAATTGCTGCTAAAGTTATAAGCTTTGTAACATCCTAGAAAAATAAAAAGACGTTCAAAAAATGATGCCAACATAAAGAAGAATTATGGTAAATGTTAACTAGTAACTACTTTGTGTGGTATTACTATCTGTCTTACAAGCAGATACATTTAAATTTTGAAAAATGCTATTTTTCCCTAAATGTTGGTGTTTTTCACAAATAAACACTGAATGTACCAAACAAACTTTACCACTAACATAAAGAACCATGTGTCACAATAAAACAATCTCAGAATTGCTTGGATAAGTAAAACCATTCCAAAGTTATTACCACATAAAGTAACATGTCAGATTTGAAAAAATGGGCTATCTCCAAGGGGTTAAAGATGCTTTGATTATTCAGATACACTAGTAATGTTATAATATGTATGATATATATGGTTCTGTATTTTAACCTTGGGATGGACCTACAGATGTAGTAAAATGTAACTAGACTGTAATAACTTGCTGCAGTATAATACTACAGAACAAAAGCTATTATAGTTAGTGTCTTGCTAAAATGTATTTAATGCGTTAAGCGTGAATTTATAGATTGCTACATCTGTACTTGAACTAAAGTATAGTTGTAATGTAATATTCCTTGTGATTTCCAACTGTCCCATATTTTATATGAGTATAGGTCCTTTTGTGCCTCTTTTTAAATGTTTTTAATAAGGTATTTCGTAATTAGGCATCAATAAAGATTTTTTTAAGTTATTTGTAATGTGATTGATTGATTATATTTCAAGGGTAGGATTTGTAGGTTTTACATATTTTGTTGATCTAACTTGTGTAGCACTTGGTGATAGTCTATGTATGGAGGTTTATTACATGTTTCTATAGTCTGATTCTGCAGTCATAGCTCCTTACATCTGTCCCCTAGTGTTAACTAACATATATTTGGTAGTATGCAAGTCATTGGGGACAGATGGAAGGCAAAATAACTACAGGATCAGACTACACAGGGTTTGTTGTCTGTTACCATGGAAAAATATGGACCTTTTGTATATGTGAGCTGTAGACACAAAATGATAGGAAATTAATTAAAACTATTTGCAAAGTTTTTTTCAAATTAAATTTTAGTTATATTGGAACAATTAAACCAATTGGCTGTGAATGTGGACGTTGCCTTTTAAATATGCTTTTAGGGTTATCCGGACTGTACCTGCATAGAACGGATCCTCAGTACTGGAGCGGGGGGCACTTCAGGGGGCAAGTATCTGCTAGTTTTATTATTTCACACCAGCCCCTGCCCTGCTCCCGATTTTAAAAAGTCCTGTATAACTGCTTTAATTAAATATATGGAAGAATACAGTTTCAACAAGTCCTGAGTGATTTTCTTTTATTACTTATAGCTGGAGGTACACGTTATATTACTGCAGAACATTAGTTCACTCAGTACCTCTCTCCTTAATACCAGAACTTGTGTAATAAACACTGACTCCACCATTCTCAGGCTCACAACTTTTCATTTTTTGGTCTGTAGCCATGCTTTTTGGATAAAAAATTGTATGCAGCAGTTCTGGGAATAGATCTTATTGCTTCGAATGGATAATTTCTGGCACTATTGGTGTCATTACGACAGCAAATAGCACAGCATCTTACATTGTACATTGTATTATATCATTAGGACATTTTCTGTAATCCCCAATAAGCAGACCTTTTTATTCACACGGTGTGTATTTGATACATATTTTGGTGCGTTTTACACGCCGAAATACGCATTAAGAAATGCATGATTTACGTTCCCCATTGACATCAATGGGAAAACGCGCCGTTAGTGCTTACAACGCACTTCTTTTTATGCTAGCGTAATCAAATAACACTTCAGGTTAAAAAAAGCATCATGTCAATTGGCGCGTAAAGCATGCTGAAAACACTGCGGATGTTCCCATTGAAGTCAATGGGAGTCCTAAATATGCCATTTAAAAAGATGCAAAAAGCAAGCCGAAAACGCGTCAAAAAGCACGCTAGAAACACATGTATTTTATAAAGCGCTTCCCAAAAACGTATTTGACACGTTTACACAGTTTTTTTTATTTTTTTGCAGTGTCCAAGTTACACCATGTGAACAAACCCATAGAGGACAGTTTTAATTCAAACGTAGTCACTTTGGAGTTTCGTATTCAGGATCTTTACTTTCAAAATCATAGACTTGTATATAACAGTACTAGCAGGGTTTTTTTTCCATGTGTTTTTATGTGTATTTCATCTAGTTCTTATGTATAGATAACTTTCCCAAACTCCCACCCACATAAGCAGGCACACTCAGCTGAGCCAAGGGCATAAGTCAAAGAGGTAAAATTAGGAATGGCACTGGAATGCCGCCAAAATTCCATGCTCTCCATCTCCCCCTGGTGTTAGACCTCCTGTCTCTCACTAGATACTGTAGAAGAGGTCTGATCAGCATGAATACACATAAAATGGTACAGGGTGAAGCTGCTGTCCAAGTTTCCAACTCTCATTTTGTCCCCTTTAGATAGAGGGTGTTGAAAGTGTAAAAGTAAAAAAAAACGCCATTTATTTCCCCACAGCTATGGTGGGTGAAGTGTGCCACCTTATAATAGCCTGCAGACAAACGAGGGGTCTTGTGTGCACTTTCACACTTCTTGTGATACCCTATAGCTGCAGAAGATAAACACATAAGTTGGAAAGCCGTTCCACCCTGCCCTGTATCCTACATCTGCTATCAGGGGAATGTAAGTAAATAAACAATGCCTCCCTACACTACATAGATAGGAACACAATATATAATTTCTTAAATTAAACTACTACTGTTACATCTGAGCAATAGTTCAGATTTAAAGGGATGTTATCATCAAAAAATAATATACATTTTTTGTTCATTTTGTTCCCTGTAGTGGGCCAAACATTGGAAATCTCCCTGGAAAAAAACTCACAATAGAGCCCCCTTGATTTAATTGGCTCTTGCATTTCGGTGACAGAAATTTTAGCACACTGTGACAATGTAGCCCCTCTATATTTGCAGGTACCCACTGATGTCATATTCCGATAAGTCTATAAGATATTTGAGGAGATTCTGTATTTCACTTTGATGACCAGACACAAGTTAGCAAATTTTAGTCAGGTTTGTAATTATCTGGACAGTACAAACTAATTTTGATTTGATTTTAATTTTTACATTTCTATTTCATAGTTACATAGTTGATCATTTTAACAAACAAAAAAAACACAGGTCCATCAAGTCCAACCTATAAACCTTCTGTGTTTATCCAGAGGAAGGCAAAAACTCCCATGAGACAAATGTCAATTGACTTATTAGGGGAAAATTTCTTAACAACTCCAAAGACAGCAATCAGAATAAATCCCTGGATCAATGTCCCATCTCCAGAATCTAGTGCTCATATTATGTTTTTCAAGAAAGGCATGCAGGCCGTCCTTTGACTTTCTCAATGAACTAAAAATCACAACACCCTGTGGCAGAGACTTCCATAATCTTACTGCTCTGACAGTAAAGAATCCATTTCTATGATTAAGGTGAAACCATTTTTCCTCTAGACATAGAGGATGCCTCCTTCTCATGGTTGAAGACCTAGATGTAAAAAGATCATTAGAAAGATCTCTGAACTGTCCAATTATACATTTGTACACTGTAATTAGATCGCCCCTAAGTCGTCTTTTATCACCTGATTAACCCCAACTTTTCAAATGTACAATTGTTCTATATGAAGATAATAACAGGGACCTTGCCAATATAGGTCATTCTTATTTCAGCTATGTAGAGAAGCAGTCATACTAAATGATGCAGGAGTAGCAGTAGAAGTATGTGACAATTTGTAGTAAATGACACAGGAACAGTTAACTGCGCTATTGATTCCGTTGAATAAACGGAAACCTGCCGGAATGGTGACAAACGGAAACCATTAGCAATGTTTCCATCACCATTGATATCAATTGTGATGAAAACGGAAGCTGTGGTTTGCATTAGACTTTCCGTTGCGGGGTTCCACGACGGAATCCTCAGACGGAACCCCTGAACGGAAAGCGAACGCTGATGTGAACAGGCCCTAATAGCGATTGATGTAGGAATAGAAGGTAGAGGTAGTACTAGAAGTAACAGAAATATTAGTAGTAAGTGACACGATAGTAGTAAGAGTGATGCAGAGGATTAGAAATGAATGAAGCAGAACTAGTCATGCAGGAGTAGTAGTAGGCTGCTCTCCAGTGCTACAATGCAGGCTGCTCTCCTGCGCTGTTTTCAGAGGTCATGTTTAGACCACTTGTTGGTTACATGTCACTGTGGACATCTCTGAAGATGTTTAGAGAGAACTTCAGCAAGCAGATATGCAAAGCTTAGAATAACGGAGTGCATGAAACATTGAAGCCTATCATCTTAATCCAAGTCTCTGCCTTAGGTCCCATACTAAAAATGTATTAATTTATCTAAATTCTTTTTTCTCATAGTCATTACGGACTCTTTGATGAAAAACTAGTAAAAAACGAGTGACTTGTGGCCAATTACAATGCCTTCTTCCATTACAGACTACAGGGCACAATTTTGTGTACAGAATCGTCTTTATTTTACATTTACAAAAATTAAATCATTACAGACTACTTGATAAAGAGCTAGTAAAAAAAAAACTAGTGACTCTGTGGCTAATTACAATGCCCTTTCCCATTACAGACAACAGGGCACTATTTTATTTGCGTACAGTATTATCTTTATTTTACATGTACAAAAATAAAATAACAAATGTTTAATCAATAAATTTACTTTTTTTGTTTTCCTATAATTTGATAAATAAAATATAAATTCTAGAGGTCAGCAACAGTCATGACACCGAAGAAAGCGCTCAAGAAATATTTTTTTGGGATGAATGGCAAAGGATTTCTCTGATATAGTCCTTTTCTTTTTGTAAATGTCCATGTTATGAAGTGCTGTATAGCCACATATCTCTTCTGTCTGTGCGTTGGTACTGGCTAGTTGCTTACAACTCCAAGAGGGTAAATCTTCAGTTTTTCTGGGGTTCTTCTCAACAAACACAAACATTTTCACATCATGAGGCAAAAGTCTTGGCCTTTTCCGGGCTGGACCCATTTGCAGTAGGTCAGTCCCACAAATCCATTCACCATGTTCTTGAGAGTCATTGTGTATCTGAACATCTGTCTTCTGCAGTTGACGGGGTTCCTCACTGGTGCTTTCCTCAATCAAACCTATTGAACCAGTTGGCAAAGTAGAATGGAGTAAAGATCCACTGTAAGACATCTGTGCACGAAATGAAAGAAAAATATTAGAGACAAGGGCAGCACAAGAGATTTACAAAAGTCGAAACTTGAGTAACACATCTAAAGGGTGGAGATATGGATGTGACACCTATTGTCCAAGGCCTTTGTTGTTAAAGAGGTTGTCTCAATATAATTTCACATTTTATGAAGTAAGCTACCCGGCTCCTAAAAACCCCTATTGTTGGGCATACTAGAGCATATGGAAAGGGATTTTCGTTATGAGAACCCCTTTAAGCAGTGTCCCATACTGTTTAGCAACTAGTAGAGGCAAATAATTACTTACAAGGGAGTTTGAAGGACAATAGCAAACTCCAGATTTTAGTTGAACTTCTATTTTATGCCTTTATAAGACTTGCCAGAGTCATAGCTAGTTTTTCTTTTAAAGGGGGGCAAAGATTGTTAATGATTATCACTTTGTCTATGGTAGTCAAAACAATCAATTTCGCCATCTGCCCCACTGGTTGCAACATTTATACTTCATGCATCAAAGTTGTCATTGGTGAGAAATGCAGCAATTGTAACATTAACGTTGCTATCATCAAAGAAAAGCGCATGTGGGGCAATGCAAAAGCACAATATTTTTCCATGATATAATGAAAAGTTGTAAGTATTGGTCTTCCAAAGGTTTTCAATAAAGATTTAAACCAAAATTTTCCATAGACCAATGTAAATTTTGACCTATGTCTATTTTGACAAAATGATTTTGTCTGACTAAAGCTGGCGATAGACAAAGACTTTCTCCATATATGATAAACATTCAGATATTTTCTACTACTTGGGAAAGAGGCATACAGATAAACTCACACTTTTAAAATAACTTTAATTGAAATGAAACAGACGATTTCTGGTCCAACTTTTTTTGCCGTAGGAAATTTCCTCCCTTATCGCAACATCTATAAAAAATGGGAATGGGACTGCAGATAGCAGTGGAACTATCCAAGGTGCCCCAGTCCCAGTGTGCAGTTTGAGCTGGTGCATATAAATTCCCATGGGAAGGTGAGGATTAGTTTTGCTTAGAGGAAAGGGGAGGAAAATAAGATCAGCTATGAAAATGAAACACGGCCGGTCTAACTTAACCCCCAGCCCAAAATGTCTCAATATATTTGCCAGTCACCCCATATACATTACATTGTCAACGAATTCCTAGGAAAACTTTGAGATTAACCAAAGACAATATAATATTCAAGAGGGTTTAGTTAGACACAAAATCAGAATATTCTGTCCAGTTTCTTTACCAAAATTAAAATAAGTGATGATAAATAATACATTTCAGAAAGGCTATAAATGTAAAAAATATATGACTAAACGTGAATTGGAAATAAGGAATCATAAATCATTAGAATAGTATTATTTAGTTAAATAATTATAGACATAAAGAATAAAAAGGAGAAACATTACCTGTTCAGAGCTTGTCTGTGACGGAGTACCCATTGTTACTGTTCTGTAAGTGGATGACCAGCAAACAGCAGTGGTAGAGCGCTGAGACTAGCAAGCTACCTTGTCCTTTTATACTAATCTTATACTGAGCTCTGCCCCACCTCTTATTCATCAGTGAAATGCAAATTGTATATTCCACAGGCCTCTTTATAGAACCAGATGCATTGTGCCTTTAGCATGTTTATAAAAAACAAAATCTTAAATGTAAAGTGAATCTAAAAAATGATAGGCTATTACTCAATAAAAGTTAATATGAAAATACGTTTTAAGGAATGGTCTATAATGAGAATAAAGGAAACATGACAAATCCCCCTCCTCCTGATTAACACCACCACAACCAAAATTTTGGACTATAATGATTTATGGAAAAGGCTACATAAATATGGCGTTGTTCTGGCGTTTCTGGCATTTCTCAAGTCCTATAGAAAAATGTCTGAAAAAAATTATATATCCAGAGAATGCTGCATTGTAAGAAAATACATGTTTAAAATGTTTAAAAATAAAAAAACGGCACCAAAAACGTATGTACAAATCATTCAATTCATGACGTTTTCATGTCTTTATAAAGTCTGAAAAAATAGTGTGTGGCAAGGAGGCCTTAGGCCTCATGCACATGACCGTAGTCATGTGCACGGCCGTGATTTCCGGGTCAGCCCGCCACGGAGTGACAGTCACGAGCCGCCCGAAAATCGCGGGCTGTGCACATGGCCGCGGCCATTATTTTCAATGAGCCCGGACCGCAGAATAAGGCATGCCCGTTCTTTCTGCGGTTCGGGCTACGGGTTCATGCACAGACCGTGAAAACCACGCTCGTGTGCATGGCCCCATAGGAATGAATGGGGCCGCAATTCTCCCGTGGATTTTCGGGGGAATTGCGGCCGCAAAAGCACCTTCGTGTGTATAGGGCCTTAATGATGATATTTTGCCTCTTTGACCGCTGTGGAAAACCATTGATCGGAAAAAATATATACTCATACTATACTCATTACTACTGGCGCCGCCATAGCAACGCGTCCCTGATTGCAGCAAATTCTACAACTCAATGGGGAACTTTTATACAAATACGCAGCCATTCCGCAACATAAAATCCCATGCTGCAGATTTATAATCTGCATTTCACTTTGCTGCTACTGTAAAATAGAACAGAATACTGTAGAATATGAGCACGGAAAACCTGGATGGAAATTAGGCAGTGTATACACCACATGTGAACATAACCTTAGTCCCATTTAAACATTTTTAAATAAATACTATATAAACATGTTAATTATGTGGTTTGTGTATGGTCTGCAAATAGTATTAGAAGGTCAGGGCTACACCTAGAATTTTTGTAGCCCTACTGATTGATTTTAACTATTGAGTTGTATAGAATCTTGGACTGCAGCCATCACTCAATAGTTCAAATCAATAAGTAGAACTACAAAAAGTCTAGGAGTAGCCCTGGCCTAATGGCCACCTGAGGAGAACATTTATTTTTATGTCCCAACCTTGTTTACACCACTGACTGCTCTTTTTGTCTCCTGCACGTGACTTAATTGTTTGTCTTGTATCAAAATAAACAGATATTTGGAAAGCACCAGTGAAATTGGGAACTTTCATTGATTAGTTAATTTGTTAATTAGCATTTCAATAACTAGGGAGTGGAGAGTGAAACCATAGTATACATGAAATTTATATTAGGGATTCCAGGAGACGCTTAGTTTTCTAGTGTGAGGGGATTAAATTATTTGAAAGGTGAAAGTAAAACCACAACAAAAGTTACAGTATAAACAAAGATTTTCTTTTCTCTCCTTAAAACAAATCCGAAAAAAGGGAGAATTAAAAAAAAATAATGTTAAACTGCCACAATGTTTTAACTTTATTAAATTTGCTATAATTTTCAATATAAATATCATTAAATGTAACTTTTATTTGCAGCATATATTTCTGGGGTAAGAAATCCAATTATAGTACTGAATATTTGACAGGTAGAGCATGCTGCGGGTATAAAAAGACGCAAAAAAAAAACCATAGTTTTGTCACAGGTTTTCCTTATACATGCAGTGAGTTTAACACAACGGAAACACGCTGCGTGAAAAACATTGCATAGGTCCGTGTGACGGCCGTTGTGTTAACGTTCATTTGAATAAGGCCTAAGGGTATGTTCACACGCACTGTTTTCAGACGTAATTCGGGCGTTTTACGCCTCGAATTACGCCTGAAAAAACGGCTCCATTACGCCTACAAACATCTGCCCATTGCTTGCAATGGGAATTACGATGTTCTGTTTCCCCAAAAGAGCCTTGATTTTATGCGTCGCTGTCAAAATACGGCGCGTAAAATGACGGCTCGTCAAAAGAAGTGCAGGACACTTCTTGGGACTTTTTGGAGCCGTTTTTCATTGACTCCATTGAAAAACAGCTCCAAAAATGGCCATAAAAAACGCGAGTTGCTACAAAAACTTCTGAAAATCAGGAGCTGTTTTCGCCTGAAAACAGCTCCGTATTTTCAGATGTTTTTGGTCACTACGTGTGAACATACCCTAAGGGTGCAATCACATGTGGTGTATTTGCCTTGTATTTTTCTGCAGCATAAAAATACGCTGCGAAAAACTGTTTATTGTCCAGTGGGAAAAATATTCAGCAACTTTGGGCACTGGAACACGGTTTAGGTTCGGTATCCCCTGTCAGGGTAAGCTTATGTACATTTCCTTTTTTGAACTGTTACCCCATTTCCCAAAGGGGTGGCTGTAAATGCACGTCTAATGGGTGGGAAGCACTTTAGCTTTATGGCTTTATAAAGTACAAGGCTAATATACCCCTATATCCCCTATACAAATGTGGGATTTTCTTTTTAGTTTACATGGGATTTAAATGGAATGATATGGCATTAGACCGGTGCTCCAGTTATTACATGCTGATTACTGCTTGCTTCATGTGATATTATGGGATGATCTATCCATACTTTTTCAGTTTTGAATTTATATATTTTGAACATGAGACTATGAGCTCAAATTTAGTCCTTATAGGATTTAAGGCCTGTTTACAAGTAGTAATTACTATGATGATGTAAAAGATTCCGAGCATTTATGCTAATAATTGACTAGTGTAAATTAAAAAAAGAAAAACGTTTATTAATGAAAATTGACCATCCCATACATTAAAAATATATCATCATGTAGTGTATTTTAACATGTAACCTATCATCCTCTGACTATACCAAGTATTTGATGAGGGGCCTTATCCAGCTCTAAAATGCATTGTTTTATACACTATCAGTAAATTATCTACTTCTTCGGAATACGCTTGGATTCTGAGTTTCCTATTTTACAAGCAACGCTGGTACACTGCCTCCTGTTTTTGGGAATTTTTCCACTCAGGTGCTTTACCTAGAGAAATAGATACTTTTTAGGAGAAAATATGAGATAAACTTAGGATGGAATCACACATTTATTTTTTCATGCTGTTTTTGAGCCAAAGCCAGGCGTGACTCCAACAAGTAGCCCTTCTTTGTATTAACTCTTCATTTTGATCCACTCTTGGCTTCGGCTTAAAAATGAGCTTTTGGCCTTCTTCAGACAGAGTTTATCTGGCAATTGTTACTGCATTAAAAATAGTTTCTAAAAACGCCAGCATTATTAAAATGTAACATTTTTTCAGGCGTTTTTAGGGACTTTTTTGGTGGCTTTTTTAATTTGGTGTCATTTTGTACATGCTTTCTTTATGATGTTTTTTGAAGTCCTATAGAGAAGCTTATGGGTAAAATGCCTGAAAAACACCACACCCAGAGCATTCTGCATTTGGAAAAGATTGCCACTGACCACACTATTCTCAAAAATGCCACAAACCAAAACGCAGATGTGTGTAGTGCATTTTAGATTTTACTATAAACTTTAATGTAAACACTAAAAATCGCTACAAAAAAAGACTTTAAGACTTTTTAGAATGTGGCAAAACGCTGTGTGTAACTCTAGCCTTAAATGCTGCTCCTCAAACTGTGCCAAATACTACATGTGTGATTCCAGCTTTATACTTTTTTAAGAAATTCCAAACCCGTTTTCCAAAGTTTCTCAGTTAAAGTGCAACTATCCAAGCCAAACATCATGGACAAATATTTTTTATATACTAAAATGTATTTTAAATAACTTTGTTAATGAAATGACAGATAATGTTAAGGTAGAAATCTTATAAAAGTAAAGTTAAAAACATCTGTTATGATTCCAAAAAAATAGTTTGAAAGGTCATTGGAGCTAGAGAAATGTAAAATAAAGTAGTGTACATGAGATATAGTTTTTTGTTAGACTCCTCCCCAGTTTAAAATGACTGCGTAAGAAGACAATAGATTGCGTTAAACCACACAGCCAATAAATACTTTAGCTTTTGTGTCTCTAATTTTGACTTAATTTGCATATATTTATGTTGTGCACATAGCTAAGGAACATTCATGAATAAAATATATATATATATATATATATATATATATATATATATATATATATATATATATATATATATATATATTATTTTTTCCCCTCCTCACCAAATAGGTATTTTTTCTCTTTTGAAATACATGCATGAAGCAGGTTGAGAATCTATAAATCTGTTGTCTATATAATGTAGAGTGGCTTAGTGGTAATATACATACATCTCAGCCTTGTCTTACAGTGCTAGTCCAAGTCTGTATGGAGTAACCACGATAGGTCAGCACCGAAATTCGAGGTTGATCATATTAAAATCAAAGGTTCTCCGAAAATGGAGCAAATATATCCCATATAGGAATGAAAGGAAACCATAGATTTTTACCAAGAAAGTATTATTGGGAATAAAGACCTGTATACATCAGCACAAAAACACATAGACCTGCGATAGGTATAGATCTAAGATAATACACCTTTATTTTAATTTAACTAAACTTTACTTTATACTCTAATATTTCTTTCACAACTTAAAAAAGTAACACTTACAGAACAAAAATTTATGTTTTAATCCCTTCAAAACATAAATACATACAATAGATTAGCAGCATTCCTGACACTGAAGGAAACATTGGAGGAATCTTTTTTTGGGGTGAATATTCGAAAATCTCTTTAGCTGATCTGTTCTTATGTTTTCATAAGATTTAGTATTATAAAATTATTTTCTGTCCCACAGTTTCTCTGTTTGCAGTTTCTTAACGGTAAATCTTTTGCAATTCCATGAAGGAAAGTCCATAATATTCTTGGATTTATTTTCAATAAAAACAAACATTTTTACATCATGTGGCAAAATACTTGGCCTTTTCCTTGCTGCCCCATTTAAAGAAGGTCAGTTCCACAAATCCATTCACCGCCTTCTTGTGAGCCTATGAGTATTTGAGAAGTTCTTTACCAGCCAAATACAGATTCTGTTTAACTCACTCCTCCGTGTATATAACAACTCTTGATTGTTCTGAAAGGAAATGTAAAATGATTGTATTTGGTTGCTGAGTAGTTTGTAATATAAAATAATACACATTTATTAAAGTATTGACCATTTTGCTTATTTTAATATTATGTGTTATGATTGATTTTCTCCTCTCAGGCCGGGGCTACACTTAGACCTTATGTAATGCTACTGATGGATTTTAACTCTTAAATGACACCTGCAATTCACAAAATTGCATGCAACTCAATGTATTTATTTGGACTGCGATTGTATCTCAATAATTCATATCAATCGGTAGCCCTTCAAAAAGTTTAGGTGTAGCTCTGGCCTTAGGGTCCCATTACACAGGCCGACATGGTGTTTGTTTGCTCCTTTCACAAGGAGCTATGTATGAGGACAAGCGCTTGTTACTACGATTGCTTTCCCCATACATTTCTTTCATGTCAAGATGTGCTGCCGATCACAATAATATTTTAGGCTGCAGAAATGACACATCTTTGTTCGATCCTTCCATCAGGGGTTCTGTTGTGGTTTCCGTCACTTTGGACAGCACAGATTGTGCAGCATGCAGCGCTATTCTTGCCATCAAAATGACAGAAGACACCACTATAAGTCAATAGAGTCTGTCAGGTGCTGTTTAGATTTATCATATGATGGAGCATTATGACTTCTGTTAGAAACAAAGGCCGTAGAGCCGATGTGAACAGAGCTTCACCTAGTGTTTACAAAATTGTAGGATGGAAACCAAGCAAATGGTTATGAAGTTACAATATCATCTGTGTCACTCTTTATAACTCTAGCATATAGATAAACAAAATCTCTCATGAAGAGGGGGCGACGGCGACATTGGGTCCACTACGTAACTTCTGCCAGGATGTCCTACGGTGTATATTCTAGCATATACCGTGATCTCCGCGAACATCCAGACAAGTTTAGTGACTACCTGCGCATGAGTGTTACAAGTTTTGACCATCTCCTGCAGCGTGTTTCGCACCTACTTCAGAGAGAAAACACTTCTTTCCAGAGGAGCATTCCACCAGATGAGCAGTTAATCATCACCCTTAGGTAATTTTCTATTTTTAACTATTTTTCTATATTTAATGTTGTATATTATGTGCACTGCTATTTGGCTGTAGATCTTTAAAAATAAATGATAGCAAGAAGGAAATGCAATGTAATATAATTGACAAAGAATAGTTTGCTAATTACACTTAGGATTCTTTCAAGTGAGTTTTTTAAAAAAAAATCTTTATTGTTTTATTTTGTATTTTATGCATTTTTCTCATATTTTATGCATTTTTCTTTTTTAATTTTAGGTTCTTGGCAACAGGAGAGCTTGTCATCCCTTCATTTTCAATTTAGAATTGGGAAGTCTACAATTTCATACATCGTGCAGGACACATGCAAAGCCTTGTGGGATATACTACGTGATGACTATATTCCGCATCACTCTACCCAGCAATGGAAAGAGATAGCAAACAAGTTTTTGGAGGTCACGCAATATCCAAACTGTGTTGGTGCTGTGGATGGGAAACATATTCGGATCCAGAAGCCTTCAGGAACTGTCTCGGAGCACTACAATTACAAGAAGTACTTTTCCATTATTGTTATGGCCATTGCGGATGCCGAGTATTGATTTGTCGCTTTGGATGTTGGGTCATTTGGCCAAACCAATGACTCCAGGGTATTGAAGAACTCTGCCATGGGCCCGGAGAATATACTCTGGAGATTTTGGATTACTTTCACCAATTCCATTATCTGGGACTGATGGACCTCCAATGCCCTTTGTTTTTGTTGGCGATAAGGCAATTTAGATGTGTGGCAACTTGCTTAAACCATACGCCAGCCGTGCGCTCAACTACAAGAAAATAATTCACAACTATAGACTTATAAGAGCAAGGAGACTCGTGGAATGTGCCTTTGGAATACTGACTGGAAAATGGAGGATATTCACTAGACCCATTCACTTAAAACCTGATGTGGTTGATGATGTGATTAAGGCATGTGTCGTCCTCCATAACTTAGTTATTTCCACTGAGCCACTTTTGGTTGACCCACAATCAATGGACTCGGATTTACTGAGCATCGATCAATCTGGACCTCGATCAAATGCGGCTGTCAACCAGACGCGGGACAATTTTGCAGAAAATTTTATCTCAAATGCAGGATGGGTTGACTAACAAGAACGCATGATTTGATTTTTTTTCTTTATTTTTTTCAATAAAATCTTTTGTTGTATATTTCTTTCTCAATTTCTGTCATTTGTGAGCTCCATATAATTTTAGCCTATTTGTAATCAACATAATTTATTTAAAATATTTTCAACACTATTTTGTCATATGTGTTTAGCATTAAGCATTTAGCATGGGGCTCATACTGTACAGCAATGTTCATGTCATATAGTAAACTTGTTGTGCATTAAATCATTAATCATTTATTTTTCTTTATATTTTTCCAGCAACCATCAACAAGGTATGACGCTGATCCTAAACCACAGCTGCGCTGAGCCAGGCTGGTCAGGCTGGCCAAGTGTGCTGACAATCAGAACAGTGTTACAACTTCAGAGACATTATTTGCAAATACAATCATAATGAATACAATATTTTTTGGGTAATTCCATAGATTAGTCACACAAAACTCAGTTTTTTTTTTCAAAGTTATGAACTTTACTTTATATTGTAAAATGAAATGATCAATTTCAATGTAAACTTTATAAAAAATTTAAACTCTGAAGAATTTAGGTTTTGTTTTTCTTCCATAATAAAAACGATATACAAATTTGTTCATGTTTTGATAAAAACAATCAAAAGATAAGCACTACATTTGCCTATATTCAGGCAGAGGGGAGGCAGATAAATGCCTCTGTCTGCTGACCCATCTATCTTCTGTTTCTTCCTGAATGGCACTCTCAAAAGGCTTGCACTGACTGGGAGGTCCTACAGGAGTGGATTGATGAGGGGTTTGGAGAGAATAAGAATCAGAAAAAGAAGGAAAGATTTGAGTGCGAGGTGTGGAAGGTGTAGGAAAAGAGGTAGGTAGAGGAAAAAGAGAAGAGGGAGAGCGAGCAGAGGAAAAAGAGTGAGAATAAGCAGATTGAGAGTGTGAAGGTGGGATGGAATGTGATGGTGTAAAGGATTGTGAGTGGGCTGGGGAATGGGAGGAGGAATGTGCTTGGGATGGGGGAACGGACTGGGATGGGGGATAGGACTGGGATGGGGGGCGGTGTAGGATATTCCATACAGTTTGAGTGAGTACCACCTGGCACTCCAATGTCTGTTAATGTGTCATTTGCTCCACCCAAGGAATAAGAGTTTCGAAGAAATGAAGAGTAGTTGTAGAGAAATTCGTCGCTCCCGCTCCCACACCCTCCGAACGACAAATTAGATTTATCATCTCCTGTCTAAAATTACTCATCTGTTCATCTAATCTCAGCAAGACATCCCTACAGTACCTTGCGAGATCCTCCAATTCACTTGGGCATCTCCTACCAGGATTAATTACTTGTACATAGGGGGCAGTATTATAGTAGTTATATTCTTGTACATAGGGAGCAGTAATAAAAGTATGTATATTTTTGTATATAGGGGCAGTATTATAGTCGTTATATTATTGTACACATGTAGCACTACTCTAGTAGTTATATCATTGTATATTAGAGGGAAAATGTATTACTTCTATTCTGGTACATAGGCATCATCTTTTTTGAAGTACAATGTTATGTGATTCTAACGTATTATTTAAATATAAATTGTCATATTCAAATAAATGTATATTTACATGTGCAATTCTACAGAGCGTCTAAGAAATTGGAGCACATGAAGCGGTCACGTAGCAATCGCCATCTGGTGTTAATCTGTTTTGATATTTAAAAAATGATATAGGTATTTAGAATAAAATATTAAAAATATATTAAACTTTCATTCAATCATTAAAGGGGTAGCTCACAGACGGGCCTGCATCATATATAGACGACCTATCCACCAGATAGCGCATCACTAAATGATCAGTTATTACGGATGAGATATTTCGCAGAAAGTAGTGGTTGTTGCTGAATGAAAATGCCTCCGTACAATGTATAGCGGCCGTGCTGGAGTACTTGGACATGTCTGGTCTAAACTTACCCCCAGCCCAAAATGCCTTAATATATTTGTCCGTCACTCCATATACATTAGATTATCAACTAATTCCTAACAAAAACGTTGAGATAAGCCAAAAACAATCTAATATTCATGAGGGTTTAGTTACACACAAAATCAGAATATTATGTCCTAGGTCCAGTTTCTTTACCAAAATTAAAATATGAATAAACAATTTATATTTTAACCGGTTAAGGACTAGGCTGTTTTACAGCTAAATGACCAGAGCAAATTTCGCAATTTTGCTATGCGCTTCTTTAGATGACTATAACTCTGTAGGTGAATAAAGTTCATCTTTGAATTTTACACTCTTTTTAAAGGACAGATAGGGCTTTGTTTTAGTGGCATTTGTCAGTATATATCATTTTTTTTTTTTTCTCTAAAGTGGGCAAAATTGGAAAAAAATGCAAGAATTTAGCAAATGCGTCAGTTTAGGCTAGTATTTTTCACACACGGTATAGTCCACGGACAAAATTCATCTCCTTTCACATTCTTCCACTTCTCCCGTGCATGGTGATACCAAATATGTGTGCCTTATTCGCTGTGCGGGCATGTGCCAGGGCTTGGCATAAAAGGAGGCTTTTTGGCCTTTTCGGTCCAGGAATTTTGCATTTGATTTTAGAGCCACATACTGTTTTCTGGGGGGCCTAATGCTGCTGAAACATTAGAAACACCCCATAAATGACTTCATTCACACAAGTAGACCCCACAAGGTTTTCTTCAAGGGGTTTATCATATTTTTAGACAGTCCAGTTTTCTTCTGAAAGTTTCTTGAATAAGATGGAACAAAATAAAATCAGCACTTTTTTAGCAAATGCGTCAGTTTAGGCTAGTATTTTTCACACACGGTATAGACCACGGCCAAAATTCATCTCCTTTCACGTTCTTCTACTTCTCCCGTGCATGGGGATACCAAATATGTGTGCCTTATTCACTGTGCGGGCATGTGCCAGGGCTTGGCATAAAAGGAGGCTTTTTGGCCTTTTTGGTCCAGGAATTTTGCATTTGATTTTAGAGCCACATACTGTTTTCTGGGGGGCCTAATGCTGCTGAAACATTAGAAACACCCCATAAATGACTTCATTCACACAAGTAGACCCCACAAGGTTTCCTTCAAGGGGTTTATCATATTTTTAGACAGTCCAGTTTTCTTCTGAAAGTTTCTTGAATAAGATGGATCAAAATAAAATTAGCAATTTTTTAGCAAATGCGTCAGTTTATACCAGCATTTTTCACACACGGTATAGACCACGGTCAAAATTAATCTCCGTTCACATTCTGCCACTTCTCCCGTGCACGGGGATACCAAATATGTGGCCTTATTTATCACATAGAGATGTAGGAGGGCGGAGGATAGAAGAAGATTATTTCACATATCGCTTTTTTTCAAAGCTGGTTTTACAAAACTCAACAGAGTTGCTATAACACTTCCAAAATATCTGCTCTTGAAGCAGAAATCCCAAAATATTCATCTAGGGGTATAATGGGAATTTATTTTTTGGGGTTTTCTAAAATAAGAAATTGCAGGTTAATGCAAATGGAGCTCTCCAGCAGATGAACTTTAGAAAACATCAAACATGACATCCACCCCCCACCCATTCCCTCCCTCACCCTTGGAGTAAAATCATGGGAAAAATAAAAACGTAATGTAGGGCAAATATATTTTCAACAAATTAACTAAAATCTAATAATTCAGAACAGTGTGGTATTTTTTAAAACATGGCTCAATGCACAGGCCTGGTTGCGAGGGACATGAGGGATAGAAATATCGGGAATCTTTGCGGTGCCCGTCTTTTCTGCAGACGCGGCACTTTTTCTGGGGGTTGCTTCTGGTTGCTGTTGGGGGAATCCGACTGATGAAGTGTCTTTCAGTCAGTCGCGTGACATCCTCAGACTGGGGGCATTCTCGGGTGTCCTGAACATCAAAAATGAGGCCTTCAATAATTTTTTCCTGGAAATCCAGGTATGTGTCTCTGCCTCTGTTTTTTTTGTAGAGCACAAATGAGTTGTGGATGGCCACCTGTAACAAATAAATGGCCACCTTTTTGTACCAGGTTTTAGTTTTGCGTTTTACTAAATAGGGCTGTAAAACCTGGTCGCTTAAATCCACCCCCCCATGTACTTGTTATATTCGGACACGCTCACTGGTTTGTGCTTGTCCGATGTTGCCCCTCTTTCCCTCACTGCCACTGTTCCTGCGGTATGAATCGTGCTTAGCACATACACGTCTTTGCGATCCCTGAACTTGACCGCCAGCAATTCTTCAGATGCATAAGCACAGGAGTCCCCCTTTACCATGCGCTTCCCCACTAATTGCTGTGGAAAACCAATTCTGTTTTTGCGCATGGTACCACATGCCCCAGTCCTTGCAGCATGCAAATGCCTAAACAGGGGCACACTCGAATAAAAATTATCACAGTACAGGTGGTACCCCTTGTGAAGCAGAGGCTGCATTATCTCCCACACGATCTTACTGCTGGTGGAAAGATCAGGGGGGCATCCAGGAACATTTATTGTGCGGTCCCGCCCTTCATAAATCCTGAAGGCGGTGGTATATCCTGACCCGCTTTCACACAATTTGTAGAGCTTAACGCCATATCTTGCCCTTTTGGAAGGTAGATATTGGCGAAAGCTAAGTCTGCCATGAAAGTTGAGGAGGGATTCGTCCACACTTACATTCTGCTCAGGGGTGTAGAGTTGCAGAAATAAATTATTCAGGGAATTTATTAGCGGTCTTATTTTGAACAACCGATCCCGGTTTGCATCGGTACTTGGGGGGGCCTGTGCGTTGTCATTGAAGTGGAGGAACCTCATTATTGTCTCATAACGAGACCTGGGCATTACTGCAGAATATACTGGGGTGGCTTGGGCGGGTCTTGTTGACCAGTAAGACCTAATGGAGGGCTTTTTGACAATACCCATATTTAGGGTGAGCCCCAAAAATTTTTTTAATTCCTGCAAATTGGTGGGCGTCCAATCTCTGGCATGGGTGGATGAAGGTTTCTGCCTTATATATTGCGTGGCATATAAATTTGTTTTGTGGACAATCTGATTTAGGATGTCGTCCGTTATAAATAAATGGAAGTAATCCATTTGGACAAAATTTGTATTGTCCACGGTTATGCCAGGAGTGGCCGTAAATCCGTGGATTCTAGGCCCAAAAGATGGGGCAGGTGCCCATACAAGAGCCTGGACTGGAGGGACCAGGCTGTCCCGTGCTACAGCGCTACTTGGCCCTGCGCTTTCATGTTCTGCAGTTTCGACTGCATCAGGGACAACGTCCCCTGAAGATGAACCTGAAGTGACGCTGTCATCGTCACTACCTAAAACAGGTTCCATCTCGGACGCCATCTCTGATGCGGTCTCCGACTCAGACCACAGCATGGCGTATGCCTGCTCGGCGCTAAACAAATTCCTCGCCATAACGTAACTAACACTAACACTAACTAAACAAATTTATTTTTTTTTTTTTTTATAAAACACACAAACTAACTGCTATATATATCTACACTACCGCTAACAAAAAAGTAAACCGCTATTGCTATATATATTATATATATGTGGATATATATATAATTATATACTCCCTACCTGCCTATTCTAATAGAATAAAAGATAGAAATGTAGATAGATAGAAAAAAAGATAGATGGATAGATAGATTGTATAGATAGATAGAAATCTATCTATACAGAGAATGTTTTAGAGTGTAACTGTATTTTTTTGTAACTGTAACTGTAGTCTTCTGGCAGCAATTCTCCCGAGTCTCTTCTTCTCCTCAAACTGAAACAATGTTTGAGGAGAAGAAAAGAGGCAGGAGATTTACTGCCAGAAAAGTCAAAATAAAACAAATGTGGTCGCTGTGATAGGTTTTCACAGCGACCACATGTTCAGGGACCATCAGATTGGTCCCTGATACTCTGCCCAGTGCCCAGAGCTGTTGGTAACAGCGTGGGCACAGGGCTGTGTGCACGCGATCGCGTGCACACTGTTTTATAAGCAGGAATGCATGTGATCGCTGTGATTGGTTGTCACAGCGACCACATGTTCAGGGACCATCAGATTGGTCCCTGATACTCTGCCCAGTGCCCAGAGCTGTTGGTAACAGCGAGGGCACAGGGCTGTGTGCACGCGATCGCGTGCACACTGTTTTCTATGCAGAAATGCATGTGATCGCTGTGATTGGTTGTCACAGCGATCACATGTTCAGGGGCCAAAAGATTGACCCCTGACATTCTGCCCAGTGCCCATGGCTGTTAGCAACAGCCAGGGCATAGAGCTGTGTGCACGCGATCCCGCGTGCACAGTCTCTGAAGTGCGGCCGTATATATACTATACGCCGGACTTTAGAGACCCTGACCGCTGGCCGTATAAATACGGCCAGCGGTCGGGAACCTGTTAACAAATGCCTCCCTAAACAATGCCTCCCTACACTACATAAATATGAACACAATATATCATTTAAAAAATTAAACTGCTACCACTACATCTGAGCAATAGTTAAGATTTAAAGATTAATATACATTTTTTTGTTGATTTATTTTTTTACATTTTTAATGGTTATGTCTTTCTTTTTTGTCTAGCATATCCATATAAAATGAATTGTGAAATTCTACAGATGTTATATTGGCCACTGTAGTGGGCCACACATTGGAAATATTTCCCAGAAACCTCATAATAGCCCCCCCATGATTTAATTGGGTGCACGTGCACGCTCGTGCCCGCTCTTAAAGGGGCAGCGCGCACCGGACATTCTGATGACCCTTGACCCATGAGTACCCTGGACTATAAGAGGGGTCCAGGCCCCCTGATTCTATGCCTGAGCATTGTTGTGTTCCCTAGTTTGTCTATGTGATGGCCTCCTAGTGTGTTACCTGTTCCAGTCCCTGTTCCTGTGCCTGTTCCTGTTCCTAGCATTCCATACATTCCTGGTCTAGCACTGAGCTGTGCCAAATTCATGCCGTGCTGCATCCACGTCTGACCTGCTTCACCTCGCCTGACGTCCACCTGCTACCTAGTCCCAGCCGAGCCTGCCCTGCTGCTGTCTGAGCTGCCACAGGTACCTATAGAACTATAGACTCTCACCTGCCCCCTGTTGGCCAGCTGCCTTACCACCAAGGCGTTACGGCCCAGTGGGTCCACAGACCCTTCGTGACAATGATACTTGAGGTGATTATTTTGACTGTATTTCACTTTAATGACCAGACACAAGTTAATACCCTATTACATGGGCCAATGATCGGGCAAACGAGTGTTCATATGAGATGTAAAAAGATTAGAAAGATCTCTGTACTGTCCAATTATATATTTGTACATTGTAATTAGATCACCACTAAACCTTCTTTTCAAATTTTACATTTTGCTTTATGGAGATAAAAGGGGCATTGCCAACATAGGTGATTATTATTTCAGCTATATAGAGAAGCAGTCATACTAAATGATGCAGGAGTAGCAGTAGAAGTATGTGACAATTTGTAGTAAATGATACAAGTACAGTTGTTGTAATGCATGATGCAAGAGTAGAACTAGTAGTAAGTTACCCAGTAGTAGCAGGAATAGTGAGTGTTGAACTGTAAGAACAGTGATACAGTATTAGGCCTCATTTACACGAGCGTGTGAGTTTTGCGTGCGCAAAAAATGCAGCGTTTTGCGTGCGCAAAAGGCACTTGACAGCTCCGTGTGTCATCCGTGTATGATGCGCGGCTGCGTGACTTTCGCGCAGCCGCCATCATAGAGATGAAGCTAGTCGACGTCAGTCACTGTCCATGGTGCTGAAAGAGTTAACTGATCGGCAGTAACTCTTTCAGCACCCTCGACAGTGCATTCCGATCACCATATCGAGTAACCTGTTTAAAAAAAAAAGAGGTTCGTACTTACCGAGAACTTCCCGGCCGTTGCCTTGGTGACGCGTCCTTGGTGACGCGTCCATGGTGACGCGCCTCTCTTGACATCTGGCCCCACCTCCCTGGATGACGCGGCAGTCCATGTGACCGCTGCAGCCTGTGCTTGGCTTGTGATTGGCTGCAGCTGTCACTTGGACTGAATTGTCATCCGGGGAGGTCAGACTGGAGGAAGAAGCCGGGAGTTATCGGTAAGTCAGAACTTTTTTTTTTTTTTACACGTTCACGTATATTGGAATCGGAAGTCACTGTCCAGGGTGCTGAACCAGTTTAACTCTTTCAGCACCCTGCACAGTGACTGTCTCCTGCCGGGTTCGGTCAAAACGAGTTCGGCCGAACCCGGTAAAGTTCGGTTCGCTCATGTCTAAGACACTCCGTTCGGATGTTTGTAAACAGAGAAGCACGTGGTGCTTTTCTGTTTACATTCAGTTTGACAGCTCTTGCGCGAATCACGCAGTTCGCACGGAAGTGCTTCCGTGCGACCTTCGTGGTTTTCACGCACCCATTGACTTCAATGGGTGCGTGATGCGCGAAAAACGCACGATTATAGAACATGTCGTGAGTTTTACGCAACGCACTCGCGCTGCGCAAAATTCACGCATCGTCTGCACTGCCCCATAGAGTAATATAGGTGCGTACGACACGCGTGAAAAGCACGCGCGTCGCACGCACGTATATTACGCTCGTGTAAATGAGGCCTTACTAGTAGTGAGTGACACAGGAGTAATAGTCACTGATGCAGGAATAGAAGGTAGAAGTAGTACTACAAGTAACAGAAATAGTAGTAGTAAGGCTTCGTTCACATCTGCGCTAGGGTCCCGTTCCGTCGGAACAGGACCCTGACTGACACAAACGGTTTCCATCACCATTGATTTCAATGGTGACAAATCCGGTGCCAATGGTTTCCTTTTGACGGAATCAATAGTGTAGTCGACTACGCTATTGATTCCGTTGGAATGACGGAACCCGTGCACAACTGAGACAAACGGAAACCATTGGCACTGTATCCGTCACCATTGAAATCAATGGTGGTGGAAACTGAAACTTTTGGTTTCCGTTTGTGTCAGTCAGGGTGCCGTTCCGACGGAAAGCTCCGACGTAACAGGACCCTAGCGCAGATGTTAACGAAGCCTAAGTGACACGATAGTAGTAAGGCTGGATTCACACAAGCGTGGCGTTTTTGCGCACGCAAAAACGTGGCGTTTTGCCTGCGCAAAAGGCACTTAACAGCTCCGTGTGGCCTCAACATGTGATGCGCGGCTGCGTGCTTTTCGCTTTCGCTTTTCATCATTATGACACTCCGTTTGGATGTTTGTAAACAGAAAATATTTTTTGTTTTCATTCATCCTTTTGACAGCTGTTGCGCGAATCACGCTGTTCGCATGGAAGTGCTTCTGTGCAACATGCGTGGTTTTCACGCACCCATTGACTTCAATGGGTGCATGATGCGCGAAAAACGCCCAAACAACGGACATGTCGTGACTTTTTTTCAGTGGACTCACGCTGAGTAAAAATCACGCACATGTCTGCACGGCCCCATAGACTAATATAGGTCCGTGTGACGCGCGTGAAAATCACGTGCATTGCACAGACGTATTTCCCGTTCATCTGAATAAGGCCTAAGAGTGATGCAGAGGATTAGAAATGAATGAAGCAGAACTAGTCATGCAGGAGTAGTAGTAGGCTGCTCTCCAGTGCTACAATGCAGCCTGCTCTCCTGCAGTGTTTTCAGGGTTCATGTTTAGGCCACTTGTTGGTTACATGTCACTGTGGACATCTCTAAAGATGTACAGAGAAAACTTCAGCAAGCAGATATACAAAGCTTAGAATAACGGAGTGCATGAAACATTGAAGCCTATCATCTTAATCCAAGTCTCTGCCTTAGGTCCCATACTGAAAATTTATTAATTTCTCTAAATTATTTTTTCTCATAGTCATTACGGACTGTTTGATGAAGAACTAGTAAAAAACTAGTGACTTCTGGCCAATTACAATGCCTTCTTGCATTACAGACTACAGGGCACAATTTTGTGTACAGAATAGTCTTTATTTTACATTTACAAATTTTTTTTTTCTTTTTCTATAATTTGCTAAAAGTATAAATTCTAGAGGTCAGCAACAGTCATGACACCGAAGAAAGCGCTCAAGAAATATTTTTTTGGGATGAATGGCAAAGGATTTCTCTGATCTAGTTCTTTTCTTTTTGTAAATGTCCATGTTATGACGTGCTGTATATCCACATATCTCTTCTGTCTGTGCGTTGGTACTGGCTAGTTGCTTACAACTCCAAGAGGGTAAATCTTCAGTTTTTCTGGGGTTCTTCTCAATAAACACACACATTTTCACATCATGAGGCAAAAGCCTTGGCCTTTTCCGGGCTGGACCCATTTGCAGTAGGTCAGTCCCACAAATCCATTCACCATGTTCTTGAGAGTCATTGTTCGTCTGAACATCTGTCTTCTGCAGTTGACTGGATTCCTCAGTGGCGCTTTCCTCAATCAAACCTATTGAGGCTGCTGGCAAAGTAGAATGCAGTAATGACCCACTGTAAGACATCTGTGCATGAAATGAAAGAAGAATATTAGAGACAAGGGCTGCACAAGAGATTTAGAAAAATCGAAACTTGAGTAACACATCTAAAGGGTGGAGATATGAATGTGAGACCTATTGTCCAAGGCCTTTGTTGTTAAAGAAGTTGTTTTAATATGATAAATTTTCTAAAGTAAGCTACCCGGCTCCTAAAAACCCCTATTGTTGGGCATACTAGAGCATATGGAAAGGGATTGTCGTTATGAAAATCCCTTTAAGCAGTGTCCCATACAGTTTAGAAACCAGTAGGGCCAAATAATTACTTACTAGGGAGTTTGAAGGACAATAGCAAACTCCAGATTTTAGTTGAGCTTCTATTATATTCCTTCATAAGACTTGCCAGAGTCCTAGCTAGTTTTTCTTATAAAGGGGGCAAAGTTTGTTAATAATTATCACTTTGTCTATGGTAGCCAAAACAATAAATTTCACCATCTGCCCCACTGGTTGCAACATTTATACTTCATGCATCAAAGTTGTCATTGGTGAGAAATGCAGCAATTGTAATATTTACTTTGCTATCATCCAAGAAAAGCGCATGTGGGGCAATGCAAAAGCACAATATTTTCCCATGATATAATGAAAAGTTGTAAGTATTGGTCTTCCAAAGGTTTTCAATAAAGATTTAAACCAAAATTTTCCATAGACAAATGTAAATTTTGACTAAATATTTTTTTCTGACTAAAGCTGCCGATAGGCAAAGACTTTCTCCAGATGATAAACATTCAGATATTGTCTACTACTTGGGAAAGAGGCATACAGATAAACTCACACTTTCAAAATTACTTTAATTGTAATGAGACTATTTCTGGTTTAACTTTTTTGCCATAGGAAATTGCATCCCTCATCGGATGAAAAAAAATGGGAATGGGGCTGCAGATAGCAGTGGGACAAAACTATCCAAAGTGTCCCTGTGCAGTGTGGCCTGGTGCATATAAATTCCCATGGGAAGGTGAGGATTAGTTTTTTCTTGGAGAAAAGGGGAAGATAATAAGATCAGCTATGAAAATGAAACATGTCTGGTCTAAACTTACCCCCAGCCCAAAATGCCTTAATATATTTGTCAGTCACTCCATATACATTAGATTATCAACTAATTCCTAGCAAAACATTGAGATAAGCCAAAAATAATCTAATATTCATGAGGGTTTAGTTACACACAAAATCTGAATATTCTGTCCTAGGTCCAGTTTCTTTACCTAAATTAAAATATTAAGTGATGATAAATAATACATTCAGAAAGGCTATAAAAGTAAAAAATATGACTAGACATGTGAATAAAAAATAAGGAATCATAAATCATTAGAATAGTATTATTTAGTTAAATAATTATAGACATAAAGAATAAAAAGGAGAAACATTACCTGTTCAGAGCTTGTCTGTGACGGAGTACCCATTGTTACTGTTCTGTAAGTGGATGACCAGCAAACAGCAGTGGTAGAGCGCTGAGACTAGCAAGCTACCTTGTCCTTTTATACTAATCTTATACTGAGCTCTGTCCCACCTCTTATTCATCAGTGAAATGCAAATTGTATATTCCACAGGCCTCTTTATAGAACCAGATGCATTGTGCCTTTAGCATGTTTATAAAAAACAAAATATTCTTAAATGTAAAAAGTGAATCTAAAAAAATGATAGGCTATTACTCAATAAAAGTTAATATTAAAATAAGTTTTAAGGAAAGGTCTATAATGAGAAGAAAGGAAACTTGAAAAAGCCCCCTCCTTCTGATTAACACCAGCAGACCCAACATCTTGGGCTATAAGGGTTACGCCTCATGCACACGACCGTGTGTGCCGTCCGAGTCCTGTCAGTGATCCGAGGAAAGATAGGACATGTTCTATCTTTCTTCGGATCGGAGACTCGGACCATTTTTCACAGACCCGATTAACCCGCTACAGTGAATAGGTCCGTGAAGACGATCGTGTGCCACTCGGATGCCGTCAAAAACAGGCCGAGTGGCACAACGGTCGTGTGCATGAGGCATAAGGCCACACGTTGAGTTTATGTTGCGTTTTTAAACTGCAGCAAGTCATTTTTCAATAGAAGTCAATGGTGACATTTTTGTTATGGACAGACTGATGCTATTATATTACAATGTGTTTTTTGTGCGGCTGACCGCATCTTCAAAATGTCCGACCACATGCAGTTAATGACTGCGCTGCCAAAGTTGTTGCTGAACTGCTTGCGTTTTTGCTAACAGTTAAGCAATGTATTGTAATGAACTATATACAGGAAGCACCTATTAAACGTCAACACCAGTGAAAACTATGTCCATTAACTATGTGCGTAAAAAAAATGCAACAGAACTGCAGGAATAAGGTATGTTCACACGGCCTATTTTCGGCTCTTTTTCGGTCCGTAAATGGCAGAGAAACGGCCGAAAAATCGGAAGCAGAACGACTCCAAACATCTGCCCATTGATTGCTATGGGAAAAACGGCGTTCTGTTACGACGGGCTGTTTTTTCACGCGCCCGTTTTGCAAAGCGGCCGCATAAAAAAATGGCCGCAAAAAAGAAGCGCAGGTCACTTCTTAGGACATTTTTTGAACCGTTTTTCATAGACTCTATTGAAAAAAGCTACAAAAACAGCCGTAAAAAACGCCAGCGAAAACGTCACGACAAACACTGTGAAAAACGCGAGTTGCTCAAAAAACGTCTGAAACGTCCGTATTTTCAGACGTTTTTAGTCTAGCGTGTGAACATACCCTCATAGAGACAAAAAACGGATGCGGTTGACCGCATGCGCTTTTCAACGAAGCCGAAATGAAACCGCGTCAACGATGCACCGTGGGGACTTAGGGTATGTTCACACACACTATTTATAGACGTAATTTGGGCGTCTTAGCCCCGAATTCCGTCCGAAAATGCGCCTCAATAGCGTCGGCAAACATCTGCCCATTCATTTGAATGGGTCTTACGATGTTCTGTTCAGACGGTCATTTTTTTTACGCCCAGCTGTCAAAAGGCGGGGCGTAAAAAAGACGCCCGCGTCAAAGAAGTGTCTGTCACTTCTTCAGACGTAAATGGAGCCGTTTTCCATGGACTCCAGGGAAAACCAGCTCCAGTTACGTCCGTATTGACGGGGCTGTTTTCTCCTGAAAGCAGCCCCGTAATTTCGGCCGTAACGGACGCTGTAGTGTGAGCATACCCTTACTCTTATGATTTATGGAAAAGGCTATTTATGAAAAATTTCTTGTTTTGGATATGGCGTTTTTCTGGAAATTCTCAAGCCCTGAAGAAAAATGCGTAAAAAAAATTCTATATCCATGGAATGCTTTGTTTTGAGAAAATATATGTTCAAAATGTTTCAAAATAAGAAACTGCACCAAAAACTGTACAAATCATTAAATTCATGGCGTTTTCAAGTGTTTATATACTATACTTTCAGAGTTTGTGGCAAGGAGGCCTTAGGGTATGTTTCTTAAGTTAAACTACAATTGTGCTATAGTTATGATTTAAAGGGTATTTTTATGTGAATTTGTAATTATTTAAAAAAAAAAATTGGTGTCTCCCCCCCCCCCCCCTCATGATTTGATTGTCTCTTGTGTTTAAAATTTCCGGTGACAGAAATTTGGGGACACTGCAACCTTGTAGACCCTTGAAATGGTGGGAGCATGGCTAACAGACACCCACTGAAGTCATCTTCTGACACGACTATATGATATTTTATTTTAAGGCCGAGTTCACACGGGTCAGATACGCTACGGAAAAGTCAGCAGCGTATCCGAATCGTCACATCAAATGGTTCTCTAATCCGGTGAGGATATTTGGCCACATTGACCGCGACGGAAAACAAATGACCAGAAAAAAAAAGCCTATACTCATTACTCCCGGTGCCGCCATAGCAACGCGTCCCTGCTTGCGGCAAATTCTGCAACTCAATGGGGACATTTTAAACAAATGCGCAGTCATTCCGCAACATAAAATCACATGCTGCAGATTTATAATTTGCATTGCACTTTGCTGCTACTGTAAAAGCTGCAGAATATGAGCACGGAAAATCCGGCTGGAAATTTTACGCCACGTGTGCACATAACCTTAGTCACATTTGAAATTAAAAAATAAATACTATATAAACATGTTGATTATGTGGTTTGTGTATGTTCTGGATATAGTATTATAAGGTCAGGTCTACACCTAGAATTTTGTAGCCCTACTGATCGATAAAATCAACTGCAAAAAGTCTAGGAGTAGCCCTGGCCTAATTGCCACCTGAGGAGAACATTTATTTTTATGTCCCAACCTTGTTTACACCACTGACTGCTCTTTTTGTCTCCTGCACGTGACTTAATTCTTCACCTTGTATCAAAATAAACAGATATTTGGAAAGCACCAGTGAAATTGGGAACTTTCATTGATTAGTTAATTTGCTAATTAGCATTTCAATAACTAAGGAGTGGAGAGTAAAACCATTGTATACATGAAATTTATATTAAGGATTCCAGGAGACGCTTCGTTTTTTTTAGTGTAAGGGGATTAAGTTACTTGAAAAGGGAAAGTAAAACAACAACAAAAGTCACAGTATAAACAAAGATTTTAATTTCTGTCCTTAAAACAAAGCTGAAAAAAGGGAGAATTAAAAAAAAAAGAATTAAAAACTGCCACAATGTTTTAAGTGCATTAAAGTAATTTCTATAATTTTCAATATAAATATCATTAAATGTAACTTTATTAACTTTTATTTGCAGCACATATGTCTGGGGTAAGAAATCCAAGTGTAGTACTGAATGTTTGACAGGTAGATGATGCGGCGGTTATAGAAAGACGCAGAAAAATTGGCCATAGCTATCACAGGTTTTCCCTCCTGTGGTCATTGAAGAAAACCACCGGAATTAAAACTGCATATGAAAACAGTAAGGCCAAACGCACACAATGCGTATGACGTCCTCAGCATAATGGAGTACCAGCAATGTAAATGAGATTTCAAGAAATCTCATCTACACATTGCAGATATTTTTCTGCATCTAAATTGACCTGCGGTGCGTATTTTAAAATCTGCAGCATGTCAATTTATCTTGCGTTTCCACTTACATCTGACTAGTTTGAAAAAAACGCACCAAAATCCGCAAAATAAATATTTCCACATCAAAATTAAAAAAACGTACCTGATAACGCATCAAACGCCCCATGCACACGACAGTAGAATTTATCCATAAGTACGGTCCGTAATTACGGTTGGTAATTACGGACCGTTATTATGGACCAATTAATTTCTGTTGCCCACAGACACCTTCCCGTATATTTAGGTGTCCGTGCCGTAGAAAGGCTCCGCAAAAGGTAGGAAATCTCATATTTTTTGCTTTTTACGGAGCGTGCTCCCATACTTTATATGGAAATGCATTTGGCTGTCAGCGGCCGACCATGATTACAAGCAAGGTTGTGTGCAGTGGACCTTAGGTTTTTAATTGCGAAATTACCTGCGTTTACCTGCACCAAATTCCGCAACGTGTGAATGTAGCCTAAGGGTGCTTTCACACGTGGCTTATTTGCCTTCAATTTCTGCGGCCTAAAAATATGATGAGGAAAACTGTACATTGTCCAATGGGATAAAAATGTAGCAACTTAGACAGATATCTCAATTTCTTGCTTTGCTGAGTATTTTTCTCTTTGACTTATCCACCTCCTGACGGAGCTAAGGCAAAACGCACGTTAGGGCACTGGAGCACGGCTTAGGTTCAGTATCCCCTGTCAGGGTAAGCTACATTTGCAAATACTTATTTACTGGTTGGGAAGCACTTTAAGCTGCGTTTTTCTCAATGCTGGGAGATGGTGACGTCTCATCTGAAAAACGCAGCAATTCAGTCCACTTTCCGCAGCAGGAATCGACATGCTACGGTACAAAAAATACGCACCGCAGGTTAATTTCTGCTCTGAATTTTTACACAGCGTGTGGATGAGATTTGTTAAATCTTACCCACTTTGCTGCTACTGCTGATTCCACTGCGTATTTTCCATCCACAACTCCGGACGGAAAATATACGGCAATTCTACCACATGTGGACGAGCCCTTATGGTAGAAATTGTATAAAATATTTTTTTGAAAGGTCATTGGAGCTGGAGAAATGTGATATAAAGTAGTGCACATGAGATATAGTTTTTTTTAGTCTCCTACCCAGCCTAATATAATTGCTTAAGAAGACAATAGATTGCGTTAAACCACACAGCAAATGTAACCAATGAATACTATAGCTTTTGTGTCTCTTAAATATATGTTGTGCAACTATCAAAAGGGACATTCATATATATATATATATATATATATATATATATAAAAATCTTTATTATTTATTCTCCGCACTATATTTGTATATTTTCACTTTTGCAACACAGGCATGAAGCAGGTTGAGAATCAATAAATATTTTTTGTACAGAATGTAGCGTGGCTTAGGCTGTGTACACATCAGCGTTGCTTTTCCCTTAACCCCTCAATGAAAAGGCAAACGGAAACCTTAGCTTCCGTTTGTATCACCATTGATCTCAATGGTGAGGGAAACGTTTGCTAAAGGTTTCCGTTGTTTTTGACTGAATCAATAGCGCAGTCGACTTGAAACAACGCACAGCACACGGACCCATTGATTTCAATGGGGCTATTCAAACATGTGTGAGTTTTTACACAGCGTGTGTCCGTTGCGTGAAACTCACTGCATGTCCTATATTGGTGCGTTTTCACGCACCTAGCCGCCAATTGAAGTCAAGCACACGGATGCACATTTGTGTGTTGTCCGTGTTTTACACATCAATTACATTGAAAAAAAGAAAAGTGCTTGTGAGATCGTGAAAAACACATGCCACACCCAAAGCACAACCGATGCATAACGCAACGCACACGGACATTGTTATACCATTTCTTGTGTTTCTCTAGTGCATTGCACAATTGGGCGGTGTTTTTATTTCTGTTCTGACATTACGTCACAGCTGTTCTTTTTTTAACTGTTATTTGGCTGTCTTTCCGTTTCAATGTGTTTTTTAATCATGCTGTCAATCATTATATAAACCAGTGAGTTTGGTTTTCGCTTGTACCTGACCTAAGGAAGACGCCAGTTCGGCGTTGAAACTCGTAGTCTGTAGAATAAAATATGATTTTTACCATTATTTATATGACTTTTCTTGGATGTTAGCAGCGCTATTTCTGGGTTCACCTTTTCCATACACCCAAGTTCCTATCTAGCGGTTCTCTCGCTCAGGCGACCGGCTCCTTAACCTAGCTGCAGCTTCATCATATACACCAATTCCGATTTTACCAGTGTTGTGCCTGTCGTAGCACAACTTCAATAGGTGAGCAGTCACTAATTCTTGTCATTTGCTCTACCTTTATATTTTGTGACCTGCACCATGTGGCGCTGTGTTTTTCACCTTTTTTTTCTAGATTTAATTCATTCAGTTGGCTGCATTCTGATTCATAAGCCAAAGTTGGAAAGTTGAATACTTCACAGCTTTGTAACTTCTATTTGGATCACTGGCCCTGGCAAAAAGGAAAAATTCCAATAATAAGTCTTTATTAGTGTATTTTGTATTTATGCCATACCCTAAATATATTAGTGAAAATTCATCAAATATTAATCTTAGTTATATTTCAAAATACAGATAATTATATTCTGACAATAGCTTAAAAAGACTATCTAAGACTACTAAATAGTAAAATAAACCAATATTTTATCAAAATGATAAGTCCTAAATGAGAAGTATTGAGAAAAAAATAGGAAACAATTCCAAATAAGTAAGAATTTAGCAAATACTGTCATTTATCTTACCCAGGTTTGTTTCTGAAGTGCCCATCATCACTGCCCTGTAGCAATAAGTGGTCATAGGGTTCTGGGATTACAAATCCATCAAATAGATTGTAAACTCTTGTGAACAGGGACCTGTCTCCTCTTGTTTTAATTGTTAATTAGTTTTGTCACTAAGTAATGTCTGATTTTGTCTGTACATGTTCCCTCTGAATTATAAAGTGCTGTGGAATATGTTGGAGCTATATAAATAAAATGCATTATTACTATTATCGTCTCTTATATTGAGGCCAGAAAAAAAAACCTCCCTTTCTTTACCAGTCAAATGCAAATTCTCTGTGTATATAACACCTTGATTGTTCTGAAAAGAAATGTAAATTGATTGTATTTGGTTGCTGAGTAAATTATAATACAAAATAATACACATTTGTTAAAGTATTGATCATTTTGTTGATTTTATATTATACGTTATATTTGTTTTTCTCTGCTTATGTCAGGGCTACACTTAGATTTTTTTGTAATACTACTGATTGATTTTATCTCTTGAGTGATACACAAGATTGATTTTAACTATTAAGATACAGTTGCAGTCAATCAGGAGCACTACAATAAGTTTAGGTGTATTTTTCTGGGATGGCACCGTGTACTATCTTTTCATTACATTAGTCAGAGGTTCCTATTTGAATATTCTTAGTATATATCCTTTTTAAGTTTAGGTGTAGCCCTGGCCCTAGTAATGTAGTTCTAAATTTGAAGATTATAATGCAATTACAATTTAATGTAGCATGATTAGAATTTCTGGAATATCAGATTCCCGGATTAAAATAAATCTCACTGTAGTTGTGCATTTCTTTCTTTTAGCTCCCTTGACAATCTTAACAATCAATTTGGACCATTCAAGGACGTGCTTTCAAATTTTCTTGGTTGCTACTGATGAACTTGACGATTAACCAGCCATTGCACAAGAGAATACAGATCAGCAATGTACTCCTCAGAAACAGGGGTAGGGGGGAAAATCTTCCTTACTATGATTAATTTAACCCCTTCATGACTGAGCCTGTTTTGGCCTTCAGGACGAAGCCGATTTTTAAAATCTGACATGTGTCACTTTGTGTGGTAATAACTCCGGAATGCTTTTACCTATCCAAGCGATTCTGAGATTGTTTTCTCGTGACACATTGGACTTTATGTTACTGGCAAAATTTGCCCGATAGATTCAGTATTTAATTGTGAAAAACACCAAAATTTAGCGAAAAATTGCAAAAATTAGCATTTTTCTAAATTTAAATGTATCTGCTTGTAAAACCGATAGTAATACCACACAAAATAGTTACTAGTTAACATTTCCCATATGTCTACTTTAGTTTGGCATCGTTTTTTGAACATCCTTTTATTTTTCTAGGACGTTACAAGGCTTAGAACTTTAGCAGAGATTTCTCATATTTTCAAGAAAATTTCAAAAGGCGATTTTTACAAGGACAAGTTCAGTTCTGAAGAGGCTTTGAGGGCCTTATATATTAGAAGTCCCCATAAATCACCCCATTTTGAAAACTGCACCCCTCAAAGTATTCAAAACAGCATTCAGAAAGTGTATTAACCCTTTATGCGTTTCACAGGAATTAAAGCAAAGTAGAGGTGAAAGTTACAAATTTCATTTTTTTTATACAAAATTCATTTGTAATACATTTTTTTCTATACCACAGGAGGTTTTACCCGAGAAATGTAACTTATTATTTATTGCCCAGATTCTGCAGTTTTTAGAAATATCCCACATGTGGCCCTAGTGCGGTCATGGACTGAAACACAGGCCTCAGAAGCAAAGGAGCACCTAGTGGATTTTGGGGCCTCCTTTTTTTAGCATATATTTTAGGTACCATGTCAGGTTTGAAGAGGTCTTGTGGGGCCAAAACAATAAAGACCCCCAAAAGTGACCTCATTTTGGAAACTACACCCATCAGGGAATTTATCTAGGGGTACAGTTAGCATTTTGAACCCACAGTTTTTTTGCTAAATTTATTTGAATTAGTTTGTGAAGATGAAAATCTACTTTTTTTCTGAAAAAACGTAGAAATGTTTAATTTTTTCAAGGTATAAAAGAGAAAAAAACACCCCAACATATGTAAAGCAATTTCTCCTGATTATAGCAATACCCCATATGTGGTAATAAACCACTATTTGGACCCACAGCAGGACTCAGAAGGAAAGGAGCACCATTTGGATTTTGAAATTCTGATTTTGCAGGAATGGTTTTCAGTGCCATGTCGCGTTTGAAATGCACTGGAGGGAACAAAATAGTGGAAACCCCCGGAAAGTGACCCCATTTTGGAAACTACACCCCTCAAGGAATTTTTCTAGGGGTAAAGTTAGCATTTTGACCCCACGGTTGTTTTGCTGAATTCATTGGAATTATTCTGTAAATGTAAAAATTTTAAATTTTTACAAGGAATAAAGGAGAAAAAGCACCCCAACATTTGTAAAGCAATTTCTCCCGATTACGGAAATATGCCATATGTAGTAATAAACTGCTGTTTGGACCCACAGCAAGGCTTAGAAGGGAAGGAGCGCTATTTGGCTTTTGGAGCTCAAATTTAGCTGAAATGGTTTTTGGGTGCCATGTCGCATTTGCAAAGCCCCTGAGAGGCCAAAACAGTGGAAGCCCCCCCAAAAGTGGAAATTACACCACTTAAAGAATCTATCTAGGGATATAGCAGGCATTTAGACCCACAAGTCTTTTGCAGGATTTATTAGAATTAGGCCGTGAAAATGAATATCAACATTTCTTCCACTAAAATGTTGATTTTTTTTCAATTTCACAAAGGATAAAGGGGGAAAAGCCGCCCAACATTTGTAAAGCAATTTCTCCCGAGTACGGCGATACCCCACGTGTGGTCATAAATGGTTTTTCATTAGAAAGTAATTAACCCTTTCTGGACTGATCCATTTTTTTCTTTTCCTTTTTAGTTTTTTCCTCCTCGCGTTCCAAGAGCCACAACTTTTTTATTTTTCAGTCAATAGAGCAGTGTGAGGGCTTATTTATTGAGGGACGAGCGGTCGTTTTTATTGGTACCATTTTTTGGTACATACAGCTTTTTGAGCACTTTTTATTAAATTTTTAGGTAGAGCCAAGGTGACCAAAAAAACTGCGATTTTGCAGTTTTAAATTTTTTATTTTTCACGTGAGACGCTCCATACATCACCCCCCACACTACGACATGCTATGTCGTGGTGCACGCAGGGGTTAATGCGCAGCGCATGGTGCGGAGTGAAAATTAAAATTTTCCACTCATATGCCATTTTAGTGCACTATATGTTATGCCCAGTTTGTGCCACTGAAGACAAATACCTCAAAATATTAACCGGGTTCTCCCGGGTATGGCGACGCCATATCTGTGGACGTAAATTGGTGTTTAGGCACGCTGCAGGGCTCAGAAGGGAGGGACGCCATTTGGCTTTTGGGGCGCAGAGTTTGCTTGGTAGTTGTTCTGTTTGGGGTTTTACTGGTGTTTCAGTTTATAATGTGGGGGCAAATGTAATCTGTGTGGGGTACATCAGGGTACATGTTATCTGTGCGGAGTACATCAGGGTACATGTTATCTGTGCGGGGTACATCAGGGTATAATAAGAGGGTATAATAATGCAGTAAATAAATAATAATCCGCAGATATGTGGCCGGTGTCGCACTGATAAATGGCGCCCGATCTTATCTGCTTTTGGAACACTGCACATTTTGCATCGCCATATTCTGAGAGCCAGAACTGTTTTATTTTTTCTCCACGGAGCTGTGTGAGGGTTCATTCTTTGCGGGTCAATCTGTAGTTTTCATTGGTACCATTTTGGGGTACCAGAAATTTTTTTGATCACGTTTTATTCCATTTTTTGGCAAGCAAGGTGACCAAAAACCATCAATTCTGACAATGTTTTTTATTTGTTTTTTTATGGCCTTCACCCTGGGCTACAAATGACCATTATACTTTATTCTGCGTGTCGATACGATTACGGCGATACCAGATGTATATAATTTTTTTATGTTTTGCAGCGTTTGTGCAATAAAATCACTTATTTATAAAATAAATAATTTTTTGTGTCACCATATTCTTAGAGCCATAACGTTTTTATTTTTCAGTCAAAAAAGCGGTGTAAGGGCTTGTTTTTTGCGGGACGGGATGTAGTTTGTATTGGTACCATTTTGGCATACATGCGACTTTTTGATCACTTTTTATTGTATATTTTGGGAGGGTTGGTAACCAAAAAATTGTGATTCGGGCACTGTTTTTCGTTTATTTTTTTCGCGGTGTTCACCGTGCGGGAAAAATAATATTACAGTTTTATAGTTGGGGTCGTTACGAACGCGGCGATACCAAATATGTGTACTTTTTTTAACGTGTTAATTTTTTTCCTATAATAAAAGTCTTATTATAGGAAAAAAAGCATTCTTTGTTTATGTCACTTTCTAACTTTGATTTTTACACTTTTTCAAAACATTTTTATTATCTTTTTTTAACTTTTTTTACTTGTCCCACTAGGGGACACTTAGACTGGCAGCTCTGATCGCTGCTGGAACACATTACACTACACACGTAGTGTAATGTGTTCTAACTGTCATTGTGACATAACTGTCACACAGACAGGAAGCAGAGGAGTAACGGCCGGAGGCTGATCCTCCGAGCCTTCCGTACATGGCAACCCGGAGGTCATTGTCTGGCCTCTGGTTGCCATGATAAGGATCGCCAGCCCCCGCAAATACATGTGGGGAGCTGCCGATCCGCTGTAAACCTCTTAGATGTGGTGATCGCAATCGACCACCGCATCGAAGGGGTTAATTGACGATTTCAGCGGCGACAGGCCGCTGATCGGCAACGGGGAGAGCAGGGCTGACACCCTGCACAGTTAACCGCCGCTGCGGTGTAGCGCCGCGCGGCGGTTAACTGTTAAAGCGCGGACGTAACTGTACGCCCAGGTGCGCGAAGTTACTGCTCATCTGGACGTACAGTTACGCCAAGGTGCGGGAAGGGGTTAAAGTGGGAGTCTCAGGATAAACATTGCTGAGATACTCCATCAATGTCCAATCAACTTGGCTCCCTCAGATGTTATTTAAACTATTAGAACAAACTTGCAGAGCTCTCTTTAAAGATTATTTTAAAGTTATTAACCTATTATAGGGTTTGGATTATTATTTTTCAATAAGACTAAAATAGCTTTTAACCCCTTCCCACTTTGGCCACTTTTGACCTTCCTGCCAGAGCCTCATTTTTCAAATCTGACATGTTTCACTTTATGAGGTAATAACTTCGGAATGCTTTTACCTATCCAAGTGATTCTGAGATTGTTTTCTCGTGACACATTGGACTTTGTTACTGGCAAAATTTACTCGATACATTCAGTATTTAATTGTGAAAAACATCAAAATGTAGCAAAAAAATTAAAAAAAATTGAATTTTTCTAAATTTAAATGTATCCGCTTGTAAAACAGGCAGTTATACCACACAAAATTGTTGCTAATTATCATCCCCCATATGTCTACTTTAGATTGGCATAGTTTTTTGAACATCCTTTTATTTTTCTAGGACATTACAAGGCTTAGAACTTTAGCAGCAATTTATCACATTTTGAAAAAAATGTCAAAAGGCTATTTTTACAGGGGCCAGTTCAGTTGTGAAGTGGCTTTGAGGGCCTTATATATTAGGAACCACCAATAAGTCACCCCATTTTAAAAATGTCACCCCTCAAAGTATTCAAAACAGCATTTAGAAAGTTTCTTAACACTATATGCTTTCACAGGAATTAAAGCAAAGTAGAGGTGAAATATATAAATTCCCTTTTTTTTTTTGCAGAAATTAATTTTAATAATTTTTTTTTGTAATACAAAGTCTTACCAGAGAAACGCAATTCAACATTTATTGCCCAGATTCTGCCGTTTTAGGAAATATCCGACGTGTGGCCCTAGAGTGCGACTGGACTGAATCACGGGCCTCAGAAGCAAAGGAGCACCCAGAGGATTTTGGGGCCTCCTTTTTATTAGAATATATTTTAGGCACCATGTCGGGTTTGAAGGGCTCTTGCGGCGCCAAAACAGTGGAAATCCCCCAAAAGTGACCCCATTTGGGAAACTGCACCTCTCAAGGAAATTATCTAGGGTTATAATGAGCATTTTGACAACACAGGTTTATTGAAAAATTATTGGAAGTAGGCTGTGAAAATGTAAATCTACATTTTCTCAAAGAAAATGTAGGTTTAGCAAATTTTTCTCATTTCCACAAGGACTAAGGGAGAAAAAGCAGAGCAAAATTTGTAAATAAATTTCTCCTGAGTAAAACAATACCCCACATGTGGTAATAAATGGCTGTTTGGACACACGGCAGGGCTTTGAAGGGAAAGAGCGCGATTTGGCTTTTGGAGCTTAAATTTAGCAGGAATGGTTTGCGGAGGCCATGTCGCATTTGCAAAGCCCCTAAGGTACCAGTACAGTGAAAACTACCCAAAAGTAACTCCATTCACGAAACTACACCCCTTGAGGAATTAATCTACGGGTGTAGTGAGCATTTTGACCCCACAGATGTTTCATAGATTTTATTAGAATTGGGCAGCGAAAATAAAAAAACTCCTTTTTCTTCAATAAGACTTAACTTTAGCTCAAAATTTTTCATTTTCCCAACAAATAAAGTTAAAAAAAGAAACCCAACATTTGTAAAGCAATTTCTCCCGAGCAGGGCAATGCCCCATATGTGGTCATAAACTGCTGTTTGGGCGCACAGTAGGGCTCAGAAGGAAAGGAGCGCCATTTGGCTTTGGAGTGCAGATATGCTGGATTGGTTTCTGGTCGCTATGTTGCATTTGCAAAGCCCCTGTAGGACCAAAACAGTGGAAACCCCCCAGAATTGCCCCCTCTTTGTAAATACACCCTTCAACGTGTTCACCTAGGGGTGTAATGAGCATGTTAACCCCGCAGATGTTTTGCAGAAATTAGTGTGCACTCGATGTTGCAGAGTGAAAATTTGATTTTTTCCATAAATATGCGACTATGTGGTGCCCAGGTTGTGCCACCATAACAGGACAGCTCTCTAATTATTATGCTGTGTTTCCAGGTTTTAGAATCACCATACATGTGGCCCTAATCTTTTGCGTAGACGTTCGACCAGGCTCAAGAGTGAAAGAGTACCATGCGAAGTTGAGGCCTAATTTGGCGATTTACAAAGTATTGGTTCACAATTGCCAAGGCTCTGATGTGAAATAATAAAAGAAACCCCTGAGAAGTGACCCCATTTTGGAAACTGCACCCCTCAAGGCATTTATTAAGGGGTGTAGTGAGCATTTTCACCCCACAGGTTTTCCATAAATGATTGCACTGCGGATGGTGCAACGTAAAAATCTAAATTTTTCCCTAGATATGCCATTTCAGTGGTAAATATGTCGTGCCCAGCTTATACCACTGGAGACACACACCCCAAAAATTGTTAAAAGGGTTCTCCCGAGTATGGTTGTGCCATAAATGTGGATGTAAACTGCTGTTTGGGCACACTGTAGGGTTCAGAAGGGAGGGAGCGCCATTTGGCTTTTGGAGCGTGGGTTTTGTCCTTGGTAGTAGTTTTGTTTAGAGTTTTACTAGTATTTCAGTTTATAATGTGGGGGCATATGTAAGCTGGGCAGAGTATATCAGGGGCATAGTCAGGTGGTATAATAATGGGGTAAAAAAAAACAATGAAATAATCCATAGATATTTGTTACGCTGTAAAGCAATCCTTTCTGCACAGGCCGGCGTCGCACTGATAAATGATGTCCTTTCTTATCCTCTTTTTGGTCCACACTCTGCACCTTTGCAGTTTGGGGAATTTTGCTGGGAAGTGTTGTCCTGGTATAATACGGGCACCCTCGCTTCCAGCAGATATGTTTGGGCCCTACCCTTCCTGGTTCCCTAATTTAAGGGCCTCTTGAAACAGAAGAAATGTTCCCCTCAGACCTGCACAACCGCATATTTTTATTTCCTGACTTATTGGAGCCTTAACGAATTTAATTTTTTCATAAATGTAGTGGCATGAAGGCAGTTTTTTTGCGTGACGAGCTGTAGTTATTATTGGTACCATTTTGGGGTACATGTGACTTTTTGATCACTTTTTATCCTATTTTTGGGAGACAAGGTGACCAAATAACAGCAATTCTGGCATAGTTTAGTTATTTTTTTATACAGTGTTTAGTTCACCCTGCGTCATAAATTACATGTTAACTTTATTCTGTAGGTCAGAGGTCAGTACGATTCCGGCGATACCAAATTTATTGCACTTTTTTATGTTTTACAACTTTTTACACAATAAAATTTCTTTTGTAAAATATTTTTTTCTGTCGCCATATTGTGAAAACCATAACTTTTTATAATTTTTTCGTCGACTGAGCTGTATGAGGGCTTGTTTTTTGCGAGACGAGCTATAGTTTTTATAGGTATGATTTTTGGATACATGCGACTTTTTATCACTTTTTATTAAAAAATTTTTAGGGCAAAGTGACCAAAAAATAGAAGTTCCTGTATTGTCTTTTACGTTAGTTTTTTTTTTTTACGACGTTCACCGCATGGAATAAATCACTTAACATTTTTATATTTCAGGCCGTTACAGATGTGGCAATACCAAATATGAATGGTTCATTTTATTTTTTCAATAATAAAGGACTTGATAAGGCAAAAAGGGCGATTGTGTTTTGTTTTGTTTTGTTTTATTGCTTGAAACTTTTATTATATTTTTTACAACTTTTTTTTCCACTTTATTTTGGTCCAACTATCAGATCTTTTTTCTAATACATTGCACTACCTATGTAGTGCAATGTAATAGATCTGTCAGTCATTCACTGACAGCAAGCCGATTAGGCTTCGCCACCTGGCGGGGCCTAATCGGTTTCCGTAACGGCAGAGCAGGAGGCCTTTTTTTTCCCATAGCAGCAGTCGGCTGCCCTGCAATTGCAGGGCAGGGCTGCCGATCCCCTGCCAACCACTAAGATGCAGCGATTGCTTTTGATCACTTGAAATCCCCCTTTATAGCGTTTATCTCCCCATGACAACCTTTGTGTATGTGCCTTATTAGGGCATATGGACATCATAGCAGGGGTTCCACCACTCAGGACTCTCTCTATGTGCTAGAACAGAGAGCTGCTCTGTGTAACGTCCGTGGTCGCTGACCATGAACTCGTTCCATCCAGTCGACGCCCTTCTCTCCAGAGATGTCTTCACATATGGCCGTCCTGTTCCACATTGACCACAAGGGTGCGCTCGCGAGCTCAGTCCAGACTTTAGAAGCCAAAGCGCACGCAGGTGGGAGATTGAACTGATTGCTCCCAGAGCACCCTGGACTATAAAAAGGTCCCAGCCCCTTCCTCCCATGCCTGAGCGTTGTTTGTCGTATCCTAGTTTGTCTATGCAAATGGTCTCCTTGTGTCTTCCAGTTCCCAGTGTTTCCCGTACCTGTATCCCGTGCTATCCTGGTCAAGTTCCGTGCTGAGCTGTAGTCATGCTGTGCTGCATACCATGCCTGTCCTGTTACACCACGCCTGACGTCTACCTGTTGCCTAGTCCTAGCCGAGCCTGCCTTGCTACTGTCCGAGCTGCCACAGGTACCCTATACGAACTATAGTCTGTTTCCTGTTGGCCAGCTGCCATACCACCAAGGCGGTACGGTCCAGTGGGTCCACAAACCCATCGTGACACTCTGTAATTGCAGGTCCCGCTCACAGAACTGGTGCATCCATACTTTACATGGATAGACTCAGAGATTTCCACTAAGAATGTTGTATCAGCAATAAAGGCCTATATATATCAGCTGTAAAGGATCTGCCAGGCACAGCTTCGGGGTTAACTCCCAGAACTAATCAGTCAGCACCTGAGAATACATCCCTGAGACTGACTCCTGCTTCCACCATTCAGGCTGGCAGGCTTAGGAGTGGGAGAGCCTATCGTAACCTGGCCAGACTCAGCTAGCTCCCGCCCTCGGTCTATTTAAGCCTGCACTTCCTGTCCCTCGGTGCTTGTGATTCTTTCCTTGTGGTTTCCTGGCCCAGCTACAGCTCCTGCTATTTTTGATCCTGCTCCATACAGACCCTGGCTTACCGACTACTCTTCTGCTTTTCGTTTTGTATCTCGCACACTCCTGGCTTGACTCGGCTCGTTCACCACTCTGGTTGCTCACGGTGTTGCCGTGGGCAACGGCCCCTTTTCCTTGCTTGTGGTCCTTTGTATGTTTGTCGTGTTTGTCGTGCACTTACTGAGCGCAGGGACCGCCGCCCAGTTGTACCCCGTCGCCTAGGGCGGGTCGTTGCAAGTAGGCAGGGACAGAGTGGCGGGTAGATTAGGGCTCACTTGTCCGTCTCCCTACCCCCTGCCATTACATCAGCCCTACAGAACACAGTCCTGATGTAGGTATATGTCTAAGATAATACACCTTTATTTTAATGTAACTGAACTTTACTTAATATTCTAACATTTTTTTCTCATCTTCAAAAAGTAACACTTTAGAGCAAATTAAAGGTTTTATTCATTTGTAAACATAAATACATACAATAGATTAGCGGCATTCCTAACACTGAAGAAAACGCTGAAGAAATCTTTTTTTGGGGTGAGTATATGAAAATGTCTTTAGCTAATTTTCACGAACAGTGACATTGCCAACAAGCTCTACATTGTTTGAAATGACCAGATCCAACAGAGCATCACCTCTAGTCGAGTTTTCCCACACACTGGGCCATGCTATTTTCATGCAACAGGTTGAGGAAATTTCTCCCCTTCGGCAGTTGTGCCATGGCACCAATTAATATCTGGGTAATTAAAATATATTGGGGGGTCTATAGATTACACCCCAAAAAAAGTCAGTGTTTACCTTGTAATTCCACCCACAAGGTTTCAACCTCCTCACAATCTTCACCCACTATTGCCTCTTTCTCACTCACCTTCATATAACTTCTCACATACAGACATACACCATCCGCATTTTCTATTTGTCCTGTCTTTCCGAAACAGTGTAAAACCCTGATTATTTACAGCCCAGTCATGTGACGAATTTAGCCATGTTTCAGCAACACCAATTATATCTATTTGTTCCTCCAGTAACAAGGCCTCAAGTTCTCTCATTTTGCTTGCTAGACTTCTTGCATTTGTGAACATACACTTTAACTTGCCTTTCAATTTTTCACATTCAGTTTTAGAAATGTGATTTGACATTATTTCGGCATTTTTAGGTTCAAAGGACCTCTTTATCCTGTACCTACAGTCTATTTCTCCCCCCACCAATATAGTCTGACCCCTCTCTAACCTATCTACCCCTTTATTTTCTACATTGACCTCCCTCCACAGCCCTAGTTTAAATACTCTGCCACCCCAGCTAGAATTCTCTTCCCCACCACAGCGGACCCCATTCCATTCAGGTGCAAATCATCTACAGAATACATTTTGTACCCCCAAAAAAAGTCAGCCCAGTGCTCTAGGAACCCAAAGCCTTCTCATTTACACCAAGACTTAAGCCATGCATTTAACTTCCTGAGCTCTCTCTGTCTTTCCTGTGATGCGCATGGCACAGGCGGTATTTCTGAGAATACAACCTTTGAGGTCCTTCCCTTCAGCTTGTAGCCTAGTTTAAAATTATTCCTAAGGCTCCTCCACCTACAATGTATTCTGTAGTTGGTCCCCACATGGACCACGACAGCTGGATCATCTCCAGCCCCTCCCAGTAATTTATCCACCCGTTCCACCATATTACGAACCCTGGCACCAGGGAGACAGCAAACCATTTGGTTGAGGTCTCGACAACAAATTATTCTATCCAATACAAATGGAGGGGTAACAGCACCTGAAAAAAATCTTCAAGATAGGAGGGCAAGCCCAACAGGACTGGGTCCAACCGTCCCCAACATTAGAAAAAAAAAGTCTGCATATCCAAAAGAAGGAACATTTTATTTCAGCTCCTGTTAGGGCGATCAGTATCCTCTAGGGCTGCCATTTCTGAGACTGATGCGCTCACATCCTCACCCAACTTGGCAATTTTGCATCGAATAACAAAGAGGATTGGCCTTCCTTTTCTTGGACCCCTTTCTACTGTCCCTAGCTACATTAATCCAGCTACTTGCCTGGTCCTGCTGACCCATGTCTTCATCCTCCAGTTCTACCCCACTAACTGCTTGTTCAGTCAGCAGCATGCTCCACTCTAGATTGTCTATTGCCCTCAGTGTTGCATTTTGCTCCTCCAGATCTCTAATGAGAGCTTCCAGGTGAACAACATGCTCACAACTGCCACAGAGTTATTCACCCTGGAACTCCGGCTCCAATCGTGCATATGTATGGCAAACTGCACTGAAGAAAACCTCCAATCCTGCTATCCATTAGGCCAGTTACAAAAAACTGTTAACAATTTAAAAAGTAAAAGAAATGGAAAGTACTTACAGGGACTTTAACTCCTCTTTTTAACTCCAGTTTATTAATTCCAGCTATTTCACAAGCCACTTAGTCCAGCAAGCTCTAGAAAGCAAGCTCAAAACTGAGTCCTGCAGGTTAATTTAAAGCACCTGAGAGTAATTAACTCTTCCCCTTAATTAGGTGCACAGCACAAAATAAATAAACGGTTTCAAATTGTGTCAGTAGTTAGAACACAATCTGCACACAAAAAAACCTTGCTAACTTCTATTTGCAAGCACTCAATCTGTTCACAGAATCAGACACATCAGCACACTCCAGTTTATTAACTCCACTTAGTCCAGCAAGCTCATTGAGAGAATATGGGCAAGGGTCAGCTCTAAAGATCTCCAGATACTGCAGGCACCTTATATGAGTGGATCAGAGAAGGTCTTTCTAAGGATTTGAGATTTCGGGAGCCATATATAAGGACATGTCATGGCCCTTAATCAGGTATGTTAAATCTAATTATCTATTAGGCTGAATAGCCTTATAGTTGGACTGTGTTTCCTAAACCACATTTTTCCTTTTGAATCAGTAAAGAATGCGCCAAGCACAGTCTCTTATGTCTCCATTAAAATTTAGAGCAAAGGAAGCATAAGGATTTGAAAAAGGAGAGAGACAAATGGATTGGAATCATTTGCATCACATATAGTACTTTAGGTATGATATAAGCTTTCAGTAAATTCTTCAAGGAGATCAGTGGTAGATCATAGGATTTCAATAATCTGGCTAGGTCAGAGAGAAGAGGGGCGAAAGTTGCCTAGGTAAAGAAATGCCCAAATCATTTATGGCAGACTTGGACCAGCAGCATGGACAGGAGATTTGTAACACTAGTGCTTCTTCCCAGGGAAGGGTGATATTAAAGACTTTGGAATTACTCAAGTTTACTTTGAAGTTTGAGAGAGAACCATAATGGTCAAGTAGGAAAGTAAGAACATAATAAGCGCGACATAGAGTTTGATAAGAAGTAACAAGTCATCTGTGAAGACTGTAGCAAGAATTTCACCATCCGAATTTCAAGCCATGTATCTCAGGATCCTGGTAGATAGTCTGTAACAGAGTTTCTAAAACCGAAATTAAAAGGGTAGGGGACAAGAGGCACCCCTGTCTTGTCTCATTGGCAATGTGAAATGGAGGGGACAGTGTGCCATTAACTATTAGTCTAGCGTGTGGTTGAGAATATAATGTACATATATCATGGATATGCTCCACCGGAAAATGTAATTTGTGGAGTACTGCTTTTATAAATGTATAATCTCACTGGCGTAGCTATAGGGGTCGCAGCGGTCGCAATTGCGACCGGGCCCTGAAGCCAGGGGGCCCACAGCCCCCCGCACCACATCAATAAAAAGTTACTATAGTAACTCGGGCCGCGGGCCCCTGTTACTATAGTAACAGACTTTACTTACCTTCCTGGTTCCGGATCGCAGCGGAGGTCCTGACGTCAAGCGCTGTGCGCAGTGCATGACGTCACAGCGCTATGCGCCGCTCACAGCATCGAGACGACAGAACTACCGCCGCGACCGAAGACGAAGGTAAGATTAGCCCTGACTGGCGGGGTCCGACTCCCGGGACCCACCAATCAGCTGTTTTGAAGGGGCCGCAGCACTCGTACGAGAGCTGCTCCCCTTCATTCCGGTCACTTCATTCCGGTCACACTGTGAATCGGTGTCAGCGATTCACAGTGTGAGCGAGTAGTGAAATAAAGGCGAAGCAGCTCTCGTACGAGTGCTGCGGCCCCTTCAAAACAGCTGATTTGCGGGTCCCGTAAGACACATCAGCTATTGATGGCCTATCCTGAGGATAGGCCATCAATGTTTAGGGACTGCACAACCCCTAAGCCTACGATGTAGCAGGCTAAGAGGGCCCATGAGACAGGATCACGGATTGTGTGATGCTGTCTGCTGGGCCCTGTATCTAAGCCAATCACATGGTAGGCTTAGATACAAGGCCCATGTGTGATCCTGTCTGATGGGCCCTGTATATAAGCCTACCACACTGTAGGTTTAGATACAGGGCCCCAGCACACAGTAATCTTATACTGTATAAGATTACTGTCTGCTGGACCCTGTATCTAAGCCTACGTTGTGGTAGGCTTAGATACAGGGTCCCACAGACCGTATCACACATGGGCCCTGTATCTAAGCCTAACACATGTGTTACTAATCGTTTTTCTTGTGTGTTTTCTTACAGGTTCGGTCGTTGGACTACGGCGGATTCCAGGACTACTTCGATGACGGTTTTTTTTTTTATTATCAATAAAATGGTTAATGAGGGATGTGTGTTTTTTTTTTATTTCAATAAAATATTTTTTCTATGTCTTTGTGTTTTTTTTTAAACTATATTACTACCGCCTTAGTAATGGCCGCCGGCTGATTGACAGCGTCCGTTGCTAAGGCGGGGCTTAGTGTTAGCCGTGCAGAGGCTAACACTAACCCCCATTATTACCCCGGTACCCACCACCACCAGGGGTGCTGGGAAGAGCCGGGTACGATCCAGTACCTGACCATCTGTAGTGATGGTCGGGCACCGGTGCAGCCGCAGACTGGTATTATCAGGAGGGGAAAGGCCAGATACAGTGGCCCTTCCCACCCTGGTAATGCTAGGCTGCTGCTGCTTTATTGTATCTGGCTGGTTATGAAAAATGGGGGGACCCCACGTCATTTAAAAAAAAAATAATAATAATTGGAAAGAACGATGTCGGGTCCCCCCCCCAATTTTCATAACCAGCCAGATACAACACAGCAGCAGCAGGCAGCATTACCAGGGTGGTAGGGGCCACTGTTTTTGGCCTTCCCCAGCCTAATACTACTAGCCTGCGGCCACCCCGGTGCCTGCCCGTCACTAAAGATGGACGGGTGCTGGTTTGTACCCGGCTCTTCCCAGTACCCCTGGTGGCGGTGGGTACCAGGGTAATAATGGGGGTTAGTGTTGGCCTTTGCACCGGCTAACATTAAGCCCCGCCTTAGTAATGGAGGTTGTCAATCAGCCGGCGGCCATTACTAAGGCGGTGATAATAAAGTTTAAAAAGATACAAGCACATAGAAAAAATATTTTATTGAAATAAAAAACACAACCCTCATTAACCATTTTATTGAGAATAAAAAAAACGCCGTCATTGAAGTCCTCGAATCCGAAGTCCAACAACCGAACCTGTAAAAAAGCACAAACACACAAAAATAATCAGTAACACATAAAGAAGCAAAATTATTATTCTTACCTTTCCTGGGTCCAGCGCTGGAGCCGCAATGTCAGCGAGCTGAGCCCTGTATCTAATCCAATTATGTGTGATACTGTCTGCTGGGCCCTGTATCTAATCGTATCATGTGTGATACTGTCTGCTGGGCCCTATATCTAATCCTATCATGTGTGATACTGTCTGCTGAGCTACTGTATCTAATCCTATCATGTGTGATACTGTCTGCTGGGCCCTATATCTAATCCAATCATGTGTGATACTGTCTGCTGAGCCACTGTATCTAATCCTATCATGTGTGATACTGTCTGCTGGGCCCTATATCTAATCCAATCATGTGTGATACTGTCTACTGGGCCCTATATCTAATCCTATCATGTGTGATACTGTCTGCTGAGCCACTGTATCTAATCCTATCATGTGTGATACTGCCTTCTGAGACACTGTATCTAATCCTATCATTTGTGATACGGTCTGCTGAGCCACTGTATCTAATCCTATCATGTGTGATACTGTCTGCTGAGTCATTTTATCTAATCCTATCATGTATGATACTGTCTGCTGGGCCACTTCATCTAATCCTATCATGTGTGATACTGTCTGCTCAGCCACTGTATCTAATCCTATCATGTGTGATACTGTCTGCTGAGCCAATGTATCTAATCCTATCCATAGTTTATAGGGTCGTAGTGCTATAGATATGCTATGCTGTCTCCTATACACACATTTTTTTTTGGGCGGACACATATGTATTGAGGCTATTTCCCCAGACAATTTAAGCCCTGAGGGTATGTTCACACGGCAGCGTCCATTACGGCTGAAATTACGGCACCGCAAGGAGAAAACAGCACCGTAATTTCAGCCGTAAAGGCATGTGCAGGCGTCTTTCGCTGCATCCATTACGGACGTAATTGGAGCTGTTTTTCCATGTAAAACGACTCCATTTACGTCTGAAGAAGTGACAGGCACTTCTTTGACGCGGGCGCCTTTTGACAGCGGCGCGTAAAAAAAATAACCGTCGGCACAGAACATTGTAAAACCCATTCAAATCAATGGGCAGATGTTTGCCAACGCTTTTGAGCCGCATTTTTGGACGTAATTCAATGCTAAAACGCCCGAATTACGTCCGTAAATAGGGTGTGTGAACCCAGCCTTAGTGACGCCCCAGCTGCTAGTGCTGCATTGTTGGGTCACTTAGGAGACCCTAGCGATGCTGCTGAAAGCTGCGGACCGTCGGCCATGAGGAGTTTGCGGGGGGGGGGGACCCAATAAGAACTTTTGCATCGGAGCCCATGAGCCTTTAGCTACGCCCCTGTATAATCTACTCTATCAAAAGCCTTCTCGGCAACTGTACCGGGAAGGACCAGGGGTATGCTGGTTTTATGAGCCAAGTGTATGGCATGGAGTAGCTAAATGGAGTTGTCTTTACCAGCTCAAAACAAAGCCCTATTTATTTATTTTTTCCCTGAACCAAAGAGGGTATCAGAGCGTGCAATCTGGTAGAGATCAGTTTTGCCCATATCTTCAAATCTAGGTTCAACAGCAAAATCGGCCTATAACTGCAACATAGTTGAGGGCCTTTGCTCTCTTTCAGAATCAGGGCTATATGTGGTTCTTGGGATTGTCTCGGAAAGATCTGTCCCTGAAGTAGGACATTACATGAAAGCGCTAGATGTGGCAGATGAGCTAGTCCTGTCTGGACTTTGCCAGGTGGGAAGCTTTTGTTCGTCTAAGGAGACAGGGGATACAAGAGTAGAAACAGATTGGTCATCTATAGCTGGCAGGTTTAAAGTAGACAAAGTAATTAATAATCAGGTGTCCTATTTTTTGACAGCTACAATATGCAAACTATCTTTAGCCCTTTTAATCAGAGCCGACATGAATTTACCCCCTTTGTTACCGTCTGCAAATATTTTTTGCTGAAAGTACATATGCTATTTTAAAATCACTGAAAAAAGACATACTTAGGCCTTATTCACACGGAGGTGTCCGTTTTGCGAGAGCAAAAAAACGCTGAGTTTTGCGCGCGCAAAAGGTCCATGTGTCATCAGCATATGCCGCGCGGCTGCGTGATTTTCGCGCAGCCGCCATCATTATTACACTCTGGTTTTATGTTTACAAACAGAAAAAGCACGTGGTGTTTTTCTGTTTTCATTCATTTATTTTACTACTGTAGCGCCCATCACGTTGAGGTTTGGGTTGCTTCGTCAGCATCAGCGAAACGCGCGTCGGGTCAAGCAGAGGTCCCCCTCCCGGTCCTGATCTCCCATTCATCTTCTTATACGCAGGTGTAGGTATACTACTTTGCATGTTGTTTATACTTAAGATTGCACCTTATATATACTCTCTATACTTATTTATGTGTTCATCTGTGCAAAGCGTACCATGCCTAGTACCTGCTTATTAATATGTATCTATGCACTTTAGCCATATATAGAATTTGTTAGACCATTTTTACATCTGGGGGGCCACTCTGCTTTCATGTTCGGTTTCCGTTTGTGTTCGAGGGTCCATAGCATTTTATTATGTTTTATTGTTATATGTTCTCTCTATGTGTCTAATTGACTTTAATAAAGATTGTTTGTATTTTTCCAAATACTTGGTCGTGACTTGTTCCTTTTTCTGGTTTTGTTAAAATTAGTCACTGGGACCACTAGTATCAATTGGGGTATTGTTCGGTTTGTTAACATAAGACTTATGGGTCTCCCATATCAAGGTATGGTTTGAGTTTTCAAGTGAGTTGTTTTCTAAAAAAAACTCCTGTAGGTGCCATTCTATATCTTTACGTTTGGCTTCAAGATCTAATAGAGATTCATTTAAACACCATCTCCATTCCTTTGCCGGCAACTGGGATAGCATGACTGTAATCAATACCGGAGCGTGGGCGGAGACCGCAATCTTACCGATACAAGGTTTCTCACTTAAGAGAAATAGAGAGAATGAGAAAAACACATAGTCCAGCTTTTAGTATGACATGCATGGTGGAGTCAAATGAAAAGTCTTTTGCAGATGGGTTTATTTTATCTCTATATATCTATTAACCCCAAATTCTGGCACATACTTTGCTATTTCCCCGTGCGACTTGTAATATATGTGATTGCCACAAGGATGAGTTGAGGTTTGGGTTGAGCACCAGATTTACATCACACCCCATTATGATCGGTCCCTCCACGAACAGTTTAAGTCTACCATTACCCTTAATAGCCAGGAGGTCTGTCCAGTGTTTGGAACATAAATGTTTGCCCAAGTGAACGTAGTGGAAACAATATGTCCTTTTAAAAAGAGACCTGCTGTGTGCATTTAAATAAGATAGATCTGTGGAGTGCTTTTAATGTAGAGCTGGGATGACAAGAATCATATCATTGGGAAAAGTGAAACGTAGGAAGGTATGGTATTCTGTAATTTTTAAATGGGTTTTTTCAGGAAGACAATGCCTGTCCCCAATTTATGCAATTTATGAGATTTGTGTCTCTTGTTAGGCGAGTTCATGGCTTTTATGTTGAACGTGGACACAACTACTTTTGCCATATGTGTGAAAAAGACACGTAACTTAATACAGGTTAAAGGAGAGGGATATTACCGTGTAACATGGACTATTGTTTAAAGGGTAGAGTAGTGGTGGTGGGTCAACTATACCCAGAAGAGTATAGAAATACCTTCTTGGGTCTATTAAGACTAGAAAAAAGACAGTGGGAGTAGACTGTATATCCCCCTGCAGTAGCACCACTGTTATTATACCAGTTCTTATTTCGCACCTCACCTAAAAATCAGGGTAAGATGGGGGCATACAGTGGGTGGTAGAGTGGGAAGAGGGGTACGTGTATCCTGATTGTATACGTGCCAGGTTAATAAATGCTCACCGCTGTAAACATTTGATGTGTAACTTCTCTCCGCTCAGTAACGAATGCTGTATACATCCATGTGACGGCCGCATGTATTGCCGCCTTTCACACGACCATTGTTTTAACGTACCGTGTGAAGGGTCCGTTGAAAAATAGAACATTTAAATTTTCTTCCACTTTCATAGATCCCTCGATAGACTCAAGTCTATGAGGGATCTGTGAAAACGGGTCTCGCATGGGTGCAACTCGGACGTGGAAACAGTTGTTTTTCATGTCCAAATTTACACTCGTATGTGTGAATAAGGCCTCAGGGTGAAGTCAAATGCAGCAGCTTTTGTTGCAAAAATTTCTGTGACTGAAAATCAGTTTGATTCATCTGAATGTAGTTGATTCTGAAGCAAGCACATGGATTTCTGCAAGTTCACTCAGATGAATGGAACTGATTTTCAGTCATAGAAATTTCTGCAACAAAATCTGCCATGTGTGAATCCACCTTTAGGCTGCCAGAATCACTGAGAAAGTTTATGTAATATTTTCCAGAACTCCAAAGGAACTTCCTTCTTCTCTGGTGTCCTAAAGGATTTTGTTTGATTCCTTTGTGAACTACAAAATTATCTTTCTGTGAAAAGCTTTAATGCTTTTTAAGATAATTTAAAAAAAAAGAATATATATATTTTTTTAATGAGTGTCATAGTATATTTTGTAAATTATATTCCTTGGTAAACATCTCAGTAGAGAGAAAGACGTAAATTTAATTACACTTTGAATGTATTATTCACCTCCTGGACTTTCTTCTACTTGTCACGATTTAGTTTTACAAAAATGTCTGGGCCACTTTATCTCTTAATAATCTTAATTGCAGTCACAAAGTGAACAATGATGCTACATCCCCCATATACATATAGCCAGACTGGCGATAAAATGATTCATCTAAAACTTCCAAGACTTCTATAATTGAAAATGTTCTGTAAAAATCAAATGTTTTTTTGCAGAAATTAGAAAAAAATGTAAACGTAAGAGATAGTTAGAATTGAGAGACTGTGGAAATAAAGTAATTTCCATCAATTACTCTTTATTAGCTTGTCATACAAAAATTATGCTGACACCCCTCAAAGTATTCAAAACAACATTAAGAAAGTGTCTTAACCCTTAAGGTGTTTCACAGGATTTAAAGCAACGTGGAGGTGAAATTTATATATTTCATTTTTTTTTTAGATTATCCGTTTTAATCAGGTTTTTTTTTGTAACACAGAAGGTTTTACTAGAGAGACGAAACTCAATATGTATTGCCCAGATTCTGCAGTTTTTAGAAATATCCCATTTGGGGCCCTAGTGTGGTTATGGGCTGAAACACCGGCCCCAGAAGCAAAGGACACCTAGTGCATTTTGGGGGCTCTGTTTTATTGGGTTAATTGGCAAAATCGCAGCCGTTTCACCGCTGGCCGGCAAAAGGGGAGTGTCAGCTGTCGGGGAAAGCTTATCCCCTGGCTCTCGGACACTGTTAGGACAGTGCTCACTGGGAACGTCTCAGTAACTGCTCGTCCTGGTGCTGGAAGTAACTTCTCGTTAGGACGTACAGTTACATTATGGTGCGGGTAGGGGTTTAATTGGGTGGAGGGACTTATGCTGTGCAGAGAAACTGCCAAAGGGGCTACAGAGGTTGGACTCCACAAATTATGAAGTAAAGCATATTCTACTGATACTTTATGGGCAAATTCAGACGTGGCGGAATTGCTGTTGATAGTAACAAGGTTCAGATAGCACTAGGTAATGGAGTGGGTGCATTAGTAGTAATGGCGTGGTCCCCCCCAATTTTCATAACTAGCCAGATACAACACAACAGCAGCCTAGCATTAGCATTACCAGGGTGGGGAGGGCCACTGTTTTTGGCCTTCCTCAGCCTAATACCGGTAGTACCAGCCTGCCAGCGGCCGCCCCGGTGCCCGACCATCACTACAGATGGTCGGGTACTGATTCATACCCGGCTCTTCCCAGTACCCCTGGTGGCGGTGGGTACCAGGGTAATAATGGGGGTTAGTGTTAGCCTCTGCACCGGCTTAACATTAAGCCCCACCTAAGTAATGGACGTTGCCAATCAGCCAGCAGCTGTTACTAAGGTGGTAATAATAAAGTTTCAAAAAATACAAGGACATAGAAAAAATATTTTATTGAAGTAAAAAAACAAACACAACCCACTAACCCCCCCACTAACCCAACAACACATTAACCATTTTATTGAGAATGGAGAAAACGCTGTCATTAAAATAGTACTCGTATCAGACGTAGTCCAACAATCGAAGCTGTAAAATAACACAAACACACAAAAATACTTAGTTATACATAAAGAAGCAAAACAATTATTATTCTTACCTTTCTTGGGTCCATCGCTGGAACCGCAATGTCAGTGAACTGGGCCCTATATCTAATCCTATCATGTGTGATACTGTCTGCTGAGCCACTGTATCTAATCCTATCATGTGTGATACTGTCTGCTGAGCCACTGTATCTAATACTATCCATAGTTTATATGGTCGTAGTGCTATAGATATGCTGCCTCATATACACACATACTGTTAGGGATCTGCCAGGTACTACGTCTAGGTATACTCCTGGGATTAATCAATCCACACCTGAGGCCAGACCTGTTAGACTGACACCGTCTCCCACCAACCAGGGTGGCAGGCTCAGGAGTGGGAGAGCCTATCGCGGCCTGGTCAGTCGGAGTTAGCTCCGCCCCCTGTCCTTTATTACCTGCCGTGTTCTCTTCCTCAGTGCTTGTAATTCTTCTGGATTCCTGGCCCCACTGCTGCTTGCTCCAGCCTGCTTCTGCCGTGCTTCTGCCTTGCTGCAGTTCCGCTTTACCTGCTTTGCTTTGCCCCTGGCTGGCTTCCTTCTCCGTGCTCACGTTGGTATACTCCACTTCGTCCTGGTCCTGACTACTCATTCCCCGCTCCGTTTCCTCGCGGCGTTCCGTGGGCTACTGCCCCTTCCCTTGCGTGTTCTCTGTTTGTTCTCCCGTGCACTTAGACAGCGTAGGGACCGCCGCCCAGTTGTACCCCGTCGCCTAGGGCGGGTCGTTGCAAGTAGGCAGGGACAGGGCGGTGGGTAGATTAGGGCTCACTTTCCCTTCACCTCCTTCCTGCCATTACATAATTACAAGCCTCTCCGTGCTGGGCTACTGCTATGTAATGGCAGGAAGGAGGTGAAGGGAAAGTGAGCCCTAATCTACCCACCGCCCTGTCCCTGCCTACTTGCAACGACCCGCCCTAGGCGACGGGGTACAACTGGGCGGCGGTCCCTACGCTGTCTAAGTGCACGGGAGAGCAAACAGGGAACACGCAAGGGAAGGGGCAGTAGCCCACGGAACGCCGCGAGGAAACGGAGCGGGGAATGAGTAGTCAGGACCAGGACGAAGTGGAGTATACCAACGTGAGCACGGAGAAGGAAGCCAGCCAGGGGCAAAGCAAAGCAGGTAAAGCGGAACTGCAGCAAGGCAGAAGCACGGCAGAAGCAGGCTGGAGCAAGCAGCAGTGGGGCCAGGAATCCAGAAGAATTACAAGCACTGAGGAAGAGAACACGGCAGGTAATAAAGGACAGGGGGCGGAGCTAACTCCGACTGACCAGGCCGCGATAGGCTCTCCCACTCCTGAGCCTGCCACCCTGGTTGGTGGGAGACGGTGTCAGTCTAACAGGTCTGGCCTCAGGTGTGGATTGATTAATCCCAGGAGTATACCTAGACGTAGTACCTGGCAGATCCCTAACACATATACACATACACACACACACACACACACACAAACACACACACACACACACACACACACATATATACACACACACATATACCCACACTCACCTTTTCTTGGGGGGGGGGGACATATGTATTGGGGCTATTTCCCCTGACATTTTAAGTCCTTAGTGATGTCCCTGGCTGCTAGTGCTGCATTGTTGTGTCACTTAGGAGACCCAGCGTTGCAGCTGAAAGCTGCGGGCCGTCGGCCATGAGAAGTTTGCAGGGGGGGCCCAATAAGAACCTTTGCATCGGGGCCCATGAGCCTTTAGCTACGCCCCTGCCCCCCATCCCCCTTTCTTAACAACATCGTGCAAAACACCCATGACACCTGGCACAACACTTAGAATTTTCCAGTTATGGCATAAGAATACCTAAATTGCAGCTGTCATGTATATTTTTCACAGGCTCAGCTGTGCTTTTGCTCTTGTTTTCCTATAATTTACTGCAACATGAAATGCATTTAAGCAGACAAACAATATAAACCAATCTACAAAATAAATAAAAGAATAAGAGGATTCTCATGTGATTTAATAATGCGTGAAATTGTGCTTTGCTATTTTGTTCTGTAGAAGAGCACAGAAAATGCTCAAATTATCACTGAAATCGTTGAGAGAAATCAAGGTCTGATTACTAACGTCTGCTGGGAAAGATTGTCTGCGTAAACGTTCTATAGTAAGACCATTATTATTCTTTATATTATAGAAATAAAAGACTATATATACACCATGGAGGATTAATTTCTACTTAGATTTAAATTTGTACTGAAATGAACTGAAATCTGTGGCAAGTCCGCTGTGATATCTGCAACGTCTGAATTACCTGTGAAATATGCAGATTTTGGTGCAGATTCGTTGTGTAATTGCCCCAAATCTGCACCTACATTTGCAGCGGAAAAATTCTGCCACGTCTGAAAGTGACCTTAATCTCAAAAAACATTTCTGAACAGTTTAGCCATTGTGTATATGTACTATATGTATTTGTACTTGTCATAAGGCCAATGGCTACCTGGTCTAGTTTTCTTTTCAGTTTGACATAATTCCACAAGCACAATGCACCATGCTATATGCAGATTACAGGCTATTTCCTCCATCATGTATATTGCAAATGTCGTCTTTCTGTCCTATATCGAGCAGAATGATATTGGTATGTAGTCGATAAAAGATGTGATGAAGCATCATTCAGTGAAACTTTGCTGAATTCGTTTTTAGTGACAGATCCTCTTTAACCACTTGCCAACAGCCTGACAGTGATATATGTTGTATAATAACTTTATGCTATTAAATAAAATAGAAAACATTTCGAAAAATACACTTATTGTAACTTACCCCTGTAAGAAAATCAAATAAATAAGGCTCGCGGATTAACCCTTTAAGGACACGGCCAATTTTGGCCTTGAGGACAGAACAATTTTTTTATATTTCCCTCTTTGCATCCCGAGGCTCATAACTTTTTTTTTTCTTTTGTACGACGTAGTTGTATGAGACTTTGTTTTTGTGAGACGAGTTGTACTTTATGTAGGTACCCTTTTTTGGTACAAATACATTATCGTTTAATTTGTATAAATTTTTATTTTGGCGAAAATGCAGAAAAAAGGCAGTTCCGCTTATATTTTGTTTTTTTACACCATACACCAATCATCATAAATAACATTATACATTTGTTGTGCAGGTTGTTATGGTTGTGGCGATACCAAATACGTCTATATTATTTCATGTTTTGGGACTTATATTTTAAAAAGTTAATTTATTGTAAAAAATGTGTTTCTGTGTATTTTTGAACTTTTTTTTATTTGACATAATTTTTTTTTTACATTAATGTAACTTTTTTTTTAAAATCCCATAAAGGGATTTTTCATTTTGATTTTTTAACTGTAATGTACCGGCAAATATCTATATGCCAGTACATTAGCCTGTTACTGATTGTACACAGGTAGTTGTTAGGGCATACCTCAGTATGTTACGCGTTTAATACGAGTGCAAAAAAAACGGAAGGATGACTTTTTTCACAATTCTTGTGCCAACCCTCTGGGAGTAGCCAGAGGGCAGACACATGGTTGCAAAAAAACATTTTCTATTGCATTTAGAGCTTAGAGAGCTTTGTCTGAAGCCTCTGCTATTTGACTTGGATTTTGACTACTTTTTTGGTTCGGAAAATGACATCAAAAGCCATGGACCATGTTCTAACGACGTGGCTGACATCTCGCACATATGGAGCTCAACAGCAGATGCTGGAGGAAGAACCCAACTACGCCAACGGATTTGAAGTCATTCACTGTTGAAAAAGAAAAATATATACATGTGTACATATATATATATGTATATATATATATATATATATATATATATATATATATATATATATATATATATGAGTATTTAACATTGTGGCCAGTATAATAAACATGAATCACTAGTCCACCATGAATTGTTCATTTTAGCAGTGACACCGTGTCTATCAGGGCCACATGGCGTATATTACTTCAAAAGTTGCGCAAAAATGTGATCAACATGGACACAGGGCATCTATGTAGGTGGCAGTTAAGGAGGCACTGTATCTATCAGGGGCACATGGCGTATATTACTTCAAAAGTTACGCAAACACTTGATCAACATGTACACAACGATGCAGGCTATACTATGTTTGCACTTACCAAATTTGGTTCCATCACCAGGTGTCGCACTACTCCACTCATTTGAGAACATCGCTTTTGCTGTGGCCTCTCACGCATTGTCTTTGCGGTGCCAGTCGTGGTAGGCATCCGACCTGGAGTCCCACAATTCCAGCCTCTCCTGCACCAGCGTGATAATCCTCTCCACATTTAGCGCCTAAGACATGATGTCTGGCTGCACACAGGACTGTCTGGGTGTTGCTTTTGTTGCTGGTCACGCTGCTCTACAAACACTTCCTGCTTTTGTCTTTTTTCAATACCCAATACCTTTTGCAACTGTGCGTGAAAAACGCACAGCTCATGCGTGTTGCAAGTGGGCTGTGCGTTGTTTTCACGCACCCATTGACTTCAATGGGTGACTGCGATGCGTATATACGCACCAAAGTAGGACATGCTATGAGTTTTACGCAACGGATTCACACTGCGTGAAAAACAATGCATGTGTGAACGGCCCCATTGAAATCAATGAGTCCGTGTGCTGTGTGTGATTTCCACACACAGCACACGGACGAGTTTTACGCACGTCTGAATAAGCCCTAAGACCAACACTGAATAGTACCAAAAAGACTGCATTACCATAAAGTACATATGGAGATGACAAAACTATAGGCATGGCCGTCTCCAGGTTTATCTGGCCCTTGGGCTATAGTTTCAGTGGGTGCCTTTGCAGTGTGTTACACGTAACAGTAAAACTTCATGTAATTTATATATTACTGAAGATATCGCCTATGTAATACTGTTATCAGTATTGCTAAATTTGATGATTAAAGGTGCTAACACATAGTTATCAACTGGAGCGGCTGACCATATAACATGCATGGCGGCAGGGCCGCCATCAGGAATTTCAGGGCCCCCTACAGCTAAATTTTCTGGGCCCCCCTACCGTGGCACCGCCTGTTAACGGTACTCCGTCCAGCACTATATCATGGTACCCAGGGCCGCCATCAGGGGGGGTATTAGGGGTACTGATGTGAGAGGCCCGGCCAAACCTAATTGAAAGGGGGGCCCGGCAAACTGCCGCGACTTGCCTTTGGTAGAAAAAAAACAGGCCCCTGCAATGGGGCCCGTTTTTTTCACCAAAAGAATGTCATGAGCTGCGGGCCCCCCTTTCAATTAGGTTTGGCCGGGCCTCTCACATCAGTACCCCTAATACCCCCCCTGATGGCGGCCCTGGGTAGCATGGGGGCCGTCAAACACCGCCGCCCGTGCTACCGATCGCGCACACCCGCAAACTCCCGCGCATGCGCTCCGGCGACCGCCTGGAACCGCGCACCGAATTTTGAGGCAGATTTTGACCTGCCCACACTATCTTGCCGCGTTTTTTGCCTGCGGCGATTGAGGACAGCAGACAGAAAACGCAGCGAAAAATGCATTTTCTGCCTCCCATTGATTTCGATGGCAGGTCAGAGGCAGAACCGCGGCAAGAAAGGACGTGCTGCTTTTTCTTTTTTCCGCGACTGGCTCCCATTGATTTCAGATTAAATCAATGGGAGGCGGTTTTGGAAGTTGTTTGGTGCTGATTCTGACGCAGTGTCCGAGTCAATATCAAGGCCCAAAAACTCTGTGAACTGGGCCTTATTGTTAGGGCTTATTCAGACGATCGTGTAATACGTCCATGCAACGCGCGTGATTTTCACGGGCCTCGCACGGACCTGTTACTCTATGGGGCCGTGCAGACTGTCAGTGATTTTCATGCAGCGTGTGTCCGTGTGTCCGCTGCGTAAAACTCACGACATGTCCGATATTTGTGCATTGTTCGCGCATCACGCACCCATTGAAGTCAATGGGTGCGTGAAAATCCCGCCCAGCACTGCCGCAGCCGTATAAACTATGAATGAAAACAGAAAAGCACCACGTGCTACAAACATACAAACAGAGTGTCATAATGATGGCGGCTGCGCGAAAATCACGCAGCCGCGCATCATACGCTGCTGATACACGGAGCGGTTATGAACTTTTGCATGCACAAAACGCCACGTTTTTGCGCGCGCAAAAAGCACACGCTTGTGTGAATCCAGCCTCAGGGTAGGAACACACTAGGCATGAACACTGCAGATTTTATGCAACACATTTTATTGTGGAAAATCCGCAGCGTATTACAGTCGCAGCAGAGTGGATGAGATTTTAAACAAATCTCATCCGCACGCTGAAATATTTTTTTACATGCTGCGGCTTTTTGGCTTTTTAAGCCGCAGCATGTCAATGTATTCTGCAGAATCGCTGCTCCTCTGTTGCGGAAATGCTGCGGTTCTGGCGCAAAAATCACACATGAAAAAAAAAAAAAAAGGCACTTTTTTAAATTTATAAAAAAGTTTAGACTTACCCCGGCCGTAGTCCTGGTGACGCGATCCTCTATTCTTAGCGCAGCCCCGCCTCCTGTCATGACGTTTCATCCCATGTGACCGCTGCAGCAGTCACATGGTCTACAGTGTCATCCCAGGAGGCGGGGCTACGTTCAGAATAGAGAGATGCGTCACCTAAACTACAGCCGGGGTAAGTCTAAACTTTTTTTCCCTGCAGGATTCCCGCAGCGGACACGCCTCACCAAACCTGCGCCACTATTTGGTGCGGTTTTGCTGGCGGAATTCCCTGCGGCTCCCGGGATAAGCGGTGTAGTTTTACTCAGCATATCCGCCTAGTGTGTCCCTTATGATGTCGCTCCTGGAGCTGCTGCCGCTCTCTAAATAGGCAGTTGGTCCAGTAGAATTTGGAATTATTTTTTTTTGTGAACCAGCTTAAAAAAAATACAAAACTTTTGTGTTAGGGCCTGTTCACATCACCGTTCGCTTCCACTCCGGGGTTCCGTCTGAGGTTTCTGTCGGGTGAACCCCGCAACGGAAAGTGAAAGTGATAGCACAGCTTCCGTTTCCATCACCATTAGCGCAGTCGACTGCGCTATTGATTCCGTCCGAAAACCAGCCGGAATGGTGACGAACGGAAACCATTAGCGATATTTCCGTCACCATTGAGATCAATGGTGACTGAAACGGAAGCTGTGCTATCACTTTCACTTTCCGTTGCGGGGTTCACCCGACGGAAACCTCAGACGGAACCCCGGAACGGAAGCGAACGGTGATGTGAACAGGCCCTAACACAAAAGTTTTGTATTTTTTTAAGCTGGTTCACAAAAGAAAATAATTCCAAATTCTACTGAACCAACTGCCTATTTAGAGAGCGGCAGCAGCTCCAGGAGCGACATCATAAGGGACACACTAGGCGGATATGCTGAGTAAAACTACACAGCTTATCCGCCCCGGTAGCCGCAGGAAATTCTGACAGCAAAACCGCACCAAATAGTGGCGCAGGTTTCGGGAGGCATGTCCGCTGCGGGAATCCTGTAGGGAAAAAAAACTTTAGACTTGCCCCGGCCGTAGTTTAGGTGACGCATCTCTCTCTTCTGAACGTAGCCCCGCCTCCTGGGATGACGCTGTAGACCATGTGACTGCTGCAGCAGTCACATGGGATGAAACGTCATGACAGGAGGCGGGGCTGCTCTAAGAATAGAGGATCGCGTCACCAGGACTACGGCCGGGGCAAGTCTAAACTTTATCAATTTAAAAAAGTACCTTTTTTTTTTCTCATGTGTGATTTTTGCGGCAGAACCGCAGCATTTCCGCAACAGAGCAGCGGCGATTCCACAGAATACATTGACACGCTGCGGCTTAAAAAGCCAAAAGCCACACTGCAGGTCCATTTTTTTTGCAGCGTGTGGATGAGATTTGTTAAAATCTCATCCACTCTGCTGCGACTGTAATACGCTGCGGATTATCCGCAATAAAATGTGTTGCATAAAATCTGCAGCGTTCATGCCTAGTGTGTTCCTACCCTAAGGCCGGATTCCCACAAGCGTGTGCTTTTTGCACGCGCAAAAAACGTGGCGTTTTGCGCATGCAAAAGGTCCATAACAGCTCCGTGTGTCAGCAGCGTATGATGCGCGGCTGCGTGATTTTCGCGCAGCCGCCATCATTATGACACTCTGTTTGTATGTTTGTAGCACGTGGTGCTTTTCTGTTTTCATTCATAGTTTATACGGCTGCGGAAGTGCTGGGCGTGATTTTCACGCACCCATTGACTTCAATGGGTGCGTGATGCGCGAACAATGCACAAATATCGGACATGTCGTGAGTTTTACGCAGCGGACACACGGACACACGCTGCGTGAAAATCACTGACAGTCTGAACGGCCCCATAGAGTAACAGGTCCGTGCGAGGCGCGTGAAAATCACGCGCGTTGCACGGACGTATTACACGATCGTCTGAATAAGCCCTAACAATAAGGCCCAGTTCACAGAGTTTTTGGGCCTTGATATTGACTCGGACACTGCGTCAGAATCAGCACCAAACAACTTCCAAAACCGCCTCCCATTGATTTAATCTGAAATCAATGGGAGCCAGTCGCGGAAAAAAGAAAAAGCAGCACGTCCTTTCTTGCCGCGGTTCCGCCTCTGACCTCCCATCGAAATCAATGGGAGGCAGAAAATGCATTTTTCGCTGTGTTTTTTGCCTGCTGTCCTCAATCGCCGCGGGCAAAAAACGCAGCAAAAAAACACGGCAAGATAGTGTGGGCAGGTCAAAATCTGCCTCAAAATTCTTTAAGGAATTTTGAGGCAGATTTTTTTTTGCCTGCAAAATACTGTGTGAACAGGGCCATAAATGATCAGCACTTTGAGATAATTTACTCACTGTGTCAGAAGAGCTGCTCCCACTCCAGTCCTCTTCCGGCGATGTCTTCCAGGCGAGGTCTTCGGGTTAGACGTCCAGTCCTTCACCTCCAGCCAGGCTCCAGGTAAGTTTTGTCCATGTGTGTCCGCGGCTGCGCGCGCTTCGTTCGCGGGTGCGCGCGCGGCCGATCGCGGGCGTGGTCGCGCGCGCGGGCGGTCGCGGGCGCGCGCGCGGGCGGTCTCCAGTGCGGGCGTTCGTGGGTGCGCGCTCGGGAGTTTCCTTGGGCGCGCGATCGGGTGCGCGCGCGCGGGCGGACGGTTTGACGGCCCCCCATGACGAGGGGAGGGGGCCCGCAGCAGCAGCAGCAGCTCACGACATTCTTTTAGTGAAAAAAACGGGCCCCATTGCAGGGGCCCGTTTTTTCCTACCAAAAGAATGTTGCGGCAGTTGCCGGGCCCCCCTTTCAATTAGGTTTGGCCGGGCCCCTCACACCACTACCCCTAATACCCCCCTGATGGCGGCCCTGCATGGCGGTGTCATGAATTCAGGAGATGTTGGGAGAAAGAAGAGTCGGTCATGTTGGATTTGAAAATGCCTGTTCCTATTGTTCTCACTCCCCAAAGAATAACATTTAAAACACATGACGGGCAGCCTCTGCAGTACACTGTCCCTTGATATACTTTCTAATGAAAATCAGCAATGCGGGGCTTTCAAAACCTCTAATCTGCGTATGATAATATACATCTAAATAATAGTCATACAGTTACCAAATATCACCGCTATACAAGGAGTAAATATTATCACCATACACACATACCATCATCCTGTTACTGAACAAAACAGTATACCAAGACCAACATTACTAATAATGCCACTATATAGGTGCCAAATATTACAGATACTGAAGAAAAACACATTGTACAAAGACCAATATTACCACCATACAGTTGCCATATAGTGGTAGATACTAGTTCTAAACAGGCGCTCTGTAGACCATATAAATGACTACAGTACAGTTACATACAATTACTCATAGGTGACATCTTCTCTGATTGGAGTTATTCACTTTCTCTTGTCTTTTCCATCCGACCAATGACAACTTCTGCTTATGGGTTCCTCTTAGTACCTTAAACAGCAACAGTGCCCACTTTGTGCCCCACTTAATAATAATTACCTTTTTATGCCCCCACTCAGTAATAATGCCACCTTTCATGACCCTGCTTAGTACTCATAACCCCACTCAGTAATAATGCCCCTCTTATGAAACTTACATAAGTAGTGCCGCCCATATCGAGCTGAGCCCACTCCATACCCAGCAGGTGTCAGCTGTATAATACAGCGACACCTTGCTGTAACGTCCGAGATCAGACATAACTCTGATCCCAGCCAGTTAACCACTTAGATTCCATTGTCAATAGCAAGCTATCCAATGATCGCAGGTTCAAGTCTCCTAGGGGGACTAGTAAAAAAAATTAAAATTAAATACAGTTAAATAAATTTAAAAAAATAATTTATTTACGGAACAAAATATCAAAAGTTAAATTAAAAACCTTTTCCCATTTTCCCCCTAAAGCATTGTACAAAAATAAATAAATAAATAAACATAATTGGTATCGCAGTGTCCATAAAAGTCTGAACTATTACAATACAACAACATTATTTAACATGCACGGTGAATGCCGTAAAAAAAATGGAATAAAAAGTGATCAAACTTAAAATGGTACCATTAAAAAATAAAGGTCGTCTCGCAAAAAATAAGCCATCATACCGCTCAATCGACGTAAAAAAATAAAAGTTTTTTTCCTTGTAGTAGTAGTAGTAGTAAAATATATATTAAAAAAACAATATAAATTTGGTATCTCCATAATTGTATTGACCTGCAGAATAAAGTTAACATTACATTTTAATTGCACAAAGAACCCTGTAAAAACGAAGCGCAAAATAACGATGGAAGAATTGCTGTTTTTTCGGGGGGGTTTTTTCACCCCACAAATATTGTACCCATATATTTCTATCATGATGGCCGAACGTCTCCCTATTTATACAGGGAGATGTGCTGCCAACAACAATATTTTTGGCTGCATAAACCATACAATAAGCCGTTGAACGAGCGTTTGCTCAATCATCGGCTGATCGTTGCCCTATTTACATAGGGCAATGATCGAGAGTGAGCGTTCTGTGAATGCTCGTTTGCCTGATAATTGACCAATGTAAAAGGGCCTTAAAGGGAACCTGTCACAAGCATTTCCCCTATTAAACCAGCAATACCTGGTGGTAGTGGGTGAAAAATCAATTCTATATAACCTAGAATTATCTTCTTAGTAGCTCTGTAGCTTTAGTATTCAGTTTTTTAGGCTATGTTCACACGGAGTATTTTGGGGGAGGAATATCTGCCTCAAAATTCCGTTTGGAACTTTGAGGCAGATATTCCTCTCCCTGCACGCCGATTTTCGCGGCAATTATCGCGCCGTTTTTCGCCCGCGGCCATTGAGCGCCGCGGGCATAAAACAGCGAGATATATGCTTTCTCCTGCCTCCCATTGAAGTCAATGGGAGGTCCGAGGCGGAAGCGCCCGAAGATAGGGCATGTCGCTTCTTTTTCCCGCGAGGCAGTTTTACTGCTCGCGGGAAAAAGACGCCGACGCCTCCCATTGAAATCAATGGGAGGCGTTCTCGGCCGTTTCTGCCGAGTTTTGCGGCAAAATACCCCTCGTGAACATAGCCTTAGTGTTCCCACACTGTATGCTAATGAGCATAAGAGTCATATCTTCATTTGAAAAGAGTCACATCTTCATTCCTCAAGTTTTTCCGAGTTTACCCCGCTTCCTTACTTTTGATTGACAGATCTTCGCCTTCCTCTGGTACACAAAATCCTGCGCTTGTACATTGATGTCATCTTCTGGGGTGTGCGCACAAAGGGACCCCGGATTATTACGATAAAGGGCGCAAAATGTTTTCAGACCGTTATTTACAGTCGGAGGAGGCGTTTAGGAGAGGGGATAACGGCAATGAACTTTTGATAGCAGCGGCCAGTGAGGGATAAGTAAAGTTCAATAGGTGAAATGCTGGTGACAGGTTCCCTTTAAGAGACGAGTGAAGCTAGAAATAGGCGAAGTACTGTCTATACAAGCAGAGAATACTTCTGGAGGCCCACGGGAGCGTGAACGCATAGCAGGACAGGAAGAAATGCGTCTTCACATAAACTGAAATATTTATACAGATATTTCATAACAACGTGCATCAGATTATTTGTTTATCGGATAATGCCATGTAGCAATGGAAGTTAGAGAGAGGAATAAAATCCAAACTTGTTAATAGACTATATTATGAAGTTATTAATCTACCGATGTAGAGTTTGATTGTGATTAAAAAAAATTAAACCATAGTAACCCATTCACAATATCAACAATCATATGTAATATTATCACTTCTACTGCTAATATTACTATTAAAGGAGCACTCCAACAAATTGTTTTATTCTCTGGCCCATTAGAGAGGCACATTATGTAAGTTGTGGTGAAGGTGACTTCTTACCGGTGGCGGTATATGTGAGTTATCCCCTCCCTTCTGGTCCTCAGCTGTGTCATGTGACCAGCAATAGAACTCTACAACTGCCACAGCGTCTCATGTGGACGGGAAGTCAGCCTTGATGTGAGTCTTTTATAGGAAGGAGTAGAGAAACTGACTTCCTGTCCACACGAGACGCTGTGGCAGTTGTAGAGTCCTATTGCTGGTCACATGACACAGCGGAGGACCAGAAAGGGGAGGATAACTCACAAATACAGCCACTGGTAAGAAGTTCACCACAACTTATATAATGTGTCTTTGCAATGGGCCAGAGAATAAAACATTTTGTTTGAGTGCTCCTTTGAAAAAGACTCATATCATAAACCAGCTAAAGATTATATTTTCCCATTGGTCTTTTCACAGGCAGAACTATAGGGAATAACAGAGTATAATTAATTTATCAATGTAAGCGTATAGCCTGCCCTTTCATTCATGGCTTAGAACGCGGCAATATATCAAGGACACAGATATAGTTCAGGCTCAAGCAAAGAGCAGGAAGTCAGAAGAGCGAGATATACGCATGTAATTTTGTTTGGTATAATGCTCAGTCATTCTTCTAAATAGCTTTTTATCTTTTCCTGAGGGTAAAAGAAATTGCAATTACCACACAATGTTTTCCAGATCCATTTGTTTTATAGTTGGGCTTTTAACCATGAACAGAAATAGTGAGAAGCTTAACCATGTAATCAAAGGGCGACGCTGTTCTACTGGAGACGTAACTGGTGTGTGCAATAAGTTTGAAAATTCAATATTTGCAGTAAATGATAATGTGCAATATAAAATCTTGGAAGTTATACAATTATTGGTATCATTTCTAGAAAAAGATAGATTGTCTGCTAGCTTTTACAAATAAGTTCTTTAACTGATAAATCTAGACAAAGAACATTTTTTTTTATATACACACTACCGTTCAAAAGTTTGGGGTCACCCAGACAATTTTGTGTTTTCCATGAAAACTCACACTTATATTTATCAAATGAGTTGCAAAATGACTAGAAAATATAGTCAAGACATTGACAAGGTTAGAAATAATGATTTTTATTTCAAATAATAATTTTCTCCTTCAAACTTTGCTTTCGTCAAAGAATGCTCCATTTGCAGCAATTACAGCATTGCAGACCTTTGGCATTCTAGTTGTTAATTTGCTGATGTAAATCGGGAGAAATTTCACCCCATGCTTCCAGAAGGCCCTCCCACAAGTCGGATTGGCTTGATGGGCACTTCTTGCGTACCATACGGTCAAGCTGCTCCCACAACAGCTCTATGGGGTTGAGATCTGGTGACTGCGCTGGCCACTCCATTACAAATAGAATACCAGCTGCCTGCTTCTTCCCTAAATAGTTCTTGCATAATTTGGAGGTGTGCTTTGGGTCATTGTCCTGTTGTAAGATGAAATTGGCTCCAATCAAGCGCTGTCCACAGGGTATGGCATGGCGTTGCAAAATGGAGTGATAGCCTTCCTTATTCAAAATCCCTTTTACCTTGTACAAATCTCCCACTTTACCAGCACCAAAGCAACCCCATACCATCACATTACTTCCACCATGCTTGACAGATGGCGTCAGGCACTCTTCCAGCATCTTTTCAGTTGTTCTGCATCTCACAAAGGTTCTTCTGTGTGATCCAAACACCTCAAACCAAACTTCAATTCGTCTGTCCATAACACTTTTTTCCAATCTTCCTCTGTCCAATGTCTGTGTGCTTTTGCCCATATTAATCTTTTCCTTTTATTAGCCAGTCTCAGATATGGCTTTTTCTTTGCCACTCTGCCCTGAAGGCCAGCATCCTGGAGTCGCCTCTTCACTGTAGACGTTGACACTGGCGTTTTGCGGGTACTATTTAATGAAGCTGCCAGTTGAGGACCTGTGAGGCGTCTATTTCTCAAACTAGAGACTCTAATGTACTTGTCTTGTTGCTCAGTTGTGCAGCGGGGCCTCCCACTTCTCTTTCTACTCTGGTTAGAGCCTGTTTGTGCTGTCCTCTGAAGGGAGTAGTATACACCGTTGTTGGAAATCTTCAGTTTCTTGGCAATTTCTCGCATGGAATAGCCTTCATTTCTAAGAACAAGAATAGTCTGTCGAGTTTCACATGAAAGCTCTCTTTTTCTAGCCATTTTGAGAGTTTAATCGAACCCACAAATGTAATGCTCCAGATTCTCAACTAGGTCAAAGGAAGGTCAGTTTTATAGCTCCTCTAAACAGCAAAACTGTTTACAGCGGTGCTAACATAATTGCACAAGGGTTTTCAAGTGTTTTCTAATCATCCATTAGCCTTCTAACACAGTTAGCAAGCACAATGTACCATTAGAACACTGGAGTGATGGTTGCTGGAAATGGGCCTCTATACACCTATGTAGATATTGCATTAAAAACCAGACGTTTGCAGCTAGAATAGTCATTTAGCACATTAACAATGTATAGAGTGTATTTCTGATTAATTTAATGTTATCTTCATTGAAAAAAACTGTGCTTTTCTTTCAAAAATAAGGAAATTTCTAAGTGACCCTAAACTTTTGAACGGTAGTGTATATCATAAGCGCTTGAAACAAGAGAAGATAAAACATTCTGCTAAATGCTACAGGACAGTTTAGACATACTACAAGATCATTCAGAATATAGAGTTAAACCATCATCTATCAGGAAAATCTGGACAAATTCCTAGTCACAGATCATAGATCACACAGGAAAAATGATCTGACTGCCAGCATCTACTGATATTGTAGATTAACTAATGCTTAAAAGATTGTGCAGGATTAGAAAACATGGCTACGCCTGCCCATGGGTTGTGTTTGGTATTGCAGTTCAGCTCTATTAAAATAAATGTGACTGAGCTGCAATAACACACACAACCTGTGGACAGGTGTGGCACTGTTTTTAAAAGGAAATCAGCCATGTTTTTCTTATCCTGTGCAATCCATTTAAAGAGTTTTCTGGTTATATATAAATAAGGTTTATTCAATGTATAATGAAAAGTTCTACAACTTTCTCTTATACATTAGAAATATGTACAACTCATATATTTTAAGCTCACAAAGATTTGCTTGGACTGAATACAATTGTAACAAACCCTCACCTAGATGTAAACAAGAATGTCGACCTTCACTGACAGCAAGTAGAGATCTTTCTATTAGAAATATCTCCACTTGCATATAGTGAATGGGAACATTGTTGTTTACATCTAGAGGCTGAGAACCTGTATATAATTTGTCACATAAATATCTCTACTTGCTGTCAGTGAATGGGGAACATTATTTTTTATATATATATATATATATATATATATATATACATATATATATATATATACATATATATATATATATATATATATATATATATATAGAGACTAAAAACATGTACATAATTTGTCACAGGTGAGGATTTGTTACGATTGTGTCCAGTCCAAGCAAATCTCTGTGAGCTTTAAAGGCTATGTACACCTTTGAAAATATTTTTTTTTTTTTTTTTATAAAACAGTGATCAGTTTGTTTGGTGCAACCTTGTAATGTATTTTTGATCAAAATAATTTAAACTATTTCAGATACAGCTGCTTCGTATACTGTAAACAGAGCAGCTGTATTTAATGCTGAAATCTGTATCTGTCAGCGGCACTGATGGGTTCAGTGAGTCTCTGACACGCAGGATCGAACTGTTATTGATCACATATATGTAACATAGATGTGATAGATTACAGGTGGATCGACACGCAGGACCCCCCGTAACTCCAAAACAGCTCTGACCTGTTGAAACATGGACACTTAAAAACTCCACAAGACCTCTAAACGTGTCCTGTGGTATCTGGCACCAAGATGTTATCAGCAGATAAGTCCTGTAAGTTACAAGGTGCGGCCTCCTTAGATCGGACTTGTTTTTCCAACACATCCCACAGTTGCTCAATCGTTTTACGAAATGTGGAATTTGGAGGCCAAGTTAAAGAGGCTCTCTCACCACATTACAAATGCCCTGTTTCCTACATAATCTGATCAGCGCTGTAATGTAGATAACAACAGTGGTTTTTATTTTGATAAACAATAATTTTTGAGCAAGTTATGAGCAATTTTAGATTTATGCTAATTAGTTTCTTAATAGACAACTGGGCGTTTTTACTTTTTACCAACTGGGCATTGTACAGAGGAGTGTATGACGCTGACCAATCACTGATCAATCAGTGATAAATCAGTGACCAATCAGTGACCAATCAGTGACCAATCAGCATCATACACTTCTCATTGTTCGAGCTCAGCATGATCAGCACAGTGTGATTGTACAGTGAAAGAAGCTGGGCTGAAACAATGAGAAGTGTATGATGCTGATTCGTCATTGATTGGTCACTGATTGGTCTCTGATTGGTCAGCGTCATACACTCCTCTTCACAACGCCCAGTTGGTAAAAAGTCTAAAAGCCCAGTTGTCTATTCATAATCTAATTAGCATAAATCTAGAATTGCTCATAACTTGCTCAAAGATAATAGTTTTTCAAAATAAAAACCACTGTTGTTATCTACATTACAGTGCTGATCAGATTATGTAGGAGATAGGGCACTTATAATGTGGTGACAGAGCCTCTTTAACACCTTGAGCTCTTTGCCATGTTTCTCGAACCATTCCTGAACAATATTTGTAGTGTGGCAGGGGGCAAAATCCTGCTGAAAGAGGCCACTGCGATAAGGGAATGCCATTGCCATGAAGGGGTGTACTTGGACTGCAACAATTTTACAGTATGTGGTGTTTGTCAAAGTAACATCCACATGAATGCCAGGACCCAGGTTTCCCAGCAGAACATTGCAGAGAGCATCACACTGCCCCGCCGACTTGCCTATTTCCCATAGTAAATCCTGGCGCACAACGCAACTGGCCGTCCACATGATGTAAAAGAAAATACGATTCATCTGACCAGGTCACCTTCTTCTATTACTCCATGGTCCAGCACTGATGCTCACGTGCTCATTGTAGCCACTATCAGAGGTGTACAGGGATCAGCATGGGCACTCTGATCGGTCTGCGGCTACACAGTTCCAAATCCAGCAAGCTGCGATGCACTGTGTGTTCTGACACCTTTCTATCATAGCCATTAACTTTTTCAGCAATTGACCTCCAATAGCTTCAGTGATTCTCCTCTCCTTCCTAGAGGCAGAACCTAATATTCATTCACAATTGTTTGATAATTATGTTCTACCTTACCTGTATACCGGCAAAATTTTGTTATTTAGAGCTGAGATCCTGATCAGCTTGGTTGGGGTTTAAAGTGAGGCCCAACCTTTGGATAACATATTATATAGCCAGTATCTTTGCCATATAACTTCATTTAAGGTGTTGTATCATGAAGATAACCCCTTTAAAGCCTATGTAAACCTTTGAAAGGCATTTTTTAAAAATAAAAAGGTCAATCGGTGTAAGTTTATAATTAGTTTTCATTAAAAATAATTTTTACTTTTTCAGATACAGCTGCTCTGTATTCCGTATATACTAGTCCTTCTCAATGAATTAGAATATCATCAAAAAGTAAATTTATTTCAGTAATTCAATTAAAAAAGTGAAACATATATTATATAGATTCATTACACACAGAGTGATCTATTTCTAGCATTTTTTTATTTTAATGTTGATCATCATAGTAACAGTTAATGAAAACCCAAAATTTAGTCTCTCCAAAAATTTGAATATTGGGTAAAAGTTCAAGATTGTAGACTCATGGTGTCACACTCTCATCAGCTAATCAACACAAAACACCTGCAAATGTTTCCTAAGCCTTTAACTGTTTGCCGACACAGGACGAGAATGCTCGTCCTGAGCGGCGAGTACTGAGCGGCGCATTAGGACGAGCATTCTTGTCCTGTGTGACAGCCGTCTGTGCGCACGATCGAGAGCAGGACAGCAGCTGTAATACACAGCGACGGCCCCGCTCTGACAGCGGAGAGAAGAGAAACATCTCTCCGCCGTTAAACCTTTGAATGCCGCGATGAAAGCTGATCGCGGCGTTAAAGGAGAGCGGACTGGACGTTGAACGTATATGAAGATAACTGTGACGCGATCAAAGCCCATAACTTGTACGGCCAGACAGCCCAGGTTCCATTGAAGGACCCCAGGGCTATCTGAACATATTTCCTGTTGTTAGGGCATACTGAGGTGTGCCCTAACAACTGCCTGTGTACAATCAGTACACAGGCTAATGTACTGGCATATAGATCTATGCCAGTACATTACAGTTACAAAATCAAATAAAAATGATAAATCCCTTTATGGGATTAAAAAAATAAAAAAAGTTAAATGAATGTAAAAAAAAATTATGATAAATAAAGAAATAAATAAAAATACACAGAAACACATTTTTTATAATAAATAAACTTTTTCAAATATAAGTCCCAAAACATGAAATAATATAGACATATTTGGTATTGCCACGACCGTAACAACCTGTACAACAAATGTATAACATTATTTATGATGATCGGTGTACGGTGTAAAAAAAATTAAATATTAATACTGCTGCGGAACTGCTTTTTTTTCTGCATTTTTGCCAAAATAAAAATTTATAGAAATTAAACGATAATGTATTTGTACCAAAAAATGGTACCTACATAAAGTACAACTCGTCCCGCAAAAAACAAAGTCTCATACAACTATGTCGCACAAAAAATAAAAGAGTTATGAGCGCCAGGATGCAAAGAGAGAAATATAAAAAAATTGTTCTGTCCTCAAGGCCAAAATTGGCCGTGTCCTTAAGGGGTTAAAAGGACTGGTCTGTTGCTCAGTGTCCAGAACCCTGTTTTCAGATGAAAGTCAATTTTGCATTTCATTGGGAAATCAATGTCCCAGAAACTGGAGGAAGAGAGGAGAGGCATCACTCCAAGTGTCTTGCGCTCCAGTGTGAAGTTTCCGCAGTCAGTGATGGTTTGGGGAGCCATGTCATCTGCTGGTGCTGGTCCCCTGTGTTATATCAAGTCCAGAGTCAGCGCAGCGTCTAGCAGGAAATTTTCGAGCACTTCATGCTTCCCTCTGCTGATAAGCTTTATGGAGATGCTGATTTCATTTTCCAGCAGGACTTGGCACCTGCCCACACTGCCAAAAGTACCAATACCTGGTTTACTGACCTCAGTATCACTGCGCTTGATTGGCCAGCAAACTCGCCTGACCTAAACCCCATAGAGAATCTATAGTGTATTGTCAAGAGGAAGATGAGAGACACCCGAACCTACAATGCAGACGAGTTGAAGGCCGATATCAAAGCAACCTGGGCTTCCATAACACCTCAGCAGCGCAATAGGCTGATCGCCTCCATGCCACGCCGAATCCAAAACACCACAGCAATGCCACAGGCTGATCGCCTACATGCCACGCCGCATTGATATCACCTCGGCAATGCCACAGGCTGATCGCCTCCATGCCACGCTGCATTGATGCAGTAATTCATGCAAAAGGAGCCCGGACCAAGTATTGAGTGCATATATTGTACATACTATTCAGTAGGCAAACATTTCGGTATTAAAAATCATTTTTTAAATTGGGCTTATTTAATATTCTAATTTTCTGACACTAAATTTTGGGTTTTCATTAACCGTAAGGCCGGATTCACACGAGAGTGTGCGTTTTGGGCACGCAAAAAACGCTGTGTTTTGCATGCGCAAAAGGCACTTAACAACTCCTTGTGGCAGCCCCGTATGATGCGCGGCTGCGTTATTTTCGCGCAGCCGCCATCATTATGACACTCCGTTTGGATGTTTGTAAACAGAAAAGCACGTGGTGCTTTTCTGTTTTCATTCATAGTTTGACAGCTGTTGCGTGAAAAACGCAGTTCCACGGAAGTGCTTCCGTGTGGCATGCGTGCTCTTCACGCACCCATTGACTTCAATGGGTTCGTGATGCGCGAAATGCGCCCAAAGAACGGACATGTCGTGAATTTTTCGCTCGTTGCACGGACGTATATCCCGTTCGTCTGAATAAGCCCTAACGTAAACGTCCAGAAAAACGTCCAGAAAAACGACTGAAAAATTGGAAGCAGAACGCCTCCAAACATCTGCCCATTGATTTCAATGAGAAAAACGGCGTTCTGTTCCGACGGGGTGTTTTTTATGCGGCCGTTTTTCAAAAAGAAGTGCACGTCACTTCTTCAGCCGTTTTTGTATCCGTTTTTCATAGACTATAGAAAAACAGCTTCAAAAATGGCCATAAAAAACTCAGCGAAAAACGCCATGAAAATTGCGAGTGGCTTAAAAAAACTTCTGAAAATCAGGAGCTGGAAATAGATCACTCTGTGTGTAATAAATCTATATAATATATCACTTTTTGAATTGAATTACTGAATTGTGGAAATCACAGGATCGATAGACATGTTAATGATATGCAAATGATAAAAAAATGGAAACAAAATATTCCAAAAATTATGATTTATTCAATATAGAGTATGAGCACCACCCTGCAGAAATGGCCATGCCACTGGTTCCACGATCCAATCAATGTAACACCAAGCTGTTAGTGTAACTGAAATGAAGACTAGAGGGGTCCGGCTTTCGTACATTATGCCACCGCACACCATTATCCCGGGAGTAGCACCAGTGTGACGTTCCCTTGTGAAGGCCTCTTCATGGTGTTGTCCACGTGGTCCCCAGACCAATCTCCGGCTATAGTTGCATCCGAGACAAAAGCGGGACTCATTGCTGAAGAGTATAGACCTCCATCCAGCCTCCATTGCCGTCTTGCTCTGCACCATGATAGCCTTTGAGAGCGGTGGCGTGTGGTCAATGGAACACCTGCAGCTGGACGTCTTGTAGCTTAATGTCGTGCAAACGCCTTCTGATGGTTTGCGTCAACAACACTGGTTGCTGCCCTAAGCTTGGCATATGACATCCAATTTCACTTGCAGTGCAGAATAGATCACTATGCGCCATTCTCCCAATCAGACGATCCGTCTGTGCAGAATTTCGCCTCCACTCATCCACTTGCAGGCATTCCCATTCGTTGTTGTTCTCCCAACCTCCGGGACGTTGCACAATGCTCACATCTCGGCCTGGGCGCATAGCAATCTGCTGGAATAATAAACCAAGTTCTCTCAGTTCAAGTATTCTGTGCTTGTCAGTTTGCGACAAGTGGCGATTAACTGGCACGTCGACGAACAGGAGGCATCAAACAATCATCCCACACCACTTGATCTGATTTTTGAGGTTTCATGTGGATAAAAAAACCTTGCTTTCAATCTGGCTTTTATGCCCCCCACATGTCACATCATTTGCAGATCTTAGCGACACCTTCTACTTCCTCAATTTGCATAACCTTACGGCTTGTCCTTCTTGGTGTTGCAATTTCAATGTTGAGCAGTGTGGTTCCAAGCAGATAATCACACATAAAGAAATCCATCATCTACAGCCAGGCTCTGCGATACATACGGATCTGTTCAGACTGTGAAGACACAAAACAACACCTGCTATCACTGAGGAATACATTCTTACAACAGGGATACCATCCAAGGATTATAGATGATCAGATCTACAGAGCAACAAGAATTCCAAGGAGCAATCTTCTGGAGTACAAAAAGAAGGAAGACAACTGCAGGGTTCCCCTAGTGGTCATATACAACCCCCAAATGAACATCTTGAGGAAAATTGCTGCTGATCTCCAACCCATATTTAACAAAGACAATAAACTGAAGGAAATATTCCCAGATTTACCACTCCTTGCCTACAAACAGCCACCAAACCTAAGGAATCTCCTGGTCAGAAGTGCCCTCTCACCACCATCAGAGACTGGCACTTTTCCTTGCAACAGTAGAAAATGCAAGACCTGTACCAACATCTGGTCATCAAACACCATCCAGATACCAAACACGCAGCAGGACTATAAAATCACTGGCACGTTCTCCTGTACATCCTCCAATGTAGTGTACATGATCCTGTGTACAAGGTGCATCAATAAAGGAATCTACATTGGAGAAACAATACAAAAACTACAAACCAGGATGAATCTTCACAGACATACAATAAAACAGGAGGTGGATACACCCGTGGGAAAACACTTCTCTGGACCTGATCACAGTTTGGCAGATTTAAAGGTACTCATTCTGAAGGGTCATTTTAAAAACAACAGAGAAAGAAAAATTTGGGAATTCAAGATGATGATAAAATTCCAGTCATTGACACAAGGCCTCAATCTAACACCAGGATTTATGAGCCACTACATGGACACAGGTCACGTCCCCCATCAGACTGACTCCAGATCCCTTAACTCCTAAGTCATCACCCCTATAACCTCAGTTTTATTGCCCCGGCTTATCTTAATGATGTATCACCTCATGTACTAATTGTCTGTGTGTAACATCTAAATGTTGTGCTTTTTTCTAAGTCATTCATTTGTAAACTGCCTGAAGAAGGGGCCTCTGTGCTCTGAAAGCCGCATATAGAACTTTTATGGTTAGCCAATAAAGGTATCATACCTATTATACTTTTGTCTTTTTTGACACAAAAGTATTTAACATTTCATATTGTCTCTGGCTAACACGGTACTACACTATTTTTTATATAACTTCTTCAAATAAAGAATTACTAGACACAAACCTTATGCAATAAAAAGAAAAGAAAAATGAAAGAAGAAAAAGGAAACAAAGACGTAAGACAGGACAAGGGGGAAAATAAAAGGGTGGTATGGCAAGGTGAAGACCAAAAGAAGCAATGTTTTTTTCTCTATTTATTTGAAATAAAAATTGTCACTTGGACACAGACTGATGCAATACAATACTCCGATTTTTGGTGGCACTATTATATGCAAAACAATGAGTGAGGTCACATCCATGACATTTGTATCAGGAGGCAGCGGTACGCTATCAGCACCAGGATTAATATTAGATTTGTGAATGATTTGATAAATATTGGTGATTCACAAATTAATGTAAGAATTGTATAGCTGCAGCAGCACTCACTCACAGCAATGGCGGCTGCCTGTGCCTGCCTATCTAAGGCTACCTTCACACGAGCGTTTCAGATTTACGTGCGTAAATCTGGTCCGTGTGCGCTGCGCTATGCATCAGTGTGCTTTGCGAGTGACATGCGTTTTCACGCACTCGCAAAGCACTGACACTGACTCCTATCTCTCTCTAAAATCCATCTCTCTATCAAATTATAGTAAATCTAACTATCTGTTCTCTTCTGTTCACTATGACTCACTGACACTAATCCACTAACTGCAGCAGCATTTCCTGGTTGGGCTGTTTATAGTGGCTATGACTCATATGGCCACATCATCAGTGACTCACACTTATACCCCTCATGATTGACTGTACTTGAAGGAGGGCTGCCTCCAAGGCATTATGGGAAAACCCACCGGTCTTCCACCCACAGTGATGTGAGCAATTTTCTCTGTCTTCTTGTCTTCTTCTGATCTTTAAAATAGCGGCTGCCATTTTTAACTATTTGTGCGGGACAAATCCCAAAAGTTTTGGATTCTTGAAAATCAGAAACTCGGGAAATTCATAATGAATTTGATTTGTGTAGAACCGATTTGCTCATTTCTACTAATAGGGCATATGGACAGGAGTCCTTTTCAGTCTTCCAGTTGATTTTTACCTTTCACAATGCTCTACAAATGTCTTCCTGGAGCTGTATTAGCCATTAAAAGTCCAATAAAATAAATTTGAACAGCTCTACAAATAAATGCTATGCACACACTGTCCAATACATTTTACACTCAAATGTGCTTCCTATATATATCACTTCCCAGTCTCCAGTGTATAATTGCTGCTGTAAATGTGTCAACAAAAATGTTTCCTTACCATATTTAATGCATAACATAAAGCATCTCTTTAAATATTACTACGCATGTACACCCAGCCTCAAATGTGCCTAGAATGATATCATTTTCCATCAGTCTATTTTGAACAAGTGACAAAAAATTATTCATGTTATGATCCAGTTCTTTTTGCTACGATCCCTTCAGGAACCATCTGTTATTCTATTCAGTCCCATATATTTCTGTTCTTTCTCCAGAACAGCAGTGAATACAGTTCACATGGAGAGACTGTCCTCATTTACCCATTTACTGCTCAAAACAGCTGATACATTATAGAGATGTTCTGTGTGGTTGGAAATAATTTCTCAAGAACGTGTTTTGTGACAGACACATAAATTACCCCGGAAAATCCATGCTCTCGATGTTGGTTACAATCCAATATTTCAAGCTGCTCATTTTGTGCGGATCTACTACAAGCCTGTTTGACCTGGAATGAACAATTGCCGCATTTCTCCCTAGAAATGTATTATTTTCTCCCTATGTTCCGACATCAATGTATAATTTTCCTGGGTGTCTTTTGTCGGGAATGTTTATCGACACCTTTACGTTGCCTATTATTTTGGTGAATGTAACCATTATTGTACCAACTCAATTACTGCATTCTGCTTGTTACCACCTTTATATTATGAAGCACTTCATTCTTGTCATCTTAGATACATTCGTCTTCCGTTTCATTTTCCATCCCTAATGTCGGAGAAGATAATCTCACTGATTGTGGCTGTCGGGATGTACTTCAGGAGAATTAATGGCAAGGCAGCTTTTCCTCTTTCTCTTTCCTTCTCTTTGCTGCAGAAGCACTGTGAATATATGTAATTACTGTTCAGTCACTGTCATCACCTTATCACCAGTTATCCTATCATCTCCGTGTTGCCTTTGTTTCCCTATAAGAATGTAAGTCATGCTGCCTGCAGTTTTTTTTATGTGCCTTATTCTTCTGCAGCTCTTTTTTTAGAATCTTCCTTTTTTCATCACTAGATTAATCTTGTTAAGCTTATCCTCCTTTAGTATCAGGCTTTATAATTCCTGAAAGACAAAAGTAACACTATAGCGACATGAAAAAAAAAAGATACACGTGACTATAAACAAGGGATGGTTCTTTATTAAAAATTGAAATTTTTTTCCTCCCAAAAAAGACTGTACAGTACTTACTTTGCTCAATGTGAGGGCAATTATCAAATATTGCAGCATGGGCTTGATGAAAGAGGAGTTCGCTGTGTAGAGACCATGTCATTATCTTTAGTATTAGCTGTGCTTCTTATACTTTCACAAGAAAATACCATATTTAATCCCTTCTGGCATTCTAGTAAAGTAGCCATAGATGAGCAGATGCCTCAACAATATCAATGGTTCATAAACATCTGCCTTTCCTCAAACCCACAAGTGGCAAACAATATTCTTCCCTTTTCGAGGCAGGTAGGGTAGATGTTTTCAATTCATTTACATAACTCTTACCTAACACTAACAAAGCAGAAAAAAGGTAGTAAGTGATTCTGCAATAGAGTATGAGACTGATGTCATGGAAGGGGCCCAGCGGGCATTGTCAATTTGATTGAAGCCAGCCACTTGAGTATGGTTTCATTCACATCTGCGACGGCGTCCCGTTCATGGGTTCTGTCAGACCTTTCCGTCAAGGGAATCCATGAACGGAAACCAAAAGGAAACGATAGCTTTCCATTTGCATTACCGTTGATTTCAATGCTAACGCTTCCGTTGCTAATGGTTTCCGTTTGTCTCCGTTCCGTAAGGTTTTCTGTTTTTTTGCGGAATCAATAGCGTAGTCGACATATGGCTCAGTTTTTTTAGCCAAAGCCAGAAGTGTGTCCAAAAGGAAGGAACGGTATAAAGAAAAGACTGATGCATTTCCTTCCTTTTGTTTCCACTGCTGTGTTTGGCTAAAAAAAAACTGCATCAAAACTGTGATCCTGTCCTTAGGCTGGGTTCCCACATAGCATTTATAGTAGCAGCAAAGTGAATGAGATTTAGAAAATCTGATGCCCACGCCTCAGAAAGAAAACACAGCGAAAACACTCATAAATTGACCTGCGGTGTGAATATTAAATCCGCAGCATGTCAATTTATTCTGTGCTTTCGTTGATATTCTGTTGCGGGTTTTCCCCAGTGAATTCAATGGGGATGACAAAGAATCAACAAATAGCCTAGTGTTGCGACTTTTGCGGTGGAATCGCAGCGTTTCCACCGCAAAAATCACAACTCAGGAAAAAAACAAAAAAACGTATACTTACAACCCGGCGTTGTCATAACGATGATTTTTTCTGTTATTCTTCCAGGCTGGCCTCCTGAAATGACGTTTCATTTCATGTGACTGTTGCAGCCAATCACAAGCTGCAGTGGTCACATGGGCTGCACCAGAATCCTCGGAGGCCGGACTGCACGTCAATGGAGGGACGTGTCGCCATAACTATGGCGAGGGTAAGTATGAACCTTTTTTTTTCTAGCGCTGCTTTCCTCAGCGGAAATTCCGCCTGAGAAACTGCACCACAATGTGGTGCAATTTTTCGGACAGAATGTGCTGCTGGTTCTAGGTCGGACACGCTTTGTATTTTTACGCCGCGTATCCGACCCGTGGGAACCCGGCCTTAAAGAGCGTCATTTTAAAACGTCAACTACTGTTCTAGTTACAGAGGCATCAACAACCCCTTGTCATGAAGGTGTTACATATGTCTTAAAGATTGGATTTACACATGAAATTTTTGATCTAGTTTTCGTTGCCTTTTTTGATGCAGTTTTTTTTTTATCCAAACACAGGAGTGGATACTAAAGAGAAGTATCAGTCTTCATGTTATATTTTTTACTTCCTTTTGGATCCACTACTGACTTTGGCTGGAAAAAAAACGCATCAAATACTGAATTTGTGATATCTTAACCCAGGATCACACCCACAAAAGGAAGGAGAAATATATATATATATATATATATATATATATATATATATATATATATATAAAACTGATGCATCTCCTTTCCTTTGTGTCTACTCCTATGTTTCGCTCAAAAAAACTGCATCAAAACTGTGTGGTTTCCTGGCCTTATAATGCTGCAAAAAGTATTCTAACACCAAAGTTGTGTATAGTCACCTAAATGAGTGTACTTGTAGGTACAGTATAACAAGTAGTGAAGCATTGTGCATCTCTTAACCCCTTCGCGCTCAGGTCAGTAATAGTACGTCCTGCTAAGTAGAACGTTCGCGCTCAGGTCAGTACTATTACTGACCTGAGTAAACACGGCGCCATCTTTCCCCGGCGCGTGTCTGAGCTGTGATACCTGCTGTTTCCGACAGCAGGCTATCACAGCTTAGTGTGCAGGGACCGATCTCGGTGGTCCCCGCCGATTAACCCCTTAGAAGCCGCGTTCAATAGCGATCGCGGCTTCTTAGGGGTTAAGCTGCCATCGCCGGCCTGCTACACGATAGCGGGCCGTGATGGCTACTATGGCAACCAGAATCCTAACAATGGACTCTGGCTACGCCATCGACGGAAGCCTAGTGGGTCCCGACAAAATCAGGACCCACTATGCTTGCTGTCAGCGAACAGCTGACAGCTCTAATACACTGCACTACGCATGTAGTGCAGTGTATTAGAATAGCGATCAGAGCCTCCTGCTCTCATGTCCCCTAGTGGGACAAAGTAAAAAAAGTGTGAAAAAGTAAAAAAAAGTTGCGTAAAAATAAGAAAATAAAAGATTTAAAAGTAATAAAAGTAAAAGTCCCCCTTTTTCCCTTATCAGTTCTTTATTATTAATAAAAATATATAAATAAACAAATAAACTATACATAATTGGTATCGCCGCGTCCGTAACGTCCTGAACTACAAAACGATGTCGTTATTTATCCCGTGCGGTGAACGCCGTAAGAGAAAATAATAATAAACCGTACCACAATCACAATTGTTTGGTCACTTCACCTCCCAAAAAATGGAATAAAAAGAGATCAAAAAGTCGCATGTACCTAAAAATTGTACTGATCGAAACTACAGTTCGTTACGCAAAAAATAAGTCCTCGCACGGCTTTATTGATGGAAAAATAAAACAGTTATGGCTCTTAGAATAAGGTAACACAAAAAATAAATTATATTTTACAAAATGAATTTTATTGTGCAAACGCCATAAGACATAAAAAAAAACTATAAACATCTGGTATCGCCGTAATCGTATCACCCCGCAGAATAAAGTGAATATGTCATTTATAGCGCACGGTGAACGCTGTAAAAAAAATTGAATAAAAAACAATAGTAAAATTGCTGTTTTTTTAGTCACCACGCCACCTAAAAATAGAATAAAAACTGATCAAAAAGCCGCATGCACCCCAAGAAAACTACAATGGATTCCTCAAGGGGTCTAGTTTCCAAAAAGGGGTCACTTTTGGGGGGTTTCCACTGTTTTAGCACCACAAGACCTCTTCAAACCGGACATGGTGCCTAATAAATTAAATTAAATTAATTAAATGTCACCTCTACTTTGCTCTAAATTCCTGTGAAACGCCTAAAGGGTTAATAAACTTTTTAAATGCTGTTGTGAATACTTTGAGGGGTCTAGTTTCTGAAATGGGGTGTTTGATAAGGGTGTCTAATATATGGGCCCCTCAAAGCAACTTCAGAACTGAGCTGGAAACTAAAAAATAAAATAAAAATGAGGCAATACTTCGCTTCTTACATTATACTGATAATGAGCCGTGCCCACCCCGAGATGACCCCAGTTTTGACCGTTTGTATAAACGGAGACCCCTATTAGACCGTTTCAGTGCCCGGTTTTCCCAGCATTCACCCCCGAGAAGTGTATTTCTATAGATGAATCCCTGGTACATTTGAAAGGGAGGCTTCAATTCCGCGAGTACCTGCCGGGTAAGAGGGCAAGGTATGGCGTGAAGATGTATAAGCTGCGAGAGTGCATCAGGGTATACCTACAAATTTAGGATATATGAAGGGAAGGACACCAGTTCTCAGCCCCCAGAATGCCCCCCCTTACTGGGAGTTAATACAAAAATTGTGTGGGATTTGGTGCACCCACTGCTGGACCAGGGTTACCACCTCTACCTGGATAATTTTTATACCAGCGTCCCACTCTTCAACTGCCTCGCTTCCAGAAGTCCTGCGGCATGCGGCACTGCTAGAAGAAACCTGAGAGGCCTCCCTACGACTATGCTTGGGCAAACACTCAGAAGGGGTGAGAGCAGGGCACAATCTAGCAGCAACATATTGTGTGTCAAGTACAAGACCAGGGAGATGCCACACCAGTACCCATGTACCTGTACGAGGTACCAGTACAGGGACCCCCAAACTAGACTGCATCCTGGACTACAATAGGTACATGGGAGGGGTGGACTTGTCAGATCAAGTCCTGAAGCCTTACAGTACTTCTGGAAGCGGGGCCACAGGCATCGTACCAGGGCAACACTTTTTAGGAGAAGTTCCCCAAACTGGCAAGAAGGGAAAAAGTCAAAAGAGGTGCAGAGTCTGCTATAAGAGGGGGATAAGGAAGGACACAATATATCAATGTGACGCGTGTCCCGAAAAACCAGAGCTCTGTATGAAAGAGTGTTTTCAAATTTATCATCCATCCCTTTATTTTTAATTTACCCGAGTTTTACTCGCTCTGATCCACTTCGCACAGCTTACCCCTCCTCATCTTTCCCCTCTGAGCCCTGCTGTGTGCCCAGGCAGCTGATAACAGCCACATGTAGGGTATTGCCGTACCCGGGAGAGCCAACATTACAGTTTATGGGGTGTAGGTCTCCGGTGGCACATGCTGGGCACAATATATCGGACACTGACATGGCATATATATAGAAAATTGCAAATCTCACTCTGCACCATCTGCTGCGCATTATCTTTTACACAATACCTGTGGGGTCAAAATGCTCACTACACCTCTAGATGAATTCCTTAAGGGGTGTCGTTTTTAAAACGGGGTCACTTCTCGGGGGTTTCAACTGTACTGATACCTCAGGGGCTTCTGCACACACGACTTAGCACCAGAAAATTCCCAGTAGGCCACATGGTGGTCCTTTCCTTCTGAGCCCTCCCATGGGCCCAAACGGCAGTTTATCACCACAAATAGGGTATTGCCGCACTCAGGACAAATTGGGCAACAAAATGCGGTATTTTATTCCTTGTGAAAATAAGAAATTTTGAGCCAAAACTACCTCTTATTGGAAAAAATAAATTTTTTTTTAATTCACAGCCCAATTCAAATAAATTCTGTGAAAAAACTGTGGGGTCTAAATGGTCACAACACCCATAAATAAATTCTTTGAGGGGTGTAGTTTCCAAAATGGGGTGACTTCTGGTGGGTTTCCATTGCTTTGATACCTTTGGGGCTCTGCAAATGCGACATGGCACCCGAAAACCAATCCAGCAAAATCTGGGCTCCAAAGAACACATAGCGCTCCTTTCCTTCTGAGGCCTCCCATGGGCCCAAACGGCAGTTTATCACCACAAATGGGGTATTGCCGCACTCAGGACAAATTGGGCAACAAATTGGGGTATTTTATTCCTTGTGAAAATAAAAAATTTTGAGCCAAAACTACCTCTTATTGGAAAAAATTTCATTTTTTTGAATTCACAGCCCAATTCAAATAAATTCTGTGAAAAAACTGTGGAGTCTAAATGGTCACAACACCCATAAATGAATTCCTTGAGGGGTGTAGTTTCCAAAATGGGGTCACTTCTGGTGGGTTTCCATTGCTTTGATACCTTTGGGGCTCTGCAAATGCGACATGGCACCCGAAAACCAATCCAGCAAAATCTCTGCTCCAAAGAACACATAGCGCTCCTTTCCTTCTAATACCTCCCATGGGCCCAAACGGCAGTTTATGGCCACAAATAGGGTATTGCCGCACTCAGGACAAATTTGGCAACAAAATGGGGTATTTTAATCATTGTGAAAATAAGACATTTTGAGCCAAAACTACATCTTATTGGAAAAAAGTTTTTCTTTTTAAATTCACAGCCCAATTCAAATAAGTTCTGTGAAAAAACTGTGGGGTCTAAATGGTCACAACACCCATAAATAAATTCCTTGAGGGGTTTTGTTTCCAAAATGGGGTCACTTTTGGTGGGTTTCCATTGCTTTGATACCTCTGAGGCTCTGCAAATGCGACATGGCACCCGAAAACCAATACAGCAAAATCTGGACTCCAACAAACACATAGCGCTCCTTTCCTTCTGAGCCCTCCCATGGGCCCAAACGGCAGTTTATCACCACAAATGGGGTATTGCCGCACTCAGGACAAATTGGGCAACAAAATGGGGCATTTTGTTCCCTGTGAAAATAAGAAATTCTGATCAAAAATGACATCTTATTGGAAAAATTGTCATTCTTTTAATTTCACAGCCCAATTCAAATACGCGCTGTGAAAAAACTACGGGGTCAAAATGGTAACAATAACCATAAATTAATTCCTTGAGGGGTGCAGTTTCCAAAATGGGGTCAGTTTTGGGGGATTCCTACTGTTTTGGCACCTCAACACCTCTCCAAACCTGGCATGCTGCCTAAAATATATGCTAATAAAAAAGCACCACCAAAATGCACTAGGTGCTTCTTTGCTTCTGGGGCTTGTGTTTTATTCCACGAGCGCACTAGAGCCACATGTGGGACATTTCTAAAAACTGAAGAATCTGGACAATACATATTTAGTTGTGTTTCTCTGGTAAAACCTTCTTTGTTACAGAAAAAAAATAGAATAAAATTGAAATTCAGAAATAAAAACGAAATTTGCAAATTTCACCTCCACTTTGCTTTAATTCCTGTGAAATGCCTGAAGGGTTAAAAAACTTTCTAAATGCTGTTTTGAATACTTTGAGGGGTCTAGTTTTTAAAATGGGGTGCTTTATGGGGGTTTCTAATACATAGGCCCCTCAAAGCCACTTCAGAACTGAACAGGTACCTTAAAAAAAAGGCTTTTGAAATTTTCTTAAAAATATGAGAAATTGCTGTTTATGTTCTAAGCCTTGTAACGTCCAAGAAAAATAAAATAATGTTCTAAAAACGATGCTAATCTAAAGTAGACATATGGGAAATGTGAACTAGTAACTATTTTGGGTGGTATAACCGTCTGTTTTTCAAGCAGATGCATTTAAATTCTGAAAAATGCTATTTTTTCTAAATTTTCTCTAAATTTTGCAATTTTTCTCAAATAAAGACTGAATATATCGACCAAATTTTACCACGAACATGAAGCCCAATGTGTCACGAGAAAACAATCTCGGAATCGCTTGCATAGGTTTAAGCATTCCGACGTTATTACCACATAAAGTGAAATATGTCAGATTTGAAAAATGGGCTCTGAGCCTTAAGGCCCAAACTAGGCTGCGTCCTTAAGGGGTTAAACCCTCACAAATGATTATACAGTCAGAGGATCTCAGTCTCCTGTTTCAACCATTTAATATGGTCCCTTGATAAAGATGAGGCATCGACTTGTTATTCATCAGACGGAAAGCTATGTTGATGTAATGATTATACCTTGGAAAAGGTCCCTGTTATTTTGTTGCTGCTGATGTTGTTGCTGACTTTGGCAAGTGTTCCTGAGCAAGCAGCAGTTCCACCATTATTATTACTTTGGACGATTATCAAGAACAGCTTAAAGTTATTGTCGTAAGTAGATTAAAAATCGACTGGGACTATTTTATTAAAATCATATGCAATGTGTTTTAATCTAACCATAAAGCAATTGCAGAAGAAAAAAAAGAATATTTCCAAAGTATGTCAGTAATTTAGTCTGATAAATATGATTTCTTGACAGGTACAGCTTGTATGTATATAAATGTGCCTTCTAATGAATACAGATTAGGACCTCCTAAGTAGCTGTTTACTTTTTGCTTTGAACATTTGCTATTCATGTATCTTAAAACACGTTATTTTTTTTTTGAGCAATGCAAGTAGAAAAAAGCTGTGAAAGATTAGATAGCTAAAGCGAAAACTGCACATCATTATATTTGCATACATTAAAATGATGAAGTTATTTTTGTAGATTTCTTGTCTTTTATAACATCAGACGTGGTTAAATCCACAAGATTCGCAAGATTCATTAATACAGTCTATTTTACATTAAGGAGGATTTTGTTCTTTGTACTTTTACAGAATTGTTTTAAGACTCGGATAGCAGGTCATGAAAGTCTACCTTACTGTACATCAGTAATGCCCAACTGCTGCCATCCTCAGGATCGTGATCAGGAATGATCGATTCTGTACACGGAGTACTCAACCTAATCATAAAGAACAGAAGAGCTACATGTGTATGTGTAATATATTATATAGCTTTGTACGAGCTTTTTTATATGCCTGTGGTTTGTGTTCTTCCATATTTATTTTTTAGAAGATCTGTTTTTGATAAGGTGTTTTTTTTTTTCTTCTGCTGAGTCCAAACCCATTTTTTTCTCAAGAAAAAAATATGGAGACAACTCTGTCCACAAATACAAATATGTAACAAGGCCATGTGGGTGTGTGCCTACCCCTTGACCCAATCCTGGCTGTATGTAAATGTGTTGAATGTGTATATGACTGCATAAAGTTCCACATTTGAGCCCCTACATTGTGTTGGGTTGACCAGCACTGGCCTGCATGTGGATTGCAACCTTTAATGGTTGATGTTTTGTAGCAGGTAATTAAAACCAAACAGAATCAGAAATGGCATTTTAATAATAAATAAGTAAAAAAGTGAGGTTCCCTTCTATTTATTTTTCAATATAATCAAGTTGAATTGCCTACTTCACGAATATAAACACATGTCTATATTCCCACCCATGCCCTTACCACTTCCATGCCTACCTTCTCTTCTTAATTATGTACTAACAACACAAGGACTTTACTTGTATGTATGTATGTATGTATGTATGTATGTATGTATGTATGTATGTATGTATGTATGTATGTATATTCTTTCATGACCTCTTTATACCTGTGGGGACTTGTTGAATTTGTTACTTTTTTTTAAATGATTCTCCATGCCACTACTCCTGTTTTGCCTATGTGCATTGACACATTGTGTATTATCATATGTTGACACTCTGCTGAACTAGGTCAAAACTTTTTGCCGGTTACACTTGTTTAATTGCGTACAAACCTCTTTATTATAGAAAGAGGTCTCAAAAGAGCACACAGACAAACATGTTCAGTATTGTTCATGTTTTGCATGTGCATCAATCTCTACTTTTATATTCAAGCTTCATACAATGTTATTCTTTTGTATCCAATATGTTGTATCTCAAATAAGCACATATTCTTACACCCAAAAAAGTGTTATCCAATTTTAAAAGAAACAGCGATAGACTAAGGAGTCAAATCCCTGCTCATAACGAAAAGTTTTAGCCTACTCATTTAGTAATTTTTGCACGTTTTGTCGTGTCATCAGACTGAAAGAAAAAGACTGAAGGGTAAATAAAAGATGAAAATCATACGGCTCCATGCTGGGCTTGGGGCAGGAAGTGTCATCAGCACAGTATGACCAGACATTGTCTCGCAATGACAAAGCACCTTGGACAGCAATTATGGCCTCTTGCTATTTTCTGCCTCCTTCAGTTTCAATTCCTTTATCTGCATTGACAGATGCTTTACAAGGAGCAAATTCCACTACATCGATGTGCTTGCAAAGCGGCTTCAATGTCTGGAACATGATCAGCTGACATTGATGGATGGTCCCTTCTTTGTTCATCTGTTACACTAATTCAGCCATCATTAAGCTTATAACACCATATTCATATATGTTGTGCTAATGTTCAAAACATTAGGACTTTGAACAGTTGCAAGTTCTCTCATCTCTCCAATGCATCATAGATTGGACCACTTGTTTTGTCTGCTCACACAGTAGGGTCTGCATTGCAAAACCGGCTGTATCAACAACACATGACCTGAGATGAAATATGAAACATCCAGTACAAGCAACACATACATGAGAATAAACTTGAATTCTTCTCATATATTGTTTTATGGCTATTTACAATACTTTTCAGTCCCCATTCCAGTGGTACAGGAACAGGCCGCGGATGGACATGGAATAGCCAGTACTTGTTCCTTGCAGCTTTTGGAGACGGATTCCTGACATTTATTTTGCTGATCTGGGTAGACACTTCGATCCTGACCTTGATAGGTGTTACATGTTCTTCACTTATTTACTAAACAAAAGTTGATAAAAGCTAATTCAGAGTGCCCGCTACTGTTGTCTGCAATACCCTGCCCCGATGTCTTTACACTGCGGCAGCTGTGCCACACCAGTTTATGTGCGCTGCTCCAGAGTACCAGTTACTGATATCTGCAGTAAGCTGTCAGTCTGTCAATGCCTCTTATTAGTGCCATTCACCATATGCCTTATGCACCCAACATAGCCAGTGCAAAGACCATGTATTGCAACACACATCCTATGGGTCCATATTACAACCCACTATGTGCTGCCATATAGTGCCTTTGTGAGGCACCTTATGCTCCTCTAAAAGCAATACCTGTAATGTGGCACGTATATGAATCAACAATATCTGGGGAAAAAACGCAGCACACGTTCTTGAAATAGTAAACCAAAGAAGCCTTTTTTTTTTATTTCACCATAACATAGCGAAGTTTCGACCCAAGCATGGGTCTTTCTCAAGAAATTAAAACATAGTGCACGGTGCAGTATATTTTGGGGATATCAAATTAAATATGCAAATATACAAAGAAGTTACAAGTATCAATACAGCCAATCGAACAAGTGAAAATAAACATAATTATTCAACTAGTATAATTATGTATATTTTTACTTGTTCGATGGGCTGTATTTATCAATGTAACTTGTTTGCATATTTAATTACTAGGATGATATGATGTCATATCCCCTATATATACTACACCATGCACTATGTTTCAATTGCTTGAGAAAGACCCATGCTTGGGTCGAATCTTCACCAATTTATGTTGAAATAAAAGGCTTCTTTTGCTTTACTATTTCAAGAACGTGTGATGCGTTTTTTTCCAGATATTGTCGTTGAGTTGGAGTGGCTACAACTCGGCAACGCTTGCACCAAATTTGTACACAGTGAAAATTTCTTTCCCTATAGTTCCGGGATTTGTGATGTGCTGCTGATTTTTGCATTTATGTGTATGAATCAGTTAGTCAAAACCTCTGTATGATTGAGTATAGGTCCATACAACACGGATCTGTAATATTGCAGCACGCATGATGTCATACTCACAGTGCTATGCATATTCATACAGATATACATATATGACATTGTGTTGTTTAATGGGGACACAAGATTAAACAATTCTGATATGTTTTGCTTTTTTAGTGTAGTGAATGTTGAGCAGAAAGTTAATGCAATGTATAACACTTTAAGGGTATGTTCACACAGCCTATTTTCAGCCGAAATTCGGGCGTTTTACGCCTTGAATTACGCCTGAAAAGACGGCTCCATTACGCCTGCAAACATCTGTCCATTGCTTGCAATGGGTTTTACGATGTTCTGTTCAGACGAGGTGTAATTTTACGCGTTGCTGTCAAAAGACGGCGCGTAAGAAGACACCCGCGTCAAAGAAGTGCATGTCACTTCTTTGGAAGTTTTTGGAGCCGTTTTTCATTGACTCCATTGAAAAACAGCTCCAATTACGTCCGTAATGGACGCCGCGAAAAATGCGAGTACTTGCAAAAACTTCTGAAATTCAGGAGCTGTTTTCGCCTGAAAACAGCTCCGTAATTTCAGGTGTATTTTGCGTTTGCGTGTGAACATACCCTTACACGACAGATATTTACTGTAGGATTACACTAACTACGACTACAGATCTGGCTGATATGTTTTCATGTATTTCGTAAGACTGCAGAAGATTAGAATAACTACAGTATATCTCAGACTGTGAATCCTACAGAATAAAGTATCATATTAAAATAACTGCTTTGACATCTGTGAGTCATATGCTGCAATAAAATTCTTATTTAGAGGTGCAAACTGATCTGGTATGTCTTGAGGCATGTGAGTACAGAAATAAACAGCCGTATATAAAATAAGATGAAATTTGTGAATGCAAAACACTTGAAATGAGATATCAAATAGAAGCAGTTACAATATTAAACCTCTCCTAACTGCATAAAGTATGTGATTAATAGTCAGACCCAATTCTTACAGAGTAGGTCCTTTAAAATGTATTTAAATAGTGATTTTCCTGTGTATATATATATACAGCATTAGCAGTAATAAAACTAAAATCTTAAAATTCTGAAAATTTAAAATGTAAGTCTAAAATATGTACTCAAGCAGGCTTTTTAAGCAAAGAAATGTAAGTCTACAAAAAACTGTAAGATGTAAGGAGTTTATACATACCGTACATGTCTACGCTCACAGGTGCGTGTGTTAAAGACATGCAAAATTAAATTGGGGATTATTATGATATATAATTTTCCATCCACTTATACAAACTCGAAACACATTGTGGTCAAAGCACATTTTTTTGGCCACGATTCTGCAAAAATCTTGACAGATAAAAAAATCGCAACGTGTGGACACAGTCTGTTCACACGGCCTATTTTCGGCCGTTTTTCGGGCCGTAAACGCCCGAAAAACGGCCGAAAAATCAGAAGCAGAACGCCTCCAAACATCTGCCCAATGATTTCAATGGGAAAACGGCGTTCTGTTCTAACGGAGCATTTTTCGCGAAGTTTTTGACGTGTAAAAAAACGGACGCGAAAAAGAAGTGCAGGACACTTTTTGGGACGTTTTTGGAGCCGTAAAAAACGCAGCGAAAAACGCAGCGAAAATCGCGAGTGGCTAAAAAAAGTCTGAAAATCAGGAGCTGTTTTCTCTTGAAAACAGCTCCGTATTTTCAGACATTTTTGGTCACTGTGTATGAACATACCCTCAGTGGGTGAAAATAAATTTTCTGACTGTCAGAAATCTTTTCCATTCATCAGCAATGTATTAGACATTCCTCTCTAGTAATAATCGTTATTGCAATGACTGTAGCGTGCAATGGTTATTACTAAAGAAGTGGTCAGATGATTTTACGCGAAATATGTACGGACAGGATAGTGATAGTGTAAAATGTATAAAACTCATTGATGTTTGTGTGTAGTGCGAGTGCTTGGTGCAACTTATTTGATGCCACAATTCAAATGCTGGTAAATATCCAGTCGTGGAGTCAATAAATGCCCTAATTAGGCTTGGAAGGGTAATAAAATAAGCTACTGCTTAACTTCTCATTCATTTTCTGGAAAAAAAAGGCCCCCCATACGTGACAGTCAGAGAGCAAGTAGGTACTCCTTTATGCCATGAAAAAAAATTCATTTTCATGGCCTCATTTCACTAAATTCAGCAAAAAAACTGTGGGGTCAAAACGCTCACTTTACACCTTGATAAATCCTTGAGGGGTGTAGCTTGCCAAATGGTATCTTTTTGTGATTGTTTCCACTGTTTTAGCCCCACACGACCTCTTCAAACCTGATATGGTGCCTAAAATATATTCTAATAAAAAGAAGGCCCCAAAATCCTCTAGGTGCTCTTTTGCTTCTGAGGCCTGTGTTTTAGTCCATAAGCACACTGAGGGATATTTCTAAAAACTGAAGAATCTGGGCAATAAATATGGAGTTGCACAATGTGTGGAGAAAGAAATGTGTGACGTTTTCATATATTTTATTGCTGAAAATGAAGTGGGGGGAGAGACGGAGTATAACACAGATGCACAGGCCTTGAGTTGCGTTTCTCTGGTAAAAACCCTCTGTGTTACAGGAAAAAAGGATTAAATATGAATTTCTGCAAAACAAATTAAGTTTGTAAATTTCACCCCTACATTGCTTTAATTTGTGTGAAATGCCTAAAGGGTTAAGAAACTTTCTTAATGCTGTTTTGAATACTTTGAGGGGTGCCGTTTTTAAAATGGGGTGATATATGGGGGTTTGTATTGTCTGGGCCCCTCAACGCCACTTCACAACTGAACTGGTCCCTGAAAAAATAGCCTTTTGAAATTTTCTTGAATATGTAGGAAATTGCTGCTAAAGTTCTAAGGCCTCATACACACTTCAGTTTTTTCCTTCAGGGTGCTATCCGTTTTTGTCACTGATAGCACCCTGAACACATTCATTTCAATGGGGCCATGCACACTACAGTTTTTTTGACGGTCCGTTGCTCCGTTCCGATCCAAAGTAGAGCATGTCCTACTTTGGTCCGGGATTCCGTGACCGTGAGGCCCATGCAAGTCAATGGGGCCGTCAAAAAAACTGAAAGCACACGGAAGGCATCCGTGTGCCATCCGTGTGTGACGGAGCTGTTGCCTAGCAACCGCCGGTTAGGCAGAAAAACATTAGAAAAATATTATACTAATCGGCAGCCACTTGTCTCTATCAATAACTGATAGAGAAAAGAGGCTGCTGATTAAAAATAAAATAAAAAGCATTTCATACGTACCCAGTCGTTGTCTTGGTGACGAGTCCCTCTTCTTCCTCCAGTCCGACCTTCTTTTGTGACGCGGCAGCCTGTGATTGGCTGCAGAGGCCGCTGCTGCCTGTGATTGGCTGCAGAGGCGGTCACGTGGGATGAAGCGTCATCCCTGGAGGCCGGCCTTCTGACGTCATCCTGACGTGCGTGACCGCCACTACAGCCTGTGATTGGCTGCAGCGGCGACATGGATTGAACGTCATCGCTGGAGGCCGGACAGGAGGAATGTAAGTATGAACTGATTTTTAATAAATATTTTATTACATAAAAATTTTATTTTCCGTGCGCCGAGAATGGTACTGTCCAGGGTGCTGAAAGAGTTACCGCCGATCAGTGCAGCCCATTAACTCTTTCAGCACCCTGGACAGTACCATGCTCGGCGCTCGGAAACGGAAACACGGAGTGCACACGGAAATCACATGGCTGCTAAAACGGGTTCACAGACCCGTCAAGAGCGGCCGTGAAAACGGTGATGGAAGTGTGCACGAGGCCTTGTAGCGTCCTAGAAAAAGAAAAGCACGTTAAAAAAAACTATGCAAACATAAAGTAGACATATGGGATATGTGAAATAGTAACTATTTTGTGTGGAATTACTATGTTTTACAAGCAGATACATTTAAATGTAGAACATTTTTGCACAATTTCTCACAATTTTGGTGTTTTTCACCAATAAATGTTGATTTTATCGACCAAATTTTTTTACTAACATAAAGTACAATATGTTACGAGAAAACAATCTCAGAATCATTTGGATAGTTAAAACATTCCTTAGGCTGGGTTCACACGACCTATTTTCATGCGTAAACGAGGCGTTTTACGCCTCGAATTACGCCTGAAAACACGGCTCAAATACGTTGGCAAATATCTGCCCATTCATTTCAATGGGTTTGCCGACGTACTGTGCAGACAACCTGTAATTTTACGCATCACTGTCAAAAGACGGCGCGTAAAATAACAGCGTCGTCAAAGAAGTGCAGGACACTTTTTGGGACGTAATTTGAGCCGTTTTTCATTGACTTCAATGAAGAACAGCTCCAAATTACGACTGTAATTGACGCCTCGCAAAACGTGAATACGAGCAATTACGTCTGAAATTCAGGAGCTGTTTTTCGTGTGCACATATGCGTTATCGTGTGCACATACCCTAAGTGATTTCTTATGTGGCCTCTCAGACACCAGGGCCTCGTTGTGACTGCTACCACTGCAAGTGTCACTGCAGCACAATATCACACATGCAGCTACTTGTCAAATGTCATGGGGTATTTTTGGAGTTATGAAATTGTTACTCATCCCAACATCATTACATTACCTTATTACTTCCATGGTTACCTTAAAGCTACTAGGGCCTCATTATGTATAAAACCAGTGAAAAGCTGCGCGCACGTCACAGACAATTTTCATTTTCGTTGCAATTTTATTTTATTTTTTTCATCTGGACATAGCTCGAAACTGTTTCCTATGAGGTAATTATAAATATTATATTCAGTAAACTCACATAACATAGTAGTAGTAATAATAATAATAATACATGTGACATTTCAGGACTGTTCTGCCCGATTTTGTATTGAAATTTTGTTTACTGTAAAATCCAACCTTGAGAGTGACACCAATTGTACGCAGATTTACTAATACGGTCTTAAAGAGGCTCTGTCACCAGATTTTGCAATCCCTATCTGCTATTGCAGCAGATAGGCGCTGCAATGTAGATTACAGTAACGTTTTTATTTTTAAAAAACGAGCATTTTTGGCCAAGTTATGACCATTTTTGTAGTTATGCAAATGAGGCTTGCAAAAGTCCAAGTGGGTGTGTTTAAAAGTAAAAGTCCAAGTGGGCGTGTATTATGTGCGTACATCGGGGCGTTTTTAATACTTTTACTAGCTGGGCGTTCTGATGAGAAGTATCATCCACTTCTCTTCAGAATGCCCAGGTTCTGCCAGATCACGCTGTGACGTCACTCACAGGTCCTGCATCGTGTCAGACGAGCGAGGACACATCGGCACCAGAGGCTACAGTTGATTCTGCAGCAGCATCAGCGTTTGCAGGTAAGTAGCTACATCGACTTACCTGCTAACGCCGATGCTGCTGCAGAATCAACTGAAGCCTCTGGTGCCGATGTGTCCTCGCTCGTCTGACACGATGCAGGACCTGTGAGTGACGTCACAGCGTGATCTGGCAGAAGCTGGGCGTTCTGAAGAGAAGTGGATGATACTTCTCATCAGAACGCCCAGCTAGTAAAAGTATTAAAAACGCACATAATACACGCCCACTTGGACTTTTACTTTTAAACACACCCACTTGGACTTTTGCAAGCCTCATTTGCATAACTACAAAAATGGTCATAACTTGGCCAAAAATGCTCGTTTTAAAAAAATAAAAACGTTACTGTAATCTACATTGCAGCGCCTATCTGCTGCAATAGCAGATAGGGGTTGCAAAATCTGGTGACAGAGCTTCTTTAAATTCAGACAGTTTAGAATTAGACTAGATGTGCCAATTCTATTATAGTGGCCCATGCTGGATAATAAATTTGACACTTCTGTCTAACTTTATACCACCTATTGGTTGGCCTACTCTAGACCACTTTTGTGCGCCAAAATCTTGGTGAAATTTGGTGCCATGCCCTTTTTCTTGCTATGCCACACCCCCTTGTCACAAACATCTGTTCTTTTTGGCACATTTCAATATTAAATTCATCTAAAATAATATGCGCCGAAAAGAAGATATAATTTTGGGCAGAATTCTAGCGCAGCTTCAATAGTAAATCTGCCCCATTGTTGATAACAGTTGTAATAGTCATGAAAGGAGCATGATAGTAGTGACCTACCGCGATGACATGCCGCACGTGGTCGCATGACGTAGGTCTGAATATATAATTGAAGGTTGAGTCTATCAGTGTCAAGGACAGAAGAGAGATTTGTGCTGCAATTACGTTTATCTCACAGAAGATTGCCTAGAAAGATACATTGTAATAATATTGTTTCAGCTTTGAGAGCAGAATTAGGTCCTTGCAGGTTCTCAGCTAATGAATGTAAATTAAAATGTTCCCAGTTGTTGACAGCAATCAGAGATCATAGGAGCGAATCATTTTTTTTGCATATAGCTTCTCTTCTCATAAGTTGGGTCCATGCTGAACCAGATGGTGGAGTGCATTTTTCCAGTTACAAGAGATAATTCTCATAATTAGAGAAAATCAGAACGTTCTTATCTGTCCTGGAGCCTGGAAATGCCCAGTCTTCATCTAATACACAGGAGCTTACATAAATCCATAAAGATTTGTCATTTAGAGATGACCTGCAAAGCAAATTTAATATCGCCCCAATATCTGACTAGCTTTGAGTATCTCCAAAACGTGAATCGAATCATACTTGCCCGATGTTGTTACGTCTTGGGCACTTGCCCTCTTCCTTAGTCCGAAAGTACCTCTACTGCTTAGAGCTAAAGTAGACCATGTAAATCATAAATATCTGTGAAGTTTGATATGAAAACAAGTTGAAGCAACCACTGCATGAGTTATCTCCATTGTAAAAAATAAAAATAAATATCCAGCTATTCCCAATATTTGCAGCTTAGTATTGCATTCACTGTTGCATAAGCTGTAGCCAGAAAATTGTTTCAAATTGGCGGTAAATGCTAGTCAAGTAGAGGTTGAAAAATATAATTTTTAGCAACCACAATCGGTCTATAGGGAGGCTTTAGAAATACTTGTGTGTATTTTCGGTAATCCATAGATTACAGCTGTTTGAATTTAAGATTTAAGCAAAAAATGTGGCAGCAATCCAAGCCTTATGTTCTGCTGAGAAAAGCAGCCCCTAAATATCTGTTTTTTATCTAGGAAATGAATAAAAAAATAGAGAGAGATAAGTAACATCAGTTTGTAGCTCAAACATGCCCTTTAGTGTCACATTCAATACCAACACACTCTTCTGTCTTCCTTATCACAGTCAAGAGGAAACCACATATGTTCTGTTAGAGTTTAACAGTCCATGAAGGAAAATATAAAGTCATACAAAATAACAAAGTGTAAGTATTGGGAAAAAATAAATGAAAAACAAAGAATGTAACTATTCATCAAGGTTTCCACTAAGCTATGCTAAATCTCCATGCTCAAGTGGAGACCAGTGTTGCAGAAGTCCTGATGATACCATCTTAAAAGGGGTTAGCTTAAAGGCGTTATCTTAACAAGGCAAGTTCTTTTTAACCACTTCCCATCGAACCACGTACATGTACATCAAGAGGGTCTATAACTTCCTGGGAAACTTCATGAAGTAGTAGGAGGCCAAATTATAAAAACCTTTCTCAAATATATATAATTGGTCAAATAAAAAAATACCCTCTCTAATTTGGTGATAAAGGCTCTAGCAAGTTACGAAAGGGAGACAACTTCAGCTGTAGTCGGTTCTCCACAGATAACAGCGAACAGTCAAAGGTTAAAGCTGGCCATACACTTTAGATAGATGTTGGCCGAATGATCGTTTGGCCGACAGCTATTCCTGACAACTCCCAAACACATGGGAAGAAGCGAGAAAGCCACTGCCTGACTCCTCTGGCAGCGGCTTATCTCCTTACAAACAAAAAATTAAACAGCTCGATCCGTTTCTCTCCTGACATCTGTGTTGGGGGAAGAGTCGGGACGCTTCCATACACATTAGATGTTCGGCCAGTACCGACTAAATCGGTAGGTTCGACAGACGTGCAGCTAATGTGTGTAGCTACCTTAAGGCTAGGGCCGGACCTAGACTTTTTTTGTAGTGAGCAATAAATTGCTGTCAATTGGAATTCATTAGACTAGCGCTACACACAGAGTGTTTAGCTCACTACAAAAAGATCACTGTGATATATCGCTGTCCATAGGAATTCATTAGACTAGCGTTACACACAGAGTGTTTAGATCACTACAAAAAGATCACTGTGATATATCGCTGTCCATAGGAATTTTAAGTAACATGAAAATGTATTCAAAATTGCTCTGGAGATGCATGTCGAAATGGAAGAAAAAAAAACACTAGCAAATTGCTTGACTGGAGCGATTTTGAAGAGATTTCTGCTACTTTGGGAGATCTCTGCTATCTACTATCTTATTATATGTTAGAATCATCTTTTCATTTATGCTAATATAACATCTAAGGCTAGGACTCCATACAGACTTTTGTAGTGACTTTTTTCTATAGTGTAATCCAAGCCTTAACAAGCGATTTGCAAGTTACTATATGGAGTAAAAAAGGAGATACTACTTATTAAAATCACTCAGAAATCCCGGCATGTTTCCAAAAATTTCTAGCAAAACGCTTGACTGGAATGATATTGAAGAGATTTTTAAGCTAGTCAATGCATTCCTATGGAAAGCGATTCCACAGCGATAAAAAGTCTAAGGGGGTATTTAGTAAACACTCTATGCCAAATTTTTACGACTTTTCAATTTTTACGCCGCTTCCATTACATTTTCAAAAAAGTAGATGGGCCTCAGAGTGAGAGGGTCAGGCTACCACAGTCAGATAAGTTTATTATAATTTATGCTGGAAAACTGACGTGAATTATAGCGCAAATCTACGCCGGCTCATAGCAGAGCAGCTCTTACATTTTCTTATCTGTGTTGTGTGTATATTGTTTTGTTTCTTTTTTACAGTTAACTTTATTAACAACATGACAACATCTCCTAGAAACAGGCAGCCATTTTATACAAGTAAATACACGCACAACGAAGTAGTTGTTCATCATTATTCCACCATTAGTTCTATTCACTTAGACAATGGATGTTTCCTCTATGTGGCTCCAACACATGTATGTCATGTAACCCTGATGCTAACAAATGCTAGAATCTAGTGTGTATGTGTGGTCTCATGGCTGCATTACACAGGACTGATCTGTGGGCTTTACCGCCCTACTGTGAAAAGACGGGCCTATTGCACCGGTATAAGAAAAACGTGAGAAGAATTTTTAATACATGTTTATTAGAAAACTGTATCATTTTCTATTCTATAAATAAACAAATTAAAAAATTAAAAGCAGACAACTCTTAATTTTTTTAAGTCATAAAGAAATATCTATGTATAAAAAAAGTAATGACGGACGAGGTATTAGGGTTATTTTAACACATTGATAGGTCCTGACCATTTGGGAACTGAGATTAGCACAACCAACAACCGCCCCTTCTTGCCTCCTTGTCAATATTTTATAGAAACTTGTTAAGTTTAAGGTCAACACCAAGGTCACATAATCCCCCCTTGTAACTGAAAGAAAATAATAATTCCATCTCTAGCTATGATAAGATGACTCTTTGAAATTTTCTTCCACAGGAGTTAGTAATAGCAGACTCGGAGCATAAATGTAGAAAAAAAGTTGGTATTTTTCCAATAAAAATATAATATGCAGAGCTACCAGTAATAATAACAAAAAACTATAACTGATCCAGAGATCTGTCAAAAATTCAGCACACACAGTTTTTCTGAAGATAGAAGTGCAGAAATATTCTTTAAAGGGAGATCTCTAATAGGTATTAATACACAGAGTGCAAATAAAGCGAATCTCCAGACTCCCCCCTTACTATCTGCCTCAGTATATATGCAGCGTTTACCTGATAATCTTCTTTCTCTCACTGATGGCTTAGTAGTCTGTACTTTATAATCATTGGGGTGTAATAGAAATCATCCCTCGTACTCTGACTTTCTGGTGAGCTTGTGATGGATTTTATACACAGCAGCCAATCTGAAGAGGTATAGCTGAGGTGTGGAGGGAGAAGGAAGCAGCCTGGACCATTGAGGAGACAGGATGTAGGTTGTAGACTACCTCAGACTCCCTGTAGTCACTGTAGCAAAGCTGTAGTCACAGACCACAGCTCTGCCCTAATGTTTTTCGAGCTAAAAAGCAACCAAGCAGCAAGCACTGAGGAAAATAAATAGTTTAGCATCACTTATAGGAACTGACTAACATTTTATTGAACATCCACTTCGAATAATCTTTCCTATACTAATAAATACATAGTTTCAAGATGATGTTGATAATGATAGTGATTAGTATTTACCATAGCATAAGCATAATTCACATTGTATAATAGAATTATTTCAGACCCATCAGCCATTCCCTCTGGATACTAGAATCTGTCCTTACAACAGTCATCCATATTATGTAAAACCTCTAGTCATCACAATTTTTAACTGACGACTGCCCTGTATAATGCCAAGGATGTTGGGGTATGGAAATTAAAAGTCTCGGATATATTTTTCATATATGAGATTAAAAACTGATGACTGCTTTCTAAAAGAAACAACGTCACTTTTGTCCATGGGCTGTGTGTGGTATTGCAACTCTGGCTCATTCCAGTTTATTATTTATTTATTTCTGTTACTTAGGCCCCATGCACACGAACATATTTTTTTCCTCCCGTAAATACTGGCGTAAATACGGGTCCATTGTCACACGTATATTCGACCCGTATTCCACCAGTATTTACGGACCCGTTTTCTCTGCACTAATCGGTAGCCCCTTCTCTCTATCAGGATAGAGAGAAGGGGCAGCCCTTTCGGTCAGCGTTTCCGTAGCGTTTGAAAGTAAAAAAAAGTTCATAGTACCCCGGCCGTTATCTTGGTGACGCATCCCTCTTTTCACATCCAGTCCGACCTCCCTGGATGACGCGGTAGTCCATGTGACCGCTGCAGCCTGTGATTGGCCTGTGATTGGCTGCAGCGGTCACATGGGATGAAACGTCATCCCGGGAGGCCGGACTGGAGGAAGAAGAAGAAAAGTTCTGGGTAAGTTAACTTTTAATACTATTAACTCCAGCAGTAGAGTTACTGCCGATCAGTTAACTCTTTCAGCACCCTGGACAGTGACTATCCCCTGACATCACCTAGCAACGCTCCCTTAATTACGGGTGCACACACGTAGCCACCCGTAATTACGGGGGCCCCATAGACTTCTATGGGCCTGCCCGTGCCGTTGTTACGGCCTGAAATAGGACATGTTCTATATTTTTCAATGGCACACGGGAAGGTACCCGTGGCCAATAGAAGTCTATGGGCCCGTAATTACGGCCCGTAATTACGGCTCGTAATTACAGGCGTTTTTACGTTCGTGTGCATGAGGCCTTATAAAGCGCCAACATATTCTGCAGCGCTGTACAAAGGTCCACACTTACTGTCCCCATTGGGGCTCACAATCTAAGTCCCCTATCAGCATGTTTTTGGGGTTAAAAGCAGCTATAATTTTGTAATCTCGTAAAATCTTTTCAGAGGCCATGACATGATAACAAATGTAGTCCTTCAATTATTGTACAAATCAGCTGTGGGTTTTATTTGGAAGATTAACATCCTTCACAAGGCATTACATGTTATCTATAGCAAAAACATAAAACATTAAAATGGAAACTTAGGTCAATTAGCTCATGAATTAGCTCATGAACTTGTTCTTCAAACAGCTACCAAGATAAACCATGTCATGACCACTTTTCACAGAGTAAGCTCCTTGTGACCATGTGTGATTGAGATATATATATATATATATATATATATATATATATAGATATATACAGGGTGGGCCATTTATATTGATACACCTAAATAAAATGGGAATGGTTGGTGATATTAACTTCCTGTTTGTGGCACATTAGTATATGGGAGGGGGGAAACTTTTCAAGCTGGGTGTTGACTATGGAGGCCATTTTGAAGTCGGCCATTTTGTATCCAACTTTAGTTATTTCAATGGGAAGAGGCTCATGTGACACATCAAACTTATCGAGAATTTCACAAGAAAAACAATGGTGTGCTTGGTTTTAACGTTACTTTATTCTTTCATGAGTTATTTACAAGTTTCTGACCACTTATAAAATGTGTTCAAAGTGCTGCCAGAAACTTGTAAATAACTCATGAAAGAATACAGTAACGTTAAAACCAAGCACACCATTGTTTTTCTTGTGAAATTCTCGATAAGTTTGATGTGTCACATGACCCTCTTCCCATTGAAAAAACTAAAGTTGGATACAAAATGGCCGACTTCAAAATGGCCGCCATGGTCAACACCCAGCTTGAAAAGTTTCCCCCCTCCCATATACTAATGTGCCACAAACAGGAAGTTAATATCACCAACCATTCCCATTTTATTTAGGTGTATCCATATAAATGGCCCACCCTGTATGTATATATATATATATATATATATATATATATATATATATATATATGATATTTTTTTGTAGTGTTTAGATAGATTTGTATTTCTATTTAGATGTATTGTCTGGTTTACAAACCCTTTTTTAAATACCCAACTAAGGGTACCCCATTGCATTGAGGACATTCATCATTAAGCTTGCACAAAGAAATGCCACATAGAGCATCTCCCACTGTCGATAACCTGGCACATCTGTGAATTACACTGGCATCTTAATGATTTTGATGGAAAATGCTATTCTTCCCTTGTGATGACGCCGCAGGGTCATTGTACACTTGCTGCCCGATTCCCCCACAGATTATGGCTAGGGGACAACCTACGATCAACTTATTTTTGGGAGACCCTTCTAACAAAAAAGGGTTGTCCAAAGCGGTCAAACCCTTTAGGGCACATTCAGACATGGCGGAATTGCTGTGGAATTCAGCTGCGGACAGTCCGCAGTGGAAATCCTTAGCAGACAGTTTGTCCAATGGTTTCCATACCTTTTTAGTTATCTTCATGCAGACGTTGCGGAAAACTCCGCGGCAGACTATAGCCTGCGGTGCAGAATTTTCATGCACTGTCTGTTGCGGAGAAGAAGCAGAATTTCACTGTTTATTTCAGCCTTTGCAATGCAAAAACTGAAATCTGTGGCAAGTCCGCTGTGTTTTCTGCAACGTCTGAATTACCTGTCAAATATGCAAATGTTGGTGCAGATTCATTGCATAATTGCCCCAAATCTGCACCAACATTTGCAGCGGAAAAATTCCGCCACGTCTGAACGTGCCCTTAAAGTGGTTGTCTTACAACAGAAAACCCCTTTCATATTGGAGCTGCTGCCAGCGAACAACTGATGTTGCAGGGGGGAGTCGTGAATGCTTAAAGAGGCTCTGTCACTAGTTTATTAATTCACTATCTCCTAACTAATCTAATAGGCGCTATGATGCTAATAACTACAGTGGTTTGTTTTCAAAAACATTATTATTTGCAAAGTTATGAGCATTTTCTAAATCTGATAATTTGGCTATACTTGCCAAATGGGAGGTTACTCTTTCTTTTCACTCTGGGGGTGTAATATTTTCTGTATGATGCTGTCCAATCAGTATACAGCTTCTCCCCCTTCCCTGCCCAGCAATACAGTGCCAGGCCTCATGCACACAAACTTATTTTTGTCCTCCCGTAAATACTGGCGTAAATACGGGTCCTTGGTCACACGTATTCAACCCATATTGCACCAGTATTTACGGACACGTGCCCGTAAAAACGGGTCCGGTGTCACCCGTATTCCACCCGTATTTACGGGCACGTTTTCGCTGCAAAATTTCACTGCACTAATCAGCAGCCCTTCTCTCTATCAGTGCAGGATAGAGAGAAGGGACAGCCCTTTCCGTAATGAAAGTAAAAGAAATTCATACTTACCCGGCCGTTGTCTTGGTGATGCGTCCCTCTCTTGACATCCAGTCCGACCTCCCTGGATGACGCGGCAGTCCATGTGACCGCTGCAGCCAGTGATTGGCCTGTGATTGGCTGCAGCGGTCACATGGGCTGTAACATCATCCCAGGAGGCCGGACTGGAGGAAGAAGCAGGGAGTTCTGGGTAAGTATGAACGTCTTTTTTTTTTTACAGCTTTATCTATATTGTGATCGGTAGTCACTGTCCAGGGTGCTGAAACAGTTACTGCCGATCGTTTAACTCTTTCAGCACCCTGGACAGTGACCATGCACTGACGTCGCCTAGCAACGTTCCCGTAATTACGGGTGCACACACGTAGTCACCCGTAATTACGGGAGCCCCATAGACTTCTATGGGCCTGCCCGTGCCGTGATTACGGACGTTTTTACGTTCATGTGCATGGGGCCTTAGATAGTATACAGCTTCCATTCCCAACTGTGTTTTCAACTGGTGATATATCCGGTTGTTTCGCAGCTGGAACCTGTGATCCTGGTGTCATATAAAAGATTAAAATCTCATCTTTTATATGCCACCAGAACCACTGTTCTAGGTGGTCCAAAGGGCAAGATATGTCTATTTGAAGTGATCCTTTCCTTCCCTTCCCTCCAGCCTTAGTCTCTCACACTGTGTGAAGCAGCTTCATGCTGATAGGACAGCGTCATAGGCTATGAGGAGGCTCCACCTCAGGAGAATCGCTGCTGTTGATGCCCATTTGTCAAGTATAGTCTCATTTGCATATTTTGAAAAAAGCTCAGAACTTTTAAAATAATAAAGGTTTTGCGACACAATTTTCACTAGTATTATCAGTGTGACAGCGCCTATTAGATTAGCTAGGAGATGGGTCATTACTAAACTAGTGACAGAGCCTCTTTAAGTCCAGAACGACTTACAGATCAGCTCTCCATTGTGGTTCATAGAAGGAAATCCCGAGAGTTGTTAATATGCACTAATAGGGCATATGGAGTGTGATTTTTTTTATTAACCCCTTCCCGCCGCAGCCCTGTTTCATTTTCGTTTTTTCCTCCCCACATTCCAAAAGCGATAACTTTTTTTTTTTCCGTCGATATAGTCCTATGAGGGCTTGATTTTTGCGGGACAAGTTGTAGTTTTTTGTAGCACCATTTATTGTGCCATATAATGTGCTAGGAAACAGGAAAAAAAATATTTGTGGGGTAGAAAATGAAAAAAAACAGCGATTCCTCCATACGGAATTCCCTGTGCAATTAAAACAACATGTTAACTTTATTCTGTGGGTCAATACGATTACGGCGATACCAAATACGTATAGTTTTCTCTATATTTTACTACTTTTGCAATTAAAAACATAAGTGTAAAAAATAAAATTTATTTTGTCAAATTCCGAGAGCCATAACTTTTTTACTTTCCCATCGATTAAGTGGTATGAGGGCTTCTTTTTGCAGGATAAGCTGTCGTTTTTAATGATACCATTTTGGGGTACATGCAACGTTTTGATCACTTTTTATTTAATTTTTTGTGGGAGATGATGTGACCAAAAAATAGAGATTCTGGCATTTACAATTAATTTTTTTACGGCGTTCACCGTGCGGGTTAAATAATGACATATTGTAATAGTTGAGACTTTTACGGACGTCGCAATACCAATTATGTTTAATTTTTTTTACTATGCTCTAGGTGGAAATGGGAAATGTTTTGTTTTTTTAACTTTGAATAAAAAATTTTTTTTTACATAAAAAAAACTTTCTTTTACGAATTTCTACTTTTTTTTATTAGTCTCCCTAGGGGACTTCAACCAGCGATCGTTAGATCGCTTGCACGATATACTGCAATACTAATGTATTGCAGTATATCGTGATTCTGACAGGCTTCTATTAAGGAGCACAAAGATGGCAGACCTGGGGGCCTTCATTAGGCCCCCGGGCAGCCATAGCAACCATCGCCACCCTGCGATTGCATTGCGGGGTGCGCGATGAGCTGTTAGATGGGGTCGCCCCCTCTTTCTAACAATTTAAATGCTGCGGTCGCTATTGACTGCGGCATTTAACGAGTTAAACGAGCGGGATCCCGCTTGTTAGTCTGAAGTGGCGGCTGTAACATACAGCTGACACCGGCATCGTATGGAGCGGGTTCTCTCTGTGAGCCCGTTCCATACTTCCCCTCCCCGACTTTGGCGTATGGATACGTCAAATGTCGGGAAGGGGTTAAACAACCACTTTTAGTAAATTATTATATTGCAACTATTGTTTTTTGTTTTTTGTTTAACAACATGTTTTCTGCTTCTTCTGGGGGATTTATTTTAAGTATAGCAGATAAGAATATTTTATACGTTTCTTCTGTTTCTATTTTCCTTCCCCAAAGTTTTGCTCTATTTCTCTTTACTATTGACTGTTTTAACAAGTTTTTACCGTTTTTAATGCTCGTGTTACAGGAAATAACTGAATAAAATATATTTCACATAACTTCTGACACCTTTAAACTGCAGCTGGCAGGTACGTCCAGTGCCCAGAGGCAGCCGGAGCGGGGTTTGGGTGTCAGGCCCCCACAGATCATGTACTAATGATGACCTATCAGGTGGATAGGTCATCAGTTGTCCGGTATTGGACAACCCCTTTGATTTTTTAATATCTATACAATATAATTAATGGTGTGACAACTGCTTTAATAATGCGTTATTGTATTCTACGCTTTTTTTCATATTTTGCCATTCAAATTTAGATTACTTACAAATCACGTTGCTAATTCCCTGATTTTCATTTTAGAAGTATTATTACATAAAATTGACTGTAGACGGTAGATGAAAATGATAAGGGTCGACCAAACAGTATGGGGCATTTACACATACTAAAACAAATGAATGTTGTAGCTGGGAGGAAAGTAATATAAGCAATTCTGTACATTAAACATTTACATGTACATACTCCTCTTTGAACAACATTAAAATCTACAACAAGTTTTCATAATATTGTGAATACTTTACTCTCAATATGTCATTTTACTCTCCATTCTTGGAGTCTGTATGTGGATTAACTGTCATCTGAGCTTCCATAATGCACTTCTGTGCACCGGGGAGTTTTCTTTAAATCCATCATAGAATACATTTTTCAGGTATCTCATCATAGTGATATTTAAACAGAAATATTGATTTAGTTTTATAAGGATATTTCTTTGCCATTAGCCTGTTATTGCATGGGTTCCCTTTGATGGAACTGTGTGCTCCTACACCCAGTGGATGGATGACTGTCACTAAAAACATCCCTGGACAAGGAGCTTATAGTGAGCGATTTGTCTCTAAATACAGAGGAAGTTGTTTTATAGGCTAGTTGCTAAGGAGTGATCTACTCCACGGATTCTTAATTTTTTTCTATTCGGGCCTCACCGTCAGAAAATGGTAATGCCTGGGTCTCACCATTAGTCGTAGCCCATGTCAAGTGTACAAAATAAATATATAAAGTAATTTTTTAATACATAAAAATACAATTAAAAAATAATAAAACAGTGAAAGAAGTAAAAAAAACTACTAAGAAAAAGTAAACAAAAAAGCCCCCCCCCCCCCCAAAAAAAATAATTAAAAAAACACACACCTATTTTTCCCTGATTAAGACCTACAAAATACAAGGATATCAGCTACAATTTTGTGGTGTAGGAGTTGTCTGGTTAAGAAAACCCATTTTCAAATATCCTATTATGGAATTCTGTTAATACAGGGGAATCCCAAGTTCAGAACTCTCATCTATCAGCAACAGATAAAAGTAGTGACAAAGAGTGTATCTCACTACGGGGAACCTAGCATGTCCATGCATTATACAGACATTGTAGTGCTTCATTTCTCCAGAGGTGGCAGCACTGGAGGGAAAATTAACACTTTCTGCCGAATTGCCCCACAGTTTAGAGTTGACCGCTGAGAGTCCCAACAGCAGGCCAACCCATTTAAAGGGAAGGTGTCACGAAAAAAAAAAATTTTTATATATAATATTGCTTTTAGTTTGATATTAAAATACATTTTATTTATTTGTGTTCTTGTGTTGTATTTTTTACTTTTTTCTTACTTTTACTTCTCTATGGGGGCTGCCAATTTTTTTTTCATCTCTGTATGTGTCGATTAACGACACATACAGAGATGGAATACGGCACATACATTCCCATAGAGAATGCGAACGGGAGCCGTTCCATTCACTATAGCGTATGCCGTCTGTGTGGGAAACGGCGCATGCGCCGCTCCTACACAGACCAAAAGGAAGGTCTTTGGTTGAGCGACATCCGGCGCCATTTTCATGTGGACTGGAAGCCGCGGCCAGACAGTAAGATGACGACTTCCGGTCGCGGCTTCCAACAATATGTTCAAGGCAGCGAAGATGCAAGGTATAGGAGCGGAGGCGGCAACGGCGGCAGGAGCAGGTAAGTTATGTTTGTGTATGTGATGTGTGTATTATGTTAGTGTATGTTCGTGTTATACTGTCTGATTACCACTGTATCTAATCCTCCTACACTGTGCATTCGCTCAGAAAATGGCGACACATAGTGTAGGAGGTTTGAAGATTCAACCCCCTCCTTCTCCTGGCACTAGCCAGGATAAGGGAGGGGGATTGTGTAAGGACACTAGAGTGAGTGTGTCTACCCCAAATTTGCACCATAAAGCAATGAGGTTGCTTTACCACATTGCCAATGCTGCAATTTTGGGAATTGCTCCCTCTAGTGACCAGCACATGGAAATGTTATAAATTAGAATCTAATTTATAATATTTCCTGACTTGTGAAAAAATATAAAAAAATAAAACAATGTGTAATCACTCAAATACTAACTGTTTAACTGAAGATAAAAATAATAATTCTAGCGACACATTCCTTTTAAGGACTAAAATATCAGAGCTAGTCTAGCACTCAAACTTTCTGATACATGGATAGCACGGAGGCCCAGGGGTTAACAAGGGCAACATCTGCATGAAGTTTGTATGTACTCCCTATATTTGTATGGATTTCCTCCCACACTCTAAAAACATACTGATAGATTAATTGGGTTTCTATCAAATTGGCCCTAGTGTGTTTGAGATAAGGAAATTAAATCATTAGGGACAGGGACTGATATGAGTAATGACCACCTCTGTCCAGCGCTGCAGAATATGTAGCTGCTATATAAGCAATGGGAAATAATAATAATTTTAATTGTGTAAGAACCATCATTATGAGAATTAAAGGTCAATTACAGAGAAATGATTCTGTTTTTTAAACACATTTTGAATCTGGAGGTCATAATGATATTTTCCACAGTGCTGTACTGTAAATTATAGATTTCTTCATAATGTTCTACTCGAGTCATTTTAACGTAAACAGGTTAGCAGGAAAAATGTATCCCAATGAAGAGTAAACCTTAAAACCGAGGACAGTTCTCTTCGTGATGTGCATTAATTTGTTGTTTTAAATTGTCCTAAAAGAAATTTGCAAATATAATCCTAAGAAATTATAGAGTAAATGTTTATTTGCATCATGAAATATTTGCCTTATTACTTGCTTTACTATTTGTGTTTAGCAGAAATCCTGTGTGACTTTGTTATAATATCACAGAGCCCTCAGTAATGCCAGGAGCATCTTTGCTTTGCATGATATTTACAACACAGTTATGAGAGCTGTCATATAAAATGTTGTGTTGTGCGAAACGCGTTTCTCAAGATGCACTTATTGTGCCAGAACAAATAGACGCTTCAAAGCTCTGATCCTCTAATAATAAAAATCATGCATTATGAATTTGGAACATTTTACATAGAATGTATAATAAATACTGATATAGTACAATGGGAACTAACAGAGACACTATTATTTAAAGGAATAAATTGAATTTGAACTTTTCTTTTTTCTTTTATGTCTGGATCCCCAGGGCTTGTACAACTCAGCATGCTTTGCATGCTTCAATCAACATTTTGGGGATAGAGAATCTCAATTCAACATCATCATGTTTCCTTGCACTAATTACACTTGCATTAATCAAGAAACTGCATATGATTTAATACTGGAAGGTTCTAAAGAACAGTACTGGGACTTGAAGCCGGAGAAAAGCAAACTGCAATAGTTATCCTCAGGCAACTTGCAGAATAAATTTTAGAAATATATGAATATACACACACTCACACAAGATATGTACATTTCAGACACACACACACACACACACACACACACACACACACACACACACACACACACACACACATATATACACACACTCCTCAACATTGAATTTGCAATACTACGAAGGGCAAGCAGTAAGGTTATGCAAATCGAGGAAGTAGCAGGTGTCACTAAGATCTGCAAATGATCACATTTTCAAGCATCGAGCTCCAATCTGTGGCATTTGGGAGGGGCACGAAAGCCAGACTTAAAGCAATTTTTTTTTTAGCCACATGAAACCTCAAAAATCGGATGAAGTGGTGTGGCATAATTGCACAATGCCTCCTGTTCGGCATGCCAGTTATAACCACTTGTCGCAAACTAAGATGGACAGAATCCTTGAACTGAGAGACCTTGGTTTATCGCTCCGGCAGAGATGTCAGCACTGTTCAACATAGCATGTCCTGGAGGTTGGAAGAACAGCAACGAACAGAAATGACAGCAAGAGGTGTGCGGAGGTGAACCTCTGCACGGACGGAATCACTGATTGGAAGAATGGTGCATAGTGGTCCATTCTGTACTGCAAATTGGACGTCACATCCCAAGCCTAGGGTGGCAACCAATGTCGACACGAACTATCAGAAGGCGTTTGAACTAAATTGGGCTACCAGTCAGATGACCAGCTACAGGTGTTCCATTTACCACACACCACTGCTCTCAAAAGCTATCATGATGCACAGCAAAACGGTAATAGAAGGAATAGAGGTCTATGCTCTTCAGCGATAAGTCACGCTTTTGTCTAGGACACAAAGATAGCTGGAGATTGGTCTGGAGACCACGTGGGCAACGCCAAAAAGAGGCCTTCACAAGGGAACGTCACATCAGTTCTATTCCTGGGTTTATGGTGTGGGGTGGCATAATGCACGGTAACCAGACCTCTCTAGTCTTCATTTCAGGTACACTAACAGCTCAGCGTTACATCGATTTGGTTGTGGAACCAGTCGTACGGCCATTGTTCCAAAGTGTCCCAGAAGACATTTTTCAACAGGACCACGCCAGGCTGCATTTTGCTCGTTCTACAGTGAGCAGCCTGCAGGCCTAAACGTCTCCGGCCTAAATGTCTCCCATCGAGCACATCTGGGACGTCATTTGTCGGCAATTGCAAAGAGAGCTCCCAGCAGCCAATCTTGAAGATTTGCATGCTGAAGTGCATTCAACGTGACATAACATTCCTCAGATAACCATGCACGTGGGACTCATACTTACTGAATAAATTAAGATGTTTCGAATATTTCCTTTCCATTTTTTTTTTTCATTTTCATACCATTAACATGTCTATCGAACCTGGGATTTCCAAAATTCCGAAACGTTTCATTCTTGGTATTGCAATTTCAATGTTGAGGAGTCATATATACTGTAGATAAGTGGAGCAGCACAGTAGCAGGAAGCCAAAAAAATGGTGGGTGCAAATCTTCACAGGTGCAGCCTCTCCTAAAAAATACCACAACACTAAAGATGAAGAAGCAGCACTTCCAGTTGAAAAAGTAATACATTTATACACCAAAGGTTCACAGCAACATTTCACCTTCTCAATGAATTAATTCTCAAGAGGGGGTGAGCCCCTCTAATGTTAAGATTTCTAGAGAAGTTAGTGGGTGCAACTGGTTCACTTTTCTTAGGGTCTTTTTACACCGGCCCGTTTTGGGCGTAAGAACGAGCGTTGATCAACAAGACAACTCGTAATCCTGTTGGCAGCACACTTCTCCCTGTTTACATAGGAAACACCCCCACCGATCAGCTGTTAGAAGGCTACAGGTTTTACTTTTTGTTCATACCAGAATGTGCAAGGTGAACCACTGTCCCCAAGTGAATGGGACAGTGGTTCAATACTTTGCACAGCCACTACAAATGTAGAGGCGCGTACCTTTGAAAATGAAAACCACATCCTCTTCAAACAGCTGATCGGCGGCGGTGCCAAGCGTCAGACCCCCGCCTTCTATTATTGATGGCCATTGGTATGTTTTTTTTTTTACATAAATGTACTCACTAAGAAACAGTATAACATTTTTGTTTTCTGGTTTGCTTTAAATAAACATGTGGCTGGCAAATGGATTTGCTTTTTACCTCTTCTTCCAAGTGAACTAGTCATTGGGGACAATGATTGCTCCCACCATGGCCAATCTATATTTTACAATAGTGATAGGGTGGGACATTCTGACAGGTCCCTTTTAAGCATAATCCCATAATATTTCTAAACTCATGATCCAGACATCCAACAGGTGTCCACCATATTATCATTACTAGAACCCTGCGTTTAGGTTTTTCGTATGCTTGCATACTGCTGACATGTGACTTTCATGTTATATTATAGCAGATACATTTTATTAGCAGAATAACGTGGTGATCCATGCACAGGGTATTTTCTACTTTTTGCCTGTTTCACTTGTATTAATAATAGCTATTAATGTAAAAAGGCAGCGGTGGTGTATACTCCTCCAACTGCATCCAAGTGCATGGGTTATTTAATGTCACGGAAGTAGTGCTTTGAATGCACAAACGTTGGACAGAATATAAGCAGATTTTTCCATACAAGTAAGAACTGAAGAGCTGAAAATACATGAAATCCAAAGGTATAAATAATACATAACTCATTCTTGTTCATCTTTATTTGTAGATGTCAATGCATGCTTGGCTGCACATAGCTGAATACCACAAGCATAATGCATACCAGCCACAAGAGCATGCTGTACAATTTTAGTACCTAGGACTCTAGGAGATACAGTGATTTACAAATGGATACGGTCACACTGTTTAAGAAAAAGATACGCAAAAAATGGTAACTGAGCAGCAGGGAATATGCAACAAGACTGCTGACAAATCAAGCTGATATCAGAAGCACATACAGCATCGCAAGGAAAAATGATATTAGGGAGGGTAATTTATTAAGGCCCATACACACGAACAGGAATTGCGGCCTTATTCATTCCTATGGGGCCATGCACACGACCGTGGTTTTCACAGTCTGTGCATGGCCCCGGAGCCCGAACCGCAGAAAGAACGGGCAAGCCTTATTACAGCCGTGTTCTGCAGTCCAGGCTCATTGAAAATAATGGCCGCGGCCATGTGCACAGCCCGATTTGCGGGCGGCTCGGAGCTGTCACTCCGTGGCCGGCCGACTCGGAAATCACGGCCGTGCACATGGCTACGGTCGTGTGCATGAGGCCTTAGGTTTACCAAGGAATATGTAGATTCCTGTGCCCCTAACACTTCTAAGGCTTTGTTCACATCTGCGTCAGGGTCCCATTCTGACGTTCCGTTGGAGCTTCCTGTCAGAACGGGACCCTGACTGAAACAAACGGAAACCGTTTTTTAATGGTGATGGATCCGGTGCCAATAGCGTAGTCGACTACGGTATTGATTCTGTCAAAACGACAGAACCCTTGCACAATTGAGACAAACGGAAACTATTGGCTCCGGATCCATTACCATTGAAATCAATGGTGATGCAAATGGAAACCTATGGTTTCCGTTTGTTTCAGTCAGGGTCCCGTTCTGATGGGAAGCTCTGATAGAAAGTCAGAACAGAACCCTGACGCAGTGAACGAAGCCTAAGAACTGCTGTCCTTTCCTTCATCAAAATTACCTGAAATTATGTGAAATAGTTATAAAAGGGACTAAAATGCCTTTTTTTTTTTAGCAAAATTAAAGTTCTTAACCAAAATTAAAATGATATTAGAAGCAAATAATTAGACCCTAACCCAAAACCAAAACTGGGGAGTAAATTAGTACAAAAACCAGCAAATGTCATAGGTTAAGGTCCCATGCACACAACCATGCCCGTAATCACAGTCCGTGATTGCGGACAGCCACCCACATTTGCATTCACTTTATATGGGAGCACAGTCCGTAAAAAGCAAAAAATAGGACATGTCCTATCTTTTGCGGAGCCTTTATACGGCACGGACACAGACATAGCTCCTTGTGAAAGGAGCAAACGAGTGCTGATCAACGAGCTTTTCCCTTATTCAGTGCTCGTTTACATGGCCCAGGTCGGATAGGACATCAATATCAGACCGTGGAGGTCAGACTCCTTCCACACCCTCCGATCAGCCATATGATGGAGCTGCGGCGTTCAAGTAAATGGGACTGAACTGCTATTCCAGGCACAGCTGATATATATACTGTATATAGCTGCGCCTGGTAAACACAGAAGAGGCTGTGGCAACGAACATTGCGGCCCCTTGAGTCAGGTGATTGGCGGGGTTGCCGGGAGTCGGACCTCCACCGATCTGGTCTTTATAGGCCATCAATATAAAATTCCCGGAAAACCCCTTTAATGCATATGCATTTATATTTTGTATTCATAAAGCTCCCATTGACTTCAATAGGAGCTGTAAAAAAAAAACTGTATGCAGTGAGCCTGTGCATGACTGTGAAAAATAAAGTAAGAGATAAGTGAACCTCACATACAATTTCTTTTCTCAAACCAAATGTATCATAGTTTGGCTATAGTGGTTGGTAATGATCTTTAATGGTCAGGGGCCAAAATTACTCTGTCCACACGAGTCAGATTTGCTGAGAATAATTTTTGCAGAAGATCCTCAGAAATCCAGATGGAAATCCGCAACGGCATATCTGCACCAATTGTGGATTTTTTAGGGCATGACCACACATGGCGGAATTCCTCCGCAACTGTCCGCATCAATGCCGCACCTAATCCGGGTTGCGGATTACGGCTGCGGATCTGCACAAAATGTGCAGAAAATTGATGCGGACTGGCCGCTGCGGACTGCAGGAAAAGTGCTTCCCTTCTCCCTATCAGTGCAGGATAGAGAGAAGGGACAGCACTTTCCCTAGTGAAAGTAAAAGAAATTCATACTTACCGCCCGTTGTCTTGATGACGCGTCCCTCCTTCGGCATCCAGCCCGACCTCCCTGGATGACGCGCCAGTCCATGTGACCGCTGCAGCCTGTGCTTGGCCTGTGATTGGCTGCAGCCGTCACTTCCACTGAAACGTCATCCTGGGAGGCCGGACTGGAGACAGAAACAGGGAGTTCTCGGTAAGTATGAACTTATATGTTTTTTTACAGATACATGTATATTGGGATCGGTAGTCACTGTCCCGGGTGCAGAAACAGTTACTGCCGATCGCTTAACTCTTTCAGCACCCTGGACAGTGACTATTTACTGACGTCTCCTAGCAACGCTCCCGTCATTACGGGAGCCCCATTGACTTCCTCAGTCTGGCTGTAGACCTAGAAATACATAGGTCCAGCCAGAATGAAGAAATGTCATGTTAAAAAACCAATACGCTCCGCACCACACATAACATGTGCATGACAGCTGCGGACTTCATTGCGGAACTTAGAATCTCCATTGAAGTCAATGGAGAAATTCCGCCATGAGTCCGCAACCAGTCCGCCACTGCTCCGCAACAGACAGAGCATGCTGCGGACACCACATTCCGCTCCGCAGCCTATGCTCCGCAGCGGAATTGTACGCATCGTGTAAACGAACACTGCGAAATTAAAGTGAAAGTCAATGGAGAAACGGCTCCGCTGCGGATTAACGCTGCGGAGTGTCCGCAGCGGAATTTAAGTGAAAATCCGCCATGTGTGAACCCGCCCTTATTGTGTTTTGCCGCTGCAGATTTCCTAAAAAGCAAAAAAAGTAATTAATTTGAAATCTGCAACGCTAGAATTTTTTTTCCGAAACTGCTCCACTCGGGGCAGAAAATTTGGATGAGATTTATTAAAATCGTATCCACTTGCCTGCTACTATATGCAGATTTTTCGTGCCATGTGAATTCACCCTAAGGCTGGGTTCCACGTAGTGTAAACGCTGCGGCATATCCACAATGGAAATCTGTGCGGAAATTCCGCAGCATTTACTGTAGCAGCAAAGTTAATGAGATTCAGAAAAAAATCGACTTTCAATTCCGCAGCATGTCAAATTATGCTGCGTGTTCTGTATGGAGATGCTGCGTGTTTGGCCCATAGACTTCAATGGGGAGCAGAAATTCTTCAACAGATTTGTTTTGTAGCGGTTTTTACAGCATTTATGCAGCGGAAACGCAGTAAAAAAAAAACGCTGGAAGTCTGCAGGAGCACATATTATTTTCTATAATCAATGTTTAATACTAAATCCGCAGGTAAAAGCACTGCAGAAAAAACGCAGCGTTTCCGCAGCAATATGCTCAGCAAAAGCGCATTATTTCGTGCAGATTTCTGTGATAGATTTACCAGCGTTTTTTTTTCGATTCTGCTGCAGATTTTCTGTATACGGATTTTCAGGATACGGTTATTTGCGTCTATATAAATATTCTCTTTACTTCCCAATCTTTCTGTTCAGTGATGTAGTATGTTTTTGTGCTGTACCCTGTATTCTACATTACTTTTACATTATCACAAATGTTTACAGCATCCACGGATAATTAGCAATATTGCGATCTGTTAAATCACACAGAAATATTCATACAGACATCCAAAAATAACAACCTTGATTTTTCATTCTTGGCTGTATATTGTATTTTTGCTTTTTGTATCTCAGATATATGTTTTAAAGAAAAAAAAGTGTATTAATGAAAAGCAGTGACAAGACAGGCCTTTTTCACACAAGTGTGTCTGATTTGCATCCACAAGAATCGGACTGGTTCTCATCCATATGAATGTCTGTGTTGCGTCCGTGTGGTTTTAGTTTGTCAGCCAGTGTGCTGTCTGTTTTTTTCACGCAACTATAGACTTCAACTGACCAGGTACATTGGCTCCATTGAAGAACTTTGATTTGTGGATAGCCCCATTGACTTGTATGGGTCAGTGTGCTGTCTTTTGTCAAAACGGGCAGCACATGGACGAGAAATACGTACCCAAAGGTTTCCCTACATTTTATAAAAATATATATACATTAAATCTTTAACCTAGCATAAAGCAAACTCAATAGGTGGTGGATTACGAAATGTTCTGGATTAATTAACTGTTATATAGGAAATTAAAACATATTAAATGATAAAATCCACTAGTGATATTTTAGTGTTTTTTTTATACTGTGGAGTATTAAAAACGAAATTTATTTGGTAACATCTGTTCAGTTGTCTGCACATTGTTTTATGATATTCCAACTGGGGGACTATTTACATTTGTGGACTATCAGATGGCAGATTAAAGAAATGCCGCTAATCTACACTTACTCCTTAAACTGCCATGCACATTAAATAATTGTTGACATATCCCGCTTTTTTTTTAACAGGATGGGCGAAATAGTTTATAGATTCACGAGCAGACAGGAAAGCAGTGTGCCCCTGTGCTCTTCAATAGCTCATCACCGAGCATGCCTCCTTTGTCTTTCTACCAATCCACCAATAATCGTGAGCCATTGCTATTAGCTCAGTCCCTCACGTGCAATCTAATAGACAGTTTTTAAGATTTCATTTCAATCCTTTGTTCCCCTGGAAGATAAGTGGCACCAGGGATGTCTGGCAGCAGCTTATACTCATATCCTTATGGCAATAAACATGCATGCTCTGCATATACAATCCGTTGAGGGGTTCCGTCAGAGGTTTCCGTCAAGTTAACACCTCAACAGAAAGGCAAACGGAAACCTAAGCTTCCGTTTCCCTCACCATTGATATCAATAGTGACGGAAACATTGATAAAAGTTTTCGTTTGTCACCGTCGTGACAGGGTTTCGTTCTTTTGGCGGAATCAATAGCGCAGTCGGCTAGGCTACAAAGCAGAAGTATCTCAAAAAGTTAGAATAATTTTTAATAAAAAGTATTTTGAAAGTTGCAACAATCACTTTAATTTGAAGGTATTCACATCCTAATTTGAGGAAGGGTTTAGGAATTACAGCTCTTTAATATGTAGCTGCCTCTTTTTCAAGGGACCAAAGGTAATTGGACAATTATCTCAAAAGCTATTTAATGGGCTGCATGGGCTATTCCCTCATTAATCCACCATCAATTAAACAGGTAAAAGGTCTGGAGTTGATTCCAGGTGTGGCATTTGTATTTGGAAGCTGTTAGGGTATGTTTACACAAGCTATTTTCAGCCATTTTTCGGGCCGTAAACACCCCCCGAAAAATGGCTAAAACTGCTGGGGCTGAACGCCTCCAAACATCTGCCCATTGATTTCAATGGGAAAAAACGGCATTCCGTTCCCACGGGGTGTTTTTTACGCGGCCATTTTTAAAAAAGGCAGAGTAAAAAAACGCCTCTTAAAAAGAATTGCATGTCACTTCTTGAGCGGTTTTTGGAGCCATTTTTCATTGACTCAATAGAAAAACAGCTCCAAAAACGGCCAGAAAAACCGCAGTAAAAACTGCCAGTTGCTTAAAAAATGCCTGAAAATCAGGAGCTGTTTTCCCTTGAAAACAGCTCCGTATTTTCAGACGTATTTTGTTAAGCGTGTGAACATAACCTAACTGTGAGCCCACAATATGAGGTCAAAGGAGCTCTCACTGCAAGTGAAACAGACCATCGTTAGGTTGAAGAAATTGAAGAAATCCATCAGAGAGATCGCACAAATGTTAGGAGTGGCCAAATTAACAGTTTGGTACATTCTTGAAAAAAAGAGCGCTCTTGTGATCTCGTGAACTCCAAAAGGCCTGGACGTCCACTAAAGACAACAATGGTGGATGATCACAGATTCCTTTCCATGGTGAAAAAAATCCCCTTCACAACATCTACCCAAGTGAAGAACACTCTCCTGGAAGTAGGTGTATCAGTATCTAAGTCTACCATATAGAGAAGACTTCATGAGAGCAAATACAGAGGGTTCACCAGAAGGTGCAAACCATTAATCAGCCTCAAAAATAGAAAGGCCAGATTAGACTTTGGCAAACAACATGTAAAGAAGCCGCCCAGTTCTGGAACAGCATGAAACTAGATCAACCTGTACCAGAATGATGGGAGGAAGAAAGTGTGGAGAAGGCTTGGAACGTTTGATGGCATGGGCATGCATGGCTGCCAAAGGCACTGGGTCACTAGTGTTTATTGATGATGCGACTGAAGACAGAAGCAGCCGGATGAATTCTGAAGTGTTCAGGGATATACTTTCTGCTCAGATTCAACTAAATGCAGCAACGTTGATTGGACGTCGCTTCACAGTAGAGATAGACAATGACCCAAAACATGCTGCGAAAGATACCCAGTATTTTTTTAAGGCAAAGAAGTGGAATATTCTGCAATGGCCAAGTCAATCACCAGATCTCAACCTGATCGAGCTGCATTTCACTGGCTTAAGACAAAACTTAAGGCAGAAGGACCCACAAACAAGCAACAACTGAAGACGCCACAGTAAAGGCCGGGCAAAGCATCACAAAGGAAGAAACCCAGCGTTTGGGGATGTCCATGGGTTCCAGACTTCAGGCAGTCATTGCCTGCAAAGGATTCTCTACAAAGTATTAAAAAAAACAACATTTTATTTATGGTAATTTTAATTTGTCCAATTACTTTTGCTTCCCTGAAATGAGGAGGCTGTGTAGAAAAATGGTTGCAATTCCTAAACGTTTCACATGATATTTTTGTTCAACCCCTTGAATTAAACCTGAAAGTCTACACTTCAATTGCATCTCAGTTGTTTCATTTCAAATCCAATGTGGTGGCATGCAGAGCCCAAATCATGAAGATTGTGTCACTGTCCAAATAATTCTGGACCTAACTGTAGGTACATCGGGTATACGGGAAGGTTTTCGTTAAGGTCCCGACCTTGCCATTGTTCTTTGTTATCAGCCATTATCACAGGATCACGATCCAATAATAGAAAAGCGAATACAGACATTGGCTTTTATAGTATAGATGTTTTTATCTGGCAGTAGCAGGTAGTGCACTTACGTACTAAATAATCTTGGATGGGAGGGTAGAGTGGAGAGGTTACCAATAGCAACCAAAAAGATTAATACTTTCATTTTCAAAGGAGCCTTGAAAAGTTGAGAGCTGCAATCTGATTGATTGCTATGGGCAACTGCCTCATTTTTCTTTTACACCAGTTTAGATAAATCATCCCCCATAGCATCTTATGCTATTGTAGCACATATTAAAATTTTCAGTCATAAATATTGAAGGGGGCGGAAACTGGCAGTTGATCTTCCTGCCTCCAGTGGGATCCTTTGGACCCACTAAAACCCTGTTCACACTGAGTTTTTTTGCAAGCAGAAATGATCTGCCTCCTTCAGGAATTTTGAGGCAGATTTTGAACAACCTGCGCTTATTTTCCACTGCTTTCGGCAAAAAACGCAGCGAAAACCGCTCGGAAACTAGTGACGAAGGCCTTTTCTGCCTCTCTTTGATTCAATGGGAGGTCAGATACGAAGACTGCGGCGAGAGGACATGCCACTTTTTTTCCTGCGAGCAGCCAAAAGCTGCCCGGGAAAAAAACGCCTCTAGCTCTCATTGAAATGAATAGAGCGATTTTGGCTGTTTTCGATGCTGCTTCCGCGTCAAAATCAGCGCCAACAAAACTCAGTGTGTACAGGGCCTAAGAAATCTTGAAAAATAAAACCAACTCAAGTGGAGGCTTAATGCCACTCTGGCCATGACGTTTTGATTCTAAGTCAGCCACTACACCTTCAGAATCTAAACTTTGCAAATTTGAACTCAACTAAGGCTGGATTCACACGAGCATGTTCGGCCCGTAAAGGACGGAACGTATTTCGGCCGCAAGTCCCGGACCGAACACAGTGCAGGGAGCCGGGCTCCTAGCATCATAGTTATGTACGGCGCTAGGAGTCCCTGCCTCGCTGTGATCATGTTTTCAGTACGGGACAGTAGTTCCACGGAGAGGCAGGGACTCCTAGCGTCATACATAACTATGATGCTAGGAGCCCGGCTCCCTGCAGTGTGTTCGGTCCGGGACTTGCGGCCGAAATACATTCCATCCTTTACGGACCGAACATGCTCGTGTGAATCCAGCCTAATGGTTAACTTCAATTTCCAAAATGCCGCCAAAGAGAACTCCCTCAATGGCCCGGAGGAAAGCTGCATCATGAGCTGCAGATACTCCTCAGCAAACACTTGCCCGACTGCAAGCTGATCAAATGCGTCATACTGCTGCTTGAGGTGCTGAAACTCTTCAGCAAAACTCGGGCCTGGCTTTCTCAGCAACAGGGCCAATCATTGCAGGTGGCTGGCATAAATCTGGACTCTGTATGTTTCTCGCATGGACAATTGTATGTTGCCTGCTCTAGAGTTGGATCAGGTAAAAATCTTTGTCTATGCATCTGGCAAGAAAACCGGCAATGTTGTTTATCAACAGTCTGTGTCATAGAGTCTTATGACTCCATCTCCTACCAGTTTAGCTGTTAGGTATTTAGGAGGTTAAAAATGAAATCAACGGTGTGTAACTGGTGGGGTATATAAGGCTACTAGTGATTTACCAGTAAACAAAAGAACGAGGGCATGGATTGGCATGGAATCCAATGAACACACAAACAGACAGACTGACACTTTATAGCGCCAGGTAGTTTTTCTAGTATTGTATATTATAAAAGAAATCAGTGTACAGTATGATTCTAAGCATTCTGAATCGCATATTTCTACCTAGTTGTTTAGATACTGGATTAGGGGGTCACTGGATAACTAGGCCCATTTACCATTCAGAAGCCTAGGAAAACAATACTGCTGGAGCTGTAGTGGCAGCCATACTGATTGTCATTCGTCTTTTGTAGAAACCGATATAACCAAGATACAACTAAAGTGGATGACCATCTTTACTAGTGGTAATTTGCTTTTCAATATGCTTTGCTGATTATGATATTCTATAAATATACTTAGAAATTGCATAATGCAAGGACTACACGGCAACATGAAGTCACACGAAAATCTCAGTAAATCACGTCAAAAGGCCAAGGCCAACAATGCAAATGTTTTTGTTACATGGAGAAGCAGAATCCTTCAGATTCTCCAGAGTGAGATCTGCTCTTTGTAACCGCTCTCCACTCTGGCCAAGAGATGGGAATCATGAATGAAGGACCCCCCTCAATTAACTCAGAATTCCCTAAGGGTATGTGCACACGACAACGCGAAATACGTCTGAAATTCCGGAGCTGTTTTCAGGAGAAAACAGCTCCAGAATTTCAGACGTTTTTACAAGTGCACGCGTTTTTTGCGGCGTCTTTTACGGACGTAATTGGAGCTGGTTTTCATTGTAGTCAATGAAAAACGGCTCCAAGTATGTCCCAAGAAGTGTCCTGCACTTCTTTGACGCGGACGTAATTTTACGCGCCGTCTTTTGACAGCGACGCGTAAAATGACAGCTCGTCTGCACAGAATATCGTAAGACCCATTGCAAGCAATGGGCAGATCTTTGCCGTCATATTGGAGCCGTCTTTTCAGACGTAATTCGAGGCGTAAAACGCCTCCATTACGTCTGAAAAGAAGTCGTGTGCACATACCCTAACAGGGTATAGGAAAATGCGTTTTCTAAACAATCCCTTTAATATCTTTACTGCTTCTGCAGGGCATGTAATACAGACCAATTGCAATATCTCAACTACAAAGATTCCACCAATTATAAGTAGTCAAGACTTAAAGGGGTTGTTTGTCTCAGCAACTCCTTTTCATATTTCCCATTAGCGTATATAGACATCAGATAGAGGGATCCCATGCTTGTTTCTGGTCCTGCTCTATTGGGTATTAGTCAGGACTTGACTTTGACTTTCTCAGCCATTTTGCTATATAACCCGAATAAAAATCATCTTCTGCTTACGGACATATGACCAAACATTATCCTTATGAATTTGCTGATATTATGGAATTTATGGTTCATTCAATATATGACCATTGGTATGATGGTCTCACTGTGGAATGCTGTATTTGCTTTAAGCCACACATAATTAAGATCGCATCGTCCAAGGATTTTTGACTCATCTGTTCGTAGAACATTATTGTAAATAGCTCCGTAATCTTTCAGATATTTTTAACATGTTTAGGCTGGATTCACACGAATGTGGCGTCTTTGCGGACGCAAAAACGCGGCGTTTTGCACGCGCAAAAACCACTTGACAGCTCCGTGTGTCTTCCGTGTATGATGCGTGGCTGCGTGATTTTCGCGCAGCCGCCATCATAGAGATGAGGCTAGTCGTCGTCAGTCACTGTCCAGGGTGCTGAAAGAGTTAACTGATTGGCAGTAACTCTCAGCACCCTCGACAGTGAATGCCGATCACAATATCGAGCAACCTGTTAAACAAAAAGAAAAAGTTCGTACTTACCGAGAACTTCCCTCCCGGCCGTTGCCTTCGTGACGCGTCCTTGGTGACGCGCCTCTCTTGACATCTGGCCCCACCTCCCTGGATGACGCGGCAGTCCATGTGACCGCTGCAGCCTGTGCTTGGCCTGTGATTGGCTGGAGCTGTCACTTGGACTGAATTGTCAACCCGGGAGGTCAGACTGGAGGAAGAAGCCGGGAGTTATCGGTAAGTCAGAACTTCTTTTTTTTTACACGTTCATGTATATTGGGATCGGAAGTCACTGTCCAGGGTGCTGAAACAGTTTAACTCTTTCAGCACCCTGGACAGTGACTATCTCCTGACGTCGCGTACCGGAAATTTTTTTGCCGGGTTCGGCCAAAACGAGTTCGGCCGAACCCGGTGAAGTTCGGTTCGGTTGTCCGGGTTCACTCATCTCAAAGACACTCCGTTTGGATGTTTGTAAACAGAAAAGCACGTGGTGCTTTTCTGTTTACATTCATCCTTTTGACAGCTCTTGCGCGAATCACGCAGTTCGCACGGAAGTGCTTCCGTGCGGCATGCGTGGTTTTCACGCACCCATTGACTTCATTGATGCGCGAAAAACGCCGAAAGAACGGACATGTCGTGACTTTTTTCAGCAGACTCACGCTGAGTAAAAATCACGGACATGTCAGCACGGCCCCATAGACACATATAGGTCCGTGCAACGCGTGTGCAAATCACGCGCGTTGCACGGACGTTTTTCCCGTTCGTCTGAATAAAGCCTTAGTGCATTGATGTTAATCTTAAATGTATGTATATGGTGTTCGGCTGACGGCTGTCTTGTGTATGGCAAGCGTTAGTCTTAGCTGAGGTTAGAGATTCTAAAGGACTGGTTCCAATTAAGCCCGGCTGTGTTCAATTATGTGAATCTAATTATCAATTAAATTTGATCAACCGGCTGACTGGTAACTAAGGGGGTTACTTTTTACATGGGTGATGCGGATGCTCTTTCCATAATAATTCAAACACTATGTAATGGGTTTACTCAAGATCCCCTTGCATAACATTATATTGTGTTTAAAGATTAGGAACCATTAAGTGTGACAAATCCACAATAACAGGGGACATCTGGAAGTGTAAAAATAATTCATAGCACTGTAAATTTACAAAGGAGCTTTATGAGCTTCTAGTTCATCCTAATACTGGGCAATGGCCTATGTAGCCACGTATGCTTCTGAGGTAAATGAAACAGATCGTGGGACCAAAAATGCCTGGAACCTTCTCAAGAGATAAAGAGGGTTATCAATCTTACCTAACAAATGTGATAAAAATATTGACGTCTATTATTGAGGTACACTATATGGCCAAATGTATGTGGACACCGCTCCTAACTATTAAGTTCAGGCGTTTCAGCCACACCTATTGCATACAGGTAAATAAAATACAGCCATGCAATCCCCATAGACAAATTGCTAGTAGTATTGGGTCGTACTGGTGAGAAATGCGTGAATGTCATAGGATGCCCCATATCAGTTTCACCCCTCTCAAGTGCTATTATTGTGAACTGGAAGCATCCAGGACTAACAAAATCTCAGTCATGAAGCGGTGGACCACACAAACGCATAGAGCCGGGCCAACGAGTGCTGAAGTTAGTGGCACGTAAAAACGCCTATCCTCTGTTGCATCATTTAGGCCAGGATCACACACACACACACACACACACACACACACACACACACACACACTTTATGCAGTTTTTTGTGCAGTGTTTGGATCAGTTTTTTTGCATAAAAGTCAGAAGTGGATCTAAAAGAAAGGAATGGTATAAAGAAAAGACTGATGCATCTCCTTTCTTTTGTGTTCACTCCTAAGTTTGGCTAAAATAACTGAGCCAAAAACTGCACCAAAACTTTGTGTTTGGTTCTGGTCTTACTACCAAGTTCCAAACTGTCTCTGGGATAGGCATCAGCACAAGAACTGCAAGTTGGGACTTTATCGAATGGTTTTCCACGGTGAAGCAGCTGAATACAAGACTAGCTTCACCATGCACAATGCCAAGCATCAGCTGGAGTGGTGTAAAGAACACCACCACTGGACCCGGAAGTAGTGGAAACACGTTCTCTGGGTTGATGAACTACATTTCACTATCTTGCAGTCTGATGGATGAAACTGGGTTTGGCAGACGCCACGAGAACGCTACGTACCGGAGTACATAGTGCTTATCATGAAATTTGGCAGAGATGGGAAAATGGGCTGGCCTGTTTTTTACGTTTTGGGCTAGGCCCCCATATTTCCAGTGAAGGATAATGTTAATGCTTCAGCATACAAAGACACTTTAGACAATTAAGCACTTCCAACTTTGTGGGAACAGTTTGGGGGAGGCCCTTTACTGTTCCAGGATGACTTGGGTCCTGTGTATAAAGCAAGGTCCATACAGACATGGTTGGTTTAGTTTGGTGTTGAGGAACAGGAGCCCACACAGAGCCCTGGCCTCATCTCCAATGAATACCTTTGGGATAAATTGGAACTCCAATTGTGAGCCAGGCCCCCTAATCCAACATCAGTGCCTGACCTCATAAATGCTCAAATCAGCAGAGATTCCCACAGACACACTCCAAAATCTTTTAGAAAGCCTTCCCAGAAGAGTGGAGGCAAGTATAGCTGCAAGTGGGACCAACTCCATATTAATGAGTTATGAGTCAGTTGTATTCATGAGAGGAGCACTTGCCTCTCTTTGCAGTGACTAACAGGCTACTTGGTACGCACGTATACACAGCAGCCTATCAATCACCGGGCTAAGGGGGGGTGCGCGATCCCCTCATTAACACAGCGGATTCATAACTATGAGTCCGCTGTATTCTTTCAGGACTTTTATTAGACAAACGGCACAAATTTTTATTGTGTCATTTTGGCAACTTGGACAACAGGCCTGTAGCTGTAATATGCTGCCTTTACATTGGGCAGCATATTAAGCGGACAGGTACGTTTTTACCTACATTATGACGGCCCAAGAATTACTATCCAGTCAGGGAACTAGACAGACTCTTTATTCTTAAATACACTAAATAATGTACAAATTGATGAATATTTTTACATGCTTATACTCCTTATTTTTATTTCAAGGTGGAATTTTACTTTGAATAACGATGAATCCTGATAAACGGTCAGTTTGAATTATTTTTGTTACGTTGGAAGGGAGGAAAAATTGAATTGACATTCAGCAAATCTCAGCCAAATAGTGACTAAAACATTTTAAAAAGTTTAAACTGTTATCATAGTTAAAGCAGTATAATTGTCTTCAAGTAATGATCTGGCTAATACCTTTTGCTCTGTTTGCCTTGTGGTAAAACACTTGGAAAGATTTATTTTAATAATATATATGTTGAGATAACTTGCAGTAATTGGTCACTCTCGTGTGTGTCGTGCACAGATTTTCATGGTGTGTGTTCTACATTACAAATTTATTGTTAGCAAAAGGACTAAAGGTTCTTTATGGTACATAAGTATTTCCTTATGTTTCCCCTGTAGCTTCAGGGTAGGACATTTTGTTACCATCGGCTTAAAAAGAAGACACTGATTCCATTCTGCTAAGTACAAACAGCATTGGTATGGGGTTCCTTTGGCCCACCAGAAGAATTGATTCTGCAGGATTACCCTACATCTATATAGAACATGTGAATTCCCAATAAATTTTATTATAATCTTTGTTGTTGTTATTGCACACGGGACAGACCATCAATAAGGTCTAATATATTATTTATGATTAAACTCTGGACCCTAGTGGCAAGAAAATGGCTACAAAGTCTGCTCTAAATGGGGTCATCTTTTGCTAAAACACAGGGGCCCATTATTGTGTCAGAGCCCAGGCCCCCCCAGGGGATCCTCTAGTATTCTGGTGAGCCAGAGACTATTGCAGAGTATTGAGGGCAAGTCCCCATTTTTTGATGTTCTTTAAGTGGTTAAGGATATTTTGTGACATAGTCATCAGGCAATTACAAATGACCAAATACTACCAAATGTCAAATGTAGGAACACACTGTACGGGACAGTATTCCTGCGGGGAGGCAGGGACCCCTAGTGTCATACATAACTATGATGCTAGGAGGCCAGCTCCCTGAACCGTGTTCGGTCCGGGAAATGGGGCCGACATGCAGTCCGTATATCACGGACCGAACACGGCCATGTGAATAAGGTCTTAAACTGGCCATACATCTAGCCAAAAAGTGTTTTGAACTGGCAATTATCACCCTAATAAAACGTATGAATGCCTTGACTGAATTCGCATTATAGTTCTTATAGAGGAGGAACAGAAATAGCCTCTTGTGCCACTTCTCTCGCTTGCACCCCGAATGGAAATCTACTGTCATGTTTGGCTTTAATGCGGTTTGTACATAACCACATACAGCGAACAATGGTTATATTTTCTTTCCATACTTACAAATATCATTATATTAACCCACTAATATCAGAGCTATTTTGGGCCCTACAACCAGAGTTTTCCTAGTTATTTTACATGTGATGGTAAAACGGCGATACGTTTTTCTTTAGGTTTTAGGCTTTGAGAAAGGAGAAGCAAGTTCAAGCTTTGAGACAAATAGGATTGTATTTATTTATTTCTTGTTAAATATTGGCCTTTTAGGCGGGATTCACACGACCGGGTCCCACCCGAGCCCGAGTGTCGGCCGGTAAAATCGGCCATTTTGCTCGGCCGGTTTGCATAAAGTTTTGCATCCGTTCCGGGCCGGGCAGATCTGGACAGTGACATCAGCGGCAACTCCTGAAGGGGAATCCCCATGTGTTCGGGGATTCCGCTTCAGGAGTTTCCCCTGATGTCACTGCCCAGATATGGACAGAGACATCAAGCGCTCTGTCCAGGAGCGGAATCCCCGAACACACGGGGATTCCGCTCCTTCAGGGAGCTAAAATGGAGCTAGCACATGGCAGAGCAGGGAGATACCTCCCTGCTCTGCTATAGTGGCGTCGCTACAGTAGTAGCAGCCGCAGCAGCAGCTGCTAGCGGCGCCATGGAAGGTGTCGCCGGGCCAGGGCGCTTTTAACAAGCAGGGGAAGGGAGCCAGCGCAGCGCTCCCTTCCACCTGCTGTACACCCTGGCCCTGCCACACATTGTACAGCGTAGCCATTCGGCCGAATGGCATCAACTCCTCCTCCTCACATGCACTCTGCGCTGTGAGGAGGAGGAGATAGAGCGCAAGCCACGGAAAACCCGGCCATCACTCGGCTCCCATAGACTTCTATGGGAGCCGGGCGGCCGGGTACCCGGCCGAAAATAGAGCATGTCCTGTCCGTCAAAAAATCGGTCGTGTGAATAGCCCCATTAGGGGTCTATTATTCCTAATGCAGCCGGGTGTCGGCCGATTTATGAACGGCCGGCACCTGGACGGGAAACCCTGTCGTGTGAATGAGGCCTTAGTGTGTGAAAAAGAATCTAAATATTACATTTATTTTTGTTTCTATCTATTTTAATTTGTAATCGTATGTTATTTATTTTGATATGTAACATAGTTAGCAGACTAGGGCTTTGAATGAGGGGTTGATTTTTTTCAGAGCTGTGCTGAATGCCGTCAGACATGATTACTGGGACCAATGGAGGCAGCGGAACTGACGATGCCGCCAATGCATACATAGCGCTCATCTTAAATCAAAAAATGATCATGATGTATAAATTATCTGGATGATAAAATTACAAAGAATAAAAAGTTGTTATCTGTTCCATTTGTCGGGAAGATTTTGTGATAATGGTGGCAACACTGCAATATGTTTGACCAACATTACTAAATAAAGTCAATCACTTGTCTATAATATAGAATTGCCTCTCAAGTTAATAAGAAAAATCTTACAAATATGTGTTATCACAATTTATACTCATGAAGAAAATGTAATTCAAATGTGAGTCAAAAGTCTGATCGTTTTACTCAGTTTTCCTTTACAATGCTCAATATATTCACATTTTCTAGCATATTTTATCCACATTAAAAACTCACTCCATGGTTACCGGGATTCTTTTTGTAAATGTGACATTCCCCAGAAAAAAATGATTTTGCCTGTTATGTCTCCCTTTTGCAAAAAAGATTGTCCGTTTGCAAATCTTGAAAATTGCTTTCTCGTGAACAAGAATACCTGCCTGATTAAGTAGAACTGACCTAAATGTAAAATGTAAAAATGTAAAAAAGGCATCAAGGACAGGGAGCACACAACATTCAGAATGTAACAGATCAGTAGTGAATGTATATCAATGCAAGAATTAGAATAAACTGCTATATCCTGAAGCATGAAGGAGTTAATTGATCTGTCATTAAAGACATTGTAAACAGCAAAGTAATAAAATGGTGCGTTCGGATGCAGCTGCCTGTCAGCAGTCCAACAAGATGTCAGGCTCCGTTTGTGCCGTTTTCCCCCTTTTGTCAGGTTTCCATTGCTTTTTTTATGCCAGGAATAGCACAGTCTGCAGCACTATTCCTGCTGTCAAAAATACTAGAACTCCCACAGAAGCCTGACTGATCACATTATAAGTCAAGGGGATCCGTCAGTATAGGATCCTCTGAAAATGGATCCGTTATTGCTGGCATGGCCTTGAACAGAAGCAGTGACACACGTGTAAATAGTGTGTAAGACCTCGTTCACATAAGTTTCGGGTTTCCATTCGATCTTTCCGTCGGAAGAACCCAAAGACAAACAAAAAAAACATAACTTCCGTTTACATTACCATTGATTTTAAGGGTATGTTCACACGAGGTCATTACGTCAGTAATTGACGGATGTATTTTGGCCGCAAGTACCGGACCGAACACAGTGCAGGGAGCCGGGCTCCTAGCATCATAGTTATGTACGACGCTAGGAGTCCATGCCTCGCTGCCGGACAACTGTCTCGTACTGAAGACATGATTACAGTAAGGGACAGTTGTCCGGCAGCGAGGCAGGGACTCCTAGCGTCGTACATAACTATGATGCTAAGAGCCCGGCTCCCTGCACTGTGTTCGGTCCGGTACTTGCGGCCGAAATACGTCCGTCAATTACGGACGTAATGACCTTGTGTGAACATACCCTAATGGTAACGCTTCCGTTGCAAATGGTTTCCGTTTGTCTTTCCGTTAATGGGTTCCTCCGACGAATAGATAGAACGGAACCCAATGCTGATGTGAACGAGGCCTAAAAGGTAAAGTTTTGTGCCCTGTCAATAGCTTTTACTAATATAGAAAATGTATCCCTGTCGATTGTCAATCAAAATGTAGCGTACAAGTAATTACTTGTTTTTACCATAGTGTACAGCTTGTGGGGGGTGATAAGGAATCTGATGGAGTTACTCCAGCTGCAAACACACAGATTGTCTGGGCAGTGTTTAAAGGCATCTAATTGGTTTCATGTAACTCAGCTGCTGATTGGTGCTTTTTATTGCACTAGGATTTCCTGCTCTGAGTGAGGAAAAAGGACTGTATTTTTCATCCATCCGTAAATCATCCGCATATACGGAAGGATGTCCGTAAATACGGTCTGTAGTGCATCCATAATGCATTTATATTTACGGATCCACAAAAAAACAAAACAGGGTAATCCCCTGAAGGAATTTTGAGGCAGATTTTTTCTGCCTGACAATTCCTTCGTAGGAACAGGGCCTTGTACTGACAAATTTTAGCATTCCTATCAGGGTGGATTCACATGCGGCAAACTTTTTGCTGTAGAAATTTCTGCGATTGAAAATGATTACCGTTCATCTGAATGGGGTTGCTTCTGCAGCACGCACATGGATTTCTGCAAGTTCCATTCAAATGAATGAAACAGATTTTCAGTCGCGGAAATTTCTGCATCAAAATCTGCCGTCTGTGAATTCCCCCTTACAGCAGAAGCACCTAGAACTCCTGCGGCTTTGCTGAACCAAACTTAGATTTCCATAGAACCCTATAGTGATCTAAAGGCCCTTTTACATGGCTCAATTATCGGTTAAACGAGCATTTACAGTGTAAACAGGGCAACGATCAGTCGCTGAATGCGCAAACGCTCGCTCATCGGCTGATCGTATAGTTTATGTTGCAAGAGATATTATCGTTGTCGGCAGCACATCTCCCTGTGTAAAGAGGACGAGCGATCGAAGTAACAAGCTCTTGTCCCCAGAAAGCTCCTTGTGAAAGGAGCAAACGAGCACCGATCAACGAGCTAAGTCTAGGTGTTACTGCCGTAATACAGATGCTGAAATGCGGTGGTATGAAATCGGCCTTAAGGTAACTGCACACTACTATGTTTTTACGTTGTGAGTGTAGTTAGGCTTTAGTAGATAGATCTATGGAATAAGTAACTGTAATGTGATTTTTTATAAACATAGCCAGTAGGCATTAAGGGCTTGAGCACACGTAACGGAATGGCTGCAGAAAATATCTGCAGACATTCCGCTGAGGAAAAACCGCACCATTTCCTGCATTTTTTTACTGCAGAAAATGGTGCGGATTTTGTGGCTTTTATTTCGATGTTGGGAGATGGTGACATCTCCTCAGAAAAACGCAGCAATTCAGTCCACTTTCTGCAGCAGGAATTGACATGCTGCGGTACAAAAAATACGCACCGCAGGTCAAATTGAGGTCTGAATTTTCATGCAGCGTGTGAATGAGATTTGTTGAATCTCCCACACTTTGCTGCTACTGTATTCTGCTGCGTATTTTCCGTCCGCAATTCCAGACGGAAAAAAATGCAGCAATTCCGCTACGTGTGGACAAGCCCTAACTCTTAAAATGCTCTAGGGAATATCATAATACAGCTCTTTTGTGTTAGAAGATGACCTTCTCTGATTTTAAAAATAACATTCCAGCCCACTAATAGATTAGTCACTAAGCCTAATTGATTTTTCACATGCTTACACGTCTTATCCTAGAAAGCTGCATTCATACTCCTGTGCCGCGCTGCACAATGCAAATAAATATATATACGCCTAAAGGTATGTGCACACGTAGTGTTTTCAGGCGTATTTTCGGGGCATTTACGCCTCGAAAAACGCCTGAAAAAACGGAAGCAGAATGCCTCAAAACGTCTGCCCATTTCAATGAGAAATACGGCGTTCTGTTCCGACGGGCCGCATTTTTACGCCTCAGTTTCGAAAAACGGCGCGTAAAAAGACGCCCGAGAAAAAGAAGTGCATGCCACTTCTTGAGACGTTTTTGGAGCCGTTTTTCATTGACTCTATAGAAAAATAGCTCCAAAAACGGCCTAAACAAAGTCTGAAAATCAGGAGCTGTTTTTCCTTGAAAACAGCTCCTGATTTTCAGACGTTTTTAAGCCACTCGTGATTTTCATGGCGTTTTTCACGGCCGTTTTTGGAGCTGTTTTCTATTGTCATTCTAGAGTCAATGAAAAACTGCTCCAAAAACATCCCAAGAAGTGACCTGCATTTCTTTATTGCGGCCGTTTTTTTACGCAGCCTTTTTTCATAACGGCCGCGTAAAGAAACGGCCCATTGGAACAAAACGCCATTTTTCCCATTGCAATCAATGGGCAGATGTTTGGAGGTGTTCTGCTTCCGATTTTTCGGCCGTTTACGTCCCGGAAAACGGCCGAAAATAGCCTATGTGAACATACCCTTAGGTTCACGTTTCGTTAGAGGTAATTTATTTTCACAACATCCATGATTCGTATGACATCACTGCCTAGTTTGACACACACCAATGATAAGTGGAACTTTGTGCTAAAAGCAGGGACTGGTTGCCATTGATGCGAATAAGGCCTCATGCACACGAACGTAGCTGTGTGCACGGCCGTGATTTTCGGGTCGGCCGGCTGCGGACTGTCAGCAGATTGTCAGCCGCAGGCCGCCCGCAAATCGCGGGACATGCACATGGCCGCGGCCATTGTTTTCAATGAGCCCGGACCGCAGAACCGGGCCGTAATAAGACATGCCCGTTCTTTCTGCGGTCCGGGCTCCCGGGCCGTGTACGGACCGCAAAAACTACGGTCGTGTGCACGGCCCCATAGAAAATAATGGGGCCGCAATTCTCCCGTGGATTTTCGGAAGAATTGCGGCCGCAAAAACACGGTCGTGTGCATGAGGCCTTAGTTATGCAACCACATATTCTAAACTCCAAATAGAAGCATATAAAAACAGCTAAATGTTGATCATTCAGGGGCAGATCACATCTGTGTGGGAGGCTTCGTAAGGGGCCACTGTCGCAGATCCGTCAGAAATTACCGCAAACAATAGCGCTGAACGACATTTATATATTGTCAACTGTCATTGTCATATTGTCAATTGTTATACAGACTTATATCTCCATCCCCGGATACCTGTACCTTTCCTATCCACTTATCACGATATGCAATCTTATTCTATAATTACCTGATTTTTGTAAGTTGATATCATTTTTATCTATTTTATTATATTTTAAAGTAATTGTTACATTTCTGTGTATTCTATTTGTGAGCTTTCTGTGTTTCAAATACACACGTGTGTCATGAGGCAGCCCAAATGTTTCTCTTTGGCTGTCTTCCTGTGTCGTATTCCATTCAGAAAGTTCATATGCGGATCTGACCACAGAGCTTGCTACACATGTGCATTTCATCTGGAAAACAATAAAGTGCCTGTCTTGGTGCCAAGATGGAGAATTTGTATAACTTGTCATCCTTGCCTTAGATTGGTTTATATTATAAACCAAATTTTTTTATATTAGAGAATTCAATGTATAGAAACATTATGATTTACGGTACACATCTCTTCATTGGTGGGTATTGCTCTGGTGGTGTGTGAGGAACCTTCATTTTACAGTAAAAGATGCATGACCAGCTAAAATTAAAAAAAGAAATAGAAAATCCATGGGCCAGCACTGTGTCTCAGCTGTCATATTATTTCCTTAAGGCTGGGTTCACACGTGGCGGAATTTCACTTAAATTCCGCTGCGGACACTCCGCAGCGTTAATCCGCAGCGGAGCCGTTTGTCCATTGACTTACACTTTAATTTAGCAGTGTTCGTTTAGACGAGGCGTAAAATTCCGCTGCGGAGCATAGGCTGCGGAGCGGAATTTGGTGTCCGCAGCATGCTCTGTCTGTTGCGGAGCAGTGGCGGACTCATGGCGGAATTTCTCCATTGACTTCAATGGAGAGTCAAAATTCCGCAATGAAGTCCGCAGATCTTATGTGTGCTGCGGAGCGTATTGGTTTTACTACCATGACATTTCTTCATTCTGGCTGGACCTATGTATTTCTAGGTCTACAGCCAGACTGAGGAAGTCAATGGGGCTCCCGTAATGACGGGAGCGTTGCTAGGAGACGTCTGTAAATAGTCACTGTCCAGGGTGCTGAAAGAGTTAAGCGATCGGCAGTAACTGTTTCTGCACCCGGGACAGTGACTACCGATCTCAATATACATGTATCTGTAAAAAAATAGATAAGTTCATACTTACCGAGAACTCCCTGCGTCTGTCTCCAGTCCGGCCTCCCAGGATGACGTTTCAGTCTAAGTGACGGCTGCAGCCAATCACAGGCCAAGCACAGGCTGCAGCGGTCACATGGACTGGCGCGTCATCCAGGGAGGTCGGGCTGGATGCCGAAAGAGGGACGCGTCACCAAGACAACGGCCGGTAAGTATGAAAATCGTTTACTTTCACTAGGGAAAGTGCTGTCCCTTCTCTCTATCCTGCACTGATAGGGAGAAGGGAAGCACTTTTCCCGCAGTCCGCAGCAGCTAGTCCGCATCAATGTACTGCACATTTTGTGCAGATCCGCCGCAGAATCTGCAACGCAGATTCTGTGCGGCATTGATGCGGACAGTTGCGGAGGAAATCCGCCACGTGTGGTCATGCCCTAAAGGGAACCTGTCACCAGCATTTCTCCTATTGAACTCTCCTCACCCCTCACTGGCCGCTGCTGTCAAAAGTTCATTGACGTTATCCCCACTCCTAAACCCCTCCTCCAACCGTAAATAACGGTCTGAAAACATTTTGTGCCCTTTATGGTAATAATCCGGCAGACTCGTTAGTTTCTTTTCTTATGCCCGCCCACCGCTGAAAACTGGCCCACCGTGAATGCCAAAATCTCGTTTGAGATAGCATGCACTAGTCATGTATGGTCCGATACCCTTACCTGCTTTGTCCGGGCCTCAAATCTAGTTACTGCGCATGCGCCAATATGGTATCCCGTTGTGTGTGCGCACCATAATAGGACATTGTTGCACAAGCGCAGGATTTTGTGTGTGCTAGGTGGAGGCTAGGAGCTGTCAATCAAAAGTAAAGAGGCGGGTTAACTCGGAAAGGCTTGAGGAATGAAGATATGACTCTTTTATGCTCATTAGCATACGGCACAGAAACACTAAAAAACTGAATACTGAAGGTACAGAGCTACTTAGAAGATAATTATAGTTACATACAAATGATTTTTCACCCACTACCTCCAGGTATTGCAGGTTTAATAGGTGAAATACATTTTTCCCCTGTTAAGCCATGCCTCTTACCCTTCCCCAGTTAAGCCCACACAATATCATCGCCCCATACTGTATAATGCCCCCACAGGTGTCCCCATACAGTTTAAAGCCCCCTTAGCTGTCACCATACAGTATAATACCCCAATAGTGCCTAATACAAAATAAATACTGACCTAGCCACATTCCCACGTTGAGCGGAGGAGATCCTCCGCTGTGTGCTATGAGTGGCTTGGGGCAGCAGGCGCAATGACAGGGACAGATACAGATACAGTTGAAACCAGGACATACCACCGGCCGCCCGGGACAGTGGGACACCGCCCAACATCCGGGACTGTCCCGCTGAATCCCGGACGGTTGGTAGGTATGGCATAAAATACGGAAAAACTCCATAATTAATAATTTCAATGGGATACTACCCCTCAAAAAAAGAAATTAAATGTTTCCTGAAAGCATTTGCTTTGACTCATTTTGGTGCAGGCTTTGTATCTGGCTGTGAGGTAGCTTGCTGCAGCAGAAATCTTTCCCTACTGTTTTGTCTGCAATGGAGGCCAAGCGATAAATTTACCGAAATTAAGCCAAGTTCCACCACTTTAAGTGTCGGGACGAACATGAAGAAAATCTGAAGGTGAAAGATCACTGTTTGTTTGTCATATTTTTGTAAGACTACAATAGATTTCTTTCTTTCTCGTTCTTTTTTAGGTTTAAAAGCAATAAATAGTTTCCCTACGGACAATGGGGCCTGGAAGATACTTCAAATCTATTGAAGTTTTAGAAATCCCTTCTTTATCTTCTCCATGGACCAAATGACTTTGATTATTTTATCAAAGAAGCCTCTGGGAGTACAGATTGGGTTTCAGCTATTTCACATTTGGCAGAATTATAGTGAAAAATCATCTAAGTAGTGATCATCTAAACAAGATGGAATGTACAATTATCTCCTCTGTTATCTATAAGACGTATAATTGTGGATCTACAAATAGTGTAAAGAGGCTTTCACCAACATTTATGGTACTAGTAGATCACATGGATGTTCCAAAAATGTCTGATAGGTGGGGGATCCCACCTCTGGGTTTCACTCCTGTCTGGAGTAACTTCCATAAATTGAATGTAAAGAGCCATGCTCCATTCAGCCAGTGGCCTCTAGTAGAACATGGGTTAGGGGAACAACAGTTTACCCATAGGTAGAGGTCCCAGAGTTAGGGCCCCTTTCTATTAGATCCTGTGATATGCCATAAAACTCTGGTAAGAAAATCCTTTTTTAAGAATGCAGCATATTTCCAGATTATTATGGTCCTATGTGCAAACTACAGAATACCAATTCATTCTGGTATCTAGACAGTAAGGGATAAACCAGGACGGGAAATAATCTATGATTTACAAATTGATTGGTTCGCTGAATGGTTTAAGGACTAAGGTGTCATGGAGCGGCTAAATCACTTTAAATTACAGCATCTATCAGATGCACTTATAGCATTAAGCACCGACTGAGCAAACCCATGGCATAGATCAGTTGTCATTTAGTTAAGAATGCCCTATTCAGCATACGGCGTGCACTTACTGACCCCCTTATTTGGTGGGACCTGTTCAATGGTTGCTATTTTACCTACTAGCATAGTACTATTAGGAAATCTGCTATATCCCCTAATTTAAACAGAAAAATAACAACCTTCCCAATATACTCACTTTAGCGTTTCTGCTCCGATCCCTTCCTGTCGGTCTCAAGTGCCTCACCCTGCCCGTTGTTCCTCAATGAATGTTTACGTGCTGTCCATCGTGACGACACGCCAAGTAACCGGGACTGCAGCTGCTAATCAATGGCTACAGGGGAGATGTTCCTTCAATCTATAAGTAACTGAGTGGAAGACTTGGGGGGATGCAGTATGGAGATGCTAGCTTTTCAGTTTTTGGCTTGAGACCGACTATGAACAGTCTCTGCACTAAATATATTATTTCTTTATTTGAAGTATGTTGCTGTTAATTGTGCTCCATATTTACTGCAGAGGTTAACTAAGGTTTAGGATATTACGCTCTCGACAATGGGGTATGTGGACCCACTGGGCCATAGTGGTGTAGCAGCTGGACAAACAAGAGTCAATGATAGTTTTTAGGACAAGAGTACCTGGATAGAAGACTTGGCATGGACACTTGACTTGGCACAGACACTTGACACAGATATAATGTAGTCGTCTGGAACCTCGGGCCGGCTCAGGCACCGGGTACAGATGGTGAACTCGACACCGCACTGGAACTAAACACAATTACTGGATACGGGAAACAGGAAGATAGTATACAGCTAAGGAACCATTTGCAGAACAAACATGAGTAGACACAACAATGCTCAGGCAAGGTGGAAGTGGGTAGAGTCCTTTTTAAAGTCCAGGATGAGTTGGGATTGGGTAGGGACAATTTTACTGGTGCGCACGCTGACTCTTTAAGACTGGGAAAGAGCGCGCGCACCAAAGGGGAAGCAGTGGGAAGATGCAGTCGCTTGTGCCATTGTCTCCGGTGAGGGAGACGCCGGTGTAATGGCCACATCTTCACTCACCTTTCGACGGAAGTGTGCGTTAGGGTGCGTGCGCTTGTTCATTGCCTTAAAGGGCCAGAGCGCGCACATGCAAACAATCACCCTGGACTATAAAAAAGGCTCTGCCCTTCCACTCCTTGCCTGAGCGTTGTTGTGTATTCCCATAGTCGTGTTGTGCCATCTGTCACGCCTGTTGTCATACACCACATCTGGTGTCATCTGCCACTCCTGTTGCCATATACCACGCCTGGTATTTTCCGCCACGTCTGGCGTCATCTACTACATCAAGTTCTATCTGTGCCTAAGCTACTGTCTGGACCCTTATAGGTACTCTTGTGCTAGTGCTTTGCATAGACTTTATAGACTGTTTCCAGCTGCTACTCCGCTACGGCCGAGCGGCCTAGTGGGTCCACATACCCACAGACTGTGACAGCCGGCAAGTACTGAGTGTCCAGCGGTCGCGGTTGCTGGTAAGTAGGGAATACCAGCGGTCAGCGACTGCGGGCATTACAATCACTAGTATTTTATTTACAATACATTTATAATTTATATAGTTTTACAGTATTTTTTTTCATGCACTTGGTTTCTTACAAGTCCTTCTCTATGAACACACTGACTTGCCATTCATTTTCAGTTAATGCTTGTTTACACGACTGTCCAATACATCAGCATTAAAATAAAAATAGGACTTTGTGGAAGCAGATTACTCATAATTTTAGAAGGCTGGAATCCCTTCCTTGGCTTCCCTGGCTCGTTCTGCAACTCGTCTGCTCTTGTGAGACTCACACGTCGGCTCCCACATTGATCTGTTTTAGTCTTGTTTCACAGTCTGTCTGGTTTTCATCATAGTAGCACTCTGAGGCTTAAGCTATGTCCTACGGATAAATGTTAATACTTTTCCATAAATGTGCCATTATCAGGGCCAAGGTATTTAAATCTTGTAACATCTCTGCTATTACTGCCGTACAATAACAGGAACGCTGCCCTTATAGTTTCTATTTTTTCTTTTCAGTATTTGAATAAGAACTTAGAATAAAATACTTGAGCTGAATTTTATATTCTTTAGCAAAAAATCCCAAGTACCACTCATTATTATATCAATTTAATCAATATAATCATGATGGAATGTTGTTGGTTTTTTTTATCTTTTAGTTTTCTTTTTCAAACCCAAGTCTGTACGTTATTAAATAGCATAGTATAAAAAACAAAAAAGACAAAAATATTCCCAAAAATATACAAAAATTAGAAAAGAAATGGCATTTGCAAAATTTGGGGTGAACCAATGCCCCTTTGTCAGGCAAGTTTACAAATGTTAGAGATTAGTGACTTGCAAAATTGCCTGACGTAGGATTGCCTGTGTAGGATTTATTTTTTCTGGTTAGCCACAACACTTAAATATTAACACCATAATTTTTTTCAGACAAACTAACTCAATGTATCAACCAAGATGTGAAATGGTGAACATATGTACAAGAGAGGATCCTTCTCTTCTGTAGTCAGGAGGTCAGTATATAACAACACACCCGAATGATCAATTACAACACCAAAATTATCAAAGGAAAAACAAAAAAGCACAGTGGAAGCAGGATACAAATCGAGCGGCTCTTAAATAGGTTGTCTGGTGCCTATTACAGCATATAGACTTCATAGAGAGGGGTCTCCTTCTTGGGGTCCCCCGCTAAAAGTCATAGCAGAGAGTAGTTCCCGGTCTAGCACACTCAGCCTGGCCATGTGGGCTGTACGGGCAACATGTAATACTACATTTCAGTTGATTTTAGCTGTTTGCCGGGGGTTTCAGAAGCCCATAGGGACACGCTAAGGCCATGTGTTTCTTACGATAATATGCACTACCAGGTACAGCTCAAGCCTAACTCAAGCCTAAATTGTACATTAATTATTTTCATCAACTGCACAATCACACCACATAGTAGTTATAAATATTTCTACACATCTTGATTAGTCATTTCTTGTCTTTGGAAGAAAAACTCTGGCCACAGGTTTCTTTGAAGCACTAGAACTCATGGGGCCAATTTCATTAGGAGGCAATTAACCTATAAGTATGTTTTTGGAGTGTAGGAGGAAACCGGAGAACCTGGAGTACACCCATGCAAATACTTGGAGAACCACTTAGCCATCATGCTGCAACTATACACATTATATAAATATATGTATATATATATCAAGGTGATCAGTGTTGTAAATAAATATTCTCCTTTCTAAATGTCACACTTTATTTTGTATTTGTTACTATTGAAGGTTTCTGATTTTTCTACAACTAAATATAATTATACAAAAATACGGTCAATACAGAAGGCATGGTTTAATATATCCTTCTGAATAGGGTTTCAAAGCCATTTTTAAGGCTCTTTGACTAAATGGAATCCAAGTAAAAAAACAAATACTGCCAAATGGAGACTTAAAAAGTGGTACATTAGAATGGCCTGTCTGCCTGCCAAAATGACTACAAGGGCACAGCAACAACTCCTCCAAGAAGTAAATACAAAAAACTGCGGTCCTCTCTAGTCCCATCTAAGATTAGTGTTCATGACTTCATGATAAAAACAACAGGCCAAGGTTTTCTTGGGAAACTAGGATGATACCCAAGCCATTGTGGATATTGCTCTATGGTCAGATTAGTCAAGAGTAGAATTGTTTGGACAACACGTGTTATACTATTTCGGGCAAAAGCCAAATACAGCAGTCCACAGCTGGAATATCACACCAACAGTGTAACATGGTGGTGGGGATAAGGGATTGCTTTGTTTCCCTAAAACTTGGACAATTTTCCTGTGCGAACTATGAATTCAAAATGTATCAGTATATTCTTAAGGAGAATTTTTCATTATCTAACAATCTGATATTGAGGCGTAATTGAGTGATAAAACAAGACGATGATCCAAAAATCAATATCTTAATGGCTGAGGAGAGACATACAATGGAGATGCCTCGGCTGGACCTAAACTGAGCACTTCATACACGAAAACCTACCAAAAGGGTGTTTGTTTGTCAAACATTAGCAGTGAATGGAGACTACTGGTGACCACCAGTTCTCTAGCGTAAGGACCCTGACAATAAAAAGAGCTAAATCACAATAAAGGACAACATACTCAATACCAACATTATCCAGAGCAATGTGCCGACAAATCTCATGATAAATAACTGGACTAACGTTTTCTCCAGCAGTAGAAAGCAGAGAAGATCAAACCAGGCAATATTTTCCCAGTCTTCCAATGTGCAATATTTGATTCTTCAGCCAAATGCAAAAGCAAAGAAATTGAGTGCTGTAACATTATTGGCTCTGGTACCCACTTTTCTCAAGCGGTGACACGATGAGCCTATTTAAAGGGAATGTGTCGCTAGACAGTTTTTATTTTTTATTTTTTTTTTGTTAAACCTGTTAGTATATAAATGATTACACATTGTTCTAATTTTTTTAATTTTTTCACAAGTCAGGAAATATTATAAAATAGATTCTAATTTATAACATTTACATGTGCTGGTCACTAGAGGGAGCAATTCCCAAAATTGCAGCATTGGCATGTGGTATAGCAACCTCATTGCTTTATGCTGCAAAATTGGAGAAGACACATACGCTCTAGTGTGCTCAAACAATACCCCCTCCTTTATCCTGGCTAGTGCCAGGAGAAAGGAGGGGGTTGAATGTTCAAACCTCCTACACTGTGTGCCGCCATTTTTTGAGCGAATGCACAGTGGATTAGATACAATGGTAATCACACAGTATAACACGAACATACACGCACATCACAATACACAAACATAATTTACCTGCTCCTGCCACCGCCGCCGTCGCTGCCGCTGGCTCCGTTCCCTGTCCTTGCTTCTGAACATATGGACGGAAGCCGCGACAGGAAGTAGTCATCTTACTGTCCGGCCGCGGCTTCTGGTCCACATGAAAATGGCGCCGGATGTCGCTCTGCCGAAGACCTTCCTTTTGTACTGTGTGGGAGTGGCGCATGCGCCGTTCCCACACAGACGGCGTACACTATAGTGAATGGAACGGCTCGCGTTCGCATTCTCTATGGGGATGTATGTGCCGTATTCCATCTCTGTATATGTCACTAATCGACACATACAGAGATGAAAAAAAAAATGGCAGCCCCCATAGAGAAGTAAAAGAAAGAAAAGAGTACAACACAAAAACACAAATAGATAAAATTTATTTTAATGACATAATAAACGCAATAACATATAAAAAATATTTTTTTTTCGTGACACCTTCCCTTTAAGTGGAATTTTCTGCCCAATGATGTACTACACTGTTATGTGAATGAACGTAGATGTCGGTTAATATATATATATATATATATATATATATATAAGTGTGTGTATTGTGTCTTGTTCCCCCCTACCACCAGGATCATTTTACACCAATGGCTTGTCTTTGGCTGTGGAGTAGTTGAGACACAGCCAGATCACACATTAGTTTCAGCACATACTGTTAAACCCCTTTCATAGATATTAACAGAGTTTATTGTCCTTCCATTCTACACATACACAATTCAAGGCTCAAATGTTTTTGGCTTTAAAAAATAAAAAAAATCCCTTTTCAGACCAGGTTCACCCATAGGAGAACCTGTGTGATAATGGTAAGCCTGAGAACAGCAAACCAATCATACAAAATAAAACATAGCAAAATGTATATGTTTGACAAACAATTTTGGGGGAATTTCAATTTCATTTTATCTATGAATTGTTTCTATAGATTACTGTAACATATTTACACATTGCAGTCAATAAGGCGAAGTTGCCAAAAAATCACCACACCTAGAACATGCTTTGAGTTTAATAAAACTGTTACAGGGAGTGCCAATCTGATCTAATTTTGGCAAAGAAAACACGGGCAACAAACACATCTTACAGCAGTGGAATCCCTAGTATGGACGCACTTCCTATACTAGCGCATGGATGTCATAGAGAGGGGTCCCTTATTCAGGACTTCTTCTATTAGCCTATTAGTTGCAAAGAACGACCCTCACTCCACCATGTTTTACATGGTCTGTGGGTTCATTTAATTGGGTGCCATAGAATTCTACTTTTCCCCTACAGAGAAATTTGGAGCCAACCACAGTTTACCTGAATAGTACTATTAGTATTATTAGTTTAATTTCAGCAGCTGGATCTGCAACTTGATTTAGAGAAGGGGTTGCCCTTAGGACAAGCCCTTTATTGAGTAAGCAATTAGCCATTTTTGCCTGGATTTTCCTGGTCAGTACTGTTTTTCTTCTTATACATATGTATAAATAACCCTGTATGTATGTATATATATTATATATATATATATATATATATATATATGTAGGCAGCAGTTCCAGGGGTTGTTTACGTAACCGCAGCAGCCATTCAGAAGGCTCAGCGTGTCTCTGTGGTAACTAATCATATTTCTGGCATAGTGCATATACTACATGCATGTAAACAACCACTGGGAGTGCCGCCAGAATCTCAGCGCTGGATCACGGGGGGGCAGTATCGTTTTTTTTGGTTTATTTATTTCATTTGCAGCGTAATTTATAGTGTAACTAAACCTTCAACAAACTTCTGACATGTCATAGTGACATGTCAGAAGTTTAGATCGGTGGGGGTTCAAGCACTGAGACCCCCACCGTTTGCTAAAATAAAGCAATCGGGTGAGTGCTGAGCTGCTTCGTTTCTGATCTGCTTTTTTCGGAAAGCAGATGTAGTTGTGTACGGGCCCATAGACTTTCTATTAAGGCCTTGCACCGCTACATCGGCTTTCCGAGAAAAGCCGATCGGAAACTAAGCGGCTCAGCGATCACCCGAGCACTTCTGCCGTTTCATTCTAGCGATCGGTGGGGGTCTCATTGCTCAGACCCACACCGTTCAAAATTTCTGACATGTCACTGTGACATGTCAGAAGTTTGTTGAAAGTTTAGTTACCCTTTAAACATTTTCACTTCCCCGGTTAACCTCTTAAAACCATATTATTACTTCCCGGATAAACCCTTTAAAGTATACTTGACTGTAAGCAGAAAATGGTATTATAACTCTTCCCAGTCTTTTCATGACTATCAAAAAAAAGGAACTAGGCCACATGGTTTTTGGATTTTTATATCCTTAGCGAGTTTACCACATTACTGTACATGGTTTTTTTTAAAATAAAAATAACAACAAAATTCTTTCTGCATTCCACAATATTCTGTACTTTATATCTCCATCCATTGTGTAGCTATATGTATTTCTCTAAGAAAACGTTCAGTCTATTATATTTGCATGTCCCTGAATCCAGCTCTGTTTCATCCAGTCGATTGAACGCCTGACTAATGAGGATTTAACAAAGTGAAAAATAGATCTTAGATCTATTGAGAACGTGAAACCTACACACATTGTAATTTTCCTTTTAGTCAAAAATACGTTGGACAATAGAAACAGTTAGTGTAGCATTTATGAGGGGGAAGTGCATAGATTTATTGATTTAGCTTGATCTTTCATTCACACTTTGATAGTGATTTATTATTAATGCGTAATGTGGGTGACTAATAAGGAAAAGCAGGTCTGAACTCGCAGTGTTGTGACAGCGTTTACCGGAAGGGTTTTGCTCCAATGGGTGGTTTTACATACTACTATTTCATGAAGATCCAATTTGCAATATGATTATTATGATTGCAAATAATTATAGATTTAAAGTTTACACAGCGATTCTTTAAGATTAAGAAACCTATAATGCTGAGAATTGAACAAAACTCATGTTTACAGACGGAAACCCCCACAATAGGCTTTCTAATATTGTCAAGTGCAAATGAACACTTCAATGGCAGAAATTGTGCAGTCGAAATGCACAGAATCCTGCATGACATGTTAACCAACCTTAGGCCCTACCACGTGCACTTGGAAGTTGTACTGCGGGAGTGTGCTGCCATATGGAGCTCCGTGCAGTGCCGGATGTCGGAGATATTCTGATATGAATTAATATAGCATGTGATGGATCATATAGAGGCTATAATACTGCCGTGTGCAAAAGGCTTTCCGCTCAGCCTTGTATGTAGTGCTTTTGAAAATATAGGTTTTGCTTAAAGGCAGCATATGGGTTAAATGGCCAAGTCACTCCCTAAGTAAAAAACAAGTCAATAGCAAGTAAAAAATTCTAATTCTGTGAATGGAGAATTTTTAAAAAAAACATCTTTCACGGAGACAGACCTCTTCATATGAGGGTATTTATAAGATGCTCTAATAACAGTAAGCTTGTGTGGAACGAGTAACCATAGAATGGCACTGTAATGATGGGGGTAGGGAAACAGACAAGTGAGCCCTAATCTACCCACCACTCAGTCCCTGCCTACTTGCAACGACCCGCCCTAGGCGACGGGGTACAACTGAGCGACGGTCCCTACGCTCAGTAAGTGCATGACAGACAAACAGACAAGGGTACACAAAGCTAAGGGAAATGGAGCAGTTGCCCACGGCAACACCGTGAGCAACAAGAGCGGTGAACGAGCCGAGTCAAACCAGGAGTGTACGAGGTACCAAACGCTGAGCAGGAGAGTAGTGAACAAGTCGAGTCAAACCAGGAGTGTACGAGGTACCAAACGCAGAGCAGGAGAGTAGTCAGTAAGCCAGGGTCAGAATGAAGCAGGGTCAAATAGTTCAGAAGCTGCAGCAGGGCCAGGAAACCAACACGAGAAGAATCACAAGCCAGGAGGAACAGGAAAGGCAGGTATAAATAGACAGAGGGCGGGAGCTAGCTCCGTCTGGCCAGGCTGTGATAGGCTCTCCCACTCCTAAGCCTGCCATCCTGAGTGGTGGAAGATGGAGTCAGTCTCACAGACATAGAAGCAGGTGCAGACTGATTACCTATGGGCGTATACACAGAAGCTGTGCCTGGCAGATCCTTTACAGGCACCCTGTACTTTTGTTAAGGAGGCCAACAAGAAGGACGTTCTATTTGTTATGACCTATATTAGCTTTATGCTAATGACTTCCTTAATGGACAACTGGGCGTGTTTTACTTTTTGACCAAGTGGGTGTTGTGGAGAGAAGTGCATGACGCTGATCAATCAGTGACCAATCAGCATCATACACTTCTCTCCATTAATTTACACAGCAGCATCGTGTTCTTACTAGAACACGATGTGCAGCCACATACACACACACTAATGTTAATCAAGTGTCCAGACAATGAATAGACATTACCTCCAGCCAGGACGGGATGTGTATTCAGAATCCTGACACTTCTCTGTGATTTACAGCATAGCAGGCGTAGTCTCGCGAGATTACACTGTAAACTGTCATTTACAGCGAGATCTCGCTGTGCTGTGCCGTGCTGTGGTCTCACACAGACACTACAGAAGTGGTCAGGATTCTGAATACACATCCCATCCTGGCTGGAGGTAATGTATATTCATTGTCAGGACACAGTAATGTTAAAGTGTGTGTATGTGGCTGCACATCGTGTTCTAGTAAGAACACGATGCTGCTGTGTAAATGAATGGAGAGAAGTGTATAACGCTGATTGGTCACTGATTGGTCAGTGTCATACATTTCTCTGTACAACGACCACTTGGTCAAAAAGTAAAACACGCCCATGTGACACGAGTCCATTAAGAAACTCATTAGCATAAAGCTAAAATAGGTCATAACTCCATCAAAAATTATAGTTTTTCTAAAAAAAAACACACTGCTGTAATCTACATTACAGTGCCGATCACATCATGTACAATATAGGCCACTTATAATGTGGTGACAGAGCCTCTTTAAGGCTTTATTACACGGGCCAATGATCAGGCAAACGAGCGTTCATATAAACGCTCGTTCTCGATCATTGCTCTGTGTAATCAGGGCAACGATCGTTCAATGAACGAGCAAACGCTCAATCATCTGCTCATCTGCTCTTTTAAGCGGCATTAATAATCATTGCTGTCGGCAGCGCATCTCCCTGTGTAAACAGGTAGATGCACTGCCGACATAATGAAAATTTATGGGGACGAATGACTGGAGTAACGATCGCTCATCCCCATACATAAGCAATTATGCATAATGATAATAATGAGCTGTCTCGTTGATCGGCGCTCGTTTTCACAGCCCATGTTGACCCGTGTAATAGAACACATAAGGCCCTTTTACACTGGGCAATTATCAGGCAGAAAAACATTCATAAAACGCTCGTTGCCGATAATTGCCCTGTGTAAACAGGGCAGCGATCAGCAGATGAACAAGCAAGCGCCCAATCATCTGCTGATTGTATCGTTTCAAAAAACTGAAATATTACAGTTGTCAGCAGCACATCTCCCTTGCTGTGTGAACAGGGAGATGCGCTGCCGACATGATAATAATGTATGGGGACGAGTAATTGGAGTAATGATCGCTCGTCTCCATCCATAGCTCCTTGTGACAGGAGCAATCGAGCACCGATCAACGAGCTGTCTCGTTGATCAGCGCTAGTTGCACCGGCCAAAATTAGCCAGTGTAATAAGGTCTTTACTCTCACTGATTTGTCAAGAAAGATCAATGTATGAGCTCGCTGCTTTATAGATAGGGGGTTGGTAAAACTGCATTCCTGGCCGGTATACAACATAGGATTCAGAGAATGGGACTAACAGTCCTTGACAGTTTATGCATGTGGTGGATGCCCTGGGGTAATTGCCCCTATTGCCTTCCCTAATTCTTCTCTGACTCTGATCACAGATAAAAGGCAGCCAAGCAACCAAACGTTCTAATTACTAATGTCTATAACATTTCCTAAAGCTAGGAAGTAAAAAAAAGTCACATTGACTCTTGGAGCAGTTACATCTTCAAAATTTTATTTTGCCCATCCGGGTTCCAGATTAAATGAAAAAGATTTGTCAAACAACACCCTTGGATAGATAGCGATGGTGCTGGTCGCCTGGTGGGCTTTGTCCATCTCACCCACTCCAACACAAGGCTATACAACAGAAGAGGTGGCTGGCCTTCTCGGTTGTGGTTCCAGATTTGTATACCTTTTTTTCTTCTATACAAAAGTGGCACAATAGAGTATAGTGCTGCCTATTTTACTGCATAATGTTGGTTGTGCTCTTTAATAAACGAATACATTTTTTAGCTGTGTGATTCATTAAAATAAGAAGACCAAGCCTGTCTCTAATTGTAGGTTCAGTGGAATCGCAAAGCAATCACATGCCATTAATTTATTTAGACGTTGTAAAATCAGGTAATGTTTTAACACCATGACGCAGGAGTATTATTACAGTGTACTTCTGTGCTCCGGAGTGCTTGGCTATCTAATTAAAGTGCTCTGATAATTGTAGACTGACTCGCATTCACAAAATAATAAATTACTCAGTATTGTCGCTTCCAATGGTGCACAGACCTATGCAAGTCCTGGGCGATTACAGGGGTTTTCTCATAATAATCATTTTTTCACCAGCATTCAGCTAATTAGGTGGACATGCACATTCTGTACACTTTGAACACCAGGTGGCGCCATACTATGTAAGTAAATTCCATAACTTCACTGGATTTTTTTTTTAGCTTGGAAATGACAAACATTGTTTCTTTTTTATGATCTGTACAATGCATATGATATTTAATGGTGGGAAAACCCCTTTAAAAATCAAAGCGTTGAAACTTTAAAATAAAATTAGGGTATGTGCACACACACTAATTACGTCCGTAATTGACGGACGTATTCCGGCCGCAAGTCCCGGACCGAACACACTGCAGGGAGCCGGGCTCCTAGCATCATACTTATGTACGATGCTAGGAGTCCCTGCCTCGCTGCAGGACAACTGTCCCGTACTGTAATCATGTTTTCAGTACGGGACAGTTGTCCTGCAGCGAGGCAGGGACTCCTAGCATTGTACATAAGTATGATGATAGGAGCCCGGCTCCCTGCACTGAGTTCGGTCCGGTACTTGCGGCCGAAATACGTCCGTTAATTACAGACGTAATTAGTGTGTGTGCACATACCCTTAGGGGGGAATTTTGGAAGGTGATGAGGAGAAAGCAAACTTACTGAACATTTTCTTCTTCACTTTGTTCAAAGAGGAAAATGAAATGTCCGTTAAAATGCAACGGGATAAAGTAAATTCTCCATTAAATGTTACCTTTCTAACCAAGGAAGAAGTGCGGGGCTGCCTTAAAAAGATTAAAATAGACAAATCACCGGGTCCAGATGGCATACACCCCTCTTTTTGAAGGAATTAAGTAATGTGACAGACAAACGTTTGTTTCTAATATTTCAGGATTTTATATTTACAGGGTCTGTTCCCCAGGACTGGCACATAGCAAATGTGGTGCCAATATTCAAAATAGGGTCAAAAAGTGAGACTGGACGCTATAGGCCTGTGAGTATAACCTCTATTGTGGGTAAAATGTTTAAAGTTTTTTTTTTTTTTAAAGATGCTATCCTGGGGCATCCCAATGAAAATAACCATATAACTCATGGGTTTAATTTACTCAGCTTCTATGAGGAGGTACGTTCTAAATTGGACTGGAGTGAGTAGTTGGATGTCATATATCTTGATTTTACCAAAGCATTTGACACAGAATGTATACTGCATTTGTTAATGCTGGGACTGGTGGAAATTGTGTGCAAGTGGGTAAATAACTGGCTCAGTGATAGAAAAGAGAGGGTGGTTAATATTCAGATTGGGTCACCGTTACTAGTGGGGTACCGCAGGGGTCAATATAGGGCTCTATTCTTTTTAATATATTTACTAATGACCTTATACAGGGATTGCACAGTAAAATATACATTTTTGCAGATGAGGTTTAGCACTGATAAATGTAAGGTTATGCACTTGGGAAAGTAAAATGAATGTCAACATTACGTACTAAATGGGAAAAACATGGGTAAAGTTGACAGGAAGAAGGACTTGGGAATATTAGTTGACTGTAAACTTAACTGTATCAACCAGTGTCAGGCAGCTGCTGGCAAGGCACATAAGCTCATGTGGTGCATTAAAATGGGAATAGATGAACATGCAGAGAACATAGTTCTACCACTTTATAAATCACTAGTCAGATTGAACGTGGAATATTGTGTGCAGTATTGGGCATTAGGGCGGATTTACACGAGCGTGTGCGTTTTGCGCATGCAAAAACCGCGGTGTGTTGCGTGCGCAAAAGGCACTTGACAGCTCCGTGTGTCATGTTCATATGGATGCGTGGTTGCGTGCTTTTCGCGCAGCCGCCATCATTATGACACTCCATTTGGATGTTTGTAAACAGAAAAGCATGTGGTGCTTTTCTGTTTACATTCATTCTTTTACTGCTGTTGCGTAAATAACGCGCGTCCCACGGAAGTGCTTCCGTGTGATGCGCGTGATTTTCACGCACCCATTGACTTCAATGGGTGCGTGATGCGCGAAAAACGCCGAAATATAGAACATGTCGTAAGTTTTACCCAGCGGACTCACTCTGCGCAGAACTCACGGACATAGAATTGCATAGGTCCGTGCGAGGCGCGTGAAACCCACGCGGGTTGCACGGACGTATAGCACGTTCGTGTAAATCCGCCCTTAGTGTAGAAGAAAGATATAGAACTTGAGCGGATTCAAGGATGGACAATCAGAGTAATAAATGGAATGGGTGGACTGCAGTATCCAGAAAGATTATCAAAATTGGGGTTATTTAGTATAGAAAAGGAGTGATGTATTAACTATGTTTAAATATATCAAAGGTCAACAAAGAGATTGTCTATTGCTGCAGTCGTTTCACATTTTGCCCCTGCACAGCTGCGCTTCAGGCCAATCACTGTGCAGGGAACTGCAATACAGCCACATTCATTTGATTCTTTCAAGGCGTTTTCCAGTTCCTTAAAATGATTAATTAGATCAGGGGGAACCGTTTTTCTGCCAAGGGCCATTTGGATACTTATAACATCATTCGCGGGCCGTACAAAATTATCAACTTAATAATGCCCCCCCATAGAAGCCCCCACACAGTATAATGCCCCCCATAGCTGGCCTCACGGTATAATGCCCCTATAGCTGCCCACATAGTATATTGGCACCCATAGCTGCCACATACAGTATAATGCCCCACGTAGCTGCTCCATACACTATAATGCCCCATACAGTATAATGCCCCTATACAGTATAATGCCCCCATAGCTGCCCCATACACTATAACGCACCATACGGAGCTGTTTTCAAGGGAAAACAGCTTCTGATTTTCAGCCGTTTTTTTTAATCAAACTAGCGTTTTTCGCTGCGTTTTGTACGGCCGTTTTTGGAGCTATTTTTCTATTGAGTCAATCAAAAACGGCTCCAAAAACGGCATAAATTCCTTTTTACGCGCCATTATTTGAAAATGAGGCGTAAAATAACGCCCCGTGGGAACAGAACGTGATATTTCCGATTGAAATCAATGGGCAGATGTTTGTAGGCGTTTTGTTTCCGATTTTTTAGCTGTTTTTCGGGACGTTTACAGCCCGAAAAATGGCTGAAAATAGCCTGTGTGAACATACCCTTAAGGCTCCATAGCAGCTGCTTTGTCTGCTCCCCTGGTAGTTACACCCATGATTTGCGCACTGTGCGGTTTTGAGCCCCTGCTGTATTATATTTTATATCAGAGTAAGCCTTCAACATCATATTTTTGTGGATTGTCAATTTTGATTAGCAAAAAAAGACGTAAATGTACATGTTCTGCTTGATCAATAGGAAACTGTTCTAGGTAAATTGCTTACTTCTTCATTTAAACAATACATTATATAGTAGTTGATGGATTTCTCAGTGGCACACGATGTCCCTGTGTGAACCCGGTCTTATGCGGGCTGCTGCATGAGTGATATTGTATTGACCTACCATAAGCTCAGGTATTACTAACTATATGACTGCTGTCCTTGCAGAGAATTGTGTTTTACATTTATTACTGTGAGTTCATGGAGACGAAGGCCATTTGCTGCCAGCAGGGCACGCAGGCTGAGGGTTTCTCAGGAAGTAAAGCAAACACATGTTGGGCGGCCGCAGGCACTGGGCTAGTGTGTCTGTGTATGAGGAGGCGGGGGAGGAGGATGATATACATGTGAAGCTGGGAACATAGGGGATATGAAGATTGAGACGTTGGTAATAGAAATATTAGGCACTTGGAAAATGGAATAATAACATTATTACTTGTATTGCCCAATTATCTTATATTACTAAGCTATTGATTGTCAGGTATATCAATGAGGTTTTAATAACAGTCACAGTTTTGCTGGTGAAGGTATAACTGAGTTAGAGAACAAATATACAGAATTAGGGTATGTTCACACAGCAACGCAAAATCCGTCTGAACTTCCGGAGCTGTTTTCAGGCGAAAACAGCTCCTGAATTTCAGACGTTTTTGCATGTACTCGCGTTTTTTCGCGGCGTCTTTTACGGACGTAATTGGAGCCGTCTTTTGACAGCGACGCGTAAAATTACACCTCATCTGCACAGAACATCGTAAGACCCATTGCAAGCAATGGGCAGATGTTTGCCGACGTATTAGAGCCATCTTTTCAGGCGTTATTCGAGGCGTAAAACGCCTTCATTATTTCTGAAAATAGGTTGTGTGCACATACCCTTATAGTCCAGGAATTAAAGGGATTTTCCAGCAAATAAAAATGTATCCCCAGCAAGAAGAAATGAATGGGAATCAGCGCTTGTACCCCCTTCAAAACAGCTGATCGGCAGGGGTCTCGGGAGTCGGACCCCGACCCATCAGCTATTGATTTCCTATCCTGTGGATAGGCCATCAATTTTTATTGTCTGGAAAAGCAACATGGGTGATAGTGTTTTTACATGCACTGAGCCTGCCGTACACCTTCGACAACGGCCGGCTGAACGCATCAGATATTCCTCCCAACCCCCCATACACCTGCATGCTCGGCCCAGTGTGCATGTGTCCTTAATAAGTAAAGGGAAATGAACCGCTTGTAGACCCCTCTGGCGGTGGCTTATACCCCATGAGTACAAAGTATCGGGCATGTTGATACTTCTTTCACCCCGATATCTGCTGTCGTGACACCCCCCATCTTTAGATGGTTGGCTGTTCCTACCAAACTTGGTGGGTTTACCCGACGTTCATCTAGTGTGTATAGTCACCTTTATGTCCATTTTAAAAAGAAGTGTCAATGTTGTGCACAGCAACCAATCAGGTCACTGCTGTAATTTCTAAACTTGTTTGGGAATCTGATTGGTTGTTGTAGGGTACAATGACACTTTTTGTCATTTCTGAGGTACAGTAACTGTAGACATAGTGCCTCAGGTCAGAGCTCAGGGACCAGAAGTCAACACATAGTGGAAACTTATTAAAAGGAGTTGCCTATTGCAACCAATCAGATTCCAGCTCTCAGTTTTAAGGCCCTTTGGACAGTAAAAGCAGCAACCTGATTGGTTGGCGTGGGAGCTCCGTCACTTTTCATTTGCACTGGTTTTCATCATCCCCCCAGTAGTATATTGCAATGTGTGAGCATATCCAGATTCCTCTTCAATAAATGTTATTTATAGTCCTAGGAAACCCTATTAATGTTCAGTGATGGATAAGGTATATGAAAGCTAAGAACTGTTATCTCCCTATCAGTATGATATGTATGTAACACGTACACGAATAAAGGCAGACATAGACAGAAAGTCATCCCACGGAGTAGATATATATTCATCACACACTCATAATAATGATATTTCACTACATTAAAGGTTTTCAAGTGGAATTATTGTTATAGTGCAGGTTCATTCTGCTGAAATTTGGTGCATCATTTCCTCCTTAGGGTATGTTCACACTTTGAATAAAAAATGTCTGAAAATACGGAGCTGTTTTCAAAGGAAAACAGCTCCTGATCTTCATCCGTTTTTTTTAGCAACTCGCCAGCGTAAAAAAACGGCCCGTCGGAACAGAATGCCGTATATCCCATTGAAATCAATGGGCAGATGTTTGGAGGCATTCTGCTTCTGATTGTTCGGCCATTTACGGCCCGAAAAACGGACGAAAATAAGCCGTGTGAACATAAGGGTAGGAGCTGTCATTCCCCAGTGACTGTTATTTAGCAGCTCCTATGCGGAGGCTGAGAAGCAACCGACTGAATGTTCCCTTCTTGTGCCTAATCTCTTTGACATTGATTCTACACTTCAGATGCTATGTGCATACTGATAATACCCACAAGAGACTAAGAAAATATGTAAAGGACGTCTATCATCAGGCAGATCTAAGGCTGGATTCACACGAGCGTGTGCGGTCCGTAAAGGACGCAACGTATTTCGGCCGCAAGTCCCGGACCGAACACAGTGCAGGGAGCCGGGCTCCTAGCATCATAGTTATGTACGATGCTAGGAGTCCCTGCCTCTCCGTGGAACTACTGTCCCGTACTGAAAACATGATTACAGTACAGGACAGTTGTCCCACAGCGAGGCAGGGACTCCTAGCGTCGTACATAACTATGAATTCTAGGAGCCCGGCTCCCTGCAGTGTGTTCGGTCCGGGACTTGCGGCCGAAATACGTTCCGTCCATTACGGACCGAACATGCTCGTGTGAATACAGCCTTATCCTTTCACTGCCGGGACACACAAATAAAACCTGAATTATAAAATAAAAAATCATATTATGCCCCCATACCCATGTATTTGATGACAGTAGACACTAGGCACATTGTGATAATGCCACCCAGCACAGAACCATCACAGGTGCCTTTATGCAATTTTGGATCAAAGAGCAACATTTCCGACAAATGCATAAAAAGTTCTGTTTGTGGCTAAAAGTGTGACCCAAGCAGAGCCTGAGACGCAATACACCTCCTAAAGTTAAATGTTCAGGATGTGCAGCGTTCCATACATACCACCTATGTCTATGTCTACTTACATGTATCTTCTCATAATCACCAAAAAACTTTCACATATCCTCTCTGATGGGTAAGAGGGGTGACAACATGAAAAAAGATTCCTGTATGGGGTCACTGGTGGCTGTACAGGGGGAGATGACAGGGACAGGCTGTGATCTTCCTTCCTGCTGTCACTTGCAGCTTCCCCCTCACTAACAGAGACACAGCCAAGAAGTAAAACTTTTCATGCTGCTCCCAGACTTCAAACAAGTTTTGCGCCCCGAATATTGCACCTACAAAATTTAGCCTGGTATCATTTGAAAGCTAAGACATGGCGTATTACAGACGACCTTGGCAGTGATAGAGTTAACTGGGGAACGACGTCCTCAGAAGTGGCAATCAAGGGGCACAAAGCATGCGCAATATACAGTAGGACGCACCACCCGTCACTACCTGGAACATCGCTGCCCCACAGAGCGTGCCAGACAAGTCTAAGTCTACATGCCCACGTTGCGTAGTTTGCTGCGGAAAATATGCAGGGAAACCGCAAGAAATTCGCAGGTTTTTACGTTTTGATATGTAAATTGCTGCGGTTTAATTCTGCGCGTTTTGGTGCGATTTTCCTCTGCACTAGGCAGATAGAATTTGCAAGGGGAAACGCAAGATAAATTGACATGCTGCAGATTTTAAAATCCGCACGGCAGGTCAATTTACGTGCGGGAAAATACCGCAGAGTGTACATGAGATTTCCTGGAATCTCATTGTCTATGCTGGTACTGTATAACGCTGCACTTTTGCCGCATGGTGTGCATTGACCCTTAGGCATACCTCCCAACCGTTCTGGATTCAGCGGTACAGTGCCGAATTCCGGGCGGCCGGGGTTATGTCCCGCTTTCAACTGTATCTGCATCCTCAGGAGCAGATACAGTTGAACCCAATTCTGAAGCAGGGAACCATCAGCTTCCTGCTTCAGAATTAGTTCATAGCGGAGGAGCAGAGGGAGCTCCTCTGCTCGCCGAGGACTCCCCGGGCACAGTGCTACTTTAAGCGCTGTGCTCTGGGAAGCCCTTGACGTTACTGTCCATATATGGATAGTGATGTCCGTGGCTACTCCTTAAGCGGAATCCCCGTTGCTGATGATCTGGCCAGAGATTCCGCTCCTAGTGGAAACCCCATTGACGTCAGTGGTCAGAGTGGGCAATGAGGATTCCGCTTAAGGAGTAACCATGGACGTCACTGTCCATATATAGACAGTGTCGTCAATGGCTTCCCCGAGCACATCGCTATGCCCGGGGAGTCCTCGGTGAGCGGAGACGATCCCTCTGCTCTAAACTAGTTCTGAAGCAGGGAGCCGATGGTTCCCTGCTTCAGAATTAGTGGCTACTCCTTGAGCAGAATCCCCGTTGCTGATGATCTGGCCGGGGATTCCGCTCCTAGAGGAAACCACTGAGGTCACTGTCCATATATGGACATTGACGTCAGGGGCTCCAACTGGAGCGGAATCCCCGGCCAGAGCGGCAATGCAGATTCCACTCAAGGAGTAGCCACTGACGTCACTGTCCATATATGGACAGTGACATCAGGTCTTCCCTCTAGGAGCTGAATTCCCAGCCTATGCTCTGGCCCAATGGCGCTATCTACATGGACACGGTGGCACTATATAGGGGCACTATCTACGGGGGACACTGTGGCGCTATGTACATGGGCACTATCAACATGGGCACTGGCACTAGGGGGCAGCTATGCGGGCATTATGCTGTATGGGGGAATATGTTTGTGCATTATACTGTATGGGGGCATCTGTGTGGGCATTATACTGTTTGGAGGCATCTGTGTTGGCTTTATATTTTATGGGTGCATCTATGGGGCAGTATACTGGTTGGCGGCCGCTATGGGGGCATTATACTGTAGGTGGCAGCTAGAGGGCATTATACTGTGTTGGGGCAGCTAGGGTGGTTTGGTGGGAGCGCGCCTCATTATTCTGTATTTTATAGAAGTTCTAGTAAGAGTCCTTTATGCCGGTCCAATACATTCTTGGACCTGCTGTATGTAATAGATTTCTATCAGTCCTATCTCAATCACAGAATGATCTTCTTGTCTGTGGCCACCTTGAGGAGCAGATTGGGTGATCACATTAAACTGGGTAATACTAGTGCTAGTAGTGGGGTCCGGCAGTGAGGGGGGTAGTGTAGATTTGGTGGATCAGGACCAGTTTAAGGATACAGATATAAAACCCGCTGTTATGGTGAGTTAACAATCTGTCTATAGATCTCTCTCTGTTCAGGTGATGTAAGGGGTTAAAGAGCGACCCCTGATAAGAACACACAGTCCAGACAGGACCCGTCGTGCACGCACGTGCACGCGCCGGGACTCGCTGACTTCACCGTTTTGCAGCGGGGAAACAATAGGCGTACCGGGAGAAAGCAGAAGGGGCGGAGACTGAGGTAAACGAAAGTGGGCGTGACTTATGCCTCCTGAAACCCGCTCTCGCTTCTTAGCAGCCTCAGCCCCGCCTCTCTCCCCGCCCACTTCTCCACCCACCTCCGACTCGCCAGCGCCACCAGCAGACCTTAGAAGCGTACTACAGCTAGCTTCCCATTCTCTCCTCCTCCCCCTCCTCCTCCTTCTTCTTTCTTCCGACTCTCAATGTTCGGCAGCCGGCCGGAGCCTGCTCGTTTTCCCCCCCCGGGCTCGGTGTCTCCAAGATCCCCCCTCCCCGGCACGACATCCAGCGGGCGTGAGAGCAGGGAAGGGCAGATCTGTTGAGGTAAACGAGAAGCGGGGGAGGGATACGGAGCAGAGCCGGAGCTTTGTTCTTGTTTTCAGCCCCGGAGAAAGCGACGAGGAGGGGGGGTAGAGGGGAAGCTGGAACTGACTTCACGCATCACTTGGTAGATAGACCGTGGAGTGCCTCCTATCATAACACACCGGCTATACCTGCTGTGCCCCCCCCCCCAGTAATAATGGTTCCCCCCCAAGCCTGTCCTTATAGCGGCCCCCCTGTCCTCTAGCGAGCCCCTCCACCGTCCTCCTTACACTGGGGGCATCCCTGGTGGTCACGGTATCCTTGTGTGATACATCTCATCCTCTGACCAGATGCTGCGTGTTGTCTCCCAGCAATGTCAATAACCCTATTCCAATTCTCTGTGTGTGTGTGTGTGTGTGTGTGTGTGTGTGTGTGTGTGTGTGTGTGTGTGTGTGTGTGTATATATATATATATATATAACACAGATCACTCCTACACCCTCCAGTGCTCCGCCATGAAGGGGTTAAATAATAATAAATTCCTCTAAATGCTGACAAGGGGGTGTGTAAACATTTGCAACACATCAAAAGTTATTCATTGTGGGTTAGAGTTCCCCCATATGTTTACATAGCCAGCGGAAGAGTTACCTATGGCCGTCCGACCCATGTGGTGGTCTGATACACGCGCTCCGTGTTACCAGGATGTCTTAATAGTCGGTGTTAATGTCCTAATCTTGGAACGTTACAAGAGAAACTTGTCAAAAGTTACTTGTGGGATTTACGTGTTCTATCGTTTTTGTTGTTTGCTTTTCAAGTGAACTGTTTTTTAATTCTATTAATCACATCTATAATCCCATTTTTTTTAAATCTCTTTAGGTTATCGTTAAGGAATAAGTAATTCTGCCAAGATGTCCAGTGATCGGCAGAGGTCCGATGATGAAAGTCCCAGCACCAGCAGTGGGAGTTCTGATGCAGATCAAAGGGACCCACCAGCCCCCGAACCCGAGGAGCAAGAGGAAAGGAAACCATCAGCTGTCCAACAGAAGAAAAATACCAAATTATCCAGTAAAACCACTGCAAAGCTATCTACTAGTGCTAAGAGGTAATCCTGCAAATCACCGCCAGGCCACGGGATAGAATAACCACGGCCACATCTAATAGTCACATCTGCAAGGGAATGGAGGGGGTGGATAAGAAGTCCCCAATTACAGAAGTGACGTATTTCCATCTGGGACTGTGGTCATGTCATTTTAGATAATTACCAGTCCTGGCTGGCTGTCAACTATGAAACAACTGAATAAAATTAGCTGGGTGATCATAGATTTGCAATAAAGCTCCTAAACCGGTTGCCACCCAACTTTCCCAAACTCCTGAATGGCTAATTGATCTGTTCAGCAATATGTCGCTGCATATTCAAATTTGCCATTCAGGAGCTAAGGAAAGCTGGGTGACAACCCGGTAATGTAATGGTGACCATATTGGTGGTCACCCTGCTTTCAAAGATACAGATTTAACCAAGAGACGACTGAATGGAGTTTTTTTTAACAACCTGACAAGAGGACATCACAATGATCGATGTTTAATGGTGGAAATTGCAGTGAAAATGGTCTTTATAGGTTTAGATAAACTTGCATTAAGGGGCGTGGCTTAACATGCGCTAAGCCAATCAAGAGCTGGTATAAGGAAGAGGAATGTGCCTAGCAAGATGCGCCAAATTTATCATATAGCGTGCGCCACTATGAAATTTGACGCATCTTCTGACTGCCTGGTGTAAGTTTCACCGTCTAAATCTTAAACCGGTTAGTAAATCTGCCCCAGTATGTGTGTGACTTCCCGTATAGCCTGGACCTAGTGGGCTTTAGATGGGGTAGTTAAAGGGGTTGTCCAAGATGTGAAAAGTCCGCCACCCCCCCAGAAATAGCGCCGCCCTAGTCCATGGGCTGTAGATCATATTGTGTTTCGATCCTTTATATATAAATGGAACTGTACGGCAATATCAAACACCGCCCATGGGCAGGAGGGGAGCTGTTTCTCTGGGGGGGGGGCAGACTTGCTATTTTTTTAAATGTAATCCTGAACAACCGCTTTAACATTTCTCCCCCTCAATAATTGTGTAAGTTGTATCCTACGTGAGGATTATCTTTAGAGTAGCTTCATGTGTGATTCAGTAACCATTCCTCAAAGTCAATTTATTACTGGTAAAACAGGTCTTATGGCGTTACCCTGTAATATCGGAGAGTTATATTTATTTTCTCCCCACAAACTTACACCCACAGAAAGTCTATTTACAAGATCATCCCTGTAGGATTTACACACTAGAAACCCTTCCTATTGATCGGCCTCGGGTTATAAGTAATACTTCACTAAGGGGCTATTGTTTGCGCACTGTCCGTTCCCTTATTGACAAACTCTTCCTTTTATTATGTCGTTTGTATCATCCAGGTTGTTTTATTACATTATTGTGCTATTCACTTCTAAAGGTAATGTAAGTCAATGACAAGCAATTGTAAACTGTGTAGGAGAGAGGAGGGATATGTTAACACTATAAAAAGGGTCCGTGGGGCTGCCGGACACCATCTCTGACAGCCCCATAGAAAGGAAATCAAGCAGTGGCTGAGCATGCGCTGTACCGCCCAACTTATATGGGGCGCACAGGTACGGCAAGGTAAGCCCGTTCTTGGGATCGGTGGGGGGCCCAGTGGTTGGACCCCCACTGATCAAATATTTATCACCTATCCTGTTAATAGGTGATACATTTTGATTATGGGAAAACTCCTTCATCCGTTTGGCTGGGTTCACACTGTTTTGTGTTTTTTAGAGGTTTGTTTCTTTGAGACACTTTGGAGTTTATCTACCAAAAAAAAACAAAAACAGAAAAGCTCAGTGTGGACCCAGCCTCTACATGTGGTTGAGCTGCATTCTTTTTCCTATGGTTGTAGAGAGAATTTTAGGAGACATCACATGTACTTGTATCTAATAGTACCGGATGTAAAAACTGCACGTGGTTCTTATTTATACTGTGGCTTTTCAGTTGGGGAAATAACAAGAACAAGACAGGATTATAAAAAAATAATTAATAAAAAAAAAACAAATGAATGTTTTGGGGTGAATTTAAGAAATGATCACTTGTTAACATGTCTTGCTGCTGGGTAAAAGACGGCAGAGATATCAAATGCAGGGACATCGCCGGGCATGGACCAGGTCAAGATCAACCTTTTTTTCAGGAAATATCTGAGGAACGACAGTTCCACGTTTTATGTTATTTTGTGTTACCTGTCACTGGATAACCTGTCTATAGCACATTGTGTAGTCTTGTTCTGGCCATTTACGGTTTGCTCCTTTGAGCAAGATTCATTAAAGCACATGAGCGCACCTACTAGATCTATATTAGATTATAAAGACAATTTAATTACAACCAACTCAAATCAAAAGCTAAGAAAAATAACTATTCCCCAGTGTCCGGCTAAAGGCCCTTTTACACTGGCCAATTTACACTGGCCACTGTGGATTACCCTTCTTGTTAGAATGGTCCCTTGGCAATAAGCTGATCTGGGACCCCTAGCGATCAGCTATTATCTATGGGGAAACCTGGTAGTAAGTGTTTAATTTCCCTGCAGCACCTCCACAGAGGAAATTAAGTATTACATGGTGTCCATTCATATCAATGTGTTGTCTGTATAATGCAGGACCAGGACAAGTCCTCCAGAGCAAGAGACGCTCTTTGTAACCGCTGGCGAAAAGGTAAGGATCCTAAACAGAGGAAAGCCTCTCTATTAACTCAGAATATCCGGATAGGGTGTATTAATATGGGCTTTCTAAACTGGACATCCCCTCTAATCTCTGCACATCAGTGTGACTGCGGTCAGGATTTTTGGTGTCGTACTTGTGAATTAGGGAAGGGTCTTGAGCTATGATCATGATTAACATTGTGTTTAACTGCAGTCACCCCTGAATTCCGGTTTTGAGTGGAGGTTACGTTGCCATGTAACACTGACAGGGGTCTATGAAGCGAATGTCAGGTCCTCACAAGGTGACGTTCTGTAGGGTCAATAAAACATAAAATAACCTTTGAGAGGCACTGTTAGTAGTCTGGGGAAGAAAATCCCTAGTTAGTCTCTCTGGTGTGAGTGCCCTGCCAACAACGCCATACCTCAGAATCGACCGCTGGAGTAATGGTCCATTTATAGCGGCCCATTATGGCCGGTACTACAAGCGCCGTTCAACGAGACGAGACAGCTCGTTGATTGGTGCTCGTTTGCTCCTGTCACAAGGAGCTAGTATGGGGACGAGCGCTTGTTAAGGCCTTTTTACACCGGCCAATTATCAGTCATACGAGCGTTCACAGAACGGTCGTCCCTAATAATTGCCCTGTGTAAGCAGGTCAGCGATCAGCAGATGAACGAGCAAACCCTCGTTCATCGGATGATTGTATCGTTTTAAATGTGTAAAATATTATCGTTGTTGGCAGCGCATCTCCCTGTGTAAACAGGGAGTCGCGCTGCCGACATGATACAAATGTATGGGGACGAGCGATCGGAGTAACAAGCGCTCATCCCCATACGTAGCTCCTTGTGAAAAGAACAAATGAGTGCCGATCAATGGCGCTTGTTGATCTGCCAAACGTTGATCGGCGCTCGTTGCACCAGCCAAAATGTGGCGGTGCAAAGGTACCTTTACTCCGAACGCGACAATAATATTTTCGACATTTAGAACTATACAATAAAGCGATGAACGAGCATTTGCTCGTCCATCGGCTGATCGTTGCTCTGTGTACATAGGGCGATGGTTGGGGACGAGTGTTCTGTGAACGTTCATTTTCCTGATAATTGGCCGGTGTAAAAGGGCCTTTAGTCGGATACTGGGGAATAGTTATTTTTCTTAGCATTTGATCTGAGTTGGTTGTAATTAAATTGTCTTTTATAATCTTATAGATCTAGTAGGTGCGCTCATGTGCTTTTCTAATGTTATATATACACGCTGTATTAAAAATCAGTTCCAGATCACTGAGTGTATCTCCAGGGGAGCATTGTGTGTGTGTGTGTGTGTGTGTGTGTGTGTGTGTGTGTATATATATACTACAGTATACAAAGCATCACTGTCTACATGGACTTGTTTATCAGCAACACTGTCCCAGCCATTAGCAACTGAAGACCGGATTGTACCCTGGATATGTTATTCTTTCTGCCGTGTTTATAGAAAGTTGTACAATCCCATTGGTTAATCATTGTAAGATAAAAATGTACAGCGATATCTTGTATGACTTGCGCTGTTTAGACTTCGAGATCTATTAATCCTGCTTTTAGTAAGAATATCAGCGTCACTTTAAATAGTTTTGTTACTTTTAAGCTGATCTGTAAATGCTGGTATAAGAATTGTGCTGGAAGTTTACTTGTTGTTCGTGTTTATGGCTGAATGTTATGTCAAATGATTATCCCCTGCAGTCGGTTTATGTGTTATTTGGGGCTCGGTCACAGCACTGGTTAAAGTCCCAGTCAAAACGCTGGCGTTCTCCCCCTCCCTTTCTGCCTCATTTGCATATTAGCTTGAAAAGCAATTCTCCCTGGTAAAAAGTACTTGGCACGAAAATATTTTCACTTTTCTGAGGACGTAATGGGGTCTTCTTGCCCCCTCCAGGGTCTGGTCATGCATTTCTACTTTGATAGTCCTGGAATCTGGCTGCTAAGTTCCTGTGGTATAGGATTTGGGTTTTGCCTCTGAGAACAAAGAGGAAGCAGCCATGTTAGCGTTACTGAAGGCAAAGCCAATGTTGCATTTAACAACATGATGGTAGAGGGCAGTGTAATTCCCGGATTCATTCTGCAGAGTGTCTGAAACGCTTCTCATTTCACTTCCAGAATTCAGAAGGAGTTAGCAGAAATAACCCTGGATCCCCCTCCAAACTGCAGGTATGTAACTTCACGTTTTGGAATTGTTCTCTTTCCACCAGAAATTAGCAATCTGATGGGCTCTTAGTTTAGCAGTAAAGATGATGTTTGGGCTTTAAAACCGCTTTGATGTGCAGGGGAATCACTTAAAAAGCAAGAGGTACAGCAATGGATCATGCCGTGCACGCTTTATCTTCTCACTGCGTTTTTTTGTGTGTGAGTTTGGAGGTGATGAGATCATTTTAATGTTACTGTGTGCATTGTAGTTCTTTCCTACAGAATGCTTATCCCTCTGAACCCGGATGAATGAATGATTGAATGCTCGATACTTGTTTATGTTGTTTACAAGGTCCCTGCAAAGAGATTTTTCACTGCTAAAAAGTTCTTGTAAAAGCTGTAAATAATAATGTACATGTTCTGGGCTGCACTGTGAATATGGGAATGTATCATTTGTTTCCGATTAGTGATGTCATGTTGAACAGTCAGGAGTTCTATTAATATATTGTTAGAATGTAATGGTAACGTTTTCACAATGTGATACTGTGTTTCTTTTCTGTAATATTTATAGATCGTCTATGGAAACTTTAGGAGCTAGACCAGTAGTCGGGCAATGAACTTCCACACACCTCAATGAGATGTGCAAAAACTTTCTTTTTGCCGGATTCCACCAGTCCATATACAATGGAGGAATCAATTTCAATTATTCATGAATCCAAAAAAATTACGTTTTTGCACTTTCAACAATGATATACATTTGTGTCTCTAAGGGCTCATTCACACGAACGTAGTATACGTCTATATGACTGCTGTTTTTTTTTAACGGCCGCATGTATTTCAATGGGGCCATTCACACAACTGTTTCAATGACCATGTGAAGGGCCCGTGAAAAGATAGGACGTCCTTTTTTTTTTTTCCGTCTGTTTTCACAGATCCCTCAATAGACTCAAGTCTGAGGGATCCGTGAAAACGGGTCCCACACGGGTGAAACGCGGACCTGAAAAGCAGCTGTTTTTCACGTCCGAGTTTGCACTCGTTCGTGTGAATAAGCCCGAAGAGTACATATTTGCACTAAAAATAATCACATTTGCTCCTAAATGATCAGACTGGCTTCTAAGGCAACTTGTTAATCTGAGTAAAATATGCAAATATTATAATGAGAGATTAGATGAAAATCCAGTATGAGATTGTACTAATTCAGCGGTCTCCAACCTGTGGCAGAACTAAAACTCAGCCTGGAAGTTGTAGTTCCACAAAAGCCGCAGGTCGGAGACCACTGTTCTAAACCAATCCTTGACTGATGAGCCTGTCGGAAGTTTATTTTACTTCTTCTCAATTGAGTTGGATGTGAATTGTTTTATTTGCAGGTCTTTAATGTTAATTGAATTCTCACGACCGGCTGTTAATCTTTAATGGCACATTATGGGAGTGTGTTGTCTATATTGCATTTCAGCCGTGCTCGGCTTTTGATGTTTGCATATGTTGCGTTGCTGTAACAGTTGATTTATTACACAGTAGCGTAAAACCTAAGTGAATGATTGATTTGAGATGTAAGGTGGAGCTGGGTAGTAAAGTTGCGGTATATTAAACTCTATCATTTTCCGTTTTCACATGATCTAGATTATATGCTTTATGTGTTTTTTAGTTTAGCCCGTGGAATTTTTTTACTCCACTCTGTGAAATCTCGCCTTTTAAGAAAGAATATCGGAATATAATGTAACATGAATTCATACTGTACAACATTGAACTCCTGCCCCGTTTTTTTTCTAATGTGTGGTCGCATATTTCACCATACTGGCTGTACAGTGTATTAAAGCTATTACTTTAAATGGACCATGCTCTTTCAGTAAATTGATTTTGTCACGACCATCGCAGGCACCATTAGCACTTTTGGTAGCTTGTGCTGTGTCTTACAATCCTGCTGCTTGCATGGCCTCATGATGTATTTGTAGCTCTTAGGTTTGTGCTATATTTTGTGGATAGAATGTTTTGGCCTTTTGAAAGGGTCTAATGCATCTGATATCAAAAATATGTGGTAAGGTGCAAAATCCACCCTCTTAGGCGCCATGCACACAACCCTAGATTTCGTCCGTAATTACGGACCCATTCATTTCTATGGCTTGCTGACTCCTTCCCGTATATTTACAGGAAGATGTCCAGGCCGTAGAAAGCTTCCGTAAAAAAAATAGGACGTTTTATTTTACTCACCATGCTCCCACACTTTATAATGGGAGCACGGCCCGCAAATGTCTGCGGCCGGTCATGCACATGGTTTCTTGCTGTAGGAACTTAACACGTCTAACAGCAATAAAGTGCTGAACTTTTGATAATTGAACATAACCAGGTCTTGTGCTTGACTGTAATTATTGGATTTTCTAGTTTTGTATGAAATATATTGCAGACATGTCCGGCCACTTCTGTTCAGTCTGTGGCTCGATGTGGCCGCTGTTCGTCACCACCTGTGGATATGTCAGAAATAGGAGAAAAAAAACGGTATCCCTGGTATGTCCTGTTGACCTTGATGGAGAGTGATTCCACTTGCACAGCCATTCTTCTCCAGGCTATATTAGTCTTGTGTGGGAAAATCTCTTCAGCAGTCATCCATATTGTCTGTAAAATACTGGCTCCCTCCGTTAAAGAGGCTCTGTCACCAGATTTTGCAACCCCTATCTGCTATTGCAGCAGATAGGCGCTGCAATGTAGATTACAGTAACGTTTTTATTTTTAAAAAACGAGCATTTTTGGCCAAGTTATGACCATTTTTGTAGTTATGCAAATGAGGCTTGCAAAAGTCCAAGTGGGTGTGTTTAAAAGTAAAAGTCCAAGTGGGCGTGTATTATGTGCGTACATCGGGGCGTTTTTAATACTTTTACTAGCTGGGCGCTCTGAAGAGAAGTAACATCCTCTTCTGTTCAGAACGCCCAGCTTCTGACAGTGCAGATCTGTGACGTCACTCACAGGTCCTGCATCGTGTCGGCACCAGAGGCTACAGTTGATTCTGCAGCAGCATCAGCGTTTGCAGGTAAGATCGACTTACCTGCAAACGCTGATGCTGCTGCAGAATCAACTATAGCCTCTGGTGCCGATGTGGCCGTCACGATGCAGGACCTGTGAGTGACGTCACAGATCTGCACTGTCAGAAGCTGGGCGTTCTGAAGAGAAGAGGATGTTACTTCTCTTCAGAGCGCACAGCTAGTAAAAGTATTAAAAACGCCCCGATGTACGCACATAATACACGCCCACTTGGACTTTTACTTTTAAACACACCCACTTGGACTTTTGCAAGCCTCATTTGCATAACTACAAAAATGGTCATAACTTGGCCAAAAATGCTCGTTTTTTAAAAATAAAAACGTTACTGTAATCTACATTGCAGCGCCTATCTGCTGCAATAGCAGATAGGGGTTGCAAAATCTGGTGACAGAGCCTCTTTAAGTCACTTTAGCAGCCATGTGGTGATGTGCACGTGTTCCCCATTGTTATTCTCCCCTACACCCGCTAATGGTCTTTCCTTCCCTGTCACTCACTGATAAAGCCCTCCTTTTGTCCCACCCCTCTCGCTCCCTCTGCTAAGCTGTGTGATGAAGGAACGGGCACTGCCAAAATCCGTTGTCCATGCAGTTGAAGGAAAGCTGTGCTCTCCGGTTACGGGACAAACAGGGTAAGACCCATAAGGCCGGGTTCCCACATAGCGTAAATGCTGTGGAATTTCCACAATGGAGTTCTGTGCAGAAATTCCGCAGCATTTACAATATCAGCAAAGTGGATGAGATTTATAAAATCTCATGCCCACGCTGCAGAAAAAAAAAAAGCAACGTAAACGTTAATAAATTTACCTGCGGTGCGGAATTAAAATCCGCATCATGTCTATTTATGCTGCGTTTTCGTTGATTTTCTGTTGCGGGTTTTCCCCATTTAATTCAATGGGGATGCAAAACCTGCAATAGAAAGCCAAGTGTTGCGTTTTTTCAGACGGAATGTGCTGTGGGTTCCAGGTCGCAACAATGTTCTCCCCAGTTTCAGTTCCGGCTGACAGGAATGCCGGTAAATGTAAAATATAAAGGCCTGGAGCAAAGCGCAGGCCGTTGTTACAGCTCGGCCCCTACCCCTTTTATGTGGCAATGATTTTTAACTAACATTTTGCCAAATAGTGTTGTTTTTTTCCAACTAAAAGTTTTTGGGAACCTAGGGCACACCTGGGGAGGGGCTTTTTTGGGGGCTATGCTTTAACCCCGTGACTGTGTGAGGGCATTGTTCAACATTCCTTCATTATCTCTGCAACAGAAAATGCAGCTGAGGTCAAATTACAAACCTATTATGTTATTAGCAGCAGAATTTTGGACTTATTTGGATATTAAAAAAGAAAATAAAGTACACTTGAATTCTAAAATAGTTCTTACAGCTTCCTCAATCTAGTACTGCTTACCATGCGTTTATTCTGCCTCTCTTTTTTTTTTTTTTTTTTACTCACATATTTCTGATAAGGAGCGTAATTGTTTTTCTTCCTCCCTCCTTCCGGCATAAGTTATTGTTGGAGTGAGCACACACTTTTACAGTAATAATAATAGACGCAGGACATAAATAATTGTGTATATATATATATGCATAAATAATTGTACTGTGTGTTTGGGAATGTATCACCTGTATGAACCAGGAGAAGAGAGGCGTTAACACGATTTTCTGTCATAGCTCTCTAGATCTAGAATATTATGGTCATTTCCTTATATTATTATTCTAATAACCCTGCACATCTCGTAATGTCAGATACTTATGACTGATCTCAGACAATGCCTACTAATAATTGGCCATTTTAGATTCATCAGGTTCACAGGTGTTCCTTGGGCCTCCTTTATGATGTTTTTATTTAATGCGTTTTATCGTTTTAAAATGCTTTTATGGCGTTATGTACATGACTACCTCCATTATTATACGTGCATGCATACATATATATATATGTGGCTTTTTTTTATATATATATGATTGGTGCAGCACTGTGATAGAACGCCTAACTAGGTTGGTGCAAAGCTTCAAAAATAAAGGAGTAACCTCTCCTTATGTATAAGATATCCAAGAAAAGAGAACATAAAGCAGCACTCAAAAAAAAAAAAAAAAAGTAGATTTACTTATCCAACATCAGACCACAACGCTTCACCTTCTCTGTGAAGGCATTTTCAAGCGTTGTGGTCTGATGTTGGATAAGTAAATCTACTTTTTTTTTTTTTTGAGTGCTGCTTCATGTTCTCTTTTCTTGGATGGATATATATATATATATATATATGTGTGTGTGTGTATGTATTTTTTTTTTTAAGGTTCTATATAGTCTCATGTAAAACTGGCTTAAGAAGGCCGTTTGTCCAGCCCAGATGAATGCTGCTTTCAACACTGGTTGTTTCTTGGTGTGTCAGTGGCGCACCATTTTGTACCCAATTAATTTGAAAATGGTTTCTAAATGTTAGCTGCTATTTTAAATTTTTTTTGGACAGTAGTAAATTCATGTCCGACACACGGTCCAAGTAAAAACAACTTCTTTTTTTTATCTGGCTTAAAAAAACAATTCCAGGGAAAGACGCTTACGCGTTTTGAACCAGCAGGCTCTTACTCATCACTAGTTTCCCTATGCTAGTGTATCTGAATTTGAAACAGGTGTAAAAGTTGCACGTGACAAGCAAATGCACCTTTTAACCACTTCAATGCCATATTAGCTGAGTTATAACAAGTTTGCATACTTAAATAAATAGTGCGACAGAAGTGCATCAATGTTTAAGTAGGGGAGAAGAATTTAGTAGACCATAAGTAATGTGCAATATGCACAAAGACTTGCACACGTACATACATGGGTTCCGACTATACAGATGTAGAATGTTCACATAAATGAAGAGCACAATAGGCATATATAAAAGTTTTCATTGGAATACATTCTGGAGTGCGTGCGTGCGTCCGTCCGTCCCATGTGGGCTGAAATGTTGCACTGACGTATGGGTGAATAAACCTTTTTTTTCACTGAATTGGAGTCCGATGTAGTGCTGCCTATTCGTTTGGAAATATCTCTATATACATGAAGGGCTATTTAAGCTTTTTTTTCCCTTTTTTTTTTTTTTAACAAAAATGTTGATAGGTGCAACTTTCAAAATACTTTTTATTAAAAATAATTGTTACTTTTTGAGATACAGCTGCTTTGTATTCTGTATAGAGAGCAGCTGTATCTTGCGCTAAGACTTGAATACGGGTTCAATGATAGCGGGTCAGGTGTGTCTAACACGCTGGATCCACCTGTAATCGATCAGATCTAAGTTATGAACTTACATGTGATCAATAGCAGCTCGATCCTGCGTGTCAGAGACACGCAAGACCCACTGACACTGAGTCCGCCAGTCCTGCATACCTGACAGATACAGGTTTCAGGGCTAGGTGGAGCTACTCTGTATACAGAATACAAAGCAGCTGTATCTCAAAAAGTAAAAATTATTTTTAATAAGTATTCTGAAAGTTGCACCAAACACAGACATTTTTTATTTTAAATAAAAAATGTCAAAGGTGTACATAGCCTTTAAATCTGTTCTGCAGTTCGAGCCTTTAGGAAAACCTGTATTCATTTTAAGGATCCACAAGGCTTCTCTGTTTAATAGCAGTTTGCACCAATCTCTTCCTCTACTGGGTTTGCAAACCCTCTCCAGTGCAAGAGCCTGTAAAAGAACGACTATGCTATTCCGCCAAAAAAACGGAAACCTTACAAAACGGAGACAAACGGAAACCATTAGCAACGGAAGCATTACCATTGAAATCAATGGTAATGAAAATGGAAAGCTATGGTTTCCGTTCACAGGTTCCCCTGAAAGAAAGCTGCAACGAAACCCACGAACGGAAACCAACGCTGATGTGAACGAAGCCTTACACATGTGGGAAGACATCCCACACCGTGTGTTGTCACATTTGTGGAAACCTTTTACAGGTAACCACTGTGAGGAGGTTGAAACCTTGTGGGTGGAACTAGAAAGGGAAGTAATCACTGAAGAAATTACTTTTGGTGTAATCTATAGACCCCCCAATATAACTGAGGAGATGGAGGGTCAGCTATATAAACAGATGGCGCGGGCTGCACAGGCGGGTACTGTAGTGATAATGGGAGATATTAATTTCCGGGATATTAATTGGGGTTATGGTTCGGCTTCAACTGCGAAGAGGAGAAATGTCCTCAACCTGTTGCAGGAAAATTTTATGGGCCAGTTTGCGGAAGACCCGACTAGAGGTGAAACTCTGTTGGATCTGATCATTTCTAAGGGTATGTGCACACGAGAAGTGGCTTTTATGTCTGAAAAGACAGACTGTTTTCAGGAGAAAACAGCTGCCTCGTTTCAGACGTAAAAGCTCCTCCTCACATTATGCGAGCCGTCTGTGACGCTCGTAAATCTTGAGCTGCTCTTCATTGACTTCAATGAAGAACGGCTCAAATTACGTTGCAAAGAAGTGTCCTGCACTTCTTTGCCGAGGCAGTCAATTTACGCGTCGTCGTTTGACGGCTGTCAAACGACGACGCGTAAATGACAGGTCGTCTGCACAGTACGTCGGCAAACCCATTCAAATGAATGGGCAGATGTTTGCCGACGTATTGTAGCCATATTTTCAGACGTAAAACGAGGCATAATACGCCTCGTTTTACGTCTGAAAATAGGTCGTGTGAACCCAGCCTAATAATGCAGAGCTTGTTGGGAACGTCAATGTTTGTGAAAACCTCGGTAACAGTGATCGGTATAGTTACATTTTACCTATAGTGTAAAAAACAAACACAGGCTGTTAGGGCAAAAACACTCCATTTTAAGAAGGCCAATTTCCCCAGGATGAGGGCTGCAATTCAAGATATAGACTGGGAAGAACTAATGTTAAATAATGGGACAAATGATAAATGGGAGATTTTCAAATCTACTTTGGGTAATTATAGTGCAAAATTTATTCCTATAGGGAACAAGTCGGGATGCATCGAAACTTCGATACTGTTTTGATACTGTGCATCCCCAAACGGTACGATACCGTTATTTCATGTATTTCGATACTTAGCTGTGCTGCTCATGAATGTATGAGAGCGGGGCTGCGGCTGTGTGATACAGTCATTGCCGCGCTCCTGAGTCCTGACATGTGCGCGCGGTCAGACGCTGCACTAATGAGCGGCGGCACTGAAGACAGAACATGGCGGGCGCACTGCAAAACTCCCCCATGTTCTGTCTTCAGTGCCTGAACCGCCGCTCATTAGTGCAGCGCCGGCCGCATCTCCTCATGCTGACCGCGCACGCAATACCTGTCAGGAGCGGGGCAATGACAGTATTACACAGCCGCAGCCCCGCTGGCGGAGATCAGAGAAACCTCATCTCCGCCGCTATTCCCGTGAATGCTGCGATCACAGCGGACTGCAGCATTCAGGAAAGAAAGAGATGGGGGGATGTCCCTTGGATCGCGTCACAGGGAATTCCTGTGACGCGATTGAGGGACATACCATATATGGGCAGACAGCCCAGGGTCTATTGAAGGACCCCAGGGCTGTCTGACCATATTTCCTGTTAGGGCATACTGAGGTATGTCCCAACAACTGCCTGTGCACTATCCGTACACAGGCTTATGTACTGAAATATAGATATATGCCAGTACATTAAAGTTTAAAAAATAAAGTAAAAACAAAGTAATGTTAAATTAAAAAAAATAAACATACACCTTTTTTACAATAAACATTAAAATATGTCTCAATACATAAAATATACACAATCCGTATTAGCGCGGCCGTAATAACCTGCACAACAATTTTTTTGCATCACTTATGATGTGCACGCTGTAAAAAAATAAAATAAAAGCTGCTTTCTATCACTTATTAGGCCTCATGAACACGACCGTAGCCATGTGCACGGCCGCAATTTTCGGGTCGACCGGCAGCGGACTGTCAGCTGCGAGCCGCCCACAAATCGCGGGCCATACCATTATTTTCAATGAGCCCGGACCGCAGAAGACGGCCGTAATAAGACATGTCTGTTCTTTCTGCGGTGCGGGCTCCTGGGCCATGCACGGACCGTAAAAACTACGGTCGTGTGCATGGCGCCATAGGAATGAATGGGGCCGCAATTCTCCCGTGGATTTTCGGGGGAATTGCGGCGGCAAAAGCACGTTCGTGTGCATGGGGCCTTATTGTGGGGCACAAGGTGTGATGAATTTAACCTCCATGTGCCTCACATTACTAGTAACCCCATCATGTACCTTACATATTAACCCATTATGACTGAGAAACATGATGGGATTAATTACTATTAATGTGAGGCACGTGGAGGTTAAATTCATCATCCCACCTCGCGCCTCACATCACAAAATGTAAGAACTTTTTTTTTTTAATTACTGTTGCCAAAGTATCGAATTGGTATAGAAATCGCAATACTAAACGAAGTATCGGTATCGAAGTCCAAATTCTGGTATCGTGACTTCCCTAGTAACAAGTATAAATGACTAAAATTAAATCCCAAGTGCCTTACACCTTCTGTAAAAAAGGGCAATACATGACAAAAAAAGAGCATTTTAAATCTGAGTGTACATCTGTAGCCTTTTTAAATTATAAAGAGCGTAATAAAATCTGTAAAAATGTAATAAAATTAGCAAAAATACAAAATGAAAGGCAGGTAGCCAAGGATAGTAAAACAAATCCCAAAAAATTCTTCAAGCATGTAAATGCAAAAAAGCCAAGGTTTGAACATGTGGGACCTCTAGATAGGGGTAATGGGGAGTTGGTCACAGGGGATCAAGAGAAGGCAGAGTTACTAAATGGGTTCTTTAGCTCTGTATATACAACAGAAGAAAGAGCAGCTGATGTAGCCGGTGCCAGTGCTGTTAATATATCAGTTGATATAATGAATTGGATGAATGTAGATATGGTGCAAGCTAAATTAAATAAAATAAATGTGCACAAGGCTCCGGGACCAGATGGGTTACACCCTAGAATTCTTAAAGAGCTTAGTTCAGTTATTTCTGTCCCCTCTTCATAATATTCAGAGAATCTCTAGTGACTGGACTAGTGCCAAAGGACTGGCGCAGGGAAAATGTGGTGCCGATTTTCAAAAAGGGCTCTAGGTCTTCCCCGGGTAATTATAGACCAGTAAGCTTAACATCCATCGTGGGGAAAATGTTTGAGGGGCTATTGAGGGACTATATACAGGATTATGTGACAATAAATAGCATTATAAGTGACAGCAAGCACGGTTTTACTAAGGACAGAAGTTGTCAAACTAACCTAATCTGTTTTTATGAAGAGGTGAGCAGAAGCCTAGACAGAGGGGCCACTGTGGATATTGTGTTTTTGTACTTTGCAAAGGCATTTGACACTGTCCCCCATAGACGCCTAATGGGTAAATTAAGGACTATAGGTTTAGAAAATATAGTTTGTAATTGGATTGAGAATTGGCTCAAGGACCGTATCCAGAGAGTTGTGGTCAATGATTCCTACTCTGAATGGTCCCCGGTTATAAGTGGTGTACCCCAGGGTTCAGTGCTGGGACCACTATTATTCAACTTATTTATTAATGATATAGAGGATGGGATTAATAGCACTATTTCTATTTTTGCAGATGACACCAAGCTATGTAATATAGTTCAGACTATGGAAGATGTTCATAAATTACAGGCAGATTTAAACACACTAAGTGTTTGGGCGTCCACTTGGCAAATTAGGTTTAATGTAGATAAATGTAAAGTTATGCACCTGGGTACCAACAACCTGCATGCATCATATGTCCTAGGGGGAGCTACACTCAGGGAGTCACTTGTTGAGAAGGATCTGGGTGTACTTGTAAATCATAAACTCAATAACAGCATGCAATGTCAATCAGCTGCTTCAAAGGCCAGCAGGATATTGTCGTGTATTAAAAGAGGCATGGACTCGCGGGACAGGGATGTAATATTGCCACTTTACAAAGCATTAGTGAGGCCTCATCTAGAATATGCAGTTCAGTTCTGGGCTCCAGGTCATAGAAAGGATGCCCTGGAGCTGGAAAAAATACAAAGAAGAGCAACGAAGCTAATAAGGGACATGGAGAATCTAAGTTATGAGGAAAGATTAAAAGAATGAAACATATTTAGCCTTGAGAAAAGACGACTAAGGGGGGACATGATTCACTTATATAAATGTATGAATGGCCCATACAAGAAATATAGTGAAAACCTGTTCCATATAAAACCCCCTCAAAAAACAAGGGGGCACTCCCTCCGTCTGGAAAAAAGGTTCAATCTGCAGAGGCGACAAGTCTTCTTTACTGTGAGAACTGTGAATCTATGGAATAGTCACCGCAGGAGAAGGTCACAGCAGGGACAGTAGATGGATTTAAAAAAGGCTTAGATAATTTCCTAGAACAAAAAAATATTCGCTCCTATGTGTAGAAATTTTTCCCTTCCCTTTTCCCATCCCTTGGTTGAACTTGATGGACATGTGTCTTTTTTTCAGCTGTACGAACTATGTAAGCCAGGATGAATTATCCCACATCAGTTTTTGGAGAAATCGCTAGGGGAAAATAAAATTTCCCACTGTGGTATCTTTTTTTAGCAACAAATTTATATCCTGTGATAATGATCTTTCTTAAAGAGACTCTGTCACCACATTATAAGTGCCCTGTCTCCTACATAAGGAGATCGGCGCTGTAATGTAGGTGACAGTAATGCTTTTTATTGGAAAAAACGATCTTTTTTCACAAAGTTAGGAGCGATTTTGGTTTATGCTAATGAGCTTTCTTAATGCCCAAGTGGGCGTACTTTTACTTTCGACCAAGTGGGCGTTGTACAGAGGAGTGCATGACACTGACCAATCAGCATCATGCACTCCTCTCCATTCATTTACACTGCACTAGCGATATAGATATATCGCTATGTGCAGCCTCATACACAAGCCCTAACATTACTACAGTGTCCTGATAATGAATACACATGAAATCCAGCCTGGACGTCATGTGTACTCAGAATCCTGACACTTCTGACTCTTTTTTGTGAGATTCCAGCAACGGATACGAAATCTCGTGAGATCTCGGAGCTAAACGAGATTTGGTTTCACTTGCCGGAATCTCACAAAAAAAGAGTCAGAAGTGTCAGGATTCTGAGTACACATGACGTCCAGGCTGGATGGTCATGTGTATTCATTATCAGGACACTGTAGTAATGTTAGGGCTTGTGTATGAGGCTGCACATAGTGATATATCTATATCGCTAGTGCAGTGTAAATGAATGGAGAGGAGTGCATGATGCTGATTGGTCAGTGTCATGCACTCCTCTGTACAACGCCCACTTGGTCGAAAGTAAAAGTACGCCCACTTAGGCATTAAGAAAGCTCATTAGCATAAACCAAAATCGCTCCTAACGTTGTGAAAAAAGATTGTTTTTTTTAAATAAAAAGCATTACTGTCACCTACATTACAGCGCGATCTCCTTATGTAGGAGATAGGGCACTTATAATGTGGTGACAGAGCCTCTTTAAAGAGTTGTCCCTATGTAGGACCGGTAAGCATTTTTTTTATAATTCCTATCACTTGTTGATGATTGGCACTGTATTGTGTGGAGAATGTTAAGTTTGCATTATTTAGAACATCTGTGGATGAGTTACGTTTGGTGGAATAAAGGTACTGATATATATTTCTAGAATTTGCAGTCGATTTGGCCCTATATAGCATAGAGGGTGTGTAAAGCCGGTCACATTCTGACAGATAGGAGTTCTGGTCAGTCTTGCTCTGATATTATTCTCCTATTGGAACATTTATAATGACGTGCCTCGGATGGGAACTTGAAGCGTGTAGAACGATATTACCTGTAACAGCCTTCCTATACCGACTGCATGTAACACATTCTAGGGAAATGTCACCTGTCAAGAAATGAAATACAATCCTGTTAGTGTCATAGGTGAAGGATAAGTTGTCGGCATTGTTATTGATATAACCAACAAACTGGTATGGGCGTCACGGGCCGATCCAGGCGATTAAAATATCCTCTATGTAACGCCCATACCAGAGGATGTTAGACATAAAGGGATTGTTCTCAATATAGATACATGTTTCTTCCCACCATGCAGCATAATTGTTTGCTAATGATGGAGAAAATGTGGCCCCCCATAGAACAACCCAGACGTTGGAGAAAAAATTGTCCATTGAATGAAAAATAATTCTGCTTAAGCATAAATTTGGCGACTCTCCGGATGTATTCCTTCAGTTCGTTATTATACGATGTATATTCTCCCAAATGATCAAGGGCAAGCAGCGCTTTTTCATGTGGTATCGAGGTATATAGAACAGTAATGTTGCACGTCACCCATACGTTATCTTTCCATGGCATCGTGTCCATGATTTTACATTTTTCCTTGCTGACCTTGATATAACTTGGTGATCTTTGTGCAAGAGGTTGTAGTATGTTATCTAGCCATGCCCCTAAGCATTCGGTAATTGATCCTATGCCGACACTAGAGCCCTTGAAGGGGGGGGGGGGATTTTTCACTAATCTTTGGCAAGGCATGAAAAATCGGATGGTCTTTATATAGTCCATCTCTTTTCATGTGAAAATACCCAAGGCTAAACCTTCATGCAGAATTTACGATAACTTCTCATCCACATGTTTTTCAAAAAAATGTCGCCGGAAATTAGAGTATGCTGTCAATTTCTAAATACTCCATGCTGATTACACCCTTTCCGAAGAAGGGGATATTCCATAACAAATCTGGGTACCCTTAGGAGTATGTTCAAACAAGTCAGATTTTTATATCTCATTCACTTTGCTTCCACTGTAATACGCTGCATATTTTTGCACCCAAAAATACGGATGGAAAATCTGCAGTAATTACGCTACGTGTGGACATACTCTTAAACATGTTCACACGCGACAGATGTGATGCAGAATTATCTGCGACCGTTCCATTCATCTGAATGAGACTTGCAGAAATTCATGCACCTACTGCATAAGCAACACCATTCATATGTATGGAACAAAGTTTCAGTCTCCGAGAAATTTCTGCAATGAATCAGTCGTGTGGATATAGCCTAAACACCCATGGGCCATTGCATGGGCCAATAATCAGCCAAGCAAGTGTTCTTATGATTATTGGCCGGTGTAAACAGGGCAGCGATCAGCCAGCAAATGCTGGTTTGTCGGCTGATTTTATCTTTTATGCTGCCCTGAAAATCATTGTTGTCGGCAGCACATCTTTCTGTGCGAAACGGGATATGCTGCCAACAATGATGCAAACGAAGGCCCCATGCACACGACAGTATTTTCATCTATCCCGAAATACTGTCCGTAAATACGGATCAGGAGGCATCAGTATATACGAAAGGGTGTTCGTAAATACGGTCTGTATTCCATCCGTATATACGAATCCTAGCAAAAAGGAGGTTGCAAATGATGTCATCAATATGTTGCCTAGCAGTGCTTCAGTAAATGCGGACGGTATAGGGATGCACATCAGTAGCCGTCCGTATTTACGGAAGCTCCTATAGACTTCTATGGGAGAGTCCTTGCCGTAATTGCTAAGGCCCCATGCACACGACCATGCCCGCAATCACGGCCCGCGATTGCGGGCACGGCCGGCCGCTGACTGACAGCCGCATTTTCGGGCCGTGCTCCCATACAAAGTATGGGAGCACGGCCCGCAAAATGCGAAAGAACGGACATGTTCCATAATTCCCGGAACATTTCCACGGCACTGACACCCTTCCGTAGTGCTACGGAAAGGTGTCAGTGTTCAATGAAAGTGAATGGCTCTGTTTTTGCGGTCTGCAAAAACTGAGGTTTTTTGCTGTCGTGTGCATGGGGCCTAACAAGAATAGGACCGGTTCTATAATTTTTTCAGCACGGACACCCATCAGTAAAAATACTGAAATGTGTCCGTGGCCAATACAAATGAATGGGTCTGTAATTACTGATGAAAAATCTGGTCGTGTGCGTGTAGCCTTATGGGGACCAAATGATCATATTAACGATGGTCTGTCCACGTTCGGTGTAGTGCCGGCCCGTGTAAAAGGGCCTGTTAACGAACGCCGATTCTCTTTTTTTATTGTTGATCGGCGCTCGTTACGGACAAAAATCTGCCTGTGTAAACTCCACTTTACTGTGCAACTTGTAAAGAAAAATGTTACCATCTCCTTTCTATCTTTACAAAACTTTTAATATAAGAGCTTTGACATCCTATCTCCCAGCATTTACTAAATACACTGTTCTGTTTGTGTAATATTTATCCAAGGATAATCATGTGGCTGAGTTGTTGCAGCCTGATATACCACTCCGTTTGGTCTTTGAGTAGGAAACTTAAACTTAAGGCCTCATGCACACGAATGTGCTTTTGCGGCCGCAATTCCCCCGAAAATCCACGGGAGAATTGCGGCCCCATTATTTTCTATGGGGCCATGCACACGACCGTGGTTTTCACGGTCCGTATATGGCCCAGGAGCCTAGACTGCAGAAAGAACAGGCATGACTTATTACTGCCGTGTTCTGCGGTCCGGGCTCATTGAAAATAATGGCCGCGGCCATGTGCACGGCCCGCGATCTGCAGACGGCTCGTGGTTGTCACTCCGTGGCTGACCGACCCGAAAATCACGGCTGTCCACATGGCTACGGTCATGTGCATGAGGCCTAAGTCTAGGAGGAAAACTAAAAATGTGTATGAATTCAGATGAAAGAAATTGCTCAACTAATTAATGGGGTTGTATGAAACTAGAATTTTTTTATTTCATTTCCCAGTAGCATCTTGTCCATGGACTTTGTCCGGTGCCGCTTGTCTCCTTTATAACTGCCCTTCCAGACACATCTTATGGATAGGAGTGTTGCTTTTTCTTGGAACTGAGGAGACATTGTGTGTTTATTTCAGGCTTGTGGTGAATTCAGACAAGTTTTGTCTAATGTGTATGGGCACTACCAATCAGCTAAGGCTACATTCAAACGAGCGTCGGCAACCTCGGATGTGAAAAATGGGCGTTTTTCACATCCGAGGTGCACCCGTGCGGGACACGTTGTCATGGAACCCCCATAAACTAGATTCTACGGAGGGATGCGTGACACGTAGCAAAATAGGACGTGTCCTATTTTTTAACGGACCCTTCACACGCTCCGTTGAAGCAATGGTCGTGTGAACGGCCCCATTAAAGTACATGAGTCTGTGTGATGGCCATTGTTTTAACGGCCGTCACAAGGACAAGTTACATGCTCGTCTGAATGAGCCCCTATTTGCGTTCACTGATCTTAGTTTTGCCTCAATGGAGATGAAAAGACAGCCGAGACTTGAGAAAATAAACCGAAAGTGAGTATCACTCATAGCTGGTGGATTAAATATCATTTTTAAGACCGTCATAGAAAATAAACGATATGTGTTTTATATTGTACAAGTGGCCTGCTAAATGTCCGTCCTGCATGCCACAATAACTTTTAGTAAAGGTATAGGATGACGGTTAGGAGGCCCATGCACGAACTCCGAATGCAGGCCATGAGTGAAATCTTATTTCGGTGCCCGTTTCCTTGCACTGCAAATGAATGTAATGCATTTACCTTACAGGATGGATGGATGCGCCTTGTAACACATTCAGTTTTGCAGATCAAAAGTTATTGACTTTCGTTCACATCTGCGTCTGAGGCTCCGTTAGGGAGTCTGCATCGCTATCGTTCTTTTGCCAAAACAGACTGCAGAACCTGACCTCATAAGTTAATGGGGTCCGTCGGACACCGCCGGTGTAGATCGTGCACCTGATCCGGCACTGCACCGTGGTTATAACGGAAACCATGACGCAGGTGTGAATAGAGCCTAGATGATCATTATTGTGATTTGGCACATTTAGATTACTTGTACTCGTTCTCAAGCTCCTGACCCTTTTTGATGACTTGATGCTTAATGACTTGTTTCATGAAAACTCAAACACCATTTCATGGGGATAGAGGTTGTTCTTCTAAAACAATAAACAAAAAATCTCTACAATACCTTGCTTTTTATGTGCAACATGAGAGATTGGAAAAAAAATCCCAGTATAATTTGTAGCTTTTGACTGCACAAGTACAAAGCCCTCAGCCTCGTGCTTTCATACATAAGTAGTAGTATTATTTTTAATCTGAAGTTCTCAATATTTTTGCAACATGTCCTCTGAGTTTATGCAATGACCAGCTACCATCTTGCTACTTTGTCTCTTCTATCATGAGTCTTGTCCTGCACAGAATATCCACTCTGTCTATTACATGTATTAACAATGAGATCACTTCTACCAGAAGTAATTGACAGTGGGGAGAAGAAGACATCGGAACCTGCGAAAATAGAAGACATGGAAAGTGCAAAACATACAGCAGCATGTCTTTCACTGTTAGATTACAGAAAATTGGGTAATACCAGTGGAGTTAAAGGGGTTTTCTACCTTCTATCCACCGGATAGGTCATCAGTATATCATCGGTGTGGGTCCGACACCCGGACCCCGTACCAATCAGCCGCTCCGTACATAGCATAGCGGCCGTGCTGCAGAACTGCAGGTTTGCTCCTATTCACTTGAATAGGAGCAGTACTGCAGCTCGGCCACTATTCCGTGGCCGGAGCCAAATGCTTCCGGCATGTACATCCGGTGCATGGAGGCACCAGACCAGCTGATCTGTGCGGGGTCTGGGTGTCGGACCACCATAGATCATGTACTGAGGACCTATCCGGTGGTCAGATCAGTTGCCAGGAGGTGGAAAACCCCTTTAAGGTTTATCAGTCATTTGTCTAATGACTACGGCATATGGCCTGTTACATCATATAAATGTCATATAGGAAGGTCCCCTGCTTGTGACCCACCTCTATGAGCCAGTAGAGAACAGCTAATAAGCAGTGGTCCTTCCTTTCAGGTGCTGCTATCAAATTAAAAGGATAGTCTATGATGAACCGTCTATGACTGCTATGGTGCCCTGTAAGTAAAAAAAAAAAAAAAAAAGTACTTCCTTTTTCCTTATGGGTGGAGGAAACCTGCACGTTACTTCCCCTCTCTATGTATTATCAATATACTGGAAGGTTGGAAGCCGACCTGAGGGTCTTGCACCAGCTTGTCTTGCATCTGGTGGAAAACCTGGACAAACCAGTTACAGGCCTCTCTCTCTCCTCTGTGTACACCCATGATTGTCATTGATATCTGTATTGTGCTTGTGTTTTTGGCTGTTATATAAATTGAGGGACCGGTACGGGTGATGACCATCTGTGTACAGCACTGTAGAATGTTGGCGCTCATATAAATGAATACAGTAAATAATTTTCGGCAAGATTTGTCTGTAATCTTCACATTCAGCATAACTCCATACATCTCGTATGTATGCAGCTCACACACACTTTTACATAGTTTCACAATAGGCTAGTTGGCTCATAGACTTTGGTCCTGGCTCCTAACATTTGGAGACCTTTGTCTAGGACTGATTATTAAGTAAAATAACATTTTCTCCTATTAATAGCTGGGACAGACCATACGCTTTCTGCTTGGCTAGAAGTTAACGAACTCCTGACAGATCGGCGATAACAAAGCAAATTGAAGGTTTAACCTCGGTGAATGCTCTCACCTCGTCCTTTCATCCTTTTGTCATTGTCACTGATAATGGATATTACTGAGCGGTCTTTGTACTAACAGTCACTGATTTGACACAAAGTGCGCATTAATCTCAATTATAAGTCCAGTCTAGACATATTTTAGCCTCTTTTTTTTTTTTCTTTTTAATCATTTAAAATACTAGCAGTTATTAAATATTATATGTGGATGATCTTGTATTAAATTATCGGAAAACAAAAGAACCTGTGAGGAAATAGGATGTAAATCCACCGTTTGTGTTCACGCTTTTACAGCTTTTTGATAGAGGTCGTATTAATACATTATATAAGTATCGTCGATGCCGCGGTTACTAAAAGTCGATTTGATTATCTTCATCGTTGTATCAAAATAACTGATCGGGCACATTAATGATTTTCTCTGTAGTAGTACATGCGTGTAGGTCAGTGTAGTATGTTTCCTTAGCTGATGTTGATATATAAATGTTTCATATATTAAGTGGAAGGTTTTTCATACTCGCCAATAAAAAGGGTTGTCTTATGAAGACCGCACCCGTTTAAATACCCTATTAGGTGGTATGGATGTCATAGACTGGGTCCCCAATTCGTGGACTCCCTTCTATGAGCCAGATTGGATAGTCAACCTGTAAGAGAAGGCCTCCCCTGGCCAAATAGGTTGATTGCCAGGGTGCTGGGAGCCAGACCTGTAGCGAATAGCCCATCACTGCAGCGGCTTCAGTATAAAAGGGGTGGTCTCCCTGATAAAAAAAATAAAGAAAAGTTCTTTGCTTTCCAAGCACCCCCTGAATAAGTTAGGATTGTTGCTGTAAGTGGGTAACTACGCCAGATCTCCATGTTCGTGTAGAGATCGGCAAAGTCTACTGCCAGTCTGTAGGACAATGTTTGCCAACTAGGGTTTCGTGATTAGGTATTTCCCAAAATACAGTATCCGTGTGAGTTGTCACTATAACAGTAGACTTCAAGTAGTTATAGGATTGCCAAGAACAGAAATCTCTTTCACAGGTTCCCTGCAGTAAAGGGGTTGCTAACACTCTCTTGCATCCAGGATTTCTTCTAGAAAGATGGCGGCTGGTATGGTAAATATGTATGTATATTTATTAGCCTGATTAATGTAGAACTTAGAACCTGTCGCCATTTTCTGCTAAATCCATTTTTGTTGTATTGTTAAGTGAGAATTAACCGCAGATTACCAATACATCCGTTAGTTCATAATGGGTAATTCTGTCAGCTATGGAAATGTACAATCCATCAAGATTTTTTAAGTAGATGGGGAAATGTGCAGCCATTGATATCCAATTAGGTATTTGTCTGCAGATGATGCCAAGTTTTATGCCAGCAATTTAACTTCTATGGGGTTGATCTGAGCCAAGATCTCTTGGTAAGGGGGATAGGCTGGACTACTTAGCGTAGATGTCCTAGGGGCATCGGGGGTGTATGACAGTCCTCTTTCCCTTCAGCTGTATAACATTTACGTGCATTTTGATCACCATCACCGCTTGCTTAGTTTAGTGCGGTTGTATGTGTGTGTACATATGTAATTTATATGTACATAGAGATATGTACGGTATATTAAATGTTCTTGGTCTGTGAAGAGTTTCCTACACGTTGTTCTGTTTGCATTGACATTCTTTGTACAAGTAGCAGTTTATTTGTAGCCAAGTATGTATGAATGAGTGAGAAATGCTTTATGGGATTGTTTGAAAGTCTTCCATTGTTGTGATCGAATATCTTGAGCTCCTTACAGACTGAATCCATTAGGAATTGCATCATTTGCTCAGCATGTAAACAATGCTAATTCCATTTATAGCCTGGACATTTTCTGTGTTGTGTTTTCTGCCATAGTTTATAGATTACTGATCTGGCTTTAATTGTTCTATGAAGCAGAAAAAAAAACATCTGGAAGAAATGTGAAATTTCCTCTTAAAGAACTGATTGCCTTCATTGATTTAATGGAGCTGATTTCCAATATTATTCTTCGTTATCCGACCTGCTAAAAATTCTTTGGAACAGCTGCAATTGTACTAAAAAGAATAAGTACGCAGTACCTATGTTTTACTCCTGTGATCCAGCGCTGACACTCATATCGGTCCTCCCAGTGTGTCTTTTTTTTTTTTTTTTTTACATGCAGGCAACATGTGATCGTTGCAGCCAATCAGAGGCATCAGCAGTGACTTTTTGTATTTCTAGCATTATGGCGCCCATCGCTGAGCGTTCAATCCCATGTATAGGACAAGTCACCGCTGAGGCCTCTGATTGGCTGCAGCAGTCACATGCTGCCTGCATGTACACAGACAATGGGGGGGGGGGCCGCCAGAGCATCCGCACTGGATCCCGGGGGTAAAGAATAGGGGAGTACGAATTCTTTGTTTCTATTAGGATATTTGCAGCTGTTCCAAAATAATAAAACAAGCCGGATAACACTTTTAAGTAGAAAATAGAAGGGGGGGAAAAAAAGTGCCAAATTTGTGTCCTTTTTGCCTGTTAGTCAGGGGGGCTCTTGGCAGAATTAATCCCCCCCCCCTCGCTTTCTGGCTGCTGACAATAGTTTTCTTCTTATCTTCCCTGCAGATAGGTAACATGGGATACAGAGAAGGGTAGGTATATGCTGTGACGTACATAGAAACCACTATAATGAAATAAAACAATGTGAGTGACCGGGGAGTTCATATCTGCTGTCCGGGTGCAGAGCTCCCCAGTCCTGACAAGCTGAGAGTCTCCTAACTTAGTTTTGGCTATTTATTCAGGTTGTATTTATCAATTGGGAGTCTAATTAAAATAAAACTCACACCAAAAAAATCCTTCCCCTTAACGTAAGACATTTATTTCCCTGGAGCTGAAAAAGTGATTCTATTAAGCATCAGCAGCGCTGGCAGACGTCGGCCCCTCCATTTTTTATAGTAAGCGTCTTCTGGTCAGGGCCGCGTTGGTTATTTCTTGCTTGCGTTGCTTCCCTGAGGCCGCTGCTGAACAATCAATATCATTCTTCTCTTTCCCACTCTGCTGTTATTTTAGAGACCATATTCACTGACAAATGTTTAGATGGTAATTATTGGTTTTCTGCTCTTTCCAGCTTTACTAATTCAAAGGTTCTTTTTGTTTTTAACTATTTTCTTCGTGTATAATAAAGGTTGCAATTCCTTTTTATTTTCTTTCTGATTATTATTCGGCATACGTTGTGAGGTAAGGTGTAAAACTACGTGTGTTCATTTACTAGTATTCCTACAACCCATAAGAAGAATTAATAATCAGTCCTTGGCTTGTCCTCCAGAGCTGCATTGTAACCAATATGGCCACCAGTGCAGCTCCCAAATGGGGTTATTCATCTTTTCCAATCTTCCTAGTTATGTCGTGTGAAAGAAGACACCACCTGATTGTCTCTCAAACTCTTTTATATATGTGAATCTCCTCCCCTGCGATCTTGTATTCTGTCCGTCTTGAATTGTAGACCTCACCCTTTTCACCCTGCTTTCTCCCCCAGTGCAATGCCATAAATCCCATGATGCCTCAGTACAGCAGCAAGAGCCACTACCATCTCTGCCTGCTGGGTAGGACCGTGAGATTAGGCTTTTCTCAATATTCTTCTAAAGGAGGGGAAAAGATGTTTTAATTAAGAATAGAGCCAAGGAGACTGGGCATTTGCGTCCGCAAGTTATCCGCATTTTATGGTCATTTTACGTTCTGGATTTGCGGGCTCACACTACCGGTGAAATCATTTTATTTATTTATTTTATGAATCCTGATGATAAGAAGATGCACTAGAAAGTTTTTTTTGCAGTCCAATGGACCACTACGGATCCTTGGTTTTTGCGGCCCGCACTTCCACCACTGTCGCGTGCATGAAGCGTATGTCTGTGTGCATGCTTGTATGATACAGGTTACGCTATCCACCGGGTAACAGAGTTCTGTGCTTGCATTCTCTATACAGCCCTGTTATGTCCTTGATGTACAGAATGTGTTGCTTGTCTTGTGTGAGTGCCGGACTGTCCCTAGAGTCTTTGGCTTCAGAATAGTGTAAAATGGTGTCATCTGGTCCCATTCCTCTATACCTATATGGTGATAACCTTGTGTTCTGCTTTTGATTGTGTAAAAAGCTGAGAAAATGAACTGGCATCTCCGCAATGTGTCTTGATAAGTAACTTGTCAAAATAATGTGACGTTTTTAATCTTTGCCTTTTTGTATGTTAAAGGCTATCGTTTATTAGATTGTAAAAGAGATTTTTATGTTTGCCAGATTCTCTTAAATGAACATCACTCCATTATCAGGTACAGACTTGGCAGCAAAAATAGCCATGTATACTGTCTAGCAGCGCGGCATGGAAAGCCTGTCTCTCCCCCTGGCACTTTACCAGCTCTTTTATTAAAGTCATGTTTTCTGCATGTCACTCAAGCAGAGAAGAGTACAAAAGTGAATTAATATGTAATTTTTTTTTATTTTTTTTTTGGGGTGACTAGAATAATTAAAACACTACAGTATTACTGGTATCTAGAAATGACAGGTATTCTCCCTAATATGTATTCCAGCAGACCACTACACTTCACGGAGATCCCACAATAAAATGATACTGCTCAGTATGCTCTCTTTATAATGCAAACAAATAGGTGACCCATGCAACTGTATGGTATACACTGGCATACTTTGGGGCCATACATTTGGTCTATGTCTGAAAAATATTCCCACATTTACATTCAATAGTAGAAAGAGTCCCATGTGAACAAACCTGCCTCGCTCTCTGCTGAGAAGTGGATAAAATTGTACGCAGTCTAGACAATGGTCTGTGAGAAAAACACCCTGGACTGCAGACTGATATATTATAGTGGAGAGATTTGTGCAGCTTCTGCTGATCTGTGCACATTTGCGTTGGAGGCTCTGTTAGGGGCCTTTGTCACAGATCCATTCGAAAATACTGTGATGCGCTATTGTTTCCGGTGAAACAACGGATATCTGGACGGATGACCCATTAAAGTCAATGGGTTACATTGGACGCCCATGGTGTCCGTCGTACAACGGAACCGCCTCTTCCGGTATGTTCGTTCTGCTCCTCTGACAGAGCAGAATAATGGAAACACCAATGCAGGTGTGAACCCAGCCTAACAGAGCATTGCCTAGACCGGATACAATTGTGTCCACTTTTCAGCTGAGAGCAGCACTAGGTATGTACTGGTTTGCTGCCTTTGAATGTAATCAAGAATGTTCTAATTTCCTGACCGCATAGGCTGTGTTCGCATCACCGTCGTTTTACGTTGAGGGGTACCGTTGGAGTTTTTCTTTGGGTTAACCCCTTAGCGGAAAGGCAAACGGAAACCACAGCTTTAGTTTCCCTCACCCTTGAACTCAAAGGGTGACGGAAACCTAGCTAATTGTTTCCGTCTGTAACCGTTGTGACTGGGTTCCGGCGTTTTGACGCAATCAATAGCGCAGTCGACCTCGCTATTAGTTCCGTCAAGCGCAACGGAACCCTGTCACAATGGTGACAGACTGAAACCATTAGCTAGGTTTCCGTCATCATTTATATCAATGGAGAGAGAATCGGAAGCTTAGATTTACATTTGCCTTTCCGTTGAAGGGTTAACCCGACGGAAACCTCCGACAGAAACCCTCAACGGAGGGGCACGGGGATGTGAACAGGCTCATACAAATATCTTGACAATACAATGTACATTTAGAAAATTGTATAACTTCTCATTTATATATTAAGCTCCACTTACATAAAATCGGAAAACCCTCGAACTGTTCACTGCATTATGGGAGCACAGCTGATCTGTCCGGCTGGATTCACGCAAAACAGAAATGCTGCGGATTCTCAGAAACATTTCTGCAGCAAAATGCACAGGTGTTATAGGGGTAGGTTTCTGCAAATTTTACCCCTTCTACATCGCAAAGGCTGAAATCCGCCGTTCACATCCAGAATAGAATGGGCATGCTGCGGATTTGAAAATGCTCTGATTTTCGTCCAGAAAATATCCAGGAGCACGTGGATGAGATTTGTTTTTCAAATCTCATCCACATGGCTGTGACTGGAATTTGATGTGGATTTTCCGGACTCAAAATCTGCAGCATTTCCGTCCCCTGTGAATTGTGAATCCAGCCTTAATCAACATGCTGGTCGACAGACGCACCTCTGTTTCCAATAACAATCAAGATAATCGTTAATGCGGAAAGTCTGAGTGGACCCTTATACAGGTTCTAACTCTGGATCAGTACAAATTAAGTAATGTTTACTAATAAAAATTTCATGTAGATTATAGCTATATCTATACTGTAAATGGGGTTCAAAGGTGGACATACACTTTAAAGAGGCTCTGTCACCAGATTTTGCATATCGGCGCTGCAATGCAGATAACAGTAAAGTTTTTGTTTTTTTAAAACAAGCATTTTTGGCCAAGTTATGACCATTTTTATATTTATGTAAATGAGGCTTTCTAAAGTACAACTGGGCGTGTATTATGTGCGTACATCGGGGCGTTTTTACTTCTTTTACTAGCTGGGCGTTGTGAATAGAAGTGAATGATGCTGACGAATCAGCATCATCCACTTCTCTTCACAACACCCAGCTTCTGGCAGTGCACAGACACACAGCGTGTTCTCGAGAGATCACGCTGTGACGTCACTTCCTGCCCCAGGTCCTGCATCGTGTCGGACGAGCGAGGACACATCGGCACCAGAGGCTACATTTGATTCTGCAGCAGCATCAGCGGGTGTTGTGAAGAGAAGTGGATGATGCTGATTCGTCAGCATCATTCACTTCTATTCACAACGCCCAGCTAGTAAAAGAAGTAAAAACGCCCCGATGTACGCACATAATACACGCCCAGTTGTACTTTAACTTTAAACACGCCCAGTTGTACTTTAGAAAGCCTCATTTACATAAATATAAAAATGGTCATAACTTGGCCAAAAATGCTCGTTTAAAAAAAAAAAATAAAAACGTTACTCTTATCTACATTGCAGCGCCGATCTGCTGCAATAGCAGATAGGGGTTGCAAAATCTGGTGACAGAGCCTCTTTAAAGTGCACATCAATTGTAATGAAGTGCAAATATAATGAATGAAATATTGAAGAGAGAAGTTTTCAGGTTGTATGTAAAGATCCTTTTACATGAGCAGATATTCAGATAAGATTGATGACCTATTCTTTGGAGAGGCCTTTAATATCGGATCGGTGTGGGTATGACTCTTGACACCCCTGCGGATCAGCTGTTTGATGGGGCCGCATTGCTGGATAAGAGCGTCTCAGCCTATTCATTGTTTACTTGGTTTCCTTCCCGTTCTTACTTTGTATGCGCTGTTACATCTGTAGCGGCAGCGCAAAGTATTTCTTCACTGTCCCATTCAGTGGCTCCTTCAAACAGCTGATCGGCGGAGGTGCCGAGAGTGGTACCTAAACCGATCTGATATTAATGGCCTATCATAAAGGTAGGCCATCAATTTAAAAACCTGCATAGCCCCTTTAAACGAGTCTTTTAACTAAACCGCATTTAGATTGGCGCTCGTTTGCACTATGATCACAAGTAAGGAGGCGAACGATTGTTAGTACATTAGTTTGTCCCCATAAGTTGTTCCTCTTGTTGGCAGCACATTCCCTCTTTAACAGTCGGCTGTAATTGGATACGTTTGGTTCACGTCGGCTCTTCTCAAAAAGACAGCGTTAGCTGAAGACGGGTTTATAAACTCCTATGAGCCGTCTTCAGCTAACCCGGCCTCTCCAAGTTGAGCCGAGGTGAGCCAAACTTCTCCCATTACATTTGAAGGCGCAGAGCGCTCGGCAGTGCAAATCTTCTCCTTCGTTTCGGTGATAGGTAGGGGGGTCTCAGCACCCGGACCCCACTGATCTAAACTCCTGACATGTCACTAAAACATGTCAGGAGTTTTACTAAATGAGTTACTCTTTAAGACTTTTGATGGTCTAGATCAGTATTCAAACGGTTTCAGCATGGGGTCTGTTTTTTGCGGCTCCTGTGTTCGGGGATTAAACAAGTACAGTCCCATGTGGCGCGTCCATTTTTTAGCTTTTGAGAATGTGGTTGGCAAACTAGAAGTACCCCCTCCTGTATAACTGGTCAGGTCAATTGGTTGACATTGGTTAAAGGCTTTATCATAAGGGCTCGCTATATATAACGTGTGCATTACATCAAGAGTGCCGATCACTCACAGCAACTGCCTGGTTAATTTTAATTAGCGGATTTCTCAAGATAGAAGCTTTGTCATAATAATGGGGATTAACTTGGAGTGTTTCAGATATGAGGGCTATAATACTCTTAGTGAATAGCAGGGGAATGATTGATATATTTTATTTTGGAGAAGTTGCTTAAAGTAGGCAGCGAAGCATTAACACCGCTAATCCTTTGTGATTTTTAGTGTAATAGAAACACATAGTTTCGTCCTGCTTTAAATAACTCAAAAGGAAAACTTATTTTATCTGGAATGGTTTGTGGATTAATCCATCGTAGAAGTGAGCACATATTTTACATGGTAATATCCATAATGTCTGTATCATTCATCTTAATGAGTTACTTAATCACTTCACAGTAGCGCTATGTCAAGGTCATTAGGAATCACTTTTTCTCGGCGGTGGTATTATCTCTGATTATTTTTAAGCAGAAAACTAATAGTAAAATGTAAATGTGTTCAAGAAATTGCTGATTTTTTTTTTTTTGTTTTTTTTTTTGTAACTAACTGTACACTTTTAATCCTGAGTGGTTTGATGCCCCAAGAGTCTCTTATTATTTTCAGAAGTCGTGCTGTGATATGGCAACTTTCCCTGTATTTATAAAATCAAATAGAAAACATAATCTAGTCTAATTAGAGGGAAGTCGCGCTTTGGAGCAAAATACAAATAGGCCATTCAATAAGTTCAGTATTACTGGAGTGAGTACGTTTTGTAAGTGCGAGTTATTATGGGAGTCAAGTTACTTTTTTACAATTTAAAATTTTTTAACACCTTCCCGACCGCCCACTGTCTTTTGACGTCAGGCGGTGCGGGTGCTTAATCTACAGAGACGTCTTTTGGCGTCGCTGCAGATCAGGCTGATGAGCGCTCGTGTGAGCGCTCATCCTCTAAGCAGGAGCTGTTACTAACAGCTCCTGATCTTAGAGCAGCCTCCTGAACACAGCTGGGGTCGGCAAAAATTCGGACCCCAGCTGTGTAACCCTTTGATTACCGCGGTCCGTGACCGCGGCATGATCAAAGGGAATTCCCCTCTTTGATCGCATCACCGGGATTCCAGTGATGCGATTAAACAATGGGGAATCCCTCTGCAGTCAGCCCTGGGGACCTACAAAGGACCCCAGGGCTGTCTGTTCCGTGTGCCTGCTGTTCGGGCACACTATGTGCTGCCCAATCAGCAGCCTGTGTCATAGTGACACAGTGTAATGTATTAGCGTACAGAAGTATGCTAATACATTACAAGTAAAAAATAGTTACAAATAAAGTTATCCCTTGATGGGATTAAAAAAAAAAAAAAAAAGTAACAAAACAAATAAATAAATAAAAAAAGTCCCAAAAAGAGTCTTTATTTTGCATTAAATACATTTTATTGCCCCAACACTAAATAAAAACAAAAAAAGTACGCATATTAGGTATCTACACGACCGTAATAACCTGAATAATTAATCTAATGGGTTATTTAGCGTGAAGCGTGAAACGTGAACGGGATAAAAAATAAACAAAAAAAACAATTCCGAGAATCGCTTTGTCCTATATTTACGCCGTAAAAAAAAATTTTTTTACCCCCCAAACTGTGGGAAAAATAAAATACTATTTCTCTCGCATAAAACAAGGCCTCATACAGCCACGTCAATGAAAAAATAAAAAAGTTATGGCTGCTGAAACGGAGAGCGGCAAAAACAGAAAAATTGAGCTTGTCATTCAGGTCTTTTCAGGCCCGGTCATTAAGGGGTTAATGGATGTTAATAATTAGCATTAAAAAAAAAACAGGCTGAATATGTGGTCTTATAAACATTGAGGCAGATTTATTATTCAAACTGCGCCAAAATTCTAGTACACAATGCTGTGTACCACATTTATTAACGGTTTTAGACACTTTTTTTTTTTTTTTTAATATAGATGCTCGGCAATCGTGCATGTTCTATTGCGGGGATCAGCAACCTATGGCACCAGTGCCACAACCCCGAACGTGGGGCATAGCTTGCTGGCACGCTTCCCTATCCTGGTGTCCAGCGGTGTTGTGTGCTTGGCGGCGTTTAACACCAGGACAGAGAGCGGTGCTTCATTGTGTTTGCTGCGTTACTGCTCTCTCTTCTGGAGTTCAGCATCCCCAAGTGCAAAATGAAGCATTTCTCTCTTCCGGTGATCAGTAACTTCTCTGTAAAAGAAAGTTAGCAAAAGTTGGCAGCTCTCTCCTAAGTGCACCCCCCCCCCCCACCCCCAAGCTAGAGTTCAGTAGCCACGGTATCTCTCGTGGTCACCCCCGCCCCCCCCCACCCCCCAGCTGGCGTTCAGATGCACCCCAGATGGATCATCTTTGCAAAGAAAATCAGGGACAAGGGTCACACAGAAATGGAAATTTAAGTAACTGATTGTTTTTTGTCATACGTGGTAACCGTTTGTCTTATATGACTTTCATGTACGATCTGTACTGCAGGCCGGTTTTTATCACTAAATTTACAGATATGTTAATGGAACAAAAACACTATACCGAATGATTGGCTGTAATAATCCAACATGGCAGATCATTATTTTAGCAGAGTCGACAAAAGAACAAGACCAATTAACAGCAGATACCTGTCTGAAACTGTCAAAATCAACCGTTTCTATTTTTATCTAATGTCAATGGCCAGCTTGAATAGAATCTAAGGCTACATTCACACGAGCGTGACAGATTTACATGCGTAAAATCTGTCAGTTTTTTGCATGCGTCTTTTGCGAGTGGCATGTGTTTTTCACGCACTCGCAAGCACCTTTTTTTTTTTTTTCAATGGTGGGCTAGGTGCGTGAAAACCTCAATATAGGACATGCAGTGCGTTTCACAAAACGGACACTTGCTGCGTGAAAACTCGCTCATATGTGAATAGCCCCATTGAGATGTGAATTAGCCCTAATTGTTCTGCTTTAAACATCCCAAATTTCCATATCTGATACTATATAGATTTGTTGACCCTTTTGAGCTCCTACTCAGTGTCTTTGCATAAGTTAACCAATTAGTATTGGTATCTTTTTTTTATTATTCCTTCTATGAGTGTTACAATTTGGCCTGTTCTGTGCTCCCCTCCTCCAGATGTCAGGTAGGCAGGCATGGCATCCTTTTGCGGGTAGTGCAGATGGCTATTTGCCATCTACTGGGTGTGAGCAGTAGTTCATTGAGACTGATTGACACCACAGCTTCAATGCGGCTCTATATTTGAAAACTGGAAACCTCCAGCAGTACTACACCTTTAAACCCGTAAAATACATAATACAAGAAATCTGCTTGCAGTGTAGACAGGTAGAGCACTTTATTTGTGCATGGTCTTGGGTCACTATGATGTCTGATGCTCACAGAAGTGTGGTCATGCCTTGCGGCAGATCATCCTTTCTCCTTTGTTACAATTGTCTGCAATGATTTTCTCCTTGGATGTACACCCATGTTCTCACAGAACCAGATTTCATCACCTAGCTATAGTCACGTCTCGTCTACAGATGCCATTGGTCTTTGTTGCTGAGAAAATGACGCAAGTTTTTACGTCTGTTATGCTTGATGCCGACCAACTACCCTGGTAAATTATTTACACCAACCTGGAAACACGTTGTAAATGGACAGAATACGATGAAAAAATTGGTATAATAAACAGATTTCCACTATTACTGTAGAATGGAAGAGATGTAAAAAAATTGCAGAAAACAGACTAGATGCAGTGAAGACTGACATTTAGGGTATGCTCCCATATAGGTTTTCTCTGCGTGTAGTTCTGTTTTTTTTTTCTTTTGTTTGTTTTTTTTTTTTGTTTTAGTTAAATACCGGAAAATATTTTCCTGTAAGCTTCACATTAAAATAAATTAATTAATTAAAAAACAAAACCGTGAAAACACATCAAAAGAGTATGTTCTTGAGAGGGTCCGAGAATGGGAAATCACGGCATGTGAGAGCAGCATACACATCCATACGTTTTCTAACATGAGACCAGTCACTAAAGTAAAAGAGATACTTTACAAGACTTGTAATAAAAGGCTCTGAGACCTCTGGGCTGGATCAGTTATTGCAGTAGGTGCCGGAGTGGCACTGGGGGGTACATACTTTCATATAGAATGGCGTTCTCCCTCGATAAATAGTTGTTTTTTTAATAAGGTGCAAGGTAATGACCTATTGTTCAATACCTTGTTATAGCGTACAGCTGGCTTCATTTATCACACACCATTTTGTGAAACTTTTTGGCTCATTTGTTTTTAGCCAAAGCCAGAAATGGATCCAAAAGGGAAGGAAATGTATAAGAAAGAATGATGCTTCTCTCTCCTTTTTGTTTCCACTTTTGTATTTGGCTTTAAAAAAAAAAAAAAAAAAGAAACAAAAACCGCATCAAAACGGTGTGTGTGATCCTGGCCTTGAAGTTTACTTTCATCCTACAAGAAGAACTTCACAGGTCTCTCGAATATTTATGATTTCCACTTGGATGCTCCAGTTTCTGACACACAAACTACTTTCTTTCAACCTTATTTTCTTCCATGGGGCTAATATCTCTTCCACCAAGTCATCCACCTAGTCAGTGTATTGTGGCGGAGTGCCATACCGCAGTACCCACAGGTACAGTAAAACAAAAATCTATGTACCCTGTGCTGTGTGATTTGTATTCCTATATGGCGCATTCTCCAATTTTTTGTCCAGATCACAGTTCGGCTATGTCCACGGGGGATTTTGTACATGGTCCACAGATGAAACTTCAAATTTTCATCCGTTTCCCGGCTTTCTGACAGCATTTAAAGGGCGTTCTTTTCATCCTTTTTTTTTTTTACACAGTCGTTAAATTTAATTTGACAGGTGTTTTTTTTGTCCCAACCTTGTGAAAATACCACAGTGCATCGGTAGATAGTGCCACAGTGCCCACCTGTTTAAAAATAAAATTGCCAAATGGCAGAGAATTGAACCATTTGTTCCTTTGCCTCGCCAGTGCTGTCAATTGTATCCTTCTCCTAGGATACTTGTGAGGGCCAGGGAGGCAACCGATGAGTTTTTAATGGCCGTCACATAGCGCTGGGCAATTTTACCAAAAAATAAAATCTAGATTTTTTTCAACACTTCGGGCGATTTTCGATTTGAGTCTCGCTTTTCTTATTTTTTTTCCGTTTATTTAACAGGAATAGCAAGAGATAATTGTAATTATTTTCTTTATATAAATAACTTAACGTATATTACTTTTATAATTGTACGTAACTTCCCAACTTTTAACCTCTGCAAATATTTTTTTTTTATCAGAAATACAATTGGAAAAATGTATATCTGTTGATTTATAACGTCTGTGTTCCCCGGCAGGGAACAGGTTAACAGAATCTATAATTAATGATGCACTGTGTGCACCAACGTCCCTCTCTGCCCGTCACCACCTCAGCCAGTCTCCAACGAGAGCAGTGTAAATTGTAGCAGTTCTAGGCAGCTAGCGCCGAGCGGGCACTCTGGGGCAAGATTACATTGTCTGAAGTCTGAGTAGGACCCAGTGCCGGCCCCACCATGGGGTTTTAATAAATGACATTAAGGCCGGATTCACACGAACATGATTGGACTGTGAAAAATGGTCCCTGTGTTCGCCGGATTTCCCAGGCCGAACACGGTACGTGTGAACGGGACTCCTGGCGTCATAGCATTTAGTCTAGTCACATGGCAGTAAAAAAAATAATAAAAATAGCCATCAAGAACTGTTCAAATGTCAGTTTTTCCTGTGTCTCCAAATTCTCATCCATTTCCTGTCCGTCTGTCGAAAAAAGAAAAAAAGATGGATTTCATTTGTCAGTGTTTTATTGTATTCCCTGAAAACAGCAGTGCCCATGTAGATAGTGCAGAAATGACATAGTGACTGCCCATTTAGATAGTGCCACACACCCCCATGTAGATTACAGCATCCCTCCTCCCTTGTAGATCGCACCCCCACATGTAGATCACACGCCCTGCCCCTTTCTTCCTTGTAGATATCGCCACTGTAGCTGCCACTAGGAGCTTAATCCCCGGCCTGAGGTTGCCGATGCTTTGGCCGCTGATTCAGCTCCTAGTGGGAGCTACTATTGTGTGATCTAGAAGGAGGTGTGGTGCGATCGGCAAGGGAGGTGTTATCTACAGCGGGATGGTATTGCTTCCTCCGGCAGTACGGCGCCACTGAAGAATCGATTCAACTATTCTGTTAAAAAACAGAATCTTGAGGGCGAATTAATCGAATTAATTTGATTAATCGCCCAGCCCTGCCATCACATTTGATTTGTCAAAAATGTCAGTTGAAAACTGATCCATTGACTTCTATGGGGGCTGTCGGGCTGTGAAAACTGCTGAAAATAGAACATGAACTTGAAGAGAGAAAAAGAGACACGGCGCCACATAGTGCAATAAAGCAGGATGGCAAGGGAGCAACTAATTACACAAAAAGTGCTCACCTTGAAATATGGACACTGGTAGGTGTCATAAAAGCATACGAGCTGCTGCCGGGTGCAAACACAATCAAACAGAGTTTGTTGTCATAGGAATAGTGAACCAGAGTAAAAACGGACCAGAGGCGCTGCTAGAGATATCAATGACACGGCTTAGGACAAGCATATATTCAGGAATATTTAATAACACAATGGAGGCTACGCGTTTCAACGCCGGACCGGCGTCTTCGTCAGGCCAAATAGAACATGTTTGATCTTCTTTTTGATGGCCAGTATTCATGGGCTGTTACAAAAATCAGCCGTGTGAATACACCCATAGAACTTCATTGTTCTGAAAACGGCCGTATGAAAATAGCCTAAGGGTATGTTCACACGGCCTATTTACGGACGTAATTCGGCCGTTTTTGCCCCGAATTACGTCCGAAAATAGCGCCTCAATAGCGCTGACAAACATCTGCCCATTGAAAGCAATGGGCAGACGTTTGTCTGTTCACACGAGGCGTAATTTACGCGCCGCTGTCAAATGACGGCGCGTAAATAGACGCCCGCGCCAAAGAAGTGACCTGTCACTTCTTTGGCCGTAATTGGAGCCGTTATTCAATGACTCCAATGAATAGCAGCGCTAATTACGCCCGTAATGGACGCGGCGTTCAAGCGCCTGCACATGCCGCTACGGCTGAAATTACGGGGATGTTTTCAGGCTGAAGCATCCCCATAATTTCAGCCGTAACGGACGCCCTCGTGTGAACATACCCTCAATCCTGACATAATCGTGAACATGTCCTAAATGCAAATTTTATCCACATTGTTCCATGGATCTCCACAGCAATAATTCTTCTTACAATAATAAGCGATGCAGACGATGAATTCTGGTCATCAACAAAGGAATACAATCGACTAAATGTCCGAATGTGCGTTTCCTTGAAAGCATGGCATAATGGGGTAGATGTATAAGGGCTCGTCCACACGTAGTGGAACTGCTGCGTATTTTCCGTCCGGAAATGCGGATGGAAAATACGCAGCAGAATACAGTAGCATTCAACAAATCTCATCCACACGCTGCGGAAAACTTCCGAGCAGAAATTCACCTGTGGTGCGTATTTTTCGTATCGCAGCACGTCAATTGCTGCTGCGGAAACTTGGACTGAATTGCTGCGTTTTTCAGAGATGTCACCATTTCCCAACATTGAAAAAAACGCAGCAGATTCGTACCATTTTCTGCAGGAAATGGTGCAGTTTTTGCGCAGCCGAATTTCTGTTTGTTTCTACGGAATTCCATTACATGTGGACAAGCCCCAAATGGGTAATGCTTCACCGGTGTGATCAGTTGCAGCCTCCTGTTGAATTGAAGCTGTGATGTGGTTATTGTTTCGTTTGTGGTGAGGTGGAAATAAATGCTAAACCACATTTAGCCTTTAAACAAATTTGTAATAAACTCATTTCATATAAAGATTGAATTTTAACCTCGGAATCTCCATTGGAAACTGTTACTATGCAGATGGAATGATTCTGTAATATATTGTGGTAATAAACTGATCTGCTCGTTGAACATGAATTTTTAGTTTCCTATTATTACCACATTTTGTATCATTGTGTTTGCCAGAGCATGTTACTTGCTGGAAATTGGTTTTACAACATACTTACAAACACAATAAAGTTTAATGTGGATTTGTAGTTAGCGGATTGAGAACTTCCCTGCCCAAATGTCTTACAAATTGGACCCATTTACAGCTGATCACATCACACTCTATTTTCTGTGTTTAAACTAGTAGGAATTTATTGGTTAAAGGCTAGAGGGGAGTTTCTCTGTAAGGCTGTGTTCACACGATTCCTCTGGAAGGGTAGGAGCACACACATAGTAAACACTGCAGATTTTACGCAACGGATTAATTGCGAAAAATCTGCATTGTTTTACAGTAGCTGCAGTGTGGGTGAGATTTCAACAAATCTCATCCCCACACTGTGGGAAAAATGCCACCGAAAAATCGCAGCATGCCAATTAATGCTGCGGAATCGTAGCTCTTTTATTGCGGGTTTTCCCATTGAATTCAGTGGGTTGCTTAAACCTGCAACAAAGTTGTGTGTATTCCGCCACAAAAATCGCAAGTAAGAAAAAAATAAAAGTTATACTTACCCAGAGTTCCTCTGTGTGGCGTCCCGTTCGCGCGCGCGATTCCTCTGTCATAGCATTGCCGTGGATTCCGCTCCAGGCGGAGACCGTGACGACTACTCTACCACCCATGGCCGGCTTTAGGGGAGTGCGAAATGTGCCATTGCACATGGTGCATCACCCCAGCGGGTGGAAGGGAGCACTGCGCTGGCTCCCTTCACCTGCTTGCTTCAGAAGCCGCTTTTTCACTCGGTGGCGTCGCTGCCACTGTAGCGGCTGCTAACGGCGACATCGGGCATGAGGGCGTCCGTCAGGACTGGGGACGGTTCCCCATGGCCAGCGGCGCCGCTAGCAGCCACTGCTACAGCGGTAGCAATGCCACTATAGCAGGGCTCCTGGAGTGCTCCACTTGATGTCTCTGTCCATATATGGACAGTGACATCAGGGGAAACTTCTGAAGCGGAATCCCCGTCCACAGCTTTGCCGACTCTGTGGTCATGGATTCCACGATAAATGGACACAGACGACAGGGGCTTCTCCTGGAGTGGAGTCCCCGGTCGCAGCGTCTGATACCACTTCAGGAGTTGGCCCTGATGTCACTGTCTATATATGGACAGAGACATGAAGGGGAGCGCTCCAGGAGCGGAATCCCCGGCCAAAGGGGGATTTCGCTCCTACAGGGAGCTACAGTGGCGCGATCTACAGGAAGGGGGAGGAGGTGCTATCTGCATGGGGGAAGGGGGCTGTGTGGCGCTACCTACAAGTGGGGCTGTGTGGCGCTACCTACAAGTGGGGCTGTGTGGCGCTACCTACAAGTGGGGCTGTGTGGCGCTACCTACAAGTGGGGCTGTGTGGCGCTACCTACAAGTGGGGCTGTGTGGCGCTACCTACAAGTGGGGCTGTGTGGCGCTACCTACAAGTGGGGCTGTGTGGCGCTACCTACAAGTGGGGCTGTGTGGCGCTACCTACAAGTGGGGCTGTGTGGCGCTACCTACAAGTGGGGCTGTGTGGCGCTACCTACAAGTGGGCTATGTGGCGCTCACGCTATTGTTTCTGGTAAAACGACAGGTCCAGTGCACAAAAGAGGCAAACGGAAACCACAGGCACTGGCTCCGTCATCTTTGAAATCAATGGTTATGGAGACGGAAACCTCTGGTTTCCGTCTGTGTGTCAGTTTGTGTCTGCTCGGGGTCCCGTTCTGAAAGAAACCTCAGACGGAATGTCAGAACGGGACCCCAACGCAGATGTGAACAGAGCCTTACTGATACCAGTGAAGTTTCACACCCATATTCGATTTTTATGGGCATAAAAAAAAAACTTCTTAAAAAGACGTTCGAAGGAGACAGGGCTGCTAGGAAGTGTCGTTTAAGCTGGACATGTATGTCAGTAGGGTAGTTGGGACTGGTAGCTGAATTACTGGCCAAATAAGCTTCTCCAAATGGAAGGATGTGTAATTTATATGTACGTGGTACTTCGAGAATTCCTAACTTTACCCGTTGGGTTGTTTTGCGGGTGACTACAGTAGTTGTATAATAAGACATTGTCATTTTTCTATGTATTGTCTGTGCTGAAATCCATGTCATTTTCATCCTAGTGACTGTTATGTGTTTACCCCAGGGAGCCTATTAATGCAGAGATCATGATGATTAGTATTTTTTCTTATCGGTTAGTTCTGCTGTGGTGGGTCGTCGTCTCTAGTTTCATACAGGCAGTGGTGACATAACCTCAAGATTTATTACAACGGCTATTAATACCTACACCTTTTTTAATGGTCAGGCTTTGTGCATGGCGGATTTGTCACCTTCCTGCGCAGTGATCAGACACGATACCTTTGGTATTTAAACTCTGAGTTCCTTTGAAGGAGATATTATTCCTGAAGCCTTGCGTCTTAGTGCTCTAGGAAGATCTAAAGGGATTTTTCCACATCTTCAGACATACCAGATGATTTCATCAGTTTTTGTTGGGACCCCCAATGATGCCCTTCACAGGGGTCCTGTCCTTATTACACCATTGAAATAGAGGAGTTTTTCATGGCCGATTGAGAAATAGTTCTCCTCCAGAAAGATGTACACATGAAAACCGGTATTCACACGCTGTTCTGAGACCAGTGGTTCTCCCGCTCACCGCTCCGCGTTTCCAAATAACCAGATCCCGGAGGTGGGAAATGTTTTACAAATCCAGGGGATATTTGCAGAGAAACCTAATTTAGGCCAATGGAGACTGCAAAAGTGTGATACTGTGTGTTGTTTCCATAAAAGCAAGGATACTTTTATTATACTGACAAGATAGACTTGAAAATAAACTCATCAAATAAAATCTGTGCGCAGCACGCAGAGTAATCATTTTGACCCTGGGTTTTGCCCCATTTTGGCTTCTTCAAGCATTATATTATATGAGAACGGCATTACAAGTGACTTTCAATCTGAGCGTTATATAAATGGCTCACACGTGACATTAATCTATCTGTAAGCTCGGGCGAATGTCATCCGTTCAGCGGGCACGATAAAGCCTTATTACTTTGATTTATTAGACATATTGTAACTCCAGCAGTAAAAATAAACACATTACAGAAAATAATCTCTCATATGGTATGTCATTTTTCAGAGTAGATCTTTAAATTGAGGGAGACCGAAAACAAATAAGATTCCATCAGTGACCAGTTCTCTAATCCGTCCTGTCCTTATATGTATGAATTCCTTCTGAAATTTCTATAATGTTCTTCATAAAGGTATTTTATTCCAAATCAAGTTTATTTATTTGCTGTCGCTTTCACTGCTTTGATGTTGCATTTATTTCCGTATTTTCCTGTGGTATCTTACAGCTATGTCTGCGTCTACCTGGTGACTGCAGTTAAAGGGTCATTATTCATATTTCCAATATTAACGTTGACTTTTTTTTCTATGGGGGTGACATGGCCAAGTTGCTGCTCCACAGCTGCTCTGCCTCTTATTATTATTATTTATTATTATTATTATTGTTATTATTTTTTATTATTATTATTATATATTTTTTTTTCTACATCTAAGTAGTATCATAATTTTTCTGCTTATACCGTATGTCCTACACTCTCCCACTGAGTTATGAGGTGGCCGAGATTACAGAAACAGCCGAGCTTATTAAGACACGCTGTTTCCGTAACTCCCATATAAGTGAATGGGAGATGAGGAAACAGCGTAGCACAGCAAGTTACACTGTTTCCGTAGCTCGTGAGTTCTATGGGAGTTACGTTACCAGTGTAGCTCAGCGCGCTCGGCTGTTTCCATAGTCCAGGTTACATCGTAACTCAGTGGCCGTGGGCAAAGGTCAGGGGACCCCATTCTAGAGATAGTTGTGGGCCCCACCTCTGGGACTTCCACTTTTCATACATTTATGGCATATCCTTTGGATATGCCGCAAGTGTCTGAGATGGGAAAACCCACAAATGAAATCTTTCATGTATTCTTTAGGCTTGGTTCACATCTGCATCGTGGCCCCATTCCGTCGGAACGGAGCCCTGACTGACCCAAATGGAAACCATAGGTTTTCATCACCATTGATTTCAATGGTGACCGATCCGGTGCCAATGGTTTCAGTTTGTCTCAGTTGTGTAAGGGTTGCAGAGTTTTGATGGAATGAATAGCGTAGTCGACTACAGTATTGCCTCCGTCAAAACGACGGAACCCTTGCACATCGGAGACCAACGGAAACCATCGGCACCGGATCCGTCACCATTAAACTCAATGGTGATGGAAACGAAAACCCATGGTTTGGGTCAGTCAGGGCTCCGTTCCGACGGAAAGCTCAGATGGAACCCTGACGCAGATGTGAACAAAGCCTTAGATGGCAACAGAAGGACTTGGGCATCGATAATGGTTGCTTTCCTTGTAAGCGCTGGGTGCTGTACTGTGCCTTTTTTTTTTTTTTTTTTAAACTCGTTTTATTGTAATAGTACATACAGAAATCATCAGTAAAAAACCAAAACAATAACATTAACATTCCTGCATACCATGAATGCACATTATAAACAATATTTTGCATTATACATTTATACATGAAGGTGAGTCACAGGAGACTCCGAATATCCACTGCACGCAGGCAGGTCCGTGTCCCACTTATTTGTGAACATGCAAAAGTACAGTTCGCAATCATCTACCAAATCCATGCTCCATTATCACACCTAGGGTAGATCATATCTAGCCAAATAAATCTCAATTCCCCCCTACATGAAGTGGTAAGGATTCTCTAAGGTCGCCCACGCTGAAAGAAGTAAGAGGTGAAAAACACCACTCTCCCCAAATTTTCCAGAATTTATATTGGCATCCTCTATGCTTATATACTATATTTTCATATGGGAGAATAGCATTGACCAGGCTTTTCCATTGTGATGCATCCGGAAAAGTGTCCCCCATCCACCGGATGGCTATCGCTTTTCTGGCTAAGAACAGGGCTTCTCGCAGGAAGATGCCTTCATAGTGTGTCCACGTCCCTTCTCCCAACAGCCCCAATAAGCAGAGACCTGGTTCACACGGGATTGGATTGGTCATAATTGAGGACATTATTTGTGTCACTTCTTTCCAAAAGTTGGCTATGACTGGGCATAACCACATCATGTGATCAAAGCCAGCCTGGTCTTGAGAACATTTAGGGCATCGTGTGCTGGGCGCCCTTCCCATCCAATATAATCTGATAGGGGTAATATAACACCTGTGTACAATGTACAATTGCGTCAATTTATTGTTCACTGCAGGCGAGACCAAGAGATGCGACCCCATGGCCTCCCCCCAGTCCTCACTGGACAATGTGGGAATAAGACCCCTCCATCCAACCTCAACCGACATCTCAGCGTGAGCGACCCTCTGCGACAGAAGGTAAGTATAAAGGGCCGATACCATCCCCCTTGGTCCCTGTGTTATCAGAATACCAATGAGTGGAAGTGAAGAAATGGATCTCTGATCTTCCCTGAACTGGGATTGTAGTGCATGTCTAATCTGAACACATCGGAATGTATCCCTCTCAGGTACCCGGAATGTGTCCTGTATCTCTCTGGCGGATATCATATGTCCCTCATCATCTATCAGGTTTTGCACCTTTGTTATGCCTAATTCAATCCAATAATCAGAATCCTGCATCCCCCCAAAATGAGACAGACCCTGATGAGACCAAAGTGGCAGTTCTGCAACTATGTCCTCCCATTCCAGAACTTTCTTAGCGCGGGACCAGACCTGCCTGGCTAGTTTGATTATTGGCAAGGAATGCCTAGGGCTATATCCATGCGGCTCAAGTATGGGCCACAAAGAAGGGATCCGAAGAAAATGGGCTAAGTGGAGTTCCGCATTAGGCATGGGGTCCTCCGCCACCCATGCCTTAATATGTCTTAGCTGGCCTGCCAAGTAGTACAGGAACATATCGGGTAGAGCGGCCCCAGCCTGTTCCTTGGGGCGTTGGAGCGTGCTAAGTTTAAGCTTGGGGCGACTCGCCCCCCATACAAATGAGGAAAATAAAGAGCTCACCAGGCTGAAAAAGCGTTTAGGGACCAGGGAGTCCGCGTGTTCTAGGAGATATAACATTTTGGGCAGCACTATCATTTTAATTAAATTTATTCTTCCTGCGGTCGATATAGGGAGCGCCTTCCAGACAGCAAATTTATCTCTCAGATATGTCAACAGGGGATATATATTAAGATCATATGAAGTGACACTATCCCTAACTATAAAGACCCCTAAGTATTTAAAACAGGAGACCACCGGCAGGCCCTGGAAATCCGTGTCCCACCCACAGTTATCGGGTCTAAGGGGCATAAGAAATGACTTACTCCAATTAATATATAGGCCCGAGAACCGTCCGAACTCTTCCAGTATTGTCATTGCTCTAGGTAAGGAGGCGTTTGGATTAGCCATATACAAAATCATGTCATCAGCATAGAGACCGATCCGATCCTCCCGTGGTCCTATGCGGATACCCTGAAAAGCCGCATCCCGACGGATGCGGATAGCCAGGGGCTCGATGGCCACCACGAACAGAAGGGGGGATAGGGGACATCCCTGCCTCGTGCCTCTATGGAGACGAAAGGAGGGGGACAATATCCCATTGACCACCACCGATGCTCTTGGATCTTTGTAAAGGATTTTAATCCATTTAAGGAAGCTCTCTCCAAATCTGCGGAGGACCTCAAACAAAAAAGGCCACTCCACTGAGTCAAAGGCCTTAGCCGCATCCAATGAGGCCAACGCCCAATCCTGCTGCTCCCACCACCCTATCTGGGTCACCACCTGAGCTCTGCGGATATTATCCGATGTTGATTTGCCTGGGATAAAACCGGATTGATCCGGATGAATGTCTGTGATAGCGCCGCTGAGTCTATTAGCTAAAAGTTTGGTTTGTACTGTGCCTTTTATAGGGTATACAGTGTTACAGATGACATGTTTTGTTCTTGATTTTCATGATCTAATTGATTATAATGTCAGTGTGGAATTTAATGACATTTTATCTGTTTTGCACGTGGTTATTTTTAGTTTTATTGAGCAGCGTTATTATTACTACTTGCTGCTCGAAAGAGGTAGTGAAAAAGAGGAAAAATCTGATTTAAAACAGCAGCAGTACAATGTAGTGCAAAATGCCAGTACAGCTATGAGCTGAATAGCTGACACGTGTCTTTGGTGGTTAGGCCGTGCATCCCTAAAAACGATAACCTATTATATGGTTATTAAAGCCAAAAATACCTTTTAGGACAAGGGGTTAAGACACCTTTTAAAAGTAGGCCACATTCACACGTCCTATACTATACATAGTGTTCTGGAGGGACTTAATAAATTCTTAGACTTTCTTCTTTCGTGATGCTACTATTATGAGTTCATCAGTACAAGACACTCGGACTACTTTATAGCTCTACATAGTTGGTAAACTTCTCCCAAGCTCCATTAAATCCACATTATTGTTTTGTTTTTTTTTTTGTTTTTTTTTTCCCCATTGCGTTCATGTAGTCAGAGGGACTTTAAAAAGAAAGCAAATGAGTATGTTCGGAAGCTGCAGTAGACTTCTTAGGACTGGTGTTCTTTGTAGTCGCAGAAAGCAAGTTTTATTTCTATTGTTTTTCTTCTCTTTTTATGTTCGCTCTCTGAATACCACAGACTTTCTAAACTGGCAATTAGACTTCAATGTGAAAGAGCTTCCAATCATGTGTTTATATAATGTAATATGATGGAGATCGTGTATGAGCTAATAGGGGACTTTAACATTTATTAAATAGAAGTCCCAAGATGCATAAATTAGACCTATTTGATTTCCTCACAACCTGTACAATAAATGTATAGCATCATTTGACATTTGGCTAATAGGAATAGGATCACTTAAAAATACAGTGGACTCAATGGTTAGTCCAATAGGTAGTCCATTAGTAATACAATGGCTAGTCCATTAGGCTGTGTACACACAGGGTGGATACGCTGCATAATAGCAAGCAGTGTATTCACCCTGTGCGCCACAGGGAAATCCGGGCCAAAAACGGCACCAAACTGGTGCAGTTTTTTGCCCGGAATGTCCGCTGCGGAAAACTGCAGCACTTGCTGGCCTGCTAGCAGGCCAGCCTCCCAGGGATGACTTTTTATCCCAGGAGACCGCTGCAGGCTGTGATTGGCTGCAGCGACGGTCACATGGGATGAAGCGTCATCCCAGGAGGCCGGCCCTCTGTCATCCAGGCTGCCCTCCTGGGATGTTTCATCCCATGTGATCGCCTCTACAGCCTGTGCAGCAGTCACATGGGATGAAACGTCATCCTAGGAGGCTGTGCTGGAGGGAGGAACACAGACTTTTGGGAAACTGAGGGTTTCTTTTTTTTCTTCCTGATTTGAGGTTTTGCAATGGAATTGCTGCGAACCCGCCGCAAAAAAACTGCTACTTGTTGTGGGATTTACCTCCCCATTGAATTAAATGGGGAAAACCTGCAACAAATAAGCAGCATTTACGCAAATACAATTGACATGCTGCGGAACAAACTTCTGCACCACAGGTCAATTTCTGCACGTTTTTTCCGCTCCGTATTTACGCAGCGTATGGATGAGATTTGTTCTCGTCTACTTTGCTGCTTTGTGTATTTGCTGCGCAGTAATTACGCAACGTGTGAGCTGACTCTTATGGTGACTGACAGGCTGCTGTGCATGCGCGTATACAGCCTGTCAATTTTTGTCCTGAGGGGCGGGAGGAGATCTCCTCTCATGAATACAGCAGACTCCCAACTATCCTCTGTGCCCAATGGCACAATAATGAATATAGGTCAGCTTAATATACTGTACCAAAAAATAGTGTTTTATTTTACGTACCAAATTATGGCACTCAAAGTACATCTCGTCCCGTAAAATAAAACAAGGCCTCATACAGCTATTCGAAAAAAACTGTTTCCCTCCAGCAAGCATCTCCGTTAACCCCTTAATGACCAGCCTATTTTAAACCTTAATGACTAAGCCATTTTTTACGTTTTTCCATCGTCACATTCTAACAGCTATAACTTTTATTTTTGCGTCAACATAGCTGTATAAGGTCTTGTTTTTTGCGGGACAAGTTGTATTTTTTAATAGCACCATTTTGAGGTACATATTATTTATTGATTAACTTTTATTAACTTTTTTTTGGGGGGAATAGAAAAAACCCTGAAATTTCGCCACGCTTTTTCGCGTCTTAAATCTACGTAGTTTACCGTGTGATATAAATAACACTAACTTTATTCAGCGGGTTGTTACGATTGCAACGATACCAAATTTGTATAGATTTTGTATGTTTTACTACTTTTACACAGGAAAAACGCTTTTTTTTCCAAATGATTTGTTTTTGTGTCTCCATATTTGAAGAGCCGTAACGGTTTTATTTTTTCACCGATGCGGTTGTATGAGGGCTTTTTTTTTGCGCCAAGACTTGTCGTTTTTATTGGTACCATTTTGGAGTAGATGCGACTTTTTGATCACTTTTTATAAAAAAAAATTTAAGTCCGGATTCACAGAAAACAGCAATTTTTCCATAGTTTTTTATTACATTTTTTACAGCGTTCACCGTGCGGGTTAAATAATTTAATAGATTTATAGTTGGGGTCGTTACCGACGCGGCAATACCAAATAACTTTTTAAATTTATTTTGGTTTTTTAATAGTAAAGCATTTTGTAAGGCGAAAAGCTGTGTTTTTTCATTTTTTTTTCACAATTTTTTTTAAATTAACTTTATTAAACTTTTTTTTTTACTTTTTTACTAGTCCCACTAGGGGACTTCACTATGCGATTCTCCGATCGCTATTATAATACACTGCAATACTTCTGTATTACAGTGTATTACTGCCTGTCCGTTTAAAACGGACAGGCATCTGCTAGGTCATGCCAGAGGCATGATCGAGCAGGCATTCATGACAGGCAGACCTGGGGGCCTTTATTAGGCCCTCGGCTGCCATAGAAGACACTGACACTCGGCGATCGTATCGCCGGGTGTCGGTGGGAGAGAGAGGGAGCTCCCTCCCTCTCTCCAAAACCACTCAGATGCGGTGCTCGCTATTGCGCACCGCATCTGAGGGGTTAAACATGTGAGATCTCATTAACATTATATCGATCTCACACGGCAGAGGAGGGATTTGACGGCTCCCTGCTCTGTTTACTCATCCTGATGCAGTGCCGTAAAAAGGCACATGCATCAGAATAAAGCCCGTTAGTGGCCGCCGTTAAAAGGCGTATTGGCGGTCACTAACGGGTTAAATTAAGCGACGACCATATATGGACACTGACGTCACGAGCTTCCTCTGGGTGCGGAATTCCCAGCCAGAGCGTCGGCAACACTCTGGCCTGAGACTCCGCTCCCAGAGGGGGCCCCTGAGACTTTAGGGGCTCGCTCTAGGAGCGGAATCCCTGGCCAGAGCGCTCTGACCGGGGATTCTGCTCCTAGAGCAGGCTTAGTTGGCTCTATCTACAGGGGGAGTGTATTCCAGGCATCTCAAAGCCACGGCAGACATGAGTGCAGCACTGCTTACACTAAAGCAGCACTGCACACATTAAACCCCATTCCAGGCTGCCAACATTTTACATACGGGACAACTGCGCGGGGAGACCACATCTGCACTAATTAACTCCAGCAGTGGTGCCTAGATAAAGATACCTGGTCGTCGTTACTTGTTTGTTTAGGGTAATTTTGCTTGTAATGACTGAACGGTCACATAGGTAGGTTCTTATTGCTGAACTTTATTAACATAACCGTAAACCTATTATTTTAAGAATTGTGCTAGTTTTCATTTAATGCTCTACCTATATTATGACCTAGCAATATAACTATCCTTTTGTTTTATGTTCTTGTTTAAAAAAATATATATATATTTTAAAATCTATTTATTCTTCTTGTTATAGTGCTGGCCCAAAGGGAGACAACATATATGAATGGAGGTCGACTATTCTCGGACCACCAGGATCAGTGTATGAAGGAGGAGTATTTTTTTTGGATATTACTTTTTCATCTGATTATCCATTCAAGCCACCAAAGGTAAATGAAGACCAGAAGTATTCCATAATAATTCTGCCCTATCGCTTACTTTTTATGTAGAATCGGGCCCATTTTGTGTTTCTGCAGGTTGTTTTCAGGTTCTTAGTTGTGTTGTCTAATAAAGCTTTGGCTGTGACACATTTTAGATACCACATCCTTTACTTGTTATGTTTGAAGCACGAGGCTACATATCACTGTGTTGAGATAGTCATTTAACTGACTCGTCTGTCGCCATTGCACTACTCTGAAACCTCTGATTAGTTCTCAGACTACTGCACATCCCACCGGATCAGTAACGTGGAGGTGTGAGACTGTAATAGGACTATTGACAGCAATACTAAAGCTGGCTGAGAGGAAACAAATATCAAAGTCCAGGACGAGAGCAGACGTTTTAAATCAAGCACAGCCCAAAATAAAATTCCATTACTCTAGTTTCTTTGTTAAAAAATAAATTTATTACAACTACGGTATATATGGCATTATGAAGGGAGTTCAGACAGATTCTATTAAATTGTGCTTTTATTTTTAAGGTTTATGAGAAATATTATTATTTTATAAGCTAGGGATTAGGTCATGTGGATATCGAATTCCTTAAAAATCCATGTTGTGCCAGCGTCTGCTCATAAAACTCTGAATTGCAATGTCAACAAATAAGCGTGATATATGCACATTATAGTACAAGAAGCCAAGGAATGGATATTCTATATATAAATAAATAAGGACCTGCGGCAGGAAGTCACGTCACAGCGTGATCTCGCGATTCTAGCTGTGAATCACGCTGGGCTGGACTGAAGGGAAGTGTATGACGCCGGTTGGTCAGGGTCATACAGTTTTCTATACAATGCCCACATGGTAAAAAGAAATTAACCACCCATTGTTGGCCATTAAGACAAAGCACCTTTTATATTAGGTAGGAGATAGGGAAGTAATAAACGAATGGCAGAACCTCTTTAAAACGCTTAAAGGTGATGTATGATGTCCTTATAGGCGGTATGATCATTATAGGAGGGGAAGAAATACTTGCATACCAAATATAAACATTGCTATTTTGTTACTGTCCTCGCTTTTTTCAATATTTTCAGTGCTTGAACCTATATATGTTTAATGCGTCCTCATTTTTTGCTTGAATTTTAGGTCACGTTCAGAACCAGAATCTATCACTGTAATATCAACAGCCAAGGAGTAATCTGCTTGGATATTCTGAAAGATAACTGGAGTCCAGCATTGACTATATCAAAAGTTTTGCTATCTATTTGTTCCCTCTTGACAGACTGCAACCCTGGTAAGATGCAACATTTAACGGACTACAACCATGGCAATATATTGTAGTTTAACATCGATCGTAAACCCAAAACTTAGTGATTGCTGCTCTTTAATATTGACCAGTTTCACAAAAGTGCATTCTAGTTCCTCATCACTAGTTTGGAGCACGAGGCTTCATCTAAGCAGAAGAAGTTTATATTTGCTTTGCTGCTATATTACAATGTATTCATTAATTAGGGCTGGGCAATTAATTAAAAAAAAAACTAAAATAGAAATTCAACGCAATTAACTGACCCAATCTTGCAAATTTTGGTTTTATCAATTATTTTTCCTGGTTTAAACTGTTCCTGCATCTTCAGGACGCAGATACAGTTGAACCCAATGGTTGAGCATGGGGCTGTAAGCTCCCTGCTCTACCATTCAATATGTATCGCCGGACCCGAGGCAGTGACGTCATCGCACCAGTCTGCGCCGTGCTGCACAGAGCCGAGGGATCTCCTCCACTTGCCATTGGAACGGGGTTAGGTGAGTATGTATATTTTTATCCGGCACTGTTGGGGTTGTATGGGGGCAGTGTCGGGGGGTTTATTATACACAGTATATACAGCAGGCTCAGGGGATAAATATAAATTCAACGGATCATTTTTTTCAACAATGAAGTACATTTGGGGAGATACTTGTGTAAAATTAGGGTTAAATAAAGCTTTCTGCTTATATTAGACATTTTGAAGGATTGTGACAACTCTAATTTCTGTATTGAATCGATACTGATGTTTTAGTATAGCCAGTAGCCCACTCCTAACATCACAAGGATGTGTAATGCCAGCCATAGAGAGCCCTGATACCTTTCTGATAACTTAGTCGTCAGTGGGAACATAGAGATGTCACTGATTCCCTGTGCATTGGGACATCATCAGTTGTCTTCTAGGCAGGTTGCATTGGAGCGAGCTCTCTTGGTAATGCAGATGAGTCAACAGCTCGGCCCTTACACTTCCCCACCAGTTAACAAATTCAGTAAGTGATGTGCAGTAACATGAAGGCCACTGTTGGTGCCCACTGGTTTTAAAACTTTTTATAGGCATCTTGTAAAGTTCATCCTGAGACCCTAAAATCGCTTTCACTCTCATCCATGTTGATATTGTTCTATTTTGTATTTATTTATTTATTCTTTTTGTATCGCAAGTCTAATAGTATTCGCACAAATGCGTATATGGATTGTGCCCCCTAGTGTGGGAAGTGGCCTGAAGTAAAATTTTTCCCTAGTAAAGTAGCAGAGCACTGGACGTTGATGAAGTATATTGATAGAAAGTATTATGTAATTATATCATAGACAAGTTTACTGTATTTTCACTTATGACTTACACGGTCAATTCTTAAATTTTTCAAAAGTTGAGGACAATGTTTCACTACAAACCTAATGTGCTAATAGGATAGGTGCTAACAACTTCTCAGTCATGAAGTCTTAAATATCTATGGAATATTTGAGTTAAGCAAATGTTGTAATAATGCTATTGTCTCCATTATTTTTTATAACCAATTTAAAGGGGTTTTCCCAACTTAGACATTTATGGCATAGCCACAGGATATGCCATAAATGTCTAATGGACGCACCCCAACTCTGGGACCTGTACCTGTATTAAAGGAGTTTTCCCACGAGGGACGTTTGGCATATGTCATAAATGTCCGATAGATGCGGATTCCACCTCTGGAACCCGCACCTGTGTCCAGAACGGGGCCCCTTAAACCCAGTTCTAGCTTTGTCTGTTATCGCTGACTCCCGGCCACTTCCTGACTTTATGGTCGGGAATTACGAAAACCGCGTAGCTCGCTGAGTAACTCCCATAGTAGTGAATAGCAGTTACCGAAGCATGCGAGCTACGCTGTTTCCGTAACTACCATTCAGTTCTATGAGGCTTACGAAAACAGCTTAGCTCCGCAAGCTACTCTGTTTTCACCTTCATGGTTGTAAATCAGCCGACACACACAGAGGTAGAACGGGGTTTAGGGGCCCATTCTAGAGATAGGTGCGAGTCCCAGAGCTGGGACCCGCATCTATCTGAGATTTATGACCTATTCTGTGGATATGTGATAAATGTCCCTCGTGGGACAGCCCCTTTAAGAACTAGGGGCACCCGACCCTCTTTTCACCTGGTGCATCGGCTGCTGGAGCCGTCCTCTCTCCTCTAGTCCCAGCCTGGAATCTGCAGCCAGTGGCCGCCTCACCGGTTAACGCAGGGGTTAGGTGACCCCTGTTCTCGATATAGAGCTGTCAGACATTGATGATATATCTTGTGGATATGCCATAAATGTCTAAAGTTAGGAATACCCCTTAATAAAAAATCAAATGTGCAAAAATAGTACTTAGACGTGACTAATACATATCTAGTACAATAAACTGTTCGTGTCAAGTGTCACTTTGTCCTATATGGTAATACATCAATCACTATGGTCACCACTGTAGCGGCGTCACGTTTCATGAATGCTTAGAGGACGCTGTATTTTCTGTAGTTGTCGGTTTGCACGTGTTGAATGTATTATTGATAGTAAAATATGTCTTGTTGAAATAACACCATCTTTCTCTGTGCTTTTTTTTTTTTGCAGCTGATCCCCTGGTTGGAAGCATAGCCACTCAGTATTTGACCAACAGAGCAGAGCATGACAGGATAGCCAGGCAGTGGACCAAGAGATACGCTACATAAATTGTACAGCGTGAAGAAGCACAAGGCATCTGTACAATGTGCAAGGAATCTTTATAGCCTTGACAATACGGACTTCTGTGTATATGTTAAACTGATTCTACTCTCTGCTTTTATCCTGTATGGTTATACTGCCCCAAAAGGTAAATGCTATCAAGAGTAGAACTTTGTAGCTGTAGATTAGTAATGTTAAAATGCCTACTTGCAAGTCTTGCTTCTTTGGGATATCAAAATGTATTTTGTGATGTACTAAGGATACCGTTCCAAACCAAATATTATAGTGCATTTTAGCCTAATTCATTATCTGTATGACAACGTTATTAAAGTTAGCTGTAGATTATTAGAAAATGTCATTTGTATTAAACCCAGAAATATTTCCAATTATGTGGTACATGCTGTTGTGAATACTGTTTTACCTTTGTCAGTTTGTACTGAAAGGATTTCCTTTATCCCTTTGTAGCTCAGAGAGCACCCAATGTATTACCCCAAACACAATAAACATGTTCCCTAAGGTGTAGTTTCTTTGCTTTCACATGCTTGAATCAATGTATTATTGAGTGACACAGTACCGAGTTATTGTAAGATTCCACCTATTTATCACTTTAATACAGTTTCTGATAATCTCTTATTTTGATTTGCAATGTACCTTTAGTTTATGGATGAGTTTATAGAAGCTTTGCTTATTCTTTACTTTTGTTAAAAAAAAAATAAACTATTTTCTAGAACCATATAAATAATGCAGAGGGGAGAGTGTTTAATCTCATTAAAGAGGCTCTGTCACCAGATTATAAGTGCCCTATCTTGTACATGATGTGATTGGTGCTGTAACGTAGATTGTGGGCGTTGTGGAGAGAAGTGTATGACGCTGACCAATCAGCATCATACACTTCTCCCCATTCATTTACACAGCACATAGTGATCTAGCTATATCGCTATGTGCTGCCACATACACTCACATTAACGTTACTGAAGTGTCCTGACCGTGAATAGACGTTACCTCCAGCCAGGACGTGATGTCTATTCAGAATCCTGACACTTCGGTAACGTTTGTGTGAAATTGACAGCACAGCAAGCATAATCTCGCGAGATTACGCTGTAAACTGTCATTTAAAACGAGATTACGCTTGCTGTGCTGTAAATTTCACACAAACGTTACCGAATTGTCAGGATTCTAAATAGACATCACGTCTTGGCTGGTAGTGATGTCTATTCACTGTCAGGACACTTCAGTAACATTAATATGTGAGTAAGTGACTGCACATAATGATCTAGCTAGATCACTATGTGCTGTGTAAATGAATGGGGAGAAGTGTATGATGCTGATTGGTCAGCGTCATACACTTCTCTCCACAACGCCCACTTGGTCAAAAAGTAAAACGCCCAGTTGTCCATTAAGAAAGTTATTAGCATAAAGCTAAAATAGGTCATAACTCCGTCAAAAATGATAGTTTTTCTAAATAAAAAACACTGCTGTAATCTACATTACAGCGCCAATTATATGTAGGAGATAGGCCACTTATAATGTGGTGACAGAGCCTCTTTAATGTCATATGGCGGCTACACAAAATGCTGTTCCAGTGACAAAGGATAGGGGGCACTGTATTATAACACCTATGGAAACATGGAAGGTACAACATAGGGTAAAATACTATTCTGTACTCGCTCTTGTTGCATTTGTCCTATAGATCAGTGATGTCTATTGAGGATTATCCTGGTGATCTAAGGATTGTAATCTGTAAAATAGCAGCTCTGTACTGGTCAGCCCACATCTCACTTCTCTTTACCATGCTACCCTACTACAGGGCCATTTTATAACCGGGATCACCGTTCTAGAATGGATAAAGAGGCAGGAACATCCGTCCATTACTGTATATCTGGGACCATTAAGGTCCTTTTACACGGCCCCATATGGGCCGTGTAAAAGGAGGGCCGATCAGAGACCACTCGTTTGCTCCGTCCCCAATGAGCAATGATTGGTTATGTATGGGGAGGAGCGAGCATTACTACTAAAAGGGCCTTTAGACATTTACACAGCGTAATATAACCCTATTTTATATTTTTTATTGTATTCTAAACCTGCATGGTAAATAAAAGTTGGGGATATATGTGCTTAACACATACATATCACATACATATACTATGTATTTCATATAGAACTGTAAATGTAAGATGTGACTTGGTGTAGACTTTTACAATTAGCTGAACTAAATGTTTTTCCTATTTATTTTTTTCTTTGAATATACAGGTGTCTTTTCAAACACTATATTTCTTGCCTGTTATCACCCTTGTGGCTGATGCAAGCAAGTGGGTCACCCCTGGAGTGTATACAACAGCCTCAAGGGCAGAAACCAGATAAAACATACAACTATTTTAAAGTGTCTGTAAGCAGTTTTCACCCACAAACCGCTGAGACACTGCTAGTTCGGTATAGTGGAAACATATAATAAAACAACTTTTTCACAGTTAAGGACTAAGATCGTGACCTAGCTATAACACGCCATACTCAAATTTGTTTGCAAGTGACGGCCGCACTGAAAAGCGTCCTGCATCCTGGGCTCTAAACCATCTCCTCCCCTCTGCAGTTGATTGACAGCTCTACTTATCTTCAGCATCGTCGAGCTGTCAGTCAACTGCATAGTTATGTTTCCACTGCTTTCCTCTATATCGAACAAGTGGTGTCAGTGATTTGGGGGGGGGGGGGGCTGAACTTCTGACGGACTCCTTTTTATCAAAAGGTGTTTTCTGGGGGGCAAACTTTCATGGTCTATCATAAATATAGGCTATCAATGTTTGATTGGTGGGAAGTCCCACCCCCAGCATTAAGCATACTCAAGGGGCTGTGGCACTACAGTGAGATTAGTTTTGGACAAGGCATCAATATTGGATTCAGTACCAGAAACATGTAGTGATGCACCACTGTGAATAGGATAGGCCTTCAATGTATATTGCCAGAATGCCCCTTTATTCTAATTGGTTTCTTACAGTTAAGTGTAGCTGAACCGGCATCTGCAAAATTCCAGAATTTTGTGCAAAAACAGCTTAGTTTTGAAACTGGTTATGTTTGTTAATCCAAAAATATTATACATGCAAATTTACCAATATTTAGGCCCCATACACTTGACTGTAAAAACGCCCGTAATTACGGGCCCATAGACTTCTATTGGCCACGGGTACCTTCCCGTTTGCGTACGGGGAGGTGCCCGGGCTGTTGAAAAATATAGAACATGTCTTATTTCAGGCCGTAATTATGGCATGGGCAGGCTTCTATAGGGCTCCCGTAATTACGGGTGGCTATATGTGTGCACCAGTAATTACGGGAGCGTTGCTAGGCGACATCAGGGGATTTCAATTTTTGAATAAAGAGAAAATGGCGTCTGAGCGATCATGTGATCCTTTTAATGATTGGGACATCATTTCCAGCTCCCCTTTTTTTACGGGTCCGTTAATACAGGTGGCATACGGATGACAACGGACACGTATTTATGGGCACGTCTCCGTAAATACGGGTTAAAACCGTGTGACAAAGGACCCGTATTTACGGGAGGGAAAAAATACGGTCGTGTGCATGAGACCTTAGTAAAGAGCGAAGCTACACTTTAAAACACATGTTCACCATTTTATTTTGTGTGTGTGTGTGTGTGTGTGTAATAAAAAAAAACTATATTTACATACACACAAAAAGTGGTTTCATTTTGTAAATACATTGCATTATTTATATTGTACTGATACTGTGTTAGTCTATTATAGCCTAGAGCTGCATTCCGAATTCTGCTACTTAGTATTGGAGACAGACCCTTAACAGCTTTGTTGAGCTCCTATAATATATTTTTCCTACATCCGGTTACTATACAGTGGTGTAAGGACGTCCCTTTCTGGATTGCAATTCCCCAGGGAAAGCGCAGTGCACATATTGTGCCAGCAGGGAATGCTGTGAGAATTTTAGTGCTGAAGCCTACAGAATTGTAATTGAAATACATTGCTCTACCTGTTTTATAGCAAAGTTGCTCAATTACTTATGCAGATCAAGTTTTATATGTAAACGACTCCTCAGAAGTTATGGTGGTCTTATCAGAATTTAATATGTATGTTGCCTTTTAAGCACATGACACGGGATCAAATGGAGTGAAAAGTTCTACTTAAACTTTTAAGCAACATTGTGTTCTGTATGTGGAAAATACAATGACAATAGACACAGAAGGTTTGGTTACTTCATATAAAGGACTAAAGGTGAACATAAACATGCACAGTGTCTGTTGTGGGAATGATCTGAAGATTATTTAGAGAGATCATCCCTGTAAAAACAGAACGTGGTGCGGGTAACTTATCTCTGTAACGTAAGACGGCATGAAGACTTCATCATCATTGTGTATGTTATTAAATACATTGTACATGAACGTGTCCAGGCTGGTGCCACATGATTATGTCTGTCTGCCTCTGGGTTCTATTTATTGTGACTCTTCCAATACACAGATGTTTACTGAAGACTTTCAGGATGTCACCTTGGTTTATTGTCACTGGGATGTCTAATGTATTTTTTTTTCCTCATTACATATTAATGGGGAATTAAAAGCTATATACACTTTTTAAAAAAAAATAAAAATGTTTCAATGTGATTGGGGCAACTTCCTAAATACATTTTATTAAAAATTATTTTTGCTTTTTGAGATAGCTGCTTTGTATACTGATCAGCTGTATATTGCGCTGAATCCTGTATCCATCAAGTCAGCGCGACGGACTGGTTCAGTGGCCGCGGATCCTGCGTGTCTCAGATGTGATCGTAACCGCTCGATCCTGACTAATTCAGGTTTTAGCGAATGATACAGCTGCTCTGTATGCAGAATACAAAGCAGCTGTATCTCAAGAAGTAAATATTTTAATAAAATGTATTTAGGAAGTTGCACCAATCACACTGATGCACCTTGGTTTGTTTTTTTTTTAATGTCAAAAGTGTACATAGCCTTTAAATCTCGAATAAGGGGATTTGACATTCTATTTCAATATCTCCAAGACTTTCTTAATCTCCTGGGGCTGTCCTTTGGGGGGGGGGGGGGTTCCATTGTCTCTGCTAAAGGGGTATTTTTAGTTTGCATTAGACAGCAGTGGAGAATCCAGAACTTTGCAAATTTTCCAAGGTTTACGACACGCACCAGCACTGAAGTAGGGAAGATGAGGGGAGAAACAAAATATAGATGCCACATGATGCGGTGGTTTTTGGTTGTTTTTCTTATCTTTATTATTGTAATTATTTTTGTACATTGTGCACAGACGCTCTGCTTTGCCCACCCCTACTAGCAGCTAAAATGAATCCTATAGCTCTGTGTTACAATTATTATGTGCATGCAGTGGACAGGTAGAGCAGGAGGTCTGTGTGGTGCAGCTTCAGCCAAAATTGATGTGCGGGGGGAGGGGGAAGAGTTGCAGTAGCAAATTCTGCTGCGTGGTCCTGTGCTTTACAGCAGTGTTTACCTGTGATGTCATGGATTTTTAGTGTACATAGCACCTTGGAAAGCTGGGCCTATGTGCACATGACAGATTTATCAGAGAATCCAAGGCTGATTAGAATTTCTGCTGCAGATTTGCAGTTTCATCTGCTGCGGATCCACATTCAGATTACCCCTCCCCCCCCCCCCTTCAATAAGGGGTCATCTGTGTATGGAAACCGTATCCAGAAGCATTCTGTCACTTTTTGCCGTGCCTCGAACCCCAAATCTGCGCCGTAAAAATCTGCGCCTTATAAACTATGCTGTGGATTTCCCTTTGCAATGAATGGAATACGGTTTGTTGGTGGAATGAATAGCGCAGTCGACTATGGCATTGATTCGGTCAAAACAACGGAACCAAACTGAAGCCATTTGCACCGGATTCGTCATTATTGAAATCAATGGTGATGCAAACGGAAACCTATGGTTCTGTTCATGGGTTCTCCTGACGGAAAGCTCAGACGGAACCCATGAACGGAGTCTAATACAGTAGCAGCAGAGTGGATGAGATTTGAACAAATCTCATCTACACACCGTAAAAAATCAGCTGGAAAACTGTTTATAAATTCCCCTGCGGTGTGTTTTGTTTTTTTTAAATCCGCAGCATGTCAACTTATGCTGTGAATGGCTTGTTTTCTGTTGCAAGTTTTGCCCATTGAAACCCGCAGCAAATAGCAGACGTTGCGTTTTTTTGCAGTGGAAAAGCTGCTCTTCCTGGCAAAAATCACAACTCAAATAAAATGATATACTTAGAACTCTGTACTCCTGCATCCAGCCTGGTTTCCAGGGATGCCAATCACAGGGTGCAGCAGTCACATGGGAGAAAACGTTGTCCCAAGAGGCTGGGATGGCAGAGGGACACATGGTTACAGGTAAGTATAGATTTTTTTGTTTTTATGTGCAGTTTTCCGCAGCGGACATTCCGGCTGAAAAACCACCACAATTTGGTGCAGTTTTTTGGCAGGAATTCTCTGCAAGGACTAGGGCGGATACGCTGTGTACTTTTACACCGCGTATCCGACCTGTGTGAAAATGGCCTAAACCTTCTGTCCTTAACCCCTGAAGACTGTGAAGGATTTCAGTTTTACATCCAGCATTTCTCTGTTTTTTATTACCTTGCGCTTTTACGTTGTGTTTGCCAGAATGGCAGCTATTCCTCTTGATCTAGGTTGGAATGTGTGACTGTTTTGGATCCAGCAGCAACATGACAGATTTTTTTTTTTTAAACTATTGTCCATACTGAATAGTCTCAGCAAGACTGTTCCTGGTCAATAATCATTAAAGTAATACCAAAATCCAGATGTCCTTATTTCACTTCCAGACGTCTGCTAAGAAACATTCCACATAGCAAATTGGCCTGTGTGTTTACATTGGGCTCAAACTGATGTATGGCAGGAACATGTCAAAAGAATTGACAGAAGAGAGACTTGCTGTAGGGATTTAATAAGTGGACTTGGCGTAGCTAAAGTTTGTCTAGGAAAAAGTGTTAAAGAAAAATAACCTGTATTGTCTTATTAGGCTGAGATATTTTTTCTTACCAGTATTTTTCCAAAACAGACGAACATTTCTTTTTTTTAAATAATCTTTATTAAAGTTTTAACTGCTTAACAACCCACGACGAGTATGCTCATCATGAGCGACAGGCCCCAGCCCCATCAGGACGCGCATACCCATCCTGTTAATCACAAAGGTACTTCTACTGTGCATGTATGATCAGGAGCTGGGCAGCGGCTGTAAGGCTGGATTCACACGAGCGCATTACGTCCGTAAAGGACGGAACGTATTTCGGCCGCAAGTCCCGGACCGAACACACTGCAGGGAGCCAGGCTCCTAGCATCATAGTTATGTACGATGCTAGGAGTCCCTGCCTCTCCGTGGAACTACTGTCCCGTACTGAAAACATGATTACAGTACGGGACGGTTGTCCGGCAGCGAGGCAGGGACTCCTAGCGTCCTACATAACTATGATGCTAGGAGCCCGGCTCCCTGCAGTGTATTTGGTCCGGGACTTGCAGCCGAAATACGTTCCGTCCTTTACGGACGTAATGTGCTCGTGTGAATCCAGCCTTACAGCGGAGATCAGAACCCTTTTGTCTGCTGTAATCAACACTGATCATTTTTTATGTGATGGGAGCACCATACCTTGTATGGGCAGAAAGCCCAGGGTCCATTGAAGAACCACAGGGCTGGCTGCCTATATTCCCTGTTGGTAGGCCATACATAGGTACACCCTTAGGCTGGGTTCACACAACCTATTTTCAGACGTAAACGAGGCGTATTATGCCTCGTTTTACGTCTGAAAATAGGGCTACAATACGTCGGCAAACATCTGCCCATTCATTTGAATGTGTTTGCCGATGTATTGTGCCGACGACCTGTCATTTACGCGTCGTCGTTTGACAGCTGTCAAACGACGACGCGTAAAAATACAGCCTCGGCAAAAGAAGTGCAGGGCACTTCTTTGGACGTTTTTGGAGCCGTTTTCTCATAGACTCCAATGAAAACAGCTCCAAAAACGGATGTAAAAAACGCCGCGAAAAACGTGAGTTGCTCAAAAAACGTATGAAAAACGGGCTGTTTTCCCTTGAAAACAGCTCCGTATTTTCAGACGTTTTTGGTCACTACTTGTGCACATACCCTTAAAGTAGAAGTCATTACCTTACACTTTTCCTTCCCTTTAGGCCTCATTTACACGAGCGTGTGCGTTTTGCGCACGCAAAAAAATGCAGCGTTTTGCATGCGCAAAAGGCACTTGACAGCTCTGTGTGTCATCAGTGTATGATGCGCGGCTGTGTGATTTTCGCGCAGCCGCCATCATAGAGATGAGGCTAGTCGACGTCAGTCACTGTCCAGGGTGCTGAAAGAGTTAACTGATCGGCAGTAACTCTTTCAGCACCCTCGACAGTGAATTCAGATCACCATATCGAGTAACCTGTTTAAAAAAAAAGAGGTTCGTACTTACCGAGAACTTCCCGGCCGTTGCTTTGGTGACGCATCCTTGGTGACGCGCCTCTCTTGACATCTGGCCCCACCTCCCTGGATGACTCGGCAGTCCATGTGACCGCTGCAGCCTGTGATTGGCTGCAGCTGTCACTTGGACTGAATTGTCATCCCGGGAGGTCAGACTGTAGGAAGAAGCCGGGAGTTATCGGTAAGTCAGAACTTTTTTTTTTTTTAACACGTTCACGTATATTGGGATCGGAAGTCACTGTCCAGGGTGCTGAAACAGTTTAACTCTTTCAGCACCCTGGACAGTGACTGTCTCCTGCCAGGTTCGGTCAAAACGAGTTCGGCCGAACCCGGTGAAGTTTGGTTCGCTCATCTCTAAGACACTCCGTTCGGATGTTTGTAAACAGAAAAGCTGCATGTATGAATCCTACCTAAGTGCACAAAATAAAAAAAAGTTATCTCTGCATCCTACACAGGTAACAGATGCCGGATGACAACCTGTAAGGAGCTGGCCATAGACATGATATATATATATATATATATATTTTTTTTTTATTTTAAATAGTTGGCAATTTCCATCAAAAATATTTAACGACTGTCTGGATCCAAGGCCCACCATAGACATTTGCATCTATATGCCAACAAGTGTCTCATGTCTACTTTTAACTTCACAGTGCTCATAGTGGTTGTCGCTCAGCTATCCACAACGACCACTCGGGTGAGCGCTCGTTCTCGATCATCAGCAGGTGTAAACATGGCAGCAATCGGCCGACAAACGCTTGTCCGTCTGCTGATCACATCTTTCATAAAAATGGTCATTTATCGGCAGCACAACTCCTCATGTAAACGGGGATGTGCTGTCAACAATATGCAAACCGTATGGGGACGAACTATCATGTTAACCCCATCCCGACCGCTTCATATAAATATATGGCAGCTAGTAGTCTGCCAGTCTGCTGTATATTTACGGTCCCCCTTCTCCCGGCGATCACAGCGTTTCTACTGGACGTCATGTGTATTCAGAATCCTGATACTTCTGAATCTTTTCTTTGAGATTTCCAGCAAGGGAAACGAAATCTTGTTTACCTCCGTAATCTCGCGAGATTACGCGTGCCTTGCTGGAATCTCACAGAAAAGATTCAGAAGTGTCAGGATTCTGAATACACATGATGTCCAGGCTGGATGATCATGTGTATTCATTATCAGGACACTTGATTAACGTTAATCTCTGTGTATGTGGCTGCACATCGCTGCTGTGTAAATGAATGGAGAGGAGTGTATGACGCTAACTGGTCACTGATTGGTCAGCGTCATACACGTAGACACGCCCAGTTAAAAACACAATACACGCCCAGTTGGACATAACGAAAAAAAAACGCCCAGTTGTCCATTTCAAAGCTCATTTGCATAAATATAAAATAGCTCATTTCTTGGCCAAAAATGAAAGTTTTTAAAAAAACAAAACGTTACTGTTCTCTACATTGCAGCGCCGATCACATGCAATAGGAGATAGGGATTTGAGAATCTGGTGACAGAGCCTCTTTAAAGTTGGTTAAAAAAATGATTTCTTACATTCTTGGCTTTTACAATTATTCCTCCAGCCAAAATGTTTCCCTGTAGAATTCTGTTAATAAACCATGGAGCATTCTTATTCCACTTCATGGCAGGGACCCGTGTGGTACATCTAGTTTTAGTGTGAACACAGTTTATGCCTCGGTTGCATTCGTTATATAATTCTGACTGTGGGGGAGATAAATATTTATTTGGCATTGTGTTTACAGCATTAGAATAAAATAAGGCTAAAAACAAATCAATAAAATGTACGGTATAAAACCATCTCTGGGAGGTGAGTTAAAGACCCATCACATTGTTATTTATGTCTGCTACTGGAAATAATGAGACTAGTTTTAAGACACTCTTATCAAATTGTTATATGGCTCAAGCAGGCTTGAAAAAGACCCGCAGAGCAATTTTTATACTCAAAATCCATTAAAACACTGGTTATACTCCGCAAGCCAAAAAGGTATTTTGGTCGTGGAACACTTGGGAAATTAAGAGAACACTTGTGAGGGGTATGGAATGCTTGCTGGGCAGGCTAGCATCTACGCTAAAATCATGAAGCTTTTAAAGAAAAAAAAAATACAAAACTATACCCAGTTTTTGTTAGAATTTTTTCTTTAACCTCTTCCTGCCCAAGTCTCTGGGCCAGAATCCTGCTAATTTACGTGCTGGCTTTAGTCGCACTACACACTTTTTCATGTAGTCCCATAGGCAGGATTGGGCAGCACTGACAGCCAGATCCTATGCTGTGAAAGGAAACTGAAATAATTTGTTCCTGGTCATTAAAAACCCCTGAACACAGTACTCATATAGAAACACTACTTCTGCATTTACATGGTTCCTAGGGAACCCTGTGACATCATTAATGACATCACAGGGATTCCCTGAGCAGAGAGTGCTTAGAGGCACGCAGAGGAGATGCGATCTCCAACTTCTATGCATGTCTGTGTATACAGATCACTGTAACTGTGCTCTAATGAGATATTAGATTACTGTTATCAGTGATATGATCTGTGTGTTCCCTGGTGTACCCATATACATGTCTCATGTAAACCCATGCCCCACATTAAAAAATAAATTATTATATATATTAAAATATAAATAAAATTAGAAAATTAAAAAACAATGGATACCTCTCTGAACGCACATGCATTAATTATAGACATCATGCGTGACACAAATGCATTTTGCATGGTCATCAGGTACTTAGGCATTAGGGTGCAGTTCCACGCATTCGATTTTGTTGCAGACATTTTCTGCAACTGAATTTTTTTTTCCATTTATCGGAATGGAGTCTTCAGAAATCCATACACCTGCTGCAGAATCAACCCCATTCAGATGAATGGAACTGATTTAAGGGGAACCTGTCACCAGCATTTCACCTATTGAACTCTACTCACCCCTCACTGGCCACTGCTGTCAAAGTTCATTGTCGTTATCCCCTCTCCTAAACTCCTCCTCCGGAATGTAAATAACGGTCTGCAAACATTTTGTGTCTTTTATGGTAATAATCCGGCAGTTTTGTTCGTTCCTCTTCTTATGCCCACTCACCGCCGAAAACTGGCCCGCCCTAAATGTTGCCAACCAAAAGTAACCTGTCAATCAAAAGTAAGGAGGCAGGGTTAACTCGGAAAAGCTTGAGGAATGAAGATGTGACTCTTTTCAAACGAAGATATGACTTTTATGCTCATTAGCATACAGTTCAGGAACACTAAAAACTGAATACTAAAGCTACAGAGCTATTTACAAGATAATTACAGGTTACATATAAATAATATTTCACCCACTTCCACCAGGTATTGCTGGTTTAATAGGTGAAATGCTGGTGACAGGTTCCGTTTAAGTAGCAGAAATTTCTGCAACAAAATCTGCCGCGTGTGAATCCACCCCAAACATACAGTAATTATTCCCAGACACCAATTTTTGCCTGTTCTTCCCCGACCTCATCTGCTTTTGCGCCTTCACAAAAAAATGTCTGTACTTGGAAGATTATCACCCATGTACAGAGGCTGCGTCTAATGTTCAGAGATATAAAATTTAAATTAAAGTAGGTTCTTTGTCCTCAAAAGTACAACAACATCATATGTCGAGGGGGCCCCGTAGCAACTGCTGTGGCTGTTATAGTGGTAGTTCCGCCACTGATCCTGTGGATAGGTGATAAATGATCTTTATGAGAAAACCCCTTTGAGGAGTTAAGTTATTAATGTGCTTTTACACCATTAGGCCACTTTCACACGAGCATAATACGGGTGCTTTTTTGTGCCGTATTACGGAAGCAACACCTGGACCTATCGCCATTCATGAGAACCAGATTTAGAGCACCATACCGAGACGTCCAGGTATTGCTTCGTAATACGGGTGAAAAAAGTACCTATATTGTGCTTGTGTGAAAGCGTCTTTACTCCCTTTTTTACTTCATGGTATAAGTAAAAGAAAAATAACTTTAATACCTTCTAAAAACTTGCCAGCTCTTCCCTTTTCAGTCTTTTAATATTCATTAATAAAGAATCTAACAGGTTGGGATAATTGTATTCACTTGGCAAATGCAGTATCTGTTGACTTAGATTTTATTACCATATTACTTCTCCCTGCTGGTGCATGTTTATTTTACCCTTCACAAAGGTTTACAAGTACAGTCGTGACCCTAAAAATGCCGGACTCATGACCTTTACGTGCTTTAACCTTACGTTCTTGCAGTTGGATGTAATGAACTTTTAGTACACTAATGTTAAGCAATGTTTAAATACAGTTCAAGTATAAGCTTTTTAACCATATTTAAGTTTTATAGTAAAACTGAAACGTGTTATTCAACATCGAGGAAGTCTTAGGGTATGTTCACACGAGGGCGTCCGTTACGGCTGAAATTACGGGGATGCTTCAGCCTGAAAACATCCCCATAATTTCAGCCGTAACGGCATGAACGCCGCGTCAATTACGGGCATAATTGGCGCTGCTATTCATTGGAGTCAATGAAAAACAGCTCCAATTACGGCCAAAGAAGTGACAGGTCACTTCTTTGACGCGGGCGTCTATTTACGCGCCGTCATTTTACAGCGGCGCGTAAATTACGCCTCGTGTGAACAGACAAACGTCTGCCCATTGCTTTCAATGGACAGATGTTTGTCAGCGCTATTGAGGCGCTATTTTCGGACGTAATTCGGGGCAAAAACGCCCGAATTACGTCCGTAAATAGGCCGTGTGAACATACCCTTAGTTTCCCTATGAAGGGTCATATAAAGACTTTTAAATGCAATTCAGAAACATTTTACAACTGTGATTCCACATCAATGGCCGCGGGCGAAAAACGCAGCGAAAATCGGCGTACAGAGCAAAATCTGCCTCAAAATTCCAAAGGGTATGTTCGCACGCAGTGACCAAAAACGTCTGAAAATACGGAGCCATATTTTACGGACGTTATTGGAGCTGTTTTACAATGGAGTCAATGAAAAATGTCTCCAAAAATGTCCCAAGAAGTGACATGCACTTCTTTTTCGCAGGCGTCTTTTTACGCGCCGTATTTTGACAGAGACGCGTAAAATGACACCTCGTGGGAACAGAACACCGTAAAACCCATTGAAAGCAATGGGCAGATGTTTGTAGGCGTAATGGAGAAGTTTTTTCAGGCGTAATGCGAGGCATAAAACGCCCGAATTACGTCTGAAAACAGTGCGTGTGAACATACCCTTACAATTGTATCAGGCTTTCATGAGATCCACATTTCTTTTATTTTGTGACAGTTTTGAATGTAATTCTATTATACTTTTTGTAACCACTATACCTTTTATATTAACGCTTATAACTTTAATAAATTGTTCATTGCATGTTCCAATAAATCGATAGGCCTTCCTTGTGTGTTATCTGTTGCAGAGCAGTGCGTGTGCTCGTAAATGCTCTGTTCACACTTAGTTTTCTAGACCGTCAGAGATATACGTCGGCCATTCACTCCTATTGTAAAACAATCGTATACCACACGGTATACATTTTTTTACCGTGCTTCAGGCCTCATGCACACGAACGTATTTTTTTCCTCCCGTAAATACTGGCGTAAATACGGGTCCTTGGTCACACGTATTCGACCCGTATTGCACCAGTATTTACAGACCCGTGCCCGTAAATACGGGTCCTTTGTCACCCGTATTCCACCCGTATTTACGGGCACGTTTTCGCTGCAAAATTTCACTGCACTAATCGGCAGCCCCTTCTCTCTATCAGTGCAGGATAGACAGAAGGGACAGCCCTTTCCACAGTAAAAGAAATTCATACTTACCCGGCCGTTGTCTTGGTGACGCATCCCTCTTTCGACATCCAGCCCGACCTCCCTGGATGACGCGGCAGTCCATGTGACCGCTGCAGCCAGTGATTGGCCTGTGATTGGCTGCAGCGGTCACATGGGCTGTAACGTCATCCCAGGAGGCCGGACTGGAGGAAGAAGCAGGGAGTTCTGGGTAAGTATGAACTTTTTTTTTTTTTTTTACAGGTTGATCTATGTTGTGACCGGTAGTTTCTGTCCAGGGTGCTGAAAGAGTTACTGCCGATCGTTTAACTCTTTCAGCACCCTGGACAGTGACTATTCACTGACGTCGCCTAGCAACGCTCCCGTAATTACCGCTAAATATAAATAAATATGCATTAAATGCTAAATCTACTTACAAAAGGGAGGTTCTTAGTGCACATTTTACATTAGTGTTCGCAGTGTGCTGTCGCCATTTTTTGTCTGCTGTATATTTGCAGTCACAGGTGTTCTTGCACCTGCATACACGTTTTGTATAATTTTGTTGTGTTTATGTGATTCATATATGTGGGGCTAGTGAGTGCCTCCATTTTTGTTCTTGCACTCCTCCCATTCTGCCCTGGGTGATTTTAATTAGTTTAAGGGGGGATTCACACAAGCGTGTATTCGGTCCGTGCGGGCCGCGTGGTTTTCACGCGGCACGCATGGACCAATACAAGTCTATAGGGCAGTACAGACAGTCCGTGCTTTTTGCGCAGCGTTTGTCTGCTGCGCAAAAAGCGCGACAGGTTCAATAACTCTGCGTATTTCGCGCATCACGCACCCATTGAAGTCAATGGGTGCGTAAAAACCACGCAGGTTGCACGGAAGCACTTCCGTGCGAACCGACTGAAACAGCGCACCAGCTGTCAAAAGGATGAATGTAAACAGAAAAGCACCACGTGCTTTTCTGTTTCCGAACATCCAAACGGAGTGTCTTTGCGATGAGCGAAGCCGGACAAGCGAATCGAACTTCACCGGGTTCGGCCGAACTCGTTTTGGCCGAACCCGGCAAAAAAATTATCGGTACGCGACGTCAGGAGATAGTCACTGTCCATGGTGCTGAAAGAGTTAAACTGTTTCAGCACCATGGACAGTGACTTCCGATCCCAATATACGTGAACGTGTTAAAAAAAAAACGAAGTTCTGACTTACCGGCTTCTTCCTCCAGTCTGACCTCCCGGGATGACAATTCAGTCCAAGTGACAGCTCCAGCCAATCACAGGCCAAGCACAGGCTGCAGCGGTCACATGGACTGGCGCGTCATCCAGGGAGGTGGGGCCCGATGTCGAGAGGCGCGTCACCAAGGACGCGTCACCAAGGCAGCGGCCGGGAAGTTCTCGGTAAGTACGAAATTTTTCTTTTTTTTCAACAGGTTTTTCGAAATTGTGTTCGCCATTCACTGTCGAGGGTGCTGAAAGAGTTAGCTCTTTCAGCACCTTGGACAGTGACGGGCGTCGACTAGCCTCATCTCTATGATGGCGGCTGCGCGAAAATCACGCAGCCGCGCATCATACACAGATGACACACGCAGCTGTCAAATGGTTTTTGCACGCGCAAAACGCTGCGTTGTTTGCGCGAGCAAAAACGCAATGTCCGTCTGTATCTGCCCTAATGCTGGTTGCTACCATCTCCAGATATATATGTAGGCTTAGTCCCAGTTCTGGGTGTATGTGCAGAGTAGGTCCCCACCTTATAGAGGCTGCCTTGTCGTGGCAGGTGGGCAAACACTTTCTGATCAAAATGTGCACTAAGAATCAGAAGAGCAAAAAAAAAACATGTGAATCAAATCAACTCTGGACTTTGGGAAAGAAATAAAGAAAGGAAGGAGGGAAAGAAAAAAAAAAGAAGAAAAAAATATGTGCAAAGAACTTTTGTTGCCTCGTGCATACACGTATTGAATTGACTTAGCCCTTTACAGTTGCAGCTGAGTCACGTGCTGTGGAGGTGTTTTACGTACTGGCCTCTAACGAGGTATAATGAAGGGATCATTGCACATTTTCTTCACCTGTCAATCAGTTTGCAAGTTTGAAAAGCTTCTTAAAAGGAATATCAGAAGTTAGAGGAATTGAATAACACTTGTCAATGTTATTTTACCTATTCAACTATAAGCAGTCGTGTTAGTGAAGGATGGTCTATCTTCTCTCTTCTTTCAGATACATGAACCTAAAGGGTAAGAGCAGCCTCTCGAGCAATCTTTTTATCCACTGTCAGATGAAGGACAGTTTTATACTGATTGATCGTATACATAATTCAGAAGAGCAGATTTTGTCACACTATACTGATGGGGAATCTCTTAGTAGAAAAAGAAAGTCACTAAGAAATAATAGGAGGTTGTTTAAGTAATGTATAAGGTTGTCTTCAAGATATGGGTTTAGTTCCAATATATTAAAGATAAGACATCTAGACCTGTAGTACCGCAGTACTTTTGAGGAAAAGGTAGAATTGAAAATTTGCTCAACTTTTGATTCACAAACGAGAATATTTCCAACTATAAGATTTTCCTACTTTATCAATCATGACAGATTAAAAACATGGATAAATATATATATATTTTTCAACATTAGATCATTTTACTTGAGATAAACTCATAGCACGGCAATGACAATCAAACTGAATGGCGATCTAATATCCAAACTTATACCACAAGTAAGTTACACAGAAGTTCTTCAGAAGATACATTTTAAGGTTTCAGTTATTGCAGTAATATCCGACTGCCCCAGATGTTCTCAGCCTCTAAGGAATGAAGACAGAACATAAATGACCTCTTGCAATTCCTGTAATTTCAGCATCACTCTTGGGATGTTGGCTTTCCTAGGAGAATTGTGAAACACTTATTGACCTTTCTCATTTCCACCTTTTTCCCCAGTCTCTTCGTAACGTTTCACAATAAGGTAAAGTCACTTCTATGTGTTGGATTGAAAAGGTGTGAGATTCAATAACAAATGTATTTATAATGTTCTTTATTTTATCAGACAAGAAAATTGGACACGGGAGAAGAACATATCGGTCATTGCTGCTAAGGTCTTGTGGAAGACGTAGGATATAATTTAATACATTTCTTTTATCCTAGGCAAAGTTTGAAGAATCTTCTTCTGACCACAAGTTGGGGTAGCTTCCTTAGTGATTCATTGGTTTAGTGCCCAGTGCTTGGTATCCACTGGTATAATGTTCTGCTTAAGGTGACCATTGATTTAGTGGCTTAATCTCTTGTATTCCACTGCGCCATGAAAGAACTGTTATACATTGTAATACAAATATCTTGCAGCCATCCAGCGACATCTGGCCTCAGTTAGGCTATGTTCACACAGAGTATTTTGACGAGTTTTTTGACGCAGAAACCGCTTCGCAAAACTCGGCAAAAACGGCCCGAAAATGCCTCCCATTGACTTCAATGGGAGGCGTCGCCGTCTTTTTCCCGCGAGCAGTAAAACTGCCTCGCGGGTAAAAGAAGCGACATACCCTATCTTCGGGCGTTTCCGCCTCTGACCTCCCATTGACTTCAATGGGAGGCAGAGAAAGCGTATTTCGCTGTGTTTTATGCCCGCGGCGCTCAATGGCCGCGGGCGAAAAACGCTGCGAAAAATCTGCCTAAAACTTCCAAACTGAATTTTGAGGCAGATATTCCTCCTGCAAAATACTCCGTGTGAACATAGCCTTATAGTGGTTTGTACACTTCTGAAATACTCTTATTCCTGCTCATCATTATTTTCATAGGTTGTTTGACCTTTGGATGTCTGACCACTTTGTACTGCATCTTTTTTACTATTTGTTTTAATTTGCGCTGCACTCGATTGACTAATCTTGATCCAGCTAGAGGACAAGACTCCCATTGCTACTGACTACTCACTCCGCTGTTCTTTTTTTGCCTCGAGTTTCGCCACGTAACATAGAGAATCAATTACTGCATAACATCACGCACTTAAAGGGAATGTATCTCTGTTTTTCTTTTTGTTTTGTTTTTTTAGTTAAACAATTAATATTTAAGTGATTACACATTGTTTTAATTTTTTCACGAGTCAGGAAATATTATAAATTAGATTCTAATTTATAACAATTCCATGTGCTGGCCACTAGAGGGAGCAGTTCCCAAAATTGCAGCATGGTCAATGTGGTAAAGCAACCTCATTGCTTTATGCTGCAAATTTGGGGTAGACACACTCTCTAGTGTCCTCACACAATCCCCCCTCCCTTATTCTGGCTAGTGCCAGGAGAAGGAGGTATTTGAATCTTCAAACCTCCTACACTCTGTGCCGCCATTTTCTGAGCGACTGCACAGTGTAGGAGGATTAGATACAGTGCTCAGCAGACAGTATAACACAAACATACACGAACATAATACACACATCACATACACGTACATAAATTACCTGCTCCAGCCGCTGCTGCCGCCTCCGCTCCTATTCCTTGCGCCTTTGCTTCCTTGAACATATGGCCGGAAGTCGTCATCCTACTGTCCAGCAGCGGCTTCCGGTCCACAAGAAAATGGCGCCGAATTTTGCTCTGCGAACGAGCTTCGTTTTGGTCTGTGTGGGAGCGGTGCATGCGCCATTCCCACACAGACGGAGTACGCTGCAGAGAATGGAACGGCTCCCTTGGCATTCTCTATGGGGTTGTATGTGCCGTATTCCAGCTCTGTATGTGTCGTTAATCGACACATACAGAGATGAAAAAAAAATGGCAGCCCCCATAGAGAAGTAAAAGTAAGTAGAACACGAGAACACAAATAAATAAAATGTATGTTAATATCATATTAAAAGCAATATGATAAAAATAATATATTTTCATGACACCTTCCCTTTAAGTCCTGGGGCCAGCAAAGTACAGGACCCTAACCAAAGTAGTGGGAAAAGGCTAGAGGTGAGATGTGCAGTTTAAATCTTTCTCTGGATTTCATAGAACCAGGCTGCCTACATTGGTTTATTGGTTTACACCAGCTCTGTCCCTATAGCTGCTGCTATAGGGACTTTGAAGAGAGGTGGTCCATTCCAGGATGGTCTCGTTCCCCTTTTAAAGAATGGTGAGAACCTGCTCAGGGATGTGGTCTCTACAGCGGCTGCAATTAAGGCTCCAGACTATAAAACTACCCGGCCACCTATGGCTTCTTTATTGAAAAATCTAGGAGCCAAATAAAACACACTTAAATGGGTTTTCCGATATGGTTTCTCAAACTATTAATCGTATATCCCTGTTATGTTTGATGTTCCAATGCTGCTGAACAATTTTTTTCATTTATTCTCTCACTGTCTGGGTGCTGCGGTCACTCTCCTCTTGGTTTACAACGGCCACTTCCTCTCCCCAAGCGTTTCCTGTGCTCTTCACAGCCTACAATTCCCATGATGCTGAGGCTGAGGGGGGCTGGACAAGGCACGCAGACGCTATAAGAGCTGATGAACACTGTTTGAGTATCAGCCATGTATGCTCAGAGACGGAGGAGCCAGAGGATCTGGTTCGCACCCTCCTCCAGTGCACAGTGACGTCAAGAATGACGTGCCCATACATTGAGACTGACGGAAGAGGAAAATGATAGCTGATGTACGGAAAAATTTGATGAAATTCCCATATTCAAAACAATGGGCTGGTTCCCGTTATTCCTTCCAATTTAAATTATGTTTCAGTAAGGAAGTAGTAATTATAAAACTTAGCTTTTAATGAGCTGATAAAACATGGAAAAATAGACATTTGATTATGTAAAACATACTGACATACAGAATATATAGGTGTCTTATATAGGCACTGGGATTGAGGTTCCCTTCGGTTATGTGCTCTATATAGGGTCAGTATATGATCAAAGTCTTTTATGAGGATCGCATACTGTTGCTGTCCCCTATAGCCATACTGATCTAGCCCTGTATTTGGTAATAATAGTGGGCACCCATTCTGAAAAGAACGACCCTATTACTGCCAGAACCTATCCCTAGTGTCCTCTTCTATTATTCCCTAACAATAGAACTCCTGCTCCTACGCATTTCACCCTTGATTTAGACTCATCAGGGAGACGTCTAGAGTTTCTGATACATAGATTTTTAGTGCTTGCAGTGGCCTGATGTAAGGAACAACGGCTGAAGATCTGATTTTCTATGTATGACGCCTCACGTGACCGGCTGGGAGATGCGGCGTTCGAAACAACTATGGAAACGCAAGTAAATTACAAAGTGCATTGAATTTACATGTTCAGTTAACTTGAAAATAGTTTATACATATATATAGATATATAGAAAGAAGCATAGAGCACAGTAACGGCACCAGGACTTCAGGGTAGATGAAAGCAGGGTGGATTTATTCACCTCAACATAGCAACGTTTCGGTTCAACAGGAACCTTTCTCAAGCCATGGGAGATGCGGCATTCGAAACAACTATGGAAACACAAGTAAATTACAAAGTGCATTGAATTTACATGTTCAGTTAACGTGAAAATAGTTTATATCGATATATATATATATATATATATATATATACACATGGAGGTTGCAATAACGCCCCAACAGGTGTCATTGATGCCGGTAAAGTCATTTTAACACTTTAAAATTGTCCTTGTGCTTATTTCTACATATGAGACTGAATGTTGAGGAGGGAGAGGGCTTTCAGAAGAAGTTCCAGCCTTTAACTTGTATCTATACGGATAAGATGACAGTGAATCTGTTATGGAAATAATTTTCTTTTATCTCAGTTCTATCCATTGTTTCCAGCTGGGTACAGAAGCAGAGAGAAGTCAACTATGAAACCTTTTTGTTCTTATCCTTAAAAGTCTCTTAGAAATGAACCTGTGAATACTTTCTCTTTTAAGAAGTCTTTTGTGTGTTCAATTATGTGAGAAATGGGGTGTTTGGTTACTTATATCCCTCACTCTGGCCGTGTTCATTTCCTTGGATTAGCACTCCTCAAGCCCTACCTCCATAGAGCCATGATTTCCATATCTTACACTGATGAAGTCTACTTATCTACTGAAGTCCACCTGGTCTACTAGTAGATTTTCCTACTGGTGGGTTTCCACCTCACCGGACAGAGCTGCAGCCGACCGACGTTCATTACCCCCTGCCTTCCGCAGAGTTGTGTCAGCTATCACACAACCATATCAGGTGGAGACATTCTAATTGCGTCTGGTGATTTTGATTCCTTTACCAACATTACGGATCACTGTATGTCCCCCCCCCCCCCCTAGTGCTTAGTAAATGACGGGACCTTTTCAGCTTCAGATTTCCACTCTAACCAGCCCACTGGCTGTGAAAACCCATTGTTTGCAATGATCTCTCACAGGGAATATTAACGATTACAACATTGAAATGAATGCTTTGTGAGTAAATCATTTTTAGTAATATAATGAGCTAAATGGGAAAGTTTTCCTTTCATCCCAGCCTTTAAGGTATTTGAATGTATCCATGTCTACCGACCCCTTTCTAAATTGCTGCCTTTAAACATAATATGGCTCTAAGTATAAGCCCTGAAATCCCCCTCTACTTCTTTGTGGCTGAGAAATATTACAGAGCCATCTGTTATTTTTAAAGCCAGTCCTCCATGAACCTGAATTTTTATATTATGGGTAAATAGATTCAGCTCAACAGCTTGCTCTGCTCAACCTTGTGGTTTCAAAAAAATAATAAATAAAAAAAATAAATCCAGTTCAATGATGGGAATGAAAATGTTTCCAGCTTCTGTGAGTTAGTGGAAGTATGCTCCATATGTCTATCACTCACTGAGATATGCTAATAATCGGTTTAACTGCGCACCATTTCATGCCATGTGCCAAAAGAAATCTAAGACAAGTAGCTGCTCTAAGAGCCGTTCCTGTCATTTTTTTATTTTCTCAGCACTAAATATTGGAGAATGTCAGGCCTGTCTCACAGCCGGAACCGTTATGTCATATAAATTATAGTTAGTGGCATATATAAAGGCCTGTTTCAATTTTTTCAACATTTGCTGCATTATGTTAAAGAGGTTTTCTCCAGGATTTTCCATTGATGGCTTATGTCTGATTTTTAGGGCACGATCTCCAAGCCGTCCAACGATCAACAAAATGAAGGGGCCATGTCACTTGCTAGAGCGCCATTGCCCCTTCTCTATTATTCCAGACATAGAGGAGCATCTGCATGTGCTAGGCAATGCAACTCGACCCCATTCGGACCCTCATTGGCCACACATTGATGCCTTTTTTAAGGATGGCCATCAATGTAAAATTTGTATAAACCCCGTCAACCTAGTCCAGATTAAATAACTAACGGTAAAGGCTAATTACACACACTAATTATTTAAATAGAATTTTCCTTTACCAAAGAGGCAGATACTAAAGTATTATAGTAAGAGTATGTATAGTACAGACAAAATGAGTAAATATAGGTTTTAAGTATGGCAACCTTTAAAAAAAAAAAAAATACAAAAATAAATAACTATTTGCAGCTGTTTAGAGATGTATTAATTGATGTGTTTTAATAATTTATGGTAATTAGAAATTAAAAATTATCCTTAAAGTGAATGTCCACCTTGCAACCATTTTTCTTTATTGGTCCAATGAATGTAAAATAAAAAATGAAATTTGCAAATTGACTTAATTAAAAGTTTCCTATTGTTTTGTGTCTACAGCTCCTGTGCAGACCTATGTGTCTCAATGATAACAGACAACAAACAAACCCTGTGTAGTCTGATCCTGCAGTCATGCTGCCACTCATCTTTTAACCTAATAATTAGATATATGGATGGCAATGTGACTGACTGCAGAATCTGACTGTTCAGAGTTTGATTGTGTTTCTGTTACAATGGAGACATATAGGAACAATTGGTTTGCGAAAGTGGACTTACCCTTTAAAGTTACCCGAGCTTCTTGCTTAGGATCATTCATATTACCCTTGACCCGTGGCTCAGTTTCATATGTATCCTATGGAGAGCTGTATGATTCTTCTTTTTCCCGTTAGTCACTCACTTATGATTGATGGATAAATGACATAGTAACATCATAGCTATCAACAAAAAAACGGTGTCTCTTTCCAGTATGAAATTTATATTTCTATGATCATTTCAGACATAAAGCTCCACAATAACGTAGAATCATACATCTTAAATAATGTGGCAATTAAGACATTGCTCTAGTATTTTCATTCACAGGCTATACAGTAAATAGTCTCGCTCCCTTAACACATTTTATCACATACAGTAAAATTCCACTAATACTGCAGCCATTGGTCGAGAAAAAAACATTAATTTGGCATGTGACACATATAGTACCAATGCCGGATTAATATGAAAATTACATTTTAATCTTGCAAGTTCTCCATGGATGCAGGTCTTGGGCAGCGGGACACCTCGAGGGCTCAGGTCATTCGACTAGCAATAAGGTGCATCATACCTTTATATTGGAGTGGAGTAGAAAAGCACGAAAGAGCATAAGATTTCATTCCAGGGCTGGAAAACGTGTGCCGATTATAAACATCAGCGTCAAGATATCTGCTTACGTATGTGCAGTGTTATCCGGCACCTGATGTAATATTGGCCAATAGTTATACCCCTAAGCCCTAATGAAATGGATAAATGTATGATGCATCTTATCAGCAGAATGCACGACCTGGACACGTGACCGATCCTGCATCCCGCTCTATGGATGTCTGTATATCAGTACCTTGTGAAAGTATTCACCTACTCTTGGTGTTTTTCCTGTTTTGTTGCATTACAACATGGAATTAAAATAGATTTTAAATTTGATTTAATGTAATGGACCTGACATAATAGTCCAAATTTTACAGTGGAATTTAAAAAAAATACGTTGATTAAAAAAACTAAACAAAAAAATCCGGGTGAAAAGATGTGAGTTCATATGTATTCACCCCCGTTGCTGTGAAACCCCTAAATAGGGTCTGGTCAAAACAATTAAATTCAGAAGTCACATCATTTGTAGTCCCCCTGTGTGCAATCAAAGTGTCACATGATCAGTCACATGATGTCAGTATAAATACACCTGTTCTGAAAGGCTCCTGATTCTGCAACACCACTAAGGACCTGAGACCAAGAAGTTCTCCAAACAGGTCAGAGACAAAGTTATGGAGAAGTATAGATCAGGGATGAGTTATAAAAAAAATATCCCAAACTTTGAACATTTCACTGAGCACCTCTAAATCCATTATAAGGAAATGGAAAAAATATGGCACAACTGCAAACCTGACAAGAGAAGTCCGCCCACCAAAACTCACAGACCGGGCAAGGAGGCCATTAATCACAGATTCAACAGTCACCAACGATAACACTGAAGGAGCTCAAACGTGTATGCACTTTTATGTAAGACATCCAATAGTTCAGAATTTCCAGTAATATTGTATCCCTACAGTCCTGTGGAGACCAAATTATCAGAACTTTATCATTCATTTTATCAGATTACCTTTTTATTGCAAATATTTTATTGATAATTTTTTCGCTAACTCACTTATAATGATATAAGGCACAAATGTAGATAATACTAATATTTAAATACGATTAAAATACACATATTTTGCACTATGATATTTGATATTTATTGTACATTTTGATTGCACTTGGTTGCTTTGCTTATTTATATATTATTGTTACACCGATATCATTGAGGAAGGCTTGTAGCTGAAACGTCACATGTACAATAAAAAAAATCAATGTCTACCGCTACTGAATTCTGTTACTTTAAATGAATGGGCTAACCAGCAGATGGCAGTGATCTCTTTAAATTACGCATTTAACTTGACCTTCAATGTCAGAAAAAAAATGTATGTAGATTCACATAGGGATTTTCAAAAATGTTGTCTTCAATTTGTTACATTATAGAATGTATCATCAATGAAAATTGTTGCTCTTCATATATATTTATTCCTTTTTTTTTCTATTTTTAATCTTAAAGGTTTAGTAGGGATTTACAAATTCTAAGGTTTACTAACTAATCATACTCAATGCAGTATTTAGCAGCAGCCTGGAGACATGAGAGTATAAGGTGAAACCTTGCCTGTAAGGTCAACCGAAGATAAGACGACCTTGTTTCAAATTCACAGTCAGAAGATTAAATGCCACTGTATGGATAAATCTCTAGTGACCTGTACAAGCGCCTGTTTATAATAATGGCAATAACAATGATTATATTAATATTAATACATGTAGTAATAATAATAATAAATATTAATGTAGATCCATTATATAGGCCAAACTATTATACTCGCAATGTCTTTAAATAATCAGTATAAGAAACCAATGAGTTTTCCTACTACACACCTCTACATTGAAATTGCAAGACCAAGAAGGAAAAGTTTTGGAATTGTGGAAATCACAGCATCGATAGACATTGGAATATTATTTTTCGATCTTTTTTTTATAATTTGCACATCAAACATCTTGATTTATTCAGTATTGAGTATGAGCACCAAGCGCAGAAATACACGCACTTACACACGGAATGCTATCAATGAGGTTATTAATGGTTGTCTGAGGAATGTTATGCCACGCTGAATGCACTTAGACACGCAAATCACCAAGATTGGCTGCTGGCAATTGCCGACCAATAAAGTCCCAGATTTGCTCGATGGGAGTCAAGTCCGGAGATGCTGCAGGCCATGGTAGCACGTTTAGGCCCGCAGGCTGCTCACAGTAGCACGAGCAACATGAAGCCTGGCGTTGTCCTGTTGAAAAACGGCTTCTGGGACACTTTGGAGATATGGCCGTGCCACTGGTCCCACGTTCAAATCAATGTAATGCCGAGCTGTTAGTGTACCTGAAATGAAGACTGGAGGGCTCCGGCTACCGTAAATTATGCCACCCCACACCATAATCCTGGGAGTAGGACTGATGTGACGTTCCCTTATGGAGGCCTCTTAATGGTCTACAGACCAATCGCCGGCCGGTTATCTATCTGTCTGTCTCTCTGTCTGTCTGTCCGTCTGTCTTTTTTCTTTATATTACTATCTATCTATATTTTTTCTTTATATTACTATTTATATATCTATCTCATATCTATCTATCTATCTATCTATCTATCTATCTATCTATCTATCTATCTATCTATCTATCTATCTATCTATCTATCTCTCTCTCTCTCTCTCTCTCTCTCTCTATCTATCTATCTATCTATCTATCTATCTATCTATCTATCTATCTATCTATCTATCTATCTATCTATCTATCTATCTATCTATCTCTCTTTCTCTCTCTCTCTCTATCTATCTATCTATCTATCTATCTATCTATCTATCTATCTATCTATCTATCTATCTATCTATCTATCTATCTATCTATCTATCTATCTATCTATCTCTCTTTCTCTCTCTCTCTCTATCTATCTATCTAGTATTTTTAAGGAAGCTGTTTGTCCATAAAACGCATGGATCTGTTTAATAAAGAGCTTTCTTTTTAAAGTAAGAACATCCATTGCACTTATATCCACCCACATGCCTTCTCATATATTAATTACAACCCATCTATTCCCATGCTTTCGTCTTCTAAATTATATATTCACACTAATCATCAACTAGATCTTGTATGATCGTTAATTTATAGCTATACGATGTTGCTGCATGTCATTGCATGTGGTGGGTAAATAAAAATATATTGAGCATCTATTTCTTTCTGCTTTGCCAGGTGTCATATAAATTCGTTTCACCAGTAATGACTCTCTTGAAAATACACCTGTAATTAGAGATACCTGAATAAAATATGATTGAATCTATGATGCTTATTAACCCCTAGACGCACCAGAACACAACTGTACCCTATGCACACTGTCGGGAGGTCAGCTGTCTCCTGCACTGAAAATCTACAACAAAGTACAGTACAGTCCATGTGAATGGGATTTTCAAAACCCCATTCACACATAGCAGATTTTGCAACCGTGCATTTAAAAGTAAATGTGACAGATTATTTTATCAACAGCATGACGACTATGTTGCAGATTTGCCATTCATTTTCATTCAGATTTTGCAGCATATTTGCGGCTAGATCAGTGGTAGAGAAATTCTGCAGTGTTTGAACTCACCCTTATATAGACAGAACTCACCCTTATATAGACAGAACTCACCCTTATATAGACAGAACTCACCCTTACACTTAAAGCAATAAAACACAAAGTTTACTTTTAGTATTTATCCATTATGGAGTTCTTTAGGATCATAAATACGCAATTATTTGGCCCTGTTGTTTGTCAATCAATAACCCAAATATGCTCAGTGCACTGGTGACTGTAGTCTGCAGTTACTTCAGGCTCTTCTCCATGCTTTGGTAGACATTTGCCCGGGTCACGCACATTGACTGCAAGTTTTGGAAGTGTGTACTGAAATATGTGGGGAGTAGCTACAGACAGCACCCCTCTCTCTGGAGGACCCCACACATCCATGTGTTAAATGGACAGCTCAGTGATATTAGTGGGAACTATGTAATGCTCCATTTTTTCTGTGGTGGCGCTGCAGGGGAATTAAACACTTGTTGCCAGGTTCCCCCAAGAATACAGTTGATCACTGGGCACATGTTGTGATCATCTTATTTTCAGAGGATCCTCCTAACAAAAAGGAGATAGACAAACCCTCTAAACTTTATTACAAACTGTAGCTCAGATTTGCAGCGAAAGACGCATTTTAAAGGCATTTATATTTGATATAATAGCAGGAAAATGGCCATCACTTTACACTTTACGGCTCTCCCCTCCATTCATACTAAAGACATTCACTGATTTGTAAACTCTATGTATATAAAATATTATATATCAAAGGGGAACCTGAAGAAATGCCTTTTATCTAGCCATCTTTAAAGAAAATTGGATCATTTATCTATTTTATGCTTCCCTTGGCTCCCCTATAGGTAATTTCCTTATGTCAACATTTTTATTCTTTTTAGCTGTGATGTTTGTCAGATTTGACCTACATTTCATTTTATCTTATCCCTTTATTACTTTGCCGTCGCCAATCTTGCTCACATTTGGCTTTTATCCAGTGCTTTTTTTCCCCTTGAACAAAATGTGCTCTACATCATTGATTCATTTCTATCTTGTCAGCAATTCTCTGCTCAACCAGCCAAAGAAACTCTATTGTACACATGAAGGAAAGAGATTTTATGCTTCTGCTATATACGATTACCAGGAAACAGTGATAGCTCTCTTTTTTGTTGCTCATTGAATACAAATTCTGGATATTTGTTGGTTTTTATTTTTATTTGATTAGTGGTGAAACTAGCTGTCTGGATTTCCCAGTAACTTAAATGTATATTATGTACATACAGGCCTGCAATGAATATAATGACCTCAAAATTATATTTTATTGAATAAATTTGGTATAGTGTATTAGTCGTTTATACTTACCTGTAGGAATACATTTTGCACTATAATTACCCAAAGGAGATTTGAATATCTCCCATTTATCATTTGTACCATTATTTGATATTAGTTCTTCCCAGTCTATATCCTGAATTGCAGCCCTCATCCTGGGGAAATTGACCTTATAAAAATTAAGTGTTTTTGCCCTCCCAGCCTGTGTTTGTTTTTTACAGTATAGGTAAAATGTAACTATATTGTGATCACTGTTACCAAGGTTTTCACAAACATTGACGTTCCCAACAAGCTCAGCATTATTAGAAATGACCAGATCCAACAGAGCTTCACCTCTAGTCGGGTCTTCCACACACTGGGCCATACAATTATCTTGCAACAGGTAGAGGACATTTCTCCTCTTCGCAGTTGTAGCAGAACCATGACACCAGTTAATATCCTGGTAATTAAAATCTCCCATTATCACCAGCCTGTGCAGCCCGCTCCATCTGTTTATATAGCTGAACTTCCATCTCCTCAGTTATATTAGAGGGTCTATAGATTACACCAAAAATATTTTTTTCAGTGTTTACCTTGTAATTCCACCCACAAGGTTTCAACCTCCTCACAATCTTCACCCACTATTGCCTCTTTCACACTCACCTTCATATCACTTCTCACATACAGACATACACCATTCGCCTTCACATCACTTCTCACATACAGACATACACCACCGCCTTCAGATCACTTCTCACATACAGACATATACCACCGCCTTCACATCACTTCTCACATACAGACATACACCACCGCCTTCATATTACTTCTCACATACAGACATACACCACCGCCTTAACATCACTTCTCACATACAGACATACACCACCGCCTTCATATCACTTCTCACATACAGACATACACCACCGCCTTAACATCACTTCTCACATACAGACATACACCACCGCCTTCATATCACTTCTCACATACAGACATACACCACCGCCTTAACATCACTTCTCACATACAGACATACACCACCAACTTCATATCACTTCTCACATACAGACATACACCACCGCCTTCATATCACTTCTCACATACAGACATACACCACCGCCTTTCCTATTTGTCCTGTCTTTCCGAAACAGTGTAAAACCCTCTAGATTTACAGCCCAGTCATGTGAAGAGTTCGGCCATGTTTCAGCAACACCAACTTTATCTATATTTTCTTCCAGTACCAAGTTCTCCAGCTCCCCCATTTTGCTTGCTAGACTTCAGGCATTTCTGAACATACACTTTAACTTGCATTTCAATTTTTCACATTCAGTATCAGAAATGTGTTGTTTTGATTTTTTAAATAGTTCTTAGAAAAGATGCCTGAGAATTGTTATTTTATGGGGAATGCAAGCATTTAGTAAAACAGATGGGCTTTACCATTGTAGGCGCTATCACTTTCTGGCACACCATTTCTATGACAGCCTTTTTTGGGAGGAAAAAATATATATTGCACAACAGCAATGTTCTTATAGCTACAATATAAACATATTTAAAATAACATTATAGCTATTTAAATGTTCAGTAATTTGCCCACCTGAAATTCCTACCTACCTTTTATCACTATATATTATTTTTTTTAAATACATACTCAAGCATAACAGCAGAAGGTGAAGGATTATGATTTTGCTATTGTAATTTCTAAGTACCCATTAGAATTGTTAAAACAGTCCTGAGTGCAATGTCATATACTGTAGAAAGCCTAATTAAAAACATGCGGCCTTTATACGATGACTATGTCATTGAAGGAACAGACTCATTAGCTTTACATCAGCTCAGTATTCATCTAGTATTAGAAGAATCTTAAAGTTTAAGAATTGTATTATAAAAAGTTATGCAACTTTGAATTCTTCATTTTCAAAATCTCTGCTTGCTGTTAGTGAATGGGACATTATTGTTTAACCCTTTCAGGACCAAGGGTCATCGATGCCTCAATGACTGGCCTAAATTTTGAAGTATTGGCATACATTGTTTTACACAGTTATAACTTTTGAACTACTTTGGATAAAATCTCAATCAGTCTCCTTCTTTCTGAAACACCTGTGACAGAGTGAAGGAGGTTGGGAGGAGAGGACAAACAAACTTTTCAGAGGTCACCATGATCGTTAATCAATTGGTTCGGCCACCAGTGATCAGGTTGCTGTGGTGCCGGGGACACTGTAAGTGCCGGTATCAGAGCGCTCTCCTCAGCGCTATGCAGGCACAAACACAGGACTGTAGATTCACACCCTGGCCTCATGGGGCATATGCGGCTAGGATGTAAATCTACATGTTAGAGGCATGAAGGGGTTAAAACACATTCATGCTTGATACATCTTACAGCTGAGAGTTTGCTAAATTTGTTCCCAGTCCAGGCAGCTCTCTGTAAGCTAAAGGGTGTCGAAGGTAAATTTTACCTACACTGATACATTTTAGCAAACTCTGAAGGTAGGAGAGATATTGGAGTGCTGCTGTATTTAGCTCACAGAGGAATGCCTAGATACATTATGAGCCCTGGAGCGTATCTGGATACTGGTCCCTGGCTAGCGTAGGTCGAAACTTGGGTGATGGCTCAGGAGCGATGCAGAGTATGCACAGCAGAACAGGAATAGACTTCAGTGGCACTATACAAACTTGTGGAGTGGAGTTGAGTTCTCTTGGACAGACCTTAATAGACGGTTGGTGCTGTAGATGGCAAGTATAGACAGTATCGTAGTCAAACGGGTCTAGGTCGGTAACTGATGAGCAAAGTCAGGTCCAGAAAATGGTATCAGGAGGCAATGTCAGTGTCAAGCCATAGGTCGGTACTCAGATTATCAGATTAAGCAAAGTCCAGACAAGCCAGGTCAAACACAGGAAATCTCAAGGAACAACAGGAAAACTGCCAGGAAACTTACAAGGAATTCCAGGAGCAGTTCCCCTTTAAGGACTCTTAAGCCTCTGACATTATTACCTGAGGCTCAGCCATGCAGAGTCCAGAGCAGGTAGCTGTGACATTGCCCTAGAAACGGAACACCACAGCTCCAGATTCATCATAGTTTAAGTTGTGCCCCGGACAAGACTGTACTTTTATTTATTTAATTTCTTAGCAGGTTTAAGAACAAGCATGTGGCTGTAAATGTTATAAACTCTATGTAATTTTAGTGTCTTGCTGCCACCTAGTGGCAAAAATATAATGGTATTTGATATTATGCTGTTATGTGTTATGTAGATAGGGCCTGTGGTCACATGACCAGAATGTGCAGGTCCTCAAGTTAGTGTTATACTGAAGACACTGTTGTTGGAAGTCTGTGGTGGTTCTCCCTTAGCGGCCGGGAGGTTTGACCCTGGACAACATTACTTAGGTAGCAGGTCCCTATAAGGAGTTGAACTCAGCAGTTTGTGGAATCCAGAGGAGTAGGCTGTGCTCGCAGGTTCAGAAGTGAATAACCACCACCAATCTGCAAACCCGCCACCTGCAATATATATGTCTGCAACTTTCTGTAACCTTGTTGAATTGTGTCCCACAATTTGTAATATTGTGGTGTCTTCAGTTCTTCATAGCATGATATCCTCAGCGCCTGCATGGAGCAGTATCATGACCCATGAGTCATGCTACCTATAACATAATTATTTGGCTTTCATGCTATTCAAATCTCACAACTTTCTTCCATAGAATTGAAAGTAGAAACAACATTTATATAACACAGCATTTCCATTCTGTGACACAATAGTTGTGGATCCCACAAAAGTTGATGTCATCTAACAAGATGACATAGAAAGAGACACTAAATCTCCATCTGAAAGAGGACCTGTCTTCTCTCCTGACATGTCTGTTCTAATAATAGTACTTGTATTTCACATGAAATAAAAATTCTGGAGATTTTTTTTCTTAGAACTCTGCATTGTGCCGTGCCTCTGTTATTCCTCCTAGAAATGTATGAATAAATTGACAACAGGGTGTAAACTGATACATTGTGAAAAAAAAATCTCAGTTGTAATAACTATTTAATCAGGAAAAACATAGATCAGAACAGTGTGTTTCTGGTTGACATGTCATAATGTGCCTTTAAGTCGGTTGTTTCTTGAAGACAACCTCTTTCCATATGCCCCCTTAGGTCCCTGCATACTATATTTCCCCTGGCCAGCCAGGTCTGCTTCATTTGATAAAGTGATCAGAAAGTGATGGCATATCCTAGGGCTATGCCATTTCTTTATAAGATGGGAATAGACCTATAAACAGAGAGTTTTGTGTTCATTTTTCTCAATAGAAACATTGTAGGCATATCGGCCAGTAGATGGGGGTAGAGACACATTTACGGTATATGTTTTCAGAAAAGATCTCTGTTTTCCTGCGCTCTTAATTACAATGATCAGTTGTTACTAATGTTCAGAAACTTCTCTCATTTCCTTTTCAACGTCTTTCAAATCACCAAGATTAATAATTGTATCAACCTTTCAAGCAGATTTCCACCCAAAAGTGACTATCTATTAGTAAGTCAGAAGTTAGAGCAGTAGCCAAAGTTTGATAATTATTTTTTTATTCACTATTTTTTTTTTGTTGCGGCGCACATTTTTTTGCAAAAGTGACAACATGAAGTGCAGCCATATTAATGATATAATAATAATGATCTTTATTTATACAGCGCCAACATATTTCATAGTTCTTTACAATTCGGAAGTAATTTACAAGTAAAATGACAAATAATCAAACTAAATCGTTGTCACCTTTGAATTATCTTCTCAGCAACTGATGTTAAAGTGTAATTTTGTCGGTATGATCTGTTAGTAACAGTTTCACTATCGGTTTAGAGTAAACCAATATGGCTGCACTTCCTGTTGTCCCTTTGCCAAAAATGTTATCTGGTGGATCACATTATCACCTAGTCTCTTACTCACTAGGAAATCGCTGACCTTGACTGAACAGTGACCTTGGCTGAGGTTAGAGTACACTTTGGATGATCTTTTGTGATGTTTCTTGACTCTTTGGATGAACTTTTTGTCATGCCTTTGCTCAACACCACCTGCCGCTAGGAACCTCCAAATGTCCTAGCACCTACACGATTATGATGAATATTTATCTTCAAGGAAATGTGAAGCTGCAGGGTCATTGTTAGGGCATTTTAGCTTGTCGCCAGAATAGGGTCATCCTATTGATATTAGGAACAGATTAATACAGTTTCATAGGGCTTCTTCGGGAGAGTTATAGGTACAGTATACATTTTAGCATAGCACCCCATGAAATTATCCATGCCTATGCAAGTGAAGAAAATGTGCAATACATTGGATGTGTCATCTTCTGTAATGGCTGCAAGAAAAGATTACTAATACTCCAGCTGCATTCTCACTAATATTTAATTAATATTTAATATTTTATTTAAAAATGTTTAGTGGCCTGTGTCAATTTATACAGTGTTTTGATAAGATGTATTCTCGGCCCCTTTGGAGTCATTTTGCTTGACTGACCACTCTTGTGAAGAGACAGTACTATTGAGATGAAAGGTTTTTAGATCTTGTACATGAGACAGAGCTGCAAGTAATTTGTGTCTTGCTGTATGGTGCTCTATGTGGTACCATATTATGGGGTTATTCTCCCCTGGAAGAAATGTATTTGACCTGTGGTGGTGCTGCAGGTACAGTACTGTGCAAAAGTTTTAGGCAGTTGTGGACGAATGCTGCAAAGTAAGAATGCTTTCAAAAATAGAAGTGTTAATAGATTTTTTTTTTATCAGTTAACAAAATGCAAAGTGAATGAACAGAAGAAGAATCTAAATCAAATCAATATTTGGTGTGACCGCCCTTTGCCTTCAAAACAGCATCAATTCTACTAGGTACACTTGCCCCAAGTCATGGATTTTGTAGGATTATAGTCAGGTGTATGATTAACCTATTATACTAAACAGGTGATAATGATCATAATTTTCATATGTATGCTTAAAACTTGGTGAGGAACAGCCAAACTCTTGCTACAAAGGCGAGGTTGTGGAAGACAGTTTCATGTCACAGGTCTACCATGGCAAGACTGAGAACAGCAATAGTTATAGTGCATCAGTAATGTCTCTCCCAGTCAAAAGATTTCAAAGGAGACTGGGGTTTCAAGATGTGCTGTTCAAGCTATTTTGAAGAAGCACAAAGAAACGGGCAATGTTGAGGATCAAGGAAATTTAATGCAGCAGATCAAAGACACATCATGCTTACTTCCCTTTGAAACCGGAAGATGTCCAGTAGTGCCATCAACTCAGAACTGTCAGAAACCAGTAGGACCCAGATACACCCATCTACTGTTCGGAGAAGTCTGGCCAGAAGTGGTATTCATGGAAGAATTGCAGCCAAAAAGCCATACCTACGACGTGGAAACAAGGCCAATCGATTCAATTATACACGAAAACATAGGAATTGGGGTGCAGAAAAATGTCAGCAGGTGCTCCGGACTGATGAGTCAAAATGTTAAATATTTGACTGTAACAGAAGGCAGTTTGTTTGCCGAAGGTCTGGAGAGCGGTACAATAATGAGTGTCTGCTGGTAACAGTGAAGCATGTTGGAGGTTCCTTGCAAGTTTGGGGCTGCATTTCAGCAAATGGAGTTGGGGATTTGGTCAGGATTAATGGTGTCCTCAATGCTGAGACATACAGGCAGATACTTATCCATCATGCAATACCATCGGGGAGGCGTCTGATTGGCTCCAAATTTATTCTGCAGCAGTACAACGAACCCAAACATACAGCCAATGTCATTAAGAAATATCTTCAACATAAATAAGAACAAGGAGCCCTGGAAGTGATGATATGACCCCCACAGAGCCCTGATCTCAACATCATCGAGTCTGTCTGTGATTACATGAACAGACAGTAGGATTTGAGGTGGCCTGCATCTACTGAAGATTTGTAGTTAGTTCTCCAAGATGTTTGGAACAACCTCCCTGTCTTGTTCCTTCAAAAACTTTGTGCAATTGTACCTAGAAGAATTGATGCTGTTTTGAAGGCAAATAGTGGCACACCAAATAATGATTTGATTTAGATTTCTCTACTATTCATTCACTTTGTATTTTGTGAATTGATAAAAAAAAAAAATATTATTAACACTGCCTAAATCTTTTGCACAGTACTGTAAATCAAACAATTGCTGCAGGGTTAACCTACAGATTTTTAGGGGTCACTATCTATAAACTATTTTATTAAGGGGTCACTATATATAAACTATTTTATTAAGGGGGCACTATGTATATATTATTTAATGCAGGGGCACTATATATAAATTGTTTCTGCTCAGGTGGCATCGGTGACACTTTTTATATAGCATTTAATTCAGGGGGTACTACGTATAAATTATTTATTTCAGGATGAACTATAAATAAATCATTTTTAGGTGGCAGTGGTGGCACTATGTATATATTATTTAATTCAGAGGGCACTATGCCTACATTATATATATGTGTATATATATATACACACTATATGGCAGTATATATACATATATATATATATACAGTATATAAAGACATTATTTATATGTATACTATTATTTGTGTAAACAGTATATAGCGGTATTATTTATGTATACATTTTATAGAGGTAATATTAATATATTAAGTATATTGTGGCCTTATTTATACACATTATATGGTGGCATTATTTATGTGGAAGGTGTGTAATATGGGAGGGCAGACAAAATAATCCTGCACAGGGTGCCTTATAACCTAAGGCTGGTCCTTGTAATACTATTTTCGGGGGACACACTGTGTGGCGCTATTGTTTTTAGAGAGCACAGCTTGTGAAAGTAATATTTTCAGGGAGCTATGTGGAGCTAGTGTTTTTAGGGGGCACAGTGTGTGGCACTATAATTTTCAGAGGACAGATTGTGTGGCACTCTGATAGTCGAGGGGCACTGTGTGTGGCACTATAATATTCAGGGGGCACAATGTGTGGCAATGATAGTTAGAGGGCACAGTGTGCAGCATTATGGGGAGCTTGATCTAGTATGGAGGGTGAGAATCTGCTGAAAACCTCAGGATTCAAATAATTTAGGCAGCAAACTCTGAAGAGATGTGACATAGTGGAAAGAAGTAGCCATGGCAGAGTGGGGCAAATAGAGAATAAAAGGAAAGATTACTACAATGCAGAGAAGACATCACCTGTGAGTCACTGAATGTAAATGTTTATTCTGACTGTGATTGCATCGCATCAGTACTGTATTTATTGTAAAATCTGCAGTGAGATGATTATTAGAGGAGGAATAATTGTCTTTGATGCGCTACACTGAAGGCATCCCACATGCCGTGTAGGGAACCCGTTGTTAAACTATTGTTTCCCACCCATGAGGTTACCTTTCCCTCATGCAGTCTTTCTGCAGCTCTGTAGCATATGATGCCTCAATAAAAAGCTCTGATGACTTTCATGACCCTTGCCCTGTTGTCATGGGTTTTCAGTAATTGCAGAGATTCTAAAGGTATAAAGATAGTGTGACAGCCAGGCTAATACATTGCAAAGCTTATTATAGTTACATGCACTCTACAATTATGGAAAATTAAAGGTAAAGAATAGGTTTGCTTTTTACCAACCAACATCTCCAGTTGGCCAACAGACTGTGCTCCATTTATAAGCTGTGATGCTCTTTTTTCTGCTCTTGGGATAGTAGCATTTAATTATCTTACACTTGTCTGAGGGAAGAACAATGCATTTAATTAATTCAATTAGCTTTCAGTGTATTCAAGATATGAATGTTGTAATTCATTGCAAATCATTATTCTTTTTATACTTGTGATGATAAAATAACATCAACAAGTCTCAATTATCTTTCAGCTACTAGAACATCACAGCTAAGGATAAACTGGTAACAATGAAAACAATTAAAAATTACTGTCACTTATTGTAATAAAATGTGATCAGCATCATTTCAGTACTGTACCTGAAGCAGCACAATAAGAATATATATATCCCAGTGCTGCCGGGTCGTGCCACAGCCGTTGTTGCTTCCATCTTTGGTTTCGCTTAATCAATGTTGTATTTTTTAAACGAAATTGTTTTGCTTTCAAAAATTCATAAGGCAATTTATTTTCTGTATTTATCTGTTATCCTTTGAAGAATGCGGCAATTGCACCAAATTATATAATTATAGGCTGCTTTCAACTGTATAGCAAAATGCTAGAGGACTTGTTTAGTTTAGAAAATCAATTTTCAAATACTCTATTAGGAAATATTGATTTGACAGAGGGGGAACCCTCATCTATTAGCCAGAGTGGAGAGCGGATTCAAGGACGTCTGTGCTTTTCACACACAGTCCACTGATTTCAATAGGAAAAGTGTAATGCTTCATGTCACCTGTGGTGGTGCATCAGGGAAATGAAACACTTGCTGATGGTTTACCCTACAAAATTTTAGATTGCTAAAACAGATTGCTCGGGGTCCTAGCAGCAGGACACCCTTTTATCAACTTATCATTGACTGACTCTTTTAACAAAAAGATATTGTCCATAATGTACAACCTCTTTAAAGAGGTTCTGTTACCAGTTTATTAATGCCCTATCTGCTAACTAATCTAATAGGCGCTATGATGCTGTTAACTACAGTGTGATTTTTTTTTCCAAAGTTATGTGCATTTTTTCACTCTGGGCGGTGTAATGTTTTCTGTATGACGCTGTCCAATCAGCATACATCTTCTCCCCCTTCCCTGCCCAGCAACACAGTGTGATCATATAGTGTACAGCTTACATTCCCGACTGTGTTTTTAACTGGTGACACCTCCGGTTATTTCACAGCTAGAACTGCGTTCCTGGTGGCATATGAAATATTAGAATTTCATCTTTCATATGACACCAGAACGACTAGGTGGTCCACAGCCGGAGACATGGCTGTTTGAAGTGATCCCCCTTCCCTCCAGCCTCAGTCTCTCACACTGTGTGAAGCAACTTCATGCTGATAGGACAGGTCAGAGGCTGTGAGGTAGCTCCACCTCAGGAGATTCGCTGCTGTTTATACCCACTTGTCAAGTATAGGCTCATTTGCATAACTTTTAAAATAATAAACTTTTTGGGACACCATTTTCACTACCATTATCGGTGTGACAGCACCTATTAGATTAGCTAGGAGATTGAGCATTACTAAACTAGTGACCCTTTAAAGTCCCCATCTAACCAACCACTGAAAACTCTTTCTTTTCTCTGCCTTTCTTACTACAGCCCCTGTTTGTTGTCCAGTAATCCATTTGTCATTGTCTGTATGTTACAAAAAAGTATAATTCTACGATCTGCAGAGGAAGTTGTTAGCAGTGCATAGAAGACATGAATATGGCATTAAAGGGAATGTGTCGCTAGAAATTTTTTACATTTTTTTTCAGTTCAGTTATATAAGTGATTAAACATTGTTTTAATTTTTTACATTTTTTCACAAGTCAGGAAATATTATAAATTAGATTCTGATTTATAACATTTCCATGTGCTGGTCACCAGAGGGAGCAATTCCCAAAATTGCAGCATTGCAATGTGGCAAAACGACCTCATTGCTTTATGCGGCAAATTTGTTGTAGACACACTCGCTCTAGTGTGCTCACACAATTCCCCCTCCCTTATCCTGGCTAGTGCCAGCAGAAGGAGGTTGTTGAATCTTCTAATCCTCCTACACTGTGCATTCGCTCAGAAAATGGCGGCACACAGTGTAGGAGGATTAGATACAGTGGTAATCAGACAGTATAACACGAACATAATACACACATCACATACACAAACATAACTTACCTGCTCCTGCCGCCGCTGCTGCCTCCGCTCCTACTCCTCGCGTCTTCGCTGCCTGGAACATATGTCCGGAAGCCGCAACCGGAAGTAGTCATCTTACTGTCCGGCCGCAGCTTCCGATCCACAAGAAAATGGCGCCGGATTTCGCTCTGCCGAAGACCTTCCTTTTGGTCTGTGTGGGAGCGGCGCAATGGAGATTCAAAATTCTGCAATGAAATCCGCAGACGTAATGTGTGTTGCGTAGCGTATTGGTTTTAAGAACATGATCTTTCTTCATTCAGGCTGGACCTATGTATTTCTAGGTCTATAGCCAGACTGAACGCCCGTAATCACGGGCCGTTATTAGGGCACGGGCAGGCCCATATTAGTCAATGGGGCTCTCGTAATTAGGGGTGACTACGTGTGTGCACCTGTAATTACAGGCGACGTCAGGAGATACTCACTGTCCAGGGTGCTGAAAGAGTTTAAGCGATCGGCAGTAACTGTTTCAGCACCCTGGACAGTGACTACCGATCACAATATAGATTGACGTGTAAAAAAAAAGAAGTTCATACTTACCGAGAACTCCCTGCTTCTTCCTCAAGTCCGGCCTCCTGGGATGACGTTTCAGTCCAAGTGACGGCTGCAGCCAATCACAGGCCAATTACAGGCTGCAGCGGTCACATGGACTGCCGCGTCATCCAGGGAGGTCAGGCTGGATGCCGAAAGAGGGACGCGTCACCAAGACAACGGCCGGGTAAGTATGAATTTCTTTTACTTTTACTAGGGAAAGGTCTGTCCCTTCTCTCTATCCTGCACTGATAGGGAAAAGGGAAGTACTTTCACCTCAATATGCAATGGCCAGTCCGCATCAATTTAATGCCCATTTTAGGCAGAGCCGCAACAGAATCTGCAACGCAGATTATGTGCGACATTGATGCGGACAGTGGCAAAATAAATACGCCTCGTCTGGTCATACCCTTACACTGATATTATGACATAATACATGGAATAGCTATGATAAATGCTAGGTGGCAGACTGTTCAGCGTCACTGATCTAATAAAATAAAACATATAATGATAACCATAATACAAATAAAATAGAAGCTCAGCATTGTTTCCAAATCATGAAGAGAACCATATGTGTTCCTGCACAGTGTTGCTTCTTTAATAAAACCTGTACAGTAAACACATTTCTGAAGTATGACTGCTGGATACGTGCTGCGTAATAGAGGAAGAACCATCTGCCCTTTATGTATTTTGCTCTCTGACTCTCCTGCAATTGTATCATTTTGCAAGTGCAGACCTTATAATTATGTGATACAAATGTACCGATGAAATAGCAAAGCACAAAAGAAAATGATGCCAAGTGCAAGATTTTAGCATCTGCGGCACAATTCTCATTGTGATAAATGGAGTTCGTTATTTTATGAGACAACAAAAAATGCAAGTACCAATTAGCTATTGCATAAAGCAAATGGAATACATTTTATATATGCAGCATATATAAATATACATTATATGCATATTAAATTGAATGACTAATTTTCACACACTTAGGGTATATTTACACGCAGTGTTTTCGGACTTAATTCGGGCGTTTTACGCCTTGAATTACGCCTGAAAAAACGCCTCTAATACGCCTACAAACATCTGCCCATTGCTTTCAATGGGAATTACGATGTTCTGTTCCCACGAGCCTTTATTTTACGCGTTGCTGACAAAATACGTCACGTAAAATGACGGCTCGTCAAAAGAAGTGCATGTCACTTCTTTGGACATTTTTGGCGTTTTTCATTGAATCCATTGAAAAACAGCTCCAAAAACGGCCGTAAAAAACGCTGCGGAGAACACAAGTTGGTAAAAAAACGCCTGAAAATCAGGAGCTGTTTTCACCTGAAAACAGCTCCGTATTTTCAGATGTTTTTGCTCACTGCGTGTGAACATACCCTGACAGGTCACAATCATGCATGCTTCTGTGCAGAGACCTTTGACTCACTGATGGAAAATGTAGGTATTTCCCCGTCTGCAATCATTTTTAGACAAGATGATTAATATCTGAAGATAAAGTCATGAGATGATCTTTCTAGAGTGATAGAGTTTGATATACCTTTTACTTCAGGCGTATTGGCTGATAATGACGGTAAATCGGTTTTCAGAAGTTAATAATACCATCCTATTATAGGGAGGGGGAGGGATTATATCCGCAACACCTGGACCCTGTGAGGTTCAACTGAACTAAACTTAGCTCACCATAAGGTTCTATGGTATTCTGCGCTCAAAAGAGACGGGGGGGGGGGGTGCTAGGTTTTGCAGCTGTAATGCAAACTATAAAGTAAGTCTATTTCATATGGGCCACATTGGGAAATCTGCAAAAAAAACTAAACTCTTCTGGCAAGGTTTCTGGACATTTGGTTACAGTTCCAATCCCATGGTGCTTCCCGTAATCTTGACAAATGTATTTGTATGTTCCATTATTTTTTTTATTGTGATTACAAACAGGTGTTTTATCATTCTTTTTTTTGTGCCTATACTATATACATACCTGGTATACTTGACCAGTAGCAAACCGTAGGGTGGATTATGGGTAGTAGAGAACTACTGCCCAACTAACCATACATTGCCCAATTATAGGCGCCATACAATATGGTGCCCAAATAAGTGTACCATACGTTGGCCAAATAACACTTCCATACCTGTGCTAGACTGTGCCCCTACCACTCTACATCTCAAAAATAATATACTGTATAGTACCTACAGGAGTGCAACACAATGTTAATATCGCCATACAATGCTCAAATACAGTAACAGCTCCATACATAAAGTAAGCATAAAACCAAAACTTGCCAAACTGTGCAGCTCAAGATGTATGTGATGAATTAAGATGCGGTCAATCAAAACTCCACTGTTTTCCTCCTCCGAAGGAGCGAAGTTTTGACTGCCGTCTCCTAAATTCATCACATACAGCTTGAGCTGTGCAGGTCTGCAAGTTTAGTTTTTTGTTGTTGATAGAGAAGTTACTTTTGAGACCTTCGGCTGCACACAGGATATTGAATTGATTCCGGAGAGTGACGCAGCTCCTTTATATGTTAGATACATAAAGTAATCTAATAACAGTGCTATAAAACCTGCTATACAATTAATATGAAAATTAGGGGTGGTCACAAGCATCAGTTGCCAGGCCATAGGGGGTGCCCCGTTAAATGGGGGCAGCTGATGTGTGACTGCACAGTTATTATACCCCTAAGGCTGGCCCTGTATACGGAGTTGCAAAGTGCGTTAGCATTATATAATATATGACTCAAGCTATACTGCACACTAGATAAATACATGGTTACATTTATATAGACTAAGCTCATGATCACAAAATGATATTGTTTCATATGTAAAATAGCCTATGGTTACACTATTAACGAAAATCCTCATATCTGGGCTGCCTGATAGCTCCATTTTATCCTCTTGCCCATGAAAATTGATGATAACAGCAGAAGGATTATTTGAAATGGGTTTCATTGCTGTAGTTGAGGTCAAGTGGCAGTTTTGCAGATTTTCTGCCTTGTTCAAAACTAATGAGATTACTACGCTCCTTGAAAATACCTGCAGCTATAGTCTCCACATCAGTTTATGAGGCAATACATGTACCCATTTCTACAATTACAGGCTGAAAGCCTCTGGCGGCATTATTTTAGTTTACATTCTATCTACAATCTAGTATTGTACAATAATCTAACATGTTAATTACAATGTCAGTAATATATTGTAGACGGCAGTATCCAATATTAATTCAAGTTTTTATGTTAAAGTGTACCTCCGATCTTAGAAGGCTGTAAAACAGATAGTAACATCTAATTACCCATTTCAAGACAAACGGTGCCGATTTTGTGCAACTTAAATAATTTTTTCCAGTGATATGTGCCATATATACTTGTGCAAATTCTTCCACTGGGCAACAGAAGGTGGCGGACACTGATTTCTACTTTCGCCAGGGAACAGTTTCCTTAATTCCCATACTGCTGAGCGTTCTCTCTTAAGCCGACTTGGCAGTGTATTCAATCAGCTCGGTATAAGATAAAGGATGTGAAAGAGTGGTGTAGACCATAATAAGATAGGCAACAGTATATAATATACACTCGCAACTAGTCCAAAAAGATTGCCGCACGAGTGGGCATAGCGCTAATTCTCACATGCTCCAACTTCCTATACAGCAAGGGCCAATGTGGTTTTATACCAGTGGCTAGCAGCTACTCCCAAGATGCATCTGTTCAACATAGAATCCGTAGCCAGCGTCTCTAAGAACTAGTTATAAATATCCCCTATACAACGGGGGAAATCCACTGTCCACTGTCTCATTCTTACTTGAAAAAGGGGTTTTGTTTCCCTGAAACGTGTTGTATTTTAGAGACTCTTGTTTTTTATTGTATTTTATTGTTCGTATACAATAAATAACTTTTACCAAACATCCGATTGACTCGTGGAGGTTTTGCGCCTGAATGGTGTCACTTTTTTACAGTGGATCCTTCCTGGTCTCCATTGCTTTTATCTACCTGCATCTACTCCCTGGCGAGGCTGGCACCTGAAGCCCCAGGAATAACGACACACTGGCACCATCCTTCCTAATTATCTTTCTCTGCAATAGTGTTGTGCACAACCACTTAAAATGAGCCTCCATTTACCACGCTCAACAGAGAAAGCCATCTTTAACCTGACGTACTCACTCTATGTAGCGTCTTTTTGTTCTCTCCCTTCTAATTTACCCCCCTTGTTGATAGTTCCACATACCCCCCTGGCAGATAGTGCCACATACCCTCCTTGTAGATAGTGCCAAACCCAACTCCCCTGTTAGATAGTGCCACACAGCCCCGGGTGCCCCCCTTGTAGGTAGTGCCCCCCTCGAAAATAAAATAAAAAAACCTTATACTCACCAAGCCCTGTTCTCACCACGAATTGAGCTGCTCCACAGCCTCCTCAGCAGCCTATGAGACTGGACCCTTGCGTAGGCCAGCATGATCCAGTGATGTCATTGCACCAGTCTGCGCAGGGATCCTGTCCCAGCGCCTTATAGGCTGCAGGCCTAATGCGGCCTGTAGCCTAGTAAATGGCAGAGCAGGGAGCCCGTGCCACCTGGGAATGAGGGGGCCCGTGACGTCCGGCCCCCTCATTCCGCAGTCCCCGTAGCAGACGCTATGGCTGCTACAGAGGTAGTTACACCACTAATCCCACCATTCTTGCCATACTCTCTACACCGTTGCACGAGAAAACGCCACAAGTTTGGCTGTTTTTGAAATACTGGCCTCGGCTAGTCTAGTAGAATGACTATGCCTCGTTTGAAGTTGCCCAGATCACTTGAATTTCCCATTCTAAATTAGATTCACACAGAATTTTATTCTGCACTCCGGGGTCCTGTGTCTAATTTCCATAAAGCGAAGCTCCAATTGTGAAAGGGTAGCTCTCTCTAATAAAGTGGCCATTCAGTGTATATAATAATAATCATAATAATCATAATAATAATAATAATAATAATAATAATAATAATAATAATAATAATAATAAAATGATAGAGCAATATGTAATCTTCAAAAGTATAAACATGATGCATGTTCTTTCTGGAGTGAAGCATAAAATAGTAACTTCTTTCTCAGATTCAAACTTGATAACACCTTTATTTAACACAGGGGCTCATCTAGCAAATTATCTGCAAGGCTATCAAAAGAAGTGAAAATTGGAAGCAATAAAAAGACTTGTTTGAGGTGCAAATGAGCTAAACTGCAATGTAACCTTTTTTTTTAAATGATACTATTAACATAGACAAAATCAACACTCAATGACTGCAAGGTTTAGTAGAGGTGTGAAGATCTCCTTGTTCTGGAATGTTGGGAACAGGACAAAAAACCTGAACAGGCGAGAAGCCACAAAGCGCACCATTCACTGGAATCCAATGATGACATGTGAAAGAAGAACAAGCAGGCCTTTACCATTAAACAAAGCTCCAAACATTTCCATTTCAAGAAGAATATTTTATGCAGTCATCCTAGGCCATGCACTGTTTAATATTTTCCATCATTTTTGCATTCAGACTTCGCTTTCAAACTATAAACAAAAAATTTCCTTTGAAGCTGATTTATGTCAGTAAACAATAGGATATTTGGCCGCTGTATTCAGCATTTACATATCTTGCCATGTTGTTAGAAGTTGTACATAAGGCTTCTAAAGGACAATGTTGAAGCAGACAAATTACTGTCAATTGCAAGGTGTTGAGATGCAGATGCAGAACACAATCTTAAATACTCTTAATAATGTTTATGTGCTCTCCTGCTGGGTGTGTGGGGCGGTAGAGAGTATAAGGTATAGTTTTTACAGCACACAAGAAAATGGTGACAGCACACTGCGAACACCAATGCCACCTAAACACTATATATAAATAAATATGCATTGCTGCTGAATCTACTGTACTTACAATAGTGAGGTTCTTAGCGCACATTTTGATCAAACTGTGTGAGCCCACCCGCCACGAATTGCAAATTGTAGTCACAGGCGTTCTTGTACCTGTATACACGTACACGTTTTGTTTAATTGTGTTGGAATGTGCTGATTAAAATTTTTTGTCTCTTAGGTATAGGTTTTGGGTATGGGGCATTTTGGGAATCTTAAATACAAGGTCTAGTAGGGGAGCGCACTTAGGGAATGGCAGAGTATATGAAAGAGCAGGGTAAACTGTTCTTCTGGTGTGCATGGCGTATATAGATTGAGAGTAACTATTGGCAAATTTGACCCTGTTGCACAGTGGAAACAATGGAAAAAATGGATCTAATAATTCAACCAATTAAAGTGTAGACACTGGTTGTAACTGTAATACATGATTGTTTGGTAATCAAATTTACTTAATGGGTGTAGTTTTATACAGAAACAACTCCACTCTTGTCTGTTGGTTGCATCGGGTAATGTAGCTCAACTCCATGGCCTTGATAAAGCGCTTGTAGCATGAAACGGTCGTAGGCTTTTCCACATCTAATAGACCGAGTTAATTTTTTTAATAAATCTTTTTTATTGCCACAGACAGTGAGTGCCTCGTACTTCTACTATCTTCATTCAACTCCATTCAGGTCAATGGGACTAAGTTGAAATACCATACACAGGCCACAACTCCTTAGGACTTATTCAGACAGTTATATTCAGACAGTTTTATTTTCCTGAGCAGAACAAAACTTATGAAAATGTTGTGCATTTTTAGTACCTGTTCCGTGTCCATAGCCAAAGAGACAAATATTGCACGCAACGTTTGTCCGGTTTAGAAAAACATCTGACGACAAAACTGATACCATCAGACAGAAAACTGACCCCATAGAAATCTGTGGGATCAGTCTAATCATTGGTTTTCCTCCTACATTTTTGTACTACATGTGAGGGAAAATCGACCGGAGCGGGACATATGTAAATGAGCCCTTAAAGGGGTTTTACAGGATTAGAAAAACATGGCTGCTTTCTTCCAAATACAGTGCCACCTCTTTCCACAGGTTATGTATGGTTGTGCAGCTCAGACCCATTCATTTCAATTGAGCTGAGCTGTAATACCACACACAACCCATGGACAGGTGTGGCGCTGCTTCTGGAATAAAACCGCCAAGGTTTTCTAATCCTGTACAACAACTTTTAAAGTGTATATCCAGAAAGCTAAACAAAAAAAATTTATTTATTGAAGGGTCTAGAAATAAAAACTCAACTGTCTTTTTTTTAGTTATTTATTTTAAAATCCCTGGAGGGTGGAAGGATCAACCCCGGTCCATATACCCTATTATGGCATATGGTCATCATAGAGGGGTCTCCCACAGGGGAGAACAGAGAGACGCTCTCTAAGAGCTCTGGTGGACCCGGCGTGCCCTTGCATTACAAGGGCCACTGCAGAGAAACTTGTAGCTGGCCGCTGCTTCTCCCGGCGTTAACAGCTGATCACCGGGGGTGAGAGAAGCCGGTTGTCTTCATGAGATAGCCCCTTTAAATAAACAGGGTTTACCTACACAAGCAACAATCAAATTCTGTTATCAATTGTAGGTAAAGAAGTAAAGCCTGCAGCAATTATTTTTTTTAACAATAAGACAACATTTTCTTCATTAAAAATAATTTAGTATTCACAAAGGAATCTCTGATTTGTTCGTTGTATATGAAGTTACCGGAGACACGAGCAAGCCTTCTCATAACTAGAAAAATGGTGTTATCAATATTCAGATAGATAGTCAACAATAGAGTCAGTTATATACCCAGTCCGCAACGAATGGATGAAAGAAAGCCAATGTTCTGTACTAGATCTCTCTCTAGATGACTCCATGAATTCACATTTCTCTTATTAACTGTAAAGTCTGGTGACTGAATCGCATTTCTAAGGTATACAATTTAATAAATGCAAAATAATTGATTGTACAATTTGTGGTTAAGTCTTTTCAATCAAATTACTAATATTCATTTGGAGTATAATTATTTTATGGAAATACTATAAATATCACTTTTCTACAATTGTCCAATTTTCCAGTTCATCTGTTCCTTCTTAATTAAAAGTGATTAATTAATTGGCATAATTAAAACTAGATTAAAACTAATTATTTAATTAGAGTAAATCGAATTAATTAGTTGCTGCAATTAAAGCAAAAGATGAGGACATCTCCTCAAAATCAATTTTAACATACAGTTGATGAACCAGGCACACATTTCAGATGGAAGTTATCCAAACATTATGGATATTAAAGGTGTTATCTTCTTTTGACAGTCCTTTTTTTTTTGTTAGAAGGGTCCATTAAAAAAAAAAAAATTGATCACAAGGAGTCTCACTGCTGGGACCGCACTGGTTAATTGTAATGTGCAGGGGAATCTAGCCACAAGTTCAATTCCTTTGCAGCTCCACCACAGGGGAAATATAGCATTAAAGGAGTTGTCAATGTTTGCAATTGAAATCAATGGGATCTCTATGTAATGCATGTACTTACAGGGTCCTACAGAAACAGAGAAGCTCTCCACTCTGGCTAACAGATTGGGATCTTAAAGAGGCTCTGTCACCAGATTGTGCAACCCCTATCTGCTATTGCAGCAGATAGGCGCTGCAATGTAGATTACAGTAACGTTTTTATTTTTAAAAAACGAGCATTTTTGGCCAAGTTATGACCATTTTTGTAATTATGCAAATGAGGCTTGCAAAAGTCCAAGTGGGTGTGTTTAAAAGTAAAAGTCCAAGTGGGCGTGTATTAGGTGCGTACATCGGGGCGTTTTTAATACTTTTACTAGCTGGGCGCTGTGAAGAGAAGTAACATACTCTTCTCTTCAGAACGCCCAGCTTGTGACAGTGCAGATCTGTGACGTCACTCACAGGTCCTGCATCGTGACGGCCACATCGGCACCAGAGGCTACAGTTGATTCTGCAGCAGCATCAGCGTTTGCAGGTAAGATCGACTTACCTGCAAACGCTGATGCTGCTGCAGAATCAACTGTAGCCTCTGGTGCCGATGTGGCCGTCACGATGCAGGACCTGTGAGTGACGTCACAGATCTGCACTGTCACAAGCTGGGCGTTCTGAAGAGAAGAGGATGTTACTTCTCATCAGAGCGCCCAGCTAGTGAAAGTATTAAAAACGCCCCGATGTACGCACATAATACACACCCACTTGGACTTTTACTTTTAAACACACCCACTTGGACTTTTGCAAGCCTCATTTGCATAACTACAAAAATGGTCATAACTTGGCCAAAAATGCTTGTTTTTTTAAAATAAAAACGTTACTGTAATCTACATTGCAGCGCCGATCTGCTGCAATAGCAGATAGGGGTTGCACAATCTGGTGACAGAGCCTCTTTAAATGAAAGACCCTCCTCTATCAACTCAGAATGCACTAATGAAGAATTTGAAATTGGTTTTCCAAACTAGACAACTCCTTAAATATTTTATTAACCCTCAAATACCATGACAGGTCTTAGCTTCAAGGCTAGGTACACTTTGAAGTGACATTGTTTTTAATAAATCAACGTTTTATCTGATTTTAAACATTTTTTTAAAGGCTTTATTTTTCCAAAACTTTTGCAATTTGTTACAGTACAAAACAAGTACAGTAAATAAAACAATAGAAATAAGACAAATTACAAGACATCTGGTAGGCACTATCCTGCAAGAATATTATCAGAAGAGATGTAGCACATATATAACATACCTCCCCAATGAATTAGGAGTAGTCAAGTGTGCCCTTTCAATGCCTCACAAGAAAACAACAGTCATACAACATTCATCCCATGCCCCATTCCTCCCAACCCCTCCCAATCCAATCAGAATTGTTTCCACCTTAAAACCGCAGATTCGGATGTCTCCAACTGTCTGGACCAGATCTTATCAAAATTATCAGGACAATTTCTGTTTAAATATAATTTACGATACATGGGTACATATTTATTCACCATTTGCTTCCAGTGAGCAAAACTAGGGCCCTCTGTGGCCTTCCAAGCCATGATCACAATCTTTCTAGCGCAGAATAGAACAAAGCAAAATAAAAAAATTTCATAGTAATTTTGTACGACATCATTTATGATACCCAAGAGACACACCTGAGGGGCAAGGAGCCTCGGAAAGTCAAAGTGGGTGTGAAGAAATTCTACTACCTTTGACCAAAAGGGGGCAATCCTGGGACTTATCCATACACAGTGTATATATGTACCTACTTCGGACTGGCATCTATCTATCTATCAACAGCTATCCGAAGACAGCATCCCAATCCTCTGGAGTCTGACTAGTGTATAGTAAATCCGATGCAGAAACCAAGATTGTATCAGAAAATATCTTGCACTAGTAACCGAATCAAAAAATAAGTTCTACCTCTCTCCACTGCTCCTCTTCCAGATCAGGGCTATACCTCTTCCATCGAGTAAAGGCTTTATCAAAAGGTCGTTGGGCAAAGGACAGCAATATTTGAGCAAGGACCTTTGAAAGGGCCAGGGCCGTCATAAGATCCTCCAGTCTAGAAAACCCCAACTGAGGCGACATAGAACCAAATTGTGTTTTTGCTAAATGTCCTTGTTTTTATCTGTTTTGTCTGTACATCAGGAGCTTTTCGCTCCAGTTAGGGACTCGCAAGTCTGGGGATCCTTGTCGTGGATTGCGAGCTTGCGTCCTTTTGGCCAAAATGATCACTAATACCCCAGGTATTTTTCATTATTACTTATATTCGCTTCTTTTGGACACAGCCAGGTCTTTGATGCTGGGAGAGCATGGTGTGTTGTTGTTTGGCCTAGCAAGCAGGGTAGCCCGCTCTATGAATTATCAAGGCGTCACAAATAGGCTTCTACCTGGCTAGTCACGTTGCGCCTCATGACTTACACACTATCCCTCCATGTTTCACACACTTGCATCCCATTATTCATTTATTTTTTAGGCACTTTACTCATTACTGCCCCCTATATTTCACTTACATTATTACACTTGCACATACACTATTCATTTATTATTTTTTACTACACATCCCATGCACCACATACCACTCCCCTCAAGACTAGTGGGAGTGGCTATTATTATTTAAAGCACCTGCTCACTCGCCTTCATCAGCGTTTCTGACCTGGCTGTGTCCATTTGTAAGTATGGCCTTTTTCGGTGTTTTTGCTAAATGTCCTTGTTTTTATCTGTTTTGTCTGTACATCAGGAGCTTTTCGCTCCAGTTAGGGACTCGCAAGTCTGGGGATCCTTGTCGTGGATTGCGAGCTTGCGTCCTTTTGGCCAAAATGATCACTAATACCCCAGGTATTTTTCATTATTACTTATATTCGCTTCTTTTGGACACAGCCAGGTCTTTGATGCTGGGAGAGCATGGTGTGTTGTTGTTTGGCCTAGCAAGCAGGGTAGCCCGCTCTATGAATTATCAAGGCGTCACAAATAGGCTTCTACCTGGCTAGTCACGTTGCGCCTCATGACTTACACACTATCCCTCCATGTTTCACACACTTGCATCCCATTATTCATTTATTTTTTAGGCACTTTACTCATTACTGCCCCCTATATTTCACTTACATTATTACACTTGCACATACACTATTCATTTATTATTTCTTACTACACATCCCATGCACCACATACCACTCCCCTCAAGACTAGTGGGAGTGGCTATTATTATTTAAAGCACCTGCTCACTCGCCTTCATCAGCGTTTCTGACCTGGCTGTGTCCATTTGTAAGTATGGCCTTTTTCGGTGTTTTTGCTAAATGTCCTTGTTTTTATCTGTTTTGTCTGTACATCAGGAGCTTTTCGCTCCAGTTAGGGACTCGCAAGTCTGGGGATCCTTGTCGTGGATTGCGAGCTTGCGTCCTTTTGGCCAAAATGATCACTAATACCCCAGGTATTTTTCATTATTACTTATATTCGCTTCTTTTGGACACAGCCAGGTCTTTGATGCTGGGAGAGCATGGTGTGTTGTTGTTTGGCCTAGCAAGCAGGGTAGCCCGCTCTATGAATTATCAAGGCGTCACAAATAGGCTTCTACCTGGCTAGTCACGTTGCGCCTCATGACTTACACACTATCCCTCCATGTTTCACACACTTGCATCCCATTATTCATTTATTTTTTAGGCACTTTACTCATTACTGCCCCCTATATTTCACTTACATTATTACACTTGCACATACACTATTCATTTATTATTTCTTACTACACATCCCATGCACCACATACCACTCCCCTCAAGACTAGTGGGAGTGGCTATTATTATTTAAAGCACCTGCTCACTCGCCTTCATCAGCGTTTCTGACCTGGCTGTGTCCATTTGTAAGTATGGCCTTTTTCGGTGTTTTTGCTAAATGTCCTTGTTTTTATCTGTTTTGTCTGTACATCAGGAGCTTTTCGCTCCAGTTAGGGACTCGCAAGTCTGGGGATCCTTGTCGTGGATTGCGAGCTTGCGTCCTTTTGGCCAAAATGATCACTAATACCCCAGGTATTTTTCATTATTACTTATATTCGCTTCTTTTGGACACAGCCAGGTCTTTGATGCTGGGAGAGCATGGTGTGTTGTTGTTTGGCCTAGCAAGCAGGGTAGCCCGCTCTATGAATTATCAAGGCGTCACAAATAGGCTTCTACCTGGCTAGTCACGTTGCGCCTCATGACTTACACACTATCCCTCCATGTTTCACACACTTGCATCCCATTATTCATTTATTTTTTAGGCACTTTACTCATTACTGCCCCCTATATTTCACTTACATTATTACACTTGCACATACACTATTCATTTATTATTTCTTACTACACATCCCATGCACCACATACCACTCCCCTCAAGACTAGTGGGAGTGGCTATTATTATTTAAAGCACCTGCTCACTCGCCTTCATCAGCGTTTCTGACCTGGCTGTGTCCATTTGTAAGTATGGCCTTTTTCGGTGTTTTTGCTAAATGTCCTTGTTTTTATCTGTTTTGTCAAACCAAGCATGACATAACTGGAGATAGTTGAAAAAGACCTTCTGCAAAAGCTCAAATCTGTCTCTAAGTTCAGAAAAGGATAGAAAGAGTCTTCCGCGGACAAATGACCCAGGAACTTTATCCCGGCCCTCGCCAACATCCCCACCCCGGCAAAGATTAAAAATGGGGCAACCAAGGATTATTCCATATCGGAGTTCTAGGTGAGTACAATGGGACCGTTGTGACCTTCATCATAGCATGAGCAGCCTTCCATGCTACATCCACCGTCTGAAACGGGAGAGGTACACTATCCCGGTATTTGAATCTATAAAGTAGATTAAGTAAGATTTTTCATAAGATGTCATAAGTGCCCCTGCAAGTGCAGTGGCTGCATTACTCAAATCAATATCTATCCACCACCGTGCAAGTACCAGTTGAGATGCCAGGTAATACAGATAAAGGTTTGGTGCCGTCATTCCCCCCATGTGTTTAGGAGCCTGTAGTAGACCAAGAACAAACCTAGGGACTCTACCCTGCCAGTAAAAAGACCGTAAAACACTGTCAAGCCTTTTAAAAAATTGTCTAGACAATACAATAGGACAGGCATGAAATAAATATAGAAATTTAGGGAGGGACACCATATTAAATAAATAAATCCTGCCGTATAATGATAAGGGGAGATTGTTCCAAGTGTTTAGCTGCTTTTCAGCAGCAACAACCAAAGGGTCAAAGTTAAGCTCATTATATCTTGATAAATCAAGAGCAATCTTAATCCCAAGGTAAGTAAATTGGGAAACTACTTGCAAGGGTACAGGGAGACTCTGTTTGGAGCAATATCCCGGAAATAGGGGAAATAAGACCGACTTAGACCAATTTACCGACAAACCTGAAAAGGCACCAAAGGTATCAATCAGTTTTAAAAGTGAAGCCAGAGAAGGACCGTCATCCTCTAGATATACCAGTGTGTCATCTGCGTACAGGGATAATTATTCAACTATGTGGCCCCTAGAAAGGCCATTTATGGATGGAGATTGGCGTATAGCCACTGTAAGGGGTTCTATTGCGAGGGCGAATAACAAAGGGGAGAGCAGGCACCCCTGCCGGTTACCAGGGCCCAAGAAGAAGGAGTCAGAAATATCCATATTCGTTCTCACTCTGGCACTCGGTCCTTCATATAAGAATCGATCCAGAGCCAAAAAACGTGGACCAAAATTTAAACGGGAGAAAAGCGTCCAAAGATAACGCCATTCGACCGAGTTAAATGCCTTATAAGTATCCAGAGAGAGAACAAAGCCAGGAGAAACTGATCACCTAGATTTAAAAAAAGTCTGTGTATATTAATGTCCGTTCCCTTCCCGGGCATAAAGCCAGTCTCATCTGGGTGAACCAAACACAAAACAACCTTCTTTAATCTAGTATCTAAAATTTTGGACAATATCTTAGCATGCGAGTTAATAAGTGAAATCGGACTATATGAGTCCGGGAGAGTAGGGTCCTTCCCTGGCTTCAACAACACCACAATAAGTGCCTCACGCATGGAGGTCGGCAGGATGCCCATCTCATAAGCACTGGAATACATGTTCTGAAGTCTAGGAATCAAGGTAGCGCTAATAGCCCTATACCACTCACCCTCAAACTCATCAAGACCAGGGGTTTTCCCAGAAGGCAGCAACTGAATGGCATTCTCTATTTCTTCAGCTACAATCGGCCCATCCAATTCAATCACTTGAGCAGCTGACAGACGCCATAACGGCAGCGAATTTAAGAATTTTTCTATATCACTTGGCGGAACACAGCACCTCGAGCCATGATTTTAAACATTTTTAAAACTGATTTTTATTAAAAAAATAATTACTTTTTAAGATACAACTTCTATGTATCCTGTATAAATACAAGCTGTATCCTGCTGTCAAAGCCAATTCCGTCAAGTGAGCTGCACTGACGTCTCTGGTGAAAGCTGGTGCTGCTGTGTGTCTCTAACATGCAGGATCCAGCTAATAACAATCACATCTATTCTTCATGAACCTATATGTGATCGATAAAAGCTGGATCCTCCGTGTTAGAGACATGCAGGCCTAGCTTTCCCCATAGCAGTCAAATAATTGGTCAAAATAAACATAGGTCCTATTTTAGTTGTTCCTCTGTCATTGTTGATTGAAAGCATTTAATCAGATGAGGAAATAGTACAGGGGGAATGATTGTCTACATGGAAAATCATTCCCATCATTGCTATTATATGTCAATCTATGACCCTTTAATGTTGGTTATATCTTCCTGTCTATGGCTAGCCCTAAACCAAATGGTTTATGTAAAGACCCACCTCTCTTCCCGAAGGGTGTTCACCCTTTTCGCCATACACAAAAATGAATGGGAAGACAGCTGTCCAAATTATGATGGTTTAGCATGTTGTTAAATCATGGGCACTTACTCAGAGGTCTGAAAAGTTTTTGGGCAAATAGTGATAGGCCCAACTCTATAGAAAACAGTATACATGAATTTAAAAAAAACTAACAGATATGACTTACGGGTAGTTTGTGGCATTAAAATTCAGATTATTAAAGGGTTGTCCCACTGAAACCATGTCAGCGATCAGAAGATCTTCCAAATCTGCCAAAGCAAATCCTTTCTTTCTGGTAGTTCTCTGCTCTGGCTCATAGAAGGGGTCCTGAGACATTCCAAAAAATAAAGATGGTGGTTCTCCAGATAGTAGAGTCCCTTTAAAAATCAGGTCTTCACCTTTGCACCTATTTTGTAGAATTTATCTGTAAGATATACTCTTTAGAAAAGTTGGGTTACTGTCAATGGATCGCTTTACTTATCTTGCGCAGGTCCTGAGTAACAGACTATGTTATTGTCCAGAGCTGCATTCACCATTCTGCTGGTTATTATTGATAACAGTTGGAAATTTGTTGACAGATCCATTAAAAACGAAATTTTTAAGATGACAAATCAACAGGTGCATGTTTGGTGGACACTAAACAAGCAAGAAATGCTGGAAAATTCTGCTATTAACCCCGGGCCCCATTTTATCTACTTATATAACTACTTTACCTTTACAATCACTAACTGATTTTATAGCTGACAGTCATCAACACAGGTTTGTGAGAATCTGCAGAGGAAATTGTGGAAAAACAATGTGGTTTATCAACATAAATGTTGGTTCCTTTAACCCTGGGAAATAAGACATATGAAACTACATGTTACTAGGGTGTGCACTGCTTATAGCAAAACAGCTACCGAAATGACCACATATATAGATTACAGTAAATTAAACAACAACTTTTAATTTAAACTAAGTTCTGCTCTTCAAAATAACATCAAACCATCTGTTGTCTTTGTTGTTGAAGCTAAGGGTATGTTCACACATGGCTGATACGAAAGCAGAAGCACAGTGGATGAGATTTTCATCCAAAAAAACATGCTGCTGGAAAAAAAAAGGCACAAAAAACATGTGTAAATTAACCTGCAGTGCAAATTTTAAATCTGCAGCATGTTCATTTATATTTCAGAATTTCTGTGAATTTGTTGCATAATTTCCACATTGAGTTCAATGGGGATGTCAAATTCCGAAACAAATGGCAATCATTGCAAAATTTTCTGTGTATTATCTGCTGAAACCGTGAGTAAAAAAAAAAGTAATTGTTTGCAAAGAAAAAAACAAAAACAACAACCTATACTCACCCCCTGGCGGTCTTGTAGCAACGCGCCCCTGCTCCCTCGACTAGTCTCTGTACAGGCTGCCTCCTGTCATGACATTTTGTCTCATGGGCCTGCTGCAGCCAATCACAGGGGTCACAGCGATCCAATTGCATGAAATGTCATCACAGGAGACTGGCAGTACAGAGACCGGCCGTGGGAGCAGGGACGTGTTGCTATGTCAGCGCCAGTATACATATATTATTTTCTGTCAGCTGTTTTCCGCAGGGAAAAACAATGCTGTAATATATACACACCAAAATAAGCACGATTTGGCGAGTATATTGGAGCGGATTTCTCTGCGGTTTCTATGTTGGTTACACTGCAGACTTTTTCGCAGTGTATCTGACCCATTCAAACATGCCCTAAAAGTACAATCTCTGTCCTATAGAACATGCTATAGAGTTCTTCTTTAAAGCCCAGGAGTCTGAGTTGTCAAGGAAGCTCCTTTTTTCCCCTAGTGTTACAACACAAAAAAAAATAATTAAGAGAATACAAGGAACTTTTTAAATGCCATTACTACTGAATAATGTGTTCACTAATAAAGCATACCTATTGTTCTGATCCTTAAAAAAACTTTAGCAGAAACAAACTCATACTGACTACTCCTAACCTAACCCATATTATAAGAATCTGCTTCAATTTCCCCCAAGCAACCCCTAACTTGCTGGTTAGAAAAGAAAAATTCAGCTTCTGGCCACTACAGAGACCTGGCTAGCACCGGGCACCCGGGCCACTTCAGGCCTGCATCCTATAAAAAGCTGGGATGGGCAGGCCAGCATGAAGAAGTGACGTCATCGCGTTGGACTGCACAGGGATCCGTCCTAGTGTCTTATAGGCTGCTGCTATTACTGAGTGAGGGCACTATGGGGCCACCATTACTGAGTGAGGGGAACTATGTGATCAGTATTACTGAGTGGGGAACATTATGAGGGCACTATTACTGAGCGTGGGGCACTATTGGGGCAATGTTACTGAGTGGGGACACAATTGGGGCATTATTACTGAGTGGGAGCACTATGGGGGGAGTATAAATGTTGGCACCATTTCTGAGTGGAGGGCACTATGGGAGCAGCATTACTGAGTGGGGGCGCTATGGGCTGCAATACTAAGAGTTTTTGGGGTGGGAGGCAAAACAAGTAACACCCTTTGTAAACCAAAGATGGCTTTAACAACAGCTTTACATCAGGTCAAAGAAACAGGAAGCACAGTACTATGTAGAATTGTGGTGGTCACTCAACGCATTCTCTGATTGTTGCTATGCAACAGTCCAGACACTTGATATTTTATTATTCAGAAACCAGAAATAGAAGTGGCCTCAGACATAAAGATTAGGTGAGAATTTACATGGGAAACTTTGGATTCCACGCTAAACATAATGATACATGACATCTATGTATAAATATGGCATTAGAGGGGATTAAAAAATATATATATATTTACAAATATTCTAAAGTGCCTATAGAGCCAAACCAGAGAGAAGTTTTAAATAACATGTCGCTCTCCGGAAGAACCAGCACATCTATGCTTTATACGGACAGTCCATTGATTTCAAAGGGCATATATGTAATGCTTAAAGGCTATGTACACCTTTGGAGGGCAATTTATTTATTTTTTTCACTAAAAAGGTCAGTCAGTGTGATTAGTGCAACAATTAGTTTAACTTTTTTAGATGCAGCTGCTCTGTATGCTCTATTGCTTACTATGTTTGCTATGAGCTAAATCCGTCAGTCCCGCGGCCTGACGGGTTCATTGTCAGTGGATCCTGCGTGTCTCTGACATGTAGGATTCACCTGTAATCTATGACATCTAAGATATGAAGTTAGATGTGATAGATTACAGGTGGAACCTGCATCTCAGAGACATGCAGGAACTGCTGTCACTGAACCCTTCAGTCCCGCGGACCTGATAGGAGCAGGATTTAGCGCTAGATACAGCTATGTATAGAGAATGCAGTGCAGCTGTATCTAAAAAAAATAAACATTTTTTTTAATAAAAACTACTTAGAGAGTCACACTGACTGACCCTTTTATTTAAAAAAAAAAATTGCCCTATCCATATGGTACAACCCCTTTAAGGTCTCTATTTATTGGCTTTATAGTTTCCAGTTTTCTGTTTGGTTATCTGTCCACTATAAACCATTTTTAAACTAAAACATGTTCCAAAGAGGAATACATGAGGATAGACAGATTGGACAAGAGCAGAGAGTATCTTTGGCAAAAGACGTCTTCTTACATCCTGATCAGCCCATAGCATTGCCAATACTCCTACAGCCTATACTCAGACAGTTCTGTCATTGTGTCTACTTACAGATTGAATTTGAAAAACCATTTAATGCTATACAGTGCCGTGATACAAAAATTCCTGATACACGACACAGAACTGGGTTTTTTTCGACCATAAAAAAAGTTTCGTATCATCTGCATATCACAGAAAATTACAAATAGTCACACATTCCCTTCCCACGCCAATGTTTCCATCGTCCCCTGCAGGTCATTGTTTTTTAGGCCGCAGTGCTGATGTGCGGTCCCTACTGACTTCACCTCTTCGACTAGAAATTGACTGCCTTGTCATGTGTCAACAACTGCTGTTATTGCTGCACTTTAGTGAACAGAAGACAGTCAGGGGATGACAGAACCATCATTGGGGATTTGAAAGTCTAGTATGCGATAATTTGCATCCCAAATGTTAATTTAATAACAGCGGTGAGCTAGCCATAGACCACCTCCTATATGAATCTGAAAAATTCCTCACATTGTGCCTTCTTATATTTGACCTAATAGACAGTAGGGAGAAATATTGTTTTAAGGCAGCAATGGGCCTCATTGCCTGCAGGACCCCTGTGCAGCTGCACAGGTTGCACATTTATGTGTGTCCCTGATGCCGCTTATATTGAGCGTTGTGAGACTGTCTAAAAACCCCTTCATGTTCGATTCCATACGCAGCGTTTTTGCAGCTTTTTTTTTTTTTTACTTTAAATGCTGCATCCCGATATTAATTAAAAGTCAATAATAAAATATGGCAATGTCTAAATTTACAGCATATTGATTTCTGCCATTTTTATGGCATTTTGAGATCAGTGTCTTTATAAAAATGCAGCATGCTTAGGTATGCTGATTTTTTTTTCTGGGGTTTTGTAACCAAAGACTTCTCTATAGAAGTTCAAAATCACCTGGAAAACACCTGGAAAATGCCTGTACAAAAAGACACTAAACATAAAACACCATAGAAAAAATCTTCAAAATGCAGGCGTTCTGCACTGTGTTGTATCTTATGGATGCCAAATACAAATTCTAAGACATGCACTCACATTGACAAAATGTAAAACTGCTTTTATACAGAAATAGGATGTCAATGGAAATCCAACAGCTTTGCATTTTGAAGATCTCCCAACTCTACCTCAGGCAGTGTGAAGCGGTAAGTACTAATGCCTGCCATAATAAGTCTCTGCCTCTTTAAAAAAGGGTGCCAACGTGCTTCCATAGTTTGCATGCTGGAGGCTTTATTGTCCATAATTGTTCATCATTTATAGAGAAGCAAAAAATAAACAACAAACTAAAACATTCATTTTACCCAGGGTTCCTGCAGAGATGCCTTGATATGATTTGAGAGGATTTTGGTGGCAGTAATTAAGGAAAAGTTTCCCTTAGTAAACATGGCTGCCAATGTTTTTAGAGTTTTTGGGGATAAGGACATGGTCTGGGATTATGGGTGGAATTAGGAAATGGGGATGTGGATTCTATAATGGGTAGTGTGGAAGGATAGAATGGCTGATAACAAACTTGAACAGGTGAAGTAGGCATAAAAAGCTTATGCCTGTTGCAAACGTCGGGCCGTTTTTCACGGCATCGGAGTGGCACCCGATAGTTTTTACTGACCCATTCACTTTAGAGGGTGAATCGGGTCCGTGAAAACAGACTCAACTTTCCTATCTGTAGAAAGATAGGACATGTCCTATCTTTCCACGGATCACTGACTGGACCAGGCTGGGGCACATTGTCGTGTGCATGAGATTTTTCTGTGAATACTTTTATGCAGTTAGGTGACTGGGTGACCAAAACACTCAGCTCCATATCTCCATAATAGCGAACTGCAAAAGTGTCTACCAGACTGTGCTCTTTTTTTGAGGCGTAGAACAATAACAAACAGTTCTAAAAAAAAAAAATCTCAGAGAACCCGAGCGGTGCATAAGACACTTTCTTTGCCTTGTATATATTTCATATGAAATTAGGGAAGGATTTTGTTTATTGTATGGTTACATGGAGGTTTTTCAATATGTTGGACAATATGACAGACGGATGAGCTTGTTACATTCCCCAAAATGTCTGATTCTCCTGTAACAGTTCAATTAGACCAAGAATTTTCCTGTTCATTGCTAGCATAACTTATTTTACTTTATACTTTTTTGGTGTTAGTGTTTCATTAACTGTGATAACTGTTTGCCTAATGATAATGATAAATTGCAATGCAGGACTATGCCATGGTGTAAGCTCGTGCAGAGGCCCACCATACTTCCCCTTTCATTTTCTTATGTCTCTGGCTCCTTTTTGATAGAACCACAACTCCTCCAAACACTTGAAACCATTAGTTCCTATTTTTAATCTACATTTTAATCTTATCTTTATACATTTTTTGTTCCTTGGCACATTTACAGAATTTTCACAATACTTTGATAAAGTTTAATCTATAGTAAAATATTAACAATCATTAGTACAAGCTTTTGACATATTGCTCACCTAAACACTGCACTTTAATCATCATGACAGAGCTGTGGCCTATAACTACAACTACAGTCTACAGAAAAGTCTGAGGTAGTCTAAGGCCTTATTCAGACGAACATCTCTGTTTTGTGTCCGCAAAAAAACGAAGCTATTTCATGCACTTCAGTTCCGTGTGGTATCAGCGTGCTTTGCGTGTGGCATTAGGGTTTATGTTTTTTTTTCTCATCATTTCTTTAGCAACTAGTGCATAAAAAACACGGACAGCACACAGATGTCGTCTGTGTGCTGTCCGTGTTTTTCACACACCCCTTGATTTCAAAATAGGACATGCAATGAGTTTCACGCAATGGACACATGTGAACAGCCCCATTGAATTGCATAAGTCCATCTGCTGTCCGTTTTTTTAACGGACAGCACACGGACATACTATATACTCGTCTGAATAAGGCCTTAGGGTGATATTACATGTCCTCACGGGCGCCGATCAACGAGACACTTTGTTGATCGGCGCTCGATTGCTCATTTCACAAGAGCAAGTATGGGGACGAGTGCTCGTTACTCCGATCGCTCGTCCCCATACATTTTTATCATGTCGGCAGCGCATCTCCCTGTTTACACACCAAGATGTGCTGCCGACAACGATACAATGAGCATTTTCTCGTCCATCGGCTTATTGTTGCCCTGTTTACTGCCCTGTTCTGTGAACGCTCATTTGCCCGATAATTGGCCAGTGTTAAAAAGGCCTTAATATCGTCCTCTTTGTTGAGGCTGATGTTGCTATCCCGCTTTTCTTATTTAAGGGGTTTTACGGGTTCAGGAAATAAAGGTTATTCATTGTAAATGAAAGATCTCTTCTTGCTGCCATTCAATAGGAACCTTCAATTTACTTTCAGGGGATAAAAATATATTCTAGTCATGTGATGATCACAGAGGTGCAATGTTTGTTACGGTATAGTTATAAGAGCTTTGTCTTGTAATAAGCTGTGCACTTGTATGTCCATCACATGAATTGGACAGATTTTTATACCCTGGAAGCAAAAATATTAAATTTAGAATGACTAACATTTATTTTCTGAAACTGTAATATCCCTTTAAGTGCCCTTATGTTAAATGTTGCCCCTATATAATACATTACTGATGCACGTGTTCCAATCTATAAAGTTAATTTGTGCACAAATGCCACTTTATTTTCCTGTTGCTTTCGGATTAGTTCAGTTACCAAGACTAAAATAAGAAAAAAATATGACATCTTTTTGTTGCTTATCTAGTGTGCACTTCCAAAATCCCAACTAAATAATATTATGTCGACTCTAAAGTGATCATACATGATCTTCCAAAGTAAACATTGTTTCTTAATTTAATAGACTGTTAGGCAGTGAAGGACTGATCAGAACATTCCTTGTTCCAGTGGTGATACTTTTATTGGTGCTAAACTCTTTCCCTTTCCCCACCACCTGTTCCAACATACGGGAGGACATAATCCTTAGGAAAACAACCTAAGGTCTCTAAAGGCTCTTTTACACGGGTCAATGATAAGGCAAACGAGCGTTCATATAAACACTCGTTCCCGATCATTTTGCCATGTGTAAACAGGGCAATGATCAGCTGATGAACTAACACAATAGTCGCTAGTCGGCAGCACATCTCCCTGTGTAAACAGCGAGATGTGCTGCCGACATTATGCAAATGCATGGGGACGAGCGATCGGAGTAACGATAGTTCGTCACCATACTAAATGATAATTTCTCCGTCTGAAGGGAGAAACGAGAGCAGATCAACAAGCTGTATTGTCCATCAGCACTCTTTTTAAAGGTAGAAAACATGGGTGATATCTGTCCGTGTAAAACATTGAAGTCAAATATTTTCCTAGTAGCCTGTGAATAGCATTAGAAATTACATGTAGAACAATAGTAATTTGTAGCAAGTCTTGGCAATATTATATTGATAAATGCATGTAATTCTGTAGGTAAAATCCTAACTTAATATTGCATTTTTTGATCCGTTTCAAAATGCGGATTTTACATTTTGATGGGGAAACAGATGCGCATTATGTGCTGCAGATTTTGTTTTTTGTTTGTTAAACTTATCGGATACAGTTCTGGGATGGATAAGTCCAAACACTGTAATCTCTACTGGAGTCCATGTATACAAAGGGACATTCAAGTCCTATAATTGGCATTTTCAAAAGTTCTTACTTGTCATAAAATAAAAAAATTATGCGGATCCATGAACCAGGATCCCCAAGATTGCCAAGGCAGAGGAGCGCAGTTTTGTCGTTGAACATTTCCGTCAGGAAATCTCAGACATAGGCATTTCTAAAAGTCTCCATTGAAATCAATAGCATAATATCTACTAGTTTGTCATGTGCTGCCACTGCTTTAGGGGATCTTGGAGGGAGGAGATCAATAAGAGAATTTGGTATTTCTTACGGTCCTCTTTCATGGCCCGAAAAGGGTCATGTAAACAAGAGCGATCAACGAGACAGCTGTTGATCGGTGCTCGTTTGCTCCTTTCACAAGGTGCTATTATCAGTAATGTATAGGGACGAGCGTTCGTTACTCCAATCGTGCGTCCCCATCATTTCTATCAATTCGGCAGGAGTGGACGTCTCCCTGTTTACACAAGGAGATGTGCTGCCGACAACGATAATATTTTAGGCCGCGTAAACAATACAATCAGCCGACAAGCAAGCGCTTGCTCGTTTATCGGCCGATCGTCGCCCTGTTTACACAGGGCAATTATCAAGAATGAACATTTTCCGAATGCTCGTTTGCCCGATAATTGGCCGGTGTAAAAGGGCCCTTAAGGTGGTCATACATGGCATGAAGTGGGCCATGTAAACGAGTGCCGATCAATGAGACAGCTCGTCAATGAGACAGCTCGTTTACACAGGGCAATGATCGGGAACGATCATTCTGTGAACACTCATTTGCCCGATAATTGGCCTGTGTAAAAGGGTCCTTAGAGTCTAAAACAGTGAAATACTGAATGATAACAGTATCATTATGAAGGGGAACATGATAAAAAGTCAGACTTAAACTGCTTATACAAACTAATGTGTATGGGGACCTCCCGACTGTCCTTTAATGGCAGATGGGGGAATGTTTTGGATCAGGCATGTTGGATATCAAAATTGCCAAATCCTTTATTGTGCTTGGAGATAAGTCACTGATAAAGATGTCTATCAGCGACTTGTTTCCTTCTCCCCATTAAAATAAACATGCATGCTCAGTTGAGCCAAGTGTGCATGTTTATAGGGAGGTCTAGGTAAATAGCTTTAGCTGACAACTATGTTATGTGTTGGCAGTGGCGTAACCACCACCATAAAGGAACTGCTTCCCTTGTTTCCTGGCACACAGTCACAGTGTTTGCCTGCAGTCCCCACTAGTGGGAGCTCACTATATATAGATTTTTACAACTCCTATTTAGTTTATTATTAGCTGTATAAACCCCATATGCAGTTAGCTGCCCCTAGTGGTGACTGCATGCAGCCAGAATTAATCAAGTAAGGAAAACGAAGCATATCTATACTCATGTATTATGAGGTTAGCCACAAAAGCATAGAATAGTATTATGAAAACTCTATTAAGAAGATTTTGAGCAGTACGTCTGAAAAAAAGAACAGAAAAACAGCTCTAGTAGTCCCTTTTTACATAAAGTATGAAATGATATGGTGGACATAATTTTTTTTTTTATAAATACAGTTAATCTGGAGTAGGTCTTACTGGGTAATGTCCCATCCTATGATTTCTGTGTATGGTCAACTTTTGTGTATACAACAGAACTAAAAAGTCATGCTAGGCAGATAAGAAGAGGAGACAAGGGAATTATTTTTAGATTCAGTAATTGTCTTAAAGGGTTTGTCAGGTTTTGGATCGGTATATATTTAAAATTTGGACTGAATGCAGAAAATTCTTTCTGCAAGTGACACACACATAAAGGCTTTGGGAAAGGCTTGCCTGAGTCGATCCCATCCTTTGCTCTAATTTCACAAAGCTGTAATCACTGTTCCCTGTAAGCTGTACACTACAATAATGTAGTTAAGCATTCCACACCCTTTAGACACGTACAGCTGTTATTAGGCTTATTGACCTCATTAGTATGATGTTTTAACGCCTTCATTTAATTTGTCTCACCTAGACCACACCCAGACTATGTTACTTCACACAACCCTACACTTCTCCTAAAGTTTTTCCACCTACAGTCAGACATCGGTCTATGCCAGTTCCTGAACTTATGGTGCTTTCTTACCAGTTCTTGACCCTGTCCTCAAAGGCCCTGTGCCTCCTCTAAGCAGTGTATAAGGGATTAAACTCCAAATCACAGTTCCCTAAATCTCAAGAGTTTCACCTTTCAACAACTGCTTAGTGTCCCTTTGTCACCGCTCCATGACTCTCAAGGGTCAAGTATATTAGGGCACTGTCTCCCACATACCTTCACCATTCATGCCTCACCAGTACTTCCACCACAAGACCTCCAGACTCTTTCTTAGGTTAACTCCTTTACTCCCGATCTCCACAGAATCAAAGAAGCCTTCTTTTTAGGGCAGTGACTCTCAAAGGCTTCCACACACTACACCTTCCACTGACTTCTGCACCAGTTCAGCCTAATCCAGAGCTCACTGTCTACTGGTTCCCACACCCCGGGCTGAACTCCACAGCCCTAACAGACTTCTCAGAGCTAAGCATTCTGACCTGCAACACACTGCAGCCATCACCACTTCAGCAGTGGCCTGCATGGAGCACTGGCAAGCCGCCCTGATCCAAGACCTGCATCTATCAGTCCCATGACCCTAATGATCTCTTGCTAGCTAAAGGGTGTTTTACACTGGACGATTATCGGGCAGACGAGCGTTCATAGAACGCTGGTTTCCGATAATTGCCCTGTGTAAACAGGGGAATGATCAGCAGATGAACGAGCAAACGCTCGATCATCTGCTGGTCGTTTTGTTTTAAAAAAGTTAAATATTATCGTTGTAGACAGCACATCTCCCTGTGTAAACAGGGAGACACGCTGCCGACGTGATAATAATGTATGGGGACGAGCGATTGGAGTAGCGACCGCTTGTACCCATCCATAGCTCCATGTGACAGGAGCAAATGAGCGACGATCAACGATGTCTCGTTGCACTCGCTGCACCGTCCGCTTAACGGCCAGTGTAAAAGGGCCTTAACTGTCTGCTCCATGACACACACTTCTTACTCCACTCTGCAAAGCAGGCCTACTGCTTCCATCCAAGGACTCGCTCACTTTCCATGAACATACCTTCTTATCAGCTCCGCATAGGCCTGCATCATGTCTCCCAACATTATGCACAGAGACTAGCCTGCTTACACTGGTGTCCTGGTCCTGGTCCAACCACTGTAAAGACTAATAGCACCAGCTACCTCCTCCAATGGCGCCTCTTCTGCCTTATCTGTCAGCGTGGTGGCGCAGTGCATCAGCGACACCATGCTCCGTCTCCTGCCAGCACCAGGCTCTTTCTGGGTCTAACCGTCCTCCATACCTCCCCTGTCACTGACCCTTTAAAGTCTCTCATTCCTTTGCACTTTGCACTTTGACAGCACCGAATACCAAACCGCACTGCAGGGCACTACAGTCGGACCTCTGTGAGCCTATAAGACAATATAACACATACATAGGTATACAGTGCAATACAACATATATACATAACATGAACAATCTCTCAGCAAAACTTTGCAATCCTTATAAAGCAACAGGCAACCATAACAGAAAGGATACATGGACAGTCCATAGACTGTGAATTCGGGCACTTAGTTCACCCTCCTTACATACTAATTTGATCACTAGTGGGATCAGTAGCGTAACGTGCAAAACCAGCCTTACGCCTAGGTTACACATAGACTATTTGGTAGCGCAACTGATTTATTTTTACTGCTGAGTGACAGCTGCAATCCACAAGATTGCATGCAACTGAGTGTACTCTTTTGGACTGCCGCTGTAGCTTTATAGCTAAAATCAATCAGTTGTTCTACAAAAAGTCTCCGTGTAGCCAAAGCCTTATTCAATGCAAACACACCAATAAGAAAGTAGAAAAAGTTGAAGGGTGAGAAAGCCATTACCTACGCCGATACTCGTGGGAATCCAGCTCACAAGCTAACACGCACGTATGTATGGTATATTTATATATTTTTGCAAATTCACACGGTTAATCACTCTTTGGTTGTTACATTAAATGTGTGAATTTTCTCCCTTAGGTTTTCGTGGTCTAATACACTGATGAAGAAACATTCTTACCTTATTTAGTTGATGCAGTAATGGTATAAGAAACTATTGTAACCACTAACTTATCTGTATATGTAGTAAAAGTGGTATGCCCATATTGGCCATTTATAGCACTTTATTTTAATTTTATTGATTTACATTTCTGTAGGATATGCTATAAATGCCTGGCAGGTGTGAGTTCCACCCCTGGGACCCTCACTTATCGTGAAATCAGGGGTCCCAAATGTTGATCCCAGGTTATTGTATTAGGCATTTTTGGCATATACTGTGGATATGCCCTAAATGCCCAACATGGAATTACCCTTTTAAGTGCATTTATATATTTTTATTTAATGCACATATTATTGTCCTCCCTTAAATTTTATCTAAACCTGTCATATCCTGAGATGTATGGCGTGAGATGTTAAACAAACATGTAAAAATAAAAATCTCAGACGGAAGTCATCATGTCATCCATCGCCCATAGACTTCCATGTTAAAAAAATCTATATGTTTAATGTAATAGTTTTTTTTACTAGATGACTTTGACGGATGCGTTTGATGGATGCCATCCGTGGGTCATTTGTCTCCCATGGACTCACAAAAAAAAAGCATATTTTTTTACGGGATAGCGTGAGTTTGTATTGAATTGGTATCATGACAGATTGGCTAACTTAACGCAATTAAAGAAAAGCTAAGGGTTGACGCATTTGTATTAGCCACATAATTTTTTTATTTGAGTGGAATTGCTATAATTTATTATTTTTTATTATTTTGGGTTATCATATGTCTTTCTCTATGTTTTTAAATGTTTTTGTATTCCGGGGCACAGTGTGTGACAGTATATTAAGGAGCACAGTGTATTGTGCTATTATATTCAGGGGCATAGTGTGTGGCACCATGAGTATTTTGTCTTAGTTTATAGGTGTGAGTGTGTTGGAAAAGTTAGCAGTCAAAGACATCTTAGCGTGAAACTCTGCAGAGTTTAGTCATGGTTGGAAGAAGTTGTCATGGAAGTCTTGAACAGATGGAGAAGGAAAGAGAAAGTGTCACGCATTTCTCCACCATCCCACGCTGTTGGCGGCCTTCCCTGCCGCCGCTCTTCTCCTAGCTCTCCTCCTGGCTCTCCTGCTGCTGCCTCTAGTGCGCGGGTATAAAAGGATACCTCCCACATTGCTTCATGCCTGAGCAATTAGGTAACTTGTCTAGCTTTCCATTTCAATTGTCCTGCATTTTCTATTGAATTTACTGTTACTGACCCTGTACTAACCATCCGTGTCTGACGCCAGCCCTGACATTTTGTCTGTTTACCGTGACAATCGTTTGCCGCCTGCCCTGAACTCTGGCTTTGCAAATCATAAGTGAACATTTGCCCTGATCTACACTAATACTGGACGCTGCATATCGACTGCTGTTATTGTACCTCGCTTGTCCACGATGGCCTTTGCCAACAGAGACTACTCTGGGAGAAGCGACTTGAGGATACTAGCGGCAAGTCCACCTCTCCATACGGAGGTTAAAGGATGAACACCTAGCTATTCTTTAGACTGCGCTCCCCCATTTAGCCTCACTCCAAATCCGTTGGCAACACAGTGTGTCCACACCATCCCCTGTAGGCCACATCACAGTCACTACAACCACAGTCCCCGTGACACCAGCATAATGTTACCATGGTTCAGGGGGAGCTGTAGTTTCACATGGTAAAAATGTATACGCAGTGGGTTAAACTCACCTACAGTGAGCACATGAGCATCAGTATCTGTCAATTGAGAAAGGGGAGAAGACCAGGCCACCTTCTCCCCTTTCTCAATTGACAGATACTGATGCTCACGTGCTCACTGTAGGCGAATTTGGCAGTAGATAGGGATCATCATGGGCACTCTTACCAATCCGTGCCAGCTGCAATGCACTGTATGTTCTGACATCTTTCTATCATAGCTAGCATTCACTTTTTCATCTGTTTGTGCTACAGTAGCTCTTCCGTGGGATTAGACCAGACAGGTTAGCCTTCACTGCCCATTTGCATCAATGAGCCTTGGGCTCCCATAAACCTGTCGACGGTTCACTGTTTATCCTTTCTTGGACCACTGTTGCTAGGTACTAACCACTGCATACCAGGAATACCCACAACACCTTAAGTTTTTGAGATGCTCTGATCCTGTCATCTATCTATTACAGTTTGGCCCGTGTCAAAGTCAATCAGAATCTTATGCTTGCCCATTTTTTCTGCTTCCAATACATCATCTTCAAGGACTTACTGTTCACTTGCAGCCCAATATAACCCACCTCTTGACAGGAATCATTGTAATGAGATAATCAATGTTTTTTACTTCACCTGTCAGTGGTTTTAATGTTATGACTGAATGGTGTATATGATCATACTTTATCACTCAGAAAAGGGGTTGTCCTCCATTCTTGCTGAGAATGGTGGGCCCCAAATTATCATTCTTGGTCATAGAGCAGAACAAGTGTGTGCCGTCCTTTTATGTCTAGAAGTGTGTACACTTGACTGTTTTTGTTGTTCCTCTCTACTGTTAAAGGGGTTTCCCATCCGGGACATTTATGACATATCCACAGGATTTGTCATAAATGTCAGATTGATGCGGGTCCCACCTCTGGGACCCACACCTATCTCTAGAACGGGGCCCCCTAAACCCTATTCTACTGCTCTGAGTTGTGGCTAAAGCATGTGGTTCCCAACCATGAATTTCGGAAATTTCCGTAAGTACCATAGAACTGGATGTAGTTAGGAAACAGAGTAGCTCGCATGCTACGTTGCTTCTGTAACTGCCATACACTACTATGGGAGTTATGGAAAAAACGTAGCTCAACGAGTTACGCTGTTTCCGTAATTCATGGTCAGAAATCACACGCTTCAGCCACAACACAGAGCAGTAGAACGGGGTTTAGGGGCCCATTCTAGAGATAGGTGCTTGTCCCAGAGGTGGGACCCGCACCTATCTGACATTTATGACACATCCTGTGGATATGTCATAAATGTCTCTGATGGGAAAACCATAGCCAAATTAGCCTGTTTTCGAGGCTCAAATTCATCTCTATGGCGAGAGAGATCGCATGCTTGTCCTGCTCTCTAGCTGAGAACAGGGTTGTGGGGCTCCTTCTTCTTGGCAATGGTGGGTAACATCCACCTAACTTACTTTTATAAGTTTGAAAATTTAAAAAGGGGTTGATGTTGGAGAAGCCCTTTTGATGCGCCACTGTTATGAAACAGGAGCAAAAGGACGTCTATAAGATGCACATAAAGGGATAAAGAAGTTGGTGCAAATAACTCCCACTCTTCCAGAGCCAGAGTTTGAGTGGCTGGTAAACTGTACCTAGTGTCCAGCTGAAAAGGACATTTGGGAAGAGCACTGTGAGGAGAGGACAATGTGCCAGCTGCTTTGAGCCAAATAGTTGCGAGCATTCCTGCCAATGCTGATTGGCTAAGAGCACTTGACTGACAGACAGTAAATCACAATGAAGTTTGATGTCAGACACATTATTATCCCCCCCCCCCCCCGCCCATTCTGGTTCTCGTGGGAGCTCCATGTACCCAGTAGTTTAACCCTTTATAGTGCCTTAAATGGTTTGAATAGAATACTGCATATTCACTGCAAAATCACAACACATAATTTCCGTTGGTTACTATTTTGAGTTCTTAGCTTTTATGCTAGAAAACATTGTGGCTTTTAATGGAAAACAGTCAAAGCCTTTTTTTTTATGCAGATACATAGGAAATGAGATTGGTGACTCAGCATGATGTTCTGCATAACATATTCAGAGTTCAGACGTAAATTCATAGTAGTATTGAGAATTGTTTTTAAAGTCACAGTACAAGCTGATCTAAAAATATCTGTGTTTAAGTCTCAGGAGACTTCTTTTTTCTTTTTAACAATGAACTGCAAATAGGACTTAAACAATTTACTGGGGATAATGACTCTATTAAATGTTTCATGAGAGACTCCGCTAAACAGGATGGCCTACTGTGATCTATAACCCATGGAGGGAGATGACTCCTAACAGGATGTGTAACTAGATCTCTCTGATCTGTGTCTAATTGTCAGTCTGGCAGAACCTGTGCAAGAATTTCTGAAAATTAGATTTTTGTTAATCTCTGTTAATCTGGTGTTTTATTAATTGATGAATATGTCTAATATAATCGGAGATGAATATGTTTTATTAACCCTTTTTTCATTTTTAAGTTAAATACTTTGCATTGTTAATAGCTTCTTCTTCTAGATATATATATAGATGACTTCAGGAGCGGATATTCAAACACAATGAACATGGGGAAAGGATCATTGTATTTTAATATCTATAAATAGCCCTACTTCCATATAATCTCCATAGAAATAAAGCCCTCTACTGTGAAAATGGCTATTAACATGTGAGATAGGGCTCATTTATACTTCTATATATCATATCGGTATCAATTCCTTTTTTTTTCATTGCCAATATAAATTGTTTTATTCACTTTTCCGTTTTCTTATACACAGGTTTTTTTATGCGCATGCTGTTGTTTTCACAACTAAACATATTCCAAAGGATCCTTATTGGTAATGTTTTAAACGCATAGAAGTTACTGGGTCGATTTAAAAAAATGTATGTTCCATTTTATCATAGTTCACATTTGAGTATTTGTTGTTTTTTTACATCCGTATTTCCGAAATATTCCAAATACAGCAAAAAAAATAAAAGTTCATCCTTCAATAAATTTAATGGAACAAATATGGATTAAGACTGACAACTCATATCAAAATGCGGGAACAAAAATGAATATTATACTAAAACAGAAATGGCACAAATAAAAAAATTTAATCTGTATTGCAAGTGTGAAGGATCCCTTAGAAAGTGTCATCCAATCCTGGTTCTGCTGCTTAAAGGATAAATTAACATTTATCCCCTATCCACAGGATAAGTGATAAATTTATGATCGCTTGGGTCCCCATCGATCTCTAAAATGAGGGTCCCGACCCCCGCTCCAGCTCACTTCACGATCTTAGTTTTTAATGGAGCAGCAGTCGCACATGTGCGTTGACGCCTCATTCAATGTCAATGTCGACGGAGACAGCAGAGTGTAGCGCTCGGCTGTTTCCAATGGCCCCATAGACATTGAAGGGTGTGGCAAGGCACATGTGCGACTGTCGATCCATTCAAGATCCTCCTCACTGCACAATCCTCACTATTGTGCAGTGAGGAGAAACGAGGGTCAGGACCCCCTTCTAGATATGTGGTGGGGCCCCCAGCAATCATATATTTATCACCTGTCCTGTGGATAGGTGATAAATCTTAACTGTGGGAACGCACTTTTAGGGCTTGACACCATACATTCTCTACCTAGCAGTGAATGGGGCCAAACAAAAAGTTTCAGAAGGTGACTTTATAATCTATTAGTATAGTTGGAGACACAATACACATCTGTTTTACAAAAATAAATAACTAAAAAAAAATAATACCTTCATGATTCTAAAGTATGTTTGCAGTTGACATTTAACATTATGACACCAGAGTTGTAATACTTAAATATTTTATTTTTATATGTGGCAGCACACAGAGCCTACAAGAAAACTCTGTATTAACATATGAAGACATACAAAGGTATGGAGACCTCCATAGAATAACATTACTGCTGTATTCTTACTCCTTTTCACTCAGAATCGGTACAAATCTATAATACAGTCCTGTTCATGAACCATTATGTTGTCTATCAATAGTATATGATAGGCAACTAAAATGATAAAGCCGTATATATGACCAAAAATGTAAACCAATGACTGATAATAATATTGTTTAAATCAACCCCTGAATTGGCAGGTCTACTGGGAAAAAAATATGTGATCATTGATTGTTCAAAGCAGGACCAGATTAAGGTTCTTAGAGGCCCCTGGGACATCAGGGAATGTGAGTGGTGGATGACCCAGGGCACGTGCCCCATGTTCCCTCCCTATAATCCAGGCCTGACTCTAAAATGCCCTATGAGATCATGTTTGTGGACAGTTCTGAAATTGATCCAGTTATATAGAGGACTTAAATCCCAGTCAAAGTATGTAAGTCTAGATTTAAACCAAGCACATCTCTCTACATTGCCTTACTGCTATGTTTGCTCTGTGACTACTCCGCATGGCATGTTATGCAGGAAGCACTTTAAATCTGGATTTATCTACTGGTGGGAACAATTCAAAGTCAAGAGAATTTTTTCAGCCCCGATATGTTCCATATGTCTAATTTATCCAACTCAGTGTCACATATTCTACATATGTTCTTCACATTATTAAATAATTTGCTGAGATAGAAAAACACTTTCCCTATTCGATTATCATTATTAAAATTTTCACATTCTCACGCATAATATATCATGTTGCATTATAAATTAAGAATATATAAGCATTTGCAGCATCAGAATTTGACTGATATTTATAAACAATAGACTCTTCACTTTTCCTAGAAATACATTGGGGACATTGGAGATCCAGTACCCTACTTGTATGTGTCCTGTACTTTTTTTCTTCTTAGGGGCACCATTTGATAACATTTCTGCAGAGCACTAATAACAATAATCCCCATTATAATATGGTTGGGATCAACTGTGATGGCTTAACTCTTAATATAATTGGCTTAACCCTTGATATAATATACATGTCTATATTAGTTGATATCACCACAGGCAATGACACTGAAAAGCACCTTTCTTTAGCACTTTTTCCTCCTCCTTACTGTAACTTATTACTGATGCACTACTTAAGCTTCCTCTATCAAGAGCATCTAAAATGGTGCTGGTGAAGACGGTGATTTTGCCCAAGGTCCTGCATTTCTAGGTAAATGTACCAGTAAGGATTTCGCAGTATATATTTAAAGAATTAGAATCTACAGTAAATGATTTGATTTAGAATAGAAAACAACGACAGACTGAAGTGTGCTAACCATACATACAGATGTGTCCTCCCTTAACTCATCTCTAACCTGAATTATCTCTAACCTGACATATCCCGAGATTTGTGGCATGAGATGTTTAACAAACATGTAACAAGAATGTATCCCTCTGACAGATGTCTCTGATGGACACCATCGTTCGGCCATCTGTCGCCCACAGACTTTGATGTTAGAAAAATACGTATGCGTTAACATATACTTTTTTACTGGATGGCGTAAGATTACATTGAATTGGTATCATGACAAATTATATAACTTAACACAGTTCAAGAAAAGTTAAGGGTGGGCAGATCTATATTAGTGATGTAGGACTTTCTCTTACAAACTTTCATGTATGGTCAAATCCAACAATTGGTGCGTTCGGGAGAAGAAACCATGAAATAGAGACACTTTAAGTAGAGCAGGGAAATGTAGAGACAATAATACATTTAGTTTGTTGGAATCTGGGTTTTTAGAGTACGAAATATCTAAAAATATATTAGTGTATAAATTACATCACAAGATCTGGAATATTGCTCAGAAATTGGATTGAGTACATAATTTTTTGGATGTCTACTCTCTTTGGTTTAACTTTTAAATATCACAATTTGGGTCTTTCATTGATTGTAGGTTTTGCTATAAATGTAATATTAGTTTAAAGTATTATGAAGTACTGCAAATGGATGGTTCCCTTCTAGCACATGGGTATATGTACTATGCACAAAATTTTCACTCTAAAAAAATAAATAAAAAAAATTATTAAGCAAACTAAAAGAAAAGGTCTAATATCTGATTTATAGAAAATAATGTTGAATGTTTTTGTAAAGTACACGTTCACAAGAGTAAGAAAGACAAGTTAATAAGACAACAATATATAAAATATAATAATTTAGAATCAATAAAAAATTTTAAAGGTTCTATCATAAATAGAATCCTTGGATCTTATGTATGGCTGTGGGGGGAAGACAGGTGTATGCAATATAAATGTAGTTCTATTATTATTTTTTTTATTTTTTTTTAGTTATTTAGGTTGTTGGTTTTCTCTTCTCTTCTTCTCTCCTCTTGGGTTGGGTTTGTGGGAAGGGCTAATGTATGTTTCCATAACATGTTATTGTTGCTGCTGTGTCAGCATATTTATAATTAAAACTTTTCAAGAATGCAGAATAAAAATAAATAGTAAAAAAAAATAAAGTTCTTCCAGTCACTTCTGGTAACCTAAAGCTTCAAACCACTGACTTATCACATCTGTTCTTCTACTTCCATGTATGAAAACATTGAGAATTATGAATCATTCACTCATTGAATCAATACATTTAGGGTCTTTAGTAAATAATTTTAATAATAAGTAATTTTGAAAAGTCAAATAGTTGTTAGAGCCAACCTTAAGATGGACAGCCATACCATAAACTTCACATTATGACTAACTAGATATTTCACATGAATTTTTACAGCACACAACATTTCATCCTTCAATAAATTCTACCACCACAATAAGAACAACAAATGTGTTACAAAAGAAACAAAAATCACATTTGTTACCCAATACTCAAAGGAATTCCCTCAAATAGTAAACATCATTAAAAGGTACTTACCTTTGTTACATCAGGATCATATCAATAAACAAACATTAGAAAGGGACGTCAATTTACATTCGAAAGGTAGTGACCTTTGGCAACATCTTGTCACCATCGCTCTTTGTAACCAATAAACAATGGCTAACTTATAAGGGCCTCTATAAATGCGGAGGCAAAAGATAAATAAGTGGTGACTACTAGCAACACATATGCTTTGGAGGTAAAATAATTTATTAATTGTAGCATAACATATGTTGTATATGGACCACAGTGGGACCTACTATATTTGGGCTGCACCACGCGTCAACTTAATAGCAGACTCTCAGAAATTCTAGCCAATATTTCCAACCTAGAAGAGAAAAGTTTATCAGGAGAAGCGCAATACCTCCTTCACATGCATCAAGGGAATGTTTATCACTTGATTTCTTCTGGCCCCTGCTTTACTTGGGCCTATCTCACACTGAGGCCTCAGCCTCTCTTACTAGGCCCACTACTACTAGTCGGACCAGCGGCCATGATAAGAGCCTTGGTACAATTTATGCAGCTTGTTTCAAATTAAAAGCTCATATTCTCAGGCTGATAGGATGAGTTTTTGCTTACATGAGGCCGACTGGCTTGCTTGTTTTAATGGGAAAAGAAATGTCTACAATAGTAACTTACATGAATAATTAATGCTACTGACATTTTCCAAGAACTGTATTAGTAAATAGGCCATTTCAAGTTTAGAAAAAAATTCAAATAATAAACATGCATATTAAATTATTGAATTAGTAATATCTGTCATGCTTTCATTGTTAGGCATTAAAGGAAGTAGATTATATATGTAGAGTAAAACGATATTCAAAATGAGCAATATCAATTATTTATAGTATTTTCGTGTCCAATAGGATTTAGGATGAAAAGGGAAATTGTCCCCCTCAAATCTGTGTATGAACTTGATATTAAAATAGCCTTATATTCTAATAAAGCCAAACAGTAGAGTTATGTGCACGGCGAAAGTACAGAGGCACATGGAGGCTGTAGGCACGCCGTGTGTTGCTGTACAGTACTCTATACAGCTGTGTATTACAGAGTAAGGGCGGGTTCACACATAGCGGAATTTCACTTAAATTCCGCTGCGGACACTCCGCAGCGTTAATCCGCAGCGGAGCCGTTTCTCCATTGACTTTCACTTTAATTTAGCAGTGTTCGTTTACACGATGCGTACAATTCCGCTGCGGAGCATAGGCTGCGGAGCGGAATTTGGTGTCCGCAGCATGCTCTGTCTGTTGCGGAGCAGTGGCGGACTGGTTGCGGACTCATGGCGGAATTTCTCCATTGACTTCAATGGAGAGTCAAAATTCCGCAATGAAGTCCGCAGATCTTATGTGTGCTGCGGAGCGTATTGTTTTTACTACCATGACATTTCTTCATTCTGGCTGGACCTATGTATTTCTAGGTCTACAGCCAGACTGAGGAAGTCAATGGGGCTCCCGTAATGACGGGAGCGTTGCTAGGAGACGTCTGTAAATAGTCACTGTCCAGGGTGCTGAAAGAGTTACGCGATCGGCAGTAACTGTTTCTGCACCCGGGACAGTGACTACCGATCTCAATATACATGTATCTGTAAAAAAAAATATAAGTTCATACTTACCGAGAACTCCCTGCGTCTGTCTCCAGTCCGGCCTCCCAGGATGACGTTTCAGTGTAAGTGACGGCTGCAGCCAATCACAGGCCAAGCACAGGCTGCAGCGGTCACATGGACTGGAGCGTCATCCAGGGAGGTCGGGCCGGATGCCGAAAGAGGGACGTGTCACCAAGACAACGGGCGGTAAGTATGAATTTCTTTGACTTTCACTAGGGAAAGTGCTGTCCCTTCTCTCTATCCTGCACTGAATAGGGAGAAGAGAAGCACTTTTCCTGCAGTCCGCAGCGGCCAGTCCGCATCAATTTTCTGCACATTTTGTGCAGATCCGCGACACATTTTGGGCATTGATGCGGACAGTTGCGGAGGAATTCCGCCATGTGTGGTCATGCCCTTATTCTCCTGTAAAAACAATTACAATAACTTTGTAATACAACAATTGATGGAGCACGCTACAAATACTTTTATGTTGGATTCATACAGAAGCTAACAGAAAAAACACGGTTTACCTCTGCAAGAAATCATGGAGGTGTAGTAGGACCCGGGCATCCGATTATAATGGGTTCAAAGTTGTAAAGAGCCATAATGCATTCATGTGCATGACGTCCAAACTGGAAGGCTGGCTGCTTACATTATTTTAATATATATATATACTCTGCCAAAATTAAAAGATCTAAGAAGATTCAAAGTTTAAGCAAAACTAAAACTGATATGAAACTATGGATAAAAGCAAAGTATAGTGAAAATATGTAATGTAATCCCAATTATTTTGTATATTTTTTATAAAGAAATACAAATCAACGTACATCATTTAAACGGAAAATGTGTAAATCAACCAAGAGTGTGGCAGCTGACACAAACATGAGATTTTTCCTAAAGTCTGAGAAATTCCTGTTTGTGGTTATTCCTCATGGAATCAATCAGGACAGAATGAACATTGTAGTTTGGGAATCTCGATTCAATAATATTCAGAAATATGACAACATCCTTAATTCAATTGTTTAGATATATTTTTACTTGCTTTGAAAATTTCTAGTGAGTGGCTGGTGAAAGTGATTTTTGCTCATTATTATCTAACATTTTCACATTAATAGTTATGCTAATTTATAAGCAACAATTAAATGTGATTCTACCAAAAATATAATAATCCAGTGCTCTGGATCCATACGACTCTCATTAAAAATAAATCATCTAAAAATAGCGTAGTGTCACTTAATAGTACAATATTGAGACTATTATATAGAAATAAGGACATAGCATTAGCAAATTTATAAAATGGGAGCAGATCCTATTATGTTCAATCAAAAGGAATTATGCATGTAACCTTTCCATTATCTGGCACAATTTAAGGCACTGTGCTATTTTATGCTTTGGCGGGTAAGGGCAAGATTTCTATTAATCTCTGCTCAGAACCTCCATGTTTTCAACACTTATAAATTATATTTAGATAAAACAGTCACTTTACACTTTATGCATTGACATCATTATAAAATATATCCCACTGTGGCTGATAGAATTATGAGTGATTGTGTTTTTGTCATTTACATTTTTTGGCAGACTGTCTTCTAAAAAGGACTAATCTCTAAAGGGTAACTAACAAAAATCACACATTCCCATACTATGACAAAAATAACTATATATATATATATATATATATATATATATATATATATATATATATATATATCTCCAAACAAAATGTCAGCCGCACAGCCTTTCCTATCGTGTGTGGGTGCCATCCCGCCCAGGTCAGGGCTAATAGACCTGCTATAGTTAGATCCAAAAATCAGGCAGCACTCTAAGGTATAAGCAAGGTAGAAAAAGGTGCTTTATTGGTCCATAGAAAACACGACGTTTCAGCTCAACGCAGGAGCCTTTTTCAAGTGCACAAGTCCACGTGAAAAAGGCTCCTGCGTTGATCTGAAACGTCGTGTTTTCTATGGACCAATAAAGCACCTTTGGTATTGTCGTTTGCATAAAAGTCCAAACTAAATAAAATAGAACGTGTTTTTTGGTTATTTCGTCTACCACAAAAAATGGAGTAAAAAGTAATCAAAAAGTTGTATGTACCCAAAAACTACAGCTCACTCTGCAAAAAACAAGCCCCCCCCATCGCTCAATCGATGAAACTATATAAAAGTTAAGGCTCTCAGAATATGTCGACACAAAATAAAAATGTTTTTTAACAAAAATGTTTCTATTTTGTAATAGTGGTTTTTTTTAAGGAAAAAAAGTCTAAAGGAATGATTGATATTTTTGTTTTCATTTGTCTTTTATTTGTCTTTCATTAATTTTGTATTCACTTTTTCTTTAGCCTACAAAAAACAGCATAAAAAACGGCATGTGTAAATCCAGCATAACATATATTTTGCTGCTTTTTTGTGATGCAGTAGCGGTCCAATTTGGGCCACACTATTACCACTACATGGGAACATAGTCTAAAGCTGCCATACACACAGTTTTCTCTCCATGCTTTCCCGTAAACCTGGATGAAAGGAGCAGATGAAACATTTAAGTCTATTTCAGTAGGGAGAGGGTAATAATCCTCTGCTAGACAACTCTGAAATCAAACTTGCCCAATCCTTCCTTCTCTAAATAGTGCTGGGGAGAACTGTAGAGCTGCCCATGCAGATTAGATCAGAGGGCTGATCCCATTGAAATTGGTGAGTTCAGCTGATTTTTAGTTAATGTGTATAACCTGCTTAAACCACACTGCAAGACGCACCCAAGTGTAGATTAAATAAAATATGAAAAAAATTCAAATATAATTCTGCATTAAAATTATTCACATGTAATATTAACCTCTTAATAATTACATATACATCGTTTTGATTGCACTTGCTGTGACACTTACACTATTCATTATTTAGTGAGCCTAACAGTCCCTTTATACTCATTTACAGCTCCATACAACTCTTAGGTTGCATAGAAGCAAAATACGATAATGTGCATAAGGCCTTATAGTATGTATTCACAAACAAAATCACATAAAAACATAGTTGGAGCAGAAAGAGGTTGGAAAGTGATATTGTAAAGAACAGAGCATGATGTAATAATTTCTTTAAGGGCATGGCCAGACGTGGCGGATTTCCTCTTGAATTCCGCAGCGGACACTCCGCAGCGTTAATCCGCAGCGGAGCCGTTTCTCCATTGACTTCCACTTTTATTTAGAAGTGTTCGTTTAGACGATGCGTAAAATTCCGCTGCGGAGCATAGGCTGCGGTGCGGAATTTGGTGTCCTCAGCATGCAATGGCTGTTGCGGAGTTGTGGCGGACTGGTTGCGGACTCACGGTGGAATTTTTCCATTGACTTCAATGGAGATTCTAAATTCCGCAATGAAGTCCGCAGCTGTCATGAAAATGTTATATGTGCTGCGGATGCGTCTTGCTTTTTTGCCATGACATTTCTTCATTCTGGCTGGACCTATGTATTTCTAGGTCTACAGCCAGACTGAGGAAGTCAATGGGGCTCCCGTAATTACGGGAGCGTTGCTAGGAGACGTCAGTAAATAGTCACTGTCCAGGGTGCTGAAAGAGTTAAGCGATCGGCAGTAACTGTTTCTGCACCCTGGACAGTGACTACCGATCCCAATATACAGCAACCTGTAAAAAAAATAGAAGTTCATACTTACCGAGAACTCCCTGCTTCTGTCTCCAGTCCGGCTTCCCAGGATGACGTTTCAGTCTAAGTGACGGCTGCAGCGGTCACATGGACTGCCGCGTCATCCAGGGAGGTCGGGCTGGATGCCGAAAGAGGGACGTGTCACCAAGACAACGGCCGGTAAGTATGAAATTCTTTTACTTTCACTAGGGAAAGTGCTGTCCCTTCTGTCTATCCTGCACTGATATCCTGCACTGATAGAGAGAAGGGAAACACTTTTACCGCAGTCCGCAGCAGCTAGTCCGCATCAATTTACTGCACATTTTGGGCAGATCCGCCGCAGAATCTGCAACGCAGATTCTGTGCGGCATTGATGCGGACAGTTGCGGAGGAAATCCGCCACGTGTGGGCATGCCCTAAAGGGGATCTGTCACTAGTTTATGAATTCCCTATCACCTAAGTAATCTAATAGGCGCTATGATGCTGATAACTGCAGTGTAATTATTTTCCAGAAACGTTTATTATTTGCAAAGTTATGTGCATTTTTCTAAATATGCTAATTTGGCTATACTTGCCAAATGTGAGGTGACTCTTTCTTTTCACTCTGGGCGGTGTAATGTTTTCTGTATAATGCTGTACAATAGTCCTACATCTTCTCCCCCTTCACTGCCGAGCAACACAGTGTGCTCATATAGTATACAGCTTACATTCCCGACTGTGTTTTCAACTGGTGATATCCCCAGATTTTTACAGCTAGAACTGCATTCGAATGAGAGATTAGAATCTCATCTTTCATATGCCACCAGAACCACTATCCAAAGGTGGTCCACAGCCTGAGATATGGCTATTTGAAGTGATCCCCCTACATCTGCATCAGAGCCTCTGTTATGATCCTCTGTCGCAGATTCTGTCAATTTTGCCGAATACGGTGACGCAAACCTGACAGAACCCATAAAAGTCAAAAGATTCATTGTGCGACTGATCTGGCAGCTCCGGTTTTTCCGTATTCTGCTCCTATGACAGAGCAGAACAATGGAAAAAAACAAAACGTAGGTGTGAACAGAGCCATAGCCTTACAGAAGCACTATTGTGTTTCCGTGATTTACTATAGGAGAATAGTTTGTCCTAGGCAGCCTCATCGTTTACTCTTTTTCACCTCTCCATCTTTCTTCTTTATGTTTTTTCATTAAGCTCCAGTTAGTAAATTACATTCTTTTAATATATATCAATCACAATAATGTTTTGTCACAATATAATTTGCACAATAAACAAAACATTTATTTTTTGGCCTCCGTCCATATTCCTTTCATTAAGCAGACAATAAACTGGATTGTAACATTTCATGATTTATATAAGGAATGCTTTTGTTTTTAGTTCATAGCATTGCAAAATAGCTCCAACATCTCACTAGCTTGAATTATATTTTTTCTTTTTTTTAATAATTTCGTTTGCAATGTTTCTATACATTTACAAAATAATTGTTCAGAAGTGTAATGTTATATTATTCATTATTATTCAGATTAAAGTACAAAAATATATAGTGCCATAAAAGGTACTAGAAGATATTCATACTACTAGTAAGCCCATGTTGTAATCTTTTTTTAGTAAAATAAAATTGCTTGAAAAATGGTCAGAAATGGGTAAACAATGGTCTTCCTGAATGCTCATCATTGTACCTGATGCAAAACTGGTATTTTTGTGTAGGCAAGCTCTCCATACTCAGTAAATCATATATAACGTATTTCAAAAAGTTGAAGGGTCAAATGCCCAGGCGTAATATAACATACCATAGGAATAAGCAGCTGTTGTGTAGCCTGATATTTGACTAGCCCAAGTACATTTTCTGAGCTTCCATGATGTTGAGAAATGGGATGCACATACACAGCATGCTTGACCACTTGGCCACTTGAAGACTTTAGTTGTTCAGTCTAGCTATCTAGTAGTGCATTGCCAAATGTTGCTGACCTACTAACTAGTAACCTGGCTTGGTCTTGCCTATGGCTCTTTATTTGCTGCCTGATTGTTGCCAACCTTTCATTGTCTGACCGAGATTTTGGCCCTCTGATTCTTACTTAACTTTGATTACTATTTTCTATCAGGCCGGACAATTTTCATTTTCTCCCATTGTCACTGGCACCCCTCCAGAGAACCATCTCATACTGAAGTCTTGGGACCAATAGAGTACTTCAGAGTTTTTCCTCTGGATATCTCTGGGATATAGATGATAGATCGATCGATAGATAGATAGATAGATAGATAGATAGATAGATAGATAGATAGATAGATAGATAGATAGATAGATAGATAGATAGATAGATAGATAGATAGATAGATAGGTAAGTAGGTAGATAGATAGATAGATAGATAGATAGATAGATAGATAGATAGATAGATAGGTAGGTAGGTAGGTAGATAGATAGATAGATAGATAGATAGATAGATAGATAGATAGATAGATAGATAGATAGATAGATAGATAGATAGATAGATAGATAGATATAGATATTTCTCTATTATGTCCTGGTGGGCACTGGTGAATAACAATTCTTCTTCTGATTCTTTACTAAACCCGACCTGCTTGTGAATATAGGAGAACTTCCTTTTCCACCATTAAATCATTAGATTATATTATAGATACATTCTACCTATACCATTGCACAGTTACATATATGTATGTTTTCTTAATCGCTGTATTATAAATGGCAATGCAACGGATATGTTACGTGGTTTTCATTACTGCCAACATTTATACAGTATTTATTCAACCTGATTTAACAACATTTTTGGGAATGTTTTACTCTCTACAGCATAAATAATACATTATATCTGTTAGAATTATTTGTAAATCTCTAGCTCAGCACTATGTATGGGTCTAATGGGGTATTTCCATATGGGAATTCATAAACAATTTATGCATTGATATTAGAGTTGTTTGACAACTATGTTATTCATGCTACATAAAACTAGGAATTGCTCATTTCAGTATTAGATACATTTCTTCACAGGAAATGGGACAAACTATTTCTGTCACATGTTGCTTGCCTGTAACAAGATTTCAAGGCAAAGCGTAAGGAAACTACAGGGAAAGTAATATATAAACTAATTATAAAATCCTTTTCCTTAATTTTCTTTACAGAAAACTTTACAAATGAGCTTACTTGTTTATATTTTACATCATAAAGGTAAGTAACAGTAGTAACATCCAAGTAACTAAAGTACAACGAATTTGCACTTATTTAATTTGACTATAAATATGTTCAATAAATGCACATAAAACATGTTTGCTACGGGCCTCCTTTTCAATAGGAAGCTAAAAAATAAGTTACAATCTTTCTTATTCCTGTACCTCTTCCCCTTGTCTAGCTTGATTTTATTGCCTCATGTTACCTGCCTCAAGTAGGAAGAACCTAAAACAGGCCTGTGTAGCATGGAAAGACAGTCTTTTGTATAGCAAACAGAATATCCGGTGATCACTTTTGTATATGGTAGCTTTGTAAACGGAAATGGTCGTCACCAAGGCAAAAAAACATGTCGTTTCTAGGCAATTAGAATACAGTAAGGGATGTAAGAAGAGACATAACAAAAGATTTGAAAAGGCATGTCATACCTATTAAATAAACACTAAACATAAAAGTTAATAAAGAAAAAAAAAAAAAGTCCCAGCATTCTTCCCTTGATTTCCTCCTCTCCTTTGATCCTCTTTTGTCTCATATTGCAATTAAAATTGAGAAATATATAAATATTTTTTTTTCATGTATCCCAGAAGATCACCCATTCCTCCCCTCATCCTCACATTCCTGTGTCTGGCTGCAAGACAACTGGCTGCAGCAGGAGCCTGCCACGTCTACAATGTATGCAGTAGGACACAAAGATTGTTTAGGTCCGCCCCATGCCTCCTCAGCCATTTAACATTCAAAAAATGGAAGAGGCTATTAGGAAATTTAGCCTTGTGTCCTCTGTGGGATTTCTACAAGACAGTTTGTTTCCTGAATATGGAGAAAATCCCGAACACTTAAAAACAATGTGAATAAGTTTATCTCCTTTTTACTTTTATCATTAATTTCAAGATTGAATGAGTTATATGCAGTTACTGTTGTGTTAAGATTTAATAATTTAAGGTTTAACTGTTCGTGAATGGAGGGACATTTTATAGCCAAAAATTAAGAAAGTTGGCTTTTGGGCGAAGATGAAGCCTTCTGATGGCACTTGTATGTTTTAGGCATAAAACTGCTGCTCACTAATACTGGTAGTGTTAGCTTCCTTACATGGACCAATTCACCAATACTATGGAAATGTAGGGCCACTAGAATGGGAGATATGAGAAGCATGGCAGTCAGAGTTCCAATCTCCAGTGAAAACAGAATTTGAATTTGTTGACTAGAGTTTGACAATAAGGGTATGTTCACACGGCCAAATTACGGACGTAATTCGGGTGTTTTACGCCTGGAATTATGTCCGAAATTACGGCTTGAAAGCGTTGACAAACATCTGCCCATTGAAAGCAATGGGCTGACGTTTGTCTGTTCACACGAGGCGTATATTTACGCGTCGCTGTCAAAAAACGGCACGTAAATAGACGCCCGCGCCAAAGAAGTGTCATGTCACTTCTTCAGACGTAAATGGAGCCGTTTTCCATGGACTCCATGGAAAACCAGCTCCATTACGTCCGTAATGGACGCGGCGTTCAAGCGCCTGCACATGCCGTTACGGCTGAAATAACAGGGCTGTTTTCTCCTGAAAACAGCCCCGTAATTTTGGCCATTACGGCCATTAAATATACGCCTCGTGTGAACAGACAAACGTCAGCCCATTGCTTTCAATGGGCAGATGTTTGTCAGCGCTTTCAAGCCGTAATTTCGGACGTAATTCCAGGCGTAAAATACCCGAATTACGTCCGTAATTTGGCCGTGTGAACATACCCTAAATCTTTTCTGTGCTTGCTGGAAAATATAGTGGTACAAGGGTTTATCAGTGATGGCTAAATTTCCCTCCTTTCTAAATGTAATGTCAAATACTTTCTAAAGAATGCAGACATATATTTTAGAACAGAGAAACACCATTTCATAATCTTAACTCACATGCCATAATTTGGTCATTTCCACCTTCAATGGGGGGCATTAATTGCACTCTCCTTTTGTATTCTGCATCATAGATATTTAATTCTCCTGAGTGCCATCATTGTAAGTGTTCTTATAGTTCAACTTGGCATTCTTAATGTCACTAAGTCTTGCTAAACTTTTCTGGAACCCGGACTTAAATTGTGATGAAACTAAATCCTCAGCTCATTCAGATGGAATGTGAAATGTCCAATGCTGTATTTAGACAGAGTAAGTAATTCTTTGTATGATATTCAAAGCGCAGTTGAGCTATGCATTCTATTTTATACATAGTTTTTCTTTTTTCCTAATTTTAGGATGCATTTCAGAAATGACATGAAGCTAATTTACCAAATATTTGCTATCTATTCATAGTAAAATCATGCCAAGAATTGTGCTCAAAAAGGATTCGCTCTTTGTGTCATGTTAAAGGGGAAATAAACCAAAGCTTGTAAAAGGAGCTGCTTATGTCATTCACAAGTATGGATGAAAAAGTGGGTAAGGGTATGTTCAAACAGGTCGGATATGCTGCAGAAAAGTCTGCAGCATATCTGACCTAGGATCCGCAAGGAAATCTGTCTGAATATTTGCAAAAAATTTTGCTTTAATTTGGTATTGATATTTAGCCAAAGTGAACCCTGCGGAAAATGGCTGAAAAAAACTATACTCACCTCTCCTGGTGCTTTCATAGCAACACAACCCTGCTCTCTGGCTGCTTTCTGTACAGCCGGCCTCCTGTGATGACATTTCAGCAAATGTGACTGCTGCAGCCTGTGACTGACTACAGGGGACACATGTAATGAAACGTCATCACAGGAAGCTGTATGTACACAGAGTATCTGTAAAAGCAGGCACGTATTGCTATTAAAGTGCCAGGAAAGGTTAATATTTGCACGTATACTGTGCAGAATTTTTCTGCAGCTTGTGGATGAGATTTGTTAAAATCTCATCCACTTTGCTGCTACTGGAAATGCTGCAGAATTTTTGCATGGAAATTCCGCAGAGTATAAGTCACGTGTGAACATACCCTACAGCTCCCAGAACTGATCAAAGGGGTGCACATATTTCTGGACTTCTAGAGCAGGGAATATTTTGATAATTCTTTTGAATTTTATAATTTTTTATTTGACATTTATTGGAACAATTGTAAAATAATTTTTAATCCATCAACCCATGAATATACTACCATTCTGATCGCATGGAAATAAAATAAAATATCAATATGTTTGAGTATAAACTCAACTCTGTTGTTAAGCTTTGTTCACACAATTTTTCCCACGGATTACGAAATCTGTGCAAAATCCGCCCACATGAAAAATCCCAGTGTTCATTTATGTGATGCAGAATTTTCTAATGTGTATTTGATATTTGCGTGGCGGAAAAAATGCCACTTATTGACGTGGATTTTGCGTACAGGCCTGCGCAGGTAGTTTGAACATAGCCTTAAATTTTACCCAATGTGACAATGTTTTGCATCATAAATGGTTTGGAGAGTTCTCCTTATATACTGGATAAGTCTACAGTACTCCTTTTCTTTATTACAGTGCACGTTTCTGCGATTCCCAACAAAAATATATTTGTAAAATTTTGGCAATGTGCTTTCACCACGAGGGGGCCTATCTCTATTCATCTGTATGTGACTAGTGACTTCTATTGACATTGAAGGGAGTCTGTGAGGGCTCCCCCCCCCCCACCGCTAACACCACTAGATTGGTGTAGGGGAGACTAGTTTAGGCATACCTATGTTAGTGTTGTGGCTGAAATCCTCATCCTGGAAAAGGAGTTTTTAGTCTTAACATGAATAAGAAGTTTCCAGCTCCCTGCTGTAACCGTGTATAAGGATGAGGACCAGTAGATCTGTCAATCAAGAGAAGAGAGCAGGGGTTAGAGAGGTGTTACAGTGGGTTGCCGGACACTTCCTATCTAGTGGTGTTAGTCTAGTGGGGGGCGGGACAAAAGTCCTGGCGACTCCCTTAAATATAGACATATAGATTGCCCCTGGTGGCGGCAAAAGGTAATCAAGATTTTTGAACATATATGTTTGTGGGAACACAAGAATGGTGCTCTGTCGAAAAAAAATATATATCGAGCACCTTGGCAGGTTTATTAGGAAAATGCTACATAACATTAATTCATGTGGTAGTTATATGAATACAATAATTGCTCTTTAATACAATTTTATTCTTTCTTCTTTCTTTTCCTTTTACTCTTTTGTTCATGCAATCTTCCTGTAATGATGGGGGTAGGGAAACAGACAAGTGAGCCCTAATCTACCCGCCACTCAGTCCCTGCCTACTTGCAACGACCCGCCCTAGGCGACGGGGTACAACTGGGCGACGGTCCCTACACTCAATAAGTGAACGACAGACAAACAGACAAGGGAACACAGAACCTAAGGGAAACGGGGCAGTTGCCCACGGCAAGACTGTGAGCAACAAGAGTAGTAAACGAGCCGAGTAAAACCAGGAGAGTTCGACGTGCCAAACGCAGAGCAGGAGAGTAGTGAACAAGCCGAGTCAAACCAGGAGAGCACGAGGTACCAAACGCAGAGCAGGAGAGTAGTCAACAAGCCAGGGTCAATACGAAGCAGGGACAAATAGTACAAGAAGCTGCAGCAGGGCCAGGAAACCAACAGAGAAGATTCACAAGCAAGGAGGAACAGGAAAGGCAGGTATAAATAGACAGAGGGCTGGAGCTAGCTCCGTCTGGCCAGGCAGCGATAGGCTCTCCCACTCCTAAGCCTGCCATCCTGTGTGGTGGAAGATGGAGTCAGTCTCACAGACCTAGAAGCAGGTGCAGACTGATTACCTATGGGCGTAGATAAAGAAGCTGTGCCTGGCAGATCCTTTACACTTCCCTTTTAAATATATTAAATATGTATATTAAGTTGTTGAAATCATCATGGAGGTTTAGAGCAAGTCAAGTCCTCCACACATTAGTCACCTACTGTAGATATACAAGTTCTAACAGTGGGGGAGACACATTTATAGTTGAGTTCATTACCTTTTATCATGAAGACTGTATTTCTAATGTGCTCATAAATTTAAAGTCCTATCTGCTAATAAACAGAATATTAATAAAAATAACAATATTTTCTAGCCTGTTTGAACTTTAGAGAATGGTGTGGATGTCCTCTAAACTGACTATTTTTGCATTGAAGTATTTTGCATCAGTATTTCGAAGCCAAAACCAGGAGAGTGTCCAAAACACAGAAGAGGTACAAATATTTCCATTATACTTTTTTTTGTTTATTTTCCATTTTCCTTAAGCCTATACTAGTTATACTATTAATATGGAAATACACTATTTTACATGGGTGAAGTGTAGTAAACTTACAGATGTCTTTCTGGCAAAAATGAAAAAACAAAACAAAAACACAATTACAATTGAAATATTTACATGGCCCTGGACAAAGCCGTACTGTAGCAATCACAATGAAAACTGTCATTGGGGCAATTTATTAAGACTGGGATTTGATACATATGCCAGTCTTAATCTACATTTTTTTTTAGTTAGATGCGCCTAATTTATTAAGTGGTGCAGGCCTCTTAATAAATGAGGCATATTCTCTTAAAAAATTGGAGGGGAAATCTGTCCGTCCATCAGAAAATCAAATCTACTTAGTAAATGTATCAAGACCCCTGTCTCAAAGTCCCACCACTTGCTTTTTTTAAGTGGCAGAGGCGCAGAAAAATAAAAAACGTGCAAAAGTTGCGAAAAATTTCGTTTTTATGCAATTGCAACTTTTCTACACCAGAAAACTGGCGTAGAGGGCTTCATAAATTTCCCCCATTGTATCCACTGCTGTCACATACAGTCACATACAGACAACTGAATGACAATATACAATACAAATATTCAATTTCCTCTTTTTGTTGACTAAAAAGATTTATTTCTAATAATGATTAGAACCTGTTTATTCTATAAATAATTCAGCATTTAACCCTGAATGAGTCTTTCTTAGGATGGACTCTTTGTACTTCAAAAACTTTGTACATCAACTTCAACAACAGTCCAAGAGCACAATTATCCTATGTTCAAATTCAAGAGGTAAATTGAGTTAGGGATGTGAGGAATTAATACTCTGAGATTGGGACGGGTCATCATAAATAAGGGATAGTGATAGGTATTTGTATTTGGCAGACAAAGATTATAATTATAGAGGAAATGTCCGAACGTTACAGGAAATGAAGTGTGCCTGGATTGCCCTGTGATTATACACATAACAAAGTAAAGTAAACTGCCATAACAATAGCAAGTATACATAATAATAATAATTAGTAACTATATATTACAGAATTTTCATGTGGGTTTTTTTGTGGTCCCAGAAATGGCATATATTTTTGTTGCACTGAGCTCCAAATCCCCTGCTTATCTTCACATGGATTTAAAGGATGTGGGAACTACAGTATATGGATGTGAACAGCTCTTATTGAACTCAGTAGGAGCTGTATAAATGTTAATGTTAATGCAGTAAGCTTCCTGTACTGGGGGCTGCATGTAGCAAGAAATTCATAAGGCCTCTTAATAAATCTGGTGCATCTTTCCGAGGGTCGTGCACCACAGTTATGGTCCAAAATCCGCAGCCATATACCATCTATTCCCCCCACTGGACATAACAATTTAAAAAAATGGATTCTCCCCTCACTGCTCCTCTTCGCTTTTCCCCTCCGGGCCCCTCAGCATGCTGCGGTTTATACAAGGTCCTGATGCCGAGTAGCATCAGGGCATTATATGCAACACAGCACTTAACATCATCAGTGCTGAAACACATACAATGTCCTGATGCTGCCTAGCGTCAGTACGTTGTATGAGCCACGGTCAGTAATGAGAGCCTGATGGGACGCAGAGGGGACCCGGAGGGGAGAAAAGGAGTGCAGAGGTAAGTATACTAGTTTTTCCTTTTTTATTGCCCGATAGTGAGTAGTCTGATCTGGGGGGCAAGGTACAGGGCCTGGCATGGGCCTCCACCTTGCTATGCCCCACAAAGTGAAATCCACACCAGGTAAGAGCCGGCGTAGATTTCCACTATAATTTACGCCAGTTTTTTAGTGTAAATGATAATAAATGTATGGGTCCATGGTGACCCAGCTCCTTTGTAATCCACGCCCCTTTTACAAAAAGTGGGGAGGGCAACTTATAAATTTTCACTGCAAGTTGCGACTTTTAGGCCTTTTTGGGACTTTTATGTGCCAGAATGTTTAATGAATTCCCCCCTATATCTATGGGGAAAGGGACTTGAAGCTCTGTATCAGAAAAACAAAGCTCCAACTGCTATAAAGATGTATTAATTAGGTTAAATTAATCAGTATAGAATGTTTGACCTATTTATATTAATAAAGAAAACTGCCCCCTCTTTTCTATATAATAATACTGTACAATTCTTGCTAAACAAGGACCTTCTGCTTAATCAATAAAACCCTTTGAAAAAAATACACAGACTTATCACTATAAAAAGACATTGAGTTTAAATTAACCTTATTTCTAAATGTCTAATTGATTTTGCTTTCTACGTGTCTATATATATATATATATATATATATATATATATATATATATATATATAAAGTGCATAGGCCTGTATATTAATCTAATTTTATTTTAATTAGAGATTGGGGACATCAGAGTCATTAAATTTAATGTCAAAGCAAATTGCATACAATGTGCTTCAAATTATTCACATGAGCATTAAGTTCTAAAATGTAGTAAGGTATCTTATTAAATGTGATGTTTATTATCATGCAAATACCATCCACTAAGCACATTTGTTAATTGAAACTCATTTGCATAATTAATGAACTCTCAAATGAATTATGTCTCTGCAGATTTGTGCATCATTGTTGAATAAATCATAAAATGCATGTCAAATTTAAAGAGTCTTTTGGAATTAGACAAAATTGTTTGTAGACAGACAGAAACAACAATTAAACCCCTAACCCGAATATTTGGAAACTAGAGTTACATGGAAAAAAATCATCTTATCTGTCCATGTTCTACAAAATATGTGTATGTATCACCTCTCATGGCTGCATTACTACTCCCAGCAAGTCTCCCATTACTTATTTGCGACTATGGAAAATTCTGTAAAAAATGTAACTAATTGTATTGCAATTTAGGGTCCATTCACATGACATTGCCATGTATACAGATCCTGTGTTGTAGACCCCTGGGCACTTGATATGCCGCCATATGGTGCCTTCATGAGACATTGCATTCTCCCCTTGAAGCTATACTAAGAAGGCATATAAACACATTCTTTTGAAATGTAACAGATCCCTTCAGATCCAGCAGAAGACAAGATCTAAAGCTTAATTTGGAGCACATCACTTTCTGCTAGGGTCTAACAATTTTGGGGTAATTTGCTAAATATCAAACCCTTTTAATGATATAATCTGTGTTTGCAAAATATCTTTCCTTCAGAAGAAAACTCCCTTATAGGTGGCTACCCTGCAACACTGTCCGACACTTTAAAGAGCCTTGAAACATCAGTGAGCAACCATAGGTTTCCGTTTGCATCACCATTAATTTCAATGGTGACGGATCCGGTGCAAATTGTGTCCATTTGTCCCCGTTGTGTAAGGGTTCCGTCATTTTGATGGAATGATTCCGTCAAAATGACAGAACCCTTAAACAACGATGACAAATGGAAACCATTTGCACCGGATCCGTCGCCATTTGCAAAAGGAAACCTATGGTTTCCGTTTGTTTCAGTTTGGATTCTGTTCATGGGTTCGCCTGACGGAAAGCTCCGATGGAACCCATGAACGGAGTCCCAACACAGATGTGAACGAAGCCTTAGTATTCCATTCTACTTCTCGTTGGATATATGTTATGGCAATTGAGAAGTATATAGACAGTGTCACACTAAAGAACTTTGGACACCCATAATAAATGTTTTAGAGGGAAAACCCTACAGCTATAAAGAACAGTGCATATTGCATAGTTAAATCTGCTGTTATCATTGCACACACCAATCATGAAAGATACCTGTTTTACATTCAGAGATCCATCAAAATGTAGGGAGTCCTTTTAGGGCCATATTGTTTATTATTACATTTAACCCCTTCCCGCTACAACCATTTTTCAGATTTTAATTTTCACTTTTCCCTCCGAACCTTCCAAAAGCCCTAACTTTTTTATTTTTCCGTCCATATAGCTGTTAGTTCTTTGTTGGACAAGTAGTAGTTTTTCGCGGCACATAATGTACCACATAATGTACTGGGAAACTGGAAAAAAAATCTTTGTGGGGTAGAATGGGAAGAAAATAGTGATTCCTCCATTCTTTTTTGGGTTTTGATTTTATGGGGTTCCCGTGCGGTAAAAACAACATGTTAACTTTATTCTGTCAATATGATTACAGCGATACCAAATATGCAAAATATGCTGTACTTTTTGTTATCCATAAGGCTTCATTCACATCTGCGTCAGGACCCCGTTCATGGGTTCCATCGGAGATTTCTGTCAAGGGAACCCATGAATAAAATCCAAACTGAAACTTCCATTAGTGTGTGGGGAATTTGGAGATCTGTATCATAAAAGCAAAGCACTGATGTAACGATTACAAAAAGCATTCAGCACAGCATGTTGGACCTCAAAATGACATAATAAATTTATTTCAGTAACATATCTAAGGTGACTTTAAAGTGGTCCCAGGTGGCATTCACCCCTTAACATGTTGCTAAGTCCTAGGTTAAACGTTTTTTTTCAGACAAGGTTGCAAAAGTCCTATTGCAACATAAGAGGCCGTGTAAATCATTTCTATTAGAAAGGACAAAGGAATTTTCTACGATCTTGATGAAAACAATCCATGTTTACCAGTGTATGCAACACATCAAGTGCTTTGAGAATGCCAACGCAGAATAGAGCGTGTGTGTTAATAGGCCAGGACATCTGGTAACCAGCTTTTATTCTGATTCATTAGCTGACTGCTTCTATGACCAGAGGGGGTGATAAGGGAAGCTGAAAGGCATTTGCTCAGAGAAAATGGAGTCTTGATTGATGCTTTATTTCCTTGACACAGCAGCTCTACGCCACATTGTACATGCCATCATCTATTACTTTGTGCAACTGCAATTGAGTACTGTTGCTTAGAGATGAAACAATACATACAACAAAAGCAAAGACACATTTATAAAATAAACAAAAATGTAATTGTAACTAAAATAAGATGCATTTTGCAACTGAAGTATGGAAAATTTCAATACACGTTAATAGCCTTTCCCGGTAGCTTTTGCATTAGGTTTGTATTACTCATAGGTTTGTATTACTAAAGAAAAAAGTAATTTAACTGAACAAGTCATGAGCGGTTAGCACGGATGCAGTTTGTATATTCTTCCCGTGGATTCTGAGGTTCCCTCCGTGTACACTAGTTTTCTCCCACACTGAAAAATCTTTAGGGAATTTAGATTGTGAGCCCCACTTTGGGCAGGGAGTGAGGACAACTTCTGTACGGCACGCATACAGTATATGTTTGTGCTACAGAAGAAACATATATAAATAACCCCCCCCCCCCCAAAAAAAAAAATCTACCTCAACTACCACTACTTCACAGGCTTATCAATTCTAGTTAAAGTAGGGTTTACAATTCCCTTTTTCCCTTATGAGCAGAGTATATAAATATTAAACAATACTTGGAATTCTCTTTGTTCACTCTATTATCAATGAGAGGTGTATACATCCAAATACAGTGAGCTCCACCTAGTGATGGCTGCAGGCAACCATCATTTTATCATTTAATTCTATGTCTGTGTGAAGGGAAGCAGGGATTTGAAGCTCTGGAACAGAAGAACGGAGCTTTGACCCCTATAATGTTGTATTATGAAATTAACCAGTACAGACTTTTGGACCTATTTAGACTAAACAAAATTAAATTATAAGTAAACTTTAGCGCTTTACTGTCAAAGGCCATCACAGATATTACCATTTATCTCTTCAATATACTAAACCAAAAGATATATTAGTTGTAAATATCACTCTAGACCTCCAGGGGTATAAGGTATTAATCCATAACTATAACCCCAGAGCATTAAGGATATTATAGTTAATCAGTTTACCACCCTAGACCACCCGAGATATTAACCTCTAAACCACCCTATGTAATAACATATGATGCAGTAGTTAAAGTGACTATAATTGGGGGGATTTTGCTATATCAGCTCCGAGCAACCCTTAAAATTTCTGCATTTTCCTTTTGAGGTTCTACCTCTAAATTTAGTTTAAAAAAAATCTGATTATTAATTAATGGAAAGACTAAGAATGTCATGGCTAATGCTCCCATGTTTTGATGAAGAAGATCTTTAACCCCTTACCGACCAGTGACGATGTTTGGAGCGGGCTCACGCGCTGAGCTCGCTCCATACATTGCAGCTGTTAGCTGTGTATTAAAGCTGGCATGCTGCTATAACGGCCAGGAACAGCGATCGCGCTGTTCCTGGCCATTTAACTAGTTAAATGCCACAGTCAATAGTGACCATTAGCAGCATTTAAACTGTTAGAAGGAGCGGCTGCCTGCTCCGACAGCCCAACAGCCCCCCTGCAGTGCGATCGGGGTGCGCCGATGGTTGTCTTGGCAGCCCGGGGGCCTATTGCAGTGTATTGTATCAGTGATCTAACGATCGCTGGCTTAAGTCCCCTAGGGGGACTAATAAAATGTGTAAAAACAAAGTAAAATAAATTTTTCAGGAGTCGCACGGTGAATGGTGTAATAAAAAATTAAAACACACGAATCGTTGTTTTTTGGTCACCTTAGCGTTAATAAAATTAAACAAAAAGTGATCAAAAAATCATATGTACCAAAAAAATGGTACCAATAAAAATTGCAGCTCGTCCCGCAAGAAATAAGCCTTCACCCGTCTCAATCGACGGAAAAATATCAAATGTATGGCTTTCAGAATGGTGTGAACCAGAACAATTTCTTTTTAACAAATAGTTTTTTCTTTGTAAATGTAGTAAAATATAAAAAAAAACTATATAAATTTGGTATCACCGTAATCATATTGAGATGCAGAATAAAGTTAAGTTGTCGTTTTTACCGCACCGCAAATTTAGTTTTTTCCTATTCCACCCCACAAATATATTTTTTCCGTTGCCCAGTACATTATATGGTACTTTAACTGGTGTCAATAGAAACTACAGCTCCTCCTGCAACAATTACGCCCTCACACCACTCTATTGACGGAAAAATAAAAATGTTATAGCTCTTGGAAGGCGAAGAATGAAAAACTAAAATGTAAAAATGAAAGATGTCGGGGTCGTTAAGGGGGTTACATATTTAATTTATAGTAATAACAATACAAGTTTTTTTTTCTTTTTTTTTCTTTGTGCAATTTGATTCATTTGCATAAATAGATTTTAAGTATTTTGTTTTAAAGAAAGAAAAATATATATTGGTGGCATCTTGTCATTGCTTTAGATAGACACCAGAAAACAGAAGTATCTGTTAGGGAGTCATTATGAGTACATGTTTTTGCTAAGCTCCACATGAATAGCCTACTTTGTACTTCAAGGTCCTTTTGATGACCTTTTATGACACGCTACAAAGTTAAAAATGTTTTTGTTGTCTTCACAAGAAAAGGAGAGTCGGGTAAGATTGACATCCTGACAGCAGAATAGTGACCTCTGACATATCCAAGAAGATCTCTGAGACACATCAAGAAGCCACTGATTACCTTTAAAAGCAAAGGGCGCCAACAATAATAGCAGATATTTGCCATGTCTGTTTTCTAAAAATAGATGTATAAATAGATGTAATATTTTGTTTCAGGATTTTTTTTTGCAGATTTTTTCATAGCATAAAATCACAATCATATTTTTTACTTAATTTTATGCCACAAAAACAATAGAATTATAACTTTTATTAGAAAAAAATTAACTTGACTTAAAAATGTAAACATACAATTTCATAGCTAGATTCATGACCCATATAACAATCATTAGATTCATTACCCATTAGTCTTAAAGTGAATGTACATCATTTAGCATCATGTTATATTAACATTTTATACTGATTATGTTCTTAACACAATATATCTTTACAACTTTAACTGGTGATACCTCTGGTTGTTTCACAGCTAGAACTGCGATCCTGGTGGCATATGAAAGATTTGACCCTCATCTTTCATATGCCACTGTTCTAAGTGGTCCACAGCCCGAGACATGGCTATTTGAAGTTATCCCCTTTCCCTCCAGCCTCAGTCTCTCACACTGTGTGTGAAGCAGCCTCATGCTGATAGGACAGTGTCACAGGCTGTGAAGTAGCTCCACCTCAGGAGATACCCTATCATCCAGTACAGCCTCATTTGCATATTTAGAAAAAAAGCTCATAACTTTTAAAATAATAAACTTTTTTGGGACACAATTTTCACTAGCATTATCAGCGTGACAGCGCCTATAAGATTAGCTAGGAGTTTGGGCATTACTAAACTAGTGACAGATCCTCTTTAAGGCTGCTAATATTTAATCATTTAATCTCTATGTTTTTTAGGGAAATTGTAGCTCTGTGTAGGAAACACTGAAACTGAAACAATTCTTTTACATTGGAGAAAACGTTAATATATATATATACTGTGTATATATATATATATATATATATATATATATATATATATATATATATACCAGAAATAAATCCTGCAGCACTCCGGTAATCAAGGGGAAAAAAGTGTGGTTTGTTGTCCCAACATGGCAAATTATTTATTTCTGGGATATCTACATGGTCTTTGGATCAAGACTACTTGCTGGCACCCTTTATTACTGGATTTTCCTGTTTGAAAACCGAGTGCTGCTGCTTATCTTTGCTGGTGTGTATGTATATATATATATATATATATATATATATATATATATATAAAAGCAGCACACTGCGTCAAATTCCAACACGATGATGGGTGCAAGCAGGTAATCCAGATCCGTGGTTTATAAGGCATAAGTGAAAGAAATTTCGGAGCACTCCAATGCTTCCCAAAATAGAATGTGATTTATTCAGTCAACAGCTGCAACGTTTCCATCCTGCTATAGGACCTTTTTCAAGCATAGTGACACAACCAATACATGCAGTATATAAATCATGTGCCTCATTATCATAATGAGGGATCATTAATAAAGTGCACAGACAAAAATATGGTACAGAATATAAATACTTGTATTAATATCATATGTTGCAATTATGAAAACAGTGTAAAGTGATAAAATCCAGTGTAAATATAGACATACATTTAAAAACGCATAATATAGCTTGATTATCCCTTAATCAAAAATGCAATCATATGTGTAGGGGGCAAGGTCTTCAGGTCAATCACCAATCGCTGACTTGATATGTAAAGTAAACAGTTTAATCCTTGTTCGTGCTGGTTTCCACATGTGGTCAGGATGTCTGGCGTCCTCCAAACAGAACTGTGCATGCTCGTGTCGTCATCACAGACGCGTCCGGTTGCATAGCAACCACACGATGCTTTATTTGTTGCGCATGTGCTAGGGGTCCGGATACAAACCTCCGTAAATAAGATACAGTGTAACTGCATAAGGAGGGCCAACAACATAGGTTGCAATTTATCGATTATGATAAGTCTGTACGCCGACATCAAAAAGGACAAAAGTCCAGGGAAATAATGGCTAGCAATCCAGTCAATTGAATATGAGAGACATATGTACAATGGACACTTCTTCAGCCAACACCTTTTCATTCACTGAGGTGGACATCGCAAGGATACTGGGTGGAGCGGAGGGTGATGTATCGTTTTTGAGTTTACCATCAACATTGGACATTAAACTTAATTTGGTAGCTGAATCCAAGTGACTTATTAATGTTGAATTACACCTTTTGACATTGGGATAATATTACAAGAATCATATGATCCCACGTGGGATGCGATGTCAATCAAAACCATCCATGTGTATACATGATGATGAATTTCGCGTGGAGCACGAAAAGCTTTCCAGCAAATATGCCTTGGAGGTCATCTTATTAAACATGGACTTCCTTCAACGTGATCTTTCTTCATTGAGACTTAGGACTCAAGAATTGGGAAAGACCTTCAAAAAATTGGTCCCCATTGAGGACTATAATCTGAGTATGGAAAAATTGCAAACATCAATGAATAAACTCAGATCGGAGACAGAGGAAGTAAAGAAAAGGAAATGGTACAGATACCAAATGGATTACAAAACAGGACGAGTTTATACCTGGCTCAATACATACAGGACCCAGAAGGAGTACCAGGAGGGCAGGTTGCAGGAGGAATAGAACAAAGAAGAATGCGCCAACAGAGGACTTTACGACCACAAGGAATGAGGAATACACCCAACAAGGGGAAATATCCTCAGAAACAGTGGTAAATATATCATTGTTACCACTGTTTTGACACCTATACAATCATTGGTCTTGTCCAAAGGACTGTCTTTCTGCCCAAGCCAAATGATGGATTGGTTTGGTTTGGAGTTGGATTTGTAAAATTTCATTAGGAGTTTAAAATTAAAAGCGTGGTTTAACATACGTGGGGCAGATACTGATCACAATAATGTTGACAGTGGCTTCTGTCTGAACAGTCTTGGATTACATAACAAAAGTAAATTCCAACCACCAAGTTTAGAACATCCCATAGAGACTTACATGGATCTAGTTAAAAAAAGATATTGATAAATGGCGTATTGAATGCCAAGATATGAATTTGAGACACCCTAATATTACATCTATTGAAATGCTGGCTCTTGATGTACTGATCCATAACCACGATCTAACCATAAAATCCGCGGACAAGGGTGGGGCGATCGTGGTTGTGGACACTATTATGTATATGGGGGTGGCATATAGGCAGTTACAAGATGGGAATGTCTATAGATTACTTATTGGTGATCCTAGGTTTGACATAGAGAGAAAGAGTTTGAATCTAGTCAATCAAGCTTTTGAAGATGGGTTAATTGATCGTGCCCTAAAGAAATATCTTATTATTGAGCATCCTAAGACACCTTGTCTTTATTTGTTGCCTAAAGTGCATAAATGCCTTGCTAATCCTCCAGGTTGCCCGATCGTATCGGGTAGGGACTCTATATTGAACAATATCTCTATTTTTATTGATAGAACATTGAGAGATTTTGCTATAGATACTAGGTCCTATATCAGGGATACCTCAGACTTTATCTGTAAACTACAACAGGTCACACCACCGCAGGGGTACTTGCTGCCTTCGATGTAGTGTCACTGTACACATCCATTGACCATAATAAGGGGTTGGAGGCTGTTAAACATAGATTGCTCACATCGGTATATAGTCCATCATGCTGCGAGCTGATTATTTCCCTTCTGGAACTTATACTTACCTCTAACTACTTTGCATTTGATGATACATTTTATCTACAACTAAGGGGCACGGCAATGGAGTCTAATATGGCCCCTACGTATGCCAACATTTTTGTGGGCATGATGGAGGAGTTGTTGATCTATGTATCCCACCACTTCACACATGTTCTGAGGTGGTGGCGATACATAGACGACATCTTCCTCATCTGGACTGACACCACAGAATCCTTTTTGGAATTCCACACCTTTTTGAATCAAATCGATCCAGGCATTCAATTTACTTGTACTTATTCGACTGAGATGATCCAATTCTTGGATGTCTCAATAAGCATTAAAAATGATGTCTTGTACACTAGTCTATATACTAAGCAAGCTGACCGTAACACATTATTGAAATTTGAGAGCTGTAATCCGAAAAATATGATAAGCTCTCTTCCATACAGTAAGATGCTCAGGGCGAGACGTATTGTGGATGATGATTCAGAATTAAATCAGACTCTAAACTTTAAACATAGAGGATATCCAAGATGACTGTTGAATATCTTTAAGGACCAGGTCAAGAACACTCCTAGAAATAATCTATTGGTTAATCCTAAACAGCGTAAATCTCTTTCCCGTGTTCCTTTTGTGTCCACCTATAACGATCTTAGTGGAGAAGTGGCAAAGATTTTTAATAGACATTGGGGTATTTTTAAGAACATTTATGAACACATTGAATTTTTTTATAATGCACCCCTCATGTCATATAGACGTCCACAAAATTTACGTGACAAATTATTCAATAGTCTGACACACAGAAAAACAGGACAACAGACACTCCTTAGACCGAAAAAAATGGGTACCTTTCCCTGTCTCCATTGCATCAATTGTCGCCTTATGCATAGGGGAAATGTCTTTATTCATCCGCAAACCCAAAGAGAGCACAGGATTAAACAATTTCTTACATGCGATTCGGATTGGGTTATTTACGTTCTCTTGTGCCCATGTTCACTTCTATATGTCGGTGAAACCTCTTGTGATTTCAAGACACGTCTGAATAATCACAGATATTCCATACGTAAGAAGAAAAGTGATTTACCGGTAGTGAAACATTTCTCGGAACTTGGACACACAGAAAAAGATCTAGATTTATGATTTTGGAACAGGTTCCTAGCCCTTATAAGGGGTAATAGATCAGCATTATTACACAAGTGTGAATTGAAATGGATCTTTTTACTAGAATCATTGAAACCAAAGGGCATCAATGTGGGGTTCAATGTTACGAGACTCATTACATAATATGTCTCGTTCCCGTTCTTTTCCCCCCTTGTCCTTGCGTTGTCTTTCTCAATGAATGTATATTTATACACACATGTGATACATGATTTGTATATTTGTACATTGTTTTTAATTTTTCCTTTTTTCTCTTTACAGAGGATTCTAGGATTTCAGGACCACTCACCATGACTGGAGCTCTGTCTTCGTATATAATGTGAGATATCTTACACAAGTCTGTTTGTTCATTTTAATATGTACTAGTTTAGTATTATTATTATTTCTTCTTCTTTTATCCTTTGAATTCATGAGAGACATGTGTACATTTAAATTGAGGGGCTGTTGAATATATATTGACCCCTAAAAATCTTCTTCTTGCTGTTATGACATGAGTAATAGGTTCTCTAGTGGCTGTCCCTGTTAATGAATTTAGAACGGTATTGCACACGGACCATTTTTCGATCTGGTTCGGTTGGCTCGAGTACTCATTTGGTAAAAGAGCAGATAATATGTAACACAATTAAAAGTAAACGTAAATTTCTGCATTTATTTGTATGATTACCTTCAAAATAAACATATACTTTGATTTATTTTTGACACTGTCCATTCTACATATGTCTCTCATATTCAATTGACTGGATTGCTAGCCATTATTTCCCTGGACTATTGTCCTTTTTGATGTCGGTGTACAGACTTATCATAATTCATAAATTGCAACCTATGTTGTTGGCCCTCCTTATGCAGTTACACTGTAACTTATTTACGGAGGTTTGTATCTGGACCCCCAGCACATGCGCAACAAATAAAGCGTCGTGTGGTTGCTATGCTACCGGACGCGTCCCAGATGACGAAACGAGCATGCGCAGTTCTGTTTGGAGGACGCCAGACATCCTGACCACATGTGGAAACCAGCATGAACAAGGATTAAACTGTTTACTTTACATATCAAGTCAGCGATTGGTGATTGACCTGAAGACCTTGCCACCTACACATATGATTGCATTTTTTATTAAGGGATAATCAAGATATATTATGCGTTGTTAAATGTATGTCTATATTTACACTGGATTTTATTACTTTACACTGTTTTCATAATTGCAACATATGATATTAATACAAGTATTTATATTCTGTACCATATTTTTGTCTGTGCACTTTATTAATGATCCCTCATTATGATAATGAGGCACATGATTTATATACTGCATGTATTGGTTGTGTCACTATGCTTGAAAAAGGTCCTATAACAGGACGGAAACGTTGCAGATGTTGAATGAATAAATCACATTCTATTTTTGCAAGCATTACAGTGCTCCGAGATTTCTTTCACTTTTATATATATATATAATTTTTCATTCTTTTATTGATTTATTTACTACTCTGTTAAAGTTACCTATTATATTTACACCTTGAGATATTTACTTTGGGTTTGCTGTCAACAATTTTTCTTTCTCCTCAATCCCTATTATGTAAGTATTATCTATAGTCCATTATTTTAGAAAACAAAGCTTGTGATGCTGCATACTTTTAATTTCTGGTTGTTTTCAAATAAAAATATTTGCAGAAGTATATTTAAACAAAAGAAGTAAAAAATATATAAAGTGACAGGAATTGTAACATTATAAACATAACTAAAAATCTAAAAAATAATGATCAGGGCAACAGATTGTTAACTGCAGCCTGGGATTTGTATGGAGTAAAATGTTGCATGCTGGCACCGTTCATGTATTTTGGCACAGCTGTTGGAAGTGGATATGTGTGTCGGTATCCGTGTGAAATGCAAAAATGAATTGTATTCCTCAAGAGAGTCTTGCATATGTCAAATATATTGTCCCATTAAACCAATTAATTTATCAACACACTGAATGCCAATGAAACCATGCAGGATGGAGCAGGTATATGGTGAGCGGATTGTACCAGTTTTCATTACAGTCGAGATTTTTTGCTTCACTACAGCTTTTGCACAACATAAAAGAAATATCAAAGTCAAATAAATTACCATAGATATCTATAAAGGACAGAAAATACTGTAATACAAGCTAGCTTGGTAAATGACAAAATACAGAGTTGGCTATTAATTTTGCATAATTTAAATGAAGATGTCAGGAGCCAGATTTGTTCCAGTCTGTGGTAAATGTCTTTACAGTGTGCAAATCAAATCAACCTGATTTAATTAGAATAATCAGAAGACTCGCCATTAGTTAGGAATTTAACTTTTACTAGCCTGAGTATTGTAATTATTCTTTCATGCACATAACTCATTTTAAGTATTAGTTTTAACCAAATTTTATGTTGTATGAAGAAATATTAACAATGTAGAGCACACAGCGCTCAGCCATTACATTAAAACCACCTGCCTAATATCATGTAGGTCCCCCTCGTTCTGCGAAAACAGCTTTGCTGTATCTGGCACCAAGATGCTAGACGCAAATCCTAAGTCCTATAAGTTGCAAGGTGGGTCCTTCATGGACCGGACACATTTTTCCAGCGCATGCCACAGATCCCTGCTCGGATTAAGATCTGGAGTGTTTGGAGGCCAAGTCAACATCTTGAGCTCTTTGTCAAACCATCCCTGAACTATTTTTGCGGTGTGGCAGGGTACATTATCTGCTGAAAGTGGTCACTGCCATTAGAGAATATTGTTGTCATGAAGGGGTATACTTGGTCTGCAGCAATGTTTAGGTAGGTGGTACAAAGTGTCAAAGTAATATCCACATGAATGCCAAGATGATGGTTTTCCAGCAGAACATTGACCAGGGCTTTACACTGCCTCCGCCCCGGGTTGCTTTCTTCCCATAGTGCATGCTGGTGCCATCTTTTCTCCAGGTAAGCAACACACACAGACCCGGCCTTCAACATGGTTTAAAAGAAAATTTGATTAAACAGTCTAGGTCACCTTCTTCCATTGCTTTGTGGTCCAGTTTTGATGCTTACGTGCTCATTGTAGGCACTTTCAGAGGTGAAAAGGAGTCTGCATGGGCAATCTGACCAGTCTGTGGCTGCACAACTCCAAATGCAGGAAGCTGCAATGCACTGTGTGTTCTGACACCTTTCTATCATAGCCAGCAGTAACTTTTTCAGCAATTATTATTTTTCTTTTAACTTATATCAAGACATTACATTGCAAATAGCAAAAAAATGCTCCCAAATATTCCCCTTGAACCTACCCATGTATCTTCCAGGAAAAAAACTGTACAGAATGACGTAAAAGAGAAGGAGGAAAGAAGAGGGGGAAAAAAAAGGGACCCTCTGAGAAAAGCTGACTACTGTGCAAATAGCAATGGACATCACGATAACAGCATATACCCACAGACCACGTGCTAGCTAATGGCCATCTTACATCTAGTCCATTTTATTCTAGTGTTTTCTGTTTTTAGTACTCCGTACTCTGCTAGACAAAATTCCTATGTATTGCACTGATTAACTTTTTCTGCCATCGACTTTCCATCCAAGCTATTCGCACTCTTAACCAGTTAGATGCTATTATTGCTGAATTTAGTATCTAATTTACTACCCATCTATAGTCTATAGGGATAGTTCAAAGGATATATTAATCAAAGCATAAATGAGGAGAAAATTTTAAAGTCTCCATTTAAAAGTCTCTAGCCTGTAGTTTTCTGGCAATAAGGGATCTTTACCTAGCTTATGTATTATAGTAATCTTTGCCGCAACCTTAACCAAATGAGTTAAAAAGAGAAGCGAGGTGTGAAGCATGTGGATCTACACATTCCCGATCATACTCATTAATAAATCCATCTGGCCCAGGGGCCTTACAGGAATGTAAAGATCCAATTGACTTTCGCACCTCTACCAGCTTAAATTCCCCATTAAGAGTCAACAGTTGCCCTTCGTCCAGTGTAGGTAAATTTAAATTATTCAAAAAAGTATTAAGTTTTCAGAGGGATGTTGTAAATGGCTGTTGTTTTTGATATTATAAAGATCATAATAGTAATATGCAAATGTATCCATTATAACTTATGGATCACAGAAAATATTGCCTTTCCCAACTGATATCTTTTCTACTTTGTCTAGAAACGTTCTGTTTTTTTAATATTTTGGCTTAATATCCTACCTACTTTATTCCTAATTGCATAGCGATGTACAGTGAAGGAAATAAGTATTTGATCCCTTGCTGATTTTGTAAGTTTGCCCACTGTCAAAGTCATGAACAGTCTATAAATTTTTAGGCTAGGTTAATTTTACCAGTGAGAGATAGATTATATAAAAAAAAATAAAAGAAAATCACATAGTCAAAATTATATATATTTATTTGCATTGTGCACAGAGAAATAAGTATTTGATCCCCTACCAACCATTGAGAGTTCTGCCTCCTCCAGACCAGTTACACGCTCCAAATCAACTTGGTGCCTGCATTAAAGACAGCTGTCTTAAATGGTCACCTGTATAAAAGACTCCTGTCCACAGACTCAATTAATCAGTCTGACTCTACCCTCTACAACATGGGCAAGACCAAAGAGCTTTCTAAGGATGTCAGGGACAAGATCATAGACCTGCACAAGGCTGGAATGGGCTACAAAACCATAAGTAAGACGCTGGGTGAGAAGGAGACAACTGTTGGTGCAATAGTAAGAAAATGGAAGACATACAAAATGACTGTCAATCGACATCGAGCTGGGGCTCCATGCAAAATCTCACCTCGTGGGGTATCCTTGATCCTGAGGAAGGTGAGAGCTCAGCCGAAAACTACACGGGGGGAACTTGTTAATGATCTCAAGGCAGCTGGGACCACAGTCACCAAGAAAACCATTGGTAACACATTACGCCGTAATGGATTAAAATCCTGCAGTGCCCGCAAGGTCCCCCTGCTCAAGAAGGCACATGTACAGGCCCGTCTGAAGTTTGCAAATGAACATCTGGATGATTCTGAGAGTGATTGGGAGAAGGTGGTGTGGTCAGGTGAGACTAAAATTGAGCTCTTTGGCATTAACTCAACTCGCCGTGTTTGGAGGAAGAGAAATGCTGCCTATGACCCAAAGAACACCGTCCCCACTGTCAAGCATGGAGGTGGAAACATTATGTTTTGGGGGTGTTTCTCTGCTAAGGGCACAGGACTACTTCACTGCATCAATGGGAGAATGGATGGAGCCATGTACCGTCAAATCCTGAGTGACAACTTCCTTCCCTCCACCAGGACATTAAAAATGGCTCGTGGCTGGGTCTTCCAGCACGACAATGACCCGAAACATACAGCCAAGGCAACAAAGGAGTGGCTCAAAAAAGAAGCACATTAAGGTCATGGAGTGGCCTAGCCAGTCTCCAGACCTTAATCCCATCGAAAACTTATGGAGGGAGCTGAAGATCCGAATTGCCAAGCGACAGCCTGGAAATCTTAATGATTTACAGATGATCTGCAAAGAGGAGTGGGCCAAAATTCCATCTAACATGTGTGCAAACCTCATCATCAACTACAAAAAACGTCTGACTGCTGTCCTTGTCAACAAGGGTTTTGCCACCAAGTATTAAGTCTTGTTTGCCAAAGGGATCAAATACTTATTTCTCTGTGCACAATGCAAATAAATATATATAATTTTGACAATGTGATTTTCTTTTTTTTTTTTTCATATAATCTATCTCTCACTGGTAAAATTAACCTAGCCTAAAAATTCTAGACTGTTCATGTCTTTGACAGTGGGCAAACTTACAAAATCAGCAAGGGATCAAATACTTATTTCCTTCACTGTATATCTTACTGTAGTTCAGTATTTCTGAATAAGAAGTTTTTGGATTTCTAGTCAGGTGGCCTGTAATTCTTGGTATATGCTGTCCAGAGGCTGCTCTTTATGTTGTTTTGTTTACAATTAACTTAGGAAATCTGTCAATAATTTAAACTTCTTTTAAATAATTTGATCTTCTTTTTTACATTTTGCTTGTAGACCACAGCATATACCTCTTATTACAGCATTATGGGCCATCTGAAAATATTCCCCTATTGCATGTATTATGACTTTTATGTTTCTATATAAAAGTTTCATGAATAACTTTTACAGCAATTTGTGCTACAGGCACTCTTCTGTGGGATCAGACCTTATAGTCTAACCTTAACTCCCTATGCGTATGAATGTGCCTCATACGCCCATGACTGGTTATCTTGCCTTGGAGAACTTTTGGTAGGTACTAAGCCAGGGGTCGGGAACCTATGGCTCGCGAGCCAGATATGGCTCTTTTGATGGCCGTATCTGGCTCGCAGACAGGGCTCCTACCTGTCTATGGGAAGGATGCATGCACCGCGCTCCATCAGCCCGTGCACCGCGCTCCATCAGGCCGCGGTGCACGCTGATATTGGTAGTTCTTTGATGGCCTGATAAGCATTGGCGGCAGTGGTGAGCGGCAGGGAGCATGGACTACATTTCCCATAACTCCCTGCATAGCCGCGCCGTCTGCAAGCACGCACCTGCGTCCCCTAGTGAAGCGGCATCTGCCTCCTCCCTTGTGTCTCCCTTGGACGTTAACGGTAGGAAGTATTCTATTCGTCGTTGGTTAGCAACAGCATTAAAACGTTATTATGTTATAAAAAAAAGAGTTCGGAGATTTGTTGTTCTTTAAAATTAAATACAAGTCAATGTGTGCACTTTATGTACAGTGAGACTATTTAATAAAGTTCAATTATTTATTACGCTGGGTGTGCCTGCTTGTATGTACCACTTTAAGTAGTAAATGCTTTAGTTCCCTATGGGTCTGAGCCTCTCTTTTTTGTTCATTTTCTGTAAGACCAACACTTTTAAAAGGGCCACTGACAGATACAATTGCTCCAGCGGTCACTTAGTACACAAAGGAGTGTTCCTCTCTGCTGCACTAAGCCACCGCTGGACCTAAACAATAATTCGCTGTAAAATAATAAAATAGATAATTGACATAACTGACAATGCGTTGTGTGACATGTCCAACATTCCAGCTTCTTTCTTCTGCGAATGCCTCAAAGCTGGCATTCTCTCAACATCAGGTGGGAAGAATGCCAGCTTCCAGTCATGCGCAGGAAAAAGAAGAAGCCAGACTGCTGGACTGATGTCATGCATCGCAAGCTCACAATGTAAGTTATTTATTTAATTTTTTTACTGCTAATTACCATTGTTTCAGTCCAGTTGTGGCTTTATACAGCAGGGAGGAGCATTCCTTGCTGTACTAAGTGAACATTGGAGCGATTGATCTGTCAATGGCCCTTTAAACATATTGTACGGCTCTCGCGGAATTATATTTCAAAATATGTGGCGTTTACGGCTCTCTTAGCCAAAAAGGTTCCTGACCCCTGTACTAAGCAATGCATACTAGGAACACCCCACAAGACCTGCTGATATGGAGATCCTCTGACCCAGTCGCCTAGTCATTAAAATTTAGCCCTTGTCAAAGTCACCGAGATCCTTATGCTTGTCCATTTTTCAGGCTTCCAACAGCTTCCAACACATCAACTTCAAGAACTGACTTGGACACTTGCTGCCTAACATATCCCACCCCTTGTCAGGTGCAATTGTAACTAGAAATTCAATGTTATTTTCTTATCTTGTCAGTGGTTTTAGTGTTATGGCTGTTCGGTGTATGTGTGTATAGTCCTTCTCAATAAATTGGAATATCATCAAAAAGTTAATTTATTTCAGTAATTTAATTCAAAAAGTGAAACTCCTATATTATATAGATTCATTACACACAGAGTGATCTATTTCCAGCATTTTGTTATTTTAATGTTGATGCTAACAGTTAATAAAAACCACAAATTTAGTCTCAGAAAATTTGAATATTAAATAAGCTCAATTTCAAAAATGATTTTTAATACTGAAATGCTGGCCTACTGAAAAGTATATACAGTATATCAACATTGTGATAAACTAGACATGGACCGCACATCCACAATATATACGTTGATCTGAGCCGCTAGGAATAATTTAGATACATGAGCACTTGTGGGGGGACGTGGCCCAGAGCCAAGGAGGCTTGGCATAGTATGATAGCATGGGTGCTTTTGGACCCCTGGGTTGCTCCCTCTGCAGGAGCGGTACTGTGATGGCCGGGGCCGCCATGCGGTGCTGCAGCCGATAGAGTAAGGACCCACTTTAAAGAGGTCACCGTGAAGTGGCAAGTGGGCTTACACAGTTTGATCAAAATGTTAACAAAGAACCTCATGTTCATCATGTTTATAAATTATGCCTAGAGGCTCAGATCAATGTATATATTGTGGATTGTGCGGTCCATGTCTAGTTTCTCACAATTCTGATATTGTATATTCTATCCTCCTCAATTCTTTTTTTTTACTTGGCCAGCACTCCACGCATTTGAAAAAACCCAGCTGATTTTAATTCAGGAGTTACCTCATAAGTGTTTCTACTCTTGCTTGTGCTCCCAGTTGGCCGCTGGGTTGCGCATGGTAAGGTGAGCTCATTCCATCTGTTCACATGTTGTGGTGCTGTGGGGTGGTGTCTGTTGCTGTAATGCTGCACATGTGGGGTGACTTGGCCCAAAGCCAAGGAGGCTTGGCACGGTCTGATAGCATGGGTGCTTTTGGACCCCTGGGTTGCTCCCTCTGCGGGAGCGGTGCTGCGGTGGTGGGGGCCGCCATGCGGTGCTGCAGCTGATAGAGTAGGGACCCACTTTAAAGAGGTCGCCGTGAAGTGGCAAGTGGGCTTATACAGTTTGATCAAAATGTTAACGAAGAACCTCATGTTTATGTTTATAAATTATGCCTAGCGGCTCAGATCAACGTATATATTGTGGATTGTGCGGTCCATGTCTAGTTTCTCACAATGCTGATATATACAGTATATGCACTCAATACTTGGTCGGGCGCCTTTGGCATGAATTACTGCATTAATGCGGCGCGGCATGGAGGCGATTAGCCTGTGGCATTGCTGGGGTGTTATGGAAGCCCAGGTTGTTTTGATAGCGGACTTCAGCTGGTCTGCATTGTTGGGTCTGGTGTCTCTCATCTCCCTCTTGACAATACCCCATAGATTCTCTATGGGGTTTAGGTCAGGCGAGTTTGTTGGCCAATCAAGCGCAGTGATACTGTGATTATTACACCAGGTATTGGTACTTTTGGCAGTGGGGGCAGGTGCCAAGTCCTGCTGGAAAATGAAATCAGCATCTCCATAAAGATTGTCAGCAGAGGGAAGCATGAAGTGCTCTAAAATGTCCTGGTAGACACTGCGCTGACTCTGGACTTAAAGAGGCTCTGTCACCAGATTTTGCAACCCCTATCTGCTATTGCAGCAGATAGGCGCTGCAATGTAGATTACAGTAACGTTTTTATTTTTTAAAAACGAGAATTTTTGGCCAAGTTATGACCATTTTTGTATTTATGCAAATGAGGCTTGCAAAAGTACAACTGAGCGTGTTGAAAAGTAAAAGTACAACTGGGTGTGTATTATGTGCGTACATCGGGGCGTTTTTACTTCTTTTACTAGCTGGGCGTTCTGACGAGAAGTATCATCCACTTCTCTTCAGAACGCCCAGCTAGTAAAAGAAGTAAAAACGCCCTGATGTACGCACATAATACACGCCCAGTTGTACTTTTACTTTTCAACACGCCCAGTTGTACTTTTGCAAGCCTCATTTGCATAAATACAAAAATGGTCATAACTTGGCCAAAAATGCTCGTTTTTTAAAAATGAAAACGTTACTGTAATCTACATTGCAGCGCCTATCTGCTGCAATAGCAGATAGGGGTTGCAAAATCTGGTGACAGAGCCTCTTTAATATAACACAGTGAAAAAAAAAAAAACAACCTAAGGATCGGAGTCTAACACACCAGAGATCAATTAAAAAGGTATAAATTTGTTGTTGAATGAGATTAAAACAACAAACAAATGAATTAAAAGCATAGAGATGATTACCACAGTACAGATGGACAACCAAACAGTGATATGCAAGAAATGGCGCTGTATCAGAAATAAAGGGGCAGAGCTGTACAATAAATAACACAATGCACACTAAATGTGCATATATGAGGCCACAAAGGGCCAAGGGAGCCTGCTCCACTAATGTAACATGAACCTATACATAGAAATAGAATCACAGCAACCAAGTAAGCACAAAAACAATCAATATATATTGAAAATAGACATGGTATGGTTCAATGATGGGTATAGCAGTGTATATACCGTATATTATCTCTGCACAATGCACTGGAACAACTTACCCATGTCAGGGACAACACTGTCTGGTGTCACACCCCGACGCGCGTTTCGGCCGCAAGCCTTCGTCTGGGGGTCAAGCAGAGAAAGGCCTATGGGGGCTGAAACGTTGGACTGTCGTATGGGTGAATAAAACTTTTTTTCACTGAATTGGAACCTGTGTTCTGCTGCCTATTCTTTTGGAAATACAAATGTGGGACTGGATTCTGAGGTCCTAAGGCTTGTGCACACACAATTATATAATTATGTTTCTTTTTTTTAGCGTGTTGTATCTGAAGATTAAAAAAAACAACTTTCTACTGCCTTCAAGATTTCCATGAAATTTTCATGGTTGTAAGTTAGTATCCATCAACTATTTGGACACCATAGTTTTTGCTATTTTGCCTCTTAGCATGAAAATATAATAAATAAAAGGTAAATTCATACAATTTCACTTCTGTTTCAGTTATACAGAGATTCTGAAGTTCTGCCTGAAAATGAATATGCAATGTACTATTATTTGCTGATCAGACAATGGCTGCTTCTCTGTAAGTCAAGGTTGGATGGGTAGAGTTATCATCAGGAACATTGGTTTTCTTGACTAACTGTATTCACTGCCTGCAGAGTGTTCTACACAGTATTATTCAAATTATTCTAAACTTTAAAAATACGACATATATAATGACACATTTTGAAGAATTTAAAATGTAATATGAACCAAAGTTTAAAAAGGCTGCTATTACACATTACCAACTATTTACCTGTAAAAGGCGTATTCTCATCTTGGCAATATATGGCATATCGATATGAGAGACTAGCTAATAGTTTTCTATAAACAACATACACAGAAGATCCATTATACAGAAGTGAGGAGCAGTGTAGCTGTGAATCCAGCACTGAAGTGAGATATAACTCTTACTATGAAGCTGCAGTGTCTCCCCCCTTTCCTTCTCCATAAACTTCTATGGGCAGCTATAACCTGATCTCTTAGTGGAGCTTTGCATCCGTATCTTCTCTGACTCTCTGAATATGGATTCTATGAGTGAATTCTGAGTCAGTGAATAATTAAGAAAAAAGGGAAAGTTGCCTGTTAAGTGGAGAAAGGCATTTTTCTCTAACAAAATATGTTACAAAGTTTCTGTACTATTGATTTATGGATTACAGATTAAGTAGTTTAAGTTTACGAATATATACACATAGGTCTACTACACTATAATTGACAGTATAGGCCATAGTATAATGACCTCTATCACATTCATAAATATAATTCCAAGGCAAATATAAATAGTGTTACCTTTAAACAAATCATAAATATGATTTTAAGGCTCAAAACACCAAAATCTTTAGCTATGGGTGGTGGTATGTGGAGCGTTTTGTTATTAATTTATAAATCTTAAACAGCATACTGAAAAATTATTTGTGCTAAATAAATTGCCTCTGGTTGTTCTATGGGCTAATTATGCCATTGCTAGACACAGATGTCAAGACGTAGGAAATTAGACCACAACATCTGGCTGCTTGGCAAGACACACGGGTAGTTGCACTATCAGCAGTGGATCTGCCTCCAGGTTTCTCACAACGTCAAATTATTGTCATTCTTCCTGGTTGCAGATATCTTTCCAGTAGGATCCTTACAATTTACCAATTCTTACAAAGTCGGCACATGCTTGTACGTTACAACTAAAGCAGGAGCTGAATAAGCTAAGACCTAATGCTCATGGCCATATTACAGCTCCATACATACACAGTATGAGCCGCAATATGACATCCAGAGAAAGGAATTGAGCTATACTGAACCTTTGTATGCCTCATTTCATACAGAGACATGCGGAGGAACTTTGTCTGCAGCCACACAGGCTCCGTGCACCCAACTCCATCCTGTGGATAAAGCTTTATATTGAAAAGTGTGAGTGTTTTATGTGCTCCTATTATTAAACAGAATAATCGATATCTTAATGAGAAGTGGCTATATGTTAGATATGGTTCTGGGTAAAATTTACAGCAGTTCTAATGTTTTAGAACAATGTTAATGTTTTTTATGACCATAGAAATTATGTTGATCATCTGCCACACACACAAATTCTTACCATGCCCATTTTTTAAATATCTATTCATCTATTGCCAGCTCCATCACACTGTCCAATCTTCTTTTTAGGGTCATTATGGAGATAACAAAAACATAGCCTTTATATTAAGCCCCTACCGGATGCAGTAAAAAAAAAAAAAAATTCCTATTTGTTCCGCTATAACAATTATAAGTTTACTTAATTGACATAACTGAATGGGCCCTTAATTTTTGCAGTTTAAGTTGTAGATCTTATCGTGGATTTATATAGGAATTATAAATGTTTAGATAATGCTTATATTTATTTATTCCTACCCGTGTTTTATTATATTTATTAGTGTATTGACTTGATGGTCGAAAATATACCAGAAACAGTGCCGCCTTCTAATATCGTGATAGTTGCTGACACCACAACGAATGAAGGGAGAACTTGGCCACATTGTAACTATTTGCCTTCTTAGTAATGTTTATACAACACTATGGGAACTCTGGCCCTAGAGCCTTCTTTTGGTACTCTGCCTAGCTATATAAGTAACTGCCAGGACAGGGTACGTTTTATGTATTTTTTAGCCTGAGGAAGAGAACGGTTCGGTCTCGAAACGCGTAGCTTTTATACTTATATCCACATTGAAATAAATTGTTATTAATACAATCTTGTGGTCACGGACCAGAAATTCTTTATGACTCATCGCTGGTGTTTCTGCACCAGCGAGGCTCACCAAGAAAACAACAACAACAACCAGAAAGGAACAGCGCCAATAAGAGGGATTATCTTTTTACATTTTCTTTTTCTTTCTGCCAAGTTGTAGTTTAGGCACCTTTTTGGTGCAAATGTAAGTTAGTGTTTATTTATATTAAAGTGTACCTCAAATTATATAGAGAAATGATTAAAGTGCAAAAGTGTACACAATAATTGTTTGACTAATCAACTTGTATAGCAGATTCTCTCTTTAAATAGAAACAAGCACCAGTCACGTCTTTGTAGGCAATAGGGGGAATTTATCAATATTTAAACTCCAGTTTTCTGGCACCAAATTTCGCAAATGCATCAAAAGTCGTAATTTGTACAAAAAATAGCAACTTTTGGTGCATTAGCGTGTCAAGCCACTACGCCAAAAAGTGGGCGGAGCTGAGTGGAAGGTTGTTACCTGTCACCCTGGACAAATTTACTATATTTTTCACCACAAACTGGCATAAAATTTTAAGGAAATTTTGGCATCTTGTAGCTGGCCTAGATTTCCCTTTCAAGCGCAGGTACAGCCAAAGACTCGCCTAATTTAATAAGAAGCGTTCGCCTCTTATTAAATTAAGCGCATCTTACTTCAGCTAGCTTTATATTAAAAATTGCGTATGAAATCTCTTCCATAGAGTTAGGCCCCATGCACACGCCTGTAATTACGGCCCGTAATTACGGGCCCATAGACTTCTATTGGCCACGGGTACCTTCCCGTTTGCTTACAGGAAGGTGCCCGGCCGTTGAAAAATATGGAACATGTTCTATTTCAGGCTGTAATTACAGCACGGGCAGGCCCATAGAAGTCTAGGGGGCTCCCGTAATTACGGGTGGCTACGTGTGTGCACCCGTAATTACAGGAGCGTTGCTAGACGACGTCAGGGTATAGTCACTGTCCAGGGTGCTGAAAGAGTTAACTGATCGGCAGTAACTCTTTCAGCACCCGGGACAGTGACTACCGCTGGAGTTAATAGTATTAAAAGTTAACTTACCCAGAACTCCCTGCTTCTTCCTACAGTCCGGCCTCCCGGGATGACGTTTCATCCCATGTGACCGCTGCAGGCAATCACAGGCTACAGCGGTCACATGGACTGCCGCGGCATCCAGGGAGGTCGGACTGGATGTCAAAAGAGGAACGCGTCACCAAGACAACGGCCGGGGTACATATGAACTTCTTTTACTTTCAATCGCTGCGGAAACTCTGCCCGAAAGGGCTGCCCCTTCTCTCTATCCAGCACCGATAGAGAGAAGGGGCTGCCGATTAGTGCAGAGAAAATGGGTCCGTAAATACGGGTGGAATACTGGTGACAACGGACCCGTATTTACGGGCACGGGCCCGTAAATACTGGTGGAATACGGGTCGAATACGTGTGACAAAGGACCCATATTTACACCAGTATTTACCGGAGGAAAAAAATATGTTCGTGTGCATGGGGCTGACTATAGCCAAAACTAGGAATAGGGTAGGAGCTTACTGCTACATCTTATACATTGATCTCACTAATAAAACAGTATGCCGCATACACTCTACCCAGTGGTGGCTGAAGGCAGAATTTTGACAATTAACTTTATGGCTGAGTGAAGGGAATCCAGGGTATAGGTGCTTTGTATTAGAAAAACAGAGATCCAACCTCTATAAAGATATATTTTAAAACTAAAGAGGATCTGTCAGCTCTCCTGACATGTCTGTCTTAGTTAATACTAGTATGCTCCATAAAATAGCGAATCTTGAGAACCTTTTCTTAAAACTCTGCATTCTGTCCTTCCTCTGTCATTCATTCTACAAGTTTATGAATAAATTGACAACTGGGTGTTACCAGTTGGGGGGTGTGTCCCTACACAGTCTGACAATGTCCAATCACTGCACTGTGTAGTGACACACCTCTTTGACAAGGGGAATGGTAACACACAGTTGTCAATTTATTCATAAATTTCTAGGAGGAATAACAAAGGAACAGCACAATACAGAGTTCTAAGGAAAGATGTTTCAAAATTGTGATTTTATGGGGAATACAAGTATTTACTAAAACAGATATGTCAGGAGACGAGACAAGTCCTCTTTAAACACAGAAATTTGGACCCAAAAAAAAAATGGTGTGAAAAAGTGGATTCACATTAGCTGTACAATTTATATGAGATAATATCACAAAAATATGATTTGAATTGACTTGACTTTATGTCTTTTTTCCCTTGTTTGAAGATTCTATGAAGATAATGTGATTTTTCATATGTGTTGCATTAATGCTGGCATGTGCTAGTATGGAATTTAACTCCTTATTGATGATATGCACATGTTTGATAAATGCTAGATCTCCTTAGCTAAGGCATCCTTTATGTATGTCCTAAATCACTTCTTACAGGAGACTCAGCATTTATGCACTGTCATATAGTTCCTGTGGGCAGTCAAATTATGTTTTACAATAAACATCTGCAAAGGATTTTCCTGTTCCTTGTCAGAGGGTGCAATCCCTGGAGATGACAAGGAAGGCAGATATACTTACACAATCATTCTGTGAGATAATACAATAAAGAAATATTTATGTTGGCCCCCCAGGGCCAACTTATCACAAATTCCTATGACTTCATGATTTTAGTATGGCTTTTTTCATATCCCAAACATATCCATACAGCTCAGTAAAAAGGAACGAAAAGATGCACAGACTATGTTTAGATATATGACATACAGTTTATAAATATCCAGATGTAGCTACAATTTACGTATTTCATCATCTTCTCAATCCCCTGCTCCACAGAAATATGATGAGGCTACCGAAAGTAAATATCACTTACTAGTTATAATATTATGGCAGGAATCACACATGCAGTTTTTGATGCCGTTTTTAGAGCCAAACATAGGAGTGGATACAAAAGAGAGTCTTTCCTTTATACTTTTACTTCCTTTTCGATCCACTTTTGACTGTGGCTCAAAAAACTCCAACAAAAAACAGCATATAAAAACGGCACGTGTGATTCCAGCCTACATTATAACATAAAATATGCTTTTGATTTTGTTTTACATATTAAAAAAATCTAGTCATAACCATGCAATGCAGAAAAAACAGGGTTATTAGAGGAACGCCATCTAATCTTTTTTTTATCAAGAGTCACATTTAAGGATAGTAAATGCCATCGATCCACATTAAGTATTACCAGGGCTGGCCTTGTTGATGTGCAACCTGTGCGATTGCACTGGGCGCATCAGTTAACCCTGCTGAAGGGGGTGCTGCAGATGGCCCGGCACCTGAGGTTTGTGACCATCACAAATCCTAATATTATTTATATAGCAGTTATTTTAGACATTGTATTGCACTTTTATTAGATAACTTTATGTATAGAGCTGTTATTTGGTCACTGTATGGTGGTATTATTTGAGCACTGCATAGAATTGTAGGGTATTTACATTGTGGGGCACTGCTACTTACTCACAGTATAGTATATTATTTTGGCAGTAGGTGGTGGTGGTGGCACTGCATAACACTGAAAGTTTTATTTGGCCAACCTATGGCACTGTTATATGTGCACTATGCTGTAAGGCACTGTATAGTAGGGTGATTTGTACACTGTATGACCATGGGGGCAACAACAGAAGGTTCCACACAGGGCATCATCCATCATAAGGCCTCAGTTTTACAAAGTAAAATGCACTACAAATGACTTAGAAATACAAAAGAAATTACCAGTGGGGCAGTGATATTATGATAGTTCACAGTCTTGTTTGACAGTACTCACCAATGGCAGTTATATTATCCTGGACCAAGTGCCAAGTATCAGTGGTATTGGTTCCGTGTCGTGTTAACTGCCACTCTGGTTCTGACGTAAGGTGTAGTAATACTGTGGCATTCTTTGTGTCATTGGTGTACAATAGTATTTGCAGTTGCCAACAGCTAGTGAGTCACAAACAGGGTGCCTGAATGACACTGGTTGGGGACCACTGATATAATAGATATGCAAAGACAAACATTAAACATTATGCATATGAAATATAAACAATATAACATTAAACATAGGTATAAAAAACAACAATAATAATGTTTGAACTTTTTTTTTTTTTTTTACAAGTAGTAATAGAATATAAAATAAAAGCCTCCTCTGATCTCTGATGTAAATGTGTTGCTTTGTTATTACCTGGCTTGCTTTTTCAAATAAACTTGTTACTGTTGAAAAAAAAAAAAAAATTATAATAATACACAAAATATTTGAAAAAGAAAAACCCTGGTGTGTGTTCTCTTCATTAAAGGGGTTGTCCAGGTACTAAAAAATATTTTTAAACAGCGCACAATACTATACCAACATAAAAAAATCCATACTCACTGCACCAATCCTCAGCCATTCTCATTCTGCTGGTTCCCAGTCCCCTGCCGGTCTCTACATCCTGCTACAGTGATGATGGACTGACACAGATATATGTGACTGGCCGCAGCGTCATACATTTACGGCACTGTGATCATGTGACAATCTTGGCCGTTTAAACCCCTGCGATGTGACCATCAAAGTGAATGGGTTTTATGTGACAGCTGCGGGTCTTACAAATGTACAGGCTATAATGCATTGTAAAAAAAATATATATATCTATATTGTGACAGACCATGTGGAGAGGTTGTGGATGGGGGTCTATATTTCCCCAAGATTTTTCTTCTGCTATCTGAAAACAACCAGGGACTAAATTCAGCAGAGAATGTGGTTCTCACTCTACAATAGGCTTTATCTAAAACCTGGAAAAGGGCCTGGTTGTTGGAGTGGGGAGAGATGGGTGGGTCCCCAATCCATCCACACAGTCCTGGTCTTGGGTTGTCTAGCTATTAATCAGGGGTCAGGTGTGATAGCCCTTTAAAAAGCAGTTCAGTCACACTCTCTCTCAGCCTTGGGAGAGTAGCTTGTGAGAGCAAAACAGACTGCATTCATAACAGGTTGTATGGTCTGCATGGTTTATGGTGCCAGGCATTAGGCCTGCACTCTTAGTTAGGATACCTGACTATATAGTTAGTGCCGGACAGGCATAGAGTTTTCTTTTGTTTGTCTTTTTATTCATGTACAAACCTGTAAATAAAACTGGTTGAGGCCAGTAGTACCACATCTTTGCTGTGCGGACTAAAATTTACTGGCGTGTTTGATACCGAGTGCCCGTCTACCCCAAGAGACGACTGTCCCGCTACCTAATTCCCTTACAATATATATATATATTTAAGAGAAAAAGTCACAAAATAACTAAATGAAGTTTTACTAATTAAATTAAGAAAAAAAGTGTACTTAATTGTTGCAATTCACACAATAAGACATGTTATTTATTGAACCACATAAAGAAAAATTATTTGCCGTTCCCTTAAGGAATTCAGTATTTTGAATGTGAAAAGGTGGAATTCATATGCAGTGATTGAAGATTCTTTATTGGTAGAAAAGGGGAGCTCCCTAAATAATGGAGGTGATAAATCTATTCGTTTTTTTAGAAAATGTATCATCCCACATAGTGGAATGGACAAATAAAACTAACTGCAACACACATTTGAACAGTTTTGCTTACAGAGAGAAATATGCTAGACTATTTATTTATCCAATAAATGACATAAATGCTCTTTGCTTTAGAATTTACAAGAAAACCCAGATAAGAAATTTCAGTCTGCATTCCAGATATACAAGTAAAATTCTTGTGAACTCCAGAAAAAGGCTTCTCAACAACACAACTATGAAAACATCCTAGATATAAGTGTATTTTAACTACATGAAGATAGCCAATAAGCAATGGCCTCGTTAAAAAAAACTAAAATGCAAGGTATATCTTGGCTGGGCAAGATATCAGCAGTCAAAATCTGAATCCTGCCCAAGATTCATTACATGTTCAGAAATTTACCAATTTTTTTACCCAATTCATATATTTAGAAACTGTAGTCCATTATACAAGTGATTACCGTATATGGAGCAAAATGAAACCCGGAGTTAAAGAGGATTTGTCACTAGTTTATTAATTCCCTATCTCCTAACTAATCTAATAGGTGCTATGATGCTAATTACTACAGTGTGATTTTTTTTCAAAAACTTTTATTATTTGCAAAGATATGAGCATTTTTCTAAATATGCCTTTGACTCTATATCCAAATAGGAGGTGACTCTTTCCTTTCACTCTGGGCGGTGTAATGTTTTCTGTATGACGCTGTCCAATCAGGTATATTTAAAGGGAATGTGTTGCCAGAAAAACATGTTTGTTTTTTTTAATTAAACATTTAGTGTGTAGGTGATTAAACATTGTTCACATTTTTTTTATTTTTTTCACGAGTCAGGAAATATTATAAATTAATTCTAATTTATAATATTTCCCATTGCTGGTCACTAGATCGAGCTATTCCCGAAATTGCAGCATTGCAAAATTGGGTAAAAAGCCCTCGCTCTATTGAGCTCTCAGCATCCCCCCCCCTCCTTTATCCTGGCTAGTGCCGGGATAAACGAGGGGTTTGAACGGTCTAAGCTCCTACACTGTGTGTCGCCATTTTTTGAGCTAACACACAGTGTAGTAGGTTTACATACAGTAGTAAACGTACACAAACACGAACATACATTGAAATCTCTTACCTGCTCCTGCCGCCGCGGCTCCCTCCGGCCCGTCCGCTCCGTCTGCTGGTCCAAGTGCACAAGTCCGGAAGCCGCGACCGGAAGTAGTAATATTACTGTCCGGCAGCGACTTCCGGTCCACATTTACATATTTAGAAGAAAGCTCATAACTTTTAAAATAATAAACTTTTTGGGACACAATTTTGACTAGTATTATCAGTGTGACAGCGCGTATTAGATTAGCTAGGACATAAGGCATTACTAAACTACTGACAGATCCTCTTTAAAGCTAATTTACTTCATCTTCCACACTCCAGTGGACATTTAAATACACCATCGATTCTACATTATTACAGAGCGGTGGTACTGGACCGAATGAGATCATTATGGTCCACAGATGGGCCTAAATTATGGGTACGCACTGTATTAAATTCTTTAGGTAAGAATTAAATCCAACATCATCTAAAGGCCCAATCCCTTTTTGAAACAGACTTCCGCCCTAGACTACTAACAATGCAAGCAATTCCTCTTGTATGGAGTGCAGTTTCTAATGTAAAAGTTTTGTGTAATTTGGATGTTTATTCTACGCCTATAGAAATACTGCAAATAGCAAATGCAGGATTGCATATCATTCCATGGAGAGAAAAGGTTTTGACTAATATTGGAATGTTCTGGCAGGAGGGTCGCTTTGTGGTGTTTTCTGATCTGACAAATAAATATGATATACCACACACTGACTTTTTTAAGTTCCTGCAGATCAGACATCTGCTACAAGGCCTCCCTTCCCCAACACAAGCAACTTCTTCCTGCATTTTTGAGAATTGGTTGGGATCTACTCATCTAAGCAAAAGAGGAATGGATATCGGCTTTCATCATGATCACTAGAACCTCAAAATCTATAAATCATCTAGAAAACACTAGAAAGTTACTGTATAAGTGGTATCTCACTTCATTGAAATGGAATAAAATCTTCCCTAGATCTTCCCTCCAGTCCCTGTTGGAGTTGTGACTCCACAGAGCGATTTTTCTTTCATCTTTGGTTGAAATGCTTTTTGGTACGTAACTTATGGTCAAGCGTATTTCAAATGCTGACCAAGCTATGTAAAGCACAGTTGATGCCAGATCTGGCCTTAGCTCTATTGGGAATGGGCTTGGAGCAGTTTCCAATTGAACAAAATACCATTTTAGCACACACACTGATTACTCCAAGGTTGAAAATTGACCAACATTGGAGGGAGACTTTTCCCAAATGTAAATAATAATTAAAGGCATCAACGACAATTGTTGACATGAACTAATGTATGCTGGTGCTACTCATAGAAACCCCCAAATACTACCTGAATGGAAACTATGGCTTAATAGCTTGCTCAGCACTAAACCTGTAGACTTAATTAGTTAACTTTTGAACCTAACATATTCCTATTCCATTTCTTTATCAGATCTAGACCAGTCATTCTGTATTATTTTTGTACTCATTTTGTACTATTTTCTGTACTATTTCTGTACTATGTCTCCATACAATCACACAGACATTGTGTTAATTTAATTTTTGTAATACTTTTCAGCAACTTGATAGAAAGTCAATTAATGTGACATTTTTACTTCTGTATTTTGTAAAACTTTTAATAAAAAAAAAAAAAAAAAAAAAGAAATGCCCTCAGATATTTGTCACTTAAGAACTGCTTAATTATAAGAGCCCATAAAGTGCCAATGTCAATGTAAAGATCTCCATCATGAGAGCCTTGTGCATTACTCCTTCTGCAATATTTAAACAGCCCCATTCCACAGTGACTGGCAGAGACAAGAAGCCAAAAAGTTGCTGCTTATTTTAGTAGCATGATCTCTAAGTATAGAGAATGTGTGTGTGGTGGGATGTAGATCACTAAATATCACCCAAAGCCCAGTGGATTCAGTTGCGTTCTCCTTTAAAAAAGTGGAGTTTTCTGATTAAAGGGACTATTCTGTTTGTATAACTCTTGCTAATTTTTCAGGTGCCCCTCACTGCTGGGTCCCCCTCAGCTGGTTTCTTTGAAGGAATAGTAATATTGGGTTCTCCGGTCCCCAAAACTCATGGTATTTGATGGAATTCAAGAAATAGCTGTTTATTACTGGACAATCAAATACTGCTTTCAAATAGGAATTATGAAATGAAACATAGGAACAATACCCAGTGTATAAGTAGGCTGTATATTCTACTCATAGTAACTGGGAATAAACAACACGTTATTCAGGAAACAGACACACAAGGTCAATAAAACACACACATATAATAGAAGGAGTGGAGGCAAACCACAGATGCTGCTTCATTAGGCTAAATCTTGAGCTCAAAGTTTCCAGGCTCAATTAAAGACTGAGCCACACTTGGCAAGAAGACCGTAACATCACATTTCCATAAGTTGAATCACAAATATTGTGTGATATTTATTTGAGAAAGCAAAAGTATTTATGCGGTTGACACAATGGTTTAAACCACACTTATAGGGGTTTTTGTAATAGGTAAAATTTTTGAGCCACATGAAAAATGTACAATAATATATTTTATTTAAAAAATATAAGATCTTGCTGTAACTGCTGAGGCTATTTACCCTATCACTGCCGGGACAACTTTCACATTTTGACATACACAAATATCCTATTATACCTCCATACTCATATACTTTCTCAGCCCTTACAGTGATCGGTGCTTTCATACAATTTAGCTTCAAAGCCCTCATAGTCTAGTCGTGGCCAGAGTTTTAAGTCATGGCATATTATATACGTCCTTGGCAGTGAAAAGGCTATGTCTTTGCAGGGCTTTTTTTTTTTTTTTTTTTTACTAAGCAGGTTATTCAGTGTGTTTGGTGTAACTTTTTATAGTTTTTTATTAAAAATGTGTTTTACTTTTTTATATACAGCTGCTCTGTATTCTCTATACAGAGCAGCTGTATCATTTGCTATTACCTGAATCCGTCAGACCCACAGACCTGTAATCTATTAAACCTAAATTCATAATTTAGATGTGATAGATTACAGGTGGATCCTGCATGTCAGAGACACTCAGGACCCACTCTCACTGAACCTGTCAGTCCCGCGGACCTGACGGGAGCAGGATTTAGCGCTAGATAGAGCTGATGTGCATACAGAATACAGAGCAGCTGTATCTAAAAAAGTAAAACAAATGTTTAATAAAAACTATTTATAAAGTTACACCAAACACACGGACAAACCTGTTTTAAAATAACAAACTAGTCAATATACCTGCATGTTACAGCCCATTGAAGTAATGTGTCTTCGGCAGCATGCTGTGATTGTCCAGCCCTTTTATCTGATGTGTTGTCACTATGGACAATATGCCATCAGGCTCGCATGCAAACAAAGATGCGGCAGGGGATTTGAATGGCTGCAGAGAGGCAATTGTGAAAAGACCTTCTCTGAAACACCATTTTACTACTGAGCACTTATGGTTGTGTGATTGTATGAATATTTATATACTATAAGTGCCTGTTCACATCTGCATTGGCAGCTCCATTAGGGGCCTCTGCCACAGATCTGACCAAAAATACTGGAAACAATAGCACTGCATTCTGCGCTATTGTTTCTAGTAAAACCACGGACACTCTGATGTAAACACAGCGGAACCCATTCAAGTCGATGGGTTCTGTCAGGCAGCGATGGCGTCCAATATACAATGGAATCGGTGCTTCAGGTATTTTCATTGTTCTGCTCCTCTGAACGGAGCATAACAACAGAAACACCAACGTGGATGTGAAATCGGCCTTTTATATATATATATATATATATATATATACTACCGTTCAAAATTTTGGGGTCACCCAGACAATTTTGTGTTTTCCTTGAAAACTCACACTTATATTTATCAAATGAGTTGCAAAATGACTAGAAAATATAGTCAAGACATTGACAAGGTTAGAAATAATTATTTTTATTTTAAATAATAATTTTCTCCTTCAAACTTTGCTTTCGTCAAAGAATGCTCCATTTGCAGCAATTACAGCATTGCAGACCTTTGGCATTCTAGCTGTTAATTTGCTGAGGTAATCGGGTGAAATTTCACCCCATGCTTCCAGAAGCCCCTCCCACAAGTTGGATTGGCTTGATGGGCACTTCTTGGGTACCTTACGGTCAAGCTGCTCCCACAACAGCTCTATGGGGTTGAGATCTGGTGACTGCGCTGGCCACTCCTTTACAGATAGAATACCAGCTGCCTGCTTCTTCCTTAAATAGTTCTTGCATAATTTGGAGGTGTGCTTTGGGTCATTGTCCTGTTGTAGGATGAAATTGGCTCCAATCAAGCGCTGTCCACAGGGTATGGCATGGCGTTGCAAAATGGAATGATAGTCTTCCTTATTCAAAATCCCTTTTACCTTGTACAAATCTCCCACTTTACCAAAGCAACCCCAGACCATCACATTACCTCCACCATGCTTGACAGATGGCGTCAGGCACTCTTCCAGCATCTTTTCATTTGTTCTGCCTCTCACAAATGTTCTTCTGTGTGATCCAAACACCTCAAACTTTGATTCGTCTGTCCATAACACTTTTTTCCAATCTTCCTCTGTCCAATGTCTGTGTGCTTTTGCCCATATTAATCTTTTCCTTTTATTAGCCAGTCTCAGATATGGCTTTTTACCACTGCCCTGAAGGCCAGCATCCTGTAGTCGCTTCTTCACTGTAGACGTTGACACTGGCGTTTTGCGGGTACTATTTAATGAAGCTGCCAGTTGAGGACCTGTGAGGCGTCTATTTCTCAAACTAGAGACTCTAATGTACTTGTCTTGTTGCTCAGTTGTGCAGCGGGCCTCCCACTTCTCTTTCTACTCTGGTTAAAGCCTGTTTGTGCTGTCCTCTGAAGGGAGTAGTACACACCGTTGTAGGACATCTTCAGTTTCTTGGCAATTTCTCGCATGGAATAGCCTTCATTTCTAAGAACAAGAATAGACTGTCGAGTTTCACATGAAAGCTCTCTTTTTCTAGCCATTTTGAGAGTTTAATCGAACCCACAAATGTAATGCTCCAGATTCTCAACTAGCTCAAAGGAAGGTCAGTTTTATAGCTCCTCTAAACAGCAAAACTGTTTACAGCGGTGCGAATATAATTGCACAAGGGTTTTCAAGTGTTTTCTAATCATCCATTAGCCTTCTAACACAGTTAGCAAACACAATGTACCATTAAAACACGGGAAATGGGCCTCTATACACATATGTAGATATTGCATTAAAAACCAGACGTTTGCAGCTAGAATAGTCATTTAGCACATTAACAATGTATAGAGTGTATTTCTGATTAATTTAATGTTATTTTCATTGAAAAAAACTGTGCTTTTCTTAAAAAAATAAGGACATTTCTAAGTGACCCTAAACTTTTGAACGGTAGTGTATATATATATATATGTTTCTAAATGCCTATCTAAACTCCATGGAATGGATTACATTTTCCAAAAGTGGAGGTTCCTTTCAGGAAGCACATCGAACGTTCCCATAGCAAAAATCTGTTTCATGACATCACATGTACCCATCCCAGGAAAGGTAGGCCCACTGCTTGCTGTCCCTTTTTTTGCCCTTCTCATTCTTTGTAGGAGATACCAGTGACATGATCTTCTGGCCATTAACTCCTCACTTGAGGAGCCAATGGAGACTCGCTGTATTTTATTCACTAGAATAATATCATTACGACATCTAATAGAGCCTCTATTCAAAGAGGTCTCTGCACAATTCATTAAACAAACAGGACGCATCACACGTGGAAAGCTCTTTATGCAGCAATTTCCCTACGTGTTTTGTTGGCTGGAAAAGTTCATCTCTCAGGACTGCTGACGCTATCAGTACTTGCTGTGCTATAGTGTTAGTTAATTATTTCCTTTCTCAATAATTTTTAACAGATGGAACACAATCAGACTTTGAGCTGTGGATTGTTGGAGAGAACAGGATTTAAAGAGGAGCCTAAATCAATGGAGTTAAGCAGGGGGATGGGTTGGTTTTAAATACTTATCTTATTGTTCTGGATTTATATAGCCCCCATATATTATGTACCATCCTTCAATGTGTATATAAATGTACACCTTTACCCTGCTTATTTGGCGCCCAAAATATCCTGTAATTTATGTGCCCGTATCAAAACTTGGGCTATCAGTAATGCTTTACAGTACTATTATGGCAACTATTGCACTTGGCACCACCACCAAGGCAGTATAGGTGGAACTCTCCGCAATGGCCCAGTCAAATGATGGGCCTACCGTGTGCCGACGGCCACAACCCACCTGAACAAACCCAGCTTTACAATAAACTAACTGGGTCAGTGCAGTTTAATTTTCACATAACATGAAACTGCACACATCCTTTTAGTGATGTTACACACAGTTCACACTGTTAGTCTCAGTCTGTCAGGTTTCCATTGCCTTTTGATAGAAAGATTATTGTAGTCTACATTGCTATTCTTGCCATAAAAAAGTACAAATTTCCATTAAAAAAAGTATTGATTATACAATAAGTCAATTGGATCTGTTTCCAAAAGAGATCCATCAAAGCTGTCATGGCTCAGATAAGAATGGAAGTGAACAGTGAAGTTCTATGTCTCTTTGTATGACTATTCAGTGAATATTATGTTCAAATAGCTAATATTATGTGCAAATCGATGGGATGTCCTCATTTGACCTTGATGCTTTTTAAGCCCTATGGGAATGAAATCTATTCCTTTGCTCAACACATATGGAAAACATATGTCTGTTTAAAAATCTAAACAATATTGAGATACAAATTGTTTAGCGGTATCTATATAGTCAGCCATTGTAAAAGCTAGCATCTTAGTAATATGAACAGTCGAGTCACATTATTATGACCACCTCCTACTTTCGACGCCGGCACCATGTAGCCCGTGAAGGAACTGATGTGTCGTGGGCAGGCTTGGTGGGTATATACAGTGGAGGAAATAAGTATTTGATCCCTTGCTGATTTTGTAAGTTTGCCCACTGTCAAAGTCATGAACAGTCTAGAATTTTTAGGCTAGGTTAATTTTACCAGTCAGAGATAGATTATATAAAAAAAAAAAAAGAAAATCACATTGTCAAAATTATATATATTTATTTGCATTGTGCACAGAGAAATAAGTATTTGATCCCCTACCAACCATTAAGAGTTCAGCCTCCTCCGGACCAGTTACACACTCCAAATCAACTTGGTGCCTGCATTAAAGACAGCTGTCTTAAATGGTCACCTGTTTAAAAGACTCCTATCCACGGACTCAATTAATCAGTCTGACTCTAACCCCTACAACATGGGCAAGACCAAAGAGCTTTCTAAGGATGTCAGGGACAAGATCATAGACCTGCACAAGGCTGGAATGGGCTACAAAACCATAAGTAAGACGCTGGGTGAGAAGGAGACAACTGTTGGTGCAATAGTAAGAAAATCGACATCGATCTGGGGCTCCATGCAAAATCTCACCTCGTGGGGTATCCTTGATCCTGAGGAAGGTGAGAGCTCAGCCGAAAACTACACGGGGGAACTTGTTAATGATCTCAAGGCAGCTGGGACCACAGTCACCAAGAAAACCATTGGTAACACATTACGCCGTAATGGATTAAAATCCTGCAGTGCCCGCAAGGTCCCCCTGCTCAAGAAGGCACATGTACAGGCCCGTCTGAAGTTTGCAAATGAACATCTGGATGATTCTGAGAGGGATTGGGAGAAGGTGCTGTGGTCAGATGAGACTAAAATTGAGCTCTTTGGCATTAACTCAACTCGCCATTTTTGGAGGAAGAGAAATGCTGCCTATGACCCAAAGAACACTGTCCCCACTGTCAAGCATGGAGGTGGAAACATTATGTTTTGGGGGTGTTTCTCTGCTAAGGGCACAGGACTACTTCACCGCATCAATGGGAGAATGGATGGAGCCATGTACCGTCAAATCCTGAGTGACAACCTCCTTCCCTCTACCAGGACATTAAAAATGGCTCGTGGCTGGGTCTTCCAGCACGACAATTACCCGAAACATACAGCCAAGGCAACAAAGGAGTGGCTCAAAAAGAAGCACATTAAGGTCATGGAGTGGCCTAGCCAGTCTCCAGACCTTAATCCCATTGAAAACTTATGGAGGGAGCTGAAGATCCGAGTTGCCAAGCGACAGCCTCAAAATCTTAATGATTTACAGATGATCTGCAAAGAGGAGTGGGCCAAAATTCCATCTAACATGTGGGCAAACCTCATCATCAACTACTAAAAATGTCTGACTGCTGTGCTTGCCAACAAGGGTTTTGCCACCAAGTATTAAGTCTTGTTTGCCAAAGGGATCAAATACTTATTTCTCTGTGCACAATGCAAATAAATATATATAATTTTGACAATGTGATTTTTTTTTATTTTTTTTATATAATCTATCTCTGACTGGTAAAATTAACCTAGCCTAAAAATTCTAGACTGTTCATGTCTTTGACAGTGGGCAAACTTACAAAATCAGCAAGGGATCAAATACTTATTTCCTTCACTGTATATTGTGCGATAGGCTGTCTGAACACATATCACTTGTTGCTGCCATGGGTAAAAGGGGTGATTTATCAGAGTATTAAAAGTAATGATTATTGGCTTTCGGGCCACAGGTGGCAGTATTTCTCAAACAGCGTAGTTTGTGAACTGTTCGCGGGCTGCTGTGGTGAAAATGTATCGTGAGTGGACAAATGGCACCATTGGGAATAACCGATGTGGAAACTTCGGAGCACCACGTGCCATTGATGTGAGAGGTGAACGTCAGCTACGAAGGTGCGCGAGGGCAACGACACCCTACAGTAGAGCAACTCACTGTGAAAATCAACCAGGGGGCTACCAGACGTGTGTCTAAAACAACAGTTCAGCGAACCCTACTGCGTATGGGGCACTGAAGCAGACGGATGGTCACTTCTCCTATGCTAATAAAGGTGCATCGAAAAAAAGAGTCTTCAATTTGCACGGCAGTGTCGGAATTGGACCACCAATGATTGGCAAAGGGTTGCCTTCTCCGATGAGTCACGTTTTCTGCTTCATCAAACGGATGGACGTTGGCGTGTCAGGCGGGAAACATCAGAGAACAAACACCCTGCAACCATTGCTGGAAGAACACAAGCCGGTGGTGGCAGCATTATGGTCTGGGGAATTTTTTCATGGCAATCTCTGGGCCCACTCATCCATGTGGAAGGCTCTGAACCAATATGGGTATGAATCCACCATTACGGATCACATCCACCCATACATGCTGTTCGTCTTCCCTGGGGCAGATGGAATCTTCCGGCAAGACAATGCGACATGTCACACAGCTAATGTCCGACAGTGATTGCAAGAGCACGACCAAGACTTCCAAGTACTTCCCTGGCCCCCTATTTTTGGCAGACTTGAACCCAATTCAGCATCTGTGGGACCACCTCGATCGTCTTGTTCACTCTATGGATCCTCCCCCACGCACCCTCCAGCAAATGTGGGATGCACTGCAGTCAGCATGGCACCAGATACCTGAGACAACCGACCAGCACCTTATTGAGTCACTCCCAGACTTTCTAGCTGCTGTCCGTGCTGCGCACGGCGGTTACACTGGATAATAACTGGTGGTCATAATAATGTGACTCGACTGTGTATATTCATTATCTTTTTGTTGTTTTACTTAATCTTTAGTTTGAACGTCCTATTTGGACATAAAAAAAAGTCATCAAGCTGCTGTTGACTGACCTTATTCTTATTAGGTGTCATTATTTACTACTTGGGTGCACTGCAGTGTCCTGCTGTGAATGGGCAATGTGTCTGATATGCTCATTAACATATTAATACCACTGCAAATAATTGGTGTCATGTATTATATGCTATTCAGCCTGTGTGAATATTCAAAACCATAATAATATCCAGGTATTAATGTATTACGGTGAATTGTCCTAGATTTAAAACTATAGGTTTCCCTTTGTTCTTGTATACAAATATGTCAGGGTATTGCAAAAATATAATTTGCCTAGCAATCTTTGATATCAGAATGGCTTCCTTGAGCCAGTTCACCAGTAACACCTGGGCAACTAAAGAAAATCTTCACTTCTTCCCATCTGAGCAAGTATCTTTATGATGAAGTTGGCAGAAATCGCTGTTGGCCAAACCACTGTTCAGCCAACAACTATCTTATGTATACGAGCAACATTATTCTTGAGCATCTCACACCCCTCACTCTCTTTCTAACCCTTTTTACTTACAAATAATTTGATGTCCCTTTTTACCAATTTTTCTAAAAATGTTTCCTCCTTCCAATACTCTGTAAGGGTCAATTGACACAAATTTTTTTTGCCGCTAATTTTGACGCGGAAACCGCGTAGAAATCATCGGCAAAAAATGGCCGAAATCATCTCCATTGCTTTCAATTGGAGGCAGAGGTGCTTTTTTTCCCAGGCGGCTTATGGCCACTCGGGGAAAAAAGAAAGCGCCATGTCCTTTCTTGCCGTGGTCTCCGCCTCTAACCTCCCATTGTAATCGATGGTAGGTAGAAAAACCTGTGGCGCTTGTTTCTGAGCATTTTTTTACTGCGTTTTTTGCCCACGGTCCTTGCATTAGCTTTAATAGCTGCATGCACACGTTATGGACTTTGGTGCAGAAAATCTGCAATAAAACCACAGGTAAGCAAAGGTAATTCCGCAGGTAAAATTTGCACCTAATAGTGCGTTTTTTAATGCGTTTTTAGATTCGGTTTTTACATTTAATGAGAAAATATGTGCATTTTTATACTGCAGGCTTTGGCGCTTTTTAAAAAACGAGTCCGATACAATTTGCAAGCAGAAACGCAAGATAAATTGACAAGTGGATATTAAAATACGCACCACAGGTCAGTTTACATGCAGAAAAAATCTTCAACGTGTAGATGAGATTTCTTGAAATCTCATTTACTTTGCTGGTACTATATTACGCTGCGAATTTGTCGCATGAAATTACACGCAGCAAATCCGCACGTAATACGCATCATGTTCATTTGGCCTAATGTTTCTTCTACTTTCGCTGTAATCTCTGGTCTGTTGGCTAATTTACGACCATGACATCTTTTACATACAGACCCATTCTTGTTTCAGGGCAAAATTACTTCGAAATCCTAGTCACCAAGTTCTTGTCATATATGGAGAAATGCGCATCACCAGATTTTTAACCCTTGACAACATTTCTGTTAAAATTTTTACTGCTCCAATTCAAGTTTCTGATCACTACTTTGAGCTGGAAAGTATGTAATTGTATTTATTGAACTGACTTTCCATTAGGAATTAGGTCTACACTTGCAGACTTTTAAGCAATACATTATGTGACAGAACTAAAAAATACATTACTTAACCTAAACAGTAAGGACAGTGATTTTCGCTCACCACGTCCTTTCCCACGCCAGAAATACTAGCTCATACATTTAGTTTCTTTCACATTATTTTGTTCAATTTTCAATTCCCACAGGAAAAAAATGTGGTTTTGACCTTAACTAGTGGTAATAACACAGCATCTCCCAATTTAAATTATGAATGCCATAATATTGTCTCCATTAAATGGTCATTAACTTTTTAACAAACTTTGCATGAATCAATAGTACAAGCGAATATAACAAACGTTGTAATATATCTTATTGGATAAAAATGCCTTTCTCCATTTATCAGAATCCTTTCCTCTCCCCCTTCCTAACTGATCACCTACTTTGAATTTACTACTAAATCCGTCTCCCCAAGGCAAGACAGACCATTAGCTCAATGAGTGATCAGGTTACAGTGGCCCATAGAAGTCTATGGAGAGGGGAGGGGGTGGAGAAGGCAGGAGCAGAGTGAGAGAGAGGCATATACACGCTGCTTGTAATGGCAGGAAGGAGGTGAAGGGAAAGTGAGCCCTAATCTACCCACCGCCCTGTCCCTGCCTACTTGCAACGACCCGCCCTAGGCGACGGGGTACAACTGGGCGGCGGTCCCTACGCTGTCTAAGTGCACGGGAGAACAAACAGGGGACACGCAAGGGAAGGGGCAGTAGCCCACGGAATGCCGCGAGGAAACGAGCGGTGAATGAGTTGTCAGGACCAGGATGAAGTGGAGTATACCCAAGTGAGCACGGAGGAGGAACCAAGCCGAAGGCAAAGCAAAGCGGGTTAAGCAGAACAGCAGCAAGGCAGAAGCACGGCAGAAGCAGGCTGGAGCAAGCAGCAGTGGGGCCAGGAATCCAAAAGAATTACAAGCACTGAGGAGGAGAACACAGCAGGTAATAAAGGACAGGGGGCGGAGCTAACTCCGACTGACCAGGCCGCGATAGGCTCTCCCACTCCTGAGCCTGCCACCCTGGTTGGTGGGAGATGGTGTCAGTCGAACAGGTCTGGCCTCAGGTGTGGATTGATTAATCCCAGGAGTATACCTAGACGTAGTACCTGGCAGATCCCTAACAGTACTCCCCCTTTTATGAGGGGCCACCGGACCCTTACTAAGAGGACCCGGTTTAGTAGGGAAGAGAAGGTGGAACCTCCTGATCAATACCCCAGCGTGAACATCACGGGCAGGTACCCAAGTCCTCTCCTCCGGCCCGTACCCTCTCCAATGGACCAGGTACTGGAGGGAGCCCTGGACCATCCTACTGTCCATAATCTTGGCCACCTCGAATTCCACCCCCTCAGGGGTGAGAACGGGAACATGAGGTTTCCTCGAGGGGGACCAGGACGGGGAGCAGCGTTTAAGGAGGGAGGCATGGAAGACGTCATGTATGCGAAAGGATGGGGGCAGCTCCAGACGGAAGGATACAGGGTTGAGGATTTCAATGATCTTATAAGGCCCAATAAATCGGGGAGCAAACTTCCTGGACGGGACCTTAAGGCGCAAGTTCCTGGACGACAACCAGACCAAATCCCCGACGACAAACCGGGGGTTAGCAGAACGTCTACTATCCACCTGAATCTTTTGTGCGCTCTGGGACGCCTCTAGGTTCTTCTGAACCTGGGCCCAGACAGTGCACAGTTCCTGATGAACATCCTCTACCTCAGGATTATTGGAACAACCAGGGGAAACGGAGGAGAACCTTGGGTTAAACCCGAAATTACAGAAAAACGGGGAGACCCCTGACGAGTTACTGACCCGGTTATTCAGGGAAAATTCAGCAAGGGGAAGGAATGAGACCCAATCGAATTGACAGTCAGAGATGAAACACCTTAAATATTGTTCCAGGGACTGGTTAGTCCTCTCCGTTTGACCATTAGTTTCGGGATGGAAGGCGGAGGAGAAGGACAGATCAATCTCCAACTTTTTACAAAAGGCTCTCCAAAATAAGGAAACAAATTGTACCCCTCTGTCAGAAACGATATTGACTGGGGCCCCATGGAGACGCAGGATGTGTTTCACAAACAAAGAAGCTAACGTCTTGGCGTTAGGTAGCTTCTTAAGGGGCACAAAGTGGCACATCTTGCTGAAGCGGTCTACTACCACCCACACCACCGACTTGCCCTGAGATGGAGGCAAATCGGTGATAAAATCCATGGAGATATGGGTCCAAGGTCTCTGGGGAATGGGCAAGGAACGTAGTAGGCCCGCAGGTCGGGACCTAGGGGTTTTGGACCTAGCGCAAACCTCACAAGCGGCGACGTAAGCCCTAACGTCTTTAGGCAACCCAGGCCACCAATAGTTTCTGGTAATGGGGCTTGTAATTATGTAATGGCAGGAAGGAGGTGAAGGGAAAGTGAGCCCTAATCTACCCACCGCCCTGTCCCTGCCTACTTGCAACGACCCGCCCTAGGCGACGGGGTACAAATGGGCGGCGGTCCCTACGCTGTCTAAGTGCACGGGATAACAAACAGGGGACACGCAAGGGAAGGGGCAGTAGCCCACGGAACGCCGCGAGGAAACGAGCGGTGAATGAGTTGTCAGGACCAGGATGAAGTGGAGTATACCCAAGTGAGCACGGAGGAGGAAGCAAGCCGGAGGCAAAGCAAAGCGGGTTAAGCAGAACAGCAGCAAGGCAGAAGCACGGCAGAAGCAGGCTGGAGCAAGCAGCAGTGGGGCCAGGAATCCAAAAGAATTACAAGCACTGAGGAGGAGAACACAGCAGGTAATAAAGGACAGGGGGCGGAGCTAACTCCGACTGACCAGGCCGGGATAGGCTCTCCCACTCCTGAGCCTGCCACCCTGGTTGGTGGGAGATGGTGTCAGTCAAACAGGTCTGGCCTCAGGTGTGGATTGATTAATCCCAGGAGTATACCTAGACGTAGTACCTGGCAGATCCCTAACACTGCTGCAGCTTCTAGTTATTATGTCTCACCCCATGCTGGATTTACAGCTACACTACTATTGCTATTACTGCTGTATGATGTCCTCCATGCTGCTGCCACTATATGCAATCCACTCCTTCTCAATTAATTAGAATATCATCAAAAAGTTAATTTATTTCAGTAATTCAATTAAAAAATGGAAACTCATATAGATTCATTACACACAGAGTGATCTATTTCCAGCATTTTTCTTTTAATGTTGAAGATTATGGCTAACAGTTGATGAAAACCTAAAATGTAGTATCTCAGAAAATTAGAATATTATAGAAGCCCAATTTCAAAAATGATTTTTAAAACGGAAATGTAGGCCTACTGAAAATAATGTACAGTATATGCACTCAATACTTGGTCGGGGCTCCTTTTGCATGAATTACTGCATCAATGCGGCGTAGCATGGAGGCGATCAGCCTGTGGCACTGCCGAGGTGTTATGGAAGCCCAGGTTCCTTTGATAATGGCCTTCAGCTCGTCTGCATTGTTGAGTCTGGTGTCTCATCTTCCTCTTGACAATACCCCATAGATTCTCAATGGGGTTTGGGTCAGGTGAGTTTGCTGGCCAATCAACCACAGTGATACTGTGGTTATTAAACCTGGTATTGAATTTTTGTAGTGTGGGTAGGTGCCAAGTCCTGCTGGAAAATGAAATCAGCATCTCCATAAAGCTTGTTAGCAGAGGGAAGCATGAAGTGCTCTAAAATTTCCTGGTAGACGGCTGCGTTGACTCTGGACTTGATATAACACAGTGGACCGACACCAGCAGATGACATGGCTCCCCAAACCATCACTGACTGTGGAAACTTCAAACTGGACCGCAAGAAACTTGAATTGATGCCTCTCCACTCTTCCTCCAGACTCTAGGACCTTGATTTCCCAATGAAATGCAAAATTTACTTTCATCTGAAAATAGAGCAACAGACCAGTCCTTTTTCACCTTAGCCCAGGTAAGACGCCTCTGACGTTGTCTCATGGAATGCGACAGTTGTAGCCCATGTCCTGGAAACGTCTGTGTGTGGTGGGTCTTGAAGCACTGAATTCAGCCGCAGTCCACTCCTTGTGAATTTTCCCCACATTCTTGAATGGCCATTTCTTGACTATCCTTTCAAGGCTGCGGTTATCCCTGTTGCTTGTGCACCTTTTTCTACCACACTTTTTCCTTCCTCTCAACATTCCATTACTATGTTTGGATACAGCACTCTGTGAACAGCCAGCTTCTTTAGCAATGTCCTTTTGTGGAGGGTGTCAATGACTGTCTACTGGACAACTGTCAAGTCAGCAGTCTTCGTCATGATTGTGTAGCCTACTGAACCAGACTGTTGGACCATTTAAAGGCTTACGAAACCTTTGCAGGTGTTTTGTGTTGATTAGCTGATTAGAGTGTCACACCATGAGTCTACAATTTTCAACTTTTAACCAATATTCTTATTTTCTGAGACACTAAGTTTTGAGTTTTCATTAACTGTTAGCAATAATCATTAACATTAAAATAAAAAAATGCTGGAAATAGATCACTCTGTGTGTAATGAATCTATATAATATATGAGTTTAACTTTTTTAATTGAATTACTGAAATTAAATAACTTTTTGATGATATCCTAATTCATTATGAAGGACTTGTATCTGATGGATAGAGATAGGAGAGCATGATTCTCCTCTTCTCTGTGCGCTGTGTATAGAAGACATGACATCCGTCAGGCTTCGTCCACTAGCTCAGAGACAACAGAGAATTAGAGATAAAGCCTGCAGAGGGTAAAACTGATAAATAATGCCACATACAAGTCATATAATGGTCAGATATAGTGTTATTGTTCAGTTTATTCTGAAAAGTCACCTGAAAGGTTAGGTACGCTTTCAAAACTGAAATGTTTAATTTAGGAATACCAAGCTGATCACTGCTGACAGCTTCTTTAACTACTTCATCTGCTCATAAACATTGTAAAATATTTCCTAATGGCTGACCGGCTTTTTACCATATTAAATATATGTGATTCGTTCTTTGCCTTATAAAATTACTGCTTATTAGAAATAATTTACTATCAACACAGTGGGGCACACTTATAGTGTTATGTTGCCAAAAATGACACAGGTCTTGTACGTGTGTTGTAGTTAAGAAATTGTTATAGTGCAGAAATTGTTAATTGACAGAGATGAATTTGTGCAAGCTATCTTCATCCCTGTCTTATGATGCCAACATGCACTACTTCACCCTTTAGAAAAGCTCTTCTACAGTCTAGGTCATCTCAGAGATGTCATTAACTGGCTGAAAATTGGTCTAAAATATGTTATATGATCTTATACATGCGCCACTTCTAGTTCTGCCCACAAACATAAAACGGGCAGCCAATTGTAAAAGAGGAAAAAATTAAGTCCATACATAAACATGGTCATAAGTTTGACCTTCACCACATCACTTTTTTCTTTAGAAGATTGGCGAATTTCTAAAAAAGGGCAGTAGGGTTAGATTTATCACATCAAATAGAAGTGGGAATGTCAGCGCACCTCCAAAGGTGCACGAAACAAACAGCAATCTCCACGCCACAGGCAAAATTTTCAAGAGTAAAACAATCAGCACTCTTTGTGGAATATAAAGGTATTCTTCTTTACTCATAGATATCTATGAGTAATAAGTAATGGCTCTGGAGAGCTAGAAACGCGTCAGAGGGGACGGACGCTTTATGTAATTTGTCCACTTTGCCTGTTTTTACCCGCTGACTATTTCAATAAAGACGAATACTTATATATTCCACAAGGAGTGCTGATCCTTTTCCTCTTGAAAATGATATTGGCCACAGAAAGAATATCATGAAGATCTGAACTCTAAACAGCAAGATCCAATTGTAAGGGACCTTTCACAAGTATTAGTAGTGGACATAATGCTGCAGGAAGCAAAACCATTGCAAAACAATGGGGCAGATTTATGAAAAGGAATGTGCCAGAAAAGCACTGTAACATGCTTAAGAATATACGGCCAAATTTATGAACTACTCATGAATTAATAAGATTATTCTGCAACCTTTACAAAGGTTAAAGAATGGTGCATAAAATGGGCGTGGACAAAATGATTGACACATTTACTATGGACGTATACCATACAAATGGTTATCTGAGTTTGCTTCAGTAGAATTTTAAAGAGGCCTTAGTATTGCGGCTATAATGTGGACATTAAAATGTGACCATATTCCAGAGTCTAAAAACCGACATGACTGTTGTACGTACCAATAATATGGCACCGTTTGGTGGCACTCGGCGAGCCTACTGGTCCATTATATAGGATATCACTTAAACTATATTAACGTATTCCCACACGTAAAGTACAATTCACTGGAATAGTGAGAAATTAAAATAAAAATAAAATAACTTTTATTGATATATATGAAAACCTGTGTGGCTCTAAATAAGAACTTTTAGTATAATTCACACCATGCTAATATGGACACAAATATAAGCTTTATTGCTATACTCTCCCTGGATAGAAGTAAGAGATATTTGTATTTACGATAAGCAGGGAGACAGCCAAAGTCAGAAAATAGTGTTTGTCTTTGACCCTATAGCTAACAATACATCTAATTTCCTTATAAGGGCCTGTTCACACAGAGTTTTTTTCAGGCAGAAAAATCTGCCTCAAAATTCAGATTTTGACCTGCCTGCACTCTCCTTTCTGCGTTTTTTGCTGTGTTTTTCGGCCGCGGCCATTGATCCATTGATATAAAACGCCAATGTAATGCCAAAAAAATGGCACGAGTATCGCTTTCTCTGCCTCCCATTGATGTCAATGGGAGGTCAGAGACGGAAATGTTTTTTTATCGTTCGCGGACGTATTTTTTCCACGTAAAAAATCACAACAAGAATCTCAATGTGAACAGATCCTAATTGTTATGTATATCTACAATATGTGGTACTAATAATTGTAATAAAAAAAATATCATACAGTATCATCCCTCAGCGCGTTTCATCCTTAAAGAGAACCTTTCACCTTCCCATACATGTGCGCTCTCTCTCTCTCTCTCTCCCCGCCACTCACAGTAAAATGACCATTAGCCCCTCACTCACAGATTCCCCCTGTAGATAGTGCCACACAGACCCTCACTCACAGATTCCCCCTGTAGATAGTGCCACACAGCCCCCTTGTAGGTAGTGCCACACAGCCCCCTTGTAGGTAGTGCCACACAGCCCCCTGGTAGGTAGTGCCACACAGCCCCCTTGTAGGTAGTGCCACACAGCCCCCTGGTAGGTAGTGTCACACAGCCCCTTTGTAGGTAGTGCCACACAGACCCCTTGTAGGTAGTGCCACACAGCCCATAACCAACCTTGTAGATAGCATTGTAGCTCCCTGAAGAAGCGGAATGCCGCAGTGGCCAGGGATTCCGCTGCTGGATGGAGCGCTTGATGCCTCTGTCCATATATCGACAATGACATCAGGGGCAACTCCTGAAGCGGAATCCCCGTCCACGGCATTGCCGACACTGTGACCGGGGATTCCACTCCAGGAGAAGCCGCTGCCGTCTGTGTCCTTTTATGGACAGTGACGTCAAGGGCTTCTCCTGGAGAGGAATCAACGGTCACAGTCAGCAACACTGTGGATGGGGATTCAGCTTCAGGAGTTGCCACTGACGTCACTGTCCATATATGGACAGAGACATCAAGCGCTCCGTCCAGGAACGGGATCCCTGACCACACGGGGATTCCGCTCCTTCAGGGAGCAACAGTGGCGCTAGTAGATAGCAGAGCAGGGAGATACCTTCCTGCTCTGCTATAGTGGCATCGCTACCACTGTAGTAGCCGCAGTGGCGCCGCCGACCATAGAGGGGCCTGTCCTGAAGGGTGGCACGGGCGCCCTCATGCCCGGTGTCGCCGCTAGCAGCCGCTATGGCTGCTACAGCGGTAGCGACACCACTGAGTGAAGAAGCGCCCAGGCGGAAAGGCGGCTGCTGAGTCGCTGGGCCTGTCGTTTCTGAAACAAGCAGGGGAAGGGATCCACTGCAGCGCCCCCTTCCACCTGCTGGAGTGATGCACTCTGTGCAATGGCACAGGTCGCTCATCCCTAAGGCCGGCCCTGTAGACAGCCCGCCCTGTGGACAGTGCTATACAGCCCATCCCTGTAGACAGCGCTATACAGCCCCCCTGTAGACAGTACTATACAGCCCCCTGTAGACATTGCTATACAGCTTCCCCCTGTAGACAGTGCTATACAGCCACCCTGTAGAAAGTGCTTTACAGCCTCCCCATCTAGACAGTGCTATACAGCCACCCGGTAGACAGTTTTATACAGCCCCCCTGTAGGCAGTGCTATACAGCCCCCTGTAGACAGTGCTATACAGCCGCCCCTGTAGACAGTGCTATACAGCCTCCCCCTGAAGACAGTGCTATACAGCCCCCCTGTAGACAGTGAAATACAGTCCTCCCTGTAGACAGTGCTATACAGCCACCCCTGTAGACAGTGCTATACAGCCCCACTGTAGACAGTGCAATACAGCCCCTCTCTAGACAGTGCCATACAGCACCCCATGTAGACAGTGCAATACAGCCCCCCCTATGGACAGTGCCATACAGCCCCCCCTGTAGACAGTGCTATACAGCCTCCCCCTATAGACAGTGCTATACAGTCTCCCCCTGTAACAGTGCTATACAGCCTCCCCCTGTAGATAGTGCTATACATCCCCGCCGTGTAGATAGTGCCATACAGCCCCCTGTAAATAGCGCCATATATCGCCCCCCCAAACAAATAAAACAGAAAACGTTCTACTTATCTAGGCCCTATTCCCACAACAAACTGAGCTGCTCCTCAACGCCGACGGGATCCTTGCGTAGGCTGTGCCTGATCGGCTGCAGGCCGAATGTGGCCCGTAGCCTGTGGCAGAGCAGGGAGATACCTCTCTGCTCTGCCACAGTGTTCAATAGTATCTGGGTCCTAAGGACGCAGATACTATTGAATGTGGCTTCGCTACCGCTGTAGCAGCCATAGCGCCTGCTAGCGGAGGGGGTCTGTCCGGCGGGGCTCATGCCGCGGGCCCTGTAGTAGTCGCTATGACTGCTACAGTGGTAGTTATGCCACTGATAACAAGCTGTTGTGGATGAATGTAATTATTCATGTGAAGAGTAAACTATCTATGGACTAAACTGAGATATAATTCATTTTTGAGGCCCAGAGGTTTAACACGGTTTATTCTGAAAATCCATTGGACTTCCTTTTGCAGTAATATTCTGTCCAAATCTCCACCCCTGGGAGAGAGGTGGATTTTCTCAACACCCTGAAATTTTAGACAGGTGAGATCACCGCCATCACACTATAGTCCAGCTATCTGAAACCGGCATGACTGTGTTGTACGGACCAATAATATGGCACCATTTGGTGGCACTCAGGGAGACTACTGGTACGTTATATAGACCCCTAAGAACTCTGTGTGCCGCAGTAAAGGATCCATGCACAAGGCTCTACATAAACCCTAAACATTGCTGCCACTTTGTTTGCTTTTATATAGATTGTATTTGTGTCGCTCAGGCCTCGTTCACATTAGCGTTGTTTTCCGTCCATGGTTTTCGTTGAAGCTTTCCGTCGGAGGAACCCATGAACGGAAAGCCAAACGGAAACCAAGGTGTATTCTCTCAGTGGTATGGTTGAAAGGTGTATTTATATCTGTCACACTGGAACATTTAGGCCAAATGCACACGATGCATATCACGTGCGGATTTGCTGCGCATATTTCCGTGCGGCAAATCCGCAGCATAATACAGTAATAGCGAAGTAAATGAGACTTCAAGAAATCTCATCTACACGTTGCAGATTTTTCTGCACGGAAATTGACCTGCCTGCATATTTTAAAATCTGCAGCTTGTAAATTTTATCTTGCATTTCCGCCCGTGCATCTGTATCTGACTAGTTTTCAAAAGAACGCACCAAAAATCTGCAACATGTAGATGATATTTCTTGAAGCTTATTTATTTTGCTGGTACAGTATTACGCTGCAGATTTTCTGCACGAAAATGCACGCGGCAAATCCGCACATAATACGCATCATGTGCTCTATGCATCAAATATTTACGATTGGTGGGCGTACAATGTGGGTAATTTTTCCGTCATAAACAGTCAGGATTTAACAAACGACGCTCAGATTTATTTTGAGCAAATACAAAACAAAAGTAAAACAACAAAAAAAGAAGGGAAACTAGGTGTTAAATTGCCGCTCCCTTAGTGTCAAGCAGCATCCCAATTCTCAGTTTATACCCCCTGAACTGAACTTGCCACACGCAGCTCTAGTTGCCCTTAAATACACAATATTCTAGTTCCCAGAATTCTACAGTCTTAAAGGGACACACATTTAAATTTCAAAACATACATATTATACCTAAACAACATATTATTCATATTCCATACTGCTTGTCTCCTTTAAAAATTAAAAGGAGCTTACAATCTCTATACACATAACCAAATCATACAAAAGAAAGATACATCTACTGTGTTTGGCTGCAGCACTGCCTCACCTGTCATCAATCAAGTGCATCCTATATAAACCCAGCTCACCCTCTGTTCAGGTTTCATTCCATACAGGTAAGATGCAGGTAATGCTATGTGTTAGGCCCAGTTTACGGTGAGTTTTTTTTAATTACAAGGAACCCGTGCCAAAAAATGCCCGAAACTGCCTCCCATTGATTTCAATAGGAGGCTGACGTGTTGTTTTTTTTTTTTCCACGGTGGCTTTTAGCCGCTCGTGGGAAAAAAAAGCGGTGTGTTCTTTCTTAGGCTGGGTTCACACGACCTATTTTCAGACGTAAACGAGGCGTATTATGCCTCGTTTTACGTCTGAAAATAGGGCTACAATACGTCGGCAAACATCTGCCCATTCATTTGAATGGGTTTGCCGACGTACTGTGCAGACGACCTGTTATTTACGCGTCGTCGTTTGACAGCTGTCAAACGACGACGCGTAAAAATACAGCCTCGTCTAAAGAAGTGCAGGACACTTCTTTGGACGTTTTTGGAGCTGTTTTCTCATAGACTCCAATGAAAACAGCTCCAAAAACGGACATAAAACACGCCGCGAAAACGGCGCGGAAAACGCCACGAAAAATGCGAGTTGGTCAAAAAACGTCTGAAAAGCAGGGTCTGTTTTCCCTTGAAAACAGCTCTGGATTTTCAGACGTTTTTGGTCACTACGTGTGCACATACCCTTGCTGCGTTTATGCCTCTGACCTCCCATTGGAATCAATGGGAGGCAGAGAAAGCATTTTTCGCTGTGTTTTTTTCCCGTGGCCCTAAATGACCGCAGGTGGAAAACTCCATGAAAACCACGGCATGAAAGTGCAGGCAGGTCAAAATCTGCCTCAAAAATCCTGAAGGAATTTTGAGGCAGATTTTTTTTCTTCCAGCAATATCCTCCGCGTGAACAGAGCCTTAGTGAGAATGCTGAATCCGTTTGTCTGTAGAAATAGTGGACAGCACAAAGGGTTTGCTAGCCAGCAGGCGAAGCAACAGAGGGAGACAGACCAATGAATTTAGTATTCACTACTCCACACATACGTGCTCCTACATCTCACGGGTCTTGGCTGTATTGGCGACTATGGCATGTCTGGTGACATTTTTCACCAAAACACCGCTAAATAAGCCGCAAAATCTCATGAGAACATTTCTAAACCTATTCATACAGCATAGTTACTTCTGAACTAAGAAGCAAAAACGAAGACCTAAATAAAGCTGAACATTATTTACTTTGATCCAGTAATTATCACTGAATCCTTTAATCATTTATTACTGTTTGTAAACATTCCCTATAATTATTCACCGTAATTCACATTCCTCTTCTCACACCACTCAATGTTTGCAGCTTTGCAGACGAGCTTTATTATTACAAATGAATTAATTCTCTGATTCTATATAATGGACTCCTCCACGTTACCAAGAATAGCCCCACACTACAAGGACTTCTATGGGACTATTCTGTATCTCTGTATGCAGAGGTGTAACTTAAAGTTCCTTGGCCCCAATGCAAGATCTGTAAGACCATGTTCGCACGTTCAGGGTTTGATGAAGATTCAGGCACAAATTCCACATCGAGTGCAACTGATTTGGGTATTTCATATCTCATTCACATGCTCAGGAAAAAATGTGCCACAGAATTTTTTTTTATCTGCGAGAATGAGTAATATCAGGGGCGGACATACCATTAGTGCAACATGTGCAGCGGCACAGGAGCCCAGTAGGTAAGGGGCCCAATGTCACCTTAAAGCAGCCTCCTTCTGTGTATTAGATTGCATGTAAATGCCTGAGGTAATACATTTTATGACTAATAATTACTAATGGATTGTTAGAGCGACATAAGGTGGTGATCTATGATAAGATATTGGAAAACAAGGGGCCCATATTCTGTTCTTGCACAGGGGACCCGAGCTGTCCGTGTCTGCTACTGAGTAATATATATATATTCTGATGCATTCCGCATGGAAAAGCCGCTGATTGGTCCCATGAAAACACAACGGGGCTAATCCATGTGTCTATCCTCCGGCAAATCCATGGTAGAATTCAGAGTGTCAGCCTCGGATTTCTGCCTTGGATTCCTTGTAAAAAAAACACAACAGCGTTTGCCATAGGCAAATCCTGTACATGTAAACGCAGCCTAAGAGTATGTTCACACAGCGCAAAATGCGTCTGAAATTACGGAGCTGTTTTCAGGGGAAAACCGCTCCTGAATTTCAGAGGTTTTTGCATGTACTCGCGTTTTTTACGGACATAATTGGAGCTGTTCTTTTACGTGCCGACTTTTGACAGCGACGCGTGAAATTACACCTCGTCTGCACAGAACATCGTAAAACCCATTGCAGGCAATGGGCAGATGTTTGCAGACGTTTTGGATCCGTCTTTTCAGGTGTAATTCGAGGCGTAAAACGCCTTCATTACGTCTGAAAATAGGTCGTGTGCAAATACCCTAACAGGGCCACCCACCTACCATTTGCCATTTATAATACTGGTGTAGTATGTGGCAAAGGAGCCTCTGGGCCCGAGAGGTACCAGGGCCTTAGTGTGACTGCTATCTCTGGACCCCTATTTCTATACCCCGTCCATATGTCTCCGATTTCACATGCAGAGGCTTGTTCTGTCTGATTCCATATGAACCTGGCAGAATAAAATTGTGTAGGCATTCTTCATTAGAAGGATTTCAATATAGCCTGGTACAGAGGCACCATACAGTGGCACATGGGCTGCTAACGAACAGCCTCCATGTAACGCAAACTCTTTAATGTATCCCAACGTACATGTACGTGATGTGATCGCGCTGGGCACTGAAGCTATACCTGCGCAATCCTCCTCTGACAAACTGCTATAATTAACAGCTCCCCTCCAGTACGAACAGCTGTGATTAGAGAACTCCGATCCCGTCGCTTTAACTCATTCAGCACGTTGATCGTGTTGCTGACAAAGGGAGGGGGCTCCCTTTGTCATCTGACCGCCAGTCCCGACACTGCGTTTGCTGGGACTGATGGTTTTATTTTGTCAGCCTGGGGCCTAAGAAGGGCCTCCAGAGCTGTCCAGTATAAGTCCCTGTTAGGGCATATTTTAGGTGTATGCACAGGATGTAAATTAAAGCCAAATAGACATGACATTACGTTACAATATAGAAAAAAATATTTTCTAAAATGTGTCCCCCAGCCAAAGCTTGCCTTCCCTAAAACCCCCTACGTGCTTTCTAACCAGTTTCTGTTCGATCTCCATCGTCACTGCTGCTCTTTCTGTTTGTTTACATCCCTTGCTTCTGGTCCTGGCAGTTTCCGGTTTTGTAACCCACCATACCCATGATCCCTTGCTGCATCTGAGGAAATAGCTTACATCCCCCCTTCCTAACCTCCACAGCATCTAAGCCATTTGCATACTGTCACGCCCTTCTATGTACACAGGTCATTCCCTGCTCTAATTAGTCACCCAGCTCCCTGCACTCTCACACACTCCCAGTAATAATCACACACGGGGATGGGGGTAATACACAGGGATGTTGGGGGTAATACACAGGGATGTTGGGGGTAATACACAGGGATGTTGGGGGTAATACACAGGGATGTTGGGGGTAATACACAGGGATGTTGGGGGTAATACACAGGGATGTTGGGGGTAATACACAGGGATGTTGGGGGTAATACACAGGGATGTTGGGGGTAATACACAGGGATGTTGGGGTAATACACAGGGATGTTGTGGTTATACACACACGGACAGGGCCGCAATCAGGGGGGTATTTGGGGTACTACTGTAGGGGGCCCGGCCAAAATTAATTGAAAGGGGGGACCGGCAACTGCCGCGACTTGCCTTTGGTAGAAAAAAACAGGCCCCTGCAATGGAGCCTGTTCTTTTCACCAAAACAATGTCGTGAGCAGCGGGCCCCCCTCTCATCAAACACCGCCGCGAAACACAGCCCGGTTGCGCGCGAACGACTGCAAGCGCGCACCCGCCCTCGCATGACCGCAAGCGCGTGCCCACACGCGAACGACCGGGCGCGCTGGAGCTCAACCCGCTCGTGCCCGCCGCCGAGAGGGAGGCAGTGCGCCCGCACCACAAGTACATCGACCGATCTATTGGGAAGGACAGCCACACAGGGACAGCGGTGCACAGTCTAGTTACCTGCTGGCCCGCCTCCGACTCCGACTCGTCCTCCTCCTCCGCCGCCTCCGCCCTTCTCCTCCTCCGCCTCCTCCTTCTTCTCCAGAGCGTAGCGAGAGGGGGTGGAGTCCAGTTGTTGCGCGGCGGCAGGAGTTCTACGATCCCCACCATTTTCTGGAGCCTGGAGGTGAAGGTCTGGACCGAAGACCTCGCCTGACGAGGACTGGAGTGGGAGCAGCTCTTCTGACACAGTGAGTAAAGTGTCTCAAAGCTCTCATTAAGTATAGCCCTGTTCACACAGAGTATTTTGCAGGCAGAAAAAATCTGCCTCAAAATTCCATAAAGAATTTTGAGGCAGATTTTGACCTGCCCACACTATTTTGCCGCGTTTTTTGCTGCGTTTTTTGCCCGCTGCGATTGAGGACAGCAGACAAAAAACGCAGCGAAAAATGCATTTTCTGCCTCCCATTGATTTCGATGGGAGGTCAGAGGCGGAACCGCGGCAAAAATGGACGTGGTGCTTTTTATTTTTTCCGCGACTGGCTCCCATTGATTTCAGATTAAATCAGTGGGAGGCGGTTTTGGAAGTTTTTTGGTGCTGATTCTGACGCAGTGTCCGAGTCAATATCAAGGCCCAAAAATTCTGTGAACTGGGCCTTATTGTTAGGGCTTATTCAGACGAACGTGTAATACGTCCGTGCAACGCGCGTTATTTTCACGTGCCTCGCACGGACCTATGTTACTCTATGGGGCCGTGCAGACTGTCAGTGATTTTCTGCGCTAAGAATAGAAAGATGCGTCCCCAGGACTACGGCCGGGGTAAGTCTAAACTTTTTTATACATTTAAAAAAGTGCCTTTTTTTTTTTTTCTCATTTGTGATTTTTGCGGCAGAACCGCAGCATTTCCGCAACAGAGGAGCAGCGACTCCACAGAATACATTGACATGCTGCGGCTTAAAAAGCCAAAATGTAAAGGGGGGCACGCAGCTCACGACATTCTTTTGGTGAAAAAAACGGGCTCCATTGCAGGGGCCTGTTTTTTTTCTACCAAAGGCAAGTCGCGGCAGTTGCCGGACCCCTTTCAATTAGGTTTGGCCGGGCCTCTCACATCAGTACCCCTAATACCCCCCCTGATGGCGGCCCTGGGTACCATGATATAGTGCTGGACGGAGTAACGTTAACAGGCGGTGCCACGGTAGAGGGGCCCAGAAAATTTAGCTGTATGGGGCCCTGAAATTCCTGATGGCGGCCCTGCACACGGATGATGGGGTTATAAACAGGGATGATGATGTAATACACAGGGATGATGGGGGGGGGGGGGGAGTTATACACAGGGGTGATATAACTCCATCATACCTGTATACAACCTATATATCATCCCTGTGTATTACCTCATCATCCCTGTATATAAGCTCCATGATCCCTGTGTATTACCTCATCATCCATGTATATAACCTCCATGATCCCTGTGTATTACCTCATCATCCATGTATAACCCCATCATCCCTGTATATAACCCCATCATCCCTGTGTATTACCTCATCATCCCTGTGTATTACCTAATCATCCCTGTGTATTACCTAATCATCCCTGTGTATTACCTAATCATCCCTGTGTATTACCTAATCATCCCTGTGTATTACCTCATCATCCCTGTGTATTACCTCATCATCCCTGTGTATTACCTCATCATCCCTGTGTATTACCTCATCATCCCTGTGTATTACCTCATCATCCCTGTGTATTACCTCATGATCCCCATGTATTACCTCATGATCCCCGTGTAGACCCCCATCATCCCCGTGTATGATCCCCGTGTACAACCCCATCATCCCCGTGTATAATCTCATCATTACACAGGGATGATGGGGGTAATACACAGGGATGATGGGGGTTATATACAGTGTTGATGGGGGCAATGCACAATAAGTACAAGGGAGGGCTGTGCACAATGTCTACAAGGGGGCTGTGTGTGGCGCGATCTACAGGGGGCTGTGTGTGGCGCGATCTACAGGGGGCTGTGAGTGTGTGTGTGGTGCACGCTATCTACAGGTGGGGGGCTGTGTGTGTGTGGCGCGATCTACAGGTGAGGGGCTGTGTGTGGCGCTATCTACAGGGGGTGCTGTGTGTGGCGCTATCTACAAGGGGTGTGTGACGCTATCTACAAGGGATGTGTGTGGCGCTATCTACGGGGGGCTGTGTGTGGCACTATCTACAAGCGGTGTGTGTGTGTGTGGCACAATCTACGGGGGGGGGGGGTGGTGTGTGAGGCTTTCTACAAGGGGTGTGTGGGGGTTATCTACAGGAGGTCTGTGTGTGGCGCTATCTACAGGGGGTCTGTGTGTGGCGCTATCTACAGGGGGTCTGTGTGTGGCGCTATCTCTACAGGAGGTCTGTGTGTGGCGCTATCTACAGGGGGTGGTGTGTAGCTATTACCACACACAGGGGGTATGTGTGGTAATATCTACAAGGGGGCTGTGTGTGTTCTCTTTAATTATTTTTTTAACTTATTGTTATAATATTGTACACCTCATTGATTGGTAGAGAAAGCAAACCGGGGGAAGGAGATGTGGGGGGGGGGGGCGCCAATCTGAATCTTTGCCCCGGGTGCTGGAGAACCTAGTTACGCCTCTGCTTTTGGGTCCCATTAATTACTGGCAGATGGGCTCATAAGTGACTACCACCTCTGCACCCCCTACAGCTACAGTACTCCACTATGGATTTTCTGTCCGCACGGAAAATCTGCAGAAAGTCTTATACAGTTGCCTTGCAGAACTGGGGTCCTTAGTTCAAATCTAAACAATGGCAAAATATCAGCACAGAGTTTATCTTCACCTTGTATGATTGTCCTCATTATTCAATTTTTTTTCTCACACTCCAAAAAGCACACTGATTGGTTAATTGGCTTCCTATGAAATTAGTTTGATTGTGTGCTTGAAAGATCCACATGAGATATTGACTTCCACTGCAACGTATGTGGGTGCTATAAAAGTAACAGGAAATAAAATGAATAAAACATTTCACTGGCAAGAATGAAGAAGTGGTTCCATGTGAACAAGCGGTCAATTTCCTATTACGTTATTTTGCACCACCCTTTTTGCCAGGGTGACAAATATTTGTAAATATCAATAAAGCTTCAAAGCGTTGCCACAGAAATGTGTAAGTTAATGAGCTTAGTGAACAAACCGTTTCTTTTAAAGCCCTATAAACTTTTTTTTTTTTAACTTCTGTTAGTTGATTGATGTCTGGTTTCTCCGCCATTGGTACCTGTGCAATTTTAGAGCATTGGATGACACAAAGGACTCTATAAAGGATGCATGTAAACATAGGTCAGCTGTAAAAATAGTTTCAGCGTGTGCCCAACTTCCTGAGTGGGGCGTCTGTTTGTGATTACAATACAAATCAATGCAATGCTGCATTCCAGGGCAGAAACTACAAAGACCAGTCATTTCATTCTGAAAGTGACTTCTTATTTCAGTGACAAACAGATGTTTATGTGAGGCCATTAAAAATATACCCACCTTTAAAATGAATTCAGTGACTGAAAAGTCTGAAATATGTCGCACTCTTAAAGGCAGAGTAGAGTTTCTTAGCTTGCTTTGCCTAGAGGATCACAGCTGTGGGAGTGATTGAGAACCTTCAGGGAACGCGGCATATTGGCATCTGCCATTACTTCTTCCCTCTCTTTTCTGGTGGAAGATCTAGGTCTCTCTTTTTGCTGTTAGCATTTTTAGACTAGCAATTAATTAGAAAGACATATTATGAAGCACATATGCCAAGGAGTTTTGAGATTTCTGGTGCAAAACACATTACTGGCAAAGGAACATAGATTTACTGCCATGAAGGAATTATACATGTATTATAAATTGGGAAATTATAAAAGTGTAAGATGTCACTAATTAACAAATGTTGTGCCAAGTCAGATCACTGGATGGTTCAGGGGCCGGGCACTTAGGATTTAGGAAACCATTTGTCCTTTTCACACTGTATTTTTAAACGTTGTCACTCCATTCATGCGTTCAATATGAGTGCAGGGAATTTTTATTAAAAATCTTAACTATCTATAATATATACATTCCCTTCAGAATCTCCTATTTCACTGAATGCTCTTCTTCTGAATTTTATAATTAGTATTTTATAGTGTAGGGACCTCCGATAAATGGATAAATGTTTTACATGCATAAAATAAGAAGGGTGATTTTTAACATAAATATAGCTAAGTTTATTGAATTATGACCGAACTAGATACACGGAATACATTTTACATAATGACCACTTTTATGTCTATTGTAACATAATCATTTATTTCAACCAATGTAACATTATTCTGTAGGTTTACGAATGAAATGGCATACTTGTTTTTAGTACACCACCTAGTATTTGGAGAATTAGTTGCACCAGAATCCCCCACAACCTTTGGGTGACTTATTTTGCTTTGGCCCAAGCATTGCGCTGCTGGACTAAGAGACTTAAGGCCCTTTTACATGGGCAAACGAGCGTTCGCAGAACGCTCGTTTCGATCATTGCCCTGTGTAAACAGGGCAACAGCCAATGAATGAGCAAACGCTCGTTCATCTGCTGATTATATCGTTTATGCAGCCTAAAATATCATTGTCGGCAGCACATCTCCCTATGTAAACAGGGAGGCATGCTGCCGACGTGATAGAAATGTATGGGGACGAGCGATCATAGATCGTAGTAGCAAAAGAGCAAACGAGCGCGGATCAACGAGCTGTCGTGTTGATCGGCGCTCGTTTACATGGCCCACGTTGGGCCGTGTAAGAGGACCCTTACAGGTATTAGGACATTTCTGAAACATGTGAACACACATAATGTGATGAGTATATAAGGACTCAAAGAGTCATTAACAATCAGCAAATATAATTAAGTGATACAGTACAAAAAATACAAGTCATAGGGTCATGATATTAAATAGCAAACACTACCTGACATAGGTAAAGTGTAGTGATCAATATAAAAGTGTTTAAAAAAGAATGTGCAATATACAAATTCTACTTAGAGATTTTAAAAACACACATTTAAAGAGGCTCTGTCACCAGATTTTGCAACCCCTATCTGCTATTGCAGCAGATAGGCGCTGCAATGTAGATTACAGTAACATTTTTATTTTTAAAAAACGAGCATTTTTGGCCAAGTTATGACCATTTTTGTAATTATGCAAATGAGGCTTGCAAAAGTCCAAGTGGGTGTGTTTAAAAGTAAAAGTCCAAGTGGGCGTGTATTAGGTGCGTACATCGGGGCGTTTTTAATACTTTTACTAGCTGGGCGCTGTGAAGAGAAGTAACATCCTCTTCTCTTCAGAACGCCCAGCTTGTGACAGTGCAGATCTGTGACGTCACTCACAGGTCCTGCATCGTGACGGCCACATCGGCAGCAGAGGCTACAGTTGATTCTGCAGCAGCATCAGCGTTTGCAGGTAAGTAGCTACATCGACTTACCTGCAAACGCCGATGCTGCTGCAGAATCAACTGTAGCCTCTGGTGCCGATGTGTCCTCGCTCGTCCGACACAATGCAGGACCTGTGAGTGACGACACAGCGTGATCTCTCGAGAACACGGCTGTGTCTGCACTGCCAGAAGCTGGGTGTTCTGAAGAGAAGTGGATGATACTTCTCGTCAGAACGCCCAGCTAGTAAAAGTAGTAAAAACGCCCCGATGTACGCACATAATACACGCCCACTTGGACTTGGACTTTTAAACACACCCACTTGGACTTTTGCAAGCCTCATTTGCATAATTACAAAAATGGTCATAACTTGGCCAAAAATGCTCGTTTTTTAAAAATAAAAACGTTACTGTAATCTACATTGCAGCGCCTATCTGCTGCAATAGCAGATAGGCGCTGCAAAATCTGGTGACAGAGCCTCTTTAAACATTCCATCAAAGCTATCACATGTGGACTTACTGTTCCTCGGTCTCAGCGTTTCCCACTCGCCACTGCGCATGTCTGGGAACGAAGTGAAGGCAGCCGTGATAAAGAAACTACTCTATCTGCTGCGCATTGCCCCACAGACGCATCAGGAAAAATCTCACGTGTCCGGAGTCAGTCTATTTAGAAAAATGTACGCGCATGGGCAAGGATAGCTAAACTTAAATGTCGGAAACTTGAGTGGATTTTCAAATTGAAGACATTATCTCCTCATGGCCTTAATATTGATTTCAAGGTTGGTTCTGTTATTTGAGGATGTGCTATATTGAATATGTTAGATTTCGGTGTATATATAGTGTGAAGTCTATTCACACACATATTCCTCTCTGCTGTACGAGATTTTGAATGTACACTATATTCATGATTTGAGTAGTATATTCTTTTAAATGTCTACATACTTCAAAACCACAAAAAAGGCCATACTTACTAAGTGGGTGGGTGAAAACCCATTCCCAGCCAGGACGCAGACAGGTCAAAAAATGCTGCAGAAGGAGGGTGCATTAAATAGTGATTAAATAATGGGTCTTATATGCTGGGAGGGCATGATGTGCTGGCGTTTGGTTTGGCATGCAGAGCAGCCCGCTTTAGCTAACAGTAGCGGCGTTACAAATAGGCTGTAATTCCGCAAGATATGCTATGCCTGACGACCAGCACCTTATCCCTCCACATATTACACATAGTACTGACACCCCATGTACTATTCACAGCACTGACCCCTATTCATCACATTTATTTATTATTACATTATCACACCGTTCTGACACTTTCATACATACACATTTCTTTTTTACCATACATTCACACCCTAGCACTACACTAACACTGACGCTCATTTATCGCACACCTTTGAGCACTTAGTTCGCCACTCCCCTCAAGACTATTGGGAGGGGCTATCACTATTTAATGCACCCTCCTTCTGCAGCATTTTTTGACCTGTCTGCGTCCTGCTGGGAACGGGTTTTCACCCACCCACTTAGTAAGTATGGCCTTTTTTGTAGTTTTGAAGTTATCTATGTCCCATTTTTTTCTGCTGATGTCTACATACTTACAGCTATTCTTCTTTGTCTTTTATCTTGTTTTAGATATAGATCTGTTGGTGGTACTTCTACTCTGGACTCATGCGTCATCATCTCCATTTCACGAGCACAATGATTTTATCTCCTGTATTAGGTTGTCATCAACAGATGCCTATTTGTATAGTGTACATGGTTTTATATATAATTTATTTTTATTTTTTTTCAATATCGTTTTGGTGTTGTCATTATCCCTGTGATCCTGTTATTGTTATATTATATTTAAATCTTTCAGCTCAGTTATTTGGACCCGTCCCTCTTTGTTCCTTCTCTCCCAGGATTTGGGTATATTCCCGGCTATGTTCATTTCTTACCCAGGTGAAGTGTAGTTGGTGCACCACGTAGGGTGACGTTATGTGACTTACCGTGATACAGACATCATGGCCTGGGTTCGGTTCCCGGGTCTGCTTTTGTTTGGATCCCACCTGTGTCGAACTCCGTTTCTACATCAGCATGATGTGGGAGGGGGTCTTTTGGAGTGGAGGGAGTGAGCTTCTTTGTCACCTAATTTAATGAGTATTTTGAGCGAGTTTGGACATGGGTCAATCCCTTCATGTCCTGTTTTAGATGGATGAGAGGTCTTGGGGTGAGCAGTGTCTCCCATATTGAGCGAGTCATGCTATAATACATTGAATCGTTTAACATATTATATATTATATTATTGTTGTACCAATTTTAGAGAAAAAGCAACACAAAACAGAGTAGCAGGTGAGAATTATTTTAAGGGCTCATGAAACTACATATTCCGCATAGAAAAAGTCATCATATGGCTCCCATTTGAGGTGTATGGGGCCCGACTGTACCCTCATATGACTTCAGATTTCATAAATTGGCAGAGAGGTTTTTATGTTGCATACTGTCTAAATGTATGCTTTATTACAGTGGCAATACTTCTAGGGCAGAATAGCTCCATAATACAATGCCACATGGAGGCATTATACTGCATCACATAGTGCCCACGTCTTCGTAGTGCAGAGCTACAAAAACTCCACCAGTTCCAATGTACAGATTCCATACACACAGCTCTGCCTTCTCTCAACATATAAAGATCAATTGAAATAGGAAAATGCACCCACAAGACCTCTGACCACTAAATCCAATACAGCCGATTCATCTCATATCACCTATACACAATAGATCATTGGCAAATTCCACCAAAAATTTATAGGTAGCTGAACCTTAGGGGGTTACGATAAATTTATTATCAATCCAGAGGATTCCAAGTGGGGGATGTGGGAAAAGGTCAAAAGTGCAAAAGTAAGCAGAAGTCTACAAAAGCAGATGTTGTCTTATCTGTATAGATATGACATGATACTAAAGTCTGTTCTACATACTGGTGCTCTATTTGCGTATCCGATTTAGGATTACATGGTGGCTTGAAGTCTGTAACTTCTGTTATTCCCTATGAGGAGAAGGTCACATGTGATTTGAGATTTAGAAGCTTCGAGCATGGTTGGAAATTTCTGCAAAATTCGCAAGTGCCACGTCATCCTTTTCTCTATAGGGAATTTCCATATATCCAAAAGGCAAGTTTATCCCTAAAGTATATATGTGTGTGTATATATATATATATATATGTGTGTGTGTATATATATATATATATATATATATATATATATATATACTTAATCTTACTAGTCGCAGCCCTAACTGAACACACATTGGAGCATGTACAGTACAATTCCAAGAAAATGTACGATCTCTACGTGTAATAGGAGTATCACTCTGCTTGCTAGGACTAACAAGTCCTGTGCATACATACATACATCATCCATCTGCATAACAGTTTATCACTAACTGTTCTTATAAAAAGTGACTACTTGTAAAAGGGCTTTAACACACTGGCCATTTTGTATCACAGTACGAGGGAACCACATAGGGAGGATGTGAGGGAGATATAAAAGAGAAAGCATGGAAGCAGGGGCGGAAAGGACAAGATAAAGAGATAAATGTAAGGGTTTATAAATGGAATGGCATCCTCATTAAAATCCTCTGCATAGATAAAGACAAAGTTGTGTCTGTTCACTTAGTACCATCACACCTTCCATTTATCTCTACACTATCAGTGGTGATTGTTTAACATCCGTTAAATAGGGATACGCATTGTAGGAATACAGTGTGTGTATGTATGTGTGTATATATATATATATATATATATATATATATATATATTGTACCAGTACATTGTGAGTTTTCTGTTTCAATAATTTTTATTGTTATATTAAGTAAAGTTACAGTCACAATGGACAAATAAACATGTTTACATAATGATGTATCTTACATGCACAGAAATACAATTGTTCATTAAAGGTTCAACTAAAGCGAAGTTGAAATATATAAGGAACGGTCAGATGTTAGATTTTTAGAACTGCACATTTAATTTTATTTCTTATGAAGGTTCTTTATTGTAAGGGATTGTCCACATGTAACGGATTTGCTGCAGAAGATTTCTGCAGTATTTCCGTTAAAGCTAGCAGACACTGGAAAACCGCCCTATTTCCTGCGTTTTTTACTGCAGAAAATGGTGCGTATTTTGCTGCGTTTTTTTTCAATGCTAGGAAATGGTGATATCGCCTAAAAAAAAATCTGCAGCAATTCAGTCCCCTTTCCGCAGCAGGAATTGACATGCTGCAGAGTGAAAAATATGCACCGCATGTGAATTTCTGGTCGGAAATTTTATGCAGCATGTGGATGAGATTTGTAAAAATGCTGCTACTGTATTCTGCTGCATATTTTCCATCTGCAATTCCCGACGGAAAATACGCAGCAATTCCGTTACGTGTGGACAAGACCTAAGAGTTGTAATGGATTAAGTAGATTATAGTAAAGTTTCAACAGTCAATTTTGTGAGTTTTCAAGTGTTAAAGACGGTAATACATTATTGCTGACACAGTTCCTAAATTAAATTATCAGCAAAAAATAAAGGTCATATATGATTAATAACAGTTTCAAAATAGGAGCTAATTTTTGCCTTCTGACCCGTGGGAAAAAGAAGCTTCGTAGTTGGGTGTGTAATTAAGTACCCACACATTACGCGTCCGTCCCCCCCCCCCCCACCCAGCCTTTTTCTAATTGTCCTATCTAAGCCCTAATAAACCCTAGTAGCCCTAATCATACCCCCAGATATATGAAGCCAATACATTGGTAAACCTACTTTGTTACACTAAAGTAATACTATTCTTGATTAAAAATTATGTTTCCAGTGGTAAGAAATATTTTATCTCACTCATCATTCGCTAAAGTACTAAAAACTCTAAAATGTGAAGGCTTATTACCTAAAAATTGTGATCACATGAGTGTTTATCTGTCTTCTTGAAAAAGAAGCCAAAAAAGTTAGGTACTCTAGAAAATATTTTTATAGTTGTTAAACCCAGGGCTGGCTCCAGGTTTATGTGGGCCCTTGGGCGAGACAGTCTTAGTGGGCCCCTTTGCGGGGAAACTCACGGCGGCAGTAAAATGCTAAAAATCATCACTTTGTGCCCCCATATAGAGGTTGGGCCCTGTTTATGCCCCCATATAAAAGTTAGGCCCCCAGTTTGTACCCCAATAAATTTAGTACCCTCTGTAGATAGTGGCACACAGCACCCTCCTCCCAGGTAGTGGTGCACAGTTCCTGACATCACTGTCTATATATGGACAGTTTTGTCAGGGGCAACCCCAGATCCATAGTCCCGGGCAGAGCACTATTAGCACTCTGCCTGGGAGTGGCGTAGCTAAAGGCTCATGGGCCCTGGTGCAAGAATTCAGCTTAGCCCCCCCCCCTACCCAACACCACCAGACCCCTGCGCACGCCTATGTCAAGCTAACTTGCCTGACAGACCCCATGAATGCCCCCACAGTATGACCTCCCCATAGCTGCCGCCACACAGTATAATGCCCCAGTAGCTGACCACCACAGTATAATGCTCCCCGTAGCTGCCCCACATAGTATAATGCCCTCCATGGCTACACCATACAGTATAATGCCCTCCATAGCTGCCACATACAGTATAATGCCCCCCACAGCTGTCCGATACAGTATAATGCCCCCTCAGCAGCTACAATAGGACCCTCCCTCATACCCAGTATAATGCCCCCATATGTACCTAATGGAAAAAAAAAAAAACCTAATTACTTACCTACCGACGTGGGGAGGATCCTTCTCCTCCTCTGCACTGTCCTGTGAGCGACAGGCGATAGGTAGTGACGTCACTACATCGCGCCTACATTTGCCGATCTGCCCACGGCACAGTGAATGCTGGAGCGAGGCTCCAGCATTCAAACCAACTGAATCGAGGCGGGAGCAGCACGGCCAGGCTGGGACACTGCTCTGGTCCATATATGGACAGCGATGTCAGGGGCTTTCCCAGAGACGGAGTCCCGGAGCAGAGCCGCTAGCGCTCTGCCTCGGAATCCTCTCCTTCTTACATCACTGTCCATATATGGACAGTGGTGCCTTAACAACCGCATGGGTTTAACGCCGGCCCTGGTTAAACCCATGCATTCTAAAAATCACTAACTATCTGGTCATAAGGAACCATAATATATTTGGTCATTAAGAAGTCAGATGATAATTTCCCAAAATATTTTTTTAACTGTTACCCATTATTAAGTCCTGCTCATCAGTGAACCTTGAAAAAGATCAGGAGAGGTAAAAGCCTGTACTTGAGAAATATTTTATTCATCCAACTTACCAAACCATTTTTAAGTGGTGATAGCCTTTATACTTGTATTACATCACTGGATCTGAAACAGATTTCCATTTCATCATGCATGATTTTCTTCTTTCAAGTCAAACATAGATCATAAACCGCTTATGGATTTAGGGGGGAAAAGCCATGCATGCTATCAACACTGTCCTTGTGACTATATCTTTGTAACTTGCACATCCTAAACTCTCCTTGTTTATATATCCTGTGCAGCTATTTGCCCTTTGTTTCCATCGCTTGAATAGGTCATGGGAAGCTGTACACTAAGAAGACCCGGATGGCTAGAATCTTACTCAGCATCACGTATGATGGATATAATCATTATTTTATTATGAATCAGAAGTGATATACTAGGAAAACCAGACAATGTTGATTTGTATAATTTTACTTATTAAACTTTATTTCTGTTTACAGTCACTGTACTAAACATATGTAGATAGTTTTCAATTCCAAAACAATTTATTGAAGTATTTTATATTGGTGCATAGAAACGATGAGGGAGATTTATTAAAACTGGCCCTCCATGCGAGCGGTGCACTACTCCCTCCCCCAGTGCAGCATGTACCAGATTCACCAACAGAGTGCCCACCCTGTTTATGAATTTGGCATAGGCTAAAAACAATGCCAGGTTGAACCGGATGTTGCGTTCTGCCTCTTTTCTAAGTATATGTGGAAAAAAGTGGCACAGGTGTTCGATAAATATGGCATCCGGCCCAGACAACATATTTTTTAATGTGTTTATGCCCTAAAATAATCACACACATGCCATCGTTTATAGGATACTATATCCTCTCAAACATCACATAAAAGAAAACTGAAAAGCAGCAGAGAGCAGATATGGTCCATAATACCTCGTAGTAAGCTATAGTATATGGAGTAGCTCTTCGCCATTAGCCTCAGACTCTCCTTCTGTTCCTACTCCAAACAGTATTTAAAGGAAGAATGCAAAAGGACCATTGTAGAACATAGATCCGAAAAAAGAAGCACCGATAATGGGGAGATATTGAACCATTGGTCTTGGTCTGTTGGCTGATGGTCTTGCCTTAGTCTCGATGCTGATTCAATACCTCAAGTATTGGCAGTTCTAATTCAGTAATTTAACTAACCATCTTGGCTCCGTATAGCAACGTCAAGGCATCAGTTGAGCAAAATTTAATGCCTCGTACAAATATAGTATACAGTATATGCAAACAATGCAGCTGGTTATAAGTAATGGTAAGTTTTGAGGGGGAAAGTAAAACATCTGACACGGACGTAGATAACTGACATTCTTAAGGAATCCAGACTTTACCCAAAACATCATTAATTCAACATACAATTATAATCCCCTGGGAGGATTACATCATGTTAGGCATAACAGCAGAAGCGTGACGATAGTTCTCAAAATTGCTTTGAGGTCTATTGCATTTCATACTCTGCTGGAGCCGATTGGGGAGGGCAGAACAGTCCAGACCCACGGTTAAAGTATGCCGCTTATAGTAGTCCATTCATGGTCTCACTGGACTCGTTTTTTTTCCTAATTTATTTTACAGAAATGCTTCTTTATTGAAAATGTACAGAAATAAACAAAAGCACAATAGATTTATAACTCCATTTTTTTCTGATAAAGTTACATAATTATACAGTAGAAACTATACATTTTATTACATGAATGTTAGACATAAAAATCTGTCTGCCATTACCGAGTGCCTCCTTTACAGAGTTAATAGCCCTCCATGCCATAGTCTATTTTTCTTTATTAGGACATTCTAAAAGAAAAAATAAAATCCTGCCATAATTAAAGGAGTTGTCTTGGATTAGAAAAAAGGGCCTCCCAGCTGCCTCCTGCCACATGGCAACTCTGCAAGCAATGATCAGAGACTGCCTGGTCCGTATCCTGCCCCCAGGAAAACTCAAAGCAGTGGCCAGAAATTGCCTAGTATGCGATACAAATGGTCACCTTTATTTGCTAGACATTCCCAGACCCCCACATATTTAACTTAACTAGCCACCCTCCATGCATTTGGTAATAATTTTTAAACCCCCATCTAAATGATTACTGCCTCCGTAAATTCTGCTGACATCAAGCATATGTCCAGTAGTTAGCATTAAAATGATGGAAGTCCAATGCAATGATGATGATGCTTACTTACAATTTTTTTCCTCAGTGCTTGCCGCTTGGCTGTTTTTTGGCTCATTGCCATTAGGGCAGACGTGTGATCTCTGACTACAGCTTAGCTACAGCGTCTACATGGAGTCTGAGGTAGTCTGAGACACACCTCTTGTCTCATAATTGGTTGAGGCTGCTGCTCTTTCCCTCACTATTGCAGCTCTGCCTCTTCTGATTAGCTGCTGGGTATAAACACAAGCCTATCACAAGCTCACCAGGAAGTCCGTGCATAGAGGACTTCCTTCTATTACAGCAAGAGCAGTATGATTATAAAGTACTTATTACTAAATCACTAGTTAGAAAAAGATGAAAATCAGGTAATTGTCACACATATACTGAGGCAAATAAGCCCTAGTAAGGGGGAGCCTGGTGGGTCACTTTAAATATTCCTCTAAAATTAGATATATTTAATACAGTTAGTTGATATGTATGTTATTATATACTAGTATGGCAAGTAATTGCATTTGTTGTTTTTTGGCATTCACACTATAAATTTAATATTCAGATATATTCATCAAATATATTTGTTAACATTTTACACTTCACATAGAAAAAAAATCAATGTCTATCCTAGCCTTACCAACACAAATCTATTAAAGGGTAACTAAATGTTCAACAAACTTCTGACATGTCATAGTGACATGTCAGAAGTTTTGATTGGTGGGGGCCCAAGCACTGAGACCCACCAATCACTAGAACAAAGCGGCAGAAGTGCTCATGTGAGCAATGAGCAGCTTTGTTTCTGTTCGCCTTATTCCGGAAAGCCGACGTATCGGAGTACGGGCTCATAGACTTTCTTTTGAGCCCATACTCCGATATATTGATTTCCGTAAAATCATATCTGCACGTAAAAAAGAAGCGCAAGTCATGAGCTGTTTTTCATTGAGTCAATAGAAAAACAGCTCCAAAAAATGAGATTGAGAGAAAGTCATTAAAAATGTTTTGACTTTTTAAGATACAGCTTCTATGTATCCTGGATACATAGAAGCTGTATCTTGCACTCCAAGCCGAATGCTTCAAGTCAGCGGGACTGACAGCTTCAGTGACAGCGAGTCCTGCGTGTCTCTGACACGCAGAATCCACCTGTTATCAATCACATCTAAGTCATGAATTTAGATGTGATCAACAACCCACTGTTACCGTAGCAGTCCGTCCCGCTACCTGATGGATTTGGATTTGAGCGCAAGATACAGCTTCTATGTATCCAGGATACATAGAAGCTGTATCTCAAAAAGTAAAAAATGTTTTAATAAAAACCAATAAAAAAAGTTGTTTGAAATCCTTTAAAATAGTTTTATTTAAAAAAAAAAAAGTGCTCAAAGGTTTACATAGCCTTTAAGGCTTTAAACTGTAGCTAAATGTTTAACAAACTTCTGACATGTTAAGTTTTGATTGGTGGGGGTCCGAGCACCGAGACCCCCACCAATCACTAAAACAAAGCAGCTGAAGCACTCGTGCAAGCGCTCAGCTGCTTCGTTTCTGTTCGCCTTTTTCCGGGAATCTGATGTATCTCAATAACAGGCTCATAGACTTTCTATTGATTCCTTACACCGATACATTGATTTCCGGAATAAGACGAACAGAATGAAGCGGCTGAGCGCTCACACGAGGGCTTCAGCTGCTTCGTTTTAGCGATAGGTGGGGGTCTCAGCGCTCGGACACCCACCAATCAAAACTTCTGACATGTCACTATGACATGTCAGAAGTTAGTTAAACGTTTAGCTACGCTTTAATCACACGACCGGGTGTCAAATCACAGCCGATTTGCACCCGTGCGGGACTCATTTTCACGGGTCCCTCATAGACTTGAGTCTATTGAGGGAACACAGCTGCCTGACTGAGGGCTATTCGCAGCACCAGAGGGCTTATAGAATTTTTTTTTTCTAATTTGGTTGGGTTTAATGAAGTCCCAGAAACTGCACCATATATTGTTAGAGAGGGTCAGAGCTCTGTTTTTCTCAGGCCTTATTCACATGGCCGTGTACAGTCCGTGAGATACGGACCGCATGTCGGCTGCATTTCCTGGACCGAACACTGTTCAGGGAGCCTTACTCTTAGCATCGTAGTCATCCATTATCCTGTGAGTCACTGCCTTCCTGCGGGACTACTGTCCTGTATTGAAAACATGATTGCAGTATGGGACAGTATTCCCACAGGGAGGCAGGGACACCTAGCATCATATATAACTATGATGATACTATCAGTACGTCTCGATGGACCGTGTTCGGTCTGGGAAATGCGGCCGAAATAGGATCGGTATCTCATGGAACAAACATGGCTGTGTGATTAAGGCCTTATTATACAGAGCTCCGAAGTTGATGATAAATAAATGTTGCTAGTGGGGGAACTCACTACATATGAATTGATACAGCTGTCATTGTACTCAATTGGAGCTGCATAAATCTAATAAACCTAGTTGTAGCTGCAAGCAGTTTTATCATTTAAGGCCTAGTGCACATGGTGATTTTGCAGTTCGCAAAACCACAGATCCGTTTAGGTCCATTTGTCTGCAAGAGAACCTTCCGTAGTGCATCCGGGTGTCATCAGCAGTCACGGATCCGCAAAAAAAATGCAGGGACGGTCATGCACGATGGGAAACCATGTATGGACCGTAAAATGACAGGTCCTGATTTTTTGCGGCTCGGACTCATGGACCCCACACGGATCCATGCATGGGACCATATAAATGAATGGGTCCGTGTGCTATCCGCTATATTGCGGATAGCACACGGATAAAAAAACATGGTCGTGTTCATTAGGCCTAACGATGTAACAGGAAGCAGGGCCTGTATAAAGAAAACCACAGCTCAATTCCCCCATAAAGATATATGGTGCATTCTCTAGGTAGACTGTAGGCCCCACTAAATCTCTGGGCAGGGGAAGAGCAGGTGGGGCATATGCCCTGGGCACAGAGTGCAGGAGGAGATGGGAGGGCTCTGTTGGTTACTTTAAAAAAGAATGGAGGGTATGCAGCATTACTTACATTGTTTGCAGCGCATCGTCCACCTCTTCCACCTAAGATCTCATTCACACGAGCATATCCGATTCACGAGCGTGAAAAACGCACGTGAATCGGGTCTGTGTGTGTTGCGTTATGCATCAGTGTGCTTTCGAGGGCCATGCGATATTCACGCACTCGCAAAGCACATCTTTTTTTTAAAAATAATTTTCAACTGAATTGATGGGCAAATCACACACCACACACGCATGTGCATCCGTGTGCGGTGCGTGTTTTTCACGCAGCCATTGACTTCAAAATCACGCATGTCTTAATGGCCCTATTGAAATCAATGGGTCCGTGTGCTGTGCGTTGTTTCAAGTACTCGCGTTTTTGTAAGTACTCGCGTTTTTTGCGGCGTCTTTTACGGACGTTATTGGAGCTGTTTTTCAATGGAGTCAATGAAAAACGGCTCCAAAAACGTCCCAAGAGGTGACATGCAGTTCTTTGATGCAGGCGTCTTTTTACGCGCCGTCTTTTGACAGCGACGCGTAAAATGACACCTCGTCTGAACAGAACATCGTAAAACCCATTGCATGCAATGGGCAATGTTTTCAGGCGTAATGGAGCTGTCTTTTCAGGCGTAATTCGAGGCATAAAACGTCCGAATAACGTCTGAAAGTAGGCCGTGTGAACATACCCTTACATCAACAGACTGAGCTTCCTCCATCTGTCGGGTCAGAGAGGAGTGGGAGGGGAAGGACTCACAGCTCAGCAGTCTGCAGAGCTCAAACAGCAGGTCAGGACCAGTAAGTCGTCTCTACAGTCCTGTCTGTTCTGTGTCCCCCTCCTCTACATGATTTCTGCAGGTGGTGATCAGCTGCCTTCATAAATATTCTCCTGACCCTCTCCATGGCTGTCCTGGGATTGAGGGAGGGTAATAGGATCTGGCAACTGAGGAGTAGGTTAGTGTATTTTTTAGCGTGTAAATGCATGTATGTTTGTGTATATATATATATATATATATATATATATATATGTGTGTGTAAGTATATTTATTGTTTTTTGTTATGTGTAACACCACTATTGTAATCAGTAGGTGGAACTTAAATAGTATTTATCAGTTATATATGTAAAATATAGGGGGTATTATATACAAATTATTTAATTTTATATATATGTATATATATATATATATATAAGTTATACATATAAATATGAATTTTATTTGAATATATTATATATGTATGTAGTGTGTGTGTGTGTGTATATATATATATATATCCCATGGCCCAGAAAAGATTAAAGGGTACCTACAATGTTGCTGCCATTCTTTTTTCCTGACAAAATTGTAATCAGGCATATCTTAAGGTATTATTGCCAAAGCATACCTATGATGGTTAAATCCCCTCCAACATATTGTAGATAAGATTTAGGGCATCGTAAGGTTGCCTTGTCAGCAGTACTGCCAAATTTGCAGCTGTATCTCTTATCTTCCGGTCTAAGCTTCTAATGGGGGATGAGAAAGCATTATTGGAGGTACTACAATGGTGTGTATTTTGACAGTCCCCAAAAGGCATATATGTAGGCTTAGTCCCAGTTCTGGGTGTATGTGCAGCGTAGGTTCCCACCTTACAGAGGTCGCCTTGTCGTGGCAGGTGGGCTAACACTTTTTGATCAAAATGTGCACTAAGAACCTCCCTATTTGTAAGTAGATTTAGCTTTAGTGCATATTTATTTATATTTAGTGGTTTAGGTGGCATTAGTGTCGCAGGGTGCTGTCACCATTCTATGTTTGCTGTATATCTGCAGTCATGGGTGTTCTTGCACCTGCATACATTTTGTATCATTTAGTTGGAATGTGCTGTTCAACTTTTTGTTGTGTTTATGTGATCCATATATGTGGGGTTAGTGACTGCCTCCACTTGTTGTTCTTGCACTCCTCCCATTCTGCCCTGGGTGATTTTAATCAGTTCAATGCTGGATCCTACCATCCCCAGGTATATATGTAGGCTTAGTCCCAGTTCTGGGTGTATGTGCAGCGTAGGTTCCCACCTTACAGAGGTCGCCTTGTCGTGGCAGGTGGGCTAACACTTTTTGATCAAAATGTGCACTAAGAACCTCCCTATTTGTAAGTAGATTTAGCTTTAGTGCATATTTATTTATATTTAGTGGTTTAGGTGGCATTAGTGTCGCAGGGTGCTGTCACCATTCTATGTTTGCTGTATATCTGCAGTCATGGGTGTTCTTGCACCTGCATACATTTTGTATCATTTAGTTGGAATGTGCTGTTCAACTTTTTGTTGTGTTTATGTGATCCATATATGTGGGGTTAGTGACTGCCTCCACTTGTTGTTCTTGCACTCCTCCCATTCTGCCCTGGGTGATTTTAATCAGTTCAATGCTGGATCCTACCATCCCCAGGTATATATGTAGGCTTAGTCCCAGTTCTGGGTGTATGTGCAGCGTAGGTTCCCACCTTACAGAGGTCGCCTTGTCGTGGCAGGTGGGCTAACACTTTTTGATCAAAATGTGCACTAAGAACCTCCCTATTTGTAAGTAGATTTAGCTTTAGTGCATATTTATTTATATTTAGTGGTTTAGGTGGCATTAGTGTCGCAGGGTGCTGTCACCATTCTATGTTTGCTGTATATCTGCAGTCATGGGTGTTCTTGCACCTGCATACATTTTGTATCATTTAGTTGGAATGTGCTGTTCAACTTTTTGTTGTGTTTATGTGATCCATATATGTGGGGTTAGTGACTGCCTCCACTTGTTGTTCTTGCACTCCTCCCATTCTGCCCTGGGTGATTTTAATCAGTTCAATGCTGGATCCTACCATCCCCAGGTATATATGTAGGCTTAGTCCCAGTTCTGGGTGTATGTGCAGCGTAGGTTCCCACCTTACAGAAGTCGCCTTGTCGTGGCAGGTGGGCTAACACTTTTTGATCAAAATGTGCACTAAGAACCTCCCTATTTGTAAGTAGATTTAGCTTTAGTGCATATTTATTTATATTTAGTGGTTTAGGTGGCATTAGTGTCGCAGGGTGCTGTCACCATTCTATGTTTGCTGTATATCTGCAGTCATGGGTGTTCTTGCACCTGCATACATTTTGTATCATTTAGTTGGAATGTGCTGTTCAACTTTTTGTTGTGTTTATGTGATCCATATATGTGGGGTTAGTGACTGCCTCCACTTGTTGTTCTTGCACTCCTCCCATTCTGCCCTGGGTGATTTTAATCAGTTCAATGCTGGATCCTACCATCCCCACGTATATATGTAGGCTTAGTCCCAGTTCTGGGTGTATGTGCAGCGTAGGTTCCCACCTTACAGAGATCGCCTTGTCGTGGCAGGTGGGCTAACACTTTTTGATCAAAATGTGCACTAAGAACCTCCCTATTTGTAAGTAGATTTAGCTTTAGTGCATATTTATTTATATTTAGTGGTTTAGGTGGCATTAGTGTCGCAGGGTGCTGTCACCATTCTATGTTTGCTATATATATATATATATCCCATGGCCCAGAAAAGATTAAAGGGTACCTACAATGTTGCTGCCATTCTTTTTTCCTGACAAAATTGTAATCAGGCATATCTTAAGGTATTATTGCCAAAGCATACCTATGATGGTTAAATCCCCTCCAACATATTGTAGATAAGATTTAGGGCATCGTAAGGTTGCCTTGTCAGCAGTACTGCCAAATTTGCAGCTGTATCTCTTATCTTCCGGTCTAAGCTTCTAATGGGGGATGAGAAAGCATTATTGGAGGTACTACAATGGTGTGTATTTTGACAGTCCCCAAAAGGCCATCAATATCTTATCGGTCAGGGTCCGACTCCCACCTCCTCCAGCCAATCAGCTGTTTTGAAGGGGTCACAGCACTTGTTTGAGCGCTTCTTCTTCTTCTGAATTTCCTTTACTGCTCTCACTGTGAATCGCCAAAACACTTGTAGCGGCAGTTCACAATATTACAGCCGTCTCCCATTCACTTCAAGGTGTACCTGCGCTGCAGCCCCTTCAAAACATCTGATCGGCGGGGGTGCTGGGAGTCGGACCCCGACCGATGAGATATTGATGGCCAATCCTGAGGATAGGCCATCAATTTCTTAGGACTGGACAACCCCTTTAAAGGAATTGTCCGGTTTCAGCAAAATAATTATATTTTTTGTATAATTATAAGTTATACAATTTTCCAATATACTCTTCTGTATCTATTCCTCACGGTTTTCAAGATCCTGCTTGTTATTCAGTAAGAACATTCATTGTTTACTTCCAGTTTATACAATTCTGTCCATGGTCATGTGATGGACACACAGGTGCTGTGCTCGTTACAAGACACATCTCTGATACACATATTATAACTGTAGCTACTGTGCTACTGTGTGTCCATCACATGCCCAGGACAGAATTGCACCAAACTGATTCTTTGCCCCGTTGAAGAAAAGCCTAGCTACACGTCTGGCTCTGGGCCCTTGGACAGTGTACGACTGACTCATGTTCTCATTAAAGGAAAATAAGAAAAATACCCAAAAATACCCAGCACCATTGCTCCAGGCGAACATTAGCCGGTCTTACTCTCTGGTACTGAGGTAGAAGATCTGAACATGATTAAATATGACACATATAGACCTCGACAATGGCATGGAGATTGATGTGTCACCTGATTGCAAGTACCAGCCCAAATATATTCAGATGGCTATAAAAAGTAGAGACAAAGAAAAGTGTTACTTTTTTCAAGCAGCAGACCTTGTGTGCCCTGACATTGATGTAGGAATAGGCTTTTATCTTTTTTTGGACTGTACCTTTTTAAAAACAGGAAGTGCTTACAAATACTTCTTCATGTTACAAAAGAAAATAAAACAAGCCCAACTCACTCCATTCAAAAGATGTCAATATTTTTTTCCCTTTTTTTAGGCTAAGGAAATCATACGAACTGTGAGAAACAGATGTTTCCACATGTCTGTAACTTAACTAAAAATTACAGTGGATTTTATTATAAAGCTGTAAGTCTTCTAGACAGCGGCATCTCAAATATGGAAACATTAGGTTATTTAACCCCTTCCCGACATTTGACGTACATGTACGTCATGGAAAGTACTGACTTCCCGCATCTTGCCGTACATGTACGTCAAACGTTTGGCACCGGCTCAGAAGCTGAGCCGGTCCCATCATCACCGGATCTCAGCTGTATCTTACAGCTGACATCCGACTGTAACGGCGGGGACCGAAATTAGCTTCGATCCCCGCCATTAACCCCTTAAGTGCAGCGCTCAAAAGCGATCGCTGCACTTAAGGTGTTTGCAGCTCATCGGAACCCCAGTAATGAAATTGCCGGGGTTCCGGTGGCTGCAATGGCAACCGGAGGCCTAATACTGGCCTCCCGGTCTGCCTAGCACCGAAGCCGGTCAAGATCCGCCCGGCGGCAGAGCCTGATCGGCTTCCGTAGCTGCCGGCAAGATGGCGCCGGGTCAGGAGCTGATCCGGCGTCATCAGCGGTGGAAGTCAGCTGTACTGTACAGCTGACATCCACCTGTAACGGCAGGAACCGGAGCTAGCTCCGATCCCTGCCATTAACCCCTTCGATGCAGCAATCGAAAGCGATTGCTGCATCGTAGCGGTTACAAGCAGATCGCCAGCCCTGACAGGCAATCGGGACTGGCGACTGCTGTTATGGCAACAGGAGACACAATGGTCTCCTGCTCTGCCATTACGGAAGCCGATTTAGGCCCCGCCGGGAGGCGAAGCCTAAACGGCTTGCTGTCAGTGAATGACTGACAGATCTAATACATTGCACTACATAGGTAGTGCAATGTATTAGAAAAAAAAAAATCTGACCGTTGGACCTTCAAGTCCCCTAGTGGGACTTGAGAAAAAGTGTAAAAAAAGTATAAAAAAGTGTAAAAAAAAGTGCAAAAAATAAAAGTTTGAAAACAATAAAAGTTTCAAGTAATCAAATAACACACAATCCCCCTTTTACTCTTATCAAGTCCTTTATTATTGAAAAATAATAATAAACCATATGTATTTGGTATCGCCACGACCGTAACGACCGTAGGTATCAAAATATTATATTATTTATTGCACGCGGTGAACAGCGTAAAAAAAACCCGTAAAAAACGTTACCAGAGTTTCTGTTTTTTAGTCACTTTGCCCTACAAATATTACAATAAAAAGTGATCAAAAAGTCGCACGTATCCAAAAATGGTACCTATAAAAACTATAGCTCGTCCCGCAAAAAACAAGCCCTCATACAACTCCGTCGACAAAAAAATTAAAACGTTATGGTTCTCACAACTTGGCGACAGAAAAAATACATTCTTTTTACAAAAGTAATTTTATTGTGCAAAAAGTTGTAAAACATAAAAAAGTTCTATAAATGAGGTATCGCCGGAATCGTACTGACCCGCAGAATAAAGGTAACATGTAGTTTATAATGCGTGGTGAACTCTGTATAAAAAAAAACCAAAAAAAGCTGTGCCAGAATTGCGTTTTTTGGTTTACCTGGCATCCCAAAAAATAGGATAAAAGGTGATCAAAAAGTCACATGTACCCCAAAATGGTACCAATAATAACTACAGCTCGTCCCGCAACAAACCAGCCCTCATACCGCTACGTCTATGAAAAATAAAATTAGTTATGGCTCCAATAAGTCAGGAAATAAAAAAATATGCAGTTGTGCCCGAGGAGAACATTTCTTCTGTTTCAAGAGGCGATTTATCAAGGACCTAAAATTAGGGAACCAGGAAGGGAGGGCCCAATCATATCCGATGGAAGCGACGGTGCCCGTATTATACCAGGATAATACTTTCCCAGCAAAATTCCCCAAACTACAAAGGCGCGGAGTGTGGACCAAAAGGGGGATAAGAAATGACACCATTTATCAGTGCGACACCGGCCTGTGCAGAAAGGATTGCTTCACAGCGTAACACACATCTATGGATTATTTTTATTTTTTTATACCACCTGACTATGCCCCTTATATACTCCGCCCCGCTTACATGTACCCCCACATTATAAAACACCAGCAATACTCAAACAAATATAGTACCAAGCAAAATCCGCTCTCCAAAAGCCAAATGGTGCTCCCTCGGCCCTGAACCCTACAGCGTGCCCAAACAGCAGTTTCCTTCAACATATATGGCACCGTCATACCCGTGAGAACCCTTTTAACAATTTTTGTGGTGTGTGTCTCCAGCGTCATAAGCTGGGCATGACATATTTGCCACTGAATGGCATATCTAGGGAAAAATATAAATTTTTAATTTGCACCATCCGCAGCGCATTCATTTATGGAAAAGACCTGTGGGGTGAAAATGCTCACTACACCCCTTAATAAATGCCTTGAGGGGTGCAGTTCCATAATGGGGTCACTTATCAGGGGTTTCTTTTTATTATTTCACATCTGAGCCTCTGCAGTTGTGAACCAATACTTTGTAAATCGCCAAATTAGGCCTCCACTCCGCATGGTACTCTTCACTTCTGAGCCCTGTCATATGTCCAGACAAAAGATTAGGGCCACATGTAGGGTGTTTCTAAAACCGGGAAACACCGCATAATAATTAGAGAGCTGTCTTGTTATGGTGGCACAAGCCGGGCACCACATATTGGCATATCTATGGAAAAAAATCCCATTTTCACTCTGCAACATTGAGCGCACACTAATTTCTACAAAACACCTGCAGGGTTAAAATGCTTACTACACCCCTTGGTAAATGCATTGAGGGGTGTAGTTTACAAAATGGGGTCACTTCTGGGGGGTTTCCACTGTTTTGGGCCCACAGGTGCCCAGAAACCAATCCAGCAACATCTGCACTCCAAATGGCGGTCCTTCCCTTCTGAGCCCTGCCGTTTGCCCAAACAGCAGTTTATGACCACATATGGGGTATTGCCGTACTCGGGAGAAATAGCTTTACAAATGTTGGGTTCTTTTTTTCCTTTATTTGTTGAGAAAATGAAAAAATTTGCGCTAAAGCTACGTCTTATTGAAGAAAAAGGACTGTTTTTATTTTCACTGCCTAATTCTAATAAATTCTATGAAACATCTGTGGGGTCAAAATGCTCACTACACCCCTAGATGCATTCTTCAAGAGGTGTAGTTTCCTAAATGGAGTCCCTTTTTGGGCGTTTTCATTGTTTTGTCCCCTCAGGGGCTTTGCAAATGTGACCTGGCCTCCGCAAATCATTCCTGCTAAATGTGATCTCAAAAAGTCAAATAGTGCTCTTTCCCTTCTAAGCCCTGCCGTGTGTCCAAACAGCCGTTTATTACCACATGTGGGGTATTGTTTTACTCGGGAGAAATTGCTTTACAAATTTTGTGGTGCTTTTTCTCCTTTAGTCCTTCTGGAAATGAGAAAAAATTAGCTAAACCTACATTTTCTTTGAAAAAATGTAGATTATTATTTTCAGGGCCTACTTCCAATAATTTCTGCAAAAAAACTGTGGTGTCAAATCGCTCACTATACCCCTAGATAATTTCCTCAATGGGTGTTGTTTCCAAAATGGGGTCACTTGTGGGGGGTTTCCACTGTTTTGTCCCCTCAGGGGCTTTGTAAATGTAACATGGCCTCCGCAAACCATTCCTGCTAAATTTGAGTTCCAAAAGCCAAATGGCGCTCTTTCCCTTCTCAGCCTCGCCGTGTGTCCAAACAGCCGTTTATTACCACATGTGGGGTACTGTTTTACTCGGGAGAAATTTCTTTACAAATTTTATGGTGATTTTTCTCCTTTAGTCCTTGTGGAAATGAAAAAAAATTAGCTAAACCTACATTTTATTTGAAAAAATGTAGATTTTCATTTTCACAGCCTACTTGCAAAAATTTCTGCAAAAAACCTGTGGGGTCAAAATGCTCACTATACCCCTAGATAATTTCCTCAAGGGGTATAGTTTCCAAAATGGGGTCACTTGTTTGGGGTTTTCACTGTTTTGTCCCCTCAGGGGCTTTGTAAATGTGACATGGCCTCCGCAAACCATTCCTGCTAAATGTGAACTCCAAAAGCCAAATGGCGCTCTTTCCCTTCTCAGCCACGCCGTGTCTCCAAACAACCGTTTATTACCACATGTGAGGTATTGTTTTACTCGGGAGAAATTGCTTTACAAATTTTGCGGTGCTTTTTCTCCTTTAGTCCTTGTGGAAATGAGAAAAAAAATCGCTAAACCTACATTTTCTTTGAAGAAATGTTGATTTTAATTTTCACGGCCTACTTCCAATAATTTCTGTAAAAAACCTGTGCGGTGAAAATGCTCACTACACCCCTAGATAATTTCCTTGAGGTGTCTAGTTTCCCAGATGGGGTCACTTTTGGGGGATTTTGACTGTTTTGGCACCGCAAGAGCCCTTCAAACCGGACATGGTGCCTAAAATATATTCTAACAAAAATAAGGCCCCAAAATCCACTAGGTGCTCCTTTGCTTCTGAGGCCGGTGTTTCAGTCCAGTAGCACGCTACGGCCACATGTGGGATATTTCCTAAAACTGCAAAAACTGGGCAACAAATATTGAGTTGCATTTCTCTGGTAAAACCTTCTGTGTTATAAAAAAAATTGTATTAAAAATGTATTTCTGCAGAAAAATATGAAATTTGTAAATTTCACCTCTACTTTGCTTTAATTCCTGTGAAATGTTTAAACGGTTAAGACATTTTCTAAATGCTGTTTTGAATACTTTGAGGGGTGAAGTTTTTAAAATGGGGTGACTTTTTTGGGGTTTCTAATATATAAGGCCCTCAAAACCACTTCACAACTGAACTGGCCCCTGTAAAAATAGCCTTTTGAAATTTTCTTGAAAATATGAGAAATTGCTGCTAAAGTTCTAAGCCTTGTGAGGTCATAGAAAAATAAAAGGATGTTCAAAAAACGATGCCAATCTAAAGTAGACATATGGGGGATGTTAATTAGCAACAATTTTGTGTATTATAACTGCCTGTCTTACAAGCAGATACATTTAAATTGAGAAAAATGCTAATTTTTGCAATTTTTCGCTAAATTTTGGTGTTTTTCACAATTAAATACTGAACATATCGAGCAAATTTTGCCAGTAACATAAAGTCCAATGTGTCACGAGAAAACAATCTCAGAATCGCTTGGATAGGTGAAAGCATTCCGGAGTTATTACCACATAAAGTGACACATGTCAGATTTGAAAAATGAGGCTCTGTCAGGAAGGTCAAAAGTGGCTAAAGAGGGAAGGGGTTAAGTGAAGTATTTTCAATATTGTACAAGTAAATATTAGATATACAGTAGCAAATGTTGGAAACATCATCATTTTAGTTTGAAGCACTTATGTAAACACATTACATTAGAGACCAATATGCAGTAGTATGATGTATACTGTATTAAACGGAATCCTACAAAACTCAGTTTTTGAGGAGGTTCTTCAGTCATAGCTTGACTGCTGCTTAGTTGCTTTTCTTTCTTCATTGCTTTCAGTATAGACCCAATCCAGATGAGTCAATTGAGATCTATTAGTTTCGAGATATACACTCTTTAAGGCCTCATACCAGCGGCCGTGTTCGGTCCGTGCTATACGGACCGTGTGTCGGACGTACTTCCCGGAACAACCACAGTTCAGGAAGACGGACTCCTGGCATCCTAGCACATTGTCCCTTGATGATAGTGCCACAGTGCTTATGTAGATAGTGCCACGCTGCCCTCTGTAGATAGTGCCGCACTTACCTGTCCCCGATCCTATGGAAGCGAATACAATTTCAGTTCCCTTGTGAGAGCGTCTCTGGGCAAGAAGAATAGTGGGGTCCTGATCACATGGGGGTTTCCGGGCAACTGAAAATCCCCCATGTGCACGCCACAGCTAGCAACCGATCTGTTTTTAGCAGCTGTCACACAGGTGGCCTTTTGGAAAACGGACGTTAAAAACTGATCCATTGACTTGTATGGTGGCCGTAGGGCTTTGAAAATGGACAAAAATAGAACCGGTTCTATTTTTGTACGGCCAGCATTCTGTGTCCATTAAAAAAAAATTGCTGTGTGAATGCAATCATAGAACTTAATTGTTCTAAGAATGGCTGTTTTTCACTGTCGTCTGAATTGTGCCTAACTTTTTAACAGGTTATTATACCTCCAAACGATGTACAAGACAGCAATGTTCTCTAATGCCCTACGAATTGTAAAATGGATGTTCTTGCCAATTTGGCTTCCTCTTTATTTGCAGATAGACTTATTTTTTCCCTATGTTCACATGTACTATTTATATCCTGTGACGTTATAAGCTGTAATTTTTTTTTACATATTTCACATACTTGTGGTAACATTTACTTTTACTAAGCAATAGCATCTTACAGTTTAATTTTTTTCTTCCCTTTAATTTATCTCTGCGCAATATTGCATCTAAACTAGTGTTTCCCACATTTACATTACTTCTCATATTTCTACTTCACTTCCCAAATGATTATATGCTTTATTGATGTTATGTATCTACAGATCAAATTTGATCTATAGCTGAGGATACCAGCAGGTAAATTTCAATTATTTTAGTTTATCTGTGATGTGGGATCTAGTTGTTTATGATGTTTAGAATAAACTCTGTGATGCACCTTTCTTTTTGTACCTTTTTGTTTTCTCCCGGATGCCTGTAATGTGCCCATGGTATGCCCATGAATTTCACTGTCGAGTTCACCAATTGGAAAAAAATTGCCAACACTTGGTTGAGTATAAATGCAGCATCCCCAAATACTTTTTAATCATGATCTACTGATCATTCTGAAGACCATGATGGGTCTTACCATGGGCCCTGATAGACATAAGTCTTTCTGAACGATGCAGGTTGCAACCATTAAACTCTAACCTTTCTACTCATGAAAAAAGATACAACACCTCCCTATGGATGCAGTGCCTGAGATTTCTTCTTGGAGAATACTTTTAACAGTAGGAACGTTGGTGAGACAGAACATTAGTGGTTCTTCTAACTTTAATCCTTTACGAAACACATTTGAAAGTGTTTTCTTCACATTAATGGAAGCATTCATACATGACCTCTACCACTACTACGTGCCCATATTCTCTTCCTCATAGCATTTAACTTGCCGTTAAAACAATTTATTCAAACACCTCTTCTTTCCACTTTGTATGTTGCAGCCAAGAACAACAAAAAAGCAACGTCCTCTGGTATTTTTCTTTCCTATGAACTTTTTGAAACATTATTGTAAATATATTTTTGCTGTACTGCATGAGGCGTTTGTCCAAGATTATGATCTTACATTTGTAATTCTGAGATTAATTATTTAGCAGTTAAATGCATTTAAAGGCTATGTGCACCTTTGGAAGGCGCCTTTTTTTTTTCTTTTTATTAAAAGGTCAATCCGTGTGTTTGGTGAAACTTTATAATTAGATTTAATTTACTTTTTGAGATACAGCTGCTCTGTATTCTGTATACAGAGCAGCTGTATAGTTTGCTAAGACCTGAATCCGCCAGTCCCGGGAACCTGATGGGCTCAGTGTCAGCGGGTCCTGCGTGTCTCTGACACACAGCATCCACCTGTAATCTATCACATCTAAATTCATAACTTAGATGTGATAGATTACAGGGTGATCCTGTGTGTCAGACACAAAGGACCCACTCTCACTGAACCTGTCAGTCCCGCGGGCCTGACGGCAACAGGATTTAGTGCACCATACAGCTGCTCTATCTCAAAAATAAAAACATTTTTTTAATAAAAAATAATTATAAGTTGCATTGACCTTTTTATTTCAGAAAAAAAAACAAAAAAAACCCTTTCAAAGGTTAACATGGCTTTTAACACCACTGTCTGCTAACCTAGTATGTTAGCCTAGAGGTTATTGTTTTTGTTTTATACCATTTGCACATGTATAAAGTGTGACTGTTTGTGTTCTAATTTATTAATGGGGTGTAGTTTGTCATAACAGTAAGACATGATTGTGTTTTTGTGAAGTTTTGTCCTAATGACCCATTCTGACAATAGATACGCCAAGTTGGAATACACCCACTGGTTACAACACAATGGGTTATAGCATAGCTCCGCTATCACAGATAATTCCAATAAGGGTATTTAACGTTATCTCAGTTGCTACTTACAAACAGCCATACAAACAGACTTCAACGCAAATTTACAAAAATGAATATTACATCAGACCGCCACTGATTTCTTAAACAAAGGGACCGTGACTCTAGTCGGTTTTTCTTTGCATCACTTATTAGAGGCGTTTCCAGGCATGGACTTAAATGGTCTCACATCTTTCAAGTGAAGCCAAGCGAGGTTGACTGAAGTCTCATTGGCCGAACCTTTCCGATTCTATCTGCTCATAAGTCTCTTTGATTTGTCGGAAGATAAATTTTTCTGTAAAAAGGTACATGTACACTTGATAGTGTAGGCACACCTTTGGTGAACCTACACTTATAGTATATATTTGGGGACCACGTGAACAGCAATACTCTAATAACCAGTATGCTTTATATCAGATTGTTCTCTTCACATGTGGGTGATCTGATAATAATATTGTCTGGCAGTGGGAATTCCACTCTGATGCCTTGTGAACCTTAAAGTGCCAGTTTATGGCAGCCGGCATCTGGATATAAGGTTGAGAAACAAGAGGAGATTACCCAAGCAAAACGGGCCACAATGCTGCCACAACTTGTGCCACAAAAGTGGAGTGCATGCAGTGCATGACATTTTCATGTGTTTTAGACACTTTTTACACCTACCTTAACATGTTTGAAGGCCTAGAAAAAAGGGTGTTGCCACGAGGAGTCAGAAAATGTGCCGAATATATTAGACATGTGCCATAGTTAGGCACAAAATATTGGTGTAAGTGCACGCCAGTCATGAAGTGGTGTAAGGAAGAGAAAATAATCAAACATGCCTAGTTAGATATTTCAATATATTTGGTGCAATTGTAATATTTACAATATTTTTGCAATATTTTGCTGAATTTATGTATCCTGCAACGTTTTTGATTAATTCTTCCTCAATGATTTAAAAAAAGTGCAAGTGTGGGAAAAAAGTCTATAAATTTGTTTAGTCTTCTTACCTTTAAAGATTACTGCAAGAGCTACATTCATGCACTGCTACATTAATAACTATGGTTCATAACAAGATAATTTGATTGCCTCACTAGCTTTATATAATGCCAGGCATGAGAATTCATTGCCATAGGTTTTCATCCATCATAGGAATAACTCCTCTAGATTGTTCCTGGCTATATCACTTACTCTGCAGAGAATATAATAGAGTTAGTATAGGTCAGTAGAGTTCACATATAATTCTTTTGAACATTGCTTTTGAGGGATATTATTAGAGACAAATGCCTCATGATCTCTAAAACTAAATCCTCCTGAGAGTCAATGTGTCAATCTTTCTCTCCTAAATCATTCTTAGGCAAACGGAAGAGCTCTGATGTAGAATCCTATATTTCTCACATAGGTAAAGTATAATATAATTTATAGTATGTCAGCAAAATAAACAGCAAATGTAAGTATTAACGCACGAAAAGCATTCATTCATGGAAACTTATCTTTATATATTACATTTATAGAAACTGAGTGTGTTCACAAAAATGTAAAAAAAAAACTATATTGTAAAAAAAAAAAAAAAGACCATTGATTTTGCCCTCAGATCAGTGGTAACATCAGATTAAGGGTTCATGCACACGACTGTATTAAAGCTCATTTCAAATTCAGAGGTAAAGGAAGCTGTAATACAGCACCCATAGAATTCTGTGGGGCCATAATGTAACGCCATATGTCTCCAAATTCATACAAAGACATGCATATATTTTTTATTTCTATCAGTCATATATAAACCTATCAATAAAAAATGATGCCATGTTCCATAGGAACCCAGACCCCTAAATATATTTCAGACTTTAGACTAGGCCCCTAAATAAATTTGTAACCCCAAAACAAACCCTTAATTTAAGAATTCCGATAAGAGACCTAAATAAATTCAGACCCCATACCAGACCCCTAAATTAATTTCAGACCACCAACAAGACCTCTACATTTCTTCATACCCCCAACCAGATCTCTAAATTACTTCAGACCCCAGACCAGATCAATAAATAAATTTCAGATCCCATATCAGACCCCTTGAATAATTTCAGACTTCTACATTAATTTTAGACCCCAGACCCCCTCCATTAATTCAGACCCCTTAAAAATTCAGCCCGCGGATCGGACCCACCTATTGTACTTGCCTTTTGCCTTTCCTCGCTCCCAGCTTCTCTTCAGCACAGGATACAAACATTGGCAACATCAGGACTTTGTGTGCTACAGAGGAGCTGGGAGCAAGAAGAGGTAAGTATTAATTCAATAGACAACGGCCGTTTCAGATATATATATATATATATATATATATATATATATATACACACACACACTACCGTTCAATAGTTTGGGGTCACCCAGACAATTTTGTGTTTTCCATGAAAACTCACACTTATATTTATCAAATGAGTTGCAAAATGACTAGAAAATATAGTCAAGACATTGACAAGGTTAGTAATAGTGATTTTTATTTGAAATAATAATTTTCTCCTTCAAACTTTGCTTTCGTCAAAGAATGCTCCATTTGCAGCAATTACAGCATTGCAGACCTTTGGCATTCTAGCTGTTAATTTGCTGAGGTAATCGGGAGAAATTTCACCCCATGCTTCCAGAAGGCCCTCCCACAAGTTGGATTGGCTTGATGGGCACTTCTTGCGTACCATACGGTCAAGCTGCTCCCACAACAGCTCTATGGGGTTGAGATCTGGTGACTGCGCTGGCCACTCCATTACAGATAGAATACCAGCTGCCTGCTTCTTCCCTAAATAGTTCTTGCATAATTTGGAGGTGTGCTTTGGGTCATTGTCCTGTTGTAGGATGAAATTGGCTCCAATCAAGCGCTGTCCACAGGGTATGGCATGGCGTTGCAAAATGGAGTGATAGCCTTCCTTATTCAAAATCCCTTTTACCTTGTACAAATCTCCCACTTTACCAGCACCAAAGCAACCCCAGACCATCACATTACCTCCACCATGCTTGACAGATGGCGTCAGGCACTCTTCCAGCATCTTTTCATTTGTTCTGCGTCTCACAAATGTTCTTCTGTGTGATCCAAACACCTCAAACTTCGATTCGTCTGTCCATAACACTTTTTTCCAATCTTCCTCTGTCCAATGTCTGTGTGCTTTTGTCCATATTAATCTTTTCCTTTTATTAGCCAGTCTCAGATATGGCTTTTTCTTTGCCACTCTACCATGAAGGCCAGCATCCCGGAGTCGCCTCTTCACTGTAGACGTTGACACTGGCGTTTTGCGGGTACTATTTAATGAAGCTGCCAGTTGAGGATCTGTGAGGCGTCTATTTCTCAAACTAGAGACTCTAATGTACTTGTCTTGTTGCTCAGTTGTGCAGCGGGGCCTCCCACTTCTCTTTCTACTCTGGTTAGAGCCTGTTTGTGCTGTCCTCTGAAGGGAGTAGTACACACTGTTGTAGGAAATCTTCAGTTTCTTGGCAATTTCTCGCATGGAATAGCCTTCATTTCTAAGAACAAGAATAGACTGTCGAGTTTCACATGAAAGTTCTCTTTTTCTAGCCATTTTGAGAGTTTAACTGAACCCACAAATGTAATGCTCCAGATTCTCAACTAGCTCAAAGGAAGGTCAGTTTTATAGCTCCTCTAAACAGCAAAACTGTTTACAGCGGTGCTAAGATAATTGCACAAGGGTTTTCAAGTGTTTTCTAATCATCCATTAGCCTTCTAACACAGTTAGCAAACACAATGTACCATTAGAACACTGGAGTGATGGTTGCTGGAAATGGGCCTCTATACACCTATGTAGATATTGCATTAAAAACCAGACGTTTGCAGCTAGAATAGTCATTTAGCACATTAACAATGTATAGAGTGTATTTTTGATTAATTTAACGTTATCTTCATTGAAAAAAACTGTGCTTTTCTTTCAAAAATAAGGAAATTTCTAAGTGACCCTAAACTTTTGAACGGTAGTGTGTATGTATGTATGTATGTATGTATATGTATATATATATATATATATATATATATATATATACAGTGAAGGAAATAAGTATTTGATCCCTTGCTGATATTGTAAGTTTGCCCACTGTCAAAGACATGAACAGTCTATAAATTTTTAGGCTAGGTTAATTTTACCAGTGAGAGATAGATTATATTAAAAAAAAAAAAGAAATTCACATTGTCAAAATTATATATATTTATTTGCATTGTGCACAGAGAAATAAGTATTTGATCCCCTACCAACCATTAAGAGTTCAGCCTCCTCCAGACCAGTTACACGCTCCAAATCAACTTGGTGCCTGCATTAAAGACAGCTGTCTTACATGGTCACCTGTATAAAAGACTCCTGTCCACAGACTCAATTAATCAGTCTGACTCTAACCTCTACAACATGGGCAAGACCAAAGAGCTTTCTAAGGATGTCAGGGACAAGATCATAGACCTGCACAAGGCTGGAATGGGCTACAAAACCATAAGTAAGACGCTGGGTGAGAAAGAGACAACTGTTGGTGCAACAGTAAGAAAATGGAAGACATACAAAATGACTGTCAATCGACATCGATCTGGGGCTCCATGCAAAATCTCACCTCGTGGGGTATCCTTGATCCTGAGGAAGGTGAGAGCTCAACCGAAAACTACACGGGGGGAACTTGTTAATGATCTCAAGGCAGCTGGGACCACAGTCACCAAGAAAACCATTGGTAACACATTACGCCGTAATGGATTAAAATCCTGCAGTGCCCGCAAGGTCCCCCTGCTCATGAAGGCACATGTACAGGCCCGTCTGAAGTTTGCAATTGAGCATCTGGATGATTCTGAGAGTGATTGGGAGAAGGTGCTGTGGTCAGATGAGACTAAAATTGAGCTCTTTGGCATTAACTCTACTCGCCGTGTTTGGAGGAAGAGAAATGCTGCCTATGACCCAAAGAACACCGTCCCCACTGTCAAGCAATGAGGTGGAAACATTATGTTTTGGGGGTGTTTCTCTGCTAAGGGCACAGGACTACTTCACCGCATCAATGGGAGAATGGATGGAGCCATGTACCGTCAAATCCTGAGTGACAACCTCCTTCCCTCAGCCAGGACATTAAAAATGGCTCGTGGCTGGGTCTTCCAGCATGACAATAACCCGAAACATACAGCCAAGGCAACAAAGGAGTGGCTCAAAAAGAAGCACATTAAGGTCATGGAGTGGCCTAGCCAGTCTCCAGACCTTAATCCCATCAAAAACTTATGGAGGGAGCTGAAGATCCGAGTTGTCAAGCGACAGCCTCGAAATCTTAATGATTTACAGATGATCTGCAAAGAGGAGTGGGCCAAAATTCCATCTAACATGTGTGCAAACCTCATCTGTCCTTGTCAACAAGGGTTTTGCCACCAAGTATTAAGTCTTGTTTGCCAAAGGCATCAAATACTTATTTCTCTGTGCACAATGCAAATAAATATATATAATTTTGACAATGTGATTTTTTTTTTTTTTTTATATATATAATCTATCTCTCACTGGTAAAATTAACCTAGCCTAAAAATTCTAGACTGTTCATGTCTTTGACAGTGGGCAAACTTACAAAATCAGCAAGGGATCAAATACTTATTTCCTTCACTGTATATATATATACACTGTATATACGGGGCTCTTACTTAGGGATGCGATCATCCCTTTAAATCCACCCCTGGCTGTCTCTGCATTTAGAATCATCTGTATTCAGAGGTGCACATGTGTGGAGGGGATGGGGGTTGAACCAAATGAGGAGGGGGAAAAATTATACTTCTAAAAGAGAATGCTTGGGATTGGCAGGGAAGGAAGGGGTGGGAGACGCACAATGGAATTAAATTAATTATTATCCATTCTTCAATTATCATGCTGAACTTTAGAGACCTAGGGTGATGGGGCTTTTTCTGAATCCCCTACATTGTCCCGCTCCTTCATGTTACTTTTAATTTAGATTTAAAGCAGAGGTCTCCTCCATGTCTGTCTCTTGTTACAGCCACTGACACAAAGAAATGCCATCAAAGGTTATTTACACAATGGATTTCTATTTAGGCCTCATTCACACGGCAGGGTTTCCCGGCCGGGTGCCGGCCGTTCATAAATCGGCCGGCACCCGGCTGCATTAGGAATAATAGACCCCTAATGGGGCTATTCACACGACCGATTTTTTGACGGCCGGAAAATCCGGCCGTCAAAAAATAGGACATGCTCTATCTTTGCCCGGACACCCGGCCGCCCGGCTCCCATAGAAGTCTATGGGGCCGGGTATTACACGGCCATCACCGGAATGTGTTCCGAGTGATGGCCGGGTTTCCCGGCGCTTGCGCTCTATCTCCTCCTCCTCACAGCGCAGAGTGCATGTGAGGAGGAGGAGTTGATGCCATTCTGACGAATGGCATCGCTGTACACTGTGTTGCAGGGCCGGGGTGTACAGCAGGTGGAGGGAGCGCTGCGCTGGCTCCCTTCCCCTGCTTGTTAAAAGCACCCTGGCTCGGCGACACCTTCGATGGCGCCGCTAGTAGTAGTAGCAGCAGCTGCTGTTGCTGCGGCTGCTACTACTGTAGCGACGCCACTATAGCAGAGCGGGGAGGTATCTCCCCGCTCTGCTATGTGCTAGCCGCACTTTAGCTCCTTGAAGGAGCGGAATCCCCGTGTTTTCGGGGATTCCGCTCCTGGACAGAGCGCTTGATGTCTCTGTCCATATCTGGGCAGTGACATCAGGGGAAACTCCTGAAGCGGAATCCCCGAACACATGGGGATTCCCCTTCAGGAGCTGCCGCTGATGTCACTGTCCGGATCTGCCCGGCCCGGCACGGATGCATAACTTTATGCAAACCGGCCGGGCAAAATGGCCGATTTTACCGGCCGACACTCGGGCTCGGGAACGACCCGGTCGTGTGAATCCCGCCTAATGGAGACTATATGAGTGTCTGCTACACAGTGTATATATTATATGATCGTTATGGCAGCGTATATTGCAATATTATTTGTTTTGTATATGCTACTGTACATGTGGTGTTTTAATAATACTATGAAAAATGTTTTCTAATTTTCCTATATCTAATGGGATAAATTGTAATCTTGTCTGAAATCTGACATTATGAAATATACATATCTGGACTAACACTTAATTTATTAGGCCTATAGGACATTTTTGGCAGTGGGACTCTGAAGGCCCAGTGATCACATGACACTTCATATGTGTAAGAAAAACTTGTAAGGGAAGAAATGGTTTATTTCTACATTCTGAAGCACCGTGTGCCACCTCGGCCGTACACAGGACTTCTGCCGTCCACTGCTGTCTCATATTGCTAGTAGCTATAAGCAATGCATGTATATAAAGAGTAGATTTGAGGGTTTCGTAGATTTATTACAAGAGTTTCTCTCACAAATAAGGGAAGACAGACAATCCACAAACAACTTAAAAGCATTTTTGCGGTAATTCCAATAAATTTTCATCATAAAAAATACCACACCAGCAATTTCAGTGAGGAGCTTTATACTTCTCTAATCCCAGTTTTGCTACAAAAAAAAGAGGTTTTGTTTTATATTGTTATCACTTCAGTTATACGAGATGATGGACCATAAATGGATCCCTTGGAGATGCTTTCTCATTGATGCCCCTGCATGAGTAATTCACACTGCTTAACTTGCCAAGAGAAGTCTGGTAAGGGAAATTACATCTGTTCTTGGCACAATTTAAGATTACCTGTCATGAGTTTTGACTTCATCTCTCCTCAGTAGGGGTTGCCTGCTGCTTCGCTGTGACACTATCCAATCAGAGCGAAAAGCTATATAGCAATGCAGAAAACCTGTAGTGAATCTCGCGAGATCAGCAGGTCTTCTGCATCACTGTGAGGCTGTCAGCACTGATTGGATAGCGTCACGGCAATGCAGAAGGCAACGCCTACTGAGGAGAGATAAAGTCTCCTCCTCTCTGTACCTTTCCTCAAAATTAGCATATTAGGCGCAAAGCAGAGCAGGAGCTGTGGCAGGACAAAGGTAGGGTAAAAATTTTTTTTTTATTACAGAGCTGGAATCGAGAGGACGCCAGGAATAATGGGAGGTATGTGGTTTTAAAAAAAACATGACAGGTCCTCTTTAAGTCAAACAATTGTTGACCTACATTCAAAGTTGAATAAATGTATTACATAAATATTAAGTACTATAATACTGTCACTTATAAACAAGAGAAATTGTTCCCGTACATCTGACATTACCTAAGCAGGTTATGGTTCAGCACTGTATGGCAGCATTAACTGAGCACTGTATGCGAGCATTAACTGAGCACTGTATGCGAGCATTAACTGAGCACTGTATGCGAGCATTAACTGAGGACTGTATGCGAGCATTAAGTGAGCGCTGTATGCGAGCATTAAGTGAGCGCTGTATGCGAGCATTAAGTGAGCGCTGTATGCGAGCATTAAGTGAGCGCTGTATGCGAGCATTAAGTGAGCGCTGTATGCGAGCATTAAGTGAGCGCTGTATGCGAGCATTAAGTGAGCGCGGTATGCGAGCATTAAGTGAGCGCGGTATGCGAGCATTAACTGAGCGCGGTATGCGAGCATTAACTGAGCGCGGTATGCGAGCATTAACTGAGCGCGGTATGCGAGCATTAACTGAGCGCTGTATGCGAGCATTAACTGAGCGCTGTATGCGAGCATTAACTGAGCGCGGTATGCGAGCATTAACTGAGCGCGGTATGCGAGCATTAACTGAGCGCTGTATGCGAGCATTAACTGAGCGCTGTATGCGAGCATTAACTGAGCGCGGTATGCGAGCATTAACTGAGCACTTTGACCACAGTGTACGGGTGTAATGACTATAAACGGTAAGGCGGCAAAAATTAAGCAGCAAATGGTGGTGTTATGTACTGCATTTGATATAAAATGTACTTTGTATAATAGTAGTGGCTGGATTGCAGTGTAATAAGATATTAGTGGAGCAATTTTGCTCAAAATCTGGATTGATTGTAAAGTTGGGGGGTTGTTGGTTCAAATTTAATAGTGGATACTTGACTTGAAAACATTAAGAAACACTGTCCGATCATTTCAGGGCATTGCCTAAAGCAGAGGAATTCTAGAAATTATTAAGACACTGACAATTATATACAAAAATATAGTTGAACTATTTTTATTTTGCTTTACTTCATGTATAGAAGTAGGAATAATTTGCCATAGGATGTTTTGCACCCCGCAAGCATGCCTTTGTCAGAAAAGTAAGGCACCCACCCTGTCTTACATCTTTAACTCCTGTATTATGGTAATGCTCTTAGAAATTATTCGGTACAATTATCATCCAGTTCAGGTTTAGATTGTGGGTCTTTCAGAGACAAGATGCCCATTAACTCCTGATGTGAGCTGATACTGCCATGAAAAACACTGGGAAATTTCTTGATTTACCTGTAGAACCTCTGCAGGGAAAATCAAAGCATTTCAGGGTTTAAAAAATAAATGTACATATATTAATTTCAAGGAATGCCATCATGTAAGGAGGGAGAACAAAGTACCCCCATTTACAGCCTATGGACTGTATATGTATTCTTTTGCAAACAATTGCCCTTGCTTTAAAAAGGACTGTAAAGCTGCTGAGAGACTCTTCAGGCATTTGATGGCGGTATTATGTTGTATTGCATTGTATATGTTTTGCTTTTGTTTGGCAGGTTCACTGGAGAAGGCAGGCCGCGATGCCCTGTGGCGCTACCGCTTGAGCAGTGTTGTCACTGTACAGAGGAATGAGATGCTTCTGGGGGACAGTGACAGGGGAATTATGGACTGGTAGGCCCAGGAAGAGCCTGGTGCTGTCATAAGACGGTGCATGGTGCCGCTGATCCCCCGCTTTACTACGTTGAGAGGAGAAGAGGCAGAGGAAAGCCCATATAAAGGAGATGTTTGACGCGTTTTGGAGGACAGCGGGTGATCCGCGTAAGGTGCTAGGCATAGCTGCTGTGGTCTGTGCAGTAGCGGGGTGAAGCCTGGTCACCGATGATAGCATTGTCTTTCTGCATTGAAGCTGGGAAGCACTGGAGACTGCAGCTGTGGGAGTGATGAGAGATGATAAGAGAGGTGACGCGGGCCTACACAAAGTTTTGAGGGAGATCGCTGGCTGAAAGTAAGCGAGTCCTTGGAGGGAAGCAGTACAGCTTCATGGAGCGGATGGTGAGCTATTAAGAGTCTTTTAGAGCCTGGGGGCTGATAGACGGAGGCCGTGGATGATGATGGCTTGTCAGCGTTCCAATGTGGGCAACCGTTGAAGCGTTGATGGCTGCAGAATATCATCATCCGGAGTGGTTAGCTTGAGTCTGCTGGTGTGGTATAGATAGTCAGCCAGGGTGTGGGAACCAGTGGCTGTCCTGTGGGCCTGAGACGTAGCCTAGTGATTGTAGCGCTGGTAAAGTTTGGACTGCTGGCAGAGATAGCGTTTGGTGACCCTTGAGAGTCCGGACCCCAGAGCGAAGGCTGTTTTTAATAGGAGTAAAGGAGGAGATCTGAGGTAGGGTCTAGAGGTCTTGCGGAGGAAGTGCCTGTGAGGAATGACTGACAGAGGAACGGGGGAAGTCAGTGTACTTGAAATACTTAACCCTTGGGAGACAGGGAGTGGTGTTAAGGTGGATCCATGTACTTGAAATACTTAACCGTGCAGTTACAAATGGCAGAACCCTTGAGATTCAGAGGACCATGACTAGGAAACTATCCCTTGTAGACTGAAACCCTTGATATGCAGGGACAGTATCGGAGAGACAGGGCCCTAGAGGACAGGGTTGGGAAGTGGAGAGAGAACGTCCTAGAAATGGGGGTTCGGAAGAGGGACAGACATCTGACTAAAAGGTGGGATAACTGTGTGAAAAAGAGGCATGAGACTGTGTGAAGTAACCTAGCCTGGGTGTGGCCTGTGGGAGACAAGTAGAGACGTGAAAGGACAAGTCCCTGGTTGGTAAAGTGTTAAACTGGTTAAGCATTTTGTAAAGTTCCTGAGACCGTGCCACTTAATGTTTTGTAACCGTTCAAGCTTACTGTGCCTCATAAAAAGAAAGTGACCATATGCTTTGGGTGCCACTATAATATCAGTTGTCTTCAGTAAAATCAATCTGTTCAACATTTATTTGGTCTGCGACTGTGTTTACTTAAAGGGGTACCACTGGAGTAACCCCACTTTGTAAGCTAAATACCAGAGCGTAGACCTGTATATGATGTGATTCTAGGTTCAGGTTAATAGAGGAGGGGAGGGGGGTTGGTTCCAAATAGGATAAATCAGCAAATGATAAGGAGTGTTCTATGGCACACAATCACTTTAAAAATTGAATTGCTAGAAATGTTGACTTGGCCTGTGTTCAAATCATCCAGATGTGGAATATGAATACTGAGGAGGATTGAAGCAAAGTCCATGTCTTTACTGTACATTACTGAGCATAGTGGACCAGTAATAAATATAGCACAAGTACACATTGTCCAAGTTTGTTTCTCGTTTCTATGATACTTGCTATGACTAAACCGTATTTTCAATAATTATAAAGGTCATTTTGGGTTTCTACTTTATGGGTGTGTGCCATGACTTAACCATAGATTAGCCTATTTGGAGCAGTCCTTTTTTTTGCTTGAACAAGTCCTGTGTATTACACAGCTGTAGGCAGAATGCGCTCCCACCCAGGGAGTGTAGTTGGACATGTATTTCAATCACATGCTAAACATTACTTTATCTTAATATGTAAAATGGGTTGTTTTTTAAAGTTACAAGATTCAGTAAATCAAGAAATGAGGTAAAACCATCCAGTTGTTTTACAATCTGATGATTTTCTATTATGTAACACAGTATTGCGCATATCCAATATGAGCGGAGTTGTTCAGCTCATAAGACATAGTCACATTCAAGAACTCTGATTCAAGCTGGATTTAAGTTTTGCTTGGATTTGAAAGGACAGAGACACAATGCTTCAGCGCTGCCACCGACACAGATATTATCGGAAATCATAGGATTAGAGGATCGTATTGGAAATCATAGGATTAGAGGATCATATTGGAAATCATAGGATTAGAGGATCATATTGGAAATCATAGGATTAGAGGATCATATTGGAAATCATAGGATTAGAGGATCATATTGGAAATCCTAGCATCCTAGCATCCTAGGCCAGGTTCACATAATGTGGGGAAATTATAAAATACGTGCAGCATTGTTGCCAGGACATTTGGGAATGAATGTACTTTTAGGACTGGATCTACACACAGCGTTTTTTTAAAAACCAAAAACGCTCCAGCCAGATTTTACTTTAACCCCTTCCCGATATCCGGCGTATATATATATATATATATATATATATATATATATACGGCGCACGCCGGGTGGGGGGAGTATGAAGTGGGCTCACGGGCTGAGCCTGCTCCATGGAACGAATGTGTCGGCTGTGTGTTACAGTCAACACTTCCAGGTAACGTGCGGGATCCCGCTCGTTTAACCCGTTAAATGCTGCGTTCAATAGCGACCGCGGCATTTAAATGACTAAAAACATGGGGCGACCCCCTGTAACATTCCAAGGGTCCCCCCACCGCAGCGAGAACGGGGGTGCCGTTGGTTGGTCTGGGGGCCTGATGAAGGCCCCCAGGTCCGCCATCTTTGTACTCCTATGAAACCCTGCCTCCGCCAGGGCTTCATAGGAGACTGTCAGACTATCAGAATCACGATATACTGTAATACATTAGTATTGAATTACTCTGAACTATTACAACATATCATTATTTAGTCCGCACGGTGAATGTAGAAAGTAAAAAATTAAAACTTTATCTACCATAAAAAATGAAATAAAAAGTGATCAAAAAGTCTCATGTACCCCAAAATGGTACCAATATAAACTACAGCTCGCCCCGCAAAACATAAGCTCTCATACCGCTAAATCGACGGAAAAATAAAAAAGTCATGGCTCTTAGAATAGGACGACAACTCAAATATTATTTGTATCGTTTTTTTCTTGGAAAAGTAGTAAAACATAAAAAAACTATAGAAATTTGGTATCGCTGTAATCGTATTGACCCGCAGAATAAAGTTAACATGCAGTTTTTACAACACGGTGAACGCCGTAAAAACAAAAGAACCAAAAATATTGAGGAATCAGTTTTTTTTCCTATTCCACCCCACATATATTTTTTTTCCAGTTTCCCACTACACTATATGGTAAAATAAAGGGTGCTGTGAAAATCTGCAACTCGTCCTGCAAAAAAACAAGCCCTCATATGGCAATATTGATGGAAAAATAAAAAAGTTATGGCTTTTGGAAGGTAGGGAGGAAAAAACAAAAGTGAAAATCCAAAAAATAGCTGCGGCAGGAAAGGGTTAAGGGTGGCTTTACATGTAGCATTGTTAGAAAAAACGCTATTATGTTTGGTAGCACTTTTTGTCACATTGTTTGCAACAAAAAACGCTGCGGCCAGATGTTAGCTTGAAGTTAATGCGGAAATATAAAACGCACTACAAATATGACCTTTTTTTTGTCTTGAACTTTTTCAAAATCACAGCAAGGCTGGCATTGGCGTTTTCTTTCCAGCATTTAGTGGCACTTTTCTCCCATAGACCTCCATCGGTTAATAACTTAGATGTGATTGATTTTAACTGGATTCTGAGCGTCAGACACACACGACCTACTCTCAGCCGAGCCGTCAGTTCAGCTGAACTGGCGGAATTGGCTGAGAGAGAAAAATACAGCTTCTATGTATACAGGATACATAGAAGCTGTATCATAGTGATGACATTTTGTTTTAAGTAAAAGTCAGTTATAAAATTGCTTATAAAGCACCCTGCATGAGTGTGGAGGCTGCTTGGCAACAGTCCCGGCCCCATAGGATTTCCATGCTCTTGTGGCGACCAGTCAATGGCACATACTACTGATACTGCCAGCACTTCTTCCAGTTGCACAGGAAAATGACTGCCAGTCCCCAGGGATGGTGTATTAGGTAAGTCAATTTTTTTCTTTCTTTTACTAGCGTGGTGTGGAAGAGTACACAGCAGAGACGGTACGCAGATAGGTTTTCCACCAGCCAAAAATATTCTGCAAGCAGGAGTATCCCCAAAAAATTTTGGAGCAATGCAAGTACACTGCAGAGCTGCAGGCACAATTCACACCCCCTGTGGTCTCCCTGCTATATGTCACCAGGCTACAGGGAATTTCACAATTTTGGTCTGGTTTTTATTCAAACACTGCTGGGGGCCATAACCTACAGGCTCCACCATGCTGACAGATACTCAGGGAGACCACAGGACAACCCTGCATTTTTTTTCTATTGCTTTCACAGCTAACAGGAGCAAATCTGACAATAATATAATATTAGGGAATTGTTCACAGTCACATATTTTTTTTTACTATAAGACTTTCTGTACTTATACAAATATGTCCCATATAATTGAACACTAAATAAATGTGCTGTAACGTGGTACTATATCAATGTGGATCTTAGCTGCAGGCAGACAGCATTTATTTACATACATGGATTGTGATCACCATAGAGGACAGGGACTAATGTGAATGGTGATAATCGGTACAGTGTTGCAAAATATATTGGTGCTATATAAATGGGAAATAAATAAATATGTTTAAAGGGAATGTGTTGCCAGCAAAACATGTTTTTTTTTTTTTTTAGTTAAACAATTAGTGTGTAGGTGATTAAACATTGTTCTAATTTTTTATTTTTTTTTCACGAGTCAGGAAATATTATAAATTGGATTCAATTTATAATATTTCCCAGCACTGGTCACTAGATGGAGCACTTCCCAAAATTGCAGCATTGCATGTGGTAAAGCAACCACACTGCTTTATGCTGCAAAATTGGGAAAAAATCCCTCGCTCTAGTGAGCTCTCAGAATCCCCCCTCCTTTATCCTGGCTAGTGCCGGGAGAAACGAGGGGTTTGAACGGTCTAACCTCCTACACTGTGTGTCGCCATTTTTTGAGCTAACACACAGTGTAGAAGGTTTACATACACTAGTAAAACACACTGAAACACGAACATACATAGAAATCACTTACCTACTCCAGTCGCCGCCGCTCCCTCCGGTCCGTCCGCTCCGTCTGCTGCCGCGACCGGAAGTAGTAATCTTACTGCCCGGCAGCGACTTCCGGTCCACAGGAAAATGGCGCCGGACGGCGCACATTTCAAATCTGACTGTGTGGGAGCGGCGCATGCGCCGTTCCCACACACACGGCGTACACCAAAGTGGATGGAACGGGCCCCGTTCGCAGTCCCTATGGGACTGGAGCTGCCGTATTCCATGTCTGTATGTGTCATTAATCGACACATACAGAAATGGAAAAAAAAATGGCAGCCCCCATAGGTAAGAAAAAGTGTAAAAATAGAAAAAAGTAACACACAAATAAATATAAACGTTTTTAATAAAACCCTAACATAAAACTGATATAAAAAAAAAAATGTTGGTGACACTGTTCCTTTAAAGAAGCTCTGTCACTAGTTTAGTAATGCCTAATCTCCTAGCTAATATAATAGGCGCTGTCACACTGATACTAGTGAAAATTGTGTCCCAAAAAGTTTATTACTTTAAAAGTTATGAGCATTTTTCTAAATATGCAAATGAGTCTATACCAATTCTCCTGAGGTGGAGCTTCCTCACAGCCTCTGACGCTGTCCTATCAGCATGAAGCTGCTTCACACAGTGTGAGAGACTGAGGCTGGAGGGAAGGGGAATCACTTCAAATAGCCATATCTCAGGCTGTGGACCACCTAGAACAGTGGTCCACTCCTGATGGAATATAAAAGATGAGATTCTAATCTTTCATATAACACCAGGATCGCAGTGAAACAACCGGAGGTTTCACCAGTTGAAAACACAGTTGGGAATGGAAGCTAAATACTATATGATCCCTCTGTGTTGCTGGGCAGGGAAGATGAGAACTGTATGCTGATTGGACAGCGTCATACAGAAAACATTACACCGCCCAAAGTGAAAAGAAAGTCACCTCCCATTTGGCAAGTATTGTCAAATAAGCATAATTAGAAAAATGCTCATAACTTTGCAAACAATAAACGTTTTTGAAAAAAAATTACACTGTAGTTATCGGCCTCAAAGCAGCTATTAGATTAGTTAGGAGATAGAGAATTAATAAACTAGTGACAGATCCTCTTTACATAGCAGTCTATATGGCCCAGTGTTTACATTGATTTCTATTACATACTGTGTCCTTAGGAATTACTACATGTGTAACAGATAGGCCCCATGCACACAAACAAGTTTTTGCGGCCACAATTCACCCACAAATCTACGGGTGAATTGCGGTCCTATTCATTTCTATGGGCCCATGCACACGACCGTGGTTTCCATGGTCCTTGCATTGCCCAGGAGCCTGGACATGTCCTATTACTGCCGTGTTTTGAAGTTCAGGCTCATAGAAATTAATGTACGCGGCCACGTGCACGGCCCGCGATTTGCGGGCGGCCCGTGGGTGACATTCCGCGGTCGTCCGGGCTGCAAATCACGGCCGTGCACACCACTATGGTCATGTGAACAAGGCCTAAGTAAACAAAGTTCCCCACCCACTGCTACTGTGGTCCCCGGAATACTCGATCTGTTAACAATTTTTAACAAATATTACAAATTGCAAATTTAAAACGCATTTAGAGCTCAGTTACATGAGAAATGTTTGTAAAAACCATGAGCACTATAGCTCTACTGTTATTACTTGTTTAAATAAGTAAGGCCAAGTATTTCCAGTAGTCAACTGGAAATAATAATGTGTTGTAGTCCTATATTATCCATGTTACAGTCAGAACTTGTAATTACTAGAGGAACGGTTTCTACTGTGTAGTCTCTGTCCTGGAGCAGCAAACTGTTAAACAGAGGAGGAGGAGGAAGAAGCAGGACTAGTGGGCGGTTACGTAAAAAAAGTTTTCTTTATTAGATATACAACATGGGCTGCTGGATGCTGGATACAGACAGTTACCCTGCGATCACAAGGCTCCAGTGCACACGAGAATCATTCCATTGCTATGAAGACATTACTTTGGGGAAAGCAGTAAAAGTTGAAGAATAATCATGAAGAGCGGAGAAGGCTGCAAACTTTTAAAACTGACCCACATCTGGAGTCTTACACTGATCTGTGCTCTCATTACAAACCATGCTGCAACTTACAATATAGATGAGGAGAACCCCTTGGTTTTTAAAGGACCAGATGGATCACTTTTTGGATACTCTGTAGTTTTCCACAGCTATATGGATGATAAGTGGTGAGTGTTCACGTGAATTATGGCAAATATTCATGTATCTTGCTGTAGCAATCTCTGCATTACATCATGTTTAAGAATGTGAATCTGGTTGCTATAAGAACAATCTAGACAAGACACATTCTACTCTATATAATGAACAATTTTTATTTACATTTTTATTTAATTTCATTATTTTTTATTTTTTTTAGTCTATTTTTACATTTTATATGTTTCATTTTTATTTGTTTTTCTTCATTTCAGGATTATTGTTGGAGCCCCAAAATCCAACCTGACCACCCGTGCAGATATCACCAACCCAGGAACAATTTTCAAATGCAAAATTGGAGAGAATGTTAATGGCACATGTGAACTAATGGATGTGGGTGAGTGTTAATGATGTCATAGGGTTATGATGTCAAGTTTCTCTATTTCTGTTGCTTATATAGCGCCAACATATTCTGCAGCGCTAGAGCCAATGTCAGATTCACGCGCTAGAGCCAATTTTATAAGAAACCATTTAACCTATCGGTATGTTTTTGGAGTGTGTATGGCAACCAGAATACCTGGAGGAAACCCACACGAACACAGGGAGAACATACAAACTCTATGAAAGTGGTGTCCTTGCCTGGATTTGAACCCAGGACCCAGGCGCTGCAAGACAACAGTGCTATGTGTCCCACTACAGTACAGCAATATTAGCAGTCTAATAAAAATGTAATGAATCATTTGACTATATTTCAATGTCTAAATGAATATAATTATTTCAAGGGTAAAGGGATTTTTTTATGTGCAAAATCAGAAGCCAATGATATTTCTGGACTTGCACTAAAAAGTGATTGTCCAAACTAGAAAAAACTGCAAGTCCATTGAACATTGGTTGATCACGTGGGACCCCCATAATCAGCTGATGTGGGTCCGGGTCACATGCACAGTTTTGGCACAGTTTAGCCAAACACAGGAGTGGACAGAAAAGAAAGGAGATGCATCAGTATTTTCTTTATACATTTCTTCCGTTCGGATCCACTTCTGGCTTTCACTCAAAAGACTGAACCAAAAACTGCATCAAAACTTTGTGTGTGATCCTGGCCTTAGCCAAGTGAGTGTCTAAGTAAATGCAGTAATGCAGGGATACCAAACAATTGAAAGACACTCATAATGGGCATCCGATCACGGGTTCTGAGCAGAAAACCCCACAATTCTAGGGCTGGCATAATGGAATTTGTAGTTCTTCAAAACAAGAAGGGCCATATGTTCCCTAGCTTAAAGTTACATTAGCTTATTTTCCTTTTTCTCATGAGATAATCTGTTAGAGAACCTGTTTATGTTGTATAGCAGAGCATTGCAATATCATGTGATTACTATCATTATAAAATTATTTTACTATTAATTCTATATTTTTGAGTAGCAGATACAGTAACAACCAATTAGTCAAAGGCAGAAGAATCTAGTTGCAGTTTTGGCCTAGCTCAAAGCAAAGTTATCTGTTACTTTGTAGGTGAACTAGAACTACCAGCATATGCTGACAAACTAAATATATTGCATGTCTTAAAGGAATTCTCCATGATTGTGTCAGTAGAATCTGGTATTGTATTATGTTAAAATTCTGTCTCTAAGATGTCAGGAACTGCAGCTTCAAGAGTGTCTGAATGTTTACATACAGCTTGTCCATACAGGATAGGATATGACAGATACCACCCTAGATGGGTATGGACAAATCCCACGCATAGAGCATCCTTTATGGACGGAAACTAAATGTGAATGTAACTTTTGAGTTTATAGTGTCTTTGGTATGATTATAATTTATTTTTAATTTTTTTCTTCTGTTGTAACGGAGATTGGAAACATTTGCACCCAATCTTTAAAATGTTGTAAAACTTGAATTAGAAGGGGAGTATAATGTACTGGCATCATATACAGTATCAAGTGGCGGCTTAGTCACATCTACTCTTTAATGTTGGAACGAATCTAAAAATGGGCATTTTAATCCCAGAGTATTCTTGTAATTACATTTTTCATTATTTTATATTGCCAAAAAAATATCAGAATCTTTTTCATTTGTAGTATACTTTTTGGGTTAGATCACATGTTCCTTTTATAATGAACAATAACATGAATGAATATCCGCTGCAGACGCCATGGATTGTATGGTATAATTGTACTTGCTCTTGTACTGCTCGTAAACAATTACATCCATTATTCTATTTCACAATTAGACGAGACTCAAGGAAGCTTGTTGTAGTGTATGTGCAAGAAGGATGTGTATGTTTTGGAATGAGGGTGGGGGGATGGGAATTTATCACATCTGCTTCATTACATGCCTTGGTGGGATGTTGTGTGCAGGAAACAGAGTTGATCTGAAAAACATAACTTCCTTAAAGTTCTAAAGAAGGTTGGTATCCTGTGGTTCTACAGCTGATAGCAAACCTAACTATCCGAATGCTTTGCCTGTAATTAACGCTCAAAGAGCAATTAACTAAAGTTCTTACCAACCATACTACAGTTTTGTGATGTCACATGTCTACATTTCAACAATGTACCGCCTAAGGCAAGCAGTTTCAATAGGAATAAATACCTAGTGGTTAGGCCTTGTGCACACAACTTGGATTTATACTCCGTATGCGTTCCGAGTTGTACAGAACTACAATGCGTCACCTATATAGGTCCCATGTAGATAGCGCCATACAGCCCCCCCTGTAGATAGCGCCATACAGCCCCCCCTGTAGATAGCGCCATACAGCCCCCCCTGTAGATAGCGCCATACAGCCCCCCCTGTACATAGCGCCATACAGCCCCCCCTGTAGATAGCGCCATACAGCCCCCCCCTGTACATAGCGCCATACAGTCCCCCCCTGTAGGGAACGCCATACAGTCCCCCCCTGTAGGGAACGCCATACAGTCCCCCCCTGTAGGGAACGCCATACAGTCCCCCCCTGTAGGGAACGCCATACAGTCCCCCCCTGTAGGGAACGCCATACAGTCCCCCCCCTGTAGGGAACGCCATACAGTCCCCCCCCTGTAGGGAACGCCATACAGTCCCCCCTGTAGGGAACGCCATACAGTCCCCCCTGTAGGGAACGCCATACAGTTCCCCCGTATATAACGCCATACAGCTCCCCCGTATATAACGCCATACAGCCCCCTCTGTAGATAGCGCCATACAGCCCCCTCTGTAGATATCTACAAAGGGCTGTATGGCGTTATCTACAGGGGGGCTGTATGGCGTTATCTACAGGGGGGCTGTATGGCGTTCTGTACAGGGGGGCTGTATGGCGTTCTCTACAGGGGGGCTGTATGGCGTTCTCTACAGGGGGGGACTGTATGGCGTTCCCTACAGGGGGGCTGTATGGCGTTCTCTACAGGGGGGCTGTATGGCGTTATCAAAAGGGGGGTTTGTAAAAAAGGCACTATCTACAAGGGGGGGGTTGTGTGACACCCAGGAGACGGGGGGGCCCCAGTCAAAAGTTTGCTATGGGGCCCAGTCTTTCCTAGTTACGCCCCTGCGTGCGATATTCGCTCTGCTGTGTGCATGACATCTGTAGAAGATGCCCTAACGAGCACAAGCAATTGTGGGCATAATAGTGGCATAAATTGTTATGTAGGAGGAATGTCTTCACAGTAGAGATAGTTAAAAATTTTACTCAATGAATAAACTGTGTTAATATATTTATTTACATAGGCATATAGACTATTTTTCATTTATTTGTTTTACTTAGTTCAGTTTGACTATAGCTATGTATCTACATTTCTGCTATAAACCAATACATAAAACCAAATGCAAGTTTTAATTCTCCTTTACAGAATTGTGGTTACGCATACAAATCCTTTTTCATGTAGCCCTGTAAATGATGGTTTAAAGCACAACTACAGCTTACAATGCAGAGCTAAATGTCCAGCTTGCAAATCTTTTCAGTGCAAGGTAGGCAATGATGGTAGGGACTTCTAAGGTCATTAATGGTAGTGGATACATATATCAACTTTTTTTTAACATTGTGAACACTTGGACAGCTACATTTTTATTGATGAGAGCAACTACATAGGAGCCAGTGTGAGAAGGGGGCAGGCTTGGTGTCTATAACCACATCCAGGTTGATCACAAACCTGCTTATAATAATCTTTAAGGCTCTCTTCACACTGACATTATTAGGTTAAATCAGGAGTATCAGTATTTTTGATTACAAGAATACAGAATTCTATTCTTAAAACTACCGGAACCCCATGGGAAATCTGACAGACCCCCATTATATCAATAGGGTTCATCAGGATCCATTAGAAAACAAAAACATTACAGCATGTCTAGTAGATCATGTATGACACTTGTGGCATTGGCCGTATATGCAGAAAACGCTTGTAGCTTTCCAGAAAAATTATGCCTTTGCCTTTTAAATGGAGCTAGGGATAAGACGGTAGTAAAAGATCCATGGGGATCTAAGACTAAGTAGATCCAGAAACATTAAAGAGGATCTATCACTAGATTATTAATTCCCTATCTCCTAACTATTCTAATAGGCGCTATGATGCTGATAACTACTGTGTGATTTTTTAAATTTTTTTAAAACCTTTATTATTTGCAAAGTTATGTGCATTTTTCAAAATCTGATAATTTGGCTATACTTGCCAAATGGGAGGTTACTCTTTCTTTTCACTCTGGGCGGTGATGTTTTCAGCATAACGCTGTCCAATCAATGTCATACAGTTCTCCTCTTCCCAGACCAGTAACACAGTGGGATTATATAGCATACAGCTTCCATTCCTGACTGTGTTTTCAACTGGTGTGATCTCCGGTTGTTTCACAGCTAGAACTGTGAGATATGTCTCGAGATATGGCTATTTGAAGTGATCCCCCTTCCCTCCTGGTGCCATATAAAAAATTAGAATCTCATCTTTCATATGCCACAAGAACCAGTTGAGGTCCACAGCCGGAGATATGCCTATTTTAGGTGATCCCCCTTCTCTCCAGTCAGTCTCTGACACTGTGTGAAGCAGCTTCATGCTGATAGGACAGCATCCGAGGCTGTGAGGAGGCTCCACCTCAGGAGAATCGCTGGTGTTGACACCCACTTGTCTAGTATAGGCTCATTTACATATTTAGAAAAAAAAAGCTCATAACTTAAAATAATAAACTTTTTGGGACGCAAGTTTCACTAGCATTATCAGTGTGACAGCGCCTATAAGATTAACTAGGAGATTGGACATTACTAAACTAGTGACAGATCCTCTTTAAAGCAGGACTTTCAGATGGTTGAAGGATAGCCAATTTGCTATGTGCAGGATGACAGACACACTCCAGGTATTAACCCTTTAATTGTGCAGTGTCTTCACCTTGTAACATTAGGAGGAGAGATCCGTTTACAGTGGTAGAGAGGTACTATGGGCCCGGGAGCGTCACTGAAAAAAATGGAGCTGAGCCCCTGAAGACAACGGAAGTCCCAAACCTAGTGGCTGCTTGTTGTATGAAAGTGGAGACAGCCAATACTCAGTGAGTTGCTGTGTGATGTGGACCAAGCTGTAGCTTCTGAGTTGCATGGGATTTCTGGTGGTGGAATTCCCCCTGCAGTGGTTGAGGGAAAAACTGGTCACTGAACACGTAGGTTACTGGCCAGACAGTTCTTAGGCGGTCGGAGATCCAAGACACAGCCAAAAGGTCAGGAGTCAGCCACAGTAGCGTTCAGGAGTTCTGGGCCTGTAGGGAGGGGGCTAATCTATGCTGCAAGTTCGGTTGTGTGTCGCAACTGTGGAGTGCGGCCCTGAGCTTCAATATGGGCCTCAGGGCATGCAGCTCAAACACTGCCTCTTTCAAATTGTAATTCAGCGTCTATCTTGGTTCTCAGGACGGTCTAAATTTTTAATGTGGCTTCGGCCAGGTATAGGCCACAAGCTTCGGGGATCTCGATTCAGGCGAAGTGCCTCTCCCCAGATAGGTGTAGAACTGGGAAGCAGTTCTAATGCTGCAGACAACTTACTGGGGTTTTCTCCAGTAAGGATTGTCCCCGATGGTGCTGTATGCAGCTCCATCCTTTAGAAAATGGATCCGGCATAGCTGCTATGGCTCTGTTATGCATGAAAGCCATAGCACCAGTGTGAACAGAGACTTCTCCTTACAGCCTCTAGCATGTACATGGTTCTCTCCTCTTACCCACTCCATGAGCTCTAAATTCCTTTGAGCGAGGATTGTCTATAAGGTACTTACACCATTATCCTTTCCCCTTTGCCACGCAATGTTTGATTATAAAATATAATTAAAATCAAATGAGTATTCTCTGCAATCATTATATGTCCTCAGGGATTACTTAATAGGAACTCACTATGATTAAACATATGAATCGTAATGAAGTATAACTGCTACAGTATGTACTACTTTAAAAAGCACACAAGGCATGCAGCATTCATGTATAAAGTTGGAAAAAGTGAAAAGAAAATGCAATAAGTAATAAATGGAGTCGGTAGGCATGACACACATAGTCTGTTCAACCTTACGTAGGCCCTGTAAGCAAGGAGGTCTGCCACCATCTAAAAAGTACCTACTGAGGGACTGTACAAATGATTCCCATACCACAATATCAATAGAGAAATGATTCCCATACCACAATATCAAAAGAGAAAACCCACAAGAATTAGAGAGCGCAGTGAGGGAGGGTCTTTATGGGGTCCCATAATTTAAGATTATTTGTGTTCATTCAGTGTACATGGGATTCAGACTTTTCCTAGTCTATACAGATCTTTTCCTTCACAGCTCCATGGGAGAATGGAAGTGACAACAGCTGTGAACACATTTTTAGCCCCCCACCCCCACCCTTGACCATTAGTCAAGTGGGTTCCTTATGGTTCATATCATACAGTGTGAATTCAGCATATGGGGGGGGGGGGGGATTTCCTGTATTTCTACATAACTAGACAGGACTCTAGTAAAAAGTTGAATGACCACACCTGTGGGTTCTATTATGGTGGCCATATTGAACTGACCACCAAACATAGAGACAATATTGGCATTTCAAGAATACTACCAACCTGGTACTATGTAGGTACTGTCCTTGAATGGGACCGTTTTGAAATTCTCTACACAGTGTTGCTTTTTAGAGAAATTCTTCCTGCTAGGCATGAGTGAAGACCCCAATGATGTGAGCAGGCATGTCTGATAATTATGAACTTGTCATATCATACATAGTCTACGTAATCTTTGGTTTTTCATGTGTCATGAGCACAATACAGGCACCGTTTATGGTAAATACAGTTTATTTTATCATTGAGGAGAAGTACTGTTGTAGGAGTTGTCAGAATATCAGGGCAGACCCTCTCCTCATCCAATGCAGAAAATACAGGTGGGTTGTTCAGCACTTGTCTTCCATTCAGAGCTGGACAGAACAGGTACAGGGAGTTTGCTTTGACAATGGCTGCTCTCCCTTATTTCCAGAATTGCTCCCGTAATCAGTAAATATATGGCAATTGATGTAAATGCAAAGTTCCATTTTTATATTTGTGAAAATAGATATTAAATACTATCGTATTGAATATAATGCAATTAAATTAATCTAGAAATGTGAAAACATGTTATTCTTAGCTACATTTTTAGTTGAACTTCAGTGGATATCCGGTATTATTACATTACTTAGAACATATCACACACAGTGGTTAAAATTCTATCACTACTGATATGTGTAAAGCAAGTATACAAGAGTCATACATTTAATACATGATGGTGGTAGATGGGCTGAATTCATTGATGTCTACCAGTGGATCATGTTTGGTTTAGATGGATGTTTTTAGAAAATATCTAGATATGCCAGATGAACTGCGGCATGTACAGAATAAGTGAATGGCTCACTATCGGATCAAAATGAAATGATCTTACAATATCCAGTTCATGGTTTTACTTCCTTTTCCTATTTATCACTTTAATAGGAATTCCGCTTTCCTGGATTCACAATAACATCCCATTGCTTGACTTACACCTTCCTAGTGTGCAAACACCAAATATCAGGATTGTGTGAATATCCAGTAAGATAAAAACAATAAATCACTTTATATGATTATTTTTCCAGATGCTTTGGATTTGGATTCTTCTGTTGTTATTTCTCTTACCAAAGGAAAAAAAAAAGAATAAAAAATAAGTAAATAAAGTAGTGGTATAGTAGAGATTTTATTGTGCTCTACCAATTTTACCCATTAAATAACTTATTTGCATATTTACTTTAAAATAAAGTTTTGCTTTATATTTGCTTTATATATTTTTGCTATTTTATATCTAGCACCATTTTTGAATTTGACTGTAGCAACCTGCTAAATAATAAGCCCATTTTGCTTAAAATTAGTCAAATCTGAAAGGAAAGCGTAAAATCTGAGAGATTGAGAAAAACTTCATCACCTTTTCTAATTGTATTTTTTGCTAAATTGAGATAAAAATCTAGGCAGTTAACAAAAGTGAAATTTCCTGTACGTGGTGTGAGGAGATCGGCATACCACAAGAATGTGTTTAAATATTTAAACATAGGTGTTCTGCATTTTACTAAATGACTTTGGAAATCTGTGTACGACCTGCTTCTAAGCTGTATGTTATTTTATTTTTTATTCATTCAGCATCAAATTATACTCTAGTGCTGTACTTAGAATATATTGACCCGTGTTATTCTTTGTCCCCAGTGAGGCTTAAAATCTAACTGTCTTAGCTCACACATAGACACTAGGACTCATATTAAAGCAAGTCAATTCAGTGTTCTATATGTTATTGGAGTGTGGGAGGAAACCAAAGTGCCCAGGGGAATCCCTCGCAAGCACTCAGAGAATTTACAAACTTCATGTAACTGTTACCTTTGGCTGGATTTGAACTCCGGACCTTACTGCTGTAAAGCAACAGTGGTAACCACCGTGATTTCCAATCTCAAGATATAGGGTTTGCTGAACATTAAAATATATGTGCACCTCTGCACGTACTTTTTGCATGTGTGGGAGCACCATTTATGTCAATGGAGAGTCTGACAACTCAACTCAGAAAGACGTAGCCAATGGATCATGGACATTTTGTTTTAGCAATTACTGAAGTCTGGCGGTCCCTAAGACATGTGATAAAATAGACCAAAGTGGATAAAGTCCCCCACACATTAAAAAAGAACAACAATACATATACTATAGGTCATAGAGTTGTCCTCTTGATAAAGTTGTTATAAATTCTCTTAAAATCAACTTTATAAAACAACTAAAGATCCAAAAGCCAATAGTAATCAATCAGGCTGTTGTCTCATTTTCTTTTTCTTTTTTGTAGCTGGCCTTATAAGTTATGAGGAGGCCACACTAATTTTTTTAATCCCAGAAGGAGTAGCCCATCAATTTCCGAAATCTGAAAGACGTCTTCTGTCATCTTCAGGATTCGGGCAGGTAGAAGCAATCAATATCAGAGATATCAGGGGACAATAGACATGATCCTTGAGGGCTCAATTTATACAATGTGGCCATAACATAACTTTGTTCTTAATATATCTGAGTGGATAAAACAGGAGTAGAAATATCAGGGGCCGGTCAAAGATGTTACTATACAATGGACACAAGCTTGAAATCAAGACTTCTCTTACTGTAGGGCAGCCTTTTAGAAGAAGAATGGCTTTTATCACATTTCCTAGGGAGCGACAAGACTTTTTAGGTGCTCTAGGAGTTATAAATAGTCTCCTCTGTGAGGAAATGTGTGGTAGGGATTAGGGTGCCAGAGGGCACGTGCTTTGTCAATTAGCCTTGCTAATAGATCGCCTTATTGACCTCAATGATTAAGAGAATTTTTGGAGTTTTTTTTCTTTTTTTATTAAATAGGATGTCTATATAGGGCTGTAGGGAGAGTGATGTTTTACTAATAAAAGAATACCTTAAAACAAACAAAAAACTAAGGCAAAAATATTGACTGTTTTTAGCAATGTTCAAAAGTTGCATTAACAGTAAGCAAACAAACTTGTCATATGACTGTGACATGAAGGTCATCTAGTAGAGAATGTTTATTTGGCTTTCTCTTAGTTTGACCACCGTCATGCACAGTTGTAAAAGGATTGTTAAATGGCTCGTCATAACAGATAAAAGACATTAAAGAGGCTCTGTCACCAGATTTTGCAACCCCTATCTGCTATTGCAGCAGATAGGCGCTGCAATGTAGATTACAGTAACGTTTTTATTTTTAAAAAACGAGCATTTTTGGCCAAGTTATGACCATTTTTGTAGTTATGCAAATGAGGCTTGCAAAAGTCCAAGTGGGTGTGTTTAAAAGTAAAAGTCCAAGTGGGTGTGTATTATGTGCGTACATCGGGGCGTTTTTAATACTTTCACTAGCTGGGCGCTCTGAAGAGAAGTAACATCCTCTTCTCTTCAGAACGCCCAGCTTCTGACAGTGCAGATCTGTGACGTCACTCACAGGTCCTGCATCGTGACGGCCACATCGGCACCAGAGGCTACAGTTGATTCTGCAGCAGCATCAGCGTTTGCAGGTAAGATCGACTTACCTGCAAACGCTGATGCTGCTGCAGAATCAACTGTAGCCTCTGGTGCCGATGTGGCCGTCACGATGCAGGACCTGTGAGTGACGTCACAGATCTGCACTGTCAGAAGCTGGGTGTTCTGAAGAGAAGAGGATGTTACTTCTCTTCAGAGCGCCCAGCTAGTAAGGGTATGTTCACACGGCCTATTTACGGACGTAATTCGGGCGTTTTTGCCCCGAATTACGCCCGAAAATAGCGCCTCAATAGCGCTGACAAACATCTGCCCATTGAAAGCAATGGGCAGACGTTTGTCTGTTCACACGAGGCGTATATTTACGCGCCGCTGTCAAAAGACGGCGCGTAAATAGACGCCCGCGTCAAAGAAGTGACCTGTCACTTCTTTGGCCGTTATTAGAGCCGTTATTCATTGACTCCAATGAATAGCAGCGCTAATTACGCCCGTAATTGACGCGGCGTTCAAGCGCCTGCACATGCCGGTACGGCTGAAATTACGGGGATGTTTTCAGGCTGAAACATCCCCGTAATTTCAGCCGTAACGGACGCCCTCGTGTGAACATACCCTAAAAGTATTAAAAACGCCCCGATGTACGCACCTAATACACGCCCACTTGGACTTTTACTTTTAAACACACCCACTTGGACTTTTGCAAGCCTCATTTGCATAACTACAAAAATGGTCATAACTTGGCCAAAAATGCTCGTTTTTTAAAAATAAAAACGTTACTGTAATCTACATTGCAGCGCCGATCTGCTGCAATAGCAGATAGGGGTTGCAAAATCTGGTGACAGAGCCTCTTTAAGCCATTAACAGAGTAAAAATAAGTGGATGTTACATTTATTGTCAAAAGCGAGCGTGACTCCTCTTCATTTCTCTGACTGGCACACATCCTGTAACCTTATAAAAAAAAGGTGAAACCTAAAATAAACTTTTAATCCGGAAGTTGTTGAAAGTAGCTTTCAGTTGTTACCCACCAACCAGTTATTGGCTTCTTATACCACATCTTAGTAAGTAGAAGGCTGAAATGAGATGGCACATGAGCATCAAGCCTGCTAAGAAGCTGATGATATATGGAGCTCTTCTCCATACAAGTGAATGGTATGGAGCTATGGCAGAACTGCATTTAAATGTATTCATACGGTAGGTTCCCACTCCTACTGACTTTAATGGAATCTAAATCTGAATGTAAATGTGGATTTGGCTGAGAATTCGCTTTGGATTTAATGAGGATTTGAGGAAAATAAGCGGTGGAAGTAATCCACTGAATTCATTCTAATGTCTCATCTAATGAAGATTTAATTGAGAATCCGCATCACATTGGGAATCTACCTTCCATGTTCCATCATTTTGCACAGTCATGCAAATTATTTGAGTAAAATGTGTGGTGATCTCCTCCTGAAAGCTGCTTAGCTCTAGGGTTACCTCGATAGGCCAGGTCCACTAGCCACCGCAGTGTAAATGTAGTATTTTAGGCAAGTAATTCTAATGAACAGGCAACTATGTAATAGGTGGCTGCTCTGAGTCTGCCAGAGCTACTCTTTGCTTGTGAGGACCCCCTTTATAATGTCTACATGAAAAAAAAGTGTTTTTTTTATTTAACCAACCTCTGTTAGTATGGTTGCGTTCCCTTTGCCCCATTTTCAGTAAGACCCACATGGGGTTTAGCTTCCTTTTGAACATATTATGGTTGTATTAAAAAAAAACAAAAAAAAAACAAACAAATATATATATATATATATATATATATATATATATATATATATTTACATAAGATAGTAGTAATGCTATTATTAGATTGCAATGGAGCAGTAACATGTCATGGTAGCAGTGCATTATTTGTAGTGTAGTACATTTATAAAGTCCGGTACCATTGATAGTGAAGTTTATTTTTTATCTTTCTTTTGTATCCTTTCTGTGGAATATTCTGCCGTATTCTTGTAAACATGTGGTGCAGCCACAAACCATTTGAATTGGTTTACAGCCATAAAAAAAAATTAAATATACAATGGTAAAGAAACATTCTAGCAAAACCATATGTCCAGGGAAAATACCATTAACAGCATCCCTAGATGTCCTCTGGCAGAACGGAGAACTTCTAAGTCTAAGAGTAAGCAGACACTCATTCCTGTATTGGCACACAAAAGGTTTGAAAACATATGCTGCACAGGGTAAAAACGATATAACACTTACCCAGGTGTGCGCAGGCCATTTGGTCAGGGTATGCCTCATAAAAGTGGAGGGGGTTGAGTGTGGAGCGTGTGACACGTCGCACATTTTCTGGTCATTAATCATATCCCTTGATAGATAAGTTACATTTCTAAATATAGTAACAAAATAAGTGTTTGGTGTAGATGAGCTTACCTTACATATAGCACCAAATCCAGGCCTAGAGCATACATATGGTAAAGGTCCAAGCTTTTAGCAACTAGCAATTGTCCCTACAGCCGCTCCATTCCTCAGTGGCTGTAGTAAAAAGAAATCTTGGCATGCACATTAGGCCTCCTGCACAGGGCCGTGCCTGTAATCACGGCCCATGATTGTGGGCACGGCCGACGGCCGCGGGCCTCAGCACGCATTTTTGGCCCGTGCTCCCATACTAACTATGGGAGCACGCCCCGTGAAATGCAAAACATAGGACATATTCTATCTTTTGCGGTACAGTTCTACGGCACGGACACCTATCCGTAACGATACGAAAAGGTGCCCGCTGCCAATAGAACTGAATGGGTCCGTAATTGCGGACCGTATTATGGTCTGCAAATACGGAGATTTTTTATGGTCGATGCATGGGGCCTTGGGGTATGCTGGGCATACCAGAACTACCCTGTGATATTGACTATGAACACCTTAAGGAAATTTACCCCCAAAAAAATATCACTGGTATAAATTGATGAAAAAGTTTTCATTTTTGCTGTTTTGACCTTATGTTTTTATTCATGAATAAATAATAAAAATGAAGAATGAAAAATGATGTAAGGCCTCATGCACACAGTCGTGTGCATGGGCCCATAGAAATGAATGGGGCCGCAATTCTCCCGTGGATTTTCGGGGGAATTGCGGCTACAAAAGCACGTTCGTGTGCATGGGGCCTAAGATAGCAAAGTGGCAGCGGTGCTAGGAAAGGGACATGCCACCTTATCTCCTGTCCGCTCCACATAACTTTCTTTGGTGGCCGCATGGTCCGCAGATTATAGTCAACTCCGATCACTGTGACCCCTGTCAATTGAACATTGGTGGCATATCTTCGCAATATGCAACCAATGACTATCCTGAAACAACCTATATATATTTGCAGAAACACTCTCATAATAGGGACTAGAAGCCAAAGGTCATTCAAATTTCTTGCCTTTCCCTGCTGTCTTTCTGAAGCAACACAATCAGAGCACAGGCTTTCATAAATGGTAGTCTGTATTCTGCTAATGTACTTTCAGGCAATGATTAGGAACTTTTTATTTCCCATACTTTGTCTTGCTCAATTATCGAATATCTCCCATTTACGAGGGGAATGATCCCTTTAATGCTTATATAGTATGGCATTGTAAGAGGTGAACCTACACTTCAGTGTAGGATGATGTAATGACATCTTCTCTTTTTTTCTGTGTCAGTTGGAAAAGACAGTTATGTGAACCTTTTGAGCAAATTTTATTTAAAGATAAAACAATGTATTAGAGGATTTAAAGCAACTTTTTAATTGTTTTTTATTAAAACATTTTTTGACTTTTTGAGATAGAGCTTCTATGCATCCTGGATAGTATCTTGCAACCAAACCCGAATCCGTCAGGTCAGCGGGACTGACGACTATGGTGGCAGCGGGTTCTGCGTGTCTCTAACATGCGGGATCCAGCTGTTACCGATCATATCGAAGTTCATGACTTTGATGTGATCAATAACAGGTGGATCCTGCGTGTCAGAGACAAGTAGGACCCGCTGCCAACGAAGGTGTCAGTTCTGCTGACCTGACAAGTAAAATATTTTTTTTAATTAAAAACAATTAAAAAGTTGTTTCAAACCACTAATACATTGTTTTATCTTTAAAAAAAAAAAATTAGCTTAAAGGTTTACATAACCTTTATTGTACTTTACTCAGTTCTTGCTTTACAAGATGGTATCTTCAAAAAACATTATGTATGTACGTTCTTCTGATACAATGAAACTGTAAGTGGACCAGATAACCGTTATCTGATCTTTCATGGTGTCTGAGTAATTTCCACAATCTTGCATTTCTTTGCTCGTAGCATGACCTCCCTAAATGAATATAACTGGGTTCTAACATCAGACCAAGTCATTTTAGGTATAGTACAATGAGTAACCTGCCCATGTGTTATAAACTTGCTTACATGTCTTCCTGCAGCATAGAACTATATTACAAACATAGCCAACATAGTCATTTAGTGAAACTCACATTGTAAAATAGTTACACATAGCAATACTGTGAATCAAGTAAAAAGAATTTAAATGTTGATGTAGGATACACGTGCAATATGTAATACAGTATTATGGAATTTGTATCAAATAAGAATATAGAATGATGTGCTTATGTGTACAGGATGTTGTGCAACAGTTTAATGCGAGAAATATTATAGGTTAGGCTTCGTTCACACCTGCATCGGGACTCTGTTCATGATCTTTGTCAGGGGAACCAATGAACGGAATCCAAACTGAAACAAATGGAAACCATACTATTATACTGCCTTATATACTATTATACTAGTACCTTATATACTATTATATACTATTATGCTATTACTTTATATACTATTATACTGCCTTATATACTATTATACTGCCTTATATTATATTATATACTATTATACTGCCCCATACAGTATAATGCCCCCCATAGGTTTCCGTTTGCATTACTATTGATTTCAATGGTGACGGATTTGGTGCAAATGTTTCCCGTTTGTCACCGTTGTTTAAGGGTTCCGTCGTCTTGACTCTGTCGACTACGTTATTCATTCCGTCAAAACGACGGAACCCTTAAACAACGGTGACAAACGGAAAGCATTTGCACCGGATCTGTCACCATTGAAATGGTGATGCAAACAGAAACCTTTGGATTCCGTTCATGAGTTCCCCTGACGGAAAGCTCCAACGGAACCCATAAATGGAGTCTCGACGCAGATGTGAACGAAGCCTTAGTGGTCTCCAACCCGTGGCTCTCCAGTAGCTCCCAGCATGTCCTGACTGCAATGCAAGAGGTGCCAGCAGCTTATCCCCCTTTCTCTGGTGAAGTAAACTGAACATTTAGTTAATATAAGCATGCTTGTTTATAGGAGAGTCCGGGGGATATATGTATGGCCAGCCTCAGTTTAATTTAGTTGTATGATAGTCCCTGTGCTCTTCTGAAAACAGAAGGATTGAATGTCTGGAATCTAATATGTACAGTTATTTTATGGTACAGAAAATCTTATTAATAATGCAGACTGACAAGTCATTTGTCATGACTTTAGCCTTAGAACCAATTTAGCCTAGGTTGAATAGCAGGGTATTTTCAGGGACTAGGTAAACACCTACAGGCTTCAGCTCTAGACCAAAGTAATGCTGAGAAGAATTGAGGAGGTTTATAAGGACTTAAAACTAATGTATGCATGAAGGGGCGTAGCTAAAGTCTCATGGGTCCTGGTGCAAGAATTCAGCTTCAACAACCCCCCTACCCCTACCCATACCCAACACCACCAGACCCCTGTGCCTGCCAATGCCAGCTGCCTCGCCCAACAGGCCCCACATTATAATGCCCCCCATAGCTGGTTCCACAGTATAATGCCCCCACACAGTATAATGCCCCCCATAGCTGCCCCACACAGTATAACGTTCCCAATATCTGCCCCACACAGTATAATGTCCCCCATAGCTGCCCCCACAGAATAATGTCCCCCATAGCTGCCCCCACACAGTATGATGCCCCCATAACTGCCCCCACAGTATAATGCACCCATAACTGCCCCCACAGTATAATGCCCCCATAACTGCCCCCACAGTATGATGCCCCCATAGCTGCCCCCACAGTGAAATGCCCCCAAACAGTATAATGTTCCCCATAGCTGCCTCACACAGTATAATGCCCCCTGTACCTGCCACCACACAGTATATTGCCCCTCATAGCTGCCCCCACAGTATGCCACCCACAGCTGCCCCATACAGTATAATGCTCCCACACAGTATAATGCTTCCCATAGCTGCCCCATACAGCATAATGCCCCCATACAGTATAATTGCTCCTATAGCTGCCACCATATCAACGCCCTCCCATACCCAGAATAATGCCCCCATATGTGTCCAATAGAAAAATAATAACATAATTACTTACCTGTCACTGTTCCTACGATGAGTGGAGGAGATCCTTCTACTCATTTGGCCTGTGCTATGAGTGACTCGGCTCAGACAGGCGCGATGACCTCACTACGTCGCGCCTTGGCTCACGGCACAGTGAATACTGGAGCAAGGAGGAGTCAGCTCCTTGCTCCAGCATTGAATTCAACTACACCATTGTATGCATATGTTACATAGTTACATAGTTATTACGGCTGAAAAAAGACACATGTACATCAAGTTCAACCAAGGGACGGGAAAAGGGAAGGGTTGACATATTAATCAGATTTCTGCAAAAAAAAAGTTATGCAATCCTTACATCAAGCCACTAAACTTGTGCTGAGGCTAGGTTCACACCGGATTTGAGCTTTCTATTTTAGAGGACTGCGGAAAGTAAGTCCCAGAAGTATGCATAAGTCTGCCATTCAGATTTTAAAAAAAGACCTTACGCAGCAGTATACATTTTTATACAGTTCTTCTCAAAAGCGTAGTCGACTGCACTCTTTTACAGTTGAGGCAAACCTTTATCGTTCTAGACTGACCAAACGCATGTGCCGTAAGGACACTTTTGGTACAGTTTGGCTAATGAAAGTTTATGGGCACTTTAGACGTGTACACAAGGAGAATTTTTTGGCGTAAATGCTAAATGTTGACCCAAAATATGGTGTGAACCTAACCTTAGTCTACAGCCTAATTCTTAAGTAATTTCTCATTAAATATAAATTTATAGTATAGCCAAAAATCTTCTATTATCAAAATGGTACAGAATTGTTTTTTGTGCAAATGTTCACAGGGACTGAATTTGTGCATGAAATGCTACTCAGTCATGACACTAAAACAATTCTTTCACTGTCCAGGCATCTGACTGGCATATCAGTATCCAGATTCTCTGCTTTCTCTATTGATAGAGCACAAATACTGTATTTTTCTGAGGGCCCGGCCCCTGATGGAGCAGTCATGGGTAATTTATTCTCTCCGATGCTGCTGTTAACCAAATCGCTTCTACTTATAAAGAGTCAATATAAATATATTGAGAAATTGCTGATAATATAAGTATTCATGAAATATAAACCACCTTTTGAAATGTTAACCCCTGGGGATGAGGAGTGTGTGTTTGGGTTTAGATAGATGGGTTTAAAGGAGAACTATCAGACATGTTATATAAAAGACACTTTGGTGTAACTGAAAAGTCTGAAACCAGTCTTTTTTTAGTCGCTTCCTACTTGAGATTGTCAGTGCTTGAAGTTACAAGTTCAAAGCGTGCAGCTCCTCTGATCCGTGGAGGCATTGAGGATGTAAATCACCATTTCCTCATTTTATGGCTGGTCCTAGACACCTCAATTATTAACTTGTGATCCAATTATTATTATATTGAACAATTCCTTTCTAACTCTGACTTATAGAGATTCAGCATTTCTATGCTGATGACTAAAAATCCCTTCACAATAGGCAACAGTTTAAAGGCTCTTTTACACTGGCCTATGATCGGTTGAACGAACGTTCATACGAACACTCATTCCTGATCATTGCCCTGTATAAGGCAAAGATCAGCAGATGAACGAGCAAACGCTCGTTCATCCGCTGATCGCATCTTTTATGTGGCCCAAAAAATGGTGGTGTATGATTTCCTCTGTTAAACTGAAATTCTAATTTGTAAATACTTTTCTTTATTAATAATAATAATCTTGATATAGCGCCAACATATTACGCAGGAACATGTACAGACAATATCAGACATTACATAGTGACAAAACTAATTAATTCAAACAAGAGGAGTGAGGACGCTGATCACAAGAGCTTACAATCTATGAGGAAATGGGGGTGACCAAGAATGTAAAAAGTGCTTAAGTACAATGATCCAGCCATCTTTTATACACATGGGATACTACACATAAAGCTGCATTAACCGCTCACCAGTCAGTATCTGTGTATGACAGACATAAAGGCAGCACAATGGCTCAGTGGTTAGTTCAATTCCAACCAAGGACAACATCTGCATGGAGTTTGTATGTTCTCCCTGTGTTTGCGTGAGTTTCCTCCGGGTACTCCGGTTTCCTCCCACACCCCGAAAACATACCAATAGGGAATTTAGATTGTGAGCCCCAATGAGGACATAATATGTTGGCATAATATGTTGGCGCTATATAAGTAACATAAATAAATAATAAAGTGATTTGGGTGCATGGAGTGTGGGGGTACTGCTGAATGAAGGGGTCAAGTTCTATAACTTGTTAATTAATCAAGTTAATGACTAATGTAAAAGGTTAAAACATTCTAACACGTGCTGCCTTTTACATGGGGAAATGAGGCGATGTCTGGTCATTCTCCCGACGCTCCGGTGAAGTTACTGTGGGAGTAAGTGAGATCACGCTGTACTGTGAGTACAGCTGGACATGAATGAAGAGAAGTGTATGACTCTGATTGGTCAGCGTCATGTACTTTTTTTTTTTACAACGCCCACTTGGTCAAAAGTAAAATAACGCCCAGTTGGGCATAAAGAACAAATTTGCATAAATCTTAAAATCGCTTATTAGATTAGGTAGGAGATAGGGCACTTATAAATTGGTGACAGAGTCTCTAAGTGCACATCATAGGCTGCACGTTGTAAAGTGTAGTCTTCACAAAACTCTTATCAGCCTCAGGCTCAGATTTAGATCAGTCAGACATTGGTTTTTAGGGTTGGAAAATGTGGAGAGACAATTTAAAAAGTGGTTCAGACTCCGTTAAATGTGGCGATACACATTATTATAAATTTCATAAAAAAGGATGATTTCAACCAAAACGATCATTCGTCTTGGGAAATGTAACAACAAATTATCTTTTTATCTGGCCGATCTTCTGGAAAGAAGTCATACTTTTTGAAAAAATTTCGCTCTTTAGTCAGTAGTACTTGACTGTAAGGGTATGTTCACACGGCCAAATTTCAGACGTATACGAGGCGTATTATGCCTCGTTTTACGTCTGAAAATACGGCTCCAATACGTCGGCAAACATCTGCCCATTCATTTGAATGGGTTTGCCGACGTACTGTGCAGACGACCTGTTATTTACGCGTCGTCGTTTGACAGCGTAAAAATACAGCCTCGTCAAAAGAAGTGCAGGACACTTCTTTGGACGTTTTTGGAGCTGTTTTCTCATAGACTCCAATGAAAACAGCTCCAAAAACGAGTTGGTAAAAAAACGAGTTGGTAAAAATGCGAGTTGGTAAAAAAACGTCTGAAAAGCAGGGTCTGTTTTCCCTTGAAAACAGCTCTGGATTTTCAGACGTTTTGGTTGACTACGTGTGAACATACCCTAAATGGTCATTACACAGACAATTGTTCCATGAAAGAACGGACATCTTTTCCCTGTGTCATTTACCATGTATATCCAGTTTGAGTGACTGTTACGGCCAATAAAGTCTAATATGACCATGGCTGCGTCGGCATAATGATCATTCACAAAACGATCGATAATGATCATTCACAAGACGATCGCTCATTTAACAGTTGTTCAACTCTTAACCTACTTCTATCTACTGTATATGACCACCTTTATACTATTCTTTGGTTACATTATTTGTGTTCATTTTAGTGTGCCAGCGTGACAGTGCGGAGCAAGATAAAGGGAGAAGATGTAATGTCTATAAATGTAAGGTATATAAGGGCCTACAGACCATTCCCAAAGTCTTATGTTGGAGGAAATGTTGATTGCACAAGTTGGATTTTATCTGTGATCCTGTTGTTTCCTACTGAGATAAGGGGAGTCAGCAGTATCTGGAATTTATTTATCTCCCCTTTTATAAATATCTATAAATGTAATGTTTATAAGAGCCTACAGACAATTCCCAAAGTCTCATGTTGGAGGAAATGTTGATTGCACAAGTTGGATTTTATCTGTGATCCCATTGTTTCCTTTTGAGATAAGGGGAGTCAGCAGTATCTGGAAGTTATTTATCTCCCATTCTATTCAAATAACATGAATGCTCTGTTGAAATGTTGTTCAGCCAACAGTTCTATGGACAGTTTAAAGAGGCTCTGTCACCAGATTATAAATGCCCTATCTCCTCCATAATCTGATCGGCGCTGTAATGTAGATAACAAGTGTTTTTTATTTGGAAAAACTATGAAAAACGTAATCACAGCACAGCGTGATCTCGCGAGATCACGCTGTGAATGACCGCACGCTGTGCTGTGTGAGTAAGTCCCACACAAACTTTACCGAAGTATCGGGAGTGTGAATAGACATTGCGTCCTGGCTGGAGGTGATGTCTATTCACTCTCAAGACACTTCAGTAAAGTTAATGTGGGTGTATGTGACAGCATAGCGTGATCTCGCGAGATCACGCTGTGCAGTGAATACAAATGGACTTGAATGGAGAGAAGTGTATGCCAGTGATTGGTCAGCGTCATACACTTGTCTTTACAATGCCCACTTGGTCAAAAGGTAAAAACACGCCCAGTTGTCTATTAAGAAACTAATTAGCATAAATCCAAAATTGCTCATCACTTGCTCAAAAATGTTAGCTTTTCAAAATAAAAAACACTGTTGTTCTCTACATTACAGCGCTGATCGCATTATGTAGACCACTTATAATCTGGTGACAGAGCCTCTTTAAGGGCCTATTCACATCACCATTGCCCTTCCGTTGAGGGGTTCCATCAGAGGTTTCCATGGGTTAACCCCTCAACGGAAAGGCAAACGGAAACCTAAGCTTCCATTTCCCTTACTATTGATATAAATGGTGACGGAAAAGTTGCTAAAGGTTTCCGTTGGTCCCCATTGTGACAGGGTTCCGTTGTTTATACGGAATCAATAGCGCAGTCGACTACGCTATTGATTCAGTCAAAAATGACGGAACCCTGTCACAATGGTGAGGGAAACTGAAGCTTAGGTTTCCGTTTGCCTTTCCGTTGTGCGGTTAACCCGATGGAATCCACCGACGGAACCCCTCAGTGGACAGGAACGGTGATGTGAACACAGCCTAAGGCTCTATTCACATGGCAGCGATAGTCAGCAGCCGCAGTAAAAACAATTGATCCCAAATGGGGCTATTTACATGGTCGATTCTTTGACGGCCCGATTTTGAGCCGTTCTTACGGCCGCACGGCTCCCATAGAAAACTATGGGGCCGTATAAAACACGGCCGTCACTTGGATGTGATCTGAGTGACAGCCGTGCTTTCTGACGCTCGCTCTCTCCATCTCCTCACAATGCGACGTGCATGTGAGGAGGAAGGAGATCTTTTTTGCTGTAGATAGTGCCACAGCCCCCTTGTAGATAGCACGCCCTGTAGTTGACAACCCCCCTGGAGATAATGCCACAATAGCTCGCTGTAGAAGCGGAATCCCACTGGCCGGGGATTCCGATACTAGATGGAGCCCTGACGTCACTGTCCATATATGTCGTGTGACCCTGTCATGTGAATAGACACTCTACAACACATAAAATGCACCCATATATTGTGTATATAGTATCCTTCAGACCACACATTCAAACCTTTGCCACCTCCTGACTCTTGCATCTTAGAAACATTAAAATCCGCTCTTTCCTCAACCCTGAGTCAACAAAAAATGCATGTACAGGTCCTCATTATCTCCGGTCTAGGCTACTGCTTAATTATTCTATGTGGCCTTTCGTCTAATACTTGCACCCCTCCAATACATCCTCAATACTGCTCCCCTGTTACTCTACCTCTGCCCTCATTCTTATACTGCTTAACCCCTCTGCTAGTCCCCTCACTGCCTACGCATTGCCCAGCTAATTAATTTCATAATACTAACCAAATCTTCAAAAGCAACCAGCAAACCCCCCCCCCATTCAGAAACGCTTACAACTTATATTAACCCTTCCACCACTACATTACTATATGAGCAACTTCTACCCTAATCTTCTGTCTCCTTCCTCTTTCCTCGTAGATTGTAAGCCTTGCTGGCAGTGGCTTCAATCCTTCTGCACCAGTCTTTAACTCAGCAAGCACATGTTTATTCGACTAGTTGTTTTTATGCATTGCATATGTAGAGTGCACTGGAATTAATGGCGCTTTAACATAAATAATAAGTGACATTTTTTTTGGGTAGAAAAAGGTCATTATAATTAAATAACATGGAAAATTTAGATGCACTAATACAAAATTCAAGTAGTATGTATTTAGTTGTCACCTCTGCTTAGTTCTATTTTCTGGGTTGGGGTGGACAACCATTCAGCAAGAAACATTCCTGAAAAAAATGGATCACTGGCTTTTACAGGGCCCTTGTTGACAGCAAATGCACATGTGTTGGATGTCCATGGTACTTTCCCTTATGGCAGGTCAATAGCACTGCATGCATTTTACTAGTTATTTATTTCTGTTACGTATACAGCACTAACATATTCCGCAGCGCTGTGCAGAGGTTATCCTTACTTACTATACCCATTGGGACACATAATCTAAATTCCCAATTTGTTATTTTTTGGAGTTTTTTGAGGAAACCGGGTACCCGGAGGAATACCATGCAAACAATCTGGTTGTGTATTATTGTTGTTTGACCTTACTTATAGTTCCCAGTTTTAGCTTTGAGGATTGTCACCAATAGTATTCATTTTTAATACAGAAAAAAAAAATGTGATGGGTATATATAGTTAAACATCTTAGTTTTGTATTTTAAATACATTTTTGTAAGATTTTTCTAATTTTTTTTCTTTTCTGGGGAAAGGTATTAACTTTATAAATAAAAAAAAATACAAGATAATTTTTTTTAATTATTAACCCCTTAGCGCACCAGGACGTACCGGTACGTCCTTCATTGAAGTGCTTTAAGCCACAGGGACGTACCGGTGCGTCCTGGCTAAAAACTGTCACCCTGTCAAAGGACAAGGTGACAGAACTGTGCCGTCAACTGTTAATGACAGTTGACCGGCACAGTAAGATGGCAGGGGACCATTCACAGCGGTCTCCTGCTGGCGATCGCTGTGATTGGTCAGTCAAAGCAGACTGACCAATCACAGCTCTATGACGTGGGTATGTGATGACGCTGGCTCAGAAGCTGAGCCAACATTATCACCGTCGGTAATCAGATGTCCGGCACCCCTCTGCAACGGCCAGGACCGGAGCTAGGCTCCGATCCGGCCGATTAACCCCTTCGATGCATCGATCAACGTGATCGATGCATCGAAGTGGCTTGTAGCCTGTCGGCAACCACGATGGTTGCCACGGGCGCGGGTGTCAGCTGTTTGTCACAGCTGTCATCGTGCCCTAACGGCCAGGACCGGAGCAAGGCTCCGATCCGGCTGATTAACCCCTTAGATCGTACCCTATGATTGCTAATAACAACCATCGGCACCCGCGAAGGTTCCGATGGTTTCTATGGCAACCATAGCCTAACAATCGCTTCCTAGTACGGAAGCCTATTAGGCCCCGCCGGGAGGCGAAGCCTAATAGGCTTGCTGTCAGTGAATAGCTGACAGCTCTAATACACTGCACTATGTAGGTAGTGCAGTGTATTAGAATTGCGATCAGGGCTTCATGCCTTCAAGTTCCCTAGTGGGACAAAAAAAAAAGTTAAAACAAGTTAATAAAAATGTTGTAAAAAAGTAAAAAAAAACACTTTTCATGTTAAAAAACACTATAACAGCCTTTTTTCCTATAATAAGTCTTTTATTATAGGAAAATCCAAAAGACATTAAAAAAAAGTACACATATGTGGTATCCCCGCGTCCGTAACGACCCAAACTATAAAAATATCACGCTATTTTACCCGTACGGTGAACACCGTAAAAAAATGAAATAAAAAACTATTCCAGAATCGCTGTTTGTTAGTCACTACCCCTTGCAAAACAGAATAAAAAAAGGGATCTAAAAGTTGCATGTACCCCAAAATTATACCATTAAAAAACGCAGCCCGTCCCGCAAAAAACAAGCCCTCCCGCAGCTTTTTTGACGGAATAATAAAAAAGTTATGGCTCTCAGAATATGGTGACACCAAAAATAAATTATTTGAAACAAAAGGGATTTTATTGTGCAGACGCTTCAAAGCATAAGAAAAACTATATACATCTGGTATCACCGTAATCGTACCGACCCGCAGAATAACGTAAAATTGTCATTCATAGCGCATGGCGAACGCCGTAAAAAAATAAATAATAAAAAACATCAGAATTGCAGGTTTTTGGTCACATTGCTTGCCAAAAAAATGAAATACAAAGTGATCAAAAAAATCGCATGTACCCCAAAATGGTACCAATGAAATCTACAGATTGTCCTGCAACAAATAAGCCCTCACACGGCTCCGGTGGTTGAAAAAATAAAGACGTTTTGGCTCTCAGAATATGGCGATGCAAAATGTGCAAAGTGTCCAAAAGCGGATAAGATCGGGCGCCATTTATGAGTGCGACACCGGCCACATATCTGCGGATTATTATTTATTTACACCATTATTATACCCTCTTATTATACCCTGATGTACCCCGCACAGATAACATATTCCCCCACATCATAAACTCAAATACCAGCAATACCCCAAACAGAACAACTAGCGAGCAAAATCCACGCTCCAAAAGACAAATGGCGCTCCCTCCCTTCTGAGCCCTGCAGCGTGCCCAAGCAGCAGTGTACGTCCACATATATGGCATCGCCATACCCGGGAGAACCCGCTTAACAGTTTGAGGTATTTGTCTTCAGTGGCACGAACTGGGCACAAAATATTGTGCACTAAAATGGCACATACCTGTGGAAATTTTCACTTTGCACCATCCACTGAGCATTCATTTCTAATAGAAAAAAAAAAACCTGTGTGGTCAAAATGCTCACTACACCCCTTAATAAAATGCCTTTAGGGGTGCTGTTGCCAAAATGGGGGTCACTACTTGGGGGTTTGTTTTCCTATTTGACCCCAGAGCCCTGCCATTGTGGGCTAATGCTGCGAAAATCACCATAATAGGTCTCACATGCGCCTTTCACTCCTAAGCCCTGTCATATATCCAGGCAAATGATAAATGCCTTGAGGGGTGTAGTTTACAAAATGGGGTCACTTCTCATGGTTTTACACTCTACTCTGGTACCTAAGGGAGCTCTGCAAATGCGACATGGCGCCCCTACACCAGTCCAGCAAAATCTGTCCTCTAAAAGCCACATGGCACTCCTTCCATTTTGAGCTCTGCCATGTGCCCAAATAGCAGTTTAGGGCCACACATTGGGTATTGCCGTACTCGGGAGAAATTGGGTAACAAATTATGTGTTGTTTTTTCTCCTATTACCCCTTGTGGGGAAAAAAATTGGGTGCAAAACTACATATTTTTGGGAAAAAAATATTTTTTTCATTTTCACTGCCTCATTCTAATACAATCTATGAAACACCTGTGGGATCAAAATGCTCAGTACACCCCTAGATGATTACCCTGAGGGGTAAAGTTTTCAAAATGGAGTCACTTCTCAGGGGTTTCTACTGTACGGGTACCTCAGGAGCTCTGCAAATGCGACATGGCGCCCAAAAAACAATCAACCAAAATCTACATGCCAAGTAGCGCTCCTGCCATTCTGAGCCCTGCGGTGTATCCAAGCAGCAGTTTATAACCACATATAGGGTATTGCCGTACTCGGGAGAAATTGCTTTACAATTGTTGGGGCGCTTTTTCTCCTTTATTCCTTGTGAAAATGAAAACAATTCAACATTTTAGTGGAAAGAATGTAGATTTTCATTTTCACTGCATAATCCCAATAATTCAGCAAAAAAACTGTGGGGTCAAAATGCTCACTATACCACTAGATAAATTCCACGAGGGGTATAGTTTCCCAAATGGGGTCACTTTTGCCGGGTTTGCACTATTTTGGCCCCTCAGTGGCTTTGCAAATGTGACATGGGGCCGCAAACCATTTCAGCAAAACTTGAGCTCCAAAAGTCAAATGGCGCTCCGGCCTTTCTAACTTCCGCCATGTGTCCAAACAGCAGTTTATTACCACATATGGGGTATTGATGTGCTCAGAAGAGTTTGCTTTACAAATATTGGGGTGTTCTCTCCTTTATCTGTTGTAAAAATGAAAAAATCTGAGCTAAAACGACATTTTATTAGAAAAAAATTAGATTTTCAATTTCACGGCATAATTCCCATAGAGTCAGCAAAAACCGTGTAGCGTCAAAATGCTAACTATACCCCTAGAAAAATTCCTTGAGGGGTGTAGTTTCCAAAATGGGGTCACTTTTGGGGAGTTTCCACTGTTATGATCCCTCCAGGGCTTTGCAAACACGACATGGCACCGAAAACCATTCCAGCAAAATCTGCGCTTCAAAATCCAAATGGTCCTCGTTCCCTTCTGAGCCCTGCCGTGGGTCCAAACAGCAGTTTATTACCACATAATGGGGTATTTCCGTAATCGGGAGACATTGCTTTACAAATGTTGGGGTGCTTTTTTTCCTTTATTCCTTGTAAAATCTAAAACATCGTATGTTTTTCCAGAAAAAAAGTAGATTTTCATTTTCACAGACCAGTTCCAATAAATTTAGCAAAAAACCTGTGGGCTAAAAATGCTAACTATACCTCTGGAAAAATTCCTTGAGGGGTGTAGTTTCCAAAATGGGGTCACTTTTGGGAAGTTTCCACTGTTATGGTCCCTCCAGGGCTTTGCAAACACGACATGGCACCGAAAACCATTCCAGCAAAATCTGCGCTCCAAAATCCAAATGGCCCTCGTTCCATTCTGAGCCCTGCCGTAGGTCCAAACAGCAGTTTATTACCACATATGGGGTATTGCCGTAATCGGGAGACATTGCTTTACAAATGTTGGTGTGCTTTTTCTCCTTTATTCCTTGTAAAAACGAAAACATCGTATGTTTTTTCAGAAAAAAAGTAGATTTTCATTTTCACAGACAAGTTCCAATAAATTTAGCAAAAAACCTGTGGGCTAAAAATGCTAACTATACCCCTAGAAAAATTCCTTGAGGGGTGTAGTCTCCAAGATGGGGTCACTTTTGGGGGGTTTGCACTGTTTTGGCACCACAAGACCTCTTTAAACCTGACATGGTGCCTAAAATATATTCTAATAAAATAGAGGCCCCAAAATCCACAAGGTGCTCCTTTGCTTCTGAGGCCGGTGTTTCGGTCCTTTACCGCACTAGGACCACATGTGGGATATTTCTAAAAATTGCAGAATCTGGGCAATAAATATTGAGTTGCATTTCTCTGATAAAACCTTCTGTGTTACAGAAAAAACTGTATTACAAATGAATTTCTTAAAAAAAAATTTTAATTTGTAAATTTCACCTCTACTTTGCTTTGTTTATTGTGAAATGCCTAAAGGGTTCAAATAATTTCTGAATGCTGTTTTGAATACTTTGAGGGGTGCAGTTTTTAAAATGGGGTGATTTATGGGGATTTTCTAATATATAAGGCCCTCAAAGCCACTTCACAACTGAACTGGTCCCTGAAAAAATAGCCTTTTTAAATTTTCCTGAAAATGTGAGAAATTGCTGCCAAAGTTCTAAGCCTTGTAACGTCCTATAAAAATAAAAGCACGTTCAAAAAACGATGCAAACATAAAGTAGACATATAGGAAATGTTAACTAGTAACTATTTTGTGTGTTATTACTATCTGTTTTACAAGCAGATACATTACAATTTAGAAAAATGCAGATTTTTGCAAATTTTCTCTAAATTTTGGTATTTTTTACAAATAAATATTGAATTTAATGACAAAATTTTTTCAGTATCATAAAGTACAACATGTCACGAGAAAACAATCTCAGAATCACTTGGATAGGCAAAAGCGTTCCGGAGTTATTACCACATAAAGTGACCCATGTAAGATTTGCAAAAATCGGCTGTGTCCTGAAGGCCAAAATAGGCTGTGTCCTTAAGGGGTTAAGCAATATAAACATAAATAAGGTTCTGGTACAGAGAAAAGTCTAAAACCACTGGTGATAGCTGGGAATTTATGAGGCTTCAAGATGCAATAAATGACTTCCTGGAATAACCTTTCAGATGGTTATATGTCTGTCTGGCGACAAGATAAGGTGATCCTACTGTTCTCAGATTATTCCTGGTAAAGATGTTTCCTGCCATAGCGGTTTCTTTGAGCTTTACATACATGCAACTGTCATTTTAGGCATTTTCATTGCCAATATATTTATCTTTTTAGGTTCTACAGTACTTCCTTTATAATACATTGCACATATTTTATTTCTCAATAGGATATTATATAAACTTCATAGCAAAGATGCTTTTTTTTTTTTAATATCTTTTTTACTTTTTGGGGATATATTATCCTTTAAAGCTTATCAATATATCAATACAGTCTTCGGACTCAGAAAGGTAAAGCCACATGCACAGACACTGTGCAGGAATATAGGTCTATATTATGTCTTCTGCTTACTGTGGTACTATATTCTCCCCTAGAAACAATTCATATAGGGGTGAAAATGTCCATTATGCGCAGGGACAGACTGACCGACCAGCATACCAGAGCATCATCTAGTAGGCCCAGGCTCTGACGCAATAATGGGCCTTTAATACAGCAGAGACCCAAAGATCCAGCAGAAGACAACCCCATTTGGAGCTGAATTTGGAGTTAATCGTTTGCCACTGTGTCTTTTTCTTATGAGTTGATTTACTAATAACTGATTATATCTTACTGATGTTATCATTGCAGATGCAAGAAATATTAACAAAGATCATGATGAAATTAACAGTGGACGTGCACATGTTCTGTATAAATTTAGGTTTAGCCCTCAGATTTATTTTCTTTGGTGGGCTCAAGGACCTATGGATCATAGCGCAATTTTGTCTGTCCCTCCATAAAAAATCTGAGGAACATAGGAGTTCAGTATGGGCTCGTAATAGGCTATGGATGTGGTATTATGGATTTGTGCAACATGGATACGTACTGGATCTGGCTGCGTTCATGATGGCCTAAAGATGTTTTATTTGTGTTAAGTCCTGGCATATGCAGGATTAAAGGGCACTTCAATTTTCCTGCACTTGCCTCCCAGACCATCAGCAGACTGAAGGCTGTCATTTATGAGTGTCAATGGACTCCACACTACTGGCTATAGTAAAATAGTGTCTGCTTATGGGTTTTCATGGCGGCCATGTAAATTATGAAATTCCCCACAGCTCTCAGGTTGCTATCAGAACACACACACTGCTTAACGGAACGTTTCTGATCCGCACATTCTCATAGGTTTAGGGAATTCCTATACATGACACTTCCTAATACAAAGCTGAACGAATTCCAGGAGGCAGGTAGCCAATACACCAAGAAAATTACGCAAGTTGGCGTCTAACTTTTGGTTGCTTTTCATTGATTTCTATGAAAGTTTTGGCCACTAAAAAAAATCACACTAGCTGCTTTAATGGTCTAACTAGCTCGCAAAGTCTACATTAATTTCTCCTCCTATGCCCTAATTTAACCTGGCTGTATAAAATGTACAACTATGTTGTAAATAATCTTATGTACAAATTATAAGCAATTTAAGATACAAAGATTCTTCAGTCTAATGAAAAAAAAAAAAGACGAAACTGAACCATTATGTTTTTAGCTTCACAGAATACTTTTTATCTTACAAACCGGAAATCTTTATTAGTTGTGTATATGAGTATGTGTAAACCAAGCCGACAAACCAAACCTCAAGCCACTTATTCACCACTCTTACAGGTGCCATGGTTACAAGTAGTTATGTTTAAAGAAACTCATTCCTGTCATTCACTTCTAAAAACATCTAAAAAAATTAAGATTTACTATTGAAAGTTCAAGAAATAAATTTGATAGGAAAATAAATCATTAACTATTTCATGATGGGGAATGCAATGTTGTACGATTTCCTCTGTGAAACCTAAATTCAACTTTGTAAATACTTTTCTTTGCTTATCTTGTAGCAGACTGGCCCTTTTACACGGGCCAATGATCAGGTTCGTACAAACGCTTCTTCTCGATCATTGCCCTGTGTAAACAGGGCACCGGACAGCTGATGAACAAGCAAGCGCTCACTCGTCAACTGATAGCACCTTTTATGCGGTCAAAAAAATGGTCACTTAGCAGGACTACTCCCTGTATAAACAGGGGATGTGCTGCTGACAAGATGCAAATGTATGGAGGCTAGAAATCGTTCGTCACCTTACTCCCAATCATTGCTCTATTTGAATGGGCAAATATCATTAAACTGTATGGGGCAGCTATCAGGCATTGTACTGTGTGGGGCAGCTATGGGGCATTCTACTGTATGGGGCAGCTATGGGGCATTATACTGTGTGGGGACAGCAAAAGGGGCATTATACTGTGTGGGAGGCACCAATGGGGGCATTTTACTCTGAGGGGTCATTAATGGGTCATTACACTGTGTTGGGGAAGCTATGTGGGCATTATTCTGTGTGTGGCGAAGCTTTACAGGTATTATACTGTATGGGGAGGCACTATAGGGGCATTATACTGTGTGGGCACCTATAAGGGCATTATACTGTGTGGGGGGCACTAAGGGGTCATTATACTATGTGGGGGCACTAAGGGGTTATTATGCTGTGTGGGGGCAGCTATGGGAGCATTATTCTTCGTGTGGGCAAAAATAGGAGCATTATACAGTCTGGTGGTAGCTAAGGGGTCATTATACTGGCTATGGGGGAAGGTATAAGGGGATTATACTGTGTGAGGGCCACTATGGGGTCATTATACTGTGTGGGGTCGCCCACTGGGTTGGGTCCCACTCAGATGTGCTTTTGCCTTCCCCCCAGTGCTAAAGCCCTAGCTATGCCTCTGACTGATGACCTATCCGGTGGATAGTTCATCAGTTCTCCGCTAGTGGATAACCCCCTTAAGTTGCATGATATTTTCATCTCCAATAGTGTCTAAATTTACAGAGAATCTGTCACCTTAAAGTTTATAATGTTATTGCTTACTAACATGGTACTAACATTCATAATTTACATTTATGCTCAAATAACCTCCACAGCGGTATTTTTTCCCCAAAAATTTTCTCGCATACTCAGTCAGTATAGGCAGGGAAACAACAAAGCCTCATTTCAAATCTTTGTAGGAATGTTTAGCAAGGGGCACACAAAAAAATATTGGTAATTTTAGATCATATAAATTGTAAAGTTTATAATGCAGTGTTCTAGCAATATGTGCAGAAACCTGAAAGATGCCAGGTGCTCTTTAAATTATAAATATTGCTGGTGTCCTGCTACCAGAGTGCTATGCGTTGTGGGAGTGTAGGCTCTGCTGTCATATGTGACGGCCGAGTGGAAACATAGCGTTCTCTGTTTCCAAGGACAACCAGTAGAATTTATTGCTGTTAAGCTACTTTCCCTTTCTTTTCTAGTGCTATTCTAGCATTGAGAAGAACAACTTAGGCTATGTTCACATCTGCGTCAGGGCTCCGTTACGACGTTCCGTCTGAGATTTCCGTCGGAATGGAGCCCTGACTGACCCAAACTGAAACCAAAGGCTTTCCGTTTCTATCACCATTGATTTCAAATGATGGAAACGGAAATCTTTGGTTTCAGTTTGTGTCAGTCAGGGCTCCATTCCGACGGAAATCTCAGACGGAACGTCGTAACGGAGCCCTGACGCAGATGTGAACAAAGCCTTAGATATGTTATTGCTGGTCCACACATTTCGATCCTATTGTGGTTTTGCAGATTTTCAGAAAAAAATTGGCAAAAATGCAATGGTTTTACAGAAAATTGCACAACAAACCTTCGATCTGTGGCCTCACCTTAACCCCTTAATGACCGGGCCATTTTGCACGTTAATGACCAAGGATTATTTTTTGTTTTTTCACGGTCGCATTCCAAGAGTCGTAACTTTTTTTTTATTCCGTCGACATAGCCGTATAAGGGTTTGTTTTTTGCGGGACGAGTTGTATTTTGTAATTGTACCATTTTTAGATGCTTATAATATATTGATTAACTTTTATTAACTTTATTTTAGGAGAGAATTGAAAATAAGCAGCTATTCCAGCATTGATTTTTCACGGTATAAATTTACGCAGTTTACTATGCAGCGTAAATAACATGTTAACTTTATTCTATGGGTCGGCACGATTACGGGGATACCAAATATGTAGAGGTTTTATATGTTTTCCAACGTTTGCACAATAAAAACCATTTTAGAAAAAAATTACTTGTTTTTCCATCGCTGCATTCCAAGAGCCGTAACGTTTTTATTTTTCCGTCGATGTGGCCGTACGTGGGCTTGATTTTTGCGGGACAATGTGTAGTTTTCATTAGTACTATTTTGGGGTACATAGGACTTATAGATTAACTTTTATTTAATTTTTTATGGGGGGAATGGGAGAAAAGAGAGAATTTTGCAGTTGTTTTTTGCGTTTTCTTTGGACGCCGTTCATCCGGTGGTTTAATTAATGTGTTCATTTTATTGGTCAAGTTGTTACGATCGCGGAGATACCACATATGTGTATGTGTGATTTGTTTTGACAGTTTTACTAAATAAAACCACTTTTTGGGCCAAAAAAGTAGTTTTATTTGACTTTGACTGTAATTTTTTTTTTTTTTTTCACCAACTTTATTTAACTGATTGTCATTTTTTTTTAAAGTCCCATCAGGACTCTTCACTATGCGATCTGCCGATCGCATATATAATGCTTTGGTATACTTAGTATACCGAAGCATTATTGCCTGTCAGTGTAAAACTGACAGGCAACCTATTAGGTCATGCCTCTGGCATCGCCTAACAGGCAGATGCTGAAGACAGACCTGGGGGTCTTGACAGCGGCATTTAATGGGTTAAACTGCCGGAATCGGAGCGCGCTTCGATTCCGGCAGTTGCAGCAGGAGCCAGGCTGTGTATAACAGCCGGGCTCCTGCCGCTGATCGCATGGGTACGCTGTCAGTACCCGCGCGATCACAGGACGGATATATCCGTCCTCCTGCGCGAACTAGCACCTGCTGAGGACGGATATATCCGTCCTTCGGCGTTAAGGAGTTAAAGAAGAACTCCCATGAAAATTTAAATTTTTTTGCCCGTTTGTAATGGGCATCTTGTACATCTAAATTATATTTATTCACTCACCGAGAGTCTATTATACGAAACACAGGCTCCGTTCGGCGAACGAAGCCTGCGTTTTGTATAATAGACTCTCGGTGAGTAAATAAATATTATTATTAAAAACAGGCACAGAAATAAAAGAAAATAATGGGAGTTCTTCTTTAAAGAGGCTCTGTGACCAGATTATAAGTGCCCTATCTCCTACATAATGTGATCAGTGCTGTAATGTAGATAACAGCAGTGTTTTTTATTTTGAAAAACAATCATTTTTGAGCAAGTTATGAACAATTTTAGATTTATGCTAATTCGTTTCTTAATGCCCAACTGGGTGTTTTTTTAACTTTTGACCAAGTGGGCGTTGTAAAGAGAAGTGTGTGATGCTGACCTATCCGCGTCATACACTTCTCTCCATTCCTGTCCATTTGTATTCAGCACAGCGTGATCTCGCTGTGCTGTCACATACACCCACATTAACTTTACTGAAGTGTCTTGAGAGTGAATAGACATCACCTCCAGCCAGGACGCGATGTCTATTCACACTTTCGACACTTTGGTAAAGTTTATGTGGGACTTTATCACACAGCACAGCGTGATCTCGCACAAACTTTACCGACGTGTCGGGAGTGTGAATAGACATCGCGCCCTGGCTGGAGGTGATATCTAAACACACTCAAGACACCATTAAAGTTAGGGTATGTTTTTTGCCCGTAGCACTCAATGGCCGCGGGCGAAAATCGCGGCAAACGCCGTGCAAGAAAGGACAAAATCTACCTCAATATCCCAAACGGAATTTTGAGGCAGAATTTTCCTCCTGCAAAAAACTCTGTGTGAACGAGGCCTAAAAAGAAGTAGCATGTCACTTCTTGAGGCGTTTTTTGGAGCTGATTTTCCATTGAACACTATGAAAAACGTCTCAAAAAAAGCCTCAAAAAACGCCTTAAAAGAAGCTCCAAATTCATTTTCAGCTTCAAAAACGCCTGAAAATCAGAGGCTGTTTATTTTCTCTCCAACTCTAGTTTTGGTTTAGTCATTTTTCATTCATGTTGGATTTGTTTGCTTTTGCCGGTGAGCACTTTAGTGTGTTTGACCACTTTGGGATACTTAAAAAATGAAACCGAATGCTGCTTATTCAGGAATAAGTGTTTTTTCTACATAGGAGATGATTTTTTTTTTTGCCCTGCAATGAATACTTTTATAGAATGAGTTCAAGTTTGTGGGATCCTATAAATGAGAATTCTTCTTAACTGGAGCCAAAGCTAAGTATGATTGTGGTTGCTTTTATGTCTTTTAGTTTATAATTGCAGTGAAGCATGTGGCTTAAATTATATTTTTAATAAATATAACTGCATGAGGCTGTAGCGTTCGTCTTCTGGAGTGGATTTTTCCCGCCTGTGCTGGCAATATGTGGCAGAAAGTATAAAATGAGAAACTGACCATACAGGAGAATAACAATTCTTAAATACATTGATCTGGTCATATATGTGGCCATAGTTCACATAAGCATTTACCCCATTTCTTCACATATCCCCTCCCAAACTAGAATAAAGCTTATTATCAGTAGTGATCCTCAAAAGTCTATGTAGTTTCCTACAAATTAATGAGAAAGAGCTCTCTATTCGATCGATACCTGGTATTGTGTTATATTACTACTCTTGCTGGAAATAATAGACATGGGTGCATATAAAGTCCATGGTAGAGTGTCCAGATTGGTGGAACATCTGTATAGGTCATAATACCAAACTGGATACTTTCTAAGAACTGAAACCATTCAATAACATTTCAAAGTAGTTACAAGTAGAAATTAAAGAGGTTTCATATATTAAATTAGGTTCTACACTAATTATAAACACAACTAAACCATGTGAACACCTATAATACTCACATTTTCTAATATATCCATAAAGGTATAATGAAAAAATATATACTTCTATTCGATTCTGTGCATGTGTCTCTGAGGATGAAGCTGCTTACATAGAAATGAATGCAAGAAGCTCCATCCTCACATCCAACCATGTAGCCTATACAGATAAGTTTACAGTATGTAAAAACAAAACAAAACCTAGAGAACTTTATTAGACAGTTACAGCACTACATGTACTGTGTGGCTTTATTGTTATTTGCTTATTATTACTATGACGACTACTACTGTTACTAGTTCAATAATAATATTTAAGCTGTTAGAACAGCTGTATGTGTAACTATTGTCAGCCATTTTGGTGACACTGGAGAGTTGACTTTGGTCACGTGGTCACTGAGCATTCATTCAAGTATACACAAACGTAGCTTTTCAACATGTCTGTCCATAATTTTAGACACAGGCCTCCTTCTAACAGCCCAGGACTGGGTGCCATCTTCTATAACTCCTTCTAGTGTCATTGTATGAGCGCTTTGCCCTGTTCTCTCCCATTTCATTGTTAAACTACACATTATCATGTTGTTAATAGGTCACAAATAATTTAGTCATTAGTTACTGGTGGCATAACCCTAGGATGATCGAGTAATGGACATTAAAGTTGGTTATCACAGAATAAAAGGGCTTTTAAAGGAGGAAGGAAAATAAGAATACATTTACCCAAGATAGCAGGGCTGCCATCAGGGCAGTAAAAATGGTACTGCCAACAGAGACCCAGCTACAAAGATAAAAAAGGGTCTTGGTCCATGTACTGTCTCCCTCTACCCCTCCACAGAACCCCTGCCAGGTAGTTTTTCTACTCCATGCCCCCTCCCCGCATAGATCCCCTGCCACCTTGTGTCACCCCCCATAACACGAGCCCTTGCCAACGTGTCTCTCCAGTGACCCCCCCCCCCCCCCGTGGGCCCAGACTCCTTGGTTGTATGGGGTCCAAAAATTCCTGATGGCAGCTCTGCTTATAGATGTTTAAACCAAGCAGCTAAGAAAACAATGGACATGTGAGTTCTAATTATTTATTTTCCATGTTTCTTTCCTTTAGGTGAACAAAATGGTATAAAATGTGGAAAGACATGTATAGTAGAACAAGATAATCAATGGATGGGAGTCAGCCTCTCAAGACAACCGAAAAAAGATGGAAGATTATTGGTTAGTACAAAAACTGCTTTAGAGTTATATTTTCACTGCAATTTTCTAAACTGTATATAATCCTTAATTGGCCATACTTAGTTCATGTCTACAAGGAAATTGAGTATAAAAATTTATTTGAAATATTTATTAAAGGGGTTGTCCGGTTTCAGCTAATTAATGTTAATTTTTGTATATTTAAAACTTATACAATTTTCCAATATACGTTTTGTATTAAATCCTCATGATTTTCAAAATCTCTGCTTGTTGCTAGAGTGGCCTTACACAGCTCGACGTGGGCTGTGTAAACGAGCGCCGATCAACGGGACATCTCATTGATCGGCGCTCGTTTGCTCCTTCCACCAGAAGCCGGTATGGGGACGAGTAATCGTTACTACAATTGCTCACCCCCATACTTTTCTATCGTGTCGGCAGCACGATAATATTTTGGGCATTTAAAATGACACACTCAACCGATGAACGAGTGTTTGTTTACACAGAGCTCTGTGAAAGCTCGGTTGCCCGATAATTGGCTTGTGTAGAAATCCCTTATTCGGTAGGAACATTCATTGTTTACTTCCAGTGAATACAATTCTGTCCATGGTCATGTGATGGACACACAGGTGCTGGGATCGTTCGAAGGCACCGCTCTGATACACATACTGCAACTGTAACAAGCTGCGCACCTGTGTGTCCATCACATGACCATGAACAGAATTTTATCCACTGGAATTTGACAATGAATGTTCCTACCAAATAACAACAAGAAGAGATTTTAAAACCATGAGGAATTAATATAGAAAGTGTATTGAAAAATTGTATAGCTTTTAATTATGCAAAAATAACATTAATTTGCTGAAAGTGGACAACCCCTTTAAGTAGCAATAATGTTCTGTTTGTAAAGACTTCTGTTTCCACCTACTGAGTAAAACCAAATAATTTGTTGAATGCGTAGGATGTCATTCAAATGATTGTTTGAGCCATCGATTTATTCAATGCAATATTTTCAATTAATCATATTTGATCATTGACATGAAGCAATTCTGATTATTATGACTGCTTATAATTGTTTTAATTGTGATAATTGCGATATGGAAATAGGCACAGGGCATTAATCACCCATGTGAAGGCAGTAGGTCTGTCTACTCTCACAATCTTCAGAAGTCCTGTCACCGGTCTGCACACAATGGAGGAAATGTATTAATGCTGGTGCACTGTTCTTGTGGTGCACCAGTATATTCCCCCCCCCCCATGTAACGAGCACCAGATTTACCAACAGGGCAGAAAATGGAGTAATATATAGACAAATTGAATTTTTTTTTTTTTATAAAATCAACAAAAATACCCAAAGCTTTAGCTCCATCGGGTCTGAGCTGAAGTTCACTAAGATTCTGGGTGGTTGAAGAAGGCATAAGCTCCTCATGCTTACTTTGGACAGTGTTTATCTGTAGCATAAACTTGCACATACTGACTTTATTTTATGGGTTTCTATGGATTTCCGTAAATAAAGTTTTCTTAAAAGAGCATCCCATGTATTCATACTTTAGAATTCTGGTCCATCACTAAATGGTCCCAGAGGACAGACTTTTGGACAATAGCTTTCTGAGTAGCGTATTCCTGGAGATCCACTCTCAGGGACATTACTAACTCAGGTCTAATGTTACGATGTATGAATACTATATCTACTGCTGCTAAGAGAAAGAAGCAGGAAACTTTATTTCCCATTTCAGTACCTTAAGGCCTTATTTACACGAGCGTATTTAATGTCCATTGAGTTAGATAGGTCCGTGCGACGCGCGTGATTTTCACACGCGTCACATGGACCTATGTAACTCAATGGGGCCATTCAGACAGTCCGTGATTTTCACGCAGCGTGTGTCCGCTGCGTAAAACTCACGACATGTCCTATAGTTGAGCATTTTTCGCACATCACGCACCCATTGAAGTCAATGGGTGCGTGAAAATCACGTGCGGCACATGGACACACTTCCGTGTGCTGCGCGTGATTCGCGCTACAGTTGTTAAAGAAATTAAGGGAAAAATAAAACCACCTCCTTCATTTCTGTTTCTAAACATAAAAACAGAGTGTCATAACGATGCTATATGCGCGAAAATCACGCAGCCACGCACCAAATACTAATGACACACGGAACTGCAACACTCAAAAAATGCTGCTCGCAAAACGCACACGTTCGTGTGAATTTCGCCTAAAAGTGTTTTTCTTGCAGGTTTGTGGCCATAGGTGGAAGAATGTTAATTTTATGACTGAAAACAAGTTGCCACTCGGAGTATGCTACGCAATACCTGCAGATTTGCGCACGGACCTAAGCAGAAAAATATGTCCTTGTTATAGAGGTAAATGCTACATGGTGTTGATGAGGTGACATATGCGTTGTTATAATGTAAACAGTGGCTCCTCTGCCACATGGTGGGTGGGGGTCCTGTTACAGATTTTGTATGGGGCCCAGGAGCTTCACGTTCTGCCTCTGATTGCCCCTTAACTCTGAGGCACATCTCGGAATAATTCCAGCTCCTTGACCTCATAGCAGCTGCCATGCTTACTATCCTGGTAGCTATGACTTATATATTTAGAAACCCTATATAGAAATAGGGCATGCATGTTATTTCAACAGGGGGGATTAGTAGCTGTCAGATGCCTATGTTGTTTCTTATCTCCTAGGGGACTAAGAATCAGACAGGTCCTATTCATATGTCACTAATGTCTCTATTGAGAAAACCCCTTTACGGGACTACATGCAGGAGTACGTGGCAGAAAAAAATAGTATGAGTGATAGTCAACATGATTTGATGAGTCAAACAAATCTAACTTGTTTTTATGAAAGTGTAAGTAGAAATCTGGATAGTGGGGTAGTCCGTAAAGTTGTATTTTTGGACTTTGCAAAAGTTGTCAACGTTTGGCAAATTGACCCATGCGTTACATGTGTGTTTCACCTTTCTCTCTATCAAAAGGAACTTAGAACTTGTTGGGTATATGTCTTTGTTCATGTATACTGTATGCAACCATATAACCAGTGATTACACATATATGTCAGCAATATTTTTATTTTTTCGTAGATCATATTAAGAAGTTTGGTGAACAACATGGCTCATGTCAAGCTGGGATCTCTAGCTTTTACTTCAATGTAAGCTAGACCTGTACCATCTAAATATTATAAATCTTCAAATGAGCTATTTGCTTTAGTTTTGATTGTGTTTCTTAAGCCATAGAAGACAAAGGGGTTGTCCCACTGAGGACATTTATGGAATTTTGCTTGGATATGTCATCATTGTCCGATCAGTGGCGTCTGATTGGTGAGGCCACCACTGATTGCAAGAACAAACTTGCAGAAGCGATAGAAAACATGTTGGAAGCAAAAATCATTTGTTATGGTCAATTACACCAGTGTTTCTTTCTTTGCGCTAGTTTTTCTTTCGCCTTCAGTCTCTAGTGTCAGAAGAGAATACATGAGATTTAGAACTGTTATTGGTATCATTGTCTGAAGTTAACTTGTGTGTATCATATTAGGAAGTATAATGCAGTTCTTTTCATTGTTCTGAATACAGCTGCAGGAAAGCATTTAAATTTGTTATTTGGGGGGGGGGGCTCCTCCTATCAGCTAGGGCCGAGAACCCCCTCCTTCACAACTCGGCTCTAGAAATCTATAGGCGTCCACAAAAATCAATACACCCATTATTTAAAAAAACAAACAAACATCTAACTGATAGTAAAAAAAATAATGTATAAACGCTGAAGCTCTACCCCATTGGTGGGACTCTACCATGATCTGCTATTCTCAGAGGGATCTGTTTATACAATATCTCAATGAATGATACATAAGAGCAACAAGATATATATCTCTACATCTACTAAGATAAATCATGTTTTTATTTTGCAGGATTTAATCATCATGGGGGCACCAGGATCATACTACTGGACTGGAGCAGTCTTTGTCTACAACACAACAAGCAACAAGATCTACACATATAGAAATAGTAATAACACTGTCAAATACGGGAGCTACTTAGGTAAAAAGACATATATGTGTATATTTAAGACTTGATACATATTGATGGAGACTCTGATTTGAAGTCAAAAACTTCTTTCTGATTAACATAGTTGGTAATAGTCTGTCTACGTACCCAGCCCCCTACTCCAGATGCAGTTTGACAGTTCAATATGGTTATATTTTGTTATTGTAAGATTATGGTAAGGGTAACGGATGTTCTTAGGAAGAATCAGCTTCATGATTGAGAGTCAGTGAAAGGGTAAAAGACAAAAACTTGGAACTTTGTATTGTTTATAAACAGGAAATTTTCTTCTATGGCCTATAGCACATCAACCTATTTCTTTACAGGTCACTTCCCCAGGAATGGTCACATCGCCTACTAAAAACCCAACCATAATCATTTCATGAGGGAAGTTACTTTATAACATTTTGAACATAAAGTTAAGAAATGTTTCAAAATGTTCTTGTGGGCCGGACATACTACCTGTACTCCAGTTACTTCTAACATTGTTACATAGATAATCATAGGCAAACAAAACACAGAATACATTTATATTACTGATCTATTGAGAATTTGATATTCAAATGCGACTAACTTTACCTTTGTTCCATATTATATATACTTAATTATAGATACTTATTTTTCAGAACCATATTAATTATAGTATACCTATTTTTACATTAATGAGGTTCACACTGGCACATAGCCTGTATGGCACTGCAGATATTCTGCACATACGGAGTCAAATGAAACATGCCACGAATCGTACGGAATCCGACAGAAAAACCTCTGTATGTGCCGTATGAAATTAAAGGCATACAGAGGAACAATAATGGGCTCATGCACCTATATGTCAGTTCTTTTACAACTCTGTATAAAGTAGAGCCGTAACACAGCCGTAGGCATGAGCCCTTATTCTACCCATCACCCTCCTCTTTCCGTGATAGCATATTTTAATTCTCATTTTTGGTCTTGACAGCATTTTTTAAATAATAAGGTTATACTCTTGAAAACCATTGACACAATTAAAATACCCTCCAAGTTCAAACTAAGGGTGTGATAAATAATACACTTAGGTTAATGTTGCGCTTTGTGTGCCCTCGGAAGTGACAAGAGGACTTACATGTCCCTGGCGTATTTCCCTGCCTAGACTTATTCTAGGAATTATTCAAAAAGTGTAGCATTTTCATGTTCGCCTTCTCAGTGCTTCTGACTAACCTAAAAGTCTCACTAACAGGCGGTGGACAACATTAATTTAATGTGGATGCTATATTTCGGCCCACGCTTCATTATCCTCTATTGGCACTTCCGAGTCCATTGAGTTTGTGCAGTTGTACCTATTAGCTTGGGTATTTTGGCTTCTCAGTTCATCAGGAATGTATATACTGTACTTTTAATATAGTACTATAGTAATTACTTATAAGTAGTCGATGATCACTTAAAAATAATGTGTAATGTGTATGACCATTCAATAGACATACTGTACATTATTGTGGTCTACATCAGTCTTCTAGAAATCTTTCATACAATTCTGGGTCCAATTTACTTATATAACGTGAGGAACACAGAAGGGGAATTAATTGTGTCTGACAATCTACTTTATTAGCTCACATACAGAGTAAAAGACTATATAAGATCTCTTGTAACAATAGAAAAAAAGTGTGTTTGAAGCCTGCTCACCTCACCTCGGTGTACGGTCCTGGTGCATTCCAGACACCAACTTGAACGTAGAAACATGTATCGCAGTAGGTGGAACCAGCACTCGTCTGCTAAAAAGTCCTTTTTATTTGTAACAAAGTAAAAACTTCAATACAAAAAACACAGAGAACCCACAGAGAATTAATCCAATTGATGCGTTTCTGACGCCAGCGACTCCTTAGTCATAATGTTAAGACGAAGGACTCATTGGAGTCAGAAACGCATCAATTGGATTAATTCTTTGTTGGTTCTCTGTGTTTTTTATATTGAAGTTTTTACTTTGTTACAAATAAAAAGGACTTTTTAGCAGACGAGTGCTGGTTCCACCTACTGGGATTATTTTTTCTACGTATTTTCTACATATATATTTTCTACGTATCTCTTGTTCAGGGGGATTAGCTGTTCTGAGTAATGAATTATTTTACAGCTTGAAAGACCCTCATTCCTGTAAGTGGACTTGGAATAATACATAGATACATCTTAAAGAGGCTCTGTCACCAGATTATATGTGCCCTATCTCCTACATAATCTAATGTAGAGAACCGCAGTGGTTTTTATTTTGAAAAACAATAATTTTTTAGCAAGTTATGAGCAATGTTAGATTTATGCTAATTCGTTTCTTAATGATCAACTGGACGTTTTTTACCTTTTCACCAAGTAGGTGTTGTAAAGAGAAGTGTATGATGCTGACCAATCAGTGACCAATCAGCGTCATACACTTCTCTTTACAACGGCATTAAGAAACTAATTCGCATAAATCTAAAATTGTTTATAACTTGGTCAAAAATTATCGTTTTTCAAAATAAAAAACACTTATTATCTACATTACAGCGCCAATCAGATTATGTAGGAGACAGGGCACTTATAATCTGGTGACAGAGCATCTTTAAGGTATTTCTAAGTACTTCACAAATTGCCAGTCCTTGGAAATGATGCTACTAAATTCACTCAAAAAGATCAAGATGTTATCCCGTGTCTTTGTTTTGTTAAAATTTCATGCACAAGACAGGAAGATCTTAAGCACCTCACCCTAAAAGGTTTTGCATGTATTTCGCATATTTTGATTCGAAGACAAAGGAAGTGGTTTCTACATATATTTTTTTGATATTTGTCAGCTATTACTAATGCATTCAGTTTAGATCTTTTTGTGCCTTTCTTGAGTAAACATATATAAATTCTCCATTGTTAAACGTGGCAACACAAGTCCAATATTTTTACCTATACTAAAATGAAATTTGACCGAAAGTTTAATTTCCAGAAATTTTTTATTTTAGTTTACCGTCCATAGGGCATATTTCCCTTTAGAAATCAGTAGCATCTCTGCAGAGGCTTTAACCCAGTCATACTTACTATAGCAGCTTACTACTTGAAACAAACCATCCCCATGCTTTATTCATGATTGAACAGTCAAAACAGAACCCTTCTCCTTATGATGGTTTACGCCACCCAACTCTCAGAGATGGAGGACATAATGCAGCCTTTATCTGAGGAAGGCAGCAGACCCTTGAGGGGCTTGAGGGGCTTCCTTTTTGGTACATACAAAATTTGACTTAAATTTACAAGCTCACATGCCATCAAAGACTTGAATATCAATTGTTAACACATGATGCTTGACATGAAGGACTTGAATAACAAAAAATGATGACATTTAAACAATATTTCCCTAATCTGTAATGGTTTATTCAGGGCTTATTATTACAGGAACACCGAGTACAAAAATACATTGGGGAAGCAATACTGTTAGGGTATGTTCACACGGAGTGTTTTTGGGCCGTAAACGGCTGAAAAATCGGAAGCAAAATGCCTTCAAACATCTCCCCGTTGATTTCAATGGGGAATACGGCGCTTTGTTCTGACGAGGCAATTTTTACGTGGCTGTTCTTCAAAAGACGCCCGCGAAAAAGAAATGCATGTCACTTCTTGAGACGTTTTTGGAGCTGTTTTTCATAGATTCTATAGAAAAACAACTCCAAAAACGGCCGTTAAAAACGCTGCGAAAAACACGAGTATGATTAAAAAACGTCTGAAAATCATGAGCTGTTTTCCTCTGAAAACAGCTCCGTATTTTCAGATGTTTTTTATTTTGTGTGTGCACATACCCTTAAAGGGAATGTGTCGCAAATTAAACCTTTTTTTTTAAGTGTCGTTACTTATTTCTATTATATTTTTTAAGTTTTTTGCTGTATTTTTTATTTTTTTTCCGTATGGTGGAAAGTATTAAAAATTAAATAATAATTTGACATGTTTTCCAATGTTGGCCACCAGGGGGGGCACTTCCCAGAATTACAGCAAGGTGAATAAGGCAAAGCAACCTGACTCACAGATGCTGTAAATGTGGGAGGGAACCTCACCCCCCCTCTCACAAGCCAGGTAAAGGTGTCTTCAAATTGCTAAGCAGTGTCCGGCAGCCATTTTGGGTGTGTTCTAGGACACACCAAAAGGCTAAGTGTATGTTCACACGCTTACTAAACAAACGGAAAACCGCTCCTGATTTTCAGCCATTTTTTAATCAAACTCGCGTTTTTTAACGGCCGTTTTTGGAGCTTTTTTCTAAAGTCAATGAAAAACGGCTCCAAAAACGTCCCAAGAAGTGATGTGCACTTCATTTTGGTCGGGCGTCTTTTTACGTGCTGTTTTTGGAAAACTACCACGTAAAAAACGCCCTGTCGGAACAGAACGCCGTATTTCCCATTGAAACCAATGGGCAGATGCTTGTAGGCGTTCTGCTTCCTATTTTTCAGCTGAAAACATTGTGTGTGAACATACCCTTAGGGTATGTGCACACGCTAACTGCATATACGTCTGAAATGACGGAGCTGTTTTCAGGAGAAAACAGCTCCGTCATTTCAGACGTAATTGCTCGTACTCGCGTTTTGCGAGGCGTCAATTATGGCCGTAATTTGGAGCTGTTCTTCATTGAATTCAATGAAAAACGGCTCAAATTACGTCCCAAGAAGTGTCCTGCACTTCTTTGCCAAGGCTGTCATTTTACGCGCCGTCTTTTGACAGCGACGCGTAAAATTACAGGTCGTCGGCACAGTACGTCGGCAAACCCATTCAAATGAATGGGCAGATGTTTGCCGACGTATTGGAGCCGTCTTTTAAGGCGTAAATCGAGGTGTAACATGGCGCCGCACCTGTCCTCAGGTCGTGTGTGGTATTACAACTCTGTCCTATTCACTTCAATGGAGGTGAACTGCAATACCAGACACGACCTGAGGACAGGTGCGGCGCTGTGTCTCCGGTCCAGACACCCCTTCTGTCCTGAGATGACCCGACGGGGGAGGCGGGTGTCAGAGCCACCCACCGCCATCACTGCAGACAGAACCAGAACTACGGCATGAGGGCAGGGCTTGTCCTGAGTGCACATTCTCTTGTTATGGACAGAGTTATAGTCACATGAACCCCGTCTGATGAACCGGTAACCTAGGTCCGATCACATGACAGAGGGGGATCACCAAAAACCCTGTGCACCCTCAGCCTGTCCATCCAGCCCTTTCCTGGTTATATCTGCGTCTGGGAAAGCTGGGTGACCACCATTACTCCTCATACTGGAGTGTTTAGGGATGTGACTAATGAACCTCTCACACTCCAGTGGGAGGGGTAATGGTGGTCACCCAGCTTTCCCAGACCCCTGAACGGTAAATCTCTCTAGTTGTGCTGAGACTGTTTGGGGATGTGACTAATGAACCTCTCAGTCTCAGCACAATTAGAGAGATTTATCATTCAGGGGTCTGGGAAAGCTGGGTGACCACCATTACCCCTCCTACTGGAGTGTGAGAGGTTCATCAGTCACATCCCCAAACACACTCCAGTAGGAGTAATGGTGGTCACCCAGCATTAGGGGGGGGGCTGTCGGGGGGGCCGTCGGGGGTCACGAGAGCGGGGGTCTGTGAGAGAGAGAGTGGGGAGAGTGGGACATGCAGAGACGCACATCTTACCTGCAGTGCAGCTGGTCTTCAAGATGGCGCCTGCTCTCTCCCTGCAAACAGCTGCTCTGCTCTGTGTAGGACAGAGCCATAGTGCAAAGTCAATGGGACGGGTCCCGTTCATTGACTCCTATGGACTGGAGCTGCCGTATTCCATGTCTGTATGTGTCGTTAACCGACACATACAGAGATGAAAAACAACATGGCAGCCCCCATAGTGAAGTAAAAGTTAGAAAAAAGTAAAACACAAACACACACATAAATAAAAGATTTTATAATAAAACACTAAATGCAAATTGATATCAAAATATTTTTTTTCGTGACACTGTTCCTTTAAAGTTTTAGACAGTATAAAGTTAGACCAAGCAGTCAGTAAATGCTCCAAATTAATCTAAGTGGTGCATGATGTATGAGAAATTAGGCGCATCTAGTTAGACACTTTCATACCACCTTTTGGTTGGCTTAGCTCACACCAGTTTTTTGCAAATTTGTGGCAAAATTTTGGCGCATGGTGGTGCATTTAAGAACATGCCCCCTTTCTGCTAGATCATGATCCCTTTGCCGCTGAGCCACGGCCTCTTGCCAAGCGTGTTGAAAGAAGTGTCTAAAACAGTTAATAAATGTGGCGCACAGCATGTACTCCAGAATTCTGTGGCATTTTTATTCGGTAATCTGCCACATTCTGTACCAATTGGTACCTATTGTTTCAAGTTTGTTCTTTAGCCGAGAATAAAGGCCCTTTACACGGGCCAATTATCGGGCAAACGAGCGTTCACAGAATCAGCCGATGAACGGGCAATCGCTCGTTCATCGGCTGATCGTATTATTTATGCTGCAAGAAATCTTATCGTTGCCGGCAGCACATCTCCCTGTATAAACAGGGTGATGTGATTCCGATATGATAGAATTGTATAGGGACGAGCGATCGTAGTAACAAGCACTCGTTCCCATGCATTGCTCCTTGTGAAAGGAGCGAACGATCGCCGATCAACGAGTGTCGGGCCGTGTGAGAGGACCCTTCTGCTGTGCTCACACTGGCCCATATTTGTTGCTTTAATAGGGTGTGGCCCTTGACCAGTCTCACCAAACATGCAGCACATTAATGTGCTCGTGTAAATGTGTGGGGGGGGGGGGGGTAAGAATTTTGCATCAAATCTAAATGGGGAAAAACATCACAACTATGCCCTTCGTTTGGTCTAACAGCTCATGTAAATGCCCCCCTAAAAGATCCAATTCATTAACTTTGTACATTGTGGCCAGTCTGGTAAATGAATACATGAGAGTAAATGCTACATAATTGCCTTGAACACAACTGTATAGAAGCCGACTAAACGTTTCCCATCGATTATTTTTACAGGAAACTTGTAATTCAAGCTTATTGACTTTCTCCAAACTAAAACAGATACATTTTTATTTTCAGGTTACTCAGTTGGCGCCGGACATTTTCTGTCACCAAACAGCAATGACATTGTAGGAGGAGCCCCACAACAAGAGCAGATTGGTAGGGTAAGAAATGTCTCTTTTATTTTACTATTATTATACATAGAATTCATTTCAAAACAGAGGTTTATCTTTGGTGTGTTAGATGTATAGACGCTATAGGCAGAACTTCCTTAGTGTATGAGCAGATTAGAGCTGTCATTTTCCAAAGTCGAGCTTGGTCCCTTGCTAATGCCAATAAAACCAATGTGTAATATGTACTTAAAGGGGTTGTACAGGACAAAAAAACATTTTTTTTCCCTAAAGAATGCCACACCTGTCTACAGGTTATGTGTGGTATTGCAGCTCAGCCCCATTCACTTTAATGGTACGGAGTTGCAATATCAGACACAACCCATTCACAGGTGTGGTACTGTTTTTTAAAGAAAGCAGACATGTTTTTCTGATCCTGTACAACCCCTTTAAATGCTTCAGAATCTTTTTAAATACAGCAAATTATATCAGGGTGAGAAGTCGTTTCCTGTAATAGATATGAGATATCTTTCACTAGATAGACAAGATCTCTAAGAACAGGAATTTGTGCATGCCCAATACAGCCAACCATGGAGAGCCCCCCTATCTCCATTTGCCAGACTATTACCAGCCTCACATGGCACAACTGGCACTTGACAGTAAACTTTATTTACTAATTTTCATCACAAACTGGGACCATAAGCACAAAAACTACACATGTCAAACATGCCTTGCAGTTTTTGAGTTTTTGAAATTGTATGCATCTGTAATGCATACTACCTGGATGCTTGATTCATACAAATAGAAACTATTGAACTAGTGGGTTTGGTTGTGGCTGAAAGAGAAATTGTACCCACAACTTAAGGGCATCGGGTCAAACCACTGTATCATGTACTCTCAGAAGATAAAAAAATCGCAGCTCAAGGTTAGACAGTCATAGTAGGTAATTTGACATCATTTGAGCCAGAAAAACAACAATTAAGGTATTTAAACTTTTTTTTAACATATTTTAACTGTCGTATAATGATGTATATAACGCATTTGAATTGATTTCATATAAATTATAACATACATATCCACTATAAACTGTACATGTTACACTCTTAATATATTTGCCTTCCTAATTCTGGATATTATAAGATAATATTACGACCATCTCTTAGACTTCATGCATACAAACGTACTTCATGTCCATATTAGTGCCATATTTGAAAGGTTTCAATTATGGAGCTAAAATTAGTCTTCAAGCTATTCACATGGTCGTATTTCTTAAAAGGGTTGTCCAGGATAGAAAAACATGACTTCTTTCATTTAAAAACAGCACCACTCCTGTTCACAGGTTGTGTCTGGTATTGCAGCTCAGCTCAAAGTGAATTTGGCTAAGATGCAATACCACACACAACCTGTGAACTGGCATAATGTCGTTTTTGGAAGAAAGCAGCCATGTTTTTTTCTAATCCCGGACGACCCCTTTAAGTCTGTATTCCAAATACGCAGCGTGTTCTTTTTTCCACATTGGTCCTGTAGTCTCTCCATAGTAGTCAATGAACCATGGTCACTTCTCTATGGACTCTTCTCTATGATGTGCAGTTCATACTGCTATCCTTTAATGTGTTATCTCTATGTATCTACAAAAATGGAAATTGCTCAGCTTTTTCACGTCCGCTTATATCTGATCGACAGACGGATCCTGTGACAAAAGTGAAGTAATATCCTGCAAGATCGTGTCAGTAATGCCGAGTTCAGCAGTATGTACTGGAGTTTTTTTTCTTTGTTTTCCTCAGGTCTACATCTTTGCATTTGTGGGAGATCAGCTGATTATATTGTTTGAAGCAGAAGGCAAAAAGGTGCGTTCTCCGAACTCTTTTTATAAAACCTAATTTTCTGTCAATGTATGTATGAAATTAACAAACTAAAAACTTAGATTGAGAATTAATTGCATTAGTCCCAGTTAGGTAGACGGCAGTATTCTATATACGAGTTAATCAAAACCCCAAGAAATAAAACGTTTCCCTCATGGTTCTAAAAATACTATTAAAAAAAACAAAAAAAACCTCCTACTTTGGTCAGTTGGAACGTCATGATAATTGCTATATGTAACTGGGCAAAACGATTAACTTCACTTAATATTATCATTCTATGATCATATAAGTTCTTAAAGGGGTTGACCAAAATTAGAGGAACAAAGCTGTTTTCTTCCAGAAACCGCACCACACCTGGGTCAATCGGTTGTGTCGTGTATTGCAGCTCATCACCATTGAAAAGAATGGGGCTGAGCTGTAATACCAGACACAACCTGTTGACAGCTGTGGCACTGTTTTTAGAAGAAAGCAGTTTTGTTTTTTGAATCATGGACAACCCCTTTGGTCCAGCCGCCCATATTACAACAATCATAGCCTGAAAATAGGAAGGGAAGTCCCATGGGGAATAGCAGGGGTTTATTTTGCTATTATGGGAGCCATTTTTCCTGTTCTAATCCTATGAAGATGCCTGACATAGTCTTCCTGAAAATCAAGTAGTATGTGATTCCTCTCTGTTATGTCCCTGGAGCTACTGTTGGCAAGTGGTTGCTGAATTTTTCATTTATCTTCCATGGAGGACAGAAGATATAACTTGTACTTTGCACAGTATTTTAACACTACTGTCAACATAACCTTATCCATTTCCTGATTCCACATTCCCCTGTTTAAAGAGGCTCTGTCACCACATTATAAGTGCCCTGTCTCCTATATAAGGAGATCGGCGCTGTAATGTAGGTGACAGTAATGCTTTTTATTTAAAAAAAACAATCTATTTTCACCACTTTATTAGCGATTTAGCTTTATGCTAATGAGTTTATTAATGCCCAGGTGGGCGTGTTTTTACTTTAGACCAAGTGGGCGGTGTACAGAGGAGTGCATGACGCTGACCAATCAGCGTCATGCACTCCTCTCCATTCATTTACTTACAGCAGAGCAAGCGTAATCTCTAAATGACAGGTTACAACGAGATTACGCTTTGCTCTGCTGTAACTACCACAGAAACAGTAACGAAGTGCAGGGATTGTGAACAGACATCCCGTGGAATGTCTATTCACTGTCTAAACACTTCAGTATCGTTAATGTGTTAGTATAAGACAGCACATAGCGATCTAAAAGGATCCCTATGAGCTGAAGAAATGAATGGAGAGAAGTGTATGACGCTGATTGGTCACTGATTGGTCAGCGTCATACACTCCTCTGTACAACGCCCACTTGGTCTAAAGTAAACACGCCCACTTGGGCATTAAGCAACTCATTAGCATAAATCTAAAATTGCTAATAAAGTGGTGAAAACAGATAATTTTTTTAAAATAAAAAGCACTGCTGTCACCTACATTATAGCACCGATCTCCTTATGTAGGAGTTAGGGCACTTCTAATGTGGTGACAGAGTCTCTTTAATATATATATATATATATATATATATATATATATATATATATATATATATACTTCCTTTTGAGATGGAGTTTCTCATAGAGTAGCTTGAGAGCATTGTGCCCTATAAACTAATTGGCACAACATATAGACTCCAGTTGTGCCACGTGAGATGTTCCTGTTGTTTGCCTTTATTCCACTTGAAAACTAAATTACAGATAGAAAGCAACAGAAGTGGGACTAGATCATTACATATGTTTAACCTAACATCATAGAAGCCACAATAGAATTCTACATGTAAAAAAATATATAACATTTGTAAGATACAAGTTTTAGATCTATCAATACAGGGCCAGATTTACAGTATAACTAATGGCATAAGAACAGGTATTGACACAGTCTCAAAAAATATCACAACTGTTTTTAAAAAATGTCACACTTTACCTGGACGCTATTACATGAGTTTTTAACTAAAAACACATTAAAATACCTGCTTTGTTGTGCCCTATTTCAATCTGTTTCCTACTGTAATGAAACCAAATATATAAATAGGTATACACATAAATGTAGGTGCCCCCAAATATCTAATCACAGTGTATACATGAAAAAATTATACAGGGCTACACCCATGATGAATCGAAGAAACCTAAGCAAAAATGAGTGCAAGATGACCAAAATTAGTGTAGTAAAATTAATTATTTATTAGGTATATATTAAAAAATTAGTCACACAATGATAGGAAAGAACCAAATCCAAATTAAGGGTCAGCTCTCCAATAAATATGATAATATCCTTTACAATTGTATTTATTGGACTCCCATGTTAGACAAAACTACTACTGTATATTTTATATGTCACCAAGCCTGATGAAGGGTATTCACTCAAGACATTACTTCTGCAGTTTGAATGCCATGCAGTGGTGTTTTGTCTAACATAAACGCCCAAAAAATACAATTATGAAAGATATCACCTATATTGGAGTGCTGACTCCTTGTTCTGGTGGTTAGGAGGTTCGGCCATCTGGGTTCGTGCACCCAAAATAAGAATAATCGATAGAGTGCTGCCTGACTTTCCCACAATGATAGTACAGTCCAAAATAGTGTAGTACCGTGTTAGCCAGAAACAATTATGCAATGTTAAATACTTTTGTGTCAAAAAAGACAAAAGTATAGTAGGTATGATAACTTTATTGGTATTAAAGCTATCACACCTACTATACTTTTGTCTTTTTTGAAACAAAAGTGTTTAAAGGGATTTTCCTATCAGAGACATTTATGACATATCCACAGGATATGTCATAAATGACAGATAGATGCGGGTCCCACCTCTGTCTATCTCTAGAACGGAACCCCCTAAACCCTGTTCTACCGCTCGGTGTTGTGGCTGACACGTTGTTCCCGACCATAAGGTACGTAATCAGCGTAGCTCGCCGAGCTACGCTGTTTCCGTAAGTCCCATAGGTATGAATGGTAGTTACGGAAACAGCATAGCTCGGATGCTACACTGCTTCCGGAACTGCCATTTACTACTATGGGAAAATAGCTTTACACATTTTTATAAAGTTTTAATGCAATCCAAAAGTTTTAACCCCCAAATGTTTAAGGCATTAACAGACTCCTGGCAAGCGAATAAAGTACAAGCTTGTTCCACCGCCTAGGGCCAAACCAATGGTGCTGCATGGCAACTGATATATAGAATATTAGTGTCAGTGGGATATTAGAAGATACTGTTCACCTCTGTATTTTATTTGGATAGATTGAATTGCAGACACAGTTGGTAATGCTTGCTAGCGATTAGTCAGAATAAAACATGGTGACACATAAAAGAAATATAAACGACGAATGGGAAGAGCGTTTAACAATTAATCAGTAATCGGTTTTGTACTTTAGGAAGAGATCCATGTATGTATGAATTTTCCTGAAAGATGATGTCATGGACATATGCAAGTACCATATATACTGTATAGACACTGGTCTAGGGCGTCACATGTCAGAAATCAAAATATCAAAAATATCTCATAGACCGTGTTAAAGGATCTCATTATTATTATTGGTGTTAACATATCTGACGTTTATCTATATCTCATGTCCTATGTGAATTGTTCATCATACCCCATCCTATATGCTACTTATACTATATATTTGTTTCTCTAGCTTGGTTCATACTTTGGGGCGTCTGTGTGCGCTGTGGATTTAAATGGCGATGGACTGTCAGACTTGCTTGTCGGAGCACCAATGGCGAGCACAGTGCGAGAGGAAGGGAGAGTGTACGTCTACATGAACAATGGAGGAGTGAGTCATTGATTTTACGTCTATTCTTCATCAGAATATGCCAGCAAATAAGTTATATATTATATAGAAAAATAAGAGTCTGTTGCTGATTTATTACCCAAATAGGAGTCCAGGATATATTATTGATTCTCAGTTATATTGTCAATTAAAGGGTATCTATACTTGTATTGATACAGTACTTTAAGGGAAATTATAGTTTTTCATATGTTCATCTTTTCACTTTCTGGGCTAATAAAATTGAGTGCATCACTGGTTTATAGTAAAAATCCGAAAATAGAAAGTTTATATACATACGCTGTTCTACTGTTTATGAGACAGGGGTCGTCTCTATAGAATTGCCTGAAGCCACAGTGCACTATAAACCAGTGGACGTAACCAATAAACTGCAGTTCCCCATGTTCCTGTTGTTTGCCTTTATTCCACTTAAACAGAGTTAGTAAAAGAGAATATTACAGATAAAAAAGGAAGCTGAGCTGGAACTAGATCAGTGTTATGTAAGTGAACCGCAATATGAATAGATCATTCAGACTGCTGTCCTGTCATCACATGTAGAAAACAGCCACTAATAACATTTCTACAGATATATTACACCGTCGGGCACGTATATAAACGGGCTGTAACTTTCCTGAACATGGTGCATGCATTGTGCGTTATTTGTAAACGGACAGTTTTTGCTGCTTTCCCTTATGCCACCGGTTTTCAGTTTGGAGGCGAGGTTTAATTTGTTTGCAAGAGTGGTCAAAATTTATAAAGCATGCCAAAAAAAATGTTGGCCATCCTACGCCTGGTCAGATCAGGCATACACAAGAATAGCGACATTTCAGACTTTAGTGAGTGTATTCCGAAATGGATTAATTTAAATATACATATAAGCCTGAATTTAGTGCACGTTTTGTAAATTTTGTGCCATTTTTACTGACCAAAAAAAACAAAAACTGTACAAGGACATTTTTTATGAATGTGCCCCTGTGCATTACTGCATTGTAACCCTAGGGTCCTGGCTTGAAATCCAACCAAAGGGAACATCTACATCAAGATTGTAAGGTCTAGGCTAATTGGCTTCCTATGACATTAAAAAAAAAGTTTGTGAGCCCTATTGGGGACCAAGCAATATGTTGACTTTTTATAAGTAACAGGGAAATAAAATATCTACACTCCAGAGGATTAGTGTTTGAGATAATGTTGTGGTTCCTGGAAGAACATGTCCCTGTCTTGGTAAACCCCATACATTTTGGTTTAGCGAATTCAAACTATCTTGTAGAAATAGAAATGGATAAGATCAAGGATTGTCCGGTCTCTATTTGGATAAAATGACTAAAGAAGGAGAACCAAAGTCTTCTCATAAAGTTCTCATGCACCTCTAATATTATTTCTACCTATGATCTATATGGCCAATATGCCCCCTAAGCTTTCTGCAGGCAAATGCTATGTATAATATTCCTAGTGATTTAAAGATGATCTGTTACTATGCACAGTAATAGGGAGAAAAGTGTCAATCACCGGCGGGAAGGCGGGGGCAATAGTTTGTGCTAAGGCAATGACTTGGCTGAGAATCTAAGAGGGGCTTCTGATTTCAGATAAACATTTTCAAAATATATTTTAGAATGCTTTTCTACCATTCTTCACTTTTCTACTTAAGCCCTGAGAGTTAATCCAACCAGGGCCACTTCTAAATGTAGTGGCACGGGTTTCCTCCCCTGCTCCAAAAACATACTGCAGATTGGTTTCATATTAAATTGGTAAAATATCTCATCTTTTTATTTGTATGGGGTTTATCATGCTTTGTATTCAGGTATATATATATATAAATTATTTAAAAGAAAAATCCACAAAAAAAGTGAAAATTCTGTTTAAGATGCCGTGTTTAGAAATCTTGTATCACCGTTATATTACTTACCAGGGTTTTTCTAAAGATTATATTGGTTTACAGGAAAAGACACGGATTAAGGTTGTCAAGGGGGTTAAAAGTCTGATAAATAATATGTCTCGTATTTACGCCCATCTAAGTTCTTTTTAATGTGAAAAGAGTAAAAGTGTGCCGATCAATGAGCTGCCTTGTTGATCGGGGCTCGTTTACACGGCCCATGTCGGGCCATGTAAGAGGACCCTTAGATGAGAAATGTCTTAACTGTTACCAAGATTCTTTTCCCCTTCTATGCTGTAAACTTTGGTCTGACTGGCCATCATTTCGGATGGACTGATTGATAAGAATACTATGAAAATTTCCATGGCCACTTGATTCAGCTGATTGGTGGGGGTACAGGGGTTGGGCATGGATGGCCTTTCCTAAGGATAGGCCAATGTTGGAAAATCCTTAAAAAACCCTGTTTAAAGGGCATCTCTAGGATGATGCATTTATATCAAGAGGCATTTATTCAGAACCAGCCAATATTAAGTGTCCATAGTTATAATTGCCTCGTGTAAATGAGAAAACAATCAATGCTAAACCTAGTTCATCTTTGAGGACACTGAGTGCTCATACATAAAAATGTGAATGATCTCACATGCATAGAAGTTCTTGTTTTATTAGATGTGGTACAGAAGTTGTAGGAAACGAATATGATTACTAGCTGATCACTTATTAGCGACCTCTTCATATGAACAGGCCTTTATAATATAACCATAAGCAGGAATATTTGTAATTGATTTTCACCAATGTCATGATCAGGTGGTAATTTAGGATAATCCACTTCACAGGTCACAAGCAAACACAGCATATTAATACACTGTAAATGCAATGTGATAAGATTAGGTGATAATGATATTTTAGATGACATGTTCACATCACAGGTATTCATCGCTTCTCAGATGATATTATGTGTTATAATAAAAATAACTTGTACTTCTATAATTATATCACAAGGTTATTCATTATCTCTGCCACCTCATCTCAATCTCATAAATGACTGTGTATTGGTGTGAGGTCAGATAATTGCTATTTTCCAGTATGTCTCTGATCATATTACTTGCCTGGCAGAATGGAAAATTATGAGCTGAGTACCAATAACGTACTAAAGCCTAAGGGCTTATTCAGAAAAACGATTTAGAACGGACAGACTTTGTGAATGTAGAACAGACAGCACCGAGACTGAACACTGAAGCATTATAGTTAATGGGCCAATTCAGACATTGTTTTTTTCACCGACCATCTGTCCATGATAAAAAGATCACTGCATGCTCTATTTTTGTCTATTTCACGCAGGAATGGCCCATAGAATTCAATGGGTCTGCGGACGTCGTTCTATTTTTCACGGATGGTTGCCGTGAGACCAGGAAGTAGAGCCAGAGCAGTGTGATCTTAAATATAAGGCATAGTCAGAAGCCTGGTTCAAGTCTCCTAGGAAAACGAATAAAAAAAAAAAGGAAAAAACAGATAAAGTTTTTTTGGGCATAATTGCAGTTTTTTCCCAGTTTAAGCCACCCCCAAAAAAAAATCAGTTTCCCAGTACATTGTGCGGTAAATAAATGGTGCCATGACAAACTACAACTTGTCCCACAAAAAAACAAGCCCTCATACAGCTATGTCTACAAAAACACAAAGAAGTTATGGCTTTTGGAAGGCGGGGAGAAAAAAATGAAAAACCTCAAATTGGCCGTGTCTCCAAGGGGTTAAAGGGTTTTTCCAGGGATACAACATTTTTGTACTAATACTGTATGTCAAAATTAAATAAAGTTCCTAATATGCATTCTGTAAAAAATCGGATCGCATCTGTTCCTATTCCCCTTACCTCTGGCCGGCCGGAAGTTCTGCTTTTCATCCTAGTGTTTTTTTGCTTCGACACGCGCTCATGCACGAGTGTTATTGTGCAGACAGACCGGTGTTGATACCTCACTGAGTATCGACACAGGTCTGGCATTGAAGCATAACCAGAGAATGAATGACGTAGGCATTGAGGATGCCTCAAACCCGGGTGTACGTCAGAAGTCCCGGGTTTGAGTCATCCTATTGGTCCACAACCTCCTCAATGCCGCCCCCGTTAAATTCTTTATTGGGTCAGTGTTCAGTCCATGTTCTGTCAGTTGTACACACAGACATCACACGGACAGATATTTTTTCTGGATCATTTGATGAAACTCCGACCATGTAATGCATGGTTTTGCAGAGAACGGCTCACCATTCTGGCTTATAGGGGTGGTTCCGTCTTTAATGGCCATGTTACCTAACAAACCAGATTGACAGTGGTTTCCTCGTGAGACAACAACTTAAAACTCTATTTCTCTATAATAAAACAGACAATGGAAACCAGGAGTAGATAAAAAGAGCTTTCTCCTGCTTTGTGAGAGTAGAATATTTTTTATTTTCAGATTCAGTGGCTACTTTTTACACATGCAAAAAGATAGATGGATATTAGATATTAGATAGATATTAGATAGATAGATAGATAGATAGATATTCGATATTAGATGGATAGATATTAGATAGATATTATATATATATATATATATATATATATAGATATTAGATAGATAGATAGATAGATATTAGATAGATAGATAGATAAATATTAGATAGATGATTGATAGATATTAGATAGATAGATATTAGATAGATAGATAGATATTAGATAGATATTAGATAGATATTAGATAGATAGATATTAGATAGATATTAGATAGATAGATAGATAGATATTTGATAGATGATAGATAGATGATAGATAGATGATAGATAGATAGATATTAGATAGATAGATATTAGATAGATAGATATTAGATAGATAGATAGATATTAGATAGATAGATAGATATTAGATAGATGATTGATAGATATTAGATAGATAGATATTAGATAGATAGATATTAGATAGATATTAGATAGATAGATATTAGATAGATATTAGATAGATAGATAGATATTTGATAGATGATAGATAGATGATAGATAGATAGATAGATAGATAGATAGATAGATAGATAGATAGATAGATAAATAGATAGATAGATAGATATTAGATAGATAGATATTAGATAGATATTAGATAGATAGATATTAGATAGATATTAGATAGATAGATATTAGATAGATATTAGATAGATATTAGATAGATATTAGATAGATAGATGTATATTAGATGATAGATAGATAGATAGATAGATAGATATGAGATAGATATTAGATAGATATTAGATAGATAGATAGATAGAATCCAAAAATCAGGCAGCACTCCAAGGTATAAGCAAGGTAGAAAAAGGTGCTTTATTGGTCCATATACACACGACGTTTCAGCTCAACACAGGATCCTTTGTTGAGCTCCTGTGTTGAGCTGAAACGTCGTGTGTATATGGACCAATAAAGCACCTTTTTCTACCTTGCTTATACCTTGGAGTGCTGCCTGATTTTTGGATTCTACTACAGCAGGTCTGTTAGCCCTGACCTGGGCAGGTCGGCACCCACCTACGATTTACAAGGCTGTGCGGCTGACATTGTATTTGGACTTTAGATAGATAGATAAGATAGATAGATAGATAGATAGATATGAGATAGATAGATAGATATGAGATAGATAGATAGATATGAGATAGATAGATAGATAGATAGATAGATAGATAGATAGATAGATAGATAGATAGATAGATAGATAGATAGATAGATATGAGATAGATAGATAGATAGATAGATAGATAGATAGATAGATATGAGATAGATAGATAGATAGATATGAGATAGATAGATAGATAGATAGATAGATAGATAGATAGATAGATAGATAGATAGATAGATAGATAGATAGATAGATAGATAGATAGATAGATAGATATGAGATAGATAGATAGATAGATATGAGATAGATAGATATGAGATAGATAGATATGAGATAGATAGATATGAGATAGATATGAGATAGATATGAGATAGATATGAGATAGATATGAGATAGATATGAGATAGATATGAGATAGATATGAGATAGATATGAGATAGATAGATAGATAGATATGAGATAGATAGATAGATATGAGATAGATAGATATGAGATAGATAGATAGATAGATATGAGATAGATAGATAGATATGAGATAGATAGATAGATAGATATGAGATAGATAGATAGATAGATATGAGATAGATAGATAGATATGAGATAGATAGATAGATATGAGATAGATAGATAGATAGATATGAGATAGATAGATATGAGATAGATAGATATGAGATAGATAGATATGAGAGAGATAGATATGAGAGAGATAGATATGAGATAGATAGATATTAGATAGATATTAGATAGATATTAGATAGATATTAGATAGATATTAGATAGATAGATATGAGATAGATAGATTAGATATGAGATAGATAGATTAGATATTAGATAGATATTAGATAGATATTAGATAGATATCTGGTTCGATCTTGTTCCTTTCCAGCTTTGAATATCATGTATGTAGTGTGAGTACACGGGTGTGATTCATGTATTTTCCTACAGCCCCGGAGTCACCACCTGCTAGGGGAGGGGTGAATACATGGTGGTTGCTACTGTATATCTTGTCTTTGCACATGGCTGCACTTCAGCTAGGGAACTACTGTCGTTTCCAATTTACATGTTTGTCTAGTGCTTTGTCATCTTTTAAAATGCTATTATTTATGTGCCTGAAATAACAGAATAAATAGTTACCCAGACATGTAGGTTTAACACTTAAAGGCACAGCTAATTTTGGCCCTGAGGAATGAATAATTCTTTATGCCTCTCTGCATTCTGGCAGTGAAGTATTTACATTTTATTTTTGCTGGATAAATTGTACCTTCTTTAGATGACATTTTATGTTACATAAACATTAGTGTTTAATTGATAAAAAAATAACTTTTGAGGAAAAATGCAAAAAAAAAAAAAAGCAATTGTTTACGTTGGTTTTGTTTCTATGCGCCATACACCAATCATCATAAGTGATGTACAATATATTTCTAAGATGTTTTTGCAGAATGTACATGGATTTCTGCCAACCCTATTACGATAAATAGGACCGTCGCAGAAATTTCTGCAACAAATCTGCCGCATGTGAACACACCCTAATCCTACATTCTCATTATGTTGGCCTCAAACATATTGTCTAAAATCTGAAAAAGCTTTATACCTACAATGTAAATATCTATTTTAACCATCAGTATGCCTGTTTGCTCAGCTAATATAGGACACATGATTTAAAGATTACCTGTCACCTCTCCTGACATGTCTATTTGAGTAAATACTTGTATTGTTCATGACATAACAATTTAGGAGCATCTTTTTTAGAACGCTGCGTTGTGCCATTCCTCTGTTATTCCTCCTAGAAATGTATGAATAAAATGACAACTGGGTGTTACCAGTTGGGGGTGTGTCCCTTCACACTCTGACACTGTCCAATCAGTGCTGACAGTGAAGACAGTGCAGGGACACACCCCTTTGACTAGTTGAATGGTAAGACCCTATTGTCAATTTATCCATGAATATTCAGGAATAACAGAATTCAGAGTTATGAGAAAACACCAGTATTGTATTTTCATGGGGAATACAAGTTTTTACTACAACAGACATGTCAGAAGTGGTGACAGTTCCCCTTAAAAATGGAAAGAAATATTATTAATTTCTACAAACCAAGAGCTGAACTCTTATGTAGAATGTATGTCTCAACTAGGATGAACGCACATTTATTACTCAAAAACTGAAAAGTTACTGTGATACTTATGAATGGAAATATTTTCCGTTGCTAAGGCTTGAGTTTGGTTTGTTTCCCTTAGTGAATATCTTGAAGTGTTTGCTATAAGATAAGAGAAAGGAACATCAGCATGAAGTCTGATAAAATTCAGCTGCTTGTGGCAAATTATCTACAGGTCTAGATAAACCATCCTCTATCTACAGGTCTAGATAAACCATCCTCGTGCCCAGGGCAGCGTGTCAAGGAAATGATCCGTTTTATCTACCATTTTGATGCAGATTGTGGAAGTGATTTTTCTCTTTTGCACATTTATTCATTTTTCTACTCTTATGAAGCTTTATTTAGTTATGAAACGATAACTCTTTAACCATCTTCCAAAAACCAATACTTTTTTATTTTTCCGCCCACATAAGGGCTTATTTTTGCAGGCCGAGTTGTATTTTTTAATGGCAGCATTTAAAGAGGCTCTGTCACCAGATTATAAGGGCCCTATCTCCTACATAATCTGATCAGCGCTGTAATGTAGATAACAGTGGTTTTTATTTTGAAAAATGATCATTTTTGAGCAAGTTATGAGCAATTTTAGATTTATGCTAATTCGTTTCTTAAAGGGAATGTGTCGCTAGAAATTAATTTTTTTCAGTTAAACAGTTAGTATATAAGTGATTACACATTGTTTTAATTTTTTCACAAGTCAGGAAATATTATAAATTAGATTCTAATTTATAACATTTCTATGTGCTGGTCACTAGAGGGAGCAATTCCCAAAATTGCAGCATGGTCAATGTGGTAAAGCAACCTCATTGCTTTATGCTGCAAATTTGGGGTAGACACACTCGCTCTAGTGTCCTCACACAATCCCCCCTCCCTTATCCTGGCGGAAAAGGAGGGGGTTGAATCTTCAAACCTCCTACACTATGTGCCGCCATTTTCTGAGCGAATGAACAGTGTAGAAGGATTAGATACAGTGGTAATCAGACAGTATAACACAAACATACACGAACGTAAAATACACATCACATACACAAACATAACTTACCTGCTCCTGCCACCACTGCCTCCTCCGCCTCCGCTCCTATTCTTTGCGTCTTCGCTGCCTTGAACATATGGCCGGAAGCCGCGACCGGAAGTCGTCACCTTACTGTCCGGCCGCGGCTTCCAGTCCACATGAAAATGGCGCTGGATTTTTGCTCTGCCAAAGACCTTCGCCATTCCCACACAGTTGGCGTACGCTATAGTGAATGGAACGGCTCCCGTTCGCATTCTCTATGGGGATGTATGTGCCGTATTCCATCTCTGTATGTGTCGTTAATCGACACATACAGAGATGAAAAAAAAAATGGCAGCTCCCATAGAGAAGAAAAAGAAAGAATAAAGTAAAAAGTACAACACAAGAACACAAATAAATAAAAATTTATTTTAATATCAAACTAAAAGCAATATTATATATATATATATATATATATATATATATATATATATATATATATATATATATATAAACATTTGTGACACCTGCCCTTTAATGGACAACTGGGCGTGTTTTTACTTTTTACCAACTGGGCGTTGTACAGAGGAGTGTATGACGCTGACCAATCAGTGACCAATCAGCGTCATACACTCCTCATTGTTCGAGCCCAGCTTCTTTCACTGCACAATCACGCTGGGCCCAGTTGTCTATTAAGAAACTAATTAGCATAAATCTAAAATTGTTTATAACTTGGTCAAAAATGATCATTTTTCAAAATAAAAACCACTGTTATCTTCATTACAGCGCCGATCAGATTATGTAGGATATTTATTTTCTGGTGACAGAGCCTCTTTAAAGGTAGTCTGTCATGAGATTTTAAGCTACTAATCTGCTGACACCGCTAGGTAGCGATAGGGTAAAGGAGTAGGAACATACCAGAGTTGAAGATCTTAGTGCTTGCATCAGGGTAAAAAATGTTTTATTCTGCAGCGAAAAATATACAAATTAGATGCACGGATCTGCTTGTCTTCATCGTTATACGAGCAGAGTCGTCGATCAACTGCAGAGGGGAGGGGACTGGTCGGAGCTCAAGATGCCGGACACTTCGGCGGACAATCAAACCTAATTTCCATATGGCGCGTGGAAGGTTATAACGTATTTTTTACTCTTATTTAAAAACTAAGATCTTCAACACTGATATGTGCCTACACCTTCACCCTATAGCTAACTAGTGGTATCAGTCGTTTGGTAGCCTAAAATCTCAATGACAGATTACTTTTAAATTTGAATATGAAGGTGATTAATACCTCTGTTTTGTAGAACCAAAGCTCCAACTGCGATCGTTTTATCAAGAAATTAACCTATTTAGATTTTTTTTTAAAAATATATATATATCTATTCAAGGTATTCAAGGGGGGAAATCACCTTAAAGCTATGTCATGAATGGAATAATGTGTTGCTTTCTACATGTTATAAAGTTGCACTATGTAATATTTAAAGCTATACCTATATAGCACTTTTGGATGGTCTTAGAGCTCATTCAGATGAGCGTGTAATTCGTCTGTCACGCGGACACATGTATTTCAATGGGGCCGTTCACACAGCCGTTTTTTCAATGGAGCGTGTGAAGAGTCCGTGAAAAAATAGGACATGTCCGTTTTTCACATATGAGGTTGCATACGGTCGTCTGAATGTAGCCTTCGAATAAGAAATACTTTAAAAGATGAACTTCTTCTGTACTGACTATCATTGTGTCCATCAGGAAGTATAGAAGAACTCGTGTAACAATGAGGGTGTCACTACTAGTCATTCAATCCTTGTGGTCACTGAACTATAACAACCATTAAACAGCAGCTGCCATAGTAAAGCTTTACTACTGTATATATATTTTTGTTTAATACCAATTTGATTTATTTCAGACACTGGAGGATTTGTGGTTGTACTATGAAGACTATAAACTTATATGTCATTTCAATATTTTTTTTAGGGGCACATGGTAGAACTTGATCATGAACTTTCTGGAAGTGACCTATATGCAGCAAGGTTTGGAGAAGCAATAACCAATCTTGGTGATCTTGACAATGATGGCTATAAAGGTAATATTACTATCAATGAAGCACCAACGTATTTCATTATGTGCAATGGCTATCACAGAAGGACACAGAGACCTGCAATGAGATGAAAAGACACAGGATTGTGACCTATACTTAAAATTTGTTTAAATGACCTAGGATGCAATGGTTATTGTTTAGGACCGATTTATGATCTAATTGCTGTATGGTCAGTCTATTACTATTTATCACGTAAAGCTATGGAGCCATAGGCGCTCTGTGTGCCACACTATGATTCCTTGGTACGGCGCTGTATTCTGCAATTATTCTCCCATAGAAGCAATGCTTCTAAGAAAGTATATCTCTGTAATGCGACACTTGCGGGAACATGGCACAACTATTTTTCTGTTGACCCAAGCAGAATCCAACAGGAAAAACTCTCTGTATACCTCCATATGAAATTGCACTGTGCTTGATTGGCCAGCAAACTCGCCTGACCTAAACCCCATAGAGAATCTATGGGGTATTGTCAAGATGAAGATGAGAGACACTAGACCCAACAATGTAGATGAGCTGAAAGCCGCTATCAAAGCAACCTGGGCTTCCATAACACCTCAGCAGTGCCACAGGCTGATCGCCTCCATGCCACGCCGCATTGATAACACTTCAGCAGTGCCACAGGCTGATCGCCTCCATGCCACGCCGCATTGATAACACTTCAGCAGTGCCACAGGCTGATCGCCTCCATGCCACACCGCATTGATGCAGTAATTCATGCAAAAGGAGCCCCGACCAAGTATTGAGTGCATATACTGTACATACTTTTCAGTAGGCCAACATTTCGATTTTAAATATAACTTTTGAAATTGGGCTTATATAATATTCTAATTTTCTGAGAGACTAAATTTTGGGTTTTCATTACCTGTTACCATAATCATCAACATTAAAAGAAAAAACTCTGGAAATAGATCACTTTGTGTGTAATGAATCTATATAAATTTATGTTTGACTTTTTGAATTGAATTACTGAAATGGACTTTTTGATGATATTCTAATTAATTCAGAAGGACTAGTGTGTGTGTGTGTGTGTGTGTGTGTGTGTGTGTGTGTATATATATATATATGTATATCTATACACAAGTGTGTGTGTGTGTGTATATATATATATATATATATATATATATATTTGTGTGTGTGTATATTAGTATATATACATATATAGTATTGAACCTGGATTTTGAGGAGCCTAGTTTATACTCAAGTTACAGAATAAAGCAACGTTCTAACACTGGACATGATCATGTTATCACGTTAAAGCCACTTATTCCCAGGCCAGTAACTTCTCCAGAAATAAAATGAGAAAACTGTTTATTCTTTTTTTGCTACAAGAAAGCACAGTAACTTGTTAAGAAATCATGCAAACAAAAATGACTTGCAGAAATGAAACTAAAGAGGAATGAATGACTGTACTCATTGTTTCACACCCAGGTCTAACAGGCTGGGTTCACACTTGTGTATTATTGCAGAATGTTCTTTTGCTCTGCAACTTGTGTAAATTGATGGTAAACTGACATTGGTTTCTTCAAACCGTCCAATTGACCTAAATAATAAAAAATAATAATCCTGTAAAAATTAGATCCTGTAAAAACAACTGAGCAAGACAGAACTGATCAAGGCTGGTGCCATTAGTTTGAGTCCCTTAGAAATGAATAGAAATGGTCAATGGATAATAAGATATCAGATGTATTGTATTCTGTTGGAACAAAAGTTTACACCATTTTTAACACAAAAAGGGAAACACGGGGGTGGGACGGGGGTGAAGTCCATGTGAGATGAGCCCTATTCCCCTCTCCTCATTGAAATAAACCTGCAGGCTTGACGGAGCCGAGCATGCATGTTTATGGTGGAGTCAGGCTAAATAACTACCTATTTTATTTTGCTCTCTTTGGTATAAAGTGTATCTTGTATCTTCAAAGGAGGACCAGAAGTGACCCTTGACAAAATCCTTGTAGTTTATGAGATATTCACCTCATACTTGTCCCAGTTAATCAGACAGAAGCTCATTGGATATAGAACCCACAGAAGGAATTACAAGGAATGTTTTTAATCAGGTTTTCAAGCCCATTCCCTTTTTTTTTGGCATGTAGTTGATCTTCCCTCAGGGTGACTTTGGGCTGGGAGTTCTTCTAGATGTTAACATGGAGTCCAGAGTTTCCAGTTATTCCTTACAGTGAATCATGACATATGAGTGAAATTTAACTTTAGCAAACTGCTCCAAGATGTTGCAAGTTCACTTGAACCACTAGCTGGTATTCCCCTACTGAGATCACTTTCTTGGTTTCTAGATTTCTCTATTTAACCCTTTAGGCCTGTTTATACATTATTGACTAATAATCTTTTGGCATTTATTATTATCATCCTCTTTGTTAAGATTTTTAATAAACACCTATTAAGGGAAAACATAATTATAGAAAAATTGTAATTTATTTTCTTTTTTACAAATTTAACAAAAAATATAAGGTGCCGTACCAATTGTTAGACATAGATCTGTAGTCCACGAACCACAAGTCCCAGCACTTCAAGGGTCTTTCTCAACTCTATATAATCCGTAAACAAATAAAGGTGTACATCAAATGGGAAGTTTCAATTATTCAATGTTTGTGTCATAAACTACAAATTTTTAAACTTCAATACAATCAAGTATCATAACAGAATGCGCAGCGTATTCTGTGGGCAGGTCACATAGCCATCATCATGCTTGAGAAAGGGGGAGGTCCCACGAAAAGTCGCAAGTGCGGCAGCATCTCCACATGAAGTGTAGTAAACGTTGTATTTATCTGAATATCTATGAACCAATGTTATTTATTGAAGATTTTGGTTCAATATCCTGTTACTGATACTTGATTGTATTAGGCCTTGTTCACACGGCGTGTATTATACATGCTTTTTTCGCATTTTACGTGATGAAAAATGCGTCAAAAATGCGTGATTTAAGCTTCGTATTGACATCAATGGGAAACGCATTGTTAGTTCATACTACACGTTTTTTTAAGCATCAGGTCAATTCTTTGGTGCCTAAAACGCGCCAAAAACGCGCCTAATTTCCATAACCAAAGGGTATCCTAATTATGCACCGAAGAAAAAACTTAAAATGTGTAAAAAAAAAAGTGTCAAACGTGTCAAAAATGCCTGTGTTTTAAAGAGCGCTTTACAAAAACACCAGCATTTTTGACACGTTTACACGACAGTTTTTTTTGAGTGCTATGTGAACAAGGCTTTAACCCCTTCGCGCTCAGGTCAGTAATAGTACGTCCTGCTAAGTAGAACGTTCGCGCTCAGGTCAGTACTATTACTGACCTGAGTAAACACGGCGCCATTTAATCCCGGCGCGTGTCTGAGCTGTGATACCTGCTGTTTCCGACAGCAGGCTATCACAGCTTAGTGTGCAGGGACCGATCGCGGTGGTCCCCGCTGATTAACCCCTTAGAAGCCGCGTTCAATAGCGATCGCGGCTTCTTAGGGGTTAAGCTGCCATCGCCGGCCTGCTACACGATAGCGGGCCGTGATGGCTACTATGGCAACCAGAATCCTAACAATGGACTCTGGCTACGCCATCGACGGAAGCCTAGTGGGTCCCGACAAAATCAGGACCCACTATGCTTGCTGTCAGCGAACAGCTGACAGCTCTAATACACTGCACTAGGCATGTAGTGCAGTGTATTAGAATAGCGATCAGAGCCTCCTGCCCTCATGTCCCCTAGTGGGACAAAGTAAAAAAAGTGTAAAAAAGTAAAAAAAAGTTGTGTAAAAATAAGAAAATAAAAGATTTAAAAGTAATAAAAGTAAAAGTCCCCCTTTTTCCCTTATCAGTTCTTTATTATTAATAAAAATATATAAATAAACAAATAAACTATACATAATTGGTATCGCCGCGTCCGTAACGGCCTGAACTACAAAACGATGTCGTTATTTATCCCGCGCGGTGAACGCCGTAAAAGAAAATAGTAATAAACCGTACCACAATCACAATTGTTTGGTCACTTCACCTCCCAAAAAATGGAATAAAAAGAGATCAAAAAGTCGCATGTACCTAAAAATGGTATTGATCGAAACTACAGTTCGTTACGCAAAAAATAAGTCCTCGCACGACTTTCCTGATGGAAAAATAAAAAAGTTCTGGCTCTTAGAATAAGGTAACACAAAAAATTAATTATATTTTACAAAATGTATTTTATTGTGCAAACGCCATAAGACATAAAATAAAACTATAAACATCTGGTATCGCCATAATCGTATCGCCCCGCAGAATAAAGTGAATATGTCATTTATAGCGCACGGTGAACGCTGTAAAAAAAATTGAATAAAAAACAATAGTAAAATTGCTGTTTTTTTAGTCACCACGCCACCTAAAATTAGAATAAAAACTGATCAAAAAGTCGCATGCACCCCAAGAAAACTGCAATGGATTCATCAAGGTCTCTAGTTTCCAAAAAGGGGTCACTTTTGGGGGGTTTCCACTGTTTTAGCACCACAAGACCTCTTCAAACCGGACATGGTGCCTAATAAATTAAATTAAATGAATTAAATTTCACCTCTACTTTGCTCTAAATTCCTGTGAAACGCCTAAAGGGTTAATAAACTTTTTAAATGCTGTTGTGAATACTTTGAGGGGTCTAGTTTATGAAATGGGGTGTTTGATAAGGGTGTCTAATATATGGGCCCCTCAAAGCAACTTCAGAACTGAGCTGGAAACTAAAAAATAAAATAAAAATGAGGCAATACTTCGCTTCTTACATTATACTGATAATGAGCCGTGCCCACCCCGAGATGACCCCAGTTTTGACCGTTTGTATAAACGGAGACCCCTATTAGACCATTTCAGTGCCCGGTTTTCCCAAGCATACACCCCCGAGAAGTGTATTTCTATAGATGAATCCCTGGTACATTTGAAAGGGAGGCTTCAATTCCGCGAGTACCTGCCGGGTAAGAGGGCAAGGTATGGCGTGAAGATGTATAAGCTGCGAGAGTGCATCAGGGTATACCTAAAAATTTAGGATATATGAAGGGAAGGACACCAGTTCTCAGCCCCCAGAATGCCCCCTCTTACTGGGAGTTAATACAAAAATTGTGTGGGATTTGGTGCACCCACTGCTGGACCAGGGTTACCACCTCTACCTGGATAATTTTTATACCAGCGTCCCACTCTTCAACTGCCTCGCTTCCAGAAGTCCTGCGGCATGCGGCACTGCTAGAAGAAACCTGAGAGGCCTCCCTACGACTCTGCTTGGGCAAACACTCAGAAGGGGTGAGAGCAGGGCACAATCTAGCAGCAACATATTGTGGGTCAAGTACAAGACCAGGGAGATGCCACACCAGTACCCATGTACCTGTACAAGGTACCAGTACAGGGACCCCCAAACTAGACTGCATCCTGGACTACAATAGGTACATGGGAGGGGTGGACTTGTCAGATCAAGTCCTGAAGCCTTACAGTACTTCTGGAAGCGGGGCCACAGGCATCGTACCAGGGCAACACTTTTTAGGGGAAGTTCCCCAAACTGGCAAGAAGGGAAAAAGTCAAAAGAGGTGCAGAGTCTGCTATAAGAGGGGGATAAGGAAGGACACAATATATCAATGTGACGCGTGTCCCGAAAAACCAGAGCTCTGTATGAAAGAGTGTTTTCAAATTTATCATCCATCCCTTTATTTTTAATTTACCCCAGTTTTACTCGCTCTGATCCACTTCGCACAGCTTACCCCTCCTCATCTTTCCCCTCTGAGCCCTGCTGCGTGCCCAGGCAGCTGATAACAGCCACATGTAGGGTATTGCCGTACCCGGGAGAGCCAACATTACAGTTTATGAGGTGTATATCTCCGGTGGCGCATGCTGGGCACAATATATCGGACACTGAATTGGCATATATGTATAGAAAATTGCAAATTTCACTCTGCACCAACTGCTGCACATTATCTTTTACACAATACCTGTGGGGTCAAAATGCTCACTACACCTCTAGATGAATTCCTTAAGGGGTGTCGTTTTTAAAACGGGGTCACTTCTCGGGGGTTTCAACTGTACTGATACCTCAGGGGCTTCTGCACACACGACTTAGCACCAGAAAATTCCCAGTAGGCCACATGGTGGTCCTTTCCTTCTGAGCCCTCCCATGGGCCCAAACGGCAGTTTATCACCACAAATAGGGTATTGCCACACTCAGGACAAATTGGGCAACAAAATGCGGTATTTTATTCCTTGTGAAAATAAGAAATTTTGAGCCAAAACTACATCTTATTGGAAAAAATTACATTTTTTTGAATTCACAGCCCAATTCAAATAAATTCTGTGAAAAAACTGTGGAGTCTAAATGGTCACAACACCCATAAATGAATTCCTTGAGGGCTGTAGTTTCCAAAATGGGGTCACTTCTGGTGGGTTTCCATTGCTTTGATACCTTTGGGGCTCTGCAAATGCGACATGGCACCCGAAAACCAATCCAGCAAAATCTGGGCTCCAAAGAACACACAGCGCTCCTTCCCTTCTAATACCTCCCATGGGCCCAAACGGCAGTTTATGGCCACAAATAGGGTATTGCCGCACTCAGGACAAATTTGGCAACAAAATGGGGTATTTTATTCGTTGTGAAAATAAGACATTTTGAGCCAAAACTACATCTTATTGGAAAAAAGTTTTTTTTTTTACATTCACAGCCCAATTCAAATAAGTTCTGTGAAAAAACTGTGGGGTCTAAATGGTCACAACACCCATAAATAAATTCCTTGAGGGGTTTTGTTTTCAAAATGGGGTCACTTTTGGTGGGTTTCCATTGCTTTGATACCTCTGAGGCTCTGCAAATGCGATATGGCACCCGAAAACCAATCCAGCAAAATCTGGACTCCAACAAACACATAGCGCTCCTTTCCTTCTGAGGCCTCCCATGGGCCCAAACAGCAGTTTATCACCACAAATGGGGTATTGCCGCACTCAGGACAAATTGGGCAACAAAATGGGGCATTTTGTTCCCTGTGAAAATAAGAAATTCTGATCAAAAATGACATCTTTTTGGAAAAATTGTCATTCTTTTAATTTCACAGCCCAATTCAAATACGCGCTGTGAAAAAACTACGGGGTCAAAATGGTAACAATAACCATAAATTAATTCCTTGAGGGGTGCAGTTTCCAAAATGGGGTCAGTTTTGGGGGATTCCTACTGTTTTGGCACCTCAACACCTCTCCAAACCTGGCATGCTGCCTAAAATATATGCTAATAAAAAAGCACCACCAAAATGCACTAGGTGCTTCTTTGCTTCTGGGGCTTGTGTTTTAGTCCACGAGCGCACTAGAGCCACATGTGGGACATTTCTAAAAACTGAAGAATCTGGACAATACATATTTAGTAGTGTTTCTCTGGTAAAACCTTCTTTGTTACAGAAAAAAAATAGAATAAAATTGAAATTCAGAAATAAAAACGAAATTTGCAAATTTCACCTCCACTTTGCTTTAATTCCTGTGAAATGCCTGAAGGGTTAAAAAACTTTCTAAATGCTGTTTTGAATACTTTGAGGGGTCTAGTTTTTAAAATGGGGTGCTTTATGGGGGTTTCTAATACATAGGCCCCTCAAAGCCACTTCAGAACTGAACAGGTACCTTAAAAAAAAGGCTTTTGAAATTTTCTTAAAAATATGAGAAATTGCTGTTTATGTTCTAAGCCTTGTAACGTCCAAGAAAAATAAAATAATGTTCAAAAAACGATGCCAATCTAAAGTAGACATATGGGAAATGTGAACTAGTGACCATTGTGGGTGGTATAACCGTCTGTTTTTCAAGCAGATGCATTTAAATTCTGAAAAATGCTATTTTTTCTAAATTTTCTCTAAATTTTGCAATTTTTCTCAAATAAAGACTGAATATATCGACCAAATTTTACCACGAACATGAAGCCCAAAGTGTCATGAGAAAACAATCTCGGAATCGCTTGGATAGGTTTAAGCATTCCGACGTTATTACCACATAAAGTGAAATATGTCAGATTTAAAAAATGGGCTCTGAGCCTTAAGGCCCAAACTAGGCTGCGTCCTTAAGGGGTTAAAGTTTGAATGTAAAACTTTTTATCTATGAAGATATAAACATTGCATAACTCAAATCTTCCGGCTTAATGGACACCTTTATTGCTTTAAGTTTTTTTTTTTAGTTGACCAATCACTTCTGAAGGAACCTTAGAAAATGATGAGGCCACAAAATCAAATATCTGTAATAAGGTAAAATAAATATTTACCTCTAACTAATAATTTATCTGAGCCGACCGAAGTTGGCTCCTAGCAGTACAAGACTACTCTCTAAGATTTCCTGACTCTGAGCTGGAAGCAACCACTTGTGGAGGGGGACCCTTTCTGCTAAGTATAAGTATCAGCAGTATAAGTAGACCTGTGCATTATGCAGTCCAGCTACTTGTGACAGGGGTTGCCCTGGAGAACTAAAGAGGGTTAGCTATTTTTTTCAAAAACAGCACCACTCTTGTCCATGAGCTATATCTGTTATTGCATCTCAGTCCCATTCACTTGAATGGAGATGAACTGCAATCCCAGACACAGCCCATGGACTGGAGTGGCGCGGTTTCTGGAAACATCGCATTTTCTAATCTTGGACAACCCCTTTAATTTGCAGAGCCTTTCACAGTGATTGGGAGATAAGGTTGACAGGACAGAATTTACAATCCCTGCTTAAAAAGGGTTACTACATCATACAGAGGCAGTGCACCTTCTCCACAAGTGTTTACTTTCAGCACGGGCAGGAAATCTCAGAGAGCGATCAAACGCTCGGTCAAACTCTCGTGAGTTTTAGACTGCTGGGAATCCACCTCAGACCGAAGTCGATTCAGAAAGATCATTAGTTAGAGAGGTAGATGCTGACTTTTCCATATATATATATATATATATATATATGTGTGTGTGACGAATGTGATATATTTCACAAATATTTTATATCGTGGTCTCCTGATCACATTCTGAGGTTGCTTTAGTAGTGACCGTTCCTCCTTCCGCTTGTCAAGTCTCATAGAATTATGTCCTAGTTGGTCTACAAGAATAAGTCCTTTCCGCCGTATAAAGCATTTTCAGCTGAGCCAAAAATTTTATTGAGTGGGTCGGGGTCATGATAACCACCAGTCAAATCGACATCTTATCTTATGCTTCAGGTAGCCCCGTACACTCAAGGTGATGTGTGACACTTCTCCAGGACAACTCAGTGGATCATTTCACCTGTGGAATATTAAAAATGACAGGGCTATTATAACGCTGCCAGATAACGGTTGTCTGCCCTAGATCCCAAGTCTATGAAATACAGAAGGAAGCCAGGAAATTAAATAGCAATTTCCTAATTTATTCTTGTTATGGGAATTTCTCTCTTTCTAAATGAGCACATGGCAATAATAGAAATGCAGGATTGTGGATAATTCCAAACATCTAGACGTGGACAGCACTTCTTGTATTCATGGTGTAAAGTATATACAATGATATTGAATATCATGCATGTGTATCTGAAAAATGACCTTTAAGGTATCAAGAATAACGGAAATAAGTGTTAGTTTTGGCTTCCTGAAAATCATTTTGCTGTGGTTGTTCACAACTAATAGAGATTGAAATATCACATTTCACAAGGCACTGAATGTTCATTTATGCACGTACAGGGTGTGCAGAAGATCTTTACCCGATCATGTGGCCGCTGTTTATTTATTTAAATACAAAAAGACAAGTGGGGGGTAAAACCTACAGCCAGGAGACGAATCGCTCCGAGAGATTTCCTAGACAACTTGTCACTTTCTACAGCTGTCATTACAAGTTCACATAAACAAACACTGACCATATGTTCACTATATCTCTATGCAAATATCCGAAAGCGATGGGAAGAACGTGTACTGCAGCTTTAAATTCCATTTAAGATATCAATTGTGTTATTTTTAGGCTTTGAAACAATTATAATAAAGATTTTGCACTACTGCCATTAGCTTTTTACATGATAATAATGACTCATCCATTCAAGTCTATTTGTATCCGTGTGCTATATTCACTAGACTACGCTGATGTCTAAAACCGGCGTGAGCGCAGCCTCAGACAGAAGATTCCCCTTTATTGCCACTGGTTCTACTATCCCCTTTCTTAGGGACGTAACTAGAATTCATGGGGCCCCATAGTAAAACGAGATGGGCTCCCACCACCGAACGACGGGAAACTGAAACAGCAGCATAAGTAGCAATAATTAAAGGTCTGGATACTGGCGCCATATATCAGAGATCCCACTTAGTAGTGCTAGATAGTAGAAAGCCTCCAACTTGTTATTCACAACAGAACAGAACAATGTTCTTGCACCTGGGTGCGCCCCCTCAACCCCTGGGCCCAAAAAAAGCTGCTATGGCTACTACGGCTATAGGTACGCCAATGCCAGGGATCCACCAAATTTATGGCCTGGGCCTTAAGGGGTCCAAAAAAAATCATACTATCCCATTTCTATTTCCACTAGAGGGTCGGTGCATGGAAAGGGGCATCACATGATTTTTATGCTTCATTATGATCATGTTTTCCATCCCCCAGAAACTACCAATGTATATAATGGAGTACAGGAGATGTAGGACAGAACTCAGGGGACCTTTTCGAAAAGCGGCGTTGATTGTGTGTGTTATTACTAATCCTTGTGATTTGGACTATGACATATATAATGAAAACTAGAAACTTTTGATTCTTTATGGAAAGTAGTCTTCATTCTATGATTTTATTAGGAATTACTCGTCTCCACTCTTCATTCATAAACTTTTTTATTTTCAGATTTGATTATATGGTGGAAAATACAAAGAAATCATATAATTATTTTCTCTGAGTGGTTATAGTTGGCCTTAAGACACATCATGTTCAACTCATTTGCGTTCTCATTTTCTGTTGGGCACCAGTCACAGTGATTTGGCTCGGTTTCTGAAATTTGATTCTTTTTCTTTATACACGTTGATTGGAGTCAGCTGCTCTGTCAAATTTTGCATTACCTAGACCAATGATTGACTTAAGGTTTATTCTGGAACATACAGTGAGGATGGCGCTGTAAAGGTCATGGGTTTAAAAAATGTTTTTAAAGCAGATATAGGCAAGATTTTTTTTTAAAAATATTATAACAAACATAATGCAATAATATTAGAATGAGAGGGGAAGAAATCTAACAGACCTGTTGTATAGCAGCATTTTAAGGTGGCAACAATCATGCCCCCCCACCCTTTTGGGTTTTTTTAAAGGGTGGACTCACACATGGCAAATACAAATACCCTAGCTAAACAATTGCCCAGTTAGCTCTCTGTTAAAAGTATAATATTCAGAGCTTTTTATATTGATTAAATGAGTTTTGGCACTTTAAAAAAAACAATTCGACTTGGGATTAAATTTTTTGAATTCCACACAGACTTTTTGTAGCATGACAACTGTGATTGCATATGCCGTCCATAGGAATGCTCAGAATGTTACTTCTGTTTTATACATGCATGCAACGCTTTATTCTTTGAAGTAATTATTGCTGTAGTACATTAAGAAGGAAGTGGACCTGAGAAGCTTCTTTAAAGCTACGGAATTAAATTACATAACCAAATCCAATGATTTCCTCATAAATTTTCATGAGTTGCAAAATAAGGGGTTGAAAAGCCAAAGTAAGCAGAACATCAGCACTTCTCATACTGTAAAAGGTCAGAGTAGAGAAGGAGCGCAAGAAGAGCAGGCTTCTTTATGTTACGAGGTCGGGCTCAATCAGGTGGGTTGGTACCTGTGGTCCCACATGGGGTTACCATTTTTTAAATGCTATTTTTAAAGGATTATTTCGGTGCAATGCTGGTGCGGTTAGTAAGTGCACCACTAACGCCCCTGTTGTAAAATAACAAGACGGGTCACTGCAAAATTTACTGAAAACCAGGCATCTGTCACGTTTTAAGTAAGACCACATGAATGTTTTTGCACAATAACAAGCTGCTCTAGCAATGGTACATCTCACATATGTAGGTCAGAGGCTTATTGGCAAATGTGTGTGCTCTTAGTAAGAATTAGGGCTTATTCACACGAATGTTGAATACGTGTGTGTGATGGCCGTTAAAACAACGGCCGTCACACGGACGCATGTATTTCAATGGGGCCGTTCACATGGCCATCGTTTCAACGGACCGCGTGAAGGGTCCGTTGAAAAATAGAGCATGTCTTATTTTCTTCCGTTTTCACGGATCCCCCCATAGACAAGTCTACGGGGATCCGTGAAAACGGCTACCTCACGGGTGAAACTTGGACTTAAAAAACGGCAGTTTTTCACGTCCGAGTTTCCCCACGTTCGTGTGAATAAGCCCTAACAGTAGTATGTGGCATGTGGCAGGTGTGAACAAAGATCTAGATATTCTGTGGATTCCCATTAGCCGAGAAAAGGACTGAAGATTATAAGAGTGTCTAGGCTGGCTTTACACCTGATTTTTGGCTGTGTTCCTGGTATACATTTATATTAAAGGATGTAACGGATGCAAATGTATATTGTGATGTACCCGTAGCTTACGATAGGCTTAATATATAGCCAAACAAAGTACTTTTGGAATTCTTCTTAAATTTAAATAAATGGATACTGGTCTTATAAAGTATTGAATAGCCTGCCATATATCTATATATCTATCTGTATGTCTATCTATTCTATATCTGTTAAATTATGTTAAAGAAGCTCTGTCACCACATTATAAGTGCCCTATATTGTACATAATGTGATCGGTGCTGTAATGTAGATAACAGCAGTGTTTTTTATTTAGAAAAACGATAATTTTTGACGGAGTTATGACCTATATTAGCTTTATGCTAATGACTTTCTGAATGGACAACTGGGCGTGTTTTACTATATGACCAAGTGGGCGTTGTACAGAGGAGTGTATGACGCTGACCAATCAGTGACCAATCAGCGTCATACGCTTCTCTCCATTCATTTACACTGCAGATAGCAATATAGCTATATCGCTGAGTGCAGCCACATAAACAAACTATAACATTACTGCAGTGTCATGACAATGAAGATACATTACCTCCAGCCAGGATGCGTATTCAGAATTCTGTCACTTCTGTAGCGTCTCTGTGATATTTACAGCAAGGCAAGCGTAATCTCGTTTGAAATCACAGGTTACATCGTAATCTCGCGAGATTACGCTTGCCTTGCTGTAAATATCACACAGACACTACAGAAGTGTCAGGATTGTGAATAGACATCACGTCCTGGCTGGAGGTAATGTATATTCATTGTCCTGACACTGCAGTAACGTTATAGTGTGTTTATATGGCTGCACATAGCGATATAGCTATATCGCTATCTGCAGTGTAAATAAATGGGGAGAAGTGTATGATGCTGATTGGTCACTGATTGGTCAGCGTCATACAGTCCTCTGTACAACGCCCACTTGGCCAAAAATTAAAACACGCCCAGTTGTTCATTAAGAAAGTCATTAGCATAAAGCTAATATAGGTCATAACTCCGTAAAAAATGATCGTTTTTCTAAATAAAAAAACACTGCTGTCATCTACATTACAGCGCAGATCACATCATGTACAAGATAGGCCACTTATAATGTGGTGACAGAGCCTCTTTAAGTGAAAATAATTTTAGGGTATGTTGAAGGCTATGTACACCTCTGAAAACATTTAAAAAAAATAAAAATAAAATGTGTATCAGTGGGATTGGTCCAACTTTCTAAATATATTTTTATTCAAAATAATTTTAACTTTTTGAGACAGCTGCTTTATATCCGTTATACAGAGCATCTGTATCTTGCGCTGAGACCTGAATCCGTCAGGTTCAGTGGGAATGACGGGTTCAATGAGAGCGGGTCCTGCGTGTCTCTGAACTTAGATGTGATCGATAACAAATGGATCCTGCGTCAGAGACACACAGAACCCTCTTTCACTGAACCCGTCAGTGCCGCTGACCTAACGGATACAGGTTTCAGAGCTAGATACAGCTGCTCTGTATACAGGATACAAAGCAGCTGTATCTCAAAAAGTAAAAAATATTTTTAATAATATGTAATTACAAAGTTGCACCAATCACACTAATGCACATTTTTTCTTTTAAAAAAAGAAAAACTTTTTCAAAGGTCTACATAGCCTTTAAGATAACTTATTTTGTAAGTGGAAAAATCCAACCTGGCTTTGCAAAAGAATCCGTGGCAAAAATCCAAGGCTGACCCTCAGATTTGCAGTTTCCTCTGACACGGATCCACATGCAGATTAGCTCAATTCAATAGGGCTAATTCACATTTGGCTTTCCGACACAGTTTTCGCATTGAATACACTCGTAAACGGCATCAAGAATTCACAAGAATTAAATTTTTTTTTTCAAATAAAATTCTACTATAAACCAAGCCTTAATCAAATTAAAAAGAAAACTATTTTATACAAAAATCACAACATATCCATAAACAGTATATCCAGATTTAGGCTATGTTCACACTAGCATGTAAAAATCAGTTTGCATCAGTTCCTCAATCAGTTTTTAACTCTGGTTGTATTTACAGGATCTAAAAGCAGAAAGATTTGTAGGCCCACACATTCATTTCTATAGGACTCCATGAAAAAGTGCATCAGTCAAAAAACTGGAAATAAAAATGCCAAATTATACAAAACTGTTATGTTTTTGTTCTGGTTTTGTTTTTTGTATTTTTGCACCCTTTTAGATATAGAGATAGATAAGAAATACTAATGTAAAATTTTCATTACTATTTATTTAACACACTTTTTTATTGTCATGTGATATTTTTACTTATGACAATTATGGACCTTTTATTTATGTTCCATCAGTTCGGTTTTTTTCTTGTTTTCTTTTTATTCTTTTATACTATTATGGTGTAAATTACTGTTTATTTCTAGACTTATGTCCTCCCCAAATAGGAGTAGGTTGCTGTAACCGTCATTTTTTTTAAATGTTCAATAAAATGTATTGTTTAAAAAAAATATTCTCAAAAAAAATCGGCGAAATCGAGCATTAGATAGTTAGATAGGTGATGTACAACGCTGCCCTCTAGTGTTTACACTAAATATTTCTTATGTCTCTTCACGTATTTGCGATTGTCAAGTGACTCAATTAAAAGCACTTAAATTTTCATTACAGAATAGCGCATTTTCCTAGATTGCATCAGAAAGCATGTGGTAATTTCATTTATGAAGCCTGATAGAGAAAGGGTAGTAATATAAATATAACACAATGTTTAATATATTTTATGCCTTTTGATGATTTTGTTTATATCATTTTTTTTGTTTCAGATGTAGCTATCGGAGCCCCACATGAAGAAAATATGCACGGAGCCATATATATTTATAATGGACGCGAAAAAGGAATTACACCTTCATTCACACAGGTATTGCTTTTCATCATTCTCTGCACTTTCTCTTATTTATTCGAAGTGGTCCCCTGGATCGCCTTTGGGAGACAATTAAAGGGTACCTCCAGTTATGATTGCAGATGTGTCTCCTACCAGAAGTTTAACAGTGCCAGAAACGCAGCCGAGAGAGTGGGCGTATGATGGCTGAAGCCCCTGCTGCAAAGGAAGCTTAAGTAACCAGACCGCCCTTACATACAAGTCATGCTTCACCAATGGCGGACCATCTCTGTAAAAGGGTTGTCTGGTTTAGATAACCAAGTGTTTCATATTGGGGAATTCAGAGTTAATAAAGAAAGGCCTCTCATTTGGGACCTCTATCAATGAGCCAAAGCGGAGAGTGACTACAAAGAGCCTACCCAGCATGTCCGTGCATTGACTTTAATGGACACCATGTACTGCTTCATTTCTGCTGCCCCTACCCCACAAATTAAAGCTGATCACTGTGTTTTTCAGTGGAAGACCCTATGATCAGCCTATTTTGTTGGGGCAATCTTCAAAAAAGGATTATCAAAAGTGGACAAAACCTTTTGATATGCAAATTCTTAAATAGACAATATTTTTCTTTATTATTTTTTTCTGTAAACATATATCAACAAATTCCACATCCTATGAGGTGTTCATGTTCCCACAGAATGAATGTAAAAAGTTTAAATTCGAATTCCCATGCGGCTCACATGTGCCAAGGTCTGTAACAAATTCATTGTTTCAGCCACTGGACTATCAATCAGGAGGGTGATAATAGCAAGAGTAGTCACTCAAGTCTCAATACACAGATGAGCAGCACAAGGCTGAAGAGTGAGGCAGAGACGTGGCCAGGAAACAATCCGAGTTTGGTACACAGATAAGCGGCAACAGGTTGTAGAGTAAGTCAGAAAGGAACAAGACTACAGGCAGGAAGATATATAGTCTAGCAAGAAAGAAGTGCAAGGATCAGGCTTATATAGGAAGCCAAAAGAGTGAGAACAATAGGCAATCAAGGCAAGGAATCCAGAAAAACAGGAATCAAGAGAAGCTAGGGTTTCAGGATACAGGAGTTTCTGGGTTCGAATCCTAACATGGACATGACTCTATTGCTATAGAAACAAACTAACCTTCAAATTTATTTTGTTTTCGTATTTGATTTGAGAAAGTTGCAACCAAAATTTAAACAGTAGCGGTAAATGATTACACTGGCAAAGGAATAGATTAGGTTGCCGAGTCTGCAACAGAGGCCCCAACCATCACATGACATTTATAGTACCACTGTCCTAATAAGGGACAGAGAGGCCTTTTTGCCCTCACAAATAGCAGGTTCAGGGAGTGACCCCTAACTTCTGCCCGCCCCATAGTCACATCTAAAGACAAGGATGATTTTATTGTTCAGGCACAGTACAGAATATCCATCATACTTTATAATTCTATCTATCTATCTATCTATCTATCTATCTATCTATCTATCTATCTATCTATCTATCTATCGATTGCATAATCTACAATGATGATAGTGATGTAATCTATGTGTTATCATTTTTTTCACAGAGAATACAGGGACGGAAACTTGGCTTTTCATTAAGCACATTTGGACAATCAGTATCCACAGGATTAGATGCAGATGGAAATGGATATCAAGGTAAATAATACAAATGTTACGCAATAAATTACTAATAAAGATATTTTTGCTACACGTTCAGGTTCAGAGTTGTGGCCTCACCAGAGTTGTGTCTAGATTTTCCTTCACCAGGGGCAAAGATTCCGTTTGCTGCCCTAGCTCTGTATCTAAATACCCCTTTCAAGGAAAAGTGGGTTGCTGCCCCGCCAGCCCCCTAATCTATGCCCCTGGGCCTCACAGCTGGTAGTTTTCCATATAGTGGAATTACGGTAGCTCCCAATACTTCCAACACTTAAAATATATTTCCAGTTCAAAAGTATTTATTGATAGGCAGGGCCAATTAATAAAAATGTCCCTAAAATGTTCATGCATCAGTTTGCCAAAGCTCAAGTAGCTCCCAGTTCTGGGTAGGACATCTACCCAGCAAGGTATTATGCCCTCCCAAAGATGTCATTATGTAGCACTCGGGCAGAAAAGTACCAACAATGAACCAAAGTGAGAATTTTGCCACAGGCCGTAACCTTTCACTGACTCAGGGGTGCGGGATTTTTACAGTCTATCCCTGCAATTTCGCCAACTTTTAATAGGAAAGTGTCATCATTTCACTTTTCTCTTTAACTCTCCCTTTAAAGAGAATTGAAGCATCAACTTCTGACCTGTCACATATACCACATCCGCTCTACTTTACCATTGATTCACTGGTGCAGTCACAGAAATCTCTGACCGTGTCTGAAGGGGACCAGGCACTCTACTGTGACATGTCTGAAGGTTTTTAGCTGGATTTCACTTCTAAGCATCAATCCTTGAACAGACAATTAAAGAAAATGCCTTTCCACAATGCAAGTACAGGACAAGCCTCATACATCACTCTGACATTGTGGCAGACATTCATACAATGTAAAACAATGTTCTTATCCATCAAGTCAGGAGATATCTCAGGAACAGCCTGGAGTAATAGCAGGAGCTGTTTTGTATCCTTCCCATTGTTTAGACATTGTATATTTACACGTAAAGGGGTATTCCGGTTTTAGCAAATAAATGTTATTCTTTGTATAAAGAAAAGCTATACAATATTCCAATATAGTTTATGTATGAATTCTTCCCATTATTTTAAGATCTCTGCTTGCATTCATTCAGTGGGACCCATTGTTAACTTGTGACTATAGATCTGGGATGGACACATAGGTGCACGGCTCGTTACAATAAGCAGCTCTGATAACTGTACTGTAATGGTAATGAGCTGTACATCTGTGAGTCCATCACATAAGCAAGACTGCTTTTTATCCAATAGAAGTTAAAAATGGAGGTTACTATTGAATGAAAGCAAGCAGAAATCTTAAACTGTGAGGTATTGATACAGAAAATATATTGGAAAATTGTATCACTTTTTGTTATACAAAGAATAACTTTTATTTGCTGATAGCGGAATATCACTTTAAAGTACTTGTATGAAAATGACTGAGCACAACAATACCCGCTTTGAAAAATAGGACGAACAAGTGAACATCATCGCTATGGGCCTCCTGTATGAACCAGTGCAGGAAAAACTAAGGGTGTTAACAACATATCTGATCACGGATTTCATTTAGAAGCCGCTTCGCTCCTGTTCGGCTTTTCCCGGAAAGCCGATGTATCGGAGTACGGGCTCATAGACTTTCTACTGAGTCCGTACTCCTATTAATTGATTTCCGGAAAAAGCCGAACAGACACGAAGCGGCTGAGCGCTCACACAAGCGCTTCTGCCGCTTCGGTTTACTGATTGGTGGAGGTCTCAGTGATTGGACCCCCACTAATCCAAAGTTCTGACATGTCAGAAGTTTGTCAAACCTTTAGTTACCTGACGGGTTGTTATGAGGAACACCTCCAGCTTCATCTGCACCAGTTTTATACATCAACATTTGAGCAATCTTTCCTGTATACATGGATGATTCTTGATCCCATCAGAAATCAATAATAGTTTATTTGCCATAGCTGTGTATGAGAGAACTCTCTTGTCTAATCATATCTATTCCTTTTACAGATATTGCAGTCGGTGCTTTTCTTTCGGACTCTGCTGTTCTGCTGAGGTGAGGCTAAATAAATTGGACTGTTTTGACACGGCCATAATATAGCTGCACGTTACAGTATTTATGGGTTGTCCAGGATTAGAAAACTGAGCTGTGTCTGGTATTGCAGTTCAGTCCATTTCACGTCAATGGGGATGAGCTGTAATAGCAGACCTAGCCATGGACAAGTCTGGCGTTATTTCTGGGGGGAAAAAAGCAAACCCGGGCCTCCACATTTCTACTGAACTGAACTTAGATCACCATAAACATAATGATTCATTACAACAATGTAATTGACTTTTTGTGAACACTTTGACTACTAAAAATTCATGACCTGTATGTTTAATGTACGTACCATGCATTGAATTATTCTTTATCAATTGCAAAATGGCCAAAATGTTTATAATTACAATAAATGGACATTCAATATTTGAATACACGAGTACCAAATTTTTGAATTGATAAATATTTCAATGGATTGCATCCGATCACCCTTAGGGCTCATTATTATGCATAACAGAAGAAAATGCATTCCTGTACATCAATGGTCAGCGTAAAACAGTATCTTTAGGAAATGGGTTTTTATGTGTGGAAAATGCTTTTGGGGCATTTTGGAGGAGAGCAGACCTGTCTCTATTTTATGCTGCGCTTACATAGGGCTGCATGGTCTGATGACAGATCCGCTTTAATAGACACGCATTACTATACTTAAGGGTGGACGCCGACAACAGAGGGCCCCTTACATGTGATCTAATAAATCGAAGGGGGCATTATTATTTTTTTAAGGCAGCGGTTGGCCCCTTGCCTGCTGGGCCACTGTGCAGTCGCAAAAGGCTACACATATTGTATGTCTATCCCTGACTATTCTGTTTAGAATGTGAAGTGGTCATTTTCACAAGGCAGAATTTTGGTCAGTGTTTTGCATCAGTATTTGGAAGCCAAAACCAGGAAAAGTGTAATGGAGAAATGTGTACCTCTTCCATGTTTTGGATACACTCCCTCCTGGTTTTGGCTTTCAAATACTGAAGCAAAATACTGTCTTGTGAAAGTGGTCTCATAGTACTTGTATTTCTTTGTTTGGTTCAATACATTTAAATACTGTATATTGTTAAAGCATAACTAACTTTTCAGGTGATTTTTCAGATTACGCTGTCATATGTGTGTACATGAGGGAGAACACAATGTCTGGCCATTATGTGACCTATATATAGCATTTTTAGCAGTTTTCCCCCATGCAGTCTCTAGCTCTAATTCTCCGTTTCCTCTGAGCTAGTGGGTGGTGCTTAACTGCTATCATGTCTCCCATACACAGCAGACAGAGAAGAGAACACCCTGCTCTCTTATCTTTATCTTTTACATACTGTATATAGAAACAGCAACAACATAGAGGACATGATACAGCAGCAATGAGCAGTGTAGCTGTGACTCTAGCACTGGAGTGAGATATAAAACTTTACTAGAAGCTGAAAAGAAGCCTGATAAGTAGAGAGAGAGGCATTTTTCTCTAATAACAAATATTACAAAATTTCTTAAATTCGCCTATATATTTTTTCAAATAGTAGTGCCTATTTAAATGGAAAAATGGATTCCTACAATGGTATTTAATAAAGGCGTACCTCCAATTATAATTGTGCCCATGTCTTCCACCTGAAGTTTAAAAGTAACAGTAGGAAATGCAGCCGGAGGAGTGGGTGGTTCACTGGAGGTACTCTTTTTAGGATCACATTTAAACTTGTAAAAAAATAAAAAATAAATCTTTTTTTAAAAACATAGAAATGAAGTCAGTATAACAACAAATTCATATTTGTCTTTATTATCCTTAGAACAAGACCCGTTGTAACTATTAATGCCTCCTTAAAGCTACCAAATTCTGTGAATCGGACAAGATTTGAATGTGTAGAAAATGGGCATCCAGCAGTGTGTATGAATGTTACAATCTGCTTTAAGTATCAAGGACAGAATGTGCCTGGTCATATTGGTAAGATAGCATGCGTTTATGCAGCGACCCGAATAGTAGGGTCTGGAATATCATCTATTGAGGTCTATTGAGTGCTGATTTAGTAGGTCTATGACCGGAATCATTTTGTAATCGACTTCTATTTATTCATGTAAAATGTAGATTTATATCTCTAGGCCACTCTAGATATAATTGTGCTGATTCTTTAGAGCACTATGAAACCCCAAACCACATGTATTGTACTGTACATTGCAGCAAATTGTCAACGTGAATTCTGCATTGAAAATCCACAACAATTCAGCGATGTCTGAACATACCCTAAGATCTCATGCACACGAGTTCCGTCAGTGATCCGAGGAAAGATAGGACATATTCTAGCTTTCCTCGGATCCTCGGGCAATTTTTCACGGACCCGATTCACCCGCTAAAGTGAAAGGGGTACGTCAAAAATGGCCCGAGTGGCACAACGGTCGTGTGCACGAGGCATGAAGGTTAGCTATAGACGCTAATGCCTAGATAAAAACAGAGTTGTTACCAACATACAATTTGTAGCCTTGGGTGAGGTTTAATTAATCCTTAGGTTGACAAGAACAAAGTTATTCAGTGCATTTGGACTACTATACGTAGATGTTTTACTTGATCAAAATACATATGTCTATTTTTAATATTGTAGTTCTTTTTTAATACATTATGTCTGGATTTCCTGAGAAGCTAAAATTTTTATTAATTTCAATGGTTTACAGTCTTGCACTATAATATCAGCTCCGATGTTCAAAGAAAGAAAGGCACTCCAGCCAGATTTTACTTTTCTTCCAATGGAACAATGGAGGTTTATTCAGGGAAAATTGAACTTCGACCGAAGTCTGAAAGCTGCAGAACACAACAAGCATTCATGAGGGTGAGTTGGCTATGAAATATTAAACTATCATTTGCTTTTCCATCTCTTCCATCCACTTTCATCTAAAGATCATCTACCCCCAAAAAATTTAATATTTAAGTAACAAAAATCAATGGGTGTCATTTACAACTCCCTTACGCACTGTCATCCATCTTTCTCAGATTCCTGATGGTGGACCTAATGAAGAGACCGGTTCAGTCTTAAAATTTGTTTGGACTTTAGTAGACTTTTTGGAAATGATTAGACCTTCTTGGCTGTGCTTTTCAATTTAGCTGGACACCTGCCGATCCTATTGCTTGTTCTTTCTACTCTGTCTTCCTAGTTAACCAATAAAAGATAATGATATTATATTATATATTATCAATCTTTTTCTTTATTTTACCATAATTTAGCAATTTCAGTTTATATTAAAGGGCTTTTCCCACCACAGACACTTGTCCACAAGATGTCATAAATGTCTGATAGCGGGTGAATACTGGTCCAAATTCCATCAATTCCTATTAAACTAGCTTATATAAGAATTACTCTATAGAACAAGGCGATCCGTTTCTGTGGAAAATTGTATAGATGCAGGTTATTTCATTTTAAGCACTGCTGTGTTTTCCAGTTCAATGAAATTAATAAATTATCATAAATTTATTCTTGTATTCATAAAACTGTAATTATTCCTGAAGTATATATTATATTCGCCTCCTTAGCTTTGTCGCTGAAAATTAAGCAAACTAAACTAAAAGTGTATGACTTTTATCAAATTTTTTATTCCTTGGAATATATTCACATTTCAATAAATCGGAAAAAAGATTAATTATTAGGCAATTAATTTTCCCCATAAATTATGAATAGAGATTGACTGCAAATTATATTTCTTGCAGTTCTTGATTAAGTTAAGTAGGTTGGGTTGTTCCAATTTTTTTAATAATATATCTAATTATGAGCCCTTGTAACAATATGGCATCATGCACACGGCAGAGCTGTCCCTGCTGCTCCGTACTACATAGCTGTAGATATTATGTGTGTCATAATATGCCATAGACACTGTATTACAGATGTATTCCCCCTGTAAGGGTGAAAACCTAGTAGAACCTTAGATGAAGTATACCAACACTGACAAAATCCGATACAGAAATGAACTCCAAGGCATAGGGAGGTACAGTAGGACGCCATAGAATTCTATAGATGCCATGTTACGGCTCTGTAAAACTAGGTGCTTGTACATATCCTTCGTATCATAGAATGCATGAGATCTAATTGTGGTGTCTATAATACCAGACTAATTGGATGTGTTGGACTGAAATTTAAAAAAAAATGTTATTAATATAATTTCAATTTTGGGTTGATCATTAATTGTACTCATGTAGTCATTACATGTATTTAGCAATCCTGGATTGTATGATGATGGATGGTAATTCACTGTGGTATTTTTTTGAAGACACAGGTTTTGCGTTTTCAGTGCGTCAAAATTCTTTCCATCTTTTATGTCCAGCCTAAAATCATTATTCAACATTAAAATTATTGAAAGATTGGTCCTGGGGTACTCATAATCCATTCTGCTAAACATTGTGGGCATTGATGATTATTGTTTTTCATTTATTGTCTTAAATATTTTAATTTTTTTCTTTTAATAGAAAGACGTAAGGGACATTTTGACTCCAATACATATGGAGTCTCACTATTATCTTGGAAAACATATCGTATATAAAAGAAATGCAGATGAATTTAAGCCCCTACAGCCCATTCTACAGGAGAAAGAAGGGCAGGAAAATATATTAAAAAATGTGGTAAGAAAAATCATAGTTTTTACACTTTTTAATGACTATTATAGATTCCATTTTTTTTTCATGGTAGTGACTTGGGATCTCCGTTTTTATTTTTAAAATTTGTAAACCAGTAAGAAATGCATGTTGCTATGAGAAACCGCTCATATATTTAGTACAACACCATAAATCACAACTTTGCAAGTGAGCACAAACGTTGAAAGCTAAGGGTGAACCAAAATATTTGGGCTCCAGTAGTACCAGACTCACTTCTTAGGTGCCTGTATGTAAAGACTACCTCTATCAAGTAGATCACCCCTTAAAGAGTAACTGCATGTTCAAAAAACATTTGATATGTCACAGAGACATATCAGAACTTTTGATCGGTGATGGTCCAGGGGCTGAGACCCCCCCACCGTTTCTTAAACAAAGGTGCAGATGCGCTCAGCTGAGCGCCCTACAACTTCAGCTGTGAACAGCACTCCTCAGGCTGAAGACGGCTTACATAGAACGTCTATGAGCCCGTCTTCTGCCTAATGAGGAACGCCAATCACAGCCGAAGTTGAGCACGTCTGCACCTTCGTTTCAGAAATGGTGGGGGTCTCAGACCCTGGACCCCACCGAACAAATATTTTGATATGTTTCTATGACATATAAAAAAATAAATATTTTTTTTGAAAGTGCAGAAGTACTTTGTCATGTATGGCTTTAAAATATTTGCCTGCTCTTACAAAATAAGGCAGAAAATTGTGGTCACAATACCTAGCACCCTCATCTTCTCAGTCCCACATCACTGTGATCATCTAATTAACATATAAATAATCGTCATTCACATATCGGTATGGTCTTCAAAATAACTTCAGAGCATTTCACATCTTTCCGCATCACTGTATTAATACAGTAATTTCCAAAGAACGTTATGATGGGGTTAAAGTAGGGTGAAGGAGATAGATGATCCTCATGGGACACCCGAGAACTGGTAGTACCTTACTCTTGCTTCTGAACTGAAACATATGGAGTGGATGTCATAGCCTGTTCCCGGCATTTGCTTCATTGGGTGGTAAGGGATATTATCCAGTCTTGTGCAGCTGCTCTGCATGTGGCTTCTAAATGTCATAAACATATCCCTCCCAGCACATTGTGTCTATTACAGACAATAAAATATGTGTGTGTGAAACTAGAATGTCTAGACCAGATAAAATGCATAATATCACTGTAAATAAACAATATACGGTATAGTTGTGTTGGTTTTAGAAATTTATAGAGGACAACGTTATGGGTGGAACCAAATAAAAAGACTCGCAAATAATTGCCCTAAGTAAAGTCCTACCAGTTTTAGGAATGTGAGCATATGTTAAAACACAATATACAATCCTCATAACTTATCCTATAGTTCACCTTTATACACTTCTTCCCACCTTACTCATATTCAGTAAACGTTTAAATACTGTAGATTATACGTGTTCATCTGTTACTACAGATATAGCCTGGCACTTCTCATGGAGCCATGTAGTTCTGTATTAGCTTATCAGCCTATGATAGGGACCTGTATGATACCACATGGACTGTAGCTTTAGGATCCAGTTAGACTTTCTTAGTTGCCCAGCTTCGAGAACTTGATCTAGAAATCAATAGAATAAAGAATATAACCCAAAAAGTTAGTCCTCTGTAGTAAGTTTCTAAGAATTCGGTCTACCTAGATCTTGGGATTTGTCCAGCCCTTTTATATTAAATTATTGATTTGACTAGTTATTTTCGGTGGATCATTAGTCCCTTGAATTATCTTTTTGAATTATGTTTCCGATACTTTGCACAGTTGGCACAACTCTCATGTTTTTACTTGAAATCAGATCGTCAGGTGATTCCCTGGCAATACAGCATTGGGCCAATTTATCATATAATGATTTTTGTTGGTATTGTTGAGAAGAGGTTACATGATAGGAGAGTTACATTAGTACATTATATTTGAAACATATTAGTATAAGGTGATTCTCCTATCAAAGAGTTTAGGTTCAGGAGTATTTATGGATCCCAATATAAGAAGCTTTCAAATGTTTTAATTGTGTTACTATAAAAGTTGCCCCTTCCATCTAATAATTTCCCTAGTCGTCAACGCTCCATTTTTATTTTAATCTTCAGTAGGATGTCACTATAGGTGTCATGTTATTTACATTACGTAAGGTTTAATAAGCACACTACTGCCAGTAGACCACTGTCAAAATATGTCACGTAATCTGTAAGAGCTTTTTATGAAGTCACATATTTCATGGATGGCAGATGACACTTTTGCTGCGGCTTAATTATTAATATTTGACTTGCGTGAAAACGCCATGTATCGTTCAAATTGCTGTATATACAAGAGCAAATGTAGAGCACTACCCAGCACTGCTCTAAAAAATTTACTATTGATATATTTTATTAATCATTATATAGTATTAAGTATTAACATTTATGATCCAGGTCAAGCCCCCTGCGGTCGTCCTGTGCGGGCCAGGTGGCGACCGGTATACCATTGCATACAGTATGAGCAGCCTCTACCCTTATCTATTGCCTCCTTCCCCCTTCTCCTGTAGATTGTAAACCTCAATAATCTCATGTTTATTGTACTTTTGGTTTTTATTGTCTCATGTCTTGTGGTTAAACCATGTTTTATATGTACAGCACCTTAGAATTAATGGTGTTTTTAAAATAAAATAAAAATAATAATATAAATTATTAGAAATTCTGAAGTTGTATCAAAGTTGGATGGTGGAGGTTTATGATATCATAGTTATAATTAGTTTGACACATAATGGTGAGGACAAGATGAATCTTATATTAAACTACTTAAAAGGATCTACTGTAGGTGGTTTTTGACTTTTCAGTCACCATGTGATCTAAAATAATCTAATTGTTTACACTATATTATTGCCCTAATGACACTTTCAAACACATTTTTTTGCTACATGCAAGTCTTAGGTTGATAGTCATGAAATGCGTGGCACACACAGAAAATTCAGCTGGATGACATCCAGTTTATAGGGCATCCTCTACTGGGACTCATTAGATCTCAATAACCCCCATTAGCAACATCTGTACACCTGTTAGTAAATGGCTCCCAGCAAGGGGGGACTAGTACCGTATATAAAAACCCATCACAGTTGTTGTTGTAAAGAGAGTCCAAGGAGGGGTGTCGATTATGGTTAGGCTGTCTGAGGAATGCCTATGGCCATCCAACTCTTCGGTAATGTAGGGCTCCTTTCTTCTCTGTATATTAAATGTTAACTCTTTATATGTTTTAGTGCTAAAAAAAAACAAACAAAAAAAACCCCACTGTGTTAGTGAAATATAGTGTCTGCTA